>NC_062554.1:65201524-67701524 GCF_016906955.1 Phacochoerus africanus | reverse complement strand
TTTTTCTTCTCTTCTGAATCACCTACTCTCCTTTTTGGTTCCATCGAAGCAGTTTTGGGAATCAATAAGGAAACCTGATCTCCTGAATAAGCAAAAAGAGATTAACTCCTTTGTTCATCTTTTCTGCTGCAATTAATATATATAATGACACTTTGGCAGTCGAATAGCTATTTTTGAGCTCCTCACACCCAAAAAAGAAACAGTTCAAGCGTTTATGTACTATTCAATTCTATGCAATGAATTTGAGAAAAATCCATGTTTCATAAAAGCGTATGTTAAGTGAAGGTCTTATTAAAAAAAAAAAAAAGCCGGAGGCAGTCACTAAACTATAAGGTGCATTTTAAATAAATTCTGTCACTAATGACAATTTGAGAATATATATGTCCTTAAATATTTTTTTTAGGGCCACACCTGCAGCATATGGAATTCCTGGGCTAAGAGTTGAACTGGATCTGCAGCTGCCAGCCTATACCACAGCCACAGCAATCCCAGAGCCAAGCTCCATCTGTGACCTATGCCACAGCTCATGGCAATGCAGGATCCTTTAACCCACTGAGCAAAGCCAGAGATTGAACCCACATCCTCATGGATCCTAATCAGATTCTTAACTGGCTTAGCCATGACAGGAACTCTAAGAATATATATTTTTTTTACCTAAGAAAGGAATCTGCAATATTTTATAGCATCTTATAATTATTTGTGGGGTTTTGGGCAAATAAAACATCTGAAAATATATCTTAAGAAACATTATTCCTTTAACACATTGTGCACACCTGAAGTATTCAAGTACTAAAAATTAAGTTCCTCATGGAGAAATCTAGAAAACAATAGGAGAAAGCCTGAATACAATTCAAGATCATATGCAATTTTCTATGGATGATTTTCAGGTTTATAGAAACTACAGAGTTAGCATGAGCCAGGAAGGATCTCCTGTCCTGACAGCCATCATATTAAAATATTATAAAATGATCATAAGTTTTTCCAAGTGATTTCTTATAGCTGTCCTCTACTAGCATTTTTTTTTACCTGTCATTGACACATTTATTACAGAAAACAAAAAGATTAAGGCATGATTTTTTTTTAGAAAGGTTTATCTTTTTTGAGTTCCCATTGTTACTCAGTGGCTTAAGAACCTAACATAGTATCCACGAGGATACAGGTTTGATCCCTGGTCTTGCTCCGTGGGTTAAGGAACTGGCATTGCTGAGAGATGCAGCATAGGTTACAGATCCAGCCTGGTTCCAGCGCTGCTCTGGCTGTGGCGTAGGCTGGCAGCTGCAGGAATTTCCATATGCCTCAGGGGCAGCAGTAAAAAGAAAAAAAAAGAAAGAAAGAGAATAGAAAAAGGAGTGCAAAAGAAATCTGGAGAATCTACGTGTTGCACTGCCACCCCCAACTTGTCCTTGGATCGGGATCCTCATCATTAAGGATGGATTTGCACAGAGCTCCATGAAAGAGCTCTGCTGCCAGGAGATGATACTGGGGGAGGCTAGAAATCTTTCATGGAGGTCCACCGTAGGGAGGACAGATGGATGTGACTGTCTTGCAGAAACTATCCTGTAGAAAAATGCAGGCTTTCTGAGAAACCCTGCTTCCGTATCAACTTCCCTGATAGTCTGTTTCTAGAAGTGACTGTGGCCATTTCAGTCTGCCTAAACAATGTTTCTTTAAGGAAAATGACACCACCATTCCATCAGAGTAAAAGGTTCCCAAGAGTCACATAATATCTCCCACCCCTCAAGCAGACACTTTCTCCCCAACACAGCATTCTCTCCAATTCCTTCCCCCATTTCCAGATTTCAACCTTTGACCCACTCTCCTTTGCCTTCTTATGCATCTTTTTTACTGTCATGATGGACTTAATTAAGAACATGAGTCAAAGATCCTTGAATGCACTCAATTCAATTAAGTGATGGAGAGTAACCAGTTAAGTGCCAGCCAAAAGTCCAGACTGTAAAATGAGTGTCTCTGTACACGTCCATCCTTAAGGATAAGGATCCTGATCCAAGAACAAGCTGTTAGGGCTCATATTCAGCCTAGGAATAATTTGAACTAATACAAAAGACACCCAGCAGCTATTACTTTTGATTATTATCACAAGAGACCAAATAATGTGACCAAAAATACAATCAGAACTAATCATATTGATGACTGGTGATGATCGTTCCTTGGTAATAAAACAATAAATCATGTCTCTACTAAGAGTCTACTTTTACTTTTTGACTCCAAGGAAATCTACTTCCTCCCCATTCATACACATAGAATTGCCATTCTTCTTCTAGTGTTCTAAAACTCCTCTGGTGGCTATTTTCCTGAGATATGAAGAATAAAACAGACTTTGTACTAGAATGTGTCTCTACCATTTTTGCCCAAGGCAAGTGACCTTACAGAAAAGCTACCCAAATGCATAACCAAATTTGAGAGGGATATACCTAAAGGGTCTCTACGTAGACCACCATTTCATTTTCAAAGCCAGACTATATAATTGTTAGGTTCTGCCAAATACATTTCAATTTTATGGCTATCCTGTTCTACATACTATAGACTACAGGGTAGATAATACGGTATAAGAATCAGCTCCAAAGTTAGGAGCTGAAGCCTCAAACTGAAGCTCTACCCCTCCTTACTGTGCCGCTTTAAGCAGGTTTTGTAACTTTTCAATTTCCTGTCAGGTGGGATAATAGTTACATTTACCATCACAGGATTGACTACATGTAAATTCATGTGCCACACTGTCACATCGTTGTCACATCATGAACAACAAATGTTAGTTAGTGATTACTATTACTAGGGTTATAAATAACACTGATTAACTTGAGCCTATAGAAGTGAAGACTCCACTAACCAGAATACTGGGAGCTGTCGGCCTCAGGATAAAAACCAGCTAACAATAAAACAGCAAACTGCATGGTTTAGAGTCACTGATGGCTGCTTATCATTCTGGTTTACTTTGTCTTAAGAATCTAGAGCCACAGTTCTCCACAGTCAAAATAAAAAGACTTTGTTCCCAGGGTATTCTGACTAACTGAGGTTTTATGTTTAAATACTTTTCAATGTTTATGTCAAACACACAAAATTTCTCTCTAAATTAAGGGGTAAATTTAGAATTTAAGTTTTTAAATGAATTGGAAATAAATATAAGTGAAAGACGATTCTAATGTTTTATGAAAGGAAAAAATTAAAAGTATCTATCATTGTCTTTTTTTCTGATTAAAGCCTTTCTTTGCAACGTTTGGGGGGAAAAAGGTTTAAATAGAACTTCAGAATCAGGCTTATGAGCCTCTCTGATTGGAATAAAACTGCCTTCGATGAGACAGAATATTTTGCAGATACTACAAGCTGTTATCTTAAGGAAAGATCACTAAAATGTATTTCATTTTACTGTAAATATAAAATTGCAATCAAGGGCATTCCCACTGTGATGCAGTGCAAACAAACCCGCCTAAAATTGATGAGGACACAGGTTTGCCCAGTTGGTTAAGGATCCAGTGTTGCCATGAGCTGTGGTATAGGTTTGCAGATGTGGCTCAGATCCTGTGTTGCTGTGGCTGTGATGTAAGCCAGCAGCTGTAGCTCTGATTCGACCCCTACCCTGGGAACCTCCATATGCTGGGAGTATGGCCTTAAAAAGCAAATAATAATAATAATAAATTTAAAAAAATAAATTGCAATCAAGAGCAACATCCACACTGTGAGAGACTATATAGAATAAACAATCTGGTTTCTTCAACATATAAACTGTAAAGGAGAATAAAAAGAGAAAGATAAGGGAAAACCAATGGACTGAAAGAGACTTTAAAAAATGTATTAAAAAAACAAACAGGCAAAACTAAACTACAGGACATATTTAGGTGATAAAACTACAAACAAAAGTAAGAAAAGGATAACCCTGGAAGTCAGGATAGTTTCTATACATCTTACTAGAGGAGGAGGTAGACTTGAGCTTGGGAAGCAGTACATGGACGAGCCAGCCAAGCTCTATTTCTTCAACTAGATGTTACAAGGTGTTCACCCTGTAGTCATTTTAACATCAGTGTTAATATACTACAATTAAAAAGGTTTTAAAAATAAAAGTGCAATCTAAAATATTCACTAAAGTAGCTATTGAGTATTTTTTTTCATGCAAATGTCTTCCTTTTTCCACATTTCGTACTCACGCTCTTAAGTTAAACGCATTGCACCTGAATTTTCACAAATAAAGGTCTCATTACACCTGAGCAGTGTCATTAATAGATGGGGTTCAAGTCATTGTTTAAATCAGATTTGATAACAATTTTGATTTTAATTTTGCATCCTCAAGATAAATACGATCATGTTTGTGCCAAGTGACAAAAAAAAAAAAAAATTCTTACCTATAGTTTTGCTTTGATCTCATACACCCTTTCATTTACTTCAGTCCCCAGGAGAAAAGCCAATTTAAAAAAAAAAAAAAAGTCATAGACCTCTTAGCGAAGGTGATATGGTCTGAAATGTACACTGTATTTCCTTAAAATTCATGTGTTGAATTCTTAACCCAGGACCTCAGATTGTAACTATATTTGTAGATAGAATTTTTAAAGAGGTGATTAACTTAAAATGAAGTCCTTAGGGTGGGCTCAGACCCAAGATGACTGGTATCCTTCTCGGAAGAAGAAATTAGACGCAGATACACACAGAGGGAAGATCATGTGAAGAAACAGGGAGAAGACAGCCATCTACAAGCCAAGGAGAGAAGCTGCAGAAGAAACCAACTCTACTGACACACTGATCTTGAACTTCTAGCCTCCAAAACTGGGAGAAAATTCATGTCTTTGTTTAAGCCACCTTGTCTATGGTACTTTGTTAAGGCAGCCTTAGCAAACTAACATAGAAGATAAAAGAAGAGTAAAAAAATTCAGGTTTTTTTTTTTTTAATGTAGGAGAGGTTTAAAAAAGATAAATGTGAAATGCTACAATTTTATACTTTTAATTAATCCACAATGTACAGTAAAAAGAAAAGCTTAAGAAAGATCTGAGTCATTAGTAAGGAAAGGAGAACAGACTCCACACAAAAAGAAACACCCACAGAGCTAAGCACAGGGGGCCAAACATGAGGGAACCAGCAGGAAAATAACTGGCTACTGACTTTGAATTGATGGGGCAGGACTCAGCACTTTCAATGTAGTTCCTGGAAAAAAAAACCCAGAGGAGAATTGTGAGTTAGATTTTTAAATGGATTAAAAACAAATTGAGGTGATGGGTGAGATCAAAGTGATTTTCTTAATGGAAGAAATTCCTCTGGCCCTAGGGTTTGGATAAGTTTGGATTTACATTTCCCTAGTTGGATAAGGCTGGGGGTTAGGCAAACCATCAAAGGAAGAAAACCATAATTCTCATGCTGGAAAATCAGCAACGGTTGTGTGGTGGAGTCCCTGCTCTAGGTGTTAGAAATATACGCATGGAACCTAATACTCTCCAAGTGGACTATGATTTGTTGACTAGATATAAGTTTCCCAAAAGGGGTACTACTGTAGAGACAGCAGACAGCTACTGCTGGATCCACCCAACAAACCTCTATGTTTTTATCTGCATTTCATCATTCCACTGACAGACCTAAACCGAGATAGTAAACTGCCTGTTTCCTTTGCCCTCTCATTTAGCAAAGGACTAAGATATACTCTGCATTCAGAAACACATCATACGAAATAAAGAATGAAGCCAAATAAACAAGAATATGATTAAAAGGAATCTGGAGATTCAAAATTTTGGTAAATTTTTTCCCAACTATAAGCAAAATGGTTGCATTTTTCTCACGTCACGCTAAGAAGAATTCTAGTACCCTTTCTGTGGTAAGGCAGTTATATAAATCAATTAGCCATTCAATTAGTCAGTTTAAAATAAATTTAGAATAACTTTCTAGAGGGTCTAGCATAATTATTATATCTAGGTCACTTGCAAAAATGAACAAATTTTGCTTTAAGTGTTTATCAGTTAGAGAAGTATAGATATATATGGATGTATTTCCTGGGAAAATGTCCCAATGTCTGGAATTTGCTTTTTAAAGGAATAAAACTTGCCACCTCAAAATATCTCTTTAAAACTAATCAAGACCCCAAAAGACTCAGGAAGAAACTTTCGTCTTCCTTAAAACTGCCCAAAGAGTGTGGACAGAGGTCCTAACCCAGGAAGGGAGCCATCACCACAGATACTACGGTATGAACTAGGTGTGGAGACAGGGAGGAACCTAGCAAGGTCTGCAGCTAAAATTCTTTTCTGTGTCCCACCATCTCTGTATGGCCCAACGAACATCTGTTTACCAAAATTTGCTTTTCCCTCTCCATGTCAAAAGCCTTCTTCCCCTTTGAGGTCCCAAAACACTACCTCGAACATCCACTTTTGTCTTTAGCTGAAGATGGTACTTAAGGTGAGAGTTTTAGCCTTTTTGGTGAATTACTCAGTTCTCCTGGGTCTCTCCCATGTATACATATTTTTAAACTTTTGTTTGACTTTCTCCTGTCAATCTGTCTCATGTCAGTTGAATTCATAGAGCAGCCAGAAGAACCGAGAAGGGTAAAGAAAAATTTCTTCCTCTCCAACACTACTTATGTGTAGTAGTTTTAATAAAATACATGTAGTATTTTAACACTACACACATGTAGTGAGAGAAAGGATTGTCAAATGTTTATAACTGTTGATGTTGGATAATGGGTACACAGGAGTTCATTGTAGTACTCCTTTTACTTCTGAATATATTTGAAAACTTCCAGAATAAAATTTTTTTCTTTTTTTATGGAACATATAATTACAAAACCAGTCCCTTTCATTTGTCACTGGACTAGGATAATGTAATTTATTTTGGTTATTGATAACAGAGTTTAAAGAAAAAGCTTCATTGCAGTAACATATTTATATTAAAAAGCAATAAACATAAGCTTTAAGGGAAGATAACTTGGGAATATAACTACAATACAATATAGTGATTACTTTTAAAAAGCAAGATACAGGAGTTCCCACCATGGCTCAGCAGTAACAAACCTGATTAGTATTCACGAGGATGCAGGTTCGATCCCTGGCCTCATGCAGTGGGTTAAGGATCTGGCTTTGCCATGAGCTATGGGGTAGGTCACAGATGCAGCTCAGATCCCTTGTTGCTGTGGCTGTGGTGTAGGCCAGCAGCTGCAGCTCTGATTCCCTAGTCTGGGAAGTTCCTTATGCCATGGAGGCTTTAAAAAATAAATAAATAAAGACAAACTGTTGTAAATATGTATAATACCAACTCTGAAAATATGAAAATACAAATATATGCACAGGACAAAAAAATACTAGAAGAAAATACAACAAAATGAAAAAGCTTATCTGTCAGTAATGAGTTTATGGGTAATTTTTCCTTTTTTGATATATTTTTCTCTACTAACAAGTTTTCTAAAGTGAGTATAAATTAAATTCATAATCAGAACAAGAAAGCATATATATATGCGATTATAATTTTGATAAGGCAAAATAGATGGTCTGAATGCTGGTCAGAAGAAAATAAACACTTAGCAAAAATTCTTCTATACTAAACATTGGAAACTCTTGGGTGGCGTCTGGTCTCATATGCCTCAGACTACATCATCATTAGGATGGAAAGACACACATATCCTTAGGCGTATAATTGGAGAGGTTTTTTTATTTGTGTGTAATCATTTTCAGAGCTTACCTGAGAAGAACCAGAATCCTGAGATTTAGGTCTCCAGGGATTTCAAACTCCCTGGGACTTCCCTGTTGATATAATAGGTTCATAATTTCACCAGAGAAATCTCTCGCAAATGAAAGCAAAGCCACGCACCTACCCTGGACCCAATATTTTTACCTCTTGGTTCTCAGTGTGAACCTTAAAGACAAATTTCAGAAATGATTTTCTGTGACATAATCTAAAAGAGACCTACTTGTAATATTACTTGCAGTAATATTAATCCCCAAAAATCCAACAATTGTTGGATTTTTCTGATAACTGATTTTTTTTTTCACAAGTGAGTGACACGCTTTCTTGATCAATTCTGAAATATAAAAACCCCAGAAGGGAATTCCCATCATGTCTCAGAGGAAACAAATCTGACTAGCACCCATGAGGACGCAGGTTCGATCCCTGGCCTCGCTCAGTGGGTTAAGGATTTGGCGTCACCGTGAGCTGTGGTGTAGGCTGGCAGCTACAGCTCCGATTCGACCCCTAGCCTAGGAAACTCCATAGGCCACTAGCACAGCCCTAAAAAGAAAAAAAAAAAAAACAAAAAACAAAACAAAACAAAACAAAACAAAAAACAAACCAAAGAAGAAAGTTGAAGTCATAAAAAAAAATTGTACTTACTTTCACTTCCACAGTCTTCCCTCCATGTTCAATGTGTCTCTCCACATATTCAGAGGACAGCAAATCACTGCAACAAAAAGAAAGGATGATGAAAGAGGACCCTGAAAATGTAAATCACTTGCAAATCACCTTTAAGTTTATAACATTCTGGCTTTAAGGATGCTTTAACCCAGATTGCAAAGCAAAAACAAAACTTCATAGGTCTCTCTCTCTTTCTCTTCTCTCTCTCTCTCTCTCTCTCTCTCACACACACACACACACACACACACACTGCCTAGTACTTCTAGAGGAATATGAGGTTAAACAGACTAAATTATCTGTCACCCCTACTGTTTAGCAGAACTAATTCCACAAATTTAGTTCAGCAGTTCTAGGAAACTACCATAAGCACACTGTTATTTTTAAGACATGTTCTTCTTCCCTTTTTTTACTTTGGCTTTTGTGTGTGTGTGAAGATTTTAATTTAATTATTTTCTTATTCCTTATATCCTGCTTAAGTCTCCTCTGTTGTTTGAATTGCAGGCCACTACCAAGAGCTTGGTCTCTCCACATTCCCTGGTGCTCTTTTCCTGTCTCATGGCTTTAAAGATTAATATGGTGTTAGTGTTAATTTTTAAACGTATATTTCCAATCAGGCCTTTTTTCCCAAACTGGAGCTTTACCTTTCTATTGGACGTAGCTAATAAGGCATCTCAAACATAACATGCCAAGGCTGAATTCTTTTACCTTCACCCACTCCCCACAATGTGCTCAGCCAACAGTCTTCCCAAAAACTAACAGCAACACCATCCTCTCAATTGCTTAGCCCAAAACTTTGAAATTATTGACTCCTTACACCCCACATCCTTGCTTTGGCTTTTTATTCAATAGTTTTTATTTGGTACCATACCTTTCCATTCCTCATGTGTTATGTGTGATATTTTATCAAACAAAATAACAAAATATTACCCCCCCAAAAAAAAAAATTTAAGGAGGCAAAGAAAGTTAGAAGAAATAAAAAAGAATATACTTTCAGCCTTTTATTTATTTATTTAGTCCTTTTAGGGCTGTACCCATAGCACAGCCTATTCCCAGGCTTGGGGTCAAATCAGAGCTATAGCTGCCAGCCTACACCACAGCCACAGTAACACCAGATCTGAGTCTCATCTTCGACCTACACCACAGCTCATGGCAACACCGGATCCTCAACTCACTGAGCGGGACCAGGGATCAAACCGGCATCCTCATGGATACTAGTCAGGTTCATTACCACTGAGCCACAACAGGAACTCCATTTTCAGCATTTTAAAAGAATCTCTTTTGAAACCTTTCCTAAACCACCACTTTCTTGTATAATTTTTTAAATGTTCACAACATCTTAAACATACTTCTCTTTAAATCTATATATGAGAAAAAAATTTCCCCTCTAATAGAGGTACCTCATGACCCAACACCCATAAAAAGTCTTAAAGTCTTTAAATTTTTAAAGTACAAAAATAAAAATAAAATTAAAAATAATAAATAAAAATATAGGGTGCTCCCATTGTGGCCCAGTGATAATGAATCCGACTAGCATCCATGAGGATGCAGGTTCAATCCCTGACCTCAATCAGTGAATTGAGGATCCAGTGTTGCCGTGAGCTGTGGTGTAGGTTGCAGACATGGCTGGATCCCATGTTGCTGTGGCTGTGGTGTAGGCTGGCAGCTGCAGCCCTGATTTGACCCCTAGCCAGGGAACTTCCATATGGCATGGGTGCAGCCATAAAAATCAAATAAAAAGAAATATATATATATATATATATATATATATATATATATATATTTCTAAATCTACTCTATTAATAGACATTCAGCCAATTAAAAAATCTTTTTCACAGTGCTCTAAAGGTTACCAAGCTAAAATTGTCCCAATCATAAAAAAGGTGAACTTTTAAGCACACGCACTACCATGATAAGCACAATGCCTACAGTTGCTTGGAATATAAACAGCAAGATCAAACACTCATTACATTAGTGCAGGCACAAGAGTGAGGTTCTTTTATATCTGATGCTTACATTACCATCTAGGAAATATATAATTATAGTCTAAGTCCTTATTTCATTTCTCTTTGCAATACAGTTTCCTACTGACTTTACAGGGGAAACAGCTAGAAAGCCCTAAGCTATAAGTTATAGAAAATACAACTAAAACTGGCTTAAACAATCAGGACATTTATATCATTTCTTGTTAGGAATTCTAAGGAAGGTAAAATGTGAATCTCAATGCTCTTAGGTAAATAAATCTGAAGTTTATAAAATATAGGCAAAACACTTTTAAGATGTCTTAAGTATAAATAAGTAACAAAATATTGTTAGAAGTGACAGAATGCACAGAATGTGTAAGGTAAAAGATGTATGCATCTTACATTGATAGAAAGGGATGGATAACCAAAAGATACCTAGCATTCTGAAGGCACCTGGGTAAGAAGTGTTCCTGATATAATAAATATACAAGAGACACTAAATATCCAAAATATACTGCATATACACATTTAATATTCACCAGGTCTTATTTCAATCACCTATCGGTGACACCCAGGGCTTCTCAACTTCCATACTCCGGACATTTTGCGCCAGATCATTCTTTGTCTTGGGGAGCATCTTATGCCTTGTAACATGATTAGCAGCATCCATGACCTCTACCCACTAGATGCCAGCATCACTCACACACACACACCCCATGACAATCAAAAATGTCTCCAAGCATTGCCAAATGTACACTGAGGGGTAAAACTGCCCTGGTTCAGAACTGATATTGATACTCATTCCTACCCCATGTTTTCTCTGTCCAAAAAAACACAAATAGAATCTGTGGTTGTTCATCAAGCTAATCGACAGGCTGTAACTCCTGAGCAAGCGTACTTTTTCCTGGGGGTGTCATTAGCTCAGGCCAGCATCCATCCGTGGGGCTTGCCCAAATCTCAGCTCTGGTCCTGGTAAGAAGTACACATCAACAGCGAGGGCAGATGCAGTGGAGAGAGAAGCAGGCCATGTGAACGCTGGGTACCCCAGGATTTGCTGGAGTGATCTTTTCATCCACGTGTGCCCTCCCCTAAGTGTACTAACCTAGCCCTCTCTTTCCTCTGACTTTTCACCATGTGCTTTCATTTGATTTAGCAAATCATGTGATTTGAAGATTTTAATTTGGTCTGTGAGGGCTTACTATTCCATTACTTTCAGGATAGCTTGCTGGCTAGCAGACTCACAGGCAACCATTGCATTAGAGTAATTTTCCACGTGACATCAGGGCAGTTCCAGAGTTGATGCATATGGTGGCTCAGTACCATCAATGAGACCAGGGGTATATGTCCATCCTTCCGCTCTGCCATCAGAATGGGGGAGGGGGGCTGTCCTCTTAACTGGCCCCTCTCATGATGCTAATAGGGCTGCTGCAGCTCTAAGCATCTCAGGCAGATAAAAATATCCTAAGGTAAAAAAGCCTTGCATTTATTTCCAAGAATCAGCAAACACTCCACAAAAAGCCTCTGGCATTCATCTTCTCAAGTATGTTTCACCAGAATTACATTACTTGGCCGTGCCTAAACCAATCTTTTGACAAGGACATTTGTCTCTGAACAGTCAATAATCTCCTCTTCCAAGTACTCAGAGAGAGAGGAGAATGATAGAACGGGGTGGGGAGAATAGCTGTTATACAGTAAATAGAGAGTTGTCCTTTTTTATATCATTTTTATCAGGGGTATGTTGGATATTTCACAAATTCCCAAAGGCTTTCAACAAAATAGTGAAGCATCATGGCAAAGATCTGCCTGAAGCAAAACACGTCATTGCTCCACCATCCACATCCCACCCTTTATCCAAGGTCATACTTCTAACAGGAGAGGTATCAGCCAGTTGTTTGCAAAGGACTGCCCCCCTAACCTTTTGCCAACTTCTCCAGCAGTGAGAGAGAAAAATGATACTACAGGGCCAGCCAGGTTCCCTCTCCTGGGAATCTGAGCTAGTAAATTCAGTAAAAAAGAAAAAAAATCATTCAGTGGATGTAGGAAAGAGAAGAGAGAGTCAAAAATAAGTAATTGCTTGAGAGGAACTGAACTATACCATTAGTGAATCCCATTATCCAAAAAGGGGATTTGCCTCTTGGTGAGTGTCAAGCCAAAAGACAGAATCAAACCTAAGAGCAGAAGGAAGGATTTTATACCTACAGCAAGTAAGGAGAACACCAGAGATCTTTCCCAAAGCAGTGCCTCCCCCAATAGAAAACTGGGGGGCATTTTAAGCTAAGGGTACATGCATGTTCATGAAGGGGCTTGAGCAGTGTATGCATATTAATGAAAGGGATTGAGTATAGGAGAATTCAGCATAGAATTGGGGCAAAGGTCAAAAGAGTCCATTCTTTAGTTGACTGAAGTCATGAAGGTCAGAAAAGGTCAACATCATTATTCCTTAGGTTCTAGTTGTTCTGGTGGTTGAGTGCTACATTCTACAAAACAGCTCAAGAAAATGCTTCAGGCTGGCTAATCTTTACCACTGAAGCAGAACTGGGAGTCTTTACAGTCGATTTATTCTCTTTGCTATTGTTTCTTCTCTTGCCTGAAAACAGTTTGCTCTTTTGTTCCCGTAAGATCATTATTACTGAGACCTGGGCAAGGGCAAGCATAGGGTCAGGCTTAGATTCCAAAATGGCTTCTTTAATGTCAAAAGCTGTATGTGGGCGCTCCAGCCTGTCTCAGTGGGTTAAGGATCCAGTGTTGTCACTGCTGTGGCTCTGGTTACAGCTATGGCGTGGGTTTAATCCCTGGCCCAGGAACTTCTGCATGCAGTAGGAAAAGCCAAAAAAAAAAAAAGCAAGCTCTATCTGGTTCTTTTCCTCTAGGGAGCCCCAATACCCTATCTGCTTACAAAATCAGAGTAAAAGGCCCAAATCTCCACTGCTCAGGCCCCTGGATCCAGCCCATTCCTGTTGTTGGATACCTTTCTCCAATGCTACCACATGAGGAAACCTCATTATCAGAGCCAGCATGAGGGAGATCAAAGGCAACTACATAAAACACTATTTAGAAGAGAAGTTGTAGGAGGAGGCGTAATCATAATAACAATAATAATTTAAAAACCGACAGCTTTGGAGTCTTCTAAATTTTCAAATTTTAAGAGAAAATTTTTCTTTGAATTATAAAATCTAGAAATTAAGAGAGTATGAGTCACCACACGAATGTAATTACTGCAAAGAAAACTCTCTGCTCAGGAATTATGCAGCTATTTCAATTAAGGCCCTAAACCTACGAGGACTGCTAGAAAGGGCTGTATGTAATTTAAACCAAAACAAGCCCACATGACTTGGTTTTGTTTGTTTCCCATTCCATGGAAGTCTACTAAGGATTGTTTTAATTATTGGGCTGAAAAAACTTCCATTTAAAAATGACATTTTTTTTCCTTCTACTGAAGCATAAAATCCTTACTACCACCAACTTTTTCTTTTACATCATCGTTTATCATTAAGTGGGAATCTACTTAATGTTAAGTGTAGGAAAATAGAAACTCTCTTTGACACATAGGAAATTTTATTTTATCTGATTGGGTGGAATCTACTCCACGTTAACAGCTTATCAAAACTGATGTGTGAATGCTTCTTTGCGAATTATGAAAGATAAAAGCAAAAATCACTTTCCTTTTTTTTTGTCTGTTGTCTTTTTGAGGGCCACACCCGTGGCATATGGAGGTTCCCAGGTTAGGGGTCTAATCAGAGCTGTAGCTGCTGGCCTATGCCACAGCCACAGCAACACAAGATCTGAGCCAAGTCTGCGACCATGCCACAGCTCACAGCAACGCCGGATCCTTAATCCGCTGAGCAAGGCCAGGGATCGCACCCGCAACCTCATTTCCTCTGTGCTATGATGGGAACTCTGAAAATCATTTTCAATCACATTCTAAAACCACTCATTTTCTAAAGGAAGTAAGGAAATGTTTTAAAAATTAGAAATGTATTCTGAGGCCCTTTTTTAAAAAATTTATTTGCATGCCATAATTAGCCTAGAATAAGCAAAACAACATAATGCAAACATTTTCAGTCATAATAATAATTATCCTTTGTCTAACGGGCAACTATCATGAATCAGAGGCAGCTGGTATAGTCCAAAGGTTTTAGAATTTAAAGACAAAAGCAAATATTTTGATTTCCTATCCAAACTCTGCCATTTACTAGCTGTGTGACCTTGGCCATGTTATTTAATCTTCATCAACACAATTTACCCACATCCAAAATGAATATAATACAAATTGCTTTACAAAGCTGGTATGGTTTTTAAACCAGAACATATGTGAAATGCCTCCCAAATTCTGATTTCAATTATTCCACTCCTTATTCATCATCTCCTACCATAGTTTCTCTAGAACTCTCACTTAACTGTTTGTGTTACTGAACACAGGTTTAGTTCGAAAGCTATTACTTGAGAGACAAGTGTTGGTCAGAACAGTAAGCTGCTTTAATTAGGAGGCCAGCAACCTGGGAGAAGGCAGACTCACATCCAAAAACCAACTCCAAAGATTTTGCATAACCATAAAAGTTTCTAAAGAGAAAATCATTTGAGGAGCGGGTCAGAGTTTTTTATCTTCTACTGGGTGCAAATTTTCTTCTGACTGGTTGGTGGTGAGGTAATAGGGTAGTGTCCCAGGAATCTTGTGCTCAAGCCTAAAGTTACCATCTTCCACCTGGTTGGAGACATTAGTTCCTACAGAAGAACTCAAAGGTTATACACATTCCTTGAGGAGGAACCAGAACCCCGCCCATTGCTAAAACTACTTGATTGTTTTCTCCTTTGTTTTTCATCCCCTTTCTTCCCTGTTAAGCAACTATTTGAATCTGCCCTTTGGAACTCAGGGAAGGTCAAGGAGGCTGAATGAAGCCTATTTCCTACACATAAACAAATGGGGAAACAGAAAGGATTTATACCTGGGAGGGCTCCACCGGGTTCTGCTCTATTTTATTTGGGGACTTTTAAACCATTGACCTTACCTTCTACTTGTTCAGTGTCCTTCACCTCTCTTATGTCCACCTAATGTAGTTTACATAATTTATGAAAATCACTACCTTGCTCCTTTCTCTCCCTTCTACTATATCCACTTGGCCAAACTTCAACCATAGTAAAACTGAACTCTCCTACAAATCAAAGTCTGACCCCAAGAAGCAGACCATCCTGAACGGTCATATGTTGAACCACATAATTTATGACCACAATATCAAGTGGTTCCCCTTAGCACAACACTGCCCATAAATCCACTAGTCCATTTTCCTAGTCAATTTACTCTGAGAAGATGCTTCCAAACTTTTCTCTTCTAAAATCTCCAAGGTATTTCCTTGTTATCTTTCCCTGCAATTACTCCACTTCTGTATTCAATGAATAATGGAAACAGAAAAAGGCTGCTTCATCTTTCCAATCTACCAGCATCCCTGTTTTCTGAACCAGTCTCTGAAATGGAGCAGGACCCTAGGGGGCCTTCCCAGGACAGAACTTCCCTCATGTCCTCTGCCTGCCTTTTTTCTGCAGAAAATTTTAGCCAAAGAATAAATTTAATCAGAGAAATGAGAAAATACAGAAGCAAAGGAAAACAGTCAACCACAACCAAATAATAATAGCTTAGTCATTAAGCAAAGTCAAGGATCTTTAATTCCTCCTCAAAGGTGACAGATAATATTCTGAGCCATACATATCCTTTGACTTGTTTTATAAATACTGAAACCTTTGCCAGGAGGAAGATGTTAACTACAAGATGACTAGACTGTAGCCGTGGCAGAAGCTGCCACAATTCTGAGAAGTGACCTCAAGAAAACTGATTCTGGAACTGAAAATTAACTGTACCTCAAACAATCAAGATGATGCTGATCTGACCACCATATGACTAATTTCAAGATATCTGTCAGAGCTGACTGTGCTGTTCTACCTGTAGTTCTCTCCCTCTGCCTGTACACCCCTTAAGTTCCCCTTTAAAAGCTCTTGCCCACTGATCAACAGTGTGGACTTGGCCTTTGGACATGAGTCTGACTTTTCCCCCAGTTGCCAGCCTCTGTAATAAAGCAAACTTTCCTTTCTACCAACACTTGTATCTTGGGTATTGGTTTTCAGGTGGTGAGGAGCCAGACCTGAGTACAGGTATCATGTCTAGTAGGATGTCTAATAGGCATCTCAGACTCAACATGGTTAATGCATAACTCTCTCAGCAAGTCCCAATATTCAATCCCCGACTCAAAAATGTATTCTACTAGTCATTTCACAGTGAGGAAGACTGGGGGGACACTGCCTTATTCAGGTGGTCATAGTTAACACAGCCAATAATGGAAGAAATCAAAATCATATGCTCTTACTCTGAGAAGGACACATCATTTATAATATTCCCACTAAAAAATGCATGAGAAAGAAACAAACAAATGAATAGAGAAACCAGAACCAGGAAGAGATTTTCAAAGAAATAGAACAAAGATCTAATTCAAAGTTCTGCCAGTCAACTGTGACCTCGAGATCAATATCAAATTCAGAGTATAGCTGTAAGACCCTTTGATAAGACCTCAGAAAGACTTTAAGCTATTTTGCCTAGACGATATCACTTAGATAAAAAAGCTTCTCAGATTCTTAAGGGCCTGCCTATTAGATCCTTAGCTGCATCAAAGAGTTTCTAAGAATCTTATGGTATAAGTCACAGATATTCTCACCTAAACAAAGACTTCTAAGAATATTAAGGGCATCTTTACTTAGAGTCCAAAATAGACAAAGGCCTCTCAAGAAGATCTGTGGATGTGGTTTTGTTCAATGAGGTAAATCCCAATAAGATCCACATGAAACCCACCAATGGAACCACCACCAGCTTGGAATAAAACATACAATCAATTTAAACTTTTCACAGTAGGAAGTAGATAGAGAAAGATACTTAAATTGAGGCCTGGGTCATTTCTTACAGAAAAGAAATGGTTACTCAAGGGGTGGCACAAAGAACCATAGGCAACCATTCACAGGAAGTAGAACAAAGCCTTAATCAATACACATTCCCTTTCCCAAAACACAGGAAAAGAATATTAGTACTCAGTTGGTTTTCAGAATTTCAATGGACAGATAATTGTTAGGTACCTCCTACTTCTCCCACTTTTATAAAGGAATATATACTGCAATTATCTCACCCTTAACTTCCCACTGTATTTTGAGTGGATGTGGAATAGAGAACTTGTTTTTTAGCTCAAGGTTCTATACCAATGCTGCCTCACCTAAAAAGGCTTCTTCATCAGATTGAGATGGTAAGAATTTGAACCCTGAGTTTGAGCCTGACAGTATAACGGAACGAGATTTCTCAGGAGTCTGGAGGAATTTAGTACATTTTGCATATGTGAGAAATATAAATAATTTGTGGTCGAAGGATAGACTGTGGTTGATCACAGATGTCTATAAATTCTTTGTCACTCCTCTCATGGTAGAGACCATTTCTCTTCTTCTTGCACTGAACTGGTCCTGTCACAAACCTAATGAGACAGAACTGATACTGTGTAATGTAAGCAACTTCCACTTCCAGGCATGAGGAACTCTCTGTCTTTGAACATTTGAATATGCTGTGAGGAAGTCCAAGCAACCACTTAACAAGATGCTCATAAAGGAGAATGAAAGTCCCTAGCTGACCTTCCCAGCTGAACTCCCAGCCAATGAAAGCACTAATTTCCAACCTTGTGACTGAGGCCACTTTGGATCTTCCAGATGAAATAGTGCTCCAGCTAATACCATATGAAGTAAAACTGCCCAGTCAACCCACAAAATTGTACAAAATAATACATCGTAAGGCAATGGGCTGATCATGCCTTCTTACTTAAACATTCGCTGTTACACCACACAAAATTAACATTATGTTTTCCTTAGAGCAGTCTCCAAATGAGCGCAATGTAGCTTGTTTTGGATAATATTCATATACCAACAAGTTCATATTTTTCAACTTCACAGTGTGTGAAAGCTATATGCAGGCAGTAGAAACCATACTTCAGATTTGGAATTTTGATCTTTTCCTGGCTTACCAGCAGGTGGTAGGATACTCTGAGGATGCTGGGCGGTGGCAGTGAGCAGCAGCTCCCAGTCAACAACATATATGATCACAATGGTAACCAACCAATAGACTTGCAACCATTCTGGACCCATGCAACCTTTCAGTTTGCACTTTCAGTACAGTATTCAATAAATTTCATGAAATATTCAACACTTTATTATAAAACAGGTTTTGTGCTAGATCATTTTGCCCAACTGTAGACTGATGTTGGTGTTCTGGGCACATTTAAGGTAGGCTGGACTAAGCCATGATGTTCAGAGGGTTAGGTATATCAAATGCATTTTTACCATAAAATACTTTCAACTTCCGATGATGTTATTGGGACCTAAGCCCATCATTAGTCATAGAAGATCTACAAAAGAATCATAAAAGCTTCAAGGGTGACTATAATTCACCCAGTGAAATAGTAAAAAGCCCCCTAGGTCATGGGTCACAATGGAAAATTAGAGATTTCATTAAGAATTTAAGCTATGAAAAGACTTTCAGAAGAACAGAACTGGAATATGGAAAATTTAAGGACCCAAATTTCATTATTCTATTTTATTTAAGAGGAATAAAAAATTATAAGCTTAGAAAGTTTTTTAAAAGAAAACATTTTTCCCATTCTCTCCATTCTCTGCAGCCCTCTCCCCATTTCATCTTCTCTCTCTTTTATTTTCTTACTCTATCTAGCCAACCATTAACCTTCCAGATCCTTTTGGCAAATTAATGCTTTTGCTGAAAATCCCCGCTATAGAAAACGGATAAATGTTCTGAACTTTCATACCACTGAGATTTAATCATCCAGCCTTCAGCTTTGTTTTATGCAAAAACTGTTGTCTATATCCTCAGTATGTAATAACTACAATTTAAAACTCCTATTTTGTTTAAATTAAATTAAAGGGAAATGACAAGTGTGAATTAAAAGCTCCTCCAAGATCTGCCTTTTGGAGGAAAGTTTCATCTTTATTATCTTCCAATTTGTAAACATGAAAATTCCTTTCCTGCTTATGCACATACAAGGGGTTTTCTGTAATGCCTTGTGCCTACAGGAGAGGCTATTCTAGTTATGTTCTACTGAGGAAGTCATAAACAATCCTTGTAGTAATATATTGACTCTGGTCACTTTTCCCCATTTCCCTGAAGATTTGAACTTCCGGTTTCCAATCACACTCTTCAGCACTACTCCTGTTGCAATTATTGGTGATTTTGATATATGCTTAGGTGACTCTTCCAATTTTGGCTTCTCAGCTCCTTGACCTCATCTCCTCCAACGATTCTCTCCTCCACTTTACATCACCCACCCAGCATATTCTCAAATCCAAGCAACTCACTCTCTGACAAATTCCATCCATGCCAGGTTTCTCTTTCAACACCCCATTTCAACCCCTTAACCTCAATAAGGCCCATAACTCATGAACTTACTACCATTTCACTGTTCCACAGCTTCCTTGTGTCTCATTCCCCTTCTTGCCCAGCTTAAATTCAATCGTAATATCCAGTGCTTCGCAAATCTCCCTACCCATCTTCTAATGTGTGATTCTCCCTTGGCTAAACCAATCCTAGTTAAAACTCTTTGCTGGCTTCATGCCCGCTCCGTGCAACTTAATGAGGCTGAAGAACAGCATGTCATCAGGCTGACTATGCTCACTTTGCACTGACAACCATGAACCTCAAGAGGGTCCTTAAAGCTGCCTGGCATTCGTTCTCCATTTTCCTAGGACATTTACTCCTCCAACTGTGTCTCGGTGCCATTTCACATCTTCTGCCTCTTTCCTCAAACCTCCAACATCTTTCCCCTCCATTCTGAGAAGATGACTAGGCTCCCTACTTCAATGAGAAAAAAGTAATCAGAAGGTAAGTTCCACGGACTCTATCACCACTTCTCTGCACCTACAAGCATTTGCACCCATATGCTCAGCCCTTCACCCAGTTCTAGGAATGAGCTATCCATGGAATAATCCACAGACAATCCCACACTGCACCACAATCCATTCCCTCTTGCCTACCCAAGGACATGGCACCAGATATCCCCCCTCTCCTGTATCATCAGATTCCCTCTTTCCGCTAGATCCTTCCCATTACTGCATGAACTCTGTTATTTCTCCCATTTCCTAAAATAAACCAAACAATTTTCTTAATACAATTTTCCTGTCCAACTACTGCTACATACCCTTCTGTCCACTAAACAAAATTTCTCAAGGGCCCATAGTCATGATCTATCCTTTCTCTCCTATGTCTTGAACCCATCTAGTAAGATTTTCACCAAAGCACTTCACTGAAACCACTCTTACCAAAGTCATGAATTACCTATTTCCGTGTTGTTATATCTCATGGTTGATTCTCAATCTTCTTATTACTCAACCTACAAGTAGCATTTGACACAGCTAAGCACGCTCTTCTCTTGGAAATATTTCTTTGTACTTCCTACCAGATTCACATTCTGCAGATTCACATTCTCCTACTTCTCTTGCTGCTGTGTTTCCATACCTTTTGCTAATTTCTTCCCACTCCTCCATCATCTAGACATTACAGTGCCTGAAGGTTCAGTCCTTGACCCTCCTCTCTCACTCCTTTGGTGATGTCATCTTATGTCTCCCTTTAAGTAACAACTACATGCTGATGAACCTCTGGTGCAGATCTCTAGTTTAGAACTCTCCTCTGAACTCCAGAACCCTATATCCAACTCCAAATTCCACATCTTCTCCTGTTTATCAAATAAGCATACCATACTTAATGTGTCTAAGCCTGAGCTCCTCATCTTGCTTGACAAAAATGATTTTTCCTACAGTCTTCCATTAGTTCCATTGTTTTCTTAGCTCCATCCCTCCTGTAGCCCTCCATCTTCCTGCTCATATCTGGATTAACTGCACTCTAAGCCTGCTGTATAGCTGTAATCCTGATATTTCTCTTTCACCTTGACCCTAGGCATTCTCTTTGATTCGCGCCTTGTTATAAACCTGTTTCCATATCTCACATCCTCACCTTTCTTCATCTTTTTTCTTTTATTTTGGTGGGACTCGGTCTCCAGTACCTTCCAAATAAATAATACATGAGATGTTCAATTATTTTAGAACTCACCTTTAATTGATAGTTTGGACTTGTAAGAACAGAAATCCCTCAGAATTTACACAGCATTCCTCTACTATCTCCCAGCTTCTAGTATTACTAGTGAGAAATCTGATGTTAGTATATTTCTGATCCTTCCAGTGTGACCTTGTTTTTCTTTCAAGACGATTTTTTTTTTTGTCCATCCCTTTTATCTCCATTATTCTAAGACTTCAAAATTGTAGGTCTTTATGTAGGGTTTCATTCATTCATTTCTGGGCACTCAATGAGAATTTTCCATCTAGAAATTCATGTCCTTCAGTTATGAAGAATAACCTTTGATAATTCCTTTTCTTGGTTTTCTCTCTACTCTCTTTAAGAGATTTCTACTAGTCAGATGTTTAATCCCCTAGATTGATCCCCACAGAGTTTTTATCTTTTTTCTCTCTTATGTTCTACTTCTTCATCTTTTGTACTGTTTTCTGAGATATTTTGCCCCCTAAGTTTAACCATTCTCTTGACTTTTATTGTTTCCAATATTTTTTCTAATTATTTTTTCTGGATTTTTAAACAGCATTTTCTGGTTTCATAGACGCAGTACTTATCTCTCTGAATATATTATTATTGTTTAGTTTTTAACTATTTTCTTCTGTTCCTTCCATTTTCTTTGTTTCAGCAGAATTCTTTTAATCTGTTTGTTCTGCTCTCTTTTCTGTTAAACATTCTCCTCAAGTATTTGCTAACCCATATTTTAAGCTTCATGCATTTCAAACCTGCTTTTTGCTAACTATTGGAATTCCAATACATAGCTTTAACAATACAGGTCCTTCCAAGAATTGGTGAAAGAAAGTTTGTCAAGATGAAAAGAAGGGAGTTCTCATTGTGGCTCAGTGGTAATGAACCCAACTAGTATCCATGAAGACTCGGGTTTGATCCCTGGCCTCGATCAGTAGGTCAAGGATCCAGTGTTGCCATGAGTTGTAATGTTGGTTGCAGACACGGCTGGATCCTGCATTGCTGTGGCTGTGGTGTAGGCCAGCAGCTGTAGTTCTGATTTGACCCCTAGCCTGGGACTTCCATATGCTGTGGGTTTGGCCCAAAAAAGCAAAAAAAAAAAAAAAAAAGACAAAAATAAAATATTCCTTTTTATAGAGCACCAGAAAAGTAAATACTAATCTAAGCCATAGAACAGTCTATGAAAACATGATTTCCAAGAATATATCCTTATCCAGAATCTAGATATGAAAAACTGCTGCTATGTCCTATAAAAGTTAAGTATAACCTTTAAAAAAGTGCAATTTTTTTTAACATTCTTTTATTATAGAATCCAGGCCAGGAACCCTGCTTTAGAGGCAAGAACATCAGGCATTCCTTACTAGCCATACAAACTTCTTGTGGCAAGATAAAATTATATTTCTTCTACACAGTGGGAAAAGCACAGCCATCTCAACGCATGCTTTTGTTGTGAATCTAGAATTTGCAAATATCCAATATCTAGACTACTATGAGAGAAATAAAAGTCTGTACTTTTCTTTGGTTCCTTTACTTAACACGTTATCTCATTTGAAATACCTAAACAGATAAATTTCTCCGTAAAAACAAATAATTGTTAAGCCAACAGAGCACTGCTGGCACTTCCATCTTCTCTCATATGTTTAGAGATGTAAAACACAATAAAACTATGACTGTTGGATTTCCCATTATAAAACAAAGTCATAGAGTTAATATCTTTTTAAGTTAAGATAACAGGCCCTCTCTTTCAGCCCCACACCACACCCATTTCCTGAGATATCTAGAGTCTCCATTTCCAGAGACCTGCCCAGGTTCTGGTTCTTGCTGCAACTAGGAGTTAGCTTTTTCCACTTGGTTAAGTCAGTTACCACTTGTCCATTTTTGTTACAACTTTCAAAATTTTATTGATATCTCTCATATGCTTTGTTCTTGTGTGTTTATAATACCCTCACTGTCATTATAATGGAGGAAAGATACAGATCACAGAAATGCTGCATCCTTAACCCACTGAGTGAGATCAAGAGTTGACCCAGAATCCCCATGGATACTAGTCAGATTCTTAACCTGCTGAGCCACAACAGGACCTCCTCTGGCAGTAAGTCCTTAATAGGTGCCCTTTCTGCTTTCACACATTTAGTTCTATTCCATTAGTTGTCATTACCTTACTTATCTTTCAATTCTATGGACTATTTCCAGCTAATGTCAGCCAATTTACATGACTTTTTATGAGCAAATAGTAATCACACCAAGTCAATATATTTTATTTTGCATCCACCAAAATGGCTTTGTTTCTTCACAATACCAAAATGTTGCAATTAATAATGAATGGCTTTACAAAATTATAACAGTTCTAAATAGCCATCTGAATGATGTCACTTTCAAAACTGTCCTTTTGAGATCTTCTTCACTTCTGCCAGTATTACTGAAATGACTGAAAACTCTGTTAAAATTTCCCTTTTGGAATTGCCTTCCGAGAAAATTTAAACGACAAATCAGAAAACTAGTCTCATTATCTCCTTACCATATTTTTGAAACAATAAATAGGCTAATCACCCATCCCGGTGAAAGGATGACTGTGAATGGCTGTTGGCCGGTTCTGAAACTCAAATTTACCAGTACTTACTGATGTTATGCCACCACTAAAAGGGTTCCCAAAAAATGTGCTATAGACTTTGCTAGCAATCCTTCTCAAAAAACCTAACACTGCTTTGAGCAGTAGAGCCATTATTGTAACAAATACAATGTCTTCCTATAGTGATAACTTTGAAGGGGACAACTCACCTGGCGACACCAGTTTTAAAAAGCTTATTTAAAAAGGGCTTCATTACCTCAGTCATCCCTCAAACTGGCTTAAATGAGCAATAAATGGAAAGAAAACTTATCAGGATTTTGACACTATTAGTTTCTATATTCTAAGACTTGATCATCAAAATACAAAACTGCAAACATTAAAGCTAAGTATGCTTTGGTCTCCTATTCTCTTGGATTTTACAAAATTATTTCTAGAGAAACCTTTCAGGAGTACATTTTCGTGTGGAAAATTACTGACCTTTTTGCACCGAAATGTGCCAAAGCAGAAAAGAAGGCAAAGGAGAAAGTGTCCTATGTATCTGTCATGCATGTCTGTACTCCAGGCAGAGGGATTGGTTATCTAAGGCCTTTGTATATGACTCCTCTTTTCACAGTTATCTGATGAACCACTGTATTTGTCTCAATCTAAATTCAGCCACCAACTCAGGAAAAGGAAAAAAGAATGTTTTCATTGCTGCTTTTCAGTCATAAATTGCAAATAATGTTTTTAAAAGAGAAATCAATGCATCATGGTAAGGCTTCATGATCAGTTACTGGGGAATAAGCAGAGATTCTGAATCAAAATAATCTTTCTTATTGCAAACATTCAAATGAAAAGGACCCAAGATATATCCACAAGGCCGACATATTTCTCACATGGCTCTCTCAGCGTTTTGCTGCAATTTTAGGTTTCAATATCAAATGTATTAGGCATTTGAAGGAATGTTTTAGTAAAAATTAAGCATTTCTCTTGTTTATTAAATAAAGAGGGAAGAAGAAAGAACTAATAAATATTCTATACAGATGTACCAAGAAGTGTAAAGCTATAACAGTGAGCAGGGACTCCATAAATATTTTATATATTTATTTATTTTTATGGCCACACTTGCAGCCTATGGCAGTTTCCAAACCAGGGATTGAATCTGAGCTGCAGCTGTGGCAACACTGGATCCTTTAACCTACTGCACAGAGCTGGAGATCAAACCTGCATCTCCACAGCCACTCAAACCACTGTGAATTCTTAACATACTGTGCCACAGTGAGAATTCCTCCATGAATATTTTAAAAATTGCAGTTAAATTAAATGAAATTGAAGTGGGAACTAAAGGTTGCCCAGGATATGTCTCAAAATGCAGAGTCACATGCAGTTTTTCTTATACACAGATCCCCAGGCCGTGAGGCAGGATATTAGGGACTATGAAAGCCTGAGAAGATGACTGGCACTCCTTTCAGAACATAAAACATGTCTTGTGGTGAGAGGTTGGAGACTAAGAGAACCGGGTTATTACAGCTCAAGAAGAGAGAACCAAAAGATGAAAGGTAAAAAAAAAAAAAAATGCACAGAGCTAAACACGGGAAGGGGTTAAGAAAGATGTGCTGAGAGTCTCACGTTTCCTCCAACACTCCTTGTTTTCATGTGAGGGATGGGCCTTGGATTTGCTCCTAGATTCCTATCCTTCTCCCAATCTTCAACGAATGAGTCGGCCTACTTAGATGTACATGGGTCCACATTTCTGAAACGGGAACAGTTAACCTTCTAAAAGACTGTGAACAACACCGAGGACCTTCTCTCTTTTCTTTTCCTCTCTTCTCCAAGCCAATGTGAACACATAGATGGTGAGAAACTGTCCATGCCACAGCCCAAATCTGTCCTAAATACCAAAGTCTAGACTTTACAGGAAGCGCTACTAGGATCATTTGGCCTTTCACTAAAGCATGATGCTTTTCAACTGTCTGATCAGTAAAGACAGTGATTCTTTGCTCTCCAGCTTCCTGTCTATCTCTCAGTATTTACAAACATGGGCAGGTCCTAGGAAACTTGTTCCAAGCAAGGTCCTGATGACAAAGGATAACTGAGCAACAGAGGAAATGGAAGGAAAGAAGCAAAAGATAAGCCTTTGATATTAGTTGAGTTTGAAGAAACGACAGCATATTCCATTATAAAAACCCTCCACATCACAGGCTGTAGGACTAAGGTATTGATTTGCATCCAGAGAAAGAGTCAGAAGCAAGCAAAAAAAACAACCAGCTGTAGTACTTTCCTTAAAGAAAAGTAAAACAACGAATTGCCTGACTTTGAATTTAGAACATTAAGATGAAAAACTCTTATTTTTTCACTAATAAAGTGAACTACCAGATGGATTAAATCGCCAAGGTCCCATCCAGCTCTAAGATTCTGACAGAGATTTATTTTAATTCATTCAAAAACACATTTACTGAGCCTCTACTACATGTTGGCATAGGAAAGTGTTTGAAGCACAAAGATGAAAATAGCACAATAGACCACTTGAACAGAAATACGAGCAAAGAACCAGGACCATTCAGAGTGATGAGCAGGAGTAATCTGTTATGTTTGCAGAGAATCTCACCCACACAAAGCAAAAGGTACCAAATTGACTCTGGAAAGTTCCAGGGGAGGGGAGCAGAAGGGTGATTATGCAAGAGAAATCTGTTATGTTTGCAGAGGAATCTCTCACACACAAAGGCGAGGAGACCAAATTGGGTCTGCAAAGTTCCAGGAGCACAGACCAGAAGGGTGATTACGAAGCAAGGTTGTTTCTCAGAGGAATTTATGGTAGAGCTGAGTCTCAAAGAAAGTTACAGACTGAGGAAGGGAGGCAGCTGTGTAGAGACAGGGTGTGAGGTAGGGGCTGTTCTACAAAGGTTTAAAAACATGCAAATTGAGAGGAGCTTGAGAGAACAGGACCCCTTCAGGGTCCTCTGGGAAGTCAAAAACAGCTAGAGCAAAGCTGCATGTGATGGATACTGGGTGTGAGAAAACAGGCACCCTCACATGTTCCTGGTGTTAATGTAAGCTGTATATTCCCTTAGACTCCGCAATTTCATACCTAGAATTTATCCTACAGATATAATCCCACATGTTCAAAAGAATGTATTTATATGATTTATTACAGCACTGTTTGAAATAATAAAAAGCTGGAAATGGAGTTCCCATTGTGGCTCGGCGGTAATGAATCCGACTAGTATCCATGAGGACGCGGGTGTGATCCCTGGCCTCACTCTGGGTTAAGGATCTGGCACTGCTGTGAGCTGTGGTGTAGGTCCCAGACATGGCTCAGATCCTACATTGCTGTGGCTGTGGTGTAGGCCGGCAGCTGTAGCTCTGCTTTGACCCCTAGCCTGGGAACTTCCATATGCTGCAGGTATGGCTTTAAAAAGCAAAAAAAAAAAAAAATTTTAATTTAAAAATCTGGAAATAACCTAAATAGCCCTCAACTGAGAACTATTTAGTAAATTATAATAAATCCATCGAATGGTAATACTATGCCACCCTTGAAACAAATGAGGCCATCTCTCTGTGTACTGATAGGAAAGTATCTCTAAGACATACTGCTGAGTAAGAAAAGAAATGTCAGAAGAATGAATTCAAGATGTCAACATCTGTGTAGAAAATATACTATTATATACATAAATGTGCATGCATTTCACACATGCATACACACAGAGGCCACCTCAGAAAGGTCACACAATAACTGTGACAGTGGATACTGCAGGTATGATGAAGTGGGTGGCTGAAGAAGAGGCATATAAAGGAAAAAAAGGAAACTTTCTTTTAAATTCTGTACCATGTGCCTGTATCATCTATTCCAAAAATAAATATATTAATAAAATAATTTAACAATAAAGTATAAAATTAAAGTCCAAGTATAATTTTTTATGTTAAAAATATAATCCCACATGTTCAAAAGACTATGGTACATATTTATCACAACAGCATCCATAATAATAAAAAACTGTAAACAACCTAAATGGCCCTCAACAAAAAGAAAGTCTTCACATGAATGGTAGCAGCTGAGAAGGAGTCTGAGGAGAAAGCATCCAGTGAGGAGAGGCCAGCAAGAGCCAACCAAGGGATGAGAGAGAGAGTTTAAAAGTAGACAGAACAGGTAGAGGGGGAGGGAAATGGGCAAGATAACTTTCTTCCTCAGTTAACCACAAGGAAAAGAAATACCCCAAGAGGGCATGAGAAAGTAAACAAAGAAACTGTCACAGAGGGCGTCAATCAATGTGGAAAAAAAAAATGCAACATCATCACAAAGTAAATGAAGGTAGTACTAAAATTTTAGGTAGAGTGCTAAAGATGCTGAAACCATGCCAGATTTGATCATCTGTTCAAATAGCAGCTATATTTAGGGTGGGTGTGTATCTATACATATACATACACATAAATTACATAGGGTATATATACATTATATATATTTGCATATTATATATACATATACAAAATATATAAATTATATAGGGTATGTATATATATATATACACACATTTTTTTTCTTTTTTAGCAGAGGTTCAGGCTCTTTGTTTTCTACTCAGCTACTTCCATTGTTCACAAAGTGAAGTGAGTAGAGGGGACACTCCACATGGTAGGTGGTGAGTGACCCATAAGGACTGGTGAGTGTGGGAATAAACTCCATAATTAACAGAGAGTTTCAGGGGGTCTCATGTTTAAAAGTTAAACCTAGCCCAAACTGATATTCTGAATTTGGACAGATATTTAACAATCTCTTTTTGAAAGACAAAGCTAAAAATCTAAAAACTGATTATCTATACCAAAATAAAAAGAACATGGTGATAAGCTTTTCCTATGATTCCCACCTACTGGGCACACCAGGTCTGATCTGGTAAGACCCCTTGGATGGTCAACAGGAAATGACATTATAAGAAAGGCCAATTCAAAAGTCAAGATTCAGTAAACCCTGCTATGAAATAACAACAGAAAACAGACTATTGGATTTAAATCCACATTCTTTTAATAGAGAAATCAAATAAGTTACAATTTTTTTCTGGCTCTGATTTTTTTTTTTTTTTCCTTTGTCTTTTTAGCTATTTCTTGGGCTGCTCCCTGGGCATATGGAGGTTCCCAGGCTAGGGGTCAAATCGGAGCTGTAGCCACCGGCCTACGCCAGAGCCACAGCAACACAGGATCGGAGCCACGTCTGCAACCTACACCACAGCTCACGGCAACACCGGATCGTTAACCCACTGAGCAAGGGCAGGGACCGAACCCGCAACCTCGTGGTTCCTAGTCGGATTAACCACTGCGCCACGACGGGAACTCCCCCCCCTTTTTTTTTTTTGGTTCTTTTAAGGCCATAGGGCATATGAAGTTTTCTAGGCTAGGGTCCAGTCGGAGCTGTAGCCGCCCGCCTATGCCACAGCAATGCGGGATCCAAGGTGTGTCTTCGACCTACATCACAGCTCACAGAACACTGGACTCTGAACCCTCGGAGAGAGAGGACAGGAATGGAACCCGCATCCTCATGGATACTAGTTGGGTTCTTTACTGTTGAGCCACAATGGGAACTCAAGAATAACTTCTACATTAATTTTAAGCCAATCTTCTTCAAATAATGGAATTACCAATAGCTTAACTAAGAATGAAACTGCAGTGTAATACCTTAGAGTTACAGAGTCATATTCTATGACTGCAATTTTGACAAACATTTAAAATATTTACTTTTTAACAGATTACATATTGTTTCACTTCTTTATTCTAATTTCAAAAAGAAGTACTTCTCTTTGGTTTTAATATAAGCCATATTGTAGCAATGAAAAGAATGTATATTTGATTTATATAAGGCACATCCATAAAAATAGATGAAAAGAAACATCTTTGACACGAAGGGTGAAATTACTGTCCCTGGGATCTCCTGTCCTTTTAAATGGTATGCATACTACAGAAAAACTTTCCACATTTCAACCCATATATCAACATGTGTAGATGTGTGGGATAGGCCTGAAATCATGAAAGTGCTCTCTTTCTTAAGTATTTTGCCTATATCTCTATTCAACCTTTTCATTTACTCAAATAGGAAAGGAATGTACATTTCTAAGGGTACATCTTTTTACAATATGGAATGCAACAAACTTTACCATGAAGAATAGAGCATTCCTTATCCATATGTTCATATAGCTCTGCTAATGGACACATGTAATAAAATGATGAACTGAATTACTCATTACTTTTTCAACAGTTACTTCCCTGATACTCAGGTTTCAGATAAGATGGCGCTATTATTTGAAACTGCAGATCTGAATATACAGCTAGCATCAAACCTTCACAACGGGGAAAGAAAACAAGTAAGCTATTTGAAAAGTGACCATTGTACTGAGAAGTGTTTCATTCACCTTCCTGCTATTGGTAGCCACAAGTTTTTCCTTCTACAGCTGTGGTATATGCCATTCCTCAGAAGACTAGTAATATCCTCAAAATTAGATCTGGTACACCCAAGAAATGCTGATGAATGGACAAGAAAATCAGGGCCTAAAATATCTCAAACACCTTGAGACTGGGTTAGAAACATATTTTTGTGACACTCAAGAACAAGACATTATCTTAAGGTTTCTTCTCTGTCACCAAGGCTTCCTTAATTGAGGCAAAATGTCAGCCCGACTTGAACAAGTTCAAGAACGAACTGAATTGGAAGATGAATGTAATTATTGACTGAGCCATGAAGCTTTTTTTTCCCTGAGAGGAGAAATGCAAAGTCAAGCAAGAGAAATGAAGACTGAATGTGTATGTGGGTAAAGATAAGCACATTAATTTCCAATTTCATTTAAACTCCTTCAGATCAAGTACAAAGCTAGAGGATCCACAGCAGAGTAACCAATGAATGCATATGTAAAAGACTGTTCCACATAAAGGTCTTGGCAGCTATAGAAGCTCCAAATTAACTTACAAACAAACAAAACAGTTAAGTCTTCAAGTGTCAGTACTTAATTTCATATCAGCTAAATACCTTTTAGCATAACCCACTCATTTGAAAACAAAACCAAAGCTTACTTCTCCCTTTTTTTCCCTACAAAATACTCTGGCTAATATACCATATTTATAAAAAACGGTATTCATACAGTAATTTTTTGAATCCCAGCCTCTAGAAATAAGACTGAATATATCTCTTTTCCATACCCTACTGAATAAAGAGCAAAAATTGGCAATAGGCTCTCATTTGTGCAAAATCAACAAAAAACAGTGGCTCCCCTAAAGAGAGACTTTTTTCTTAGACTGGCAAAATGGTTTCAGCAGTAGAGCAAAGAATATAAAATAGATAATTATTCAAAGAAAAGCTCTATCACCAATTTTAGCAACACAGGCAGAAAATAGTAACAACAAATTTCCATATTTATGTAGAAACAGATGCTATATATAAATACGTTTTAACAAACCACAGCAGAAACCTTATTCTCTTTATTCAAATAAGAAATCTACATTTTTATTTCTTTTCTTAACAGATTTGTTCCTAAGAAAAAATAACATTTCAAATGTAGTTTGGCTCATACTCATACATGCAAAAACAACTGAAAATAAGAGACATGCTTTTCCTCCAAAGGTCAGAGGGTGAAGTAGGATGAGAGCCATAATTTGATTACTCCCCAAAGGCAATTACCCTTATCTGATAGATGAAGACAGTCACATGGGACAGACAAAATATGACACATTTCTTGGCTAGCTAGGAAAAAAAAATCACATTTAATTGTCCAGACTTTTATAACAAAGGAATAAAGGGAAAAAGTACTCACTTTCATATCTCAATAAAAAATACAATAATTCCAAAAAAATCTTAAATTTCACATTCAAATATGGTTGAGTTGTGGGAAATGTGTACCAAGAAACATCAAAGACAGATTTAAGATACAATTAGTAAGTGCAGGGTAGATGTGTGCATATTAAATACTTTTCAGGTTTTTTTTAAATATAGAGAGAGATGGATTTTTTTTTTAGAGATGGCAATTTAATTAGTATAATTTTTCTTAACACATACACGTAAATGAAATCTTTAACTGGTATCCTATTGGCACCATTTATGTGAGTGTAACTATCTTAAAGTCATCACTGAAATAACTAATGATGCCACTATCACCATGCCTGTTTCTATCTATCCTGTAGAAAACAGAATTTTCAGATGGTCCCCAGGATTCCTACCCCATGGTACATACATACACCCTACATAATCCCTTCCCCTGAGCATGGGCAGGATTGTGAATAGGATGTGCTATCACTGCCAGAATTATGCTACCTTATATGGAAAAAAGGGATTTTGAAGATGTAATTAAGGTCCCTTATCAGCTGACTTTGAGTTTAACATGTGGTGGGCCTGACTTAATCAGGAGAGCCCTAATCAGGGCAAGAAGCAACAGCAGAAGTTCTCCCGCAGGCCTGGAAAAAGCAATAGCCATGTTAAGGACTGCCAATGGGAAGGACTGTGTAATGAGCACCTGAGGGTGATGTCTAGTTACTAAGAGAGGTCTCCCAAGTCTGGCAAGAAAACAGGGATCTCAGTCATAAAATTGCAAGTTAATACTGAATTCTGCCAACAACCTGAATGAGCTTGGAAGAGAAGCCTGAACCTCAGGTGCAATTACCTCCCTAGCCAGTACCTTTATTCCACCCTGAGGAGAAGACCCAACTAATCTGAAAGTGGTCTCCTGACCCACAGAAACAATGAGATAATAAACTGTGCTGTTTTAAGCCTCTACATTTAAGCAACAGAAAACTAACTAACTCCAGAATTCTAACTATCTCTTATTACATCATCTACAACAGATATTTAAAGCCTGGATATTTGGGGAAGCAGTAAAACCACTTACAGATATGTGAAAATCTTGAAAAAATGAGTTTAGCAACAGATACGTTGATCCAAAGGCAATTACAAAAAACCTGGTCCACTGAAAGGCAGCAAAAAGATCTGGAGGTGTGGGGAGAAAACTATGAAAGAGGTCAGGTTTGGGAAGTATTTACAGAAATAGAACTCAGCTATGGAGGTAAGTGGGAAAATAAAAAGGACCTTGACTCAGGCTTGAATTGCCCACATTTAGAGAAAGAAGTGATATTAAAGGAGTAGGAGAAGAGGAAGGATGAACTTGTAAGAAAAAAGTCCTGAGGATGAGAAAATCAGCCTTTTCAAGTACTCACAGAAAAGCCAAAGACAAAAAAAGGGCATTAAATCTGAAGACAAGTATATTGCTGGTAACGGGGGTGAGAGCAGATTGAGCAGAAAAACACTGGCACAAACAAGACAGTGAGAAAATGAAATAGTGCTTCATTACTTTTTCTTTTTTTAAGACAATTAATAAATACCAGATAATAACCACCACAACCATTCTAAAAATGAACATATGCACACATACCAGGAATGAAAAACGTTCCAAGTACAATCCTATTATCTATACCAGTCCTTGAATTCTTCAATATTTGGAAAGATGTGGGAACAAAATCAGGTTCCGATTATAGTTACCCTATGGAAAACTGTTTTCTAATCTAGAATTCTTTCTCACCAAGTTGATTATGGCTACCCTCCTTTGCAGATCCATAGTCTTGGGAAAACATCTGGAAATGTCCAGTTGGATTAGGATATGTGTGTATGCAATTACTGGAGAGAATAACAAAGGCACATCTTTCTGTTTACGGGACTTTTTTGGAGTTTACTTACAAACGGAATCTCTAAATTTTCATCCAAGGGTGTTATCATTTATAAGGCCATGGATATGTCTGACAACCGTAAACCAACACATTCTGGACTTTATATTACAAATGTTGACAGAATGAACTAATTTTTCATAATTTTTTTAATTCTAAGTCAACATAAGCCAGTTGTGCATGGGATTTGTGCCTTTATAGTATACATCCTATCTCACAGAATGAGATGGAATATACTTTCCTCTTCAAGAGAAAATACTAAAAGTCATACTGCCAGGGACTGAGATAGGTCCCTTAGACACAGAATGAAATACCAAGATGATGTCTGATTTCCCAAGCCTCTATGCTGGCTGAGATGTGTCACAATGTCCAAAGTCCAGAGGGTGAAAAAAAAAAAACAAAAAACTGCTAATGAGGCACAATATTCAGAATTAATCCCATTATCTTTAGTTTTCCAAGCTGTCCAAAAGGCATTTAAGACTTGTCTGAATATGCACACAAGGCTTCCCACTGAAAGTCTTAGATGGAATATATGAGATGTCTCTCACAAAAAAATTAAAATATCTAGTTTTATGAAAAAATCCTGGGAGAGTGTGTACGTGCGTGGAAAGAGTCAGAGGCAGTGTGATCATCCCAAAGCTTCTTTTGAAGGGAAGCATGGTGGGGAAATAAAATACTACAGCATCATTCTTTATTGACCAATGACTTAGTTTAACGGTTGACACATGGATCCAGTCATGAAATAAGCTCTTATCAATAAGCAAAAAAAGGAGTTAAAGAATTCAGGAGAGACCTAATGGAACTTAGACAGCAGGCAGACTTACTGGAAACTGGACAGCAGGGTGAAAAGAAAATCTATACATGTCTCTTCACCTTTCTCTCTCTTTTCTCTCTTTTACATGTGAATCTATGATTAAGGTTTTCATTTTCCCCCACATAATTAACAGAATAGAAGGCAATCTGGTAGAAGATTTAGGATGGAGCCAATGAATAATAAAAACTACACTCACATGAACTTCAATTAAAAAACCATAACATGCTACTTACATATTTCCAATTTTTAAAACACCTCAAATCCACTGTAAAATTAGATTATAAAAAGTGCTTCCATTTTCTGATCCAGTAACCACATTACTTAGAATATTCTTGAAGAAATAATCCTCCCCAAAGGCTCTACAACACAAATATATTCATAATAGTATCATTTATAAGTTCAAGACCAGAAATAATACAAACACCCAATAAAATGTTCCTTTGCATATTATGGAACATCAACAAATCAAATCATATGTAGCCAAACTGGATGTGAAATATATGGAAACATTTATGACAAACGTGAAATGAAATGGGCAGAATAAAAATTTTAACTAAGTATGATCACAATGACATAAAATACGTATGTATACCCCATACCTACCTCTCCCCCACCCTCCCCACACACACTGGGAAAAGACTAGAAAAAAATGAAGGGGGAAAAAAACAGTTGTTTTCTTTGGATGGTGAGATTTTATGAGGGTTTTTTTTTTCCTTTTTTAAAATTTCTGTTGTTGTTATCACAAATTGTAGACACCTTTTATAAAATAATCCTTCATAAAAGAGGAACTAAATCAGTGGAAATTTTCATTTGATCCTAATTCACTTACCACTTAGGTGGGAAGGAGGGGTGACATAAATAGTTATTAAAATCAAAAGAGGGGAGTTCCTGTCGTGGCGCAGTGGTTAACGAATCCGACTAGGAACCATGAGGTTGCGGGTTCGGTCCCTGCCCTTGCTCAGTGGGTTAACGTCCGGCGTTGCGGTGAGCTGTGGTGTAGGTTGCAGACGCGGCTCGGATCCCGCGTTGCTGTGGCTCTGGTGTAGGCCGGTGGCTGCAGCTCCGATTCAACCCCTAGCCTGGGAACCTCCATATGCCGCAGGAGCGGCCCAAGAAATAGCAACAACAACAACAACAGACAAAAGACAAAAAAAAAAAAAAATCAAAAGAGATTCGGGAGTTCCCGTCTTGGCTCAGTGGTTAACGAATCCGACTAGGGACCATGAGGTTGCAGGTTTGATCCCTGGCCTTGCTCGGTGGGTTAACGATCCGGCGTTGCCATGAGCTGTGGCATAGGTTGTAGACATGGTTCGGATCCCATGTTGTTGTGGCTCTGGTGTAGGCAGGCAGCTACAGCTCCAATTGGACCCCTAGCCTGGGAACCTCCATATGCCACAGGAGCAGCCCTAGAAAAGGCAAAAAGACAAAAAAAAAAAAAATCAAAAGAGATTAAGGATGAGCTCAAAGATTTTTTACAACAAAGAAGAGGGAAAAGATACAGTTTTGTCCATTCCAATGAACTGTAAAGTAGTGGTAAGAAAACTCTCTTACAGCTTTAGTCTGTGGTGGATTGTATATACACGGCTGGTTGTTCTGTTACTGTATTATTAATGTATCACAAGAATAATAAATTATAACAAATATAATGATGAAATGAATTGATATATTGAAACTGGGATTGTGAAAAACTGTTTATATCTTTATTCCTTTCAAAGTCTGTATGTAGCCCTCATTAGAATGCTACATAGAACTGAAAGGTATTATTAAACTTTTCCATCAAAAGAATTAAGGGGATGAAGACCTTCACCCTAGAGGATTTCTGAACTTTGGGAGGGGCAATAAACCTTGCATCAATTATAACTCTTGATTCTTTCCATTCTTTAGTGAAGGTTCTTTCCAATTTCCAAAAGTAAAAAGGACGATTATATGGAAAATGAGCAGTGAAAGCCTATTGTATTCAAAACACCCATGCAGGAATTACTTCCACGAGTGTCAGAAGCATAAGACATAATGTGCTACTTATTTTTCATTTGCACTCATATTTAATTTTACCAGCTAGCCAGCAACTTTAAAGCCTTCTCTGACAAAAAAGATTATGTGGAGATTATATTTAAGTATTATCTACTTAACATTCTTCTACAGCAAGATCAAGAACATGTGGAGGTCAAATAGATCCTTAGTTACTCAGACTTTCTGCTTTTGTACATAAAATAGAACACGCAGTTTAATTCTTACCTTGTGGAACCCAGAGGATGACATTCTAGTTATTAATTCAGCAGCAGGATTTCTGACACATGTATATACTAATTCACTGTGTTGAACATCTGCTGGTTAGGTCAGTCCAGCAAGCTTATTCCCTTGCTCTGGTAATAGTGTCCCTCCCCTTCCTTTAAGAAATGGCTTCACCATTCAATGAATGGATTGCTAACATAGGATAAGCTGCTGGCATTATTGCTTGATCCAACAATAGGACATGGGATCCAGTCTAGGCTGATCAAGGTCTTACTTACCCTTGGATTTTATATAGTCTAAGTGGGGAAAAAGAAGTTTTCTTCCTATATTGTTTGCTGGCTGGAATGCTCTAAGCCTGGCTCTTTCTATAAACACAGTGTCCTTTTCAGCATAAAGCAAAACTATATTGGAGTTCCCATCGTGGCTCAGTGGTTAACGAACCCAACTAGTACCCATGAGGAAGCAGGTTCAATATCTGGCCTTGCTCAGTGGGTTAAGGATCTGGCGTTGCCTTGAGCTGTGGTGTAGGTCGCAGATGCAACAAGGATACCGTGTTGCTGTGGCTCTGGTATAGGCCAGCAGCTACAGCTCCAATTCAAGCCCTAGCCTGGGAACGTCCATATGCCATGAGTGTGGCTCTAAAATGACAAAAGACGAAAATAAATAAATAAATAAAAAGACTGTATTAAAAGAGAATGAGGATGCTACAGACAGAAGAGCCAAGACATAAAAAGGAAGAGACTTTGTAACTGGGACTCTGGATATAGTGGATTCCAGTCCACCTCCACTGTTCTGAATATAATTCATATACTTAAAAACAAATTCCCTGTTTTATTTAAGTTAGTTAGGTTTCAGACACTTAGTGTATTTCACTAAGCAAAATAAAAGTGAAATAAGGAGAGGTAAAGGGTTGACTCACCTAATCTAATCTAACAATGTGTTACACAGTGCAACAGGAATTATATTGCTCGCTTAATAGTTTCAGTAGTTCGTGTGTCCTTTATGAAATAGAAAAACCCCTTTAAATGCTGCTAGAAATTCATATCTTGAACTCAGTGATTTTCAATATTAAATTAGAATTTCTTTTCTCAGAAAAAAAGCTTTTGGCCAGAGAAGAGAGTACAAACAACGGAAGTCCAAAAGTTGGCATACCACTGAAATCATTCACATAAAACAATAATTTTATGATAAAAATCTTAAGTTGAATGCACTTAGTTTAATTTAGCCAGTCTACTTATAGGTATGAAGAAAATCAATGACAATATTCACACGACAGGAACATACTATAAAATTTCTGGACAATTTCACATAGAAAAAAGAATAGTATGCAACTTTTTCATTTATCCAAATCCTCTTTCCTATCACTTAAGAAAAATATTTTTCCCTTGACTAAATCCAAATGAAATATTCTCATTGAAGAGAAGTCATCTTAAAATCTGGCCAAAGTGGGATTTCTTGACCAAGATCACACTGTTTCATATTTCAAGGATCACTTTAGCACATATTAATCAATCACACTAGAGAATTTTAGTTTGCAAGTTACTGCGAGCATTTGAATTTCCATGTCAAGAAATTTCTGGTATTGTTTACTTTGTCCAGGCTACTGACACCCCTAAAATACAGGGGATCCCATTAAAAATATGTAATGAGACGAAGAAGAAATTCCAAATGAATCAAACTTCCTTTAGACCAATGTTCTTAGTCTTTTATGACACAAAGACCTCAATGAGAATCTGATGAAGCCATGGCCCTGCCCTCCTGAAATTCACATGTTCAATGCAGTTTTAGGAGTTCCTAAAAGTCAGTGTCCATCTGTGAACAGTAGGTTAGGAAACTGTGCTTTAGATCCATTAAAAAAATCTGTTTAAGAAAAAAAAGCTAAAAGCACTTGTCTGAAACGAGCCAATAAATTTTAACACATTTTATTCCTAAGCCAGATCACTAATAGGAGACACAAGGCAATAATAAATAATACAAAAACCTGGCCAACACGGATCATTCAAAGCACCCAGAACACGGGAACAGGATGTGTGTGATTTTGTCTAAGTGACCCTCTGAAAACCTTTGGCAGACATCAGGGGGATCCTTCCCAGCAGCAAGGTTTGCCTTAGGCAAATTTTAAAATCTGTAAAAATAATCCCCACCCCTCCGTGTACTTACAAAGTACCAAGATTTAAGATCTCTGGAAGATTCTGGTAAATGGTTGCTTTGGCCCTGGGGAACTGGGTTACGGGACAGGAGAGAGCCTTTCCCACTGCCGCTTTCATGCTTCGTATCCTCTACTTGCCACCCTGCTTGTGCCCCAGGAGGCAAAGCTGCATGGTTAGCATCAAGCGATTCCTGCTCTCTGGCTTCTGGGTGGGCTGGACGACGGAAAGCAGGACAGAAGTTCAGTGGGAGGAAGAAGAGCAGAGACAGAGAATTTATTCCAGGCTTCACCACAAGGTTCCTGGAATTCGCCATCTCTCCACAGACAGCTTCTCTCAAGGTCTGACCAACTACGGTGGGACTCACGCCCTCAGTTTTGACACCCAGTCTCTCCCCTCATCCGCAACTGGTCCAGTACTAACAGCCAGGTTCCTGCACCAACCCTTGGAGTTCCCTCTCCCTCTGCTTTTGTAAAAGGTTTCACTGTAAGGAAACTCTCCTGGGATAACCAATTCTGAATGCCATCCGTTCCTTGCTGGGCCCTTCACCGATTTGCTCATTTTTACATTTTGAATTATATACTACATGAATACCAGATAAGTAAATTTTAAAAAAAATTAAATATATATGTTAGGAGTTCCCGTCATGGTGCAACAGAAACAAATCCAAATAATCTCCGTGAGGCTGCAGGTTCGATCCCTGGCCTCGCTCAGTGGGTTAAGGATTCAGCATTTCCATGAGCTGAATGTAGGTTGTAGACACAGCTCAGATCCCATGTTGCTGTGGCTGTGGCATAGGCCAACAGCGCAGCTCTGATTCGACCCCTAGCCTGGGAACTTCTATGTGCCGTGGGTGCAGCCCTTCAAAAAAAAAATTTTTTTTTAATATATGTAATCTTGGAGTAAGATACCTGGGACTACCTGGGCCTAATGCACTGGGAGGCAGAGGAAGGAGGTAAAGATGTAGAGGTATACGGAACAATTGGCCAATGGGAACTGCTGTATAGCACAGACAACTCTACCCAGTATTCCTGTGGGAAAAGAATCTGAGAAAGAATGGATATGTGTATATGTATGACTGGGTCACGTTATTGTACAAAAGAAATTATCACAGCCTTGTAAATCAACTATACTTCAAAAAAAAAAAAATAGACATCGCTAAGTGGGATGGACAGGGAGTTTGGGATGGGTAGATGCAAACTATTACATTTAGAATGGACGGGCAATGAGGTCCTGCTGTACAGCACGGGGACTGGTCCTACTGTCCAGTCTCTGAGGATAGACCATGATGGAAGATAACATACAAAGGGGAATAAATGTATATGTATGACTAGGTTACTGCACTGCACAGCACAAATTGGCACAGCATTGTAAAGCAACAATACTTTAAAAGAATAAAAAGACATCCCAGGGGGTAAGGAGGGCTGGGTGATGTAATTGAGAATCATCTGTAAAGTCTCTGCAGCGCTGCAAAGGCAGTTTGGGAGAGCGAAGGGAGTGAGACCAAGGTCAATACAGGTTGGAGGAAACAAACCGGACAACAAACAGTGTTGCCTCTGCTCCTCCAATGACAGCTTGGAAGTGCAATCACAAACCCAGGCCCAGGGCAGACAGCGCCCTCCTTTATGGGTGGAGATGCGTTGTGAGGAATAGTCACATGAGGTTATGCACCAACCTCTCCCTTCTCTGCACACGACAGGCAGAGCATTTAAAAACCTGCTGTATCAGGCTTTTGCCAGCAAGTCCGGACTTTCAACTGAAGGCCACTAAGGTTCTGGCCTGAATGAGGCCCCAGGAGAAAAGATACTAACAAGCTTGTCATTCCCATTGTTAGTTTCCTTCGCTTTGACAGTTAGAGAGCACACCACAGGTCACACTTAATACCTTCTCATGAACACCTCACCAGCACTCAGGAGAGGGCAGAAAAGTCACTGGCATCACAGCAGAGCCTTTTCTGATTAATTTTTAGTATTTCCCAGAAAAAACTTACTATCCCCATAAGAGACGGCGTTCACAATTTTTATGAACTTCAGGAACTTACCACTTATTCCACTTTCATCGGTATCGTGGAAGATGACAACACTAAAGCAGTTTTTCATGGTGTAAGGTTTCATCTTCTAATACAAACTATTTGAAAGTAAATTTCCCCCCAGAAGAATTTCCAAATTGCTAATGCTAAACTTTAAAAGGGGCTAATGTATCTTGTCCTTAGCTCAACACTAAATTGTTTCCCACCAATCAAAAATTAATGCTGGTTAATAGAACAAAGTTCATCATGTTTCAAGTTTAGAAGTTTACACATTTTTAATAGATTTCAGAAAAGAAAACCATTACATATGATATATCATGATATATATAGTATACCAGGATATATCGATATCATAATTAAGCTCAATTTTTTTACAAAAAAAAATTTCAGAGTTCATAAGCTATCTATTCAAAGGAATGTGGCAGTTCCTGCTGTGCTGCAATGAGACTGGTGACCTCTTGGGAGAGTTGGGATGCTTGTTCGATTCCTGGCCTAGTACAGTAGGTTAAGGATCTGGCATTATTGCAGCTGTGGCTTTGGTCATAACTGCGACCTGGATCTGATCCCTGGCCCGGGAACTCCATATGCTGAGGGGTGGCCTAAAAAGAAAAAAAAAAATTTCTTTGCAGAACAGATGCTGACTCACAGACTTTGAAAAAACTTATGGTTTCCAAAGGAGACAGTTTGGGGGTTGGGGGGATGTGCTGGGGGTGTGGGATGGAAATCCTATAAAACTGGATTGCGATGATCATTGTACAACTCTAAATGTAATAAATTCATCAAGTAATAAAAAAAATAAAAAAAGGAATGTGCACTAATACCACCTTTGTCCAACGTTACTATATAATCCAATCATTTGTTGCAAAGTAATTATGCAATTTTCTTCCTAAGAGTACTAAGTAAGAATCAGAACTATTTATTGCTAAGGAGTCATTATTCACTGCTAAGAAACCATTTAAATAACATTTGACCTCCAGGGGTTTTCATGTTCCAAGTTTGTGTGCCTGACACAGGAAAACAGGAAGTGAGCATACCGCTGGGAATCTCAGAGAGTTCAATTGAAAAATCTTTGGAAACAGCAATTACTTTCTTTACAATGTGCCTTATTGTCAATGCATGTTGCAAGAAAGGCAAAAAGCAATACTTTGTATTTCTACTCAAATCCCAATCATACCCACATCATTTATTCTATCATATTTGCCTTATTTATCTGTTCATGTTTTTCTGCTCTAATTAATATGAATATGCAAATCTAGTACAACAGTCTAGTGATAAGGGAAAAAACCCTAGATTACCTAATATATTTAGAAAAATAAAAGATCCCTTACAGAAGAGTCTAATAATGACACTGCTTTTTGAAGTTTTTCAACAGTATTTTAAGAAAAACTATATAAAAATAGACTGTCGGATCTAGAATAAATTGAAACAACAGGTATTATAGTGGTTTCTGGATTTTTTTACTTTCAGAGGACAAAGGGAGGCAAAACCTTTTCTTTCTTGGCCACCTGACAACTAGCACACAAACAAACCTGATATGTCATGTTGTTTCTCAAGTGCTTTTCATTGGCACAGGTAGTAAACACTGACCCTGGACAATAGCTCTTTGGACGTAAAGGTCTAGTTTAGAGATCTGAAACAAGAGAAGACCTAACAGCAAAAGGAACCATTAGCCTAATAAGACCATTTCGGAATCTTTGAGGAGTTGGGAGAAAGCTGTAGTTGACAAGGATTCCCTTTGATCTCCAGGATATGTGGAGAGGGAAAATGTGAGGGGGGAAAAAAGGCAGAGCAAATATATTTTATATTTTTGTATGAAAAAAGTATGAGAAACAAGATATGTATATATATATGTGTATATATTCTTGTGTGTGTATACACACACACACACACACACACACTTGCATTTTTAAATGAGAGGATAAGTCGGAAATTAATAAAAATGGTTACTATAAGAAGAGGCAGAATAACAGCTCAGGTAGTCAGTGTAGGATCATGGGCTTCCACACATTCTTTGATAGGGCTATTGATTAACATTTGTGGCTTAAGGGCTCCAGGAAGTAACATCCCCACAGGCCTTGTTTGCTATAGGGAGTGTACCTACGCCCAGAGGGACATTAATCCCTGACCCCCTGTGACTCAGTTTACAGGAAGAGAAGGGCAAAGAAACAGTGAGACTTAAGAGACATTTCCACCTCTAAGACCCCTATTGGACAAGGGCTGATATAGGTAAAGGAGCAAGGGCAATGGGAGAAACCCACATCTTTCTGGACCCTTTGCTGGTATACCACCCCCCCCATCTTTAAGAGATAAAAATCCCTATAAGACAAGGGGGGGACTCTTCTCCCTGTTCCCAGCTGTCCTGGAATCTGTTTGCTTTTCTGTAATAAAGTCTTGTGTGCTTGCTGCCTGAGTGTTCGTGGAAGTTCATTCTTCGGCTTTGTGAACAAGAACCCGAATTCCGGTAACATCTTTCCGGCATCAAGAGGAGGTAGACAAAGTTCTCCTGTGGCAGCAGTTTGGGTGGATGCTATGGCTTGGGTTCAATCCCTGGCCCGAGAATTTTCACATGCCACGGGTACGGCCAATAAATAAATAAATAAATAAGAGATAAGTTGGAAACTGGGCGGAAGAAACAGAGATGCAGATGAAACTGTTTTGAGTATACGCTTTATATATTTTATATAGATTTTAACATGTATGTGCCCTACATACCTCAAAAATTCCATTAAAGTAAAAAGAGAACATGTTGGCTCTACTTGAAACAAATAACCTACATACATACCAAATTGGTAACAGAATCAAATAGAGAAAATAAAAAGTAAATTTACAGTATAGTACTTTGACTGTACTTCCATACTGGAGAATATTCTAAGACCCAAAGACAATATAAAGTAATCTTTAAACATAGTTCAGGAGTTTTATGATTAGCAAGAAATAATTATGTTAATTTTTTAAGGAAGTATGAATTTCAGAATAAGGTAAAAAAGATACACATATGATATAGTTTAGTACACTATGAAGTACATATTGATAGTTCTAATTTTAAAATAACTCACAATTTTTAAGACTGTCCCCTAGAAGAGTGTCATAGCAATGCTCCAATAGCAATAAACACACACAGGACCCAGATTTCAGTCTCTAGAGCACTTCCCATCACTCTGGGGGGGTGGGTGAACATACTGCTTTGTCTCGTCTGTGTTAATGTCATATATGAAAGCTGCAATCTTTGCTGTTAGAAAAGCCTCTAACCACACGACAATGAACATGAAGACAAAAATAAAATCAGAAAATGTTACATCCCTGGTAAAAATTAAGACACTTTAGGGAAGCGACTTTCAAACTTTAATTTGCATAAGGATCACTCTGAGGCACTTTAAAATACACATGGCTAGGTCCACGCCTCAGCAAGTCGGATGTATTAGGCCTGGAATGGGACTCCTCATTTTTAACGATCATCCCAGCTAATTCTGATGACAGTGATCAGAGAACATACTTTGAAAAACACAGTTTTAGGGAAGAGTGAAGTAGACATTTTCTAGTTCTATCTTTCTTTCCATATTTATTACATATAAGGGAAAAAGAGTTGAAATTGATTGCCTCATGGAAAAGGAAAGTGGATAGCTATTAAATTCATTTTGAAATGTTTATACATAACCTTGATTAAACATAAAAACTCCAAAGGAAAAAACAGTAAGTGTCTCTGCTTCCCCTCCAAATTTCACTCATGCAAAATGAAGCACAGATTTTTAGATTGATAATAAAAGAACAATACATAAGAATATTAAAAGTTCATCATTTGAACTGGGACATGTGCTCAAAGAATAAGGCAAACTGCTTGGCTTTAGAAGTCAGGCTCTTAATATTTCCTGGGCTTTGCTTGGCTTTGGTAAGATGTTTAATGCACTAAGATGAAATGTGATAGCTAGAGGTCCAGTTCCACTTCCTCTTTAAGTTTCATGATTGCAGCTTTTTTAGTTTGATCCAACATATTCCTTTTACCATTTAGCTTCTCTGAACCTCTTTCTGAAACCAAATGCTCACAGCTATGCATGCCTGTGATGATTGAGTCCATATGTGCAAAGAAGGGGGTCAGGGATGGTGGAGATAGCCTAGTTATACAGACAGAGCCAGAATCCACAGTAGCTTTACTTTGCTATGATATGGGGAACTATTTAGGTATCTTACTACTCTCTCTGTACCTCTTTAAAAGCTGAACAAGATGTGTCTACTTCATAGTTGGTGTTTATTAAGTTCTTCCCAATGTCTTAGTTGGCCCAAGGCTGCCATAACAAAATACCGTAGCCTGGGTGGCTTAAAGGACAGACAATTACTTCTCAGTTTTGGAGGCTGGGAGGTCCAAGATCAAGGTACCCACAGATCCAATGTGTGGTGAGCACAACTCATCCTAGTTTGCAGTCAGTGGCCTTCTTAATTATCATCTCATAGCTCAGAGAAAGAAAGCTGTCTCATCCTCTTCTTATAAGAATACAAATTCCATCCAGGGGCTCCATCCTCATGACCTCATTTAAACTTAATGACCTGATATATCACTTATATCTGGAATCTAACATATGACATAAAGAAACCTATCTACATATGGACATGGAGAATGACTTGTGATTGCCAAGAGGGAGGGGGAGGGAGTGGGATGGACTGAGAGTTTGGGATCAGTAGATGCAAACTATTGCATTTGGAGTGGATAAGCAATGAGATTCTGCTGTGTAGCATGCTGCATCACTTGTGATGGAACATGATGGAGGAAAATGTGAAAAAAAATTATGTATGTGGATGTATGGCTGGGTCACTTTGCTGTGCAGCAGAAACTGACAGAACACTGTGAATCAACGATAATAAATTTTAAAGTATAAAAATTAATGCAAATCAGCCATCACACACACAAAAATAAAAACAAAATCAAAATTAATTGCCTTCCAAAGACCCCAGTTCCTAATGCCATCACACTGGGAGATAAGGTTTCAACTTATAAATTTAGGGGGAACATATTCAGTCCATAACACCAATCTGCAGATAACATATATTACAATACAATCAACTCAAACAACTTTCCTAACTCCTTTTGAGATGGTTTTTAAAGTTCTTTCTTTCGAGGAGTTTTCTTCTGGCTCAGTGGGTTAAGGATCCAGTGTTGTCACTGCAGTGGCTTGGGGTGCTGTTGTAGCTTGGGTTTGATCCCTGGCATAGGAACTTCCAAACATCAAGGGCACAACCAAAAAAAAAAACAAAACAAAACAAAAAACACCCAAAAAAACCCTACAAAAAATAAATAAAGTTCTATTGATCTCCAGAAGAATGGTATATTCAATACCTATAGTCCATTCTATTTCCTTTAATTTATTTACTTTTTGGCCATGCCCAAGACATGCAGAAGTTCCTGGACCAGGGATCAAACCCACACCACATCAGTGACCCAAGCTATAGCAATGAAAACATGGGATCCTTAACTCATTGAGCCACAAGGGAATTCCTCTTTTTTTTTTTTTTTAAGGGCCTCACCCATGGCATATGGAATTCCCAGGCTAGGGGTCAAATCAGAGCTGCAGCTGCCAGCTTACACCACAGCCACAGCAATGCCAGATCTAAGTTGCATCTGTGACCTACACCTCAGCTCACAGCAACATGGGATCCTTAACCCACTGAGTGGGACCAGGATCGAACCCGCATCCTCATGGATACTAGTCAGGTTCATTTTTGCTGAGCCACAACAGGAACTCCACTCCCCTCTTTTTCTTTTTAATTAAATCCCTGTACTTTATTTAGAATGAGAAGGAAAATGTGTCACAGTGTATGTTGAATTATTATATCATGTTTCTACTCCACACCAATGAAAACTAACATAGACCAAAGCATATATAGTCATGGCTCTGTATGGGGATCACCTGGGGAGCTATAAACAAGGAGATTCCCAGGTCCTCCCCAATGGTTCTACCAAATCAGAATCTCTGTGTGTGAGACTTTGCTTGGGAATCTTTTCTCCAGAATTCCTCAAGTGATGCTGATGCAGTCAGTCTGAGAATCAGCATTTGGAGATCACTGGCCAAAAGCACATGTCTCAATAGAATGATGACTTGGGAAATGCTGCCTCTAGAAACCTCCTGTACTGAAAGGCCCTGGGGAAACCTCTGGATTTGATGTGGCAAATTCCTAGAGAGCCCAGTGTTGCTAGAAAGTGTATAACATCTTGATAATGCTCCTGCCAGAAAAACTTCCTCAGCTGACTCCCAGATTTAGAGTGGTACAATGGAATGTTCTTGCAAAAAGGTGTATGATGGGAAGTTGGGAGAAAGGTATGCCTTCCTAGAACACAGCACTAGGGTCTACTTCATTCTCATGCCTATGCTATCCAGGAGACTCTGAGTTTACTCCTGTCCTATTTAAGGTAATGTGATTCTGCTTAATGAGATAATTTTTGAGAGAAATCATAAAAAATGAGTATTATAATTACACATGACTCATTAGCTTAGAGCACTGTTTCCCAAAATGGCTACATATGCTATTAATTGGACTCAGGATGATTTAAGGAAACTTTTATTCTAATATTTAGGAAATCATATGTCAAAAAATACAATTATCATATCAAGCCTATGATTTCAGATGTTACTCCCTAAAGAAAAGAGTGCAGTAGATAATTAAGATTTTTAAATGAATCAAACTCAATAAAAATATGATATAAATAATAATAGTGATACTTATATGTCACTAAAATATATTATTCCATGAATATTTATTGATTACCTATTATTCTTGTGTTTTTGTAAAGAATATAACAAATCTCAGTCCTCATCAAACTTACATTCTAGTAAGGTCTAAACATTAATATGGGAAAAGAGTGTATACTATTTTTCATATGAATATAAAAATCAATGAAAATCACTTATCTCAATATAGCATTCAGAAGGTTCAGAAAAAATATAATCTACTGAAAACACAGACTTCTGTCTTCAGCTCCAACATTTAAAGAGCTTGAAGTCATCATCCTCATCCTTTCAAACAAGAAAAAGCTGAAAAACTGAAAAGAAAATGACTTTTCTTGGATCTATCAGAAAATGGAAGTCACAGGGCAAAATGTCACCCCAAAATCTGAAGAGATAGCATGATATAGAGAATAATAGTTGAGACAAAAAAAAACCCTTCTTGCCTCCCCCACCAGGAGAGGGACAAGTAACCACTGCGAAATATGCTCAAAGCATTCTCCACCTAAGAGGGGAAATACTAAGAAACATTTGTGAAGGTCATGAAGAGGGACACCATTCTGCCTACTAAAAGACTGAGATGGACTCCTAAGATTACAAACAACTTCTCTCCTGCCAATTACCACCATAAGAATGAGGCTCCAATATAATGACAGTGGATTACAGCTGAGAGAACTTGTAATAACAGACTTTATTTGGAATTCTTAGGAAAACTCAAGAATAACAGAAGAAACAAAAACAAGAACATTAGAGGAATTTGAAGCCTCTGATGCCTATAGCTACAATAGCTATTAGAACATTTCACTCCTAGTCAAATCAACGGCAAACATTTCCATGTTTATCTTAGCCCTTATTATCTCATACATCATGTCTAATTTTCAACAAAAAATTACAAAACATGCTAAAAGGCAAGAAAAAAACAATCTGAAGGGACAAAGCAAACATCAGAACCTCACTCATAAATGACATAGATTTTGCGATTGTCTGGGAATTCAAAATAACTACGATTAATAGGTTAAAGGTTCTCACAGAAAAGTAGACAACATGCAAGAAAAAATGAGTAATTTATGTAAAGAGATGGAAACTCTGAGAAAAAATAAAGAAGAAATGCTAGAAATCAAAACACTGGTAACATAAATGAACTCTTTGAAATGCTCAGAAGTAGACTGGGCACAAGTAAGGAAAGTATCAGTGAGCATGAAGATATGTCAGTAGAATCCTCTCTGATTAAAACATAAAGAGGAAAAAATCAGGACATAATATTCAAGAACTAAGGTATAATTTCCAAAGATGTAACATGTGCAGGTGGAATATCAGAAAAGCAAGGAAAAGAGAACAGAGAAAAAATATTTGAAGAATAATGGCTGATAATTTTCCAAAATTAAAATAACAAACACCAAACCACAGCTTCAAGAAGTCAGACACTATCAAGCAGGCTAAATACCAAAATATCTACCCTTGGACACTTCATATTCAAACAGCAGCAAGCCAAGAGCAAAGCAAAAAATCTTGAAATAAGCTAGAGAAAAAACACACCTTACCTATAGAGCAACAAGGATAATAATTATAGTCATCAAAAATAATTATGGTAGTAATTTTCATCAGAAACCATGCAAGCAAAAAGAGAGTGGAATAAAATATTTGAAGGTGAAAGAATAAACCTATTAACCTAAAATTCTGTATCTAAATCTATTCTACAGCTAAATTATTCTTCAAAAGTAAAGAAATAAAAAGACTTCCTCGGACAAACATATATTATAGAAACTCATTACTAGCAGACCTGTCCTGCAAATAGTGTTAAAAGAGATTCTTTAGAGAGAAGGAAAAATGATATAGATCAGAAACTCAGTGCTACGTAAAGAAAGAATGAAGGTTAGAGAAGTAGTAAATGAAGGTAAAGTAAGATCTTCAATTTTTCTTCTGTTTTCTTGCTTTCTTTTCTTTTTAGGGCCATACCTAAGACATATGGAAGTTCCCAGGTTAGAGGTCGAATCAGAGCTGCAGCTGCCTCCCTACACCACAGCCACAGCAACATGGGCCCCAGTCACATCCATGAGCTATACTGCAGCTTGCAGCAGTGCCAGATCCTTAATCCACTGAGCTAGCCCAGGGATAGAAACCTGCATCCTCGTGGACAATATGTTGGGTTCTTAACTTGCTGTGCCACAACAGGAACTCCAGATCTTCAATTTTTCTTATTCTTAATTGACCTAAAAGACAACCGTCCAAATCAATCATGATAACAATGTATACTATATGAATGTATGAAATGAATGGCAGTAGTGTCATAAGGGATGGAAAGGAGGAATTAGAAATACTCTGTTATAAGACACCAGCATCCCTGGTGAAGTGGTATAGTGTTATTTGAAAGTGGACTTCGACTGGTTGTAAAAGTATAATGTAAGCTCTAGGGAAATACCAAAACAAAATTTTAAAGAAGTATAACTGATATGCTAAGAAAAAAAAAGGAATCATTATAAAATGTTCAATTAAAATCAGAGATGAATGGATTAAGAAAATGTGGTACATATATACCACAGAATACCACTAAGCCATAAAAAATGAAATAAGGTCACTTGTAGCAACATGGATGCAACTAGAGATTCTCATACTAAGTCAGAAAGAGAAAGAGAAATACCATATGCTATCATTTATATGTGCAATCTAAACTATGGTGCAGATGAACCTATCTATAAAACAGAAACAGACTCACAGATGTAGAGAAGAGACTTGTGCTTCCCAAAGGAGACAGGGAAGGAATTGGGATGGACTGGGAGTCTGGGGTTAGTAGATGCAACTATTATATTTAGAATGGATAAGCAATGAGGGGTAGACCATGATGGAAGATAGTATAAGAAAAGGAATGCACATATATGTATGGCTGGGTCACTTTGCTGAACAGCACAAACAGGCACAACATTGTAAATCAACTACACCCTAATAATAAAAAAAAGAATAAATCCTGGTATGGGGGAAAATAAAATTAAAATTTAAAAAAAACAGATGACAGAAAAAGTGGAGGGAGGAGAAAAAGAAACACAGAACAAGTACAATAAATAGAACATTTCAAACATGATAGATATAAATCCAATTATGCCAATAATCACTTTTCATCTGAATGGTCTAAGTATACTAATTAAAAGGCATCTTCTGAGTGAATAAAAGAAGGCTGTCTATAAGGAACCCAATTTAAAGACAGATATTTTATGAATAAAAGGATGGAGAAAACCCCTCCATAAATTAGACTGAGTCCTTTCCTGATGGCTGAAAAATAAAGAAGAAACAACTGTGCCTCAAAAACAGTGATGTTTACCCTTCAGAAATCCATTTTAAAATATCATAAAACAGGAGTTCCTGTTGTGGCTCAGTGTAACAAACCCAACTATTATCCATGAGGATGCAGGTTCAATCCCCAGCCTTGCTCAGTGAGTTAAGGATCCAGCATTGTGGTGAGCTGTGGTGTAGGTCGTGGACGTGGCTCAAATCCTGTGTTGCAGTAACTCTGATTTGACCCCTAGCCTGAGGACTTCCATATGCCATGGGTGTGGCCCTAAAAAGGAAAAAAAAAATCATAAAATAGGAGTTCCCTTGTGGCACAGTGGCTTAAGAATCTGGTGTCACTGTAGTGGCTCTGGTCCCTGCTGTGGCCTGGGTTCAATCTCTGACCCAGGAACTTCTATATGCCACAGGCATGGCCCCCCCAAAGCAAAAAAAAATCAGAAAACAATTTTTAATTATGAGTAAGAAGGACATAAAACCCTCATACAATGCTTAGAAAAGCAAGGCATGTCAGGTTGGAATTAAAAAAAAAAATCATCATCATCATTCTTCCAAACTATACTTTTTATCTAAGTGGAAGAAACAAACAAACAAAAAAATGATTCTTCTGAACAAAAACATCAGAAGTGGGGCAGGACCCCTGTCCATTTGGAGCTTTGTCATCCTCCTTTCCCCACATGTAAGCTGTGGGGTGCTTTTCTCATTGCACTTTTCTGAAGAGCATCGAAGCAACTTTCACGAGCCTTTTAAAAACATTCCTACTCCTTAACTGGTAAACCCGCATTTAAAAATACATGCTGGAGTTTCTGTCACCGTTCAGGGGGTTAAGACCCTGACTAGCATCCATGAGGATACAGGTTTGAACCCTGGCCTCACTCAGTGGGTTAAGTATTCAGCACTGCTGCAAGCTGCAGTGTAGGTTGCAAATGTGGCTCAGACCCAGTGTTGCTGTGGCTGTGGTGTAGGCTGGCAGCTACAGCTCCAATTTGACCCTGAGCCCTGACTACCACATGCAGCCTTAAAAAAAAAAAAAGCATCCTGAGGAAACTTTCAGGGATGGCACAAAGATTTATGTAGAAGGGTATACAATGGTTGTGATTAACAATGAGAAAAGTGAAAACAACTCAAATACTCAACAGAGATGTTATTAAACATTTTAAAATTGAGATTGAGATTTTATATATTATTACAAAACATGTACCATATTATATATAACAATGTTTGTATTACAATAGAGCCAAAATGTAACTTTTTTTTAATCTAGAAAAAACAAGTATCTTTTCATTCTAGATGTTTCCAACGCAAAAGTAAGAGGTCTGGAGCCACACTAATTTTGTTAAAAAACAGCTCTACCACTTATGAATTGGGTTAAGGGCCAATTTTTTAAGCTCTCTGAGCCTCAATTTTCTCTTCTCCAAAATGGGGATAATAATTGTATCTATTGCATTAAATTGATCACATGGATTACATATATGTTAAACTATTAGAACAGGGCCCGACACACTGTAAAGTTCAATAAATGCTGCCTATTATTAATTTTATTATGTCTTTCTAGTTACCAATATCCAACTGCTTTTATGATCTCTCCAAGGTATGTCCTGCTAATATTGCTCTTTCCAAATCCCCTTCTCTAAATAAAATACGATGACTCAAAAAAAATTTCCCCTGATAAGAGCAGTTACATTTTTTAGTGTTGAGCATACAAACTGTTTTTACATGCTGTTAAAAACTCTCTTTCAAGATGACATTTCTAAATTTTACATTCTATGTTGACAACACATAATATTCAACATCTAAATTATGTCACCTCCTAAGAAGGTATGATATCATTTTTTCATGAGGACAAGAGAATGTCCTTATAACATTTTACCTCTGAGAATGCTTCTCACAAAGGCATCATCTAGTGATTAATATATTTCTTCTAGAGACAAGTATGGATCTAAGAAATGAAGAATGAATTTTAACTTATATTTCCATAGAGTTTGTATGGGTGACCCTTGAACAATACAGGTTTGAACTCCCCAGGGCCACTTATCCACAGATATTTTTTGATAGTAAATATTACAGTACTACACTGTCTGAGGTTGGTTAAATCTGTGGATGTGGAGGAATCAAGGATACTGAAGGCAGACCACAATTATACTCAGAGTAACACCTGCACTGTACAAAGTCAAGTCAATATATGACCATGTTATTACTAAAGAATCTCAAAGAATTAAGAATAACTATAACTAATGTAAACAAATTATAATACCATCCAACTTGAGTTTAAGCCACGTTTGATATAGAAGGAAGGTTAATTTTAGGGTTAATCTTCCATTCAAAGGCAAATACTACCCAACTAGTAATGTTATTTACCAGGCTGACTTAAGAACAAGAATGCTGAGTCTTTCATTTCAATGTTCAATCTCAGTTGTCTTATTTAGTTCCAATCAATAATAGTTTAAACATTTCTGTTTTAACCATTTTAGCATAAACATTAACAATAATGCTGTTTCTGAAAATTCCTGGGCCCTCCAAACTCTGTTTCCCAACTGCTATATTCCAAATCACATGAGTTTGAGCCCTGAATAGTTTTAGAACTAATTTAGTCCCGTTTTACCTATGCATAAAGGGAGGGGCATGTGAATTAACTCTTAATGTGCTATGTATGACACTCTAAAAGGCACACACTTAACAATCATTTGTTGAAAGAGAAGTCACTTTCTGAAAATTGTGAATTTTGTGCTACACTTATCTTCAAGGTGGGGATAAGTTATAGGTCTATGAGAGGAAGGGCACACTCCGCTCAGTGGGTTTCATCAGTGGTATGACTTCCCTGCCCATCTCCACACCAAGCCTTAGTCATAGCTACCACAGTGGGCAGTGATGGTTTTGACCAACCAAAATGATACCCTGCTTCTATGGGGAGCCAGCTCCTCCCTCCCCACTATCACATGTAATCACAATGCCCCACCCCTTGCTGCCTGCCACCATCTTTTAGAAAAAGGGTCATTTTCAAGTGAAGAATAAAACTAATGTGGAGAAATAAATGGGAAAAGAAAAAAAAAAAAAAAACAGAATGAGCAAATGTGAAGCCATTTGTGAAGCCATTCAAATCCTTAGATCCAGGTGACCCTTAGGTTGGCTCCAACCTGCATACCTTTCAGTGCTTTGTTACCTTTCCCAGTAAATGCTTTCTACCAGAGCCATCACTAGTTAAAATGAGATGTGTGTCACATGCGACCAAAGGAGCCTTAAGCCAAATTCATGAACATACAATTCAGACAAGAGATCTCTGATAATTTCTCATGAGACACATTTGAAAGAAGGTCTGTTTCTGGCACCCTCCAGCCAGTGTAGGTCCTTTCATGGTTACCCTAAGTGATTGGTTCCACGTGAAATATGGCTAGAGGCAGATTTACCTTGAAACTAAAAACCCCTTCCAAGCACAGCTCTCTTTCAAGTCCCATGGAAGGCTTTAATATTGTCACATGGTCTTATGTTTGTTGTACTTGCAAAAGATATTTAACCACAATGGGTGGGAATGGCTGTGGGCATTTTAGGCATCCAGACAAAGGGGAGGGAAAGTTGGGAAAATACGTGGTTCACAGCACTTTGGTGTAGAATTAAGGTACTGTTAATCTGAATGGTATAGGAATGGCATCCAGGTACCCTTCCACAGCCCTGCGCCAATTCAATTGCCACTAGGACCAAAAGGTGCAGGGCTAAAGTCCCATCACTGCAAGGAGGTGCCCTACAAGCTGACAATGAAGGATATCGGGAGTAGAGATGAAAGGATTGAAATAAAAGCTGGTCTGTGGGAAACTTCTCCAGTTATCAGATGACTAAAATTATAAGCAGAAGATTCCATTATCACTGATGCCTAGTCAAAATTCAAAGTGCTCTCCTGTCAGAAATATATTCAATATAAATGCACTATGCTTTTTTCTTTTTTAATGGGAATGGCATATTTTATAAAGTTTGCATCATTTTAACTGCAATTTGGGAAGACATTTCAATAAAACTAGAAGAAATTATGATGCCTGATTTGGATATACACAGTCATTTTTAAATTTATTAAACAACTAAAGGAAAATTCAGATAAAAAATTTAATGGAATCTGACACAAAAGCAACAAAGAACAGCCATGAAACCAACTGAAATTATTTTGACATTGAGAAGCAAATGTAATAAATTTTTTTCATGTGGTACCAAAAGAAGTAATCCATCAAAAAGAAATAAATAATGACTAGGCTCTTGAGTTGTTTAAAAATCATAATTATGAAGAGGAGTTAATCATATGATCATACTAGAAAAAGATTTAAATATCTTACTAATTTGACATGAAATACTAACATGAATGAAGACAACACAAAACATATCATTAAATGAAGACACTAATAACAAAACCATTTAATTAGGGTCATTAATTCAGAGTATTTAAGATTAGTCATGGTCCTGCCAAAACTTGAAAGGCCATAACATCTTACATCTTATTATGATAGAGATTTTCCCAAATTTGGTCTGAAGTCCCCTAAATTTACCAGACATTATTAAAAGCAAGATAGAAAGCCAAAAGAAAATTTTCTAAACTACCAATAATTGAAAGTAAATTTCAATCACCTTGCTACTAGTCTGAATTATCTCTATATTCTTTCTATAGAAAAATTAATTCTTCAAAACGATTATCATATTAAGAGAGGTAATTAGAAAATTCAGGGAGTTCCCGTCGTGGCGCAGTGGTTAACGAATCCTACTAGGGACCATGAGGTTTCTGGTTCGATCCCTGCCCTTGCTCAGTGCGTTAAGGATCCGGCGTTGCCATGAGCTGTGCTGTAGGTCGCAGACGCGGCTCAGGTCCCACGTTGCTGTGGCTCTGGTGTAGGCTGGCAGCTACAGCTCCAATTAGACCCCTAGCCTGAGAACATCCCATATGCCTCGAGAGTGGCCCAAGAAATGGCAAAAAGACCAAAAAAAAAAAAAATTCACAGCCCAATATATAAATTAAAATAAAGTATTAATGTGGTATTTCAGGCAATTTTTAAATGCTATTTTCCTGTATTTTGTGATGTTTCCTATATATATAAACCTCTAAAAATATATAATTCTTTTCCTAATTCTATATAAATATTCATATCCACATCTAACTTTGTATTTATCATTTTGTATTTTTCCTTTTTTTTTTTTGCTTTTTTTAGGGTGGCACCCATGGCATATGGAGGTTCCCAGGCTAGGGGTCAAATCGGAGCTACAGCTGCCGGCCTACATGACAGCCACAGCAATGCCAGATCCTTAATCCACTAAGCGAGGCCAGGGAATCAAACCTGCAACCTTACGGTTACTAGTCGGATTTGCTTCCTCTGCGCCACACCAGGAATCCCTGTATTTTTTTCTTAAAAAGGTTAACAAAATTATGTAAATTTCAGGTCTGGAAAATTACATAATCATGGATCCAACCATGGATCCAGTTCTATATCTTAATAAATTTCGAAGTTAAGGGTAATTAGTCAGGGTTAATGTGACAGATTTAACATCTTTCTGCCTGATCCCTTCAGCCACCCACTTTAGCATCTTTGCTATTTAATAGGTGTGCTCTGGCTCCCATGCGCTCAGGTCCACCTAGTCCTAGAACCAAGATCTGAGCCTGTCAATGACACAAACCTCCAAGAAGTGAAGTCTGGAAAGAGACCTTTTCTAAGGCCTTAAAGTTCAAACTTCTAAGGTGATAGATTCCATGGTAATGGTGACAGCACTGGGCCCGCAGGCCCCCCACATCTCCCTCCTCAACCGTCTGCTTATTTAAGAGCTTCTGACTCCGCTGCAAGCCCTGAATGTCCCCTGCTTCTCCAGGCCCTGATATCCAGAAGGTGGCAGCCTTGTATTCCTGTAAATTGAAGAGCTGCCCTCTTCCTGCATCTCCTTCCTCTAAGCCCTACTTCCTCGTCACACTGTCACCAACAACTTTTTAACACCAAATTATCAACTCAATCTGAGTGCAGCATTCCTAACCCCCAAAGCCTTGAATTGCACACTCTTGGTTAATGGCTTTCAAAGCAGATGGAAAACGACCCCCAAACGTAGACTTGGCCTTCCCACCAGAGTGGCTTCTCTTCCTCTCCAGCATTTCCTCGGAACATACCGATTCCTCGCTCTTGTTCAGTGCAATGCAACACCAACCTGGCAACCAGGTGATTCCTATCCTTACAGTACACAAGATTATTAGGACATGAGTGGGTAAACCGAGGGAGCAACTGTTATTTTACAGTAACAGTATAAAATTCCCACATTTGGTGCTGAATTAACCAAAGGTCAATCTATGCTGATGCTTACTAGGGCTCTAAAAAAACCAAGACTCCCCACCACAAAAAAAAAAGAAAGAAAAAATATTTTGACTAAAAATTCAACTTATTTTTCAAAAGCACTGAAACTGTTAGTCTAAGAAGCAGAATATATATTGTGTAAGAGCATAAACTCTGGCACTAAATTGCCTCAGTTGGAACCTCAGCTCCACCCCAAACTTTCTGGGTGACCTTATATAATTTACTTAATCTCTCCATGCCTAGGTTTATTGCTGTAACTTTTGAACATATTTATATATACGAAGTGCTTAGAAAGTGCCTGGCACATAGTAAGTCATAAGTGCTTTCATTATTTAGAAAATTAGAACTTTGTGGGACTTCGTTATTTTACAACTTAGGGTTCTTTGATTTTAAATTACTTTTGACAAGGTCACCACCCTCTCTTTAATGCCTCCGGCCTCCAAATTCCTTCTTTTTTTTTTTTTTTTTCTTTTTTACAGCCACTCCTGCAGTGTAGAGAATTTCCCAGGCTAAGGGCTGAATCGGAGCTACAGGCCTACACCACAATCACGGCAACACAGATCCAAGCCGCATCTATGACCTAGCCTCAGCGCCTGGCAACACAGGATCCTTAACCCACTGAGCAAGGCCAGGGATGGAACCCACATCCTCACAGATACTATGCTGGGTTCTTAACCCGCTGAGCCACAACGGGAACTCCAGGCCTCAAGATACTTAACTCGATCCTGTTCATATCTTAGGCCTTTTATTTCCCTAACTGTGGTTCAGAATATGTTAACAGCTGTTTTCACCATTCCCCTTCCTTGCTCCCCCTCAAAAATGAAACATGACCAAGAAAGTTTGAGAAATACAGAGGTAATAAGCAAGTTTCTTTACCTCAGGGCTTCTCCCTGGGATGAAAAGTCAGCTTCCCCGGGCCTTTGAATCCTCAGAAAGCCCCAACTGCTAAAGTTCCATTTACATGATTTAAGATTCACTTAGGTTTTCAAGTCTTTTTAATAGTCCCTTTCTAGGCCCTCCCAATTGTTGTATCTCAAACTTTGCATCTGCCTGATCACCAGCTGCCGAGGCCCAGGGGCAGCCCCTACACTGCTGAGGGCCCACCTAGATGCTCAGGTGGAGCAGGGCCTCCCCAGGGACCACAAGCTCCTCTACATACAAATCCAGGAGGACTTCCCACACTTCTCTGAGCATAGCCACTTTTCTTTAAGAACAGTGAAAATCATCTCCAGAAATACCAGTGGCCCTTAAACAGTGACAAGATTTTTTTTTTTCAAGATTTCTGTAAATACTTGGCTTTTGACTCAGTCTCCTTTTCTTAAAGAACAAGATTTCTCTACTTGGAATAAGATATCCCTACTTTCAACAAGATTTCTCTCCTTTTGGATGCAACAATCTGTCCTCTATTTGTTCCTCAAATGTAAAATAGCCAAATATTTTACAATGGCTTATTTCATTCTGGCATACATCTCTAGCTCTGGGAAAAACTACATAAGTGATTCTCAGGAGATAGCTAATCAGAGGGAAGGTGAATCCCTAAGAAGCTGCACAGGATAACTGAGCCATGGCAGGACCACCAGGGACCCACTTGATTTGCAGGTAGGGCCCCATCTCTAACCTTGAGCAGTTGCAAGTGTAAAAATTTGCAGTTGTGATCACTGAGCTAGTTAGTAAACTTTTTTTTTTTTGTCTTTTTGCCTTTTCTAGGGCCACTCCCTCTGCATATGGAGGTTCCCAGGCTAGGGGTCTAATCAGAGCTATAGCTGCTGGCCTGCGCCAGAGCCACAGCAATGGGTGATGTGAGCCACGTCTTCGACCTATACCACAGCTCATGGCAACGATGGATCCTTAACCCACTGAGCGAGGCCAGGGATGGAACCCTCAAATCTCATGGTTCCTAGTCGGATTCATTAACCATTGAGCAACGATGGGGACTCTAGTTAACTTCTGTTAAGCTTGAGTTTTCCCATTTATAAAAGAATGATCATGAGGTTTAAATGACATGGTATATATAAAGTTTCTGGAACAAAGAAGCCACTTTAAAGTGTCCGTTTCTTTCCTGAGTTATAGCTGTTTAACTTTCTTTCTTTCTATATCTCCTTTAAATTTGTTTAGTCTAGATCTCCTAATAAGACTCCTTGTTCTCCACAGGAGCAGCAACAGCATGCCTCCTGCAGCTGTCTGCCTTTCCCAAATAAAATTGTGTTTGTTTTCCTAACTTCCTGTTTCACTCTTTTTCACTCTGACCCCACTTAGTCACTGAAAATCAGAATCAATTTCACAATGTGTGTAGCTACTTTTTTGGCAGTGACGTGTACATGTCTCACAAAAAAATGAGTAGTTCCAACGAAAGGTTCCAACACTTTACAAATTACATCCTCCTCTTATTTCAGCCAAGGATGAAGTTTTCCTAATCCTACTCCTCTGGACTGAGCTCGACCTCCCTAAAAACAAATTGTTTCTTGGGTTAGGAGTGAGAGGAAAGGAAAACGGTCTCCTAAAATGGTCATCCATTAGGGGGGAGGTTAGTTTCCCTGAGTCCCTTCCAAGCTGCAATAAAGAAGAGGGTTCTCTCTCACCCAGCTCATTGACTTTATCATACTCAATACACATCTGGCCTTTTCCCTCTCCAGTTTATTTAAAAAAATTTCCCTTTCAACTTTTGGGAGTTCCCCTTGTGGCTCAGTGGGTTAAGAGGATGCAGGTTTGATCCCTGGCCTCACTAAGGGTTAAGGACCTGGCAACTGCCACAAGCTGCGGTGTAGGTTGCTGCCATGGCTCAGATCTGCTGTTGCTGTGGCTGTGATGTAGGCTGTGTAGACCAGCAGCTGTAGCTCCAATTGACCCCTAACCCGGGAATTTCCATATGCTGCAGGTGCAGCTATTTAAAAAAAAAAAAAAAAATTGTCCTCTCTTGGCTTTTATGAATGCACACCAACTGTTTAACTCTTCTTTTTATCCTGTTCCTGTGACAGAGTTCCCTGACACTGGTAAAGTCCTTTGGGGAATCACCCCTCCCCCACATTCAGGTCCTGTTGTTTGGGAGGGATCCCAGCTCCAAGGGAGGATCCAGACTGGCCTCAGGCAATGGCTACATTGTATTTCCTGGGCTTGGTACCTGGTTCAGGGATAATCATGTGACTGATCAAAGCTGCTGGAGGACAAAGACTCACTGGGACAGGGGCAGGCAGCCCTCTCTGCAGGACTGAACATAAGGCTCATCAGTGTTTGTGGCCAGAGGTAAACACTGAGTTAGAAACTAAAAAGGGAGAGGAATAGAGCCAAGAGTGGACGGCAGCTGAGTCCTGAGATGTGAAAGCCAGGCTGGCCCCTGGACTCCGTTTCATGAGCCAATGAATCCCATTTTCCTGTACAGATATGAGTTAAATTGTTGTCCCTTGCAAATGAAAGATTCCCAACTGATACACATCCTATTTGACTGCATGGCAAAGCCTATAACATTAGCTTTCCACAACAACTCTGCCAGGTCAAGCACAGCGAGAAAACTCACTATTTTAAAGTCAAGGAAACTGATCTCCAGGGACATTATACAACATGGCCAAGGTTGCACAATAGCAAGTAACAGAGCTACAACAGCTACAACTCAAGCCTGCATCTTCTGAGTCCCTGCTTTGTCACAATTATTATTCTAGAAACTTCCAAGGTGCTTACTCCCTCTTGGCTCACCGCACGAGTTCTTCACCCAAGTGTTAGATCCTGTAAGATGCATCTCTTGCTGATTAAGAGAATCACTGACATGGTTAGGCACCATGGGAAACAATGGGGAAATGAACACTGTCCTTTATACTATAAGCAAGAACTTGAAAATACATTATTAAGTGGCAGTACCCGCCGCAACACACACCAATTCCAGCTTTAAAGCTCAAAATGGTATCTGCCCCCTTGCTTTGGAGTGAGCAAAGGACTCCCCTCGCCCAGAGGTTAAACACAAGACTATAAAATCAGAAAATCAGACAGCCTCAGCTCCCTCTCTAAAGAGACACTGCGATTCCAGATCTCTAAACCAGAAAGAGTTATTTATTTCTAAAATCTTAGCCTTTGAGTTTTCACTGTCTTTCATGCTCTCTTGGCCCAAAGATTATAAATTGTTTTCCTGCATATGTTTCTATACCTTGTGGCCGAAAGAAAAGCAGGTTCCAGAGAAAAAAACTGCCTTCCTTGGATGGTATAACATAAAATCTAACCAACCTCAAGTCTTCTGTGCCTAAAAAAGAGAGAACAGCTCCAAAATAATACCATCTCAGTGCCTGACCTGTAATTTTGTCTATAAAACAAAAGCAAATTATAAACAACAAACAAAAGAAATAGAGAGCAACCTTCCTCAAGACCAGGGTAAAAACAAAACCTAGTTCTCTTTTCTCAATTATTCCATTCCTTACCTTCCCAATATACCACAATTTCTCCTGAAAGAAATATGAATTTTCCTAACCTTTAGAAAAAATGGACAATATTCAAATAATCATATTTGGTACAGGTATATATTACAATGTTTCATTTGTAAAGTTATTTTTGTTAAGGAACCTACGTGATGTCAAATGAACTCTTTTTAATTGAATCTTAAAGTTGTTCCCTAAATGTCAAGATATAAAAATTTTTATAACAAATCATGCTAAGTTAGAATATTTTCTTTGTGGATATGAAAACAAAATAATAGGAACAGAATGAAGGCATCAGAAAAATCTCTAGTCTCCACATTTATTTTAAAAAATGACACACAATCCTGAACATGCATGCCTATTCCAGTTTTGTTTTTTTAAATCCCCTATGACAAGCATAAAATGAAAAACAATACAATTATTTTAGGAACAATTTGAAAGAAATTCCTCTTCAGACACTCATTACAGCTGTGTTCCTTGTGTCTTAGCTAAAATACTTCTCTTGAAAACTACACTGTGATTTGCTGTTCTAATTGATGTATATTTTTATCTCTCTGTACAGTTGCTTTCTGTCAACACTTTACTACATAGAAAAAACAGAGACCAAAACAGCGAGGAGGAACTGAAACAGAAATCAGCAGGGGAGCTATTAACTTTTCAAAAGAGAATGTTTTATATCAAAGGAATAACAAACTGGATATTCAAGGAATACTAAGGGATTACTTAACAACAATGAATGTAAAGAAATGTTCCAGTATTGGAAAAACATATTATTCCCAGCATTGAATAATGACTGCTAAACTGGTAAACTGTCATTTCTAAGAGATGGAAATTTATAGCAAATATTTTTTAATAAAGAATTCATCCAAGAATAAAATATTTAATTGAGACTCTAAAGTTTTAATTAAAAAAAAAGATCCGAAAAATGGACATTTTTAATCCCATGTCATCAATAAATCCTAAATACAAATGAATTCTGGTAAAAAACCAGGCATCATAAATTGCGCCCGAAAGAAGTTTTTAAATGTTTTAAGTATTTCAAAAAGAGCTTGTAAATTGCTAATTCTGTATTAAAAAAACAACTATCTCAAGAGGGTGAAGCAGAAGACTAGAATTTAAATCTCAGATCTGCTTCCAAATAGGAGCTTTTTTGATGAATGGACGAAGAAGAGACTTTGAAGTCAGAACCAAGTTCAAATTCCGTTTGCACACAGACCAGCTGTGTGACCCTGAGCAAGTTACCCAGCTTCCCAGATTTTTTATTCTAGCACGTATAAAATGAAAAAATAACAACACCTACAGGTAGTGAAGATCAAATCTCTCTCTCTCTCACACACACACACATTGTGTGAGTATGCATAAAACCAATAGTACAGTGTTTAATAAATGTTATCTTCCATCCTTTCCCTTCTCATCTGCAATATTGCTGCATCTTTCTGGAATCTTTAAAATCCTAAGTTTGTCTTGAAAATCCCTCTTAATTCCCTAAGTACAAATCTGGAGAACACATTAATATCCCTTTTCTCAAATGAGTGTTACACAGGTACCATTTCACAATATTTTAAAATATAATTATACTATAAATACAAATGCTTTAAAAATATTTTTTTACCAGTAACTTTTTACATGTCCACAATCCCTTCAACAATCCTTGAGGCCAGATGTGTTTGGGGGTTTAGAAATGTTTTAATATTAGAAAGGTAACTATGTGCATATATCATACATAATGCTCCCAGAAGAATCAAAGGATCAAGCACAACACCCTATTATCAAACATATTGATACAGGCATACCTCATTTTATTGTGCTTCCTAGATATTGTATTTTACAAATTGAATGTTTGGGGCAACCCTGCATTGAGCAAGTCTATTATCGCTATTTTTCCAACAGCATTTTTTTTTCGGTCTTTTGTCTTTTTAGGGCCATGGCATATGGAGGTTCCAAGGCTAGGAGTCAAATTGGAGCTACAGCTGCTGGCCTACGCCACAGCCACAGCAATTCAGGATCCGCACCACGTCTGCAGCCTACACCACAGCTCACGGAAACGCCGTATCCTTAACCCACTAAGCAAGGCCAGGGATCGAAACTGCATCCTCATGGATACTAGTCAGATTCGTTTCCACTGAGCAACAATGGGAACTCCATCAGCAGCATTATCTTTAAGTTGTGAACATTGCTTTTCTACATAATGCTATTGCTCACTCATTAGACTATAGTGTAAATATAACTTTTATATGCTCTGGAAAACCAAAATATTCACGACTCGCTTTATTTTGATGTTCGCTTTACTGCAGTGATTTGGAACCGAACCCACAGTACTTCAAGGTATGCCTCTGATTCTTGCGCCAAATGAGATTCACATTAAGTGGGATAAAGACTACTGAATAGTTTTATGCGTTGAGATGCATAAAGATTCCCCCCAAGATTCCCACTCTCTGGTTAGTAAATAAAATATCATCTTCCCTTGATATCCATGGGGGATTGTTCCAGGAGCCCCTTCATATATAAAGTCCACGGATGCTCAAGTTCCTTATATAAAATGGCCAATGCAATGAATACAGTTGGCCCTCCATATTTACAGGTTTCATATCCTCAGGTTCAACCAACTGCCAATGGGAATTGCAATTTGTGGTGGTTGGTTCTGCAGATAGGGAAACCACAAATACAAAGGACAGACTGTATATTTATTGAAGAAATCTGCATGTAAGTGGACCCGTGCAGTTCAAACCCACGGTGTTCAAGGGTCAGCTCTACTAATCTAGGTCCTGCATGTAGAGACTGTAAAGATGGAATTAAGTTATGAACCGGCTGACTTTAAAATGCAGATCATCCTAGATTATCTGGGTGGACCCAATGTAATTACAAGAACCCTTAAAAGAAGAAGAGGAAGGCAGAGAGTCAGCTGGAGAGGGATGGTGGAAGAGAATGGCAGAGAAAGGATGAGGGAGAAGGGAGCTCAGAGAGAGGGACCTGACTGGCCATTGCTGCTTTGGAAAATGGATGAAGAGGGCCACTGGCCAAGGAGTGTGGGCAGCCTCTAGCAGAACCATCCATGGCCACATCTAGCAAGGAAGTAGAGACCTCAAGCCTATCATCTCAAGGAACTGTATTTTGCCAACCACCTAAATATGCCTGAAATAGATTTTTCCCCAAAGTCTCTAGGAAGGAGCACAGCCTGGCTGACACCTTGATGGCGGTCTGTGAAACTCAAGGCAGGGAACTCTGAGTCATGGAAACTGTGAGCTTATCAATTTGTGTTGTTTAAAGCTGCTAAATGTAGGGTAATTTGTTATGGCAGTAATATAAAACTACTATGTGTGTGTTTGCGTGAGATTTTTAAGGCCAAATGAGTTGCTGAAAATGTGCAAAAGCCTTTCCATTTTCAGAGCTTTGGGGGTTTCAGAATTGCCCAGAAGGGATAGAGAACTGTTAACTTCTGTTATTTAAATATATTCAGTGAGTTTACCAAGTTAATAGAAACCAACTAGGCTTCGAAATGTTCAATAAAACCTTGTTATATATGCTTAAAGAAAACAAACAATAATAATCTCAGTGCCTAACTCCCTTTTAGTTCTAAAAGTTTCAAGGTCAGCTGGTCTCTTCAAGATAGCTGGCCTTGGGAGTTCCCTTGTGGCTCAGCAGGTTAGGGATACAGCATCCAGCGTTGTCACTGCTGTGGCATAGGTTGGGTCCCTGGCCTAAGAACTCACATACTGCAGGACCAGCCAAAAAAAAAAAAAAAAAGATAGCTGGTCTCAGAGTAACTCTTCAAAGGGAAGTGCCTCTGTTAGCTAACAACAGCTAAATACTTACTGCACAGCTCTGTTTGCCAGGCAATGTTTGGGGTGCTTCATATACATTAACCCATTCAATCTGCTAACTACTCTCTGAGAAAAGTACTACTACTATTACAGGTGGAGAAATCCAGGCACTGAGCAGTTAACTGACTTGCCTTGGTTCACAGAGCTGGGAAGGGGCACGGTTCTTATATCCAGGCAGTCTAGTTGCAAAGTCTGCTGCTAACCACTTGGCTGTGTTGCCTGCCTGTTGATTCAGGCACCCTTTAATCAAACACCTACAACAGGCACAGTAATTAGAAAGTACCTGCTACCCTAGAATTTATAGGCTGCATCTTTTTCTATACAAAATTTTTCACTGATTCCTCGAGTCCCAATACTTCCTCCAGGAAGCACAGTACCCTAACCAGCCAACTAGCATAATCTCCTACCCAAGGTTTCCGGCTGTGCTGCCTTTTCTCTCCTATCGCAGTGTGAAATTCTGGAAAGTCATGCCTACTATTGGATCTAAAATCCTGAATAACCTTGTGTCATAGCTATGTCCTAATTAATAATAGGGACATGCAAAATAAAATGATGGTGACTGGTTGAGTTCAGCACATGAACCAATTCACAATTTTCCAGCTCAAGAATACAACACCTCAGGTCAGAGCAAGCTACACAGACAGGACTCAGTAGGAAGTCTTCTTTGGCCCAATTTGTAATAGCCAGGCATATTTTTAAACAAATCAATCAGCAAAAAAAAACTCTTCACAGTTTTCAACAGGACTTATCGACAAGATACTATCTTTATTATAAGATGAGTGAGAACAATTTTAAACTATTGAATCTTGAACCAAAGTAAGTTCCTCTTGGAACATACATAATGGATTGACAGTACACAGATATAGGGTTTGGGTCTCAACCATGTCAAGATCATGAGAAGAAACTGATGGCAAGAAGTGAATGTCAGAGAGAAAATATACCAAATCAGTGCTTTTGTAGAACGCACACCAATATCACCCAAAAGCCTTGTTCAAACAGTTTCCTGAGTCCCATTCCATGAGAAGTTCTGATTTAATAGGTCTGAATGAGGATCTTGAATGTTTGTTTCTAATAAGTTCCCAGATGCTGTGGATGCTGTGGGTCCAGGGACCAAACTGGGAAATCACTAGTTGGTCTGGGATGGGACCCAGGTATTGGTAGTTTTTACAAGTCCTCATGTAATCCTAATATGCAGCTAGAGCTGAGATCACTAGGCTAGGAAAATTGTTAATGAAGAAGATATTAATGTAGAAAGTTGGCATGAATCTGCATGACTGGGATAACCTGTCACAAAGGGTAAGGTGTCCTTGACGATGGGTTTGCAAGCTAGTTCATGGCCTGTGAGAAGAGCCCTTCTGGACATTTCCCAGTAGCCATCAGCTGTGTACTTGAGGGAAAACCCTAAGCCTCCCATCCAGGCACTGTGATTCCCAAGAGCATTTTTGCAGAGGGAGGAGTAAATCCACATCTGCTATTTCTCTAAACTCCTCTGGTATTCAAATCCATGGCCATGTGTTACTAGTTAACTACAAGACCTTAAAAAAAAAAAAAAAAAAAAACCACGGCCAGGGGGCTGTTGCAAAGCCATTTCACCACTCTGACTTTGAAGAATATTTATTCCCACGATAAATTTTAATTAGGAAGTTTGTGTGATTGTGTACTTTAAATGCAATGTACACAGCAAGGTGAGAACTGGAATTTTCTGTGACTTTTCGTAAGCTTTACTGCCTGTTACAATCTGAGCCACAAGCTTTAGAAGAGGCAGCAGGGCGGGACCAGAGTCAGAAAAAATATTTTCTTCAAAAGAGATATGAATTAGATCCAGAAAGGCAGAAAGTAATGAGGGAAGGGATTATTCAAACGACAATAGGATAGCTTATCTCTACAATGAAGCTTGGCTAAAGAATGACAATCATTTTCACGGTAGAACTGACTTCAATGAATACAAAACTACTCAAAATAATTTTTGTAAAAATAAGAGGGGGGTTTTGGTATGTTTTTTCTATCAGAGAACTGGAACCTTTCCTTATTAAGATGGTTTGATTTTGTTCTTTGTCGAAATCATTGTTGCTTAAGTATTAAGAATCTCTCAGTGAAGTTGTGTGTAAATCTGAGATTGTGGGCTCCAATTGTCCTTCCAATAGGGCAAGTTCTATGCATATCATGCTCTTTGTATGGTGAAAATTAAGAAACATCACAGTACTCAAAATCCTGTGTCATCCTAGCTGTCCTGAAATGTCCCTTTGGGCGAAACCCAGCAGAGGACAGGACAGAATGCACTTGATGGGTGAGGCAATGGAGAGGGTAAAGCAAGGGCTGGAAAGGCTTGAGGCTCCTGACTTCCCTACAGAGGGAAGTGATGGACTCAGGTGGGGTCCAGAGTCAGGCAGCCTGAGGGACTGGACTTCACAGCGCGCCTACAGCTGTTAGTGGGGAAACCTGACATTTGATGCATCTAATCTGATCTTTCACCTACTTACAGCACAAGTTAGTAAAAATGAAAAAAAGAGCAATGTATGACAGCGTCTTCGGGATGTGAATAAGAAGAAGATGTACCTAGGACTACAAAAGCCAATGAATAAAATTGAATAAGAATTCCCGGGTGGCCCATTATTTTTTGGTAACAGCAGCTCTCCTGGTCCAAGTATAAAGGGGTGAGCCCTTGGAAGATCAGAGGGTTTTCATGGCAGCCAGTCTGCGGAGTGAGCTCACCCCAGTACTGCAGGAGCATTTCCACCCATTCTTTGAAGGTCACTTTGATCCAAGGTTCTCTTTGGCAGACTCTGTAGACTACCTCTCATGTCCACTCCATGTGCACTGTCTAACAGAACCCTGATGAGATCCCCTTTCTCCCACATGACCGGAGGAAGACAAACTCACCCCAGCTCCAGGGTAATCCCGATTATTTTCAACTCACCACAGAGATACCTTTTCCTTTGCCGAGGATTGGCTTAACGGGGAGTTTGACTCAATTCTGGTCAACAAGACTTTAGACGTTTCAGTAAAAAGGCTTCCTGGTTCCCCAGAGTGAGACAGAGGAGAAGGGAGTCTTTGTGTCTCTTCTTGACATGAGAACGGCAAAGCTGCAGAGCTGGAGTCACACCTGGGCATGCCCAACCTCTGGGTTAACAGTATTTAAGATCAGAATCTCGTTTTATGTAAGATTCTTTGAGTCAGAAGTTTCCATCACTTTGAGCCCAAAACATCCCAACTAACTGATTATTAAGATGTGCTACAGGAAAATAATTTCATAACACGAATAAGTAAAATCACCACCTATAGGAGACCTAAAAAGTAATACGACCTCTGGGATTTAGGAATTATTTTGAGAATCAAAACCACTAATAGAAGAAGCTTCTTTTTTTTGGCCACCCTGTGGCATCTGGATCTCCCGGGCCAGGGATCAGATCCAAGCTGCAGTCATAACCTAAGCTGCAGCTTGCAACACCAGATCCTTACTTAAGGATGTGCTGGACCAGCGATCAAACCTGTGTCCCAGTGCTCCCAAGATGCCACCCATCCGGTTGCACCACAGCGAGAATGCCAAGAAGCTTCTTATTAGGCAGCTCAAAATCCCAGGTTTTTGCTTTCAGGATTAATCAAATTCCCATACTACTACCAAAGTTAACTTTCTGCATTCGTGACTTAAGCTCTTAAAAACTTTGACAGTCCTCTACGGCCAATCAGATAAAGCCTACATTCATTAGTGCAGCAATCAAGAACTCACTTAGACATACTTGTCAGGCCCCCCTGAATAAAATAGCTTGCTCTCCCAATTCCCAGGCTCCCTAACTTTATACAACTCTGTCCTGAGGCACTTCCTTTGTTTTTAATTAACGATTTTTATTTTTCCCATTATAGTTGGTTTACAGTATCCTGTCAATTTCTACTGTACAGCAAAGTGACCCAGTCACATACATATATATATATATATATATATATATTCTTTTTCTCACATTATCCTCCACATCATAAGTGATTAGATATAGTTCCCTGTGCTATACAGCAGGATCTTATTGCTTACCCACTCCAAATACAATAATTTGCATCTTTCTTATTAGCATATCACTGTTCTGTCTCTTTTCTCTGCCTCTGATAATCCCTGTCCTAGAAAAATCCTACACATTTTAAAATTCCGAATAAAACAACAATTTTTCTGTGAAGGTTTATCAAAAGCCCTTTACGATTGTTCTTTCTCTCCCTGCATTGATACCACTAAGATCAGTTTTGATGATCTTGAACCCCAGGTCACTGGGTAGGTATTTGTTTCTTTCACATGGTCTAGAGTATCTTGAACACCAAGATCATTTCTCTGATCTGAGCTGAATCTCATTAGAGTTTGCAGATTTCTAATCAAATCTCTTATAGTTGGAAGAGAAAAAAAAATGTGAAAAATTTCACTATTAAGGAAACAAATGTAGGTCTTTTTTTATTTGATTGTTTCAACCTTAAGGGTACTAAGAACATACTCACTTAGAATGCTAATCTTGCTTTAAAATTCTGATTATTACCCCAAACCCCACTTACAGCTAACTCCTATAACATTGTTAAAGAAGATGTGCCAGAGATTCCACATTTCATTTCATTATTATGTGTGAGACAATCCTTCCAAACGACAAGTAACTGGAATGCTTCTGTCACTGATTTGTGGGCTAATTTAATATTTGATTAAAAATAAGAAGTGATAATCTTTGTCTTTTTTAGGTTATAAGATGATGATGATATACAACTGAATTAGCAAAATGAAGGTAAGAAACGGTCTATAAAAAAAATTGAAATCAGTTCTAAAGTAAAAAGTGAACCTAGGAGTTCCCTTCATGGCTCAGCAGTTAACTAGGATCCATGAGGATTTGGGTTCAATCCCTGTCCTCGCTCAGCGAGTTAAGGATCTGGTGTTGCCATGAGCTGTGGTGTAGGTCACAGATGGTGGCTTGGATCCAGAGTTGCTGTGGCTATAGTGTAAGCCGGTGTCTGGAGCTCCAATTTGATCTTTATCCTGGGAACTGCCATATGGCGTGGGTGCTGCCCTAAAAAGAAAAAAAAAAAAAAGCGAACCTGGTCTGGTCATCCAAGAAGGCAAGAAGGCTTTCTTATTGGCCCAAAAGGCAAAGAAGCACTTAAAGATTAATGGCGTCATAAACACCCTAAATGTCCATCGACAGAGGAGTGGATCAAGAAGATGTGGAACATATATACACAATGGAATATTACTCAGCCATTAAAAAGAATGAAATACCAGCCTTTTTAGCAACATGGATGGACCTAGAAATTATCATGCTAAGTGAAGTCAGCCATACAATGAGACACCAACATCAAATGCTTTCACTGACATGTGGAATCTGAAAAAAGGACAGACTGAACTTCCTTGCAGAACAGATGCTGACTCACAGACACTGAAAAACTTATGGTCTCTGGAGGAGACAGTTTGGTGGGTGGGGGGATGTGCTTGGGTTATGAGATGGAAATCCTATGAAATTGGACTGTGATGATCATTATATAACTACAGATGCGATAAATTCATTTGAATAATAAAAAAAAAGATTAATGGTGTCATGTCAAAAGGACATAGGAACCAACATGAAAGGATTCCTACTAGCTAACTTTGTCACAGTCTGAGCATCACAAAGACTCATGACTGTGATTGAATATAAATATTGCATAAAGAAAAATCCACAAGGCCATGTCATGTTTGAATTTTTTAAAAGAGATATGTACTTTTGTGTTTAGGGATGCATATACAGGTGAGAAAACTATAAAGAAAATCACTGAAATGATTATCATAAAAGTCAAGGCTGCTGTTTCCAGTAGTGGGGTGGGAGAGTATACTGCAGGCTTGGAGGATATTGGTCACGTTCCATACCTTGGTAGTAGATATACTGGTATTCTCTTTGTAACGTTTTTAATTGTTTATATATGTTATTTTGACTAGTCAGTATGCAGGTTATATTTCAGTATTTTAAAAGCACTTAAATAAATAACAATTTTGGAGTTCCTATCGTGGTTCAGTGAGTAATGACCTGACTAGTATACGTGAGGATGTGGGTTCGATCCCTGGCCTCCCTCAGTGGGTTAAGGATAAGGCGTTGCCATGAGCTGTGGTGTGGGTCACAGACACAGCTTGGATCCCCCGTTGCTGAGACTGTGGTGTAAGCGAGCAACTACAGCTCCAATTCGACCCCTAGCCTGGGAACTTCCATATGCCATGGCTGTGGCCCTAAAAAGCACAAAAGAAAAAGACAAAAAAATAGAGTTTTAATTAGTCACAATGTAAAAGTGTAAAACTAGAAAACAAGGGTAGGTGCCTATAGAAAAACCATCAATAAATATTTCCAGAAAACAATATATTTTTGTTTGATAAAGTTCAGTCACACTCGCAGTGTCACCTGTGTTTTGTCCTTTCACACACTGTCCATCTTTCTTTGCATCTCCACCCAGACCAGGCTGTCATTGTCTTGAGAACAAGCTCCTTTTTCATATCTCTGTTCCTACTTCTAACAGTGTCCAGCATGTGATGGGTGCTCTATAAAAGCTCAATGAATGGATAGACGAGTGAATGAATAAAGAAATAAACAAATGAGCAAGAAGTATAAAAGCAAGTTCTCTTCCGTATATTCAAGCTTCGAGTCATACACGCAAGTAAAAATCAGCACTAATGCACTGAATTGGAATACAGAGTGTATTCCAGTGAACTGACAACAACATTAGTAACAGCTGCAAAGGAAAATAAAAGTAATTCATTTTCTATTAATTAGGGAACAGCACGTTCAGGGGAGTAATGCTATATTTGAATACATTTGTACACAACATAGTCTAATTTTTCGATTCTCTTTCTCAAGAGATTTTAGGACCTTACAGGTCTCCAGGCCAAACATTAAAAATGAGAATGATTACCATACAATAGTAAAAATATGGACTGTATAAGACTGTACCCAGTCCATACTGTTCCTCTTGATACATAATAAATGTTACTTCAGCTAAAATTAAAATGTTTACATAAACTTTTTTTTTCCATTTTTTTAAATTAACCACTTGGCAAAAACAAGTCAGGATTAAAAAATAGCTATTTAAACTTTCCATCTGTTTCTATTTAATATACACGGGAACTTGTCATAATTGTTGTTTTTATCCAAGAGATATTTTGATGAAAGAGGTCAGTCCTAAATGAAAGCCTGAAGGTAAGTCTTAAGTTCACTGAAATATCCTACAACCTTATACTTCACCTTAAGAACCAAACTTAAAATTTCATGTGGGAACATACTTGATTAAGGTATAAAGCTTAACTGTTGTTCACTTTTGACTCTGGGTATAAAGTATAAGCAAACAGTAGGATTCAGTGTTCATTTGCTAATTCTTCTTCCCGTGGGAATTCAATAAGCAGAGGGAATGCAATAAACCGATTTTTTAGGGAAAATCTTCCATTTTGTTTCTGCAACTCTAATTTCTCTTTTAAAAGAAGGATGTAACAGGGAAGCTAAATTCTCTAGATGGAGGCTAAAGGGAAACTGTGTGTGTCAGAACTATTCTGTCATGGTACCAGAGAGGGATGAATGCTTCTGAACTGAGGAGGCCCATCTGCTGCTTCAACCACTGCTGAAAAGAAAACCTGACCCTCTGGGAAGCAGGGGAAGAGAGGACAAAAGAATGGCCTCAAGAGAGACTGTACATTTCCTAGGGCCCTAGTGGCCTCACCTTCCCAATATATCTGAATTGGATAAAATAGAAGTTCAGATGAGCAAATTACTGCTATAAGTTATCATAAGGTTTTCTTTCCAAAACACTTTTATTAAACTATTCAAATAATATGCACACACTTTACCATAAAACATTAATCCAATATATATCCTCCTCTAAAACAGGTTTCTCATTTTTCGTCCATGATATTTTTAACCCTGAGAGCCAGGGATGCAGGCCAGCAAGTAGATGTGCACTAACCGAGTCGGTTCTGCATGGGTCCAGCCGAGTCCTCACAAAGGTGCATCACAGGGCCTTTCTCTCCAAATCTCCCAGCTTTAGAACAGGCACCAGGTATAACTAGTCCCAGCTACGGTCTACACATGACCAGTCACCATGCTTCAACGGTACTCATGACCCCTTTCTAACCACAAACCATGATGCCCTGGCTTGCTGCCTGTGGATTCTTATCCTTTGCTCCTGGAGCCATTTCCTAGGAGGAAGTTCAAGCTGATTTTATCCTCTACTAGTTTCCAGGAAGAATCTGAGCCTCTGTAAAAGTTTCACTTTAATAACTAGGTTCTTGGAGTTCCTGTGTGGCTCAGCATAAATGAATCTGACTAGTATCCATGAGGATGCAGGTTCCACCCCTGGCCTCGCTCAGTGGGTTAAGGATCTGGTGTTGCTGTGAGTTATGGTATGGGTCACAGACGAGGTTCAGATCTGGCACTGCTGTGGCTGTAGTGGAGGCTGGTGGCTACAGCTGCGATTCGACCCCTAGCCTGGGAACCTCCATATGCCGCAGGTGGAGCCCTAAAAAAAACAAAACAACAAAAACTAGCTTCTTTTTTTTTGTCTTTTGTTGTTGTTGTTGTTGTAGTTGTTGCTATTTCTTGGGCCGCTCCTGCGGCATATGGAGGTTCCCAGGCTAGGGGTTGAATCGGAGCTGTAGCCACCGGCCTACGCCAGAGCCACAGCAACTCGGGATCCGAGCCGAGTCTGCAACCTACACCACAGCTCACGGCAACGCCGGATCATTAACCCACTGAGCAAGGGCAGGGACCGAACCCCCAACCTCTTGGTTCCCAGTCGGATTCGTTAACCACTGCGCCACGACGGGAACTCCTTTTTTTTTTTTTTTGTCTTTTGTTGTTGTTGTTGAAAACTAGCTTCTTAATCTTTGTTGCTTTTTTTTCTCTTAATCTTTGTTTCTTAGCAGTATATCTACTACTGTCACTTCAACAGCATTACAAGTCAAAACTGTTCAAGTTTAGACAAAATAAGAGCCAAAACATGTTCACTGACAGATAAATGGATAAAGAAGATGTCATACATATACACAACGGAATACTACTCAGGCGTAAAAAAGAATGAAATAATGCCATTCGCAGCAACATGGATGGACCTAGAAATTATCACACTAAGTGAAGTCAGAAAGAGAAAGAAATATGATATCTCATATGTGGTAGCTTAAAAATGATATAAATGAACTTAATATGATATAGAAAACAAACTTATGGTTACCAGAGGGGAAAGAAGGGAGGGGGGAGGAGATAAACTAAGAGTTTGGGATCAACATATATATACTACCATGTATAAAACAACAAGGACCTACAGTATAGCACAGGGAACTCTGTTCAATACCTTATAATAACCTATAATGGAAAAGAATCTGAAAAAAATATATATATATATATAAACTGGGTCACTTTGCTGTATACCTGAAATACCGCAAATCAACTCTACTTCAATAAAAAAAATTTTAATAAAATATCATCATAAAAAAGGTGTCACCTGAGACTACCACAACCACCCTCCCTGCCTGAGAATGGTCACAGTTAACACTCACAAGACAAAGGTATACAGCACAATCTGCCACATCAGGTCTCCGTGGCTGAGAACCAGGCCAACAGCTAAGGGTATGAGAAAGTACACATACATTCAGAGGGTGAAATAATAGATTGATAAATATTTTTTGTATGTGCGAGAAAGTATTTCAGAGACAAAGAGCAACAAGCAGGCTCTATTCAGATGGTATCACCTGGGTAAGCCGATACCTTAGATTTCACACTAAGACATAGTTTTTCCTAGAAAACAAATATCCCTATTATAGAACAAGGGTCCAGTTACTCATAATGAATCTTCTACCTGGGAAAGCTTTTATTCACCAAAAATTTTAACAGCCGTGTCATTAACTTAAACTATATTAAATAAATCTAAGGGATCCAATTTGCTCTACCTGCTGGCAAAGTTCCCTGTGGTTGGGCTATTCCACTATCACTGCAAGATGATTTAACAGAGTTCAGTAATTTGGCACCTGGGAGAAATATAACAGTGAGTGCCAATAATTTAATCCTTCTCATCATTGTAAAAGTGCGAAAGAATTGCTATGCAATTATGCAAAAAACATTACAAGTTTCATTGTTATACATTGAGTATTTACTGTATCTAGCAAATTACATTTTCAGCTCATCTAATAAATCCATAATATAAAAATATGCATTAATCATTTACAGTATTTATATGGTATTTTCCTTGGAAAACTAACAATCATAAAGAGTCTTGATTACATTGAATATTTCTGTAATGATTTTATTTGCAATTAAAGTAACATGCTCATCTCCAGATTCCCCTATTAAAGGAGCAGGTAATGCTAAAAATATCCCAAGGTCATATTTTTAAAAATCAGATGAAAGACAATGTTCCTGCATTAAGGCTGTGAACTTTAAAAAACCAACCAGAAAGCAAAAAGCCTAAATAGACCAGTTTAATAAGAAGATGTCCAGAGACCCGACTTCTCTGCTCAGCTCTGACTGCTCCATATAACAGAGCTGACTTGAGCTTTACACAGCTTCCTCTTCCGCCTGAGTCTGGCTTGTGCACCTTATAACAGGCTCCAGCCCCTAGGGTCCTATTGCCTCAGGATTCCTTCCTGATGCCTCTTCCAAATACAACTTCCCAGGTCTTGGCTATAGGACCAGACCACTATCTGGCTCTTTGCCAGACACATCCAATGACGCTTCCAGTACCTGCTAACCCAGTTGCCCTTTGCTCTGCAATTTGTAGCCACGGGCTGTCCCACTAATGACCAAGGCCACCCTGGGCTGGGCCCAGGAGACTTTCTGCCTAAGTGAAGAAGTTGTAAAGTCTAGTTTTAGGATTCCCAGTTTAAAACTACCACTTTTCAATTCAAAATAAACAAGAGGAAATGAAATATGCTTCAGCTAAGGTATAAGAGATGTGAGATCTACATAAAGTCCCTTAAAAAGTGTCAAAAGTTCAATACATATTTCAAAGGTAGAGTTTTTTTATGCACCAAAGAACAACTCTTTCCAGATTTGCCACTGACATAAAGGAAGATCGGAAAGCTTAGTAACTATTTATACTTGACACTATCCCTCCTGTAAAAGAGAGCTTACAGAAAAAAAGCTCTTATTGTATCATTAAAAATTCAAAAGTCCACTGTGGAAACCAGTGTAGCATTGCTCAAAACAACTGAATCCGAGCCTACCCATAGGACTCAACAATTATTCCATTTCTAGGTATCTACTTGAGAGAAATGAAAACTTATTTCCACATAAAGACTTGCATGTGAAATCTTCACAGCAGCATTATTCATAAAAGCCCCAAAGTGAAAACAACCTAAAAGTCCATCACTGGAGGTATGGACAGATACGATGCAGAATATCCATACGATGAAGTAACACTCAGCAATAAAGAGGAATGAAGTACTGACACATCTGCATCAGAGACCAACTTCAAAAACATGCCAAGTAAAAGAAGCCAGACACAAGAATACATGTTGTATGATTCCCATTATACGAAATGTCAAGAAAAGGCAAATGCATAAAGATAAGAAGTAAATTAGTATTTGCCTAGGGCTGGAGATAGGAATGGGCATTAAGTTTAAATGGAAATTAGGGATCTTGTGGGAGAGATGAAGTGTTTTGAAATTGATTTATAGTGATGTTTGCACCACTCAGTAAAGTTACTTTTAAAAAGTCATTAAATCATATAACCTGAAATGGGTGAATTTTATGACAAGTAAAAATACCTCAATAAAAATTTAATGTCTTTAATTTATGCAATAAATATGTCCTAAACATCTGTATATTTTGAGTTATATTTGAAAAGCACAAATAAAAGTAGCATTGAGAAAGAATATATAATAATAGGTACAGAAGAAATTTTAGAAATTATTTTCTAAAAATCACACGCAGGTGTTCCCGCTGTGGCTCAGTGGAAACAAATCTGACTAGCATCCATGAGGACACAGGTTCAATTCCCTGGCCTCACTCAGTGGATTAAGGATCTGGCATTGCTGTGGGCTGTGGTGTAGGTTGCAGATGCAGCTCAGATCTGGCATTGCTGTGGCTATGGTGTAGGCCAGAAGCTACAGTTCTGATTCGACCTCTAGCCTGGGAACCTCCATATGCCATGGGTATGGCCCTAAAAAGACAAAAAACAAAGAAATAAATAAAAATAAAAAATAAAAAGCACACATAAATATATACAGATAAAGCTAGAATTCTCAATGATGTGGATAATTCTTTGGGAAAATGTGACTTCCCAAAGTTGGTTTAAAAACAAGTAGATGAATACATCAATACCCATCAAAAAATAGTTTCTCAAAGTCTCATCTATTAAAAGGTTACAGGACCAATCAGGATAAATAAAGAAAAGGACTTTTAAACATAAAAATATATACATATGACTCCTATATTAACACAACATAATGTTTCAGGGAGTTTTTTTAATAAGTGGAAAAATATCATTTTTACAGCTTGACTCTGATACCAAAAAAAAAAAAAGACTAATAGCAATCTCATTTATGATCGTTGATGTAAAATTTCTAAATCTTATAACAACAAATCTATTTCAGTAGTTAATAATTGGGTACCTGAAGAGACCAGATCTTAGAATCATAAGCTGGAAACTGCCTTAAACATTCTAAAGTGTAAACTAGAATTTGTAATTGGGCAACCTTCCTTTTGTGGAGGGGCAGGTCCCCCTAGGAAAACCTCGGAGACATCTGAACTCTTGGGAACGCTTGAACCAGTAGAGAAAAGCAATTACACCCACCTCAAGGTGTTAATTGCAGAGTTAAGCCACTACATGTTTGCTGCTTCTCAGCCTGGCCCATTCCTGAAAACTGCTGTCTGTCCTTGTCTAAACACTGGATCAGAGGAAATGAGGAGCCAGATTTAAAGCAGGAAGGCTGTGCAAACCTGATCTATTCTTCACCTCATGCAGAACCCACTGTGATGAAGAACTGTATTTGGTGCTCTGGGCTGCAGGCATCATATATATTGTTTAAAGTTTAAGCCATCCTTCAGGAAAGGTATTATCAACCCATGAAAGTCATGTCCGATAACTCTGAAAGCAAGGGTTCAAGTTCACTTTCTGTGAGTGGATATCCCCATTGCTTTTCACCTTGAACTAGAATGTAAGGTGCTTTAGACTGGGGAAAGAAAGCACTTTCCCTTTTCTCTGCCTGGCTCTGGGCAGAGGATATATCTGCTTACTCCCAATGGTGGAAATGACCTCCTCAAGAAGGCCTATGGATGGGTTTGGGTTCTTAGCGGGACCACTGCTGGTAGACATTGGCAGCTGTCCCTGGTGGAGGGCAGTTTGCCCAGCAGAGCAACTGTCATGAGGGTCACTGCAGGGAATCTATCAGAGCCAAGAATAGAGTGGCAAGAAAAAGACTAGAGAATACATCTCACAAAGAGTGGAGGGAAAGAAACACTTGGAAATGGAGGTAATTTGCGGCAGGAAGGCCAGCAGTGACTTATGCCATAATAATTTTGATAAAAACAGGAGGTGTGATTCTATTTTATAATCACAAGTAGAGAGACCAGCAATGTATGGGCTAGAACAATGAATTATCCAACATAACAATGTAGACTTTATCCTCTACAGTCAAGAATAATTTCTAATTATAGGAAACCTTAATAAAATAAACCAAAATATGTCAAATAAGAAAATCCTATGTTCTCTTGCATTAATTAAAAAGGCATTCAATAAAATCTAATACTCATTTAAAAAAAAACTTAAGATATGGAATACTGGTTTAACTTGATAAATTCTAGCTCTCAAAAAACAAGAATCAGCTTTCTACTTAACAATAAATCTAGAGATATTCCCAAAGAACCAAGACAAAAGTGTTATTATCACCAAATAATAGAGTTCAGGAAATTTAAGAAAAATCATGAAGGTGCACAATCATAACAAGAAGCACTATTTTGGGGGGGGGGGAACCCTCATGATTCTTAATCATTTTACTGCCAAATACCAAAACCCAGGAGAAACAATGAAAAACTATTACCAATACTAAGAATGAAACCAATAGTTAATTATAAAATATGATGGAAAAATATCCACAGAAGCAAAAAAGAATATAATTCCCATGAATATGTTTTATATGAAATTTTAAGGACCTACAGAAACCAAAATACTAAACTCTACTGAGAGACAGAATAAAGATGCTTGATCAAAGGATCAATCCAAGAAAAAGATATAACAATTATAAATATATATGCACCTAGCATCAGAGTACCCCAATACATAAGGCAACTGCTGACAGCCATAAAAGGAGAAATTGACAGCAACACAACAACAGTGGGGGACTTTAACACCCCACTTACATCAAGGGACAGATCATCCAGACAGAGAATCAACAAGAAAACACAAGCCTTTGAGCCAGATACATTTAACTGCTATTTACAGAACATTCTACCCCAAAGCAGCAGAATACGCATTCTTCTCAAGTGCACATGGAACATTCTCAAGGATAGATCATATCCTGGGGAACAGATCAAGCCTTAGTAAATTTAAAAAATGTTCTCTGACCCATGCATTTTCTCTGACCATAATGCTATGAGACTAGAAATCAATTACAAGAAAAAAACAGCAAAAAACACAAACTCCTGGAAGCTAAACAATATGCTACTGTATAAAAAATGTATCACTGAAGAAATCAAAGAGGGAATCAAAAGATGCTTAGAGACAAATGACAGTGAAGACACAACAAAGGCTATGGGACATAGCAAAAGCAGTTCTGAGAGGAAAGTTTATAGAAATACAATCTTATTTCAGGAAAGAAGAACAAGCTCAAATAAACAAACTTAATCTTATACCTAAAACAACTAGAAAAGGAAGAAGAGACAAAATTCAAAATTAACAGAAGGAAAGAAATCATAAAGATCAGAGCAAAAATAAATGAAACAGAGACAAAAAAAAAAACAATAGAGAATATCAATTAAACCAAAAGTTGGTTCTTTGAAAGGATCAACAAAATTGATAAACCCTTAACCAGACTCATCAAGAAAAAAAGGGAAAGGGCTCAAATCAATAAAATTAGAAATGAAAAAGGAGAAATTACAACTGACTCCACAGAAATACAAAAGATCATAAGAGACTACTATAAGCAACTATATGTCAATAAAATAGACAACCTAGAAGAAATGGACTGATTCTTACAAAGGTACAACTTACCAAGACTGAACCAAGAAGAAACTGAAAATATTAACAGACCAATCACAAGTACCAAAATTAAAAACGTCATTAAAAACCTTCCAAAAAACAAAAGTCTAGGATCTGATGGCTACACAGGCGAATTCTATCAAACATTCAGAGAAGAGTTAACATCTATTCTTCTGAAACTCTTTCAAAAAATAGCAGAGGAAGGAACAAGCCCAAGATCATTCTATGAGGTCCCCATCACCCTGATACCAAAACCAGACAAGGATACCACAAAAAAAGAAGACCAATATCACTGATGAACATAGATGCAAAAATCCTCAACAAAATACTAGCAAACCAAATCCAAATAAATATTAAAAAGATCATACACCATAATCAAGTGGGGGTTATCACAGGGATGCAAGGATTCTTCAATATCCACAAATCAATCAATGTGATACACCACATCAACAAACTGAAAAACAAAAACCATATGATCATCTCAATAGAGGCAGAAAAGGCTTTTAACAAAATTCAACACCCGTTTTTGATAAAAAACTCTCCAGGGAGTGGGCATAGGGGGAATCTACCTCAACATAATTGAAACCATATATGAAAAACCCACGGCTAATAGCATTCTCAATGATAAAAAGAAAAACTGAAAACATTTACACTAAGATCAGGAACAAAACAAGGATGTTCACTTTTACCACTACTATTCAACAGAGTTTTGGAAGTCCTAGCCATGGCAATCAGAGAAGAAAAAGAAATAAAAGGAATCCAAATTGGAAAAGAAGTAGAACTACCACTGTTTGCAGATGACATGATACTCTACTTAGAAAACCCTAAATACAGCACCAGAAAACTGTTAGAACTCATTGATGAATTTGGCAAAGTTGCAGGCTACAAAATTAACACATAAAAATCAATTCCATTTCTATATACTAACAATGAAAGATCAGAAAGAGAAATCAGAGAAACCACCCCATTTACCATCACATCGAAAAGAATAAAATACCTAGGAATAAACCTCCCTAAAGATACAAAAGACCTATACTCTAAAAATTATAAGACACTGATGAAAAAAATCAAAGATGACACAAACAGATGGAAAGATGCATGATGCTCTTAGATTGGAAGTATCAACACTGTCAAAATGACTATACTGCCCTAGGCAATCTAAAGATACAATGCAATCCGTATCAAATTACCAAGGACATTCTTCACAAAACTAGAACTGAATATTTTAAAATTTGTATCAAACACAAGAGACCCTGAATAGCCAAAGCAATACTGAAGAAGAAAGACAAAAATGGAGGAATCAAGCTTCCTGACTTCAGACAATACTACAAAGCTACATTTATCAAAACCATATGGTACTGACACAAAAACAGAAATATAGCTATATGGAGCAGGATAGAAAGCCCAGAAATAAACCTGGGATAGAAAGCCCAGAAATAAACCCAAGCACCTATGGTCAACTGATCTATGACAAAAGAGGCAAGAACATACAATGGAAGAAAGATAGTCTCTTCAATAAATGGTGCTAGGAAAACTAGAAAGCTACATGTAAAAGAATGAAAATAGAACACTAACTAACACAAAAATATAAGAACAGATACTATAAAACTCCTAGAGAAAAACACAGGTAGAACACTCTTTGACATAAATCACAGCTACATCTTGTTTGATCCACCTCCTAAATAATGATAATAAAGATACCAATAAACAGTGGTTCCCGTCGTGGTGCAGTGGTTAACGAATCCGACTAGGAACCATGAGGTTGCGGGTTCGGTCCCTGCCCTTGCTCAGTGGGTTGACAATCCGGCGTTGCCGTGACCTGTGGTGTAGGTTGCAGACTCGGCTCGGATCCCACATTGCTGTGGCTCTGGTGTAGGCCGGTGGCTACAGCTCCGATTGGACCCCTAGCCTGGGAACCTCCATATGCCACGGGAGTGGCCCAAAGAAATAGCAAAAAGACAAAAAAAAAAAAGAAACCAATAAACAAATGGGATCTAATTAAACTCAAAAGCTTTTGAACAGCAAAGGAAATCATGAATAAAATGAAAAGACAAACCACAGAATGGAAGACAATCTTTGCAAACAATGCAACAGACAAGTGCCTAATCTCCAAAATACATAAAACAACTCATACAACTCAACAACAACAAAAGTCAAACAACCCAATTGAAAAATGGGCAGAAGACCTAAATAGACTATTATCCAGAGAAGACATATGAATGGTGAACAGGCACATGAAAAAAAGTTCAATATCACTATTAGAGAAATGCAAATCAAAACTACAGTGAAGTACCACCTCACACCAGTCTGAATGGTCATCATTAACAAGTCAATAAATAACAAATGCTGAAGAGGGTATGAGAAAAGGGTACCCTCCTTCACTGTTGGTGGGAATGTAAATTGGTACAACCACTATGAAAAATAGTATGGAGGTACCTCAGAAAGCTAAATACAGAACTACCATATGATCCAGCAATCCTACTCTTGGGCATATATCCAGACAAAACTTTCATTGAAAAAGATACATGCACCCCTATGTTCACTGCAGCACTATTCACAATAGCAAAGACATGGAAACAACCTAAATGTCCATCCACAGATGAATGGATTAAGAAGATGTGGTACATAAGCATAATGGAATACTGCTAAGCCATAAAAAAGACACACAATGCCATCTGCAGCAACATGGATGGAACTAGAGATTCTCATACTAAGGGAAGTAAGCCAGAAAGAAAAAAGCAAATACTATATGATATCACCCATTTACGGAATCTAAAATATGGCACAGATGACCCTATCTACAAAACAGAAACAGATCACAGCCAAGGAGAGCAGACCTGTGGTTCCCGGGGGAAGGGTGGGCAGTTCAGGATTTTTGGATGCAAACTGTTACATTTGGAATGGATGGAAGGTGGGGCTACATAGAACAGGGAACTATGTGTGATTGGGTCAATCTGCTGTACAAAAGAAACTGAAGGAGTTCCCGTCGTGGCGCAGTGGTTAACGAATCCGACTAGGAACCATGAGGTTGAGGGTTCGGTCCCTGCCCTTGCTCAGTGGGTTAACGATCCGGCGTTGCCGTGAGCTGTGGTGTAGGTTGCAGACGCGGCTCAAATCCCGCGTTGCTGTGGCTCTGGCGTAGGCCGGTGGCTACAGCTGCGATTCAACCCCTAGCCTGGGAACCTCCATATGCCGCAGGAGCGGCCCAAGAAATAGCAACAACAACAACAACAACAACAAAAGACAAAAAAAAAGAAAGAAATTGAAGAAATATTGTAAATCAACTACATTTCGATAAAAAAAGAAAAAAATTAAAACAACCACCATAATGATATTAATGAAAAGACATGATACCATAGAATGTGTACTTTTCTCAAATTAAATTATAGGTTTTATAGCAGTCCAATTAAAATTCCAAAAAGAGAGTGACAAAATTACCCTAAATTTCCATCTAAGAAAATGCAAAAATGTCTAAGAAATTTTGCAAAATAAAACTAAAATAACGAGAGTTTTCCATTCTAGATATGAAAACACTCATAAAGCTACAATAAATAGTGTGATGGTACTAGGCCCAATAACTAATGAAAAGATCTTCAGAAGAGATTTGAGAAGACATTCAAATATACAATAACAAAATATGATGAATAAAGAATCTTAAGTCAGTGAGGAAAACAGTGAATAATGCAACAGAGGGTGTAGAATAAAAATCAGTAACCACTGCTTAGACTATCATCCAAAGTCTTTTCTGTGGCCTAAGAGGATCCTTCTACCTTTCCAACCTCATTTAATAACTCTCAGCTCCTGTTCCAACCTCTTACGCCATCTTCCTGTCTCTCAAACACACTAAGCTTGTTCCTGCCTCAGGGCCTTGACACCTGCTGTTCGCTACACCCCTTCAGTCTATTGTCATCTCCTCAGAGATGATGCTAACAACCACCTCCACCTCCACATCAGGCACTTGCTATTAATAGCATATCACTCTGAAATTATTTGTTAACACGTTCATTGTTTTTCTGACTAGAACACAGACTCTAGTTAGAACAGGGTACTTATTTCCTTGTTTCTACTGAGACCTCAGGATCTAGAAAAACTCTTAGCAGTTACTGGAGGCTTAAGAACTGTATATATGTGTTGTATACATATATATGTGTGTACACGTGTGTCTGTGTTCATATGCATTGTGTACACATGTGTGTGCCTTGTATACATGCATATATGCACATATTTATATATACATATGTGTGTATAAAATAAAAATTAAAAACCGTTGTTGAAAAGGACCATTCAACCCAGATCTCTCTTCTACACAATAATTTTGTATTAAATATACATATAAACAAATATTTACCATAACAAATTTAGTTAAAAAGCAAGGTAGTCAGTTACAGATATATTAATAACAGTGAGAGATCTATTATGTTATTCATTATCATAACATAACATCACCATTTAATTATCATCTTATTCTCATCACTTGTTTTTATCCACACTATAAACACTCTACCGAACTGAAAATAGAGCACATTTGGGTTAATGAGCCTCTTACAAACTTAACTTTCAGTTCCAGTTGAATTCATACCCTGTCTTTTAGCTACTGACTGTGATTCCTACTTTCCTTGCAAATGCAAGAGTCCCAGTGGAAAGCTATCGAGGGAGGACTAATTGGCAGGCGATGGCTCTAAATGAAAGAAGATAAGATTGGACTTGCCCACTGGAATAGCATCTGGGTGTTCCTTGTGGGACCCTGCTTCTGTTCCTCCTACTGCCTCATCCCCACCCTCTACCCCAGCTCCACATCACCTCCCACGTGCACCGGCAGGCAACTCTGTCTACTGACAGCTGTCACCTCCAAGTCCTTGGTGGTCCTCCCTCCTCCTCACACCCCCGTGAAGGAGGAAAAGACGAGAGACTGACATAAGAATCACAAGGTGAGAGAAACTATTTTTCTTGTTATCGGATTAAGAAGATAAAAAGGAATGAATCTATTTTTAAAACAGTCATAATTTAAGAGTTGGATCATTCAAGATCTCATGGCTGGATAGCAGAATCCATTCCAAAAACCCAGGCTATCAAAGATGGGTCCTCTCTTTCTTTTCCTTTTTTTTTTTTTCTTTTTGCCTTTTCTAGGGCTGCTTCCCGCTGCATATGGAGGTTCCCAGGCTAGGGGTCGAATCGGAGCTGTAGCCGCTGGCCTACGCCAGAGCCACAGCAATGCGGGATCTGAACCGCGTCTGTAACCTACACCACAGCTCAAGGCAACACCGGATCCTTAACCCACTGAGCAAGGCCAGGGATCGAACCCACAACCTCACAGTTCCTAGTCAGATTCCTTAACCACTGCGCCACAATGGGAACTCCCTCTCTTTCTAGTTATAGGTTTCACATCCTAAAACAACCAGGCACAGTCCATGTGGGAGATGTGCTTCTTTGTGCAGTATGCGGTGTGAGGGGTGCATGTATGTATATGTGTGGTTTATTTGTCAGGCCACCTGCTATTAAAAAAATAGAATCAAGGAGTAATGAGAAGGAATGTTTTCAATATTCTTGCATTGCTTTAGGTAGTTTAATTATCCACTTCCTGAAGAAGAGAGGAGAGAGTTACAGGAACAGACTTGGCCTGAACTGCTTCAATGATACAGTTAGATGTCTTTACTGAGCCGTTTCTTTCTGAGGAATATTTCACGATAAAGTATTATGCCAGTTGCTGAACTCTGGAAAGTCCAATGTGGCCTCAGTACTAGTTTGACCAGGCCAGACCAGGTCAGGCCAGGCCATATGCTTGGTTTTATTAACATGTCTGTCCCAAAGAGTGACATGTCACAGCTGTGTGACCCCATGAGGAAGTTGAGATCTGCTTCCCACCCTTCGTAGTCTTGATAACATGGGAACTGGCTGTGCTTGTCACTTTTCACCAAAGTCTTCATCTGCCTCCTGTGCAAGTTACAACCCAAAGGTTGAATTTCTTATATAATTTGGTTACAGATAATCTTGTTTAGATACTTGTAAAGATACTTTCCCTTCCATTCCAATCTAAAGCTATATATTGTTGGGTCCATTTTGTAACTGGAATCCAGCTACACAGAGACTTATTCAATTTGCCTCCATTTTATTTTATCTATTCATTTTTTTTGGACATGCCCATAGCATGTGGAAGTTCCCAGGCCAGGGATCGAACACATGCCATAGCAGCAACCTCAGCCATAGCAGTGACAACGCCAGATCCTTAATCCCTAGGCCACCAGGGAACCCCATGCCCCTGCAGTTTGAAACAAAACAAAAACCTCACCTGCTCCACAGCCCTAGAATTGCTTCATAAGTTAAAAGCTTAGGTTAAAGAGTCCCCCAGGAGTTCCCGTCGTGGCTCAGTGGTTAACGAATCCGACTAGGAACCGCGAGGCTGTGGGTTTGATCCCTGGCCTTGCTCAGTGGGTTAAGGATCTGGCGTTGTCGTGAGCTGTGGTGTAGGCCGGAGGCTACAGCTCTGATTGGACCCCTAGCCTTGGAACCTCCCTATGCTACAGGAGCGGCCCTAGAAATGGCAAAAAGACAAAAAAAAAAAAAAAAAAAGAGTCCCCAGATTTTGGAGTAAGAAGACTCTGAGCTCACTTCCTCTTGTGAGCACACTGAAATTGCAACTATTTACAGAGAAACTACAGAGCTGAAAGATGAGAACCTATCAGAAGAGACTTTCTCAACTAAAGATATAAAGAAGGAACCACAACGAGACAGGTAGGAGAGGCGAAGGTGCAGGAGTCAAGGCCCACACCAGAGGGTGGGCAAACCACAAGGGGAGGATAACTATAACTGCAGAGATTCTCCCCAAGGAGGGAGGGATCGGAGCCCCACACCTGCTCCCCGCAGCCCAAGGGTCCAGCACCAGGAAGAGGAGCCCTCAGAATGTTTGGCTTTAAGGGCCAGCAGGGATTATTTCTGGGAGAGCCAGAGGGCTGTGGGAAACAGAGATTCCACTCATTCAGGGCACACGCAGAATCTCGCACACTCCAGGACCCAGAGCAGAAGTAGTAATTTGAAAGAGCCTGTGGCAGACCCACCTACTGATCTAGGAGATCTGAGGGAAGAGGCGACTGGAGCTCACCCTGGGGACACAGACACTGGCAGCAGGGACTCTGGGGAGTTCATTCTTCCATGTGGACACTGGGGCTGGCAATTGCCATTCTGAAACCCTCCCTCTAGCTTATTAACCTCTGTACCCAGCCCCACCCCACCAGCCTATAGGCACCAGTCCATTTCAGGCCAGGCAGCTAGCTGGGGGGGACACAGCCCCACCCACAGCAGGCCAGCTGGCTTAAGACTCCCTGAGCCCACAGCCAATCTTGGTCATGGCCCTGTCCACCACAGGTCCCAGGACCTGACCCCACATGCCAGGGAGAAGGTACTAGATTGCAACATCCAGGGTCCTGCAGCCAGAAACACAGGGACCCCTGTTCCACCCACAGGGCATAGGGACCAGCCCTAGAGCCCTCGGTGGCTATAGTCCTGACACCAGAGAACCAGCTCTAGCTTCAGTGCCAGCCTCATCCACCAGTGGATGGACTCTAGTCCCCCAGCAACCACAGCTCCGCAACGTGCCATGGCAGGACCAAGCCCTCTCACCGGCAGGCCGGCACCAGCCCTGAGACACCTCGGGACCCTCAGCCAGCTGTCCCAAGATCTGGCCCCATTCACCAGCTGCAGACACAACTTCGGGACATGCTGGACCCCACAACCAGCTATATCAGGAATTGGCCTCACCCAGCAGAGGTCCAACACCAGCACTGAGACCTCTGGACCCTCAAGCCAGAGACCCCTGGACTTGACCCTGCCAAGAGGCCAACTCCAGATGTGAGATATCCTGGGGTCCTCAGTCAGCAACCCTGGGATCTGGCCCCAACCACCAGTGGACTGACATAGCTTCAGGACCCCCAGGGCACTAGAGTCAGAGTCCCCGGGACTCAGTTCCACCCACCAGCAGGCCAGCACCAGACCTGGGACCCCTTGGGTCCTAAGCCTGCCCGGCCATTACTCAGCCCGCCAACCAGTGGCCAGCAACCACCATGCAAGGAAGGTCCTGGCAACCAACTGGACAGAGAGCCAGCCATGCCAACCAGCAAACTTACAGTAGTCAGCCCACCATAACAGAAGGACCCACACACCTACACGGGGAGCCCTAGAGTTCAGAGCTTTGGTGACCGGAGGGGAATGTGCTGCTAGAATACACACATCTCTCCTACAAAAGGCCACTTCTCCAATGTCAGGAAACTTAATCAGCCTACCATATATATAGGATGAAATTTTGCATTTTTAACAACATAAATGGATCTAGAGGGTATTATGCTATATGATAAAGACAAATATTTATGTTATCACATATGTGGAATCTAAAAAATGAAATAAATGAATCAAAGTGACAAAACAGAAATAGTCTCACAAATCTATAGAACACACTAGTGGTTTCCAGTGGGGCTGGGGAAGAAGAGGAGCAAGAGAGGGGTAAAGGATTAAGAGGTATAAACTACTATGTCTAAAATAAATCATCTACAGAGATATATTGTACAGCATAGTGAATATAGCCATTATTTTATAATAACCTGAGTATAATCAATAAAAATTCAGAATCACTGTTGTATACCTGAAACTAATAAAATATTGTAAATCAACTCTACATCAAAGAAGAAAATTAAAGAAAAAGTTTTTTTAATGTATGTTAAATAAATGATATTTGGCCTATGTGTGAGAAAGAGAAAGAAAGCAAGCCAAGAAGGAAGGAAGAGGGAAGGAATAAAGGAAGAGAGGAAGGAAAAGTCTAAAGAGCATAATATACTTTTCATCTTTCTGCTCCTTCACCAACATAACCACAAGACAATATACAAACTGCAACCATGAAATAAAAACATTCTTCATAAAAATAAGAAAAATATCTTTGTATCAAATCATCCTAGATCTTATTATCTAAAGAAAATAGATACCCGGAGCTCTCTTGTGGAGCAACAGGTTAAGAATCTGGCCTTGTCACTGCAATGGCTCTGGTCGACGCTGTGGCACAGGTTCGATCCCTGGCCCAGGGACCTACATCCCACAGGTGCAGCCAAACAAACAAACAACAACAAAAAAATAGATACTTATGTTTAATATATATCCCAAGCCAAAAAAAAAAAAAAGAGACACTTTGCATATTTCTCAGCCCAGGCAATCTCTATTCATGCTACTATTTTATCCTTTGTACTTCTCGTAATTTCAAATTTCCACTGGAATAAGAAGAAAAATGCCATGAAGCTTCTTGCCAGGATCTCAAAAGGAATTCTACTTCACCTTTAGTGTTCTAAGCCTCTTGCTCTCATAAGTATGGCCAAATGTGTCTCTTCTTCAGGAAGAGAAAGCTTTAGGGCTCAGATTTCTCCGATGGAAGTGAGGTGGTTTGGACAGAGGAAGCAACATCCCTTCTCTCATGGAGTAAGCAATATAAAAGTCAGAAACCAGCAAACAAGGCAGGGGCTATATCCACAGGAACAGTGGTTTAAAGGAGGGATGGGGAAGAGTCACTGAAATAGAGACCCGGGAGCCTGACTCCAAATCATACCTCCATGTACACGCACAGCCTGTAGAAGCCAGTCCCAAACACTGGCGCTCCTCCCTGTTTGCTCACGCTCTTCCCCAGCCCACAGCCTCCACCCTCATCCTGTCATCTCCTCCATCTCCTGTTCCATTCCAGACTTTGGTTTCAAAGTCAGCATGACCTCCCAAACTAGAATGTAGTGCCTGTTAGGCTAAAAATAAAACAGTGGGAGGAAAAAAACAAAAAATAAAAATAACGAGTAAACACAAAAATTAAAATATAGGGACTCAGCTGACCATATGACAATGCTGGTCATCATATTTTTGACCTGCAAAAATGGCTTTTTTTTTTTTTTTTTTTTAGGGCCACACCAGCAGCATATGGAGATTCCCAGGCTAGGGGTCCAATCTAAGCTACAGCTGCCGGCCTACACCACAGCCCATGGCAACTCGGGATCCAAGCCTCGTCTGCAACCTACACCACAGCTCACGGCAACGCCGGATCCTTAACCCACTGAGAGAGGCCAGGGATCGAGCCTACAACCTCATGGTTCCTAGTTGGATTTGTCTCCACTGAGACATGACAGGAACTCCAAAAATGGAAGTTTTATGAGTCAACTTTTAGATTAAATAGTGATGAACATTATTTCTTAAATTAATCAGAGGAGAAAAGGTAGCAGACTGCAAGGAGAAGTGAGCACAGAGAGGGTCACAACTTAAAACAGGGCAATCAGTCTCTAAGTGCTAGAATCAGATGAGAGAGCTCGTCTACTCTTTTTTTTTCTGAGCATGCATTCCTCCATAACGAGTTTTTTAAAACTCTGTGACATCCCAAAATTGCTGAAACACTGACATGAGTCACACAAACATGTAAATCTGAAGTTACTTATACCAAGCAGGAATATAAGATACAGATCACATCAACACAGTATTATTCATACCCTATGAAATGAGGGTTAAAAAAAATACCGTGTGGTATGAAGGAAACATTGATTATATATATTCTAGGCCATGAATTTTAAAAATACGAAATAAACTATTTTAATGAGTATTGTAGAAATACAATTTCTATCACATTTTTAAAATATACACCATCAAAGAACAAAACACTCCTGTTGTTAGATTACCTGAAGAGCAGACTGCCATCTAACATAGGACTTTCAGTATTTAAATTGTTTATAAACTACAAAAACTGTGGGGAGATGGGAGAACTACTTACAAAGTGTACCTGTGAGGCAACGTAATTAAAGAACAAACTAATGCATAACTTAAGCACTAAAATACATATTATATCATCAACACTTTGGAAATAAATGCCATAAAAATTAGGATGCTGATAAAAATTATTATTAAATGAATCCATTAAACATGGACTAAAATCTAAAAAGAAGTGAATTCTCCTAACACTGATTGACCTCCCTCAGTGATCTTAACAATTCACATACACTCTTTTTGCAAAGGCAACCTTGAAAACAGCACTGTCCAGCAGAACTTTCTGAAATGATGGGAACGTTCTGCCTTGTCCTATAAAGGTAACCACTAGCCATACATGGCTTTTGAGCATGTGAAATGTGGCTTGTGTAACTGAGGAACAGAATTTATTTAAGTTAGCTTATTTTAATTTAAAGAGCCACAAGACGCTGGTGGCTACCTATCCAGATAGCATAGCTCTAAATCTTGCCTCTTACATCCTTCTTTAATTAACTCAGTCTTCTACCTGGATGATTCCACCTGGCTGATTCCACCTGGAAATTAGGCGCTAGCTCTCACTCTTGGTCTACCTTACTGTCCTCCTGGTTTCATGTGTTCTTCCTAAATTGCCGCATAGCTGATTTCAACAAAGCTGTGGGCCAGGGCTGCTCTGCTCAGAAACACTGGCCGACAGAGACCTGGTCTCTTCCCACCTGCCCAGGATAAGAAGTAGGATACTTTAAAACAAAAAAAAAAAGAAAAGAAAAGAAAAAAGTGAATTAACAGGAGTTCCTGTAGTGGCTCAGTGGGTTATGAACCTGACTAGTATCCATGAGGACGCAGGTTTGATCCCTGGCCTCACTGAGTTGGTTAAGGATCCTGTACTGCTGTGGTTGTGGTGTAGGACAGTGGCTACAGCTCCAATTCAAGCCCTAACCTGGGAACCTCCATATGCCATATGCCACGACTGTGGCCCTAAAAAAAAGCAAAAAAACAAAAGTGAATAGAAAACTAAATATCTTGTAAGGCTTATTAAACACTATACTTACCCAAAGAGAAGCAATTAAACGCAGTGACTTATCAAAAGCCACTTCCGGAGTTCCCGTCGTGGCGCAGTGGTTAACGAATCCGACTAGGAACCATGAGGTTGCGGGTTCGGTCCCTGCCCTTGCTCAGTGGGTTAACGATCCGGCGTTGCCATGAGCTGTGGTGTAGGTCGCAGACGCGGCTCGGATCCCGCGTTGCTGTGGCTCTGGTGTAGGCCGGTGGCTACAGCTCCGATTCAACCCCTAGCCTGGGAACCTCCATGTGCCGCAGGAGCAGCCCAAGAAATAGCAAAAAAAAAAGCCAAAAGCCACTTCCAGGTCTAAAATTTTTAGTATTCCAAATCTAAATTCTAGTTAGCAAATGAGAATTTGCAAAATTACATAGTATATGCAGAATAATTTAAATCTTACAGAAATCAACCCCCAAACCAAAGCATCTACTGGCATTATTTGGAATCACACTATCATGCACCCAGTCCTCTGATTCACTGAGCAAAAAAGAATCACTTTTCTTTTCTGCTGTTCTTAAGAAAGATGTCTTAATACCCAAAGTATTATTTTCACAATGTATTGTCCTTCACAGGAACCTAGATCATATATATCTTTATGCAAAATGGTAGATTATGTTTCCCGCAATTTTACATTCTTTTTTTTTTTTGGCCTCACCCATGGCATGCAGAAGTTCCCAGGCCAGGGACTGAACCCCCACCACAGCAAAGACCTGAGCCACAGCAGTGACAACCTGCTGATCCACCAGGGAACACAGTTTTACATTTTTAAATCTGAGACAGCTGTCCAATTTCAAGCAGATATCCATTTTCTGTTATTTACCAAACCACATAACTTACAGTCAATACAACAGTTTCAAATATAGTGCTTAACTGATACAGGGAGACGAAATAAAATACAGTAAGAAAACAAAGCTTTAAAGAAGGATGAGAAAGTGGATTCAGTGTGTATCTGAAAACAGTGAGTACAGCTCAGGAAAGACTTACTGATTTAGCAGGACGTCAAGAATAAAGGATGTTCCAAAGACATCCAGCTGGAAGCTTGCCTGGTCAACGTGAGTCAACTGCAATATCAAAAAGACAAAAGATCTTTATTATTCAGACATAGAGATCAAATGATATGCATTGCTTATGATCATTCACAAGTTTTATATCATAAATTATAAAATCAATTCAACACAGAAATTAAATGAAAACAAAGTAAACTTTGTACCTTCTTAGAAGTCATTCACTGATCTGAAGTGAAGTACCACTTAATCAAGGAGGGTAAGAACCCTGCCTTCCTGCCTTATCTCAAGAAGCTAAACACTCAATTACCAAGAAGACTGAACTTCATTTCATTCTCCTGTAAATGACTGGCTCCTTTAAAACTAAACTTTGATTACTAAATAGGGAAGAAAGAAAAACATGTTCACTACAACAGTAAACAAGTATGGTGAATACAATCTATTTACAAGGAAGACATCTACACTTCTTTAAAAAATACAGCTCTTTTCATCCTATCTCAAATGCATAGTTTAAAAGGAATAGTTCAGTTCTAATTTACCAAATGTAATTCACAGAGGTTTCTGCATTTTACCAGGAGTAAAGCGGAATCTGGGCCCACCTACTGCAAACATCACCCATCAACATTTTATCAGGAAAAAACAAAACAAAATACTATTTCCTATGCCAGTCTAGGCACTGCTAGAGAAGGGACTCTACATTTAAAAACACGCTGTGCTACCAATAACATTAATATTACCGTAATGAATAATCATGTGCATTAACTGACAAAAAAAAAGGAAGCAAAATTATTTATTCCATCTGACTCCCCATATAAAGAACAGCTCTACCTCAGCAGAATTATAAATTATTTGATTTTTTATTTATACATGTCTATAGTATCCAAAACATTTAAAATAAACGTGTATAATTCCTGCAGTGAGAAAAGCAAACAAACACTCTTTTAGAGACATACACCATGTGAGCAACCGTATTTAGGCAGCATGTGAGGCAGATGGTGACACTGCTCCCAAGAACCAGTGCATCTTAGGAAGGGACATCCTAGGACTCTGTGGGGGATAAAGGGCACCTGGATCACAACTGGGATTTTCACATTTAGCTATGATATCAGGAGAAAGGAGAGAGCTAAATTGATAATCGTAAAGCTTCCTGGAAACAAAAGATAACCCTTCTGTTCTAAAATCTTTGAGGAGTTCCCGTGTGGCTCAATGGTAACAAATCCGACTAGTATCCATGAGGATGCAGGTTCAATCCCTGACCTTGCTCAGTGGTTGGGGATGTGGCATTTCTACAAGCTGTGGTGTAGATCACAGACATGGCTTGGATTCTGCACTGCTGAGACTGTGGTGTAGGCCAGCAGCTGTAGCTCTGATTTGACCCCTAGCCTGGGAACCTCCATATGCCACACATGGGGCCCTAAAATGCAAAAAAAAAAAAAAAAAAAAAAGAAAAAAAAAGAAAAGAAAAAAATGGGAATGGGAGAATGCCATACCTCAGTTACTAACACATTCTAATCCTTGTGAAACCCCAAAGATGAACAACAAATGGGATACTTCTTAGCCTCAAAAACATTCAACCCCAACTCCCTACTCTTCCCAGTAAACACGCAGGATATTACCATATGCTGGCTTATTTTTCTTTTTATGATAATTCTTAGAGCTGTAACTTACTCTTCATTTCCATACATGCTACAGATCATATCCCCCCGATCTTTCTAAAACTGACTCCTCACCAAAACCCGAAATGTAAGCCCTATATATTCTACCATATCAAATACCAGCTTTCTCTCCCTGCATACCAAGATTGGCTACGAGCACCTCCTCCGTACCAGACATAGTGGCACACAGTCCCCAAGGACCCACCCGTATCCCATTCACACTCACTTCTCTCCTCTACTCTTTAATTCCACAAGAATCCCAACTTTTCCTGTAGTTTTCCTTCCTCGCTTGTGCGGAGTGCTTTTCCAAACCAGCCTCTTGGGTAGTGATCTCCACTAAAGCCATTTCTAGGAAATGACTTATCTACCCTTCAAGACTTAAATCAAGTCCCTTTTGGTATTTATTAGCCTACTGGCCCAGCCCTAAGAAAGTACTACAGACTAGGTGGCTTAAACCAGAGAAATTTACTTTCAGTTCTGGAGGCTGTACGTCCAAAATGAAGATGCTGGCAGATCTGGTTTCTCCTGAGGCCTCTCTGTTTGATCTGCACATGGCCATCTTCTCACCATGGCTTCATGTGGCCTCTTTTCTGTTTGTGCATCTCTCTCTCCTCTTATAAGAGCATCAGTCATTCTGGATGAGCATCTGCCCCTTTGACATCATTTAATCTAATTACCTCTTTAAAGACTCTCTCTCCAAATACAGTCGCCTTAGGAGTTAGGGCTTCAACATATAAATTTTGGAGGCAACACAATTCAAGTCAAACAGTCCTCTTCCATGAAGTCTTCCCAACCCCTTCCGGCCTCCTTCTCTTCAATACCATTCATTTTGATACAAGGGCCTCAATACTGACCAGCATCAGGTATTCAATAAGCACTTCCTGACTAATTCATTTGAAGGTTCTTTCGATCCACCACCTGGATGCATAAATGAACAGCAATTGGGAATTCCCACGGCAGCAAAAAGGGATCGGTGGCCTCTCCAGAGCACTGGTTCGATCCCCAGCCCAGCATAGTGGGTTAAAGGATCTGCAGCTTAGGTCACAACTGTGGCTTGGATCTGATCCCTAGCCCAGGAATTCCATATGCTGCTGGGCAGCCAAAAAAGGGGAAGAAAAAAAAAAAAAAAAAAACAGGAATTGCACAGCTATAAATTACCTGCTTTATACAAATGCCATCTTTCCATCAAGGTTTCTCTTAATGCCATCTCAGTGGATAATGTCTTTTGTTTTGTCAAAAAACTCTTTTTTGAGTTTCCTAAAGTGTTAATAGTCATGTTTTGGGAACTGCCTGAGGAGAGCTCCATTTACCAGGCTTGATGTCTCAATCAAAATGATGCTCTCTCCCCTCCATTCTTTCTCAGTATTTATTGCGGTGAACAGGGCAGAGGACACAAGTTATTCATCATGGTATCCTGATCGCAACTTGGATTCAATCAACATTACTATTCTTTTGGACCAAGATGTTTCCTGTTTGCATTACTTCAGTCTAATTCTTATATTTTCTTTTTCCTTCAGCTTCAGTTTATACCTGGTATCTTATTTTACTGATCTCATCCTTATCCTAAGGAGAAACCCATTACTTAAATTAAAAAGAAAATCTACTGACAGCAAGTTTAAGTCCTGTTTAGTGAAAAATGTTTGCATTATTGACAGAGACCTGAAAGTTATAATCTGGCAGAAATGCATTTTTTCAAATTATTATGTAAGAATGATTTGTGATTGCTAAACTACTAATCAAATGCTTCATTACCATGGTGTAATACTGAGAGAACTTCTAAAGCTCATATAATACACATCTTTATTTTACAAATAAGGGAACTGAGGCACATGAGCAAATGTCATTTCCAAATTGCGCCACCTGGAAGTAGAACAGGCGTTTCACCTCCTGGCAGGCCTTTTCCACCATGCTTCATCTCTGCTTTCATCCTGCAGTTTGGAGGTGCTTGCGGGTTTTACTGAGTTCAAAGGAGTAATTATTATAGTAGGAACATTCTTAGAGTAATGAAAATGCTCTAAGAGCACTTTTAAAGCATCTGAAAAGAAAATCAAACCCTGAAAAACAATCTTTGCAACACTGACCTCATCAGAAAAGTCAATAACCTTACCATACCGAGACAAAGCACAACCTTAGAACTTAAGAATTATAGTTTACAATGTACATGGAAATCCATCCTTTAAGGACAAAAATTACACAGGTATGGTAAAGTATGTATGTTTCAAGCAGTGAGACTGACTTTTACCACAGCTGTGAGACAAAAGATTGAGGGAGAAAAATGCAAAAATATAACTATCCAGATGGCGAGAAAGCTTAATACATCAATATAATTACATAAGGATAATTTTAATTTCAAATTTCAAAAATGAATCATACAATTTTAGGACCAGAAGAACCTGATACAATCCCCAGATTGAGGCCTGTTTATTATTCATGGGCAATAGTTAAAATTTAAATGTGAAGTGAATATAACCCCCATATTCCTTATGCATTTTTTTCTTGGCAGCCTTTTCCCCCTCATACCTCCTAGAGCTAATGAACCAGAGCCAACCATAAATATTCCAAACTTTTCAAGACTGTCTTATTTATAAACTTTTTTTTAAAAGCAGAGGTGACACTAATTATTTCCATGGTAGAATCAGAACTTTGACACAAGGAGAAAGACAAGACAGTTGGGGTTTTTAATCAAGCCCAACCTCTATAATGAATCAATGTATATCAGTGGAGTGGGAGTATTACCAGTCAAATGGCATTGCACACAGGATAATTCTGAAGATAATTAACATAATTAAAAACAAGTCTTCAATGTATGTAACAGAATCTTTAGCTTTCCTAAATTCCTACCTGCATCCTAAATTCTTTTTTGCCATTTGATTGCTTTTACTTAGGTTTTTTTTTTTTTTTTTGGTCTTTTTAGGGCCACACCTGCAGCATATGGAAGTTCCCAGGTGAGGGATCAAATCAGAGCTGCAGCTGCCAGCCTACACCACAGCCACAGCAACGTCAGATCTGAGCCGCATCTGTGACCTACACCACAGTTCACAGCAACACGGGATCCTTAACCCACTGAGCATGGCCAGGGATTGAACCCACATCCTCATGGATCCTAGTCTGATTCATTACCCCTGAACCAAGAGGGGAACTCCCTGATTAGTCTTTAAAAAAAAAATACAAGTGTAATTCCTGGCATCCTATACTTGTAAGTTCAATTAAAAAAAATACCATTAATTACTTTTATCTATTTTTCCTGTTTTCTACATCAGAAAAGGCAATCGAAGAATTACCATAATCTCAACTCCATTGCCTTATGTGAACTTCTGACAAAACAGCTCAGAGAGTCTGATACTACCCATCTACTAACATCAAGATTCCTCATTCTAGGAGTTCTCATTGCGGCTCAGCAGGTTAAGAACCCGACGTTGTCTCCGTGAGGATGGGGTTTGATCCCTGGCCTTGGTCAGTGGGTTAAGGATCCTGCGTTTCTGCAAGCTGCAGCATTGGTCGCACATATGGCTCAGATCTGGCATTGCTGCGGCTATGTCAAAGTCCAGCAGCTGCAGCTCCGATTTGATCCCTAGCCCAAGAACTTCCATATGCTGCACACGCAGCTGTAAAAGATTTAAAAATATATATATTCCTCATTCTAGAACGTATGGTGGCCACATCAGCCATATAGTTTTACCCTGGCAATTAGTTAAAATATGGAACTGATTTCATGAAGCAGAATCATGTAACAATGGCTTTTATTAACAGAGGATTCAACCTCATACATATATAAGCATGACATATGGAAGAACATTAGTGTTTTCTACCCCAATCCTACATCCACGACTCTACGTTAAATACTTGCCCCTTTCCATCTAGTCAACTCAATCATGTCCATAGTTGTTATAATCTGTATCATATATTGCATTTAATTTCTACATTATCTTTCACCAATATGTTCTTAAAATCCAACCTTTTGCATTTAGTGTAGCAAGAACCAAACCGTGTCTAGCAACAGGATTTTTACAACAAAATGAATGAAACGAAAACAAAAAAGCATCACCTTTAAAGCCAGGCAGAACTGGGTTTAAAGTCTGGGTCTTCTATTTATTAATGAAACAAACTAGGGCAAATTGTTCAGTGTCTCTGAACTGAAAGTCCTTTGTCTCTAAAGACTAAAAATAATAAAACACACTACATTTCACAGTAAATGTAGATTTCCTGTGAAAACTACAGGATAAGTTACAATCCATCCAACCTTTGGGGAACACTGACCATACCTCAGAAAATAGCCAGGTCCTGGGGCACAAAGAAGTGTCAGACACGGCCCTAACACCTAGGAAACTCACAGTCAAAAAGGGGCACTACTACAAAAATTATTACAAAGTATTTGGAAGTCCGGTAAAAGATATATGTACACAACACAACAGCAGCCCTCTTCCAGCTGCAGGGTTACAGAGGACTGGTAAGGTGCTGCTCAGACCAAGAATGCTGAGGAAAGCACTGTGAGTGGAAGGACCAACAAAGGCACAAAAACAGGAAATAACTCAGCATCTTCAGAAACTGTAGGAAATGCAACACAGCATTTGAGACAGAAGACATGAGGCCTCGATTGTGGAAGAACTAGCTGGAAGCCCAGATGCCAAAGAACTTCCAAACCAGTGGTGTGCAATCCTGACTGCATATGAGACTTGTGCAGGAAAGCTTTTAAAAATATACCAGAGTCTGGGCCCCAAACTCAGAGAATCTAATTCTTTAAGTCTGGAAGGGATCCTGGGCATCCATAATTTTTAAAGAATTGGCCTGTGATCCTGAAGGGTGGCCAAGGGTTCAGAACCACTACTCTAAATCAATGTAAGATATTTAGTTTTCATCCTGAAAACAGAAAGAAGTGGATGTAAAAGCTTTTAAGATGATAGATACTCGAGAAACAATAGTTGCCTTCCCTTCCCTTCACAATATATGACAAAATATGCTTAACTTTGAAAACGGATGATCTACTTGCTGAATGCCCACCTATTTATTGCAAATAAAAGGCATGTTTTTTCGACAACTGACTGCTTTAATTTTGTTGTTGAGTTCAACCCAAACAGTAAAAGTTAAAAAGAAAAAAAAAAAAGAGGAGAATAAGACAAAAAAAAAGAGGAAAATGGGGATTCCATCTGGTAGCCTCCCCAGATAAATTAAATAAGGTCCAAAAGGTTTCCAGAAACATCTCTACAAGCACCGTGGCACCGTCGCACACAGTAGACTCTCAATATACTTAAAAAAAAAATTGTTTTACAGGCAATTGCCTTTGGAATGGATGGGCAATGAGATCCTGCTGTAGAGCACTGGGAACTATGTGTGGTCACTTATGATGGAGCATGATAATGTGAGAAAAAAGAATCTACACATGTATATGTAATTGCGTCACCATGCTGTACAGTAAAAGATTGACAGAACACAGTAAACCAGCTATAATGAAAAAAAATTAAAATCATTATATAAAAAAAAAAATTTAAAAAGGAAGAAAAGGAGCAATAGATTGGAATTCCCATGGAAGTTTTTAAAGAGCTTTAATCCATATGGGTCTAATGCGTAACCAATTCCCATGGAATTCTTCTTTAGTCGGACTTGGTCTACAATTCAAATGCCAGTTCTTGCTATTATTTGATGTGAAAAGTTTTACAATTCATGTAAGCACATCCAGATGATGTAGACATGTGCCTGTTTGGGGACAGAGATTATGTCACATAGATCTCAGCACCCAGGAACCCTAGGTGAAACTATCTCTCACACACACACACACACACACACACACACACACACACACACACCCCAGTGGGCTTTTGTAGATGAGTTTCTGAGAGGCATTCTCTGACTCTGCCTTGCTGAGTTTCCAGTTCCGGTGTCACTGAGAGCCCTGGATTCTGTGATTCCTGGAGTGGCCCCTGCTCCCACAAGCTGGAGGCAGAGGGGCTGTGCTGACACTGGCTTTGGCTCTTATTGTCTCATCTCCATTCAGGAAGTCAGGCAGCCTCATTACCTATTTATGCACTGCTATCTTCTGATAAATCAGTCTCTCCATCATCTTGGCCATTAACTGCCCATTACTAGGCCTTCATCTCAGGCCTGAACAAGAAAATGCTTACTTGCGTAAGCCTGCAATTTGAAACAAACCTTTACAGTCTTGAGTAGCGTGAGAATGATACAATGTGTTGTCATATTGAACCATAATTAAATCTGAGTGCAAGGAACCCCAACGTTTGGATGCAATAAAATCAGCAGACAGGACTTCCCATCATGGCTCAGGGGTTAACGAGCCTGACTAGCATCCATGAGGATGTGGGTTCAATCCCTGGCCTTGCTCAGTGGGTTAAGGATCCCCCACTGCTGTGAGCTGTGGTGTAGGCTGGCAGCTACAGCTCAGATTAGATGCCTAGCCTGGGAACCTCCATATGCCACGGATGCAGCCCTACAAAGACAAAAAAAAAAAAAATCAGCAGACAAAACCCCTCAGGTGAACCAGCCCTGGGAAATAGATATTCTCCCTTAATGCAAGAAAGGCTTAGGAGACAGCTGGTCTTCCTGGCCCCACTGCTGACTTCACATTTTATTTTGGAGGGTTACTAAAACTTTCTATGCTTCATCTTGTTTCTCCCCGAATGTGAACTGGAAATAGTATGAATAAAGAATGAGGTGAGAAAAACACTTTAAAAGGTTGTTTATGGTAAAAGAGTATACATAAGCTTGTTGAAAAGAATAATGTGGCTACTAAAAGCTAAATAAAAGAAACATAGAAAAAGCAGAGGAGGGGAAAGGCAGTTAAGCTGGTATATGATCAAATGAATAACTAGTCAGTTCAGCTCTAAATCAGATAATTTGAAAAGCAGGCCTGGAAACAAGGACTGTCTCTGCCAGCTGGGTCACAGCCTTTCCTGGAGGCAACATCAAAAATAGGTCAAGTCCAAAGAATAAAATTAAGAATGGTGAATTCTTCACACCAAGATTCACTTCAGCCAATTGTTATGTCAATGGATTTGTGTTTGCTTGCTTAATTTCACCTTCTTTATATAGATATTAGAGGCATGCGAGAGTTAAGGCTTAGTCAAGGCCAGCTCCAAGTGTTTGCAGAAACAAAAATCGGAACTATCACTGACCAAAATCCCATGATAAAAAGCAGGCACATAAGAACTCCTTGGTATTTCCTCAAGAAACAAATTTACATAAAGCAAGAAAAGTTTTTTTCTCCTGGAAATGAAGGCTAAAAACTATGTAATTCTAGAGGAATTTATATGTACATATGTATATATGGAAATTATGTATGTGTGTGTATATATATATATATATATATATATATGTAAACACACACACACACATAAACATACTAAATTTTAAAAGGACCAAATTCCTTCTTTACTATCTCAACTGTCCAAAAGTTTTCCAAGAACACAGTCAAGAAATAATCTAGGTAAAATGTTGCAAGAGCAAAACTCTTGCTTAAAAGAAGAAGAAGAAGGCAGGGAGTCTTTACCATTGAGGATCTTCAAAAGATTTTTTTTTTTCCTATATGTAACTTAACAGTCACTCACCAAAGGCTTTCTTTATTAGGACACAAAATAAGGGCATTCCAGAGACACAACCCCCTGCAAATATATACATTTTTTTTTTCAGGGATTTCCCAAGTAGCTAGAATGAAGATTGGTTGGAAGACCACTCCAGTCATCTCAAATACCACAACCATGAAGTGAAGGAAGGAATGGATGGGGCGGAGGGGCACCTGTGTGAGAGAGAGAGAAATTGACTGAGAACAAGCAGGTAGATTACCAGCCATCTCTGAGGAGACCATTTCTCAAAACCATGGAATCTTTCAATGCATGTCAAGTTTAAAACATGGCAAGAATCTGCTACAGCAATTCAGGAGGACATGAATCTCACTTCAGAATGATTAAATGGATGGTCTTCCACATAATACCAGCCGGGTGTCTCCAAGCTACCTTGAGAGGTGACTCCTTGCCCTTAATTTACAGCAGAATTGAAAGAATCCATTCATGGTGCATGCATATTAGAAAACAGAAATATAAAGGAGAAAATTTTGTTATATATGCTGCATTGCATGTATCTGGTCTGTAGTCTTTCTGGGATACAACATTCAAAAACATCTCAATCTAAAGAGTAAAAACTTTCAAAATTGTTACTAGGAAAAATCTAGGAGATAGAAAAACAAGGAAATTATTCTGTTGGATAAAAGTAAGGAAAGAAACGCTAGAAATTACTTTTACATGCACTTCCATTATTTATTGGAGCTAGAGACTATTAGTCCCTGCAATAAACAGACCAATGGTGTCACTTCATCCTTGGCACTAAACAAGAAAAGTGAAATGCCTTTTAATAATGCATTGGCAGTAAATAATCTCTTAAAGTATAAGTTCTCAGAGACACTATTACTCAGAGAGACAGAAAAACTCACAAATCAAGTACATTATCTACTGTAAACCCAGTAATGCTTGCACGTGCCAACGTAAGCATGAAAATAAGTACTACTTGAAACAAGCCAACTCCGTAGTGCTGGGGAGTCCAACGCTAAAAAGATCCAATAGAAGGAATAACTGCTGCCCTAAAAAAGGAGCAGGATAGAGATATTCACCAGAGGGTCTTCTGGACCTACGACACGCTAACAGTGTAAGTGATGTGAAGTCATTAGCAAAAGTTGACTTCCCCAGCCCTGAAGTACATCTTCATTAGAAGAAAACCACAACAGGAGTTCCCATTGTGGCTCAGGGTAACAAACTGGACTAGTATCCATAAGGATGGGAGTTTGATCCCTGGACTTGCTCGGTAGGTTAAGGATCTGGCGTTGCCATGAGCTGTGGGGCAGGCCAGAAGTTGCAGCTCTGATTCAAACCCTAGCGTGGGAACCTCCATATGCCACGTGTGAGGCCCTAAAAAAGACGAAAAAAGAAAACCACAACCAAACTTCAGAGATTTCTAACTATTGTTTTGACTCTGTGTCTGAATACAAAACAGAAATAAAATTCCAGTCTCGATGCTCTTTTTCTCACTGGCATGAACGCAACTCTTGAGAGAAATAATATCATGTCAAAGGCTGATGGAACTCGACCTTCTCTGTGTTAGAAACAGAAAGGATACACAAAGAGCATCAGAATGATGGTGGAGCTTGGGAACCAGGAGCTTGATTGGAGCCTTTCGATCCTCCCTCTGCTTAAACTCTTGGCCTTAAGCAAAGAGCGAGCAGTCAGGGGATCTGAACACTGAAGGGGCATGTGTTCCAAACATGACTCAGGTTTCTATGCTGTTGATGTGTTCTGATATAAAGCTAAACAAACCAAACTCTCTAGCTGCCTCTATTGGGGGGCAAATTAAAACACTTGAACAACGCGTCCATGCATCTGACATGCTGGGTTAGAGAAAGGATTCCTACAAAATACCCTGATTTTCTTTTACAAAGAAACAAAGCCTGGGCACAGCCTTTCTTCTGCTTTTTTGTAATCGGGTTTTTTTTTTTTTTTTCACTTCTTGTTGCTCTGAAGCAAATGAATCCTTTGAAGTCACACAGAGTTCACTTTTCAATTAATTTATTAAATGATACTCTGGGAGAACTGCTTTACTTCTGAGAAGTCTGTAGGTTGTCACTCTGAACTACCCCCACTGAGTTTCTGGGAAGCTGCCTCCTGGCAAAGCCTCCTAATCGAAATGTTCCCCAGATCAGCACCCTCAGCAAACACTGCCAAGGTGTCCTCTTTGTCCTTCTCTGGCCTTCCTTGCACACTGCGCCACCTCCGAACCCTACCATGTGCACAGGACTCCATGAGAACCATGCAGACTCTGCAAAAGATACAGGCCCTGCCCACAGATCTGTACTGTCTAGGAAAACATGGTACTCTTGTACAAGGCAGCAATATAATCCAATGCTCAGCTCTGGTCCTACAGAGTTTCCCCTCTGTTTTAGACCTGCGAGCAGTTACTTATAAAAAGTGGCAGAGGGTAGCCAAGACTCCAGCTTCTTGGAGTTCCTACTGTGGTATAGTGGATTAAGGATCCAGTGTTGCCACTGCTATGGTGGAGGTCGCAGCTGTGGCTCTGATTCTATCCCTAGCTGGAAATTCCATATGCCATGGGTATAGCAAACAACCAAAAACCAAAAACCAAAAAAAACCCCCAAAACTCCAGACTCCAGAGCCAAATTTCCTGTTCCTAGCTCTATCTCTACTCCTTCCCAAACTGAACTATCTTGGACAAGTCTTTGAAGCTCCCTATGCCTCAGTTTCTCCAGGTAGTAAATGAGAACAAAATATCAACCTCTGAGGGTTGCTAAGAAGACTGGATACCACTGGGAAAGCACACAGAAGAGTCTAGTTCCCTCAATGCTATTTATTTTTACCCCACATGAGCAGCAGAAGTCTGAGAGTGTGTGATAGAATTCTGGGTTCCATCCAGATGTCAGAATTATTCTTGCTTCCCCTTGTCACTTTCAAAAGACAGTTCCTCTGTTCCTCTCTCTTTGAGGTCCATGCCTTACAGCTACACCACGCTCCACTCTCAACTCTACACCAACCACCTCTGTATTCCCAACACTTATTATCTTGCATGGCCCACAGCGTGAGCTCATTTAAAAATTTCAAATAAATCTGACAACTTTTATCTGACAATAGGATGAAAGAAGGTTATTTCTGCAAACTGTAATTAGCTGAAAATGAGAAGTCATTCTCAGGAATGTAACCATAATAAAGGTTTCTTTCATACTTAGTTAGACTAATTATTTTTAGTAGTTTCTTTGTTGGTTGTCTAGTTGTTTGTAGGCACCACCACTGTTAGAAAGGGCACATATAACCTGTCTCAGCACATGCATTCTACTGATTCTCCTTAAAAATTTCTTACCTGTGATCATTTTATTTAACCAACATTTGTTGGTGACTTTGTAGCCATTTGGTTACATGGCTTGAAATACGCATTATCTATTTATAGTTCAGAGGGAGAAGGAGGGAACTTTGAGCTTTAGGAAACCTCAGTTATGTGATTCATTTCCCAACTGTAAGAAAAAAAACACCTACTCAAAACTATCTTGAAAAAATGGTTGTGGAGCCTACTTTGTAAGTTTTTGAGACAGTTCCTCAAGCTCTGTTTGTAGTTTGTCCCAATGCTGAATCATCTTATTTTTTCTCTTCAATAGCTAACAGAATCCTCTTAATGCAATTTAGACCTATTTCCTCCATTTATGAAACACGATATGTTCAAAGATGATTTGAAAGTATGCCTCTCATCTACTAGGTAGAAGAAACTATTAGCTACTTTGTAAGCTTTATGGTAGGCTGGCATTAAAATTACCTACCAACTACACAGGATAAAACATACTGCAGAAAGAGTGATCCATAGCCATATATGTATAAACATAACAAAGAAGTACATTTAAAGGCACCAAAGTACTACCATCTTGCAAAGAAGGATCCAAGTGCCATTATATCGGGGGATGGATTACTTTCAGCCAGTATAGTGAAAATTATTGTGGTCTTCTTTGGTGAGATAATACTATCCTTTGAAAACACAGAATAAAACTGAAAACATGGCCAGGGACATGGATACTTTCAAATATTTTTTTCAGTCCAGTTTTCACTAAGCTCTTCGATCACCCATCTTCTCTGAAGCAGTAATTTGTTACTCATACTTGATAGACATGCTCTAGCCTTGGGGTCATTGTACCCACTGTTCTCACCTCCTGAAATGCTCTTCCTCTGATATTTGCCTGGCTTACTTCCCACTTCCTCCAAGGCTTTTTACCAATGTCACTTTCTCTGTGAGGCCACTGCATCACCCTAATAAAAATTACCACCCAGGCTCCCCACAAACCCCACATACACCTAATGTCCATTATCATGCTGTACTTTTTTCTTTTCCATAGTACTTACTATCTTCTAAATATATTATATAATTTATCATTTATTATGTTTTGTCTATCTACTAGAACATAGGGCCCATGAAGAAAGAAATGTGGGGTTTTCTAATTCATTGATATATCCCAAGAACCTATATAGTACCTGCCTAAAGAAGGCTCTCAAATATTTGTGGAGTAAATTTTTAAAATATAAGTTCACAAGTAAACAATTCCATCTCCTTCTCTCTCTCTCTCTCACACACACACACATTAATATTGCCCCGAACAGTTACTGAGCATAATCTGAAAACTAAAAGAACCAATGGAAAAAATTTTAACGACAAAGTTGGCAAGTTGAAACTTCATAAGTAAAAGAACAGGAAACTAAGTCTATTAAATATTTGCAGTTTTCTCCATTCCCTCATTATTCAAAGATAGAACAAGGAAAAGAGAAATCAAGAATCTCTAGTTCTAATGAAAACACGCTGCAGAGAATAGGAGCTATAAAAAGGCATGATTAATAGCTCAAACATAACTAAAATACCCAACTGCACAATGGCCAGAAGGTGCAGGGACAAGGGTAGCTTTTTCTCTCACTCAGTGCAATATGAGAACTCAAACAGACCCAATGGCCCTATGGAGATGGGATATTCCACAATGACTCTCCAGACAGACAGACACACAAACACCCCAGTACCACCACCAGCAACAATAATATCTGCACTTGGAGCTTCTCCTGCTGAACACTTTCTGCGGTGAGCATATGATGCTAAAGGAAAAGCATACGGGCTTCTTCTAACCCAGTTATTTCTTGAGAAAGAGAAAAAACACAAACAATTAACTGCGGAATAACAGATTTTGGAAAGAATGTTTGTTGAAAACTGTTGGAAATTCAGGAACACATGGTTGATTGATTAAGTGTTAAAATATTTATTAAATATGGGAATCCAGGGCAAGAAAATGGAAGTTCTTCCATTGAGCTGAAGGCAACATCTAAGGCTGGGGCTGAGTCCTCTCAACAAGAGGCTGAGCAAAGGAATTTATGATCACACCTGGTTTACAATGGGACCAAAAACAATAGAATGATACAAAGTAGAGGGCCAGAAGATAAAGGGAAAAACAGAGAACTGCGAATGACTAAAGTTTTCTTAAAAACCATATTAGAAACCCACCGTCTATACACTTTAAAAGAGTGAATTTTATGGTATAAGAGTTGTATTTCAATAAAACCATTATTAAAAAACTACATTAAAATCAAGATTGTGGTCATAAATATATTTCAAATGCAAAGTTTTCACAGAAGAGGAATGGTCTTTGTTATAATAACAGCTACCTTCTATAAAACTTGGGGAGTCCTATCTTCCTCAACTGTCTGTTCCTTAGATTTTCACCTTTTGAAGTTCACAGATTAAATGTGTTTTTAAAAAATAAAATAAAGCAAGCTATTAAAATAGAGCAATTATCCTCTACTGAAGTTAAACATATAGGGGAGTTCCCTTGAGGTTCAGCACATTAAGGATCCAGCGTTGTCACTACTGCATCTCAGGTCACTACTGTGGCACAGGTTCAATCCCCTGCCCTGGAACTTACACAGGCCAGTGTGTCCAAAAAGAAAAAAAAAATGTTTAAAATACAGATTCCAACATTCATCCTAGATTGGGAACTCAGTTCAGCCTGTTAACCTCTTCATGTCATGCTCTCTCCTCCTTTCCTCACTCCCCAGATGGGAGCAGCCCTATGAGGACATACACTATTGATGTCTCAGCTGATTCAGAGATGCTTCTCATTCCAAAATAACGGAGCTGCACTGTTACTTATTTAATTTTAAGAAAACAAAACCCATCTGATGTTTGAACCAGTATGTGTATGTGTTGAAACCAATATGTATGCGGGCAAGGGAAAGGGGGGGTAGAAAATTTACTTGGCTTGTTAAATTCCTGGAAAAAATGCAGTGAGACCAAGGCTGGAACCCCGAATTAGCATCAGGGTCCAAACTGTTCTAGCCTCCTGGAATATCTGATGCAAATCACAGCTCTCTGTGCAATCAATACGAGAAAGAGAAATCCAGTGATCTTCTGTGTACACTAGAAACTGGGCAAACAGTTTTATGCAGAGAAATGGTTATCAGAGCTAAAAAAGAAAAAAAAAAAAACTAACACGTACTAAGCTAGCTCTTACTCTATGTCAAATGTGCACCCAAAAGCTTCACATATAGTATCTCCTTAAACCTCATGACACATGAGCTGGATTCTATACTTTGTTTGCGTAAAACCCAGGATTAGAGAACTTAAGTACACGCCAAATTTATACAGCTAGTGGCAAAGGCAGACTTTGTATCCATGCAGTCTAATTCCAGGTCCTCTAACTCAATTACTATCTTATAATACTTTATTAGAAGAAACTATATAAGGGAATTGTTTTACTAAAAATTAAGACTTGCCTTCTAAAACTACAGTAGATCCAGACAAAACTTTCAAAAAGATACATGCACCACTATGTTCACTGCAGCTCTATTCACAATAGCCAAGACATGCAAACAACCTAAATATCCATCAAGAGATGACTGGATTAAGACGATGTGGCATATATACACAAAGGAATACTACTCAGCCATAAAAAGAATGAAATAATGCCATTTGCAACAACATGAATGGAACTAGAGATTCTCATACTAAGTGAAGTAAGTCAGAAAGAGAAAGACAAATACCATATGATATCACTTACATGTGGAATCCAAAGTATGGTACAGATGAACCTATTGACAGAACAGGAACAGGCTCACAGGCATAGAGAATAGACTTGTGGTTGTAAAGGAGGAGGAGAAGGAGTGGGATAGACAGGGAGTTTGGGGTTAGCAGATGCAAACTACACTTAGAATGGATAAGAATGAAGTCCTGATGTATAGCACAGGTAACTATATCCAATCACTTATGATAGGACATGACAGAAGATAATATGAGAAAAAAATATGTGTATAACTGGGTCATTTTGCTGTATAGTAGAAATTGACAGAACACTGTAAATCAAGGTAATTTTATTCTCTTATTTATTATTGTCTTTTTGTCATTTCTTGGGCTGCTCCTGCGGCATATGGAGGTTCCCAGGCTAGGGGTCCAATCTGAGCTGTAGCTGCCAGCCTACACCACAGCCACAGCAATGCGGGATCCGAGCCATGTCTGCAACCTACACCACAGCTCACGGCAATGCCGGATCCTTAACCCATGGAGTGAGGCCAGGGATTGAACCCACAACTTCATGGTTCCTAGTCGGATTCATTAACCACTGAGCCATGACGGGAACTCCGATAATTTTAAAGTTTAAATAAATAAACAAAACTACAGTAGTAATATAGTAATACACAAACACAAAGAAGCACGAAGAAAAGAATGGATATGGATAACATCAAGAAGAAAAATTTTAATCTGTTACAGCAAAAGATACTTTGAGGATAAATAGATAAGCCACAGGTTTTTAAAGTCTTTGCAACAGAGATAACCAATAATAGGAAAGAAGCCATAACATACTGAAAATGCCTGTAAATCAATTTAGAAAAAGACACTTGAAATATGGGGAAAGTATATGATTAGGCCATTCAAAGGAAGAAATAGAGATCACCAAATCTCTATTAGTCATCAGGGAAATGGAAAGCAAAGTAATTGGACACTATTTCACACCCATAATCTTGTCAGAAATGTCAAAGTTTTATGATTCCAAAGTATAATAAAGATGGGGATACATGGAAATTCTCATGCCTCTGCTAGGAGAGTGTGAGTATATTCTTGTGTGATTTGGCAATATGTGGGGAAGTTGAGAAGGGACAAACCCTAAGAATCAAAAATTTCACTTCTAAATATATGCCCCGCAGAAACACACACACACACACACACGCATGCGTCAATGGTATACACTGCTTAACAGCAGCAGAAAAATCAGGAACAACCTATAATGCCATAAACAGGAAAATAAATACATAAATGAGGGCAGGTTTATAAAATGGAAAGCCAGATAGCAACAAAAAGGAGGGAATTCAATTATTTTACCTGTAGCACCATAAGAGATTGAAAATTAATGTTGAAAAGTGGAAGAAAAAGGTATGTATGATACCAAATACATACATTTAAAAAAACACACAATATAGTAACATACATATTGTTTATGGATCAATGTTTCAAGAGTAAAAGTATGAAAACAAAGCCAGGAAAGATGTCTACCAATTGCAAGATCATTTCCTCTGGGAAGGAAGGGGAAATAGAAGGACAGAGAGCATCAACTGCATCTATAATGTTTATTTCTTAAAAAACAGGAGTTCCCATCGTGGCACAGTGGTTAACGTATCCGACTAGGAAATATGAGGTTGCGGGTTCGATTTCTGCCCTTGCTCAGTGGGTTAAGGACCCGGCATTGCCGTGAGCTGTGGTGTAGGTCGAAAACGTGGCTCGGATCCCATGTTGCTATGGCTCTGGCGTAGGCTGGGAGCTATACCTCTGATTCGACCCCTAGCCTGGGAACCTCCATATGCCGCGAGAGCAGCCCTAGAAAAGGCAAAAAAAAAAAGACAAAAAAAAAAACACAGTAAGCCGGAGTTCCATTGTGGCTCAGCGGAAACAATCTGACTAGCATCCGTGAGGATGCCGGTTCAATCCCTGGCCTCGCTCATTGGATTAAGGATCTGGCATTTGCCGTGAGCTGTAGTGTAGGCCAGCAGCTACAGCTCCGATTCGACCCCTAGGCATATAACACAGGTACGGCCCTAAAAAGCAGAAAATAAAATAAAATAAAATAAAAAATGGTGTTGACTCTGGGTGACAAGTACAAGAGTGTCTATCACATTATTCTATCAACTTTTTTGTATCCTTAAACTATCTCAGAATGAAAGCTTTTTAAAAAAAATTTTTAAGTAACAAAGGCTATCTCAAAGAAATTTTCACAGGCACCTTCACCTGCCTGATTTCACTGATACCACATAACAGCTCAGGGATGAGTAACACGGCCATAAGAGATGTCTCTAATACTGTTGCCAGGAAAACTACAAGAAACAAAAATTCATGGCTGGAAGCACACAACTCGATCTTCTAAAGCTTCAGCCAGAGCTGCCTCACAGGCACTATGCTCTCCTGACATGAATCCTGTAGGCTGGTTTTTAAAACTATGGGTCAGATCCTGACCAAGAACAGAGTAGAATGAAAAGCATATACTGAATGTGTGAAAGATAAGTATGGTTTCACGACACACCTGTGTATGTGTGTGTTTTCACTCGTTCATATGAGAACTTTTACACAAATGTTCATAACGACATTATGCATTATTTCCCCAAAGTGGTAACAACCCAAATATCCATCGAAATGAAGAGATAAATAATGGAGTATCATTCATCCATAAAAAGGAATGAGGTCAAACGGGCATGAATAAACCTTGAAAACATTACGGGAAGTAAAAAAAGCAAGTCACAAAAGACTACATAGTATATATATCCGTTTATATGAAATGACTAGACTAGGCAAAGCTATAAAGACAGAAAGTAGATCTGTGGTTGCCTCAGGCTGGGGGTGGGGACAGGCAGGGCAGGAGCAAGTCTGGGAAATGTGCCTGAGGTTGCCCTTTGAGGTGATGAAAATGTTTGAAATTGACTGCAGTGATGCTGTATAACTGTCTGAAAATACCAAGAAACTTTGAATTGTACACTGTTCTTAAATAGGTGAATTCTGGAGTTCCCGTCATGGCACGGCGGAAACAAATCCAACTAGGAACCATGAGGTTACAGGTGCGACCCCTGGCCTCACTCAGTGGGTTAAGGATCTGGCATTGCCAGGAGCTGTGATGTAAGCCGCAGATGCGGCTCGGATCTGGCGTTGCTGGGGCAGTGGCGTAGGCTGGCAGCCCTAGCTCTGATTAGACCCCTAGCCTGGGAACCTCCATATGCTGCAAGAGCGGCCCTAAAAAAGAAAAAAGAAAAAAAAATTGGGTGAATTCTATGGTATGCAGACTGTATTTCAATAAGGCTCTTATCAATGTAATTAAAATATGAATATGTTGTTCCTGAGATTATACTCAATCAGCTGAAGTCATGAAAACTGAGTTCATTTTTGTGGGCCAGCTACCTGATCTTAACATTTTGATGGAGGCCCCTTCCCTGACACAAGCCCTGACTTTCTTTTCTGATCATAAACCTACTTGCAGATCAATCTTTCATTCACACTAAGATACTACTGTTTGGAAACAGCTTGGGGTGCCATCCCTCCCTAGGGTCTCTATTTACACCAAGTGGCTGTTCTCTAGCAGAGTCTTTTCTGATTTAAATCAAATATGCAGATCTTTTAGAGCATGGAGGGTTCATGGAGTCATAGTGCTGTAAGGCTAGTGTCTACTGCCTAGGAAAGTTTAAACATAAATATTTTATTTTAACCTGTTAGCCAGTAATAGGAAAGTGAACACTGAGAAAAAATAAAAATAAAACAAAATATTAGATAAGAAAGCACTGAGGGTTTAGCTACAGGGAGGAAGAAAAAAAAAAAGATGTCCTTGTTTCAAAAAAAAAAAAATCAAAACCTTAAGAACAAATACTATAGTCTGAATATGTCACATGCACTCAGAACTATCAAAAATCCTATATGTCACTTTCCCAGAAGACAGACATCGGTGTCTTAAAGAAAACGTGGCTCCAGGCAGCAAATGGCAAAGTCTGATAAATAAAGTCACATGTAGAGGTTAAATAGCTTGGATTTATGTTTGTTGGGAGACATGGAGACTCTAAACTGACGGGACTGACTTTGTCACAGTGATTAGAGCAGCCTCGAGACAGCAAGGTGGCTTTATGTGGGAGAGTATCAGTGTGCCAGTCACTGTGGGAGTTCCCGCCACCTTCTCCAACTTTTTCTCTCCTTTAACTCATGGCCCTGACTTTCCTAATAAACCCGTCTCATACTGGAAGCAAGAGGGACAGCTCCCCAGTCCAGGTGCTCACAGGGGCGGGATCTTCACAGGACCCTTGACATCCAGGACAGCTTGACTGGGCCGGCCCGAACGAACACAAAAGGAAGAGGAAGAAAGAGGCCAGAGATAAGGCATAAACTTGGAAGGAGGCCCATGCCCCCTCTGACGCCCATCCCAACAGAAGGTTTTGGCAATCCAGAGGAAAGAAATACTGTGATGATTGGAAATACATCAAAAGTACCTAAAGTCAGTAATACAACGGTCACAGACTTTGTTTCTGCATCGTAGAGACTGAAAGTTGGAGGAAAGGCAGACCAGAGATACGTGCTGAGCACTGATTATGCACCAGGCACAGTGTGAAGCAGTGAACACACAATGATGAATGTGAAAGACAGAGTTCCAGCCCAACATTAGTGTCCATCTCATGGGGACACCTTCTATTTATACATCCAAGTGGTCAGTGCTCCAATACCCCTGTACCAATACACACACACACACACACAACCACACAGAAGCAATGTCATCCCAAGCCTGCAAGGCCAGCTGAACTGTCAGTATACCTGTAAAAAGTGCCTTGTCATTCCTCGATGCTGAGTCTGAATCCTGCAGCTATGGAGGAGGAGATCACTTGGGAAGTGAGAAGTAAGAGGCTCAGCCACTGTGGAGGGTGAACTGAGCACATAACTCAATTTAAATCCAGAGGATTATGAGCAGTGAGAACAAGGAGAAAGATCTTAGGAAGACAATTATTCCAACAGCAAAGAGCAGAAGTGACACTCACTGCAACCCACACCCAGAGAAGGGAATGAGTGAGAGACAACTTAAGGGGAACAAAAGAAACAAACGCAAAAAAGAAAAAGCACCTAAAAACAGGTTTAAAGGTAAGTAGAGTTAAAAGCTTGCTGAATTTATAACACACTTCGCAAATCCCAAAATAAGTCAGTCCAGCAACGGGGTAACACGGATGGTTCCCAACACTGAATATAAATAACTCTTCAGAGACTTGTTCTTACTTCAGTTGCTAAGAGAAAAAGAGGCACTTGACAGAAAGAGAGTAGGGGAAAAAATACAAAATAAAATAAGGGTCACAGGGAAAGTGGAGAGAGCAAGGCTATGTATTCATGGGAAAATGGCAAATGGAGAGAGGCAATGGGAAGGCGACAGAAGCTGCGCTGAGAGAGAAGAAAAGAAATCATTGACCAGGAAAGACCTGATCTAACACGGGGGTCTGGGGGCATAAGAATGGACTGGGGCTCTCTGAGTCATGGCATCAATAATGTCACCCAGTTCTCATTTGCTTGTTTATTAGCACTTGCTAGGTACAAAGCTCTGAGCTCAATGCTAGGAAGAAACAAAAATGGAGACGAGGATGCAAGCCTTCCTGCTGTATTTCCCCCAACAATTAAATTTAAATAATTCTTACCCCATCACCCTCAGTATAATTGCAAACTTGCTGATTTCACAGTCAGAACACTTAAGAAATGACCTAAACAACTCATTAATCAATGACCTCAAGTAGATTTCACATTAAATTGGTTACGTTATGAATTAATAGCACTTTCCTTTCATTAATTATGAGAGAACACTGTCTATGCAAGATCATTAAGAACTCTAAGGACACTGGGCTAAACTTAGAAATCAAATTAAATTAGAATTCAGAATATCTCAGCACCAATATTTTTCTCCTTGTTTTTACCTTGAAGGATGCTCAGAACCAACAAAAGTTGCTACACACCATGGTTTGAAATAGCCTCATCTCTAGTCACTCATCCAGTTCAGATACGGCTTCACCTTTGAAGACAGCAAGGAACACGGCTTGAATTTTGCCCACCTTCTCATCAATCAATATCTGCCCAAGCTTTAAGGTACTTTTATGAGGAAGTAAGTTTGAGAAAAAAGCAATGTACTATTTATAGCTAAACCAACTATACTGTATAAGTTCATAAAAAATAAGAATAATTTTGCAATCCTGAATCAAAACTTCTATTATCCTCATTGATGTCCAAGTTTCTACCATAGTCAATAACACTCTTCCTAAGGCATGATGGCTTGGTCATTTGGCACAGTGGTAAATTTGTAAATGCATCTGCAAAAAAAAAAATTCCCATTCCTATTATTAAACACTTTCCTAAAGTTTTCTTGAAAAGCACATCAAAGTACTCCTGACTATTGCTAACTTTAGGTAATACCAAACTCATCCTGAAAATAACCCCACTATTTATAGCAGATGGAGACTGACACCAAAATTATCCATCTCAATAAGAACAAATTTTCCAAACTCCCACTTACAAGGACTCGGTTATTAACACACATTTACTTAACGTGTAGTTCCTGCCACATCAAGTGAGCCTGTTGCTCGTTTTGCACAAAATAAGTATGATTTTTCCGAGCATGAACTCTCAGGAGTTTGGAAATCAATCTATGTAAATGTCATCTCCTAACCCAGCAGAGGCTCAGGGTCTACAGTCTCAACTATATTAATGAAGGGAAGAGTGGGTTCCTTAAAGCCCCCTTCCACTTGTGGTAAGGACCCTCCCAGAACAAAGGGAAGGCAACAGGGCACAATCAGCATCTCTGTGCGCATGCGTAACTCTGTAGCATAGACCATCCAATCAAGTGCATGTTACCCTATAAGGAAGACAAAGGGGCCAAAAGGTAAAAGGGAAACTAATGAAAGGTATATAAAGGCTGTGCCCTGCTGTGCTCCAGGGCTCAGCCTTTGGATGTGAATCTGCTGAGCCAGTGCCGGCACAAATAAACACTGCTTCCTGGCAATAAGCCTCAGGGTCCTGACTCTCTGTATGCAAGTCCTTCAACACACTAGCCTGCAGACCCTTAGAGAAGACCAATGAAGAATAAGATGGAGAAGGAGGAAGGAAGGAAGGAAGAGGAACAGGCATAAAGAGGAATAAGAATAGGAAGAAGAAGGAGGAAGGGGAGGAGGGAAAGAAAGAGAAAAAAGAGGAGGAATAGAAGGAATGGGGGAGAGGGAGAAGGAGGAGGAGAAAATGATTCTTCCCTCTGAACCAAACACTTAAAGCTCATGGGGGCGTGGAAACAACCCCAAGGGCCATCAGAGCTAGTCTTGCTGAAAAATACAAGGTTCTTTTAAAAACAAAAGACCTATGGGAGTTCCCATTGAGGCTTAGCAGATAATGAACCTGACTAGTATCCATGAGGACATGGGTTTGATCCCTGGCCCCACTCAGTGGGTAAAGGATCCAGCGTTGCAGCGAGCTGTGCTGTAGGTTGCAGACACGGCTGGGATCCCGCGTTGCTGTGGCTGTGGCATAGGCTGGCTGCTAGAGCGCCAATTTGACCCCTAGCCTGGGAACTTCCATATGCCTCGGGTGCAGCTGTAAAAAATAACAAAAAACACCTCAGCAAATGCCTGACTTTTTCAGGTCACTCTCTCTAGTTGTGCAGTTGAGCATGGAGGATGCTAAACTGAGCCAGTACAGTGGACCCAATATCTTCTCTCTAAAACTGATCTGCTTGCCTGAGCCTCACCTTCCACTACCCTTTAACCACAGCCTGCTCTGGCCTATGTTCTGATAACCCAGGACCACTCTTCGGCCCACTGCTCCTACTCCAGCCTACTCTATTTTGTTTTGTTTTGTTTTGTTTTGTCTTTTTGCCTTTTCTAGGGCCGCTCCCGCGGCATATGGAGGTTCCCAGGCCAGGGGTCTAATTGGAGCTGTAGCTACCAGCCTACACCAGAGCCACAGCAAAGCGGGATCCAAGCCGAGTCTGCAACCTTCACCACAGCTCACGGTAACGCCGGATCCTTAACCCACTGAGCGAGGTCAGGGATCAAACCCACAACCTCATGGTTCCTAGTTGGATTCGTTAACCACTGCACCACGACGGGAACTCCCCTCCAGCCTACTTTGGATTCATACCACCCTGCATAACCTTGACTGCTATGGATCCACAGCTAGGTTCAGACACTGACAGCCTATCCAAAGGCATGGAAAACCCACTAGGGATCTCAAGGACACCACGTCTGTGAAGTGGCAGCTCTCTCTGCAGCGTCTTGGTGTCTAATCCAAAGAAAGAGAATCCCTGAAAGCAAAGCCTGAGTTCTGACTTGGAGCAGCCAATGATGTGTACCAGCCTGACCCAGCATCCTGACCACACGAGTGGAGGAAATGACAGCAATTTCTCCCCAACAAGCCTGCTTAAAGGCGGTGGGGGGTTGGGAGGGTTGCTGGGGGTTTGGGATGGAAATGCTATAAAATTTGGTTGTGATGATTGTTGTTCAACTATAAATGTAATAAAATTCATTGAGTAATAGAAAATAAAAAATAAAACCAAAAAAAAAGGCAAACTGAAAAAAAAAGGTACCTAAGAACAGAAATTGACCAACCAGAGATAAAAGCTAATGACATGAGTCCATGCTAAGCAGAATAAGTGGTCTAAGAAAACTGCCAACCAGATCTACTGCCTTGGGCAGAACATTTTAAAACGACTTGTGAAAAATGATTTCTTGAGGCCTAGCTTCAAGAAAGTACCATCAATTTCCCATCTTCGAAGATGTTATCTAATGTTCTTTACTTGGGACAAAAATAAAGTAGCAAAAGGGCAACTATCCCTAACTGCTAAAATTCCCTGATCCAAAATTAATTTTTAAAAAGGAGAAGAGAAGTGTTGACTTAGGCTTACGATGACTATGATTCTGAAAAATCTCTTCAATACAAACAACAAATACACTGTGGGGGTGGAGTGGATTAATTTCCTTACTCCTTCTCGTTCCAGCTTTAGAGCTGCTGATGTTTCTAGATCATGGTACAACCTTTTAAATGCTATTTTCAAAATCAAGTTACATATAATATTCTGCTCTGGGGAAAACAGATTTCTGTCTTAAAAGCAACTAAAAAGGTAGAATCAAAAGTAAAGGACACTCGAAGTTTAAAATCAGTGTTTCTATACAATTATTTTACTTTATTCTATTTATGCCACACCTGTAGCCTAAAGAAGTTCCAGGGACATGAATTGAATCTTCACCACAGCAGTGACTTGAGTTACATCAGTGACAACACCAGACCCCATCCCACTGAACCACCAGAAGACTCCCTATAAAATGTCTTTATATTTTTTTAAATATAGCATATTGAATTCTATTTATGTGTCAAATAATGGTAATTAACAAAGGGACTATAAATTAAGTATCTGAAAAGACTAAACATACTCATGCATTTATTCATCTGGAACCCAGTTTTGATTTCAGGGTTGTCTTATGTGGACAATTACAAGATAAAATAAAATTTTTAAGGAGATGAGGAACCAGGGCAAGGAGAGAGGGAAAACTCATTAGTTCAATAAATATTTATTAAACACTGACTCTGTGCCAGGCACCCCTCTAGGCAGTGGAGATGTGTGGGATAGACAAGTTCACTATTCTCATGTAGCTTACAGTCTAATGATGACATACTGAAAAAAGACAATACACAAGTCAACCACTAAAAAGAATGTCAAGTATTAGAAAGGAAAAAGAGTAATGGTGACAAGGAGGGGAGTGGAATGGGACTACTTTAGGAAAGTGGACAGAGGAAACTTCTGGAGAATTTTTTTTTTTAAGCCTGAATGTTTATTTTAATCTAAATCTAACATGCAAGTGCGAATGTGCGCAGAGGTGACTCCCCAGACTGGTAAATTACAAAGCAAGAGAGAGTCCGGATAGATGACTTCTTCATTGAAATGGGGATGATGAGAAGGAAGATGATAATGAGATAGAAAGGAAGCTCCTACAGAAACTCAGGCCGGGACTTCCATTTCAGAGAAGGGCACGATTTGCCTCCAAACTTCCGGCTTCCAGGTCAAGGAACAGAACAGTCACATGATGAATCTCTCCTCTTGGTCCTAAGAAGACACCATGCATAATGTTCTCCAAGACATCAAAGAACACTGGAACCGGTTTCTCAGGAATATAATCTTACAATGTCCTTCAAACGATCCTTTAGAAAAAGCCTGGTAGCTGGTTGAAGAGGGTAGGGAAGTGACTGAGAAGAGTGATACCAATCCAGCTACTAAACTCCCTTCTGACTAACTGGAATCCAAGGAGATTTAAGAGAAAACTGTCTTAAACCTTAAGAATACAAAGAATGCTTCAACCCTGGGTGCCAACTGAAATCCACTGGAGAGACTTTCAAAAAGACTCCTGTTGCAGAATCTCTGGAGGGGAGGCCAGTGCACTACGGAGGAACATATGATGATCCTTGACAAAAGTTTCTGTTGAGGGAATTTCCGGCACATTAAATTTCAACAAGAACTCAGAGTGCAGACATTCTCTGCAGCCATGTAGATGCAGATGCAGACATTTCCATGTGGTTAAAAGAACATCTGAGGTCAAAGTAGAAATTATACCCATTTCCAGAAATGAAGATATATAACAAGTGCTAATGATGACATCAATTCATCTTTATAAACTGATCAAATGAGTGAGGGAGGAGACCAGGGCAGGACCAAGAGTTGTAAAAAAAAAAATGTTAGGTTTGTTCCAGCACACAGATGAATGCATAACTGCATGTTAAATAAGAAGCAAATATCATAAGAGGCTTATTCTACATGGATCTCTAACATTTTCTTTGATAATTCTTATCCCAGTTCTACTACTTATCATTTTGTATGATCTTGGGCTGGTTAATTAGCATCCTTAAATGTCAATTTCCTCATCTATAAAATGGGCATAATAATATTCACCCCATGACAAGAGATAATGTTTGTAAATCATTCAGCACAATGCCTGACACATGGCAGATGTTCGGCAAATACTAATTCTTATTTTTCAACTCTTTCCCTCAATATTTGCTTTCTAATGCTTTTATTTCCAAAGTAAACACATCCAGCTAGTAGATGTTCACAGAAGCTATCCTTTGGTTATTATTGATTATGTATTAGTACCTCTTTGATCTGAATCCTTTGACATTTGGGATCTGGAGCTACTTGTTCTATGAAGACACAAAAGATATTTTGTATCTTTTTGCCTGGAAAGAGTACACCAATAGTGACTGAGAAGAGTGATACCAATCCAGCTACTAAACATGAAACATGTGGCCCTTATCTGGGATTAGACATTACCACTAACCGCTGCATGACAAGAAAGCGGGCCTACCTCCACGGTCTTTTAGAAGGGGCTTTAATCATTAAAAATGACCAAACACTTGAAATTCTTTAAACTAAGAGAAAGAAAACACAAAAAAGGACAATTTTTGTCATCCCATTAGCTCTTAGAGTCATTCACAGTTTTCCATGTGTAGCTGTGAAGAAGCGATGAAAGATGACGTTGTTCTGTGCCTGGTTAAACCACTGGGCAGAATTTCAAAGGTGCCCCCCAAAGAAATACATGCAGTTATGCTCTCAAAGACTAAAAACAAGACATAAGGAAAACGCCTACTATCCTAACTTTTATTTTCTTTTAAGTATTTAATTGTAAGAGGAGGTTGGCAGAGGAATAAAAATGTGCAGGGAAATGTCTCCTTTCCTTTTATAGCACCAGAACAAAGTTTTGATGGATGGCAAAACTTTATCGATATTGAGCTACTTAGATTTAACAAACACACATTAAGGAGAAAAGATATTTGTGCTACCCTTGCAAGAAATTTCCAAAGCAGTAATTCCTAGGAGCCCTTTTCTACCAGGGGAGCAGTACTGCAAACAACTTACAGACAAGCTGACTCAGTGCTCCCATGTGAAACAACCCAATTTTAAGTACTGCTCATCCATGCTGAGGCATATTTGTTTGAAAAAAAAAAATACTCATAAGGATGGAGCACCGCTACTGCTTGCCGTCCTATGACCATCTTGCATTTTCCTCATTCATTACTGCTTATCAAAACTGTAATAAATGGTAGAACTATATCCTTGGTCCTTGACTGACTACTTGAGAAGCTTTCAACACTTTCCAGAGAATGGGACAGAAAAATACATTGCCTGTCTTATTCGCTGACAACAAAGACCTCTGACAAAAATAAATTCTGCTACTTGCAGAGAACTGCAATCACTGACTGCAAAACCAGCTACCGAAAAATGCACGGGATGACCACATACCAAAATAAACCACCAAATAACCCTAGCATCTTCAATGCTAGACTAAATCCGTCATGCTTGGTTTACAAAAAAAAAACAAAAAACAAACAAACAAAAAAAGAGGAATCATTAAGGGGCTTATTCTTAAAAATAGCAATTACGTGATCATCACATCAAACCATCCTTTGGACTCAGCAGGTGATATCTTGCCCATATGGGTAACCAGTTAAACATATGTTTTATCCTATTATCTGCAAACATGTAATTTTTTCCAGCACAAATAATATAAAGTCAGAAGAAAGACTGAATACTTTGAATATTCCTGTTCAGAGGGCTATTTTAAAAGGACCGAAATGACTTCAGACTAGGAAACAATCTCGAGGCTAGCAAGTTTACCCACAATCAAATATAATTTCTTTGACTACTATTTCTGGGACTTTATGGCACAATAAGCTTTCAGTATGGGCCAATCATTCAAGTAACCAGCCAAATAGTAAAGAAATATTTTATAATATGGACTCATAACAGACTTACCATTTCACACTAAATTGCCAGAATTTGCACAGAACAATAATGAAAAGTTTTTTCCAAAAAATAAGCATTCTGTTCCATTTAGGGATGAAAACTGAAATGAAGGCCACATTAAAAGTAAAATTAAGGAAGTTCCCATTGTGCCTCAGAAGGTTAAGCACCCAACACTGCCTCCATTAGGAGATGCGGGTTGGATCCCTGGCCTCACTCATTGGGTTAAGGAGCCATTGTTGTCATAAGCTGTGGCATGGGTCACAGATGCTGCTCAGATCTGGTGCTGCTGTACCTGTGGCATAGGCTGCAGCTGCAGCTCTGATCTGACCCCTAACCAGGGAACTTCCATATGCCACAGGTGTGCCCATAAAAAGAAAAAAAAAGGGTAAAATTAAAGTGTTTTATACCATCACAGTCCTTGTCAGCTTTCTGGGAAACATTAAGCATTACATTGCTGGTTTCCTTACTCTCCATCAATGGCTTGATCTTACCAGATGAAAAGTGATTCTTGAATTAGGTTAGATGACCTGTAAGGTTTCTTCCATCTGTACAACTGTTAAGATTCCACTTAGTTATGTAAATTCGAGTAATTGGAAACTGACTTATGGGAATGTGTTAAGTTCAGGTAATTAGGGCACCATTTTGCATTAAGGTGATGTCATAAAATTTCTAAATAGTACTCAAGCAGCTGGAGGAAGTTAATATTATTTAACAAAAGTTCATATAGCACTTACAATACATGCAGCACTGTTCTAAATGCTTTATAAACATTAACTAATTTATACTAAGTAGTAGCTAAGTAACTGAGTTCTTAGGAAGCTTAAGGAGGAGAATTGGCATTTAACAATGAATTCAAGTGAACAACCACATTCACTCAGCCTTTGAAATTAAGCCTATTCATTCCTAACAACTAGGCTCATCCCACAACAGGAATCTGGTCAATAACTCTCCTTACTGAAATCCTTGAATGGCCTTCAGGACAAGTCCAAATTCCTCAGCAAGTCAGGAAGGTGCTATAGCATCTATTCTTTATCTTTCTGTTTTGTTACAGCTGTCCCTTAAATCCTAACTATTAGCAGTTAATAAAAATGTGTCCTGGTTCCCACATGTCCATGTACCTGCTGCCCCTTCTCTTTGAGATGCCCACTCCCTCCTTTTAATCTGGCCAGCTCCTACTCAGCCTCAAAACACAGCTCAGATAGCACCTCCACCTGAGAGTCCACCCTGACTGCTCACCTGGGTTAAGCGCTATGTCTTCTCTGCTTCCACGGCTCTCTGTGATCACCTCCAGAAAATTATATATAAGGACAGAGTATAATAGCCTCTCTAGTCATCCATCATCCCCCTTGTCTGTAAACTCCTTAAAGGCCAGAACTGGGTCTTTTATCTCTAAATCCCCAGGGCCTTGCACAAAAATTGGTACACAGTATGAGCCCAAGTAAATAAATGCCTTTTAAATAAACAAATCAGCTGATCAATGCATACCTTTGTGAGGAGAGAGAAAAGCATCCTAATTTTATTTCTGAAGTAAAAAGGCAGTTGCTAAAAATATCTGTGAGTAGCTAAGATGCCATAAATTATATCTATTTAATCATCAAAGAAATAACAGGGTCCATACAGAACTAACTTACTTTTTCAGGTTCAATGACAGCTCTCAATGAAACTAGAAATGCCAAAATGCAGGAGCACTCCTTAGTTTCCTAACTGCAGGAAATGTTATGGCATCTGGCAACCAAGTCTTTACAACTCTGACTGCCAGATTCAATCCTACTAGTCAGCGATCTCTAACTGGGGCTGATGATGATAAACTGCCACAGCTCCCCAGGTAATCCAGATATCCAACCACATATACAACGTGTACCTCACCATGTGCCAAGCACTGAGATAATTACTTGTACTAATTATTCTGATGACAAGACTGTCCCTCCACTTGCATTTCTGGCTTGAATGAATCATCTATTCAGCCTGCTTAACCTAAATCCCACCAATTCATTCACTCCCCACCAAAAGCCAAAGTTATGCTTCTCAATGGTGAAGTTTATTCTTATAGAAGGTGGAATCTGCACAAGCCCCAAGCATCTCCTCCCCAAGAGGAGAGGCCTCTGAACCAGAAAACCACAGAAGTGGTCTTCCAAAAGTGGGGAGAAAATGGAAGACGGGGCCGTTGTCCAAGATTGGTGGCCTTTTGCCAACAGAGAGAAAGGCAGAGGTACCCAAGGACATCGTCAAGCACACAGCAGGGACTCTGGGAGTTTCTAGGTTCAACACTGCATTTTCCTCCTTCTGCATCTCTACTTTCTTCCTCTCTGAGAAAGTCTTTGTGATTTGTTTTAAAGCACTGTCTATAACAGCAAAAACTCATACTGTGGAAGACTCTCCTGGATGAAAGACCCCTTATCTTCAATGAATAAACGGCATAGAAAACAGGGAGGAACTGGAGTGGGGAAACCATGCAGAAAGAGACTTAAACAAAAAATAAACTGGAGTTCCCACTGTGGCTCAGCAGAAATGAATCTGACTAGGATCCATGAGGAGGCAGGTTCAATCCTTGGCCTCACTCAGTGGGTTAAGGATCCAGTGATGTCAGGAGCTATGGTGTAGGTCACAAATACAACTCGGATCTGGTATTGCTGTGGCTGTGGTGTAGGCCAGTGGCTACAGCTCCAATTCAACTCCTAGCCTTGGAACTTCCATATGCCTCAGGTGCGGCCCTAAAAAAAAAAAAAAAAAGCAAAAAATAAACTAATTGCAGTAGTCTATAAGCAATATCTGGGTCCCAGATCTAACAAACTTAAATATGTATTAATATAATATACAACATAATAATATTATGCATAATATTTGTACATTTATTTAATATATTTATATATAATATATTTAACATACATATATTTTTAATACATAATATATATTAGCTATGATAATATCACTGTTACATTTTCTAAAAATCATTATGATTTAGAAGTCCTTAGTGAAATTTTTTATGAATGAAATGATATGATTTGCTTCAAAATAATGCAGAACAGGAAAGAAAATAAGTAGAATGTAGATAAAACAAGGCTGGCTATGAGTTACTAATTGTTGAAGCTGGGAGTTCTGCTTATAATACTCTACCTATTTTTGTGCGTATTTGAAATTTTTATGATCAAAAGTTGTAAATGAGTATGAGAATATTCCCCCACAGAAATAATTCTAATTTATTGAAAAATACAACAATGTCCTATGCGTCTTCAGTCTTACTGTGGAAACAAGTCAAAAAGGAAAAGGTATTTCCAAATATTAACTCAAATAAATAAATAAAATTTGAATATAAATAAATGTAAAAATAAGTATTTACCAGACATTAATTCAAATGACAGGATCTTCATTCAAGTTTGGCATATCAGATGTTCCACTAAAATAATCTAATCAATAGATATTACTAGACCCTTTTACATTAGGTTCTCTCTTACATTAAAATTTTAACAGAACTACATACTCGTCTACAAATACAGATTTAAGTAGTATTTTTCTATGCTTATTTTACACTTACAGATAAATAACTATGGCTATCACATCAAGATACACCTTAAGATATTAACAATGTATTTACCCATGTGAAAAGGTTCAGCCTCCCTTTGCTTCAGTGAAGTGTGCAAAATTTTCAACTACATGAACAAGTTCTATCTTAATATGTACTTACAGGCGGGTGAACTGGTTGCCACGTTGATCCATGTAAATATAAAAAATGTTTACAGAGCCCCAAAATATGTACTTAAATTAACCAGTAAGTTCAAAATCATTTTCAGCCACATCTGTGATGTGTGATATTGACCTAAATCTCAGTAAATAGTATTTAAATTTTTTTAAGAAACATAATTTATAAATGTCCAGTAAACAACAGGGCTCTAATTACACCATGAGGACTACTACTAATGAAGAAAGGGGGGAGGGAGGAGACCTTTTCTGGAAGGTGGAGGGTAATGGTTCCTCCTCAGATGTTCACAGTGAGTGAGAACCTTGTGGTTCAGCTTATAACGTTAAGGTTTGAGTTTAGTTAGGGATGTCTAGGCTAGTGTTTCCAGTTTTCCTACAGTGCCAATCTTGGTTTAAATCACATAAACTCTTCTCTTTGAGAATTAAAATAGCAACAACCACAACAACAATCATGATGATGCAAATCCTACTCAAATATTATATCCTATCTTGCCTATGCATGGCTTTTGCTTGGCAGAGGTGAGGGGGGTCTCCGCCCCTTCGCTCAGGTTACTGCGCAGCACCAAGCATCCTGCACAAACTCCTCCTGAGCAGAGCCCCCAGCCAGTGGCTCCTTGGGGGCTTTGACACACACACACACACACCCCTCTTTTCTTTTTTGCACAGGGAGCGCCATGCATGACTCGCATTAGAACTGCACTCGTTTCACTGAAGACACTGCATCTCCAGGGCAACGGAGAGCAAATGCCGGTTCGGGGTGCGCGGCGCTGGGCTGAGGACCACCCAGCAGGCCGCGCCTCTCACCTGCCCGCCGCCAGGGTCGCCCCGCACCCGGGTGTCCAGCGCGTCGTGCCCAGTTTCGTCTTGGCCGCCGGAGCGGTAGATGAGCCGAAGTGGCACAATGCTCTGGCGCTCCAGGAAGCGGTTTTCGTTCCTCCTCTCCAGCTCCGTCAACGAGGCGTCTTCTCAGGCAGGAAGGGGGAAAGGAGGGATTGGAGAGAAAAGGCGAAAAAAATGACCCTGACCCACACTCGTCCATCCTGCGGTCCGACGTCTCCCGTGTGAAGATCCCACCTCCCCCTCCTTTCCAGACCCCATCTAGGAAGGACGCAAAGACACCAGACGCAGAGCCCTGGACCAGCTCATCTGAGAGCATCCAGGATCCGGGCCCAGAAGCAGAGCACCCCTCTCCCATCCTCCGCATTCCTCTTCTACTTCAGAAGAGAAACAGGCAATTGACCTAAAGCTTCTAGTGCATCCGTGCGCTCCCACGCTGTATTTCTGCTTCACTTCTCACCACCCTTCTAAATAAAAAAATCTCCCTGCGTACTCGGGAAATGGGGATGCCCCTTTACAATGTACTTGAGGGCTGCAAAGATGCCAGGGAAATGGTACGCCCCGGAGGCACAGAGGGCGGCGAACTTACCTGCCTGGCCGCAGCGTGCCCGGGGATAGGTCCCCAGGGCGCAGAGCAGCAAGAAGGGCAAGGACACGGCCGCCGCCTGCATGGTGCTGCCGCAGCCCGCCTCGCCCAAGACGCTCAGCTCTTCATGCCCCGGCAGCTGCCTCCGGATCCCGCGCCCCGCGCCCCCGGATCGCCCGGGCCGCCCCCTCCCCGGTCCCGCTGGTGCTGCGGCGGCCGCGGCGCTGCAGCCTCCAACGCGGCGCTGCCTCAGTGCTGCATTGTGCTCCGCGGGCGCTTCCGCTGGCGGGGGGAGTGAGCGAGTGCGGCATTGGGCGTTTGGCGGTAGCTAAGTGGTTCCTAGCGCCTCCCACCGCATCCCCTGGCAGAGGCTCCGGCGGGCGACAGGCGCTCGGCGGGGTGCGGGCGCCCGCTGCACTCGCCCCCCGCGCGCGGCCAGGGGCGCGCGCACGAGAGTCAGCTGGGAAATGTAGTTCTCTCTCCGCGCTCGCCACACTGCACGACGGCGCGGACCGGCGCGATCTCGTGACCACCGGGCGATCTACCGCCTGGGGACCGGAGGGAGGAAAAGGAAAAAAGAGAGAGAGGGCAGCGCTGGCAAGGCCTCCGGCCACGGAGGATGCCCAGATGTGCCGATGCAGGAGCCTGGATTCAACCACTTGTCCCCAAAGAACTGTAATAATATTTCCCGCAGATTTAGTCGTTGCTTAAATTATTATCAGGCAGTCCTGATAATCACTGATAATCAGTGTACATTGTAAGTTAATCATTAAACAAATATAGATTGAGGACCTACTATGTGCACGGCAGTTGTCAAGGGCACAAGTATAAGAGACTCCTGCTGTCAGATTTATTAATACCATTTGGTACAACGCAGGGTGTGAAGTGTTCTGATGATACAGAGAGGAGGGTCCTTATCAGGGGCGAGAGTGGGGAGGGGAGTCAGAAGAGGCACCTCCAGAGGGTTATGCAAGCAGTGAAGAACGTGCTGATTTCAGCCCAACACTCCAGGATGTTTTTGTACTTGAATATCTGCCTGCCTCAAAGCTGTATTTGAAAACCAGACTTGAGGAACTCAACTTTCTCAGGCTGCTTATTCCATTTTCGTTCATTCCAGGTATTAGCAACTCTTGAGGATACAACAACAATAAAATAATTATCGACATAATTAACACGTGCGGAACGGTACAGTTTTTGGCGGTCAGCTATACTGTCATGTGAACCTTAGTCAGTTTGCTAAGTATATGGTTCCGTATCAGGAGGAAATTAATTAGAGCGGCAACTTGCAAATACTATAGCTAACCGCCCCATAGAGCTATTTAAAAGTAATTAAAGTTAAATAAAATTTAAAAGTCAGTTTCTCAGTCACATTAGCCACATTTCAAATGCTACCTGTGACTAGTAGCTATTGTGTCATACAGCAGAAATACAGAACATTTCCATCACTGCAAAAAGTTCTGCTGGACAGCTCTGGCTTGGAGAATTTAAATGACTTCCCCCAGGTCCCATGGCTGTCATAAAGTAGACTGGATCTCCTCCTATCAGAGCAGAGTCTTTTCCCACATCTTATTTTTTTTTTTTTTTTTTTAATGTAGGGCGGAACTGGTGGCATATGGAAGTTCCCAGGCTGGGGTGGAATTAGAGCTGCAGCTGCAGGCCTACACCACAGCCACAGCAAAGCAGGATCCAATCCTCATCTTCTACCTGCAGCACAGCTCACTGCACTGAGCGAGGCTGGGGATTGAACCCTCATCCTCATAGATACTAGTCAGGTCTGTTACTGCTGAGCTACGATGGGGGCACCTTTCCACATCTCATTGAACCTGTGTTTGTGGAACCCCCTTCCTTATTCTGGTCTGTAAAACATGAAGAATCTTCCATGTGATGCTATATGGAGATGTTTTTCTCCTTTCCCAGCAAAATTTTTTCTATTGCCTGCCTCTCGTGGCGTGGTTTCGGGTCCCCTCACCATCTTGATTTGAAAACACACTGTAGTGTTTCTGTATCTCAGCACCTATGATACCGAGTATTAAATACAGCTTAGGCATGGTTTTGCAAACAAACAGTAGAGAGGGATTTTTTTTTTTCTCTGTTGTCCTAAACTGTTTCCTAAGAGAACACTCTGTCATATTTTGGTAATCACATCTCACTGAACTTACTGTCACTTCAAAAAATTTCCCCCAAATCTTCAACTGAGGCACAAGAATTCTACGTATAACTTGCAAACGAATCCTGAATAAGGGCTACAGGATTTCAATAGACACTTTAAACTTTGATGCAGAAAATTCTGTAATAGTTACCATAAAATAAAATTGGAATCCAAGGCCCTGGAAAAGCCCTTTACCTACATTCCCTACATCATGGATCCACAGTCTCACCACAGTTCTCTGAGTTGGGAGAATTAATTTTACAGGTTACATGCAAGAGATTATCCCCTATGTTAAGGATAAGGGGATCCTTATCACTTAGACCAATATTAAGGAGATTATCCCCTATGTTTCCTAGCTTCAGGTCTTAGGTTTAAGTTTCATGAGTTTCAGGTCTTACATGCACATCTTTAATCCATTTTGAATTGATTTTTTTGTTCGGTATAAAATAGGGGTCCATTTTTATTCTTTTGCTTGTGGCTAATGGGTCTTCCCAATACCAATTATTGAAGACACCATCCTTTCTCTGTTGTGTATTCTTGGCTCCTTTGTTGTAAATTAATCGACTACATACTCATTGGGTCTATTTCTGGGCTCTCCAGTCTGTGTCCATATCAGAGGATATCACTTATCTGTGGCGTCTAAGAAATTATATAAATGAAAGTATTTACAAAATAGAAATACACTTACAGAGATAGAAAACAAACTCTGATTACCAAAGAGGATAGCAGGGGGAGGAGGTGGAGTGATAAATTAGCAGTTTGTGATTAACATATATATACCACTGGACAGAAAATAAACAACAAGGACCTGCTGTATACCACAGGGAACAGTCTTCATATCTTGTAATAACCTACAGTGAAAAAGAATATGAAAAAGTATATATATAACTGAATCGCTTCGCTGTACACCTGAAACTAATACAACATTATAAATTAACTATACCTCAATTTTTTTAAATGATTAAAAATAAATCAAGGATGACCTCATAGAAGACTGCACACTCATCCTGAATTTTAATGGTTTGTATGCTAGACAAGGGAGGAGAAGGGTGGGTGTGCTGGAAATATTGCTGGCACAAGTAGTGAGCCATAGAAATCTGAAATATCTAAGTATTAGTAAAAACTTCTGATACTGTTTGCTATCTTAATGTTTTTAAAGGGCCTAATACTGCAGTGCTGGAAAAAAGAGTCACCTCCTTCGCCTAGAAGGGGAAATTTGAGCTGAGTCCTGAGAACTGGACTTTGATAGGTAGAAGGGTTGGGGGAAGGGCTGATGCTGCATTAGCTGTTTTGTGTTGGTGAAGGAAAAGGCCAAAGACGCCGCAGAGATGTTCAGCAATGACATAGTTTAGCTGCTGGGGCAGCTGCATTTGTTTCAGCTACTTAAGTTGCACTTTTTTTTTTTGTCTTTTTTTAAGGGCCACACCTGCAGCATATGGAGGTTCCCAGGCTAGGGGTCTAATCAGAGCCACAGCTGCCGACCTACACCACAGCTCACAGCAACACCGGATCCTTAACACACTGAGCAAGGCCAGGAATCAAACCCCCAACCTCATGGTTCCTAGTCGGATTCGTTTCCGCTGCACCACGATGGGAACTCCGAACTTTTTTTTTTTTTTTTAGGTTTTCCCCAGTTGTTTCAGGAAGATGTTTATTGCTATCACTTTTTTAAATGTATATAATAATTTTTATTTTTTTCCATTACAGCTGGTTTACAGTGCTCCTATTATTTTTAATAACATGCATTCCTAACTCTAGAGAATATGGTACCACAATGGGGTGCTAAAAGTAAGCGACCCTAAAATATGGAATTGGCTCAGGAGAGGTTCGAGAAAGCAGGCAGCAATGACCTCCGACTTTCCTGGGCCCGTGTGCACTAGAAAAAAAAAAATGATTAAATTATCCTCTGCTCTGTGTGGGGACCAAGAAAGACCATCACAATAACAAAACTATAGTTTGAGGAGAAATGTTTGGAAAATCTCAGACTATTGATAGGTGCTGGCTGCCTCTTGCTGTTGAAAATATAAGGATGGAAAAGGATATACAATCAAAAGAAAGTTGGTATAATTTTTTAATATAAAGCAAAATAGACATTACACCAAAAAAAGCACACACTAGAAATGGATTTACTTCACAATGATATGGCACCAAATGTCACAACTTTAACAACTGTAAATTTGTATTGCCTAATACTTGCCTCATACCAAGTTAGGGTTCAAAATGTAAAAGGCAAAAAGTGAAGGAAGTAATTAGGTGAAAGGTGGCGTGGCAACATCGTGGGTCAGACTGACAGCACCTGAATGCCGTGATCAACCTTAACATTTCAGAGACAGCTAAACCTCAAAGGTGTATTCCAGGTGGAAGTATACACCACCGCCTATGAGATATTCCTGTAAAAACTTGAACCTCTGGAGTTCCCCTTGTGGCTCAGCAGGTTAAAAACCCGACTAGTATCCATGAGGATTTGGGTTTGATCCCTGGCCTTGCTCAGTGGGTTAAAGATCCCCCATTGCCACAAGGTGTGGCATGGGTCACAGATGTAACTTGGATCCCAGGTTGCTGTGGCTGTGATATAGGCCTGCAGATGCAGCCCCGATTCCACCCCTAGCCCAAGATCATCCATATGCTGCAGGTGCGGCTATTAAAAAAAAAAAATTTTGAACCTCAATCTGATCAAGGCTCTAGTGTATGGAGGAACAGATAAAGCATAATCCTAGGAAAACAATCAGTGAAACTCAGAATTTGGGGAAACAACTATAGGAAAAATGAGCCCAGGCTGCAGTTGCATCTCTAATTTTACCCTTAGTCCAGGAACTTCCATATGCTGCAGGTAAGGCTGTGAAAAAAGAAGAATCAGACTGCAGGGAGCTTTAGAAGTCTTGTCAAAGTATTTACAAGTCACATGCCGCTGAGACCTTCTTCTCTTGTATCGTTTTTTCTCAGTTACATTCACAATGTGATCAGTGGGTGCTGAGCAGAAAGTCTGACTCAGAAGAAAGAAAAAGAAGGTCCTGACTGTTGCGAGCTGCTATCCATGCCGTGCCCTGACACCTGGCAGGTCTGGGTTTGGGGGAGCACACCTGACTGTGGGGTCAGGAAGGAACAGGTGTGAAAGGAGGCAGGCATGTCTAAGGCTGGAGATGCGGAGCTCCCCCCCGACTAGGATCCATGAGGATGCTGGTTTGATCCCTGGCCTTGCTCAGTGGGTTAGGATCTGGCATTGGTGTGAGCTGCAGTGTAGGTCGCAGAGGCAGCTAGGAGCCTTGCTGCTGTGGCTGCGGCATAGGCCAGCAGCTACAGCTCCGATTTGACCCCTAGCCTGGGAACCTCCATAGGCCTCGGGTGTGGCCCTAAGAAGATTAAAAAAATAATAACAATAAGATTGGAGATAAAATGCAGATGTGGGCTTTGCATTTGTAACTAAAGTTTTATTGGAACACACCCACACTCATTTGCAGGTTGTCTGAGCCCCTAGGGCCTGCAAGGCCAAAAATGTTCACTGTCTGGTCTTTTATGGGAAATGTTTGCTGACCCCTATTCTGGGCCAGCAGTGTGTTGTCCAAGAGAAATATAATGTGAGCCACACAAAGTGTCTAGTAACCACACTGAAAGAAAAACCAGAATGAAAAGATGTCTCATCACTCCCTCTGGACATGGGACCAGAGAAGTGCTGGCTGGTGAAATAAGACAAGGACACAAGAAAATGAAAGGCTTGCAAAATGGAAAGGTTACCTCTGGGTGGGAGAATTAGAGGCAACTGTTTTTCTTCTTCTCTTATCCATATTTCCTGGGATTATTTTTAACATAAAGTCAAGTTCATATGTTGAATGAACTTGAGTTGGGTAGCAACTGGCTACACAGCGTTACGGGTGGTGGGGGGGAGGGGCTGATTTAATGTTTTGATCTTTGTACTTTTTGGTGCTCTTCCAAGTCCTTTCCGATCATCCTCCAAAAGGAGACCTGGGTATGAAGAGGGGAAGGGGGCCTGGGGAAGGGAGGAACAGGGACAGGATGGGAGCCTCGGAGCCCTGGGTCATCCCGCCCACCATGGCCATGCACCCTGCTGGCACAGGGTGCCTCCCTGGTCAGCTAGACACTGGGAGGGAGGTTTGTTCTGCAAACCTTCTGTTTTAAACCTCCCAGGTCATAATTTGTTGTTTGTTTCAAGCCATCCATGACCTCTCCCATAAATCCCCCAAGGCTCCAGTTCTGAGAATGTCCGAGCTGATGGTTTTCCATCAGCAACATCACTGCTTCAGCAATCTTGTTTTCAAGATGCCATTTTTGATGTTGTTCTCATTCGTTTTGCCCAAAGGGTCATGAGAGAGTCACAAGACTTTGTAAAGTATAGACTGACCACTACAGCCACTCTATGGCACCAGTCTTTTCTTTCCATTCTTTGTCACATCACATAATCATGCCTCCAACATATGTCTGTGTCTCCTTGGTCAAATGTTTGTCTAACAAATTTATTCTTTTTGAGGTTATTATAAGGGAAAATTTTCTGTATCATTTTATTTTAGGAATGTGTCTTCAAATATCATGTAGTTTGAAGTTTTTCTTGACTCTATTCAAAGGGGGAGTTTAAGCTCTTCACATGTACTGACATAACTAACGAGTTTCATCTTGATGCAGTGTCCTTTCCTTTTTAATTATTTAATAATTCCTAAGGGCTGCGACTCAGCACAGTACAAGACCAGCTCCATTCTTGCTCTTCTGATGCTGTGTTTAGCAAGAGAGAAAGCTTCCTCCCTTCTCCTTTCCTCATCCCTCTTTTGTAATATGGACCAAGTGGTTTTGCTCTTTTGATGGTCCTTGTGATTTTGAAGTTGATTGTTTAGATTTTATACTTGTATGGAATACCATTTTCTCTTTATCATGCCAAGAATGTGTATTTTCTACTTATCCTCTTTGTATTATAAGTCAAGCATGTTTTTTTTTTCTTTACTTCATACCCAACTTCCTAGTTGTGATAAAATCGATTATTTTATATCAAGTTTATTATTTTTCTTTTCATAGCCCATGAGTTCTCTTTCAAGAATTAGTCCTGTCATTATATTTAACTGCAGATCCATATTTGAAAAACAAATTTTTGGTGACATTATTTAATCAGTTCAATGCCTCATTACTATTTCTCTCATTTCTTCTCAAAGACCTGGGAAGACTTTCTGGATCCACATCCTACCAGTCTTCCCAGATGCTGCCCTGCCCAGTGGGATAGGGGTGGGGTGGGTGAACATCTACTGGGACAGTTTCCCTGTGAATGGGATGGGCCCCCTCCCTGCAGTGCTCTCTCAGGTTGCTGAATGAGGAATTCCTGTTTTGATTCCCAGGATGTGGGGGGTGGGGAATAGTTAAGACCTTGAATTGTTTTATTCATTTTTTTTTTCCCCTACTGAGGTAGAATGTAGAACTATAGGCATAACAGCTTTGGGTCCGTAGTAACAAATCAAACAACGTTTGATTCATCTGCTGTGTCCCTAACTCCAGCCTAGGTATTGCAAATAAACCAAGAAAGGCATGCATTCTACCAGCAGGTGGCTCTGATTCCAGTCCCTAAATGAGATAGTGCTAGAAGACTGAGTTTAGCATCAGAGCACAGAAACATGACTTGGGATGCCTTTTCCATTAAAGTAGTTTCTGGAGCTCCCACACATGCTTAATTTTAAACAGTGCACATGGCTAGATCATGAGAAGCAACATGTATGCTCCAAGTAACTGAGGTGCCTGCCATTCATGCAGGATTGTTTTTGTTTTTACTCATCTGGAGGCTGACAGCCCTTCACCTAACATTGCCATTCCAAAGTGGGTTTTTTCTAATAAATTGCTAAGCAGAATATTTCTTCTGGAGACATCCTGAGCCTGGTTTTTGAGGGCATGCTTTCCACCTAAATAGAAAACTCTTTGTCTGGCAAGCCTACTTACGCAAATTTTACAACATATTTACCACCTCATACATATGCCCAAAAAAACTAGCAAGTCAGGAATCAGAATAGGTAAGTTTTTCAATGCGATCTGAACTGAAGACAATTGTGTCATATTCTGCTGGTATTTAAACCAGAGAGAGGGAAAGATAATGTACTGACCACAGACCCCAAGATCATGCTTCCCCCATATGGAAGCCATAAGAAACAGAGGTTAGGGAGTTTCTGTCATGGTGCAGCAGAAATGAATCTGACTAGTATCCATGAGGATGTGGGTTCGATCCCTGACCTCCCTCAGTGGGTTAAGGATCTGGTGTTGCCATGAACTGTGGTACAGGTTGCAGACACGTCTTGAATCTGGTGTTGCTATAGCTGTGGCATAGGCCAGCAGCTGTAACTCCAATTAGACCCCTAGCCTGGGAACTTCCATAGGCTTTGGGTTTGGTCCTACAAAGCAAAAAAAAAAAAAAAAGAAAGAAAAAAAAGAAAAAGAAAAACAGAAAGAAAGAAAGAAAGAAAAGGTTAGACCTTTGTCTCTTCTTTCTTAGAAGTCAAGCAGAAAGGAGATAGCTAATTAAAATAAAATTAAAATGTCTTCTGGGACTCAGCAATGACTGAAACTTCTGAATGATGAGTTTGAACAACTAAGGGATTTGTCGAATGCCCTAAGAATCCACAGGAGGGCAGCAGTGCTATGATTATAAAGGATTCATTCCAGGGTAAACTTTTCTGGATGAACCTGGAAATAAAAGCAATGCAGTTTAGGAAACAAACAAGCAAACAAAGCAAAACAAAAACCAAAAACCGAAAACCACATCTTTGAGTACAGATGAATGTTATATCATTTCTGGAAGCATATTCTGATTTGAGATAAACACACTAGAAATTGATGTGTCTTCACAAACAAAAGTTCTCTGAAAGAATACACTTTATTTTTTAGCAGATTGGAAGATCCAGTTTTCAGAAAATGAACAATAAAGACATGGGTCTTATTCTATTGAGAGTATATTCTTGATGTCTCAAGAAACCTTCAGGAGTTCCCGTCGTGGCGCAGTGGTTAACGAATCCAACTAGGAACCATGAAGTTGCAGGTTCGATCCCTGCCCTTGGTCAGTGGGTTAACGATCCGGCGTTGCCGTGAGCTGTGGTGTAGGTCGCAGACGAGGCTCGGATTCTGCGTTGCTGTGGCTCTGGCGTAGGCTGGCGGCTACAGCTCCGATTCGACCCCTAGCCTGGGAACCTCCATATGCCGCTGGAGCAGCCCAAAAAATGGCAAAAAGACAAAACAAACAAACAAACAAAACCCTTCAGATTCAAATATATATTTTTCCTGCTCATTTAAATGAAACACTTCTAGAGAAAATGGTTTTCCCACATATTGAGGTAAATGATAAATTATTTGACAAACCAGGACATAATTTACATTTGCATTTATATTTCAATCCCATATAAATATAAATATATTAAAGTGGAAAAGTGAATCTGAAGTGGAAACCATTATGGAAATCAATTTATTTTGGTAGGCATAATAATCTTTGGTTGAAAAATACTTCCTTGATGCTTTTTAAAAACTAAATACTACAGCAACCCTTTGATTCCAAGCAATTGTGACATTCTTGAAGAGTATGTGAAAATGGGTACGGTGAAACGTCAACTCTATATTTATCCCAGAATTCCTGTTTATTGCTGCTCAAATTTATCTTCCTAAAGTGTCTCACTTGAGATTACGAAGGGAAGGAACATTTAGTGTCCTAAAAACAAGTCCTTAGGGAGTAAAATAATTTTTACCCTGGTCCACTCTTGATTCCTCATTCCTATCTTGCCCAAGTCAATGTTTCTTTGCCCCAACTTGAGCTACTAACTATAAAAGTGTAAAACAAAACCTATAAAAGTGTTATTTGAATTAGAATGGCAGTCCATCCTCTTTGGCCTCTGGCCCATTGAAAAGAGGCCCTGCCAGGTGTGAGGACAGAGGAGAGGGCTGGGATCTGTGTCACCTGAGCATCAAGAGCTACCTGAGGAGTTCCCATCGTGGCGCAGTGGTTAACGAATCCGACTAGGAACCATGAGGTTTCGGGTTCAGTCCCTGCCCTTGCTCAATGGGTTGAAGATCCAGCGTTGCTGTGAGCTGTGGTGTAGGTTGCAGACGTGGCTTGGATCCAGCGTTGCTGTGGCTCTGGCGTAGGCCAGTGGCTACAGCTCCAATTCGACCCCTAGCCTGGGAACCTCCATATGCCGCGGGAGCGGCCCAAAGAAATAACAAAAAGACAAAAAAAAAAGAGCTACCTGAGCTGTTTCCTCTTTTCCTCCCTTTGCGTGAACAACAGCAGATCCACAAAGTTTGCTTTTCTGAAGTATGTGGCTTCATTTTTACTCAGCCCTTTACAGACAAGGTGAGGTGCCCACGAAGACTGAGATCCTGACGCAGCTTGAGGTTCTCTGATGAATTTATTCTCTACATTAGCTGCCTACCTGCAGATGACACGTTTACAGAAAGAGATGTCTTTATTCAAGTTGGGGGGGCAGGCCACCTATGGCCAGAATTTAGAGTGGATTCTAATTGTCTAAAGAGTAGAATTCTTTTTAGGCAAACTAGAAGGTCACTTTATACTGAGCTAACATTCTTATTATGGGTGTTAGAGCCCTCCTCCTGTTTCCAGAAGCCTGAAACTGATGCTGAATTCTTCTTGATTGCTTAGGCTGGTTTATTGCTATTGTAAAGGGTGAATGCCATATATAATCTTTATAACTTCTATCAAACACCAAGAAGTTACAATTTGAAAAGTCTTATTTTTACGTATTAATTCTGAGAGTGTATTCTGGCAATATTCTTAGTTAAAGAAGTCCAACTTATTCCAGTTCCCAATATTGTGTTCTTGTTTTTTGTTTTTTTGTTCTTTCTTTTTGGCCACCCTGTGTCGTATGGAGCTACCAGGCCAGGTTTCAGATCTGAGTGGCAGCCGCGCACTAGGCTGCTGTGGCAATGCTGGATCCTAAGGATCCTAAACCCACTGTGCTGGGCTGGGGATTTAACCTGTGTCTCAGCTCTCCCAAGATGCTGCCCATCCCCTTGTGCCACAGCGGGAGCTCCCAGTGTTTTTGTTTTTAATGTTTAAGGGCTGAAGTAGTGTGCACACACTTGTAAAGGCTTTTTATGATGGACACTAAAGATATAAAACATATTGTGGGGTTGTTGAAGAATGAATCTTAAGTGTTGACTTTAATCCTTGAACTGAAAAGATTTCAAAATCACTTTCCTTACAAGTGATATGTAATTCATTTCATTTTGAATTATTTTCTCTGAGTTTGGAAATTTTATTTTAAAAAAAATCACATTTTCTTACCTTAATACTCCCAGGGGTACTGACTTGATTTGCCCTCTAGATTCAAATGTTCTTTCCAGGAAAACAGGCAAGATGTTCAGTCCCAAATTCCTACACATTTCAGTGAAGCATAAAGAATGGTGACTCCATTCAAGTCACATTAAATATGAGCATTGTGCCTTAGTTACATTCATAAGAGTGGAAGGATAACTTTTATAGATTTTTTTTCCATCTGGTTTCATTGAGACATAATTAACATACAAGCACATCTTGGATTAGTACAAATTTGGTTCTAGACCACTGCAGTAAACTGAATATTGCTGTGAAGTGTGCGATAGCATTAGGTCTTAAAAAACAAGGTTTATGCCTGAATTTAAAAATATTTTATTGTAAAAATGCTAACCATCACCTGAGCCTTCATGGGTTATATCATAGTGACATCGAAGATAATACAGATAATCATAACAAATAGAATAATAATTTTTAAGTTTGAATTATTGCAAGAATAACCAAAAAGGACACAGGGACGTGAAATAAGCAAATGCTGTTGGAAAAATGGCACCGTTAACCTCATCCACGTGGTTATCTCTTCCACATGGTGATTTCATTTCCTTTGAATATATACCCAGAGTGGAATAGCTCAATCACATGGTGGTTCTACTTTTAATTTTTGGAGTAACTTCCATGCTGTTTTGTTCATTGTAGCTGTACGAATCTACTGTAGATCTTAACATATTAACAAAATTAAAAGATAAGACAAATACATGGATTTATGAAAAACATTTGGTGTGTCTGCTCTGCTGGAGTGGTTGGTTTATTCTGGTAAGTAGTGGATGCAGCGCTAACTTCTTTTCCCTACAAGGTAAGGTAAAAAGACAGCATCAGAGGTGAACATAATTAAGTTCAGAAATTAAATTCCAGAAGCCCAGTTAGAACACGGACATTTTTAAAAAACTGTATTTATAGTCACTGAACTAGGAAACAAAGAATTCTTTTAAAGTAATTTCAAATGCTCACCTAGTCTCACTTCAAAACCCCTTTTTCTATCCCTGTTTTGTATTTTGATTCCAAGACAAGAAATAAAACAGTCACATAAAATTAACAGATATTCCCTCACTTTAATTTAGGGCCAAAGGGAAAGACTAGAGAGCAACACATATTTTCCTAATATTGCAATTTAAAATCTGGCTCTGAGGTGAAACCTTTAACAAGCTAAAGACTCCAACAGTGTTTAAGTTCAGTAATGTCTCATTTACCCCTCACTACCGGGGAAACCATGGGTTCTAATTGGAGAGGTTCTTAAATAACTAAAACCCACATCACACTTTTTTCCTTTTTTTTTTGTAACAACAGACAATTTCCTAAAATCTGTTATTCAAGCCCAGCATTGTCCAAAGAAATATAATGTGAGACATACAGGTAATTTTGAATTTTCTAGAACCCGTGTTAAAAAAAGGAAAAGAAGCAGGAAAATCTATTTTAATGCATTTTACTTAACGCAATATTCATGCATTGTACAACTCTTTGCACTAAGTCTCTGAATCTGGTGTATAATTTGCACTCAAGCTCACCTTACGCAGGAGGAGCCACTTTTTTTTTTTTTTTTGGACCACTCCTGGGGAATGTGGACGTTCCTGGGTCAGGGATTGAATCCATGCTGCAGAAGCAACCCGAGCTGCAGCAGTGGCAGGGCCAGATCCTTAACCCACTGAACCATAAGGGAACTCCAGGATGAGACACTTTTGGTTTCCTCAGAAGCCATTTAGAGTATTGACTATGGAGCTGGAAAACACAATTCCAGTCCCTCCTTAGGAAACTGACTCTAACAGACAAATGGCAACCAAATGTGGATCAGTCGGTTATTTACAGTATGCCTGCCCCAGCAGATGCTTCAGGATGCCTACTCCATGTAACGGCTAACCATGTTCATTTCAGAGACTTTCCTATTTGCCTCGGTAGGGGAGACATCACTATGAACCATGACTGTCACAGCCCTGGACTTGTATAGAGCAGTTTCCTAAGAACTATTATGGAGAGTCAATAATTAGGCCTGTCCCTGAATCCTCCAAGGCACTAGATTTTTCTACTTTTTAAAGTCAATACATTTTTTTTCCCCAATAGGGTGGGATCTTGTGTGTGTGTGTGTGTGTGTGTGTGTGTGTGTGTGTGTGTGGTGGTGTTGGGCTGCATATAGAAGTTCCGTGTTTAGGGGTTGAATCAGAGCTGCAGCTGCTGGCCACAGCCACAGCAACGCCAGACCCTAGCCACATCTGTGACCTATGCTGCAAATTGCTGGGATATTTAACCCACTGAGCAGGGCCAAGGATCAAACCCACATCCTCATGGATATTAGGTTCTTAAACAGCTGAGACTCAACAGGAACAATGGAATCATTTTTTTAAATAGAATTTTAATTAGAAATCCAGTGTTTGATACTTAAACCTTCATTTGATATAACAATGAAGCTATTTGAATTTGATTAAAGTGTGAAAGTGGATTACTAATTGCAGTTATGTTATATTACCTTCAGCATTCATTAAGTTAAATTCCAGCATTTACAGACAACTTGAAGCTCATGGCCATCTGAAAACTACTATCCTGGTTGGCTTTAGCCTGAAAGGAATCTTTAGAGAACCCAGCAGATGTATAGGGCTGGGTAAGTTCACACTGCCTACCATATGCCCACTACAAGAGATCCATTTTAGGGCAAAGGACACAAATAGATTAAAAGTGAGGGAATGAAAAAAAGATATTTCATGCAAATGGAAATGACAAGATAATGGGTTTGCAATACTCATATCAGATAAATATACTTTAAAACAAAGGCCGTAAAGGAAGATAATGTAATGATGAAAGGATTAGTATAAGAAGACTTTAAACTCATCAACATATATGCACTCAGCATAGGAACATCCGAATACACAAAACAGACACTAAGAGACATAAAGGAAGAAATTGATGGGTATATAATAATAGCAGAGACTTTAACATCCCACTCATGTCAATAGACAGATTTTCTACAAAGAAAATCAATAGGGTGACAGAGATCCCATTCATGTCAATAGACAGATTTTCTACAAAGAAAATCAATAAGGCAACACAATAGAACAGTTAAGACCTAATGGATAATTGCAGGACATTACATCCAAAAGACCCAGAATACGCATTCCTTTTTTTTTTTTTTTTTGGTCTTTTTAGGGCTGCACCCACGGCATATGGAGGTTCCCAGGCTAGGGGTCAAACTGGAGCTGTAGCTGCTGGCCTATGCCACAGCCACAGCAATGCGAGATCCAAGCTGAGTCTGTGACCTACAACACAGTTCACAGCAACATGGGATCCTTAACCCACTGAGTGAGGCCAGGAATCGAAACTGCATCCTCATGGATGCTAGTCAGATTCGTTTATGCTCAGCCAAGATGGGAACTCCCCAGAATGCACATTCTTTTCAAGTATACATGGAACATTCTCTAGGAATGGCCATATATTAGGACATAAAACAAGCCTCAATACATTTAAAAGTATAGAGATTATTTCAAATGTATTTTATGAATATGAAAGCATGAAACTAGAAATCCACCACAGAAAAAGAAACAATAAAAAATGTTTACATGAACACTAAATGACATGCTACTAAAAAAACCATGCATCAATGATGAAATCAAAGAGGAAAATTAAAAATACCTTGAGACATTGCAACTGCAGTGTGAGTTTGATCCCTGGCCTGGGAAATTTCACGTGCAACAGTCATGGACAAAAAAAAAATTACCTTAAGACAAATTTCAATGAAAACACAACCATACAAAATCTATGGAATGTGGCCAAAGCAGTTCTTAGAGGGATGTTCATAGTGAAACAGGCCTTTGTCAAAAGAAAAAAAAAGAAATCTCAAACAATATGTTACCACTTACAAGAATTAGGAAAAAAAAAAAAAAAAAAAGAACAAAACCTAAAGTCAGCAGAAGGAAGAAGGAAGAAAATAATAATATCAGAGAGCACATAAATTGAGATTAAAAACAATAGAAAAAGTCATTAATGTAAACAAAGAGCTTCTGGTTTTTGGAACTACACAGTCAGGACATGAAAAACAGACTGAAGCAGTAGCAAAAGAGTGGGCAAGAGCTGTGGATTCCAAGCCTGGAAAGTATGGCAGAAGAGTTAGTTAAGAAAAGATACTGGGAGTTCCCATCGTGGCTCAGTGGTTAACGAACATGACTAGTATCCATGACGATGCAGGTTTGATCCCTGGCCTCACTCAGTTCAATCCATGCCCAGCATTGCTATGAGCTGTGGTGTAGGTCACAGATGCAGCTAGGATCCTGCGTTGCTGTGGCTGTGGTGTAGGCCCACAGCTGTAGCTCCAATTTGACCCCTAGCCTGGGAACCTCCATATGCCCAGGGTGTGGCCCTAAAAAGCCAAAAAAGAAAGAAAAAAAAAAAAGAGACAGAGAGACTGGAAAGGAAAATAAAGGAAGGTGTAGATGTAGCCTATTAGACCAACTAGGATCCTGTTTTATTCTTAGTTGAAACATGAAACTGTAGCCGAAGACTTTAACCTTGTGTCCATTTTTAGTCATCATTTAAGTGAACAACAAAAGCAAATTGGGGGACAAAATACAGACATTAAACACTGCAAAGAATATAACAAAATAATTACCTTTTAAAAGAAAAGCAAATTAAAGCTAAGTATTACCCCATATTCTTATAAAAGCATACATAGATGAGGAGTCTTTAAAAAAAATCAAAATATCATAAGCAGGTGAAACATTTCCCAATAAGCTTGAAGGTGTGTCTTCAAGTTTAAAGAGCATATAGTCGTCTACACCCTCATTTCTCAAAGTGTAGTCTGGGCCCAGCAGCATCATTTCCTGCGACCTCGCTAGAAATGGGATCTCAGATCTCTAACACCCCTGAAACTTTAATCTGGAAGTACAATGCTCAGATAATTGTTTGGCATTAAAAGACTCATTAACTGGGAGCTAGAAGAGTTGGGTTAATACCTGTTAGGGAACCTTTACAAATATTTTGGCATTGTTATGTTTTAAACAAAGAAAAATGAGTGAGGATCAGAAAGATATTATATATTTATTTTTCGGAGGTTATTTCTACACAAGCCTTTTAGACCTTTAAAAATATTTCACTGATAGTATTTTTTATTCAGACTTCTGTGCATATGTAATTTTTAGAAGTATACCACTGATAGAGAAATTACATATGCATAATATGTGTTCTATGGGTAAAAGATTTAAGGTTCAAAGGAAGGCACTGTGAGTATTTTAGAAAGATCACCAAGTAACATTAATAACATTTGAGTGAAGAAAGTATTTTTATTACAGTCCAAGCCCAATCATTAATAAAATATTAAAACCACAAATAAAATATGAATTCCTAAAGTCTTAAAATAATTAATTTCAATGCAATTTTTAAAGCCTTCCTGGGGAAAAATCACTAAACATCATAAATTTCAAAGCACCTAATATTAGTCTTTGTTCCATGATTTATTCTAAGTTTTCATTAAGTTGGAAATGATTCCATTAAAATTTAAGTTTGATTAAAAAACCCCTATTCTCTTTAGAAAATGTGTTTGTGCTTTAAAAAAAAAACAAAAACTAAGCCTCCTTTCTTTTTCATTTATATAGATAAAAAGACAGACAAAATTAATTAGGTGCCTTGTAAATCTTTCCATGCTCAGCCTCAGCAATTTTTAAGTTTAACCCCATCAGTTTTACTGCCATTTAGTAAATTAAGAGAACACAAGAAGAAAATCAAACAGTGTTGCTTTTAATTCTCCACTTTAACTTGTATAAATAACAACTCAGGAGTTCCTACTGTGTCTCAGTGGCAACGAACTTGACTAGTAGCCATGAGGATGTGGGTTTGATCCCTGGCCTTGCTCAATGGGTTAAGGATCCAGAGTCGCTGTGAGCTGTGGTGTAGGTTGCTGACTTGGCTTAGATCCTGTGTTGCTGTGGATGTGGTGTAGGCTGACAGCTGCAACTTGGAATTTGACCTCTAGCCTGGGAATTTCCATATGCCACAGGTACAGCCCTAAAAAGCAAAATAAATAAATAAGTAAATACATAAATAAAGACAACTATGCATCTTCTTACAACTATCCAAGTTACACAAACAAATGAAACTTTCACCATCAAAACTGCAGTGAATTCAGCTCTCAAAGTCTCCACAGCAAACCATTTTAAATTTAATTTTGGCCATTAGTCCAATCTATGAGGTAGGCTACATTTAGCGTAAGGAAGGGCCCATAACAGTCCATGAGCTGCTGTAGCACTCAGAAAAATTTTTTACGTCAAAAAGTCTGATGAGACCTGCACTGATTATCCTTGTTGAGTTGATATGAAAGGTAGCTGAAAATATTTTGCGTAAAGGAAGGCAGTGTGAATGACATATACATGCAGGTACATTAAACAATAAGCTGTGTAATGCGCAGTACAACTAAAGCTGCACAGAAGTATGTTAAGAGTGAGAAGGACCAACAAATTAAAGAAACATGCTTTAATTTACCCTCTCTCCCCGCCATGAAGAAAATTTGTATATGCAGGCACCAACTACTGCAACAGCAACAACTACGAGCAAACAGGAAACAAATGACATGTAACTGTGAAAACTCATTGCCAAGATTCAAAATCTAGCAGAAGAAATAAATGTTGGTTAGATTTCATGGTCAGAAAGTGTTATTTTATTTTATTACATACACATTTAGATTCCATTTGGTCTCTTCACTATCTAAATTCAATTCTCTGGAGTCAATTAAATAGTAAGTCAGAGAAGAGTCCTTGAGTAACATAGAAAATTTGTGATGCAACTCAAATGACTAATCATCTTGCAACAACGTGTGTTATTTAGGGTTGTTAGTAGGTGAACATATAGAATATAAAAGATTATACAATCACCAAACAAGGGACTATATTATATAAAAGCTCATGTTTTCCTAAACTGGTAGATTCATTTCACACCATAAACCCCAAAGAAACTGAAAACACCACTAAAAAATCAATTTACTTCTTCAGAGTAATATCTTGATTTAAATGGTATCAAAGTTTGGGTACTTACATACAGTGAGAACAATCACAGCAATGAATTCTTCATCTGCGAAAAAAATGAAAACAGTTTGAAGATAATTAAGCACATGGGTGTCTCCAAACAGCTTTTGCATTTTGAATTGATCAAATCAACCATAACTATAGCAAAGAAAAAACATTTCAGCTTAGTTTTAGCAGGACTGTTAGGAGATCCAGGTCATTTTGACCAACAAACCCTTCAAAACAGATTTCAGGGTTAGGATTCCCCTTATGAAATTCTTAACGGGGACCTTACTTTTCATCATTGTGTACTGAAGCTACCACATTAAGTTATTTAGTAAAGGTTACTAGGACAATTAAAATTACTAGATTAGAAGAAAATTGTTTTAAAACATATTATCTTGGAGTTCCCATCCTAGCGCAGTGGAAACAATCCGACTAGGAACCATGAAGTTGTGGGTTCAATCCCTGACCTCGCTCAGTGGGTTAAGGATCTGGTGTTGCCGTGAGCTGGGGTGTAGGTCACAGATGTGGCTTGGATCCCACATTGCTGTGGCTGTGGTGTAGGCTGGCAGCTACAGCTTCGATTAGACCCCTAGCCTGGAAATCTCCATATGCCGCGGGTGCGGCCCTAAAAAGAACAACAACAACAAAAAAATACCCCAAAACCAACATATTATCCCAATATAGTTGGTTTAGTTCAGTGGTTAATCTATTTCTTATGATTTTACTAGGAATTGAACTTAGCCATTCCCCTTAAAGTGTGATTGTGATTGTGGAATAAGTCATAATAAAATTCTATTTATCTATCTCACAAATGCTATTTGCTGTCTTCTCAAACAACACTTTATCTTATCACCACCCCTATTTATTTCCCTTTCCCCTGAATTAAGACAGTCCTAATTACAAGGAGATTCTCTCTAATAATATAAGCAAAACACCAGAGCAAGGGTAAAAATTATGCACACAAATGTAAACATGAATTTTTGACTATCCAGAGAGCAATAACACTACCAAATATTAATTCTTAGACATGATTGTCAGCAGTACCTCTGCTTCCAAACTGCCATTATTTTTATTATCTATATTCCAGAGTATAAAATGTTATGGTTAGCTCTGCTTTTTTATTTCATAAATATTATGAAATATAAGCATTTTAAGATAGCATTGGATTTTCTAGGCAATTCACAGTTTGACCACAGTGTGCAGAGGGAAAACATAAATAGCCTAAAGTGAATTTTATATAAAGATGAACTTAACTAGTCTAATGTAAAGAAAATTAATAGCTATTTTCTTCATTTTTTCAATCAAGAAAGCTTTATCTTTCATGTAATTGTGACAACCCTCTTCATCAAGTTCTTTAACACGTATTGTGTGAACTACGGGAGTCTCCCTAGTCTTTTACAGAAAAAAACTAACCCAATTAATAGTACTTTAAATCTTGTGGGAGTTCCCGTCGTGGTGCAGTGGTTAACGAATCTGATTAGGAACCATGAGGTTGCGGGTTCGGTCCCTGCCCTTGCTCAGTGGGTTAATGATCCGGCATTGCCGTGAGCTGTGGTGTAGGTGGCAGATGTGGCTCGGATCCTGCGTTGCTGTGGCTCTGGCCTAGGCTGGCAGCTACAGCTCCGATTAGACCCCTAGCCTGGGAACTTCCCATATGCCGCGGGAGCAGCCCAAGAAATGGCAAAAAGACAAAAAATAAACAAATAAATAAATAAAATAAAATGTCTTAAAAAATAAATAAATAAAATAAAGCTGTGTGTACAAGGTAAAAAATAGAAAAAAATTTAGCTATACATTATCATCATAAAACAAGACATCATATGGCTAGCAAGTTATATTTCATATATTTTAACCTACATATGACCATAGCATTTGAGAAAGTTATCTCACTCTACTCGGAATACTAAGTTGGGGCATATCTTTAAAGCTGTGTTATCTACCAACCTACACATACTACCACTAACATTTGTCATGGGACCTGCATGATTAAAAAGCCTACGGATGGATCACAAATTTGTGGCATGTTATTTCTTCCCTAATCATAGACAATTGAAATAGTTCCATGTAAAACTCTAGGGTTTCATAATGCAGGGTTATTTATAACCAAAATAATACCTATAGCCTCAAAATGTTCAGGTTCTAATTCATCAACTGGACCGGGATGGTCTGAAAAAAGAAAAAAAATGGAAATAAGGAAAAAAAAGCTGAAGGAAATAATAGAGCTTAAAGATCCATATATTTATAGATTTGATTGTTTTGCCTTTGTACAAAACCCCTGATAATTTCATCTTCCCATCATGAATTATTTTAATGCTTCTCTTACAAGTAATATAAAATATTAGACATTTATATTGATGCCAAAGCATTCTTCTTCCTGTCCATTAACATTTCCTGGGACAACATTCTATGGTATAGCAAACAAATTTATCACTAGCATACTGTCAAAATTAGCCTATGGAGTCAAAAAGATTCTAATTAAAATTAAAAGATGTAAGATGGCTTAAAAAGAATTTAATAGTTGATCTGTAATAAAATGAAATTCAACAAAATAAAAGCCCTTTATGAAAAACCCATAGTTAATATCATACTCATTTTTGAAAGACTGGGTTTATTTTTTTCCCTTAAGTCAGGAACAATTCAGGATGCCCATGTTTACTGCTTCTATCAACATAAAAAAAAATGATAGTTTTGTTTCTTTTTCTTCCCTAATCAGAGCAATTAGGCAAGAAAAAGAAATTGAAAGCATCTAAATTAGAAAAGAAGAAAAAAAATCTATTCCAGATTACATAATCTTTTAAGTGGAAAACTCTAACGATTACATACACACACACACACACACACACACACACACACACACACACCTGTTAAAACTAATTAATTAACAAAGTTGGAGGCTACAAAATCAATAAACAAAAATCAGTTGCATTTCTATACATGACCAATCAACAATTTAAAAAGAAAATTAGGAAAAAAGACTCCATTTACAGCAGCATAAAAAAATTTATTTAGGAATAAACACAACCAAGGAAGTGAAAGCCTTCTACATTAAAAACTACAAAGCACTGCTTAAAGAAACTGAAGGAATTAAAAAATGAAAGAATATCTTATGTTCATGGATTGTAAAACTTACTATTGTTAAGATGTTAATACCACTTAAAGCAATATACAGATTAAATGCAGCCCCAAGACAATATTGAAAATGCATTTTTATAAGTAGACAAATTAAAACTACAATTCATGTGGAATCTCAAGGGAATAGAAGTAGACAAAAAAATCTTCAGGTTTGATCCCAGGCCTTGCCCAGTGGGTTAAGGATCTGGTGTTGCCTTGAGCTGTGCAGGTCTCAGATGCAGCTCAGATCTGGCATTGCTGTGGCTGTGACGTAGGCTAGCATGTACAGCTCTGATTTGACCCCTAGCCTGGGAATCTCCATATGCCGTGGGTGCTGCCCTAAAAATATGAAAAAGAAAAAAGAAAATCTTGGTAAAGAAATAATACAAAGTTGAGAGGACTCACATTTCCCAATTCTAAGATTTTCTAAAAAGCTTCACTGAAAAAACACAGTGATATTAACATAGAAATGGACACACAAGCTAATGGAAAAAAAAAATAGAGAGCTTAGAAGCAATAAGAATTATATTGCACAGCACAGGGAAGTCAAGATATTATTTTGTATTAAGTCTTTGTGGGTGTTTGTTTTTTAGCCATGCACGTGGCATTTGGAAGTTTACAGGCCAGGGATCCAACCTGTGCCATAGAAGTAACGCAAGCAAATGCTGGATGTTTAACCCACTTTGCCTTGGGAGAACTCCTATAATAATTTTAAGTGGAATACAATCTTTAAAAATATTGAATCACTATATTTTACTTCTGAAACTAATAAAATATTGTAAATCAACTGTCCTTCAATTAATTAAAAAAAATGGAGAGCCCAGAAACAAACTTTTACTTACATGGTCAAATGATTGTCCAAAACAATACCAAGAACATTTAATGGGGAAAAGGCAATATTTTCACATCAAGAATTCCCAGCCTAGGGGTCCTGCAGCAGGCAGTCGAGCTTCTAGAACATGTGGCATTGAAAGCTAGCAGGGCTTTGAATAGATCAAGGAGGCTGTAGGAAATACAGACTCCTCTCTTAAAGGGAACACGCAAAATATCACATGATCTTGAGACACAGGGCAGAAGCAGTAATTTGAAAAGCACCTGAGTCACACTGACCTGCTGATCTTGGAGAGCCTGCTGGAGAGGCTAGAGGCAACTGGACTCACCCAGGGGACACAGATGACAGTAGCCATTGCTAGCAGTTCATACCAAAAGGCCACTCATGTTGGCAAGTGCAATTTTGGAATATTTCCTCTAGCTTATTAGTGCCATGATATGACCCCACCCCCACACCCCAGTAAGTGGGCACCAGTTCTGAGACACCCCAGGCCAAACAGTTAGTGGAGCAAGAAACTGTGCATCACACAAGCAGGATGGCTTCCTTGAGATACCTGATCTCTCAGCTGTTCTGGGACCCAACCCTGCCCAGCAGAGGAGCAAGGACATGGATTCATACACTGCAGGCAGACTCCAGCACATGGTTCTGCTCATCAGTGGGCCAGGACTAGCCCTAAAACCCTATGGGTTTGATATATTACATATGATAAACTGCATGAGAAGCACAAAACAAACCTCTGCAATAGATACATGCACAAGAAAGATAAAGGAATCCAAACGCTAAAGATAGTCATCAAATCAAAAGGGAGAAGAGCAAAGAAGAAAGAAAAAAAATGAATTATATACGTAAGAGCTACATCTATAAAACTCTTAGAAGGAAACATGGAGGACGAGCTTCATGATGTTGGGTCTGCAATGATTTCTTGAATGTGACCGCAAAAGCAAGGCAACAAAAGAAGAGATAAACTGGATTTCATCGATATTAAAAACTTTTGTTTAACAGTGGAAAGTATCAAGAATGAAAAGACGATACACAGAATGGGAGGAAACGTATGCAAATTATATATCTGATAAGGGATTAATATCCAAAATATATTATGAACTTCTAAAAATTAAAAAAGAAAAATAATAACCTAATTCAAAAAAGGTTGGGCAAAGGACTTGAATAGATATTTCTCCAAAGAAGATAGACAAAACATCAATAATCACGTGAAAAGATCAATCACCAATAATTGTAGAAATGCAAACAAAACACAATAAAATACTACTTCACATACATTGGGATGGCTATTGCTAAAAAACAGAAAACAACAACAGAAAAAAACAAGCCAACACAGTGGCTCCACATTTTACAGGGAATGTAAAATGTGGAGCCACTGTGGAATACGCTAGGGTATTCTTCAAAAAAAAAAAAATAGAACTACTATATAACTCAGCAATTCTGATCATAGGCACATAACCCCCAAAATTAAAAAATAAGGACACAGATACTTGAATTCAATTGTTCAGAGCAGTATTATTCAGAGTAGCCAAAGATGGGGAAACAAAGCAAGAGTCTATCGACAAATAAATCTATAAGGGAAATGTGGTATACACAATGAAATGTTATTAAGCCATCAAAAGGAATAAAGATCTAATGCATGCTACAAACTGGATGAAAAAATGAAATAAATCAGAACACATTATGATATGGGAAATAAGTCAGAAGTATTTCCAAATCTAGGAGATACCTAGTACGGTCAAATTCAAAGAGAAAAAAATAGATAGTGGTCAATAGGGCTGGGTGGAGGTGCCTGGAGGGTTACTGCTTAATAGGTAAAAGGTTTCACTTTGAGGTGATGAAAACATTTTGTAGATACATAGCAGCAATGTTTGCACAAAAATGGGAATGTAATTAAAGCCAATGTCAGTTAAAATCATCAATAAAGTAAAATAAAAGTTGATCTACATAAATTAACATAGAGAGTAATGTGAGCATTTATGAAAAGGAAGTGTTCTGGCAGACATGAAAACATATCGCATTGCAGTAAAAAAATTGATTGTGTACTGGCATAGGAATGGACAGTATCCAAGGCAACACAAAGAAGACTAGAACACCTGTGAATTTCATGTGTGATAAAAATTGGACCTTCAGGGAGTTCCCCTCGTGGCTCAGTGGTTAACAAACACGACTCATATCCCTGAGGACGTGGGTTCGGTCACTGGCCCCGCTCAGTGGGTTAAAGATCTGGCGTTGCCATGAGCAGTGGTGTAAGTCGCAGATGTGGCTCAGATCCTGCTTTGCTGCGGCTTCTTCCATATACCGCAGGTGCGGCCCTACAAAGATAAAAAAAAATCAAAACAAAACAACTCAAAAAACCAAAAATTGGATCTTCAAAACAGCTGGAGAGAAGACAACGTATTCAAAAAAGGGTGCTACTTTGCCATAGAACAAAGGTAGGTGGAATGGAGAGGGACCCAATCTCATTCCCCATATGAGATGAATCCATGATTTAATGCAACCATGCAATCACAAGGTTGAAATGTTTGTATAATTTCCACATGGGGAAAACCTGAAGACTTTATAAGACAACACTAATAGCCATTAGGGAAAAGATCACACATTCAACTACCTATGAATGTAAAACTTCTGCACATATATAAGTGACCAATGCTGGGATAATTGTTCAATGAAATACAGTATGTATTAAAGTCATCATTTAAAAAAAGAAGGGATTAAATCTAAGCTTGGTTCCAATTCAGAACATTCAGTGGAAAATAGTGCAAGTCTGAGAAAAATATGAACAGCAAGATGCTATTTTCAGTTAAGAAAAAAAAAAGCAAATGACAAAACATGTATATCTACACATAGAAGGATGCTGATGTTTAGAAAAAGATAAAAACACACTCTAAACTATTAAAAGGTTAAGTCCGGTAACAGACCGGAGAAAGAAATGGAGTGCCAACTTTTACTGTGTATGCTTTTGTAATGTTCAAAATTTTACAAATTTATATTAGTATACCACTTATCTGGTTAAAAGTTATGAAAAGCAGTCTATATCCAATAGTATAATAATCTTAAAAGAAAACTGACTAGGAAAATAAGGCAAATTATAACCCAGAAGAAAATTCTACTTCGTGTTAGAAGTGCTAAAGACAATAAATTCTGATAAGTCGTCGAGAAAATATTTGTTCATCGAAAAGTGAACAAAGGACAAAAATAATATAATCAACGTAGATCAAAAATATTCAGCTTCATTGATAATTAAAGAAATGCAAATTAGTACATTATATCATTTCTTACCCATCATATTATTAAGTTCTAAAAAATTAAGTAGGATAAAGAGGCAATGAACCTGGATGATTTGGCATTGGGGTTGTAGTTCGATGAGTAGAGTGAGAACCTGGAAAAATAAATTTGATTCAATTCATTAGCTTCATCAATACAAAATTATAGAATTAATTAATTAATTATAGAATTAATTAATTTTGTTTTTTTACAAAATGATTTATTTCTCAAAATGAAAATGCACATGCTTTCCAAACTTTGCTGTTCTACTTTTGGAGTTCCTGTTGTGACTCAGTGGAAATGAATCCGACTAGTAACCATGAGGTTGAAGGTTTGATCTCTGGTCTCACTCAGTGGACTAAGGATCTGGCATTGTCGTGAGCTGTGGTATAGTTTGCAGAGGCAGCTCGGATCCGGCATGGCTGTGACTGTGGCATAGGCCAGTGGCTGTGGCTCCAATTCAACCCCTAGCCTGGGAACCTCCATATGCTGTAGGTGTGGCCCTAAAAAGCAAAAGAAAAAAGAAAATTAATCTAAATACTTATTTACACAAACGCATAAGAATGTATACATAAGAATGTTCATAGTAGTTTTGTACTATATAATGGAAATCCCAGAAGTTAGCAAATAATAACTCATAAAAACATGTGTTCGGAATAAACACATGAATCTTTAAAAAAAAATACTACCCACATAGTATCATATTACATAATTGATATCCTTTTTTTCCCACTTGCTGTTTTGCCCACAGCTTTTCATATTCACACAATCAGATCTACTTTCTCACCATTATATGTCACTAATGATCCTCTGCACAGTCTTACTCAAACTGATGATAAAAAGTGGTTGATAAGACTCCCTAGGAATTTTGATTTTTGATATGTGTATAATGTCCTTGTAATTTATCTTTATAAACTTGTCCTCCCAGAACTTTGGCTTTGAGGCTAGTGGGGCTTATTTGGGGGAGATCCAGGGGGCTGTAGGAAATAAAGCCTCCTCTCTTAAAGGGCACACACAAAAGACCACATGATCTTGAGACGCAGGGCAGAAGCAGTAATTTCAAAAGCACCTGGGTCAGACCGTCCTGCTGATCTTGGAGAGCCTCTTGGAGAGGCTAGAGACAAGTGGGACTCATGCTCAGGACACAGATGCTGGCAGTAGCCATTTTTTAGGAGTTCATACCACAGGACTCTGGTGCTGGCAAGTGCAATTTTGGAAAATTCCCTCTAGTTTATTAGTGCCATGATCTGATCCTACCCCCTCGTCCCAGGATTTATGAAAAGGAAGTGTTCTACCAGATAGTAAAACATATATAGTATTGCAGTAAAAGATCAAATTTGTACTGGCACACGAATGGACAGTATTCAAGGGAACAGAAAGAGGACTAGAACACCTGTGAATTTAATGTGCAATAAAAATTGAATCTTCAAAACAGCTAGAGAGAAGACAACGTATTCAAAAAAGGGTGCTACTTTGCCATGGAAAGAATGGAGGTGGAATGGAGAGGGACCCAATCTCATTCCACATATGAGATGAATCCATGACTTAATGCAACCAAGCAATCACATGGTTGAAATTTTATATAACTTCAGCATAGGGAAAACCTGAAGCTTTTAAAAGAAAGATACCACTAACAGCTATTAGGGAAAAGATCAACACATCCAACTACCTATGAATGTAAACCTTCTGTTCATGTAAGTGACCAATGATAGGAGAATATTTCAATGAAATATGGTATATATTAGAGTCATCATTAAAAAAAGATGGGACTAGGAGTTCCTGCTGTGGCGCAGTGGAAATGAATCTGACTAGGAACCATGAGGGTTTGATCCCTGGCCTTGCTCAGTGGGTTAAGGATCCAGTGTTGCCGTGAGCTGTGGTGTAGGTCGCAGATGGTGGCTTGGACCCAGAGTTGCTGTGGCATAGGCCGGCAGCTACAGCTCTGATTCAACCCCTAGCCTAGGACTCTCCATATACTGAGAGTGCAGCCCTAAAATGCAAAAAAAAAAAAAAAGGGGGGGGGAACTAAATCTAACCTCACTTCCAATTCAAGACATTCAGTGGAAATATGCAAACTTGAGAAAAAAATGAACAGCAAGATGCTATTTTTGGTTAAGAAAAAAAAGAAAAAGAAAATGCCAAAATATCTATACCTACACATGGAAGGATGTTGATGTTTAGAAAAAGATAGAAAGACACTCTAAACTATTAAAAGGTTAAGTTCAGTAATAGACCAGAGAAAGAGATGGAGAATCACCTTTTATGGTGTATGCTTTTGTAACGTTTGAAATTTTACAAATTTATCTAAGTATACCACTTATATAATTACAAGTTATAAAAAGCAGTCTATATCCAGTAGTATAATAACTTAAAAGAAAACTGACCAGTAAAAATAAGGTGAGGGAAATTCTACTTCATGTTAAAAGTGCTTTAATATACAACAAATTTTGAAAAGTCAACAAGAAAATATTTTAGAAACCACACAGAAAAAATGAACAAAGGACAAAAGTAAATATAATTGATGTAGACCAAAAAAATCTCCACTTCATTGATAATTAAAGAAGTGTGAAGTAGCATATGATATCATTTCTCATCCATCATCTTATTAAGTTCTAAGCAATGTACACAGCATAAAGAGGTATGAACCTGGATAATCTGCCACTGAAGTTGTAGTTCCAAGAGTAGACGGAGGACCTGGAAAAATAAATTTAATTCAATTCACTCGTATCATCAATACAAAATTATAGAACTAGCTATGATTTTTTATTTAAAAAATGTTTATTTCTCAAAATGAAAAATACATATATTTCCAAACTTTGCTGTTCTACTTCTTGAAAGTTACCCTAAATATATATTCACACAAGTATAAGAATGTATGCATGTGAATGTTCATAATGGCTTTATGTGATATAATGGAAATCCTAGAGGATAACAAATAATAAATAATAAAAATAATGTGTTCAGAATAAATGCATGAATCTTTAAAGGAATACTATGCACATACTATCATAATTGGTATCCTTTTTTTTCCACTTACTTTTTTGCTCACATTTTTTCATATTCATATAATCAGATCGACCTTATCATCATTATATGTCTCTAATGATCCTTTTCATAGTCTTTCTCAAATTGATGATGAAAAACGACTGACAGATTCATGAGGAATTTTGGTTTTTGATATTTTTACAAGATCCATGTAGTTTATCTTTATAAACTTGTCCTCACAGTCAATTCATCACTTCTCTCAAACATGAAATCACATGTATCACAGTTTTTAAATCCTTATGAAATGCTAATGGTCAACCCTTTCAGAAGAGCATGTCAATAAACACATAAACACACAGTACATATTTCCACTAGGACCACGTGGATAAGCACAGGTGGGTCAATGAGTGTAACTTTCATATGCAATCTTTATAGATCATCCACTAAAAAACCATTTCTTTCCCCACAAAACTTCACAGCACTCAAGGTACTCGAAGAGGCTACTGGGCACCAGGTTTAATTATAAAAAGGTGTTCTAAATACCTTGTTAACATGAATAAGTCCCCTCAATCTTTTAAAATATTAAGAGAGTAGGGAATAAATTAGAAGCCAGTAATTGACATTTGTTGGTATCCTTAAACAATGGGAAACCAGAACCCACAGAAATGATGTCACTTGTGTGAGAAGAGCTACACCAGGACCTCGAGCGCCATCTGCCCAGGATAAAGCTCTTCCCACTCTTCCTCTTGTCTCTTGCTTCTTCCTCAGCCAAAGAGAAGCTAGAGAGAGCAGCCCTGAAATCAGGAGGATAACTCCTTCCACACATCAAAATAGTCTCTCAGGTCTTTAACAGAGCAGCTGATCAGTAGTCCCTGCCAGAAATGACCCATTACTTGTCAGTAAGTGAAGACTTTTCCTGCCTTTCAGGTGCTATGAAGTTTACTTTCTGTTGCCAAATAAAAATGCCCAGTAAGGAGAAAAGTAACAATTGCATGAGGTGGTGGGGATGGGGGTGGTGGGGGAAGTAAAATTTCGGTCTTGTTCTGGAGACAGCAGAAATTTCCCAGTTAAAACTGTACTGTATAAAAAGAACCAAACTGGCTCTTGTCAGGAAAATGAAACATAGTCCTGGACCCGAAAGATACCCTGTAAAGGTGTCAACAGATCACTTTAAAAATGAATAAAATAGCAATGTTGATGACACAGAAAACATACATGTAAAAAACAGAAGCCATGGACCTTCCTTTACACTAATATTGATTCAAGTGAAGCTATTAATTAGATGAGCTCCCTTTAAGGCTTTCTAGATGCCAGGTACTGTGTTCAGTGCTTTGAATGCATCCCATTGTAACTTTAATATCACCCAGTGATGAAGGCATTAAATCCTTATACGAGTAAGTAAAAATGTTCTAAGTTTAGATAACTTGCCCAAGTTTACACACTTGTTTTTTATATGCGGACTATGTTAAATAATTTTAGAATCACTAAGTATAGTAACTGAAATGGCTGCAAATGTGTTCTTCCTCCTGTCATTAGTAAAAAAATGTAAATCATGAGACACTTGGAGAATTTTGAAAAAATTTCAAGGAATTTAAAGGGTATTGCAAAATTTAAGCAGGACTTTATGAAACCTGAGACACTGGACGTTGAAAGCGTCGTAGTGGCAGAAGACCCTGGAAAACAACAAAAAAATAGAAACTTGTTCAAATACTTGAGGTTTGTTGCTTTCCATTTAATTATATGAATTATGCTTTTCTTACTTATTTAGGTAAGAATTTGCATCCTTTAATTTACTCTGAGAAATGTTTGCCATCCATTTTATATTAAAAATGCTGAACAAGAGAAATTTATACAACTTTGTGATCTATATAACATGCTAATATTCTATAAAAAGAAAAATCAAAATAGCAGATTTTGTGAATTAGAAGTCATTCATCTGATATGGAAATGAGTAGAAGACATATAAATACTAAAATTGCTTCTTTTCAATTATTTTGTGTTATTGATATCTTATGTCAAAGGAACAAATTAAAAAAAAAAAAAGAAAAGAAAAGGACACCCTTCATACCTTCAATACAGGATGGTATTTCAGGCTCCCAAGTACTGTTTGCACCACAGACAATTGTGTTGTTGCCAAGAAGGGTAAAACCCTCGTTACATTCGAACACAACTTCTGCTTTGTAGTAATATTTAATTCTATATCCTGATATCATTGCTCCATTTCGGATAACTGGATAGTTACATTTGACCACTGAAGAGGGAAAAATTCCAGAATTAATGGAAGGCTGCTTTCACACAGGATCAAAAATCTAGTGCAAAGTAGTAATTTTCAGTGAGAGAAAAAAAAAAAAAAAGGCAAAGAATGAAAGGCAAGACATTTGGAAAAAAAAGACTTTTTTGGTGCATTTGAATCCCGGCAAACAGATTTAGAGAAATCTAAAAATGTTTTGCTACCTCAAATAAACTCATTATAGTTTGCTTTCTTATATTTTTTTTTCCCATTTTGAGAGAGATGTGACTACCATAGCCGACATCCAGATACAAATTCAGGGTAAGCTCTTTTTTTTTATAAATTATAGTTGACTTACAATGTTGTGTCAATTTGTTGTACAACTGAATATACACACACACATTCTTTTTCTAATGTTATCTTCCATTATCTTCTCTCACAAGAGATTGGATACAGTTCCCTGTGCTATGTAGCAGGATCTCATTGCTTACCCATTCTAAATGTAATAGTTTGCATGTAGTAACCCCAAACACCCATTCCATCCTACCTCCTCTCCATCAGGGTTAGTTCAAAAGCAACTTTTGGTGCTCTTTAGCTCGAGGACTTTTTTTAAGGTCATGCTGACACCACTTACAGTCCCCTGCTCTTTTAAAAAGGTAGAAAAGACTTTTTCTGAGAAGGTAATATTGAGCTGAAAATTAAAAGTTGAAAAGTAGCTAGCATGAAAACATATGGAAAAGAAAGTTCTCAGGTGGAAAGAACACACAGGAACTGGTTTGTTCAAGAAAAACAAAGGCCAGTGCAGTTTGGGCAGTGTTTATAAACCTTTTGGACTGCATCCCAGAGAGCAAGAAACACATTTTATGTTGTAAACCGGCATATAAACACACAGACCTGAAATAATGTTAAGAGTCAATACTTAACCAGTGTGCTCTGGTATTTCCTCTTCCACTCTACTTCCTCAGAAGCAAAATATAGGTCATTACCTCTAGATTGGCTTCAGCATCCATTAATGGGCTTTGCAGAATTTGGAAAAGCAAAACACAACAAAACAAAAAATACCGGGCTGAACAGTGAGTTCAAGAGAACATTTTATGAGATTAAATATGAACTTCAATGAGGGCCAGATTAAACATACAGCCTTTTAAACCAGAAGAGTATTCTTCCTCCCTTCCTGTGGATTGGAATTTCCATCAGGTATCATTTCTCTTCAGACAGAATTTATCAATTCCTGTGGTTCAGGTCAGCTAATGACATTCTTTGGCTTTCTTTTTTTTTTAATCTGAAACAGTTCTTATTTATGACTTTAAGTTTCGAAAGATTTCTCCCTGACTGGGAATTCTAGGTAAGTGCTTTATTTTTCTTTTAGCACATTAGCAGAAATTATTGTCTTCTAGTCTCCACAGTTCCTTAAGAGAAGTCAGCTGTCATTCCTACTTTGGGGTGAGGAAGAGAGAATGCAATGTTATTTTTCCCTCCCACTGGCTGCTTTTTCCTTTTTATCTTATTTTTAGTAAATTCACTATGATGCTTTTAGTTTAGTGGGCATTTCTTGCTTAATTTAAAAAATTTGCTCATCTGCTAGGGTTACTGTATTTCCTGGACTTGTGGAGTTGTGTTTTGGATCAAATTCAAATAATTGTCTATACTCTCTTTTCTTTCTAAAACTCCTTTTACTTGCATGTTTGCTGGCTGTTACTCTTCTACAGGTGTAAAAGTGTCTCTCTCTCTTCTTAATATTTCTTTTCAACTCAGGCTGGGTTTGTATTGTCCTGACTTCTGGTTCACTGATCCTTTCTCTGTTGTGCTAAACTGCTGTTAATTGCATTAACAATTTTCTTTGTTAGGTTTGCTAGATAAAATTTATATACAGTAAAGCATTTTTAAGTGTACAGCTGTGTGATGTTTAACACATACAAATAATCATGTATAACCACTACAATAAAGACATTGAATATTTCCATAATCCTCCCCCCAATATTTCCTCATGCCATTTTGTAATCAACCGTATCTACCTCTCAACTACCTTCCCCTACCAGTCAGCCACTGATCTGTTTCCTATCCCTATAGTGTTGCATGGATTAAAAATTCATTTATTTTTATTCTGCATTATTATTATATTGCATGGGTGTACCAAGGTTTTTCACCAGTCATCATTTAGAGGACATGTGAGTTGTTTCCAGTGGGCTGATTATGACTAAGAATGCTATGAATATTCTCATGCAGGTTTCTATGTGTAAATATTTTTATTTTACTTGGATTGCTGAACTATACCTTAAGTGTATGCTTAACTTTATAAGAAATTGCCCAACTGTGATCTAAAATGGTCACACCATTTTATACTCTTACCAGCAACATATCAGAGTTCAAAATACTCCATATCCTCACCAAAGGATGGTATTGTCAGTTTTTCTTTTTAATTTTAATAGGTGTTTAGTGGTACTGCATTGTGTACCATTGGTATTAGGTAGTGAGCAACTTTTCATGTACTTTTTTGGCATCCACATATCTTCTTTGGTGAAATAATTCTATTCAAATATGTTGCCCATTTTTTAAATAAACTGGGTTGTTTTCTTATTGTGTTTTGAATTATTTATATATTGTAGCTTTAAGTCCATGCAGAAATATTCTTTGCAAATATTTTCTCCCACTCTATGGTTCTTTCTTCTTTCTTAAAACAATGTGTTTGAGTTTTTAAGAAGTGTAGCTTATTATTATTTTTTTATTTTAAGGGTAATGTTTTTAATGTTTTTGAAGAGATCTTTGCTAACTCACAAGTATTTTCTATGTCTTCTATTAAAGTCTTATTTAGGTTTTACATTTGAATCTATGATGAAGTATCTCTTCAGATTACAATGGTATGAAACTACAAATCAACTATAAGAAGAAAACTGGGGAAAAATGCAACACATGGGACTAAACAACATACTACTTAACTATCAATGGGTCAATGAAGGAATAAAAAAGAAAATAAAAAGCATCTTAAGAAAAATGAAAATGGAAACACTGCTCTCTAAAACATATGAGGTACACAAAAAAGCAGTTCTAAGAGGGAAGCTTATAGCAATTCATGCCTACCTCAAGAATAAGCAAAACCTCAAGTAAATTATCTAAACTTACACCTATAGAAACTGGAAAAAAAAAAGAACAAACAAAATCCAAAGTTTGTAGCAGGAAGAAAATAATAATGAACAGAGTGGAAGTAAATGAAATTGAGACTAAAAAACAGTAGAAAAGAACTATGAAACTAAGAGCTGGTTCTTTGCTGCTTTGGTTACTCTGTAGTCATTAAACATTGTTGTTTAAATAAGTTTTGTCCAGAGTTAAGCAATTATCAATGAGAGGAGTTAATCTTTTACAGTTTACCATTTCTTATAGCCAGAACTCTCAGAGTTCTTATAATACAAGATAAACCTTTCTTAATTTTTGAGCCAGTGAGTATTGAGTTTTCTGATGCTTTCAAGCAAAAAATCCTAACCCATGCTTATACACAGTACTTCAAAATGTATAAATTGGAATTCCAAGGGCATGTGGAGTGATGAGTGGGAACACTACAACTAGAACTATTTTTAATTTGATTTAACTGATGTTAAATTAGAAGTCAGTGTAGCAGAAGGAGCAAGCATATACGGCTCTTGTTTATTTGAAGGTAAAACAATTTATGAAGTGTTTCCAGAGTATTTGCAAATGAAGAAGGAAATAAATGAAAGTATTATTACCTTTACACTCAGGAGGGTCACTGCTCCATCTGTCATGTCCCACACAAAGAAGCAGGGGATCTCCAATAAGTGAATATTCATCTGGTTCATCTGAAGGATCACATCTATAAGTTACTAATTCATTATATTCATATTGTTCCTTGTAAACAGTGAAATGTCCATTTGTTATATTTGCAGGTGTTCCACACAAAATCCCTTAAAAAGGGAGATAAAGGATATGAGGTTAAGGAAATAGATTCAGATAGCAAAGTCCTATGAACTGCCTTCAAAAATCCATTAATATATGATTTCTATAAACTGGTTGTGAATCCACTAGCCATTTAGAAAAGTCTGTATGTGAAAATGTATCATCCAAAATTCAAGCCATTGATATAGAAAATAACTTTTAGAATAAAACTTGTTTTCATAAATACTTCCATAAGATATAAAATACATATATTTATCTGCCCAGCCAAGATAAATTTCATTCCTATCATCATAAAAGATGCTGACAATTAAATGCTAAAATAGTCTTGTGAGTAAAAAGATAGCTCAGTGTAGTTGAGAAATGCTTTATGATTCATAACTATATCTATGCACTAAATTGCTTATTCACATTAATGCTGAATATTACTGACATTTTTCAATTTTACGTCTACAAGCATCCTGTGAACTATTGTAGAGACTACAAATTTTGTGACTTTTGCAACAGGCTAAATACAGATGTCTTCCGGATACTAAAGAATTTTTTTTTTTTTTTGGTCTTTTCTAGGGCCGCACCCGCGACATATGGAGGTTCCCAGGCTAGGGGTCTAATCTGAGATGTATATGGCGGCCTACGCCAGAGGCATAGCAACATGGGATCCAAGCCTCCTCTGAGACCTACACCACAGCTCATGGCAATGCCAGATCCTTAACCCACTGAGCAAGGCCAGGGATTGAACCCTCAACCTCATTGTTCCTAGTCAGATTCGTTAACCACTAAGCCACAACGGGAACTCCTAAAGAAATTTTTGAAACTGGAAAACAATGCCACTATTCTCACTACTTATTTTGGAAATTTTTGATTTTTGATTAAAAATATGTTGCATACATTAACATGTGTTAGGCTTTTTCTTCTTAATAATGAAGTAATAATTATTTAAAAAATTTTTTGAGTTTTAATTCCAATATAATAAATATCAATAGAAATAACTCAGATAAAGAAAAGCTCTTGGGTGTCTATGTTAATTTAAAGGCACAACAGAGCCCTGAGGCCAAAAGTTTGAGAACTATTGCTCTAACTTCTAAAAACAGAACAAACTTACTTTCACATATTGGGGGAAGATCACTCCAGGCCACACCACTTCCAGAAATTTCACAATGTAGAATATTTGCTCCAATTAGGTAAAAACTAAATGAGAAAAGAAAAGTACTATGTTTTTTAGCAGCTACAAGATGGACATAGTCATGAAAACAATTTTATATGGTTGTTTTTCTGCACTACAGTAAATTGAGGGAGAAGTTTCTTAAGGAAAATATAATGAAAGTGCTAACTAAATCTGAAACTTCATCAAAAAAGAGTTTCTGCATGTGAACACACACTGACCTACAAGCAAAAGGTCTAAATTATTCTGTCATGTTTTGAGGATTGGATGAGTTAGCTTCTGGCACACAGTGAGTACGAGGTAATTCTGAGCTCTTATTAATATCCTTTAGATTAGAATACAGGTTTACCTTTTTTTTATTGCTCTTACCTTATTGAGTTTTTAATGTAGTAAAGGTGTGTAACAACCCTGTCAGGAGCAAGTCATTTTTCCAATTGTGTTCACTCACTTCATGTCTCTTGTCACATTTTGGTAAATCTCACATATTTAAAACTTTATTACTATTATTGTATTTGTTATGGTGATCTGTGACCAGTGATATTTAATGTTATAAGATGAATGTTAATGTTAATTTAATGTTATAAGATGATGGCTCAGATTATGTCAGTGTTTTTTGACAATATAGTATTTTAAAATTATGTACATTTTTTAGAGATACTTCTACTCCACACTTATCAGACTACAGTATGGTGTAAACAGAGTTTAAACACATGTAAAAAATTCATTTCTGTGGTTTATTGCAGTGGTCTGGAACCACACCTGCACTGTTTCCAAGGTGTGCCTGTATCTTCCTAGGAGCAGCTCAGGAACACTCCTACATGATGAAATCCTCCCTGATGATTTAAATTCACAGTAAAACTCCTCCTTCTGGACTCTTACTGTCATGATTGCTAGGCATTCTATCTATTCGATACTTCACCTTCTCTTTTACTAACTTGCTTTGATGCTTCTCTTTATACATTTTATTTCTCAAGAAGTCTATAACTTCTTTCAGGAGAGTGTATGTCTTAAATTTTTGGTATCCCTCAAAATGCCCACCAGGCTCTCTTGATATAAATATTCCTAGACTGTTCCATTATTTGTAATTGATAACATTTAAAAAATACTGTACCTGCTTCCAGCTCACTTTTCCCCCAAGGCCCACTCATTGATTCGATTATAATGTGTGTTTCTGGGATGATGGCAATTTAAGAGTCATCAGGAATCTGCCTTCCCACCTTGACAACAGTTGCACTGGTAGAACCTGCCTGATGTTGCTATTTTGGAACTCTGGCTTCTGTGGATGATTTGTGATTTCCAGGTGAAGAATTGAACAGGTAAATTGACTTAGTTTGATCAATTTCAGCTCTTAGCACAGTGGCAGCTACCTAACTCCAACGATAGCAGTGTAGCAGGGACTGTGCATGTGTTCCTGGAGCAGCTTATATTTAGCCTGTGGGAGTCAGGGTGGGCAAAAAGGACCCTGTCCGCCAAATATGAGGATCTGTGTTCTTATCACTGACTGATGCTTCTGGTTACAAAGAATCAGACAAAGATGTGAGCAGCCATTGTTGTCACATACACACTCCAGTTTGTAAAAGTCCCTTCCACACTGTCTGAAATAACTTTCAGGGGACTTAAATATCCAGTGACATTTGCCTTTATCTTCATTTTTTTCCCCTTTCAGGAGCCATACATAAAATGCTAGGACATTAAAAACCAACTATATATGAAGGACAAATCACAAATCGGGCCTGTACATGCCAAGAAAAAGGCTCAGGAAAGACCTTAGACAAATTTCAGTTTATACATCAGGCTTACCTTTAGCACAGAGACACCATACAATTAAAATATATATATATATAACTGAAAAGACCCAGTTCTAGGGAAAGGGGAAAATCCAATTTTTAGATTAAATTCAAAGGTTAAATTAAATTAAAAAGTCATAAGGCACGCAAAGAAATAGGGAAGAATGGGCCATTCAAAGGAAAAAATAAATCAACAGAAATTTTCCTTGAAAGAGAACTGATGATAGATCTAGTAAATGAAGACTTTAAAATAACTGTCTTGCAAAGGGTCTCAGTGGTAAATTGATGAATGCTGGTTCTGCTGCTGGATTTTACTTCAGTGAGGGGGAATGTGGCAAGCATGGAGATGTAGATCTTTACAAAGACCCTGCAACCAAGAGCATCACTCTCAGGGTAAAGCCCAGTATCACCACTGAGAACATCAAAGCCAAAATCCATGAGAAGGAAGACAGTTGCTTCATCGACAGCATGAATTTTTGCAGGTAAATAGGTGGAGGATGGTCATACCCTCCAGACTACAGTATCAAGCAAGAAGGAATCCATCCTGAACTTAGTGCTTTGCCTCTAGGGTGGTATCCTCGAGCCTGCCCTCTACAAACTTGCCCCAAAATACATTGATAAAGAATGATCTGCCACAAATGTTAAGCTCACTTGCACCTCCAGGCTGCCAACTGCCCCAAGAAGAAATATGGCCAGAAACCCATGCCTCCAAAAGAAAGTCAAATAATATCTCTCTACTTAGTCCTCCTTTTTTGGCAGGGAGGCCTCCTGCCTAATCCCCATGGACCTAGGGCCTCAAAAAAATTGAAATAAAAGAAAAGTCATGCATTAAAGAGGCCTAACTACAGGACAAAATCTATAAAGTAAAGGAGACAATGTGTGCAAAACATGGAAATATCAAATAGGAAACAGAAAACCTAGAAAAGAACATAAAGGAAACTCTGGAGTTGGAAAGAACAATAATAGATAAAAATTCACTGGAAGAATTAAAGGCATATTTGAGCATAAAGAAGAAAGAATCAGAGAAATTGAATATAGATCACTGGAGATAATTGACTCTGAGGAACAGAAAGAAAAAATATTGAATAAAAGTGAATGGAGCCCAAGGGACCTATGGGACACCAACAAGTAGGCCAACATATACACTATGGGGCTTACAGAAGGAGAAAATAGAAATGAGCAGAGCCATTATTGAAAAAAAAAATGACTGAAAATGTCCCAGATTTGATGAAAGACATGAATGTAAATATATCAAAAGCTCAACAAACTCTAAGTAAGATAAACTCAAAGAGACCCACACTAAAACACAAACCTCAAAAGACAATAACAAAGACTAATGAAAGCTCCAAGAGAGAAAGAATCATCACACATAGGGGATCCTAAATAAGATTATGAGATTTCTCATTAGAAATGCAGAGCCCCCAAAATGGTGGGCATATATACTCAATGTGCTAAAAGAAAAAAAACCCTCCCAAACAAAAATCCTCTACCTAACAAAATGCTGCTGCAAAAGTAAGGGAGAAATTAGCACTTTCCCAGAAATAAAAACCAAGGGAGTTTGTAACCCCTGGGCCACAACTGCAAGAAATACTCAAGGGATTCTGGGAGGGTAAAATAAAAGGATAGTAACACTAATCTGTGTGGAAAAATAGTTTTTACTAAAGGTAAATGTATGGGCAATTATAAAAGCTAGCATTGCTGTAAAATTTTTTTTTTAACTACGTTTTTTTAGTTAAGTTGGTATATAACCAATTTGGAGTTTTATAACTATTGGATATTAAATGTAATCCCCATGATAACCACAAAAAATAGCTATAGGAGTTCCCTGGTGGCCTAGGGTTAAGGATCCAGTGTTGTCACTGTTTTGCCATGGGTTCAATCCCTGGCCAGGGAACCTCTGCATACTGCAGGCATGGCCAAAAAAAAAAAAAAAAAAAGCTATCAAATATACAGAAAAGAAAATTACATATGAATTTATACATTTCACTATAAAAATCAACTGAACACAAAAGAAAAGAGTAATTCAGGAAATGGAAAAAACTATAAGGCATACAGAAGACATATAGAACAATGACAGAAATGTCAGAATTTTATTAAATATAAATGGAATTAACAAGCTGATTGAAAGACAGAGATTGGCATATAAACACATGATGCAGCTATATGCTATCTACAAGAGACTCATATGACATCCACAAACACAAGTGGGTTGAAAGTGAAAGGATAGAAAAAATATTTCCTCCTAATAGTAACCAAAAGACAGCAGAAGTTCCCACTGTGGCTCAGTGGACAAGAATCCAACTAGTATCCAAGAGGATGCAGGTTTGATCCCTGGCCTCACTCAGTGGGTTGAGAAACTGGCATTAACGTGAGCTCCGGTGTAGGTCACAGATGCAACTCAGATCCTGCATTGCTTTGGTTGTGGTGTAGGCCAGAAGCTGCAGTTCTGATTCTTCCCATAGCCTGGGAACTTCCATGCAACCCTAAAAAACAAAAAAGAAAAAAAGAGAGTGCAGGAATGGATACATTATTTCGGACAAAATAGCCTAAACTAAAAGTTTATAAGAGACAATGAAGAACATTTTCTATTAAAAACGGTTAAGTATTGGGAGAAGACATAACAATTATAAACACTGATGCATCTAATGAAAGGACATCAGAATATATGAAGCAAAAATGACAGAACTGAAGGAAAAATAAACATTTCTACATAATAGACATTTCTATGATAATATTTGAAGACTCTAAAACCCACTCATAATACTTGATTGAGTAACTAGATGGAAGATAAGTAAAGAAGCAGAGGAAGTCAACAAGACAATATGAGCTAGATCTTATAGAAATATAGAGAACATTCTACCCAACAAAAATATACAATCTTTTCAAGTGCACATGAGACATTTTCTAAATTAGACCATATGTTATGTCACAGATGAAGAATACAAATTCTTGTTATTCATAACATAATTACATAACAAAAACATAATTGATAGCAATTTATTATGTTAGGCCAAAAAGCAATACTAATTAATCAAGATATTTTAAAAGATAGATATACAAAGTATTTTCTTTGACCACAAAAGGACAAACTTAAAAATCAAAATCAAAAGAAAAATTGTTAAATCCTTAATATTGTGAACATTTAAAAATATGCTTTTAAACAACCAATTTATCAGAGAAGAAATCACAGGGGCACTTAGAAATACATTGACATGAATGAAAACGAAAATATACTAAAACTTATGGAATGCAGCAAAAGTGGGTCCGATTGGGAAATTTCAAACTAAAAATACTTACATTGATAAATGCAAAACATTATACACTCTGAAATCCAGGCAAGAGGCAGTAGTTTGAAAGTGCCTGGGTCAGACACAATTTCTGAGCTTGGAGAGCTTCCTGAAGAAGAAGGAGGCAACTGGTACTCCTCTTGGGGAAACAAAGGCTGGTGGCAGGCATTTTGGGCTGAGTACTGGGTTGAGTAGCCAGACAGCTTAGGACCCGGTACAGAAATAAGCCCTAAGACTCCCTGCACTAAGACCAAGCCCCACCCACTAGTGGGCCAGCAGTTTCCATGAGTCATGGCCTGGCAGCCAACCAGCGTGGAGCCAGCATTGCCTATCAGTATTCCCCAGGAGGTGACTCTGCCACAACAAAAGAGCCCATGCAGCCCACCTAGGGAACAACACTAGAGCATATAGATATAGTGAGCACGGTGGAGTATGCTGATGGCCATGTAGGATGTTTCCTATATAAGGCCACATCTCCAAAATTGAGAAACATAACTAAACTACCTAGTATATAGAAATAAATGCAAAGAAATAGGTAAAATGAAGTAACTGTGGAATATTTTCCAAATGAAGGAAGAAACCCAGAAGAAGAGCTAAGTGAAGTGGAGATAAGCAACCTATCTACCTTATAAAATGTTCAGGTAATGATGATAGGAAAGTTCAACAAAATCAGAAGAGAATGAAAGAACACAGTAAGAAGTTTAATGAAGAGTTAGAAAACATAAAAAGACCTAAAAAGAGATGAAGAATAAAATAAACTGAAATACTACAAGGTATTGTAGATGATACAGAATAATGGATCAGCAACTGGAAGACAGAGTAGTAAAATTAATCAAGCTGATTTGAAAAAGCAAAGACCACTTAAGAAACTTCAGGGACAATATCAAGCATACTAAATAATTTGCATGTTATAGCCCCCAGAGGGAGAAGGGAAAGAAAAGGGAGGAGAAAACTTACTTTAAGAACAAATGGCTGAAAATTTCGCTAATTTGGGAAAGGAAATAGACATCCAGGTCCAGGAAGCATAGAGAATCCAAGACACAGTGAACCCAAAAAGAGCCACACCAAGCCACACTCCAATTTATTTTTGCTTTTTAGGGCCATGACCGCAACATATGGAGGTTCCCAGGCTAGAGGTCAAATCGGAGCTATAGCTGCCAGCCTACGCCACAGCCACAGCCACGCCAGATCCGAGATCTCTGCGACCTACACCACAGCTCACGGCAACGCTGGATCCTTAATCCACTGAGCAAGGCCAGGGATCGAACCCTCAACCTCATGGTTCCTAGTCGGATTCATTAACCACTGAGCCATGACGGGAACTCCTGAATTTATATTTTAAAATAAATGTGCAGTATCTCCAATAGACACAATTAAAGAAGTGTAGATGTAGAACAAAAGTTTTTACTAAATGCTCAGTACCTCTTTTTGAGATGCTTTGCTCCTCTATTACAGTCTCAAAAATAAGGCTTTCCAACTAAGAAATTATGATCAACATTATGGTCTGGGCTAAGCAGATCAATTTAGGTTGGTAAAATGACAGATTTTCTCAATGTAAGAATATCTTTGGTTGGCACGTCTATCTTCTACTTCCATAAGCCCCTACTTCAATTATGAAAATTGGAGATTTTATTTAAATAGGCTGTGCTTTATTGTCAAGAATAAAATTACCATGATGACTACATTTTTTTTTTGTCTTTTTGCTATTTCTTGGGCTGCTCCTGCGGCATATGGAAGTTCCCAGGCTAGGGGGCCAATTGGAGCTGCAGCCGCCGGCCTATGCCAGAGCCACAGCAACGTGGGATCCAAGCCACATCTGCGATCTACACCACAGCTCACGGCAACGCCGGATCCTTAACCCACTGAGCAAGGGCAGGGAGCGAACCTGCAACCTCATGGTTCCTAGTCGGATTTGTTAACCACTGCACCATGACAGGAACTCCATGACTACATCTTTAATGCTTATAATACACTTATTATCACAGAGTAAGTATTATATAGTTCTGCTTTCCTTCAATTTAAATTTCTTTTCAATTACACATCTTGTCAGTCTTCATAAGAAGCACAAAAGTTGTTTGGGTACAAATACAACTTGAACATATAAAAAAAAATAAAATCAATTTTATAGGAATGCTGAAGAAAAATACCAAAGCAAAAATGGAATGTATAACATCTAACCATAGTTCATCTAAGGAGCATCTTACTTACCCCTCATTACACTCATACTGAGCATGTGAACCAAACAGTCTACTTCCATTGATGTAGTTAACAAGGCCATTTACAGGATCTCCTAGATTAGGACACGATTTTCCTAAAGGAAAATATTTAAATTTGCTGTTTCATGACAATTTCAAAATAGATTTAAATCAAATGCAAAATTCTACATGGCTTATTTGCATTCATGAGACCTTTATTATTTAGTTATAATTTTCTTTCTTTATTATTTGGCCAAACATGATTCATGTTTACCCAGACATCCAACTGCCCAGAAAAAGATTCTTTGGGGATTTTTCAAGGCGTGAAAAAATGCATTGTCATCTAAAACCTATAGTCACATGAGGAAACTCATCATTGCAGTAGTGGAATATGCATACTAAAATGTGAAAATCTTCAGAGCAATAAAACCTTTTTTTTGGTTTACTTACTTCTACAAGCCTCCTGGAGAGGTGACCATGTGTTATTATCCTGACAAACAGCAGTGGTGGGGAGGGCAGGAACCATGGGATGGAAACCTAGGCGACATTCATATTGTGCATGGTCCCCAGGTCTATAAGTGAGTTGTAGGGCACCCTGGAACCTCATACTTTCAAATCTTGGTGGATCATCACAGGCTTCTAGGTATAAGAGAATAAAAACATGAAAATAAAACACTTCATCTCTGTCATCAGCCTGGGACTGTGGCCTGGCATCAGGTAGTAGTACAGAACAAATAAGAAGGTTCTTGGCCAGATTTTAAATGGCTGTCTGATATTTTTACCAAATGGTAGTAATAGGGGGGAAGAATGTGCCGTTCTTACTTTAAATAACAACCTATTAGCTTTTGGTTTGTTGGGGGATAAGGTGAACTTGCATTCAATAGTAACTTAAAGTGATTACATCAATGCTTTTTGTTTCAAAATATATTTATAAGTGTGTATCCTTTCCTACTCCTGTCTAAACTGATTTCAAAACACACCTATCTTCTAAGAAATCTTCTATAACATATAGCACTCTGCTTAGATTACTCTCCTATAGTTTCAAACACTTGCCACGTCAGTTTCCTTTCAGAAGGCAAGGTCCCAGAGGTCAGGGATTCCATATATTCTTTTTCTGTTGCACTCTGTACACACTGGGTGCTCAAGAAATGCTATGGTAAGAGGTAAATATCAAATAAGCATTGTGGATTTCAGAGAGCAAAATAAATATGGACTAAAGTGTTTTAAAGTTAGACTCCTTTTCATCTGTTTCCAAGTAGTGAATTGAGCATATTATAAGTACATCAACATCCTTTAAATATCAAACTTTAGTAGTTTGAATAACATTATATAAAAAGTTGGTTTCTGGGACATTTCTGTGAAGATAAGATATCTTTCCTTCACTGATTAATGGATCATGAATTTCCTTAGAAGTTTCCTGAAGTGCCAGTTTGGGTTGTTTATCCAGTGTATCTGACAGTAAAGTTGCTATATTGCTATGCTTCTAGAATTTTTTACTTCTGGTGTTTTGGGGGGAGGGGAGGCAGAGTGTGATCTTTCCTCGAATAATGTCATTTTTCCTTCAGTAAGTCTTCTTCCTTTTAATTATCTGTGTACTTGAAAATCTTATAAATCTGTTAGAACATTATGTGAACTAATATGATGGACACACATCAAGTAAAGTCCTACTGGGCTAAAAGACAGCAGAGGCCTCTCTTATAAGGTTAAAGACCTAAGGAGAAAAGAGACCAATTTTAATCCCTGAGGAAACTTTTCTTTCTTACTCCCTGGATCTTGGTTTTTTAGATTGAGACCAACAGAGAGCAACAGAGAACTCTAAAACAAGTGAGCTGTTATCCATATTCTAAATTTTCTAAACTCCACTCTCATACACTGTCTAACATTTCATATCATGCCCTGAAATTGTTTCAACATTAACAAATGTCAACATTTCCACTGTGCTGATCTTGATACATGAATGCTCCTCAATCAGCTGTCCCAAACAAAACAAAAGCAAAAAACAAACAAAAGTTATTAAAACCATTGTTAACAAAAGATTATCATAGAGTTGAATTTTATAAATAACATGAAATATGAGCCAGACATTTTACAGTACAAACAAAATTCGGCTAGAAATGTTATATAATTCCATTTTAGAAATATAAAAACACATATCATTCTAAATTATTCTGGAAGCATCAAGAAAGATATCAAGTAACAGCATGCCAGTAATTAAATTACACAACTGTGCTTTGTTTATGCATTCAATTTCTGTAACTATCTTGAAAGCATAAACGGAAGAGAGAATTCCTAACATGACTCTCATATACCATGGGGCTGTGTATGGAAAAAGTCAGTTGGATGGTTTAATCCATTCACCTAACTTGAAGTACTTCTTTCTACTAGCATGCATCATGAAAGACGTATTTACAGCAATGTGCAGTTTAGAATGTTTGCTTTGGCAACCAGTTGATTACAAGCTTTATACACGGTAATGATTGAGTCCAATACTGTACAGTTTTATAATGACATTTCTTCTTTTGCTCAGAATATAGAATTTTTTTCTGTGAGGATTTTCATATTAAATATCCCTGGCTTCTGAAAAATGGTATCTTGACTAAAACTTTTTTTCTAGATAGTTTACAACACAATTATTATTAGGCTGCCATGTTAGACTTTAACAATAGATACCGTTACATAATATGACGGGCTGAATTCAGAAAAGTCCCCAACGTTACACATGAGTTTCAACAATGTGATATAGTGCTCTACTATGAATAAAGAGAATTTTTCACTCTCTATACACTTGCAAAAATTGCACAGGCCCGCTCTACCTGCTTGCAAACATTAAAAATAACTCTCTAGAGAGACGGGATTAAGATGGCAGAGTAGAAGGGCTGGAGCTCACCTTCTCTCATACAAACAACAAAATTACAACCAATTGCTAAACAACCTTCAACAAAATAGACTGGAAACTGTCAAAAAATATATCCTACTCCAAAGACAAAGAGGCAGCCACATCAAGAAGGGTGGTTATGTGATATAAGCAATCCCATACCCACCAGGTAGGGATCCCAGAGACTGGAAGGTAATTATATCACAAAGGCTCACCCATGGGAGTGAGAGTTTTGAGCCACAAGTCAGGTTCCCACACCTGGGGATCTGGCATTGGGAGGGGGAGCCCCTGGAGCATTTGGCATTTAGAGCCAGTGGGGCTTGTACCAAGGAGCTCCATAGGACTGGGGGAAAAGGAGACTCTACCCTTGAAAGGCACATGTAGTCTTTCTTGTGCACTGGGTCCCAGGGAAAAGAAGAGACTTCATAGGAATCTGGGTCTGACCTGCCTGCGGTTCTTGGAGGATATCCTGAGAAAACGGGGCGTGACCGTGGCTTGTTGTGGAGGAAGGACATTGGACATAAAAGTCTCAGGAATAACCATCAGTGTGAACTCCTCTAGAGGTGGCCATTTTGGAAAAATTTTGCCCCACCCATCAGGGATAAGAAGCCCCAGGGTAAACAACAAACTGGTTGGGAACACAGCCCTACCCATCAGCAAACAGGTGATGGGTAGGGGCAAGCCTTAGGGAGATAGCCACTTCTAATCACTCCCCTAGACAAAGCCTCATCCACCAGAGGGATAAGAATCAGCTCTACCTACAGGCACAAGTCCATCCCATCATGGAGCCTGCAGGAAGCCCCTATACCAGCTTCAGCCTCAAGGTGGGGCAGACATCAGGAGCGAGAGATGCTACAAAGCTATTGTCTGCAAAAAGGAGAACACACTAAAAATCTATACAAAATGAAAAGACAGAACACTGAACATTCTCTGATATAAACCACAGCAATATCTTCTCTGATCCACCTCCTAGTGCAATGACAATAAAAACAAAAATAAACAAATAGAGCCTAATTAAACTTAAAACTTTTTGCACAGCAAACGAAACACTAAAAAAGTGAAAAGACAGGCCACAGAATGGGAGAAAATATTTGCAAATGAAATGACTGAAAAGGGATTCATCTCTAAAATATATAAAAACCTCCTGCAGTTCAAAACCAAAAAAAGAACCCCATAAAAAAAAATGGGCAGAAGATCTAAACAAACAATTCTCCAAAGAAGAAATACAGATGGCAAAAAAACACATGAAAAGATGTTCAACATCACTAATTATTAGAGAAATGCAAATCAAAACTACTATGAGGAAACACTTTACACCAGCCAGAATGGCCATTATCAAAAAGTCTACAAACAATAAGTGCTACAGTGGGTGTGGAGAAAAGGGAACCTTCTTACACTGTTGGTAGGAACGTAAATTGGTGGAATCACTGTGGAAAACAATATGGAGATTCCGCAAAAAACTAAAAATAGAATTACCATTTGACCCAGCAATCTCACTTCCAGGTATCTATCCAGACAGAAACCATGACTCGAAAATGTGCAATAGCCAAGACATGAAAGAAACCTAAATGTCCATTGACAGAGGAGTGGATAAAGAAGATGTTGTCCATATATACAATGGAATTTTACTGAGCCATAAAAAAGAATGAAATAATGGACTTTGCAGCAACATAGGTGGACCTAGAAATTACCTGCAAGGTGAAGTTAGACAGTGAGACACAAACATCGTATGCTATCACTTGTGGAATCTAAGTAAAGGATCCAATCAAGTTATTTGCAGAAGAGAAACTAACTCACAGACTTTGAAAAACTTATGGTTAATAAAGGAGACAGGTTGAGGGGGAGGGATGGGCTGTGTTTGGTGTGGAAATGTAAAATTAGGTTGTGATGATGGTCGTACAACTATAAATATAAAAACATTTATTAAATTTAAAAATTAATAAATAAAAAATGTCTCTGCCACAAGTACACACCCTCATCTTGTCCAGGTGGCACTTTCAGAAAATCATGGTCTCTGACCCAGAATGGAAGCTCAGTGAAACCTTACCATCCAGCCACTTTTCTCACTGTTGACACAAACTATTTAAAAATTTACTTTTTCAAAACGCAGGCTTTAACATATACCCTATCAATATTATTTCTCAAACCCCACTCATTTATAGGCCTCTTAAATGACTTTCAGAATCATTAAGTAGCCTTCTCCTAGCTAAATTCATCCTAACAGTCTCTCCAACAGTAATTGTATTTACCCTGTCTATAACATAGAGCTATTGATCATTCTCTCTTTACTCCCTGCTCCCTGAGAAGCTCTCACTTCTTGCCTTCCAGGTAGCAAACGTCCATGGTTTTCAGCCTGTCCTCTGGCTGCTCTTTTTTCTCTGCCTGATTGGATAAGGTGAGGTCCCTCATGTTTTAGGAACTCTCCTTATTTCATTCTGCAAATCCCCATGGGTGAGAATATATATTCTCATGATGTCAATACCACTGATAAGAGCTGCCTCCCAAATCCTTCTTGCCATCATGGATATCTAGCTGGGAGGCCGAATCTATGTGTTCAATTGACTCCACACCGAGCTTCACTTGGAATTAACAGATTGTTAATTAATCATGTTGGGCATTACATTCCTAGTATTCATTTATCTTATAACTGGAAGCTTATACCTTTTGTCTGCCTTCATCCAATCTCCCCTCCCCATCCCCTCCATCTCTGATAACAAGTCTGATCTCTTTTAACTATGAGATTTTTAAAGTATAATTGACCCATAACCCTATGTTAACTTCTGTCACTCAACATGGAGTGTAACAGGATTCTCGTCGTGGCGCAGTGGTTAACAAATCCAACTGGGAACCATGAGGTTGTAGGTTCCATCCCTGGCCTTGCTCAGTGGGTTAAGGATCCTGGCGTTGCCGTGAGCTGTGGTGTAGGTCACAGACTCGGCTTGAATCCCGAGTTGCTGTGGCTCTGGCATAGGCCGGCGGCTACAGGTCCGATCAGACCCCTAGCCTGCGAACCTCCATGTGCCGTGGGAGCGGCCTTAGAAAAGGCAAAAAGACAAAAAAAAACCCAAAAAACAAACAAAAAAGCAAACAACAAACAAACGAAAAAATAGGGAGTGTAACAGAAATTAACATTTCAAATGATCGCCCTGAAAAGTGTAGTTACAATTTGTCACTGTACAGATATTACATAAATTGACTCCATTCCTAACAGGGTGTATTTCATACTTGTGACTCATTTCTTTTGTACTTGAAACTTTATACCTCTTAAACTCCCTCACCTATTTCTTTCCTCTCCTATCCCCCACCTCTCTGAAAACCAAACTATTCTCTATGACTGTGTTTTCTGCTTACAGTCCTCCCTTTCACATTTACTGTAAAGCTGATTTTACGATGCCGAACTTTGCTTTTGCTTGTCTGTAAAACTTTGGATCGCTCCTTCAAATATGAATAATAGCTTTGCCAGAGAGACTCTCCTTGGCTGTAGGGTTTTTTCTGCCATCACTTTAGCTATATCTTGCTAATCCCTTCTGGCCTGCAGAGTTTCTGCTAAAACGTCAGCTGATATCCTTATGGTAGTTTCCTTGCTTTTCCTTTTCTGCATTTACTCTTCTCTTTATTTTTTAATTTTTGCCACTTTAAGAACAATATGTCTTGTTGTGGTCTTCTTGGATTGATCTTGTTTAGGACTCTGCTTCCTGGATCTTGATGTCTGTTTCCTTTCCAAGGTTATGCAAATTTTCAAATCTGCTCACTTCCATCTCTCTCTGGCTGTCCTTCTGAGGCTACTATGACGCAAATGTTAGTACCATTTATGTTGTCCCTCAGGTCTCTTACACTGTCCTAATTTTTTCCTATTCTTTTTTTTTTTTTTCTGATCAGCATGCATGATTTCCGTCTTCCAGTTTGCTGAGCAATTCCACTGCATCATAGAATCAACTATTGTTTCCTTCTACTGCAATCTTTATCCCAGTTACTGTATTCTTCGTCTCTGTTTGAGTCTTCATATTTTCTAACTCTTTGTTAAAACGTTCTTGCTCTGTTTATCCATCTTTTCCCCAATTTTTTAAGATTCCTATTTATTATAATTGATTTCTAATGTTGTTTATTCCTGCTGTACAGCAAAGTGACCCAGTTATACATAAACATACACATATGTATGTGCAGAAATATATATACATTTTTTATCTCATATTATCCTCCATCATGTTCCTTCACAAGTGACTAGATGTAGTTCCCTGTGCTATACCTTCTCCTAAATTTTTGAGCACCTTTTTGATAATTAACTCAAACATGTTATCAAGTAGATTTGTTGTTTCCACTTAATTCTTCTTCTGGGAATTTATCCTTTTTTTGGGGGGGGGGGCATGTATTCTTCTATTGCCTCACTTTGCCCAATTTGTGTCTTTTATTTCTATATATTTGGTTGACATGTTTTCTGATCTTGGTCTTAAGTAGAAGATATCCTATGGGGTAAAGCAGCATGCCACCCCCTGGTCAATAGCCCTATATTCTCTAGGTGTGTTTTTTATATGGGCTGTGTAGGTACCAGTTTTGTGGTGGGCTAACTACTGCATTCATGCTTGTAGGACTGTCTAGCCCCTTGTCCAGTTGTTTGCCAGGTTCTGCTTTGTGTTGAGGCTGCCGGCCACTAGTGTGTGAGTCTGGGTCCTGGCATGACTGGCTACATGACCAGGGGAATCCCAGTCTTGGTTCCAGCCCACTGGTAGGTGGGTCCAGGCCACAATGTGCCCAGATGTTCAGCCCTGGAGGGGTAGGACCATGGAACCCACTCTCAGGGCGGCAGGCCATGGGACCAGGGGCCCTAGAGCTAGCGTTAGCCTGCTGGTGGTGGGGCCATGGTCCAGATGAATCTCACAGCTGGTGTTGGTTGGTTGATGGGAGGGTTCAATTCCTGACATAGCTGGCTGAGAGGCCCAATGTGTCTGGGAGGCTGTGTCAGCTTGCTGGTGGGCAGGTCCCAGCACTAATAAGAAAGGGGTATGATTCCAAAATGGTACCTGACAGCACCAGTGTCCTTGTGGTGGGATAAGCTCCCCAAATTGGTGGTTGCCAGCATCTGTATCCTCACTGCTTCCTCTCTCTTCATAAAGCTCTCCAGGATCAGCCAGTGGGTCTGACCCAGGCTCCTTTCAAATTACTGCTTCTGCCCTGGGTCCTAGAGCATGTCAGATTTTGTGTGTGCCCTTAAAGACTGGAGTCTATTTCCTAGAGCCTCCTGGTTCTCCCAGAATAAGCACCACTAGCCTTCAAACCAAATGCTCTACGGGCTCATCTTGCCTGGGCAGGACCCTGAACTGGGGAGCCCAATATGGAGTAGAGATCACAATATTCTGTGACTTTAGGTTTGCTTTGTAGGAGTTGTCATTTTCTTTCTGTGGTTCTTCACGGTGCTTGATGGCACTTCATGGTTCCTCTGCCAATGCCTCTGAAGTAGTGAATACCTATTTAATTCTAAAGATTCAACATTTTAGACACAAGAGGCCTTTCTTTTGCTTTCCAATAGTTTATGCTATAGGGCAAGTCTCCAGTTTTTCTTATCTGAGCTCTCTGATGATATCAGCAAGTGGACACTTTTCATCCTTCACTGCCTCTGTCAGAGGTATTGCTCGGTGGCCACATTATTGCTTCTTATCCCTTTGTGGTCACTGGTGCCTTGCTGCTGTCAATATCACTGGCATCACTGCATGAGATACAGGGAGGTTGGGTTCTTCTGCCCCATCCTGAATCCTGAGTCACAGCCTTGATTGTCACTGGGGGACTGGGAGGGTGGGGTTTTGTAGCTGGAGTCCCACCCACAGCCCTCTCTCATTTGACTAGCTACATGCACAGCATAAGCTTCCCAGCCCCACAGGAAGCAAATAGTAGCTTCCTTGCAATACCCTCAGCACCACTGGACAGATTACTCCTATAAAGTACACACAAGGGAACACCTTGTGAAGAGGCTTCCCCAGCCCAGCACAGCCCAGGGAGACATAAATACCTCACTGGCAAGGTATCACTCCGCAACACATGCAAACCCTCCCCACCCACAGGGCATCAGACTAGCAACGTTCCAAGGTACCTGGCATTCAACAGCAAGCCATCACCTCTAGCACCGGATAAGCGCTCCAGCCCCTGACACGGCTCAGTCCCAGAAACATCCTGCATGTAGTGACCCAGCTTGATCCTTGGTCCCGCCACCTGGCACCACTCAGTGCCCATCACCTCTTAAGGCTTCTCCTTGGGCACTACGTGAGTCCCTGTTCCCTTTGATCCCTGCAAAGCACGGCTGGGGTAATCTCTGGCCAAATCGTCTACCCCAACTCCATTGATACCAGTTGGACCCAGCCCCTCAATCCAACCCAAGCCATAAGTAAAGCTCCCCCCGCCCTCGGTGCACGTCCGCTTGCCTCCTGACCTGATCTATTTCGCCCTTGATGAGCATACCCTATTCAGGCTCCTACCAGAGAATATGGGTAGCAGGAACACTAAGACCTCCAAAAGCATCCTAACGAACTACCAAGTAAAAACAGGACCCTCAGGGCGGCCAGGAGCTCCATGCACCTTACGCAAGATACTATTTTTGAGGCACTTAGTAACCTGAGTCGAGTTCAGCAGAGACCTTTCTGAATTCAATTACCAGACGCAACAATCCCAAGATTCACAAAGTGTCAGGTGTTGTCACACAGATGGGCGTGGCCTGGGCCAAGCCATAGAAGGAGTGAAGGTCTGGCCGGGCCAATGAGCGGGCTGAAAGGCGTGGACTCGAGCCTAGGGGCGGCCTTAAGGCCTGGAGAGGTGGGGCGCAGCGCTTAGCTGGGGGGGTCTGTATTCTGGAGACCTAACCAAGCACCCTGGTGCGATATGGAAACAGCTGGTTTAGAGCCTCTTTGTAAACAGATTGTTATCACCTTGCAGAGGAAGGATGGGAAGGAATCAAGGGTTGGCGAGGTCATGATTGTCCTTTTTCTGGAATGCTGGATTGAAGAATAAGGGCGTCGACTGGAAAATAGAAACCTCGAGCTCAGACAGTGGACCACCATGCGGCAGAGGCACCTCTCAGGGTGTCAAGTTTGGACCTGGAGCACACCAGGCTGTCCAGACACCTGGACTTTGCTCAATCTTTGGCATTGGTGAGGCATAATTTGAGAAAATAGGTGAGGTTTCCATTCTCGAGCGTCTGCTACTTACGCCTGTCTTGACCTGATTTCAAAATCAAGACAGGTTTGGCGAGTTCCCGTCGTGGCTCAGTGGTTAACAAATCTGACTAGGAACCATGAGGTTGCAGGTTCGATCTCTGGCCTTGCTCAGTGGGTTAAGGATCCGGCGTTGCCGTGAGCTGTGGTGTAGGTCGCAGACGTGGCTCGGATCCCGCGTTGCTGTGGCTCTGGTATAGGCCGGCGGCTACAGCTCCGATTCAACCCCCTAGCCTGGGAACCTCCATATGCGGTGAGAGCGGCCCAAGAAATGACCAAAAAAAAAAAAAAAAAAAGGTTTGACCATTGTCCTCCCAACTGCTAATGTCAGTGAGTCTCCCTTGTACTCCCAGGAGAGGGCTCCTGGGAAGGTAAATTTTTAAATAACTGACCATTAGCATATACGGTCTCAACTCTGTGGGGCCCTTGCCCTTGAGCAACTAGATATTTTATTGAAGATGAAATATATGTGCATGAAAAAGTTAAGGGACGGGGTGCATTAAATGGCAAATTCATGTCAATAATCAATGTCATTAGAGCTGGGATGGGTAAAAGTTGGTTAGGTGAAGGGGATAAGGGGGACAGATTTTCTGTTGAAACCATCTTGTAAACAATGTTGAAAAATTAACAATGAACAAGATTTGTAGAAATGTTAAGTCAACCCTTATGACTAGGAAAGGTAACAAAAAGGAACATGACCAACATGAAAAAGCAAACAAAAGGAACTGACATCATCTCTATATTAGTTGGCAAAGAATACAAGGGTCAGTCAATGTGGGTAAACATATCAGGGGATCAGAACCCTCAAACTTTTAGGTTTTAACATAACTTTTTTGTATGTTAAAAGTTTTAAAATGGACCTGACTTTTTTTTTTTTTTTTTTTTTTGCTTTTTAGGGCCACACCCGCAGCATATGGAGGTTCCCAGGCTAGGGGTCAAATCAGAGCTGTAGCCGCTGGCCTGCACCACAGCCACAGCCACAGCCACAGCAATGCAGGATCCAAGCTGCATCTGCAAAGTACAGCACAGCTCACAGCAAAGCCAGATCCTTAACCCAATGAGAAAGGCCAGGGATAGAACCTGTCTGTGTCCTCATGGATGCTAATCAGATTTGTTAACCACTGAGCCACGATGGGAAATCTGAAAAATGGACATAACTTTTAAACCACCAGTCATGTTTAGAGTTTATCCCAAAGAAATAGTCAGAGCTGTGAACAAAGATGTATTGTCGGAAAAAAATTAAACCCTATTATTTAGCAGAAATTTTAAGGATTTTATGGGAAGTAGTTTATGGGATAGAATTTTGTATAGCAAGCAGTGTAAAAAGAATATCATGAGAAACTATGATAAAAACCTAAGTGGAAGAAGCAGACTCCAAATCATCGTGTATCTTTTGTCATTCCTTTTACAAAAATTGTATACTAATACATATAAAAAGAAATTAATTGGAAATATATCTAAATTAACCAATAGTTGATAGGATTATGGATATTTCATTTTCTTTGTGCTTTTCAGCTTTCTACACTGACCCTAATGTTACATTTTTAATCAAGTTAAAAAAATTTGCTTACCTCAAACCTTTATTTCCAGTGCCATTTTGTTCATAGAATGGCAGGCTAGAGCCTGTATCACACAGAGTTAAGATATGAGAGCGTTAGTCTTGGTGCCCGATCCACAGAGAGGCTAAACAAACAAAAAATGTCTGAGTTTGGAGCAGAGAAAGGTTTTATTTCATAGCCATGCAAAGAGATGGATGGCTCCCGTCCATGAATATCCCAAAATCCCCCAGCCAAACCTACAAAATGTTTTTAAAGGCAAAGTGAGGGAGGGGTGTGGTTGGTTATTGGAAACTTATTAGAGGAGTAATCCTTGTTCTTGCAGCTGTTCACAGAGATCAGGTCACGATGTTTCTGTAAACCTCCAAAAGGATACAGGTTGTACTTCAGAGAGGAGCTAAAGCAGAGGCTGTGGGGGAAGGGCCTGCCGCCAGAAGGCTCCAAAGTGTCCTGCTAGGTTACAAGAGGATGGTGAGGAAACGGAAAATTTCACTATAAACCTCAAATACGTCAGTTGGAATTAAAAATTCTATATACATATAAACAATTTTATATCTGAGAAATGCTAAAGATCATCTGGGATAAGCAAATTGTGGAATTTCCTCTTCCTCCCAAAGCAACACAATTTTTGGAATACTTGGCAGAACATATAAAACACCAGGTATGGGTGTGGTAAACACCTTGTATCTTGGGCTATAAAATCCAGAATCTTCATGATAACACAAGCAAAGGAGATTTTAGGCAGTGAAAGGAGACACAATGAGAGGGAAATTGTCATTTCTTTCCACTCTTACAGTTGTGAAAGAATTATGTAACCACAATGTTCTTCAGCTCAAGGTGGTCAATAATTTGTGAAATGACAAAATCCATTTATTGTTCTCTGCAACCATCTGCACACAATATTATATGCATATTATATAGCAAGAAAACGAAAAAATTTCTGCTATTTTTAGGCTTAAAAGTAAGATTTTTTTTTATACCCTGAGAATATTTAAAAGTCAGGGAAAGAAATATGGCTAGTTATTATATTCCTAGTTACAGGTGCCAGATTTGATTCAGAAGTTGGGTTTTTACGGAAACTACTAAAATCAGTGAAATTTCTACACCTGGGGCTCATCAAGTCGTTCTAAAGATAATTGAAGATTTTCACATAGGTTTCTTTAACTTATTTTAATTTGGCCCAACTCAGACTCCATTTGAAAGATTCTGAGATTAGTTCCCAATTTTTCTGGCAAGCTGCATAGGGCAGGGATATTTTCTTGCTGTATCTCTAGTTTTGAGGCATTTCTAGACCTATACTAGGTGCACAATAAGTGCCTATCAATACTGAATAGGTCAGAGGTTAGCCCTTTTTCAAAAGTTAATTTCCTAGAAGGTAAGCAGAAAATAGCTGATTAATTAAAAGAAAATAAAAATGGCTTCTGGGACTCAGCAATGGCTAAAATCTCTGAAAGATGACAGTTTGAACTAAGGAAGTGACTTGTCAAATGCCTTAAAAGTCCACAGGAGGGCAGCAGTACTATGAGTAAAAGGGTAACCTTTTCTGGATGAGCCTGGAAATGATGAAAACAATGCAGTCTAGGAAAAAGGAAACAAACAAATGAACCAAAGACCCCCCCCAAAACCAAACAGTGTGTTTATTCAATGTTGCATTGTTTCTGGAAGTCAATAGACTATGTTAAAATCTGCTCTTGAGTAAAAATATATGAATTTTTTAACATGCAAAAATATTTATTCTTGGTTATGGTATTGCCAGCAATTATTAAGATTTAGAATACCAGAGTTGCCTGTTTTCCTTAAACCTAGATTTTTTTTCTGCAGGATGCAACTGCTTGATGTGGGACCTCAGCTCTCAGACCAGGGACTGAACCTAGGCTGCAGTGGTATAAGTGCACTAGGCAACAAGGGAACTCCCTAGATATAGTCTTTAACTATTTAAATTCCTATCTACCCTAGCAGTCTTCGGAATTCTTATAGAGGACTTCTACTGTTGGTTACTTTGAAAGCTTGACATATATATTTTATTCCAATATAAAAATATACTATAATCTCACGTGAAAGACAAACTGATAAATGCATTCTTTTTACATTCAAAGTAATTTTTATCCAGTGCTGATATTAGAAAGATTACTTTTTTTGCCACAGAGAGCCTTTTTTGGTTAAGCAGAATATCTTAATTCAAGTTTCAGACATTTTCTGATTTCTTTAATAGGATGAAAAAAACCCACAAATTTATTCTGTAAGTATAAGCACTCATCTGTCTGTATAAGTTCATATGTGGAAGTGGACTCTGAGGCTTGAACCACTAATGCAGATGATCTCAGCCTGAGCTGCATGTTAGAATCACTTGGGAAGCTCTAAAGAATCCCAATGCCAGGCCACAGCCCAAGTCAATGCCATGACAGTTCTCTGGGAGGGAGGGGGGTGGACCCAGGCATCAGTAAAACTCCCCAGGGGATTCCAGTGTGCAGCCATGGTTTAGAAACCCAGAGGCCTGAAGTTACGGTTTCACAATCAGATTTAATTCAAATTTGCAAAGATATAAGTATTTACTTTATTTGCATTAATTAAAACAAACTCCATTATTAGTACAGACACCTAAGTGTTATGGTTCATGGTTGGGACTTGGACTTTTAATTACTCAGCCACATCCATGCATTAAAGTGATGTGGAATATATGTCTTCTACCCTACACATGTGCAGAAATATTTGAAAGTAGTTCACTCAAGGCCAGGAAACAAGGAGGACTCTGGGAGCTGGGCAGAAATCAGGAAATGCTGCACGGAATGGACGCTGTGAGCTGGCCCTTGGAAGATGCCCAGGATGGGACAGGACCAGACGTGCTTCAGGCAACAGTGAAAAAAGAATACAGTAGAGAACACAGGGCAGGTGGTCTGGCTTGGCTGAGAGCAGGTCATCTGAAGTGTGACAGAAAGAGAAGGCTTGGGAAGAAGAGTTGTGAATTAACTATAGAAAGCCTTCAAGTATCATGAAAGAAACTTGGACTTCATGCTGTAGGTAATGTGGTGGGACTGAACACATATTGAGCAGGGGAGGCACATGATGGGCTGGGAGGGGAGAAGCCTGGACGCACTTAAGGCTCTGAGAAATGAGGGACAGGAGTGGGGACTGGGGGAGGGGAATATTTTCAGAAGGTGGGCCCCAATGAGCAGCATATTCTGATGAAACACACTGGAAATCAATGCATCATCATGAATAAAATGTCTCTAAAGCTACATTACCTTTTAGCAGATCAAAAGATGCAATTTTCAGAAAATGAACAATAAATGGGCCTGCCACTCTATGATGAATATATTCCTGCAGTTTTAAGAAACCTTTAAGTGGAGTTCCCATCATGGTGCAGTGGTTAACAAATCCGACTAGGAACCATGAAGTTGCAGGTTCGATCCCTGGCCTTGCTCAGTGGGTTAAGGATCCAGCATTGCTGTGAGCTGTGGTGTAGGTCGAAGATGCGGCTCAGATCCCGTGTTGCTATGGCTCTGGTGTAGGCTGGCAGCAGCTCTGATTAGATCCCTAGCCTGGCAACCTCTACATGCCGCAGGTGCGGCCCTAGAAAAGGCAAAAAGACAAAAAAAGAAAAAAGAAAAGAAACCTTTAAGTTCAAATACACTTTTATCTCTCATTTAAACATTTCTAAAGAAAAATGGTTTCCCTGTGTTTTTAAGTAATTGACAAATTATTTCACAAACAGAACATAAAGTGTATTTGCACATGTATTTCAATCTCACAAATATATTAAGGGGGGAACACTGAAGTGGAAACTTTGAAAGTCCATTTTGGTAAGCATGATAGTCTTTGGTTGCAAACACTCTTTGAAGGTTTTTTAAAAATAAAAACTACAGCCATCCCTTGTTTCTAAGAATGTGTTACAGTCTTGAAAATAGATACAATAAAACTTCAACTCTATATTTATCCCAGAACTCCTCTTTATTTCTGCTCAAACTTATCTTCTAAAGTGTCTCACTGGAGATTCCAAAGGGAAGGAACACTTAGTGTCCTAAAAACAAGTCCTCAGGGAATAAAATAATTTTTACGCTGGTCCACTTTTTTTATTTTTAATTTATTTTTTATTGTTATTTCCCCAACACACTTCCCCCCCCCCCCCGCCACTGTACAGCATGGGAACTCAGTTACACATACATGTATACATAAAATTTTTTCCTCCCATTGACGTCTGATTCATCATTCCTACCTTTATCGAGGCAACATTTCTTTGCCCTGACATATGCTACTAACTATAAAAGTGTAAAACAAAACCTGTAAGAGTGTTATTCGAATTAGAATGGCAGTCCATCCTCTTTGGCCTCTGGCCTATTGGAAAGAGGCCCTGCCAGGTGTGAGGACAGAGGAGAGGGCTGGGATCTGTGTCACCTGAGCATCAAGAGCTACCTGAGCTGTTTCCTCTTTTCCTCCCTTTGCGTGAACAACAGCAGATCCACAAAGTTTGCTTTTCTGAAGTATGTGGCTTCATTTTTACTCAGCCCTTTATGGACAAGGTGAGGTGCCCACGAAGACTGAGATCCTGACGCAGCTTGAGGTTCTCTGATGAATTTATTCTCTACATTAGCTGCCTACCTGCAGATGACACATTTACAGAAAGAGATGTCTTTATTCAAGTTGGGAGGGAAGGCCACCCATGGCCAGAATTTAGAGTGGATTCTAATTGTCTAAAGAGTAGAATTCTTTTTAGGCAAACTAGAAGGTCACTTTACACTGAGCTAACATTCTTATTATAGGTGTTAGAGCCCTCCTCCTTTTTCCAGAAGCCCGAAACTGACGCTGAATTCTTCTTAATTTCCTAGACTGGCTTATTGTTATTGAAAATGGTGAATGCCATATATAAACTTTATAGCTTTTCTCAATCACAAAGAAGTTACATGTAATTTTTTAAAATACAATTTTACCCCTTTAAGAGTTTTCAATAATAATCTTAAGACAAATGTGTTTAAATTCTCAGTATTCAGTGTTCTTATTTTTACTAAGGGCTGAAGTAGTCTACACACATTTCTAAAAGCTTTTTATAGTAATATATATAGCATATTTTGGGATTGTAGATGAATAAATATAAATAGGTGGTATTAACTTTGTTTTCTTTTTTAATCTCTCAAGGCTGTGTCCTTATTTATTTATTTATTTTTATTTTTTATTTATTTTTATTTATTTTTATTTACTCAATTTATCACATCTGTAGTTGTATAATGATCATAACAATCCAATTTCACAGAATTTCCATCCCATAACCCAAGCACATCCCCCCACCCCCCAAACTGTCTCCTCTGGAGACCATAAGTTTTTCAATGTCTGTGAGTCAGCATCTGTTCTGCAAAGAAGTTCCGTCTGTCCTTTTTACAGATTCCACATGCCAGTGAAAGCATTTGATGTTGGTGTCTCATTGTATGGCTGACTTCACTCAGCATGATAATTTCTAGGTCCATCCATGTTGCTAAAAATGCTGGTATTTCATTCCTTTTAATGGCTGAGTAATATTCCATTGTGTATATGTACCACTTCTTCTTGATCCACTCTTCTGTCGATGGACATTTAGGTTGTTTCCATGTCTTGGCTATTGCAAACAGTGCTACAATGAACATCGGAGTACATGTGTCTTTGAGAGACATGGTTTTCTCTGGATAGATGCCCAGGAGTGGGATTGCTGGATCAAATGGTGGTTCTATGTTTAGTTTTCTGAGGAAACTCCATACTGCTTTCCACAGTGGTTGCACCAATTTACAATCCCACCAACAGTGTACTAGTGTTCCTTTTGCTCCACACCGTCTCCAACACTTATTGTTTGTAGACTTTTGGATGATGGCCATTCTGGCTGGTGTCAGGTGGTACCTCAGAGTGGTTTTGATTTGCATTTCTCTAATAATGAGTTATGCTGAACATCTTTTCATGTGTTTTTTGGCCATCTGTATGTCTTCTTTGGACAACTGTCTGTTTAGATCTTCTGCCCATTTTTTGATGGAGTTGTTTGGTTTTTTGGGTATGGAGCTGCAGAAGGTGTTTATAAATTTTGGAGATTAATCCCTTGTCAGCTGATTCACTTGCAAAGATTTTCTCCCACTCTGTGGGTTGTCTTTTCATTTTGTTTAGGGTTTCCTTTGCTGTACAGAAACTTTGAAGCTTGAGTAAGTCCCATTTGTTTATTTTTGTCTTTGTTGTCAATACTCTGAGAGGTGGATCTGAGAAGATGTTGCTGTCGTTAATGTCAGAGAGTGTTTGGCCTATGTTTTCCTCTAAGAGTTTTATAGTGTCTGGTCTTCTATCTAGGTCTTTAATCCATTTGGAGTTTATTTTTATGTATGGTATTAGGGAGTGTTCTAATTTCATTCTTTTGCATGTGGCTGTCCAGTTTTCCCAGCACCACTTATTGAACAAGCTGTCCTTTCTCCATTGTATATTCTTGCCTCCTTTGTCAAAGATTAGTTGGCTGTAGGTGCGTGGGTTGAATTCTATCTGGGCTTTCTATCTTGTTCCACTGATCTATATGTCTGTCTTTGTGCCAGTACCATATGGTTTTGATGACTGTTGCTTTTTAGTATAGTCTGAAGTCCGGGAGCCTGATTCCTCCAGCTCCATTTTTCTTTTTCAGGATGTCTTTGGCTATTCTGGGTCTTTTGTGAGTCCAAACAAACTTTAAAATATTTTTTTCAAGTTCTGTGAAAAATGTCCTTGGTAATTTGATAGGGATTGCATTGAATCTGTAGATTGTCTTAGGTAGTATAGTCATTTTGATAATATTGACTCTTACAATCCAAGAGCATGGTATATCTTTCCATCTATTTGTGTCATCTTTGATTTCTTCCTCAGTGGCTTACAGTTTTCAGAGTACAGGTCTTTTGTCTCTTTAGGTAGGTTACTCCTAGGTATTTTATTCTTTTGGATGTCATGGTAAACGGGATTGCTTCCCTAATTTCTCTTTCTGATCTTTCATTGTTAGTGTATAGAAATGCCGTCCATTTCTGTGTATTAATTTTGTATCCTGTGACTGCCAAATTCATGGATGAGCTCTGGTAGTTTTCTGGTAGAGTCTTTAGGATTCTCTAGGTATAGTATCATGTCATCTGCAAAGAGTGATAGTTTTACTTCTCCCTTTCCAATTTGGATTCCTTTTATTTCTTTTACTTCTCTGATTGCTGTGGCTAGGAATTCCAAAACTATGTTGAAGAGTTGTGGTGAGAGCAGACATCCTTGTCTTGTTCCTGATCTCAGCGGGAATTCTTTCAGCTTTTCACCATTGAGAATGATGTTCGCTGAGGGTTTGTCACATATGGCCTTTATTATGTTGAGGTAGTTTGCCTCTATGCCCACTTTCTGTAGGGTTTTTATCAGAAATAGGTGTTGGATTTTGTCCAAGGCTTTTTCCGTGACTATTGAGAGGATCATGTGGTTTTTATTCTTCAGTTTGTTAACGTGGTGTATTGCACTGATGGATTTGCAGATATTGAAGAACCCTTGCATCCCTGGGATAAATCCCACTTGATCATGATGTATAATCCTTTTAATATATTGTTGGATGTGGTTTGCTAGTACCTTGTTAAGGATTTTTGCATCAATGTTCATCAGTGAAATGGGCCTGTAGTTTTCTTTTTTGTGGTATCTTTGTCTGGTTTTGGTATCAGGGTGATGCGTTTGGGATTATCCCTTCCTCTGCAATTTTTTGAAATAGTTTCAGAAGGATAGGTGTTAGCTCTTCTCTAAATGTTTGATAGAATTTGCCTGTGAAGCCATCTGGTCCTGGACTTTTATTTGTTGGAAGTTTTTAAATCACAGTTTCAATTTCAGTTCTTGTGATTGGTCCATTCATCTTTTCTATTTCATCTTGGTTTAGTCTTGAAAGATTGTACTTTTCTAAGAATTTGTCCATTTCTTTTAGGTTTTGCATTTTATTGGCATGTAGTTGCATATAGTAGTCCCTTATGATCCTTTGTATTTCTGTGATGACCATTGTTACTTCTCCTTTTTTATTTCTAATTTTATTGATTTGAGTCCTCTCTCTTTTTTTCTTGATAAGTCTGCCCAAGGGTTTATCAATTTTGTTGATCTTTTCAAAGAAGCTGCTTTTCATTTCATTGATCTTTTCTATGGTTTTCTTTGTTTCTATTTCATTGATTTCTGCTTTGATCTTTATGATTTCTTTCCTTCTACTAACTTTAGGTCTTATCTGTTCTTCTCTCTTGAGCTGCTTTAGATGTAAAGTTAGCTGGTTTATTTGAGCTTTTTCTTGTTTCCTGAGGTGGGCTTGTATTGTTATAAACTTTCCCCTTAGAATGGCTTTTACTGCATCCCATAGGTTTTGGAGTGTCATATCTTTGTTGTCATTTGCTTCTAGGTATTTTTTAACTTCCCCTTTGATTTCTTCAGTGATCCATTGGTTGTTTAGTAGCATGTTGTTTAGTCTCCACGTGTTTGTGTTTTTTGGAGATTTTTTCTTGTTGTCGATTTCCAGTCGTATGGTGTTGTGGTTGGAAAAGATGCTTGATGTGATTTCAATTTTCTTAAAGTTACTGAGGTTGGATTTGTAGCCCAGGATGTGATCAATCTTAGAGAATGTTCCATGTGCACTTGAGAAGTATGTTTCTTCTGTTGCTTTTGGATGGAATGTCCTATAAATATCTAAGTCCATTTGGTTTAATGTATCATTCAGGGCCTGTGTTTCCTTACTGATTTTCTGTCTGGATGATCCGTCCATTGCTGTAAGTGGGGTGTTAAAGTCCCCCACTATGATTGTGTTATTGTCTATTTGTCCTTTTAAGGTTGTTAGCAGTTGCCTTATATATTGTGGTGAACCTATGTTGGGTGTGTAGATATTTAAAATTGTTATACCTTCTTCTTGGATTGATCCTTTGATCATTATGTAATGACCTTCTTTGTCCCTTAAAATAGTCTTCATTTTGAAGTCTATTTTGTCTGAGTATTGCTACTCCAGCTTTCTTTTGATCCCCGTTTGCATGAAATATTTTCTTCCATCTTCTCACTTTCAATTTGTATGTGTCCCTGGAAGTGAAGTGGGTGCCTTGAAGACAGCATATACATGGATCTTGTTTTTGTATCCATTCAGCCAGTCTGTGTCTTTTGGTTGGGGCATTTAGCCCATTAACATTTAAGGTAATTATTGATATGTATGTTCTTATTGATATGTACCATTTTATTAATTGCTTTGGATTTGTTTTTGTTGCTCTTTTTTCTTCCCTTCTTTTCTTGTTCTCTCCTCTTCTGGTTTGATAACTATCTTTAGTGTTGTATTTGAGTTGACTTTTGTGTATCAATTGTAGATTTTTGGTTTGCAGTTATTCTGAAGTTTTGATATGAGTCTATATGTATATGAGTTTGTTTTAAGTTGTTCTCTTAATTGCAAGTTCTTCTCCAGTGTCCTGCATTTGTACCCTTCCCTTCTCATGATCTGATTTTGGTGGTATAATTGTACATGGATGATTTCATATCTTTACTGTATATATGCCTTTACTGGTGAGCCCTGTCATTTGTGGCGTTTTTGTTTCCTGTGCTGTCTTTTCTTTTCTGCCTAGAGAAGTTCCTTTTGTATTTGTTGTAAGGCTGGTTTAGTGTTGCTGAATTCTCTCAGCTTTTGCTTGTCTGTGAAGGTTTTGATTTCTCCTTCAAATCTGAATGAGAGCCTTGCTGGGTAAAGTAATCTTAGTTGGAGGTTTTTTCCTTTCATCATGTTAAGTACATCATGCCACTCCCTTCTGGCCTACAGAGTTTCTACTGAAATATCTTCCGATAACCTTATTGGGGTTCCCTTGTATGTTACTTGTTTCTTTTCCCTAGCTGCTTTCAAGATTTTCTCTTTGTCTTTAATTTTGGTCAGATTGATTAATATGTGTCTCAGTGTATTCCTCCTTGGGTTTATTTTATATGGTACTCATTGTGCTTCCTGGATTTGAGTGAGTGGTTCCTTTCCCATGTTAGGGAAGTTTTCGGCTATTATCTCTTGGAATATTTTTTCTGTCCCCTTCTCTCTCTCTTCTCTTTCTGGCACCCCTATAATATGGATCTTGGGGCGTTTAATGTTGTCCCAGAGTTCTCTGAGACTCTCTTCATTTGTTTTCAATCTTTTTTTTCTGTTCTGCATCTGTAATTTCCACTAATCTGTCCTCCACCTCGCTTATTGGTTCTTCTGCCTCCTGTATTCTGCTGTTAGCTGCTTCTAGTGAATTTTTTCTTTCAGTTATTGTATTTTGCCTCTCTTCTTATTTAAGTTTTATATCTTGTATCTCTTTCCTCAGTGTTTCCTGTAAGTTATCCATCTTTGCCTCCAGTTTATTTCCAATGTCTTGCATCATCTTCAGCATTAACAGTCTCAAGTCTTTTTCCTGGAGGTTGAGAATCTCATCGCTTAGCTGTTTTTCTAGGGTTTTTCCTTTCTCCCTCATCTGAGTCATAGTTCTCTGTCTTTTCATTTTTATAGGTTTTTGGTGTGGTGACCTTTTTACAGATAATAGAGTTGTAGCTTCTCTTACTTCCGGTGTCTGCCCCTCCTTGTGGCTGAAGTTGGTATGGGGGCTTGATGTAGGCTTCCTGATGGGAGGGGCTGATGCTTGCCCTCTGGTAGGTGGAGCTGATTCTAATCCCACTGGTGGGTGGGGCCTTGTCTCTGGATGGGATTAGAGGTGGTGTTGTGCCTGAGGGGTCTTTAGGCAGCCTGTTTACTGAGGGGCTGTGATCCCACCTGGATTGTTGTTTGCCCTGGGGCTTCTCAGCTGACTGATGAGTGGGGCCAGATTTTCCCAAAATGGCCACCTCCAGAGAAAGGCACCTGCTGAATATTCCCAAGAGCTTTGCTTCCAATGTTCTTCCCTCACAACAAGCCACATTCACCCCTGTTTTCCCAGTATGTCCTCTAAGAACTGCAGTCAGGTTTGACCCAGATTCCCTTGGAGACTGCTTTGCCCTGGGGCCCAGTGCACGTGAAAGTCTGTGTGCACCTTTTAAGAATGGGGTCTCCGTTTCCCCCAGACCCGTGGAGCTCCTGCACACAAGCCCCTTTGGCCTTCAATGCTAGATGTTCCAGGGGCTCTTTCTCCCAGTGGCAGATCCCCACATGTGGGAGTTTGATGTTGGGCTCAGAACTCTCACTCCGGTAGGTGAGTCTCTGTGAACCAGTTAGTTCCCAGTCTGTGGGGCTTCCCACCCAGGAGGTATAGGGTTGTTTATATCACGTAATCACCCCTCCTACCTCTTTTTTTGTTTGTTTGTTTTTTGTTTTTTTGTTTTGTTTTTTGTCTTTTTGCCATTTCTTGGGCCACTCCCGCGGCATATGGAGATTCCCAGGCTAGGGGTCGAATCAGAGCTGTAGCCACCGGTCTACGTCAGAGCCACAACAACGCAGGATCCGAGTTGCATGTGCAACGTACACCACAGCTCACGGCAATGCCAGATCGTTAACCCACTGAGCAAGGGCAGGGACCGAACCCGCAACCTCATGGTTCCTAGTCGGATTCGTCAACCACTGCGCCACAACGGGAACTCCCCCTCCTACCTCTTGATGTGGCCTCCTCTTTGTCTTCTGGAGTAGGATATCTTTTTTAAGGTTTCTGGTCCATTTGGGTAAAGATTGCTCAGCCTTTAGTTGTGAATTTTGTTGTCTTTAGGCGAGAAGTTGAGCTCCAGTCCTTCCATTCCACCATCTTAATCCCATCTCAGTTGGCATTTACTTGAACAGAAAAGATTCCAAAATCACTTTCTTTACAAATGAAATGTGATTTCATTTTGAATTATATTCTCTGACTTTGGAGATTTTATTTTAAAAAATCACATTTTCTTGCCTTAATACTACCAGGGACACTGTCTTGAATTACCCTATCAATTCAACTGCTCTTTTCAGGAAAATAGGCAAGATATTCAATCCCAAATCCCTACACATTTCAGTGAAGCAGAAAAGATGGCAACTCCATTCAAGTTACATTAAAACGTTAGCATCATGACTTAACAATTGCATTCATTAGAGTGGAAGAAATTAGAGTATAGATTTCGTAGATTTTTCTTCCCATTTGGTTTCACTGAGACATAGTGACACATAGGCATATCTCGAAATATTGCAGGTTTGCTTCTGGATCACTACATTAAAGCCAGCTTCACAGTGAAATGAGTACTATGACCTGTATGAGTCCCCAGTTTTATATTTGCACTGTTCTGTGGCCTATAGTGTGTCTAATAGCATAATGTATTTAAAAAAAACAATGTACATGACTTAATTAAAAAATAATTTATTGCTAAAAGTACTAATAATTATTTGCGTCTTCAGTGAATAACAGCAGTGACATGAAATATAATTGAACAGAGATCACCATAACAAACAAAATGATGATAATAAAAAATTTAAATAGTGCATGAATTATCAAAATGTGACACAGAGACACAAAATGAGTAAATGTTGTTGGGAAAATGGCACCAATAAACTTGCTGGTGTAGGGTTTCCATAAACTGTGAAAATTGCCATCTCTGCAACGTGTGACAAAGTGAAGAAGAAAAGGAGGTAACCTGTATAAAACTGTTTAAGTTGAGGGTATACAGCATGACTTGATAATGTAAATATTATGAAATGATTACAATAAATTCTTAATATGCATCACCTCTCATAGTTACAAAAATTTTTTTTTATTCTTCCTTGTGATCAGAACATCAAAGACCTACCCTCTAACAACTTGTAAAGCTGTCATCCCTTGATATCTGAGGGGGATTGGTTCCAGATTCCCATCCTCTTCCCCTACAAATAAAATCCTGAATGTTCAAGTCTCTTATATATTGTGGAAAAGCACAACCAGCTCTCCATAGCCACAGATATGGATGGGAGACCATCAAATACAGAGTCAGCTGTATACAACACAGCATTACTAATTATAGTCACCATGCTGTACATGATATCCTAGTACTTATCTTATACCTGCTACTTTGTACCTTTTGACACCTTTCACCCATTTCTTACACCACCCTCATCCCCTGCCTCTGGCAACCAGAAATCTTATTTCTTTTTCTGTGTGTGGATTTTTGGATTCTACCTATAAGTGAGATCATAGAGTATTTGTGTCTTTCTGTACGACTTATTTACTTACCATAATGTGCTCAAGTTCCATAAGTATGGCCACATATGGCAGGGTTTTCTTTTTAATGGTTGAATGGTATTCCACTGTCTGTATCTATTTATGAATGTATATATAGGTGTGTGTACGTGTGTGTGTGTGTATCTATATATCTACCTCACATTTTCTTCACCCATTCATTTGACACTGGACACTTAGGCTGTTTCCATATTGTGGTTACTGTAAACAATGCTGCATTACACAGCGGGTGCTGTTATCTCTTCCACTGATGATTTTGTTTTCTTTGGATATATACCTACAGTGGAATTGCTGGATCATATAGTAGCTCTATTTTTAATTTTTTGAGGAACATACATATGCTTTTCCATAGTTTCTGTATGAATTTACTATAGATCTTAACATATTAACAGAATCAAAAGATAAACTGATATATGGGTTTGTGGAAGAAAAATTAGTGCTTCTGCACTGATGGACTGGTTGGTTTTTCCATTTGAGTAGCGGATACAGCACCAGCTTCTTTTTTCCTACATGGCAAGAAAAAAAAGATAACATCAGGGGTGAACATAATTAAATACAAAAATTCAATTCCAGAAGTCTCTTTAGAAAATGGGCAATAAAAATGTATTTATAGTAAATAGTAAGAGTCTTTGAACTAGGAAATCAATGATTCTTTTGAAGTAATTTCAAATGTTTAAATAGTTCATTAGAGCACCCCTTTTCTATCCCCATTCTCTACTTCTAGTTCCCTCCAAAACAAGAAATAGAGCATTTTCATATAGTTAAAATTATTCACTTATTTTAGTTTAGGTCTAGTGGGAGAGACTGCAGAGAAACATGCATTCTCCCTAATAATGTACTTTTAATTCCGGCTCCAAAAAGTTTAAAAAGGTTACAACTCCAGCAGTGTTCAAGTTCAGTAATATCTAATTTACCCCTCACTTTCAAGGCAATTATGTGCTCTAATAAGAGAGTATCCTAATTAAAATTCATATCACACTTCTATTGTAACAACAGACATCTTTCTAATATCTATTAAGTCCAGTGATAGCCTCCAAGATATAATGCAAGTCACACAGGCAATTCTGGATTTAAAATTGGAAAAGAAGTAGGAAAATTAGTTTTAATATATTTTACTTAACCCAATATCCATGCTTCTACAATTCTTTAGTCTAAGTCTTTGAATCTGATGTGTACTTTGCACTCAAGGTCACCTTACACAGGATGAACCATTTCTGAAATAGGAAACTGACTCTAAAAGACAGACTACAACCAAATGTGCATCAGTCATTTATTTACAGTATTCCCACACCAGCAAATACTTCAGGATGCCTACCCCATGTAACAGCTAACTGTGTTCAGAGCAGAGATTTTCTTATTTCCTTTGAACCATGATTATCACAGCCCTTCAGGTGTTTACAGACAACTTGAAGCTCAGGGTTATACTACTTTCCTGGGTGGCTTTAGCCACAAAGGTATCCTTAGACAAACGAGCAGATATATAATAAAGCAGTTTTCTAAGGACTATTGTGGAGAGTGAGCCAATGATTAGGCCTGTCACTGAACCCTCCAAGACACTATATTTTTCTACTTTTTGAAGTCAATACACTTTTTTTCCTAGTAGTAGTAAAATCCCTTTTTTGTTCAATAGAATTTTAAATAAAAATTTAATCTATGAGAAAGATAAATAATCATTAATATGAATTTAAAGAAACATTCATTTGATAAAACAACAAAGCTATTTCAAGATTAAAATTTGAAAGTGAGTTACTAATTACGGTTACGTCATATTACCTACAACATTCATTAAGTTAACTTCAGGTTATGTCATATTACCTACAGCATTCATTAAGTTAACTTCAGGTGTTTATAGCCATGAGTAGTAAAGCTCATGGCTATACTACTTTCCTGGGTGGCTTTAGCCACAAAGGTATCCTTAGACAAACAAGCAGATATATAGGGCTGGGTACGTCACACTGCTATTCAAGTGATTATGTTTTGTCTTTCCTTTGCCCCTGTGATTGGACACCACTTTGCTTTTACCTAGAAATTTCCCTTCCTGTTGGCCTTTGTAGAATCTGCTGCCATATTCACTCATAACTATAACCCAGGATAGCGCATCACATTATGAATCATGGGAAAATATCTTCTCTCTTCCCAGCTAATACAGGTACACATTCTGACACAAGAAACCATAAGAGAATACTCTGAACAATTATATCCCAGCAAATTGGACAACCCAGAAGAAACAGACAATTTCTAGAGACATACAGTCTACCAAATCTGAGTCAAGAAGAAATAGATAATTCAGAGACTTATTACTAGAAGGGAAATAAAATATGCAAAAAAAAAAAAAAAAACCTCCGTACAAACAACTGTCAGGACCTGATGCTTTCACAGGCAAATTTTACCAAAACCTACAAAGAAAAATTTATACCTATACTTCTCAAACTCTTTCAAAAAAATTGAAGAGAAGGGAACTCTCCCAAAGTCATTCTATGAAGCCATGATCACCCTGATACTAAAACCAAACAAAGATAACACTAAATGAGAAAATTACAGGCCAATCTCTTTGATGAATATGACACAAAAGTTGTCAACAAAATATTAGCAAATAGAATCCAATAACATTAAAAAAGATCATATGCCATGATCAAGTTGGATTTATCCCAGGGTCATATGAATGGTTCAACATACACAAATCAATGTGATACACCACATCAAAATGACAAAAACCACATAATAATCTCAATAGATGCAGAAAAAGAATTTGATAAAATTCAACATCCATTCATGACAAAAACTCTTGTCAAAGTGAGTATAGAGGGTACATATCTCAATATAATAAGAGCTATTTAGGACAAATGTACAATCAACGTAATTCATCACAATGGTGAAAAGATGAAAGCTTTCTCAATGAAATTTGGAACAACACAGGGATGCCCACTGTCACCACTTCTATTCAGCATAGTATTGGAAGTCCAAGCCATAGCAATAAGGAAAGAAAAAGAGTAAGATGTATCCAAATTGGAAGGGAAGATGTACAACTGTTACTATATGCAGGTGACACGATAATATATTTAGAAAACCCTAAAGACTCCACACAAAAACTAGCAGAACTGATAAATTTAGTAAGGTACCAGGATATAAGATTAACACATGGAAAGTGGTTGCACTTCTTTACATTAACAGTGAAGTGCCCCAAAGTGAAAAAGAAACCCAAACAAAAAGAAATATAAGAAAAGGAATATAAACAAAAAATCCCTTTTAAATTTACATCGACAAGAATAAAATACTTAGGAATAAACCTGACCAAGGAGGTGAAAGACATATAGACTGAGAACTATGAAACACTGATAAAGGAAATTAAAGATGGTTCACAGAAATGGAAAGATATCCCTTGCTCTTGGATTGGAAGAATTAATACTGTTAAAATGGCCATACGACCCCAAACAATCTATAGATTTAATATGATTCCTACCAAATTACCCATGATAATTTTCACATAACTAAAACAAATAATCCTAAACTTTATAAATAGAAAGATAAAAGATCTAGAATTGCCAAAGCAATTCAGAGGAAAAAGAACAAAATAGGGGGTATAACCCTCACAGATTTTGGACAATACCACACAGCTATAGGAATCAAAACAGCACAGTATTGGCACAAAACAGACATATGGATCAATGGAACAGATTAGAGAGTCCAGAAACAAACGCACACACTAATCTTCAACAAAGAGGAGGTAAGAATATACAATGGAGAAAAGACAGTCTCTTCAGTAAGTTATGTTGGGAAAGTTGGACAGTTGTTGTGAATACTCCCTCACACCATACACAGAAATAAACTCAAAATGGCTTAAAGACTTAAATATATGACACCATAAGGCTCCTAGAAAAGAACAATAATATTTTATCATATATATGTACCACATCTTTTTTTTTTATTACCACATCTTTTTTTATCCATTCCTCTGCTAATGGACATTTAGGTTCCTTCTAGACTTGGCTATTTTAAATAGTACTGCAATTAACATTGGGGTGCACGTGTCTTTTCGAATTATGAATTTCTCTGGATAGGTGTCCAGGAATGGGATTGCTGGATCAAATGGTAGTTCTATTTTTAGTTTTTTGAGGAACCTCCATACTGTTTTCCATAGTGGTTGTATCAATGTATATTCTCACCAACAGTATAGGAGGGTTCCCTTTTTTCAGCACCCTCTCCAGTATTTATTGTACGTAGACTTTTTGATGATGGCCATTCTGTCTGGTATGAGGTGGTACCTCATTGTAGTTTCAATTTGCATTTCTCTAATAATTAGTGATGTTGAGCATCTTTTCATGTGTTTTTTGGCCATCTTATGTCTTCTTTGGAGAAATGCATATTTGTATCTTCTCTCCATTTTTCAATTGGGTTGTTTGTTTTTTTGATATTGAGCTTCATGGGTTGTTTGTATATTTTGACAATTAATTCCTTGTCAGTCACTTCATTTGCAAATATTTTCTCCCATTCTGTGGACTGAATTTTGCTTTGTTTACAGTTTCTTTTACTGTACAAAAGCTTTTAAGTTTAATCAGGTCCAATTTGTTTATTTTTTGTTTTTATTTTAAATACCGTAGGAGGTGAATTCAAAAATATATCACTGTGGCTTATGTCATAGTCTTCTGCCTCTATTTCCCTATAAGAGTTTTATAGTATCTGGTCTTATATTTAGGTTTTTAATCCATCTCTGCCCATTCTATTTTTAAAACAAAATTTCAGGTTTTTAGTTTTTCTATTATAGTTTATTTACATTGTTCTGTCAATTTCTGCTGTACAGCAAAGTGACCCAGTCATTCATATATATATGAATATACATACATTCTTTTTATCTCATTATCCTCCATCATGTTCCATCACAAGTGACTAGACATAGTTCCCTGTGTTATACAGCAGGATCTCAATTGCTTATCCACTCTGCCCCATTTAAAATCGAAATGCTTGATATTTTACTATTGGGTTACATGAGTTCACATATTTTGACTATTAATCCATTATCACATATATGATTTGCAATTATTTTCTTCCATTCAGTAGGTTGCCTTGTCATTTTGCTGATCATTTCCTTTGCTGTGTAGAAGTTTTTTAGCTTTATATAGTCCCACTTCTATGATTTAGTTGCCTATGGTGTCAAATCCAAAAAATATCATTGCCAAGATGGATATTAATGAGCTTCTGCTTATGTCTTCTTCGAAGTTGTATGATTTTAGGGCTTAAATTCCAGTCGTATCTATTTTGAGTTAATTTTGTGAATGTCATATGTCCAGTTTCATTCTTTTGCATGTATCTGTCCAGTTTTCCCAACACCATTTATTGAAGAAACTTTCCTTTCCCCATTGAATATTCTTGCCTCTTTTGTTGTAAATTAATTGACTTTATATATGTAGGTTTATTTCTGGACTCTCTATTCTGTTCCACTGACTTACATGTCTGTTTCTATGCCAAAACTGCATGGGTGTGTGCAGAGAATGATTTCTGAACTCTTGAATAAACAGGGTGAGGCTCTGTCCACTCGTCAAGCCTATAGTTAGTCCTTGTCCTCCAATAAAATATCTCTTCACTTTGTTTCTTAGAAACTTAAGCTAGAATAAAGATGTAAAATGATTCTACATAATTAAGAGGTGATTAAATTGAATATAATGAACTAAGAGACAAAAAGATTTCTAGATACTGTAATATAGTTTGAAATCAGGGAGCATGCTGTCTCCAGCTTTGTTCTTTCTTAAGATTACTTTGGCCATTTGTGGTCTTTTATGGTTACATACAAAATTTTTAGGATTGTTTGTTCCATTTCTGTGAAAAATGTCCTTGGAATTTTGATGGGACTCACATTAAATGTGTAGATTGCTTTGGATAGTATGACCATCTTAACAATGTTAATTCTCCCAATCCATGAACATGAACTATCTTTCCATTTATTGTGTCTTCTTCAGTTTCTTTAATTAGTGACATAATTTTCAGTGTACAGATTTTCCACCTCTTTGGTTAGATACAGGTATTTTTCTTTTTTGATGTTATTGTAAATGAGACTGTTTTCTTAATTTCCCTTTCCAATAGTTTGTTGTTGGTATAAGAAATGCAACAGATATTTGTATATTGATTTTGTTTCCTGTAACTTTACTGAATTTGCTTATTAGTTCTAAAAGTTCTCTGGTAAAGTCTTTAGGGTTTTTCTTATATATAATATCATGTCACCTGTAAACATAACAACTTTACTTTTTCCTTTTGAACTTGAATGATTTTTATTTTGTTTTCTTCTCTGATTTCTATGGCTAGGACTTCCAATACTATGTTGAATAAAAGTGGCAAGAGTGGGAATCCTTGTCTTGCTCCTGATTTTAGAGGAAAAGCTTTCAGCTTTTTACTGTTGATGACGATATTAGCTATGAACTTGTCATATATGGCTTTTATTATGTTGAAGTATGTTCCCTCTATACCCACTTTGTTGAGATTTTTTTGTTATCCATAAATGGATGATGAATTTTATCAAATGATTTTTCAACATATATTAAAATGATCATATAATTTCAACCTACATTTTATAATGTGTTGTATCACACTGATTATTTTGCAGATGTTGAACCATCCTTGTATCACTGTGAAAAATTCTACTTGATCATGGTGTATGATCCATTTAATGTATTGTTGAATTCAGTTTGCTAGCATTTTGTTGAGGATTTTTGTGTCTATGTTAATCAGGTTAATTGGCCATGACTTATTCTAAGTCTTTCATTAAAAAAAATGCAAATTATTTCATAAAAAGTTAAGTTTTATGTTTAAAACCTCTCTTTTCCTTAGAAAAATACCAATTTGTGTACTTTTTTTCTATTCTAAGCCCTCCCCAACTCTTTTCATTTTTATAGATAAAAACAAGATTAATGAGGTGGCTTATAAATCCTACCACATTCAGGAATTTTAACTCATCAGTTTTTTTGCCACTTAGTAAATTAAGAAAACATAAAAGGAAAATCAAATAATGCTGCTTTTAATTCTCCAATTTAACTTATATAAATAACAACTCTAACTGGAAAGAAATCAAATTGTAGCTACATAGCCTCTTCTTGTTTTGGGTGTTTTTGTTTGTTTGTTTTTGTTTTTTGGCCATGACTGCGGCATGCAGAAGTTCCTGGGCCAGTGATGGAACCCATGCCACAGCAGTGACAACACTAAATCCTTAACACACTGAGCCATGAGGGAACTCCAAACTTGTGTTTAATTAAATTAAATGAATTATTTTTTTTTATGCACCTGTGGCATGTGGAAATTCCCAGGCCATTCAGAGCTTCTTACAATGATCTAATTATATAGACCGATGGAGATTTTCATCATAAAAATTCCAGTTAATACAAATGTCAAAGTCTCCACGGTGAGCCATTTAAAATTTCCTCTTTCCCATTAGTTGAACTGAGGAAGCACCGTACATCTAGGGCAGGGAAGTCTTCATAATGGTCCGTGATTTGCTGCAACATTTAAACCTCAAATCTCATAGAACTTTTTCTTACAGTTGTAAGAGCTGTAGAAACTGCACAAATTCCTCCTGTTGCCATGATATTAAAAGCAGCTAAAGCATTTTTAGCAATGAAATGCAAATCAGATAGCACACTCATGCAGGCACATTAAAAAAATATGGCATGCAAATAGAGGACAAACAAAAAAATGCATAAAAGTGTGTCAAGAGTAAAAAGGTTAGAATAAGTTTGAGGAAACATATTTCCATTTACCCTTTTTTCTTCTTCTCTTTCTTCTCCTTTTTCTCTTTCTTCTCCTTCTTCTCTTTCTTCTTCTCCTTTTCCTCCTTCTTCTCCGTTTCCTCCTCCTTCTCCTTCTTCTCCTCCTTCTGCTCCGCCTCCTCCTCCCCTTTCTTATCCTTCACCACCTCCTTCTCACTGCGAAGACATCTGTATAGGCAGGTGAAAACTACTGCAACAGCAACAACTACAAGAAAACAGGAAACAAATGACAGATGACTGTTTAAACTAATTACAAAGATTCCAAGCCAAGCAGAAAAAAATAAATGTTGGTACAATTCTATGGTCAGAAAATGTTATTTTATTTAAGCTCATATACATTTATTTATTTTTTAAAGTACTTTTTATTGTTATTTCCCCAGTACAATTTTTTTTCTACTCTACAGCATGGTGGCCCAGTTACATGTACATGTATACATTCTTTTTCCTCCCATTATCATGTTCTATCATAAGTAACTAGACATAGTTCTCAGTGTTACACAGCAGGATCTCATTGCTAATCCATTCCAAAAGCAATAATTTGCATCGATTAACCCTAAGCTCCTATATACATTTATATTCCATGTTGATTCTTCACTATCTAAATCCAGTCCCACGGAAACACTTAAACTGTCTATAGTAAGTCAGAGACCTTTCTTAATTTAGAAAATTACCAAAAGCATATTTGGAGAGCAAACTCACATGAATAACATCTTGAAAATTGTTACTAAGCAGACATATAAAATATAAAAGAATATAAATCGCCATCCCAACATAGTGTATCAGAGAAAAGCTAAGTTTTTTTCTACTGTTCTACTTAATTTCAAGCTATAAAAACAATAGTAACTGAAAAATCATTGAAAAATAGTGCATTTCTTCATACTACATTGTGATTTAAATGATATAGAAGTTTGAGATACTTACTCGCAGTAAGAGCCATAAGAGCAATGATTCCGGCATCTGAGAAAAAGAAAAACAGTTTTGAAGATATTGAGCATGTGTGGGGCCTAGATAGTAGCTGTATTTTAATTTTGATCATATCATCTAAAAACTATAGCAAAAATATATATCATTCTAGTTTTAGCATAACTGCTAGAGCATCTAAGTCATTTTGATCACAGAACCATTATAAACAAATTTCAGGTATAGGATCTACCTTGTGAAACTCCTAAGAGGAACCTGATTTCTTATTGTTTGTACTGTAGTTACCACACAAGATTATTTAGTAATGGTTAGCAGGACAGTTAGAACTCACTAAATTAGAGAAAGTTACCTACCTGTCTCTACGCATACTACCACTTACATTTGTCGTGATATCTGCACTACTATAAATTTTAATTACTATTAATTATTTGTGACACAGTGTTTCTTCCCTATATACAAATGATTGGAACATGATATTTCCATGTAGAACTCTAAGGTCTCACAATGCAGGGTTATTAATAACCAAAATAATACCTAAATCCTCAAAGTCGTCAAGTGATGGTATTTCAAAATCGGGATTAGGATAGCCTGAAAAAAAAACACAGGGAAATAGGTAAAAATAAAGGCTAAATAAATCTCAAGATCTGTAAATTTATTGGTTTTGATTTTTGCTTAAAATTCATACTTATAAATCATAATTATAATCCATAATTTTCTTTATGTTATATTAATATTTCTCATTAGAAGTTGCATCATAAATATTACAACTTTATGTTCAATGCCATCCCATCAACATTCTTCTTCCTTTCCAGTAATATTCCTTGTGACTATTCTGTGGTAGAGCAAGGAAATTTATTACTAGCGTACTCTCAAAATTGGCCTTGAATTCAATGTGATTCTACTTAAAATTAAAAGGTAGATGAGGGCTTAAAAGTAATTTAGAAGTTGCTCTAGAATAGAAAGACTCTTCAATATAATACAGACCATTCATAAAAAATTCACAGCTAACATCATACCCAATGCTGAAATACTAAAACATTTTCCCTTAAGATCAAGAACCAGACAGGATACCTGCATCTACTTCAACTCAACATAATATTGGAAACTTGGGTCAGAGTAATTAAGTAAAAAAGAAATTTAAATTATCCAAATGGGAAGGAAGAAGTTAAATGATTCCTGTTTATAGATGACATGACCTTTTTACATAGAAAGCTTTATAAAGATCACACACATGCACACAAATACACACACACAACTGTTAGAACTAATACATAAATTCAGCAAAATTGAAGGTTACAAAATCAACATGCAAAAACCAGTTGTTTCTATATGTTAACAATAAACAATCCAAAAAGGAAATTAGCAAACGATTTCATGTACAATAGCATCAAAAGGAATCAAATACTCAGAACTCATCCAGGGATGTGAAAGACTTGTACACTGAAAACTATAAAATATTACTGAAAGTGAAGACGATATAAAGAAATGGAAAGACACCCTGTGCTCAGGGAGTAGAAGCTTTAATATTAAGATTTTAATACTACACAAAGCAATTTACAGATCAAATGCACTCTCTATCACCATCTTAAAAATGCATTTTGGAGAAAAACACAACTTATATTCAATATGGAATATCAAGGGACTAGCAATAGCCAAGACAGTCTTGAAGAAGATCTAACCTGAGAGGACTCACACATCCTGATTTTAAAACTTACTAAAAAGCTACTGGCATAAAGACAGACATGCAGGCCAATGGTATAGAATACTGAACCTAGAAATAACCCCTTGCTTATATGGTCAAATGATTATTCACAAGGGTGCTAAGAAATCGGAAAATGGCAGTCTTTTCAACAACCAATTTTTGGAAAATTGGTTATTCACAGGCAAAAGAATGAAGTTTGACATCTACCTTACACCATATACAGAAAACAATTCAAAATGGATCAAAAAAAAAAAAACAAAAGACCTAAAATTATGTAACTCTTAGGAAAAAAAAAACATAGGAAATAATTTCTTATATATGACACCAAACGCACAGGTGACAAAAGAAAAAGTAAATTTATTGGACTACATAAAAAACTAAAAACTTTTGTGTATCAAAGAGGCACTATCAATAGCATGAAAAAGAAAGTCACTGAGTGGGAGGAAATATCTGCAAATCATACATGCAAAATATGCAGTGAACTCTTAAAACTCAATAACAGCAACAAAGAAATGTTTACAAACAGCCATGGGACTTGAATAGACATCTCTCCAAAGAAGATATATGAATGGCCAAGAAACACACGAAAAGGAAATAAAAGTCACAATGAGATACTAGCTCACATTTATTAACCAACATATATTATGATGGCTGTTATTTAAAAAGAAATAAAAACAAAACAGAAATTAACATGTGTTGGCAAACATGTTCAGAACTCAGAAAGCTTGTGCATCACTGGCGGGAATAAAAATGGTGCAGCCACCTAAAAACATTTTTTAAAATAATGAAGTATACCTGATTTACAATGTTGTATTCATTTCTGCTATACAGCAAATAAATTCAGATATATATACGTATGTGCGGACACACATACATTCCTTTATTCTTTTCTATTATGGTTTATCACAGGATATTGAATAGAGATTCCTGTGCTATATAGTAGGACCTTGTTGTTATCCACTCTCTGTATATAATAGTTTGCATCTGCTAACTCCAAACTCCCACTCTATTCTTGCCCCATTCCACCCTCCCTTCCCCTTGGCAACCACAAGTCTGTTATCTTTGGTTGTGAGTCTGTTTCTATTCTGCAGGTGAGCTCATTTGTGCCATATTTTACCAGTAGTGTGAATACGTAGGCTTGGATTAGAGCTACTGCGAACTCAAGATGGTTAATAGATTCCACATATAAGTGATATTAAATGGTATTTATCTCTTTCTGATTTACTTCACTTAGTATGATAACCTCTAGGTTTATCCATGTTGCTGCAAATGGCATCATTTCATTCATTTTTATGGCTGAGTAGTAGTCTATTGCATGTATGTACCAAAACTTCTAATCCAGTCATCTGTGGATGGACATTTAGGTTGTTTCCATGTCTTGGCTATTGTGAATACTGCTTCTGTGAACACAGGTGCATGTATCTTTTTGAATTATAGTTTTGTCTGTATATATGCCAGTAGTGAGACTGTTGTATCATAGAGCAACTCTATAGATTTTTGAGGAAGCTCCATACTCCTTTCCATAATGGCTGCACCAACTTACATTCCCACCAACAGTGTAGGAGGGTTCCCTTTTCTCCACACTCTCTCCAGCATTTGTTATCTGCAAACTTTTTTCCCGACCAGTGTAAGGTCACCTTATTGTAGTTTGCATTTCTTTAATAGTTAGCGATGTTGAGCATTTTTTCATGTGCCTGTTGGCTATCTAGAAACATTCTTTAATGGAAGACAGTATGGATGTTCTTCTGAAAATTAAACAAAGATTGGAGTTCTTACCGTGGCCCAGTGGTAATGAACCCAACTAGCATCCATGAGGATGTGGATTCAATCCCTGGCCTTGCTCAGTGGGTTAACTGTCTGGCATTGCTGTGAGCTATCATGTAGGTTGCACACACAACTCACATCCTGCATTGCTGTGGCTGTGGCATAGGCCAGCAGCTGTAGCTCTGATTCAACCTCTAGCCTAGGAACTTCCATATGTTGCAGGTGCAGCCCTAAAAAGCAATATATGTATGTGTATATATATATATATATATATATATATATATATATAGCAACAATTCCACCCCAAACTTAAAACAGGGACATAAACAGATATTTGGATGCCAACATCCAAGAAGCACTATTTAAAATTGTCAAAAAGTGAAAAAAAAAAAAAAACCCAGTATCTATCCACAGATGAATGAACAGACGAAGATATAAACAAACACTGGAATCTTTTCAGTCATGAAAAGGAATAAAATTTTGATATATGGTAGAAGTATGAATTTTGATGACATTATGCTAAGTGAAATAAGCCAGACAACAAAAGGACATACATAAAATTCTATGTATATGTGGTACCCAGATAACTTAGATAAGTGCAAGTCATAGAGACAGAAAGTAGACTAGAAGTTATTTGAGGTTGGAAAAAAGAGTTAGGAAAGGAGAATTACTGCTTAATAGGTATAAAATTTTAGTTGAGATGATGAAAAAGCTTTAGAGAGGAGTTCCCGCTATGGAGCAACAGGATTGATGGTGTCTCTGGAGTACTGGGATGCAGGTTCAATCCCTGGCACAGTGGGTTAAGGATCCAGTGTTGCAACTGGCCTGGAAAACCCCATTTGCTGTAGGGTGGCCAAAAAAAGAGAAAAACAGTGTAAAAGCTTTAGAGATAGATAGCAGTGATGATGGCACAACAATGTGAATGTACTTAATGCTACTGAATTGGCTAAAATGGTAAGAAAAATTAAATAAAATTTGATCTGGAAAAACTAACATGAATGTAACCTGTGCACTTTGGGACAGGAAATATTCTGTCAGACATTAAAACATAGCACTAGAATTAAAAATGATTTGTTATTGGCATAGATATGGGCAGATTCAAGGGAACAGAAGGGAGACTAGAAGACCTATGGATTTAATGTAAGATAAAAACTGACACTTCAAAACAGATGGCGAGAAGACAACTTAATTTAACAAATGGTGCTACTTTGCCATTGGATGGGGATAGGTGGAGTAAAGAGGGTTCCAATCTCATTCCACATACCAAAGTGAATTTCAGATGACCAAAGACAAAATGCAAAGAATAAAACCAGATGCACAATTGAAATATTTATATAATTTCAGCATGGAGAAGTCCTAAACTTTTATAAGAAAGACACAACACTCATAGCCATTAGGGAAAAGACTGGTACATCCAAATACCTACTAATGTAAAACTTTTGTACATATAATGACCACTGGTAAGAGAATAGTGTTAAATAAAATATGATAACATATATTAAAGTCATTATTAAAAAGGATGAGAATAAGTCAAAATACAATCCAGAAAAAGTGCAAGTTTCAGAAAAATATGAGCAGTATGATGCTATTTTTGTTTAAGAAAAAAAAATCAAAGTAAATGTATAACTTCACATTATGGATTTTGATGTACAGAAATAGATTCAAATACCCTAAACTATTAACAGTGATTAACTCAGGTAATAGGTTAGAGAAAGATAAGAATTAATCTTTTATTTGGTATACTTTTGTAACATCTGAAAATTTACAAAAACATACTCATATACCACTCATGTAACAAAAAGTTATGAAAATCAGTCTATAGCTGATAGTATATAAAGAAGACATGGTACAATGGAATATTACTCAGCCATAAAAAAAACAATGAAATAATGCAATGTGCAGCAATACAGATGGACCTAGCCATTATCATACTAAGTGAAGTTAGTCAGACAGTGAAAGACAAACATCATATGATATGATTTATATGTGGAATCTAAAAGGATATAAATGAATTTATTTGCAGAATAGAGACAGACTCACAGATTTTGAAGACAAACTTACAGTTACCAAAGAGGACAGTTACCAAGAGAAGAGAGATAGACTTTGGTTTGATAGGTATATGCACCCTGTGGTATATGGAATGACTGGCCAAAGAGACCTGCTATAGAGTACAGGGAACTCTACCCAATATTCTGTGATAATCTATATGAGAAAAGAATCTGAAAAAGAATGGAGGTATGTATACGTATATATACATAACTGAATCATTTTGTTGTATAGCAGAAACTATCACAACCTTGTAAATCAACTCTAATTCAATAAAACTAAAAAGTTGAAAACAATCTTAAAAGAAAACTGATTAGTGAATGTAAGCCCCCCATGTTAAAAAGGCTTTAATTCATAATGTCTGAATCAACAAGAAAAATATTATAATGTATTATAAATCCTAATAGAAAAATGAACAAACAAATAAATGTAGATGAGAAAAAGTTTAGCCTCAATGATAATTAAAGAAATGCAAATTAAAATAAGACATGATTTTTAACCCATCACCTCATAAATTTCTTGATAAGTAAAATAAAGAGTTACTGAACCTGGATATTTGTCAACTGGATTCTTGGTTGGGTGAGTTGGCCTGTAACCTGGAAAAATAAATTTCATCCAATTCACCAGCCTTATCAAAAAAAATTCATGAGCTTAATTTTAGTTTTTTTTAATGATTATTTCTCTAAATCAATAATACACATACACTTAGAACTTTGCAATTCTACTTCTGGGAATTTAACCCAAACATATATTGGCACAAGTACATAAAGATGTATGTATAAAATATTCACTACAACTTCGCATTTTATAATGGAAATCCTTATAGTTGACTAATTATGCATCATAAAACTTAAGTGTTTAAAAGATACACCAAGCAGTATTGTATTCCATAATTTGGATCTTTTTCTTTCTCACTTAGTATTTGTTTGACATTTTTTTCACATTAGCACATTTATATATGACCTAACATGATTATATGTTGCTACTGATCCTTTTGGTATAGTATTTCTCTAAGTGATGATAAAAATGACTGACAATCCATAAGGAGAGTTGATTTTCAATATCTTAAAAAAAGATCTCTGTAGTTTCTATGCAATAAATTTTTTTCTCACAAGCAATTCATCTATTCTTCAAATACAAAACTGATCAGTATTTTTAAATCCTTATGAAATACTTACGGTTAATCCTTTCAAAAGAGCATATCAATAAACATAGTGCACATTCCCACCTGGATCGTGTGAGTAAACATGCGTAGGTCAATGAGAGTATTGTTCATACGCAATCTTTATAGATCATCCACCAAAAAACCATCTCTTTCCCCACAAAACTTCACAGCACTTCATCAAGGTACTCAAGGAGGCTAATGCGCACCAGGTTTAATTATAAAAAGGTATTCTAAATACCATGTTAACATGAATAAGTCCCCTTAATCCTTTAAAATATTAGGACAGTAGGGAATAAATTAGAAGCCAATGATTGACATTTGTTGGTATCCTTAAACAATGGGAAACCAGAACCCACAGAAATGATGTCACTTGTGTGAGAAGAGCTACACCAGGACCTCGAGCGCCATCTGCCCAGGATAAAGCTCTTCCCACTCTTCCTCTTGTCTCTTGCTTCTTCCTCAGCCAAAGAGAAGCTAGAGAGAGCAGCCCTGAAATCAGGAGGATAACTCCTTCCACACATCAAAATAGTCTCTCAAGTCTTTAGCAGAGCAGCTGATCAGTAGTCCCTGCCAGAAATGACCCATTTCATGTCAATAAGTGAGGACTTTTCTTGCCTTTCAGGTGCTATGAAGTTTACTTTCTGTTGCCAAATAAAAAGGCACAATAAGGAGAAAAATAATAATTGTGAGGTGGGAAGTGGCAGGGATGGTAGTAATATTGGTCTTATTCTGATGACAATAGAAATTTCTACGTATAAAAATAACCAAACTCTCCGCAGTCCAAAAATGAAACACAGCTGGGAGTTTGGGATGGAAATGCTCTAAAATCGGGTTGTGATAATCATTGTACAACTATAAATGTAATAAAATTCATTGAGGAAAAAAAAAAGTCTCCAAATGAAACATTGCCCTGCACCTGGAACACATCCTGTAAAAGCGAAGCTGTAAATCACAGGAGCTACCTTTAAAGCTTTCTAGATGCCAGACACTATGCTAAGTGCTTTAAGTGCATTGCATTTTAACTTTGCTATCACTCGGTGAGGAAGGCATGTAAATAAACATGTTTAAAGTTTATGTAACTTTCCCAAATTTACACACTTGTTAATTTCTGTGGCCTATGGCAAATACTTTTAGTATCACTAAGTATGCAACTAAAATGGCTGCAAATATGTTCTTCCTCTTTTCGTTACTAAAAATGAGGAATGAGTGTAAATCACATGAATTTAAAGGATTTAAAAAAAAATAAGCAGGAAGTTACTAAATCCGAATGGCTCAAAATTGGAAGTCTTGTATTCAGAGGAAACAACACTGGAAAAGAAAATAATGTAGGATCAACCACATAGGATTACTGCTTTCATCTCATTTATATGAACCATGCCTCTCATTCTTGACTTACATAGGTAAAAGTTCCCATGCTTTAATTTACTCTGAAAAATTCCCATCTACTTTTTTTTATAGTGTCTTTTTTTTTCAAAATTTTTTCCATTTTTTTATTACTCAAATGAATTTATCACATCTGTAGTTGTATAATGATCATAACAATCTGATTTCACAGGATTTCCATCCCACAGCCCAGGCACATCCCCCCACCCCCCAAACTGACTCCTCCGGAGACCATAAGTTTTTCAATGTCTGTGAGTCAGCATCTGTTCCCATCTACTTTTATACAAAGAAATACTGAATAAGAGAAATGAATATACTTGTGCTATGTGTTAACAAATAACTTGATAAGACTCTATAAAAACATGCAGGATCACAACAGTAGAAATCTACGTAAATTTTGTCGAACATCTGTCATGGGAATGAATACTAGGCAGTGTATTCTTATCAATGTTAAAGAAATAAAAACTAAAAAACAAAATTACAAAAGAAGGAAAAAGGCAGTATCTGTACCTTTAATACACTTTGGTATCTCAGGCTCCCACGTATTATTGCCACTACAGAACACCACGTTGCTGCCATTAAGGTAAAAACCTTGCAGGCATCCAAATATCACCACTGCTTGGTAGGAAAAATTTTCTCTACTTCCCGATACTATGACTCCATGTTTGAGTTCTGGACGTTCACATTTGACCACTGAAAAGTGGAGAAATTCCAGAATTAATAGAAAGCTGCTTTCATACAGGACCAGAAAAACTAGTGCAAAGTAGTAATTTCCAGTGGGAAGAAAGAATCGAGGAATATAAGGCAAGATGTTAATTGGAAAAAAAATTATTTATACATTTGAATTTCAGGCAAACAGATTTAGAGAAACTTAATAATGTTTTTCCACCTAGAAGAGATTGTCATTATAATTTATTGACATTACTACATTTTTCCCATTACTGACAAGTGTTGAGAAAGTCTGACTACCAGATAAAAATTCAGGATAAGTTCAAAAGCTTTGATACTTTTGATAGTCTTTAGCTCTAAGATTTTTTTTTCTACCTGATAAGCAATATTTATTGATATTTCTTTTTTTAAAAAAATTACTGGTGTATAGCTGATTTACAACACTGTGCTAGTTTCAGGTGTATGAATCAGCCATACATATACATACATCCATTCCTTTTCAGATTCTTTTCCCATATAGATCACTACACAACATTGATTAGATTTCCCTGTGCTACACAGTAGTTCCTTGTTACTTATCTATTTTACATATAGTAGTATGCATATATTAATTCCAACCTCCTAATTTATCCCTCCCTGCCAACATTTCTCCTTTGGTCACCATAAGTTTGGTGTCAAGATCATCGAGTCTTGGAGCTCCCACCGTGGCTCAGTGGTTAACGAATCCGACTAGGAACATGGGGTTGCGGGTTTGATCCCTGGCCTTGCTCAGTGGGTTAAGGATCCAGTGTTGCTGTGAGCTGTGGTGTGGGTTGCAGTCGCTGCTCATATCCAGCATTGCTGTGGCTGTAGCGTAGGCTGGCGGCTACAGCTCTGATTAGACCCCTAGCCTGGAAACCTCCATATGCCACGGGAAGTGGCCCTAGAAAAGGCAGAAAAAAAAAAAGATGATCAAGTCTTTTTATGTTTTGTAAATAATTTTTTTGTGTCATTTTAAAATTAGTTTCCATGTATTAGTATTTGTCTTTCTCTGTCTGACCTACTTCTATGACTTCTTTAAGGTCACACCAACACTAATTACAGTACCGTGTTCTTTTAGAAAGGTAGCAAAGACTTTTTTGAGGAGGTTATACTTGAACTCAATTTTAGAAGTTGAAAAGAAGCTCTCTATGCAAAACGCTTAGCCTTCAACACCAAGGTGCTCTGGTATTTCCCATTTCTACTCCTTCATAAGTAAAATATAGGTCATGACCTTCTAGATTGACTTCAAGATCTATGAATGCATTTTGCAGAATTTGGAAAAAACAAAACAAAACAAAAAACAAAACAAAACCCAAAACACTGGGCTGAGCAGTAAGTTTAAGAGAACATCTTATGAAATTAAATCTGAGCAATACATGAGCACCAGATAATACATAGCTTTTTAAAACAGAAGCATGTTGGAGTTCCCGCCATGGTTCAATGGTTAATGAATCTGACTAGGAACCCTGAGGTTGCGGGTTCAATCCCTGGTCTTGCTCAATGGGTTAAGGATCTGGCGTTGCCTTGAGCTGTGGTGTAGGATGCAGATGCGGCTCAGATCCTGCGTTGCTGTGGCTCTGGCGTAGGCTGGTGGCTACGGCTCTGATTAGATCCCCTAGCCTGGGAACCTCCATATGCCTTAGGAGCGGCCCTAGAAAAGGCAAAAAGACAAAAAATAAATAAATAATAAAACAGAAGCGTGTTCTTCCTCCTTTCCTGTGGGTCTCAGTTTCCACCAGGCATCATTTCTTTTCAGACTGGAGAACTTCCTTATCAATTCTTGTGTTCAGGTTAGCTAATGGCTAGGGACAAATTCCCCTAGCTTTTGTTTATCTGAAATTGTTTTTATCTATTTTACCTTCACTTTGAAATACTTCTCCTTGACAGGAAATTCTAGGTTAAGTGTTTTATGTTCCTTTTAGCAAATTAGCAGAAATTACTGTCTTTTATTCTCTATAGTTCCTTAAGAGAAGTCATTCTTACTTGGGTAAGGTGGGAGATAGGTGGGTATGTCCTCAATAAAAATGTCTTTTTTCCCTCTCATTGGCTCCCTTTTATTTTTTTGTTTCCAGCAGTTTTACCATGATGTATTTAATTTGTTGAGGGTTACTTGGTAAATTTAAACTTTGTTATTTGTCCTTCTAAAGAATAAATTCAATTCCCACTGAATTTCTTGGACTTGTAGGGTTGTTGTTTTGGATCAAATTTGAAATATTTTGGCCTGTATTTATTCAAATAATTTTCTATATTGCTCTCTTTCCAAACCTTCAATTACATGCATATTGACTGCTTAGACTGTCAAGTTTTGTTTTTAATTTCAGCCATTCTTTCCTTTCTTTCTTTTTTTTTTTTTGCCTTTTTTAGGACCACACCTGAGGCATATGGAAGTTCCCATGCTAGGGCTTGAATCAGAGCTGCAGTTGCCAGCCACAGCCACAGAAACGTGAGATCTGAACCATGTATGTGACCTACACCACAGCTCATGGCAGTGCCAGATCCTTAACCCGCTGAGCAAGGCCAGGGATCAAACCTGAATCTTCATGGACACTAGTCAGGTTCATTACTGCTAAGCCATAATGGGAATTCTAATTCTAGCCATTCTGATAGGTGGTTAGTAGTATCTATGGTTTTAAATTACATTCCTGTAATTACTAACTATATCAGGCAGCTTTTCATATTGTTTTTTGCCATTTATATATCATTTTGGTGAAATATGTCTATTAAAATTTTTGCTCATTTAAAAATTAATTTTCTTATTATTGTGTTTTGAGAGTCCTTGATATATCACAGATAAAAGTCATTTATTAGATGTGTATGCTTAGCTAACATTTTCTCCCAGTCTATTGCTTTTTTGTTGTTCTCTTAACAATGTCCTTTGTGGCCCAGAAGTTTTAGTTTGAAATATCCAATTTATTAAATATTTCTTTAAAGCATTATGCTTTATGGGTTGTATTAAAGAAATCTGTGGCTAGGCCACACATATTTTCCATGCTTTCTTTTAAAAGTATTACAGTTGTATGTTTTATGTGTATGCACTATTTTGAATAAATGTTTGCATATACTGCTAACATAGGCTGAGGTTTTTTTCCTGTCTTTTTAAGCATATGGGTATCTAACTGTCTCTGTACCATTTGTTAAAAAAATTGTTTTTCCAAAAAATTGTTTGTATACGGTGAGGTAAATCAACTAGACATATTTGCCAGGGTCTAATTCTAGACTCACTATTCTGTTTCATTGTTCTATATGGCTATCCTTTCACCAATACCAAACTGTCTTGCTTATTTTCCTTATATTATGCTTTATGCCAGGTCTTAACATGAGTTGGAGTATATCCTCCAGTTCCTTTTCAAAATTGCTTTAACTATCCTAGGTCTTTTGTCAATCCATATAAATTTCAGAGTCAATGCCTAGTTACTTATGATGGAGCATGATAATGTGCGAAAATAGGATGTGTACATGTATGTGTAACTGGGTCACCATGCTGTACAGTAGAAAAAAATTGTATTAGGGAAATAACTATTAAAAAATAATAATAAAAAAATTTCAGAGTCAGTTTGTTAATTTATACAAAAAAATTTACTAGGATTTCTACTGGGATTGTGAGGAGTTTATAGATCAATTACAAAGAATTTACGGTATACCTGTATATTCAGTATATCTGTATCTTTATGTGATGATATTTTGGTATTTTTTTGTCATTCAAGGAATTTGTCAATTTCATTTAAGTTGTCAAATTAATAGGCATAAATTTGTTTTTGTAATATTCCCTTAAAATCTTTTTTATTTTTTATTTTTCCTTTTTTAATATTTTATGATTTTTTACTTTGTTCTGTTATAGTTGATTTACAGTGTTCTGTCAATTTCTTCTGTACAGCAAAGTGACACAGTCATATATATTCTTTTTCTTACATTATCCTCCATCATGTTCCATCACAAGTGACTGGACATAGTTCCCTTTGCTATATGGCAGGATCTCAGTGCTTATCCATTCCAAATGCAATAGTTTGCATCTATTAACCCCAGACTCCCAGTCCACAAGTGTCTTCTCTGTGGAAACATTCATTTGTGCCATATATTAGATTCCAGATATGTGATATGTGATATGTGCTTCTCTGACTTACTTCACTTAGAATGAGAGTCTCTAGTTCTATCCATGTTACTGCAAATGGCATTATTTTGGGCTTTTTATGGCTGAGTAGTATTCCATTGTGTATATATCCACATCTTCTTAATCCGTTCATCTGTCGATGGACATGTCTTGGCTATTGTGAATAGTGCTACAATGAACACACAGGTGCTTGTGTCTTTTTCAATGAAAGATTTGTCTGGATATATGCACAAGAGTGGGAGGGCTGGGTCATGTGGTAGTTCTATATTTAGTTTTCTGAGGTACCTCCATACTGGTTTCTGTAATGTTTGTACCAGTTTACATTCCCACCAACAGTGCAGGAGGGTTCCTTTTTCTCCACACCCTCTCCAGCATTTGTTATGTGTTGACTTATTAATATGGCCATTCTGACTGGTGTGAGGTGGTACCTCATAGTAGTTTTGATTTTCATTTCTCTAACAGTCAGCGATGTTGAACATTTTTTCATGTGTTTGTTGGCCATCTGTTTATCTTCTTTGGGGTAATGTCTATTCAGGTCTTTTGCCCATCTTTCAATTGGGTGGTTGGTTTTTTGCTGTTGAAATGTATAAGTTATTTGTTTATTTTAGAGATCATGCCCTTGTCATCTGCATTGTTTGAAACTATTTCCCCCATTCAATAGGTTGTCTTTTTTTTTTATGGTTGCTTTGCCATGCAAAACCTTGTCAGTTTGATTAGATTCCATTGGTTTGTTTTTGCTTATATTTCTGTTGCCTTGGGAGACTGACCTAAGAAGGCATTTGTGAGGTTGATGTCGGAGAATGTTTTTGCCTATGTTCTCTTCTAGGAGTTTGATGATGTCTTGTCTTACGATTAAGTCTTTAAGCCATTTTGAGTTTATTTTTGTGCATGGTGTGAAGGTGTGTTCCAGTTTCATTGATTTACATGTAGTTGTCCAGTTTTCCCAGCACCATTTGCTGAAGAGACTGTCTTTTTCCCATTTTATATTCTTGGCTCCTTTCTTGAAGATTAATTGACCACAGGTGTCTGGGTTTATTTCTGGGTTCTCTATTATGTTTCATTGGTCTGTATGTCTGTTTTGGTACCAGTACCACACTGTTTTGATTACTGCAGCTTTGTAATATTGCCTGATGTCTGGGAGAGTGATGCCTTCTGCTTGGATTTTGTTCCTTGGAATGCTTTGGAATTTCTGGGTCTTTTATGGTTCCACAGAAAATTTTAGATTGTTCCAGTTCTGTGAGAAATGTCATGGGTAATTTGATAGGGGTTCCATTAAATCTGTAGGTTTTTTTGGGTAGTATGGCCATTTTTACAAAATTAATTTTTCCAACCCAGGAGCATGGAATATCTTTGAATTTTTTAAATCCTCTTTAATTTCCTTGATTAATTCTCAGCATGTAAGTCTTTCACCTCCTTGATCAGATTTATTCCTAGGTATTTAAGTTTTTTGGGTGCAATTTTTAAAGTTATTGTATTTTTATATTCTTTTCCCAGTATTTCATTGTTAGTAAACAGAAATGCAACCAATTTCTGAAGTTAATCTTGTGTCCTGCTACTTTGCTGAATTTTTTGATCAGTTCCAGTTGTTTTTCTGTGGAGTCCTTAGGGTTTCCTGTATATTGTATCATGTCCTCTGCATACAGTTACAACTTTACCTCTTCTCTTCCAGTTTGGATACCTTTTATTTCTTTTGTTTGTCTGATTGCTGTGGCTAGGACTTCACATACTATGTTGAATAAAAGTGGTGAGAGTGGGCACCCTTGTCTTGTGGAGACACAAGGCTTACAGCTTTTTTCCACTGAGTACTATATTGGCTCTGGGTTTGTCATAAATGGCTTTTATTATTTTAAGGTATGTTCCTTTTATACCCACTTTGGTAAGATTTTTTTTTATCATGAATGAATGTTGGACTTTGTCAAATGCTTTTTTCTGCATCTGTTGAGACGATCATGTGGTTTTTGACTTTTGTTTATGTGATCATTAATTGATTTGCGTATGTTGAACCATCCTTGTGAACCTGGGATGAATACCACTTGGTCCTGATGTATAATCTTTTTTATATCTTTTTGGATTCGATTGGCTAAAATTTTGTTAAGAAATTGTGGTCTATATCTATCAAAGATATTGGCCTATAATTTACTTTTTTAGTAGTATCTTTGGTTTTGGTATTATGGTGATAGCGGTTTCATAGAATTTCTTTGTGTTACTTCTTCTTCTACCTTTTGGAAAAGTTTAAGAAGAATGAGTATAAGTTTTTCTTTGTATGTTTTACAGAATTAGCCTGTGAAGCCATTTGGTCCTGGACTTTTGTTTGTAGGGAGTGTTTTTATTACATATTCATTTTCATTTCTAGTGGTCAGTCTGTTCAGTTATCTATTTCTTCTTGATTCAGTTTTGGCAGGCTCTAAGTCTCTAGAAAGTTGTCTATTTCTTCTGGGTTGGCAAGATTTTTGGCATATAATTGTTCATAGCATTCTCTTATGGGTTTTTTTTTTGGTATTTCTGCAGTATCTGTTGAAATTTCTTTTTCATTTTTTATATTGAGTTTTTTCCTTCTTCTTAGTGAATCTGACCAGAGGTTTCTCAATTTTGTGTACCCTTTCAAAGAACCAACTCTTGGTTTTACTGATTTTTTTTCTACTGTTTTTGGAATCTCTGTTTTATTGATTTCTCTAATCTACATAATTTCCTTCTTTCTCCTGACTTTAAGTTTTGATTGTTCTTCTTTTTCTAATTTATTTAGATAGTGGGTTAAGTTATTGATTTGAGATTTTTCTTCTTTTCTGAGGAAGGCCTGTATCATTATGAACTTCCCTCTAAGCACTGCTTTCATGGCATTCCATATATTTAGAATGGTTGTGTCTTCATTATCATTTGTCTCAAGGTATTTTTGTTTGTTTGTTTTAGGGCTGCACCCACGGCATATGGAGTTTCTCAGGCTAGAGGTTGAATCAGAGCTGTAGCCACTGACCTATGCCACAGCCACAGCAACGTGGGATCTAAGCTGTGTCTGCGACCTATACCACAGCTCACGGCAATGCTGCATCCTTAACCCATTGAGCGAGGCCAGGGACTGAACAACTTGCAATCTCATGGTTCCTAGACGGATTCGTTTCCACTGCACCACAATGGGAAATCCTGTCTCAAGTTATTTTTAAATTTCCTTTTGGATTTCCTCATTGACCCATTGGTTTTTTTAGTAGCATGTTGTTTAGTCTCCATGCAGTCAGTTTTTTCTCATTTCTTTTCCTGTGGCTGATTTCTAATCTCATGTCATTCTTGTCAAAGACGCCTGAAATAATTTCTATACTCTTTAATTTGTTGAGGTTAGTTTTGTGCCCCAGTATGTGGTCAATACTTGAGAATGTTCCGTGTGCACTTGAAAAGAATGCATATTCTGATTTTTTTGGATGTAATATCCTAAATGTCAATGAAATCTAACTTTTCTATTGTATCATTTGGGATTTCTGTTGCCTTATTGATTTTCTGTCTAGAGGATCTATCCATTGATGTGAGTGGAGCATTAAATTATCCTACTTTTATTGTATTCCCAACAATGTCCCTTTTTATGTCTGTTAGTATTTGTTTTAGTTATCTGGGTGCTCCTATCTTAGGGGCATATGTATTGACAATTGTAATATCCTTTTCTTGAATGGATACTTTTATCATCAAGTAGTGTCCTTCTTTGTCTTTCTTTACAGCCTTCATTTTAAAGTCTATTTTAGTGATACAGGCATTGCAACTCCTATTTTCCTATCTTGTCCATTGGCATGAAATAGCTTTTCCCATCCCCTCATTTTCAGTTTCTATGTGTCCTTTGCCCTAAAGGTGAGTCTCTTGTAAACAGAATATTGTAGGCTCTTGCTTTTTTTGTCCAATCTGGCCCTCTATGTCTTTTGATTGGCACATTCAGTTCATTGACATTTAAGGTGATTATTGATAAGTATGTATTTATTGCCATTTTAAACCTTGTTTTCCATTTGATTCCATGTTTCTCCTTTGTTCCTTTATTTTTTTGGTTGGATGATTTCCTTTTATTTTATGCTTGTGTCCTTTTCTTTTTAGTTTTTGTGAATGTGATGTTTGGTTTTGATTTGTAGTTCCCTGATTTTCAAGTATGTTAACCCCCTCCTATGTCTGTTTGTTTTAGCCTGATAGGTATAGGCTCAAAACATTAAAAAAAAAAAAAAGAAAAGAAAAAGAAAGAAAGAAAAAGAGAGAGAGATTTTCTTACTTTCCATTCCCAGTTTCTATGATTTTGAAGTTCTTATTTTCCTTTCCCACATTCTATGATTTTGAAGTCCTTTTTTAACATCTTCATGTTCGTCTTTTTGCTGTTCCTTGTGTTTATCGTCATTTTTACAATAGGTTTTTTTTTTTTTCTTCTAGATCTGTATACTGGCTTATTTAAGTGATTGCTTTCCAGTTGTGATTTCCTCCATTTATTCTTACTTCTTTATTTAGAGAAACCTTTTCAGTATTTCTTTTAGAATGGGTTTAGTATTTCTGTACTCTTTCAGTTTTTGCTTTTTGGAGAAATTCTTTATTTCTCCTTCTATTTTAATGATTCTTGCTGGGTAGAGTATTCTAGGCTGCAAATGTTTCCCTTTTAGAGCTTTGTATGTATCTTGCCACTCTCTTCTGGCCTGTAGTGTTTCAGTGAGAAATCAGCTGGTAGCCTTATGGCGTTTCCCTTATAATTAAATTTTGTTTTTCTCTTTCTGCCTTTAGAATCCTCTCTTTAACTTTTTCCATTTTTATTATAATATGTCTTGGTGTGGGCCTGTTTGATTCCAGCTTGTTTGGGTCCCTCTGTGCTTCCTGTATCTTGATATCTGTTTCCTTTACATTTAGAAAGTTTTGACCATAATTTCTTCAAATATATTTTCAATCCTCTTTTCTTTTTCTTCTCCTTCCGGAATCCCTATTATGTGTAGATCACCCCACCTTATATTATCCCTTAGATCTCTTATATTGATTTCATGTTTTTTCTTTTGGTTTTCTGTCTGCTCTCATGACTGGGTAGTTTCCATTATTCTATCTTCCAAGTCACTAATTCGTTCCTCTGCGTTATGCATGCTGCTCCTTAGTGCCTTTAACTCAGTTTGTGTCTCTGCGAATGAATTTTTAAATTTTTCTTGGTTCCTCTTTATATTTTCTAGTTCCTTTCTAAAGTAATCTACACTACTGTTTAGAGCCACTCTTATTTCCTTCATATTCACCCTTAATTCCTTCAGTATTTTCACTACCTCCCTTTTGAACTCAATGTCTATCAGACTTGCAGAGTTCTGTTTCATTGTTTGCTGCTTCATGTGAATTCTCCTGTTCTTTTAACTGGGAATGGTTCCTGAGCTTCTTCATTTCAGTTATATTTTTTTTTTCTGTGAATTTAGGGAAACAAACTACTGTAGCCTTGGAGGGCTACTTCTAAGCAAGAGTGCGCCTTTGTATTCTGTGGGGGAGGTTACTATTTGTTTTTAGTGTGGGAGTTTTGATATTTCCTGTCTCTTTCTTCAGTGTGAGCAGGCTGTTATCTCCCTGAGTGTGTTTCCAGGGAAAAGGAGGCAATTGGCAGGGCTAGTAGTCAGTACTTATTTTCTGAGCTCTTGACAGTAGCAGGGGCCTGCAGGAAGGTGGTGCAAGCTACTCCTAGTTCCAGGGCCCTGGGAAGTCATAATGAGCCTCAGGCAGATTTAGGCAGTGCCTGGAGCATTTGGCAGTGGCAGTGGCAGGGTATGTGAGTTCCTAGGGGAGTGAGAGCAACAGCAGGTGGTGTTCGGTCACAATGTCCTCCTCTGTGGTACCCTCTGAGGTGATTAGGACCACAAGTGGTACCTGTTCATGGACCCCTAGTGGTGGCAGGCCATTCCCACCTCTGGAGTCAGGGATAAGTAAAGTGGTTTGCCCCTGCCACCTATATACCATGCAAGAAGCACCCTGTCCCACTTAGCCCACACAGGAGTTACTGCACAGGCTGCTCCCAGTTGCAGAGTACTGGGAAGTGACAGAGATCAAGCATATGTGGATGCTGCCTGAAGCGTTTGGCAGTGGCAGCAGCATGGCAGGTGTGTTCCCAGGGGGTGAGAGCATAAATGGGTAGTGCTTGATTGCAGTGCCCTTTTTTTGTGCTGACCTCTGAGGTGACTGGGGCAAGGTGGGGCCTGTTCACAGACCCCTAGTGGTGGTGGGCCATGCCCCACTCTGGTTTCTGAGATGACTGCTGTGGTTTGTTTTTGTCTCCTGTAGATCACACAAGAGGCTCCGCATCATGCTTAGCCCCTTTCTGCCCTTAGCCCACACACAGGTGCCCAGCCACTGAGACTGCATAAGAGGCACCTGCTCTCCCATAGCCCAAGCAAGTGGCCTCTTACCACTCGTAGCCTAAGCCAGAGGTGCCCTGCCCTCTGAGATCCAATGCATGCACAGGGAAATATATTCCTATGGTGGTCCACCCCTCCTCCTCTTGTCCCCCCGCCAACAATGGCACCTTGCTTCTCCTGTGGGCCCAGACTTCCTCGGGCTGTGGTGTTCTGCTCCCCAGCCCATGGCACACAGCTCCCTAGCCCCTCAGACTGTCTTGATACAGCCAACCCTAGTCCCCTCCTGGGAACTGACCTCTGGAGCCTGAGTCTCAGCGCCCAGCCCCCGCCAAGCTTCTCAGGCTGTGGTGTCTGAGGTGGTGGTGCAGATGATCTGTGAGGCTCTCACTCTGCTTTGCCCTTCTCAATCCAGCTATTGTGCTTCTCTTGGCAACTTTGAGGTCCCTCCACCTTGGCTCATCACCCAAGGTGGCTTTGCAGGGTGTGGGTTCCTTTTCTCTTTCACAGCTCCCTCTCAGAGTTCTGGTCCTCTTCTGCCAGCATTCAGTAGATGTTCTGTGTGAATCATGCTACATGTAGATTTTTTTTTTTTTGATGTGTTTGTAGGAGAAGGTGAGTACGACATCTTACTCCTCTGCCATCTTGATCCTTTTCCTTACTATCTATTTAAATGTCTGCAGAATGTTTAGTGTTGTCCTCTTTTTCATTATTTTTTAAAAAATATTTATTTTTTATTTTATGCAATTTGTAAAGGTTATAGTCCATTTAAAGTTATTATAGTATATTGACTTTATTCCCCCATTGTACAATAAATCTTTATTCCCTATCTTATATCCAACAGTTTGTATCTTCCACACCTCCACCCCTATCTTTCCCCTCCTCTGCCTCCCCACTGGTAACCATTAGTTTGTTATCTATATCTATGAATCTGTTTCTTTTTTGTTATATTTACTAGTTCATTATATTATTTTTGTTTTCACATATAAGTCATTTCATACAGTATTTATCTTTCTCTGTCTGACTTATTAAATATATTTTCCTTCCTTGTCAGCCTAGCTACAGCTTTCTCTGTTTTATTGATCTTCTCCAATAACCAGGGGTTGGTTTCATTGGCTTTCTCTACTGTTTTATCTTTACAATTTCATTGATTTCTATCTTTATAATCATCTTATTTCTCCTTTTAGTTTATTTGCTCTTCTTTTTGTAGTGTTTTAAGGTGGAAGCTTACATGATTGATTAGAGACTTTTATTTTTTTCTAACATAAGTATTTAATGTTATAAATTTCCCTCAAGCAATGCTTTGCTGTATCACACAAAGTTTGATATTTTGGTATGTTGTGCTTTCACTTTTATTCAATTCAAAACACTTTATAATTTCCCTTGTTACTTCACCTTTGACTCATGGGTTAGTTAGAAATGTCTTGCATAATTTTCAAATATTTGGGAATTTTCTAGATTATGTTTTAATTTCTACATTCATTCCATTGGAACCAGATAATATATTTAGAATGATCTGAATTCCTTGGAATTTGTTAAAGATAATCTTATGGCCTAGAATATGATCCATATGCATCTGAAAAGAGAATGTTCCATATGCACTTGAAAAGAGTAAATAGTATCCTGTTATTCAGTGGTTGTTTTCTTCCAAAAATCAAATCCCCTCTAGCATCTTCTTGCTTTACATCAGTGTCTTGTGCATTAAGCAGTCTTTTAAATATATATTTTGTTCACAGTTTATTATTCTTATCAATATGAGGGTTAGTCTTTTAAAATTTCCCCTACCATTATTTGTAGCCAGAGCTTTCAGACGTCTTGCAATATAAGAAAAGAACTTATTTTCATGGCAGTGTATGTTGTTTTGTTGCTGTTGTTCTTTCAAGCAAAAAAAAATTTCCTAACTCATATATATATATGAATCATTCACAATGTATAAACTGGAAGGCCAAGGACATCTAGGGTGAGGGGTGGGAAACACCACAACTAGAATTATTTTCTATTCAGTTTGGCCCAAATTAAATTAGAAGTTGGGAGTTCCCACTGTGATTCAGGAGAAACATACCCAACTAGTATCCATGAGGATGTGGGTTCAATCCCTGGCCCCACTCATTGGGTTAGGGATCCAGCCTTGCCATGAGCTGTGGTGTAGTTTACATACACAGTTTGTCATTGCTATGGCCACAGCACAGGCCAGCAGCTGAAGCTCTTATTGAACCCGTAGCCTGGGAACTTTCATATGCCACAGGTGTGGCAAAAAAAAAAAAAAAAGTTAATTTTCACACAAAAGGAGGAACCACATATGACTGTTTTGTTTACTTACAGGTAAAACTATTTTCAAAATGTTGAAACAAATGGAAATACTATTACCTTTACACTGAGGAGGGGCACTACTCCATTTGCCAGGTGCAGAACAAAAAAGTTTGCTTTCTCCAACAAGTGAATATTCATCTGGTCCATTTGAAGGATTACAAGTATAAGTTACTAATTCATTATATTCAAATATATTCCTGTAGCTATTGGTATGTTTTCCATTTTTTATTTTTGGAGGTCGTCCACAGTAAATCCCTAAAAGGGAAGAAAAGAGAAAATAAAGGCAAAAAGAAGGTAAAAGAGTAAGGCAGCAATAGCAAAGTTCCATGAACTACCTGCAATATATTATTTAATATATGCTTTCTAGAAGTTAGTTATTAATTCAGTATCCATTCAGAAGAAAGTTGCCATGAGGAAATGTATTATCCCACATTCGAACCATGTAGAAATAAACTTCCAAGAACAAAATTAATTTTCTTAAATACCTCTAAAATATCTATGAAATACCTTTATTTATCTATAAGGGCATGTTTAAGTTTTGTTCTGGTCATCCTAAGAGGTAGAAATTTAATGAGAAAATATACTTGTGATTAAAAATAAAATACACTGATAGTTTAGAAATGTTTTATGATTTATAAATATAATCATTCACTACATCAGTGGTTCATAATAATACCAAAATATTGTCTTTTTTCACGGTCATCCTTATAAGTATATGGTGAAATTTTCCAGAGTCTGCAAATTGTCTGATTTTGCCACAGACTGAAACCGGATGTATTTATTTAAGCCAGATATTGAAGAGGTTTACAAAAATGTAAGATAATGCCACTATTCTGTTTGTTTTAGAAATTTTTGATTTTTTATATAAAGATATGTTACATATGCTAATATATATTGACTTTGCTGTTCTTACAAATGAATTAACTATTTAAAAACTTTTGTTTTAGTTCTAATATAATTAGTATCGATATATATAACCCATATTAAAAAAAAAGTCCTCTGGGATCAATCTTGGTTTAAAAGCATAAACAAGGTGCCAAGGCCAAAAAGGTTGAAATTTCCTAGTCTAAATTCCAAAGTGAGAATTTACTTACTTTCACATTGTGGCATTCTATCACTCCAAAACACGTTCTGTCCAATAAGTTGACAAGTTAGAATACCTTTCCCTTTTAAGTGATAACTAAATGAAAAAAGAAAAAGTTACTATTTCTTTAACACATAATACAATGCACATAATAATGAAAATTTTATGTGGTTGTTTTTCTCTGCTACAGTCGTTTCAGGGAGCAGTTTCTTAAATGACATGATATAATGAAAGCGCTAACTAAATCTGTGATTGTTAATCAAATAAAGAGTTTCGAGTGAACACACACTGACTTAGGGCAAAACGTCTAAATTACACTGTCAGGCCCATGTAATTCTTTGCTATCTATGGCAAAATATCACAATTCGCTTCTATGTTTTTGCTCACACATAATACTTTTACATACATAGTCCTTTACTCATAGAAATCAGGCCCTACAGCTTGCCTGCTTGGATTCAATTTCTGCCTCTAAGATTAACTTCTTATTTGAGCTTAGGCAAGTCCCTTAATGTTTCTCTTGCTCAGTTTCCTCATCTATGTAAAGGAGATAATAGTATATACCTCATGGGCTTCTTCGAGAATTAGATAAGTTAGCATCAGACACATAGTTGAGTGCTAGGTAAATTTTAACTCTTATTAATATTCTTTAGATCAGAGTATCTTTCTAGGAATAGCTCAGGAATACTACTCAATGAAATGCCTGATGATTTAAATTCATAGTACTCTCTCTTCCTTCTAGACTCTCATTGTACTGATCATAAATAATTCTATGCATAACTATGTACTTCTTAATTATGATTTTGCTTTAATATATATTATATTAGTACATTCTGTGTTTCTAATTAGGCTACAACTTTTTTTGAAAGGAGTCTATGCCTTGAATTTTTGGTAACCTTCAAAGTGCCTAAGAGACTCTATATGTGTTGACAGGATGATATATTTTTACTTCATCAATTTAAAAATAGTCAATGACACTGCTTCTACATGGTTCCAGATGACTTTTCATCAAGGATCATTCATTTTATGTATATTATAGTGTTTTAGGAGAAGATGTGAGGAAGGTGGCAGACTTGGAAGCACTAAGATTCTGTCTCTCTAACAAAGCAAAATCTGCAATGGCAGAATCTGCCTGATGTCACTATTTTTGAATTCTGGAGTCTGTGGAAGGCTTTTAACTTCTAGAAGAAAACTCAGACAGGTAATCTGCATTAATTTCAGTCAATTTCAGCTCTTAGGAAAATAGCAGCTACCTACCTCCACACTTAGCCTGTGGCAGGCAGCTGTGCATGTGTTCTCAGAGAAGGTCACACACAGGTTGCAGAGCTAGGATGGTCAAAAAGAACTGTCCTCCAAATACCAAGGATCTATGCTCTGGTTTCTGACTGCTGTTTCTGATCACAGAAAGTGATGAGCAGCTATTGTCACACTTCCTGTACTCCAGCAAGACTTTTCCTTGTTTGCTGAAGTGACTTACATGGGATTTAAGATCTAGCACTATTTAAGTACAACTTCATTTTTCATTTTTGTCCTCTCAGAAGCCAGGCATTAAAGACTAAGGCATTTAAAAACAACTGCATATGTGGGGAAATTTAGAAAGTGAGTGTGCACATTCAGTGGAAAAACTCAGAGACAGCCTAGAAAACTTTCAGTTTACATCTCAGACTGATCCTTGGAATAAAAGCATCCTACAACAATCAAAAAACGAAAACAATAACAAAACTGCAATACCTAAGAAGGGAGAGAATCTTATTTCCAGAGTTATCATATTGTTAGATTTCAATGTCTAGTATTCCAAAAAAAAATCACCAAGCATACAAAGAAACAGGAAAGTATGGCCCATTCAAAAGAAAAAAATAAATCAGCAAAAACTATCCCTGAGAAATATCTGATGACAAATAGGTTAGACAAACTCTTCAAAATAACTATCTTAAAGGTGCTAAAAGAACTGAAAGAAGTGGATAAAGTCAAGATAATGTTATGTGAACAACGTGGAAGTATCATAAATAGACAGAAGCCAAAAAGAAATTCTAGAACTCAAAAGTACAACACCTGATGTGAAAAGTTCACTAGAGAGATTAAAGGCAAATTTGAGCAGGCAGAAGGAAGAAATCAGTGGACAAGAATATAGAATGATGGAAATTATTGTGTTTGAGGAACAGAAAGAAAAGAAAGTGAACAGAGCCTAAATGGCCTGTGGGACATCATCAAGTAGTCCAATGTACACATTGTGGGAATCTCAGAGGGAGAAGAGACATAAAAAGGATCAATAAGAATATGTGAAAAAAAAATAATGGTGGGCAACTCCCTAAATTTGATGAGAGACATAAAAATTAACATCTAAGAAACTCAACAAACTCCAGGTAAAATGAACTCAAAGAGACTCACATGAAGACACATAATTAAACTTTCAAAATACAAAGACAGAGTGGCCACAATGGTGGAGTAGAAGGACTTTAGGCTTGCCTCCTCTCATGAGCACAACCAAACTTATAACAATCTGGAGAACAACAATCATTTAAAAAGATTGAAACCTACCAGAAAATATCCTCCATAGCTAAAGACATAAAGATGGGACCAGGAGGATATTTGTAGGAGGAGTCAATGCATGATATAATCAAATTCTCCCATGTAGGTGCCCCCAAAACTGGAGAATAATTATACTACAGAAATTCTCCCACAGGAGTGAGGGTTCTGAGCCCTATGTTAGGGCCCTCAGGCTGGGGTTCCAACACCGGGAAGAGGAGTCCCAAAAGCATTTGTATTTGAAGTCCAGTGAGCTTTGACTGCAGGAGCTCCACAGGATTGGGTAAAATAGAGAATTCACTCTTAAAGGGCACACAGAAAAATCTCATGTACATCAGAACCAAAGGCAAAAGCAGTAATTTGATGGGATCCTGGGCTAGACCTAGTTGTTGGTTTTGGAGGGTCACCTGAGGAGGTGAGAGGTGGCTGTGGCTGACCCCGGGGACATAGTCACTGGTGGAGATATACCAGGGAGCATTCATCTGTGTGAGCTCTCCTGGAGGCTGACAGTTTGGCACCAAGACCTGGCCTTACCCAAAGCCTATAGGCGCTAGGGCTGGGACATCTCAGGCCAAACAATAAATAGCAGACAGGTGCCCAAAGACTTTCTGAGCCTACAGTTGCCTCTAAACACACTCCAAGAAATGATACTGCCCACCTGAAGGCCAAGAGCCAGCTCTATTCCTCAGGGGGCCGGCTCCAGCTCCTCCCTCCAGGAAGCCCGCTCAAGCCTCTAGACCAGTCTCACTTACTAGGGGCAAACATGAGAAGCAAGATAACTAAAATCCTACAGCCTTCAGACCAAGTCTGCAAGTGCAGGCCAGAATCTACCCTGGGGCCAGATGGTCCTGGCCCTTGAGTGACAAGAAGGAAATGCACTGCTGGGACACATAGGTTGTTTCTTAAAGAGGGTCACTTCTCCAAGGCTGAGAAACATAACTAACCTACCATGTACATAAAAATACAAATAGCAATTTAGAGAAAATGATGCAACTGTGTTTCAAAAAAAGAACAAGACAAAACCTCAGAAAAAGAACTAAGTGACATTGAGATAGGTGATCTACCTGATTATGTAATAATAATCATTTATAATCCTCAACAAAATACTAACAAACTGATTCCAAAAATAGATTAAAAGGATTATACATCATGCTCCCATGAGATATATCCCAGCAATGCAAGCGTTTTTCTATATTTGCAAATCAATGTGATATACCACATAAATAAATTGAAGAATAAAACAATATGATCTTCTTAATAGATGCAGAAAAAGCTTTTGATAAAACGCAACATTCATTTATGATAAAAGCTATTCAAAAAGTGAGTATAAGGGAACCCACTTCAACATAATAAAGGCCATATATTACAAACCCATAGCTAACATCACACTCAACAGAGAAAATCTGAAAGCATTTCCTTTAAGATCAGGAAGAGGGCAAGGATGTCCACTCACACCACTTTTATTCAACATTATTTTGAAAGTCCTAGCTACAGCAATCAGAGAAGGAAAAGAAAAGACATCCAAATTGGAAAAGAAGTAAAATTATCACTGTTTTGCATATGACATGATAGTATACAAAGAAAATCCTAAAGACAGTGTGACAAAACCACTTGAGCTCATCAATGATATGTTGGTACAGTTGCAGGATACAAAACCAATACACAGAAATCTGCTGCATTCCTATACACTAAAAACAAAAGAGCAAAAAGAGAAACTCCCATTTACCATCACATCGAAAATAATAAAACACCTAGAAGTAAACCTACCTAAGGAGGCAATAGACTTGTACTCTGAAAAGTGTATGATGCTAATGAAAGAAATTGAAGCTGAGACAAACAGACGGAAAAATATATCGTGTTCTTGGATTGGAAGAGTCAGTATTGTCAAAATGACTATACTACTGTAATCTAGAATCAATGCAATCTCTATCAAATTACCAGTGGCATTTTTTGCAGAACTAAAACCAAAAAAAAAAAAAAAAATTTAAATTCATATGGAAATAGAAAAAACCCTGAATAGCCATAACCATCTTGAGAAAGAAAAATGGAGCTGGAGGAATCATGTTCCCTGGGTTCATCCTATACTATAAAGCTACAGTAATGAAAACAGTATGGTAGTCACACAAAAACAGAAATATAGATCAATGGAACAGCTCAGAAATAAACCCAAGCACTTAGGGTCAATTAACCTACGACAAAGGAGGTGAGAATAGACAATGGAGAAAAGATAGCCTCTTCAACAAGTGGTCCTTGGAAAACTGGACAGCTACATGTAAAAGAATGAAATTAGAGGAGTTCCCGTCGTGGCGCAGTGGTTAACGAATCCGACTAGGAACCATGAGGTTGCGGGTTCGGTCCCTGCCCTTGCTCAGTGGGTTAATGATCCGGCGTTGCCGTGAGCTGTGGTGTAGGTTGCAGACGCGGCTCGGATCTTGCGTTGCTGTGGCTCTGGCATAGGCCGGTGGCTACAGCTCCGATTGGACCCCTAGCCTGGGAACCTCCATATGCTGCGGGAGCGGCCCAAAAGAAATAGCAAAAAGACAAAAAAAAAAGAATGAAATTAGAACATTCTCTAACGCCATACACAAAAATAAATTCAAAATGTATTAAAGGCCTAAATGTAAGACCAGAAACTATAAAACTCATAGAGGAAAACATAGGCAGAACACTCTTTGCATAAATTGTAGCATTATTCTTTTGGCTCCATCTCCTAGAGTAGTGGAAATAAAAACGAAAATTAAAAACTGTCCCCTAATTAAATTTAAAACTTTTTGCACGGAAAAGGAAACCATAAACAAAATGAAAAGACAACATACAGACTGGGATAAAATATTTGTAAATGATGCTACTGAGAAGGGAATAATTTCCAAAATATACAAACAATTTATATATCTTAATATTAAAAAACAGGAGTTCCCATCATGGCTCAGTGGAAACGAATCTGACTAAGAACCATAAGATTGTGGGTTTTGATCCCTGGCTTTGCTCAGTGGGTTACGGATCCAGCATTGCTGTGAGCTGAGGTATAGGTCACAGACAAGGCTCATACCTGGTGTGGCTGTGGCTGTGGTGTAGGCTGGCAGCTGTAGCTCTGATTCAACCCCTAGCCTGGGAACCTCCATGTGTCGTGGGTGTGGCTTTAAAAAGCAAAATAAAAACCCATGCACCTACAGCCAACTAATCTTTGACAAAGGAGGCAAGAATATACAATGGAGAAAGGACAGCTTGTTCAATAAGTGGTGCTGGGAAAACTGGACAGCCACATGGAAAAGAATGAAATTAGAACACTCCCTAATACCATACATAAAAATAAACTCCAAATGGATTAAAGACCTAGATAGAAGACCAGACACTATAAAACTCTTAGAGGAAAACATAGGCCAAACACTCTCTGACATTAACGACAGCAACATCTTCTCAGATCCACCTCTCAGAGTATTGACAACAAAAACAAAAATAAACAAATGGGACTTACTCAAGCTTCAAAGTTTCTGCACAGCAAAGGAAACCCTAAACAAAATGAAAAGACAGGAGTTCCCGTCGTGGCGCAGTGGTTAACGAATCCGACTAGGAACCATGAGGTTGCGGGTTCGGTCCCTGCCCTTGCTCAGTGGGTTAACGATCCGGCGTTGCCGTGAGCTGTGGTGTAGGTTGCAGACGCAGCTCGGATCCCGAGTTGCTGTGGCTCTGGCGTAGGCCGGTGGCTACAGCTCCGATTCGACCCCTAGCCTGGGAACCTCCATATGCCGTGGGAGCGGCCCAAGAAATAGCAACAACAACAACAACAACAACAACAAAAAAGACAAAAGACAAAAAAAAAAATGAAAAGACAACCCACAGAGTGGGAGAAAATCTTTGCAAGTGAATCAACTGACAAGGGATTAATCTCCAAAATTTATAAACACCTTCTGCAGCTCCATACCAAAAAAACCAAACAACTCCATCAAAAAATGGGCAGAAGATCTAAACAGACAGTTGTCCAAAGAAGACATACAGATGGCCAAAAAACACATGAAAAGATGTTCAGCATAACTCATTATTAGAGAAATGCAAATCAAAACCACTCTGAGGTACCACCTGACACCAGCCAGAATGGCCATCATCCAAAAGTCTACAAACAATAAGTGTTGGAGAGGGTGTGGAGCAAAAGGAACACTAGTACACTGTTGGTGGGATTGTAAATTGGTGCAACCACTGTGGAAAGCAGTATGGAGTTTCCTCAGAAAACTAAACATAGAACCACCATTTGATCCAGCAATCCCACTCCTGGGCATCTATCCAGAGAAAACCATGTCTCTCAAAGACACATGTACTCCGATGTTCATTGTAACACTGTTTGCAATAGCCAAGACATGGAAACAACCTAAATGTCCATCGACAGAAGAGTGGATCAAGAAGAAGTGGTACATATACACAATGGAATATTACTCAGCCATTAAAAGGAACGAAATACCAGCATTTTTAGCAACATGGATGGACCTAGAAATTATCATGCTAAGTGAAGTCAGCCATACAATGAGACACCAACATCAAATGCTTTCACTGGCATGTGGAATCTGTAAAAAGGACAGACGGAACTTCTTTGCAGAACAGATGCTGACTCACAGACATTGAAAAACTTATGGTCTCCAGAGGAGACAGTTTGGGGGTGGGGGGATGTGCCTAGGCTGTGGGATGGAAATCCTGTGAAATTAGATTGTTATGATCATTATACAACTACAGATGTGATAAATTCGAGTAATAAAAAAGCAAAATAAATAAATAACAAAACAAAATCCCAATACAATCAAAAAAATAGGCAGAAGACCTAAACAGACATTTCTTCAAAATAGATACAAGTGACCAACAGGGATATGAAAAGATGCTCAAGATCACTAATTATTAGAGAAATACAAATCAAAACTACAATGAGGCATCACTTCACACCAGTCAGAATAGCCATCATTAAAAAGTATACAAATAATAAATGCTGGAGAGGGTATGGAGAAAAAGGAATCCTCTACAATATTGGTGGTATTTCTGTGAGCCCTCTTTCAAACTCTGAGAGTTGGCCATTTTAAGTAGGGTGTACTTTGCAGTTAAGGATAAATTCCCCGTAATTACTACATTTTTTTTTTGTCTTTTTGCTATTTCTTTGGGCCGCTCCTGCGGCATATGGAGGTTCCCAGGCTAGGGGTCCAATCGGAGCTGTAGCTGCCAGCCTACACTGGAGCCACAGCAACGAGGGATCCGAGCCGCGTCTGCAACCTACACCACAGCTCACGGCAACGCCGGATCGTTAACCCACTGAGCAAGGGCAGGGACCGAACCCGCAACCTCATGGTTCCTAGTCGGATTCGTTAACCACTGCGCCACGAAGGGAACTCCCCATAATTACTACATTTTGATGCTTCCAATAGGCTAATTATCATATGTAGTAAGTACACAATTTTGTGGTTCTTCAGCTTAAAATTCTTTCTATTAGTTACACATTGTTTTTAGTCTCCATAAAAAGCCCAAGAGCTGTTTTGGCTACAAGCACAACTTGTCACCTAGAAAGAAAAATGAAATCAACCTTAAGGGAATGGTTAAGTTGAGAAGCAAAGCAAAAATGGAATTTGTAACATTTACCTTATTTCCTCTTAGGAGCAACTTACTTACCCTTCAATACACGAAATGTGAACTTCTGATTCAAACTTAAAGTTTTTTTGAGGGGCATATATTTCACCATGTTCTATTATTGGTTTCAGACATGATTTTCCTAAAAGAAAATTTTCAAATTCATTTTTAATACTAATTTCAAAACATTTAAATCAAGATCAAAATTTTAGACTACCTTTTACTATTGGAGAAATATTATTTTCTTTAATTATAAGGGGAAACTTAAAATTCACATTTACCCAGAGACTAATCTTAACACAGAAAGATTCCCTAGAGATTTCACAAAACCTTAAAAAAAAAAATGCATTGTTATCTAAAACTCGTTTTGCATTAAAAAATTACCATCAGTTTGTAATGGAAAATGGACTCTAAAATGTGTAAAACTCTCTAGAGAAAGCAAAAGACAACAAACAAAAATGATTTTGTTTCCTTACGAAAACAAGCCTCGTCAATACGGCTCCATGAGCCATTTGCCTCACAGAAAGATCTCCGGGTTTCAAATGGATCTGGAAGGTATCCTGGGCGACACCGATACTCTATTGTGTCCCCAGGATAATAACGTTGTTGAGGGGCACTCGTGAGTACCGCACTCTTCAGTTTCGGTGGATCAGGACAGACAACTGGGAATAAGAGAATAAAAACAGAAAATTAAGTATTTAATCTCTTTCATCAGCCACGTGTTCCTTAGCCATAAGGAGGTAGGACAGAATAAACAGAAAGATTCTTAGCAAGATTATAACTGTCCCATGCTTTTACCCACATGGTAGTAGTTGTGGAGTATCTGCCTTGCTTACTTTAAATACCACTCTATTAGCTTTTGGTTTGTCATTCGACAGTAAATTAAAGGAGATAAAAATCTGTTTTGGTATTTTTTATATATATATGGGTAGGTGTCCTTCCCCACTTTTTTCTAAATTTATTTCAAAACTCAACTCTCCTCTAAGAAGCCTTCTATGTTACATGGCACTCTGCTCAGATTACTCTTCTACAGTTCCAAACACAAGCATGTGTAACATTTGTCTCTTCAGGCTCGGTTTCCTCTCAGAAGGCAAGGTCCTGGAGGTCGGGGGTCATATGCTTTCTTTTTCTACCACACTCTGTATGCACTGGGTTTTCAACAAATGCTATGGTAAGAGGTGATTACTAAATAACCATTTTGATTGCAAAGATCAAAACAGGGAGTTTCCATCATGGTGCAGCAGAAATGAATCTGACTAGGAACCATGGGGTTGAGTGTTCGATCCCTGGCCTCTCTCAGAGGGTTAAGGATCTGGCGTTGCCATGAGCTATGTTATAGGTCCCAGATACAGCTCGGATCTGATGTTGCTGTGGCTGTGGTGTAGGCTGGAAGCTGTAGTTCCAATTGGACCACTAGCCTGGGAACCTCCATATGCTGCGGATGCGGCCCTTAAAAAGAAAAAATAAAGGCCAAAAAAAAAAAAAAAAAGATCAAAACTAGATGTGGAGTAAGTATTTCAAAATATGACTCTGATATATTTCATATTTGTGAACTCAAGAATTTTATAGTGAATAGATGAATTTAAATATCAAAAGTTGGAATTCTCTTGTGGCTCGTGGTAATGGACCTGACTAGTACCCATGAGGATGTAGGTTCAACCCCTGGCCTTGTTCAGTGGATTAAGGATACAGAGTTGTGAGCTGTGGTGTAGGCTGCAGATGTGGCTCAGATCTGGCATTGCTGGGGCTGTGGCATAGGCTGGCAGCTGCAGATCTGATTTGACCCCTAGACTGGGAACTTCCATATGCCAAGGGTGTGGCCCTAAAAAGACAATAAATAAATAAATAAATAAAACAATAAAAAGTTATTATTTTGAACACACACTGAAAAAAATTGCTTTCTTGATATTACTTTTTTTTTACAATTTTATTATTTATTTATTTATTTATTTATTTTGTCTTTTTGCCATTTCTTGGGCCACTCCTGTGGCATATGGAGGTTCCCGGGCTAGGGGTCAAATCGGAGCTGTAGCTGCCAGCCTACACCAGAGCCACAGCAACGCAGGATCCGAGCCGCGTCTGCGACCTACACCACAGCTCACGGCAACGCCGGAACCTTGACCCACTGAGCAAGGACAGGGATCGAACCCGCAACCTCATGGTTCCTAGTCGGATTCGTTAACCACTGTGCCACGACGGGAACTCCGATATTACTTTAAATATAATTTAATTTTCCTTCACTGATCAATAGAGCATACACTTCCATAGACGCTCCCTGAAAGAGCTATTTGGTCTATTTATCTAATATATCCCGACAGAAAAGCTACTATACTGCTATGTTTTTAGAATTTTTATTCTTTTTTTTTTTCTTGTAGGGGCTAGGGGAGTTCCTCCCTACAAGAGTATAATTCCTACATCAGCAATTCCTCTTCTTTTTAATTATCTGTGGGCTTGACAACCTAACAAATCTGCTAGAAAAATTATGTAAAATAATATGATGGAGACACATCAAGTCAAGTCCTAAGGGGCTAAAGAAATGCAGAGGCCTCTTCTATAAGGTTAAAGATTTAGGGAGAAAGAAAGAGACATATTTTGATCACCAAGGAAACTTCTCTCTCTTACTACCTAGATGTGGGTCTTCAGACCGAGACAGTAGTCAAGAAAGAACTCTAAACAAGTGAGATGCTACCCTCTTTTCACATCATATTCTAAATTCTAAACTCTTCTCAATACACTGTATAATATTTCATTTACATCATGTCCTGAAATTGTTTCAACATTTGGCAAATGTCAACATTTCCACCACGCTGATCTTGATACATGAATGCTCCTCAATCAAATGCCCTAAAACAAACAAAAAAGCAAAAACACAAACAAAAAGCCCGAGTTATAAAGCCCATCATGGCTTAGCAGGTTAAGAACCTGACATAGTGTCCGTGACGATGCGGGTTTGATCCCTGGCTTCGCTTAGTGGTTAAGGATCCAGTGCTGTTGCAAGCTGCAATATAGGTCTCAGATGTGGCTCGGATCTGGTGTTGCCGTGGCTGTGGTATAGGCCCGCAGCTGCACCTCCAATTGGACCCCTAGCCTAGGAACTTTCATATGCTGCAGATGAGGCTGTAAAAAGTAAAACAAACAAACAAACAAACAACACACACATATATATATATATATAGAGAGAGAGAGAGAGAGAGTTTAAAAAGATTTGTATAGTTAAATTTTATTAATGACATTAAATATACTAAATACTCTGAGCCATACAGTATTATTTTACAATAGGAAAAATTGGGCTAGAAATGCTATATAATTCCATTCTAGATATAAATGTATAAGATCTTTCTAGAATACCCTGGGAGCACTAAGAAAGAAGTCAAGATAATAGCATGCCTATAATTAAATTACACATGTGGTTTGTTTATGCATTCAATTTCGTAGCTATCTTGAAAACATAAAAAAAGAGAGAGAATTCCTAATATGACTCTCATATACAGTGGTGCTGTGTATGGAGAAAGAAATGTCAATTGGATAGTTTAATCTATTTAACTAACTTGAAGTATTTCTTCTCATTAGCATGCATCATGAAATACATGCTTTCAACCATGTGCAATTGAGCACATTTGCTTTGGCAACCAGTTGGTTACAAGCCTCATACACCAACAATTGAGTCTCAGGTCACACATTTTTATGATCAAATTTCTTCCTTTGCTCAGAACATCACATTTTTTTCCTATGAGGATTTTCAAACTAAACTTCCCCAGCTTCAGAAAAATAAATTCCTGACTAATTTTTGCTAGATATTCCCAAATTATTCATATAATTATTATTAGGCTGCAATGCTATACTTAAATAATAAATGCCATTACATAATATGACAGGCTGAATTCAGAAAATTTCCCAATGTCCCGGATGAGTTTCAGGAAAGTGAAAGGGTGCTCTGCTATGAATCAAGAGAACTGTTCATTTTCTATACACTTGCAAGAATTGTGCAAGCCTTCTCTACCTGCTTGAAAACATTATAAATAACCCTCTGGCACAAGCATGTACCCACAATCCTGCCCAGGTGGTACTTCCAGAAAATCATAGTCTCTGATCAAAATGGAAACCTCAGTGAAACCTGATCATCCTGCCCTTTCTCTCATGGTTGACACAACCTTTTTTTTTAATTTCCATTATAGCTGATTTACATTGCTCTATTTCTCTTTAACAACAAAGTGGCCCCATTGTACATATATACATATTCTTTTTCTCACATTATCCTCCATCTTGTTCCAGGAAAAGTGACTAGGTATAGTTCTCTGTGCTATACATCAGGATCTCATTGCTTACCCACTCTAAGTACAAGAGTTTGCACCTATTACCCCCCAAATCCCAGGCCTTCCCATACCCTTCCCCTCCAATCTGGCAACCACAAGTCTGTTTTCCAGTCCAAGATTTTCTTTTCTGTAGAAAGGTTCATTTGTGCTATTGACACAACCTATTTTTAAACTTTCTTTACTTCTTCAAAACACAGTCTTTCACATCTAACCAAGCAATATTATGTCTCAATTCCCAGTCATTTATAGGCCACTGAAAAGTACTTTCAAAGTCATTAAGTAGCCTCCTTCTAGGTAAACCTAGAAGCCTTCTCCTAACCCTCTCTCCCTCAGTAATTGTTGTTACCCAGTCTACAACATCTGGAGCCATTCTTCACTCTCTCCTCACTCCCTCCTGCCTGGGAAGCTCTCTCCGCTTGTTTTCCAGGTAGTAAACCACCCTGGTTTTCAGCCTGTCCTCTGGCTGCTCTTCTTTCTCTGCCCGACTGGATAATGTGATGTCCCTTGTGGGGTGTTCTAGGAACTCTCCTTATTTCATTCTGCAAATACCCACCCCCATGACACCATTACCACTGATAAGAGCTGCCCCCAAAGCCCTCTCTCCATCCCCAACCTCCAGCTGGGGTGCCGAGTTTATGCATTAAATTGAGTCCCCACTGAGCTCCGCTTGGACTCTCTTACACGGTCTCATCAGGAAGCCAGAGAATGGCCTCTTTTGACTTATCATGCCCAGCAAACAAGATACACGTTTTTCACAGCTGAAGTGTTTGTTCCCTCTATTTCTAGCCTTACTTCTAATCAAGCCATTACCATTTCTTCTCTCAATTGCTACAAGAGTTTCTGCATAGGATAGGTCTCTACTGGTCTTGCCATCTTTCGTTCAATTCATTTACACACTGCCACTGGAGAAACACTGATATGATACCATGCCAAGGCTCCTCCAAGTCAGATACGTTCCAAGGGCTCCCTGAGGCCCTTGTGATAATGTCTAAGGCTAACAGACATGGCTAACAGAGCCTTGAGGTCTGCACACTCTTCTAAGCCGTATCCAACATCACTAGTAGTGCCTATTAAATCACTGAACTTACTGAATAGCACTCTCATCCCCATGCATCATTTTACTTCAGCTTTGCCCAGAGACTTGGCTGTTCCTCCCACCCACTCATCCTGTGGTTTCTTCTCAGATGCCACTTCTTCCTTGAGGCCCTTGACATCTCTCACTCAAAAAAATGGGGTTATATGTCCTCATGATGCCTCAACTTATATCTCACAAGGCATTTTTCATACTGTAAATGTTCATTGTTTATACTCCTTATGATACTGGAACCTTCTTGAGGACCATGCCTCATTCATCACTGCATTTCTAGCTCCTAGGGCCAGAGCTGAGGGAGCACAGCTGTCAATTCTATACATGCTTGGATCGGAATTCAACTTCTCTATACTGTTCAGCCCCCTAGTCCAGAGATAACTGCACACTGTCACTTTATCTTTGCTGTTTTTGTGTCTGTTTTCATATTCCACCCACTCCCCCGCCACTGGTTTAGTTACAGACATTTCCCTTTAGCAGTTTATCATTTCTTTCATATTAAAATAATTATGCTTGGAGTTCCCACGGTGGTGCAGTGGTAATGAACCCGACTAATATCCATGAGGACTCAGGTTTGCTCCCTGGCCTTGCTCTGTGGGTTAAGGATCTGGCATCGCCGTGAGCAGTGGTGTAGACTGCAGACACGGCTTGGATCTGGTGAGGCTACAGCTCCAATTCCACCCCTAGCCTGGGAACTTCCATATGCCATGGGCGCAGCCCTAAAGGGACAGTAAATAAATAAATACTTATGCTCTATTATTTTATTTTAAAGCCATCCTACATTACTTCTATGACCAGAAACAGTATCTTAACATTATTTAAAGAGAACTCCTAAGACTGTGGGGTACATTTTGTCCCTAAAGATGGGCAATGAACAATTACAGAGCTTGTTTCTTAAAACAGTGGTGATACTAATCATTTTAGAAAGAGCAACTTAAGCCCTACTTGTTCCAATCATCATTTTGGTGTTTTTAAACTATCTTTTCCTTCACAATCTTCCTGTGAGTTGGGTACAATTTCTCTTTCTTTAAGATGAATCACCTCAGCCATGGTAAAGTGAAGTAACTTGCCCAAGAACACATTCCCAGTAGGTAGGAGACACAGGGTCAAGCCAGATAACTAGTTCTACTAACACTATTTTCCATCACTGTCTGTCACTGAGAACCCTCCTATGTGTGTCTGCAGCTTAGTCCTCAAGAAATGGTCTCCTAATGAGCTTGGGGAAATTACTAGAGACCGAGTTTACATCTGCATTGCGCTAATCAAAAAAAAGGTCTTGATGTGCCCCCAAAGAACAGGTAAAAATATCATAGTCTGATTTTTATGATGGTAATTATTCTTTCCTGATTCCCCTGTTCTTACACAATTATTCACTCTGTGATCTACTCTATCTTCCTCTTGTTTCCTTTGCCCTACTGCTGCCACACACACCTCAGCAGTCCATGACTGCCCCAAGCCGGTATCACATCTCTGAGCTTTTGCTCACACTGTTCCCTCTGCTCTGAACACCCTTCCTGCTGCTCAGGAAAAACTTCTGTTCAACTATTATCTTCTTTGACTTAATCCACTCAATATCTCTAGGATATACTGTCTACTTCCCAGGGAGAGGTAGTGACCAGTTGCCTTCTGTGTGTAAGCAGATTTCTGCAGGAAAGAACCCTGTTCAGGGAAGAGCCCTCTGCCAGAGACCCCCTTTTTGTCTTGTCACTTTAGCAAAACTATATTTTAACTAACCTCTAGCCCAAGCATATCTTTCAAATCTTTCGATCGCATAATACTTTGCCTAATGTGTTGGTTCTTTCCTTAGATCAAAGAAATAGAAATGACAATTGAGTAATTAAGATAGGACCAGATCTTTCCTCCAGCTTCCCCTTCAGTAATCTCACTGGCAAACTGTGTGAAAGAGTGTCTAAAGAAAGACCACAAGGAGCTGATAAGTCTGCATGCAATGGGATATATCAATGAATATGATCCCCTGTTTCAATGATTAGCTGAGAGTACGTCTCCCTTTTCCCTTTAAAAATTTTTTCTTGGCCAAGCAGAATCTTCAGAGTTGGCTCTGGAATAGGTGTCTGCCTTCTCCCCAGATGGTCTGCCTTTTGAATAAAACAACCTTGTCTTTCCTACCAGCACTTGTCTCTCCAGTACTGACTTTGTGAACAACCAGAAGCCAGACCTGAGTTCAATAGCTCATGGCCTCTCCTCTGTATGGATCTCTCAGCTCATCATTCACATGTTTTCATTTTTAACAGGTAATATAGCTGACTCCATTCATCCATGTGGCCACAATACCTAGTAAAGTCTGTCCCTCAAAGCAGTTACTGAAGAAACTTTGGTTCTCAGTTCCACTGCTATAAAATGAAAAACAATGGTAAAGAATATAGTAGAATGAATCTAATATTGAAAAAAAATCGTAAAGCTTTATGCATTGGAAGATTTGACCACCGAATTTCTTTTGTGGTCTATCTCCCGGTATTATGGTAACAAAGCAACTGACCAGCTGAGGACTGTTCTTGCACTGGAATATGCAGAGTAAAGCACCTAAGAAACTACTGTGGAAGCGCTTATCAATCTTGGCTCCTTTCACTGGCAAGAAAAAAAAATCAGCAAAAGAGAGATTGTGGGTTTTGACCCAAAATACAGACCCATTCTGAAGGAATGAGAGTCCCTTCTCAGACTACCACTGAGATGGCAAGCCGCCCAGGCACAACACTGTCTGTTTACAAATCCTTCTCCTCCGGAGCTGCTTCAGTGAAATGGTTATCTTATCCGTGTGCTTTCCCTGCCCAGCATAGTGAGTTCTCATTTATACCTTATCAAAGTTCCCCCACCTATCCTGATTTTACTTTTCGACCTTAAACTTAACCTCGTTTTTCCTCTTCTTCATTCCTAGTTGTTACCTTCCATGATACGTCCCGTTCAGTTTATCTACTTTTTCCCTCTATATTAGAGTTCATGCTTTCCTTCAACGTCTCTTTAAGCCTCTTCTAAACATGATTATTCTCTAAAAAAAAAAATCCTTTTAATTTATTCTTAGCATTGCTGTACTGTCACCCACACCCCTGCTACATAGAAATAAACTTTTAAAATGATCAGTCACAAGTAAGACTGGAGTATGGTGAGCCCTGAGAAGTCTACAGTCAAGGGGAAGAGACATCCTTTCTGACCCCAGCTGCCCCTGCCTTAGCTTTTCAGGCACCACACAAAGGCCATCCTAAGCATGGCTTTTAAGAGAACTTTCCTCCTGGAAGCAAGATAAGTTTGTCCTGGGCTTCAAGCCCTGGCTGGATGTTACCTTTAATTTTCTGGTACTTGAAAGTTATATAGGCATGTTGACACTGAGGCAAAAAACTTGGGCATTTGGAAGCCAAGATCTCTGCATTCTAGTGAGGAGAAAACAGAAAACAGAGTTTGGGAGGGTGACTACCAGTTAGGGGGGGATTTGAGTTGGAGTTTGTGTGTCTACTGGAAATAGTGGACCAGAGAAGGTGCCTCTGACGGATTAACATCCCAGCTGAGTGTGAAGAATAAAAAGGAGCTAGTTATACAAGAGGCAGGAGGAGAATGTTCTAAGGTCGAGAGAACAGCAAGTGCAGAAGGCAAAGTGGCAGAGTTTGGCCTGTTGGATGAGCAGAAAAGTCATCCCTTCCACCAGTCGTCTGTCAAATGCTGTCAGAGAATCATGCTCCTTTCCTCCTGGGCACTTCTCTTGGGTTATAACATATTCATTACTATTATGTTTTGGCTACTGCCTGCCACTCCCAAGAAATTCTAGCAAATACTTGATTTCCTAATGTGTGCCTGGCACTGGGGATCCAACAGTGGGCAAAACATAGCCCTACACATGTCCATGTCTGTACGCAGACAGAAAAACAGTGAAATAAGGATCATGAAAATAGGAATGGTGTATAACTGCTCACTAGTCCTTCCTCAGGGCCAGCACAGGACCTGGCAAACAGAAGGTGAGTATTTGTTGAATAATACTGCTAAGGAAAAATGTGGCATACAAACTACATGTAACAAAGCCAAAAAATACTTAAGCATGGAAACACATGTGCATATAAATAGAGAAGGATATCTACCAAAGTATTAAAAATGATTGTCCTTCGTGTATGTTTTATGCCATAAGCATGTCTTTAGGGACATATATTTATTTTAAAGTATTCGTTCGATTCAATGAAACTTGAAAAAAACCTTAGTGAACGGGTGAACGGGCCTCAGCTCTAGTTTATGAACTGTATGGGAAAACCAGATGAACATCATTTTAAGTTCATTTTCAGGATACTCATTTTTCGCTAGGTTTGGCTATAAAGCAAACAGTAAGCTTCCTTGTGCCACCAAGGGGCAAGACTAGGCTGACAACTTCCACACGCACTACCAGGGTACGTTAGCGTGGGCTCGCCTAGCCCAGCAGGGCACACATACCCCCAACACAAGGCATCACCCTCCCAGGGAACACAGGGCAAAGCTTCCCACAGGCACAGCACCACCCTAGCAACATCCCCAGTACCTAGGAATTCAAAGACAAGCCTTCCCCGCCAGCCCCGGATTCCTATTCCTGTCCGGACTTGGCTCAGTCCCGGAAACATCCTACAAGATTTGCAAGGGACCCAGCCTAGCCTCAGGTAAACCCTGGCCGCGACCACCACCCTGCACCGCTCAGTGCCCACCACCACGCATACCTTGTTCTTGGTCACTATGTGGTCCCCACCCCATTGGGTCCCTGAACAGCACGGCCTGGGACACTCTAGTCACACCTTCTACCCCAAATTCACCCAAACCCGGGTGGATTCCACTCCGCGCCTCTGCCCCCAGCCGCCAAGCAAGCTCCCCCCAGCTGTTCTGGCCTGCCTGTTTCCCACCCACTCCAGTTCTCCGACGGGAGCACACCCTCTCCAGGCTCCTACCGAAGGCGAATAAGGGTAGCGGGAACACTAAAGCCAGCAAAAGAATCCCCACGCAGCACCAGGAAAAAGGAGGCCTCTCTGGGCGCTCGGGAGGTGCCTTGCGCGGTGCGCAAGCCACCGTCATGTTTGGGGAAATCAGCGGGAAATCTGAGGCCAACCCATGAGACAGCTTTTAGGGTAGGCTTACCAGACGCAACAATCCCCAGAGTCAATGTGGCAAACTCTGTCACGCAGGTGGGCGTGGCCTAGAGTGCAGACGGCGGCGGGAGAGCGTACCTAGCGGAGCCAATGAGAGGGCTGCAAGGCGGAGCCTTAGGCCGGGGGCGGAGCCTTAGCTCCTGGGGCTGCCCTTAGGCCTGGAGAAGCGGGGCGTGGCCCTGGCCCGAGTCTAACTCTCGCGTTTCAGGGGCATCTTCCGTTGTGTCTCCCCCTTGGGCCCTGATTGGCTCTTCCCTCTGCAGCCCTAACGATCACCATGGCCATTTGCCAAAAGTGCCTAGCGGGAACCTGTTTGGGCTAGGTCATCACCGTCCCTTTTCTGGAACGCTAGATTGAAGAATAAAGTACATCGACCTGAAAATAGAAACCTAGGGCGGAGACAGTGAGTCACCATGGGGCAGGCACCCCTCAGGACTTCAGTTTGGACCTGGGGCACTCCAGGGTGCCTGGGTGCTTACTCAGTTGTTGGCATCATTCGGAAATAATTTGTGAGAATAAGTTGAGGTTTCCATAGTTGAGTGCCTGCTACTGAAGCTTCTCATGACTTGGTAGATTTCAAAATTACAAAATATTTGACCATTGTTTTCCCAGATGTTGATGTCAGTTAATCTCCCCTCTTTTCCTAGGAGAGAACCTCAGGAAAGGTAAATCGTTAAACACCACCAAGCCATTAACATGGGGTCTCAGCTCTATGGGGCCCTTGCCCTTGAACAACTAAATGTTTTATTGAAGATGAAGTATACCTGCATGAAAAAGGTAAGGGACAGGGGTTCATTAAGTGCCAAATTCGTGGAAGCAATAAATGTCCTTACAGGTAGAATGGGTAGGAATTGGTGAGGTGCAGTGGATAAGGGGGAGAATTTTCTGTTGAAACAATCTTGCAAACAATGTTGAAAAATTAGCAATGAGCAAGATTTATTTGTAGAATTTAAGTTTACGTGTACGGCTAGTAAAAGAAATATGAAAGTAAAATGATTGGCATTAAAGAGCAAATAAAGGAGTAGACATTTTCTTCCTATTAGTTGGCAAAGAATAAAAGGCCCAATTAATTCGTGTAAACACATTGGGACCAGCACCCTCGAACTTTTAGCTGTTTTTTTTTTTTTTTTCCTAACAGCAGCATTTGGAAGTTCCTGGGCTAGAGGTTGAAATGGAGCTGCAGCTGCAGTCTTTGCCACAGCTACAGCGAAGATGGATCCTTAATCCACTGAACCCGACCAGGGATGGAAACCACATCCTCACAGAGACAACCTTGGGTCTTTAAATCACAGACCCACAAGGGGAACTCCAAATTTTAGTATTTCATATAATTTTTCTGCATGTCAAAAGTTTTGAAATAGACATCTTTTATTTTTATTTTATTTTTTTTGATTCTTTAAATTTGTTTGCTGCTATTCAAAATAAAGAGCTGGTTCCATAGTATCCTTCAAAGGTGAACAGTGAATTTTTTTAATGATTTTTATTTTTTCCATTACAGCTGGTTTTCAGTGTTCTGTCAACTTTCTACTGTACAGCAAAGTCACCCAGTCACACATACATATATATACATCTTTTTTTTCACATTATCCTCCATCATGCTTCATCATAAGTAACTAAATATAGTTCCCGGTGCTATGCAACAGGATCTCATTGCTTATCCATTCCAAAGGCATAGACATGACTTTTTTGTTTGTTTTGTTTTTTGTCTTTTTGCTATTTCTTTGGGCCGCTTCCGCGGTATACGGAGGTTCCCAGGCCAGGGGTCGAATCGGAGCTGAACCCCTGGCCTACGCCAGAGCCACAGCAACGCGGGATCCGAGCCGAATCTGCAATCTACACCACAGCTCACGGCAACAACAGATCATTAACCCACTGAGCAAGGGCAGGGACCGAACCCGCAACCTCATGGTTCCTAGTCAAATTTGTTAACCACTGCACCACGATGGGAACTCCCAGACATGACTTTTAAACCACCAGTTTCATTTAGAGTTTATCCCAGAGAAATGATCAGAGCTGTGAACAACGATGTATAGCTTTGGGGGAAAAGTTAAATCCACATGTCTAGCAAAAGTATTAAAAATTTTATTGTAGGTAGTTTATGAGATGGAATTCTGTGTAGCAAGCAATGAAAAAATATCAATATAAGAAACTATGATACATTCCTAAGTGGAAAAGCAGACTCCAAATCATTGTATACTGTTTGTCATTCCTTTTGTTAAAACAAAAGTAGTGTACTGATACAATTAAAAAAATATATTAGGCGTAAATATACCAAAGTTAGCCAATAGTTGATAGGATTATGGATATTTCATTTTCGTTGTGCTTTTCAGCTTTCTATATGGACACTGTTACATTTGGAATAAGGTAAAGAAAAAATTTATTTCCATTCAACCTATATTTCAACAGCTATTTTGTTCATTGAATGATAGGAATAAAACCTGTATCACATACAGTTGAGGTATGAGAGGATGGTGAGGAAATGGAAATTCTTCCTATAAAACTCAAATACATCAACTGGAATCACCAAATTTTACATATATTTAAACAATATCTGTGCTAAAGCTATTCTGTGATAAAGAAGCCATGGAATTTCCTCTTCCTCCCAGACCAACATAATTTTTTGAATTCTTGGCAGAGCATATAAAACACAAAATTTGGAAATAATGTATAAATACCTTACTATCTTGGATTATAAAATCCATAATTCTATAATTAAGGAGGCAGTGAAAGGAACTACAATGCATGGGACTTATCATTTCTGATCGTTCTTATGATTGTGAATGAAAAATGTTCTTTGGCTCAATATTGGCATTTATTTGTGAAAACAGAGAACCTAGTTTTTACTCTCTGCAACTACCTGACATAATGCTGTATCAACTATATCATAAAATGGTGAAAAAAACTTTCTCATCTACTTTTAGGCTTAAAAGTAAGTTTTTTTTTTTTTCATGAGAATTATGGCTAGAATTCACTAGATTAGATTCAAATATTGGGGTTTTACTGAAACTTTCCTATAGTCAGGGAAATTTCTACACCTGGGTTCATCAAATCATTCTAAATATAATTGAAGACTTTCACATAGATTTCTTTAACTTATTTTGATTGAGTCCAACTGAGGCTCTATTTGAAAGATCCTGAGCCTTGTTCCTTATTTTTTCTGGACAAGCTCCATGGGGCAGGGATAGAGTTTTCTTGCTATATCTCCAGGGCTGAGACATTTCTAGACCTATACCAGGTGCATAATCAATACCTGTTAATACTGAATGAAATAAATGGGTGTTGCTGTCAATGCAGTTAACATGTCTACCAATCCTCCCCCAGCATGGATTTACCAAATGCTGGAAGAGTTCTGAGAGATTTTGATTTTAACAACTCTAGGCAGTAGGAAGAAAGCAGGATGATTTGTCCCTGGAAGGAATGAACTACAACTGTCTTCACAGAAAACTTTTCTTTTTTTTTTTGGTCTTTTTAGGGCCGCACCCATGACACGTGGAAGATCCCAGGCTAGGGGTCGAATTGAAGCTGCAGCTGCCAGCCTATACCACAGCCACAGCAATACTGGATCGGAGCAGTGTCTGCAACCTACACCACAGCACATGGCAATGCTGGATCCCCGACCCACTGAGCAAGGCCTGGGATTGAACCTGCGTCCTCATGGATACTAGTCAGGTTTGTTACCACTGCACCATCATGGGAACTCCCAGAAATTTTCACTAAATCAGGCATGGCAAGCTGACCAATGAAGTGGAGCTACTGTCTGTGTCTTTACCTTGGGATCATCTTAGTGACTGAGTTCAAGGGGAGAGTATTGACTGTGAGCTTCCTAAGGTCCTGAAAGGAAAAAGAACTCAAGAGTCAAGGCTCTGAGTAAACGAGGGGCTTAAATACTGGTGTCCTCCAACTCCCCTTAAAGATTTTGTCAAATTACCAGTGAGAAGATTTGACAGTAGGATGGAGGGAGGTGACCAGGATGTCATTAAACAGAGGTTAATTGTGTTAAATAAAAATAGTGTTTGATAACTCTTTTACCTCCTAAATTGTATATTTACACTTTGCTTTTCAGAGGTGGGGTAACAGCATGCAGGGGCCTGTGAGTGCTCTCATCAGAGGCTTTCCCCTGTCAGGGTGTTTTACAGGTTAGGTATGTGAAGACCTGAAAGATAATGGCTAAACAGAGGATAGTTAAGCCATGTTTTTGCTCTTGGTCCTGGGAGTTCTGCCACCTCTACTTGCACCTGGTGGGCACCTGCCAGCCAATTGGCCTTCTTACGTAACTATTAACTCAAGAGCATTCCTGTGATACCACAGCCAACACAGGGATTCTGAACGCAGTCAAGTATAGGAAAGAGGGCATTTCTCAGAAGGATTACATATTTATTTGTTTTCTCTTGATTTTTGAAAGCTTTAAGTAGTAAATATATTACAAGTAGATTTGCCAAGATAAAATCTTTTATTCTTTTCTTATTATAATGCTGGAGATATAAAATTACATTTAAACATTATAGACTTAACTTACATGTTATATTCATACAATTGCACAAAAAGGCAAGTGAACCAAAACAAAATTACAGTGTTAGCACTGGTAGTAGCATTGCAGATCCATTGGTCCAGCCCCTGGTCTTTAGATGAAATATGTAAGGCCAGTGGGGAACAGAATTGCTCAATCATACAACTTAAGCAAGGCAATATAGTATTTTGGCCATAGTCAGTAATGTATAGAAAAAAAATATTGCTTGCCATTCCAGTTCTGTAAGGATTAAGCCATTATTCACCGCAGTTGCTCATGGACAGTACACCCTGAGGGAAATTCAGGATGGAGAAAAGTTAGAAGTATATTCTGTGCTTTGGATATACAAGCCCCTTGCTGGTTAAGACACATATCTAAGGAAAAATATCAATGACCCCAGATCCTTGCATCTTCCTTACATAGAAAATCAATACAATCATTAACTTGAGACGTCTGTTCTCTGGGATTAGCAGTAATCTTTTGACAGTCAACTATACGTTTGTTTGTTTTTTCCCAACAAAAAATTTATGCATATCCCTACTCCTCCTTTATCTCTTTAGAGCAGTTCCTCTGAGCTGAGACACTATTTCCTGGGTGATGGTCCTCAGTAAGGTCCCAGGATAAAGCTTCACTCACAACTTTTACCTTGTGAGTTTTTCTTTCAGTGGAGAGCATGTACATTTTACATAGTTAATATGCTGTTACATCTTTAATATATACTTAGTCTATACATAATTTATACATATGTATTTCCCATAGATAAATGATGTTTAAGAAACTCACAGATTTCTTGCAATTAACAAGTGACACATAGCAGATATTTTTTATTCACGTTCTCCATCGATATACTCCATTCTGGAGGGGAAAAAAAGAATTCAGATTTTTTTCTTGTGACGGAAGATTTTATTCTAAGAAAGGTTGGGAGTTCCTGTCGTGGAGCAGAGGTTAACAAATCCGACTAGGAACCATGAGGTTGCGGGTTTGATCCCTGGCCTCACTCAGTGGGTTAAGGATCTGGCGTTACCGTGAGCTGTGGTGTAGGTCACAGACGTGGCTCGGATCCCGCGTTGCTGTGGCTGTGGCGTAGGCCGGCAGCTACAGCTCCGATTCGACCCCTAGCCTGGGAACTTCCATATGCTGTGGGAGTGGCCCTAGAAAAGGCAAAAAGACAATAAATAAATAAATAAATAAGAAGAAAGGTTGATTCCCCGGTGATTAATTTCTAGTTCTTTAAATTTTACTTCCTCCAAAACTCAACAAATAATGGATATAGCTAAAGTTTTAACTAAGTAAATCCATTGATTTTACTGAAATCCATTTTCATATATTCGTGGGCTAGCTGTCTTACTTTTTTGTTGACCTAGGTATATATCCTTTCCTGGTGTTTTGAGAGGGAAGGGGAGGTTTGTCTTTGAAATTTTGTCTCAGATAAGCTATTTACCCTTTGCCTGTGGTATAAATTGCATTTTTTTTTCATTTATCAGTTGACTTGGCTTACTCTGTTTTTTTTTTCTATCCTATGTGATTTTAAATTGAAATTCAAGTTGCTGTCCAGTTCAGTCTTTATATTTATCAAAGTAAATGTGAAGAATATACTTTAAAACCCAGAATGAGACAGAAGTTAGCAGTAGCCTTATACAAATCTATTGTTAAACAATCCAAAAAGATTCCTATATTTTCTAGAGATCATTAGAGTGGCTGATAATCATGATGCAGGCATTATGAATAAATCACAAGTTCAAAGGAAGTGTTTATTGCCTTCTGTGGTGGTTGCCATGTTGGGCATAAGAAAGTATGGCATACATTGATAAGAAAGAGATGAATAATAACTTGATTTTTCTCCGTTGCTTTGGTCAAAGGGAAAGCGTTCTCAGAAATGAGCAACTAAATAAAAAGAGCATTGTTCTGGAAAACATACAGATCACCTGTAATGCTCAAAATGATTCCTTGAGTCTCTTTTTCAGAAGGAAGGTTTTGTCAGAGGAAATTAAACAGGAGCTGGGAGTTTGGAGGAGAATCAGCTTCAGGTAGCACATCTTCCTTCCCTACTCAGAGTCAAGACTGAAGGAAGGTATTGTTTAGCCCATGATAGAAGAATGCTCCCTTGGCCATGCTGAGGTCTCTCCTCCTTCTTAAGGCCAGGAACACTGTCCTTGAACCAATGAACACCCTGACAAAGCCCACCAGCTCACTTCATCCCAGATCGCTCATCATTATTCTCCTTCCACTTCACCAGGCTTCCCAACATCATGTGTTACTGCCTCACTGAATATTCTCATGTCCTTTACCATAGGGCTTTGTCTTTGGAGATGGCTGTATTGCCCTCTCTGCCCCCGCACCTGCGCTGAATGTACAGGTCTTAAGCTTTATACAGCATCTAACTCACTCCTTGTCTACCATATGTTGCCACGAATGATTCACCTTACTCCTGTGAAATACTGTGGCCAAAATTCCAATTATGAATGGGAATTTTGAGACAAATTCATTAAGGAATTCCTACCCGCTTTAATAAAGGTGGTCAATAGTCGACGTGCACAAATGCTTGGGTTGCACAAGAAAAAGAAAAGCTTACTATTCTCAAAGGTTCATAGCACAAATGCAAAAAAAATATAGAAATGCTTTGAAACGAAGATGCTTGAGCTGAACACTGACAGCCATCACCCCAAATCACTGGAAACAGCAACAGTCCAAGAAAACCATGACAACAAAGGTGTTTTCAGCTCCCTAAGTACTTTCCAACTTCTTTTGCTATTAATGATTCCAAACTAGTGCAATATCATATTCAAATCCTACTTTCACTTTCGATATTTGAGTTGTTGAAAACATTTTGAATTCAGTATGTGTATTAGGTACCTGATATTTTCCTCATTCATTTGCAGAGTTTGAGGATGAACATCATTGCCTTCTTGGGGATGTAAGTGGATAATCACTTCTTTTGATTTTTTATCTGTATTATTGCTAATTGGAAATGGAAAAAATAGGAAAATATTTTAAATACAGAACTTTCAGTTTTGACAGAACTTAGTAGCTTTAATTTGGAAACTTAGGGCATACTTGGCCTCAAACTTCTTAAATATTTGAAGATTTATAAAATGAAAAATATGACCAAATTCCACATTTCAAGACTAAGTAAAAATTTGCATTAGGAAATAATAATCAAACCATCCTATACATTGCGTCAGAAGATGCTAAATTGCCTGTTAGACAAGTGTCCATGGCGTAAAACAGCACATTTCACTATTCAAAAAGTAATTTTGATTGATAAATATTGTTCACCACAGCATTGTGACATTTAGGCTTTACAATGTGAATTACTTGCACTTCAGGCTTACACAGGGCTTCCTTCTTCCCTGTAGTGAAGAAGTTTGTTTCCTGTACCATTAATATCCACAGTTAGGAGACTGGCAGTTTATGAAGGTATATGAAAACTGACAGTAAACAGAAGTATTTAATCACTTTTACGTAAATATCAGTAATAATCATGTGCACATAACAACAGTTGACTTTTCTGAATTTTGTCATAAGCGTGACACTGTGTTAAGTGAGAGAATGTTATTTTCCCCATCTTACAGGAAAGTAACATTTAGACAGGATAAGTATCTTGCTGAGGGTCTCATAGCTAATGAGTGAGTATGAACATAAGTCTTACTAATCGCAAAGCCCAGGGTCTTACCTGGTATGCGCCTTTGCCTCTTTGTGGGTTATTTAATAAGCCCTTCATTTTACATGAGTGAAATGATGAATCAGAAATACCAGTGCTTTTCTATTTCAAGTCTAGGTTGGTATTAGGGATTTAAAGGTGGGAGCACAGAAGAGTTCACTCACTCCACCCCTTCCTGGTCCTCCTTCATTCCCCAGTTACCCTTTACCCCCTCAGGGAAGTTAGAATAAGGGCACACTTGAGACAAAGAGGAGATTGTCAGGAGCAAAGTTTCCAGATGAGGAAGGGCAAGTTGAGATTCATGCATGAGGAAGCATGGAGGGCTGGACAGCCACATGGTGTGGGTTTCCAGAGAGCAGTGATTTGGTGATTAGGTGAGTATTGGCTTGAAAGCATCTTGGATGATGAGTGGTGCATGGGCTGTGAGAGGATACAACCTTAGTGAATGTATGTTCAAAGAATGGCAGTGCAGGTGGTTGATGGTGCTTCATATGAACATAGGGTAATTCAGGGAGCCTTTACAGAGAGTGGCCTTAAAAGTTTTGAACTTCGTGTTTCATACTGAGGCTTTATCTGACTGTGAACAAGGAGGTTGTTTTGTATAGAAGTGGGAGAGGAGGAGTTCCCATTGTGGCTCAGTGGTTAATGAACCCAACTAGTATCCATGAGGATTCGGGTTCTATCCCTGGCCTTCCTCAGTGGGTTAAAGATCTGGTGTTGCCATGAGCTGTGGTGTAGGTTGCAGACACAGCTCGGATCCTGCTTTGCTGTGGCTGTGGTATAGGCTGGCAGCTACAGCTCCAATTCAACCCCTAGCCTGGGAATGTCCATATGCCTCTCGGCCCTAAAACAGACAAAAGACAAACAAACAAACAACAAAAAAAAAAGAAAAGAAAAGAAAGAAAAGAAATGGGAGTGGACTCAAGGCAGAAAAAAGAGGCAAGGATTAATGGGCTCTGAATAGAGCAGTCTAACAATTTTATTCCTCAGTGATCAGTACATGACTTATCTTGCTTATCACAAGTTATTGATGTAATAAATATGGGATAAGGTACCAAGTATGCAGATAAGAGCTTTTTTTTTTTTTTAACTAGTGAAACGTCAAGCCAGTGAGGTTAAATCACAGAAAAACCTTATGTGAATAAGTAGGAAAATTGTCACTAAACTTTAATAAGACAGAGGCTTTTACAGAAATATTATAATTCTCTTAGAGACTAATAACTTAGAGTGAAAAAGGAGAGTTTGCATACTACTCTCTACAAGGATACTGGCTTATTAAACCAGAGTTGCTGAAACAATCCTAATAAAATAGAGGGGAAAAGAAGGATATCTGAAGGAAAACCAGGAAACATTCCAGCCTTGTATTAAACACCATTTTGGATACTGAATTTCAGTGATACAGAATAAGATTGAGAATGGGCAAAAAAGATTATCAGTAAATAAGTAAAATGGTTCATGGTTTTGAGTCAGATAACTGGGATGAAAGCCTTAAACTCTTAACAGCTTTCCACTGCTATGCTTTGAAGCAAGTCACTGAATTTCTCTGCACTTGGGTGCCTTCTCTGCTTTGGGGAAAGACCATTATTTGGGTCTATCTACCTTACAGAGTTGCTTTGAGGGCCAAAGAAGACCATAAATGGTAAAGCATTTTGTAAATAGGTTATCTATTGCTATTATTATTATCAACTTTGATTACTATACAAATAGAGATTAAAAATCATTAAATAAAAATTATTTTGAGTCCTATAGGAGGTCCCTGCCCACAAGGAGCTCATTGTCTGGGGAGAGGCATCGTGAGGAGTCTCGTGGAGACCAGGAAGACACAGAGGATTTAACCAAATGGGAGAGCCCAGTGCAGGGAGAGGCAGGCAATGAATAGATTATTTGCAAGTTCTGCTATGATATTCTTTGTCTTTTAATTAATAATTTTTATAGTTGGTTTACAGTATTCTGTCAATTTCTACTGTACAGCAAAGTTACCCAGTCATATATACATGTACATTCTTTTTCTCACATTATCGTCCATCCTATTCCATCACAAGTGACTAAACATAGTTCCTTGTGCTAATACAGCAGGATCTCATTGCTTATCCACTCCAAATGCAATATTAATACTTTTCATCCCACTTTAAAAAAAAAGTATATTATTGGCATCCTCTGTGAAATATCAAAACTTCAATTTCTGTAAAGCTTCTTTAGGAAACTGCCTTTGCTGAGAAGGTTTGCTTTAGAAAACTATTCATTGGAAGTTAAAAACTCTTTCTCATAGGTATAGAGTTTGCTCCTCAGGCTTAGTGCAATGATCTCATTAACTCTAACTTCACTGACTTTGTTATAACTAAATCAACTAGCACAAAAGCTGTGACATTGTCTTCCCAGTCAAAAACATTTCTTTATTTAGGTCTTAATCTGCAAGGTTTGGGCAAGTTTTTTTAAAAAATAGATTGTGTTTATAAAAGATTGTTATTTTTTAAAATATCCATGCAAAACTTCAGTTCTTCCACACTGACAGCCCATGGTATGTGTCCCATTGGACACACTCTCTAACTTCTAATGCCTTGTATAGAGGTTGGAGTCTGAAATGTTGACACAAAACTGTGCTCTCACTAACACCCTTGTAAAAATTCCTTCTATTTTCTCTTTTGCAAAATTTGAGTCCTTTATAAATTCTAAGCTTAGAAAAAGTGTTTTTAGTATTGTGTATATTTCTTTATAAAAGGTAACAGACCCCATAGAATCATTTGACCCCCATGACAGCCAACCAAGACTTAATTGCAGTTTTGACTTTCTACAGAAATGTAATCTTAATCAATCAGTCTGGAATTTTCTGGTCAGCATCAGTGAGGCCCTCTCCATCTCCCAGAGGAAGATGAGGTAATTGGCTTCATATTCATAAATCCTTGCTGTCCACCTGCCCCTACCCAAAGAAGATGTCCTGGTTTTAAAATAATCTTATTTTCCCTAATATTTCCCTTGCCCCACCCTTCTTCCAATAAAAGCCTTCCATTTGTACAACTCCTCTGTGCATCTGTCTAAGTGTCTTTCTACCCAACTCATGAATCCTTTAAGAAAGCCAATTAGATCTTCAGATTTACCAAGCTGAATTTTGTTTTTAACAGGGTAACTACTTCTTTATTCATAATGTGTATCATCAGCCTTCTTTATAAGAATTACCATGTCTGTTGATGGAGTTCTTTTTTTTTAAAGAAGTTTTCTATGTAAAAAATTAATACTCAGAAACCTCAATTAAATAGTTGAGAGACCAGAAGTGGGAGCTCTCCTGCCTTGGAAAGACAGCCAAGTCCACATGGAGGAAGAAAGACCTGTCTTCTTTCCTGGCAAAGATTCAGCCAAGGAAAAACCATAGACTCTTTGTTTAGGGTAGCTCTCCCAACTTCCTGTTTCTCCCTATGAAAGCACATGCCTCCGTTCCATTGCCTCCTGGGATTTGCATGAGGCTTCCCATGGTTGCAGACCTCGAGCTGCAATTCTCTGTTGATTCCAAACAAACTTATTTTTGCTGGAGAAATAACTGGCAACTGGTTTTAGGTTAACATCTTTTACTTCTCTTTGGTTTCCAAGAAGAGGCAAATATAGTTATAAACATTTTCTAGGAGAATACAGCTGTCCTTACCTTTTTTTGCGCTTTAGAATTATCCAACAGGAAAGAATGATGGGTAAGATAAGAAGGATCATACCAGAGAAGAACATGCCTAGGCAGCAAAACAAGATAATTGAATGCATGGAAAATATAACCTATAGGTTAATTGAATGCATGGAAAATATAACCTATAGGTTTCAAACTCTACCTTAATATCTAGTCCCATTAGAAGTTGCCAAGGAGTTTTTTGTTTTGTTTTGTTTTTATGTTTTTTTTTTTTTTTAACTGTAACTATAAATTCTGCTATAAAAAAACATCCCCCACAGGCTTACTGTTTGATCTAGCACATTAGTCTTATTACCACTAGGGGTCATAATAAGCAGTGAGAGAGTAGTTTGTAACCTTTGTCCAATGACAGCTTTTCAACAAGCACTGGAGTTCCTGGGCTCAGCTCTCCATGGCCCTGTACATGCCTCAAATGTGAGGCACAAGGCATGAGCTATTCTATGCAGCAGATTCTATTCTCTTTGACACTCTGTCACACAGCCATTCCTCTCATGTAGTCAGATCACAGGAACGGTCTTAGAAAATTGGTCTTTGTGGCTTTAACTTGTGCAGATGGGCACAACTACCATCCTGAAGACTATTTCCAGGTTATTAACCAAAGAGGAAGTTACCTTCTCCAAGTACATTGAAACAGGAGGACTAATCCTTTTTTGGCAATGGTTCAAAAATAGTATAGAACATTTGATAAAGGACACTTTATATGCATATAAGGATACCAGTTTTGCCACAGCATGGCCTGAATTTATTATTATTTTCTTTCTAATTGAAATTGCAGTGTAAGATAATTTGATCTCTTTTTATAGTTCATTTATTATAAGTGTATACTTACTCTTATGGATGCTAGGGTTCCTCAAAAAAACCCTTAACAAAACTTACCAGCTATGAGAGAATCACGTGTGCCTAAAAGGAAGACAAAGGCCACAAATACATCAGTCTGGCACACAACATGATCAAACAGGAGCTCTCAGCCAGTTATAAATTCATCCTGATTTTTTTAAGTACACACTCTTAATTTTTTTCTAATATAAAAAGCCAATAGTTTTATTTACACAATCTTATTTTAGCTTGTATACTCAGAAAAGTATGGGGATTTTTTGTTTTTAAATTAATGTTTTGTCAAAAAGTGGTGTAATTAGTGCAGAAAATTTATAAAACAGAATAAAAAATAGCATCCATAATCCTACTATCCTGACATGTTGCAATGCATTCATTCCCTTCTGGTACATTTCCGTGTTCTAAGTTTTTAACCTAGTTAGAGAATCCTTCTATTTATCTAATCTTTGAACAGTGGAGTTACATGCTCAATATATGTTAACTTTTATAATCTTTACTACCACCGCAACCACTACTACATGTATGATAACACAACTTTTTATTATTTTTTTTACTTATTTCTCATCTGTCTACTGCTTTCTTTGTTAATTTTCGAGTTCTAAGTCAAATTTGCTGACCTTTTATAATTTTCTCCATCAAATCAGAAAGTTCAAAAAGTTTTTTTCCTAGCTGTTTTATATTCTTTTTTCTTTTTCTGCTTTAGTTTTCCTATGTTGATTTTTAAAATTTTTAACTCTTTATTACATCTGGTATTTCTTGTAAGATAAAAGGAAAGGTTCTGAATTTTTAAAATTATACTTATATTATTTATCTTTCTTTTCCACTAGGATTGAAGATGTCTGAGTTACTATATTTTTTCTGTTAGATAATTTTTGTTATTTATAATAACCTTTATTTTTATTAATATCTATCTTGTTCCATTTTTAATAAAAATAAGTCTAATTTTGCTGGTATAAAGTGATTTATGTATTGTGGCCTTTTATTCTAATATCTGGTAGGGTCAGACATTCAAATTTTGTGAATTTTATGTGTATCATAGCCACATTGTTAGAATACTAACAAAGGCATTCATACAGTTGGGCAGTGAGCTTTTTGCCAAAGGAATAAATATAATTTGATGTTAAGGGAGTGTCAAGTTTAGAATTTAGAAATATTATTTGTGAGCGAGTTTACTTAATACATTTAAGGGATTAACCATAAAAAAAGAAAAGAAAAGAAAAGAAAAACTGGATCTCAAACAATCTTGATATTCAATCATGTATTTTAAATAAGAGTCATAAGAATGGGGGGATGGGAAGCCTAGCACTAGTTTAGGTTAGGAAATGCTATTCATTGTTAGTTTTGCTCATCTGCTCCTTTATGAGTACAAGTTTAGGGCTTAGGATTTTCCATTTTCCATCACCCTCTCATTGCCAGCAGAGGGCTACTTTTTCTGTAGAGCTCAATGACACATGGTTTCTAAATCGCATAACCAACTGCACTAGGTTAAAATCCGATAGCCTATACCAATGACAGAAAATGACCAGCTAGTCTCTGCAACTTGGAAGGTGCTCCCTGACTCATGCTGAAAACATTCTTGAAGGCCTACTCTACCACTATTGTGCTACTGAGATTTTAAGGCTCACAGGCTGTAATCAAATCATTGCTGTTCAATGCATGCAACAATAGAGTGATATGGGAAACCAAAATGTTTAAAGAGGGCATTGTAGAGAGATGGATGGGTTGAGAAGCATGAGGAGCAAGACTTGCCTTACTCACTGCTAAGGGTTTGGGGGGAGGAATTAGGGGCTCTTATTGCATTCGTTAGCTCTTAGCACATGCCATAGTCTCACATTACATTCAGTGACCATATGGATGAATGAGTGAACAGTAACCTTGACTGGGAAGGCTATACATTCCTTGCATTTGCACTTACGAGATGTACATATGGCCAAAGGAGGGTTCCACATGTTATCTTCCTGGCACTGGCTCGAGGGACTGCCTTCCATAGTATACCCATCTTCACACTCCAAAGTTATATTATCTCCATACTGATAGACTTTTCTCACTTCTAATTTCTTCTGGATTCCATTCATAATCTGTGGGAGGCTGCATTTTACTTCTGAAATTAGAACAATTTTAAAAAAGAAATTGAGGAGTTTCCTTCATGGCTCAGTGGTTAATGAATCCGAATAGGAACCATGAGGTTGCAGGTTCGCTCCCTGGCCTCACTCAGTGGGTTGAGGATCTGGCGTTGCTGTGAGCTGTGGTGTAGGTCACAGATGCAGCTTGGATCTGGCATTGGGGTGGCTCTGGCATAGGCCAATGGCTACAGCTCCGATTAGACCCCTAGCCTGGGAACCTCCATATGCCAAAGGAGCGGCCCTAGAAAGGGAAAAAAAAAATTGATATTTTATTGTTAATGGTTAGTTGAAACTTTGCCTTCAGCAGAGATGAATCATGTCTTCAAATCAAAAACTGATAACTCTCCAACAACATCTTATGATTTTAAATTCTCTGACTTACATTTTTAATGTAGAGTAAGGGAATATGAACACATTGCTTATAATTATTTTTAATGATCATACTTAAAATTATTGACAACTCCTCAACAGGAAAGTTGTGATAAAATTAGGAATTAGGAAAAAAACTGTGTTCCATCCCTGGAGCCACTTGGGCCACACCACGAGAAAATAGTAAAATCGTTTCAACTCTGTCTAGGTATACAACTAATACAGGAATTTTGTCTCTTGAGTAAATGCATATTTATTCCTCATTGCTATGCATAGAAGAAGTTAATAAATTATGATTCTGAATTTAAAGTGTTATTTTTCTATTTAATATATTGCTTTTAGCTTGAAAAAATTAATAAATAGAAACATTAATTAAATAGAGTCTGGACACCAGAAGGGGGAGATTTTACACCCTGAGATAATAGCATAACTCAACAGGAAAAAGTAAGACTCCTCTTTTTTCGCTGGCAGAAAATCAGCCAATGAAAAGCCATAGACCTTTGTTTTTCAGAGTCCTCCCAACTTCCTTTCCCCTACTATTAAAGAGTTCTGCTTCCCTTGCTGTGTAGGGACTTGCATGTGGCTCGCCATGGTTACAAACCCAAAACTGGAATTCTCTGCTGATCCTGAATAAACCCATTTTTCTTGGAGAAATAAATACAAGCTACTTATTCATTTTAGGCCACAACTAGAAATGAGAAAATTATGAAAGAAAATATCTCACTAGTAAAGGCACAGTAGTAGATAAACCATTTATAAAGCTAGGAGAGAGATTAAAAGACAAAAGTAATGAAATCATCTATGTACACAATAGTAGTTAAGAGATACACAAAACAAAACAAAATGTAAAATATAACATCAAAAACATGAAACATTGTGGGAAGAAGTAAAAATGCAGGGTTGTTAGAATGCATTCAAACTTAAGAGATCATCCATTGAAGAAATCATTTATACACACACACACACACACACACACACAATATATATGTAATCATAGATAGAGATGGATAGAAACAAAATAATCCTCCCCAACATAAATGGATCTGGAGGGTATTAGTGTAAATGAAATAAATAAAGAAAAAGAAAAAAAATGAAATAAAGAAAAAGAAAAAAAAAAGAAAAAAATACAGAAAAAGAAAAAAAATACCATATGATTTCATTTACATGGAATATCTAAAAAACAAAAGAAACAAAACAAAAGGAAAACAGATCCATAGAAACAGAGAACAAATAGATGATTTCTAGAGGGGTGGGATAGGTAAAGGGAATTAAGAGATACAAAGTTTCATTTATAAAATACGACACAAGGATGTAATATACAGCATAAGGCATATGTTCAATAATATTGTAATAACTTTGCATGGGGGCAGATGGTTACTAGATTTATCATGGTGATCATTTAATGATTTATACAAATGTCAGGTATGTAATATACCTAAACATAACATGGTACGTTAATGATATTTCAATTTACGGAAAAGAATCTGTCTTTGTAGAAACGTCCCTGGCTGATATTGCTAATGATAAAGATGGAGAATGACTGCTTAAAAAATGTGCGTAAAGAGGACAGTTATTATGACAAAATGAATTTTACTTAAATGAAAAGAAAGCAGCTGTCAAGAGAAGGGAATAATACCCTTTTTATTTTCAGGAGAAGCACTATTCCAGCATCTTAATTTGAAAATTAATTACTGAACTACCCCCTGAATCTTTATACTTTTTTATGTAACTAAAGCAAGGAGGGGTGAGCTTTCCAGTTTCTGCAGAGCCACAGGGACTCTGATTTTGGGCAGTCCATTCTTCCAAATAAATACAGAAAGGTCACTTACCATGTCTATGGTCGCCCTCATTTCCCCTGTCTCTCAAATCAGAAGGATAGGAGGACAAACAGAATTTCTGAGACTTTTAGGCTGTAGAAAGCCCCATGATCCTGTAATCACACAGCCATAGGACTAACTCCTCCTTAACCTTAGGAATAACAGCATGTCTGAAATCCTTCCTACCTCATCCCTGCCCTTAGTCTAGTGTTTCTAAAAAGTAAAAACAGGAAAGAAACAAAGCAAAATCAGTTAATGTAGTTTTGTAAAGTCAAACCCCCCAGAAATGATCTCTCAGCTTTTTTAGCCTCATATGCATCAATATTTCATAAAACTGCCAGCAAGAATGCAAAATACCTTTGCAATAAGAATCAAATGGACTCCAGGTTCCCTGGTGTGTACAGAAGATGAAGGCCTTTCCCACCAACATGTAGCCTGGGTTACAAGTGTATTTGACTATCATCCCAGGAAGATATGGAGAAGCGTGTCCTCCAATATGGTAGCCATTATGCATCTTGGGTGGATGTGGACAAGCTAAGAACAAATTCCCCCAAAACACACACGAAAAACATTCAGTTAAACTTGGAAGTATGAATACCCCAACACAACTAATAATATCTCTGGTTATTAGAACCACATGCAGACCCCAGGCAGGCAGGTCCCAAGGCACAAAATGTTTGCTGATCACTGGGAAGACCAGTTCTCTAATGCCAGACCTCTCAGCCTTTAAACAGGACCATCTGTGATCTCTACCTGTAAACTGAATCATGTGGGAGTACCACTGGGATCCACACACTACCAACTCAATGCAGCCTATATTCACTGGAGGATGGAGCTTGTGTGGATAATCACAGCTACAAATCGTTGCCCAGTACTAGTCATTTAAAGCCAGACTAATGAGCAACAGAGGCCAAGAGGACCACCTTACACTCCAATTCTCCAGGGCATCCTGAGTTCCCCTCGCTAACGGTAAGATGAAGGGTCAAGAAAAGGCCGTCATGGGGCTCCCATAGTGGCTCAGGGGAAATGAATCCGACTAGTATCCATGAGGACCCAGGTTCAATCCCTGGCCTCGCTCAGCTGGTTAAGCATCTAGGGTTGCCGTGAGCTGTGGTGTAGGTCGCAGGCTCAGCTCAGAGCTGATGTTTCTATGGCTGGAGCATAGGACAGGGGCTACAGCTCCGATTCTACCCCTAGCCTGGGGACCTCCATATGCTGTGGGTACAGCCCTAAAAAAACAAAAAACAAAAAAAAAAGAAAAGAAAATGTAGTCACAGGCTGGAGCAGAACTCAGAAATAACAAAAGTAAGATTAATGCCCACATCAGAGTTTCCTTAATTATTTCTACAGCATTATCAATTCTGAAATATGTTACTGATATTAGCACATTTTTTTTGCTCTGTACACCCATCTACCTATATGAAGACAGCTTAATAGAGCTGGCGTAGCAGTATTTTTTTTTTTTTTTTGTCTTTTTGCTATTTCTTTAGGCTGCTCCTGCGGCCTATGGAGGTTCCCAGGCTAGGGGTCAAATCGGAGCTGTAGCCACCGGCCTACACCAGAGCCACAGCAACTCGGGATCCGAGCCGCGTCTGCAACCTACACCACAGCTCACAGCAATGCTGGGTCGTTCACCCACTGAGCAAGGGCAGGGACTGAACCCGCAACCTCATGGTTCCTAGTCGGATTCGTTAACCACTGCACCACGATGGGAACTCCAGTTTTTTTTTTTTTTTTTTGACATTGGTTTTTAGTGGTTTGAAATATTGCCTATAAAATCTGGGCTTCATGGAACTCTCCACTCCCTCCTCTCCTCACCATCCCACACATGCCTCGCCCCAGAGGAAGGGTCATCAGAATACCACCTCCTGGGATATGGCCTGGGCATTTAGAACATCTGTTACTCATCTAGAAGGTAGGTAATTCTGTTTCAGACATTCATAACAAAGCTCTATTCACAAACAAAAAGGACTGTCACTATAGAAAGATGGAAGTTTCGCCTAGACATGCTGATCCTTCTAGGGCATGGGGAAATGTGCACTGACCAGAAGGACCAGAAAGTTCACAGCGAGGGGCAGGGCCACTCCAAACCCCATTCCCTTGACTGTCACTTGTGCAGTGGATGGTGCTCTTCCCAATGAGGCTGAAGATCATTCCTTTGGCTGGGTGGGCGTCACACATGTAACTAATTTCTTTTCCATAGGGAATATCTTTCAGAGAAGTTCCTGTGTGTTTCCCATTAAGGATAGCCGGAGGATTTGGACAAAATATTTCTAGAAAGAACACAAAAGCTTTAGGTTCCATTAGTTTCAGTTGAAAAGGTTATACAATAATGATGCCCTATGATTGTTGTATTAATACATTCTTTTTCTATGAGAACATAATTACATTATATGGAATTTAAATACGTAAGGCTTTCTTTGAGAAGGAAAGGCTAAGTCAGGTGAGTCTTAAATTACAGTTTACTGTGAAAGGCCAAAATAAGTTCCAGGTAGCTAAGTTTGTAATAAGTTTTGGAAGTTAATTTTTTTTTTCAGCAGCCATTTTATTGCCTAATTTACGTCAAGTATCATAAGAATCCTGGGTTGACAAAGGGGTATGAGACAGACAAGGCTTTAGACCTCAAAGACTTGAAGTCCTAGGGAAATCTTGGGGAAGTTGGTTAAATGTGGACTAACAGTTTCAGCAGATGTAATTTTTTTTTTTTTTTTGGTGACTCAAGGCCATTATCGTCAGTACCAATATCAAATATACAGTAGTATCCTTATAATATATTGATTTGCATAGTGCTTTTTACAGCCAGATTAAAGGGCTCCAGGGAGCCTTTTCTCCTTCTTCTTCTCCTCCCATCCCCCCATTACTTCTTCTTCTTCCTCTTCCTCCCTATTCTTCCTCTTCCTCCTCTTCCTTTTCTTCCTTTTCTTCTTCCTCCTCTTCCTCTTCTTCCTCTTCTTCCTCCTCTTCTTCTTCCTCTTCCTATTCTTCTCCTTCTTCTTTTTCTTCTTCTTCCTCTTCCTCTTCTGTCATTTCTTTCTGTCAATGTACCTGTTTCTAGCAGTTCCCTCCCTAAAATTATTTTGATGCTTTTAATCTGATAGCAATTTAGGAAGAGATATCAGAGCTTGTCAGCAATGTGTGTATAAATAAACTAAGGGCTTCAGTCTATCAAATAAAGATGGACTTCTCATACCTGGATTTTACTTATAGGTTTGTTTTTCCAAAGGTTACTTATATATATTTATTTTTAGCTTTATATGTCACAGGAAGGCTGAGTCTACTAGATAGCTAAATTTAACACATATTGAATATGCTTATAAAATTCCATGATAATCCCATAAGATGTTCCAACAGATTTCTAGCATGGCATTTTAACAAAATCCAAAATAAAATCAAGAAAAAGACATTTTCTAATCATCAAGAAAAAGACATTTAAAAAAGTCTCGCCTTGCTTTAGTAATCAGAATAGGATAAATCAGTATTGTTTTGGTCCTCAAAACACTTTATATATTTATCAGTTTCTGAATCTTTATTTAAGTTGGTTTTATTGAAATTTAGGGCTCCTCACTAATCATTTCAAATACTGACTCACCTCCCTGCACCATAGTGATATATCATCTAACTGCTTTTTCCACAACACATCAATTTTTGACATGCTATTTTATATCTTCCATTTTTAATTTGTTTACTGATTAATTTTCTTGTTTGTCATCTGCCTCCGCAAGTAGAAAATGAACTCCATGAAAGCCGGGGTAAGGCTTTCCTATTCAGCACTCTCCCCACCTGGAAAGTCCTGGCACATGGAAACCCTCCTCAGTAAATATCACAGACTAAATGAGACTGAAGAACTAGTTCAGATATGTGAGGGGATAAAATGACATAAAAGTTTAAGAGAGATTCCTCCTTGGTGGTAAAACTGAAAAAGTAAATAAATAAATAAATTTGGGTGTACCCTTATGTCATCTAATTTCTCCCCACATATTCCCCACAAAATTCAATCCCAGCATTAAACTAGTTATTTACGGATGAGTAATATGAACACATGAGATATAAGAACAGCTAGGCCTTTTTTTGTGAAATTCTAACAAAGGAGTATTTTCATCTAACAAAGAAGTATTTTATCGCCGACTTAGTTAAACAAAGATCCAGACAACAGGTGACTCCATGAGGTGAAACATACTGGAAAAACAGAAGGGCAGTTATACAGGCTGCAGGGTTACTCTTTCTACTCACGTTCACACACAGGAACACTGCTGTTCCAAAGGGTTTTCATTCCAACCAAGACACAATGGCTAGCAGAGCTGCCTTTTAATCGGAACCTAAGGGAGAAAAGGGTAGCAAATGGGGGGCCAATTCCAATATCTGCCTTCCTCCCTTCAGGTCCTCACTCAGCCTAAATACCATTTGGGTCTTAGGTTCAGAACAAGCTGAAAGTCTCACTTCACTAGGGACCTGAATTCAATAGCTGGCAGGAATTCAGAAGCCAAATTCTTCCCAAGTATCATGGTGTCTGGTGACAAACAAGGCAATCAGCACTTGTACATTAACAATCAAACAAACCTCCTAGTCCAGGGTCATCTCAGAAGTCCCTGAACACTGAGCTGCACTCTGTCTGTGCCCTAGACCCACTCCTCATCTCTCGCTGATACCCCTCTGACATCCCTCTTATCCTCATTAGTGGGGCATGACGAAGAACAGCCCCTGATCTGGGTGAGCAAAGCAGAGGACATCTGGAAAGAGGACCTACATTGTTCTTCTTGCCATAGCTGTAATGGCCTGAAAGAGGCTCATAGAAATTTTGCCACCCTGAAATGCCCAGTTTATAATTGGATCCCATTGTCCCATTGTCCCATTGTCTGCTGATCATTACTGGGTGTAGACTTTGTAAAGTCAAAGATTCCTGGAAATTGGAGTTCCCATTGTAGCTCAGCAGAAACAAATCTAATATCCATGAGGACACAGGTTCAATCCCTGGCCTTGCTCAGTGGGTTAAGGATCTGGCCTTGCCGTGAGTGGTGGTATAGGTCACAGTCGAGGCTTGGATCTGATGTTGCTGGGGCTGCGGCGTAGGCCAGTGACTACAGCTCCGATTCAACCCCTAGCCTGGGAACCTCTGTATGCTGTGGGTGTGTCCCTAAAAACACACACACAAAAAAAAAAATCCTTGAAATTATTAAAGATTACAGCTGTATTGCCCAATCTTGTTACCTCCCACAGACAGTGCATTCTTCTCTGAGTAATAGATCCATAAACAACTGATAATATTGCCTGAAACAATAACACTGGCCATTATGATTCTAAAATCAAAGACTTTACTGATGCAAAGAAACATGATTGGATTAAAATACTTAACCCATATACTATTACAATTTCCACTACTGATTAGCTTTTAGTTTCCTAAAACAACCCTTGCCTGATTTACCATATTGCAAACAATTTTTTTCTTATACCTCAAAATTTTCATTAGCAAATTTCCCACAGGACTATAATTGTCTTCCCCCAAAAAAGAATTTCCCCATTTACTTCAATTTCCAACCATGAATTCAAGACTAGTATCTATATGTATGTTATATTCAACACTGAACTGCGTGTTCCACTTTCTTTATATCCTGATAGTGATGCCCCCATGGCCCGACACATATCAAAACTGCAGAGAAGTCAGTTTCCCCAGGTACTTCTATTCCATAGGTTAGCCTCTCTTTTTGAATTAACTCCTGAACCCAAAAGAATCACTATCCAGCACTGTGTTCCTGGTCTCTACTCCAGGTCACACTCACCCCTCTTCACAAATGAAGGACACTTTTGCCCCAAGTTGGAAATTCAGTGGAAAGAGTACACGTCCATTAGGGAGCTGGTCCAGGAAGTCAGCACATGATTTCACTAGGAAAAAACACAAGAGTGAGCTGTCCCTGTGAAGGACAAAAAGATTAGTCAGTAAACCAGATGAAAGTACAGGTACCTGCACATCTGGGGGCTGCTGGGCTCCAGTCTCCCTGGGGTGTACAGTGCAGAGAAGCAGCCCCTCTGAGATCATAGCCGGGGTCACAGCTAAAAGATACTTCCTGCCCAGGAAAAAAGTCATCCCTGTGGCTTGAAGTGTGTTTACCATGTAGGATTTCTGGAGGTGGCTGACATACTGGGGAAAGAATAGTAAAAATACCTGTCAGTTATGGGGAAATACCTTCTACTCTATCGTGTGCCTGCCAGGAAGCTTAACAATCCTACTTACAGAGTATATTTTAAAAGAAGAGATGATTAGCAATGGGGACCTGCTGTATAGCACACAGAACTCTACCCAGTATTCTGTGATAATCTATGGGGGAAAAGAATCTGAAAGAGAATGGCTATGTATATATGTATGGTTGAATCACTTTGTTGTTCAGCATAAATTTTTGCAACCTTGTAAATCAACTGTATTTCAATAAAACTTTAAAAAATATTTACAATATGCTCTGTACTTTAATAAGTACAAACAAACAAAATAAAACAAAACAAATGAAAGAAAAGATTTGCTACTTCAGTACCCACAGTTTCACCAAAGCACAACCTAAGGACACAGCATTGAGCTGTGACTAGAATGAGCATTTCTCTGATACCTTGCCCATGTTTTTTTCTATTAAAACATTCCTGGAGTTCCCCTCGTGGCTCAGTGGTTAACAAATCCGACTAAGAACCATGAGGTTTCGGGTTCAATTCCTGGCCTTGCTCAGTGGGTTAAGGATCCAGTGTGGCTGTGAGCTGTGGTGTAGGTCGCAGGCGCAGCTCGGATCCTGTGTTGCTGTGGCTCTGGCGTGGGCTAGTGGCTACAGCTTCGATTAGACCCCTAGCCTGGGAACCTCCATATGCCACAGGAGCGGCCCTAGAAAGAGCAAAAAGACAAAAAAATAAACTAAAATAAAATTTAAGAAACTGAGTCCTGAGTTATTAAACAAACAAACAAAATATTCCTAAGTCTACAACAGAATGTTCCTTTTGCTTTGTTAGACCAGCCATCCAGTCCAGGGCTGTGAGTGCTGGTGGCTTGTTCCACTCTTATACTTTCTAGACAGCTATCCTTTCTAACCTCAGCAAGATAGACCTTCACCCGAGTGTCATCTAATAGACCCCTCACTTAGCTTATTGTACAGTCAGTCATGCATCCTCCTTCCTCTTTTCCCCCAGCCCCTCCTCCTGAACTATAAGCCTCTCCTGGATCCTGTGTGCCAGCTTGGATTCTTCCCTGCTAAGCTAGCCATTTCAGCATAAGAAGTCCAGAGACACCACCAAGAACAAAATCCCCTTAAGAGAAAATAGCTATAGACTTTTAAAAGAGAGACTATATTGGTGAGCACATATTTTGACTCAAATTTTGGCTGCTTGCATCCACAGACCAATTGATGTGTGCTCAGTGCATCAGAACACTTTTGAGCTTCAATCTAAACTATACATAAAGTGGAATAAAAATGAAAAAAATTTGCTTGGATTTGAGCACATCCTTCTCTCTTTCTGAGCCTTGGGGTTTTCAGAAATAACACGGGGGAATTGGAATAGAATGACCACCATTTAAGGCTTTTTAATCTGATGCTATTATTTTTGTCGACACGGCTCAGTTGCCTTCTGACCTACTCCAAGGATACATGTCATTGTTATCATGCATTATTGTTTCACTGTACATTTTACTACACATTATCATTAGGCTCTGTAATCAGAAAAGCTCTTGAATTCCAGGACTTATTCTGTTATTTACTAGCTCTGTGACCTGGGCATAGTTATTTAACATCACTCAGACTCAGCTTGTTCAATGTAAATGGAGATAAGCATAGTTCCTATGTCATCTGTTTGCTTAAGTATCAAACAATACATGTAAAATGTGTGCATTAATTACAGATGAGACAGAGTAAGCATTACTTGACAAGTATTATTATCAGAGGTAACCAATAGTTTACTTTAGCTAGTATTATGTTTAGAGTGTTTATACCAGCTTCATGGTCCTTGCATGCCCCCACACACATACACAAACCCCTTCCTTGGTGTCAACAGCTCTTACCATTTACACCCCCAATACTCCCAGCAGAGGTGGATGAAACTCACCCCTGGAACATCTTGGCAGCTCAGGCACCCATGTGTTGTTGACCTTGCACTGAACAGTGTTGGACCCTCTCATGACAAAGCCAGGCTGACACTTAAATCTCACAACCTCATTTAAGGAAAGTAAACTCCTATTTCCTGAGTCTCTAATTCCATTTTCAACTTCTGGAGCTGTGCATTTATTCACAGAAATACACTGAGGAGGAAGGCTGCTCCAAACTCCACGTTGATTGTCTCTGCTGGTACAGTATATGGACTGTTCTCCCACAAGGTCAAAAAGCTTTTCTCCATTTGGCCCAGTGTGACACTGATAAGTTACCACTGCTGCATATTGAAAAACACTTCCGCTGCTGCTGTAGAATTCTCCATTGGCTACCGCTGGCGGTGGCTCACAAGATATACCTGGGATAAGAAAGAAAGTAGTACACAATAGTTTAACTTTTTTTTTTTTTTTTTTTTGTCTCTTGTCTTTCTAGGGCCGCACCCACAGCATATGGAGGTTCCCAAGGCTAGAGGTCTAACCAGAGCCAGAGCCAGAGCCACAGCAACGCCAGCTGAGCAGCGTCTGTGACCTACACCACAGTTCACAGCAATGCCAGATCCTTAACCCACTGAACAAGGCCAGGGATCAAACCCGCAACCTCATGGTTCCTAGTCGGATTCATTTCCGCTGCGCCATGACGGGAACGCCAGTTTAACTTTTTTTTAATACAACTTTTTAAGAGCAGTTTTAGTTGAGGAGCAAAATTGAAGGGAAGGCTTGGAGATTTCCAGTATTTCCTGCCCTCACAAACGCAGTCTCCTCCATTATCAACATTCTCCAACAAAGTGTTACAACCAATGAACCTACATTGACACATCATAATCACTCAAACTTCAGGGGGATTCACTCTTGATGTTGCATATTCTTTGGGTTTGGACAAATACATAATGGTAGACATCCATCATTATGGTATCATGCAGAGTATTTTCACTGCCTCAAACATCCTCTGTGTTTTACCTCTTAACCCTACCCCCAGCTCCATCCTCTGGCAACCACTGATGTCATTATTGTCTCTGTCATTTTGCCTTTTCCAGAATTATTTTTTTCACTATGACTTATTTTACTATGAATTTAATTAACAAACGCAAACAAACACATCATTTTTAAAACTGTAACTAATTACAATACTGTTCTTCAGCTAATAATCGGACATGTTTACCAGGTTGAAATTTAGGTGTGGGTGGGTTCCGTGCATAATAATTCCATGTAAAATCCATGTATTATTGTGTCTTATATACTTGTGATTTTTAAGTGGATAACCTATGGGATTTTATCAGAGTTTGTTATTTACTTACTGCTGGGTTATTCTTCCAGCGTTTATTTATTAACATCTTTTCGAGGTTAAATACACTACCTCTGGCGCTACTCATCAAGTCAAGAGAGGAAAGATGAGTCATGTCAGCATCATGTCAGCATGTGCTAAAGATTTTTCTCTCCCTTTTCATTTACAATGAATTGGTCATTCGGGGTGCCTCTGCACATTACACTAGAACGCCAGGAGATTTTTACCTACACATGCTTTAGAAAGTAGGTAGATAAGACCTTGGAATTGTCCCTCATCCAAAGGAGTTGGCAAAATCTGCCCCACTCTCACTTGCTGCAACTGGGGGAAAAGCAAAACTGAAGAGTACAAAATAGGGTAGACATGCAAGAAGGCAGAGAATCTGTGGAAGTCTAGCCAGCCTAGACTGTGAGAATCAGGCACGCTCTCAGAAGAGAGAGATAGATGAGTTTGGAGGCAGAGGCAAAGGAGGATCTCAAGGAATTAGTTCCTAGCAGCCTTCTAGGGACTGGGCTTTCTCTTCTGTGACAACAGAAAGCTCCCTCACAGAGAAAGTGGAAAGAAAAAATTTACTGCCTGGCTACCCAGTTGCAGCTGGTGGGGGGGGGACCCATTTCTCTCCAGCAGCATGAATTTCTGAGAAGGGACCTCTATTTCTGCGGTGAGAGAGGGAAAAGGGAAAGAGGCAAATAAGAATAACAAAGGCATTGAAGGAACACTTTCAGAGCTGTCTGCTTTGAGATTTCAGCAGGGGGTATGCCCACAGACCTCTTGGAGTACCCTCATTGGAGGATTCCCCTGAAGTGCTGCAGGCACCCACATAAGCCCCAGTTGCTTTTTCCTATATGCAAGTTTTTGTTTGTCTGTTTGGCTGATTGATGGATTTTTTTGTTTACCTTCCCTCCCATTGCAGCCCTGAGCCAGCTCAGGTTAAGAGAAACCAAAACTTTTTATTTTTTATTTGAAATAGTCTATTTATGTTTGCTTTTTCACTTGTTTTATGTATACTTTATCCTTTTCTCTGCTCAAGAATATAAACAACATGGGAGCAGGGACCCACTCTGTCTTGTTTACAGGCATATTCCTAATGTCTAAAAGATTGATTAGCACATAGTAGGTATTCAAAAAATTTGTTGAAAGAATGAGTATATGAATTGGTGGGTGATTGAAAAAAGCTGACATGTGACTATCGTCTTTGAGAAGAAAAAAGGAAAAATTGACAAAGTTTCAGACCATGGATTTCTCCCCATCTATGAAGCATTTCTCTTCATTTATAACAGTTTGCTTATAAATATTTCTAGAATGGTACCCCAAACCCATGATGCTCAGGTTTATTTCTCCCCTCCTTCCCCAAAAAACTCTTTGTAATTATTTCAGCAAGTAAATTTTTCTATCAAAAACAAAAACAAACAGAGAGGCAGACATTGGATAATTTCACAGGGAAAAAAATGCCCTAAGAAAACGAAATAAAGCAAGGATAAAGTTGCAGGCCTGAACCAATATTCTTTCCACTTACGTTCACACACAGGAACAGTGTTATTCCAAAGGCTTTTCATTCCAACTGAGATACAGTAACTGGCTGAGCTTCCCTTTAACTGGTACCTAAGGGACAAAGCAATAGTGACTGGGTGAGCACACGGTTTCTCTCTTCCATCCATTGACAGATCTCGACTTTTCCCTTCTGCTGAAATACAATTTAATTCCTAAGTTAAGTCCCAGGTAAAAAAGCTTGGCTCGTTTGGTTTCTTGGCTGATAGCAGCTCAGAAACCAAAACATTGAAAAAGACGGCTGCTTCCAATGAGGATAAAACAAAATGACTGTCAAAGCTTAACTAAAGAAGGAACAAAAACATTGACAGGGATTTCTTTGGTCTGGACTTGGACCTTCTGGAGGCCCTCTTACCCTAACTCTCTCTGACAAGCCCCCCCTTTTTTTGCCATTAGGAGAAACTTTGACATCTAACACCAAGTGTAGCATTTTCCTCTCTTAGTAGATCAGGGGGAAAACAACTCTCACTTTAAGCTGACAAGTCAGACAACATGAGGAAAGAGATCAGGGATTATTCTTTTTGCCAATACATTTGGAACGTTCCTGAAGGAGACTCATGGCCTATTATTGAAGAGTGAAGCCAAGTTATCTATGAAAAAGAAGACACAGTCAGGAGAGAAGATTCTTTGGAGGACAATCATCCTAAAATATCTGGTTTATTGTGAGACCAATGGCCTCCTGGATTGCGTCCAGTCTTTATTGGGTGACTGGTAACTGATGCTTGTCAAAGAGCCCTTGGAATATATGGAGAACATCTGCTCTGTTTGTGCTTTCTACCTGCTGGTGGTGTCAGAACATAACATCAAGATCATTTAGAGTCACACAAAGAGTTAATGATGTTACTTGAAATATGAACAGCAGTTTTCATGCTCTTGCAACTTAGCCTAATACTAAATAAATGATATATAATTAGATTTAAAAGTGCTTCTGCTTACTCTTTCATTCTTAATTACAAATCCCACTATTGACTGGTTTAAAAATTTCCTGAATCATTTTTCTTATAAATAATGTTCATATATACATACATATACATACACTTTCAAAACAATCTCTTTGGAATATTCACCTGTTCACTTCCCCAAATTACTATGTACTTTATCCATATACTTAATATTTCACCTAAATGTTCAAGATCTGTGCTGTTTCTGCTGTTCAATATATTTTCCGTTTTTACTTTTTAAGCATCTGTTCAAGGTTCCATCTAGTTCTTACCAAACTTCCCAATCATTGTTTTAGATATTAGTCTCATTTAGTACTTTTTCTCCATTAGGGAGTCCCCCTTTTGGATAAATCCCATTCCCCAGGGTGTCAACATATCAGCGTCCAGCACTGTGTTCCTGGTCTCGATTCCAGGTCAGACTCACCCCTCATCACAAACAAAGGACACTTTTGCCCCAAGCTGGAAATTCAGTGGAAAGAGCACACGTCCATTAGGGAGTTGATCCAAGAAGTCAGCACATGATTTTGCTAGGGAGAAAAGAAAGAGACACACAGGAGTGAGAGGTCCCTATGACAGACAAAGAGATCGATAAGTAAACCAGTCGAGAGTACAGGTACCTGCACATCTGGGGGCTGCTGGACTCCAGTCTCCCTGGGGCATACAGCGCAGAGAAGCAGCCCCTCTAAGATCATAGCCGGGCTCACAGATGTAGGACACTTCCTGCCCAGGAGAAAAGTAGTTCCTATGGCTTGGGGTGTGTTTACCATGAAGGATTTTTGGAGGTGGCTGACATACTGGGGAAAGAACAGTAAAGTACCCATCACTTATAGGAAAATATCTTTTACTAAATTCTAACTATTCCAAGGATTTAGAGACTCATAATTCAAGGCGTTCAAGTATAAGAAAGGAAGTTGAAAGATATTTCAGTCCCCTTGTTTTACTAATGTGAAAGTTAAGACTAGGGAAGAGATTTGCCCAAAACTTCACAGCTAGTGAGAATTAGAACCCAGTTCTTCCCAGTTCTAAAACGCATCTGTTAGTCCACCAGGTCCCTTCTTCTACAGCTGAATATTCAGTATAGGGTCATTAGTATTCCTGGGCTACCGCACTTGCATATTTGCTAGAAAGTGTCCAAGGTACAGGTTCATCTTTCAGGTAATAAGAAGGTTCCCTGAGCCGTAATCCCCTCATCTCTCTCTCTCTCTCTTTTTTTTTTTTTTTTCAATTCTATGATCAAACTGTAGTAAGAATTCACACTTTTATCTCTGTTTGTCTTCCCAATTTCTCTCTCACTGGTTGTAAAGGCTGATATGGGTTGGTGGAAAAATTGTAAGCTCCCTCTCTGTCCCTGTGCATGAGCCAGTAAAACATTTATCAGTCCACTTCTAGAATCCTTTTTATGATAGCTCTTGTGGCATAAGAAGAAAGACATGCCATCGAGAACAAAATCTCCCAACTAAGCCAACCCTGATAAGGAGAGGACACACTTTTAGAGAGTATTCAACTCAAGGTGTGACTGCCTTCATTCACACTCCTTTTGGTGTGTGCTCAAGGCATTAGAACTCATTCGAAAGAAAAATGTGTTTCATTTTGAGCTAGTTACTTTCACTTTCAGATTCTAATGGTAAAATGCAAGGGGTAGCCAGAACAGACAAACTCTAAGATCTTTGACACTATCTTTTTTCACAGTTTAGTTTCTTTCTGTGATAGATGCTGATAAAAGTATGGCAAGAACCAGAGCATTCAATTTTAAGGTCAGACATGCTTATTCTATTCCTAGGTATGCTACTCAGTAACATATAATTCAGACAGTTTATTTAACCTCTGAAAGACCAAGCTAATGTCACTGTCCTACAGATATAAGAACATCACTGCTTCAAAGTGTTGTAAAGAGTAGACAGGATACTGCATGGCTGACCAGAGAGTCCACATCATCCTTCAGTACACCTGGGAGATACTAGAGCTGGTACTTTGCCTTGAGAATTGTTCAGTGTGAGAGTCCCAAATATCTCTTTGCTTGATTAATTAAGTTCTTGCTTCTCAAAATGAAGACACATATACCCAAGTGCACACACACAGATACACAGAATACACACCCATCTTAATTCCACGCCTCCTCTCCCCAAATTTACTCACACAGCTCACCACACAGCCTACTCCCAGATCAAATACTACTGTCCTAATCCTGCTACAGCTCATGTCATTTGTGGGCCCCTTCAAAGCCTCAGTCAGACTTACGCCTGGAACAGCTGGGCAACTCTGGTCCCCACTTGTTTTGTGCCTGGCATTGAACAGTGGAGGGTCCTTTCATGATAAAGCCAGGTTGACACCTAAATTGCACAGTTTCATCTAAGGAAAACAGGCTTTTCTTCTCAGATATCCTGAATGCATTTTCAACCTCTGGAGCTGTGCATATATTAGGTATAATGCACTGGGGGGGAGGGCCACTCCAGATGCCAACTTGATTGTCTTTGCTGGTGCAATATATTGACGGTGAACCCACGAGCTCAAACTTCATCCTTCTATCTCCAAGATTGCAGCGATAGGTCACCACTGTTCCATATTGGAAATATTCTCTATTACTGCTAATGAAATCTCCATTGGCGATGGCTGGGGGTGGCCCACAAGGGATACCTGGGAAAGGGGGCAGCAAGTTAATAAAACTACAATTTCTTAAAAAGTTATATTCAGTTATGAATTTTGGTAACCAGTTACAATCAATATTCAGAACACTTCTGCTCTCATCTAATGTTTGCTAATGTATAGACATGTTTTCCGCAATTGCAGATTGGACAACCATGATATTAGGACTTCTGCTCTTCTCAATTAAAGTTATTTCAGTAAATATATCCACATATTATTTTAGTCCATATACTTATTTTATATAAATATGTTATTTAAATATATGTCATTTAACTATTTTTAATTCAATTCTCTCTCAGTATAAGGCATTTAGATTTATTCTGTTATTAATATGGTATAGCATATAATAGAGTTTATCAAATAAACAAAAACCAAAAGCTCTGGCACAACCAATAAAAAATAAAGCACAAATATATTATAAATATATTAAAGACAAACAAAAAATCACAGATTCAGAAGTAATAAAAATAGCTGAATATTTTACTCTATGCTAATGATTTTTGAAAACCTTAAGGACTCCACACAAAAACTACTTGAACTGATCAACAAATTCAGCAAAGTAGCAGGATACAAAATTACATTCAGAAATCCATTGCATTTCTGTATACTAACAATGAAAAATTAGAAAAGGATTATAAAAATACAATACTTTTAAAATCACACCCCCAAAATTAAATACCTTGGAATAAACCTGACCAAGGAGGTGAAACACTCATGCGCTAAGAACTATAAAACATTAATCAAGGACATTAAAGAGGATTCAAAGAAATGGAAAGATATTCCATGTTCCTGAATTGGAAAAATTAATATTGTAAAATGGCCATACTACCTAAAGCAATCTACAGATTCAATGCAATCCCTATCAAATTACCCATGACATTTCACACAGAACTACAACAAACAATCCAAAAACTTATATGTGACCATAAAAGATCCAGACTTGCCAAAAAAATCCTGAGGAACAAAAACCAAGCAGGGGGCATAACTCTCTCAGACTTCAGACAATATTACAAAGCTACAGTAATCGAGACAGAGTGGTACTGGTACTAAAACAGACATATAGACCAATGGAACAGAATGGAGAACCCAGAAATAAACCCAGACACCTATGGTCAATTACTCTTCAACAAAGCAGGCAAGAATATAAAATGGGAAAAAGACAGTCTCTTCAGCAAGTGGTGCTGGTAAAACTGGACAGATGCATGTAAATCAATGAAACTAGAACACACCCTCATACCATCACAAAAATAGACTGAAAATGGCTTAAAGACTTAAACATAAGACAAGACACCATCAAACTCCTAGAAGAGAACATAGGCCAAACGTTCTCTGACATCAGCATTGCAAATGCTTTCTTAGGTCAGTCTCCTTAAGGCAACAGAAATAAAAGCAAAAATAAACCAATGGAATCTAATCAAACTGTCAAGATTTTGCATAGCAAAGGTAATCATAAAAAACAAAACAAAACAAAAAGATAACCTATGGAATGGGGGAAAATAGTTTCAAAAAATCAACTGACGAGGGCTTGATCTATAAAATATACAAACAACTTGTACAATTCAACACCAAAAAAATCCAACAACCAAATTTAAAAATGGGCAAAAGACCTGAATAGACATTAGTCCAAAGAAGATAAACAGATGGCCAATAGGCACATGAAAAAATGCTCAACATCACTAATTATTAGAGAAATGCAAAACTACCATGAGATACCACCTCACACCAGTCAGAATGACCATCATTAACAAGTCAACACAACAAATGATGGGGAGGATGTGGAGGAAAGGGTACCCTCTTACACTGTTGATGGGAATGTAAATTGGTACAACCATTATGGAAAACAGTATGGAGATACCTCAGAAAGCTAAATATAGAACTACCATATGACCCAGAAATACCCTTCTGAGGCATGTATCTGGACAAAACTTTCATTGAAAAAGACACATGTACCAGTATGTTTACTGCAGCACTACTCATAGTAGCCAAGACATGGAAACAACCTAAATGTCCATCAACAGATGAATGATGCAGTGTATATATACACAATGGAATATTACTCAGCCATAAAAGGAAAAAATAATGCCATTTGCAGTAACCTGGATGGAACTAGAGATTCATTCCAAGTGAAGTAAGTCAGAAAGAGAAACACAAATACCATATGATATCACTTACATCTGGAATCTAATATATGGCACAAATGAACCTTTCTACAGCAAAGATACTCATGGACTTGGAGAACACACTGTGGTTGCCAAGGGAGAGGGGGAGGGAGTGGGATGGACTGGGAGTCTGCGGTTAATAGATACAAACTATTGCATTTGGAGTGGATAAGCAATGAGATACTGCTGTATAGCACAGGGAACTATATCTAGTCACTTGTCATGGAACATGATGGAGGTTAATATGTATAACTGGGTCACTTTGCTGTACAGTAGAAATGGACAGATCACTGTTAATCAACAATAATGGGAAAAAAATCATTTAAAAATGAAGATGCTAGGAGTTCCCGTCATGGCGCAGTGGTTAATGAATCCGACTAGGAACGATGAGGTTGCGGGTTCGATTCCTGGCCTTGCTCAGTGGGTTAAGGATCCGGCATTGCTGTGAGCTGTGGTGTAGGTTGCAGACGCAGCTCGGATCCCGCGTTGCTGTGCCTCTGGTGTAGACCGGCGGCTACAGCTCCGATTAGACCCCTAGCCTGGGAACTCCATATGCCACGGGAGTGGCCCTAGAAAAGGTAAAAAAAAAAAAAGACAAAAAAAATGAAGATGCTAGAAATAAAGATGTATTTTGCCAATATTGACTCATGGAAAGGTGACATATAGAAGCAATGGAAAAAATATCAAAAATGCTACTACTAAAAACATACAAAGCACAGATAATTTTACAGACAAATTTAATCTAACATTCAAGTAATAGATAACTCCTAGGCAGTATAAATCATTCTAGGGCATATAAACTATTTCTACATTTTTGGCAGGTATACCTTAAAGTAGACACATTTATTTATTTATGCTTTTAAGAAAATATTTAAAAAGATGAATATTTATTGTAGGAAATTTATAAACTATAACTAAAAATCGCCTTTAAGCCTTCTCTCTAGAAAGAACCACTCTTAACTATTTAATGTACAATCTTTAATACACATACACACAGACATGCATTTTTTTTCTAACATATCTTTGTTGGCTGAGTAATATTTCAGAGTAATATGTACTATCTGATTCCCTTTGGAAAAGTCCTGTCTCTTGTCTAATGCAATCTGTCATATTTTAAACTTAAAATAAAAAATAGAACACAGGCCCAGTTCCTAGTAGGAGATTATTTCCAGAAAAGTGTTTGGAATATGCACACTATTTAGATTCTTTTGACTATCATAAAATAATAATGTAGATAATACCTGTACATCAATCCTTGCAAAAGCCCCATTGATTTTTTTCAAAAGAATAAATCATAACATGTAAAATTTCAAGATTAAAGGCATTCATACAGTTAATGTTTTTATACATACTGCGAACTGGCCTCTTAGAAAGTCTGTTAGCACTTATCCTACTATCAGTTGTGTTGCAGAGTGTTGATTCCTCCACATGGTCACCAAACCCAGGGTTATATACTCTTTATGTTCTTTGTTAATTTGCCAGCTGCTCCTTCCTCTACATGCTTCAAAGTGTAGGAAGCTCATCTTCCAAACAACTTGCAGGAAAGATGGTACATCATGGTTTAGACAAAACATAAGAGAGCAGGAAGGGCCCACGGCTAGAGCAGATGACCTGGGGTTAAGAACTGACAGAGACCAAGCAAGGCACTTTCACTAACTTTGTATTCATTCATTTCTAAAAAGAAGGGACCTTAGAACCAGAAGGTGTTCAGTCAACAGCAGAGGGATTTGGGGGCTGTTCTAAATGAGTTTAAGACTGTTGCTTAAAATAAATTTTACCCCAGGATAAGGAAAAACCAGGAGGAACTAGAAGCTTGGCACAATATAAGCACCTTTAAGGATGTGAGTGTTTCCTTCACATATCAGAAGAATGCCGTTGCCAAGAGGAAGGAAATACATTCTTCGAAATTCTAAAGGGCATCTCAAGGACCGACTGTAAGAAATGGGGATAACTCACGTTCACAAATTGGTGGCTCTGCATCCCAAAAGACAGTATTGCCTGAGAGGACACATTCAGTAGATGAGTGCCCGATGAGTCGATATCTAAAAGCAAAAAATGAAAAATAACTGTGCTGTACACATCCCATCAACTTCCTCAGCATGCATGCATGGCACATCTGAAAGGTTACAATCTGAGATATGACTAAGGATTAGCCTAAATTCCAACCCACTTTATCTGGCTTTTCTGATTTCTCTTTTTTCTATCCTCTCATTATTGAAAGCAATGCATATATAGACATACAACACATGTATTTAAACCTATTTTCTCAATTTTGATGTCAAAATATGTACTCAACCCATCTTGCATGCAATAAAAGCCTAGCTTATGTTGTCTTGCTTTCTCCCATTTTTTTATTTTCATGGATATATTTTACGACTTTAGAAATTTTTATTAAATTGTGATCACATTGCCACGTTTCACCTTTTAACACTTAGTTCTGTCACTGTATTTAGTTTTGTAACTTTGCTGAAAATATCTGATTTTTTTTAAAAAAATGTGTTTGTTTTTGTCAATTTTCTACCTCACCAGTATTTATCATTACTCTTAAAAAATACTTATGGATTGCCTGAGTTTATCTTTTTTCCTTATTTCAGGGGGTATGCTTCCTAGAAAGTACACAAGTGAGATTTTGGGGCCCTTGCTTATCTTTTTTTTTTTTTTTGTCTTCTTGCCATTTTTTGGGCCGCTTCCATGGCATATGGAGGTTCCCAGGCTAGGGGTCGAATCGGAGCTGTAGCCACCAGTCTACACCAGAGCCACAGCAATGCGGGATCCGAGCCATGTCTGCGACCTACACCACAGCCCACGGCAACGCCGGATCCTTAACCCACTGAGCAAGGCCAGGGATCGAACCCACAACCTCATGGTTCCTAGTCAGATTTGTTAACCACTGTGCCACGACGGGAACTCCCCCTTGCTTATCCTTTAATGCACACGTGTAGCCTCTAAATGTGAATACTAGCTTAGTTCATTAGAATCACTACCTTCTGCAATTTAGTGATGTGAAAGATCAATATAGATTAATTTTCTTTTGTAGGTATTATGGTTTATTAATTTCCTCTCTGCATTCTTGATTTTTTTCCTTATCTCTGTAATACAGAAGATTCCCTAGTGATGGCTAAGTATGGGCTTATTGTTTTCGCCTTCAGGAATTTTTGTTACATGTATTTCGAATCCTAGTATTCTTACACATATCTTCTCATTCCTCTTCTTCTTTATCTTTTGCTCTTAATTCTGGGAGAATTTTATTAATTTTTCTTCATACTCCTTGCTTAAATTTTCCACAGTATTCAGTGTGTTTATCACAGATTTTTTTTTTTTTTAGTTTGACAATTGTGCTTTTCATTCAGAAGCAAATTTCCTAACTAGTTTCCCAGAAAGTGTGCAAATGAATCTTGTTCAAAATGTAAACATATTTTTCTAAAAGTTTCTCCTATTTCTTGGAAATAAATCTTTTTTGTAAGAGGCCGTTTCTTCTGATTTTTCAGATTAATGTGTTTTTTTTGTTTGTTCGTTTTTGTTTTGTTTGTTTTGTTTTTTTGTTTTTTTTTGTCTTTTGTCTTTTATCTTTTTTAGGGCCACACCCATGGCATATGGAGGTTCCCAGGCTAGGGATCGAATCCAAGCTGTTGCTGCCGGCCTACATCAGAGCCACAGCAACGCCAGATCCGAGCCGCATCTGCGACCTACACCACAGCTCACAACAACACCTGATCCTTAACTCACTGAGCGAGCCCAGAGATGGAACCTGCAACCTCATGGTTCCTAGTTGGATTCGTTTCCACTGTGCCACGATGGGAACTCTCAGATTAGTCTTTTTTATATTAATTTCTCATAGCATATCATAAACCAATGGTTTTCTGTTTTATAATGCTCAGAGGTAGACTCTTATTTGGCAATACCAAGTAAAGAGGGTGCAGCCAGAGAATTTATAGATTGCAGTTCAAAATGCTTGAAGAAAGAGAAAAGTGTTTATATTTATTCTAATTTTACTTTGTCAGATTATGATCTGTAAATCCTCGGTTAGCAAATATGCTAAAGGTCACCAGCATCTTTTAGGTGGGTATCATGGCAGTATGAATTTAGCCCATATTCTCTACTGGTTTAGCTGCTCACATTGGCAGTGAGGTTGAGATTCTACTGTGTGTTGAGCAGGGATAAGTACCAACGGTGGGACTGCCGCCCAGCAATTTATGTCTGACATTTTCATAGGGGGCTCTGTTATGGGTTGAATGATGTTTCCCCCAAAGAATGGTGAAGTCCTAACCCCCAAATTCCTGTGAATATGACCTTACTTGGAAATAGAGTCTTTGCAGATGTAATCACTTTAAGATGAATTCATTAAGGTGAGTCCTAAACAAATGTGATTGGCCTCGGTATCAAAAGAGAGAACTCTGGACTCAGACTTACACAGAGAGGACGGTGCCTTGGGGGGACACACAGACACAGAGCTAAGATGGCCATGGGAAGATAGAAGCAAAAACTGGTGTGATGCTGCCACGTGTCAAGGAAGGATGAGTCAGCTAGAAAAGGCAAGGAAGGATCCTTCCTCAGAGGCGCTGGAAAGAGCATATCCGGCCGACATCCTGATTTTGGACTTCTAGCCTCCAGAACTGTGAGAGACTAAATTTTTGTTGTTGTGGTAAGCCACCCAGTTTGTCAGACTTTGTGATGGCAGCCCTGGCAAATGAATGGTGCAGTCACCTCTAAGATTTCCTTTCTCACAGCTGCTCCATGGCCTTCCCGCTCTTCCAGCCATGCCTCTGCTGGGTTAAGGCTTTGGTATGGTTTGACCCTGCCCTTCATCCATTTTCTTCCTTTCTACCTGGTGAATACCTCGCTTTTCTTGTATGCACTACCCTGGATTCCAGCAAAGATACAGATTTCCTCTCGAAACTTACTGTACTTTATTCATTTCAACTAGGAGTTAAACATCTATGTTCAAGCTTTCTTGAGAGCAGATGGTAAGAAGCTAGTCCTCCTTTCTGAAATATGACCAGAAAGTAGTACTGCTGTCTTGGGATGCTTTTTTTAAGTCTTTCATTTTTTAAACTTTTACTGAAGTAGTGTTGATTTACAGTGTTGTGATAATTTCTATAACAAACTGATTCAATTATTCATATACACACAAATTCTTTTTTTCAGATTCTTTTTGCATATAGATTATCATCAAATATTGGGTAGAGTTCCCTGTGCTACACAGCAGGTCCCTGATGGCCAGTCATTCCATATACCACAGTGTCCATGTCCTAGAACTCTTAAATCAAAAGATGCTGCTGTCAACTCACCCTGTATTACAAGAGAAATTAATTCTGGATCCAAACTGGGTATCTGTATTTACATACACCATGCCATTCACAGGATCTGAAGGAGTTTCACATGATTTCCCTTGGGAAAGAAACAGAATTTGGGAGCCAGGAAGAGTAACCTGAATTTTGTTAGTGCATAACAAGTTATTTCTCACCTGACTGTAGCCATCTGAAGTGTATATGCAATTCTGTTTCCCAGATTTTGCCACTTTGAGGAACCTCAGCAGACTGCCTCAAGCTTAGTCACTCACGAAGCATCACTTTCAAAAACACCTCCCCTCCAGATCTATCTAATCTCCACCTCAAATCTCTTTTCAAAATATAAAGGTTATTTATGGTTTTACATCCCACCCGTATAACATTTTTTTCCCTACTTGGTTATTCAAACAGTTTATGTACCCCTACAAAAATTTTTTTCCAGATCTGGAGTAATTCCTTACTTACTTCCCCACAAATATTCTCTAAACTGTCTCATGAGATAAACATTTCAACCAATAATTAGGTAACAAGACAGCCTCCTAACCTCCACCTATTTGAATAAGTATTCTCATCTCTAAAATTTGGAAAAATTAAATAAGATTGTATAGATAATTAAGCAAACATTGGAATATTCCAATGCAGGGTTTGCTCACGTTTACAGACATCAATGGCGCTTGACCACGTGAGGTTTTCCAGGCACTTGATAGAGAATGACATCTTGTAGTACTCGGGATGGCATTCATATTTTAAAGATGTCCCAATGGGAAACTTAGATGCATTGGTTTGGCTTTTCAGCTTGGCAAACTGAAACTGATCTGGAGCATTACAGTGACCTAGAAACCAAAAGAAGAAAGAACATCAGAGTTCAAAAAAGACATCCAATGCCATTCTTCTTTCTCTCTTTCTTGTTAGATTTGATGTCAGAACAAAAGAAATTTTTTGTTTTGGAAAGATAACTTCCTTGTAAGCTTTGACAGGTTAGGAAATGGGAGAACGGTTCCATTAGCACATGCCCGTTAGAAAAGGGACTATTTGGAAGATCGCTACCTGGGCATTTTACTCACATAATTTACTGTAGAAGACAGCGCCAATTCATTTTTTTTTTTTTTTACATTTTTAGGGAGATATAAAGAGTGCTTCTGCCCAGGTTTTACCTTTCTTGTCTGGTTTCCTTGTGTTTCAGTGCATCAAAACTGCAGTAGAGGGTTTACAGGCATGAATGGAGAACTCAAGATATTTCTTAAAACTAGGAAGCACCACTGCCTTTCTAGGTCTGATTTCTAAGCCAACCATTTGAACACAATGTGAAAATAAATAACATCTCCTCAAAATGAAACCAAAAAACCCAAGAACTATAGTTCTTATTATAACATTGTTTGAAGTGTATGTTGTTGAATCAAATTCTAGTTTTAGCCCCATGCCCTAGGATTGAAGAATAAAAATTCAGCTTACATTCAAGTAGTATGAAATCAAAAAAGTATATATGCTTGGAAAAATAGAAATCATTTCCACTTGGTTTTGACAATAAGTTCTCCTTCAGTTTTTACTCTAGGTATCCTCCATCTCCCTTTCAATTATTTTTTTAAATAATAAGTGTAAAGCTAGAGCAAATCCTGCACACTGATCATTCTCTGTATGAAAATCTGCAAACCAATTTCTCATATCTTTAACATAATTAAATACTTTTTCTGAGTATGAGAATTTGGCTTATTTTAAAGATATCTTCATTGGAAATTTATCCATCTATAATATATTGCTTGTTTCCTTTTTATTTTAGAGCTTGAATATTAGCTAGACCAGCTTCTAGTTCAGAGTTTCTCCTCTGGCTAAAAACGACTATCTAAGGCCAAAATCAGCAAATGAAGATGATCTGGCAAGTCTCCAATCTAAAAATATATAGCCAATAAAACTATCACTGCCATCTCAAGATACAGTTATGTTGAAAAAAAAATCATAGAACTTCAGGGAAGATTGTTTCTCTCTGTCGATTCAGTGAATCTGAAGTAGGACTCTGTATCTGTAAACAGGCTCATGGGGGGACCTCAAGTTGAAGCCATGGTGCTGCAGGAGGAGAGTGAGGGCAAAAAAAAATGACCGAGTGTCTATCCTTGGTCCCTTTCCTTTTAGAACTGCTCTTTTCTCTCAGAGTTCCCCTGTGGTCAGTATGTTATGCTGGGACTAGAGTCACTTCCACAATTTACTTTCTCTTTCCCATATTCACTTTCTGAGTGTGGGTGTCTTAGGAAACCATCTCCAGACCTTAGACATACATACTCTATTTTGCATTTCCTCTTGAGCTCACATTGCTCTGCTTTCTCTTTCCACCAAAGTGGAAAGACTTCAACAGTGAAAATTAGTGTCAAATGAACCCTGTGTTAACTTAGAACTTAGCCCAAATTGGCTCAAAGAATCTTTGTGTTTTGTCTACAATTTTACAGCCCAATTTTCATAGAGACTGCACAGCAGTCTCTGGCCAAATAGGTAATTAAAACAATCCTGTCGGGTTTCATTCTCTGTTAATCTGTGCTTCTCTCCAACACCTCCAAATACCTATGAACCTTATGCTAGTTAAGGTTCATAGGTATTTGCTTTCAATCGCTATGCTTTGAAAACATTTTCCTTCTAATTATAATTAGAACTAGAACCTCTGCCCACTTCCTCCATCTCTTTTCATCAGTCCTCTGGAAACAAAAATCATCAGAATCTTGCTTGTTGATGAATCTTAAAACCATTTATTATTGATCTTGCATTGAACTGTGTCAAGCGCATGAATAAACACCATGCTGTCATTTTGGAAATTTGGAGACTTGGGTTTAGACCTTCTAAAGCCATTTGGAATGTGGGATGGGGCGCACGAACCCTGAACTCCACAGTGAGGGGCGGGGCCGCTCCAAATTCCATTCCCTTGACTGTCGCTGGTGCAGTGGATGGTGCTCTTCCCAATGAGGCTGAAGATCTTTCCTCTCTCTGGGTGTGGGTCACAGGTGTAGGTTACTTCTTTTCCAAAAGGAAAGACTTCCAGAGGTGTGCCCGTGTGTCTCCCATTAAGGATATCAGGAGGATATGGACACAAAATTTCTGGAAAGAAGGCAAAAGCTCTAAGTTTCATTGAAAAGTTTTCAACAGAGATGTTCTACAGTCCCAGGGTACTACAGTTGGTGCTACCGAAAAAACACAAAATGGACTAAGTGAAAGGAGATTTCAATCTCATTTTTTTTTAATTTGAAAATGTACTAAAGAATTTGCCTATCCTGAATCTTCCAGGCCTTTAAGTTTTCTGGATAATAGAAACTTCTCATTTTTAATTAAGCACCGAATCTTTTTCTTTTCTTTTTTTTTTTTTGTCTTTTTGTCTTTTTAGGGCCACACCCTCAGCATATGGAGGTTCCCAGGCTAGGTTGCCGGCCTAGGCCACAGCAATGCTGGATCCTAGTCGCATCTGTGACCTACACCCCAGCTCATGACAACACTGGATCCTTAACCCACTGAGTGAGGGTAGGGATCGAACCCACATCCTCATGAATGCTAGTTGGGTTCGTTAACTGCTGAGCCATGATGGGAACTCCGAAGTAGTGAACCTTTTAAAGAAAAAAAACAACCAGTTGGAGGGTAACACATTCATTTACTCAACATATATTAATTGAGCACTTATTCTGTGTCATCCACTCAACAGGGCTCAGGAGATAAAGTGGGGACGAACACAGATAAAGTTTTTGTCCTCCAGAGAGCACACATTCTTGGGAAATATTTCTACAATGTATTGCATAGGTACTAATTACCTTAAAGGAAAGAAACATTTCCTTGATAACTTACTGATACTGACCCTCAATGAATTTTGACAGTAGTGCTGTCACAATGAGTAGAAACATACACGGTTCATTGGAAATTCTCTAAATGATTCAGAGCATTTAGTTTGTTTTTTTTTTTAAATGCAGGGGACTGTTTATGATTTAATATTTTTTTCTTTACTTTCCATGAGGTTTCAATTTGTTAATTTTTTTCTGGTATCTGCTTATCTGTTTAAAACTATCCCTTCCTCACTTCTCTTTAACGTTTCTAATTAGGCTGGGGATTTGGAAGATGCTATCTGAACCAGAAAAAAATCTGAAAAATAAGACAAATAATACAATCAATAAATGAGCTCTAGGAGTTTCCATTGTAGCTCAGGGACAACGAACCTGACTAGTATCCATGAGGATGTAGGTTCAATCCCTGGTCTTGCTCAGTGGGTTTAAGGATCCGGCGTTGCTGTGAACTGCGGCATAGTTTACAGAGGTAGCTCAGATCCTGTGTCACTGTGACTGTGGCATAAGTGGTCAGCTACAGTTCTGATTCAACCCCTAGCCTAGGAAATTCTATATGCCTAATGTGTGGCCCTAAAAAGCAAATAGAAATAAAAATAGATAAAATAAATGATCTCTAATGCATGCCAGTAGGACGGAATTTTGTTATGTTACTTCACTGAATGTTGGGCTTCTTGGACAGCAGGGGTCAATATGTTATGTTCTTAGAGAGTTTTACTATAAAAATCATCAGAGGATGACAGCAGATTTCTAGAAACATGAATATTTCTGTAACATTTGGACTGGTTAAAAAATATATATATATACACACACATATATATTTCCAATCTTTAGGATCAAATGAAAAATACAAATGGGTTAGACTAGAAGAAATCAGTAGTGGTATTGCATAGAGGAGACATTTTTTAATCAGCTTCTTGTTTCTGAATCTTTCAGCATACTTTATTTAGACACAAGTTTTGAGAGTTTAAGGACTCTTAACCTGCTTACCCTGTGTAATATTACTCCCACTTTCCCCTCATTTCTGCACTGCTCTGATCTACCAGCTCCGTAAAATTCACTTTGTTTATTTTCTTTCTTGTACATCTCCCTGCTTGAATATAAATAACATGGGAGAGGGAATTTGTTCATCTTGTCCACTGTTATAATACCAGTGCTTAGAAGAATATCAAGCACATAGTATGTGCTCAATAAATAACTGAATGAATGAATGACTCTTATTTGTATATCAGCAAATGGATAGTAAAATTGTGGAGTGACTATATCTTTATGAAATAAAAAAAAGAAAAAGAAGGAAGGAAGGAAAAGAGAAAAACGTTTGTCAAAATGTCACATTATCTAATCTCTCCTGACTTAGAGGCGAACTACAGCATGATTTATCAGATGGAACACAGAATTCAAAAGGACTGATCAGATGGTTCCCCAAACAGGAGATACACGACCCAAGTTCATCACAACAAACTGATGCACGGTAAAGTAGTATTAAAGTAAGCAAACATTTATCAATAATTCAGATTAGAAAATAGAAGAACAACAGCTGGGAAGGCCAGAGGTCAAATTGCCAAACAGAGTCAAGGGAGAGATTGGCCTAAAGCATTACCCTTTCTACTCACTTTCACACACAGGGACACTGCTGTTCCAAAAAATTTCCATTCCAACCAAGACACAATGACTAGTAGAACTGCCTTTTAATTGGTATCTAAGGAAGAAAATGGGAGTGAATATATAAGCTGAATCAGCCAAAACGTTATTCTGTTTATAGAAATCTCAGCATTTTGAGGACCTGAAACCAGCAGGTGCAAGACGTTCAGAGGCCACATCAGTCTGGCAAAGTCACAGCTTCCAGTGAGGGAGAACAGCAAAGCACAGCCACTTGGTGACATTATATTGTCCCGGCCCCAGGTGAAGAAAGCAGAAGTGGCATAGCTGTCACCTCCTCGATCCTGGACTCAGACTCAGAGGAATCAGCTCTCACTGAGCATTCTATGACAAAGCTGATAAATCTATTCACTGCCTATCAGATTAAAACATAGTCCAAGTGCTGACACTGAAGCAGTATGTAAACCAGCTCCCAGTTTGGACTGGAAAAACAGAGAATAACTGGAAAGATAATAAAGATTGTCCTTTTGTCTCTCCATTTGTGATGGTTATGCAGAAGGCTCACACAGCATGTTAGGCTGTAGAAGAGTAAGCATGAATATTCTAGGCAAAAATCAAAAGGAGGTTGAAATGACTTTTGTATAACATCCACCAAAATTCTCATTGTATATTGGACCCTGATGGCTCTGAAATTTTACTGAGTCCTGGTATTTAGTGCCTGACAAGGATTCTTTGAACATTTTGAGATCAGGTGCTTTGTTGCTCATGCTTGATACTTCCCGTGTAGCGATGTGCATTCTGGGAAGTGCCTGAGATTCACATAAACGAGTTAATGACCTTTCCTACAACATTAAATCAGCTACCACAATCCACTCCAGAGACCATGGCCCATTACTAACCAGGTGATATACGACTGGATTTAACTGCTTATTCTCATACTTTCACTCCTATTACACAGTTCAATTTTGATGGTTAAATTTTTTTCTTAAAAAATTCTTAAATGATCTTAGTTTTTTTTAATAAGCTTTTTTTGCTTACCAATTTTTTTCTGTAACTCTTCAAATTACGCTTTCTTTTCTGTTTGGAAAATATGATTTTTTTCACTTACTTTGTCTCCTGCATATATTCATAAGCAGTATGTGTATTTGTGTTTGAACCTGTCATTTAATATATGTCTCAATTTTTCCTTCAGATGTTATTAGTTCCCCCTTTTCCTTAGAGTTACTTCCCATATACATTCCTCCCCCCCCCCCGCTTTTTTGTCTTTCTAGGGCCGCACCAACAGCATATGGAGTTTCCAAGGCTAGCGGTTGAATCAGAGATGTAGCAGCCAGCCAACCCCACAGCCCCAGGAACACCAGGTCCGAGACGCATCTGCAACCTACACCATAGCTCACAGCAATGCTGGATCCTTAACCCACTGATCAAGGCCAGGGATCGAACTTGCATCCTCTTGGATGCTAACCAGATTCATTTCCACTGAGCCATGATGGGAGCTCCTACATTCCCCAAATTTAACATCCCCAAATATCTTTTTTATTTAAATCACACTACATCTTCCCTTTTTGAATTCACTTCTATTCCAGTGTCCAGTAGGCCAGGCAAACACACTTACCCCTCATCACAAACGAAGGACACTTTTGCCCCAAGCTGGAAATTCAGTGGAAAGAGCACACGTCCATTAGGAAGTTGGTCCAAGAAGTCAGCACATGATTTCGCTAGGAAAAAAAAAAAAAAAAAAAAAAACACAGGCGTGAGAGGTCCCTGTGAGGGACAAAGAGATTGGTCGGTAAACCAGGCAAGAATACAGGTACCTGCACATCTGGGGGCTTCTGGGCTCCAGTCTCCCTGGGATGTACAGTGCAGAGAAGCAGCCCCTCTAAGATCATAGCCGGGCTCGCAGCTGTAGGACACTTCCTGCCCAGTGGAAAAAGTGTTCCTCTGGCCTGCATTGTGTTTACCATGCGGGATTTCTGGAGGTAGCTGACATACTGGGAAAGAGTATTAAATGCTGTTAATTGTGTGAAAGTAAACTTTCCTCGGTGGTAAACTGGCGAAGAGAGCCATATGATAAATCTATGTGTTTTTAAAAATCTGATAGATGAACACCCTCTCATTTTATCGTTGGCAAAATTAAATATACGAAAACATACACAGACGCTCACAGAAAGTGTCTTGCAAAAAGCCACAGAACTGATAGGCTGATAACTGTGACTAGAACAGAGACATCCTCAGTTCATGATTTTCCATCTAAAATCCACCCCCTTGGGAGTTTCTGCTGTGGCTCAGCAGTAACGAACCCAACTAGTGTCCGTGAGGATGTGGGTTCGATCCCTGGCCTCACTCAGGCATATGCCTTGGGTGCAGGCCTAAAAAAAAAAAAACCTACCCCTTAGATGACACAGCAGATGGGTCCCCTCCATGTAACACAATTGTTAAGACTGATGGATTTTCATATCTTCATATCCCCTTTCTAGAAAGGCATCACCCCAAATTATAGTCTATTCTTTTGGCCATAAGGGAAGCTTGTACCCAAGTCTCATTCAAATCTCCCTATCACCTATCACACACTGTGGTGACAAACAGGATTCCTACATCTCTTCCCATCTCTTTCCAACTGCTCTCCAGTGGCCACCTGACATCAGTTAGTGGAGAAGATAAGTCTTTTCTCTCCACTTTCTGTAGCCAAGTCCTGCCTAACCACTCCTTTCATTCCAACAAAAAAATTCATTTCATTCATTCCATTGAATGAAATCTTCTAAAAAGCCTATAGTCCTCACAATGAGAGTTCATATTCCATACTGCATGTTGTAACTGAGTCTCTGTCTCTTTATACAGTTGATTTGAATTGAGAGTCAAATTGCACTTCAATCTCCTAAATTAAATGAAACTATAGTAACATGAAGAATCATTTTATTTTAGCTTAGAGCAGGACAGTTTTTCTCGGACTTTAGCATTCTCAAATATAAAATGGGATATTGGATTAGAATAAATGACCTCCCGAGGGAATTTGTAAATACTCTCTTCTTGTAATACTCACTTTCAGGGCCCATCACCCTCTTGTTTCCCTGTGATACAGTAACTGTGATGTGATGTTTAAGTGCTTGTGCTGGTTAAGTTTCTGTTGGCTCCCAGCCTCACACCTCTATGTTCTCCTTTGACTGCTGGGGTTACAGGCCTGAAAACTACACTGCTCATCTTTCTTGCCGGCTGGGTCCTGGTTAAGCTTTGCCAATTGGAGGCATTTATACTAAATTAAAAGGCTGGAAGATGAGAGAAGCCATTCTTCTTGTAAAGGAGATTCTAGAATTGACAAGGTTGACGCTTCTTCCTTAACAGCAGCAAACTTCCGTGCTAGTAATGCCAATGGCTGCAGGCTCCAGCAGTCTCAGCTATATTATATTCTGGCAGCCGTGGCAGCTTCTGCAGCATCGAGCAGCTAGAGGAAATACCTGCTCAGTGAGCCTTTCAGCTGTGACTACAGGCACCTGTGCTCTAGTCTGGGAGAAACGGAAGCCCCTGAACATCTGGTAATATTGCCTTCCTCCTTTTGCTCTTCCTGCTCTTTTTTTTTTTTTTTTGTCTTTTTGCCTTTTCTAGGGCCGCTCCCACGGTATATGGAGGTTCCCAGGCTAGGGGTCCAATCGGAGCTGTAGTGCCGGCCTACACCACAGCCACAGCAACGCGGGATCCGAGCCTCGTCTGTGCCTCGTCTGCAACCTACAACACAGCTCACCACAGCTCATGGCAACGCTGGATCCTAACCCACTGAGCAAGGCCAGGGATCGAACCTGCAACCCCATGGTTCCTAGTCGGATTCGTTAACCACTCCTTTTCCTGCTCTTCTAACAATATCTTTATACCCTTGTACCTCCACGAAATCCCTCATTCCTTGAAATACCTAGAGCTTCTTGTGATTTCCCTGGCTCTGGAGTCAGGTAGACTCGGGTTCTGGTCTTCTCAGAGTTACTATCTATTTAATCTTGGACAGTTATCTAACCTCTTTAAGACTGAACTTTCTCTGTAAAACTGGAAAGAATCATAATTACCTCATACCTTTTACTTAAGGACTAAGTGCATCCATAGCTTACAGAATGGTGCCTGACAAGAGGAACAAATCATTACATAGCAATTACTATACCCAAAAGCAATGGATAATTAAAAAAAAAAAAAAAAGATTGTTTTGACTGAAAAAAAAGGTAACCGATAGATAATGGTATGTGCAGAAAACTTCTGTTTATAAGAATCCCAAAAAAACTTTACATTCCCTGCTCATTTATCTTTGCTGCTGAATTTGAACACACACACATGTATATACACTCCTTCTTTATTTCCTATTTCCTCCCAAGAAAATTTTCTCATCCATACTGCTCACCACATATCCTTCCCCGAGAGAAAATACTAATGTCCTGATCCTCCTACAGCTCATGTCATTTGTGGGCCCCTTCAAAGCCTCAGTCAGACTTACCCCTGGAGCAGCTGGGCAACTCCGGTCCCCATTTGTTTTGTGCCTGACAGTGAACAGTGGAGGGTCCTTTCATGACAAAGCCAGGTTGACACGTAAACTGCACAGTTTCATATAAGGAAAATAGGCTTTTCTTCTCAGATATCCCGAATGCATTTTCAACCTCTGGAGGTGTGCATTTATTAGGTATAATGCACTGGGGGGGAGGGCCACTCCAGATGCCAACTTGATTGTCTTTGCTGGTGCAATATATTGACGGTGAACCCACGAGCTCAAACTTCATCCTTCTATCTCCAAGATTGCAGCGATAGGTCACCACTGTTCCATATGGGAAATATTCTCTATCACTGTTAATGAAATCTCCATTGGCGATGGCAGGGGGTGGCCCGCAAGGAATACCTGGGAAAAGGGAAAGCAGTGAATTAAAATAACCAGAGGGAGAAGTCAAATGAGTCCCTAAGCTGTAACTGTTTTTACTTTCATTATTTGGTTTTAATCTTTGCTAACATGTAGATAAGTTCTTCCAAAGTTATAATTTAGGGTGGGCATGCTAGCATGTGTTCTGCTTTTTCTACTTGTACCCTGTAAACACATGCATTTATTAATACAATCCAAATTCTTTTAATTTTCTTTCTTTTTTTTTTTTTGTTGTTATTGTTGTTGTTGTTGCTATTTCTTGGGCCGCTCCCGCGGCATATGGAGGTTCCCAGGCTAGGGGTCCAATCGGAGCTGTAGCCACCGGCCTACGCCAGAGCCACAGCAACGTGGGATCCGAGCCGCGTCTGCAACCTACACCACAGCTCACGGCAACACCGGATCCTTAACCCACTGAGCAAGGGCAGGGATCGAACCCGCAACCTCATGGTTCCTAGTCGGATTCGTTAACCACTGCGCCACGACGGGAACTCCAATTCTTTTAATTTTCAATAGCTCCTTGATCATATTATTATACCACAGTTTACACAGTTTCCCTCATTCTTTTCCATTTGCCTTCTTAATTTTCATTTTTTTGTTATTAACAGAATGCAGTTTAAGAAAAAAAAACTCTTGCTAAAAGGAAGAGAGACAACACAGGTATATAGAATTAGGAAAAGTAATTTGAGCACATTTGCATAAATATGAGATATTTATGAAACTGTAGGCTACTGTATGTTAAAAATTTTGAAAATCTAAGTGATATAAATGAAAATATAAATGACTAATATTCATTCAGGAAGACATAGAAAGCTAGAATGGACCAAGAATCTTGTAAGTATAGAAAAGAAAATTTCACACATAAGTTCTATTACAGTTTAAAGTAATATATACTTCTAAATGTAATTTCAAGTGTGTCACAAGACATAAGAGAAAACTTATCAACTCATTTTATCAAGCCTAAGTTTGATATCATAACATGTAAAAGTCCAAAAAAATACTAAATAGAGCTGAAAATGTAGAAGTAGAACATTGTATTTCTAACACTATATAACTGGAAGTAAGTTACTTCAAAATACCTAGGAAATTTAGTTGAATCAGGAGGGGGCATTTGAGTGGCTTAAACTTTTGATAGTCTCATGGAGTAAAAGAATAAAAATTGGAGTCCAAGACCTTCAAAATGGAAACTTTGGTAATACTTTCTGAAATGTACTAAGACCTCAAAAACTAGCCTCTAGGACTCGAGATTACTGGAATTGTTCTTTAAAATTTTTTGAGGTGGCCCAGAAAAATCGTTGTTTTTGAAATTAAATTAAAGTCTCAGATTTCTAGGGTCCCCAGGTACCTGGCAGAAATAACAATAAAATTCCACTCTGGAAGAAGATTACTTGTCTAATACCTTGCATTTATTTCTACAGAAAAGTTTGCAAGTATAATTCTTGATATGTAGTTAAAGATAACCAGGTAGTTGAGGGAAAAAAAATAACACAAATAAGAACCAAACTAATCACTGACAGTAGAAACTGAGCCATTAGGACTCCAGATATTGGAATTTTCACTCACAGATTTAAAATAACTATGATTATCTACTCAAGGATAAAATACACAAAACCTAAACTTTTTTTCTTTTTCTTTTTAGGGCCACACCTACAGTATATAGATGTTCCTAGGCTAGGGGGTCTCATCAGAGCTGCAACTGCCAGCCTACACCACAGCCACAGAAATGAAGGATCAGAGACACATCTGAAACCTACACTGCAACTTGCAGTAATGCTGGATTCTTAACCCACCAAGCAAGGCCAGAGATAGAACATATCCTCATGAATACTAGTGTCAGGTTCTTAACCTACAGAGACACAATGGGAACTCCCACAAATCCTAAAATTCGAAAGGACTAGAAGCAATTAAAGGTGACAGGATACATTTTGAAAGGAATCAAATCAATGTTCTATATTTGTAAAATACAATTAGTGAAATGAAGAATTTGGATAAGATTAGTAGCAATTTAGACACGTTGAAAGGAACTCAGGACGGCTGAGGCTGAGTGGTACTACTTAATTGCTAGAGAAAATTGAAACAGAAATTTTAGAATGATTTTCCTAGACAATTTACAGAATTGGAGAAAATATTTGCAAATGATGCAAACTTGTAGGGCTTAATCTCCAAAATATACAAACTATTTATGCAATGCAACAATAACAAAAAATCAAAAAGTGGGCATAAATAGACATTTCTCCAAAGAATACATGTGGATGGCCAGCAGGCACATGAAAAAAATGCACAACATCACTAATTATTAGAGAAATGCAAATAAAAACAAAGAAGGCTGTGGTTATTTGGTAAGCAATTTCAAGACTTGAGAACCAGCATTAGAGACCCGGAGCACCTTGAATAAATGGGAAACTGGCTCTTCTGAGGAAGCACCTGCTGTACAGCCAAAATGTGTACTATAATTTTCCCCCCATCCTTCACCGAGGAAACTTAAAGTAATTTTCAGGGTTGGAAATAAAAAGGTTTCAGAATTATAAATAAAGATGAAAATATAGAAATAGGTATAAATGCATTATTTTTCATAAAATGAAATATTGCATCATCTTGTATCTTACATAAAACATATTTTATCTTATATAAAACATTACTTATATCTCTGTTTATATATAAAACATTTATATCTTATGTAAAACATGTTATTTGGTCATCTGACTTTCTTCAGACAAATATATGTATATTATATGTTTAAACTAATCATCCTTGTATGTCATTAAGTCCTTCTCCATGACAACATTTTTATGGCTGAAAAAAATTCCAGCGTATGGATATATTTTCTTCTAGTTCTGCATGGCTATTTTACATCCCTCAGGGAATTCTCTGTAATCATTTTTAACACACCTCTTTCCTTACAGTAAGTTATTTCCAAACCATATTTTGAAACATGCAGTGCATTTTGCTTAGTTTAACATGTGTACTATTATAAAGTGTGCTGCAACAAAAAATTTACAGTGAGCTACTTACTGTTTACTGAGTAAACAGTAAAAAATCTGTTTACTTCCTAAGTATAAATTCTAAGAAGTGGGTCAAAATATAAGCCCATTTTAAGGCTTATATTACATGATGACTCTCAAGAGTGTTCATTGAACCTTTGGTGCATGAAAGTGTTGATTCCTCCACAGCTGCATCCACCTTGGAGAGCATCAACTTAAAAGTCTTTACTAATTGGCTAAGCAGAATGATTATTACACTGGGGTTCATTGAACCAACATAATTCCAAACTAATTGAAATAAAAATAAAGTTTGAAGGCTTTTATGCATTTCTGCTCTCAGATTCAGAAAAGGTACAACCCGGGATGAGGACGAACTTAAGAAAACAGTTGCTAGAAACCCACAGATATGTTTGAGACTATGCAACTCTCTTCTGCTATTTAAAGGATAGAATGCAAAAATAAAGATTTTTATAACTCCATGGGGAAACTAAGAATTTATTAGTAAAGGTACTAGGAAAGAATATATCAACTCACTCTCACAAGTAGGTGGGTCATTATCCCAGGTGACAGAATTGCCTGAGATGACACATGTAGCTGAGGATTGGCCAATAAGTCGATACCTAAAGGCAAAGAATAATGGATGTTATATTCCAAATAAACACTTAATCCTGCTTAAATTGCTGCTTGTAAGAGACTACAATCTTGGAGTATTCAGAAGGACAATTTCCATTTGTCTAATACTGCCATTTTCCCAAGTTTTATGTCTTTATTTGGGCTTAAACATTTTCTTCTTCATGCCTTCTAAACTGGATGAGATCTCCCTTCTTTATTACCTTAAGGTGCAGATACACCTCAGATTAATGAAATTCATCAAGCTAGAACCAAAGGAAGTCCAAACAGGATAAAACAGTTAAACACATATTTCATATTTTAAATGCTAAAGACAGAAACTTTCAATTAGTTATGTCACAAGCTATTCAAAGCATGCTATAAAATTTGGAAAAATCAATGACACTTATTTTAATGTCAACTGAGATTCTCTATAGTCATGGAATGTTGGGCTGAACAACTCATGAAAATTGGTGGCTAGAAGGGCCAAACGATACTAATACAAGTTAAGATGAATAATGTCAAATAGCTATCAAGTGTTACTTTGGTATCACTGAGAACATTGCCTTGTGAATATCTAAGAAACAAACTTCAAGCAGCTAAACACATTAAATAGAGATCAAATGAAAAGAGTGACAGCAGTGTATATTCTTGAAGAAACTTGAAGCACTCTTACATTGAAGTAGTGATTGTGTTGTATTCATTAATGTCTCTAGTATTGTTTTCAGTTTTTTTAATGTCATCATGACACCACCAAACATGAAAATATTCTAGACAGCACTGCAAACACACATACCCACAACCAATGCATTAAAGGAAGGCTGCAGTCTTTCCACTGTATGTGTACCTCCTCCTGCCTTTTTGCCACAGGAACAAAGAAACATGGGAACTCCTCTGAATTTTGATTTTATAAACATTCTTTCTTTCTTTTTTCCTTTAATGGCCCCACCTGCAGCACATGGAAGTTCCCGGGCTAGGAGTCAAATCAGAGCTGCAATTGCCAGCCTACACCGCAACCACAGCAACACCAGATCCAAGCTGCATCTGTGACCTACACCACATCTTGCGGCAATGCTGGATCCTCACCCACTGATTGAGGCCAGGGATTGGACCCATGTCCTCACAGAGAAAATGTTGGGTTCTTACCCAGATAAGCCACAATGGGAACACCCACAAAGATTATTCCTTAAGGTACTCTTTTAGATTTTCTATTTTTTTTATTGGAATAAAAAATGGTGAAGCAAAGTTCTAACTTGAGTTTGCATATACTATGGTTTAGCGTGGCAGAAATGAACACATCATGAATCAAAACACAACTTTGTATTCACTAGTTAAAGATGACAGCAGGAGAATGTTTTCACTTATTAAATCATCTCCCAAAGTAGATAAAACAATTGAGCAAATATTAGCCAGATCTCTTCTCTTTCAGGCTATTTAGAAATAGAGCACAGAGGTAAGACTCAAGCTACGTGTTTTAAAAGGAATCCAGAATTTTTATATCCGTTTCAGCCTGAAGTCTTTACATCCACCTTATCTTTCAGGGTCTTCTGGGCAAAAGAAAACTGTGGAGTCATATGGCTAAGTTAGGGTTCAGAAAAAGCCATGACCATTTCATTACCAGAAACCACATGCAGTCTGTAAGTAAACATATCGAGACATTTGAGAATCTTCTACCGAGATCCAAGAGTGGGACAGTGAGGACCTTGGATTTTTGTGTCATTTTCATTTTTCTTCTTTTTTAATCTAGCATACATGAACCCATTAGATAAGTTAGGGAAAAAAAGAAAAAAAACAAAACCCTGTGAATTATTTAGGTTAGGACATTGAATTGACTGGTAGGAAGACCCTCCTTTAGGTAACTTTTTTTTTAAGATAGTCATAGATCAATATGCAGTTGTAGGAAACAATAGAGAGAGATCCCAGGTACCCTTTACTCAAATTGTCCCATTGATAACATCTTGCAAAACTAGAGTATAATATTAAAACCAGGATTTTGACATAGATACAGTCTACCAATTTTATTCAATTTTCCGCAGTTTTATTTGCACTAATTCATGTGTGTTTGTATGCATGCATATGCACGTGTATTTATATCTATGCAATTTTACTTTATTTATTTACTTATTTTTGTCTTTTCTAGGGACGCGTCCATGGCATATGGAGGTTCCCAGGCTAGGGGTCGAATCAGAGCTGTAGCTGCCGGCCTTCGCCACAGTCACAGCAACGCCAGATCTGAGCCATGTCTGCAATCTACACCACAGCTCACGGCAATGCCAGATCCTTAACCCACTGAGCAAGGCCAGGGATTGAACCCGCAACCTCATGGTTCCTAGTCAGATTCATTAACCACTGAGCCACGACGGGACTTCCTATCTATGCAATTTTAATAGACTGTTTGTAAGAGCAGTTCACAGCAAGGTTGACCAGAAGGTACAGGGATTTACCATATAATCCCTTGCCCTGATACATGCATAGCTTCCCACATTTTCAATGGATTTACCATTTTACATTCCTGTCAGCAATGTGTGAGTGATCCAGTTCCCTCTACATCTGTGCTAGGCATTGGGCATTTTCACTATTTTTTATTGTTGCCATTCAGATAGGTGTGCAATATTGTCCCACTGTTGTTTTAATTTTCTTTTCCTAATGGCTAATGAGGTTGCATATCTTTTTATGTGCTTATTTTCCATCTGTATATTCTCTTTAGTGAAACGTCTGTTCATGTCTATACCGGGTTTAATAGTGTGTTCCTGATTTATGTCCACTTGAAACCTCATAATGTGTTATGAGAAGTTAAGATGTTAAGATGAGGCCACACTGGGTTAGGGTGAGCCCTCTACACAACGACTGGTGCCCTCAGGAAGAAGAGGGGTTTTTGGACATGGAGACACACAGAAGGAAGATGATATTAATACATACAGAGGTGAAGCCATGGGAGGACAGAGGCAGAGAATGGAGTGATTGTGTCTACAGCCAAGTTATACCAAGGATGGTTGTCGACCACCAAAAGCTAAGATAAAATCATGGAACAGATTCTCCCTCAGAGCATTTGGTAGGAAGCAAACCCACTTATACCTTGATTTAATACTTGTTTGATTTTATTCTTAATATGCTGTGAGTTTTTACCATGAATTCCTGTTGGATTTTGTCAAATGCATTTTCTGAGTCAGTCGATGTGAGCAAATTGTTTTTATTCTTTGGCCTGTTTTTACGGTTGTTTATACTGATTGATTTTTGAATGTTGAATCCACCTTGTATACCTGGAATAATTCCCACTATGGTCATTATATGCAGTTCGTTTTAGACATTGTTGGGTCTGATCTGATAATATTTTACAGATGCAAACAAATCATCAGTAAAGTATTAGCAAATCAAATCCAATAGTGTATAAAATGAATCATATACGTGACCAAGAGGGATTTATTTCAAATATACAATGACTATTTTTACAGCTTATGGCAATGCCAGATCCTAACCCACTGAGCAAGACCAGGGATCGAACCCGCATCTTCATGGATACTAGTCGGGTTCGTTAACCACTGAGCCATGAGGGGGATTCCACTAGTTTTTAAGGTGAACACCATATCATTGAAATTAATTTTACTGTTATTGCTATTTTCTATTTTTCACTTGGGTTATTTTGCATGTATTGTAAGTAAGCAATAAGTAATAAAACAGACTAAAAGTTAAAAAATTAGGTCTCCTTATTTCTTTCCTAAATTGGCTGTCTTAAGCCAAGGGTATGTCCACAGCCAGATGCCTGTTTTGTCTGTACTTCCAGAGAGCCGCTATAACAATTAAGATTTTCCCATCCACATCTGCTTCATTACCCCCAACAAACGACTCTTTCCTACTTTTTCCTGAATCCAACATTTCTAGCTCTTATTGCTTTAAATTATTCTTAACTCAAAAGATATGTATATTGGTGTTTTTTGCATTTACTTCTTTAGAATGCTGGCCCTTCCCATCTAATGAGTCAGTACTCTACTTGGTTTTAGGGGCATTAAGTTACTGTGCAAAGACCACCCCCACCTCTCCAATTTCTAGCATGGATACAGGTTTTTCCTATTTTTTCCAATGTTTGTTTAGTTGTTTCAAAGGTAGTTAAAAGCCTGGATTCAAGACACCACCTCTACTTAGAAATCTTATTGCTATGTTTTCAATGGACAGGTGGTTTGACTTTCCTTTCTGAGACTCCTGTTTAGAGACTGGTGTTACAATTCTGGAAGTGTCACCTCAAACAGTGTTACTGCCAACTCACCCGTCATTGCAAAAGTAATGAACAGTTGATCCAAACTGCCTGTCTTTGTCTATCTCCATTTTGCCATTTACGAGTTCTGCAAGAGTTCCACATGTTTTACCTATCAGAAAGAAGCAGAATAGGGGGATCACATGTAGAATACTCTGAACTTCTGTTAGTACATAAGGTCCCAACCTGGCAATAGCTTACTGAAGAGTATTTGTAGTTGCACAGACTTTGTCACCTTGAGGAAATTCACAAGACTGCCTCCAGATCAGCCATCACGAAGGACCACTTTCAAAAATACCTCCCTTCCAGATCTGTCTTACCTTCCTATTGCATCTCTCAGAAAAATGTGAACTTCGTTTATCACTAAAGTGCTTACTCTGTAATTCAACCAGTATAGATCAAAAGTCTTGACGTCTGGGATTCTATCCATATCTACACTTTTCTTTGCTGAGTTATTCATTACTTAGTTTCAGTTGTGAAAATGGGACACCCCTAGTGATTGGAGATTTTCCCTTAATTGTGCCTTGTGATGGTCATTTCTCATGCAATGAACTTGTAATGACAATGCTAGGAACTCAAAGCAGTAGGAAGATATGACCTATAAGAATAATTCAGGATTCTCATACTAAGGGAAGTAAGTCAGAAAGAGAAGGACAAATCCCATATGATATCACTTATATGTGACATCTAAAATGTGGCACAAATGATCCTATTGGCAAAACGGAAACAGATCAGGGACATGGAGAGCAGACTTGTGTTTCTCAGGGGGAAGTGGGGAGGGAGTGGGATGGATCGGGTCTTTGGGGTTGGTAGATGCAGACTATTACATTTAGAATGGATAAGTAATGGGGTCCTACTGTACAACACAGGGAACTATGTCCTATCTCTTGGGTTAGAACATGATGGAAGACAGTATGAAAAAAAAAGAATGTGTACACATTTCTGCATGCATAGATATGTATGTATGAGCTAGTCACTTTGCTGTACAGCAGAAATTAAAGGAACATTGTAAATCAACTATACTTTATTTATAATTTTTTTCTATCTTTTTAGGACCACGCCCAGGGCATATGGAAGTTCCCAGGCTAGGGGCTGAATCGGAGCTGTAGCCGGCGGCCTACACCACTGCCACAGCAATCAGAATCTGAGCCACGTCTGTGAACTACACCATAGCTCATGGCAACGCAGGATCCTTAACCCCCTGAGTGAGTCCAGGGAGCGAACCCCATTCTCATGGATACTAGCCAGGTTTGTTAGCACTGATCCATGACGGGATCTCCTAGATCACCTATAATAAAAAAATTTTTAATGTAAAATAAAAAGAATAACTCTCAGGAGTTCCCAATGGCCTAGTGGTTAAGGATTTGGCTCTGGTTAGATCCTGTGCCTGGAAACTTCTACATGCCATGGGCACACACATACACACACAAAGAACTCTCACATCTATTGTACCTTAGGTCAAGTTGCCATGACATCTGTCTTTGTTCCAAAGTTTATCTGATAGATTTTTGACTAATGTAGAGGAGTCCTCAATCCAGAGTTACTTACGTTTACAGTTGCCTTCAGGGATTGACCAGACAGAGTTTTTCTGGCAGGTAATAGAGAATATTCTTCTGTAGTAACCAGGGCGGCATTTATATTTCAGAGATGTCCCAATGGGAAACTCATCTTTGTCAATCAGCTCTGTAGGCATGGCAAATGGAAGATGTCTCGGAGCTTGGCACTGACCTGGAGACCATAGTAACATCAAAGTTAGTGGAGAAACTTCTATCTCTTTTTTTTTCTTTAATATGCTTCATAGACGTAGCAATCACCACTGTTGGAAGTCTGTTGGCAAGTCAATTATTCCAAACAAGAAAATTTTAGCATTTGCTTTGTGTACAAAGCTCGACAACTAAAGCTTTATGCTATGAAAACACATTTTTAAAAAATGCATATTTTAAATGTATTAGACTTAGTTACTTCCCCTTAAGATCTCATAGGTTCAAGTTAAAGTAATAAAAATGCCATTTTGAGTCAATCAATATGTAATCAAGAAGATATATCTGCTGGAAAAATATAATTTTAATGAAGTTTTAGAAATCTCTTTTCTTCCTTTTTTTTTTTTAAATCTCCTGTGCCTCCTGCACTCTCTACTAATTAATTCAAATAATGGAGGATGAATTGAGACCAATCAATTAATTAGTTTTGAAAGAACCAACTTTTGGCTTTGTTGATTTACTCTTATCTTCATCTCATCTTTCCTGCAATTTTTTTGAGTTTACCTGCTGTTCTTTTTTTGAGAATAAATTTCCTGAGATGATTACTTAGACCTTATTTTCAGCTTTTCATAGTTTCTATATTAAGCATTCAGACTATTACTTTTATTCCAAGGATAGATTTAGCCATATTATACAAATTGTGTCAAATTTTCTTTTCTTTTTCTTTTCAAAATACTTGATAGTACCATTGTAGTTTTTTCATTGACTCATGGTTTCCTTAGAAATGTTCTGCAGAATTTGCACACATTTGAGGAATGTTTTTAGCTAAATATTTATTATCAAGTTTTGAGATTGACTGACATTGTTTTATGGCTCATCATATGATCAACTGAGATATCTGTGTGTGTATCTATTTGTAAAAAATGTGTGTCTTCGGTAGTGGGTGCAATGCTCTGGGTATGTCAGTGAGACCCCAATCTGTTCATCATATTTGTTTAAGTCTTCTCGATAGTTACTGATTTGTGGGGGGGTCTGTTTATTCTACCAGATACTAAAGGAGTGTGTTAAAATGTTCCATCTGTTACACATTTGTCTTTTCTTTTCCTAACTCTGTCCATTTTTTTTACTTTAGATGTATTTTTTCAACATTTTTATTTAGGTACAGTAATATACATATATATGTATTTTTTACATATATTTTTATTATATTTTCTGGTAGATAGACTCATTATTAGAAAATATCTCTCTTTAATAATGAATCTTGACGCAAATTTTATTTTGCCTACTTTATTTATAAGGCAAATAAATAAATTTGTAGAGTTAATCCTCAATATATCTATAATTATTTTAAATATAAACACAAAATAATAATTTAAAGACAAAGATGGTCATAATGTCACATTCGCCAAATCAGCTTTCTTTTGGTTTCTTTTTGCATAGTACAATTTCTTCTTATATTCAACCAATCCACCTCTGAAGATGTATATTGTACATTTTGTATGAACCATATAGTTTTAATTTTAATTTTATATAATTATTTGTCTTTTTAGGGCCACACTCACATCATATGGAGGTTCCCAGGCTAGGGGTTGAATTGGAGCTGTAGCTGCCAGCCTACATCACAGCCACAGCAACATCAAATTCATGCCGAGTCTGCAGCCTACACCACAGCTCATGGCAACACTGGATCCTTAACCCACTGAGCAAAGCCAGGATTGAAACTTCATCCTCATGGATACTAGTCAGGTTCGTTTCCGCTGAGCCACGATGGGAAGGCCTAGATTTTATTTTTAATTAATTATACTAGAGGTTCCCAACCTACACAGTTCATAGTGTTCTTAGGGTCTCAGTAGTTTTTTCACATCATTATTAGCCCCCATAGAAATACCTGACAATTTTATTTATTAAGTAATTAGGCCCAAACAACTTAATAGTTCTTGTGCTCACCAAATTCTTAATAATGGAATGTCAAACACAGTTCAACTTCCCAAACTTTGGACTCAGACTGTGAATGGCCACCTAATTTCCTTTCACATTAATTTTCCTTTGATAAAAGTTGTGCCTTTTATATTTATATGCTTTTTAAAAGTATCTATTTTCTCAATAGATGTTAAATATGCATATTAGATATGCATAAGATGAGGGCAAGAAATCCCATGATTTTTGCTCCTTTAAATGAGTCCTTAGTCCAAATACATAGCACTCGATTACAAGCACTCTGTGCATATCTGCTATGATGAAGAGATGAATCATGAATTACCTATAAGACTCAGTCTTATCATTAGTCAATGCTTCTGAAATGGAGCAGGACACAATGGTCCTTCCCCTCTATATCCTCTGTCTGTCTTTTTCTTTGGAAAAACTTTAGTCAAAGAGTAAATTTAATCAGAGAAGTAAGAAAATACAGGAGCAAAGGAAAGCAAACAGGACAAAATAATAATAGTTTAGTCATTAAACAAAGTCAAGGACATTTGGTTCCTCCTCAAGGACTATAGATAATATTCTGAGCCACATCCTTTGAGCTGCTTTGCAGATACTGAAACCCTGCCAGGTGGAAGAAGTTAACTGCATGATGACCAGGGTGTAGCCTTAGCATAAGCTGCCACAATTCCAAGAACTAGCCTCAAAGAAATGGGAACAAATTGACTCTGGAATTTAAAATTAACACTACTTAAAACAACCAAGATGACACTGATATGACCACAACGTGGCCAATTTCAAGAAGAGTATCAGAACAGACCGTGCAGTTTTTGGATATTGTCCCCTCCCTCCACCTATACACCCCTAAAACTCCCCCCATCATTTTTTTTATGGCCACATCTGTGGCATATGGAAGTTCCCAGGCCAGGGATCAAATCCAGCAATGCCAGATCCTTAGCCCACTGTGCCTGGCCAGGGATCAAACCCCCTCTACCACAGAGACAACGCTGGATCCTGCCACGGGGGTCACTCCTGAGACTCCTCTTTAAAATTCTTGCCCACTGGTTGTCAGGGGGAGCTAGCCTTTGGATAGGAGGTCCCCCTTCTGCATTCCCTGCAGCACAGTTGCTTCCTTTCTACAAACCTTGCGTCTTGAATATTGGCTTTAGAGCCACAACCAGCCAGAGGCCACTTTCAGTAGGATTTCTGTGTAGAAAGATTTTGAAGTTACTTGTCTAATTGTGACAGTTATATTAGATACAACTAGCTAACAAACTATGAATCTACCAATCTGAGCATGTGTAAACTTAAACAGATCACACATCACAAGGCCAACTGAAATGCCTCTCCTTTTTATTTTGCTTTTTTTTTTTTTGTCTTTTCTAGGGCCGCACCCGCGGCATATGGAGGTTCCCAGGCTAGTGGTCTAATCGGTGCTGTAGCCACCGGCCTATACCACAGCCACAGCAACGCGGGATCCGAGCCGAATCTGCAACCTACACCACAGCTCACGGCAACGCCGGATCCTTAACCTATTGAGCAAGGCCAGGGATCGAACCTGCAACCTCATGGTTCCTAGTCAGATTTGTTAACCACTGAGCCACAAAGGGAACTCCCTTATTTTGCTTTTTATACACCAGGGAATTAATGAGATCTGACCCGAGGACCCAGTGAGATTGCCAAAGTCTGCCCAGTGAGATTGTCTGTGTTAAACAAGGTCCTAGTAATGCCAGTGTGCTAATTTTTATCTAAAATAAAAATCCCCGTTAAATGTCTTTTAGAATCCTTTCTTTCTTTTTGTTTTTTGTTTTTTTTTTGGATTTACTCATCGAGTACTGTTAAAGCCAACATTTCCCATTCCTGACCATGGCAAAACAACCCACTCCATAAAAACAATCACTCCTTCCACCTAGCCTTTTCTGAGATATCTCCCTTTTCAGTTATCCCATGGCCTTCAGGGCGGCTTCCTAGTCATGGTTTTGGAATCCTGTGGGGATTTTCAGGTTATGAAATGCTGTCACATACACTACCTCATCAATTTTTACAATAAGCCTCTCAGCAACTGTCAATTATGTTCATTTTTTGCATGTGGACTTTCAAAGTCAGGGGGGTTAATTGACTTGCTGGGTCCACGGCTCCCAGCTAGTAAGTAGCAGAGGCTGCAAAAACTAGAATTCTGGCCTTCTTATTAAGGAGATTTCATTAACCCCTGCCACCATACTTCTCTATGCGTACACCTTAGAGGCATAGCTCTCACATTTCTTTCAAATGCCACGTGCTGTGCACTCTCCCCATTCCATCAGCATTTTTTAAAAGTCTAAATTACTTTGACAAGTAAATTACTAGATAGTTTAAGGTGTTTCACTTTTCGAGGTTATTATGATAACCTTAGTAAATATATTTTTTTGCAATTAATAGTGTCTGGGATTAAACTATAACAGTAACTTAATAAACCCAGGCAAGCTGCAAAAACATTGCAGTAAGAAAGGGGCCAGATACAAAGTGCACAAAAATTTTAAGCACAGATTGCTTAATTTAGTTTGCATGCTTTTCTTTTGAAAATAAAGCTTTAGATTTTATCCCCTTTCTTCAACTGACAGGTTCCTTTATGATATCTGAGGAGATAAAATATCAATAACAACTTCTGTGAAATGTGGTTTTCCCTTTTCCTTCTCTCTCTTAGAAGGCACAAATAATGAATGCAAAATGTCTAGTGACAGTAGAGAGCAAATTCAGTTGTTAAGAAGAGGTTGTACCCAAAAGGAAAAAAAAAAAAAAAAAAAAGACTGTCACTTCAGACATTAAGTAAGCACTTAAGACTTCTAGGGAATCTAAAAATAAGAAGAGAAGCATTCTAATCAAAGGTATTTACCTATTTGAAGTTACAAGGAAGGAAGGGAGGATGGGGCCCCAACATTTTCATAAGTTATAATAGGCTTTGCTTTGTTCTAAACAGTTGACTAAAATGCACCCCTATCCTACCTGCAATGAGTCACACTGAGAGTTCTGCAGCTTGACTAGCTCTTCTAATCCCAGGCACCTGGGAGCTGTCTTAACATAGGTGCTCAATAAATGCACTTTAATGATGGTGTAAGTGGGGTGAGTATACCCCGTTGCAAGGCATTTTTTCAGGTGATAGCCGCGCCCCTTGGACTGCTGGTGGGAACACTCTAATGAACAAAGGGTTGATGAAGTCATGGCAACAGAAAGTGATTAAGTGGCAGGCACTGTGTAGGACCTTTGACACACTTTATGCCATTTAGTAGCAAGCTGGTGAAGTACAGCTATCGGTATTTACAGATGTAGAAACACCTGTAGTAACTTTCCTCACCATCAGTGCGTTGCTAGGATTAGAACCCAAGTTTGTCTAATTTCTACTCCCCACCCCCATTTTCCCCTATTTAGCGGCACACTCTGCTACAGCCAGTCTTGTTAATACCCAAAAGCTAGGAATTCCGTGCAGCCTCTGTTCAGCATCTGTACCCTCCTCTGCTGTCGGCACAACCTAAGCCACAGCAGAGGGGAATTCGATCAGTGCCAACAAGGGTCCCAGGACACGGAAGGGATCCCTGAGCCGACCTGCTTTCTCGCGCGTTTAGCCCACGGAGAGCAACACCTCAAGACACCAGCACCAGCGCTGCTGTGCCCGCTGAGCCCTGGCTGCTTCGTCCGTGGAGCCCACTCCCACGCCCGCCCCGACTCTCACCCCAGGCTGCTGGCAGCGCGAGTAGCACCAGAATCCCCAGGAGGGCTCCGTGGCAGCAGGACACAGGGAGCGCCGGCGGCCTCCGAAACTCCGGGTTCCTCAAAGAAGAGCATCCCATCCTCTCTAAGCGCTTCGAGTAACCAAATGCGACCTCAGGGAAAACAGAAGTCAGGGCAAAGCGCAGCAGTGGAGAGAAGGACCCCACCTCCGGCTCCGTGCCCAGATGTGGGCAGCGGGGCGGTGGTTCCGGGACCAAAAAAAAAAAAAAAACTTTTGACCACAACTTCCCCTTGGTGGGAGGTCTCGTTTACTCTCAATTTGCATTGTTTTTAACAGGTTTTCGCCCCCCTGGAGACCACCTTAGAGATCCAGGTACGGGGCGGGGACGGGACTTCTGGCAATGCTTAGAGCTCCTTGATGTGTTCCCAGTGTGAAGATGGGCAGTTCCAGACATAGGCATGGATTCTCATGGCTTTGCTTCTATACACGGCTGCAGGACTTTTTCTTTTCTTCAGAATCCGTGTGGATAGGTCAGCTAATGAAATGGAGCTAATGACAGCTGCAGGCAAACAGCTAAAGTGTACAATCAATATGAAGAACCAATTTCTTTCTTTCTTTCTTTCTAGCCACACGTGCAGCATATGGAGGTTCCCAGGCTAGGGGTCAAATCTTAGCTGCAGCTGCTGGCCTACACCACAGCCACAGTAACGCTGGATCCCAGTGTGTCTGAAGCCTACACCACTGCTCATGGCAACTATGGATCCTTCACCCACTGAGCAAAGCCAGGGATTGAACCTGCGTCCTCATGGATACTAGTCAGATTTGTTTCCACTGAGACACAGTGGGAACTCTCAATTTCTTTTTGTTGAATTGAGACACCAAGCCATTGATAGATTTTTTTTTTAAGAGAATGACTTAATCAGATTTGCATTTTTAAAAGTATAATTATGTCTGTAGTATAGAGACTGGATTGGAATAAGTAGTGTATAGAGAGACTAGCAAGGAAGCTTCTACCATCATCCTGGTGAGATTTGGTGGTGACTTCGACTGGGGATAAAGTAGACAATTAAGAGAGATGTTAGGAATGGAATGAAAAAAAAATTGCTCGAGTATTGAATTTTGGTTACTTCCTTTCTGAAAGGTAGTGGTGAGAAAAAGATGGGAATCAATAGGAGTTCTCTTGCGGTTCAGTGGGTTAAGGATTGGGCCTTGTCACTGCAGCAGCTTGGGCCACTACTGTGGCAAGTGTTCCATCCCTGGGCAGGGAACTTCCACAAGCTGGGTGCCACCAAATAAATAAATAAATTGGAATCAATAGTTAGCCCCAGGATTCAAAATGAATATTAGTGCTGTTGTTTGAAATAAGAAATATGAGGGGGGGCACGTTTGGAGAGGGGGTTAAGAATTCAAAGGCGAGAGAAATGGAGGTGTGTGGTAGGCAGAATAATGGCCCCCAAGATGTCCCTGTCCTAATCCACAGAACCTGTGACAGGTGCAAGGGGGATTTTTGCAGGTATAGTTAAATTAAGGATTTTGAGATGGTAAGATCATCCTTTATTATCTAGGTAGGCAACCTAAACACGGGGTTCTTAGAAGAGAAAGGCAGCAGACCAGAGTGGCAAAAGGCAATGTCTGATGCAGAGATTTGTAGTGATGCTGTCCTAAGCCAAGTAATGCCAGCTACCTACAGGAGCTGGAAGAGGCAAGAAACGGATTCTCCCCTGAAGCTTTCAGAAGGAGTCATTCCCCCCTTGGTCTAGTCCAACACTAAGTTTGGACTTCTGACTTCCAGGATTGTTTAAAAATATGTGCATGTTGTTTTAAGATTCGAAGGAAGTTGTTATAGAAGTAACAGGGAAATAATATGAAGGAGAGAAGGTAGCGTGGTGAAGGGAAAGTGTCCAAGGTTCTTCTGATTTTTAACCGAGAAACCTCTGTGGTCATGGGACAAACGGAGCTTAGTGAGGGCCAGGAGGTGTGGGAATGTTCTAGGGAAAGGCTGAGAATCTAGGTAGCTTGTCGATTATGAAGCTCGACTTCTAGAAAGTCCTGGCAAGAAGCCTTTAGAAAAGGAAATGAACAGAAGAAGGTGAAAAAAAATCTCAGGAATTGGTGGGTCTGTTAAGGGAGAACATACACAATAAACAATAGGAAGATCAGAATAGAAACATGTGAACCATATTCATCCAAATGTTTAAAGTTTTTTTGTCCTTCTTTTCAAGTCTCAGCTCTTACCCTTACTAGTTGAGAAAGGGCAGTGTGCCAAAGGCCAGATATTATTATTATTTTTTATTTTCCATCAGTGTCCATTAGGCTCTATTGCAAGAAATATCTATCACATTACTTGCCACACCTTCTTTTTAATACCCTAATACCACTCTACCAAGCAGAGCAGTGGAAGAAAAAGCCAGATCAGTGTAGGCTGTGGAAATGGGGGTAGGCTTACATCACTTCTATCAGGATGTGTCACTCATCACCATTTCTTTATGCACTAATTTCCTGGCATCTTCTCTATTCCCTTGAAGACTTTAGTGCCTAGCTCATGAAAAATTTCTCTAGCATTACTCCTGTCATTTCCTTAGTGATTTGATAATCACAGTGATGGTATTTTCCAGATAATTGGCCTTTAGTTTGACCTCTTCTCTGTCAATGATCTTGTTCTTCACGCTCCTCTGCCCCTTATGCCCATGGCCATACCTTAAACCCTAGCATCATCAGTAACTGCAATCCCTTCTTAATTTTGACCATCCCACTGTCCAGCTAGCAATCCTCTCCTTCTGGTTCAGCTCTAGTACTTTGAATCCCATAATCTTTGTAGCTCTCAGTACCTACAACCCATTGATCTTACCACTATCTTTCAGTCTCAACTCCTCTTAGTGTCCTCACCTTCATCCTTACCAGGTTGAATTCCACGATCCATCATTATAATCACTAGCTTGCATACAACATTGGCTTCCTTGCCCTTCTCTCGCTTTGTCATATTTATTAGACAAACAATCTTATCTCCTTGACCTCTCTTATCTCCTTGAGTTTTTTTCTCAGATGTGACCTTCTCAATGTAGTCTTCCTTGGCCAATATTTACAACTGCACATCCATTCCAAACTTCCTTTCCTCTTTCTCTGCTTCATGTAATTTTTAAATTTTTACTTATTTTTTCTTTTTATTTCCATTTGACAGTCTGCTTATTCTCTCTTCACTAGAACAAAGGCTAAGTGAGGACATGTCTATTTATCACTGCTACATCCCACAACTTGAAATAGTTATTAGCACACAAGAATGATTTCCATAATTATTTGTTCAGTGAATGAATGTGAATGAAATGAACAGATCAGCTGTGGTCAACCAATTTTTCAGAATATTTGGCATTAAATAGAAAGGAGATAATTTAAGAGAGAAGGCATGGATGTTTAGGGGTGGATTTATTTATTTTTCCCAGATGGAGGGTATGGTGGATATTTCTTGTTTCAACTGGGCCCTTTCTTCTAGAATTGGACCCCTAATTTTTCCCCTGGAAAATTCCCTCTTTCCCACACTTCCATGTGGTTTGGGTGGGGTATGATTTCTCAAATACAACACTATTGATGCATTGAACCAGACAATGCTTTGTTTTGGGGGATTGACCTGTGTGCACTGTAAAATGTTTAGAAGCATTTCTGGCCTCTACCCACTAGATGCCAGTAGTACTCCTCTCCTCCAGCTGTGACAACCACAAATGTCTGCAGACATTGTCAGATGCCCTCTGGGTGTCAGGGAAGATGTGACTGCCCCACTTGAGAACAACTGAGGTAGATCAATCCTGTCCCCAGCTCCAAACCTGGGCAAGCAGCTTAGGCCTTGTCATCTGCTTATTTCACAGCCTTGACCCTAATAAGCAGATTCAGTTGAGGACATGTGGCCCTATTTGGACAAATCAGAAGGAAGGAAGGGACTTTTGAAGGAGAATCTCTTTGTGCTGGAATGCTAAGTTGATGAGATATGTGCTTGACATTGTCAGCAAATATTTTGCCAGTTTTTAGGGACTGTCTATCAGAGAATGAGGACAGCAAGAAAACAAAACAAAAAACAAACAAAAAGAGGAAATAGAACAGATTCCTGAGGATATGAGCTGAATATTTAATTCTTGTTTTGAATGAAGCTAGCTGCACCCTTGGCCTTTTCTGATATATGATATAATAAAAACCTTTCTTGGTCTAAGCCAGTATATGATGGATTTCTGTCACTTGCAGCTGAATGGGTACTGGCTTGAACATGTTTGTTGGTGGAAAGAAGAAGCCAGTGATGAGAGAGAGTGTAACTAAAGGAGCAACGTCCTGGAAGGAACAGAAAGGGATGAGAAGAGACCTAGAGTCTGTGCAAAGTGGTAGGTGGCAATGAGGATAAGGATGGGCTTGGAGGTGAAAGGAAAGGAAGTGGAGTTACTGGTGATATTTTCATCATCTGCTAAGATAAGGAAGGAGAATAGAGATGATGGTATAATAGAACAAATGGCTGGAGGTGCATGAACAGAGAAGTTGGAACAATGAAAATGGTACTGACTGTAAATGAATAAAAGATATCAAACAGTATTCCAGCTTCTGGTTATATATCCAAAAGAATTGAAAGGAAAGTCTTGAAGAGATATTTGTTAATCCAGGATCATAGCAGCATTATTCTCCATAGCCACAAGGTGAAAATAGCTCAAAAGTCCATAAACAGATAAGCAAAATATTGTACATGCAATGAAATATCCACTCTGGAAAAAATAATTCCGACACATGCTACAACCTCGAGGACATTGGACTAAGCAAAATAAATCAGTCAGAAAAACAGATACTATGTGGTTCCACTTATATGAGGTATCTAAAGTAGCCAAATTCATAGAAATGGAAAGTAAAATGATGGTTGGCAGGGACTGAAGGAAGAGGAAGAGGGAGATATGGAGTTACTGTTTAATGGATATAGAATTCCTTTTGTAAGATGAAAAAGTTCTGGAGGTCTGTTGCATAATGATGTGAACATTCTTAGCACTTCTGAACTGTACACTTAAAAATGGTTAAGGTTGTAAATTTCATATTACATGTTTTTTTACCACAATTTTAAAAAAGATATCAAATATCATACATGTTTAGGAGAATATGGTGGGGGGGGGTAGATTTGTCATAGCCAGTGAGCAATATTTTACTTTCTTAATAATTTAAATGCTGGAGCAGAGAAAATGGGCAGCTGGATCCAGGGTGTAGTCAGGGAGATGAAGGTGCTGGGGAAAAGCATAGGCTGAATAAATATTTTAAAAATCTTGAGGACAGATTTGAGTTTGTAGGCTGAGAGTTTGGCTAACATGAAAAAGTGGTGGGGTCCAGAATGCATAAATGTTAATTAAATCAGGAACTCTAAAAACCATAAGACTATGTCTGTTAATCAAGAGTTCATTGACTGTAGAAAAAAAATCGTATAAGGCAAATGTTTTTCTTTCTTTCTTTATTTAAATGACTAATATACACATTACTAAAATAACGTTTTACAAGCAATTACAGCTTCTGCCAAAACTTCCAAAGAAGCATTCAAAGCTTGGATTATACACCAAAACTGCAGAATTAAAAGTTGACTGTCATTTTTTTTCAAATGTGCAAATTGGAATTACTATGTGATTATGGAAAGGCAAAGTATACATTATGAGAAAAAACTCAAGTGGAAATAAAAGTGAAATATTTAAGCATATCAGAGAAATATGCTACTATTAATATCAGACTTCTCAACAAATGTATACCATCATAACCACAGAATATGCTTCATACTTTGCTTAAGTAATTAGGACCACACTATAACCAAAAGTATATGCTAACAGTAAGTATGCTGATTATAAAAAGAGGGGCAGTCTGGATAAGAGGACAGCTCTTTTTGGTGCCTTCCCCCAAAAGTGACACTGTTCAGAGCTATGTAGTTGTTTATAGCCATAGCCTGGCTCCAGGTTCGTCACGCGTGAGGCTTCAAAATGTCCCTGAAAAGCATTTCACAATAAAGCTGGGCTCCCATCTATATCGTCAAGCAAACTTTCTTTGTTCTGCTTGAGAATAAGTGCATATAGGAGTTAAAGCTTATGAAATAGTCTCACTGATGTTGAGACTTGCTGATATCAGCATGGTTTCTTTCCAACCAGTGTTGAGTTGGCTTCCAAGCAATGAGGCACACTGAAATAGATTAATTTCTATTTAGGAGGCAGCATGAAAGACAGTGATGCAACTCAAAGTTTAAATATTAGTATGAACATTCGCCGTATATATACTAATTATAAGTGCTATAAACAATAGAGCTTCAAGCCTGTTAAAAGATATCATTCAATTAAGTGGAACTTCTTCAGATAATATGATGGAAAGCCAATAATTATTAAATTTTATATTGATAAATATCAATAAAAATAAAGGAGGGAGAAGTCAAAGCAATGGCCTCGTTCTCACTCGTTCAGATATTCATTCAACAAATATTCATGTAATAGCTTTACTGTGGATCCTCACAGCTTTGGATGTAGAGATGACTCTGGCACAGTCTCTCCTGTTCTCCTTTTCCCTTCTACAGCTCGTCAGCAACAAGGAATCTTTGCTTCCCCAACTGCCACAGAAGTTTATCTGTATCTTGTTCATGACACTTATTCTTACACTATGATATGTATAAGTCTTATTTTTCTTACCAAAATAAGTTCCAAGAGGTGGTATCCTTATTTTAGGTTTTACAGGTTATGTAGGAGAAAGCAGTTTGAAGTCAGATTTGAGCTTGCATTCTCCTTTGCCAATTACTGACCCTGAGTACTTGGCCAAGGCTACCTTTTCGCCTTGGATTTCTCATCTAGGATAATGTACACTCACCTAGGTATTGTCTTGGGATAATACTCACCTTTCAAAATTGTAGTGAGGGCTAAATGAGATAAAGCCTGAAAGACCCTCAGCCTGAGGGTAAACCTTGAAATGCTCAACACCATTTTTTCCTGCGAATCTCAGGGGGACTATTCATGTTGCATGTCACGTGTTCTATACGCCCTATCATTCAGTCTTCAGCTCCTTTGGTGACTATGTAATACCTTTTCCTTAAATCTCTAACATCTCCTTTCTCTTTAAAAAAAATTTTTTTTTTGGCTGCCCACAACATGCAGAAGTTCCCAGGCCAGGGATGGAACCTGTGCCACAGCAGTGACAATGTTGAATCCTTAGTGCACAAAGCCACCAGGGAACCCCTAACATCTTCTTTCCCAATCTTCCTCTCCACTGATCATTTTATTTTTTATTCACTGAGAAAACAGAAGCATCAGAAGAGAACTTCCGCATATGCATTCACCATCGCATCTCCCTAGCGGCCTTCATCTGTACCAATATGTTTTACTTTCCCTCCTGTTACTAACACCCCACTCCTATGTAAGGTCCACTCCCCTGCTGAGCACTAGATTCCATTCCTTCTAGCTTACCCAGACGTTGCTACAGCAATTCCTCCTTTTCTTTCCTGCCGTCACCCGCCCCTTTCTACTAGATCATTCTCATCAGCTTATAGGAATAGCAGCCCAGCTTCTAGTTCTCTGTTCTTAAAATACAGTTCCCTTGACTTGATTTCTTGTCCTTGCCATCACTCTACTCCTCTGCTCCTCTTTATAGAAAAGCTCCTTGAAAGAGTTGTCTGCAGTTGATATCTCCAATTTCTCTCCTTTCATTCTCTCTCAAGCTCACACCAAACAGCTCCGATTGGCCTTCTTCCTCTACACCAAAACTGGTTTTGTCAAGTTCACTAGCAAATCTTGTGCTGCTCAACACAACAGGGATTTTCACAACTGATCTTTCTCACTCTATCAGCAGCATTTGACAGTCAATCACTCCCTCTTCTTTAAAGTTCTCTCTTCCCTAAAGTCCTAGAGCCCTGCACACTGGGTTCTCTCCTGTTTCAGAGCTGCTTATATATTTGTTGGTTTCTTATATTCAGAGCCTTATATATTTGCTGGTTTCTTCCCACGCCACAACTCCTAATGTTGGAGGATCCAGGCGCAGCCCTTGGGCATTTCCTCTTCCCTAGCCTCAGTCACCCCTTGGCTGATCTTACTCGGTTTCGCTATTCTATACATCCATGTACTGACAAGGCCCACATTTGTATCTCAAGCCCAGACCCCTATTCCCTGAAATGCCAACTTGTACCTCCCACTAATTTTTTGACACTTGTACTTGGATGTCTATTTGCTATCTCACTCTTAACATCTCCAAAATGGACCTCCTCGTTTTTCTTCCTGATCCTGTTTTTCCCATTCTCAGTGTCTTGTTTAATGGCAATTCTATCCTTCCAATTGCTCAGGCCAAAAAACTCCGGCATCTTCATCGACTCTTCCCTTTCTCTCATATCCTGATACAAGCTGTCTTTCAAACCCTACTGTCATTACCCAAAAAAATGCATCCAGAATCTGACCTCTTCTCACCAGCCTGGTGAGAGCCACTCACAACTTCCTGCCTGGATTTTTGCAATAGAGCCCACGCTGATTCCCCATTTTCCACCCTTAACTTTCTACACCCTCTTCCTAATCCAGCGGTTAAAGGGATCATTTTCTTCTCTGCTTAAAACCCTCCAATTGTTCCCACCTCAGAAAAAATACCAAGCTTATTACAATGACCTGGCATAGTCTATAGGATCGACCCTCCTCACCCTCCTTCCTGTACCTCTCTTCATAATACTTATCATCTCCTGATGTATTTTATTCTTAATTATTTTGCTATTTATTTAAATATTTGTTGAATGGATGAATACATTAAAAACAACAGGGACATGAGTTGGCAGTGTGAAATAAAGAAGTTAACAATTTCTGTGCATGATTGCTAAAGACTTGTGCAAGGGAGCCTTATATATTTAGTACTATGCTTATTGATAAACAAACTGAAGAACATATTGACACAGAACAAGAATATTTCAAATTTCATTAGATACCAGTTGGTCTTCTGATTAATTTTCTGGGTTGTATGGATCAACAGAATATACTTCTAATGTTTCTAAGTTGAGATCTTCTTTACGGCTTGTATTTGTATAGTAATTACTAAATGGAAGAAAACAGAAAAAAAAAATCTTTACTCATTGGCCACACTTGTTTCCTTTCTATAATTCCCAACACATAGTAAGTACTTTTTATGGATAATTTCATTTTATTGTCTTAAATAGCCTATGAGGTAATCACCATAACCCCCTCTTTTTTGGAAAGACCCACAAAAATAACTTGCTAGGCTGCTAAGTGTCCAAGTCAGAAGATGACATCATGCAGCTTTATCCAGGATTCTTAATGACTGATAACTACACCTCCCAGATTAAAAAAAAAAAAGTCATAAAGAAGCTTTCATTTTGGAATATGATAAAAAATTTACCCTTTGGGGACCAATCATCTAATGTGATTTAAAAGAAAATTTTTGTATTTGATGTTTAATTTAAAATCCTTACATAGCCATCCAGCACTAAAAGCTTTAAATGATTCTTAAGACATTTTTACTTTTATTCTTTGCAAGCACTTATTCTTTACTGTGCTTCTAAAACACTTTGCCATATTTAGCAAAGGACAACAAAATGTGATTGTACTATCTGTAGAACTCTAAAACAAAGTACCACAAAATAACTTGGGAAGAAAGATTACTGTTAAGAATATTTACAGCAGAGTTCCCGTTGTGGCGCAGTGGTTAACAAATCCGACTAGGAACCATGAGGTTGTGGGTTCGATCCCTGGCCTTGCTCAGTGGGTTAAGGATCCGGCGTTGCCGTGAGCTGTGGTGTAGGTTGGAGACACAGCTCAGATCCTGAGTTGCTGTGGCTCTAGCGTAGGCCAGTGGCTACAGTTCTGAATAGACCCCTAGCCTAGGAACCTCCATATGCTGTAGGAAGCGGCCCTATAAAAGGCAAAAAGACAAAAATAAAAAGAATATTTACAGCTTGTCACTATCACATTTAGGAGGTCAGCTTATCGTATTGATGGGGCAGATACGTTAAGATCATTACAAAATGGTATTTTTTAGGTCCATGTGAGATTTAGGTTTTGTGAGCTCTTTTCACTTGTTTTTTTGTTTGTTTGTTTTTTGGTTTTTAGGGCTGCACCCACAGCATATGGAGGTTCCCAGGCTAGGGGTCCAATCAGAGCTACAGCTGCTGGCCTACACCATAACCACAGCCACAACCATGCCAGATCTGAGCTATATCTGTGACCTATACCACAGCTCATGGCGATACCGGATCCTTAATCCACTGAGCAAGGCCAGAGGATCAAACCCACATCCTCATGGATACTAGTCAGATTTGTTTCTGCTGTGCCAGGACGAGAACGCCCGAGATTGAGGTTTTATTAAGTTATCTTAGATGACAAGAAAGGAGTAACATAGTCTCTTCTTCACATGTTTAGATGACTTTTAAAAATATTTGATTTTGTTACTAGACATCCCTCTTTAAATGATTCATTACTCATCTCATTTACAAAACATATTTAAGGCAGCTCAAATGTTTGTATCAACTATCGGAAACTAAATTGAAGTCAGTTAGAAAAATGGAAATAAAACAAATGAGTGATGCTTAGGAATTTAGTTTAACAAATATGTTTGGTTAATATCAACTGAGGCACTTAACATGTAGTATTTGGCATAATCATGTTTAATTGACTTAACAATCAGTTTGAAGCATTATGAATTATTGGAGCTTGTAGGCATTCCCAAAGTTTGCATATTTTCCTACACATGCAATGCTCTAATAGCAAACCTAGTAGCAGGAAGGAAGGAGACAGAGACCACATTTTCTATTTATTTAAATTTCTAACTACTCTTGGCTAAAATTATCTTCTAACTTCCTGTGAGGAAAGTCATGCAAATGACATCCCTGCTTTTGTTTTCTTGAGACCTTTTTCTCTCTTAAATTCTGTGAACTATTTTCTCCTTACTTTCCTCTTACCTCTGGCTGTTCCTTCCCCTCCTGCCTCTTAAGCATTACTGTCTTTCTGAGATCTGTTGTCATCCCTATTTTAATCTTTCATGGGTTTTTTGGGGGGGGAATTGTGACTTAAATGTCACCTACCTGAGTGGCCTATCTTTTGAGTCCTACATCATGAGTGCCTCAAAGTCAAAGAGGTCAGAACTGAACTCTTCATCTTTCCCCACAAGCCTGTCCCTCTCCTCTTTTGCTGAACCACTGGGTCCACCCAGTGACATCTGGTAGACTCATTATTTGTTTCTCCTTCTCCCCACATTCAGCAGTTCACCAAATCCTGATGTATCTTCTTTACAATGAAGATGCTTCCTACACCTCTTCCATACTCTTGATCCCCACCAAGGCTGCTGTGGTTGAGAGTCCAATACGGCCCCTTCTTTTGAAAATGCAAAAGTGAACATATTGTTTCCTTGTTTAAGATCCTACAGGATAAATCCCAGCTCCTTGTCATGGCATACAAGTCTTTTGATGACCTAGCTGTTAGCCTTCTTTCTAGATTTTCCCAATGATTGTTAAATGAAACATTATTTCCATGGGATATTAAAAGCATTAGATAAGAAAAAGACTTCTGCAGTCCAAACTAGTTTGGGAGACTAGTTTTTTTTTAAAAAAAACTAAACAGATTTTTGGAGTTTCTGTCATGGCTCAGCAGAAGCAAATCTGCCTAGTATCCACGAGGATACAGGTTCAATACCTGGCCTTGTTCAGTGGGTTAAGGATCTGGTGTTGCCATGAGCTGTGGTGTAGGTCACAGATTGACTCTGATCTGGCATTGCTGTGGCAGTGGTGTAGGCCAGTAGCTACAGCTCTGATGTGACCCCTAGCCTGGGAATCTCCATATGCTGTAGGTGTGGCCCTAAAAAGACAAAAAATAAATAAATAAAAATTTAAAAATACATAAAAATTAAACAGGCTTCTTTATTGCAGGACTTTAAATATTCTCATGGTCATTGTGAATCTCCATGAGTAAAATGTATGAACTATTTCTCAATCTTATTTGGTCTGTTTCTCCTGAAATCATTCACAAAGCCAGGGTTTTGTGGCACATACTCTTGATAAATACTAAAGCCTAAAGTGCATTTCAATTTAGACTTTGCAAGATCTACTGTGCTCACACCCTCCCAGGATTACAATAAACTATTCAGGTTCAAAGATGCCATCATTATATAGTTTCAATGTAACCTCTTCATGCTTGATGCCTGCACTAGTCATTAGAGAACCATGAACAGTATAATCAGATGACACTGGTGGCATACTAAGTGACAGATCCAGGTAAGTTGGCATGTTTTCTGGAGTTTGTGGGTGACATGCCTGGGGTGATCTGGCTTGTTATCCTCCCCAGAAGTTACCTGAGACCTGGTAAGACTTCACCTGATTAGTCTTCACTATTGTGTACAGAGACTCAAGAACCTGTTCACTCTGAATATAAGATACCTGATGGAATCAGTTGCTAAATATGTATCCTTTTCACGTTTCAGAATATTCTATAATTTCCACAAGATTTTTGTGTCAAAGGGGTCTTTCATACCATTCCTCCACCGAGACCTATGCCACCTTCGCCTTCAATCCCCATCACACTTACTATTTTTCCACCAAGTCAAATATTTATGTAGTTCTCATAACATGCGGTGGGATGACAAGCCTCTGAGTCTTTACTCAAATGGCTCCTTCTACCTGGAATACCTTTCTCCCCTTGTCTATACCCTTTTAAGGCTCACCTAAAACATCTCCTCCTCTATGGAAACTTTTCTGGTCAAAATTCCCAAGTACTGATATCCTCACCAGATATCACATAACCCAGTCTGGCAACATTACTTAATGGATAAAATGTTTTTAAAGATTGATACATAAAAAATAAAAATATCCGAGTTCCTGTTGTGGCACAGCAGAAATAAATCCGACTAGTAACCATGAGGTTGCAGGTTCGATCCCTGGCCTTGCTCAGTGGGTTAAGGATCTGGTGTTGCCATGAGCTGTGGTGTAGGTTGCAGATGTGGCTCAAATCTGGCATTGCTGTGACTGTGGAATAGGCCGGCAGCTATAGCTCTGATTAGACCCCTAGCCTGGGAACCTCCATATGCTGTGGGTGCGGCACTAAAAAGACAAAAAAAAAAAAAATTACTTGAACAAATAGAAAGGGCTGGCATGTTCCTGAAGGTGAAATCATTACAGAAAATGTGCCAAGTCTCCAAGACTAATCTATAGACTTAAATGCAATCACAACATATCTGTTTTTAGAAAATGACAAATCTAAAACTCACCTATAAGAACAAACAGAAGAGAGGAAAATTGTGAAAAATTATAGTGAGGGGATTCTTGCCTTATCAGATATTATCATAGTAGAAGTCTATACTATTTAAATGCAAAGTAGTTTATGAGGGAAGAAGAGATAGATACATTTAAAAAATGAGTCCAGAAATACAGTATATCCAGATATATTAATTATTTGATACGTGGTCCTCATGGCTCCTAGTTGGATTCGTTTCTGCTGTGCCACAACAGGAACTCCTTGATACATGATCAAATTAGAACTCACTTTCTGGAAAGTCTTTTGGAAATATTTATTAAGCATCCAAATGTTCATACACTTACCCCTGGCAATTCTGGAAATAAAGGGCTAAGGAAATAAGTAGATGTGGAAAAGTTTTATTCAAAGGTGTTTCTCATATCTTCACTATCAACATAATTGTGGAGGGAGTTCCCATCATGGCACAGCTGATATGAATCCTCTAGGAGCCGTGAGGTTGTGGGTTTGATCCTTGGCCTCGCTCAGTGGGTTAAGGATCCGGTGTAGGTCGCAGTCATGGCTCAGATCTGGCATGGTTGTGGCTGTGGCTGTGGTGTAGGCCAGCAGCTGTAGCTCTGATTGGACCCCTAGGCTGGGAACCTCCATATGTCCTGGGTGTGGCCCTAAAATGCAAATAATAATAATAATAATAATAATTGTGGAAGCAACCTAAAATTTACCATAGAGAAATACACATAATAGAACAATATACCATTAAGTAATTAAAAAGAAAACATGACTGACAGACCCAAAAAAAATCTGTACATGAAGCTACATGAAAAAAAAAAATAAGGCAGGAGACTACATAATGCCAAAATTTCAGTTTTAAAGGGAAAAAGAAAAAGGATATAAGAAAATGATTAGATAGGAATATGCCAAATATATGCAGTTTTTATGCCTGGAAATCTATTTTCTGGATTTTTAAATTATGTATCATCTGAATAAACATCATTCAAGTAAAATAAGTGTATGTTATCTAAGTTCTTGCAGAACAGGCCTTCTATTTAGCAGAAGATACTTTATCCCAGTTATCACATGGCCATACTTATTTCACATAACTTTTGTGTTTAGGTTTTTGTCTTTTTTGGTTTTTTGTTTTGTTTTGTTTTTTTGACTTCCTAGGGCCACTCCTGCAGCATATGGAGGTTCCCAGGCTAGGGGTCTAATCAGAGCTGTAGCAACCAGCCTACGCCAGAGCCACAGCAACTTGGGATCCAAGCCATGTCTGCAACCTACACCCCAGCTCATGGCAACACGGGATCCTTAACTCACGGAGCAAGGCCAGGGATAGAACCCACAACCTCATAGTTCTTAGTCAGATTCGTTAACCACTGACCCACGACGGGAACTCCTTTGTGTTTAGTTTTAAGCAAGAAGTTAAAACCTTTTGTGCATTTTGGTCAAGCAAGCATTGAACTTACCGTTCTCTTTGTTTTAGTATCATGCATATGGTGACAATACCCAAGCAGCAAAGAATTACTACACCTGCAGAAAAACCTAGAAAACAAGAGAGAGTATCAAATGCTAGAAAAATGTGACTTAACATTGCTTTGAGTGATTGTGGGGCCTATTCCTAGCAGTGGGGTTGTGTGACTTTTCTGATTATCCTTCCCCAGCTGTATAAATACCAAATTCCTAAATAATCATCCTTAAGCTTCAAGTTTTGGATTCAACCCAATCAACACTTAATATAAAGTACCAAGTATTTGACCACAGGGTTCCATCAAATTTCTGTTGAGCTTTTCTGTTCTTTTCAGTTTTATTAGCAATCTTCCTCTCACTGTGGTGAAATCAGGAGCACAGGACACCAAGATACCATGGCCTTGCATAAACACATTTAACCCTCCATTGTGAATATATTTTGCTACTGCAGAATAAGCCAGTCTGTTTTGATAGTGTCAAATCATGCAAAAGAACAAGAGTTCATGTAAACTAACTTTCTTTTTTTTTTTTTTTTTTTTTTTTTGCCTTCCTAGGGCTGCTTCCCGCAGGGTTCCCAGGCTAGGGGTCTAATCAGAGCTGTAGCCACCGGCCTACACCACAGCCACAGCAACGTGGGATCCGAGCTGCTTCTGCAACCCACACCACAGCTCATGGCAACGCCAGATCCTTAACCCACTGAGCAAGGCCAGGGATCGAACCCGCAACCTCATGATTCCAAGTCGGATTCGTTAGTCACTGAGCCATGACGGGAACTCACTAACTTTCCATTTAATAACTGAGAATAGCTGTTTAAATCATTTATTCTGTTTTATCTAAAAGTGGCAATTTGTAATGTGAAGTACACGTGAAAAGATTCTTAATGTTTTAAGAAAACATTTAAAAAAGATAATTTCTTATGAGTTAAGGTGAAAAAAATTAACAGGCAAGATAGAGGCCTCAGATTTTACACACATTTTTATAAAACACTGTTAGAGGGAATTCCCATTGTGGGGCAGCAGAAATGAATCTGACTAGTATCCATGAGGATGCAGGTTCGATCCCTGGCCTCCCTCAGTGGGCTGGGGATCTGGAGTGGCTGTGAGCTGTGGTGTATGTGGCAGATGCAGCTTGGATCCTGCATTGCTGTGGCTGTGGTGTAGGCCTGCATCTGTAGCTCCTATTTGACCCCTAGCCTGGGAACCTCCATATGCCATGGGTATGGCCCTAAAAAGCAAAAAACAAACAAACAAACAAAAACATTAGAAGTTTTCTTCAAGTATTTAAGAGAACTTACCACAGATAAGAGGAACACGTGAACCTAAGGAGAATACAAAATCATGGAAATATTAGTCTGGTTGAAAAGCTCCAGGTAGCTTATAAGTCCTATGGCAATGTCCCAGGAATTAATACTCAGCTCCCTCCTCAGTAAGTCTACTTAAAAGGATGTATTGGAACCCTGGATTATACCCATTCTTCCTTCATTTTTTATACAATAACTTCATTGAACTTTTAAGAAATTTTCACTTTTAGTAAGTTGGGGTGTTCATTAATAATAAAAAACCCCCAATAAACTCAACTTTATAATCAGGGATTTCTCAGGTCAGAATGCAAATATTAACTCTTACAACAGGTTGGTTAACATATTTTTGGAGGCCCCTGTCACATCGGTAGGCACTTCAAAATCAAAATTCAGCAATAATAGAAGTCTCAGCAGTAACTCCTTTCAAAAACACAGTTGATCCTCTGTATCTGTGGATTCAACCAGCCACAGATTAAAAAAAAAAAATTGAAAAAGCCAAAAATTCCAAAAAGTTCCAAAATGCAAAGCTTGAGTATGCTGTGAGCCTGGCAACTCTTTACATGCCATGTATATTGCATTAGGTATTATAAGTAATCTAGAAATGATTTAAAGTGCATGAGAGGATATGCATAGGTGACAGGCAAATACTATGCCATTTTACAAGGGACTTGATCATCTGCAGATTTTGATATTCGAGGGGGTCCTAGAACGAATGCACCTACTAATTCCAAGGGGCAAGGGTGTAAGGTTATTAGTTTTGCACCTTTTAAAGTAGTGCTCCTCTCTCTAATTTCTTTCTTTACTTCCTCCCTCCTCAGAAAGTCTCAGCTTTTCTAGAATAGACCACTGACTTCAAATTTGTCTGTTACTGTAGCACTATTGATAGGCCTATGTCAATTTACAACTGTGGAGCCCCCTGCGTCAAGGGACACCCCTCACTCTCTTCTCTCCAGTGAAACAAATAGGAGCTGCAGGGAAGCCCTCTGTACGTACTTGGTGATTTGCAAACAGCCAGGGGAGGGTTCCATCGGTGATCTTCCTGACACTGGCTCTGGGGACTGCCTTCCAGGGTGTACCCTTCTTCACACTCTAAAGTGACAACAGCTCCATACTGATACATTTTCCTAGGTTCCAGCCCATTCTGGATTCCATTTACGTGCTCTGGGAAGCTACAGTTCACCTCTGAAATGAAAGGAATGAAAGTGAAACTAGGTCCTATTCTGGCCTTTTACCAAGAATACAGATGCTGCCCTAAATGGAAACATTTATGAAACCAATTTAGTTTACCCTCAGTGAGTAAAGCTTCACTGGAATAACACAGAATGATGTCCTAGGCACAGACTTTTAGTGTCAGCCATCTACCTCAATAATGTCCAGATAACCACAGCAGATTGCTTTCCTTCTCTGTCCTTTAGTTTCTAAACTAATGATTTTGAGCAGTTTTTGTGGCTTCTGAGAGAAATGGTGAGGGCTGAATGGGTAACATTAAGAATTCTGAATTATTGTTTTATCAACTTCTACTCTTATTCTTTAATTCTTCTTACATGTAAATGCTTTCTCATTTCTCCTTTCATCTTTTCAGTACAGGGACCAAGAGTGTGAGATAAAATTTGAACCTGATCTAGGACTTCCTAGCTCTGTGACTCTGGGTAAATTACAAATCCCTCCATTCTACTGGGACCTCATCTATTATGTAGGAATAATAATGGCACCAATAGCATATGGTTCTCATGAGGATTAAATGAGATAATCAAATGAGATCAAATGAGCAGGCAAAGTGCTGTGCACAATATCTGACATATGGTAAAAAAAAAAAAGTGCTCAATAAATATTTGATATTAACTCACTACTCATATTTATATGCATTATTTGTGATAACGACATGCTGAAACGTTTATAAAATATATACCTATAATCCTATCACTACTTAGAAGAAATATACTTAAAAGATAACTGTGCTTTTTATTAGTGTTTTGTCAATGCATACTTATCATAACTGTAACCAGAGTGCAAATTCAATCTGTGCTTTAGTAGTATAATGTACACAGACTTCACCTTTCCATATTTAAATAACTACACGTGATAGCTCAGAGTCCCAGTCATTTTACTTATTTTGCAGTATTTAGATCACTTCATCTGACCCTCTAGTTACATCCAATTAGATTAACCCAATTAAATGCATTTAATTAAATGGTGCACATAATGCATTTATTTGGCTATTTTAAATTGAAAGTATCTAACTGAATATATTTATTTGGAATAAATTTCATTTAGAAAATAAGCAAACAAATAGACAACACACCTTTACAATAAGGGGCAGGTTGATTCCAGTTTCCGTCATGTGTGCAAAGAAGGAGGGCCTCTCCCACCAGCAAGTAGCCTTGGTTGCAGCTGTACAGGACTGACATTCCCGGAGAAAATCGAAGTATGTCTCCACCAGTGTGATTCCCGTAGGGGATCTTAACCGGACGATGACATCCGAAGAAAGCTTAGAAACCAATATAAAAGGACTTTAAATTTAGCACAGAGGAGCACATAGCCAACACTACCTGTGGGTGACGAGATACAGAAAGAAGGCAGGCACCAAGCCAACAAAGTGGTATCCAGAAATATTTACTCCACCCAAACCAAGCAGTACCGGGCAATGATTTGCATGTCCTACCTACATCATACATATTCTGAAGACAAATGTCAAGTGTAAGATAATGAAACATCAATGGTTGCAGCCCACAATAGTAATCTGTCAGACAATGGTATTCTTTTCTTCCTCTTTAAACAAAGGCTATTAGTCAAGGGTCACACCCTCAAATATCTACAGGAGCCAGGAAGTGAATCCATCAGATATGGAAGCACCTGTCCTTCTAAAAATGGCAGTCAGTGCCCAGTTCAAGCTATGGATGCCTTGCAGGAAAGTAAAGGAGGCCCTTACTGTATAACAGGCTCACTGTTTGTCTTGGGTGGTGGAGATGGGTTTCACTTAAAATAAGATTACTGCTCTAGGAGTTCCTGTCGTGGCTCAGTGGTTAACGAATCCGACTAGGAACCATGAGGTTGCGGGTTCGATCCCTGCCCTTGCTCATTGGGTTAAGGATCTGGCGTTGCCATGAGCTATGGTGTAGGTTGCAGACGAGGCTTGGATCCCGCATTGCTGTGGCTGTGGTGTAGGCCGGTGGCTACAGCTCTGATTAGACCCCTAGCCTGGGAACCTCCATATGCCGCGGGAGTGGCCCTAGAAAAGGCAAAAAGACAATAAAATAAAATAAAATAAAATAAAATAAAATAAAATAAAATAAAATAAAATAAAATAAAATAAAATAAAATAAAATAAAATATTACCGCTCTAGACAAAGAAAACTGTTCTGAACTTAGTTCTTGGTCACCAATTGGGAGCCTCTGCTGTAGATTGCAGCCTCTCTTATGGGGGTAAAACTACCAATGACAACTAAAATTACAAGAAAAACAATTCAATGGATTTGAAAGCCAACTCCTTTCTCCAGAATACTGAAAGATCTCTTCTTGGCAGGTGTCACAAGCTTAAATATCAAACTATTATGCAATATTACTACCAAACATTTGCCCCACAAAAGTATGTGCATTCGCATTTTAAATTAATAAGGATAATAAATTTTGGAGACTCCATCTGTTCAGAAGCTAACTATTATCCTTTCATGTATTTTTGTTCAACACACTTAGGAAAGTAGAGGAATTCTCTGGTGGCTCAGTGGGTTAGGGATCCAGCATTGTCACTGCTGTGGTAGGGTTTGATCCCTGGCCTGGGAACCTCCATGTGCCATGAGTATTTTGTAAATTATAGCTTTTACTTGCTTTTCTTTTCTTTAGGGAGAACGGCAAGTGTAGAGGCAAACCTTTTTTGTTTTTTCTTTCTTTCTTCCCCCTCCCCCCCCCCTTTTTTTTTTTTCTGTTTTTTAGGGCTGAACCAGGCTAGGGGTAGAATCGGAGCTACAGTTGCCAGCCACAGACACAGCCACAGCAATGCCAGATCCGATGCATCTGTGACAACACCACAGCTCATGGCAATATCAAATCCTTACCCTACTGAGCAAGCCAGGGATCGAACCCACATCCTCATGGATTCTGGTCGGGTTTGTTAACCACTGAGCCACAAAGGGAACTCCCCTTTTTTCTTTATTCTATGCAACTTCCCATATTTTATTCTTTAAATATCTTACCCTTTTTGATACAAGTTGGTACATCTGGCACCCATTTGTTATTGGTCTGACACCTAATTGACTGACTGCCATTCATGATGAAGCCAGGTTCGCAGGCAATAACTACTATGTCATTGTGGGAAAATGAAGAATTAGTGTTATTTAGCTTGTATCCATGTGTGACTTCTGGGTTAGGACAGTGAGTCACAGGAGGAGACTTTATGCACCGTGGGAGAGGTCCACTCCAAGATCCATGTCCTTTAGAATCATTTGTGCACCATACAGTTTTCTCTCCAAGAAGATCGAATCCTTCATCACATTCATAAGAGACTTTGTTTCCATAGACAAAGTATTTTCCCACCACACCTCTGTGCCTCCCATTCTTAATCACTGGTAGAGGTTGACAGTGGATAACTGCAAAAGAGATGGGGAAATTGACCTTCAGCTAGTACACCAAGGTGGACAGACTTCATTCAGGTACAAATGAAACTGTCCAACCGCAAGTACTAGACATAGCTATAAAGTTATTTAAATGTGTTCACTGGATTATTCTTTTCTGAAGAAAGCTTTATTAAATTTTCTGACTATATAAGTAATACATACTCATTCCAAAAAATTCAGAAAATACGCTAAGGTATTAAGAAAGGAATAAATATAGCTGTGTTCCCATGAAGTATGGAAATAGTCTATATTTGTTATTTTAAAAATTCTGAGCAATCAGCAGCTATACGGCAAATACAGTCATTTCTTGGTATCTCCAGGAGATTGGTTGCAGGACTCCCCTCCATCCATATCCAAGTCCAAGGATGCTCAAGTCTCTTACATAAATTGTACAATATTTACATATAAGCTACACACAACTGACCATATACTTTAAATCATCTCGAGATGACCTATAATGCCTAATATAATGTAAATGCTATGTAAATAGCTATACATGCAATGTAAACGCTAGGTGAATAGTAGCCAGCACATAACAAATTCAAGTTTTGCTTTGGGGAACTTTTGGGGCTTAAAACAACTATTTTTGATCTGCAGTTAGTTGAATCTATGGATATGAAACTTACAGATGCTGAAGGCCAACTATACTCGTTTCCTACTTGACAAGTTTATTCTCCAGTGCTAATGTCAGAAAAACACTAAGATAAATTTCTTATCTTATGTACACTGAGCTAAAACATATAGCCTGTGGGGAATAGATTAGTTCTGCAGGGACCTGTCCTCTATAACCCACTACTATCCCACTGACACTTTTTTTTCCTAACTTACCTTTACAAAGTGGAATCTTCTGGAGCCAAACCGCATCCTCATCACCTTGACATTTCTGATAAACATGCCCAGTCAGCTGGTACCTAGAGAGATTATAACATATTTCTCTTCCCAGTATCACATCGCTGAAACCTAGCCTTCTCAGAGCACAAATAAAGAGGCATGTCTAAATAAGAACTTTGTCAGAGATGCATTAACACTCATGGACCTCCAAATAAGAAAACTACTGTGTCAAGAAAGGACTGACGAGTTAAATATGCTAGTTAGACTTTTGGAACCTCACATTTTCTCTTAGTGTAACAACAAGGGACCTCTAAAGGGAGTTACCAAGACAAGCTGAGGGTAGAATTCACGCACAAAGCAAGGTGGAGACCCTTTCTCAGAATGGATCCTCTCATACTCACCCTTCTTGGCAGGTTATATTAACTGATACCACTGGCCAATCAGCTGGAAGATCTTGGAGATCTTCTTTCAAAGGCTGGCATTGTACTTCGAGAGGAGAAAAGTTGGAATTAGTTATACATCCTGATACCAAGGAGAAAGACATCTCTGGAACTGTAAGTACCTTCACACCGAGGGGCAGAAAGACTCCAATTTCCTGAAGGCATACAGTGAATGGATCTGTTCCCCACAAGCACGTAGCCAGGGTCACAGGTGTAGTCTACAGTCATCCCCGAGACAAAGAAGACCCTATTTCCACCTGTATGCCGACCATGGTGGAGCCCAGAAGGTGGCTGACAGCCTGAAGAGAGAACTTCCCACATAAATACTAACAAAAACAGAATTCATACTCAAGAACACTAAGTATACAACATTTGACAATAGACAGTCTAAAACATTTAAGCCGGAGTTCCCATCATGGCGCAGTGGTTAATGAATCTGACTAGGAACCATGAATATCTACCCTGAATATATCCCAGATCCAAAGGGGCATTTACACAAAGAACATACACAACAACACACATAAACTGTTTTGTTACAGAGTGGAAGAAGGGGGACAGTAATCTAAGCTCTCCTGCCTTTTGCCATGGCTCTAACTTTGGGCGAGAGATAATAAACAAGAATGAACAAGTAAATACCTCACTTTTCTCTCCATTGGGTTTTTACCTTTTTCACAAACTGGAATTTCAGGATCCCAGGTGTTATTGGCTTTGCAACGAATCCGACTGCTGCCTTTCAAAGTAAATCCATCATCACACTTGAATGTCACAGTGTCGTTGTAGAAATATGGAGCTTCCTTGACAGATACCTTGTATCCGTTTTCAATGTGGACACGTGAGCACTGAATAGCGGGGATAGAAAGTTTGCAGAGAGGAGGAGGGCCGCTCCAGATTCCTGTCTCTTGATCGTTGCTTGTACAACGGATGGTGCTCTCCCCAATGAGGTTGAACGTCACTCCTCTCTCTGGCCCAGGATTACATGTGTAAGTGACTGTGGTTCCATATAGGACCTCTCCTGAGGCACTCCCTGTGTGTGCGCCATTGTAGATAAGAGGGGGCGGTGGGCAGGTGATTTCTGGAGGGATGAGAAGTCACTGTACAATTTGGTTCCAGTATAAAACACCAAAGAAGAGAAATGAAGCTAGTTATGAAGCTTTTGCTGTCAGATTTCCCAAAGGATATGGGTAAGTTATGATGATAAGTTATATTAAAGCTCACTAGGAAGGCAAAATTCAAATTAGAAGATTTCATGAGAAATACCTCTGTAATGTGTTAAAAGTGAAGATGTTAAAAAAAAAAAAAAAAAGGAGTTTCCATCGTGGCCAGTGGTTAACGAATCCAACCAAGAAGCATGAGGTTGCAGGTTCAATCCCTGCCCTTGCTCAGTGGGTTAAGGATCAGGCGTTGCCCTGAGCTGTGGTGTAGGTTGCAGACTCGGCTCGGATCTGGCATTGCTGTGGCTCTGGCGTAGGCTTAGCAGCTACAGCTCGGATTAGACCCCTAGCCTGGGAACCTCTATATGCTGTGGGTGTGGCCCTAGAAAAGGCAAAAAGAAAAAAAAAAGGGTGAAGATGTAGATATGTAGATCAATGCATTGTGATTGAGGAAGTGAAGTCAAATAGCAAATTATTAATAAAGAAAATAATTCTGTTTTTAGTAACCAGCAGGTCAATTAAAGGTATAGGGGAACAGAATTAAGCTCTTTTGACATGGTACATCTTTGTGCTGAGGGGACATAATAGGTTAGCCAAGAATATTTTTTTCATTTTTGATTTTTGAATATTTTTGATTAATTGTTGATTGAACATCTTTTTTTTTTTTTTTTAAAATGGCTGCACCCATAGCATATGGAGATTCCTGGGCCAGGGATTGAATCCAAGCTGCAGTGGCAACCTATGCCACAGCTGTGACAATGCTGGATCCTTTAACCCCCTGCTCTGGGCTGGGGATGGATCCCGCACATCCACAGTGATCTGAGCTACTACAGTTGGATTCTTAATCCACTGCACCACATTGGTATCTCTGAAAATGTACTTTTTTTTTTTTTTTTGTCTTCGTGTCTTTTTTTTAGGGTTGCACCCAAGGCATATATAGGTTCCCAGGCTAGGGGCCCAATCAGAGCTGTAGCTGTCTGCCTATGCCAGAGCCATAGCAACACAGGACCAGAGCCACATTTGAGACCTACACCACAGCTCATGGCAGTGCCAGATCCTTAACCCACTGAGCGAGGCCAGGGATTGAGCCCACGTCCTCAAGGATGCTAGTCGGGTTCATTAACTGCAGAGCCACGAGAGGAACTCCTGAAAATCTACTTTTTGATGAGCAACTTTTTCATCTACAAAGTAGGGATATTTAACCATATTTACTTTAAATTAATTAATTATAATTATAATAACTGAGGTCTGTAGTCTTATGCTAATGTTACAGATAAGAGGCTAGAGTTCAGAGAAGTTACATAAATTGCCCCAGATTAAACAGTAGGACTAGAATCTGAGTCTATATCCCACATCACTCCCCATTCTCCCCACTAAACTACACTGGAGAGAAATTAAGGAGGTGGCTCATACTCACTGACTTCATTATTCTTATTCTCCCATATCACACAAGAGAATTGGTACCTAAGTGCACTTAAATTAAGTGATTGCTACACTTGAAGTAAAAAGTGGTGACAAGAGAACAAAAAATTGTGCAACTATAACTGAGGACAAAGAATCTAATATTCTTAATTCCATAACATGCCTAAAACAGATATTTCCCAGGAAATGCATAGATCTCACATATTCTAGACCCTTCATTATTTTTCTACTCACCTTTACAAAGACGAATTTCCATATACCAAGGAATTGTGTCTTGACAAAGCTGATAAACACTCTCACTCAACCGGTACCTAGAGACAGAGTCATGACAATTTTGTCATCTGGTGACCACCAACCTAAGCAAGTGCTCTTGGCTTAAAAGCAGACACATTACTTCCAGGACAAGCAGCAATAGGAACAAAAATGTAGTCACCATCAGCACAACCCATTCATTGCATATCATAGTTTCCACTGATAAAAAATGGAAGGGTCAACACTTCTGCCAACACATGATGGAGTCGGGGGGCGGGGCTTGGATATAAACTCTTTCACTAAGCTTGCAGTGGACTCAGATGTGCCAGACCTCTTTCAGCTGAGACCATCCTCACTCACCCTTCATCACAAGAAGAGTTAACATCTGGTCTAATAAATTGGTTCGTGGGTTTTTTAAAGACTTGTTTTCCTGAAGGATTACATTCTGCCACTAAGAAAAGAGAGAAGAATGAGCAATCAACTCAAGGCGATCGCAAAAGCAAAACACTGACACTCAAAGTGTGGCACCTTTGCATGTGGGGACAGTGGGTATCCACACTCCATCAATGGTACAATGTATGGATTCTTCTCCCACTAGCACATAGCCAGGGTCACAGCTGTATTTTACGGATGTTCCTGGATCAAAGCGAAACACATGTTTATCTTCTTTCTGACCATGGAGGATTTTAGGAGGTGCTTGACAATCTAAAGGAAAGGCAGAGAATTTTTCTTATGTAAACAAATAGAGAAAGAAACTGAGCTCAAGAAACTGGCATTAATTGCTACGATTCCACTCCCGTGGCAGTGGTACAGAAGTCACTTTGCAGCTCAGTTTTGGGTAATTTTAGATCAGTGGCTCTCAATTGCTTTTTTTTCCCTGCATTTAGGCTGCTGCAGATTTTGTTCCATTCTAAATGGGTGTTTCAACTCCTCTTCTGTCTCTTCCTTTCTTAAGGAATCACTTTGTACACTTTTAATGGGTGATTCTGACCTATCTGTGGGATGGAGTCTACACTGAAGTCTCTTCTAAGAAGTCACTGTTGGAGTTCCCCCATGGTGCAGTGGCTTAAGACACCCACTGCTGCAGCTTGGGTCACTGCGGAGGCTTGGGTCCCTGGCCTCATCAAGTGGGTTAAAGGATCTGACATTGCTGCAGCTGTAGCTTTGTAGGTCTCAGCTGTGGTTCAAGTTCAATCCCTGGCCCAGGGACTTCCACGTATCGCGGGCGTGGCCATAACAATTAAAAAGGAGAAGGAGAAGAAAAAGAGGAGAAGAAGAGGAAGAAGTCACTGTTAAGACAAACAATCATTTTCCTCATTTTTTTTTTTTTTTTGCTTAAAGAAATCACTTAATTTAGTGACCTCTAATGTTTTCTCCTCCTGTGGACAACCTTACAAAATGAATGGGGAACAGGATTTTTAAAAAGCCTTCTATATAATTTATATTCTCTATATTTGGTATAATTGCGGGACCTGGAAAAGGCCCTGCTGAAGTCCGTAACCCCTTCTCTAATGCTTCAAAAGGATGAAGCAGTGGCACCTGTTGGAATACCCACCCTTTTCACAGACTGGCACCGATGGCTCCCACGTGCCTTGGGCATTACATCGGATTTCCTTGCTGCCCTTCATGGTGAAGCCAAAAAGGCAGGCAAATACCACAGTGTCATTATACGAATATTGATCTTTCTTCCCGGATGATATTTGGCCTCTTAGGATCTGGGGAGGTGGACACCGAACCTCAGAAACAGAAAGTTCACAGTGTGGGGCAGGTCCACTCCAGATCCCATTCTTCTGACTATCAGTGGTACAATGGATGGTGCTCTCTCCAATGAGGATGAAGTTTACTCCTTCCTCTGGGCCCGGGTCACAAGTGTAAGTGACACTGCTCCCATAGGGAATGTTCACAGAAGAGCTGCCCGTGTATCTTCCATTGCGAATAGGAGGAGGTGGTGAGCAAAGAATTTCTAGGAAATTGCAGAAAGAAATGACAAGATTGCAACTGAACTATAAGCAAAGAATGCCTCAGGTGTTGCTACACCTCACTCTTATAGCCTAGGTCCAGGGACAGTAATATTTGAATCTGTAATGAATCTGTCAAAGGAGCTATCACAATATAATTCAGAAAGTATGATTTAAAACTTCATTCCTGAAAGTATAATTTGCTGATCCTTTGATTTCTTTTACCAAGTATATAATCTCCTTTATGTGCATGGCCTGGCTGGCAATTATACATAGCTCTCAGAGAAAGAGAAGCTTAGGGGGTTCTCTAGTGGCTCAGTGGGTTAAGGATCCAGCATTGTCCCTGCGGTGGCTCCGGTCACTGTAGGTTTGATGCCGAGCCTGGGAGCCCTGTTTATCTTGAGTAAGCAGAGGAGGTAAATAAAGAGGTAATTTAAGGATGCTTCAGTGAAAAACATATCCCTTAAAGATCAAAAGATCTCTAGGAGAGATCTTTGCTCTATAGGATGATGCATAATAACGAGTGAATGAAAAGCTTTCAGTTAAGCTGAGAATGCGGTGTCCTGTTGAACCTCTGGCCAAGGAACTGGTTGCAAAACACAGTTGCCTAACTTACTTTCGCATATGGGCATCTTGGTCCAAAAAGGACGCTGTCCAACAATTACACACTGGCTGGAAGGTGAGCCTAGTAATCGATACCTGGAGACAAAGGGAAGTCATTGAGAACTACCAGGCAGAACAAAAGCCTCTATTTAAAATCCACCACAATTTCACTTAATGTGTGTATACCAACTCCCCTTATCAGCATTACGTCTTACAACCTCAATCTGTCCATCGACCCTCACAGAGTAGCCTTCTGAGAGCTTCACGGTTTACACCGTGCATGTATAAGTCAAATGAATTAAATCTCATTGGACTTCTGGACACTCACCCTTCATTACAAGAAAAGTGCACAGTCTCACCAACCCGTAGACTCTCAGACTTCTTTATCTGCCCATTGAGAAATGGTTCTGGAGGTCGGCACTCTGCCTCTAAGAAAACAAGCCAATGATGAGCAAAGTGTGGCAAGGAACATTATAGCACCAATTCTTAACATTGATTGTAAATTTAAGGTACCTTTGCACATGGGACTGACAGCATTCCATTTTCCTGAAGACAAGCAGCGAATGGTCTTTTCTCCAAGAAGCAAGTACCCAGGCTCACAGCTGTAAGTCACAGAAAATCCTGGGGCAAAGGAGGCAACATCCTCCCCTGTGTGACGGCCATGGGCGATTGTGGGGAGTGATGGGCACTCCAGTGGGAAATCTTTACACAAACACACCAAGAAAAAGTTCATCAGATGAAAGCTCCTTCACCATCTCTATTTTGACTTAGTACATACATCCAAATAAATGATACATGATCTATGGTAAGTGGTTGTCATTCATTTTCAATTCAGCCTTTTAAAGATCAAACAGGCGTGGGGTTAGGGGTATCCATTTAACACCACAAATAGTATTTTTAAATTTTTCATTACATTTTATGGATTATATTTGCCATGTGAATACTTTCAATTACCAAAAGAAAAATCTGTTTCCATTCACACTTTTATCCTCCCCATAAGCCTATTCTCCATCCCCAAAGTAGTATATTATTTAGGGGGTTATCCTGCCAGATATTAGTAATATAGGTTTGGGGATCCCATATGTTTCATATATATATATATATATATATATATATATATATATATATATACATATATATATATATACACACACACACACACACACACATTTTGGGTATGTGTGTATACTAAATACATATTATTCTATGCCTTGCTTTCTTTGCTTAATAATCTGGATCTTTCCATGTCAGTAGATATAGGCCTGTCTAAATCTTTATAAAAGCTTGTTTTCCATGGCCATCCTATTTTGTGACTATCTTCAGATCGTCCCTGCCTCCAAGATTATGTAACTATTTATAGACAGAATTATATTTTTCAGAGTCCCATCATGGCTCAGCGAAAACAAATCTGACTAGTATCCACGAGGTTGCAGGTTCAATCCCTGGCCTCACTCAGTGGGTTAAGGATCCGCCATTCCCGTGAGGTGTGGTGTAGGTCGGAGATGTGGTTCAGATCTGGTGTTGCTGTGGCTGTGGTGTAGGCTGACAGCTGTAGCTCCAATTCGACCCCTAGCCTGGGAACTTCCATAGATCATGGGTGCAGCCCTAAAAAAAAGAGAGAGAGAGAGAGAGAAGGAGAGAGAATTATATTTTTCAAATGTAATTTTTCAACTCTTTAATGAATTTAGAATTTATCAATATTGTTCTTCATTGAGAAAATAAATACCTAATTTCGGTGGTATAATTTTTGCCAAATATAGCCAGTTCCCATAATCACATAACTGAAATCCAGATTTAGATTTTGGCAGCAACATAAAGCAAATCAAGTAAGACGGACCAGAAAAGTAAGAGGGAAATGAAGTGCTTTACAGTAGTTACTATTTTCAAGGTTTCTGGATTTGGAATGTTACCTTAGGAGATGAGTTGGGAAAATAGAGGAAAGAGTGGATCACTCAGAAAGTATTTATAGAGGCCAAAGAGAACAGGGCATCATTTCTGCCAGATTGTATTAAGAGCTTTTATAGATAAATTTTAAATTCATTGGGTGTGTATTTGCTATTCGCCACATTTCTTCTCATTCTAACAATAACCCGATTGTGACTCATCGGGTTCCTAAGAATCTAACATAGTGTCTGTCCATGAGGATGCGGGTTTGATCCCTGGCCCCGCTCAGTTGGTTAAGGATCTGGCATTGCCTCAAGTTGCTGTGTAGGTCTCATCCGGTGTTGCTGTGGCTGTAGCGTAGGCCAGCAGCTGCAGCTCCAAACTGACACCTAGCCTTGGAAATTCCATATGCCACAGGTGAGGCCATAGAAAGTGAAAGAAAACAAACAAAAAACCACCAATAACCCAGGTATATAGTTGAAAGCCACCCCATTCCCACATTCCCAACCAACTCTAGCCCTCAGTCTTGTGAACTTTATTCTATCCACTTATTAGGTGTGTTCAGTTAGATTTTTCCCATACTTTACCATTCGTTGCTTTACTGATGTTTATTGAATGAATATTTATATCCCTCCATGACTAAGAAAAACAGGACAACGTAATTTTCACCCTTTCCCTGGGCTTCTTCCCTCTACCCGCCCCCCCCCGCCTCCGCCACCGCCATTCACACATCCACACTGCTCTTTGTTTTGAAAGATACCACACCTGATCTGCACCTTACTCAGTTTTATTTTCCTTCTACTCACCACTCTCACAGGTTGGTAGTGGTGTCGGTCCCCAGGTTTTATTTGCTCGGCACCAAACTGTTTTGTTTCCTTTCATCGTGAAGTTGGCATTACAGGTAAAGGTCACCGAATCACCATGTCTGTATGGTGGTCTAGATATTCTACTTTTGTGTCCCCCTAGTACTGTGGGCTCAGGGCAAATAGAATTTTTATCGTAATATTCACAGACCGGAGCAGCTTTATCCCAGAATCCATTCACTTTATCTTTACTTATACAAAAAAGAATCCTTTCTCCAATGAGGCGGAAGGAATTCAAACAGCTGTACCTCACCACAGAGTTAACAGGTATGGGACCAGAAAAATAACTACTCCGTCCATTTTTGATAGCGGGAGGAGGGTCACAAAAAATCCCTGCAAAATAAAAAAAGAAAATATGTCATCACATTGATCATGACAAGAAGATTCGAATTTAGGTAAACGACCCAAATATAGGTCACATCACTTTTTCAGAAATAGACTTAGAAATGTGTATAATTTCTTTCTCGCTTACATATATTCCCTGCCTATCCCTGAACTCCTAAATTCTTACCTTTTTCTTGCTTCTCAGAAGACAAAACAATATAGGACTATAAGCCATCTTGACCAAACAGTGATAATGAAACAGAATGTATTGAATAACTCTGTGTTTGATCAACTTTAAAAATGAAACAAAAGCAAACAGCACTTGAAAATAACACGTTAATGCCATACTAATCTCACGTGGAGCGGCGCCATGGACAAATGAAATGTGAGCTCAGTAGACCTGGTTTCAAATCCCCGCAGTCATTCAATAGCTGTGTAACTTTAGGCAGGTCTTACCCTCTTTAAGCCTCAGTTTCCTAGTCTAGTATAATTCAAGGTCGTAATGAGAATCCAGTGAGATAAATGTACCTGAAAAGAGGGCAAGTACAATACCTGGAACATACTAATTATGCAACACCTGTTTTAATACACAACAGAGGCTACAAGTAATGACACCACATTCTCTCCTCTATGAAAGTTCCTGCAGCCTCACTGCAAGTCATTTGTCATCTTTTGATTGTTGGTCCCCTTTGAAAAGCCACAGGAAGTGATCAGAGGTTTGGAATAATGATCTCATATCCTTTGTTTACTTGTCCTAATGGGCATGAAGAATTTTAATTGTTCATAGCTGTGTTGGTATATGACATCTTTCCTGAGTGAGTTTCAGAATAAAGGAAAAATCGCCAACCTCCAAAACTTCTGGTTGATTTCCATTGAGCTCCAAGAGTTGCTGATCAGGTGAGAAACTGGCATAAGAAGACACAGCCAAACCATTTCAGCACATCAAAGCTACTCATTTTCAGCAGGGGTAACTTTCGAGAGACTTTATCCTTATATACACAGAATATTCAATACCATATGCAGTCAACTAAATAAATTTAGTTTTGGTCTGCATTCTAGAACATACAAAAGAGTGGTATATATATGTTCAAAGCACATATATTGATAAGACTTTATAATTAATAAATGCATGAGAACACACCCCAAATCAAGAGGCACAACCCCTACTAGATTATTTTTGCTTTCTACTCACGTTCACAGACAGGAAACTTATTATTCCAGAGTACTCTCATTCCGTCTGAGACACACTGACTAGAAGATGAGCCATTTAACCGGTACCTTAAACAATAAGGGGCAGCAAATCATCACCAGCGCAAATCATTTCTCGGTCACATGGAATTAATCACTTCTCTCAAGCATATAGTATAAATGTGTTCTACTTTTGTAAGCATTTCAGGCTTAAGGAAAATGTCCAAGATCGAGAATGAGCTCAGCTATGTGAAGACCAGGCCGTTTAAAAACACAGAGAAAAAAATCCTAACAACTCGTACTTTTCTTGAGTTCTCTCCTTCCTCTTTGGCATCCAAAGGTCAAGATTCTCTTCATCATTTAGAAGGAAACAACCTCAATTCCTAGTGAAGGAAACATCAAAGACCTCGTTCCCTAAGCTTGCCTCAAAGAACTCCTCTTACTGAATCTCCATCACCTACTCAGTCTCTGTAATAGAAGCGTAAACTTCTGAAAACTTTGCTTTCTCATATGATGAAAGAACCATCCTTAGCATTGGTTGGCCATGCATAATACACACACTTGGAGAAAATCAATGGGATTTGCTTAATAACAGACTTCTTAATCATAAAGTGTAGAGAAAAGGAAAGAAAAAATCAGAGAGATGAAAAATTTAACCATCTTTAGAGATCACACTTTGCAATACTTATCTATGGATCAGAGGCCGCAATTCAGCCCCCATCATCTCACACTCACCCCTCATCACAAACAAAGGAAACCTCTGCCCCAAGCTGGAAATTAGGAGGAGCTACCACACGACCGTTGAGAAGCTCGTTTGGAATGGCATCACATGATTTCACTAGAGAAAAAGAGACAAGGCTGGCACATGAAGAATCAGGAAACAATTGAGTTTCCTTAAGATGGAATAGACCTTTAGGCACCTTCACATTTGGGGGCTGAACGGCTCCAGGTTCCCAAGGATGTACACTGCACAGAGTTAGTTCCAATGAGAGCGTAGCCAGGCTCACAGCTGTAGGACACTTCCTGCCCAACTGTAAAGAATTCCTCATCCATTTTGTTATAATTACCATGGTGGATATGAGGAGGTGGTAGACACCCTGAGGAAAGAATAGGACCAGAGGCCTTTTATTTCTAAAATAACTTTCTTCTCTACAACCTAAGCCAATTTGGGGTTGCCAGGAGTGGAGTGAAGTGGACATGTCAACTCTCCTACATGTAAGGCAGAGACTCTTTTGCGTGAGGTGGAGCGGGGCTAACGTTGTTATCTCTTTTAGCCATGATGAACCTTGCAGCTGTGTGCCTTCTGCAGTTTGACCTACACCAGGACACATTACTCCCACTGATCATTTTCCCATCTCATTTAAATGGACATCCTCTCATGAATATTGTAGTCAAGGGAAAATGATAATGCTTTTTTTTTTCCTTTTTTTTAGGGCTGTACCTGTGGCATATGGAGGTTCCCATGCTAGGGGTCCAATGAGAGCTGCAGCTCCCAGCCCACACCACAGCCACAGCAACCAGATCTGAGCTGTGTCTGTGACCTACACCACAGCTCATCACAATGCCAGATCCTTAACCTATGGAGCAGGACCAGGGATTGAACCCATATCCCCATAAATACAAGTCCAGTTTGTTGCCCCTTAGCCACAATGGGAACTCCTTATAATGGATTTTTACCATCAAACTATCCTCTTTCTTCCTGTTCCCCAAACTACTGATGAAGTTTCTGAGCCTTGTGGGAGCAGATCACAAAGTTGCCAGGTTTTTAGTAAGTCAGACATTGCACAATAGGAGTAGAGGAGAAAGGGAGAATGAGGGAAGAGACTCAATCTTAATTCTAGCCTTATTATATAAAGGTTACATTTTTAATAGGTAAGTGTTTAATATATACAATAATTTGAATAAATTGTAGATTGGCCAATTTCCCCCATTGACCTGGCCAATAGAATTGAGAGTTTATTTTATCCCCATTTAAATAAAATCTAATCATATATTATTTTAATCATGTAAAAATCTCTGATCATTGGCTCTAGTCTGATTTCCCCTACATTGACATATATCTAGCACTGTCCCAGAATATAGTAAATTTCCCACCTCTTCAACATTTAGATACCACTTTCAAATTCTTTAACCAGGCTATCCAACCACATCTACTATCTTTATCCTCCTCTTCTCATAGATATCATATATCTATGCCTCTAAAAGTCTCATTTTATTTCTAGAGCCCCAAAGTTTTATCCCAACTCACCCTTGGAGCACCTTGGCGGTGGAGGATTCCATTCACCGTTTAGTTGGCACCACACTATGTTGCTGCCTTTCATGGTAAAGCCAGGCTTACACGTAAACATCACAGAATCATTTAAGGAAAACGAACGCCTAAATCCAGATTCCATAATTCCATTTTCAACATCTGGCATTGGGCATTTGACTACAGGAATACACTGAGGGGGAGGGCTGCTCCAGATGCCAACTTGATTATCTTTGCTGGTGCAATATATTGACTTCTCACCCACAAGATCAAATAGCTTTTTCCCATTCTTCCCAACATGGCACTCATAAGTAACCACCATTCCATAGTAAAAGTTCTCGTCATTGCCGTAAAAGTCTCCATTGGGGATGGCTGGGGGTGACTCACAAGGAATAGCTTTTTGGGAGGAGGTAGGAAAAGAGAGAAGGCATTTAACTGTTTTACTTTCTGGGAATTTTGTCTTAATTCTTGCAAACTAAACTTCCACCAAGCCGACAATTAATCTGTATTGTTGAAGTCTCAAAGATGGTTCTAAATGGGAAGCAGCAAAGTAGGAAGATAGATACACAGAACTGGCTTGATTCAATAAAACTGGTCTCCAGTCCCCACCCCCAGAGAACAGAAAAACTGTTACAAAAGACATCTAGGGTGAGGTACATTTTACTTGGAATAAAGTTGGCAGTGTGTAATCTTGTAGTACATTTTAAATTTGACAACTTATTCACTATGAAATAACTTATCTTCAAAGCAAAGTGTAGTGAGATTGCGGGCATGAAAAAAGATAAGCCAAATTTCTGTGTCCAGAACTACTTAAACCAGGTATAACTCTCCTCGGTACTTATTTTGATGTATAGATGCTTGCTTTCCCTCAACAAGGGGACAAGAGGAATTACCTGGCCTGAATAAACAGAAAACTTTACTCACATTCACAGATAGGCATGTCCTTATCCCAGGTTACAATATTGTCTGAGATAATACATGTAGCAGATGGATCACCAATGAGTCGATATCTAAAGACAAAGAGATGAGTGATCATCTCCCAGCTGGACATTTTAGGAAAGCCCCTTAAGCTCTTTTTCCACTGAAAGAATGGCCAAGAATAGAACATCATGTATGACAAGTAATGGAGACAGACTAAGGGCTCACACAAAAGATTCAACAATCTAAAGACAAGTGAAATTTGACCTCCTGGTCAGTAATGCTGAAGATTTAAAACTGGAATAAGAGTGGCCCAAACTTCTTTCTAAAAGATTCCTAAGGATCCTTTCTAGTGGGTAATGCTGAAGCATTGTCTCTGGAGCCAATCAGAGAGGTGATTCTCTTTTTGATTATCTTTGTTTTAAAGTGGGTGGCATTTACTCAGATCTCTTTTGGAAGATGGGGGATTTCTGGTCGAAACTACTATTCTACTATTCATGTACTCTGGAACTGTCTCCTGCCAACTCACCCTTTATTACAAGAATATGTAATTGTTGACCCAAACACGATACCCATGGGTGCGAGGACAGAGCCATGGAGGAGTTCTCTAGGACTCACACATGATTTGCCTATAAGGGAGAACAAAACAAAACAGAATTTGGGACTTGGATTTGGGGGACTTTTGTGTTTTATATTAAATTCCAACTTGACTGGACTCGCTGAATAGCCTATTTGTGTTTATCCAAATAAATTTTTGACATTTACAGAAATTCTGTCTTTCAAAGCATAGTCCATAACGCTGTTAAAAGCACACAGTCTGTTTTTCTGAGCATGGATGCAAACATTATTTGTAGTCAACCATAATTTAAAGTCTCTGTTTACTTTTTTTGTATTGTCAATTGATGACAACATCTACAAAGTTTGTGGCTCAAAGAAAAACCTCACAATCGTTATTTCTTTTCTGTAACTCATTCTCTTCCCCCTGCCCTTAATTCAACTGGTCACCAAGTTTTTGTGACTGGATTCCAGAAATCTTTCTCTAGACCAGCAATTTTGCCACTGCTACAATTTCCTATTGGATCGCTGAACAATAAAACATCTTTCTAATGCTGGTCGCCATTGCGAGTACATCTTCTATACCACCGAATACATTATCTTTCAGAAGTGCAAATGGGGTCATGCCACTCTCTACACTTAGAAACTTACAAGGACTTACCACTGTTTATTGGAAAAGAATGCATGGCTCATCACAGTTAAGCTCCAATCCATTTAATCAACTACTATTCCTCACTGTGTACCTTATATTCCAAGCACACTGAATTTTTCTATTTTCCAAAGACATCTTGTTCTTCCATTCATTTGTGTTGGCATATTATACTGTTTCCTCTGTCTATAATGCCTAGATTTCCCTTGTCTCCTAGACAGTTTTCTCTATGATGTCATAGGATTTTATCTCCATGAATAAAATAAATTATACCACAGTATAGTATTTGCTTTACAAATAATACAGGAGTTCTTCAAAGACAGAGACTACCAGATTAATTTTTATATTTCTCCCACCCCATCAGCCAGACTGCTTCATACTTAGTGGTTACTCAAAAATATTTATTGAATTGAAAGGAGTAAGAATGAGGCGAAACTAATACTCCTTGTATACAAACTTCTAGGCTCACACAACCCAGTACAGAGTCCATAGAACAAGGATATGGAAATTATAGGATAAATAGGGTTGGTCAGCTATGATGGCAACCCTAATACTGAAAACCCTTAGGAGTAAAAGAAAATATGAAGAACACAGGAGCCCCCTTAATTTGAAATTACTTACTAATTTGCTTCTGTTTTATTTTGAATATAGCAGGTTATCTCACAGAGACATGGTATAGACTCAAGATTCCTCTATTACAGATTACTCACGTTTACATAATTGCTGAGCATCTGACCACTTGGAGGTCTCTAAGCAGGTGATAGAGAATGACCTCTTGGTATACCCAGGAAGGCACTCATATTCCCAAGTTGTCCCAACAGCAAACTCAGACTGATCACTCTGAATTTTAGGCTTAGCAAAAGGATACCTTGGCAGGAATTTACACTGACCTAGAGACAAAGACCACAGGAATATCAAAACTAAGAGTGACTAACATCTCTATTCTGCTTCTGTTTTGTCACCACTTACATTGACAACTTTGATCTTTAGGAAGTAAACCTAAAATCTCATTACTTGTTGGAGCAAAGAATATACATCTTACAGTATGAATATATATACACAGAACTCAGATGTTCAAAGACATTTTAGGATCGACTTTGGAGGAAGAGCTGGAGAAAATCAATTTTTAATAAAATTCCATAAAGACCACGGAGTTGTTCCATCTTCTTACAACGTTATAAATAAAAACCGAACCTTACAAATAAAAACTTTTCTGGGATAGCACAGGAAACGAGTGTGTCAAAGACCTTGTAAGCTGATCACATCTATGATCCTCTAAAACTACTTTAATGAATTAACATTACTACCTCAGTCTTTAAACCTTTAGGTCCTAGCAAGAAGAAAATAGGTGTTAGTTATTATTTTTCATTACTTTATTCCATTAACCTAGAAGAGTTTTATGCCCCCAAAAGAGTTTAATAAATACCTCCAGATGGGTACTAGATAAAAAGAGTTAGTCATTTCAAGACACTTCCCTGTGACTTAAAATAATGATGATGATAATGATGATAGCTACAATGATGATGAGAAAACAAATCTTATTCTAGGAGATGGGTAAGAAACTGCAACACCCACATACTTGAGGAGGTACCTAGAAAAGACTTTTTTTTTTTTCCAGTATGAAAGAGAATTAAACTTTCAACTTCAGAATGGTGGTATATTTAACTATCAAATTTATGTCTCCTTTTTCAAATAAGTCTGAGACAAATATGGTGTCAAAGATCAAATATAGACTAACTGACACGAAGGCAAACACAGAGCTCCCAAGGGTACAGCCAAGGCTCAGCCTTTCTGCAGCCCAACACTTCTGTTGGAGTAGTCAAATAGATGGGGTCTAAGAATAGCCATTACTGATAGGGCTCAATTCTCACTGTAGGTCTCCTATCTCTTTCCTCAGCTCCTTTGGTTTCCTCCATTAACACCTACAAATGTCCAAGTGCATACCTTTGCAAAACAGCAAGGCTCAACAGGGAAAGTCAGGGCTTGACCTCAATGAGGACCAACTTCATGATTGTCCTGATTTGTACCAATTCATTCTAACCAAGTGATATAACCTGCAATTATCCACTCTGAATAAGGACAGCCTCCACAAGCTGGAAGATTGCTTTGAATTTACAAGATTTAATCAGTAGCAATGACATGGACTAAGAGGTAACTAAGATCTTGAAGCAGCAAAAGTAGAAGGGTACTTTATAACTTGACATTCAGAGGTAAAAGGAGATAAGAATCATACTTCGTGGATAAGAAACAATGGGGAATTCTTATCTCCAATAAGGAGATTTAGGGACTCTCTCTACTGGGGGCACTAGCTCTTATTAGTAATGAAATTGCCAAAATCCCTGGTTATAGGGCAGACTTTCCAGCAATCATGTTCTCTTCCACATCAGAAAAGGAAAGTTAGTCTATGAAACACTAAGTAACATGAGTTTTCTTAAGGGTCATTTGATCCTCTTCACATCTTTTTAAAACCAAGAGTAAAAATCAGTGTAGATCATGACTGGATCTAAAACAGAAGATAGTGGTAAAACATTGACAGATACATTCCTCCAACTGTGTTAAAAACTAACTAGGCAAAGGAGTTTCTAGATAACAGATTTGGATCTAAGGGGATTTACCGGGAAAGGCTTAGAAATCCATTTGAAATGAATAAAGAACAAATACATAGGATAATAAAAATAAAACTGAAATTGAGTCCAGAAAGAAAGTAGGAGGAGAAATTATTATTAAGAATGAGAATTATTATAATCAAGTATCATAACACCAGGATTGCTGGCTATTTGATCATTTTTGAATGGCAGGTATGCATATTAATCAAGGTCCTGTCTTAAGCATGGAACATGGATCAGTGAACACTGGATGCAAGGCCCCCACCCTCCTGGAATTTCTATTCCAATAAAGGGAGGCAGACCATAACTAAATACCAATAAATAAATAGATAGTATGAAAGGTAATGAACAGATTGATGTAATGCACTGGAAAATGGAGGGGACAGGCTGGCATACGACTTCAGTTATGATGGTTAAAGAAGGCTTGTGAAGAGGAGACATTTGAGTTATAACTGAAGGATAAGAAGGTGCCAAGTGCTGGGTAAAAGTGTTTTAGGCAGATGCCTAACAGCAAGGATGGATTTACTATGCTTTAGGGATAAACAGAAGGCAAGTGAGGCTGGAAGGCAGTGATCAGAGTGGTATGGGATTGAGTCAGGAAGCCCAGCAGGATGGATACATAGGGCTTCTTAGGCCACAGTAGGATGTCTGGACATTACCCTGAGTGGAAGGCATTGCAGAGTTCAAGCAAGAGAGTCACATGGACTGATTTAACCTGTAAAAAGAATAGCATTTGAAAGTTTCGAGAATAAATCTTGAGTTATTATCACAAGGAGAGAATTCCTTTCCTTTCTCCTTTTCTTCTTTCTTTAAAAAAAAAATTGTATCTGTGTGAGAAGATGGATATTAGCTGAACCTTTTGTGGTAATCATTTCACAATATATGTAATTAAACCATCATGCTATATTCCTTAAACTCATGCAGTGATGTATGTCAATTATTTCTTGATAAAACTGGAAAAATGTGTGTAAAAAATGAATAAAATAAGAATAATAAAAAAATGCAATGTATAATCACTCTGAAAAATAAAATACTTAAGTATAAATCTAAAAAAAAAAAATTGTCTTGCAACTGGGTGGAGAATGGACTTTTAGATGTAGGGAATGAAGTCTGGAGCGTATTACAGAATTCAGACCAAAAAAATGACACTTGGACACAGGGAAACAGTGAAAAGTTGATGAATTTGGAATATATTTTAAAAGCAAAATTGGTAAGACTTTGTTGTACTAGATGTAGGGCGAAGGGAATTGGAGGATTTAGCAGTAGTTTTTAGTCTTTTGACTTGAGCTACTTGGTTGATGGTAATATCATATACTAAGACTGGAAAGGAGCGGGTGTGTGTGGGGGTGGGGTGGGGTGTGCAGAATTGATTCCACCTTAGACTTGGTATAATTAATACACTCAATGGACATCAAGATGGAAATGCAATTGGATATACAAATTTGCCCCTGAGGAGAGAGCTCAGGGCTATAGATAATATACATTTGAGTCATCAACATATAAACAGCATTTAAAGCCATGAGACTGGATGAGAGCTCTTAGGAAGAAGGTATGGAGAAAAATAGAAGAGGCTGAGGGCTGAGCCCCAAGACTCTAAAATATTAAAGATAGGGCAAAAGAGACTAAGGAGGTACAGAAAAAATATAAAGGAATTTCCTGTTTTGGAAGATGAGAATTAAAACTGTTTTAAGAGGAAGGGAGCAGTCAGCTTTTGCTGAAAGACTGAGAAGAATAAAGATAGAAAAATGACCATTGGATTTGTTAGCAGATGGTCAGTAGTAATCTAGCTGAGAGTAGCTTCAGGAAAATGATGGGGAAGGAAGCCTGTCTGGAGTGGGTTAAGGAGATCAAGAATTGTAAGAAATTTTGCTGAGAAGGATGAGAAGAGGGATGCCAAAGTGGAGTTCCATTGGGTCATGAGAAACCTCCTCCCCCAACCCAAGAGGGGATGCTCTGGAGCATATTTAACTGCTGATGGGGGTCCTCCAAGGGAGAGATGCAAATGAATGATACAATACAAGGGAAGCAAAGTCCTTGCAGAAGTAAAGCTTGTGCACAAGCAAGAGGGGCTGGAATGTGATTATGACTACAGATTGAGGAGCTGACTTTTACCAGGAGATAGGATGCTTTTTCCACTGTTAAATGAGGAAATAGAACTTTCTTGTTGAATTCCTCATTATGGCTGGTGCTAGGGATTCATCAGGCCATAAGAGCAATAAAGGCTTTCCCAGAACTTGTATTCCGGTGAGGGAACAAGCAAATAAATAAATAAGAAGGTTTTATATGATAGCAGGTGTTCTTTGGAAAACAGAAAGAACCCAGAGATTACATGGAACACAGTGACCTGGGGTATGGACTGCTTCAGGTAAGAGTCAGAGAGTTAAAGAGTGACAGTGGAGCTGAGACCTGAATGTCAAGGAGACAGGTAAGGGATAGTGGCAGGAAGAGCATTTTAACAGAGGAACACCTAGTGCAATAGCTAAACAAGCATGACCATCTAAAGAATAGAAAGAAGGCCATTGTGGCTGGAGCAGAGATAGTGAGGAAGGAGTACAGAGAATTTCAGAAAGAGGAAGAGGCCTCTAGCTGAGGTTAAGAAGCATGGCTTTTAACCTAATGTGATGGGAAGTCCTCAGCAGCTATCAAGCAGAGGAGAGAAAGGATCTGAGATCTCAGATGGAGGAAGATGATTAGAAAATAAGGGAATTCCTATTTAATGATTTTGTTTTCTTTCTTTCTCTCTCTTTTTTTTTTTTGTTTTTTGTTTGTTTGTTTAGGGCATATGGAGGTTCCCAGGCTAGGGGTCAAATAAGAGCTGTAGCTCCTGGCCTATGCAACAGCCAAAGCAATGCCAGATCCTTAACCCACTGAGCAAGGCCAGGGATCGAACCCTCATCCTCATGGATCCTAGTCAGGTTTGTTAACTGCTGAGTCATGATGGGAACTCCTGATTTTGTTTTCCTAATGTTGGGTAAGGTGAGGCTGTTAGTCAAGGCAGGAGTGAAGTTGAAGAGTGCCGGCAATTTGAATTTGTTTATGCAAATAGACAGAAGGAGAAAAACAAAATTACTCTGAGAAGGAAATTTGCTTTCCGTGAGACTTTGCTCATAGCACTGTGCTCTATAAGACACTTGCTTCAGAATCTTCCAGCGTGCTTATTAAACCTCAGCCACACCCCAAACATAGGAATCTCTGGAAGGTGACATGGAACCCAGAAACCTCCATTTTCAAAAGGCACCATAAGTCCTCAAAAAGTTAAAAACAGAACTACCACATACTCCAACAATTGCACTTCTGGGAATATATACAAAGGAAATGAAAACACTAACTTGAAAATAAATATGCACCCTCATGTTCATAGCAGCATTGTTTACAATAGCCAGCACATGGAAACAACCTAGGTATCCGTCAATAGATGAATGGATAAAGAAGTTGTGGTGTATATATATAATGGAATATTATTCAGCCATTAAAAAGCAAGAAAATCCTACCATTTACAACAACAGGGATGGACCCTGAAGGCATTATGCTCAGTGAAATAAGTCAGACAGAGACATACAAATAATGTAGGATCTCACTTACGTGTGGAATCTAAAAACAAAACCACAAAACTCATAGAAAAAGATCTGATTTGTAATTACCAGCAGCTGGGGGTGGGAGGAGGGAGAATTGGAGGAAGGTGGACAAAAGGTTCAATTTTTCAGTTATAAGAAAACATAAGCACTGGTGATGTAATGTACAACATGATAACTATAGTTAACATGTCAGTATGATACATAGGAAAATTGTTGATAGAGTAGATTCTAAGAGTTATCACAAGGAAAACATTTTTTCTTTTTATTTTATCTACATGAGGTGATGAATGTTAACTAAACTTCTTGTGGTAATCATTTCACAATATATGTAAATCAAACCATCATGCTGTATACCTTAACCTTACACAGTGATGTATGTCAAATATTTCTTAATAAAATTGGAGAAATATGTAATACATACATACTTAAAAGGCATCTCAAGAGTTTCTTAAGCATGCTCAAGGGCAGGAATTGGCCAAAAGCTAAGGGATGGTCTGGGGAGGGTACAAAGTAGGAGCAAAAGTCAGGAGGAGGCATGGGCACAGCATGAGCAAAGGACTGTCAGGCAAGAAGGTGAGCAGTGCATTCATGATAGGAAACAATGGGGAATCAGGAGGGGCATGCTTAGGTCAGATCCAACTACAAAGGGCTTGAAAAGTTGAGGACATTAGATATTTTTTAAAGTCCACAGGCAGTAGGAACCCCTTTCAGATTTTTGAGCAACAGAGTAGAACAATGAAAAAAAAATTTAATTTTGATTTTCACCATTGGGAAGGTTAAAGACTGGTATAAGAATGACCTGTAGGAAATGAGGTTTTTACACAGGTAATCATAATGAGTAGAATTAGAATACTGGTGTAAGAATGCTAAGACAAAAACAGAAGCACCCTAGCTGTGACAGCTGACAGATGGGTACACCTGATCTTCAACATGCCTGGAGTTACGTGACCAAGGAGGGTCCTGCTCTGGTCCTGGAAGGGGATGCTCTGGCATCCTTAGGAAGGGATAACAAATGGGCAGGGCGCATGAAGAAATTGATTTTCAATTCATAATCCTCTCTGAAATTTAGAAATAGGAATGGAATACTGGCAACAAGTCAGATATGTTAGAGAAAGCTGTAAAAGTGCATTTGTTGAAAGAGAGTTCATATGTAGGAGAGAGAGAGACGAAGATAATGGCTTGGGGAAATGGTCAGTTAAGGGTCAGGAGAAAGTTAAATGTCAGGAAGCAGACAAAGTGGGTTGTAATAGAACCAGTGTATGCAGTCTCCCTTAATAAGCTGGAAGTGGTTAAGCTTACATGTTGGCTCCATAAAATCAGGTCCAAACAGTCATCTTAGTACTGACTTTTAGCAGTATCACCTAACTTTCATTTGCCTTATTTCATCTGATATCCAGGGCAGCTCAGTAAGGGTAGGACTGCTCATCACAAGCTTGGTTTTACAGATGAAGAAACTGAGGCTCAGGGAGCCATGGACTTGCCAGAAGTCACACAGGTATTGAGGTCTGCATACAGTAAACTTCTTAATAAACTAGGAATCCACTGCACTCTGGAAATTGACTGTGAGACCCATCTTATTACCAAGACACTCTAATCTTAACAAATTACAATACTTGTTTCAAATTAAGCCAATGTGGAGGAAAAAAATGATAGTAAATATTGATCCCTTCTGGAGCCCTTGCCATTTGTGTTACTCACATAGGATCATAACACAAAGGACTGTAGTTTTTATTCATGCATCAGCTTTTCTAAATTCTAGGTGTTTATCATTTAGGATCTCTTTACCAACATCACATCGAAGTTCAATATGTGTACATATATATATATACATATATATATGAACCATGTCTGGGAATCAGACATTATTCTTACTGTGGGAAGGCAGCAGGAGACTGTGCAGCTTTTACTAGACAGGAGCGAGTTCTGTGTATGCAGAAACTCCTGCGCCAGCGGGGCATGCAGCCCAGTCTGAGCTCATCACTGTAGGTTTTTGGACTCGTAGCCCACACGCAGGTGTTAGCGCTAGCAGACCTCCGTCACAGAACGCTGAGTATCTCCGGAGTCCCCGGGGGGGTGGGGGTGGGGGGGACGGGGGAGCCCTGAGGGCGCTGAGCGGGCAGCCACGCCAGGAGCCAAACCTGCAGATCCTGGTGATGCAGCCTGCAATTCTGGTAACCCCAGACCCGGATGAGCGAGTGAAGACATTCAGGACATCTTCGGGAGTTCCCCAAAGCAAGGGAGAGGCAGGCAGTGGTCCTGCGGGGCTCCCTCGGTCTCACGTTTGACTCCGCTTTGCATCGCAGCCCAGAGGTCGTCCCTGCCCCAGACGCATCCCTACCTCCGTGCTCCCACTCCCAGCTCACCGAGGACCCCTGGCACGATGAGAGCCAAGAAAACCCAGAGGGGGCCGGCGGAGCCCATGCCACGGCTCCAACCCCAGCGGCGTGATGCGTTCTGAGACCCGCGAGCCTCCGGCAGCTCCGGTAGGACAGGGCAGGAGAAGGCGGCAGCTGCAAACAAGAGAAGGTGGGCCCTTAAGTAGTATCTAGCACCACGTGCTAACTTGAGCGCACACCTGCCGGCAGCTGGGGGCGGGACGCCACGCGGTGAGGCTGACTGAGACTGCTACAGGTTGGGAGGGGCTGGTGGGCGGAGGAACTCTGACCCAGTCTCTCTCAGACGCTAGTCTTCAGGGCACTGGCTATCCAACTTTTTTTGACAGCGCAGCACAGTGCATCCACTTTCGCCTCTCTGGAGAACTGAAAGGAAAACCCCCAAAAATAGCATTCACCTTTACTAATATACAATGCTCTCTTCTATTCTATCCTTTCCTTTTAAAAATTCTGATTCGGATTCTCTAAATTCATTTAAAAAGTCTGTAATATTTCCAACTTTATTTATTTATTTATTTATTTATTTATCACTTTTTAGGGCTGCACCAGGGCGTGTGGAAGTTCCCAGGCTAGGCAGGCTAGAGACTGAATTGGAGCTACAGCCGCCGGCCTACTGCACAGCCACAGCCAGGCAGGATCTCAGCTGCATCTGAGACCTACACCACGGCTCACTGAGCAGGGCCAGGAATGAAACCCATACTCTCATGGATGCTAGTCAGGTTGTCAACCACTGAGCCCAGAAGGGAACTCCCTCCAACCTTATGTTTTAAAACAGTTTATTTAGAAAGGAAAGTAGGAACAGCAGCCACTTCTGCTCTTTTTCTTTTAATTTCCAAAGAAAAATTGCAAGAATAATATAAAGAATTGCCATATACCCATCCCCAAGATTCTCCAAATGTTAATATTTTACTGTATTTTCTTCTCTCTTTCTGGATATTTAGATAGATATAGGTAGATAGCCATAGTATAGTTATATATATATAGATAGATAGATATGGGATATTTATGCATACATTTTTGTGTATACAATTACAATTATATAATTTTTGTTTTACTTTGAGATAAGTTACAGACATGATACCCTTCATCTAAATACTTTAGTGTGTATTTCCTAAAATCAAGAACACAGTCTTGGGGAGTTCCTGTCGTGGCGAAGTGGTTAACGAATGCGACTAGGAACCATGAGGTTGCGGGTTCGGTCCCTGCCCTTGCTCAGTGGGTTAACGATCCGGCGTTGCCGTGAGCTGTGCTGTAGGTTGCAAACACGACTCGGATCCCTCGTTGCTGTGGCTTTGTCGTAGGTCGGTGGCTACAGCTCTGATTCGACCCCTAGCCTGGGAACCTCCATATGGTGCGGGAGCGGCCCAAAGAAATAGCAAAAAAGACAAAAAAAAAAAAAAGTACACAGTCTTGCATAACTAGAGTGCAATGAGCAAAAACAGGAAATTAATATATTACTTAAGGGACAGACTGTACAGATTTTTCCAATCATCTTAATTTTTTTTGTCTTTTTATGGCTGCACCCATGACATGTGGAAGTTCCCAGGCCAGAGATCGAATCCGAGCTGTAGCTGCTGGCCTACACCACAGCCACAGCCACCAAGAATCCGAGCCTCATCTACGACCTACACCACAGCTCACTGCAAGGCCAGATGCTTAACCCATTGAGCCAGGGCAGGGATCAAACCCGTGTTTTCACAGATAGTAGCTGGGTTCGTTAGCGCTGAGCCATGAAGGGAACTCCTCCAGTCATCTTAATATTCTTTATTATAGCAAATGCAGGTGCACGCCTGCATATGTGTACACACACACAAACACATGCTTTTTTTTTTTTTTTCTCTTGTTCAGGATCATTCTAGGATCCTGCATTCATTTGATTGGGTTTTCTTCCTAATTTAATATAGAAAAAGTCCTCAGTCTTTTTTGAACTTGACATTTTTGAAGAATACACAGCAATTATTTTTGTAAATGATTTTTAAACTAGCTATCTATTGCATAGTAACAATTTAACCCAAACTCACTGATTTAAAGCAAGAATAAACATTTATTATCTCAATTTCTGTTCAGGTATTTGAGAGCATCAGCAAGGTGGTTCTAGCTTGGGATCTTTCATGATGTTGCAGTCAAGACATCTGCCAGAACTACAGTCACCCAAACATTTAACTGGGGTTGAAGGATCCATGTCTAAGATGACCCACTCATATGACTATGAGCTGGAGTCTACATGACCTCACCATGTGGACCTCACCCTAGGACTATTTGAATGTCCTTGTGACATGGCAGCTGGCTTCCTGTAGAACAAGAGCAAAAGACAGAAGCCACAATGTTTTTCCTTTCTTTCTTTTTAATTTATTTTTTATTATAGTTGATTTACAATGTTCTGTCAATTTTGGCTGTACAGCAAAGTGACCCAGTTATACATATTTACCTCCATCGTCTTCCATCGTAAGTGACTAGATAGAGTTCCCTGTGCTATACAGCAGTTTCTCATTGCTTATCCACACCAAAAGCAATAGTTTGCATCTACTAACCCCAAACTCCCAGTCCATCCCACTCCCTCCCCCTCCCCCTTGGCAACCATTAGACTGTACTCCAAGTCTATGAGTTTGTTTCCTTTCTATAGATAAGTTCATGTGTGCTACATTTTAGATTCTAGATATGTAATATCACATGGTATTTGTCTTTCTTTTTCTGACTTACTTCACTTACTATGAGAGTGTCTAGTTCCATCCATGTTACTGCAAATAGCATTATTTGTCCTTTTTATGGCTGAGTAGTATTCCATCATGTATATATACCACATCTACTTAATCTATTCATCTATCCATGGATATTTAGGTTTCCATGTCTTGGCTATTGTGAACAGTGCTGCAATGAACGTAGGGGTGCATGTAACTTTTTTGATGAAAGTTTTGTCTGGGTAAATGCCCAGCAGTGAGATTGCTGTGTCATGTAGTTGTTCATATTTAGTTTTCTGAGGTATCTCCATACCGTTTTACATAATGGTTGTACCAGTTTACATTCCCACCAACAGTGAAGGAGGGTACTCTTTCTCCAAACCCTCTCCAGCATTTGTTATTTGTTGACTTGTTAATGATGGTCATTCTGACCAGTGTGAGGTGGTACCTCTTTATAGTTTTGATTTGTATTTCTCTAATAATTAGTGATGTTGAGCATTTTATCATGTGCCTATTGGCCATTGTATGTCTTCTTTGGAGAAATGTCTACTCAGGTGTTTTGCCCATTTTTTAATTGGGTTGCTGGCTTTTTTGCTGTTGAGTCATACAAGTTGTTTGTGTATTTTAGAGATTAAGCCCTTGTTGGTTGCATCATTTGAAACTACTTTCTCCCATTGCATAGGTTGTCTTTTTGCTGTGGTGGTTGTTTTTTAAGGTTTCCTTTGCTGTGCAAAAACATAAATTTCATTAGGTCTCACTGGTTTGTTTTTGTTTTTATTTCTGTTGTCTAGGGAGATTGACCTAAGAAAATATTTGTAAGGTTGATGTCAGAGAATGTTTTGCCTATATTCTCTTCTAGGAGTTTGATGGTGTCTTGTCTTATGTTTAAGTCTTTAAGCCATTTTCAGTTTATTTTTGTGGTGGTATGAGGGTGTGTTCTAGTTTCATTGATTTACATGTGTCTGTCCAGTTTTCCCAGCACCATTTGATGAAGAGACTATCTTTTCCCCATTTTATATTCTTGCCTCCTTTGTTGAAGAGTAATTGACCACAGGCGTCTGGGTTTATTTCTGGGTTCTCTATTCTGCTCCATTGGTCTGTATGTCTGTTTTGGTACCATACTGTCTTGATTACTGTAGCTTTGTATTATTGCCTGAAGTCTGAGAGAGTTATGCCTCCTGCTTTGTTTTTGTTTGCTTTGGAAATTCTGGGTCTTTTGTGGTTCCATATAAATTTTTGGATTCTTTGTTCTAGTTCTGTGAAAAATGTCATGGATAATTTGATAGGGAATGCATTGAAACTGTACATTGCTCTGGATAGTATGGCCATTTTAACCATATTAATTTTTCCAATTCAGGAGCATGGGATATCTTTCCATTTCTTTGAATCCTCTTTAATTTCCTTGATTAATGTTTTATAGTTCTTAGCATATGTCTTTCATCTCCTTGGTCAGGTTTATTCCAAGGTATTTAATTTTGGGGGTGTGATTTTAAAAGTATTGTATTTTTATAATTCTTTTCTAATTTTTCATTGTCAGTAAACAGAAATGCAACTAATTTCTGAATGTTAATCTTGTATCCTGATACTTTGCTGAATTCATTGATCAGTTCAAGTAGTTTTTTTAGTGGAGTCCTTAGGGTTTTCTATATATTGTAGTATGTCATCTGCATAGAGTGACAACTTTACCTCTTCTCTTCCCATTTGGATGTATTTTCTTTCGTTTGTCTGATTGCTGTGGCTAGGACTTCCAATGCTATGTTGAATAAAAGTGGTGAGAGTGGGCATCCTTATCTTGTTCCAGATTTTAGTGGGAAGGCTTTTAGCTTTTCTCCACTGAGTTTTATATTGGCTTTGGGTTTTTAATAAATGGCTTTTATTATGATAAGGTATGTCTCTCTATAACCACTTTGGTAAGAGTTTTTATCATGAATGGATGTTGGATATTGTCAGATGCTTTTTCTGCATCTATTGAGATGATTATGTGGTTTTTTGCTTTTCTTTTGTTAATGTGGTGTATGATGTTGATTGATTTGCATATGTTGAACCATCTTTGGGCACTTGGGATGAATCACGCTTGGACATGACATATGATCTATTTTATATGTTGTTGGATTCAGTAGGCTAAAATTTTGTTGAGAAATTTTGTGTCTGTATTCATCAATGATATTGGCCTATAATTTTCTTATTTGGTATTATCTTTGTCTGGTTTTGGTATTAGGGTGATGGTGGGTTCATTGAATGTCTTTGGAAGTGTTCCTTCTTCTTCAACCTTTTGAGAAAGTTTAAGAATGATAGGTGTAAGTTATTCTTTATATGTTTGGCAGAAGTTGCCTGAGAAGCCATATGGTCCTGGACTTTTGTGTGTAGGGAATGTTTTATTACATATTCGATTTCATTTCTAGTGATCAGTCTGTTCAGTTGATCTATTTCTTCTTGATTCTCTTTTGGAGGGCTGTATGTCTCTAGAAAGGTGTCCATTTCTTCTAGGTTGTCAAATTTGTTGGCATATAATTGTTCATAGTCTTCTCATGGTTTTTTGTATTTCTGCAGTATCTGTTGAGATTTCTCCTTTTTTATTTCTTATTTTGTTTCAGTTCTTTCTCTCCTCTTCTTGGGGAGTCTGTCCAGAGGTTTGTCAATTTTGTTTACACTTTAAAAGAACCAGCTCTTGGTTTTATTGATTTTTTTTGTATTGTTTTTTGAATCTCTAACTTCTTCTCTGATCTTCATTATTTTCTTCCTTCTGCTGGCTTTAGGTTTTAATTGTTCTTCTTTTTCTAATTCTTTTAGGTGGTAGGTTAAGTTGTTGATTTGAGGTTTTTTCTTCTTTTCTGAGAAAGGCCTGTATCACTATGATACAGTTTTTGCAGCATCCCATAGATTTTGAATGGTTGTGTTTTTGTTATCATTTGTCTTAGGGTATTTTTTTTTTAATTTCCTTTTTTGTTTCCTTGTTGACCCTTTGGTTTTTTAGTAGCATGTTGTTTAGTCCCTCTGTAGTTAGTTTTTTCTCATTTCTTTTCCTGTAGTTTATTTCTAGTTTCAAGCCTTTATGGTCAGAGAAGTTACTTTAAATGATTTCTATACTCTTTAATTTGTTGAGGGTAGTTTTGTGCCCCAGTGATCCTTGAGAATATTCCACATTCACTTGAAAAGAACTTATATTTTGATTTTTTGGGGATGCAATGTCATGAAAATGTCAATTAAGTCTAATTTTTCTATTGTGTCATTTAGGATCTCTGTTGCCTTATTGATTTTCTGTTTAGAGGATCTGTGAGTGGGGTGTTAAATTCTCCTACTATTATTGTATTCCCATCAATTTCTCCTTTTATGACTGTTAGTATTCGTTGTATGAATTTGGGTGCTCCTATAATAGGGGCGTATATATTGACACAATATTTTTCATAATCTGTTCTCAGAACCCACACTATATTATTTTCACAATATCTATTGGATACTGTGATATCTAATTATGTGTCAACATGACTGAGCTATTAGGCACCCAGATATATGGTCAAATATTTTTCTGAGCCTTTTTGTAAGGGTGTTTCTGGATGAGATTAACTTTTTTTGGTAACTGATATATTTATTTTAATTCATTACTTTTCCCCAATTTTATGGAGATAAAGATGATATATGATGTTGTATTAGTTTAAGGTACATAATGATTTGATATATGCATATATTGCAAAATGAATAGCAGAGTAAGTTTAGTTAATATCTATCACCTCACGTCATTACAGTTTTTTCTAATAATTCCTTTTAAGTTTTATTTTCTCAGCAACTTTCAAATATAGAATACTGTATTTTTAACCATAGCCATCTTGCTGTACATTATATCCTCAGAACTTATTTATCTTATAACTAGGAGTTTCTGCTTTTTGACCCTCTTCCCCATTTTTCCCCACTTCTCACTCCCCAGGTTTGACATCCACCAGTATGTTGTTTCCATAAGTTTGTTTGTTTGTTTTTTAGATTCCACATGTGAGTGAAATCATATAGTACTTGTCTTTCTCTATATTGCTTGTTTTGGATATTAACTTCTTATTGGTCATAGCATTTGCAAATATTTTCTCCAATTCAGTAGGTTGTCTTTTTATTTTGTTGATGGTTTCCTTTCTTCTGTGCAAAAGCTTCTGTGTTTAATTAAGTCCTATTTATTTATTTTTGCATTTGCTTCTTTGGCCTTAGTAGACAGGTCAATTTCTAGTCCATTTCTTCCTGATTCAGTTTTATAGGGTTGTGTGTTTCTAGAAATTTGTCAATTTATTCAAGGTTGTTCAATTTGTTGGCATATACCTATTCGTAGTGTTCTATGATCTTTGTATGTCTGTGGTATTAGCTGTTATTTCTCCTCTTTCATTTCTTGTTCTAGTTGAGTCCTCTTTCATTTTTCTCAATTAGCCTCACTAAAGGCTTATACATTTTTTTTTAATCTTTTCAAAACAACAGCTCTTGGCATCAGTGATCTTTCATTGTTTCAATGATTTTTCATCCTTTTTTTTCTGGCCTCTTATTTATTTCCTCTCTAATATTTATTATTGCCTTCCTTCTGCTGACTTTGGCCTTTGTTCTTTTTCTAATTTCTTAACATGTAGCTTAGGTTTTTATCTAAGATCTTTCTTGGTATAGTCATTTATCACTATGAACTTCCCTCTCAGAACTGCATATTTTGCATTCTATAAGTTTTGACATTTTATATTTCCATTTTAAATTGTCTAAATTTTCTTTAATTTCTCTTTTTATTTTTTGACCCATTCATTGGTTTTTCAGTGTTATGCAATTTTCAGGGTTTTTTCTTGTAATTTATTTCTGGTTTCATACCTTTGTGGTCAGAAAAGGTGTTTGATATTATTTCAAACATCTTAAATTTATTGACTTGTATAGTGGCCCTATAAATGATATATCCATGTGCATTTGGAAAACAAAGTGTATTCTGCTGCTGTTAGAAAGAATGTTCTGTAAATTTCTGTTGAGTCTATCAGGTCTAACTTTATTTATTTATTTATTTATTTACTTATTTATCCTTTGTCTTTTTAGGGCCACACCTGCAGCATATGGAAATTCCCAGGCTAGGGGTCAAATTGGAGCTGTAGCTGCCAGCTTACACCACAGCCACAGCAACTAGGGATCCAAGCTGCATCTGTGAACCATACCACAGCCCACCGCAACACTAGATCCTTAACCTGCTGAGTGAGGCCAAGGATCAAACCTGCTTATTCATGGATACAAGTCAGGTTTGTTAACCACTGAGCCATGATGAGAATTCCTAACATGTTATTCAAGTCCAATGTTTCTTGATTGATTTTCTGTCTAGATGATCTACCTACTGCTGAAAGTGGGGTGTTGAAGTCTCCTACAATTACTGTATTTCTGTTTCTCCCTTTAGTTCTGTTAATATTTGCTTTTATATTTAGGTACTCCTATATTGGAAACAGAAATACTTATAAATGTTATGTTCCTTTGTTGGATTTACCTCTTTATCATTATATTTTGACCATCTTTGTCTCTTTTTTATAGTTTTTGACTAAAAATATATTTTGTCAGATAAGTATTCTGCTTTCTTTTGGTTTCCATTTGCATGGAATATCTTTTTGCTATCCCTTAGTTTTTAGTGTGTGTGTGCCCTTAAAGCTGACATGAGTCTCTTGTAGGCAGCATAGAGTTGGATCTTGTTTTTTTTTTTAAATCTATTTAGTTGCTTATGACTTTTGGTTGAAGAATTTAATCAATTTACATTTAAAGTAATTATTGATAGGTATGGACTTATTGCCATTTTGTTAATTATTTTTTGACTTTTGTAATTCTATTATTCCTTTCTTCTCCTTATCTCTTCCTTTGTGATTTAATAGTTCTCTGTAGTGGTATGCTTAGGTTTTTTTTTCACCTTTTGTGTATCTTCATAGGTTTTTGTGCTGTGGTTGCCATGAGGCTTATATAAAACAGCATATATTTACAATAGTAAATTTTAAGCTGATAGAAGTTTAAGATTGAATACAAACTAAGGTTCTGTATTTTTATACTCTCTTGCCCATGTTTTATGTTTTTGATATTACAATTCACACATTTTACCTTATATATCCATTAACAAATTATTGTAATTATAGTTATTTTTATTACTTCTGTCTTTTAACTTCATACTGAATTTATGAATGATTTGTCCACTATCATTACATTTAGAATATTCTGAATTTAACTTTATATTTATCTTTTTCAGTGAGATTTGTACCTTTATATGTCTTTCAACCTTTCATTTCAGCTTGAAGAAGCCCCTTTAACATTTCTTGTAAAGCTAGTCTTATGTTGATGAATTTCTTCAGCTTTTGCTTATCTGGAAAACTCTTTATCTCATCAAAGACAATTTTTCTGGGCACATTAAGTGCCCAGGAATTTATTTCTTTTGGCAACTGAATATATCACTTCACTTTGTTCTGACCTGCAAAGTTTTTTATGTAGAATCTTCTGCTAATCTTATTAAAGTTCCCTTATACATAATATATTGCTTTTCTCTTGCTGATTTTAAGAGATTATCCTTCTCTTTAACTTCTTTTTTTTCATTTTTTTTTTATTACTCAAATGAATTTATCACATCTGTAGTTGCATAATGATCATAACAATCCAATTTCACAGGATTTCCATCCCACAGCCCAAGCACATCCCCACACCCCCCAAACTGTCTCCTCTGGAGACCATAAGTTTTTCAATGTCTGTGAGTCAGCATCTGTTCTGCAAAGAAGTTCCGTCTGTCCTTTTTTCAGATTCCACATGTCAGTGAAAGCATTTGATGTTGGTGTCTCATTGTATGGCTGACTTCACTTAGCATGATAGTTTCTAGGTCCATCCATGTTGCTAAAAATGCTGGTATTTCGTTCTTTTTGATGGCTGAGTAATATTCCATTGTGTATATGTACCACTTCTTCTTGATCCACTCTTCTGTCGATGGACATTTAGGTTGTTTCCATGTCTTGGCTATTGTAAATACTGCTGCAATGAACATCGGAGTACATGTGTCTTTGTGAGTCATGGTTTTCTCTGGATAGATGCCCAGGAGTGGGATTGCTGGATCAAATGGTAGTTCTATGTTTAGTTTTCTGAGGAATCGCCATACTGCTTTCCACAGTGGTTGCACCAATTTACAATCCCACCAACAGTGTACTAGTGTTCCTTTTTCTCCACACCGTCTCCAACACTTATTGTTTGTAGACTTTTGGATGATGGCCATTCTGGCTGGTGTCAGGTGGTTCCTCAGAGTGGTTTTGATTTGCATCTCTCTAATAATGAGTGATGTTGAACATCTTTTGATGTTTCTCAGCCATCTGTATGTCTTCTTTGGAGAATTGTCTGTTTAGATCTTCTGCCCATTTTTGGATGGGGTTGGTTTTTTTTTGGTATGGAGCTGCAGAAGTTGTTTATAAATTTTGGAGATTAATCCCTTGTCAGCTGATTCACTTGCAAAGATTTTCTCCCATTCTGTGGGTTGTCTTTTTGTGTTGTTTAGGGTTTCCTTTGCTGTGCAGAAACTTTGAAGCTTGAGTAAGTCCCATTTGTTTATTTTTTTATTGTCAAAACTCTGATAGGTGGATCTGAGAAGATGTTGCTGTTGTTTATGTCAGAAAGTGTTTGGCCTAAGTTTTCCTCTAGGAGTTTGATAGTGTCTGGTCTTCTATCTAGGTCTTTAATCCATTTGGAGTTTATTTTTATGTATGGTATTAGGGAGTGTTCTAATTTCATTCTTTTCCAAGTAGCTGTCCAGTTTTCCCAGCACCACTTATTGAACAAGCTGTCCTTTCTCCATTGTATATTCTTGCCTCCTTTGTCATAGATGAGTTGGCTGTAAGTGTATGGGCTTAATTCTGGGCTTTCTATCCTGTTCCACTGATCTATATGTCTGTCTTTGTGCCAGTACCATGCAGTTTTGACAACTGTTGCTTTTTAGTATAGTCTGAAGTCCAGGAGCCTGATTCCTCCATCTCCATTTTTCTTTTTCAGGATGTCTTTGGCTATTCTGGGTCTTTTGTACTTCCAAACAAACTTTAAAATATTTTTTTCAAGTTCTGTGAAAAATGTCCTTGGTAATTTGATAGGGATTGCATTGAATCTGTAGATTGCCTTGGGTATTATAGTCATTTTGATAATATTAACTCTTCCAATCCACGAGCATGGTATATCTTTCCGTCTATTTGTGTCATCTTTGATTTCTTTCATCAGTGGCTTGTAGTTTTCAGAGTACAGGTCCTTTTTTCTTTAGGTAGATTTACTCCTAGGTATTTTATTCTTTTGGATGTGATGGTAAACGGATTGCTTCCCTAATTTCCTTTTCTGCTTTTTCATTGTTAGTAGATAGAAATGCTATCGATTTCTGTGTATTGATTTTGTATCCTGCAACTTTGCCAAATTTGCGGATAAGCTCTAACAGTTTTCTGGTAGAGTCTTTAGGATTTTCTTTAACTTCTGACAATTTAATTATGATGTTTCTTGGTGTAGGTCTCTTTGGATTAATCTAATTGGAGCTGTCTAGGATTCTTGAATCTGGATAACTCTTTCTTTTCCCAAGTTAGGGAAGTTTTCAGCTATCATTTTTTTTTTTCAATAAGCTTTCTGTTCCCTTCTTCCATTTTTTTCCTTTTTGGGACCCCTATATTGATTGAGTTAATGGTGTTCCCTTAGTTTTTCTTCATTCTTTTAATTCTTTTTTCTCTTTATCTACTCATTGAATGAATTTCATTTACTTCACTGATCCTTTCTTCAGCTTGATCTAGTCTGATATTGAACTATGCTATTGAATTTTCCAGTTCAGGTATTGTATTCTTCAGTTCTATGATTTTTTCAATGTCCCTTCTTATATTTTCTTTTTTTGTTGTTGCTGAGATTCTCACTTGGTTAATGTACTGTTCTGCTTAACTCAGCATCTTTATGACTTTTATTTGAACTCTTTTCCAGGTAAATCATTTATTTATGTTTTGTTAGTCTATTTTGGGAGTTTTATCTTATTCTTTTGTTTGTAGCATTCCTATTTCTTCACTTCCCTTTACTTTCTCTGTTGATTTTTGTGCATTCGAAAAAATATCTACCTCTTTCAGTCTTGACAGCATGGTCTTATGTAGATGAATCTTATTATTTAGACCATCCCTCACTCTTCCATTGTTTCTCAAACCTTTTTTATTGCCCAAACCACCTCTTTGTTATTAGTGGCTCCCAGTAGATGTGGTGTGCCAAGATCTGTTAGTGTCCCAAAGGGAAGGATCTCAGTCAGCACCTAGATGCACACTGATTGGAAAGTGGATCCTCAGGAAGCAGCCCGTAAGTTATGTATATAGACCTCTTTGGGGGGCAGACTGGGAAGTGGGCATTTCTGTTTGCTCCCCTGCTCTGAGCCATGAGGGCTCCCCTGCTCTGAACCCTCAAGAAATATTTCTCTGTTTTCTATAGTCTTGTGGTAACATGAGTGCAAGCCCTACTTTCTGCCAGAGCTAAGTGATAAAGGTCTCCTGGTCGGCAGACACAAAGGCCAGGGTGCAAGACATGTGTTCAAATTCATTCCAAGTAGACACTGGTGACCTGGAGAAGGCCAGAAAGAGAACACAAAGATAACACCTGCCAATCTCCCTGGTCTCCAGGGAGGATCACTGTCTGTCCTTAGATATCTGTTAAGTTACAATTCTGACACTCAGGCAGCACCTTTTAAGTATGCAAATAGGTCTCTTTTGGGAAACACTAGGAGATGGCCATTTATGTCTGCTTCCTGATCATTGAGCTTGGAGGGGGTGAATTGGGGATGGCTTATTAAGAAGTGTTTCTTTGTTACAGTCTTGTGGAACATTGAGCTCAAGCATTGCTGGCCACCAGAGCCAGGTGATGGAGGGATGCATCCCCTGAATGCCAGCCTCAAAAGCCAAGATGCCAGATGTGCTCATAAGCTATTCCAGGGCAACACCAGAAGCCTAGCACTGACCGGAGGGAGAACATGACTCTAGTGACTGCAAGTTCCCTGATCTATGGAGAGGATTACACTCTAGCTCTAGCTGGGTATTAAAATAGAAGCTTAACCTTCAAGCTACATCTTTTAAGATATGCAGATAGGCCTTGTTCAGAGAAAAACAGAGAGATGAGTGTTTTGGTGTGTCCATGGGAGGAGGTGAGTTGAAGAGACTCCTAGGACCAGAATCCCTGAGATTAACATATAATATCAGTAGATTAAGTAAAGAATATTGTCCTGCCTAATGTGGGTGAGCCCTATCCAATCAGTTAAATACCTGAATAGAAGAAAATGCTGACTATTTCCTGAATAAGAGAGAATTTCTTCTGTCTGACTACCCTCAGACTGGGACATTGGCTTTATTCTTGTCTTCAGACTCTAACTGAAAAGTCAGCTCTTTTGTTTGATGTTTCTTCATCAGATTAGATTCATATTATGCATTTTTGGCAGAAACACCACAGAAGGGATGTTATGTCTTTCTCAGTGCATTATATCAGGAGGCATATATTGCCTATTTGTCCCATTACTGATGGTGTTAATTTCAGTCACTTAAAGCAATGTCTGATTGGTTGTCCTTGTATATTTTCCTTTAGTAAGTAATAAGCATTTTGTGAGGGGACATCCCACTGTGTGGGCAGGTTGGGGATCTGGTATTGTCTCTGAGGGCACCATGGGTATCAGTTTACATTTCTACCTGGAATGTATGAGAACACTCTATTTCCCAGGAGTCTTATTAATCAAATACATTGTCATCATAGTTTTTAATTTTAGCCAGTCTGATAGGTGAGATACTCAGTGTACTTTGAATTTGCAAATGAGTGAGCATGAACATATTTTGAGAGACATAATAGCCATTTCACATTTTGACTTTTTTGTGAATTCTCTGTTCATGTTTTTGTTCATTTTCTATTTTTGCAGATATTTTCTCCCAGTTAGACAGTTATCTTTTGACTTTATTTATTTAATGCTGAACAAGGTGAGATTGAAGACCCAGCTTTTCAGTAAGAAGCTTCAGCCTGACATGGATTCACTCAGCCCTTGGAGGATAGAATTGATTTCTACCGATGAGAAAAACTCTGTCATGACACTAATCCTGTCATGACATAAGGGAATTTTAAAACAGATGTGGGAGTTCCCGTTGTGGCTCAGCAAAAACAAACCAGACTGGCATCTATGAGGATGCAGGTTTGATCCCTGGCCTCATTCAGTGGGTTAAGGATCCAGTGTTGCCATGAGCTGTGGTGTAGGTTGCAGATGCGGCTTGGATCTGGTGTTGCTGTTGCTGTGGCATAGGCCAGGAGCTGAAGCTCCGATTTGACCCCTAGCCTGGGAACTTCCATATGCTGAAGGAATGGCCTTAAAATAAATAAATAAATAAATAAATAAATAAATAAATAAATAAATAAAACAGTTGTAATGTTTTTACCATCTAATTAATTAAATTAACATTACTTGGAATGTGTCTCAAATATGACAAAAAGTAATAGATGTTAAAAAAAAAAAGGAAAGAAAGAGAGAGAGAAAGAAACAAACAAACAAATAAACCCCTAGGGATTTCTTGGGGGAGAAAAAGATATGTAGTCAGTTCATTTAAAAAGCAGAAGAGAAACTGCTCCTTTGGGGACTTTCTACACTGGCTTGGGGGTGTGGAATGCTGGACTCTCAATAGCAAAAGAAGTTCATTCAAGAGTCACATTAGGAAGCACTTTCTTTCCCTTTTGGAAAGCAGCATTAATGTAGTTTCAGATTGAATAGAATCTGTCTCGATTCTGGCTAGAACAATTCCTTCCCCTTCCCAAACTGCTTATTTCAGTGAGTGGCCAGTTTAAAACAAATAACTCCTATACAAAATGACTTCAAAATACTTCTATCACATAATGGTAATCAATGAAAGAACAGACCACAAAAATGGTCAAACATCAATTTGCAGTTCACAAATTGCAACGCACCACAAGTGATGCTTATGGTGTGGAATGGTCAGGAGGCCAGAGGACAGGGACATTTAAAGGGGCTTTCCAGGATACCTAACTCTTGACAGACATTCATTTCATCATCATTTCTGTTTTCATTCCTTTAGAGTCAATGAAGAAGAGACTTTGCTACCACTTGGACCTATCTTCCTGCAAAACTCAGGGATTTGCATATCACATTTTACTATATTTAACCTATTTCAGATCTTGTGTTTATGGGTTACTGAAGAAGGACTCGATCAATGACAGCTCTCAGAGGTGCAGAACCACTGAATGTTCCTCCTGAAGCCAGTGGGCATGGAGATTGGCTCCTGTCATCTGTGTCATCCTGTGTCACCTCCAGAGGAGGGTGGCCTGAGTAATGCGAACAGAGATGGGACAGTAAGTAGTGGAGGATGGTGTCCTTTTACCCTCCTTCCAGACTTCTCCACCCTTCTCAATACCTCCTTTGTTTCTCTTACTTGGGGTTTATCCAAACTTTCATTTAAACAAAGATCTTTGGTTTCAAGGAGACACAGGGTTATTATATCTCATTGTCTCCTCTTTCTGCCTGACACCTGAAGTCCTTAGTTTGATCTTTCTTGCCAAGAGTTCACTTTAAAAAGAACTTTAACAAGCTAACTTATTGATGATACCAAATTAAATTCCAAACACCTAAGACACAATTTTATTTTTTAAAAAATCGCTTTCCCTAATTCACTCAGTGACCAAGTATATTCTTTAAGCTTTTTACTGAAGATCTGAAGATTGAAGAAAGTGTCGAATGATACAGATTGTTAATAGTTAGTCGAACCATATATACAGGGTTACAAAGAAAAAAGTATGACTTTAAAAAGGCGTTTTTATAAGCCCAAGAGCATGTATTCTAACAGGAAGCATATTTTTAAAAACTGGAGTTCAGTTTGTATATTAAGAGGAATTGGAGGAGTTCCTGTCGTGGCGCAGTGGTTAACAAATTCGACTAGGAACCATGAGGTTGCAGGTTTGATCTCTGCCCTTGCTCAGTGGGTTAAGGATCGGCCGTTGCCATGAGACATGGTGTAGGTTACAGACGTGGCTCAGATCCCGAGTTGCTGTGGCTCTGGTGTAGGCCGGCGGCTACAACTCCAATTAGATCCCTAGTGTGGGAATCTCCATATGCCATGGGAGCAGCCCTAGAAAAGGCAAAAAGACAAAAAAAAAAAAAGAGGAATTGGAAAGAATTATTCTCAACATTGGAAATAAGACAGAGAGGAATCAATTGATGTTTTGAATTTCACAAAAATCTATAAGCTGTAAAATTAGTAATTAATATAAGTAATATAACTAACCCATTGAAAAATGTAATCTGTTTATGACAAGACTAATGATATACATAAAAAGTTGATAAACTTGTTAAAGTGATTTTAACACATCTGTAAAAGCTCCAAATCAGTGCACTCATTTGATTTCATAGGATTTGAAAACTAAATTAAAACAATGTCTCTAGACTCAAAAGCAATAAAAGGCAACAGCAATAATAAATATAATAAAACCTTACTGTTATAAACATTTTGAATGATACCTTTTTAAACATCCTAAATCATTTGGACCAACAATCTGTGATTATGCCATTTGTATACATTTTATACATTTAAATATATTTTATACATATTTGGTAGAAGTAGATAGCTAATATTTGCAAATATAGCAAGTAGATGAAAAGGTCAAAGTTCACAAAGGGTCTATAACTTGTAATCACAAGACAAAATAGGGTCAATATACTAAAACACACAACAGACACAATCTCACTTTTGATTTCTGTTATTATGGAGCAAAGATACATAAGATTAGCAATGACAGCAGATAGGAAACTTAGACAATCATCTCCAAAACTAGAAATTTCCCAGGAAGCCTGACATTCTTGCCAGTGTTATCTGTATAATTGTAACTGGTAATTAGTAGCCATTTCAAGTTCCATTGTAATATACAGCAACCAGAAGAAAATAAAATCTTCCTTCAGACCGTTTTAGAAAATAGTTGATGCACCAAAATTAACTAATGCATGGAATATTAATAAACCATTGAACCTAAACATATTCTCTACTCCTATTAGTAAACATCTAACATCTTGCATGTTTTCAGCTGCTGTAAGTTATAAAATAATTGCTGGGTCTATTGTAAAATTTTACTAAATTTCACATGTATCTAAAATTTTACTTCTCCAAAACATTTTAAGTAGAGCAAGTAACAAAATGTGAACTTGCTTAAAGTGATTAGACATGCAGTTTTTCCTCTCGGTGGGAGCCTTGGCTGGTGATTTTGTAAACTTAACAGCTGTCATGAAAATGTGTTGACATACTTTGTACCACTTTGCAATAATGTCTAGGACAGGATGTTAAGAGCCCTAAGCTTGGGGAGCATAGCTTGGATGAACTTCAGCCTCTGTTTTAGCACTGCGTAGAGCAAACTGCAGAATCATACCCACTGGCTGTTTTAGGCTTCAGTAAATGGCTTTGTTGTTGTTATTGCTGTAGCTTGTTTGTCTGTTTATTCCTCCCTTTTACTATATTCATTCTGAATTGCTCCTACATTGCATCTCTATCTCCTTGGAACTTTTTTTTTTTTTTCGGTCTTTTTGCTTTTTCTAGAGCTGCTGCAGCAGCATATGGAGGTTCCCAGGCTAGGGGTTGAATCGGAGCTGTAGCCACCGGCCTACGCCACAGCCACAGCCACAGCAACGCAAGATCCGAGCCACGCCTGCGACCTACACCACAGCTCACAGCAACGCCAGATCCTTAACCCACTGAGCAAGGCCAGGGATCGAACCCAAAACCCCATGGTTCCTAGTCAGGTTCGTTAACCACTGCGCCATGACGGGAACTCCTCTCCTTGGAACTTAAACCTTACTCTCTTCAACTGTTAAAAAGACATTCTCTTGGGAGTAAATTTTGTTGTGATTTTCCAATCCACTGAAGTCTATTTGGAAAAATAAAGATGCTTCTCCTACTTGGTCAGAAGTTGGCTCCCTAGTTCCAACATGGAATAGTACCTCCCACCGTATCATCCTTCTGTAACATCTTTTCTCATGGCTAACTGGTGCTCAGGTTTTTTCCTTATCTCAATATTGTATGTCTGTAGTTACTGCTCTATGAACTATTTCTGCTAGTATTAACATATCACAGAAGGAGAGTCTTGAAGAATTTTAAGTAGTTATCATGTAGCTTAACATTTTTGCTATCACAGTGATAAAATTAACGAATGACTGTAACATTTACCTTTCCAGAGAGTGTGAGCAGTGGTGGAGAATAAAAATGCCAGCATCTAGGCTAAGAGTTCCTTTGAAAACATAATAGCCACTGCATCTCTATAGCAAACCTTCCTAAAAGGACTTCTATTTTGAGAAAAATCTACCTACAAACTTATTCTTATTAAGTGTAATTCAGTTTATCTTGTCCTTATCTTTGCTCTTCTGATAGTTAAAGGGGTTATAAGCCCTTAGAGTTATTAAATGCTGAGTTTCCAAGAGAACTGGTCTACCTCACTATTGAATACTTCTCTGTTCTGCTGGCACTTAAGAGCCATATTCCTGTGGGTTTTGATATGGAAATAGAATTTATTTTTGGAGGAGTTCCCATCATGGCTCAGCAGTAATGAACACAACTAATTTCCATGAGGATGTGGATTCGACTCCTGGCCTGGCTCAGTGTGTTAAGGATCTAGTGTTGCTGTGAGCTGTGAGTTGTGTTCACAGATGTGGTTCTGATCCCCCTTTGCCACCCCCATTGCTGTGGCTGTGGCATAGGCTGGCAGCTGCAGTTCCAAATTGACCCCGGCCAGGGAATTTCCATATGCCACAGGTGCAGTCCTAAAAAGCAAAAAAAAAACAAAAAAAAAAAAACAAAAAAAAGAATTAATTTTTGGAAAAAGGAAATCATAGGCAAGGGCAATGATATCTTTATCTTTATAAATTAACATCAATGTATTCATTCGTTTTATCATTAATTCATTGATTCAGCAAATGCTTATTGAACAAATGGCATAGGCCTGGCATTGTTCTAATTGCTGGGCAAAACAGACAAAAATCTCATTCTCATGTGATAAAAGTGATCCCAAAGTGAAGCTTCAAATATCTGTGAATAACAAAATGATTTCATACATATTCTAACTTCCAAAGGCTTCAGTATCACTGAAACCTCCTCTTCTTTCTAGGAAGCTCTATAGGTTGTGGAAAGTACTAGTGTAGATCCCCTTTATTTCCCTGATCCATAATGAGACAGAATTTTCTGGTGGGTAAAATGTGAGTTTCATAAAAACAATGAAAAGTCAATATCCTTTGCCAATGGGACAGAGGAGTTCTTCCTTTAAATAATTCCCGTTCTATGGGAGTTCCTGTCATGGCTCAGTGGAAACAAATCTGACTCGTACCCATGAGGACGCAGGTTCAATCCATGGCCTCCCTCAGTGGGTTAAGGATCTGGCGTTTCCGTGAGCCTGTGGTGTAAGTCACAGATGTAGCTCAGATCTGGCGTTGCTGTGGCTGCAGCGTAGCCCAACAGCTGTAGCTTGGATTCCACCCCTAGCCCGGGAACTTCCATATGCCACAGGTGCTGCCCTAAAAAAGCAAAAAAGTAAAAAATAAATAAATAAATCAAAAGACTTGTGGCTGCCTGATGGGAGGAGGAGGGAGTGGGAGGGATTGGGAGCTTGGGCTTATCAGACACAACTTGGAATAGATTTACAAGGAGATCCTGCTGAGTAGCATTGAGAACTTTGTCTAGATACTCATGTTGCAACAGAAGAAAGGGTGGGGGAAAAAATGTAATTGTAATGTATACATGTAAGGATAACTTGATCCCCTTGCTGTACAGTGGGAAAAAAAAAAAAAAAAACACTCAAGAGTCACTTGCAAAAAAAAAAAAAAACACATTCAGGAGCTCCTGTTGTTGTGCAGTGGAAAGGAATCTGACTAGTATCCATGAGGATGAGGGTTTGACCCCTTCTTGCTCAGTGGGTCGGGCGTTTGGCATTGCCATGAGCTGTGGTGTAGGCCGAAGATGCAGCTTGGATCCTGCATTGTTGTGGCTGTGGCTAGGCTAGCAGCTGCAGATCTGGTTCGACCCCTAGCCTGGGAACTTCCATATGCCGTGGTTGAGGCCCTAAAAACCAAAAAAATAAAATAAAATTAAAAAATGCCTCAATTTTCGGTAAAATTATGCAAAGAAATAATGAATATCACTTTAGGGATATTGGTTGGCTCTAAGCAGAGAAGGAAAATTGGATTGGACAAGGTATATAGGAAACTTAAAATCATATTTGTAATTTTACAAAAAATCTGAAGCAAAATGGTTAGATTTGACAAAGTTTGGTTTGAGATTCACAGTCATTCATTATTCTAACTATTTTTCCTGGATGTCTGAAATGTTTCAAAGTGAAAAAGAATCTATCAATGGAACACAGGTGGTTTGCAACAAAGCTAAAAACCCAGTGTTAGGGACAAGAAAGTTGGCAATGTATATCCTGTCTTGTCCAGTGAGACAAACACTGAATTTGAAACTGTCTCATCAGGATATAGCTGGGCCTAGATCAGTGGCTACACATTAGAATCATGTGAGATGTTTATAGTAAATTGGGGCTCACTCCCAGAGATTCTGATTTAATTGGACTTACAGGGCCATCAGTAATTTTATTTTTCCCATATTTTTAAAAATTTTATTGGAGTACAATTGACTTACAATATTGTGTTAGCACCAGGTGTCCAACAAAGTGAATCGGTTATATGTAAAAATATATCCATTCTTTTTCATATTCTTTTCCCATAGGGGCCACCACAGAGTACTGAGTAGATTTCCCTGTGCTATGCAGTAGGTCCTTGTTACTTACTGATTTTGCATATGGTAGTGTGTAAATGCCAGTTCCAACTTTCCAATTTTTCCTTCCCTCCATTTCCCCTTTAGTAACCATAAGTTTGGTTTTGAAATCTTTGAGTCTGTTTCTATTTTGTGAAAAAGTTCTTTGGTATCATTTTTTTGTTAGAGTCCACATATTAGTGGTCTCATATGATATTTGTCTTTGTCTGACTTTACCTAATATGATCATCTCTAGGTCCATCCATGTTGCTGCAAATGGCATTATTTTGTTCTTCTTCATGGCTGAATAACCTTCCATTGCATATGTGAACCACATCTTCTTTATCCATCCAGTTGTAAGTTGATGAACATTTAGTTTGTTTCCATGTCTTGGCCAAGACATGGAGGGAAGGAAAAATTGGAAAGTATAATATATATATTATACTATATAGTTTTATATATATATAAAATTTGCAGCACAAAACAGTTGTGAAGTGATAAATAGTAATGATGTCTAAGTAAATTCAGAGAGAGAAGAATAGAAGCAATAACATTCAATAAATAAGTGTATATATAAAACCATACCTGTAACTATATATAACTATATATTATGTATGTATACATTTTATATGTATATGTATTATTTGCGTCACAGAGAAGTTGTGAAGTGATAAGTAGCAATGGTATCTCTCAATTCACATAGAGAGAGAGGAACAGAAACACAGAGACTGGTCTTGGGGTATAACTTGTCCTAAGTGAAAAGGCCTGTGGCAGATGATGCCATTGCTACTGGTCCCCTTATTTCACCTCTACACACCTAAGGCTATTTACTACAAACACTGAGATCCTCTGTCCGTGGGCTTTTTTCCCCCACTGTGGAGGCATCTTGGGCCCAAAGAGGGCAAGTCAGAACTGTTGGAGATTAACCTTCCCCTAAGCAATTCTCAACTAATGATAGACGGGGCGTTGGTGGGAAAGTATCTTACCTTCTCTGCCTCTCTCGTGGGATAAATTTGAGGTGGATTCTTCCCTCCACCCAAATCAAGATGGGAGCCAAGGAAAGAAGCATGTAAAGCATAATTTAAAAAGGTGACACATCGAGATGTCTGTGACGCAGAGAAGCATTTTTAAACAGAGAATATCATTAGTCATCTCCAAGCTCCATAGCGTTTCCATGGTAGAACCAAGACAACCCAAACACTTTAATGCTAGCTGTGGTAGGATTCTGGGAAGATGTACAAAAATTAAGAGTGCACCCAAACCTCTCTCCTTGTGATTCTGACACCATCTGTTTTTGAAACTTGCCATTTATCCTGCCCCAAATCTGTATCTAGAGCTAGATCTTGTCTTTCTTTCTTTCTTTTTTTTTTTAAAGCTTTCCCAAACCAATCTGGATTTAGGATGTCAACAGTTGTCCTAGACAATTGCTCTCTGGTCATTTTTTAATTCTATACTATAAAAAATTACACTAAAAAATTCTACGATTCCTTCACTTTTTTTTTTTTTTTTTTCCTCTTCAAGGCCACATCAGTGGCATATGGAAGTTCCCAGGCTGGGGTTGAATCAGAGCTGCAACTGCCAGCCTACACCACAGCTGCAACAAGGCTGGTTCTGAGCCACATATGTGACCTACACAACAACTTACAGCAACACTGTACACCTATAAATGTAATAAAATTAAGTAATTAAAAAATAAAACAACTTACAGCAACACTGGATCCTTAACCCATTGACCAAGGCCAGGGATCAAACCTGCATCCTCATGGACACTGTGTTGGGTTCTTAACCCTGAGACACAATGGGAACTCTATAGTTCCTTCACTTTTGCTAACATTGTTACAGATCCAGTTTATGTTTTCTTTGTGTTCCCTTTTCATGAATTACCATTCTTCCTAAAGAATTTATAGTGTGGTAAAACTGTATTTTATTCATTAAGTTCCCTCCACCAACTCCTTGAAGTTTACATTATAATATATGTTCTCACTTTCGGCCAAGGACTCAATTTAACTATTTAAAATGCATGTTTATTATTTGAACAACCTTGTAAAAATTTAGAACCATGAGCTATGCTTCTTAAAACAACGGCTATATATGTATTCTATGGTCTTTTAAAATCTTTATCCAAATGCAAAAAATAGCCTCTCTGTAATTGTAATAATGAAACTTTATATTTTTAATGCCACTTTATTGTTTAAAATTACTTTCACATCAAGTATCTATTTTTTTTTTTGTATTTTTTTGTCTTTTCTAGGGCCGCTGTGGTGGCATATGGAGCCACAGCCTCATGGTTCCTAGTCGGATTCATTAATCACTGAGCCACGACGGGAACTCCTCAAGTATCTATTTTAATCCTAACAATAACCCTGTGATATATGTACCATTTATTTCACTTATATGCCTTACGTTTTAAAAATGTATTTCTAAAATTTTTATGTGTCACCTTGATATTCACATCATATCCCACCAAACATATTCCAAAACTTACTTAACCATTTACCCAACTTAACTGTGACTCCAGATCCCTCTCCAAAACATTGAACGACAGCTAGTTAAGTTTTAAGTTTATAGCATTTCTATAAAATCTGCAGAATCATTTTACAAAATCTGTTTTTTAATGACTTTATAAAATCATTTTACAAAATGTTTTCCAATTTGATGGCTGAATCAATATCTTAGCTTCCTTATAGACTATTCCCTCCAGACATGAATTTATTTGAATACGCTTCTAACATTTATTTCATTTTTAATTTTAAAGTTACTCTAGAACTTTTGTTATTTTAGTGTGAATAGCATGATACCACTGTGGTGGTACAGGGAAAGTCAGTGCTTGCTTGCTTGCTTGCTTTTTTTTTTTTTCCTGCCATTTCTTGGGCTGCTCCCGTGGCATATGGAGGTTCCCAGGCTAGGGGTCTAATTGGAGCTATAGCCACGGGCCTACTCCAGAGCCACAGCAACATGGGATCCAAGCCGCGTTTGCAACCTACACCACAGCTCACGGCAACGCCAGATCCTTAACCCACTGAGCAAGGCCAGGGATCAAACCCCCAACCTCATGGTTCCTAGTTGGATTCATTAACCACTGAGCCATGACAGGAACTCCTCTTTTTTTTTTTTTTTTTTTTTTCAATTGTCTTTTTAGGACCTCACTTGCAGAACATGGAAGTTCCCAGGCTAGGGGTCAAATCAGAGCTACAGCTACCGGCCTACGCCACAGCCACAGCAACGGAGGACCTGAGCCGGGCCTGTGACCTACACTACAGGTCATGATATCACCAGATTCCCAACCCACTGAGCGAGGCCAGGGATCAAACCTTCATCCCATGGATCCTAGTCAGGTTCGTTACCGCTGAGACACAACAGGAACTCCGGAAAGTCAGTACTTTCTAAGTGCTAACTCTCTGATTCCAGCCCCAAAAGAATCCATGGTGTGTTTTCTGCATCTAACTTTCTTTGCAGGACTGTATTCTTTGTGCATTAAGCCTCTGGTTCTCTTCCTATTTCTCATGTTCTACTTATGACATAAATGATATCTTGTATATAATCCAGATATCCCAGATTCGGTTTCCATCCTGAAAACCTGCATTTGGCCACCAGTTCTTTTCCTTGGCCCTTAAATTCCCTCACTTACTGATTCCCCCATCACTGCCATCCTATTTATTCGCCTTCTATGTGCAGAGCAAATCAATGTCCCGTTCTAGATGTCAGCACAGAGTAGATCAAATGTTAATTACATCTTTCATCAGCACTTTCTGTCGCCGTTTATATGCGGAGACCTTTTCCTCAAACTGGTACCTGATATGTGCTCTTGGATTTTCTTTTCCAACAGGCCTGAGAATGGAGATTCAGCTGCTAGTCCCAATTCAATCACTATCTAAAGAAAAGCCTTAGGTCAGGTCATATTCTTTCTCTGGACCTCTGTTTTCTCATTTGTAAAAGGGGGGGGGGTTGAACACTGTATTGTTTAAGAGCTGTTTCAACCCTTGTGTGATATGATTCTTAAGTCTCTTGCACTTTCGGAACTGACCTATTGAAAATAGGTCTGCAGCCTCGTCCATGGAAACTCTGCTTTTATCATGGCTTGTTCTATCTATCCTTGCTCTGAGGAAATGAATCACTGTTTGAGGTCCTGGTGCCATACATTTGGAGACACATAGTGGAACCAGAATCCAGGAGCAGATGATAGCTATTGAAGAAACAACTCCTGACTGTCACTGGCTTATGTTCATGCTGACTAAAGGATATTTGTGCTTTGTAAAACTTTTAATCATAACAGTTTTCTTTCTAATATATTTTTTTAAATGAGTGGCAATAGCAGACAGTATAGTGGGCTATTTAGACAAAAGATCCTTTGCTCCCTTTTGGAAAATCCCCATATATCAAACTAAGAAAGACTGGTGCTTTCTGCAAGATAGCGAAGGAGCATTATATTTGACCCCAGGACCTTCATGACATCTAACAAACATCAGTGTTCTTAATTAATCTTGTGACATAACTAGACAGTAAAAAAAAAAAAATTAAAAAATAAAAAACAACCAAAAACCCCAATGTTGGAGTTCCTGTCATGGCTCAGTGGTTAATGAACCCAACTAGTATCCATGAGGACATGGGTTCTATCTCTGGCCTCGCTCAGTGGGTTAAGGATCCGGTGTTGCCGTGACCTGTGGTGTAGGTTGCAGACGCAGTTCGGATCCTTCGTTGCTGTGGCTGTGGTGTAGGCCGGTGGCTACAGCTCTGATTCGACCCCTAGCCTGGGAACCTCCATATGCCACGGGTGTGGCCCTAAAAACAAACAAACAAACAAACTAAAACCAAAAAAACTCCCCCCAAAACAAAAAAAAAGCAAAAAAAACCCCAAAAACCAGTGTTTATTTCTATTTCTTAATTCTTCCAAATTCTCTTTAAGGTCATGTTTTTAGGATATTCATATACATCAACCAATGACAAATTAATAAATGCAAATTAAATCTTAACCTCACTGTGTGTTTCATTAGATCATTTGGCCGATAGGATCATCTTTTTCATTATTTAGAATTACAGCATTTAGATGTGGAATAGATTTTTGGAAATAGTATGATTCAGTGGTTTCCAAACATGACTGGTCATCACCATCACCCAGGAGCGTGTTAAAGACCCAGATTCTTGCTCCATAACACAAGTCCATATAACTTGGAAGCCCTGATATAGAACTTTTGTTTTTAATGGCCTTCCAAGTGATTATTTCACTGTAGTCATTTTGGCACCAGTATTCGAACAACTTTTGAAGGCTGCTAAACTTTGCATTTCTCTACCTTGTACAAGACGTTCTATGTTAGCATTATCCTGAAGGGTTTTACTAGCTCCCTCTTGGCTTGACATCTGTTAAGCCAGTCTCTTCTTACTTGTTTTGGCACTAGACAAAATTTGTTTACCTGCTCTTTTCACCCACGGGCTTTTCTGAGCCCTGCCATTTGGTAGTTACCCAGTGAGACTTCACATATTTGACACCAGCTGTGTCTTTCTCTTGTGTAGGTCAAGTATCTTGCTTCCTTTTTTTTTTTTTTGGTCTTTTTAGGACCACTCCCAGGAAGAGGTTCCCAGACTAGGGGTCAAATCAGAGCTTTAGCTGCCAGCCTACACCACAGCCTCAGCAACGCGGGATCCAAGCCATGTTTGCGACCTACACCACAATTCACAGCAACATCAGATCCATAACCCACTGAGCAAGGCCCGCGGATCGAACCTGTGTCCTCATGGATGCTGGTCAGATTCGTTTCCACTGAGCCGCTATGGGAATTCCTTTACTTCTTTTATTAATTATATTATGGAGTCAAGTTCTTGTACCATTGTCTTCATACACAGATAAAATGCAGTTTGCTTATGCTCTTTCTAAAATATGGTAAGTAAAGTTGACCTCAACATTGTATCGTACAATCAGTGAAAGAGAAGAATGAGATTATTATTTCTCTTTTCCTGAACCCTGTACTTGTGTCAGTGTTCTGAGATAACAGAAGTGGTTTAGACTACTCCCTCACATTACTGGCTAATACTGAGTTAATTAAATCCTGAAGTTATTTTAACACATGCTGCTCTTAAGTCATGTTCAGTAGTTTCCATACTGAATATATACATTTGAACATTTGAAGATGTTTCAAATTTTAAAAATCATGGTGTTCCCATGGTGGCTAAGTGGTTAATGAATCCAACTAGGAACCATGAGGTTGGGGGTTTGATCCCTGGCCTTGCTCAGTGGGTTAAGGATCTGGCGTTGCCATGAGCTGTGGTGTAGGTTGCAGATGCGGCTCGGATCCCGCATTGCTGTGGCTCTGGTGTAGGCTGGTGGCTACAGCTCCGACTGGACCCCTAGCCTGGGAACCTCCATATGCCGCAGAAGCGGCCCCAAAAAATGGCAAAAAGACAAAAAAAATTTAATTAAAAATCAATGTTTATTATATTTGCCATATTTCTTCATGCTAGATTTGACCTAAAGTTTTCCTTGACCAATATTATTTTGGATCCTCATCCTTTCAACAAGCTCTGGCAGTTTATTTTTACTTCATATCAATCACACATTTTATACACAGTCCATATATAATACTTCCAAGTCACCTAGAGGGCCAGAGTCTGGCTTCTGGCTTCTATTTAGGGCGAACTATCAATTTCAAGGAATAATTATTTTGTAAGGATTAAGGTAAAAATAAAATGAGTTTAACTCACACATAGACCCATAGATCATGCATGTGTTTAACTGTAGTGTTTTATAATCACTGAACTCTGTTTCTAAACATGTGGACTTTAAGAGGGTTTAATTTCCTCTACTTGGAGTTGGTGAGTCATATTACTATTTTATTCTGGCTATTCTCTGGTTGATCTGACTTACATAATTAAATTCACTTCCTCCCTTCCCCCGTGGGTTTTATTTTACACTCTCACAAGATTTCCCGTAGGAAATAGGAAGCAAGGTACATTGCACTTGTTTCTCAATTCTTCTTTTTCTAATCCTTAGGTTAAAGAATGTTTTGTGACAGCAGCGACTCTGAAAGTTGGTTTTAAGTCTCTGTTTTTTGGTTAAAGATAAGCTAATATTAGGAATAATTGTGTAATTTAAAATAGGACTAAATGTACAATATTTAAACCAAAAATTAAAAAAGCTTTCTACGTTATGGCACTTAAAGGTATTAACTCGTAGGAAGTTAGTTTTAGCACTCAGGTATAAATCTGAAGGTACCAGTCCTAATTCCAAGGTATCTCTATCCTATCTTATAAATCACTTCAATTCTTCTCTGGATTCCTTTTACTATTTTTATAGTTTCCATCATGATTATTTCTAATGTTGTCTTCTACTATAGCTTCCCAAGTCCTCTCTCTTTTATCAGTCTTCAAAAATCAGGTATGGCAAAAAAGTTTTAAAAAACTTTAAAATTGATATCACAAAAAAATTTACCATTTTACTGTAAATCCCATCACACAATTACTACATGGTAAAGTTACAATAATGTTATTATCTGGGTGTTACTCTTATCATACAGAAATTGTGAAATAGCTCCCTCTTCCTTTTTTAAAGACAACGAAAAGGTAAAATAATAGAATGGTTTAATATTTTAAGGCATTCAAAATCCATAAATGAGTTCCATGAAATGTAAATTTTGGCACCGTTTGTTTATAGTCTGTGGAACCCCAGCTGGTTTCCTTGACATGTATAACACCAGAAGATTGTATGGAAAAGTCGATAAGTCAGAGGCAGAATACTTCCCCCACCCCTCAGTTGCCATCCCCAGTGAACTGTCAGAATTACTCGGGTACCTTTTTTTTTTTTCACATCCAGATTCCCACACCCCACCTGAGAACCACTGAACCTGGTTAACCTTGAGCAGTCTGGGAACTTACGAATTTAAAAAGCTCCACGTGTGATTCTGATGATCAGCCACGGTTGTGAAACCATAGCCTTAGGTAACTCTGGTCAATGGGTAAGAGAAATTTAAATGCCATTGAGAGGAAGTGTGGCCTCTAAATATAAAATTTTACGGTTGCTAGCAGGTGAAGACATGTAAATGAAGTCTATGAGAATGGATTCAGAGACTGAACATGCAAAGCTATCCCTAGTGAATTTATTTTTTTTTGATAATATAAACACCAAATTTCAGTTAAAAATGATAATCATCATTATATTCACTTTGACGATCAGGTTAAAATTTAGCATGGTTTCAAGTAGATTCTCCCAACAAATTTCTTCCTTGGTAACACCCTAGACCTTGTTACATCATAGTATTGCACCACGATATTGCACATAAATGTACTAATTTGAACATCCTCTTCTCTGTCTAGAACCTCCTGTCTATTCAGCTTTCTTATTTAATTACTCACTCTTGACCTTTGTTTGACTGCCTAGGACCTTCTGTTGCCCTTCCCTATCCCTTAATCCACCTGCCCACTCTTTCTTCAGTCTAGAGAATAGAAAGCACAAATTCAGTAGCATTCCTGACCCTAGCAAAGGCTCCTTTACCTCTCTGCTTTCTCATTATAAGTGCTTAGAAAGCCACAAACCTGGATCAGCCTTGTTTTCCTCTTTTTCTTCATCTTCCTTTTCAACTAAAGGTTGCAATGGCAGATAAATTCAAGGTAACTGATTTCAAATGGGTCTTCCACCTTGTACAGCAAACTTACATTTTTTTCTTCTTATTAATTCACCTTCTCAATGATTACTTCATATCTTTTTTATACTTCTCACCCTTCCAAGAACGTTGTCTCTTTCTTGCCTTTTCACCTCATTCTTAGAAGAGGAGCTTATTTATTTCTCCACTGAGAAGCCATCAGAGATATATTCCTCCAGTTTCCTGCTATCAATTCTTTCCTGCAATACCTTCTTCCATCGCGCATATTTGTTCCTTCTCTTCTGTCTCTACTCCTATTTAAGATCAATCTTTTCACCTAGGTCTTGGATTCTATTCTTTCCTGATTTTTCATAAACATTACGCTACTGAATAATTCTTCTCTCTTTTTTGCCTATTAAAGTGCTTCCTGGCATTGGATCATTCCCGGTGACATTTGAACACATATAAAAATGTTTCTAGAGTCCATTTTTTTTACCACTATACTCAGACCCCCTTCTAGCTAACACCTCACTTTCCACCTTTCTCCTCGCTTGCAGAGCCAACTGTTTTGATCTCTTAAAAGATGTGTAGATGTATATGATTACAGATGCACAACTTAAAAATCTGAGATTCATCTATGATACTGGACTCTTTTCACACTCCAAAATTTAATCCATCTTTGAGATTCATCTATTCTTTATTTTCTTTGATCCATTTACACTTTCCATATCATCTGTCATATTTTCTATACTACCACCATCTCTAACCTGAAATAATGTGCTTGTTGTTTAATTAATTTCCCTTCAATTCCTGTGGCTCACCATTCCAATCCATTTTTTTTCAATGTACTGAGTGATCTCTTCAAAATGTGATGCTCTTTTTTTTTTTTTCTTATTAGCTGGAATACATTTCTTACTGTTATTGAGATAATAACAAATTTAAAAGAACATTGCCATCTTTTACCAATCCCTCAAACTTTAAAATCTCTAAACTATATCTAGACACTTGTGATGGAGCCTGAGAACGTGATGAAAAAGGATGTAGACATGTATGTGTGACTGGGTCAACTTGCTGGACAGCAGAAAATTGACAGAACACTATAAACCAGCTATAATGGAAAAAATAAAAATCATTATTTAAAAAATTTTTAAAAAATAAAATCTCTAAAGATTTTCCATTGTTTTTAAGCTAAAGACCAAAATCCTTAACATCTTTGAAATTTTTGGTGTACAAGAAGCTAAACTGTCTGTCCTTGCCAATCTTTTGAGCCTTGCCTTCTTCCACTCTTCTCCTAGCTTTCTCTCTAAGTTGTACCTAAGTTATGCCACAGGGCTATAATATTCTTTGGAATGGAGAGATGATCAAGATCCCCATAGACCAGATAAAGATAGAGTATTGAGGAGTTCCCGTCGTAGCGCAGCAGAAATGAATCCGCCTAGGAACCATGAGGTTGCAGGTTCGATCCCTGGCCTCACTCAGTGGGTTAAGGATCTGGTGTTGCCATGAACTGTGATGTAGGTTGCAGACATGACTTGGATCTGGCATTGATGTGGCTGTGGTGTAGGCCGGCAGCTGTAGCTCCGATTGGACCCCTAACCTGGGAACCTCCATATGTGTGGGTGTGGCCCTCAAAAAGACCAAAAAAAAAAAAAAAGGATAGAGGATTAAGAGTTGATGTAATAATAAGTAGAACAGAAAATGTGTATGAATGGCCCTTCCAGGTGAAAGCAAAGTACTTCTGATGGTTTTTAGTAACAGGTAAAAAGAAAAAGATTTTCTGGATCAACAGCTATATAGCAGATAAGAGGGCCTGTGTTCATTGGCACCGTCTATTGGACTCATCAACTCATTTAGTTAATGAAAAGGCCAAAATATCATTTTCATGACCATTTCTCTTCTGCACAGGCCAAACAAGTGAGTTGAATGATGATGTAGAAATCATGAGCTGCAATTCTTTTAAGTCTCTGATACTGATAGCTGCACTAATCCCTGTAAAATTTCTTCAGGGAAATGAGATTGCTTTTGATTTACTTTTTTGGTAATAGTAGTAGATCTAGGGGTTTCCACTAGCCATTTTCTCTGGCTTTCCTATCAGAATAACCCTCAATAGGCTAATTAAGGAAACAATATTAGGATTCCGCTGGTTATTGAATATGTATACTCCAACTATGCATTCAAGAATTGGAGGAGTTCCCGTCATGGCGCAGTGGTTAACGAATCCGACTAGGAACCATGAGGTTGCGGGTTCGGTCCCTGCCCTTGCTCAGTGGGTTAACGATCCGGCGATGCCGTGAGCTGTGGTGTAGATTGCAGGCGCGGCTCGGATCCCGCGTTGCTGTGGCTCCAGCGTAGGCCGGTGGCTACAGCTCCGATTCAACCCCTAGCCTGGGAACCTCCATATGCTGCGGGAGCGGCCCAAGAAATAGCAACAACAACAACAAAAGACAAAAAAAAAAAATTGGAAAATAGCTATGAAATGTGTTCAGTGACCACATGCGCTCGCTTTGATATGGACCTGAGTCAAAATTCCACTCATCATTCACCTATGTCAGTCAAAGGGACAACTTTTTTTTAATTTTAATTTCATTTATTTTTAAATTTAAAAAAATTTTTTAAATTGTTACTTCCCCAATACAATTTTTTTCCTACTGTACAGCATGGTGACCCAGTTACATATACATGTACACATTCTATTTTCTCACATTTTCATGCTCCATCATAAGTGACTAGACATAGTTCCCGGTGCTACACAGCAGGATCTCATTGCTAATCAATTCCAAAGGCAATAGTTTATATATATTAAGCCCAAGCTCCCAATCCACCCCACTGCCTCCCCCTCCCACTTGGCAACCACAAGTCTATTCTCCAAGTCCATGATTTTCTTTTCTGTGGAGAGGTTCATTTGTGCCATATATTAGATTCCAGATATAAGTGATACCATGTGGTAATTGTCTTTCTCTTTCTGACTTACTTCACTCAGTATGAGAGTCTCTAGTTCCATCCATGTTGCTGCAAATGGCATTATTTTGTTCTTTTTATGGCTGAGTAGTATCCCATTGTGTATATATACATCTTCCTAATCCAATTGTCTGTCGATGGACATTTAGGTTCTTTCCCTGTCTTGGCTAGTGTGAATAGTGCTGCAATGAACATGTGGGTGCATGTCCTTTTTAAGGAAAGTTTTGTCTGGATATATGCCCAAGACTGGAATTGCTGGGTCATATGGTAGTTCTATGTATAGTTTTCTAAGGTACCTCCATACTGATCTCCATAGTGGTTGTACCAGCTTACATTCCTACCAGCAGTGCAGGAGGGTTCCCTTTTCTCCACACCCCCTCCAGCCTTTGTTATTTGTGGATATATTAATGATGGCCATTCTCACTGGTGTGAGGTGGTATCGTGATAGTTTTTATTTGCATTTCTCTAATAATCAGGGATGTTGAGCATTTTTTCATGTGCTTGTTGGCCATCTGTACATCTTCCTTGGAAAAATGTCTCTTCAGGTCTCTTGCCCATTTTTCCATTGGGTTGTTGGCTTTTTTGCTGTTGAGTTGTATAAGTTGCTTGTATATTCTAGAGATTAAGCCCTTGTCAGTTGCATCGTTTGAAACTATTTTCTCCCATTCTCTAAGTTGCCTTTTTGTTTTCTCTTTGGTTTCCTTTGCTGTGCAAAAGCTTGTCAGTTTGATTAGGTCCCATTGGTTTATTCTTGTTTTTATTTCTGTTGCTTTGGGAGACTGACCTGAGAAAATATTCATAAAGTTGATATCAGAGAATGTTTTACCTATGTTCTCTTCCAGGAGTTTGATGGTGTCTTGTCTTATATTTAAGTCTTTCAGCCATTTTGAGTTTATTTTTGTGCAAGGTGTGAAGGTGTGTTCTAGTTTCATTGATTTGCATGCAGCTGTCCAGGTTTCCCAACAATACTTGCTGAAAAGACTGTCTTTTTCCCATTTTATGTTCTTGCCTCCCTTGTCAAAGATTAATTGACCATAGGTGTCTGGGTTTATTTCTGGGTTCTCTATTCTGTTCCATTGGGCTATATGTCTGTTTTGGTCCCAGTACCACACTGTCTTGATGACTGTGACTCTGTAATATTGACTGAAGTCTGAGAGAGTTATGCCTCCTGCTTGGTTTTTGTTCCTCAGAATTGCTTTGGCAATTATGGGTCTTTTGTGGTTCCATATAAATTTTTGGATTGTTTGTTCTAGTTCTGTGTGAAATGTGCTGGGTAATTTGAAAGGGATTGCATTGAATCTGTAGATTGCTTTGTGTAGTATGGCCATTAAAAGAGACAACCTTAATCAATTAGCTATTGCCAAAGACATCCACTGGTCAACCATTCTTATTACTACTTTGGCATTGAAATTAATTATAATAACCATCTAGTCTCTGTTGAATAAGCACCACCACTTGACACTTACCACTTCAGGATTCAATGATCCCTACTTTATTCAAAAAGGCATTTTCAATGGCAGAATTTCCTGCGGTCATCTGTAGCACTCAAAGAAAACTTAGTATAGAAGACTTAAAGAATCCTAGAATTCCTCTCACCAAAGTATTTCTCAAACTCTATACCCTTTGGAGTCTCCCATGGGACAAAGTGATGCAATAAGTGAATAGTTTACACAAATCCATTTCAGAATTTCAAAATCCCTTAATGTTTGAATAATAAGAAAAAACTGAAGTACTTACAAATGTAGTTACCATTCTAGTGCTCTTCATTTCTTTGTATAAGCTGATATTCCCATATGATATTTTTCTTTTGCCAAAAGAATTTCCTTTCCTATTTCTTGTAGTGTAAGTCTGCTGGTGATGAATTTTTGCACTTTTTGTATGTCTAAAAATACCTTTTATTTTTCAAAGATATTTTCACTAGATATAGAATTCCTGATTGATAGCTTTTCTTTCACTATTTTAAAGATATTGCTGCACCATCTTCTTTTTTTGTTTGTTTGTTTTAGGGCCACACCCAAGGTATGTGGAAATTCTCAGGCTAGGGGTCGAATTGGAACTGCAGCTGCTGGCCACAGCACTGAAGGTCAGTGTACTGTTTTCATAGCAGATTATTGGAATGCAAGAGAGCAAAACCAATTGCAGAAGCACATTTAAGGTTACTGCTTGTGTCAAATGTACTGAAGTTTCATTGGCCAAAGTAAGTAGCTTGGCCAAGCTCAATATCAATTGGAGGTGGGGGGCAGGGGTGGAGGGAAGGGAGGAAAGGGAGGTGAGGGTATGCTCATTTACAGTGGGAAGATATTGAATATTTACTGAACTATTCTGCATCAGATAATGCTGCTTCTAAAAACCTATCCTAGATAAATAATCAGAAATATGTGCAAAAGTTACTAACTTGTGTATTTGTAGTAAGGTTAAAATAAGCCAATGAAACACCTAAAAATCTAATAATAAGAGATAGTTAAATGAAGAATATAGCCAGGGAATATTACAGACATCTACCCAAAGTAATTATACTTATGAAAATATGCTTATGAAAATGCTTATGAAATATTGAGAACTGAAACAAGTAGCATGAAGCAGAAATAAAAATTGTCAGTTATAAAAATAAATTTCCCAGTGGCAGTTTCAGCATTTTAGAAGAATGGCAAAATTCTTCTCCAGGAAAAACTGTTCTTTTGTTCAGGGAAGGTTGGTGAAGGAAGCTCTTTGGCTCTGAAAGGGAAGGCCATGTGTCTGTCTATATATGGACAGGTTTAAAAATTTAGGAGCCAAATTTCTCAGAATATTAATGTAACAGGAATTTTAAGTTTGTGCATTTGGCAGCCTAAAAGATAGAAACTTGGAGCACTTGATCAAGAAAGAGAGGATAATTAAAAAGAAGGTCAACATTATTGCAGCAGGCCAAGGACTAAGGAGAAGTTGCTTTTGTAATAAAAACGAATAATTTTTGGAGTTCCCTGGCCTCACTCAGTGGGTTAAGGATCCGGCATTGACTGTGAGCTGTGGCGTAGGTCACTGATGCGGCTCAGATCTGGCATTGCTGTGACTGTGGCATACGCTGGCAGCTACAGCTCCGATTCGACCCCTAGCCTGGGGCCTCCATATGCCATGGGTATGGCCCTAAAAAGACCAAAAAAAAAAAAAAAGAATAATTTCACAAGAATACTGGATCTTAATTTTTAGCTTTACGTCATATTTGTTTATATTTACATAGTATTTTTAATTACAAGAGAATAATAAATACTTGAAATCAGTTAACATTTGAATAAAAGGATAATGATGCTTTAACCATCAGTTGCAGAACTGATTAACTAGTTGGTTGGTTAACTAGTTGGTTAGATTTATACACTAGACCTGTGGATTCTTGAACGTGAGCAACAGTGACACCTGTTACTTGGTTTTAAGTTATTTTCCTGTTTTTTGCAATAATATTCCTCTGTTCTTACAAAACATTTATAATGTACTTTTTTTACATCCAACAGCAATGTGTTTTTGGTGGGAATGTGAGAGTGGGAGTTTAGGTGATAAGAGGAAATGACAGCAGTTGTAGGGGAGGAGTCAGATGAGTTTAGGTGATCCCAAGCATTGCAGGCCAATAAAACTTTCTACAGTATGAAATGTTCTAGGTCTGTGCTAATAGCCACCAGCTGCATGTGCTTATTGAATATTTACAATGTGGCTAGTATAGCTGGGGAACTGAATTTTCAGCTTATTTAAACTTCACTAATTTATTTATTTATTTTGGTCTTTTTGTCTTTTTCTAGGGCTGCACCTGTGGCATATGGAGGTTCCTAGGCTAGTGGTCGAATCGGAGCTACAGCTGCCAGCCTAAGCCAGAGCCACAGCAACACAGGATCCAAGATGCATCTGCGACCTATACCACAGCTCACAGCAATGCCAGATCCTTAACCCACTGAGAGAGGCCAGAGATCGAACCCACAACCTCATGGTTCCTAGTCAGATTTGTTAACCACTGAGCCAGGACAGGAACTCCAAAATTCATTGATTTAAATGTAAGTAGCCACATGTATTTAGTGGCTATGATATCAGACAATACATCGAGTTTAGATAAAACAAGAAACAGTAGTTCCCATTATGGCTCAGCAGTTACAAACCTGACTAGTATCCATGAGTATTTGGGTTCAATCCCTGGCCTCACTCAGTGGGTTAAGGACCCAGTGTTGCTGTGAGCTCTGGTGTAGGCTGACAGTGGCAGCTCTGATTTGACCCCTAGCCTGCTTCCATATGCTGTGAGTGTGGCCCTGAAAAGCAAAAAAAAAAAAAAAAAAGAAAGAGTGACTAAAATGATGAAAGGTTAACATATGTATTGAATGAACTTAAAGTTGTAAAGTACATTTATGCATTCAGAGAAAAGATTGGGGTTCTGTGATTATAAATAATTTCCTTTTTTTTTCTGTTTATTTCATTTCTCTTTTTTTTTTTTTTCCGATTCTTAGGGCTGTATATGGAGGTTCCAGGCCAGAGGTCAAATCAGAGCTACAGCTGCCAGCCACAGCCACAGCCACAGCAATGCAGGGAACTCCTGTTTATTTCATTTCTAAAAATTTTTCCGTGAGCATGTTTAAATTTGCATTTTTGTTTTAAATCTAAATGTCCATTTGTCTGGATAATTCTTTGAAATATTATTGATGCCCCTCCCAAATCTCCCTATTTCTTCCCCCATTCAATTGATCAGGTAACTGACTATGACCCAGGTCTTCATTGCTTCTGGGAAATATGCGGTTGACAGGAAAGCAGAAGTTTGATGCAATTTTCTGGTCTTTGAAGGTATGACAATTTGCAAATTTTTTAAAAGAAACTGAGATTTTGGAAGAAACAAAAGGAAGGGGCTGACACTTGCACCCGGAGAGCAAAAAGATTTCAGAGATTGAGCGAGGGCGACGGGGGGGGGGGGGGGGGGGTGCCTTTCAGAATACCAGGGACCAAGATGGGCTTTCTGATAATGCTGAGGTCTTGCATGACCCCAGAGGGAAATAGCTGCATGCTACATGTAGGAAGCAGAACTTATAGACCCTGGGATTCCCTGCTTTCCATGAATGCCCCATGTCTCCAGGGTGATGGAAAAAACAGAAAGCTGATGGCCAAAAAGTACATGAAAAGATGTTCAGCATCACAAATTATTAGAGAAATGCAAAGCAAAACTATAATGAGCTATCACTTCACACCAGTCATAATGGCCATCATCAAAAAGTCTACAAACAATATATGCTGGAAAGGGAACCCTCCTACACTGTTGATGGGAATGGAAATAGACACAACCTCTATGGAGCACAATATGGAGGTTCCTTAAAAAACTATAGAACGAACATATGATGCAGCAATCCCATCCCTGGGCATACATCTGGAGAAAAATCTAGTTTGAAAAGATACATGCACCACAATGTTCATTGCAGCACAATTTACAATAGCCAAGACATGAAAGCAACGTAAATGTCCACTGACAGAGGAATGGATAAAGAAGATGTGGTAGGAGTTCCCATTGTGGCTCAGTGGTTAATGAACCTGATTAGGATCCACGAGGATGCAGGTTCAATCCCTGGCCTCGATCAGTGGGTTAAGGATCTGGCTGTGCTGTGAGCTGTGGTGTAGGTCACAGACACAGCTCAGATCCCATGTTGCTGTGGCTGTGGCGTAGGCTGGCAGCTACAGCTCCAATTTGACCCCTAGCCTGGGAATTTCCATATGCTGCAGGTGTGGCCCTAAAAAGACAAAAGACAAAAAAAAAAAAGAAGAAGATGTGGTACATATATACAATGGAATACTTAAAAAAAGAAATATTGGCATTTGCAGCAACATGGATGGGCCTGGAGATTATCATACTAAGTGAAGTAAGTCAGAGACAGAGAAAGACAAATATATATGACTTATATGTGGAATCTAATTAAAAATCATGCAAAATAACTTATTTACAAAACAGAAATAAACTCACAGATTTTGAAATTGAACATGATTTCCAAAGGGGAAACTGGGAGGGGGAGGAGGGAAATAAATTGGGGAAAGGGGATTGGCTACTATGCATGGAATAGATAACTGGCAAGGACCTGCTGTATAACACAGGAAAATCTACTCAATATTCTGTAAATAACCTATATGGGAAAAAAGAATGGATATATAGATATATCTGATTCACTTTGCTGAACACTTGAAACAAATACAACAATGTAAGTCAACCTACTCCAATAAAAATTTTAAAAATATAAACAAAAATAACCCCTGAAAGCTGCCAACCTGAAAGTGTCAGACAGCAAAGACTATTTCAGTGATAATAAGGGCCAACTCCCAACACCCTGCCCCTTGCCCTTCAGTGTAGGCCCTGGGGTCAGTGTGGAGGATACAAGAAGGAATGAAGAGGAATTTTCAACCAGCTGGGCAGGAAGGATTTAAAAATTAAAATTCAATTAACTTAAGCAGTTTTAAAAACAGGAACCCCTATTCATTGCTGATGAGAATGAAAAATGATGCAACCCCTATGGAAACCCTTTGGCAGTTCCTAAAAAAGTTAAACATAGAATTATCATATGATCCAGACGTCCTATTTCTAGGGACACACCCAAAAAAATTGAGAGCAGGAATTTCAACGTAAACTTGTACAATAGTATCTACTGCAGCATTTTTCACAATAGCCAAAATGTGGAAAAGACCCAAATGTCCATTAACAGAAAATGGATTTTCTTTTCTTTTGAGGCTACACCCACAGCGTATGGAAGTTCCTGAGCCAGGAATCAAATCTGACCACAGCTGTGACCTATGCCACAGCTATCACAACACCAGATCGTTAATGTACTGCCCCATAGTGGGAACTCCCAGGAAATGGATTTTTTAAAAAGCAGTATATGTATAACTGATTCACTCTTTTGTACATCTGAAACAAATGCAACATTGTAAGCCAACAATACTCCAATTGGAGTTCCTGTTGCAGTGCAGTGGAAACGAATCCAACTAGTATCCACAAGGATGAGGGTTCGATCCCTGGCCTCACTCAGTGGGTTAAGGATCCAGGGTTGCCATGAGCTGTGGTGTAGGGCCAAGGTGCAGATTGGATCCTGCGTTGCTATGGCTGTGGCATAGGCCAGCAGCTGTAGCTCTCATTCGACCCTAGCCTGAGAACCTCCATGTGCCACAGGTGTGGCCCTAAACAGCAAAAAATAAAAAAAATTTAAAAATAATACTCCAATTTTTTTAAAGCAGTATATACTTACAATAAAATATTATTCAGCCTTAAAAAGGAATGGAATTCTGATATATGCCACAGTGGATGAACCTTGAAGACATACGCTCAATGAAATAAGCCAGGCACAAAAGGGCAAATACTATGGGATTCCACTTAAATGATACATACCTAGAATAAGCAATTTCATAGAGACAAAAAGCAGAATAGAGGTTACCAAGGGCTGGAGGGAAGAGAGAATGGGGAGTTATTGTTTAATAGCAGAGTTTCAGTGTGGGATGATGAACAGATCCTAAAAATGGATAGTGGTGATAGTTATACATCAGTATATGTGTACAATGCCACTGAACTGTACACTTAAAAGTAGTTAAAATGGGGAATTGTGTGTTATGTATATTTTACCACAATGAAAAATCCTAAAAAGAAGCATTAAATTTGTTTGGTTTTTTGGTTTGTTTGTTTTCTGTTCTTAAAAGTTTCATTAAGTGGGTTCAGAGAAGACTTTAGTTAATTTGGCCTCAGTGTTAAGGCAATAATACCCTTTTAGGTTTCTGTCTGATGGCCCATGTATTGAGGTCTTTCCAGTGAGAACTCACATTATTCTCAGCCTTTTGAACTTCAAGAATGCACTGCCATTGTCTTTCTGATGTTGTCTCTCTGGCCTCAGGTAATTGCTCATCATGTGCTTCTAGTATTCAGCCAAATACTTGAGAGTAGCCCTCTGTGGATTTCTCTGCAGCTTTTCTTCTCTGATGCTCAGTGCTGCAAATTATAGCCACCTTCCCCACAGCCAGCTCCAATCTGTGCCTGTCAACCTAGTGAGACTGCTGGCTCCCAAGGTCGTAGCCCAGTAACTGTGTCCACTTACCAAACTGCTCCAATCCTGAAGCTCACTTTTTCTGTATCCCTTCTCTCAAGGATTATAGCCCCGTGCTGCTTTTTCTACGACGTCTGATGCAGTGACCCTTAGGTGGTTTATTTTGCTTTTGTTTTTGTTTTTTGTCTTTTTGCCATTTCTTGGGCCGCTCCCACGGCATATGGAGCTTCCCAGGCTAGCAGTCCAATTGGAGCTGTAGCCCCCGGCCTATGCCAGAGCCACAGCAACACAGGATCCGAGCCACGTCTGCAACCTACACCCCAGCTCACGGCAACGGCAGATCCTTAACCCACTGAGCAAGACCAGGGATTGAACCCGCAACCTCATGGTTCCTAGTCGGATTGTTAACCACTGAGCCACGACGGGAACTCCCTGAAACCCTTTCTGTGTGTTTCTCTCCACTGTCCCCAGGAAACTCCTGCCAGTAAAACTCCCTTTACCCTGAGCTTTGAACTGACTGGGCTCTGCTTGGGTGTTCCCTCTCTGCTCTGATTTAAACTATGTTACCAAATAGAAGCCATAGCAATTGTAGAGATCAGCTAATCTGTTTCCCTTTTCTCAGGCTGTTACTTAATATCTGAAAATAATTGTTCTCCACATTTTATTCAATTTACTTTTTTATGTAGTGGGGCAAGTCTGGTATGTTGGGCCAGAAATCAAAGTATGAATTACTATAGTTTTAATATTAGAATTTCTGTTTTGCTCTTTTTTAAGCATCCTTTTCATCAGGTCTTATTTTTTTTTGCTGTTGTTTTTGTTTTTTTCTTTTGTCTTTTTAGGGCCACACTCGCAGCATGTGGAAATTCCCAGGCTAGGGGTCAAATGGCCACTGCAGTGGCCACCTTACATCACAGTCACAACAATGTGCAACCTACACCACAGCTCACAGCAACGCCAGATCCTTAACCCACTGATCAAGGCCAGGGATCGAACCTGCGTCCTCACGGATACTGGTCAAGTTTGTTAACCACTGAGCCACGACGGGAACTCCCCATCAAGCCTTGTTCTTGCAATATGACTTCTACTTCTTACTTCCCTCGTTGAACAGAGTAAATATTCTTAATTTAAGGCATTTCACATTATCTGTATTTCTTTGGATGCGATTTCTAGATATAATTGTTCTCTCTCGCTCACTCTCGCTCTCCCTCTCTTCGTTCTTTTTCTCCTCTTGGGGGTTATATACTTTTCGTAGGAATTCTTCCTCAGTGGAAATTGTTTCCACAAGAATGAAGTGTACTAGTTTGTGGTTTCCCTGTGGGAAAGGAGCACATTTGACCTTGCCAAGGCCCCAGTGCTTATGAAAATTTATCAGTTGGGGTTTTCCATATAGACAAGACAATGCAAATTCATATTACACACTGACCAACGTTTAGAGGCTGGCCTTCTATTTCTTATTTCTTCTCTCTTGCTTCTTTACTGTCTCAGTGGCTTAGTGAGCAGTCTATTCTTCTTTCCATTTTATAGACTAGCTCGCAGATGTATAAAAGGGCCCATTTCTAGGTGCCAGTGTTGTCTGGGACTTTGAGTTCACGTCTCGAACCCTGATATGTGTTAAAACCATGATCCCCGTAGGGATTTCCTCCTTTCTGTCTCCTTCACAGATCACTGGGCTTAGCTCTTGCTCACCACATTGATTTTGAATATTTGATTCATTTCTTCTTCCTTGGGATCTCCCCGTCTTAATTTCAAGCTCAGCTGTGTATTTTCAAAATTGACTTGGGTTTATCAAATTTTTCTAATCATTTTGTGTGTGATGGGGGGCTTCAAAAACCAGTCCCATGTACCATATTTCCTTGATGTATTAAGTACATCATACTCCATCTCAAGTCATATATTTTCTAGAATCATAGCCTGCAACTTTGATGAATGTATTATTTATCCCATGTTTTAAAAATAATATTAGATGTTGGTGTATAAATTTATCTCCTTATTTAACTAGAAGACACTTAAATGTCACAGAGCATGTCATTTTAATTCATACACACTAAAATTCCTAACATAACATCAACCAAATACACTGTGGAATTAAGTATCTGTTGAAGAAAACACAAGAGAACTTTCTAAAAGTTCATTAAAAACATATAAAAAACATATATGTATTTAGTTCAATTTCTTTAAAATTAAATTTAAGACAAGATTTCACAACTTTTATTATCTGGCTCATTATACCTATCAATTATTTAAGTATGTAAATGATTCCTAAGCTAGCAGCCATTTTTTAAATGTTCTCTATTAATCTGATGAGAAAATACAACATTAGGAAAAAAACTCAAGGAGTTCCCATCATGGCTCAGTGGTAACAAACCCAACTTGTATCCATGAGGATGCAGGTTCAATCCCTGGCCTCGCTCAGTGGGTTAAGGATCCAGCACTGCCTTGAGTTGTGGTGTAGGCTGGGATGTGGCTGGGATCCCACATTGCTATGGCTATGGTGTAGGCCTGCAGCTACAGCTCTGATTCAACCTGTAGCCTGGGAACTTCCATATCCCACAAGTGCTGCCCTAAACACACACACACACACACACACACACACAAAAGGGCAAAACTCAATTAAAAAATAATACCTCCTCAAAGAAGAAGTATTTCAATTAGCTAATGTGGGAAGTAATAAAATAGATCCAATCCTTTGAAATTTTTTGGTTTATTATTTGCTTAATTCAGATATACAAAGATGCATAGAGAATGATAAACATCTAGCAAACAGCGTAAGAAACAAATCCTTACAAATGGGGGTGGGGGATCAGGAAGGGGCAGGTGGTAGCACCCTTGGGAGTCTGTCATTGGGCCACTCGTGGATAGCCTCAGGATCTGGAGCCAGGGTAGAATGGGTAGCTGGGGCAGGGGACCCGCTCTGTGAAGAGGAGGTAAGAGCCACAGGAGCTTTGAAATCTCACATCTGTTGCTTGTAGCTCCACCAAGGAGGCCCTCCCAGAGCACTTGTGCAGTGCAGGACTGACAGGACTTCCAGCTGACCTTCTAGACTTCAGTAGATGGAGGCACCCCATTCCCCCTTGCTTTCAGAACACTCAGCTGGAAATTTATGTGGCTGGGTTGCCCCAGACTTTCCTGAAGGAGAAAGAACTTCTTGTTGCTTTCTGCAAAGGAATGAATCATTGGAAAACTTGGGACTCTGTATAATCATTTAGAACATTTTTCTAAGGAAGACACAGAGAGAATTGTAGTGGGGTGGTGGGGGAGGGGCTTAACATGAATTTGAGATTCTTGAGGAACACAGCAGGGGGATAACATTGATTTGGGTGCCTGATTCCTCTTTTTGGATTTTAGGGAACCTCTCTCTAGAAGGATCCAGGATCCCTGAAGGGGCAACTAGTAAGGGGTAAAGTAGGTTTTAGGAGTGAGGTGGCCTCTGCACTGAGCATAACAGATTTGATGGGCCTGTTGCCAAATTGAGAACCGTGGGCAACTCCTCCTTCAGGGAGGGGATCCAGAAGAGCCCTTAAAACAAACAAACAAACCAACAAAAAACCTCAAGCTGCTACTGGGGGACAACGAAAAACCTCAAGCTGCTATTGGGGGAAAAGAGCTAAATGCAAACAAGTATCTATGGTTAACACGTATTTTTAAAAATTTAAATTAGAGTTTACTAAAAAAAAAGAGGAAAACATAACAGTGAATCTCCAGAGGCAGGCAGATAAAAACATCCCTGAACTCGAGTCTCTCCTTTTGCCATATGTAAAAACAAACAAACAAGCAAATGAACAAACAAAACAGATTAACTTTGTTGACCAACAAATGTCTTGGAAGAACTCATACCAAGCCTTGCTTCAGTTATTTTGACAGCAGACTCTGTAAGGATGGCTCAGAGAGTTGACTCACTTCATTACCAGGGACTTTTGAGGGCCAAAGTCAGGAATTCATTTCCAGCTCTTGATTAAACTGTAGCATCTGCTTACTAATGCTAGAAGAAACTTTTGAGGCTTCACTTTAACTTGCTCAGTTTGCAAGAGAGGATATTAAGGTCCTGAAAGGTAGATGAGCACAGGTCAGGGACAGCTGGGGCTGGAATCTGATTTCCTGACACCCAGCTAATGTCCTTTCCATATGCTATTCAAATGCTCTTTGGGCTGGAGGGCATGCTCCAAGTCTGCCTGTGTGTGAAAGACAATTAAGATAACATTGACCTAAGAGTTCCCGGCGTGGCACAGCAGAAATGAATCCAACTAGGAACGATGAGGTTGTGGGTTTGATACCTGGCCTCGCTCAGTGGGTTAAGGATCCGGGGTTGCCGTGAGCTGTGGTGTAGGTCGAAGATGTGACTCGGATCTGGCATTGCTGTGGGTTGTATAGGGTGGCAGCTGTAGCTTCGATTAGACTCCTAGCCTGGGAACCTCCATATGTCATGGGTTCGGCCCTAAAATGCAAAAAAAAAAAAAAAAAGAAAGAAAAAAGAAAAAAAAGAAAAGAAAAATAAGATAACATTGACCTCCGGTTGGAAGAGTCACTTGTCCAGACATAATAGAATCTTTCCAAGGACAGGGAAAAGATGTGAACTAGCTAGTAATTATTTATTACCTGTGATAGGAAAAAAGAAAATCTAGGTTTCCAAACACAATTTTAGGCCTAAAATTAAAAAAAAAAAAATCTGATTCATTTTGAGTGTGCCTGATTGAATTATTAGGACCACAATGAATTCCAGTCCCCTCTGGTTTTGGTTATGCCTGACAAGGAAGAATGAGGTTGAGATTAGATCTTTCCACTTTGCATCTCAATACTTTTAGTCTTTTTTTTTTTTTTTTTTAATCTTTTCTATGGCCAAACCTGAAGCATATGGAGATTCCCATGCTAGGGGTCTAATCAGAGCTGTAGCCACCGGCCTACACCAGAGCCACAGCAATGTGGGATCTGAGTCCTGTCTTCAACCTACACCACAGCTCACGACAATGCTGGATCCTTAACCCACTTAGCAAGGCCAGGGATCAAACCCACCACCTCATGGTTCCTAGTCAGATTCATTAACCACTGAGCCACTATGAGAACTCCTCAATACTTTTAAAAGGAGTGCATGGGGTGGGAAGGAGGGGGCAGGAGGCAGAAATTAAGAGGAATTGAGGTTGCAATTCAGTTACCTTTCTATGTAGAACATATACTTAGAATCTACTTTTCTACAACCACATACACAGCCCCTAAGGGACCACTAAGTAGAGGGACCTCCAGGTGGGTGTGGAGACTAGCTGTTCAGATATTACAGAAACTTGACAGAACAGAAGATGTGACTCAACTAATGTCTTTCTCCTCCATTCCTTTTGCCTCATAATTTTATATGTCCTTTGATGGGAATAGAGTGAAATGGGAAGGGGAAGTCTAGGGGGGAGGGGAAACAAGAACTTTTTAAAGAGAAAAAAACCTGGGGATCTCCCATTGTGGCTCAGTGGTTATTGAATCCGACTAGGAACCATGAGGTTGCAGGTTCAATCCCTGGCCTCGCTCAGTGGGTTAAGGATCTGGGGTAGCCATGAGCTGTGGTGTAGGTCACCGATGTGGCTTGGATCCCAAGTTGCTGCGGCTGTGGTGTAGGCTGGCGGCTACAGCTCCAGTTGGACCCCTAGCCTGGGAACCTCCATATGCCCAGGTGAGGCCCTAAAATGCAAAAAATAAATAAATAAATGAATCAAGCGAAAAAAGCCTGACCTTATAGCTAGTCTCTACAGCTAGTCTCCAGTCCCACAGGCACACTTCTTACCTATAATGCCTTCTATATACCAACAACAAATAGAGACACTTAGCTTGTTTCTTTTTCTTTTCTTTTTTTCTTTCTTCCATTCTTTTTTCTATTATAAACAGATGTTTGTTGAACTATGTAGCCTCTGCTCCAAGTCACTCTTCTAATCTATGGCAGAAATCTTGACTTACCAATAATCCACCAATGGTGTTTTAAGAAGATGATTATAGGAAAAGAGTGGGGAGGTAGAAAAAAAATCTACCTTTGTATAAATTGTATTTAAAGCCTTTCAAATTTCTGGAGACTTTTAGTTTTAATAGTCAATTCAACTCAATCCGATAAATATAATTTTAGAAGTATTCTTCTCTCCTCTCTGCCCATAACCTTCTTGCATTCAGGGATCTCATTGTTCTCATTATTATGTAATTTTACAATAACAAATATTCCTATTGGGCTTCAGCATTTGTTTGAATATTACATGATATTCACTTAATCATGATAACCGCAAGTGGGGAAAAATCTTATAAAAAGCACTGAATTTTGAAGCAGGAAATCCATACCATACATTTCTACCTCTGCCAGTCTTCCTGTTTATTGGGGTTAGATAAGATATAAGATCTCTTTGTACTACATTTTCTTCATCACAAGACAGTCACAAACACCTTCCCTGTCCTCCTGGCAAAGGTGTGGGAAGGGTTAAAGTGAGACCACCCGTCTGAATGCAGGAAGTATTGTAGTTTTGTCAGATGTTTATCGACATTGTTACAGATAAAGAAATGAAGGCTCAGAAAGATTCAGCTGGTGAATGAGGGGGAGTCATTACAAAAGTTTTTAAATTTTATTCCAGGAAACTTATTTTTAAGAAAAGTATTCATGACAAATCTCAGCTCTAAAGTTTAGGATGAGGCAACGCTGAGAAAATGGCCACCACCGCCAACACCGTAGATAAGAAGCACTAGCATCTTTAATATAGGTTTTTAAATTAGAATTTTATATTTTAAATATTAACAAGAAAAATATTTTGTTACTATTTCAAAAACTTGGAGTTCCCAGTGTGGCTCAGTGGGTTAAGAACCCACCTGGTATCCATGAGGACGTGGGTTTGATCCCTAGCTTCACTTGGTGGGTTAAGTATCCCTAGCTTCACTCGGTGGGTTAAGTGAGCCGTGGTGTAGGTCGAAGATGCCGCTTAAATCCTGAGTTGCTGTAGCTGTGGTGTAGGCTGGCAGTTGCAGCTCTGATTTGACCCCTAGGCTGGAAACTTCCATATGCCTCATGTGTGGCCCTAAAAAGAAAAGAAAAAAAAATCAAAAACACTATGCTATTATTTGAATGAAAGTAAAATTTAAATAAAATTATCACTTAGAATTATTTCCTCCCTCTAAACAGCAAGATAAATTGTGGAGACTAATGCTATGTACCCAATAAAAACCACTGTAATTCCTACTTATTCAGCACTGCAGATGTTTCATAGTGTGGAAATACTGGAAATGCTTCCTTATTGTACAGGAACATGAAATATATTCCTGGGAGTTCCCGTGGTGGCGAAGTGGTTAACAAATCCGACTAGGAACCATGAGGTTGCGGGTTTGATCCCTGGCCTTGCTCAGTGGGTTAAGGATCCGGCGTTGCCTTGAGCTGTGGTGTAGGTCGCAGACGCGGCTCGGACCCTCGTTGCTGTGGCTCTGGTGTAGGCGTAGGCCGGGGGCTACAGCTCTGATTGGACCCCTAGCCTGGGAACCTCCATGTGCCGTGGGAGCAGCCCCAGAAATGGCAAAAAAGACAAAAAAAGACAAAAAAAAGAAATATATTTCTACCACTAGATGGAGACATAACTGTAACTGACCCACTTCACCTGCCTGTGACGGAAAAAAGCACTTCACCTTCTAAAATAATTGCATATGAAAACAAATATATACATTAGCTACACAATATGATAAAAAAAACTGTTTTAAATAATTATATAAACATAAAACAATGACTATTGTGAAAATTTACAGTAATTGTCAAATTCAGTGTAATTTCTGCACTTCTGATGACGAAGATAAACCATTTCACTTGTTCCTCTTTCTGAGGCACTAGAGAAGATAAACTGTATATTTATCAGAAATTACAAATCTAGATGATTCTTAATTTTCCTGAAACCTAAAGACAACACAGTGCTTTTTGTTTCAATAACTTTTCTACAATGAATAGTTCTTTTGTCTTGATTTGCTTTTTTTTCCCCCTACAGTAAATAATTCTCTTTTCTTGGGAGCATTGTGGCATACTGTGTAATCATAAATGACCTAAACTTAGTGAAAGGCCTTTTTCTCTGAGTGGGACTTTCAGGAGGGGAAAGCCTATACTGGTTGATTAGCTGTAAGCCAACCTGGTTAAAATGTATTTCCCACCATCTCTTCTACAACCATGCTCAGAACCATATTACATAAAAGTCATCAAATGGTTTGTAACATATCCCCTGAAAGTATGGGCTTCTGATTGGTTATTTTAATGTCAGCTGGGATTATAATATTTAAATTCATGTAACTGTTTGCCAAAGTTATAGATACCTGTGAATCTTATTTTTAAGGAAGAACTTTGAAATTTTGTTTATTCCCACTATGCACAGATAAAGTAAAATGCATAATTTTGTTGAGTTCCTTACTCAAGAAGAGAATGAAGAGTCTATGTCTCTTTTAAATTAACAGCTGCTTAAGGACTGAGTGATTTAGTGGAGGTGGGGTGTATGCTGACAGAGGTACGATGAACCTCCATCCCAGGCTCAGAGGGAAGGCTGTTGGCGGCCATCTGTCACTGCTACTGGTTGTACTGAGGTTGGATATATAGGATCCTGACTTTTTTTGTATGTGTGGCATATGGAAGTTCCCAGACTAGGGGTCAAGTAGGAGCTGCAGCTGCTGGCCTACACCGAAGCCACCACAGCACGGGATGCATGTTGAATCTGTGACTTACATCACAGCTCATGGCAACACTGGATCCTTAACCCACTGAGCGAGGCCAGGGATTGAACCTGCATCCTCATGTCATGGATACTAGTTGGGTTCTTAACCCACTGAGCCACAACGGGAACTCCTCAGACTTTTTTTTTTTTTAATGACAGACTTGAGGAAGTCTACAAGCCTTCACACATGAGGGCCGGTGACATGATTAAATTCCTAAATTCCACATTTTTGGTTTGCTGTTTCACCTGATGAGAACCCTAGTTTGATTAAAAGAAAGTAGCAGGTTTCTTTTGGGGGGTTCAGCAAGGGAGATTTTGTTTTTGCAGTATGGATGGAGAGCAGTGCTGTTCTGGGGCTCTCTGTACACCTCTGCCTTCTAGATGCTTTGCTTAGTAACAGGGCACTGCCACCCCCTGGTGGATAAATTGCCAGTTTGATGCTCTGGTTCCCTGAAGCTCACTCCTGGCAGTGATTAGGAAGCTTTGGGTAGAACAGCCTAGGAGGAGGCCAGCTTCCACCTGCCCAGGTTTAGAGTAAGCTATCTCTTTCCCTTCTTTTCTCTGGGCAAAGAAGATGACCATAACCTCCACCTCGCACAAGCACCTGCTGAAATTCTACTTTGGAAGATGATTGTTTTTTCTTCCCTGAATTAAAAGATGGGGAATGGGGTATCCAAGTGAAATCCACAATTTCTAAATAGAGGCGTCATTATTTTAGAAACAGTTTGGTTTCATGATCTGCATATCTCCTGAGAGGTGAAATAGGCATATTGAAGATAACCCTGATACATTCTGAATATTACCCAGTTTCTGTGGAAGGAAAGTTGATCAAGCTAAGTTTATATGCCTAATTCAAAGATAATAATATCCCTCAAATGCAGTAGTATTTCATAGTATTAAAAAGACCTCTAAATGCATATATAAATCTGTGAAGAGCCTCTAAAATTTAAAAGAAAGAAATCAAGATAATATTCCTTTCTTTTTTTCTTTGCTTTTTAGAGCCACACCTGAGGTATATGGAAGTTTCCAGGCTAGGGGTTGAATTGGAGCTGCAGCTGCTGCCCTACGCTGTAGCCACACCAAGATCCAAGCTGCATCTGCAACGTACACCACAGGTTACTGCAGCGCCAGGTCCTTAACACACTGAGCGAGGCCAGGGATTGAACCCACATCCTCATGGATCACAGTCAGGTTAGTTAACCACGAAGCCATGAAGAGAACTCCCAGTAAGCTGATTTCTGTAAGCTTCTAAAAGTGAATCTTAACAAATCCACAACTGTAACAATGAAAATCACCTATAAGGCTTCTATTATTATAAGAAGAAGTCAGGAAAAAGAAAACCCAATAATTGTAAAGCATTGTTGTTATATGTAAATTTCTGATAGAATTGCTTCTTGGATTTTTTTTTTTTTTTGTCTTTTTGCCATTTCTTGGGCCGCTCCCATGGCATATGGAGGTTCCCAGGCTAGGGGTCCAATCAGAGCTGTAGCCACCGGCCTACACCAGAGCCACAGCAACACGGGATCCCAGCCGTGTCTGCAACCTACACCACAGCTCAGGGCAACGCCGGATCGTTAACCCACTGAGCAAGGGCAGGGACCGAACCCGCAATCTCATGGTTCCTGGTTGGATTCGTTAACCGCTGCGCCACGACGAGAACTCTGCTTCTTGGATTTTTAAATACTAAAAATATATGACTGAAAATACAATTTTATGATTTAAGATTCTAAGCAAACTAATAAGTGCAAAATTTTATAAAATAGCCTGTTTCAGTTAAAATGACATTTCATTTAAATTGTGATTGTAAAAAAAGCAAATTGTGATTGTTTATTCATTTATTGAATGAATTTGCTTAAGATGATATTTTCTGCTATGCCACTTATGTTAAAAATAGAATTGCAAAAATTTGGCAAAAAAGAATCCTACAAAAACTAAAGAAATAGGAAACTCATAAGGGAAATGAGCTAGAAAAATATAAATTAATTAGATTTCAAACTCTGTGGTAACTTCATAAATACTCATGTCCTCTTAGTTCAGGATCTCCTATCCAGAGATTGGGATAGAAAGACTCCTGGTATATGTACGAGACTATTTCAGACTTTAGCAGGAGACATTTAAAAATCTAGCTACTCATTCTGTACACATACTTATGTCTAAAACAGTGGTTCTCACACTTGGCTATCTGTAAGAATCCCCTGTGATTATTTACAAATTATAGGTTCTATGTCTCACCACTGGAAAATCTAATTCAGGTTCTCTGGATGTATAACCAAGCATCTGTATTTCTGAAACAGAAATGAGTTTCATAAACAGCCAACTTATGAAATTATTGAGTACCATACATAATCTTTTGTCACTGTCCAATAACTTTATTGAATATATAATCATTGTGTGTAAAAAGAAAATATTAGCTGTTGAGTCTATTTGGGTTATTATTGAATATACAAAGTAATGGTTGTATGATCTCAGACTTTTTCCCAGGACATCTATAGGAAATCTGCTTTGAAGTCAAAGGATTACTTGCCACTATGTGATAAAAACAGAGAGTGTTTGGAGTTCCTGTCGCGACTCAGTGGTCAATGAACCCAACTAGTACCCATGAGGACACGGGTTTGATCCCTGGCTTCACTCAGTGGGTTAAGGATCTGGCATTGCCGTGAGCTGTAGTGTAGGTCACAGACGCGGCTCGGATCCTGCAGCTCTGGCATTGCTGTGGCTGTGGTGTAAGCTGCCAGCTACAGCTCCGATTTGACCCCTAGCCAGGGAACCACCATATGCTCAGGGTGTAGCCCTAAAATGACAAAAGATAATAAATAAATAAATAAATAAATAAATAAATAAATAAATAAATAGAGAGTGTTTGAGATAAAACCTCCACAGAAGTTGCAAACGGGCTTTGGACAGTCTCATTATGTTGTATTCCTTTAAATATAACGTATAAAGGCTAAATACAACTCAGTGATTTTTTCCCCCTTTTTTTGCCACACCCACAGCATATGGAGGTTCCTGGGCCAGGGATCAAATCCAAGTGGGAGCTGTGACCTATGCCACAGCTGTGGCAATACTGGACCCTTAACCCATTGTGCTGGGCTGGGGATAGAACCCATGCCTCTGCAGGACAAGCTGGATCATTAACCCACTGCACCACAATAGGAACTCCCCAGTGAGATACACATATATATTTTTTAAAATTTTTATATTTTATAGTTTTATAAAAATTTTTCGTTTTAGGGCCAAATGTGTGGCGTATGGAAGTTCAACCCCAAGCAAGGGACTGAATCAGAGCTGCAGCTGCTGGCCTACACCACGGCTCATGGCAACGCCAGATTCTTTTTTTCTTTTTTCTTTTTTTCTTTTTTTGCCATTTCTCATGCCGCTCCTGCAGCATATGGGAGGTTCCTAGGCTAGGGGTCTAATCGGAGCTGTAGCCGCCAGCCTACGCCAGAGCCATAGCAACATGGGATCCGAGCCGCATCTGCAACCTACACCACAGCTCACGGCAACGCCAGATCATTAACCCACTGAGCAAGGGCAGGGACCGAACCGAACCCGCAACCTCATGGTTCCTAGTCGGATTCGTTAACCATTGCGCCACGATGGGAACTTCTGGCAATGCCAGATTCTTAACCCAGTGAGCAAGGCCAGGGATCAAACCACTGTCCTCATGGATACTAGTCATGTTCTTAACCTGCTGAGCCACAACAGAAACTCCCCCAGTGATATTTCTAAAAGCTGGGAAGAAATAAAAATTTCTTCTTTAATACTCTATGAGAACTTCATTTACATCCTCATCAATTGCTTGATCTTGTCCTCTAGATTAACACTAGCAGCGTAAGAGAAGAAATCTGAGGGGGAAAAAAGCATGATAAGCCTAAAAATAAAGCAAGAAATATTTATCAGGAAACCAGCAAAATTCAGAATCTAATGTAAAAATAGAGACACTATCTAAAATCTATTTATAACTCACAATACTAGCTGATAAAAGTTATGCTCACCACTATGAGAATTTAGATACTCTAATAATTTCAACCATAAAACTACCATTTTCAATCAACATCAAAGCAGGATAAATATCACATCATATATATATATAGGTATATATATACACACACACACACACACACACACACACATCATACATATATATATATGTGTGTGTGTGTGTGTGTCTGTTTTGTGTTTTGTCATTATTTGCTTCTTTTCTCCCTTTTTTCTTTCTTTTCTTTCTTTCTTTCTTTCTTTCTTTTTTTTTTTTTAATGGCTGCACCATGGCATATGGAAGTTCTTGTCCCAGGGCCTGAATTGAGTCACAGCTTCAACCTACACTGCAGCTGCAGCAACCCTGGATCCTTTAACCTACTACACATCAGCAGGAACTCCCTCTTACTTTCTTAAATAAACGTATATTAAGCACCACTAATGGGCCAGTACATTAAAAGGAAATTGCAGTGCTGAGTAGGATAAGCACAATTTGTGCCTTCATGGAGTTACTGTTGAGTGATAAGACATACAATTAAGTAAAACATAAAATTAAAATAACAAGGAGTGATAAGAGATATGGGAGTTGTTTAGAACAGGGTATAAGGAGTGTGAAAGTGTGCTTTTGATGCAGCATAAATTAAGAGACAGAGAGAAGGGGAAGTGAAAGGTGTGGGTAGAACAGAGAGGCAGGCAGGCACATCATAAAAGATCTCTCTTTAGTTTTGGTGAGCCACAAATTGTGCTCAGAGGCTGAGATTTTTTCCCCCAATACTTTAATGCAGGTGCACGGCAGGAATTTCACAAGCCAATAGCACGCCATTAAAGAAAGAACTTACTCCAAGCCAATAATAGATTAATCTCAACTATTGTTCCAGGCAAGGGGAGATTTAGTTTGAGAGTCTGCGTTTCCAACTGAGAGCTGAAGTCCAGCTGCAAGAACAAAAATTAAAGTCCCTTGTTGCTAGAGCATGTTGCTAGGGAATGAAGTGCCAGTGTTGGCCCCAGCTAAGCTGCTCTGGGGGTTATTACTCCAGGAGGCTTGTGTCAGGCTTGTGTCACTGCCAGGCAGGGAGAGATGTCCTTTTCTCCCTGAGACTGTTGTATGGTTTAATACCACTGCCCTCCAAGAGTGGCATGGCCACAGGAGAAGCAAATATCTCAAGATCTTCATCAGCAAAGGCTAGCTTTGCCTTGACCCTGTTGATTTAAAAAATTACAAAACTTGGAGTTCCCATCATGGCGCAGTGGTTAATGAATCCAACTAGGAACCATGAGGTTGTGGGTTTGATCCCTGGCCTTGCTCAGTGGGTTAAGGATCTGGCATTGCCATGAGCTGTGGTGTAGGTTGCAGATGTGGCTTAGATATCCTGTTGCTGTGGCTGTGTCGTAGTCCGGGAAGCTACAGCTCTGATTAGACCCCTAGCCTGGGAACCTCCACAGGCCGTGGGAGCAGCCCTAGAAAAGGCAAAAAAAAGGCTGAGGAAGCAGCCCTAGAAAAGACACACACACACACACACACACACACACACACGCACACACAAAGTTACAAAACTTGATAGTTGAGAGTTAAATTTTTAGGGGGGTGAAATTAGGACTTCAGCCTGGGAGACAGCATCTCAAGTAGCCCTGAGAAAATGCTCCAAGGAGGCTGCGTGGGGGTGTGGGAGGGAGCTAGGACATATGAGTTTTTGTAACAAAGAGAAGATAGTAGGAACAAAAGATTTATAGATAACTAGATTTACAGAAAACCAGTTCCTATGAGAAGATGCAAAGGTCTGGGCTTAGTGGAATCACTCCTTTGCTGTGACCGCATCTGTGGGCTAGTCTTCTTTGTTTCTTTCCTGAGTTCCTGCAGGACTTATGGCCCACCCTTGGGAGTAACTGCATTCACAGATGACCGTGACACCCTCTATTTTGTCTACTTAACTCTAGGCCGGAGGCAGTATTTCAGATAGCTCTGAAATACTGTCCCAAAGAGGAAAAGGGCCATATCAAGATTATGTCATAAAGGTGAAGGGGGAGGTGCCTGCAGCCATGCATACATTTTACAGAAGTTTGCTTCTGGGCTCTGAAGGAGACTACTAGTCACAGATATTAGTCATCATTGGAGGATTTTAGTGTTTTTCTAGATATGAGGAGATGCAAGAATTGGGCTCATAAAACTTCCCTCCTAAATATATCTAACTGTCTGAAGACCTGTTCTTCTAGTTTTCCCAGAGCACAGAGTACCTCACTCCTGGTCTCCACTCTGAGTGGAGCTCAGGGTGCTGCAGGTTGGCAGCTGCAGTGGCTCATGATTTAACCCATGTAGATGAAAAGGCAGACGCCAAGTGCCCAACTCCGGTTCCCAACCCGAACTGCAATATTCCTCACAAACTCTGTATGTGCAGTCTAAATGTCCGCTCATCACAGTTGCTTCCCCACACAATCTTATTCATAAGCCCCAGAGGGGTCCCTCAGCATCTGAGCTACAAGTACTTATCAAGGACAACAGAAGAGATAATGACATCCTGAATTCATTCTTGTATCAAAACAACGCTACTTCCCAAAACAACTTTTTCAAGGAAAGTTTTGTTGGGATATATGCCCAAGAGTGGGATTGCTGGGTCATATGGTGTGTGTAACTGGGTCACCATGCTGTACAGTAGAAAGTTGAGAGAACACTGTAAACCAGCTATAATGAAAAATAAAAATAAAAATCATTATATAAAAAAATAAATAAAAATTAAAAAATGAAAACAACTTTTTTGTCTTTGTCATAAAAAAAGTAGATTAAAACCACTTCGCTTGAACTATAAAAGTGGGCTTGAAATCATACCAAACCAATACATGACAGTTGTTAAGACAGAAAACTACAGAATAAAACTAGTATCTTGTGTGAATGCTCTTAGGAGGGAAAGAATTGAGGAAAATGTCACTCAAAAATTTTATCTTTAAAAATTGAAATATTCATGTATTTTATCAAAATAGGGCTAAAATTTTTCATTAAAACTCATGCTCAAAAAAAACTTGATTATCAAAAATTAAAAACACATATTAAATAAATTCTACCTTAGAATATTTGAAATAACATTTCTGAAAAAAAATGTTTAGGATAAACTATCATAATTTAAACAAAATGATTAAGTAGGAAAAATAATGAAACATTTTCAAATAAATATTTCAAATTTGCTTCAAAAAATAATCTTGACTTTTTTTTTTTTTGTCTTTTTGTCATTTCTTGGGCCGCTCCCGCTGCATATGGAGGTTCCCAGGCAAGGGGTCTAATCGGAGCTGTAGCCACCAGCCTATGCCAGAGCCACAGTAACGCGGGATCCTTAACCCACTGAGCAAGGCCAGGGATCAAACCCCCAACCTCATGGTTCCTAGTCAGATTCGTTAAGCACTGAGCCCCGGCGGGAACTCCTTGACATGATCTTATAATTACTATTGACCCCAAATTTGGCCTCTGTCAGTACTGAATTGAAATGCAGAGACAGAGTTTTGGGTAAAGGAGCAAAAGATAGCTTTATTGCTTTGCCAGGCCAAAGGGGCCACAGCACACTGTGCCCCCTTTGGAAGGGGTTAGGAGGTGGTTTTACAGTTTGGGGCGTGGAATAAGGATCAGGGCTGTAGATAAGGATCAAGGTAGAGGCAAGCTTGCATTGTTTCTCAAAGCTGGTATTTAGTGGCCCCAGTACAGGGTCTGGTGGTCCTCTTTCTTCCTGGAATGAAGAATGCTTCATCAAGTAGTTCTTCCATCTGTTGGGGGTTTTAGTTCTACAGAAAGGCTCAAAGATACTGTTACGTGTCTTCCTTGAGGAGGAACCAGGACCCTGTCCCAAGGCTGCTCTATTGTCTCTTGACAGCTCCCCCCGGGTCTCTGCATCCCCTTCCTTCCCTGATTAGCAACTGCCCTTTGGAACTCAGGGAAGGTATGGAGGAGGAGGCTTATTCCCTAAAAACAAGAAACAGAGAGACACAGAAACGCTTGTGTGCCTAGGAGCCCCACAAGCTTGGTTACACTACTCCTCAGATTTATGGACCATTTATCACAGCAAATGTCCCACTAAAATGGGAAATATTTCTACTCTTATGAAAACTTACAAAGTGGACATTATTGTTTCAATCAACTGACCATTGCTGTAGCACTCGTAATTTAATAAACCACATTTTCCATACTACAATATATACTTTAATCATATATTAATATCTCTTATCGAACTGTCTTCCTAAATTTTACATGACATAAATATATTTTTGCACTTTAATTATTTCAAATGTAAAAGTCTTTTAATGTAATAATTTTGGTAGAGTTAGAATTAACCTAGGACCTGCACTAACATAAATTTTTTAAATTTACTTACTGGAGTTTTAGGGGAGCAAAGTTCGCCATCCCAAGTTGTGCCTCTTTGGCATAGGATTAAATTAAGCTGATTATTTTAAGGCCCCAAAGTCTCAAGAAGAACTTTTGACCTTCCCCCCAACTGCCTAAAAGAATGTAATGTAGATGGAGGACCTGTTCCAGGAAGTGAGTTATCGCTGTAGACAACTAGAGTATGCCCTCGAGGTGATAAACAGGGAGGAACCAAGCAAAGTCAGTTTGTTAACATTCCTCTGTGTCCTATTATCTCTGCCTGGCCCAGCAAACATTTGTTGACCAAACTTGTGCTTTTCCATCCCCACTAAATTGCCTTTCTCCCATTTGAAGTCCCAACCTCCTACTCCCAACACCCTCTTTCTCTTTCTTTCTTTTTTTTTTTTTGTATTTTTGCCTTTTCGCCTTTTCTTGAGCTGCTCCCAGGGCATATGGAGGTTCCCAGGCTAGGGGTCTAATCGGATCTGTAGCCACTAGCCTGCACCAGAGCCACAGCAACTCGGGATCCAAGCCGCATCTGCGACCTACACCACAGCTCACAGCAACACCGGATCCTTAACCCACTGAGCAAGGCCAGGGATTGAACCCGCAACCTCATGGTTCCTAGTCGGATTCGTTAACCACTGCGCCACAACTGGAACTCCCCAACACCCTCTTTTATCTTGAAGATCATATTTAAGGTGAGAGATTCAGCCATTGTGATGAATTACTCAGTTTTCCTGGGTGTCTCCCTTGTCTACATATTATTAATATATTGTTTGATTTTCCTCCTGTTAATCTTTCTCATATCAGATTATTAGATCAGCTGGAAAAACCTAGAAGAGTAGAGAAAAATTTCTTTCTCTGGGACAAAGTGAAAGAAATCTGCCAGCAGCAGGATAAGAGAAAAGAATGTTTAATGTCTGCCTTTTAGGAATAGATATTTCTGTGTAGAGGAGCTGATTAAGTTAGAACTGTAATCTATTTACAGGCGAGAAGTTTATTCCTGTGTGAGAACTATAGCTTCCATAGAGGAAGTTTTCTGGCACTCTAGGTAGACTAGCTGAAGCTCTGGTGAACCCCCATCTTTAGCCAAGAAACTGTCACCATCTGGAGGATAAGAGTCCAAGGCTGGTGAAGGTCTGGTTCAGCAGAAGTGGAAGCTCAGGGCAGCTATGGGAAAGGAAAGCTGTGTGTATTTTTACTTCTGAATGTTCACTATTGACTGTGTCAGATGACCTTTTACCTACTTGCCTAAACTTGTTGTTTGGAGCATATATTGTTCTTTTTTTTCCATGGAAGAAAAGTGTAGTCACTGTTTGAGGGTCATTTCCTCTCTACCCTTTGTGAGAGTCACCTTGAACTGAAAGATAAGGAGCGGCCAAAGGAGGATTTACCCTTGAAGCCGATGAAAGATACTTTCACATACTGAGGTATGGGGAAGTCGTTCTGATTTATATATGAGTTAACTTGAATTTTAATCTAATGAAACATCCCGTTAGTGGTGTATCAAACATAGATTGTACATTCACCTTAATCATTAAGAAAAAGGTGCATCAATCAGATCTAAAGAATGTCCATGTTAAAAATAAAGATTGGGGGTTCTCCTGTGGCACAGAGAGTTAAGGATCTTGCATTGTCAGTGCCGTGGCTTGGGTCACTACTGTGGTGACAGCAGTGGGTTTGATCCCTGGCTGGGGAACTTCTGCACACCATGAATGCAAAAGGAATAAATGTGTTCCTTACTAGGATGCAAATGCTGGTCCTCCTCAATGCTAAGATACCATTCTCAGGTGCCAAGACTCTACTGACTTTCTGTATGTATGTTGATCTTTCTTTTTTTAAAACCTTGAAGGAATGTATCTCTGACTTGTTTCTTGTTTAATGTTCTTTGTTCTGACAAGATATAAAACTGTGCTGAAAAAGATGCTTCTCTGGAGCAGTTCCTCAGAGTTATCTAAGAGGTTGTCTTCCAGGCTCTTGTCCTCAGTTTGCCTCAAATAAAACTCTTTTCCTATTATACATTGTTTATTGATTATTTTTATTAACAAATGTAATGCTCAGGCCTTAGATCATTCCTTCCAAGGTAAATTTTGAACTCATAATTTTGTATTTTTTTTCACGATAGAGTAAGTTTAATTAAACTCATTGCCAAGTACCACATACAGTACAAAACAAAACAAAATTTATCTTTCCATAATAAAATGTTGTAAACTGTAAGCACAGATTCCAAAATGTTACCTTTGAGTATCTCTAAGTGGTAGAATTCTGGTAGGTTTTCTCTGCCCTTTGCTCTTAAGAATTTCTTAAACTTTGACAATATATATGCATTATTTAAGAAGCATATGAAAGCAGAGCATACAATTTATTTTAAAATGATCCAAAGTTTTTTTATGTTTTTCTAAGATATTATCATACTAAGTGAAGTAAACCAGAAAGACAAATACCATATGATATACTTTCTATGTGGAAACTAAAATATGCCACAGATAATCCTATCTACAAAATAGAAGCAGACTCACAGACATGGAAAGCAGACTTGTGGTTGCCAAGGGGAAGAGGGGGAGGAAGTGAGATGGATCGGAGTTTGAGATTGGTAGACAAAACACTGTACTCTTTTTCTTAAAAAGCATCACTCCTCTCAACAATTGTACAATTTTTAGTCCCAACAAAATCCATATCCACACTGAAAATGGATCCCCAAAAAAGAGATCCCTTTCCTTAAAGGATGAATCCCCAAAAGAGATTCATTTCTTTAAAGGATGAAGCACTATGGAGTTCCCCAGTGGCCTACTGGTTAAGGATTCAGCATTGTCACTGCTGGGCTCAGGTTTGATCTGTGGCCCAGGAACTTCCACCTGCTGAGGGCATGGCAAATAAATAAATAAATAAATAAATAAATAAATAAATAAATAAATAAAAAGATAAATCACTATGACTGTCTGTGCTTCGGAAGAAATTAAATCATTCCAGTTTACATGTTTTGTTGGAAGATTTCATTTTATCTACACTGGCTTGTGTATTCTTAGGTAATTCTGAAATTTAAAGTCACAGTGGTCTCTTAAACAATAGAACCCCTATTTTAATTGATATTAAGTTACTAAGCAGTGATCTACATATGAGATGGCTCCACAAACTTGAAAAAAAATAAGAACTTAAGAAATTCAGCAAAACTTTCTCTTTCTTTCTATTCGATAACACATATACTGGGGAAAATGCTAGTCACTGTAATCTTCATACATAAAATTGGTTAATGAATTTAATAATCAGAATTTTATCTCAAAGTTGTTTTCTCCTTGGAAGTACGGTCTTCCAAATTTATTCAAAAAATATGCTATTTTGTTGAGTTTTAAACCTTTTGGTTAATGGTGTCTAGTTAAAGGTAGAGAACACATTTTGACAAGAAAATAGAAAAATACCCACAAGTCTATGCATAAAACATGTAAATGAATCATTGATGAATTTTTTTTCTAGAATTGAACATTTTTCTACATTTTTAAAAAGTATCTGAATGAGAAAAAGGAAAATCTAATTTTTAAAGGTTTCGGTGTCTGTGCAAAATAACAAAATAAAAAAATTAAACATATCAAAAGGACAATAGCCAATAAATTAATAACCATGAAAAAGTTTAAGGAGACAATATCCTTTTTTTCTGTTTAAACAAGGTAAATTTTAGGAGTTCCCTTTGTGGCTCAGTGGAAATGAATCTGACTAGTAACCATGAGGACACAAGTTCGATCCCTGGCCTTGCTCAGTGGGTTAAGGATCCAGTGTTGCTGTGAGCTGTGGTGTAGGTCGCAGACACAGCTCATATCTGGCGTTGCTGTGGCTGTGGCATAGGCCGGAGGCTATAGCTCCAATTTGATCCCTAGCCTGGGAACCTCCATATGTTGTGGGTGTAGCCCTAAAAAGATTAAAAAAAAAAAAAAAAAAAGGTCAATTTTAAAACTAAATTTATGCATTTAAAGACTTTGAAAACTTCTGAAATAAATGTCTTAAAGCAAGAATCATGATCCAAGTTCATTCATACTTACAAAGGTAAAACTGTGATAAATTTTGTGAATTTGGAATAAGAAAAAAACCCCTACATTTCTTCTAATATTTCACAGTTTAAAATCATGTAAACACAGCATTTTACTCAATTTTGGCTTTGTGGATAGGCAACCTATACATTGCACAGGGACATGTGCGCAGAAATATCCCAGGTTTGGCTTAATGCTCAGCTGTAATCATCCTGGATTCTGAATCACTTTTGAATTAGAAGCTCTGCGTTTTCATTTTCCCCAGGGCTCTGTAAATTTTTAGTTGGTCTCGATTTTAGTATGTGCCGAGACGTTTTGAAATTAAAATAATGCTAAATTAAGTGAATCAGATCTTTGACAAGTTATTATGTATAATATTATTTGAATTTTTGCAAATGTAACCATAAGGCTCAACTAAACTAATTGATAATTTATATAACCAGTATCCTTTTAAATTGCTACTTGTGAATCTTAGACCCTCTTATAAATTTAGATAAATTTAATAGTTCTAATGAATTACTCCAATTAGAATATCTAGGTACAATATCAGATGCCAATGTAAACTGAAAATTAATGCTAGTTCATCTATTACATCAATTTATATGATGACTTAGGAGGGCACTTACTGGCTTCATTTATACAAGTTACTTTTTTTAGAGAACTAACAAAATTCATTATAATTGTTTGGGGTTATCAATAACAATCTTACCTGGTAAATCTTATTTTAAAAAACTAATCATAAAAAGCTGATTTTGAACATTTTTCTAAAATAATAAAATTTCCCAGATAATTAATAATAAAATTGAGGAGTTCCCGTCGTGGCGCAGTGGCTAACGAATCCGACTAGGAACCATGAGGTTGCGGGTTCGGTCCCTGCCCTTGCTCAGTGGGTTAACGATCCGACATTGCCGTGAGCTGTGGTGTAGGTTGCAGACGTGGCTCGGATCCCGCGTTGCTGTGGCTCTGGCGTAGGCCGGTGGCTACAGCTCTGATTCAACCCCTAGCCTGGGAACCTCCATATGCCGTGGGAGTGGCCCAAGAAATAGCAACAACAACAACAACAACAACAACAACAAAGACAAAAGACAAAAAAAAAAAAATAATAATAATAAAATTGAATTATTCCTTTCACACAAACTTTATCTTTTCCAGTCCAGCTCAACAAAAACATCATTGAAAATTTATTTTAAAAGTTTTGAAGACTTTTCTAATTTTTCCACGTGTTGCTCATATAATTTTTAATAAAATGTTAATAGTTTCTTCACATAGTCCCTGAATCTTTCTGGGTACCCTCATTCTTAGACATTTTATTTATTTTCATTTATTTGTTTTTGTCTTTTTAGGGCCGAACCCATGGCATATGGAGGTTCCCAGGCTAGGGGTCCAAACGGAGCTACAGCTGCCAGCCTACACCACAGCCACAGCAATGCCAGATCCTGAACCCACTGAGCAAAGCCAAGGATCGAACCCACAACCTCATGGTTCCTAGTTGGATTCGTTTCCGCTGCGCCACGATGGGAACTCCTGCTGTCACTTTTAGATGTGCAGAGCACCCCAGGCTCAAGGGCTGCAGTTTAAATTCATGAGTGAGCACATCAACTGGGCCCTTAGCACTACCCACTAATTCTACTAAATTACTCTAGCCATTTTCTTCTCTTCCCCTCTTCAAATACACATCTCCGCATGCATCTTGACATTGCTTTATATGTCTCTGAGAAAACAGAAGGAGCTTGAAGAAAATTTCCAAAAGCTGTCACCATGGTATCCTCCCCGCACCTTTCACTGTGCCCTTATATGCTACTTTCTTTCCCGTTAGCTATGGGTGATCTGCCCTATCAGCTTCTGTCTAAGGCCAATCTCTCCACTTGTGAACTAAGAACTAAAACTTATTTTGCACATCCTTTGTGACTGGCACTATAGGCACCTTATGTTTATCAACTCACTCAGTTTTCACAGCAATCCTTTACACTTGGAAAGCCAGTTTCTAGATAGAAAATGAAGGTACATAGACAAGGAACTCCTAGAGTCATACAGCTGTTAAATGGTGGAATCTTGATTCGAACCCTGGATGTTTGTCTCCAGCATCTATGCTCTTAACTACCAGCTACACTGCTTCTCAGCTACCTCTCATCTCCTCAAGGACTTTAGAAATTCTTATTCCTCTCTCCTGCATTATATTTGTCAGCATACAGATATAATTTTTCCCAAATTTTAAAATAAAACCTCTCTTGATCCCACATTGCCTTCCAGCAAACATCCTATTTCTCTGCCCTGACTTTTCTGCACAGCTTATCAATAAAATTTGCCTACATTCACCTGTGTTGCCTATCTCCAGTCTCTCTCCTCCAAGCCTCTGTTTTAGCCTTACAATCTAGGCTTCTACCCACAACTACTGTAGTAAAAAAGCTTTGATCGAGGTCACCAATAATGTCCATATTATAAACCCAAATGTTGAATATTAGTCTTCATTTTGCTTTCTTCACTTGGGTTCCTTCACACATTTCTCCTGTTGATGACTCCCAAATCTATATCTCAAGCCTAGACACCTCCTCTAAGCTCCAGATTTGTATTTTTTTTTTTCTTTTTTGCCATTTCTTGGGCTGCTTTCATGGAATATGGAGGTTCCCAGGCTAGGGGTCTAATCAGAGCTGTAGCCACCGGCCTACACCACAGCTCACGGCAATGCTGGATCCTTAACCCACCGAGCAAGGCCAGGGATCGAACCCGCAATCTCATGGTTCCTAGTCGGATTCGTTAACCACTGCGCCATGACAGGAACTCCCCAGATTTGTACTTTTGACTGTTTATACACGTCCACTTTGATGTCTAAAAGGCATTTCAAATTTATCGTATCTAAAAACACACTCCTGATCTTCCTGTTACAAAAGTCTTCCCCAGCTCAGTAGGTGGCAGCCTCCTCCTTTCTGTCACTCAGGCTAAAAATCTCGGTGTCATCCTTGACTCTTTATTTTAACTGCACACCTGATTCTTTAACAACCCTGCTACCCCAACTTCAAAATATAACACACTACAGTTCCCATCACTCAGCTCTGAGTCCTTACCTCCCCACCCCAGCTGTCAGGATGCTTGGAGACTTTGAGATTGTGGACATCTTAATTTAAGCAAAGAGATGGGAGGAACACTCAAGGTGGGTGGGTGGAAAATGAGGCATTTCCACTTTGGGCATTAACCAAAAAAACAGTGTCAGGGTGTGATAAGATGAAAACTATTCATATTCAAGTATTCCAAGAAATTTGATAGTAACTGTGGGTTAAATATTATAAAACACAAATAGAAGTGCTGAGCAAGTATAATTTTGTTACAACAAATAAGCATCAGTCTCAAGAGTAAAGGCAATGCAATCTTTGCAGTTAAGGAGAGCTTCCCTTAGGAAGATACACTATTCAACTTCATGACAACAAGACACAAATTAGAAGTCCTACAAGAAAACACTATTACCCCTTACATGCCTATTTTTATTATTTTCTTCAAGATAACTAGTTGTGGAGTTCCTGTGTGGCTCAGTGGTTAACGAACCTGACTAGTATCCATGAGGACATGGCTTCAATCCCTGGCCTTGCTCAGTGGGTTAAGGATCCGGCGTTGCCATGAGCTGTGGTGTAGGTCGCAGACGCGGCTCAGATCTGGAGTTGCTGTGGCTGTGGTGTAGGCCAGAGGCTACAGCTCCCATTGGACCCCTAGCCTAGGAATCTCCATATGCCGAGGGTGCGGCCCTAAAAAAGACGAAAATGAATAAATAACGGGTTGTTACATATTTTTTCAGTTTTTACTCTTATCTGGATAATAAGATTAAAGGTTAACTCAATGTATTGTGTTGTTCAAGTTCAGTATTTCCCCCTACCTAAAATTCTTGCTACCTGTGACCTGTGACATTGATCCCAACATTTAATTTAATCACAGTAGAATAAAATATTTGGAATTTATAATTTTACTTTTACACAAAACGTATGACACACCATAGTTCCCCTCCAAGCCTTTCCTACTTCGTGCTTGCTGTCCCCAATCCTGCTCTGTGACTCTGATCCGCTGTCTTTTCTCAATTTGCCTCCTGACTTGAATGCTTCCCCACCCACCATTCATCCACTAACCAAGGACAGCTTAGGCATGCACTATATTCTGTACAAGTGATTAATGCCTAACCTGTATTCTTCCTCTCAATAAGTGTTTTTTCTATAAGCAACCTGCAGCCAGATACTGTGTGGCCGTCATTTGATAACCTCAGCACTGAGTGCAAGGTCACCTGCACATACTAGGCTCACGGGTATTTTTCTGAGTAACTGAATCAGTGTTATCCTTGCCACTACCCCAGGAAGCACCAGATTGTCACAAAGTTAACAGAGTAGGCACCCCCAATTTAATGAATTAATAGGTGGGTGTAAGCCTATTTGCAGAACATTTTTTTTTTCTTTAAGGGCTGTACTTGCAGCATATGCAGGTTCCCAGGCTAGGGGTCGAATCAGAGCTCTAGCCACCGGCCTACACCAGAGCCACAGCAACGCAGGATCCGAGCCGCAACTGTGACCTACACCACAGCTCATGGCAATGCCAGATCCTTAATCCACTGAGCGAGGCCAGGGATAGAACCTACATCCTCATGGATCCTAGCCAGGTTTGTTACCTTTGAGCCATGAGGGGAACGCCTACAGAACTTTTAAGAACAAGATTTTCCTAATATTAGAAATTAGTAGGACATTATCTTTAATCTTGTTAGTTGTGATGATTTTGGTTAGATGGGAAATGTCTTTATTATTAGAAATACATATTTAAGTATTCATAATGAAATGTCCTGATGCATATGCAATTTATCTTAAAATACTTTTACAAAGTAGATAAAGGAATATGACAAAATGTTAAATTAAATATTAAAATTTCCTGGAGTTCCCATCGTAGCACAATGGAAACAAATCCGACTAGGAACCATGAGGCTGCAGGTTCAATCCCTGGACTTGCTCATTGGGTTAAGGATCCGGCGTTGCCATGAGCTGTGGTGTAGGTTGCAGATGCGGTTTGGATCTGGCATTGCTGTGGCTGTGGCGTAGGCCAGCAGCTGTAGCTCGGATTAGACCCCTAGCCTGGGAACCTCCATAGGCTGTGGGTGAGGCCCTAAAAAGCTAAAAAAGCAAAAAAAAAAAAATTAAAATTAAAAAGATTAAATTTGTTCAACTAAGTTATATGTGTATTCCAGTCTATTTCAATACTTAATATGTAGTTGGCAAGATGATAAGAACATATTAAGAATCTAGAAATTGATGTGACTGCCTTTAGATGAATCAATAACAAATCATACATTAAAATTAAATGAAAAGGATTCACACTAGGATAACTAAAGGGCAGCATTCTAAACTACTTAGGGGAGGCAGGAAGGGACTCTTTTATTTAGAAATAAGTTATTTATATTTAAGAAAATAAATTTCAAATATCACATGAGACAAAAATCAATTATTTATTCCTATTTAGGGAAAATAAATTTTTCTTTACATATCTTCTTGAACGTTTTTGGTATACAAGTACAACTAATGTATTTACTGACATAAATAAATATGTTAATCTTAATATTACAAAAGAATAAGATTTACAATTTGGCTATGAACATCTCACTTCAGAAATATAGAATCTTTTCTTATATTGATATTACAATATCTCTGGATACTTTTAAAGATATTAAGTTAATAAAGATACCTTTTGCCCTTTCACAGGGCTTCTCCTAACCCCCCTGAAAAAAATACCCTAAGAACAAAATTATAAGTAAGGGGGTAATTCACTATTTGTGTGTGTGGGACAAAAGAAGAATTATGCCGTCATTTTGTACTCCTCCTTTGCCAGTAACCCAAGAAACTCTATTCTTGGGTCATTACCATGTTTTTCTTTTAAAATATTTTGCCAACTGATTTGGACTCATTTTAATGAAATAAGAAAAGATGAAAATGCTTTTCAAGAAAGACCATTTTATAATGTATTTCATCTCTCTTCATCAATTTTCCTTAGATGAGACTGGTTTTAGTTTTGTTGGTTTTTTTGGGGGGTGGGGAATCTGTTTTCAATATTCAATTAATTTTTAAATTTTTTTATTTCCTTTATTAATAAAAATAACATTACACATTTGGTGGGAAAAATCACCTTCTTGTTTTCTTTTTTCTTATATTCTAATCATGAACAAATCTCTCCATTTTCCCACCCTTTTTGGAAAGTAATTGCTCTCAATCTTATGAGCTGTTCTATTTTCAAGAGTCTTAGGAGTGTTGAGGATGTAATTTCAGGATAGATTTGTTTCTCTTTGGTTCTGTGACATTCCTACGTACCTTAGAGACAATGAAAACATGCAAAACGAAGAACACTATCCACAAACTATGTCCACTCCACCAGAAAGTTCTAAGAAACTGAAAATATTCTGTGTACTTGTGTGCACTTTCTTCTTAACTCTTCTTTGGCTAAGACAGCTAGCCAATGGTTACTAGCACCATAAGCAAAACTGCCAGTGTTACACATGCACGTCCTGAAAGTTAAAAAAAAAAAATGAAATCAAAACAATTTTATTTACTGGTGATAAACACAGATTTTTAGTTACTATGTGATAAACGATGAAAAAGAATTAATCGGTTAATTTGGAGTGCAAAAAAAATGCAAAGTTAGTAAGTTACAGAGTACGGACAATCTTGGCCAACATAGAGTTTCGAGTTCAGTGGCTACTGCAACTAAGACATCTTGAATATGGCACTTGAATTTTAAGTTTTTTGAGATTAAGAACTGAAATATGACACTTAAAAGTTTTCATTTCTTGAGTTAGAATCAACTTAAATACTTTCAGATTAAAAGTCAATGAACCCACTAGAATAGAAGAAAATTTCATTGAAAGAAGATGACGCCTAGAAAGTTTCACCAATATATATATACATATATATATATGTCATTTTTGTGTAATAATTGTGCCTAACAACATAAAAGAGATAAGATCTATAAACATGACTTATAAAAAGCATGTTAACATAGATGTGACATTTCTTAAACACTGGAAACTCTAAAAGCCATCAAGCAAAAAGGAGAAGCAAATACAGCATAGGCCATTCATCTCATGATGTAAGTAGTGTGCACAATGAAGGCATTCCTATTTGTAAGCCTAAAGTATCAACCTTTTCTTTTCTTTTCTTTTTTTCCCCAGATATTCGCAGCATTGCGGGCATCCAATTATTACATGCAAAACACAGGATGAGATGATGAGTATATTGCAGAAGAGTGAAGACTGATGAAGTCATATTAATGAAAAATTCAAGCATTAGTCAAATCATAGAGATTTAAGCCTCTGTTATGGTCAGCATAGAGGTTTAAGCCTCTATTATCCTTTATTAGTTATAGGTAAATCCTGAACCAACTGTATTGATGGACATTTTTCAAGATACAGAAATGTGATTTTATAAACCCATATACCTTTTGTTAATTACCAGAAGGTCTTACATCTGTGGCATCGCCAGTCACAGGTAATTTATAAAATGCAACATTAACGGCTTTGTTGTTCTCATGAGTGTGGTAAGAGCTGAATAGTGGAGAAGAAAATACTAATTGAAAAATAAAAGCTTAATTTCAATAAAAAAGCAATATTAGCAATGCTTACTATCACATTTGTATTTAAAACTAAAATTTATCATATACACCCAACACTTCTAAAAGGCATAAACAAATCCTTCGATAGGTAAACACAAAGGATCACTGGGTAAAGGTATACATTATCACCTTCACACCCATTAACTTTCCCCTATCTCATTAAGATCAAATTTTTAATAAAATCAGTAAGAAGTAGGGAGAATAACAGGAATATATAAATTTAGCTCCTACCCTCAACAGCTTATACTTCCAAAATTAAGGCTAGTGGGATATTTTTAAGTACCCATGAAAAAGACAAAATCTTTCTCAGGGGTTTGCATGAATTTCCTCTGATTCAGAAACAGAAGAACTGGGTTTACTGCAAAACCACAAAAAAATACAAAGCAAATCTTCCCTCCTCTCTATGTCAGCACTTTTGATCCTATTAAAAACATCATGGCCAATTATCCTACCAAAGTAGCTAAAAAAAAAACCTGATGATAACCAAGACACAGCTGCCTGTAAACTCCTCACCCACCTCATACTCCACCCACCTCAGCCAATGAGCCCCAGAGTGAATCAATAATGCTCCAATTCAAAAGGAGAGCGAGACCAAATATAAGGAAGTGCATAAGACTGGTGGTTTACTCTTTTTTTCAGAGTAATTTTGCTGAGGCATTTGCACCAACTTAACTCACTTTATATGACTTAGAATTCTGTCTGTTTATACTGGGCTCTAAATCGCATTCTTAAAAAGTTTCTGAAAAATCTAAAGAGAAAGTTATATTTTATTTCATTTGCTATTATAGCATCTAGCATATGTTATCGGGAACAAATCTGTAAAAACTATTTACTAAAAAAATAAATAAATAAAACCAGGACCTAATGGTCCAATATTTTTAGTAAAAAGCTGAACCATTTAGTGGTTCAACACTGGGCTGACTTTGGCTAGACCAGGATGCTTAAAATAAAAGCAATTTAGTAATAGGCCCAGTCACAGGCAGTTTAACAATATGTTAGAGGTTCTTCTCCTAGATTTTCTTTTTGCTTCTGTATGACACACAGTCACTCTCATAAAATGTACTGAGTAGGAAAAAAAGGTGAGTTGATTAGCAGATTGCCAAATGAGACTTTGGTTTTCAGATGACTTAATATTGAGACATTTTTTGAAAACTTTTAAAAGACATCAAGCCTGTTCAACCAGAATAGTAATCATAGACAAAAGGAATAAAGAGATAGTCAAAAAATACAATTAACATAAGAAAGTTATCTACTGGCATGTATCAAGTTTTACTGGAAAGAAGCTAAGAATAAATTTTTTAAAATCATCAGAATTTCTGCTCACCCTGATTTTCCATAGTGCCAGAAATATTTGGCTAGAATTAGGGCAACAATTACTATAGTAACAGCAACACCGCCTTGAGGGGGAAAAGTTTGGTAAGATAGTTAATATAGAAACATGACCAATTGCATATACAGTACAGTTTCACAATGACAAACATACTGACTATGAAGCAAGTTAAAGAAAAAATAGGAGACATGAATTATATTCTGCCTGCCTGTTTATGTCACAAGTTTAACAATAAAAAAATCAATAAAAATTAACAATAAAATTTAAAAATAAAAATTTAACAATAAAAATTATCCTGATTTCTTCGAAGGAAAAACGAAAGATTTAAAATGTATCAAAATGTTCAAATACAATTTGACAGATTTGAGAGGATTCTGAAGCATTTCAATCCCACCATGCTTAATTTTAAATGATTTGATCATTGATTATTAAAATATGATGACTGTATTATGTAATTTCAGCAGTAGAAGTGGTGTTCACTCTCATTTTGTAGATAAGTAAGTTGAATCTCAGAAAAGTGAAGCTGACCCCTAGCCTGGGAAACTCCATATGCCGGGGTGCAGCCCTAAAAAGACAAAAAATAAATAAATAAAAGTGAAGCTTACATATGTGGTTAACGAGGCCATATACTTAGCTCACATTAAAGGTAACAGAGATGTAAGCACTTCTGCATCACAGGAAAGGTATCATCATCTGAGCACAGAGAGTAAAATATACTTTAACTATAGAAATGCTTTTCAATGTCTAGTCTGTTGCACTTAAAATTTCATTTAGAAGAGCTAATGTTTACTTTCAAGATTGAATGCACTATTTTGAGTTGAATAAAACAGCAAATAATTGGTTAAGTTGATGAATAGCCAAAAAAAATTTATAGCTTGATTTTTACACATAGTCTTTCTTCTCAAAACTACCCATTACCCCTGTCCCCTCACCACCCTGGGTCTCCATTTTCCTCCTCTCTCCACCATCCCAAGCAAGTCCTTGAACTCTACTCTTGGTCTGTGTTACAAAGAAAATTAGAGAAGATGCTAGGAAAGTAACTGAAGCTAATGTGACTAATAAGTGTACCTGGTTTCCAAATCAACAAAATACTATAGATATAACACAAATTGAACTGCCACATGGATATGTAATTTACAAACAGCTGTTTCCACCAGAGATTTTACAGCATTTTACCCAATCAATTTCTTTAACGGATCCCTCAGCACCAGAGAATTTGTTCGGAAAGACTATAATCATAACATAAATCATGGGTCCTCCAAATGTTTTAGTCTTTTTCTTTCACCATTTCCCACTAATTCTATCATTTTCAAGTGTTGCAGAAAAATCCCATTTTCAATATGAGCGATAAATGAAGATCAAAAATTTTAAAGGGACCCAGAATGTCTGGATGACAGAAGTAAAAGCCTATTCTTAGAACATGGATGGGCACATGTATATGACTCTAGAAGAAAGGGTGTGAGGTTGGTGTTTTAAAAGAAAACCAGCACAAAAGACAGAAATACGAGAAAAATAATTCTAAAGAAATGATTCCTCAGTAAATGAATAAGACCATTATTTCTGAAATTAAAAACAAAGAAAATTTCAAAGTATAAAGGCAATGGTTGGAGTTCCTCTCATGGCTCAGCAGAAAAGAATCTGACCAGTATCCACGAGGATGCAAGTTCGGTCCCTGGCCTCGTTCAGTGGGTTAAGGATCTGTCCTTGCTGTGAGCTGTGGTGTAGGTGGCAGATGAGGCTTGGAACTGGCATTTCTGTGGCTGTGGCGCAGGCCAGTGGCTACAGCTCCAGTTCGACCCCTAACCTAGGAACCTCCATATGCTGTGAGTGCGGCCCTAAAAAAAAAGATCCAGAAAAATAAATAAATAAATAAAGGCAATGGCTTATGACCTTAGAATTCACCCAAAGGTGAATCAGTATTAATTTAAACTTTCTACAACTTGGGCTAAATGAAACTATGAAGTTATAAATGAAATTACGATTATGACTCCAATGTCCTTAATTATTAATTGAAGTGCTCTTAGGAAGGAAAATTACATCATTTTAGAAAATATTTTTCTCCAAGTATAGCATTTCCCCATTATGTAGGACTGTATTTACCCAGTGCTTAACGCATTGCAAAGCAGTTTGGCACCTGTTATTTCATTACCTGCAATAAGTAGCATGGTACCTGTAAACAGGAAGAAGTGTTTAGTAAAAATTTATTTATATTCAATGATATTCTTTCTGCAGATGAGAAAACTGGCACCAAAAAAGGACAGTCGGTTTATCACCAGAGAAAAGCTATTTTTAACCCCAAGTTCAGGTCATGATTTTAACTGTTCATAATATTCTCAATAAAAATACTGATGATTACTCAAACAGAATTTACATTAGGTGGGCATTAAATTAATATATAGAGTACGGTCTTCATTCCCCAACAACCCAAGTCAGAATCTGCAACATCTGCTGTTACTGCTTCTGTTTAAGCACCTAGAAGCTGTGTGACCTTGAGCAAGTTAAGAATATTGGAAAACCACAGATCTCTCAGCTAAAAAGTAGGGCATAGCTACATTATAGGACTGTTGTGAGAAGTAAATGAAATAATACATAGAGAAATTTCAGTACAGTACTTGTCATACAGCAAATGCACAAATATTACCCTAATAAAGAATTCTTCTTATTCTTTAGTGTGTAGACAGAGGAAATGATAAAAAGTGTCAGAAATCCATGTTAGGACAATAATAGTGACTGTATTCTATGAATTCTTAAAGCTAACATTTATTCAGTTTTTAGCCCTGTGCTAGCAGTTTTCATACGCATTATCTCATTAAGCTTCTAAGATTTTACCCTGGAATCACGACTCTATCTTATAAATGAGAAAATCGGGACTCAGAGAGAGAAAGTGAATCACTTGGGTTGAATAATTACTAAACAAACAAACAAAAAGCCAGGATTCAAAACCAAAGTCTGACGGACTCCAAAGCACAAGCCTTCTTTCTATGCAATGCTGTCAACAAACACAAAAACAAAAACCCACAACTATATGGCGTTGTGTATGGGTATTCTCAGTGGAGAGAACTGTCATCCCAAAAGGGTGAAAAAAAGTATCTCTTGTTTATGTATAAAGTACCGATGTGCATACAAATACATAAATGTATTCACAATGTAGCTGTAGCATTCCTATTTCATAGGGCTAATTAGGAAAACATACCTAAAAAGCTCCTTGAGAGGGAGAGGGCACTGATAAAAAAAAAAAAAAGTTAAAAACACTGATACAGAGCCAGCAGAGACTAGCTTTGAAATTCACACTGCAGACTTTACTTCCATTGCAGGTAAGAAAGTTCTGAGATCACACTCTATTTCTTAGCAGAATTAAAAACGATAAAACTTTGCACTTGCAAAGTCCTAATATCATTTTTATCACTCATGTGCACTTAGTGTAACCGGTAAAAACAATTTCCTTGCAGTAAAGTTTATCTTTAAAATGAGAAAAGTGACCTCATTCATAGAATAAATTTAAGAAAAGAAGAATATAATTTTCAGGTTTATATTCTACAAATATAGGATCCCAAAGAAAAATATTGCCATATGTCTGCTTTAAGACGGAAGGAATTCCTCTTCATTTCTGAGCACAAGTTGGAATTATAATTCACCCTAAGGGAAGGTTTCTGCATGCTATACACTTAAAGAACTTCAGAAAAATATAATAAACACCTCAAGCCTTCACTGAATGCCACTGAGGTGATAAGAAAAAGCTCCTCTATTAAATTCATCACTGTCGTTAACATTAAAACATTAACTCATGAGGTTTTCATTTAGAATACATTTATTTTTATTTAAAATGTAGAATGAACAAAGTGAACTCCAACTATTGGAATCTTTCAAGATAAATCTTTTAACTTAAAAGAGGTTCATTTAAAATATAAAAACTATAATAAAAAATAATAAAAATAAAAAACAAGTACCTGCTTTCAGTTTTATATTCATACATGCATACGATAGGAGGCTTCCGCTTATAAATACATAAGTCGAACATATACACTTTTTATAAGTGTATTTTCTATTAGACATTACTTATCAACATGCCACTTTAGCTGTATTGCTTCTTAACAAACATTTCTTTTACCATTCTACTTTAGGGGTTTATTAATCTTCTCGTTAATGCATAACATCAAATAATGTATTTACGAACAAAAAAGGACTGGGTCAAATGCTAGAAGGAATTGCAACACAGGTATGTTGACAGCGATGGAATATTTTTTCAAGATAAATTTAAACCACTAACAGGGGAGGCTAAAGGAAGAGGATATAATCAAAAGTAGTGCCCTTTGTTTTACCTGGAATAGCACAGAAATCTAGAAATGGTCAAGGAGTAGTTTATGATTAATTATAAAATACTTCAGAGTAGAAACTTCAGCCACCAGAATGATCTATTGTGACAAAAGGCATGCAATAATACTTGACTGATTGGCCAAGTGAAGTTTCCTAAAATTACCTTGGAAGAAGAACATGGTTGGGAATACTTAGGAACATACCACATACCGAGTACCAAATGGTGTCCACAAAACACGTCGATACAAGGCATTTATCCATTTTCTCTTTGGCACCCATAAACAATGCATTTTAATAGTATTCCTAAGACAGTTAAAAAGCAATATTCTTTTCCAGGAATATGGATGGTACTTCCTACAGAGAAGACAATTTCTTTTAACTGCCGGAGAGCCAAACTTACCAGACGACATGATTCTCATGCCTAAAGAAGAAAAAAGAATTACAAAAGTAGAAATATTTTAAAGTTATTGATTGACTAGCAATTTAATATATTTCTATGTCAGATATATATATTTATTTATATTGATATAATTTAATATATTTATATATCAATCACCTGTACTTGAAAGTTCAAAAGTAACTCATTTTCATAACTAAGAAATAATTAGAAATAATTAATGAGAACAATTATACATTGTTAACTTAGTCAACTAACATACATGCCAGTGCCTCTGAGGCATGATGGCAACTCCTCTTTATTGTATTTTATATTTAGTGTTGACTCTGTTTAATAGATAGAGGCACTAGTATCTGTCAGGATGTGGGTTCAATCCCCGGCCTCACTCAGTAGGTTAAGGATCTGGCATTGCCACAAACCACACTGAAGGTTGCAGACACCACTCGGATCTGGTGTTGTTATCTATGGCTGTGGCGGAGCCTGGCAGCTGCAGCTCCGATTCAACCCCGAGCCCAGGAACTTCCACATGCTGCAAGTATGGCTCTAAAAAAGAAAAAAAAAATACAATAAACAGTTACTGTAAAAGAAACACTATGCAAATTTGATTATATGACTTGATGGCAGGTCAAGGTTGTTGTAAGGACTAATACTGACAAATGGAAAGTGCATGGTACCTACTACTACTATATGCGCTCAATAAGAGTAACTACTGTTATTTTTTTCAATAAGGGCAAAAAGATATGTAATATTTAAAGAATAAATTATTATACATAAAGAAACTGGATCCCAAATATTTGCTGTATTTTTAATCATAATAATTGACTAGGTTTTAGGTTAAATTTGTTTAATTATCTTGTATTTTCACAGAAAGAAATATTTCAACAAAGTTAGCTCTATAACCAATTTTTTTTTAAAGAATAACAGTGAGTATTTATTTCAGAGAGAAAGATATCATAACAAATGACAGTTTTGAAATTCTGAAAAATTCCAAAAACATCATAAAATCTAGGGGAAAAACTAGATTTTTTTATTATTATTTAACTGCCTGATGTCACATCTATAATTCTATTTGTTCCATATTTTGGTTGCATATTGTTGATCACATGACAAGAATTTTGTTATATCTTGTCACATGGTCATGACATGACACACAGAGAGAATAGAAGGATAATCAGTCATTCTTCTGGTATGCTTGATCAAAATTTGTTTTCTTTCTGGTTCATGACTGATTCGTAATTAAAAGTAAATATTCAGAATTGTTTTCAGTTTTTATAAAATGAAACTGCTTGTTTTTCTTTGCCTTGCCCTATTAAAAATTGGATGTATCCAACCTAAAACTTTTGGGCCCCGTGCTGTCTTAAAAATTTAAAAAGTCAGTAATCACATACAAGTGTTAAAACTAATGAACTGAATCTAAATGTATCAATGTTGAGTGCAAAATGCCAAGTTAGATAATGAAACATATGACATATTGTTTACATAAATTATAAACATACAAAACAATATTATGTACTATTTATGGTGACATACATGTAGCCTAAGAATAAAAACACAGAGTAGAAGCTGGCAAACTAACCTCAGGGACTGATTGCCTTAGAGTAAAATTTAAACAATAATATCTATAATTTTTTAATTCCTAAAAATATTCAGGTAATGTAAAATAGGCTTCAAAATAACCATTATTAAGTGTATGAAGGAGTTCCCATCATGGCTCAGTGGTTAACGAATCTGACTAGGAACCATGAGGTTGCAGGTTTGATCCCTGGCTGTGAGCTGTGGTGTAGGTCACAGACTCAGCTCGGATCTGGCGTTGCTGTGGCTCTGGTGTAGGCTGGTGGCTACAGCTCTGACTGGACCCCTAGCCTGGGAACCTCCATATGCCATGGGTGCAGCCCTAGAAAAGACAGAAAGACCAAAAAAAAAAAAAGTATATGAAGAAATAATTATGGGCATAATGTATAAAATATGATTTTAAAAAGCATGATTATTTGATGCCACTGAAGAGTGATCAAAAGCAGGCCCAGACTGAAGTTCCCCCTTTTAGAGGGGAATTAAATGGAGGGCGATTGTGTGTATTTGTGTGTATTTGGCTTTTTACCTAAAGGAATAAAAAATCATGTAAAAGGAATTTCAACGATAACATATGTAATGTAAGTTCTTAAAAATTCTAGGTAAGGGTCAAATGAACTTGAGCATAACAATTATGAAATCTGGACAAAAGATTCAAAAAGAACAATAATAATGATTTGAAGGCATGGAAGAACAAACTAACTCTGGCAGACACTAATCAAAGCTGAGAGCTGGGGTAGGTAAGCTGCAGAAAATGAGATTTGCAAGTATGCAGCAGGGGGAAATCCCTAGGTCATGTGGTACAGGGAGCAGAAAGCCACAGTCTCATTAGAGAAGTCAGAGAATGGAGTTCAGAATTGACAGAGCCCCTGGAAAGTGAGGGGCTGCTGATGCTCTGTTTTTGACATATGTGATAGTTGCGTGAATATTTTGTTATTAAACTTTACATGTATATTTTACACAGTTTTCTGTATGTCCTGACTTCAATGAAACATTAAAATAATTTTTAAAAAGTTATACCTCTTGGCTCAGTCCTATTGAGATCTTCAAAAAAACTTAAAATAAAATCTCTTTTAAAGAACAAGAATGTCTATATGTGGAATCTAAAATATAGCACAAATGAACGTATGGACAAAACAGAAACAATCTCACAGACATAGAGAATAGACTTGTAGTTGCCAAGGGAGAGGGGAGAGGGAGCGGGGTGGACCGGGAGTTTAGGGTTGGCAGTTGTAAACAATTACATTTAGAATGGATACGCACTGAGGTCCTACTGCTCAAAAAAGAGAATTATATCCAATCTCTTGGGATCGGCATGATAGAAGATCGTGTGAGAAAAAGAATGGATATACATTTATGACTAGATCACTATGCTGTGTAGCAGAAATTGGCACAACACTATAAATGAACTAGCTTTAATTTACAAAAAGAAGGGGGGAAAAGTGGTTATACGTGAAGCAAGTTGTAAAACAAGAAGACATCCTGGTGGAATGAAGCAGCATTAATTAATGAGAGGGGTTTCACTCACACAACAGGTTTTTATGAAATCTATAGCATATTTTCCTCTGCTTTCATAAAAACTGTCAGTTAAAGCATTAATGTAAACTATTCCAAAGAACTTTGTGTTTTTAATTACTTAGAAGATACTGTTAAGGTGCTTTATCAAATTAGCAACTCTAAGGAAACTGGCAAATTCCTTCAGCATGCTTGAGGGATGGGTCTCTGTCAATGAATCAGACCCAGAAATCTACCTTAAGGATAACATATATTTGGTTCTTAGAAGGGTCTTGAAGAATTCAATGACTCCCTAAAGCTATTATAAAAAAACAGCATTTCTTGGAGTTCCCCTTGTGGCAAACAGCAGAAATGAATCTGACTAGTATCCATCAGGACACAGGTTCGATCCTTGGACTTACTCAGTGAGTTAAGTGTCCGTCGTTGATGTGAGCTGAGGTGTAGGTCACAGACCTGGCTCAAATCTGGCGTTGCTGTGCCTGGTAGGCTGGCAGTGTAGCTAGTTCTGGTTTGACCCCTATCTTGGGAACTTCCGCATGCCCGTCGGTGCAGCCCTAAAAAGTGAAACGCCAAACAAACAAACAAACAAACAAAACAACAAAAAACAGCATTTCTTCACCGACCTTAATTTAGCACATGGAGCCACAACCTTTTTCTACCTTATTGCAAAATATGTCTTAAAGATGTGCTGTAGCACAATCCAAGTCTGCCTCTGAGGAAAGTCAGAACATTAGTGTGAAGAAATTCTGTCTATGACAAATCAGAGACTATTTAATGTTATAATCCTGATCAAGTTGAAATTTCCACCATATTATGTAAGATCCAGACTCAGAAATCTGAACAGAGTCAACTGACCTGAAGAAGGGTTTCCTCGATTTTTAGATGTACTTGAATGAAAACTCGTTGTGGCCCTGGGAACAGCTGGATACTTTGTTGCTGTAACATGAGCAGAAGTCAATCTTTGCTGTAGACCTTTAGTTTTTGAGGTATGTACAGGAGTGGACTTTCGTGTTTCTCGAAGAGAAACTTTTGTCAGTGAAGCTTTTGCTGTGGTGAATCTTTGGGTTGTTGATGTGGCTTGTGGTGCAGAAGCATTTGCCATGATGGGATTCTGGGCTGCTGTAGAGAGAGTGTTTGATATGGGGGAACTGGGGGCTCGTGTGGCAGAATCATTTGCTGTGGAAGGTTTCTGAGAAGTTGATGGGACTTCTGGAGCTGGAACATTTACTGTGGTGGGTTCCTGAGGAGTTGGTAGTAAGTCTGTAGCTGGAGTATTTACTGTGTAGGGTTTCTGAGGAGATGATATGGCTTTACTATCTGGAACATTTACTGTGGTGGGTTCCTGAGGAGTTGGTAGTAAGTCTGTAGCTGGAGTATTTACTGTGGAGGGTTTCTGAGGAGATGATATGGCTTTACTATCTGGAACATTTACTGTGGTGGGTTCCTGAGGAGTTGGTAGTAAGTCTGTAGCTGGAGTATTTACTGTGGAGGGTTTCTGAGGAGATGATATGGCTTTACTATCTGGAACATTTACTGTGGTGGGTTCCTGAGGAGTTGGTAGTAACTCTGTAGCTAGAGTATTTGCTGTGGAGGGTTTCTGAGGAGATGATAGCGCTTTGGTACCTGGAAAATTTACTGTGATGGGTTTCTCAACAGTTGGTATGGCTTTGACAGTTGGAGAAATTTCTGTGGAGGAAAAATATTATTAAACAATTAGCTACAAACTCACAGCAAATATAATACTCAATGGAGAAAAGCTGAAAGCCTTCCCACTAAAATCTGGAACAAGACAAGGATGCCCACTCTCACCACATTTATTCAACATATTATTGGAAGTTCTAGCCACAGCAATCAGGCAAACAAAAGAAATAAATGGTATCCAAATTGGAAGAGAAGAGGTAAAACTGTCACTGTACACAGATGACATGATACTATATGCAGAAAACCCTAAGGACTTCACATGAAAACTATTCCAATTGATCAAAGAATTCAGCAAAGTAGCAGGATACAAAATTAACATTCAGAAATGTTAATATTGCATTTCTGTATACTAACAGTGAAATATTAGAAAAGAATTACAAAAATACAATACCTTTTAAAATCACACCCCAAAAAATTAAATACCCAGGAATACACCTGATCAAGGAGGTGAAAGACTTATATACTGAGAATGATAAAACATTAATCAAGAAAATTAAAGAGGACTCAAAGAAATGGAAAGATATTCCATGCTCCTGGGTTGGAAAAATTAATTTCGAAAAATGGCCATACTACCCAAAGCAATCTACAGGTTCAATGCAACCCCTATCAAATTACCCATGACATTTTTCACAGAACTAGAATAAACAATCCAAAACTTTCTATGGAACCATAAAAGGTCCAGAATTGCCATACCAATCCTGAGGAACAAAGACCCAAGCAGGAGGCATAACTCTCCCAGACTTCAGGCAATATTACAGAGCCACAGTAATCAAGACAGTGTGGTACTGGCACAGAAACAGACCTACAGACCAATGGAACAGAATAGAGAACCCAGAAATAAATTCAGACACCCACGGTCAATTAATCTTTGACAAAGGAAGCAAGAATATAAAATGGAAAAAGACAGTCTTTTCAGGAAGTGGTGCTGGAAAAACTGGACAGCCACATGTAAATCAATGAAACTGGAACACACCCTCACACCATGCACAAAAATAAACTCAATATGGCTTAAAGACTTAAACTCCTAGAAGAGAACATAGTCTCCCAAGGCAACTGAAATAAAAGCAAAACTAAACCAATGGGACCTAATCAAATTGACAAGCTTTTGCACAGCAAAGGAAACCAGAAAAAAAAAAAAAAAAAGACAACATATGGAATGGGAGAAAATAGTTTCAAATGATGCAACTGACAAGGGCTTAATCTCTAAAATATACAAACAATTTGTACAACTCAACAGCAAAAAAAAATCAACCCTATTGAAAAAATGGGCAAAAGGCCTGAATATACATTTCTCCAATTAAGATAAACAGATGGCCAACAAGCACATGAAAAAAAAATGTTCAACATTGCTGGTTATTAGAGAAATGCAAATAAAAACTACTGTGAGGTACCACCTCACACCAGTCAGAATGGCCCTCATTAATAAGACAACAAATAGCAAATGCTGGAGAGGAAGTGGAGAAAAGGGAACCCTCCTACACTGTTGGTGGGAATGTCAATTGGTACAACCACTATAGAAAACAGAATGAGGTACCTTAGAAAACTAAATATAGAACTACCATATGACCCAGCAATCCCACTCTTGGGCATGTATCCAGACAAAAACTTTCCTTGAAAAAGACACATGCACCTGTATGTTCACTGCAGCACTATTCACAATAGCCAAGACTTGGAAACAACCTAAATGTCCATTAACAGATGAATGGATTAAGAGGATGTGGTATGTATACACAATGGAATACTACTCAGCCATAAAAAGAACAACATAAATGCCATTTACAGCAACATGGATGGAACTAGAGACTCTCATACTAAGTGAAGTCAGTAAGAAAGAGAAATACAAATACCATATAACATCACTTATATGTGGAATCTAATATATGGCACAAATGAACCTTTCCACAGAAAAGAAACTCATGGACTTGGAGAACAGACTTGTGGTTGCCAAGGGGGAGGGGAGGAAGTGGGATGGCTTGGGAATCTGGGGTTAATGGATGCAAACTGCTGCATTTAGAATGGATAGGCACTGAGATCCTTCTGTATAGCACTGGGAACTACATCTAATCACTTCTGATGGAGCGTGATAGAGAATAATATGAGAAAAAGAATATATATATATATGACTGGGTCACTTTGCTATGCAGTAAAAATTTGACAGAACACTGTAAGCCAACTATAATGGAAAAAATAAAAATAATTTAAAAAATAAAAATAAATTAAAAAAATTTTTAAATAAAAAAATTAGCAAAATAATGCTGTCCAAGTTAAGATTTAGGAACCAACTGTTTGTCTATGACTCTTCTCTTTTCCCACAAACACCTAAGTATAATTTTCAGGAAATCAAGTCTTCTCACATGTTTCCCAAAAAACTGAGAGGCTATAGCTATACTATCTTTGCTTCAGTATAAATTATACCTAAAGCAACTAAAGTGGGTTTATACTAAAATAGTATTGAGGTTCTTAAACTGTTTTCTACATGAAAAAGGAAACCAAAGTCAGAGTTGGCAGTGATCTCATTCTGTGACACACCCCAAAACAAAGATACTTTCTCTCATGAATTGTCTTCTTTCCCTCATACCAAGACCAAAGAACAGCAGGATGCAACCTTGAACCAACAAAGATAATCACAGCATGGTTACTTTTTCCAAAGCTTTCAAGATGTGTTAGTGACCTTGGGCACTTATTTTGTTTCACTTCTCTTTTAAAGCAATAATGTCAATCAGGATAAAAGAACTCCCTTTTTCTCCTCCTGTGTTGGTTACCAACTTTACGTATATTAGTTTAGTTCCTCTTTGGATTTTTTTTTTTCTTTTTTAAGTTTTATTGACGTATAGTTGATTTCCAAGATTGTGATCATTTCTGCTGTACCACAAAGTGATTCAGTTATACAGGCACACACATCCATTCTCTTTCAGGTTCTTTTCCCACATAGACTATCCCAGAACATTAGATAGAGTTTTCTGTGTTATACAGCAGGTCCCCATCAGCCAATGCAGACCTCAGTGTGCACATGCCAGTCCCAAGCCCCCAACCCACCCCTCTTTGGATTTTAGGTGAGATAACAAATACCTAGAGCACACATTTGGTGAAGATCCTATTTGGTGAAGATTACAAATCTAACAACATTAACATTTCAGGTCTTCAATGCGTTCGACGTTGGGTCGCTTATGCAATCTCCCTAATAAAGGAATACTGAGCAGTGCCTAAGCCTAGCTGACCACATAGTGCTATCAAGTTCTAAGCTTCAGTTTTCTCATCTGTAAAATGAGAAGTGCAAATGAAGAAGATTTTTAGCATCATTGTTGGGCAATAAGGGAAATAAGTTAGCTGAATTATTTCACACAGTCCCTGAAGCAATATATTATATCACCCAGTATGTACCACTACTGCCAGCACCTTCTGCTTCCTTTATCTGTCTCGTGGTATGTTAGAAGGGATGACACAAGAAAAATACCTAGCAGGCAAAACAGCACTTAGCAGTCACTCAAAAATGATAGCTATTATTCTTAGGGTAAGTGAAATATTGTATGGGCTTTTCATCTGAGGCCCTCGTATGAAAAATGTATACTTTGTTGTGCAAAGTTGACTCCCATTGATCCAGAGAACTTATGTTCTACTATAGCTTAAACTTCCTGAAAGTTACTTGTCTAGATGTAGTTTTCTTTGGTGTCTAGTTGAATTTCACTGTGGGCAGAAAGCTGAAACAGTTGGGTTCACATCAAACACTTTGCTATTAGTTTTCTATTCCACCTACCTCTTTTTGATTCTCCTCCTATCTTATTCCCATTTGGATTAAATATTCATTATCATTCCTTTATTAGCTTGTGATTTATACATTTTTTTACCATTATTTTCATGGCAATCCCAGACATTATATGTATTAGCATTTTGAAAATTAGCATTTTTACCACTTTTTAGTACTGGTAGAATCTTGTAACTTTGTTGTTGTTGTTGTTGTTGTTGTTGCTATTTCTTGGGCCACTCCTGCGGCATATGGAGGTTCCCAGGCTAGGGGTCGAATCGGAGCTGCAGCCACCGGCCTACGCCAGAGCCACAGCAATGTGGGATCCGAGCCGCGTCTGCAACCTACACCACAGCTCACGGCAACGCCGGATCGTTAACCCACTGAGCAAGGGCAGGGACCAAACCCGCAACCTCATGGTTCCTAGTCGGATTCGTTAACCACTGCGCCACGATGGGAACTCCCCAAATCTTGTAACTTTTAAATTCAATTTACCTATCTCTGCCTTTTGCTTTATCATTATTATACATTTGTATGCTACATATAATTCAAATCTCACAAGATATTGTATTTATTGTTTTATAGGGGTGGTATTCATTTACCTTTGTTAGTGTTCTTCATTTCCTCACACATCTTCATTTTTACCTGGAATTATTTTCATTCTACTAGAAGAATTTCCTTTAGTTTTCCATTCTGTACAGGTCTGGTATGCTAGTGACAAATCCCCCCCCCCCTTTTTTTAAAATATTCAGTGGTTTTATTTATTTATTTATTTATTTATTTATTTTGTCTTTTTGCCATTTCTTGGGCCGCTCCCGCAGCATATGGAGGTTCCTGGGCTAGGGTTCAAATTGGAGCTGTAGCCACCAGCCTACCGCCAGAGCCACAGCAACTCAGGATCCGAGCCGCGTCTGCGACCTACACCACAGCTCACAGTAACACCAGATCCTTAACCCACTGAGCAAGGCCAGGGATCGAACCCGCAACCTCATGGTTCTGAGTCGGATTGGTTAACCGCTGTACCACAATGGGAACTCCTGCCCCTTTTTTAATTGTATGAGAACATCTTTATCATTTTGCATTCAGTTTTAAAGGATATATTCACTGGTTATAGAATTCTAGGTGAGTAGTAACTTTCTTACAGTATTTTAAATTTCCTCTTAATGTCTTTTGGCTTCCATAATTTTTATTGAGAAGTCAATAATCAGTTTTATTGTTGCTCCTTTGAAGATAATGTCTGTTTTTATCTCTCACGGTTTTTATCATTGCTTTGAGTTTCCAAAGTTTTGTTATGAGGTGCCTGGAAGTGGTTTTTGTTTTTATTCTGCTTAGAGTCCTGAGAGCTTGTAGAATCTGTTGGTTGATGTATTTCAACAATTTGGGGAAATTCTGTCATTATATCTCAAATCTCTCGTAAATTTGATCTATATTTTACATTCTTTTCTCTCTTTGTGCTTCAGTTTTAATTAAGCTCTCCTCCTATTTCCAGTGCTGTCTCCTGCTATGTCCAAATCACTGTTAAACCTATATGTTGCACTCGATTTTAGATATTAAAATTTCCAGTTGAAGAATGTCCATTTTACTCTTTTTTTACAGGTTTCAATTCTCTGCTAAAGTTCTCTATTTATCTTTACCTTTAATATCTTAAATATCACTTATTTTAAAACCCTTGTCTACTAAACTCAGTTATCTAGATACTTTTATTTGGTTTTGATTTCTCCTAATTTGATTATAATTTCTTGCTTATTTCTATATCTAATTTTTGTTTGTTTGTTTGTTTGTGGGCTTCTTATGGCCACACCCGGTTCAATCCCTGCCCTTGCTCAGTGGGTTAAGGATCCAGCATTGCCGTGAACTGTGGTGCAGGTTGCAGACTCGGCTCGGATCCCGAGTTGCTGTGGCTCTGGCGTAGGCTGGTGGCTATAGCTCCGACTGGACCCCTAGCCTGGGAACCTCCATATGCTGCGGAAGCGGCCCAAGAAATAGAAAATAGACCAAAAAAAAAAAAAATTTCAAAGGTCCTACATTCTCTGGAACCATGAAGTTGTTTTTCTTGCTTGCTTGCTTAAAGCCAGAAAGCAATGTGATCACGGTTGAACATCAAATTATATTATACCAAATGCTCTTAAGCACCCAGAGAATACTAGCAATTTATAAATTACTTTTAGGCCACTGATCAAAGCAAGGCACCAGAACAAGCTAATCTGATTTACACTGGGTTGGGTGTGCACTGACAACACATATCGCCATCAGTGCAGTTTCAACATTTTTTGAGCACCTAATACATAACAGGCATTGTTCTATAAATAGAATAAGGTCTGGATCCTATGCCTTAAAATATAGTGGGGGGAATTCCCTTCATGGCTCAGTGGTTAACGAACCCGACTAGGATCCATGAGAATGCAGGTTCAATCCCTGGCCTCGCCCAATGGGTTAAGGATCTGGTGTTGCCATGAGCTATGGTATGGGTCACAGACGTGGCTTGGATTCCCCAGTTATTGTGGCTGTGGTGTAGGCGGCAGCTGTACCTCCAATTCAACCCCTAGCTTGGGAATTCCATATGCTGTGGGTGCGGCCCTAAAAAAATAAATAGTGGGAAATGACATTCAAAGAGATAACTTCAATACAAAAATGCTAAGGGTAGTCACAGAAGCATGGACAGTGGTGTGGAAAGAGAGAATAGTTAACCAGCCTGGTGCAAGGGGTGGGTGGGGGTGGTTAGGAAAAAGCTTCTGGAACTACCAGAACAGACGGTTACTAAGAAAAACACAAGGCCAAGCAAAAATGGGGCTGAAGGTTAGAGAGCTAGTATCGCAATGAATGATGGAGGGGCAAGAAGAAGCCTGAGGTATCCGGAAAACCTACAGCACTTCTCAAAGGATGAGGGCAAGATCTAAGCATGGAGAAGTAGGTAGACCATGCCCTGCCTTGTATACATACTCCCTGAAGGAGTTTGGACTTTGTGCATGATGAGGAGACACTAATGAGCTTTAAGAAGAAAACGGACAAGTCACATTCATGTTTCAGATGGATCTCTGGGTAGAGTGTGGATGAAACATTAACGGAGTGTAAGAATAGAGCTGGAGGCCACTGCCATCAGTATCCCTTTTGAACTTGAGCAAGTGGAATTCCTGCTCTAGCTGTTAAAAGTTCCTGCTCTGGCCCTCCTGTGGCTGGGCTTCTCTCTACTAGATGGGGACTCTGCAGGGCTCAGGAGGGGGTGTGCTCAATGACAGCTCCTGCCCACTCTTTTCTAAATCGTGTTCCAAGAACGGGCACCCAGAACTGCCTGTGCCAACATCCCTGTCAGTATCTGAAGAGGTCCCTTCTCCTGGTCCATATTCTTAAGGAGAGTCTACCCTGCAGGTGTGTCCCTTCGGGCCAAAGTTCAATGGAGAGGGGATGAGAGTCACACAGGACTTGACCCTGGTGTGCAGACCAAGCTTGCCAGTCACATGCATCAGAGACCTCTTACAGTGCAAGGGGCACCAACTTGAGAAAGGCCAGGTCTTACTCTTGCCCTGGACCCTGAAAATGTTAGAGGTGGCCCTGACCGCACTAGTCCAGATGTGGGATAATAAACTGCATTAGAAGTAATACAGATGGAGGATAAAACATGATTTGAGAAACTCTAAAAAGGTAAAGGAAAATGACTTAGTGATTAGAAGTCAGAGGTTAGGATAAAAAGAGAGTCTGGGATAACAGATATTACATAGAAGGGATTTATTCCAGGCTAACATGTATCAGCAGTCAAATAAAATTACTTTCGAAAAAGAAAATACTGGCAGAGAGATAGAAAAAGAGATCCTTTTGACACGAAGGCTATGTTCAGAGGTAAAAAATTACTACCTCTGATTGATATATAACCAAGGATAACTTTTGAGCATGTCTATTATTCATTCCTTTATATCCACACCTCCATATCCACTCCATACATGGACACCAATGCTGTCTTATGTGGTTATAAAGGCCAAGGCTGCATACTTGAGATCAAACAAATCACTGATTAAGAATGCAGACTTTCGGGGAGTTCCCGTCGTGGCGCAGTGGTCGATGAATCTGACTAGGAACCATGAGGTTGCAGGTTTGACCCCTGGCCTTGCTCAGTGGGTTAAGGATCCGGCGTTGCCATGAGCTGTGGTGTAGGTCACAGATGCGGCTTGGATCCTGCATTGCTGTGGCTCTGGCGTCGGCCGGTGGCTACAGCTCCAATTGGACCCCTGTCCTGGGAACCTCCATGTGTAGCAGGAGCGGCCCTAGAAAAAGGCAAAAAGACAAAATAAAAAAAAAAAGAATGTAGACTTTCCACTTGGAGTTCCCATTGTGGCTCAGTGGGATAAGGACCCAATGTCTCTGTAATGATGTGAGTCAATCCCTGGCCTTGCTCAGAGGGTTAAGGATCCAGTATTGCCATGTCTGTGGCACAGGTTGCAGCTGCAGTTCTGATTCAACCTCTGGCCCGGGAACTTACGAATGCCACAGATGTGGCCATAAAAAGAAAAAAAAAAATCTATACTTTCCACTTGAGCTTTTTGGTAATGTCAAAACAGAAAAAGCATGTGGAAAATCACTACTGAAAAATGTCTGGCTTTAGGAGTTCCCGTCGTGGCTCAATGGAAATGAATCTGACTGGCATCCATGAGGACACAGGTTCGACCCCTGGCCTCCCTTGGTGTGTTAAGGATCCCGTGTTGCCATGAGCTGTGGTGTAGGTTGCAGACACGGCTTGGATCCTGCATTGCTGTGGCTGCGGTATATAGGCTAGCGGCTACAGCTCTGATTCGACCCCTAGCCTGGGAAGCTCCATGTGACGTGGGTGTGGCCCTAAAAAGATTAAAAAAAAAAAAAAAAAGAAAGAAAGAAAAGAAAAAATATATGGCTTTATAGGGAGAGTTGAAGACACTGGGGTTGCTGAGGAAAAAGGGCTTTTTCCTGCAGGATACAGATGTCAGTGGTTGCTGAATTGGAAAGACAGATAAAAGAGCCAAAGACAAAAACATGAAGATAAGAATGCCCATCGCAAAACTGAAGAAACCAGACAGGGAGGACTTGGGCAAGCCCCAAACGAAAGTACGTTTGCAGTGCAGAAGCTCTTCTATGTTAGAATTCGTGCCTGGTGTGCACATTTTTGTAGAACTCATGACAGCAGTTGCTTGTAAAGATATTGCCCTCAGTCTAGGAAACTGTTGGTCCAGACTTTGTGACAAGTTAACTGTGTCAGAAAAAAAGATATGGTCTAGCTCTTCCTTGCTTTCCACATTTGCTTTTGTATCCCTTGCAGTATTCCTTACTGGGTGGTAGAAATAGGAAAGGTGATAGCAGGTTGACATGATGGGTAAATAACGAGAAAAAAGGAGAAATAGTAGGTGTAAGAGAATAAGGCACAAAGTGGGTGTAGCAGGAGTAAACTCCTCGTTGGCAAGGCTTCATTTTATGTGTCTTTGTATCAGTTGACCCCATACATTCCCTACCATGAAGTGTTAATTAATAAATGCTTGATAAATTACACTGCATCTATTCCAGTTTCCTGCTCCTAATAACACTGAAAACTTGAAATTAGCAATAGTTTTAATGAGGGTGAGAAAGATAAAGCCTACATTTTTACATGTTGCTTGTATCTACCCCCCTTTAATTTTCAGGAAACATGTCTCTAATGAACATACATTTAACTTGATATATCCATAGAGGAAATTATCTCTTGCCCTATGCTCCCTTGAGAAGATAAGATTTTCAAGTGCAGGAACCATATTTCTTCTTTATCATATAAACTCATCCCTCAAATGATAAAAAGATATTACACGTTAAAACATTAGATAATTCACTTAGTTCATGATCCTTAAAGAGACATGTAGGTAGCACCAGGTCTTAGAGGAGAGATGGTTTTGAAGTCAAGAGAGCTAGGTTAAATGTTTTTGCCACTTATTTTGGGATATAAAGTCAAGTCATACTGACTTTCAGATCAATAATATTTTAACTCATAAAATTAAAAATTATGGGGGGGAAAACCCATATCTATCTTACTTGACTGTAGAAGAAATGGTAAGATAATAAATGACCAAGCACAATATAAACCTTAGTTTGGTTTTAATCCTTTATCCCCACAGTTAATAAATTAGGAACATTAGTAACAGAAGTCTTTAAATTAGGTAAGACAGGAGTTCCCGTCGTAGCTCAATGGAAACGAATCTGACTAGTAACCCTGAAGGCACAGGCCTCGCTCGGTGGGTTAAGGATCCAGCATTGCCATGAACTGTGGTGTAGGTTGCAGACATGGCTCCGATCCCATGTGGATATGGCTGTGGTGTAGGCCAGTGGCTACAGCTCTGATTTGACCCATAGCCTGGAAACCTCCATAGGCCTCGGGTACAGCCCGAAAAAAAAGACCAAAAATAAATAAATAAAATAATAAATTAGATAAAACATTCATCTATTGGAAAGTGAGTGTGTTACAAAAATATACTGTGGATAATTCTTAAGGATCAGAAATTAATTTACCAGTCCCACGCCTGAATGCTTAGAATTTCTGAAACTTACCTTGGCATTCTGGCAATGGATCACTCCACCCAACATCATCTGCTGTGGCAAAACAGTAACTAGAAGTTGCACCAACTAGTCTGTACCTAAAACAGTGAGGGGAGAGAAACAGTTAAGGCCCACTCACATATATTTGACTTCCCTTGTAATATCTGGAATACCACCTGAAGTATTTATTACACCAGTAGATGGAGACAAAATAATAGTTGATTATAGTTCACATGGCAGCTTAAAGGAAAAGAAAAATTTATGCTTTGGAGTTCCCATTGTGGCTCAGCAGAAAGGAATCCAACTAGTATCCAACTGGTATCCATGAAGTTCAATCCCTGGACTCTCTCTGTGGGTTAAGGGTCTGGTGTTGCCATGAGCTGTGGCATAGGTCGCAACACAGCTCGTATCTGCCTTTGCTGTGGCTGTGGTGTAGGCCAGCAGCTGTTCGACCCCTAGCCTGGGAACTTCCATATGCTGTATTTGCGGTCCTTAAAAAATTTTTTAAAAATTTAAAAATTAATAAAAGGGTGACATCAAAGGATAAAAAATATAGGACATGAAGTATTGGACATGCAAAACATTTTTGATTTGGATAGGGCATGTGTTAGAAAATGTTAAAGTGTTTTAAAACATTTTTAAAAGTTACAGATGCTTAAATATTTTCTATCGCAGAGATCAACACAAACTTCATAGAATAACAGAATACTTATATTTAAAGGGTTTGAAGTACTCCCAGATTTGATATCAATGATATTAATGATCCAAATATCTGTGTTTGGACTTCCCGTCGTGGCTCAGTGGTTAATGAATCTGACTAGGAACCATGAGGGTGCGGGTTCAATCCCTGGCCTTGCTCAGTGGGTTAATGATCCGGCATTGCCATGAGCTGTGGTGTAGGTCGAGGACGCGGCTTGGATCCTGCATTGCTGTGGCTCTGGCATAGGTCGGTGGCTACAGCTCCGATTGGACCCCTAGTCTGGGAACCTCCATGTGCCGTGAGTGCAGCCCTAGAAAAGGCAAAAAGACCAAAAAAACAAACAAACGAACAAGCAAACAAAAAACAAATATCTGTGTTTACTATAGGAGACAAGTGATACTTATATTTTTATTTTATAAAGAGCAGGGGCATGGAGTTCCCATTGTGGTGCAGCAGAAACAAATCCAACTAGGAACCATGAGGTTGTGGGTTCGATCCCTGGCCTAGCTCAGTGGGTTAAAGATCTGGCGTTGCCGTGAGCTGTGATGGAAGTTGAAGACGCAACTTGGATCCTGCGTTGCTGTGGCTGTGGCATAGGCCAGAAGCTGCAGCTCAGATTCATCCTCTAGCCTAGGAACCTCCATATGCCACAAGTGCAGCCCTAAAAGGCAAAAAAAAAAAAAAAAAAGAGCAGGGGCACACACAGAGTAAAATATCATAATTCAATATGCAGATGTTAAATGAGAAAATTAATATAAAGGTTTTAGCAGCATCTGACTAATGATACTAAATGAGTAATTTCCTTTTCCATGTGTAGAGAATTTATAAAAGACCGCAGGTCAAAATGATATTTTCACACTAGGAATAATTGTTTTTAATCCATGATGTTTTATAATAGGTAGTTCACATATAGCAAAAAAATATGCAAATTCATTATTTAGGTAACTTAAAGCCTTTTCCTTTACTAATCACATGTAAAATTTTATAATGAATCACCTATGTACTGAAATTTAAGAATTGAGAGAATTTTGGTGGTATAAGAAACCTTCCTTTCTTGCCCATTTTATTAAATGTAATTGTGATGAGCCCATGAGGAAGGACTTTTGAGCAAAGGGGTTGTTTTATTGCTACCAGCTTGGAAACACAGACCGCAAATCTAAATGCTTCCATCTGAAAACCTAATTTTTTTTCATTTGTTAAATATAATGTTTTTTTCATTTGTTAAATATAATGCCCAAACTTACCCTGCGTTACATGAGAAAAAGATGGATGCGCCAAGTAATAAGTCAGTTGTTATATTGACATGACCATTTTTTAGTTCTCCAGGAGTCGGACATTGTTTTTCTAGAAGAGGATACAAATTGATTTTTTTTTTTCATTAAATTGTCAGGCACATCTACATGAACAAGCCCATCGTCTGAACCATTGATGTTACTTAACCTCAGACTATTTAAATCCTACCTTCATTTTATCAGTTTCAAAAAAATCAACATATTTATCTGGAGTGCCCATCATAACTCAGTGGTTAACCAATCTGACTAGCATCCATGAGGACGCAGGTTCAATGGCTGTCTCTGCTAAGTGGGTGTTACCATGAGCTGTGGTGGAGGCTGTAGATGTGGCTCGGATCCTGTGTTGCTGTGGTTGTGGTATAGATGGGCAGCTATAGCTCTAAGTCAGCCCCTAGCCTGGGAACCTCCATATGCTGCGGGTGTGGCCCAAATCAGCATATTTAGAGTACATACTTATTTCATTTTAGGTAACTTTAAACTAATTAAGTGTGAAATCAGTGAGTAAATTACTATTTCTAGCTCACAAATATTTAGTTTGCCTAATTTAAAAGAAAATGGTTCTAATGAGTCACTTAAGAATCATTCTAAATAATATGTACACTTAGACTTCCACTATGAGTGAAGGAAGAAGCACCATTTCCTTAGAGACCGTATGATTTAAGAATACTCTTTAAAGTTATACTCACTTTTGCAAAATTCATCAGGTTTGGACCACGTAAAATTCTGAAGGCAAGTTAGTTTTTCTGATAGAGTAAGATCCCTTTTATAGCCCTTACGGCACTCATATTCCACAATGGAACCCTCTGGGAAATAATTCTGTTTGCTGTAAGACTTTTTAAGAGACGCAAAAGGTAGCCTGGTTGGAGCATCACAGCTACCTAAAAGTATTAACAAAAGCACAAAAAAATTTGTATCACTTTTTATAACCTACGTTTAGTTATCTGATTCTTACACCACTCCTTTTTCTCTACTCCTTTGTACACATTTGGTAGTTAACTATAATAATATCACTATGCCAGTTAGAGTGCATCAAGCATATTCACATATAAATTTTCATTTCCCAATTACTAGAGGCCTGTGAAGTACATTTGGTACCTAGAAGTCACTATGCCCACAGTTCAGAAAACCTAACCCATTTAAGTTGCCTGGCAGAATTCTGGCACTGACTCAATAAATGCCAGTTCCCAGGTAGCACAGGGGTAGATGAGAACCAGTATTTCCAGATCCCTTGGCTAGTGTCCTGGACAACAAAAATAGTTAATAATGCTAATACGTATTGAGTACTTCTAAATGTTTTGCACATATAACTCATTTAGTCCCGGGCACAAGGATCAGATGAGCCGATGGTGTACATAAAGGGATGGGCAAACTGTATGTACCATGTACATGTGAATTTACAGTGGCCTGGTAGAGTGGAAGGGGCACCGGGTGTAAAGCCCAAAGACTCAAGTTTCAACCTGGCTCTCCTGCATAAGGAGCTTCTGATCTTAAGGAACTCATTTAACTGGAGGCTGCTTTCTCAACTGTAAAATGTAGCTAAATCCCTAAGTCACCTCATGGAGTTGTCTGAAGGATTAGATGAAGTGCTATATGTGCAAAGAGTTAGGTACTTCAATCTACTGCCTTCTATCACGAAGAGATGACAACAGAAAGTGAAAGCTGATGTTATACCTAGGTTCAAAAAACACCTGTGGCAGTTTCTACATGTACTGTAGTTTCCATTGCTCCAAGGTATTGGAAGGGAGGCATCAAATCTTAAGCTTATCTTTACATCTGCATGTCAAAGCTAATATAGGGCCATGACTACAAGGATAGATTTTGAGATAAAAATAGAGAACTTTTAAAAATATCACCACAGAGTTGCATTTGGTAAGTCCTACCTTACAAAACGAAATTTAAGAAAACAGAAGATCTATGTTATGTGTCTCAGGATAATTGCCAAACATAGTTATACATAATTTACTCCCTAAACAGTACCTATTGTTTATTTTCTCTACTAATCAGTTCAGGAGCTACAGTGTTAGGGAAAAAAAAAAAAAGTTAATGAAGAGCAGGACCTATTCCAGGAAGTAATGCCATCAATTAGCTAGATGGTGAAGTGGCAACAGTTATACCCTGGGGTTTAATAATGCTAGAAAACTATCAATTACCAGTCACTCCAAAGAGGCATAAAATTAAACTTAAGAAACATTCCATTCCCATAACTTTTCTTAAAAAGAAATGATTTACTTACGACTACAAAATTCTGCAACTTCTGACCATTTATCATTAAGACAGAGCACTGAGTCTGCCATACCAGGAACTTTGACAAAGCCTTTGTTACACTTGTATGTTATTGTGGTTTCTTCAGGAAAACTTGCAAGACCTCCCAAAACTGGTTGGGCATCAGGTACATCGGGTGGAAGGCTGCAGTCACCTAGGGAGAAAAAAAACAGAACCGAAGAAATTTCGCTTTTCAATTCATAGCAAAATTCCTTCACCAAGACGAAAAGGGGAAGAAGCATCAACGGCTTTTGATGTCTCCGTACTATTTCCATCCAGTGCTTAACTGACATACCAAGAACTTGCTTGGCTTCCTGGCTGCCAACTAATTCAAGACTAAAATATTTGAAAATAATCCTTTGCCTTTCGCTATTTAAAAAATACATATTTGATATATTTGAAAGTTCAGACTAGGCGTGTTGCTAGGCACGCAATAAAAATAGACGCCTCCTTGAAAAGTTAGCACCTGGAGGAGATGCCTCGCAAACTTGCGGCACGGCGTCCCTGCGCTACTGGACCCTGTTTAGAGGCGAGAGTGGGCAACCATTTGGCCTCCCACCCTTAACGAGACGCTGAGGCGTCACTCTATTGGAGCCTTGCCTTTTGGCTTCCTGACGTTTGCCCCCTCTACTCTCCATGCCCAACTCCTAAAGCCATGCCAGCTGGGGTCCAGCACAAGCAAGCTCCCAGGGGCTGGCTAGCAGCGGAGAGCCTACTCTAGTCCCCAGGGAGTGTTCCAGTAGGCGCTCTGATCCCTAAAGGTAGAGGACTGCGGGAACAATTACGGATGCCCACACTCCTCACCGCCCCAGGTCGGTGGACTTTTCGGTTGTCACCGACACGCGCTCTGCCCCTCCCACACCGACTAAAGGATTGTAAAGCCGAATGCCCCCTGCCCCCGACCCTCACTCACCCTGCGCAGCCGGGATACACAGCAGCAGCAGCAGCAGCAGCGGCGGCGTCTGTCCGCCCATTAGGCGCCTCACCGCGGGGGCGCTCCGCGGCAGGGGACTCATGGCGCGCGGGGACGGGGACCCCGAGCGGCTCCGGGACTCTGCGACCTCCGCGATTAAGACGAAATGAACCGGGCCAAGAGGCTCGATAGAGAAAAAGCTCCTGGTAGTTACGCAGTCCGAGTTAAATTAGTGCCTTGGGCGGGACCAGGGCTCTGAATCACCAAAGATGGAGCCAGGAAAGGGTGGAGAAGGGGTTTTGCTCACACCAGGTACTGGGCGGGGTAAGGGCGGGGGCTCTAGCGTCACCAGTTCCTGGGGGACCCAAGAAGAGGAAAGAGGGGTCCTGGGCGTGGAGAGGAACTCTCTGGCGCGGGCCTCTGGAACTGTTTGTTTCTCTTTGGTGGGGCCTGCGGTGCGTTGCCCAGTGGAAATGTAAATATCTGCTTTATTAAGTAAACAACAACAACCAAAAATTGGAGGAACTAAGGAGAAAGGAATGGTTAAGCGGCACAGGCTTTGCTCCCGGGAATCTGAATTCTTTGGGGTGGAAATCAAGCGCGCTTTAGTGCTGCAAAGCTGAGCGGTAGGTGCAGTGGATTTTAAGGTTGTTCTCAGGAGCTGAGAAAGCATTGACCACCCAGGGACACGGTGTGTTCATCTGGGTCCGTCAAATGCCAAGAAGATTGCGGTGGGGAGGACAGAGTGTGTTGTCTCCTAGGACGCTTGGTAATGAGCCAGTGGGAAATGACCCAGGAAAACAGGTCAAGCAACACAGCAGGGAGGGAATATTGTGCCTACCATGTTTTCATGAGAATCGCTTTCTGTGTCAGAGTTATTTACCAAAGACACCTCTTGAATTCTACTTAGGGACCATAGGAATGTGACTGCAAAGTCATCATCAAAAACCCAGCGCTCGAGTTCCTGTTGTGGCGCAGCTGAGGAACCATGAGGTTGTGAGTTCCACCCCTGGCTCCGCCAAGTGGGTCAGTGGGTTAAAGCTCTGGCGTTGCCGTGAGCTGTGGTGTAGGTCACAGAGGCAGCTCTGATCTGGCGTTGCTGTGGTTGTGGTGTCGGCCGGCAGCTGTAGTTCCCATTAGACCCCTAGCCTGGAAACCTCCATATACTGCAGGTTCGGCCCTAAAAAGCAAAACCAAAACAAAACAAAAACAAACAACAAACAAACAAACAGCTCTAGAAAGCTAAGTGATAGAGTGGTGCATTTTAAGAGAAAGGTTTGCTGGAAGATCTTAAGTATATGCCAGTGGTTTGCAGGTCTGGCCACACCTTAGATTCACATGGGAGGCGTTTTAAAAATCCAGATGTTCAAGCTATACCTCAGACATGTTAACTTAGAACCTCTGGAGATGGAACCAAGCATTGGGATTATTTAAAGCGCTGCAGGTGATTCTACTTCATAGCCAGGCTAAGAACCACAGATCTGCATGGTTGCTGGTTGGAGTAAAGATCCACTCAGCCCAGCATTGTCACTGTCAAAAACACTAAAGAACATTGATGAAAGATCCAATTACTCATCTTCATGGAGAGTAGACTCAAGAATGTGTTTCCCTCCAACAGGTTACCTGGTCTGGTTAACAGAGTCCTAGCCTAGGTTTCCTATCCCCTCAAATACTTTACCTGAGTAAGTGAAATCTCTGACTTGGAATTATGCCATGGTCCCTGGACCAGCTGTGGGGCCATGCCTCCTATCATGATGTCTTTCCTAAATGCCTTCTGATCATTATTGGCTAATATGAGCTGTGTAAAAAAAGGAAAAGAACAGTTTCAACAATGCCATTTTCTCTGACTCATGCTCACTGTGCTAAACGGAAGCTTTAGTTAACCAATGCCGGAACCAGTACTATAGGGATTCCAGAAAAGGAACATCTGTAGCATTCATAAGAGGCAGAGTAGATTTTAAAAATCGTCTAATCTGAACCTCATATTGAAACACCTTATTTTTACTCTCATATTTGACAGAAAAACACAAAAGCATGTCAGGGCCCAGCAGTATTTTAGAACTACAAGCAGATCCTTTTTTTTTTTTTTTTCTTTTTAGGGCTGCACCATGGCATATGGAAGTTCCCAGGCTAGGGGTCAAATTGGAGCTACAGCCTCTGGCCTACACCACAGCCACAGCAACGTGGGATCCGGCCACGTCTTCGAGCTATGCCACAGCCCATGGCAGCACCAGATCCTTAACCCACTGATGGAGGCTGAGATCAAATCTGCATCATAATGGATCCTAGTCGGGTTCATTACCTGCTGGGCTGCAAAGGGAGCTCCTAATACCAGGTCTTCATTTTTTCTTCCAAAGAGCCTCCAGTGATCTTAACCACCATGTCCTGCCACACCATTATAGGCAGGTTGTCTACACTCCTGCTTGAGCTCAGAGAATTGGTGTGAGGCGCAAGGTGGCATCATGAAAAGTAGTTGAAGGTCAAAGTGAGCTATGCAGCTGTTAGAAGCCTTGATTTTGAGGCCTGCTGAAGCTCTCTAAGTGTTTATTAGGTGACTATAATAGCTTTTTCTCTGAGGAAAACAATGTATAGCAAAAAAAAGCATGTCTTGTTTTCACAAAAAAAAAGTATGACTTTCACCCAGCTTAGCCACCCTAAATGCTCTAAGCATATATCTTCCAAAATACTTAATTGATAATATAGTGGTTTTTTAAATTTTTATGTTATTTTTTGCTTTTTAGGGCAGTACCCTCAGCATATGGAGGTTCCCAGGCTAGGGGTCGAATTGGAACCACAGCTGCCAGCCTACACCACAGCCACAGCAATGCCGGATCCAAGCCGTGTCTGTGACCTACACCACAGCTCACAGCAACACGGGATCCCTAACCCACTGAGCGAGGCCAGGGATCAAACCCACAACCTCATAGTTGCTAGTCAGATTCGCTTCTGCTGCACCACAACAGGAACTCCAGATAGTATATTTTTAAAGGAAGTTTTATGAGAAATAACTGGGTGGACTCTTTAGTAATTCTTGAGTAATACCATACCCAAAATTTCAACACTTCCTCAGAATGTTGAAAAAAGAAAAAAAAAATCCAATATTCATTTATCCAATTTAGAAAAAGGATATATGATAAAAATATATATTACATTATTAAGAAAAGTTAAATATGCAAATTTATGATTTACTAAAGATTATTTTAAATAATGACCTCGATTCGTTGTGTTCCAATCTGCTTGAGCTTAGAGAATTGGTGTGAACTCCAAATGGTGTGAGCAATGAGACTTCATATGCATTATATACAATTTCACTAGTACAACTTCATAAAGTGGAGATAACTGTCCACATGTAATAGTTGAGGAAAAAAGCTGAGAAGGTAAGCAGTTTGCCCAAATCTGTGCAGCTAATAAGTGACCAGGCCAGAATCTAAATCTAGTTTTATCTGTTTCCCAAACCTATACTTACCCATCCTATTCCACCCCACTGTGTTACCCCACACACACACACATATGCACTGCATTCTTTGGAATCAGTCAGCAAAGATTTCTTCTATTTGGAAGACAATGAATTAAGCTTTTTAGGGCCACACCGGCAGCATATGGTAATTCACAGGCTAGGGGTCAAATCGGAGCTACAGCTGCCAGCCTACGACACAGCCACAGCAATTCGGGATCCAAGCTGCATCTGCAACCTTTATCATAGCTCATGGCAACACTGGATCCTTAACCCACTGATCGAGGCCAGGGATGGAACCCTCATCCTCAAAGGTCCTAATCGGGTTCCTTAATTGCTGAGCCACAACGGGAACTCCTGATTTAGGTATTTTTGAGGTCATTTGAGACCCCAGATGTATCTGGTGTCAGAAGTGGCCCTGTGTCTTTGTTCTTGACCTATCACAAAGTCAGCTGTGTATTCTCAGGATCTCATTCACCTATCAATTAAGAAAGAGTCTGGGACAAAATTAGTCTCTTTAGCTTTCCAATTCCAAAATGAGGTGTGTATAACTAGATTGAAAAACACTTAACAAAATAGATGTCTATGATTTTGGTAGTGAGGAAACACAGCTCTCAACCCTGTCCCAGGAACCATCCAATGACTACATCAAAGGCTTTTAATAAGTTGAGGGGCACTTAGTACTCAAAAGCGTAATAAGAAAATGCCGATTTTTGAGTTCAATAACCAAGAATCTATAGCCTAGGAGGGAGATTGTAGGTGATAATGCTAGGAGCATGCCACAATCAATGTTGTGTGGGGGTTCAGAAAAGAGAGAAAGGAACCTGGCCACTGGGGTAGAGGAGGCTAACAGCCTAGTGATTCAGCTAAATATGACAAATGAATATCGATGCAATAGGGAAAAATATGAAAAGGGATAAGAATGGTATGAGCAAAGGCTTGGGGCCAGGAAAAGCTCAGTAGATCCCAGGATTATTAAAGAGTTTCATTTAGTGAGACCCTGGGGAACTGAATTGGAGCAATAAAAGCAGCAGCAGAAAGATGGGCTGACAAGAAACTCAAGAGAGCCTTAAACACAAGCCTTCAGCCTTTTACATTCTTCAGAAGCACTGGAGGGCCACTGAAAATTTTAAGCAGAGAATCATGAGGTTCAATTGGCAGCGTTGTGTAAGATGTTGCAAGGGAGTGACTCTCTAAGCAAAGGCTCACTTTTGCTAACCAGGCAATAGCTCAGTCATTCAAGATTGGAGGACAGAAAGGTCTTTCATTTTAGTTTTAAAATTAATAAGGAGTTCCCGTCGTGGCGCAGTGGTTAACAAATCTAAGAACCACAAGGTTGCAGGTTCGATCCCTGGCCTTGCTCAGTGGGTTAACGATCCGGCGTTGCCGTGAGCTGTGGTGTAGGTTACAGACGCGGCTCGGATCCCGTGTTGCTGTGGCTCTGATGTAGGCTGGCAGCTACAGCTCCGATTAGACCCCTAGCCTGGGAATCTCCATAGGCCATCAGTGTGGCCCTAAAAAGAAAAGAAGAAGAAGAAAACTCACAGAATTTGGTGACTGATAGATAAGGAACAAGGGGAAAAAAAGCTTATAAATCTGACTCAGTGGTTTGGTGTCTGTGAGACTAGAGGGATTATTTGAAAGAATTATCTATTCTAAAGTCCAAGAGGTAATTGAGGAAAGAAATAATAAGTTTGGCTGCACACTTGTTGAATTTAAAATGCCTTGGCAGGGTGTCTACATGGAGATGTACAGCATAAGATGAAAATATAGAAGAGACTGAGCTGAGATGTGAATGAGACAGAGCTGAAGGTGAGGTAAACAGGGGAGAGAGTGTAAACAGAAACCAAAAGATGCCCAAGGAGTCAACCATGCCCAGCCCCGCCTCCACCCTCACAGTAGGGTGTGAAAAGTAAAGGGGAAGGAGAGAAGAGTGGCAAGAGAAGAGAATAATGCAATTTCCTGAAAGCGGGGCGGGGGCACAGAACTGTGAGCCAAATATCAGCACCATCTCACATGTGAGGCAGGGAGTTTAGGGAAGTTAAGTAACCAGCCTTAAATCACTCGGCCTGTGAGGGGTGGAGCTGAGGCTTAGGGTTTTAACCCCTCTGTTACACTGCTCCCTCATCACCTCCTCCAGGAAAGCTACCTCCTCCCTTCAGAACTAATACCCTCCTCTATGCTATGAAAGTACCCCATGTGTCTGTCAGTCCCTCAATTCTCAGATATCAGTTTATTTCATATTTGCATTCATAACTCAGCCTAGAATTATCCCCAGTTCATCGTAAAATGGCCAGCAGGAAACAAAAACTGTTTTGAGACATTTTGTCATGCAGCTGCAAACGAGAGCAGCTGTGCGTTATTAAAAGTAAATGAAAAGTAAATGAAAACAAATGAGCAGACTCCTATTTTTTTTTTTGCTTTTTTTTTTTTGCTTTTTAGGGCCACACCCATGGTGCTTGGAGGTTCCCAGGCTAGGGGTCAAATCAGAGCTATAGCTGCTGGCCTACACCACAGCCACAGCAACGCCCGATGGGAGGCAGGTCTGTGACCTACAGCACAGCCCACGGCAGTGCCGGATCCTTAACCCACTGATCGAGGCCAGGGATCAAACCCGAGTCCTCATGGATCCTAGCCAGGTTCTTAACCCACTGAGCCCCAACCTTCATCCTTGTGGATTCTAGTCAAATTTATTAACCGCTGAGCCACGATGGGAACTCCCAGACTCCTATTTCTTATCAAAGGAGTTTCTTCTCCAGGAATTCGAACACCAAGTTACCACTGTACTACATCAGATATAGCTTTCTTTGTTCTCTCACGAGGTGCAGGTTTAGTGGCACCCAGTAAAAGTGGCCTAAGGCCAAGTGACACTTTCACCTGACAGGATGGCATCTTGCCCTGCCTCCAGCTTCCCGTATGTGTTAGGGAAGGCTCGGCAGCCAAGTGGAAGCAAGACGCTGGACTCATACCAGCAAATGTTTCTTTGCCAAGCCCTAATTTTCCAAGACAGCAGTGAAGCTTCACCAAAGTGGAGGTGGAGGCAGAAGCCAGAAAACTTGTGTATGTGGTGTGAGTGTGTGTGCACGCGTGTTAGGCGTATGTTTATGTGTATGTATGTATGTGTATGAATGTGTGTGCCTGAGTGGATATGGGTGTGTGTGGTGTGTGTGTGTGCGCATACATGTACAGATATGTGCATTCATGTGTGTTTGCGTGCATTCATAGTGTGTGTAGATGTGAGTGTGTGATGGGAGACAACATAGCACAAAGACTGAATGGGCAGGTTTGAGCATCATCCTGATGTAGTCTCAAATACTGACTCTCTTGCTCCCTTATTTTTATGTGGCCTGGTATCCAGCCACTCTGGACACTGGTCATTTATAACTCAGATGTGATCATGTTGCCTACCTCTTAGGGGTTTTGTGAAGGGTAAATCAGATGATGTATGTAAAGCATTTGGTAGATTACCTGGCCCACAGTAAATACTCGAGAAATATTAGCAAGAATTGAAGGCAATGACAGACATGAACACTTCATATACCAGGACATGTCACTTTTCATGCATGTATAAAAAAGATTATGTCATGGAGTTCCAGTTGTGGCTCAGAGGTAACGAATCCAACAAGTATCCATGAGGATGCGGGTTCAATCCCTGGCCTCGCTCAGTGGGTTAAGTACCTGGCATTGCCCCGAGCTGTAGTGTAGCTTGCAGATGCGGCTTGGATCCTACGTTGCTGTGGCTGTGGAGTAGGCCAGCTGCTGCAGCTCAGATTTGACCCCTGGCAGCCTGTGAACTTCCATTTGCCACACATGCAGCCCTAAAAAAAAAACCAAAAAAGAAATAAAGAAAATGAGTATGTCATGACAGAGACACTGAAAAATCTAAAAATAAATAGAAAATGTCCAAAAGAGATGCTAACAGTGTTGAGGTCATTCTGTTACCCTTCCCTCCCAGTAGAACTTGTTCTTTGGCAAAGATTAGGTTATTTTCAAAGATCCAGATTTGTTTAAACGTTGTCCTCTTTCCCTACCTCCCCTGCATTTTGTTTGCCTTGATTTATGATCTTGCAAATTAAAAAGCAGAATTACAACCTGAGCCCATTAGAATCCCACAAGGAGGGAGTTCCCATCGTGGCTCAGGGGAAACAAATCTGACTAGCATCCATGCGGATGCAGGCTTGAACCCTGATCTCGCTCAGTGGGTTAAGGATCTGGCATTGCCATGAGCTGTGGTGTAGGTCGCAGACATGGCTTCGATTCCTCGTTGCTGTGGCTGTGGTGAAGGCCAGTAACTACAGCTCCAATTGGACCCCTAGCCTGGGAAACTGGGAACCTCCATATGCCTCTGGTGTGGCCCTTAAAAAAAAAAAATCGCACAAGGATGAAGAGAGAAGAAAGAAATTGGTATTTAATGATTGGATAGCTTGCACTACTCTTAGTTTGAGGATTAACCATGCTGTTTAGCCATCACAGCGATGCCATGAGTAAACTATTATTACATTCGTTTTCACATGATAAAACAGGAGAAAATGGTCACACCAAAAGATACCGATGGCAAAGCCAAGATTTGAACCAGATCTAAGTAACTTAAAATTATGCTTCTTCCACTACATATTACTTTATATTTTTTGGTACCTAATTAAAGCTGTTTCTTGATATTTCTCAGAAGTATTCATTAGTAGGTAGATATTTTCCTACTGCTTTTCTTTTAGCTATTGAAAGCCAATTACCTAAATGATGAGCATTTCCCTGGGAAAAATTGCACTTTCTCATAGAAAGCCAAATAGTCTGCTCTAAAGAAGCCAGTTTACCTCAAACAAGCATTAACTTCAATTACTGTTGAAAATGCTACTCTTTCCCCAAAATCTCCATGTATAACCACCTCTTCTAAGACTTCCGCGATAGCCTTTCTTTTCCCCAAGTACACATTCATCCTTGAGTTTCCAAGTATTGCCTCTCCTTGCTGGTACTCAGTCCATTCTGCCACTTATGGGCTAGCTGAAGGACAAGTCTAAATCTTGGAGATGCCTGAACTCATTGAAGGTAGGTATAAAGTCTAATTTAACTGTGTATCTTTTATTCCCTAGTGCAATTCCATGAACAGCGTAGCCACTGAATAAGTGTTTCTTAAATTGTGCTTACCAGTTTTCATTTTGACCTTGGAATTAGGGACTTGTTTAATCAATACTACAGATATATTAAGATGAAGACTGAAAACATTGTTTCACCGCTGGGCTATTTCTCTCTCATAATTCATAGTTTAGGTAAATTTTCCCTGACCTCTGTATTAGACTAGAACTTCAATAGGTAGAAAAGAAAGGAAATAATTTTCCAGGATGAAAGACCTGGATAAGATGATTTTGAGTTTATCTGAGAAATACACAAGTGAGCTCATTTTTCTTTTTATATTCAATCACCTTTCTCTCTATTTCAAACCGGCTTTACCTGAAAGACAGGTACCATTATCCACCTGGACCTAAGTGCCTCCCTATCTATTTCTTCTATTATTTGAAGATATATTAAAAAAAAAAAAAAGATATTCGAATGGCCAAAATAAGCACAGGGGGGAGGGGGAAGAAAGAAAGAAAAGCTCAACACCATTATTCATCAAGGGAATGAAAATCCAAAGCAATAAGATGCTAATAAACACACAATAGAATGACTAAAGTTCAAAAAGATCTTAAAAATCCAGGTTTTGGTGAGGATATAGAACACTCGGGGTTCTCACACATTGCTAGTGAGAATGTAAAATAGTACAACCACTGTGGGAAACCAAAGTGACTTTGGTCACTTCTTAAAGTTAAAAGATACATTATAACCAAAAGTTCCAATTCTAAGTATTGACCCAGGGAAATAAAAAAACATGTCTGCAAAAGACTTGCACATAAATGTTCATAGTGGCTTTATACATAAGAGCCACAAGTGGAAACATTTCAAGTGTCCACCAACAGCTAAAGGGAGAAACACACTGCAGTGCTTCCATACAAATACTCAACATTAAAAAGGAACAAATTAGTGATACAAACAACAGTATGAATGCATCTCAAACACATGCCGAGCAAGAGAAATAGACATATAAGAGTACAAACTATGATTCAATTTCGGCGATGTTCTAGAACATACAAAACCAATTTACTGTGATAGAAATCAAATTAGTGCTGTGTGGTGTGGTTACTGCTAAGGAGTAGGAGAACTGATTGCAAAGGGGCAAGAGGCACTTTTGAGGGCAACAAAAATGCTCTATATATCGATGGGGGTGCAAGTTACCCATGTATGCATTTGTCAAAACTCATCAAACTATGCACTTTAAATGTTAGCTTATGTAAATTTGACTTATTAAATTGAATCTCAAGAGTTCCTGTCATAGCTCAGCGGAAATGAATCTGACTAGTATCTATGAAGGTGCAGGTTCGAACCCTGGCCTTGCTCAGTGGGTTAAGGATCTGGCATTGCCATGAGCTGTGGTGTAAGCTGCAGACATGGCTTGGATCTGGTGTTGCTCTGGCTGTGGTGTAGGCCAGCAGCTGTAGCTCTCATTCAACCCCTAGCCTGGGAACCTCCATAGGCCACAGATGTGGCCCTAAAAAGACAAAATGCATACATACATGCATACATACACACATAAATTGCATCTCAATAAAGTTGATTAAAAACCATGAAATGAGATCAGAGGTTTCAGTTCTGGAGTTAGTACTTTTACAGCAAAGAACCAGATAAGTTATATATGACAGCACAATCAAATAAACATTTTCCCTTTTTGCTCCTATAGACCAGTTTTAATTAAGTAGTGTTAACTTTGCCTGTGGAATGAACAGCCTATAAGGAATAAGAGTAGTGGGCTTCGCTGACTTCCCAAAAACTGAATTATGACATATATGAGAAAATTGATGACATGACAAAATCCAGTTATAATTATTGGATCAACCGTGGATCAAACTATAGGGTTTGGATACTATAACCCTGGTTGTTTATTATATTCTGAGAAGCACGGGGTCAAATTAGAGAGCTCACCATTATTAGAACATCCATAGGAATTTTAGGGTGATTTTCCTGTCAAACAAAAACCAAGGCGATTCCATTATCCATTCAGATTTGACCCCAGCTTGTTCTCACTGTTTCATCTGAGAAGCTGGTAATATATTTTCAGAGCTAGTGAGGAGTTTCTGGCTCTCCTCCAAATGGCCTCTCGCATGTTCGGTGAGGCTTCACTAAATCTTGTGTCAGGAAAATGTGGAGGACAGATCTGATGTCAGCAATGAATTAAGTGCATTCAGAATCGTATTGCCTCTGGGGCGTCCTTCACAGATATGTCAGCTAGTGCTCCATCCACTCCATGAGGTAAGTGTTATGATTCTCCTCTAAGTGAATTTCAAGGATTACCTAATGAGTCTAAAGTCATACATCTGGTAATGCTCAGTGTGCAACATGAACCCAAATCATCCGACTGCAGATTTTGCACTTAGTCCATCACACCACCATGTACAGTCCTGCAACATGAAACGGTGACCTCTGCAGGCACCACATTTTGCAGGGTGCTGTGTCTTTGGTTTGCTTACTCCAAGCACAGTTTTCACTGTGTCAGTGGGTCCTCTGGCTCAGAAATCTCTTTTCAATAATTCTTACTATTTCCATGAATTCAGAATTTCAAAACAACAGTAGGATGAACTAAGAGATTAATTACAGGATAAATACCAAAGTTCTACTGTATAGCACAGGGAACTGTATCCAATATCCTGAGATCAACCATGATGGAAAAGAATATAAAAGAAGAATGCAGATAGAATTAGAGACTCTCGGAGTTCCCGTCGTGGCGCAGGGGTTAACGAATCCGACTAGGAATCATGAGGTTGCGGGTTTAGTCCCTGCCGTTGCTCAATGGGTTAACGATCCAGCGTTGCTGTGAGCTGGGGTGTAGGTTGCAGACGCGGCTCAGATCCCGAGTTGCTGTGGCTTTGGCGTAGGCTGGCGGCTACAGCTCTGATTGGACCCCTAGCCTGGGAACCTCCACATGCCGCGGGAGCGGCCTAAGAAATAGCAAAAAGGCAGAAAAAAAAAAAAAAGAATTAGAGACTCTCATTCTGAGTGAAGTCAGAAAGAGAAAGACAGATACCATATGATATCAGTTATACATGGAGTCTAAAATATGGCACAAATTGGAGTTCCTGTTGTGGCTCAGCAGTTAACAAACCCGACTAGCATCCATGAGCACGCAGGTTCAATCCCTGGCCTCGCTCATTGGGTTAAGGATCTGGCGTTGCCATGAGCTGTGGTGTAGGTCACAGATGCAGCTCTGATCTGGTGTTGGTGTAAGCCAGCAGCTACAGCTCTGATTCGACCCCTAGCCTGGGAACCTCCATATGCTGTGGGTGTGGCCCTAAAAAGACACAGAAAAATAATAATAAAAATAAATAAAATAAAATATGGCACAAATGATCTATCAACAGAACAGAAAAAATCATGGACATGTAGGACAGACTCGTGTTTCCAGAGGAAGGGAGAGGGAGTGGGATGGATTGGGAATCTGGGTTTGGTAGATGAAAACTCTTGCATTTGGAGTGGATGGGCAATGAGATCTGCTGTACAGCACAGGGAACTGTATATCTAATCACTTGTAATGGAACATGATGGAGGATAAAAGGAGAAAAATAATGTACACATATATATGTAAAAAATAAAACAAATATGACAAAAAGAATGTATATATGTGTATAACTGAGTCACTTTGCTGTACAGCAAAAATTAGCATGCTGTTGTAAATCAACTATATGTCAATAAATAAATTTTAAAAAGAGAATCATTATACCTATTCCATTTTTCCCAGTTAAATGTAAATACATGTAAGTAAATTTAAGTGCAATATAAAATACACAAATATAGCTATACTAGAGTGTGCTTCTGATGTTAATTATCAAACCCCTGGTTGTGTCTCCTTGGATGTTTTTTGCACTCTATTTCCCATGTGTCATTATCAGTTGTCCTTCAGGGGTAGCAGTGTGGTTAAAACAAAGGGTCATTTTGTTGTCTCATTAAGGTTTTGTGGTTTAACTGTACCTAAATAGAAGTTAGGTTTAAAATGGCTACTCATGTCAGACTTTCTTGTTTTTCCTAAAGACTTATACCTGGAAAATTGCCCTAAGAACAGACTTCACGATCCAGACAAAAGACTTTAAGCAAAAAGATACTACACTTATGCAAAAAAAAATTAGAAAGTGCTTAAAAAACCAAGTATATTTGGTTAAATATCTTTTAGTATGTACACCCACATTACTGAATGCTATGTAGTGACTGACTCACATACGCCAATAAATATGTAACAGAATATGAAATGTTTTGTTATAATGTTATTCAAGCAATATGAAAATTACAAATTATTCATCTATGTATCAACGTAAAACAAATATTTTACACGTAAAAGAAATTGAAAAATAATAAACCAAAATGTTAACTAAGGATATATCTGTGGGGTCAGCTTATTGATTTTTTTCTTCTTTCTATTTTAATTATTTCCTATATTGGACACATATTACTGTTAATTCTAGAAATACTTATTTTCACTTAAAAAGAAGTCTTACCAGGAGTTCCCATTGTGGTGTAGCAGAAATAATCCGACTAGTAACCATGAGGTTCGATCCCTGGCCTTGCTCAGTGGGTTAAAGATCTGGCATTGCCCTGAGCTGTGGTATAGTTGCAGACATGGCTCAGATCTGGTGTTGCTGTGGCTGTGACTGTGGCTGTGGCTGGCAGCTGTAGCTCTGATTCAACCCCTGGCCTGGGAACCTCCATATGACAGCCCTCGAAAACAAAACAAAAAAAGAAAGAAAGAAAGTAATCCTACCAGCTAATTCAAGATCACCATTACTAAGCATTTTATTGTTCTAGTTTGCAACTTGTTTGAATTTAGTGATTTAAACTTACCTGTTCTTCCCACCTCCCCTTCTGTCATTTGATTATATATACTATGCCCAGATTAAGCTCCCACATGCTCAACAATTACTTCCATTTGCAAAGGATCAGGTCCAGTCTTCTTAGCCTGCTGCCCAGGCCCTTTGTAATTTGACATTAGGTCCTTCCTGCCTTGCCCTCACTGGTCTCATATGTGGATAAACTAAATGTGCTCTGGTCAAATCACCCTCCTTGCTGACCTCTGGCATATAATTTCCCACCTCCACACCCTGACTCACTCACAAAGAATGCCCCCCCTGCCTAGTTTGGTCCAAGTAAATTCTTCCTTGACCATCAGTCCAAGGGGTTTTCACTCTTTTGAGTCATACGGCAATACACTTACTTTTCCTAAAGAATATCTGCATGCATTTAAGACATCTAGCATCATGTTGAACTCTTTTAATCTTCTAAGGTCATTTAGCTCTGTTCGTTCTTCTTCTTAACTAGATTATAAAGTAGTTTGACACAGTGGTTCACAGCACTGACTCTAGAGCTTTTTTCTTGGCTCCGTCTCTTTACACACTCCATGCCCTGGAAATGCTACTTCATTTTATAGAGTCTCAGTTTCCTCACCTAGAAAATGGAGATGATAATAGTATCTATCTCATAGAATTAAGTGAGATGATTTAAAACACTTGGAACAATTCTTGGTGAGTATTTTATGCCAATTAAATAATATCTGCCATGGCTGTTATTTTAGTATAAGGATTTAGTATTATGGTTCATATTTCTTTGATCTTCAAAAAATTATGGTAAACAATGTTTTACAAAGGAATGATAAGTAAAGGTATATACGATATATAAGATAAGAAGATTTAAGTATTTGCTGATTATTTTGTTTATGAGACTACTTTTATATTACACACTTGGGTGATGGGTATTTCTTCAGCTGTTTACATTGTCTGTGTGTGTCTTTGAGGCTTTTTTTTTTTTGGTCTCCATTTTTTAGTTTTGGTCTCTGTTTCTCACGCTTATAGCTTTTCTCAACTTTTTTTATGATTGATAAATTTCCTTTAATATTTAAGACTAAGGCTCAAAAAAAACTGGTCACAAAGCTGTGTGGGCTGGGGGTGGGGGTATGTGTGTAGTCCTGGTGGGTTTCCTGGTTGGCTTGACTATAGGGTTTTGAGTTGGGAACTTGTCTGTGTAGGAAGTAGCTCCATTTGTTATTGCCTGAAAATATTTTTTTCTTAGGTCCATTTATTCCTCTAGAAAGAAATCCTACAAAAGCTTGCCTGGGATAGAAGAGAGAGGTATAAGCATGGCTACCAACATCCTGGGATCTGTTTTGTTTTGTTGTGTTTTTTTTTTTGCTTTTTTGCATTTTAGGGCTGCCCCCATGGCATATGGAGGGTCCAAGGCTAGAGGTCAAAATCAGAGCTGTAGCCCCTGGCTTATGCTACAGCCACAGCAATGCCAGATCCGAGCCACATCTGAGACCTACACCACAGCTCACAGCAACACCGGATCCTTAACCCACTGAGCAAGGCCAGGGATCAAACCTGCATCCTCATGGATCCTAGTCAGATTCATTTCTGCTGAGCCACAACAGGAACACCAATAGCCTGGGATCTTAATATTTTGTCTTTTCTACCTCTTCTTTTCTGTTCTGGTCTTAGAATTGATAATTACTCAGGCTTGATTTTTCTATTTAATACTCACTGCCTCCTGCCAGGGTAATCACCTGGATGCTTTTTTTTTTTTTTTTTTTGTCTTTTGTCTTTTTAGGGCTGAACCTTCAGCATAGGAGGTTCCCAGGCTAGGAGTTGAATTGGAGCTGTAGTTGCCGGCCTATGCCACAGCCACAGTAACTAGGAATTGGAGCCGAGTCTGCGACCTACACCACAGCTCACGGCAATGCCAGATCCTTCACCCACTGAGGGAGGCCAGGGATTGAACTCTCAACCTCATGGATAATAGTCGGGTTCATTAACCATTAAGCCACAATGGGAATTCCACCTGGATGCTTTAAATACAAGAAGGGTCTATGGACTTCATGTAGATTGTCAAACCTATCCTCATATTTTCAGTCCAAACCCTCATTCCCCCATCTTCAGAAGTTTGTGCCTCCATTTTCAGATTTTCCGAGATTCTTCGGCATAAACCCGCTGGCTTCTCCCTATGCAGGCAGTTAGGTTTTAGCTTCCTACCCTCTGCTACATCAGTTACTATTCCAACACCTGTGTGCATCTCCTGGCCCACTGTCATTCTCTTGTGTTTTTCTGCCTTTAGAAAAAATTTCCTTTCCTGTCACTTTAATGGCATTTTTGAAAAGAATAGAAATAAACATGATGACTCATTTTTCATCATTTTAAAACACAAGTCATTGTGTATCTTATTTTTTATTGCTTAACTACTCCATGTAAACTTATCATCGCCTAAAGAACAGAGACTTCTTTATTAGCCAAAAGTTATTTCGCATCTGGGTAGGAACTTTGGGAAAACTGGATATGTCAACTAAAAATAGAGACAAGAGGCATAAGTTGAAAAATCTTCTTTGTGCCTAAGACAGAAGTATCCAGTAAACAAAGCAAACTGTGGATTAGTTGTTTCCTTTCAAATGGCTTTATGAAATAGACTCTCCTTATCTAAAATATTACCTAAAATACAACAAAGTATATCAATACATGTCCACTGAAAAGCTAATTAATTATGAGTTATAAAGGAAAAGCTTCAGGTTCTAGTCATATTTCTTAAGAAAATAATTTGACAGAATGCTAATTCAAAAGTCTAATGGAGGTAGCCATGCTTCAGACAGCACAGATTTAATTTTTATTCATTAATTAAGCCACTGTTTATTGGGCTTCCTCTTCGTGCCAGCAACTGGACCTATTAGCATAGGTTATTTGATATAATCACTTTCTTAATAAAGTGGTATTTACTTGATAAATTTATTAAGTATTTACTTAATAAAGTAGCGGCGCACATTGACCCATTGAAAGCCTTCCTTCTCTAAAGTAGCCAATCCAGAAAGGCTGCCAAGGATTTTTTTTTTTCTTTTTTTGAAAGCCACACTTGGGGCATATGGAAGTTCCCAGGCTAGGAGTAGAATTGGAGCTGCAGCGTGAGGCCTATGTCACAGCCACAGCGATGCCAGATCCAAGGCACACCTGAGACCTACATCACAGATCGTGGCAACGCCAGATCCTTAACCCACTGAGAGAGGACAGGGATGGAATCCACATCCTCATGGATACTAGTCAGGTTCCTAACCCACTGAGCCACAACGAGAACTCCCATGTTTTTATTTCTAGTTGAAGTACTGTTTGACAAATAACATTTTCATCCTTTCAAACATGTGGCAAGTCTAAGCTTCCAAGAAGGGCTTCCAAATTTAGAATTTTTCCATGATAATATAAACATGTACTTAAAAGACAAGACAGATTCTTGGAGAGATGTCAGTGATTTTAACCTAGGAGCTGAAATGATGTGACTATCTATTCTTCACGGACAAAGACCAAAATATTAAGAAGAGATGTAAGTAGTTCTAGTGCGAATGATGTAATTTGAAAACAATTTTATCTTTATGTCTTCATTCCAAACCCAAATCCAGCTGCCCATTTCCAGAACATATCACTCCCTCAAAGTCCCACCCATTATGGGCAGCAGCTTTGGCTTGGCAATATTTACACTGAAGAAAATAATATTGGTGGTGTTTCCAAAGGAAGCCTTTTCTGCTGGGAAGGACCCACAAGATCCAGGATGTTTCCAGGATGATCAGACGTAATGTGCAAAGGCTGCAAACTGGCCACCTTCATGCTGGACCCAGAAATCAGTGTGCGTTGTCTGTCTAGGCTCCAAGCCTCCACTTAGCCCGGAGTCCCAGCCTACCTCTCCCACTCTAGGACATTCTTTCAGCCATTCTCTCCCCTCCCCCCACATCATCAGTTCTTTCTAATTGTATGTTTCCTGCAAGTGTACACGCATTTCTCTGATCTTCCAAAAAACAAAAGTCCTCTCTTGACCCACCTCTCCCTTCAGCCACTGCCCCATTTATATTTCCCTTAGAACTCGTCAAAAAGATTTTTAAGCAATTTCTGTGTCTAATTTTTCTCCTCCTTCTTGAACCTATTGCAATCTGGATTTTGCCCCTCTCCCATCACTTTACTAAAACTGCTCTTATCTGGGTCGCTCTTGAGCCTCTTGTTGCTAAGCGGTCATTTCTTGGGACTAGCAATAGCAGGTGGCCCAGGTGACAATTTCCTTCTGCTCAATGCACTTTCTCCTCTTGGATGCCACAGTCTTTCGGTTTTTCATCTCTTTTGCTAGTTGTGTCTTCCCAGCTGGCTTTGCTGGCTCCTCTGAATTTCCACAAATTTTAAAGATGGAGCTTTGGTGCTCAGTTCTTTGACCCTGGCCTCTCAAAGAAAAAGTTTTAAGAATTAATCACCTTTATGCTTCTAGCAACTAACTCTGTTTGTCTAACACAGTATATGACATGTGGGGTACAGTCAATAGACGCAGGAGTAAACGGAAAAATGTGTAAGGGCGGAGATCTGATTCAATTCTCTTTCATCAGCCTTCTTTGTCAGAGGCTATGTACATAGTAGCCACCATCTTGTGGGTTTATAATAATAAAACATCAGATCACTTAGCTGAAAATGCGTGATTAAGTATCTCTCAGTATTTCCTAGGAACTGTGAGTCACGGGGATCTAGGTGCAATATATGACATGCTCTGTCATAATATACTGTGAAGCTGTACAAATAAGTAAACACTTCTACCAGGCACAGAGCGAAACAGAGCAGCTTTAGGAGAGCCTAAAACTAGGATAAGCAAGGATGAAGGGACAGAAAACATGACAAAGAAAATACACAAGCAAGGGAACAAACCACATGCCATTTACCAGATACTAATTCATTTTCTAATTAAAATTCTCTGAAAAAGTTAAAGATACCAACTCAGACTTACCAATGGTGTGGCTATTAGTTAATAATACGCTTGTTCCACAGTTAATTTCAGATTCTTTAGCTCCCACCCTCTTATAAAAAAAAAAATATATCCTGCCTCTATGGATGTTTTGCTGCCTCTCAGTTACATTAAACAATACTCTTCCAAGCCTTCTGTTTGGTGTCAGCTACTGACCTCTTTTCATCACTGCTCTTGACACAATGAAGTCTTTGGCAACCTCAGTCTTCTTTTTCATCCAACATCCACCCATTTTTTAGGATGACATTCCATCCATAACACTTATTTCCTGGACATATTCATTTTCAATGACTTCCCCTACTTCAGCCACCCATTCCCATAGACACACCCTGGAATTGCCCCAGCTTTGAAAATATTTTTTTCAGACATCAGACTCTGAACATAGCCTACTCTCAGTCTACCATGCTTTGTGCTCACTGAGACCTCCAGCTCATAGATTCCTCTGTTTTCTATCCCTCTCTCAGACCCTGTTTTCATTCCTTCCTTTCTGATTGAGATTCTCTGACTTTTCACTTCTTGCTTTTTCTTTCCAGTGCCCTAAACTTTCTTACCCTGTTGGCCTGGCCAAGTACCAAAGCTGGATGAACCTCTTTGTTGCCGCTTTCCAAAACTCCAGGAGATTGACTGGAGAAAATAAGTCAACCCAATGGACTGAAAATAAGTCAACCCATCTGGACTGAACTTGTAGTACTGCCTATGTTTCCTCATCAAATCTGTCTGCCATCCTTTACATCACCTATTTCACACTTTTCCCACTTTTCTCAAGTATCTACCCTTCCCTCCAACACATCTCTCTCTAACTCTCAGTAGAGGATTTTCTCTAATTGCTGCAAACACACTTTTCAAGGTTCACTTCACTAGTGTTTTGTCTTGTTTTGTCTTTTTCGTGCTGTAGCCATGGCATATGGAGGTTCCCAGGCTAGGGGTCGAATTGGAGCTGCAGCTGCCAGCCTACACCACAGCCACAGCAACACAGAGGCCAAACCACATCTGCCACCTACACCACAGCTCACAGCAATGCTGGATGCTTAACCCACTGAAAGAGGCCAGGGAATCGAACCTGTGTCCTCGTGGATACTAGTCAATTTGGTTTCCACTGAGCCACAACAGGAACCCCTCTTCACCAGTGTTTTAGCAGAAGGAAGGCTTTGTCTCTTGAGCTCCTAGAAGCTGCCTCACTGAATTGTCTGCTGTTCCTCTCCCCTCCAACCTCACCAGGAGAAAACCTCTCTTTGCTGCCAGTCACTACCTGGAACACATGGATATAGTGTCCTCAAAGTCATGCTAGATTTCAGCAGAGCATAAATGTAAAGCAGGCCACATTTCTCTTTTTAGTTCTTCTCTCTTTATTCTTTGTGACATCAAATTTTCTGAAGAGTTAGTGGTAGGTAAAAGATCCTGTTGTGTAAGGGAAAATCAAAAAGATAAGCAAATTGAAAAGATAAGAAAACAAAACAATAACAATCAAAACTCTTGGCTAAACATAACTGCAGTCATGGTCCATGAGATAACAAGGAAAAGGGTCAAAATATTCACAAGACATGTCCTCAGGGACAGACCTCTAAATAGCATTGACCCCTTATCCTGCAGAGCTTCAGATCAGTCCTACCCCCTCTCTTTGGGGTTTGACAGGCCATAGGATCCAGCCCACAGCCTCCAGGCAATACATGTGCCGAAATGACGGGAAGGACTAACTGTCAGGTCCAGGGGAAGGAGTCCTGTCTATGTTGCTTGGTCTTGAAATCTAAGACCTAAGCACACTGCTTGAGAGATAATAAGATTTCAATAAATATTTGAGCAACAGAGGAAGAAAAGAAAAAAGAAGACGTAAATGGGGACCATCCTGATGTGGATACTGTCTAAGTTATGTATTGGATATTTTTGTATTTTCTGCTGACAAACTCAGGCAATCCCTGACTTTACCTCCTCTTCCTTCCGTTTCTTGTATGGTCCCTTTGGAGTTCAAGTGCACCTTTTCAGCTCAAAGGAACTAGCTGAGCCCAACTCCATAAGAGATACCAAAGCAGAGAGTCATTTTCTTTGAATGATTTCCCTTTAGGACTTTGGGGGTTTCCATATCTCTATTTTTTGATTATGCTACTCTCTCATATTTCAGTTTGTCCAAAGTTTCAGGAAACCATCCTTCATCTTAAAGAGCATTTTTGGCCCCGATTCCACATATGGCCCTATTCATTCTTGTTAAATGTTATAATAATTGATTTGGCACCATTTCCACATCATCCATGGGTGGAACTTTTTAATTTCATAAATAATTATGTAAACTTGTCATGCAGTTTGTACATGCTAAAGGTGTGCTGTTGGATTTATTGGGCAACACACAGACTCTCATAACTTGAGTCAAGGGGTTTCGTGAGCTAGCATGTAAGATCTTTTTTGTTTTAATTTTGGGCCATGCCCCTGGCATGTGCACATTCCCAGGCCAGGAATAGAACCTGAGCCACAGCAGCGATCCAGGCCACTGCAGTGACAACACTGGATACTTAATCTGCTGTGCCACCAGGGAAACCTGTGGAATCTTATACTAGGTTTTTACAATCCCTTGGTTGCTATCAATCTGAAAAAGTGGTTTTCAACCCAGTATTAGAACCCTTTTTCAATATCAAACACAAATCTTTGTATAAATAGTAGACTTACTTTTTTGGTGTCTTTGATACACACATACATACATACACACATACATATAATGATAAAAACTGCCAAGAACTCAGAAATACCTTTAATTAATTTTAGTTTATTAACTAAGTTATCTATATACTTTTATAAAATATCAGTTTATTAATTTGTCCTACAGGAAATGGTTCCACCAAGCACAAAAGCTCACAAACATCCTTAGCAAAGAGTTTAATTAAAAGAAACTAGATCCCAAGCACATCTTCAACACCACAAGTTTTTCCACTGTACAGTATCTGTTATGACATGTCATATTGCTCTGGATATTTATCTGGATCATCCATCATGTAGCATCACTTCTCTACTAATTTCTGTATGAGGTCCTTGATGAGGGTAAGAGGATCGAGTTACAGATCAAGATGTTTTTCATTTAACAAGTATTGTAAAGTAATGGATTTTTTTAAAAGATGATTTAGCATACCCGAAAGCAATTTACCTTTAAGACAAATGTAATTTATCCATTTAAAAAAGCTATTCATGTGGAGTTTCCATTGTTGCTCAGTGTTTAACGAAACGGACTAGTATCCTTGAGGACATGGGTTCAATCACTGGCCTTGCTCAGGATGGGTTAAGGATCCAGCATTGCCGCAGCTGTGGTATAGGTCACAGGCAAGGCTCAGATCCCATGTTGCTGTGGCTGTGGTGTATGCTGGTGGCTGCATCTGCAGCTCCAGCTTGATCCTTAGCCTGGGAACTTTCATGTGCCATGGGAGCAGCCCTAAAAAGACCAAAAAATACAAAAAATAAAATAAAAATAAGAGTTAGCCACGAATGTTTCCCTTTATCCACATAAAGGGGATGTACCTCATGCATCCTAGACAGAATCATTGAATAAAAGCAGTCAGAACCAAGTTAGAGAGATGCTATAATTATTTCAAATTCAGTCCCTGCTGAAGCTTGCCAGGAATACATTGGCCTCTGTGGAAGTCTTTGTAACCAGGCAAACATGACATTGCTATGGCATTGTCTCTTGAAACAAAATAATGCCCCAAGGTCTCTGGGGAGTCGAGGCCACTTTGGACTTTAGATCAAATTGGAGTCTAAAGAAGTCAACCATGAAGGACACCAGAGGTCTAGTATACATTCATAAATACACGGATGTATCCACAAATATGAATACTGGGTTTCCAGTGTTAGTACTCTAAATGTGTAATTGGTTCTTTCACTAGGATGCCCATTTTGTTATTTGCCAGAAGAGTAGAACTTCAACTCAAATATTCATTTTGGAAAGCAAGATTGTTTTATTTTATTTTATTTATTTTATTTTATTTTTATTTTTTATTTTATTTTATTTATTATTATTATTATTATTTTGTCTTTTTGCTATTTCTTTGGGCCGCCCCTGCGGCATATGGAGGTTCCCAGGCTAGGGGTAGAATTGGAGCTGTAGCCACTGGCCTACGCCAGAGCCACAGCAACGCGGGGTCTGAGCCGCATCTGCAACCTACACCACAGCTCATGGCAACGCCGGATCGTTAACCCACTGAGCAAGGCCAGGGACCGAACCCGCAACCTCGTGGTTCCTAGTCGGATTTGTTAACCACTGTGCCACAACGAGAACTCCAAATGATAATTAGCACTTTTTTTTTTTTTTTTGGTCTTTTTAGGGCCCCTTCCGTGGCATATGGAGTTTCCCAGGCTAAGGGTCCAATCAGAGCTGTAGCCTTCAGCCTATGCCAAAGCCACAGCAATACCAGGTCTGAGACCTATACCACAGCTCACAGCAACACTGGACCCTTAACCCAATGAGCCAGGCTAGGGATAGAACCTACAACCTCATGGTTCTTAGGCAGATTCGTTTCCACTGAGCCACGATGGGAACTCCGAGATTGTTTTATTTTAATAAACAACTAAGAAAGGAAGGAAGACCAAGAAGTGGAAAGACTTGTTTCTTTTGCCATATGGGGGAAGCTTGAGCGTGGAGGAGGCTAAAAGAGAACTGAATGAGCATCAATAAGCCTGTAGGAAGAAGCTTGTTGTAATTATAACAGAGGGCAAGTACTTTGATGTCTGAAGATAGAAATCATTAATCAGGCATGAGCACACTTGAACACATGTCACCAGAGCCATTGTATTGAGATTTTAAGCCTATATGGGAATGATGCTAGTAGAAAAAGAAAAAGGACATTTTTGCACAGCTGGAATTTTCTTTTCTTTTTTTTTTTTGGAGCAAGATTCTTCCACTTTCCAAGCACGTCTGGCTTAGGCACAAAGTCCTCAGCTTAGAATCAAGAAATGTGTGTTGCTAGTATCAAATCTCAGAGTAATAAGCACGTTTACTTTAGGAAAGGTAAAGAGTAATAGATTTACAGCCTTGGAAGAAACCTCAGAGTTTTCTTGGAGTTCCCATCGTGGTGCAGCGGAGACGAATCTGACTAGGAACCATGAGGGGGTTCAATTCCCTGGCCTTGCTAAGTGGGTTAAGGATCCAGCGTGGCTGTGAGATGTGGTAGAGGCCAGAAGCTGTAGCTCCGATTAGACCCCTAGCTTGGGAACCTCCGTATGCCACAAGTGTGGCCCTAAAAAGCAAAGAAAAAAAAAAGAGAGAGAGAGAATTTTATTAATCATCACTTCCTTTCACAGTGGCTGAGATGGAGCAGGGACCTGCTTGTGTTTCAGTCTTGCATTCTGTCAAATGCATACATCACTTCCCTCCCTCCCTAACAGAATCGTACTGAAGGTCAGATGAAATGAGAGATGCGAGAGCGACTCAGCCCTGTCATCTCTTTCTTCCCTGGATCCCCATGCTATTTACTGTTATTCCTATCATTTTTTTCAAATTGCCTTTGGCTTGTTTGTTACTCTGCATTTGTCTACCTTTCATTTACCTTGATTTTTAAAGCAAGGACCTATGTGTTAAGTATATAGTATATATTAAGTGAATAAAGAGCCTGAAACATATTATTTGTTAAGCAAATTCTAACAACTGAAACTCTCCGTGTGGTTACTATTGACATGAGGCTACTGTATCCAAAAGTCCTTAGAACTGAATCATCTTCCTTTTACATCCAAAGAGACTGAGAACCTGAGCAGGAAAGCAACTTCCCAAGAGCACACAATTAGGAAGTAGTGGAGGAGGTTCAGACTCCAATTTCTCTGGCTCCAAAGCCTGTATTCTTTCCATGCAAATAGGAAAGTTAAACATGCAAGCTTAACCTAAGCTAAAGGTGATTTGAAAGTGTTTGACATAATTAGCGACAACCACTGCCTTTCCCCCAGGAGGTAAAAGTGCAGGAAAAATCAGGAGGAAGCAAAGGAAGAAAGAAAGATTTTTTTAAGATGTTTTTAATCTTACTGAAACCAACAGTGAGAGAACTAGAAAACCATCACACATCCTGCACCTCCAAGATTAATGATAATGCGCAGAAAATGTCATTCACCCTTTCCTCTCTTTTTAAAAATCTTTTTAGGGCTGCACCCACAATATATAGAGGTTCCCAGGCTAGGGGACTAATCAGAGCTACAGTTGTCAGCCTACACCACAGCTCACGAAAGCACCAGATTCTTAACCCACTGAGCGATGACCAGGGATCAAACCTGCAACCTCATGGTTCCTAAATGGATTTGTTTCCACTGTGCCATGGTGGGAAATCCTCATTCCCCCTTCTCTTGTACCCCTTTCCTCAGCCTAGCGACTGGCCTGCCACACGTTCTACTACTCTTCTCTTCTTAACCAAATGAGGTATAAATGTTTTTAAATATTAAATTCCTTAAATCTAATAACTGTCCCAAAGTCTTCTGTCTTAGACTGTTCAGATCCTCTTAGCTCTCCTCTCTGTCTGGCGGGGCTGGGCAGTGGCCTCAGCCTTAGGGACTGGCTCTAAAGGTTTGATTCCATAATGAGTGGAAAGCTACAAGCCATGCCCTCAGGGAGTGCTTGAACCCTGCTCTCTGCAGCTTCTATGCTTTCGTGCAGCGCTGGCCACCAAGGATACCTGGCACTAAATACAGTTGCAGTTTTAAATGCCAAATCCTCCAGGAAAACACCGTGTTTATACCTTTCTCAGATTTTTCTACAACTTTAACTCCTCTGTAGCTGCTGCTTTTTAAATCACACCTGGTTAGAAAAAAAGGTGGAGAAAACTCTAAAGAACAAGAAGTCTGAGTAGGTGAAATAAGAACCTCCTACACTTTTAATTAATTCAATATTTATTGATTGTCTACTCTGTGCAAAGCTTTGTGCAGTGAACTTTGAAGTGATGGGAATTTTGATTCCCAAATAGAGTGCCAGAACTATAATATCCTCTGTACGATGACATCTGGACTTTCCCAAATTTCCCTTTTTCCCACTTGATATTTTTATTTTTCTACTACATCTTCCGCAAATTCCAACCACTCTTTTTAAATCTGCTGGGCAGAAAGCAATCAAAGTTTTGTTATAAAAATATGTGAATATGCACACAAAGCATGTAATCTATAAGTGTTTGGATTTCTAGAAGTTTGACTACTGTGCTTATCACTACTATGGTTAGTCATAATTACCTCTAAAAAGAAGAAACTAATTAGTGTCAAATCACATATTAGGGAGAGAGGACAAGATGGCAGAGGAGTAGGGGACACGCTCGCCCTCTCCCACAAACACAACAAAAAAAGCACATCTACAGAATAAATGACTCGCACAGAACAGCAACCAATCGCTGGCAGAGGAACCTAAACCCAGTAACGGCAAGAAGTTCGTGACATTACTGGGCAGAACGGGAGAAAAGAGGAGAGTGAGAGAAGGTGAATCCGAACTGCGGAGGAGAAAGGGATCCCGCACCCTGGAAAGTCACCTACACGGGGGAAAGATCAAACGAACCAGAGGAATCTCCAGATGCAGAGAGGAGTGTAGCAGTAAGTTGGAGTACGGAAAAGCCAAAAGCCGATCAAGAACCGAATGGACCATCTGAACTATGGGCACAGTCACCAAAAATTGACGCCTGGGTGGGGGCTGGGCACCGAGTCCTCGGCTCCAGAGGTTAGTCCCTGGGAAAGGGCCGGGGGGGTGGGGGGTGCGGAGCGGAAACTGCTTGGGAGGTCTAGAAACCATTTGATGGGGCAGAGACTGCCTGGGAGACTAGAAAACAAAGCTGTTGCAGAGGAAGGGAGCAATACTCTAGGGGCGGGGAAGTGGAAAGCCGCATCAGAGGGAACTTGGGAGAAGAGCCTGGTCTGTGCCCGTGCTGGGGAGGGGAGAGAAGAAGGGGTGAGTCCCCATAGAATACTCCCCACGCCACAGCAAGCTTACAGGCCCGCTAGCTAGCTGAAAGCTGTGCTTCCCAGTGCATCCCCTCCCCCACCCCCGCCACCCCCTTCGCTCTTGCCGAACCTGGGGCTTCCTGCCATCCAGGAGGGCTGGCCTCAAAAATTGCCTGAAGCCTACCACCACAGGGGCTGTCCCTGCACAGGCCTGCTTGCCCTTTGGAGGGGCTACACTTCCACAGAGCAGCACCAAACACCACCAGCCCCCGAGAAAAGGCCTGCAGCCCAGAAAAGCTAGAACAAGCCTAGCCAGGCAGTGAATAGATCTGCCTAATTCTCGGACAGTTTTTCTAAGTTGGGCTGCCCCGGGGAGGAGCCTCTTGGATTTCCAGTGGCCCTGCTACCCACCCAAGCCCCCAGGGGGTGCCCTAGTGGATCAGCTTCATAGGACTGCCAGCTCCAGGCAGGACCCCCTACAGCCCAGAAAAGCTGAAACAAGCTTGGCTGAGCCAGGAAAAGATCTCATACGGTCTTTCTGAGTCGGGCTGCCCTGGGGAGGAGCCTCTTGGGTTTCCAGCGGCCCTGCTACCCGCTCAAGCTCCCAGGGGGTGCCCCACTCCCATGGAATAGCTGCTCAGCACCACCAGCCCCCTGGAAGAGCCTCTGCAGCCCACAAAAGCTGCAACGAGCTCGGCCAGACTGTGAAAAGATCCGCCTACATTCTCAGGCCATCCTTCTGAGTTGGGCTGCCCTAGGGAAGAGCCTCTTAGGTTCTCAGTGACCCAGATAGCTGCTCCAGCCCCCAGGGGGTGCGGCACTCCTGAGGAACAGCTGCCCAACACCGCCAACCCCCTGCAAGAACCCCACAGCCTAAAAACACCAGAGCAAGCTCTGCATGACCAAGTGAAATCTGCTACCATCGTGGTGTGGACCTCCCAGTCCTGTCTGCCCTCAGGAAGCCCTCCTTTGCTTCAAAGAAACACTGTTAGCCCCATCAACACTCCAGAAAAGCCACACTGCCTCAAAAAAGATTGACCAACAACGCCAGCCCTCAGGAAATATTCCACGGCAGTGACAAGGCAAACACTGCCCGATAACGGAGAGTACAACTCCCTCAGGAGAAAGAAAACAACAAGCAAGATGAAGAAGCTGAGAAACCACCCCCAGTCAAACCAACAGGAGAACTCACCTAAAACAGTCAACAATGAAACAGATCTCTGCAGTCGGACAGACCTGGAGTTCAAAAGAGAAATAGTGAAAATACTGAAGGAATTAAGAGAAGGTATGAACAGTAATGCAGATACCCTCAGAAAGGAACTAGAAAATATAAGGAGGAGCCAAGAAAAACTAGAACATTCATTTGCAGAGATGCAAACGGAACTAAGGGCAGTAAAAACCAGAATGAATAATGCAGAAGAATGAATCAGTGATATGTAAGATAGAATAATGGAAATCACTCAATCCGGTCAACAGACAGAAAACCGAATCAAAAAACTGGAAAGCAATATAAGAGACCTATGGGATAATATAAAGCAGGCCAATCTACACATAATAGGAATTCCAGAAGGAGTAGAAAAAGATAAGGGGATGGAAAATATATTTGAAGAAATTATCGCTGGAAACTTCCCAAATCTAAAGGATGCTGGGTTCAAGATACAAGAAGCACAGAGGGCCCCAAACAAACTGAACCCAAACAGACCCACAGCAAGACACATCATAATAAAAATGGCAAAAGTTAGTGATAAAGAGAGGATCCTAAAGGCAGCAAGGGAGAATCAGAATGTTACCTACAAGGGAACCCCCATAAGAATATCAGCTGATTTCTCTACAGAAACACTACAGGCCAGGAGGGAATGGCAAGAGATATTTAAAGTGCTAAAAGGAAAAAATATGCAACCTAGAATACTCTATCCAGCAAGAATATCATTTAAAATAGAAGGGGAAATAAAAATGTTTTCCAACAAACAAAAACTTAAAGAATACAGCAACACAAAACCCAGGTTAAAGGAAATATTGAAAGGGCTTCTCTAAACCAAAAAGAAAGGAAGAAAAGGGAAGAAAAAAGAAAAGGAAAAAAAAAAAGAAGAAGAGGAAGAACTAGGACTGAGGAAACCACAATCAGAGAGCAGTCACTCAAATAAGCCAGCATACAGATTTAATCATGAACAGGCTTCAAACAAAATAAAATTAAAAAGAAAAAAATAAAAAAGAGTCATCAAAACCATAAAATGTGGGCAAGGGATGTTAGGAAGTAAATAACCCTTTTTGTTTGTTTGTTTGTATGTTTCTCTTCTTAATTTTAATATAGTAATGAAGGGTTTGAACTTACAGGACCATCAGGCTAAAACACACAATTATGGGAAGGGGTTAGCATACTTAAAAAACAGGGCAACCACAAGCCAAAAGCAAATATTGCATTTGCAAAAAATGAAAAAAAAAATACACTCAAGCAGATAATAACAGGAGACCATCCAACCAAAAAAAAAAAAAAAGGAAAGGAGATGGAGAACCATAGAATCAACTGGAACACGAGGTTATCAAATGGCAATAAATAATCATCTATCAATTATCACCTTAAATGTCAATGGACTGAATGCCCCAATCAAAAGACACAGACTGGCTGAGTGGATAAAAAGGCAAAAAACCTTCAATATACTGCCTACAAGAAATCACCTTAGGACAAAGATACATATAGATTGAAAGCGAAAGGGTGGGGAAAAATATTTCACGCCAATAGACATGACAGACAAGCAGGAGTCACAATGCTCATATCAGACAAAATAGACTTTAAAACAAAAGACATAAAGAAAGACAAGAAGGACACTACTTAATGAGTAAGGGATCATCCAAGGAGAGGATGGTACTATCGTCAACATATATGCCCCAAATACAGGAGCACCAGATACAGTACAACAAATATTAACAGACATAAGGGAGATATTGATGAGAATACAATCATACTAGGAGACCTAATAACCCCCCTCACATCAATGGACAGAAAACCAATAAAGCAACAGAGATCCTAAAGGAAACAATAGAAAAGTTAGACTTCATTGATATCTTCAGGACATTACATCCAAAAAAAGCAGGAATACACATTCTTCTCAAATGCTCATGGAACATTCTCAAGAATCAACCACATATTGGGACACAAAGCGAATCTCAATAAATTAGGAGCATAGAAATTATCTCAAGTATCTTCTCTGACCACAATGCCATGAAATTAGAAATCAACCATGGGAAAGGAAAGAGAAAAAACCTACTGCATGGAGACTAAACAACATGCTACTAAAAACCAATGGGTCAATGAGGAAATCAAGAAGGAAATTTAAAACTACTTGAAACAAATGATAATGAGACACAACCGCTCAAAATCTATGGGATGCTGCGAAAGCAGTGCTCGAGGGAAATTTATAGCAATACAGGCCTTTCTCAAAAAAGAAGAAAGATCCCAAATGGACGACTTAACACTCCACCTAAATGAATTAGAAAAAGAAGAACAAAAAAGTCCTAAAGTCAGCAGAAGGAAGGAAATTATAAAGATCAAAGAAGAAATCAATAAAATAGAGACTCAAAAAACAATAGAGAAATTATAAAACCAAGAGCTGGTTCTTTGAAAAGGTAAACAAAATGGACAAACCCCTGGCCAGACTCACTCAAAAGAGGAGAGAAAGAACCCAAATAACCAAAATTATAAATGAAAAAGGAGAAATCACAACAGATACAGCAGAAATACAAAAAACCATAAGAGAATACTATGAACAACTATATGGCAACAAGTTTGACAATCTGGAAGAAATGGACAATTTTCTAGAATCTTACAGCCCTGCCAAAACTGAATCAAGTAGAAACAGACCAACTGAACAGACCAATCACTAGAAATGAAATTGAAGAGGTCATAAAATCACTCCCTACAAATAAAAGTCCAGGACCAGATGGCTTCACAGGTGAATTTTATCAAACATCTAAAGAGGAATTGGTGCCCATCCTCCTGAAACTCTTTCAAAAGGTGGAAGAAGAAGGAATACTCCCAAAGACATTCTATGATGCCACCATAACCCTCATTCCAAAACCAGACAGAGATACCACCAAAAAAGAAAACTATTGCCCAGTATCATTGATGAATATAGATGCAAAAATTCTCAACAAAATCTTAGCCAACCGAATCCAACAACATATCAAAAAAATTATACACCGTGACCAGGTTGGGTTCATCCCAGGTTCACAAGGATGGTTCAACATACACAAATCAATCAGCATCATACACCACATTAACAAAAAAAAAAATCAAAAATCATATGATCATCTCAATAGATGCAGAAAAAGCATTTGACAAAGTCCAACATCCATTCATGATTAAGACCCTCGCCAAAGTGGGTATAGAGGGAACATTCCTGAATATAATCAAAGCCATTTATGAGAAACCCACAGCAAATATAATACTCAATGGGGAAGAACTGAAAGCCTTCTCACTCCAATCTGGAACAAGACAGGGATGCCCACTCTCACCACTGCTCTTCAACATAGTTTTGGAAGTCCTAGCCACAGCAATTAGACAAACCAAAGAAATAAAAGGCATCCATATAGGAAGAGAAGAGATAAAACTGTCACTGTATGCAGATGACATGATACTATACATAGAAAACCCTAAGGACTCAACCCCAAAACTCCTTGAACTGATTCATAAATTCAGCAAAGTAACAGGCTATAAGATTAACATTCAGAAGTCAGTTGCATTTATGTATACCAGCAATGAAATATTAGAAAAGGAATACAAAAATACAATACCTTTTAAAATTGCACCTCACAAAATCAAATACCTCGGAATACACCTGACCAAGGAGGGAAAGGACCTATATGCCGAGAACTATAAAACTTTAATCAAAGAAATCAAAGAAGAGGTAAAGAAATGGAAAGATATTCCATGTTCCTGGATTGGGAAAATCAATATTGTAAAAATGGCCATACTACCCAAAGCAATCTACAGATTCAATGCAATCCCTATCAAATTACCCATGACATTTTTCACAGAACTAGAATAAACAATCCAAACATTTATATGGAACCACCAAAGACCCAGAATCGCCAAAGCAATCCTGAGAAACAAAAACCAAGCAGGAGGCATCACTCTCCCAGACTTCAAGAAATACTACAAAGCCACAGTCATCAAAACAGTGTGGTACTGGTATCAAAACAGACAGACAGACCAATGGAACAGAATAGAGAATCCGGAAATAAACCCTGACACCTATGGTCAATTAATCTTTGACAAGGGAGGCAAGAACATCAAATGGGACAAAGAAAGTCTATTCAGCAAGCATGGCTGGGAAACCTGGACAGCTGCATGCAAAGCAATGAAACTAGAACACACCCTCACACCATGCACCAAAATAAACTCCAAATGGCTGGAAGACTTAAATATACAACAGGACACCATCAAACTCCTAGAAGAAAACATAGGCAAAACACTCTCTGACATCAACATCATGAATATTTTCTCAGGTCAGTCTCCTAAAGCAATCGAAATTAGAGCAAAAATAAACCCATGGGACCTCATCAAACTGAACAGCTTTTGCACAGCAAAGGAAACAAAAAGACAACTTACAGAATGGGAGAAAACAGTTTCAAATGATGCAACTGACAAGGGCTTAATCTCTAGAATATATAAACAACTTATACAACCCAACAGCAAAAAAACCAATCAATCAATGGAAAAGTGGGCAAAAGACCTGAATAGACATTTCTCCAAAGAAGATACACAGATGGCCAACAAACACATGAAAAAATGCTCAACATCGCTGATTATAAGAGAAATGCAAATCAAAACTACCATGAGGTATCACCTCACACTAGTCAGAATGGCCATCATTAATAAATCCACAAATAACAAGTGCTGGAGGGGCTGTGGAGAAAAGGGAACCCTCCTGCACTGTTGGTGGGAATGGAAACTGGTACAGCCACTATGGAGAACAGTTTGGAGATACCTTAGAAATCTATACATAGAACTTCCATATGACCCCACAATCCCACTCTTGGGCATCTATCCGGACAAAACTCTGCTTAAAAGAGGCACGTGCACCCGCATGTTCATTGCAGCACTATTCACAATAGCCAGGACATGGAAACAACCCAAATGTCCATCAACAGATGATTGGATTAGGAAGAGGTGGTATATATACACAATGGAATACTACTCAGCCATAAAAAAGAATGACATAATGCCATTTGCAGCAACATGGATGGAACTAGAGAATCTCATACTGAGTAAAATGAGCCAGAAAGACAAAGACAAATACCATATGATATCACTCATAACTGGAACCTAATATCCAGCACAAATGAACATCTCCTTAGAAAAGAAAATCACGGACTTAGAGAAGAGACTTGTGGCTGCCTGATGGGAGGGGGAGGGAGTGGGAGGGATGGGGAGCTTGGGCTTATCAGACACAACTTAGAATAGATTTACAAGGAGATCCTGCTGAGTAGCATTGAGAACTTTGTCTAGATACTCATGTTGCAACAGAAGAAAGGGTGGGGGAAAAAATGTAATTGTAATGTATACATGTAAGGATAACCTGACCCCCTTGCTGTACAGTGGGAAAATAAAAAAAATTATTTAAAAAAAGAAAGAAAAAAAATCACATATTACATACTAACATAGGTTTCATATTATTGACATTGAATACAATATAAAAAATAAAAATTAAAAAAAAAAACTTCTGGAGTTCCCGTCGTGGCTCAGTGGCTAACAAATCCAACTAGGAATCATGAGGTTGTGGGTTCAATCCCTGGCCTTGCTCAGTGGGTTAAGGGTCCGGCATTGCCGTGAGCTGTGGTATAGGTGGCAGACTCGGCTCGGATTCCGAGTTGCTGTGGCTCTGATTCCACCCCTAGCCTGGGAACCTCCATATGCCAAGGGAGCGGCCCAAAAAATGGCAAAAAGAAAAAACAAAAACAAAAATAAACCCCTCTGATTGAAACATCGGATGTGACCACTTAGTATCTTGCAGTATTCCCTCATACCTTTTTTATTTTTATTTTATTTTATTTTATTATTTTATTTTATTTTATTTTATTTTATTTTCCCACTGTACAGCAAGGGGATCAAGTTATCCTTACATGTATACATTACATTTTTTTCCCCACCCTTTGTTCTGTTGCAACATGAGTATCTAGACAAAGTTCTCAATGCTACTCAGCAGGATCTCCTTGTAGAATACCTTTTTTCTTTCATATTGTTTTTACTTAATACTATATTATGTATCACATTCCTATATGAATAAAAACTCATTTAAAATAGTTATATAGGAGTTCCCGCTATGGCAGAGTGGGTTAAGAATCTGACTGCAGTGGCTTGGGTCACTGCGTAGATGTGGGTTTGATCCCTGGCCTGATATAGTAGGTTAAAGGATCTGGCATTGCTGCAGCTGCAGTGTAGTTTGCAGCTACAGCTTGGATTCGGTCCCTGACCTGGGAACTTCCATATACCGTGGATACAGCCATTAAAAAAAAAGAAAAAAAGGCTATACAATAGTTCATTTCTAATTTGTCAGTAATTTGTTAATCATTCTCTTATTGTTGAATGCTTAGAACTTTCCCAGCTTTTCACTGTCACAAATAAGGCAGAGATGAATACCCTCTATATACATTTTCTAGTATTTAAATTATTTTGATGGTGAACATTTATCTTATACCCCACACAAAAATCAATTCAAAACTGATTAAAACTTAAACATAAGACCTGAAACCATAAGACACCTAGAAGAAAACATAGTGAAAAGCTTCTTCTTCTTCTTTTTTTTGTTTTTTTTTTGTTTTTTTTGTTTTTTGCCTTTTCTAGAGCCGCTCCTGTGGCCTATGAATGTTCCCAGGCTAGGGGTTGAATTGGAGCTGTAGCCACCGGCTTACACCAGAGCCACAGCAATGCTGGATCTGAGCAGCGACTGCAACCTACACCGCAGCTCACGGCAACACCAGATCCTTAACCCACTGAGCAAGGCCAGGAATCAAACCCGCATCCTCATGGTTCCTAGTCGGATTCGTTAACCGCTGCACCACAATGGGAACTCCAGTGAAAAGCTTCTTGACATTGGCCTTGAATTTTAGGATATGCAACAAAAGGAAAAAAATAGACAGGTGGGATTATATCAAACTAAAAATTTCTGCACAGCAAAGGAAACCATCAACAGAATGAAAAGGCAACCTATGAAATGGGAAAAAAAATATTTTCAAACCATATACCTGATGAGGGGTTAATATCCCAAATATACAAAGAACTCCCTCAACTAAATAGCAAAAAACCAAGTCACTTTATTAAAAAGTGGGCAAAGGAGTTGGATAGAAATTCCTTTTAAAAAAACCTACCAATGGTATACCATTCTATCTCCAAGCTCATCAAGTTGTATACATTAAATAGGTACAGCTTTCAGTATGTCAATCACACTTCAATAAAATGGTTTAAAAATGATTTATTTGGAGAATGAGTCTCAAATATAGAGTTCTTACATCAAAGTCTTCTAATAATGATAGCATATGATATCACTTATATGTGGAATGATATGATATCACTTATATATGATAAGGCACAAATAAACCTATCTACAAAACAGAAACAGACTCACAAAGAGAACAGACTTGTGGTTTCCAAGAGGGAGGGAATAGGATGGACTGGGAGTTTGGGGTTAGTAGATGCAAACTATTACTTTTAGAATGGATAAACAGGAGTTCCCATGGTAGCATAATGGGTTAAGGATCTGACTGCAGTAGCTTAGGTATGCAGAGGTGCAAGTTCAATTCCTGTCCCTGCACAGTGGGTTAAAAGGATCCAGTGTTGCCACAGCTGTGGTGTAGGTCACAGCTGGGTGATTCAATTCCTGGCCCAAGAACTTCCATATGCCACAGGTGTGGTCATTAAAAAAAAGAAGAAGAAGAAAGAATGAATAAACAATAAGGTCCTACTATATAGTACAGGGACCTCTATCCAATCTCTTTAGATAGAACACGATAGAAAATAACATTAAAAATGTATATATATATACATACATATATGACTGCGTCATTTTACTCTACAGTGGAAATTGGCACAATGTCATAAACCAACTATGCTTTAACTTTTTTAAAAGTTAATTTTTTGGTCACACTAGCCATATTTCAGCTCCTCGATTGTCCATGTGGCTAGTGGCTACTCTACTGGATAGTGCACATAGGGAACAGTCCATCATTACAGAAAGTTCTGAATGTCAATGTTGCTCTAGAGTCTTAGGTAGTTCAGTTGGCTCACTATCTAGGAAAAACTCCCTGTTTTCCTCTACTTAAACTCACAAGACTTCTGACACCAGATGTGTGGGTTTTGCACACCAAGAAATTTTGACACTACCTGCCTGGAGTTAATGCAGATTCCACAGATCAAGGGCTCAATGACCAAAGACTGCTCTGCCCCTTCAGATGCCAACTGGAAGTGGTGGTTACCCACATATTCTATCTGCCTTAGCTACAAATAAGGTTCTTATGACCTGTTCCGTGGGTCCAATAATTTGCTAGAGAGTGAGTGGCTCAAAGAGCCCAGGAAAACGATTTACTTACTATCACTGATTTATTACAAAAAAGTATTTTAAAGCATACACATGAAGAGGTAGGAGAAAAACCTAAGGAAAGGTGGTAAGGCCCGAGCACGGGAGTTTCTGTCCCTGTGGAGTTGGGGTGCACCACCTTCCTGCCACAAAGTTGTGTTCACAAACCTGGAAGCTCCCTGAACCCCATACTTGAAGGATTTTTAGAGCGGCTCCATCATGTAGGCATGATTGATTGTTAATTCAATTTCCAGTCCCCTCCTCTCTCTGGAGAATGGGGGTGGGAAGGATCAAAAAGTTCTAAGCTTCTAATCATGACTTGGTCTTCCTGGTGACCAGCCCCCATTCAGGAGTCCCTGAGAGTCACCTCATTATCACAAAAATGCTCCTATTACCCAGGAAACTCCAAGGGAGTTAGGACCTCTGGGTCAGATGCTCCTGTCACTCAGGAAACCATGACTTCTACAAGCTTTATGTCAGGAGTCAAAAGCCAAATATTAGCCGGAACCAGTGGCAGAGACCAATAAATGTATTGCTTATTATTTCATACTTATGATAATAGGCTGTGCAGTGGCAAATATTTATAGAGATTTTGTCATTAGAGATGAAAGATCCAATTGGACAGTCATGAGGAAAGAGAACATTGTTCTCCTATTTTCTAGGATATGGTTAACATTTTTTGAACACCAACTATTTTCAGAGTATCTTCTATAAAATGTGGTCTAGATTAAGGATAAAGAAAAGAGAAACCCTGAACATTAAGATTTCTAAATCTGTGAAATTTTTTGGTTATAGGTAGAATAATTATATGTCCTAGTTTACCTGGGATGTCCTAGTTTACACCTGTTTTCCTGGTGCATAGATATTACGAATTCCTTATTTTCCTCTTGAAGTGTCCCAGTTGGGATGATAAAGTCTATGGTCACTTTACTGATGACAAATGGAAACTACAATGGACTAATCACAATTAAGGCATACCAAAATGGTGTGTGCAAAGCCCCTGAGGATGTGGTCTCAGACACATCTCTGCACCACTGAGAACTTGACTTTTCTCTGAAATATACCACACCCAAAGACACTCCCAGCCATATTCAAAACAACACCTGCCAACTGCAACCTTATGGTTTTCAAGGTCTTCCTTTTAACTATTCAACCATATTGACCTCAACCAATACTTACCTAAAAAGCATCTTACTTCTTGACATCTCCAATTATAATTCTTGATAAGCAAACCATATAACTAACTGTAACACTGCAGTTTTTTGCCTTTTATAAGCCTCGCCTACTTTGCCGTCTGGCAGAACACAACTGAAGTGTCTTAAATCCGTGTATCCTAGCCTTCGATTCTAACAAACCCCAAATAAACACCACTTTACTTCAATCAAGACTCGGTTCCTCAAATTTTGGGTGCCATTTCCCACAGCTTCATTTCCTCCTTCCCCTGTTGAAACTTTATAGATGGGCATGAGAGAAGCCCTCTAAATCCTGGTTTCCTGACCTCAGCTTCACCCAGGTCCCATTCAGATCTATACTCAAAGACTATAAAGTTGTGCCCCATGTCCTTACTTACCTGCCAACTTGTGGCAAAGTTCCACATGTGATCTTGGACTTAAGTCATTCCCTTAAGAATGAGAACAGAGGGAACACTAACCAGAATTCAGAAATGTATGAATGACTGAAGGAGACATAAATACATCAAGCGCTTACATATATTTTATCTCCTGCATCAACAGGTTTCCATGTGATGAGTGAAGAGAGGCTTGACATTGAAAGAAAAGCAAAAGTGGAATGATTTAGTGGAAAGAAAACTGATCTGGGAGTTCGAATATATGAGTTTTTTACTAGTTTAGCCATATGTATGAACTTGCTTTCCCCTGCTTTTTAAATGTCTTGTCCCTGTAGCAGTTCAGTTTGTTAGAGGGAAAAATCATGATGTAAATTTAAAACAGTCTTCATTTGAGCTGGTTTAAACTTCTGAATTCCCTTCATCTTAAATATACCCATCTCTAGCTCTCTCACTTCCTGATCTTTGCACATGCAAATTTTTTCAGTCCTTAATGCGCAGTTTATCACTTCCTTGTGGAAATCTTCCCTGATCCCTTAAATCAGGTCAAGTGATCTCATGGTTTCTATACCTCATCAGAGCCCTGAGGTTATTTCCTTTTTCTTATCAAAATTCTCCCTTTAAGACCTTAAGCTCTATGAGAATAAAAGCCCCGTCTATTTCATTTGCTTTATACCTCCCAGCCCTAGAACAGAATCCACATAGTTGATGCTCAGTTATATTTGTTGAATGAATGAACAAATGAATGGGTAAGGCTGCATACAAGTCTTTGTATCCAAGGATACAGATCCAAGGAAGACCTGGTTCTTACCCCAAAGGAGCACAGTGTTAAGGCCAAACTAGAATGACTTTAATATAAGGAAAAATAGGTTTCATAGAAGAGGTACAAGAAAGATTCTGTAGGAATTCTGAAGGAAAGGACACTACATTAGAGTTCAAAAAAAGGCTTCTTTAAAAAAGAGGAGCATTTGTGATAGGCCTTAAAGGAATGCTATAAATTTTACAGGCTGAGAAAATTAATATGCACTTAATGTTCAATTTATGTACTTAAACCTATTAAGTACAGGAAGATACTGTTTTGAGCACTAAGGTGATGAGACAAATAAGACGTGGGTCCTGCCTGAAAGAAGCCAGGGATCTAATTGGGAAACACATGGACATACCAAAAGCTTTGTCACAGGCAGAATGTATTCCATGCTAAAATGAACCGTGTAAACAGAGTGCGTTTCAGAGCTCAGAGAAGGACGTGGGGAGGGCATAGAGAAAGAGAAAAAGATGGATTGGTTTTGACTAGGTTTGTCCTTTCATAGGGTGGAGGACAGTAGAGCAAAGCCCTGCAGCTGTAGAATTTAATGAACTTCTTGGAACTTGGCTTTGTTTCCCTAGTTGCTTGGCAACACTCACTCTGGCTCAGGAGACGGTCACCACTGGGAACAATTTTTTAAAAGGCTAAACTTCAAATCCCCCATTAACATCCAGACCACACTTGCAAAATGTTCCTCCAGCTAATTGCCTCTTTGGGCAATGACCTTGGCCATGTTAAAAGCATTTCATCCAAGTTTTACTTTCTCTTTATGTTTGCCACACCCTCATGGGGTCATGGATGGACTTTTTTTAACTTCAGTAACTCCATGGACATTTTGAGCTTGTTTCTTCCAAAGGGAGCTGCGACTGGTTAGAACGCATTTCAGGTGAGATCTATTTATTTCCCCTTTCCCTCTTGGACTCTCACTTGGGAATGATAGGCTGTGCTGCTCTGCAGAGTCCCGGCGCTGCAGGTGCCAAATGGCGTGGCCACTTCAGCCCTTGGGATGCTTCAAGGTTGCTCAGCAGCAGCCCGAGGAGGAGAGAAATTCTTTTGTCTTCAATTAACCTGAGGCTGATATATGGATTCTAATTCCTACCATGGACTCAAATGCACAGTGTCTGTGTAAGTACTTGTTCCAGGGGATTAGAGTATGAGCTGAAGTGTGGCACTTCAGCTCTAGATTAAACCATGAGTCCCTGCAGCTACCAACCCTCAAGAAGCCCTGAAAGGAGCTCAGGGTGGAGAGCAGGAGGGAGGCACTCTGTGCTCTGGGAAAACTGGCAGAACGAGTGTTCAGAGAGTTAGGTATTTTTAGGAGAAGATTTTATGAGCCCAATTCTTGCATCTCCTCGTAGCTAGAAAAGCACCAGAATCCTTCCCAGTGGTGCCTGCTCCTCGTGATGAGTAATAACCTTCATGAGACCAGCAACAAACTTCTGTAAAGTGTGTGCATGGCTGCAGGCACCTCCCCCTTCACCTTTATCACACATATACAAAAGAAAAGATGTCACGGTCATTAGTGAGTGCAGCCACCTCCAAGGGTGAGCCAGTGAGCCCTGAGGGAACTCGGGAAAGAAACAAAAAAAAACACCTGTCATCAGATGGCAGCCACTCCCTATCATGAGCCCTGAGGAAACTCAAGCTGTGAAAACACAGGGTACCAGCTCTAGATAACTGAGGTGCATATCAAAGAAATGACTCAGTGAGCCCAGACTTTTGCATCTTCCCATATATAAAAAAGCCCTCAAGTCCTTAACTGGTATCTAATTATATCTGGTTTTCTGTTAATAAGCAGTAATCTTTTTTTCCTACTACCTGCCCTTTGTTACAAAACTCCCATAATATTCGAGTGGAGTGGTTTTCTCAGGGTTACTTGACATGCTGCCTCCTGGCCTACATCCTCCTTTTGCCCCAAATGAAACTTAACTCTCAACTTTTAGGTTGTGAATTTTTTTTAAAGTTAGCAGGAGCATCGATGTCAATACAACTGCTGACTCCACAAGTGGGAGGTTCCCCTGAGCCATCAGCATCAGAGCATCTAGTTGATGACCACAAACCACTACTCCAGACCACTGGATAGGAAGCCAGTATTAGCCAACAGTTTCTGAAAAGTCTGCGGTTACATCAATGCCTATACAATTTTCTGTGGTTTATAGAATCCTGTTTTCCCCCCGGCCCTGCCCAGATATGTCTGGAAAGATGGGAAAGTTGGTGGGGACCTTTTTTTTTTTTTTTTTCTCGGAAGGGGTGTCTTCTAAGGAGAAAAATTGTTGAATTAGTAATTGATCTGGGATCACAGGATGGAATAATATGACGATGAGGTCATCTTTTTTTTTTTCTTTTTATGGCCTCACCTGCTGTATATGGAAGTTCCCAGGCTAGGGGTCCAATCAGAGCTGCATCTTTGATCTATGCCACAGCCACAGCAACCCTGGATCCTTAACCCATTGAGTGAGGCCAGGGATCTAACCTGATCACAGAGACAACGTCAGGTTCTTAACCCGCTGGTCCACGATGGGAACTCCAATGAGATCATCTTGTATTGCCCAAACCCATCTAGTTCTTACCAAGAGAGAAATGCAATTTACACAAACACCAGGTGACAGCACCAATGCCATCATCCATGCTACTGGCACCAAATGTCTTTGGAATGTCTCCTCATTCTACCAAAAGCTGTCTGCTTTGCGGATGGATTTTGTTGTAAAATCTGGAAGCATTATTAGTTTGGAGCAGGAGGAAACTATAGACAGATGCTAAAAGACACTGAAACATTCATTTTCTTGTTAACCTAAGCATAGCTGGTGCCAAGTCAAAATACAAAATATTTCAGAGCAGAAATAGCATACTCTTCCTGTCTCTGGCATCCTCAAATGTGACCAGTCCACCCAAAGACAACAATTATGCTGAGCAAGTCCTTTGTCATTTGTAAACCAGATGAAAATCTATGGGGGAAAAAAAAATCTTTCCCATAAAAAAAGAAAATGTGACTTTTAGGGCTAATTCATGGGGAGTGTTTGATTTTTCATGCACAGTTTTAAAAATAGATACACTAATATCCATCGCAGGGAGGAAACATTGCCCTCTCCCCTTCCTGGTACTTCTGGCTGGAATAGTCATTAAGACATATTATTAACAGGAGAAAATAAAACTCAACCTTGTACGGAAGGGGGTCCTTAAGAATGTGAAGTCTCAAAGGACAGTCAGGCAATTGAGGTTTATATACTCTCCTGAGCTAAAGAGAAGAGGGTAGGGATCTGGGACTTCAAAGGGGAGGAAGATGATATGGAAATGGGAAGGGCATGTGTTTGGTCAGCAACTGTTTGCCAGGCCACTCAGAAAAGACTTTCTTCTGTACAACAAACTTATCTTTGGTGATAGCTCTCTACTCATTCAGGGTCCTCCTCTAAATTCTTTTAGGAAGTTAAGGGGTGGAGTTAAAAAAAAAAAAACAAGCAAAAAAAAACTTCCTGAGTCTTCTGTTTCTTCTGTCTTACTGCTAGAAATCTCACTATTGACTCTGAGCCACAAAAACACTGCTGACCAAGTGCCACTTCCTTCCATTTCACTGATTCAGTTAACCTTTTTCTCTTGACCGTAAATATCTCACTGTGTGTCTGAGAAACCCTTACCACAATATTTAAAATGCGAATCTCTAAGGAGGGAAGTCTTCTAAACTAGGCATCTCACAGTGGCTCAGTCCATGCTAAAGCTGGCAAGTTCTGGGCACACTCATGTCTCTGGAACGTGCCAGTAATATTACAGGAAAGAAAGATGTGTTGCTGGTGAAGGTGGGGAGGGAGACCCCTCTTGCTTATGGGAAAATGATTATAAAGCATATTACGCTGGTACATATCACACCCATCTGATTAACTCACACCTTTATGTGGTTTCTTTATGACAGCTAAGAGACTGCTAAAGCGGAAAATAAAAGCTATGTATACAAAGACCTAAGATACCACTGAGACCATGCCCTGCAATCACTGTTCTAAGAGTAAGAGCAAATTCACAGGCATCTCCCCCTGGACTAGTCATCATTCTGTCTTCTCAAATTCCTTCCCTGCTCCACACCCTTGGACTCTGCATTCTCTGTACCCACCACATTTTGAAATTGTGTGTAGTAGAAATGTTCCTTTTCTGCATATTTATTTCCAACATCTGAGGAGTATGACTTTTGCTTTTGTGAGCAGGCTTCATCCTGCCACAGCTTCACATGGCATGGGATTCTTCGAGGAACAGACAGAAAGGTCAGACCTTAATTCCAGCTATGGAACTGAAGCAGGAGATAGATGGGCTTCAGGATAGACATTTACAGCCAGCCACCTAAGTATACTTCAATATACAAATGACAGTAGGGAGTTCCCGTCGTGGCACAGTGGTTCACGAATCTGACTGGGAACCATGAGGTTGTGGGACTGATCCCTGGCCTCACTCAGTGGGTTAAGGATCTGGTGTTGCTGTGAGCTGTGCTGTAGGTCACAAACAGGGCTTGGATCCCACGTTGCTGTGGCTCTGGCGTAGGCGGGTGACTACAGCTCTGATTAGACCCCTAGCCTGGGAACCTCCATATGCCGTGGGTGCAGCCCTAGGAAAATAAATAAATAAATAAGAAATAACAATAGGCCCAAAGCAAACAACTGTACTTGGTCCTCTGTGGACATGTTAAATACTGGTCATGGCAGGGGCAGAAGAGGGTTAAGTGGCTAAGATCGACGGATCATATACTTCCTTATCCTCAGGGTCAGGGAGCCCCCAATTCCACATGCACAGAAAGATTCCTCTGGGTTAGAAAGGGAGGGGGTGCCAGGCCATAATAAGTCCTGATAACTGCCCCATAATCCTTTGCTCTGGAATCCATCTTGGCCAAAAGGTGGGCACGCTTATGGGAGAGGGCCCTGGGTCTGGTCAGGTGTGAGAAATACGATAAGATAATTGGCCAAAAGAAAACAAAGACCCAGAAGAAATGTCCTATATAGGTGGTTTAAACCACCTCGCTGGTGTGCTCCTCATTCAGGGTGAGGCCCGAACCCGCACGCCTCCGTTCAGTGTGTATGAATGCTTTGCTTCTGTCTTAAACAGACTACCTCTCTGTGTGTTCTCCCCACATGTGGTATTTTTTAACAATAAATTTTGTACTTGTTTTTATAGTCCTTGCCTGCTTGAAATATTCTTGCTTTAAAAACAGGGAGCAAGAATCAGTGCAACTCTGCTTTTAGCCTCTAGCTAGTCTAGTGGCTAGGATTCCTGGTTTTCATCCAGGCTGTCCAGGTTCAGTTTCTCAGCAGGAAATTCAGATCTAACTCCAAGCCATCACTCACAGCTATCTCTCTGAAACAGCACCACACTCTTCTGGGCATCTTAAAATGCCTTTGGCTGAGCTCTGGCTGGATGAAGCAGAGATGGAAAAGCTTCAGCTGTATTACATTGCCAGAGTCACAAAGATAGGTTTTTGCTTTGTTCTATATCCCCCTTGGAAGAAAAAAAAATGTTTTCTCCTGAGATCTGAGTCTCGACAAAACCCAGTAAATGTAAACTAATGTCAGTTCTGGGTAATCCTCTTCCATCCATCCTATTAACCTGTGGTGGTACTGTGTTGCTTCTATTCCATCCTGAATTGGGCTAATATGGCTCTTAAAATGTTGCAGTGTTCAAAATTCTTAGGCATGCTCAACGGAAAGAGACAATTAATAAGTGTATATTCTATGGCTAAAATCCCACCTCCTCTATAAATCCTTCCAATTAAAATTCTCTCTGTCTAAGCCTTGAATTTCTGCACATGGCACTGATATTTAGTCAAAACATCTCTGACCTAGTTACTCTGCCACTGATGTCCTGTCTCCCCAGGTGGATTTTGGCTTGTAAAAGGGAGAAGCCCTCGCTTTAACTTTCCCCTTCCTTTCTTTCCTTTTTTTTCTTTTGTTTTTTTTTTTTTTAGGGCCACACCCATGGCATATGAAGTTCCCAGGCTAGGGGTCCAATCGGAGCTGTAGCTGCCAGCCTACACCACAGCCACAGCAACCCCAGATCCAAGCAAAATCTTTGACTTACACCGCAGCTCACGGCAACACCAGATCCTAAACCTGCTGAGTGAGGCCAGGGATTGAACCCTTATCCTCATGGATACGAGTCGGGTTCATTACCACTGAGCCACCATGGGAACACCCTTCCTTTATTTTCTAGTAATCCTTGCTTCAATAACCTTATTTAAGCACTCGTTCAATATTTGCTCAATGGATAAAGAATTCTTTTTCTCTTCTCCTCTTCCAGCAGTCCCATCAGACGAAATTACCTCCCTCAACATTTTACACTGTTAAAAAGAAAAACCACAGGCCCCAAATGGTATCCCTAGTGCTAAAGCCCATGACACCAAACCTAGACTTAATACCTGACTTAACTGCAGTTTTAACCTTTCCCAGAAAAGTAATCTCGATCAGCCATTCTGAAATTTTCTGATCAGCGCCAATAAGATAATCTGTCAAGTGGGCTCTCCTCATTCCTGCCCCCGAACCCAGGAAGAAGCAATGGACATGATAAAATCCCTGCCATTCCTTCTTCCCAAAAAGATGCCCTAGAATAAAAATAATTCTTTTGTTTTGCTCATAGCTCCCTTGCCCCACCTGCCTTCTTATAAAAACCTGTTTTGTACAACCCCTCAGAGCAACCTTCTAGTTGCTGGATAGGATGCTGCCCGATTCAAGAATCACCTAATAAAGTCAATTAGATCTTCAAGGTTACTCAGCTGAATTTTGTTTTTTTTCACTTATGATGATGTTTATTTTTTCCATTATAGCTGTTTTACACTGTTCTGTCAATTTTGATTTTTTTTTTTTAAGTACAGATAGAAAACTGTTTATGCGGTTCTATTAATCCTCAGGAGACTCAGTGCAGTGAAAGCAAACAGGCATCATCTGGGCAGGGCTGGCTGGTGACATTCTTAACATGGGCCATTCAGTTTGCTCTTGCCACTCTCGTCCTTCAACCTGGCAGCAACCTTCAGAGAAAGGGAGGGGACAGAACATATTTTCCAGCTACAATGTCCTTGAAAACAGGAGAAACAGATAACACAATGAAGTTACATAAATTATGATTAAAACTGGGACTAAAATCTTGTCAAACGATACTCTTCCTATGACAGTTTGATTGCAAACTTAAAGATCATTCCCATTTAAAAATGGAAAAGAAATCTGATCAGAAAAACAACTGTGACTAATTCTAAGCAGACCAGACATAAAGCATTTATAAAGCATTTGTCCTAAATGTGCCTCGTGTGTTGATGGCTTCATGTGTCCCCCCTCTCCTCACCTGTCTCAGTTCCACTGCATTCGCCACCACACGGTGGCTGGTTATTTACTGTTATTCCCGGCTTCAAAAAATATAAGGATGTACATATAATGTATGACTGGGTCCCTTTGCTGTACAACAGAAATTTGAAGGACCATTGTAAATCGACTCTATTTTAATTAAAAAATAAAGACAAAATGCTTTTAAAAACAAAACCAAAAAAATGTGAAGTCATTATTCTAGGAAATATCTACGGAAAATATTTCCTGTAGATAGAAATATTTTTAGAAATATTTTCCTATCTACAGGAAAATCTACTCAATCGTTTGTAATAACCTAAGTGGGAAAAAAGAATCGATATATTTATATGTGTAACTCATTCACTTTGCTGAACACCTGAAACTAATACAATAGTGTAAATCAACTGTACCCCAATAAAAGTATTTTTTTTAATAACATATTACAAACAAATGGGACTTGATCACTTTTTCCCTGGAAACATCCTTTTAAGAAGATGCAGAAAAACAGTGATGATTAACACAAATGTGTTGTTAGTGACAGAAATTCAGACATCTTCCCAGTCTAGATAGAAAATTTTAAAAAAGGCTGTTTTTCTAATTTAAGGGTAAGGAACTAATGACAATAAGTATTAACGAGGCCAGCTCCAACTGTAATAAATGTCTCTTGAAGATGTAAGAGGTCAAATATTTCTACACACATCACTTAGGGTTGTTTTATTTACAAAGGGAGAGACCACCTCAGCCAGCTATTTGGTGATTTAGTCTCCTGAAATCAAAACAGCTAAAGGTCAGTAATAAATCTTTCCTAAGACTGTGATAATTTTTTCATTTTCGAAGTCTGGGTTTGCCTGAAAATGAACTCCAAATCCATTAGTCATAGGAAATACAATACTTCTCAGCTTTCGTTTTACAAGAGACATTTCAGATGAGTCCAGCAGCTGGCCAAGTGGCCCTGCTCTTCCTGATCCACTGTCTACTCCAGGCTCCCCACCTTTGGTTGTTTCTGCCACCCTATAGGGACCCCTTCTTGATCTCTGTGCCCTTTCATTTTGGCCAAGATGTGGACACAAACTCATTTCTTTTTTTTCCCCTTTAGCACAGCTAAGATAGACTGGAACTTTCACCAAAACGTCTCTAAATACCAATTAAAACCAAACAAAAAAGAAAAGAAAACTCCGTGGCATATAAACTACAGTTTTCTAATTTTATATGTGCTGGTGTGTACCCAGGAATTATAGACCTTGTCCCATTTCTATGCCCTATCTTTCCTAGAGGAAAGATGGCTAAATGGGTGACACATTTAAAGCCTTCTATCTGTGTTCTGACTTTACAATGTTCTGACTCAGGTTCCAATGGGTGGAATCACTTGAACATGCTGACCTCCTCCTAGATGTCATGACTGCATTGTGGGCAAGAGAGTTAGGTTTCCACTCAGTCCCCTGGCCTCTCCCTTCCCCTCCTCACCAGCACCAACAGGGCCTCCTTCTATGCTCTGATAAGTGTAGGCAGCAAAACTTGTCACCCAAAATGATGGCAAATCCTCTCTTAGGCAGGAGGATGAATCAGGCTAAAGAGTGATTATTTTTAAGAAACAGAAGACTCAGGAAGTTTTCCTTGTTCCCTCTTCCCCTTAAGTGCTTAAAAGAAGGTATACAAAGGACTTGTTCTTAGAATAGAGCTATTGGCAGAGATCTCTGCAAAGAATATGGGCCAGGTGTGGTGGGGGAGATCAGAGCCCACCCTGTGCCCATTGTCTCTGCAAAGCTCGGCAAATATTTTTGTATCAAATATTTGCTTTTCCGTCTTCATACATGTCATCTTGGTCTCCTTTGAAGTCCCAAACTACTACCGCCAACATTCTCTTTTATCTTTAGCTGAAGATTGTATCTAAATTGAGGGCTTAGGCCATTTTGATGAGTTGCTTTGTTTTCCTGGATCGCTTCCATGTACACACGTTGTTAAAATTGTTTGACCAGAGTTCCCATTGTGGCTCAGTGGGTTAAGAACCTGACATAGTGTCCATGAGGATGTGGGTTCAATCCCTGGCCTTTCTCAGTGGGTTAAGGATCCGGCATTACTGCAAGCTGTGGCATAGGTCTCAGATGTGGCTCACATCCACCACATTGCCATGGCTGTGGCGTAGACTGGCAGCTCAGCTCCAATTTGGCCCCTAGCCCAGGGACTTCCCTATGCCTCAGGTGCATCCCTAAAAAGAAAAAAAAATAATTTAAAAAATGTGTTTGACCTCTTATTTATCTGTCTCATGTAAATTTAATTCTTAGACCCTGTAGAAGAAAATATTTCTGCCTCTGCCTCAGAGAAATACACACTTTAGTGATGTGATTGATTCCAAGAATGGCCCTGCTGCTGAGGTGAGAGTCTCACACTCCTACATGCCAGAAGATGCCTTCATCCTGTAAAGGTTCAATAATATAAAATAACATAAATGAGAAATTAACATAGCTTTCTCACATCCATAGAGTGAGGGTGGGTGAGGAGATGGGGACAGTTCAAGTGCTGTACCTTCCCGCATAGAAAGCAGAATTAACATTAGAAACTCTGAATTAACATTGGGAACTACACCATTGGGCTCATGCCGTTAAAGTGCTTATCAAAGCCAAGAGGCTGGATGATTTTTCCACCACCATATTGTTTACATAAAATGACCACTACTGATGTATCTGTATAAGATTTCCATCACTAATTATCCTTCCTTTACTCTAGTCTCATGAGTCCAGCTTGCCCAAACCTACACAGGGCTCTGAATTTATTTGATAAGGTTGCATGAGCCTTTGCAAGGACAAGATATATGGAGTCAGTCAGGAGAGACTGGGCTTGCAATGGACAAGGTCAAGTTCCCCAAATAGAAGATTAAATATCTGGTCATTAATGTTTGTCATTGTAAATTCAGTCACTCTAACTGCATAACAAATATCATGAGTAGGAAAAGGAATTAGCTGACGTATGGCAAGGCCTTTTTCCTCTTCAAAAACAACGGGGAATGAGCTGAAACAAAAGGCTGCAATTCTCACTTCTGGCCTGTGAAGCCTGGGAAAGGCAGGATATGGACTTCTGACCTATCAATTCCACCCAGTTCACAAACATGAATTCAGACAGAAACAAAGTGTTTTCTATCTGTTGGAAAAAGGAAGCAGCTCTAGAAAACATTTCTTGCTCAGTTCTCAAATATCTAATTGAATTCAGGAGCGTTTACTTGGAATAAACTATGCTTACAAGAATGAAGCGATCAACTTGGAATCATTCTGCCACCCTCCTCAACCCCTTTCACCAAAAGGATTTGCTCTAGCTTGTTCCTTCCCGCCCTTGTTCCAAATTTTGTTCCCAGCCTGCTACTTAAGCCTTCAATTTCCTTCATCCTTGCTATTTTCTTCTACTACTAAAACAAAAACAAACCAAAACTATCATTCCTGTTTTCCTGTCAAAATAACCCAACCCTGCTCTCCATCATCAGACTTTCCTACTAGGCCCATACCCACACCCGGCCTTGTTGAACAGGCTCACACTGATTGCCCTTCATTTATTCTAACAGAAACTTGCTATCTTTTCTTTCTTTCTTTTTCTTTTTCTTTTTCTTTTTTTTTGTCTTTTTTTTTTTTTTTTTTGGTCTTTTTAGGGCATATGGAGGCTCCCAGGCTAGGGGGTAAATTGGAGCTGCAGGCCACGGCCATAGCCACAGCCACAGCAATGCCAGATCCCAACCATGTCTGTGACCTACACCACAGTTCATGGCAGTGCCAGATCCTTAACCCACTGAGCGAGGCCAGAGATTGAAACTGCATCCTCATGGAAGCTAGTCCAATTCGTTTCCACTGAGCCACAAAGGGAACTCCCATTGTTCCATTTTCCTATGGCCACTGAACCAACTTTTGACTCTCACCAAAATCTCTGGTGTTGCAATCAAATTTTTATCACTCAATCTATTTTAATTACACAATGCCCAGTTTAACCTTGAATGCAGATATTTCAATCGTTCCTTATAATCCACCCATTCATTCATTCTTCCAACAAATATGTATATACACATATATACATATATATATATGTGAAAGTTCCAAGGCTAGAGGTCTAATCAGTGCTGCAGCTGCCAGCCTACCCACAGCCACAGCAACCAGGGATCTGAGCTATGTCTGTGACCTATACCACAGCTTAAGGCAACACCTGATCCATACATAACCCACTGAGTGAGGCCAGGGATTGAACCCCCATCTTCATGGATACTAGTTGTGTTCATTACCACTGAGTCATATGGGAACTCCCCAACAGATATATTGCAAACATTCACTATGCGCTAAGTACTCAGATATGACTGAGGAGGAAGAGAGGTATAACTTCTACCTTCTTGGAGTTTGCAGTCTAACGTAAAAGACATATTAAACAAGTAAATGAACAAATATGTAATTATAAAATAACAAATTAAGATCTATGAAAGGTACAAGAGAACATATGGGGGATATACTTTAGATTGGGAGGGTCCCTCTCTGAGGGAATGGCATTGAAACTAAGGTCTGAAGAATGAAGAGGAATAACATGAATGTAGGGCCTGAGATAAGACAGGTCTGTTTGGAGAAAGGCCAGTGTGGCTGGAGCCAAGCAAGAAAATGGCTCCAAAAGACCTTGGAGGGTCAGATAGGATTCTAATCATGCAAGATCTTGTTGACCATATTATGGTATCCGAAATAGGTTCTGGATGCAGTGGAAAGTCATCGGGAGTTTTAAGCCAATTAATACAATAAAATTTGCATTTTAAAAGGCCTCTGGATTTGTGGGTGGAAAATGAAATAAAGAGGGCAAGAATAGAAGTAAGAAGAACTATTAGGAGGCTATTGTAGTTATTATAACCAGAGATAATGATGGACTGGACCAGAGAAATGGTAGAAGAGAGAGAAATGTATCTTGGAAGTAGAATCAACAGAATATGAGACTACATTAAATAAAGAATCTAAAAGCAGGAAAGAAATCAAGGGTGATTTCTAAGATGCCCACCTGGCCCCTAGGTGGCTGATGATATTACATACTAATATGGTCATGATGGAGAGATTGGGTAGTATTTTTTTTTTAATTTAACTGAGTACATTCGCAGATCTAATTGGTTTTATTCAACAATTCATGCAAATAGAAAGAACTGTGAAGAGCTCTACAAGATGGAAGGCTTTTATAGTCAGAGGGGATGGGACAAGGATGTCATAAGGAAAAGAAAGAACTATTTCAGGCAAGATCACCTTCCTTTTGGGGAAGGTATGGGTCTATGTTGCAGATTACTTCACTAGTACTGACCAGAAAATTCCAGACTGACTGGTTAAAAGTCACAGTCCTGGGAGAGGCCGAAATTGTAGTTAGGTTAAGTATTAAGATTTGGTCTGCTGACATGGTGCTGAGCACAAGCGACTTCATTTGGGGCCTCTTTCTTTGTAACTGTAGCTATCGGTCAGGTATGGCAGGCAGAGTAGATAAAGAAATCCTCTTGGGGAGTTGCCATCATGGCACGTCAGAAATGAATCCGACTAGGAACCATGAGGTTACAGATTCAATCCCTGGCCTTGCTTGGTGGGTTAAGGATCAGGAATTGCCTCGAGCTGTGGTGTAGGTTGCAGAAGTGGCTCGGATCTGCTTTGGGCTGTGGCATAGGTAGCTCTTACTCAGCCCCTAGCCTGGGAACCTCCATATGCCACAGCTGCAGCCCTAAAAAGGAAATAAAATTAAAACTAAAATTAAAAAAATAAAATAAAATAATCTTGGTACACATTAAATTTGAGATGCCTCTGAGATTTCCAAGAGGAGATGGCAGGTAGATGGTCCTGCCCACCCTCTGCCATATCTGCCCAGCCATTTTCCAACTCTGGAATACTTTTAGTATCATCTACATACTCTGTACTTGGGCTCAGGCTATGGTATGCCAGAGAAAAGATCTAGAACCATGAAAATCTGACTTACTGGATGTATGGCAGAGATGGCTGGCTGCCCACCAAAGCTCTGTGACCCCCTTTCTTAGAAAACACTTTTAGCTGCAAAGCAGCTGCTCAGAGAGCTTTAAAGACAAGGTAGGATGACTGCAGGTGAGGTACGCCACTTCCACGGAGGTGGTTAGGACATGAGTTTACCTTCTTTATATTGTCTCTTTTCCCTCCTGAAAGTTGGAGGGAAGGCCAATAGGGTGACTTTGGAAGCCGCCTGTTGACGATGATGCAGACATAAGAGCAGGAGCCCGAGTCCCCAAATCCCTGCCTGATGGAAAGCTGACCATGCAAACAACCTTTTTGGATTTTACAAAATGAAGAAAGCAGCTTCCACTTATTAAGCCGCTGAAATTTAGAGCTTACTTGTCATAGCAGCTAGCATATCTTAACATAATTAGCATCCATTTCCCATCGGACTTCAATTGTTGCTTAAATATCTTTTGTGTCAGGAGTTAGAGTGGGATCTGATTTATATATTTTTGCAGGAACTCTGGGACATTAATATAGACCATTTAGTCCCTGCAGGTAAATGCCATAGAGATTAATGGAAACTGAGAATAAATTTCCTGGATACCTAGATTTTAAATCTATATAAGAGAGAAAGAAAGAAGCGGGGGGGGGGGGGGGGAAGGGAGAGATAGAAAGAAAGAAGGAAAGAAAGAAAGAAAAAAAGAAAGAGAGAGGGAGTTCCCGTTGTGGTGCAGTGGTTAACGAATCCGACTAGGAACCATGAGGTTGCGGGTTCGGTCCCTGCCCTTGCTCAGTGGGTTAATGATCCGGCGTTGCCGTGAGCTGTGGTGTAGGTTGCAGACGCGGCTCGGATCCTGCGTTGCTGTGGCTCTGGCGTAGGCCAGCGGCTACAGCTCCGACTCGACCCCTAGCCTGGGAACCTCCATATGCTGCGGAAGCGGCCCAAAGAAATAGCAAAAAGACAAAAGCAAACAAACAAACCAAAAAAAAAAGAAAGAAAGAAAGAAAGATTGATTGATTGATTTAAAACTGCCCAGAACATTGCTCACAGGCAGGAAGAAAGTTCAAGTTTTATCACAGGGGGGTGTAACACAAATACTCTCATTCAGGTATTTATGAATAGGAGAATTTGGTTATAGGCAAAAGGGGCTAGATCTTTTTAAAAAAGGGATCAAAAGAAATATGATTGCTTAAAGGTTGGATATTCTAAATTAACCTGAAAGATGTCACAATTCCTGTGGAAACGTTCATCCACTTGGAGTGGTGAGAAATTCAGATCTCAGTGAAGTGGCTACTGATGCCTCTGGCAGGATGGGAACTGTGGGAGCTGCAACCAGAGCAGTACCATAGTGGAGTCAACACAGTGCTGACCACCCGGAGTGAAGGCAGAGCCAGTACTGGTGGCTAGTGGTCAGGGTGTAACAACAGGAAAGTAAGGCCAAGGAAAACAGCAACACAGGGAAAGTCACCAGAACCCCCTGGTGTATGGTCCCCTCTGTCTCGACTGCCGTCATACAGTTTCTTGTAATAGACGGTTGGAACAAAAGCAAGAGGGAGAGAAAAAGGGCAGGACAAAAATAACTTTTATAGCAAGAAACACTAAAAATATGCGGCCAGGTTTTTCCTAGGATCTTAATATAAATCCTCTATTTTTTTTTTCATCCTTTCCTCCTGTAGTTCATCTATTTTTAGAAACAAAGGCGATGTATTTTCTTGAGTCCTCTGCTCCGTTTCCAAGGTACTGTCATGACTTCTTGCTGTAGAATGTAGATGGTACAGCTCCACATGCCTCCACGCTTCCCACATGCCCACCCTTGCACAACTTCCCAATCCACCTGACAGAGGTGGAATAATTCAGTGCTACCCCACTGTATTTCTCCCTCAGTTTATTCCTGTCCAAAGCCATAATCACGTATGTCACTCAGGTGGACATATTTCTCTTATTTCCCTTCTCTGTCTTCCTCTTGGGTCTTGTTCCTCCATTATAACCTGTCATTAACTGCCTTTATTTATTTATTTTTTTAGTCCTGCCTGCAACTTGTGTAAGTTCCTAGGCCAGAGATCGAACCCACATCACAGCAGCAACCCAGGCTGCCGAAGTGACAACGCTGAATCCTTAACCCACTGCGCCACAAGAGAACTCCCTCACTGTCTTTTCTTAACTTTAAACCCCAAATCAGTTCTGTGTGACTTGGTGCCCACATATGTATTATTCTATTTTTCTTCTTCCTTTAAATATAAAACTCTACAAGTGCTGCTTTTCTTTTTCTTTCTAGGTCTAGAGCTGAACTATTTACTTCCCCAAAGGGTGTCCATTTCCCTGACAATGACGCAATTTTCATGTAGTCTTCAAATCCTAATTTTTCCTCCTTTCAATCTCTCCTTCCCATCCCGCTGCCCATAATTCACAATTTAAAGTCATTAACCCCTTAAACTGATTATTGATTTGGTTTTTAATGCATGTTTATTTATATCTAATTCTAGTTATCAGGTTCATCAGTTCTTTCAAGTTTTCTTCCTCCCATAGGTCTCAAGGAATCATCATCTAGGTTGGAGCTAAAAAAATCTTTCTATATTTCATATCCAATTATATTAGATTATATGATTTCTCCTATTTATTTAAGGGCCACACTCACGGCATATGGAAGTTCCCAGGCTAGGAGTCAAATTGGAGCTACGGCTGCCAGCCTATACCACAGCCACTGCAACGCCAGATCTGAGCTGAATCTGTGTCCCACACCGCAGCTCACAGCAACACGGATTCCTTAACCCACTGGGTGGGACCAGGGATAGAACACATGTCCTCAAGGATACTAGTCGGGTTCTTTACCACTGAACCACAATGGCAACTCCTATTTACCCCTTTTAAATTGTTAAATGATTCTCTAAAACCTAGGGTAGATTGTCAGGTCTTAGAGGTGAAGATGCCCCGTTAAGTTTTATGGCTTCGCTGTTCTTCTCTTCCTTAGACTGAGTCACCATTCCTCTCATTCCTTTTCTATCAGCTGAGGAGTGGGTTAGTGATTAATGTCTAGCTTGGATGTAAAACAGATACACTCCCTACAGTAAACAAGGTCTGTAGGGATGTTACTCCCTTAAGTCACAGATGTGAATCAATGGCCATATCAAAGAATGCATTGACGTCCACGCTCCTACACTAACTACATGAGTTGTTATCCTGCCTCACAAGACCCCCCTCCTCAGTTTCAATTAATGTGCTAAAGTGGCTCACAGAACACAGGAAAACATTTTACCACTAGATTACTGGTTAATTATAGAAGGATATAACTCAGGAGCAGCCCGATGGAAAAGAAGCATCATGCAAGGTATGCAGGAAGGGACACAGAGCTTCTATTTTTACTCCCTGCATCTGTGGGTGTTCACCAACACAGAAGCTCTCTGAACCTCATCCTTTTTAGGTTTATTATGGTACCATCATGGCACAGGCATGATTGATTAAATAAATGGCCAAAAAACTCTCTTCAGAGTCAAACAAAAAAAAGAAAAAGAAAAAGAAAAAAAAAAAAAGAAAACTCTCCTCAGCGTTCTCCGCAGGTGTGTTTCCTGAACAGGGTCAGACAAAAATGTATTAACTAATCCTGGAAGAGTTCCTTTCCGTTACCCACAATGCAGGTAACTATAATTGATAATTGGGTATTTATTAGTTAGCACGGTGGGGTTTTTTCCCTACGTCATCTTTATCCCCTCACTCAGAACACACCCATTTTATATAAAGTACTATTTTCATCATTTACACCTCACCAAATCAGTAAACACCACCAAAACCTCAGCTTCTTATAAATACCTGATAAGAGCATTCTCCAAAAGGCCAAAGAAAAGTATGAACCAGGTTCATTCAGTCCCTCAGAATCTGAAGGGGAGGAATCAAATCAGTAAACTACTTTCTTCTTTGTGCATATGAAGAATGCCACCGTGGTAAGTCCAAAATCGTCAGCTCAACTACTTCTGTCCTTGTAATATCCAGAGCCACAAGTTGTGGCCAAGGCGAGGTAAATGAGGCATTCATCACTGGCATAAAATTTAAGGCGACGTCAAATACTCGATAATCAAGATAAGTAACATTTTAGCGCAACGTTTTTAAAGATTATTATTGCATAAAACCTCATGATAAACAGCTCAGTAGAAAAATGCCAGTTAGCCTCATTCTTGCTGAAGTATATAACATCATTGCAATATTAAGATTTACAACAAATATATATTTTGCTCTCTGGCTATAGTTTCTGGATTCCAATTCCTCAAATCCTCGGGTTTTCCTTAGTGAGAAGAGCAATGGGAGTGTCTTTTGCTATAAATATTTGGTCCGATGCCCTCAGTTCCTGAAATGGCTCAGAGCCATAAAGTGAGGTGATTTGGGGAAAGTTGCTAAGCATGGGGGCTGGTTGTCAAGGGAACAAAATGGTGATTACAGTGTTCAGAACTTTGAGCCCCATTCTCCAACCTCACAAGTGGTGGTAAATTGAAGGATGTCAGCTGTATGTTCATCATCACTGGGAAACCCACTAGTCCTGCTCAGGATTTTGGAAGTGTATCCTAATTGCCTGGATTTTCCCTAGATGGGTTCTAGGTGACTAGTCATCAAATGTGGTTTACTATGCTCCTCTTTACTTGGCCAAAACAAAAAATAGTAGCATTAGCTAAGATGCCTTGGTTAGACATTCTGTGACCTTTAGGAGCCAATGTTAGGTTTCCATGGGGATGACCACTAATTTCTTCCACCTTCTCCACTAGGCTGGACCCTAAAAATACCACAGCTCTTCTAATCATCCCATGAACCCATGTTACTCATAAAAGATAGAAACTACATAGCCAGCCTGACAATAACTTTGGGTTACTCTTTCATACAAATTCTGAAATTGGGAATAGGGGCACCTCCGGGACGGTTGGGAGGGCTGTGGAAAGCAGGGCTTGTGAGAGAGGGAAAACATTTCTAGCAGAACCTCTACTAATTGGCTCTCAAGGGTTGCTCCCTCCTGGAGGAAGTAGGCTTGATCCTTTCTTGGTACCTGTTGTGAATAGCCTGTGGCCACAAACTAGACCTAGTAAATTGCATGATAAAGGAAACAGATTTATAGCAGCCTATCTGAGCCATTCCCAAGGAGGACCTGGAGCAGTGATCAATCAGGCCAGTGATGGAATTTCGGGTCTCAGGAGGCAGGAGCTGTGGCAGAGGGCCCTAATCTCCAGAGGACCAGGGATCTCATTATTAGAGACCACGCAGGGATTTGAGTGGCAATAAATAGCTGTATGACCAAAGAACTCAGGAATACTTGAATTATGCCTCGCCAAATATGCCCCACCTTCCTTGTCAACTGTCTAATCTCGATCTCTACTCTCTTAGCCTGACTTCCAAACGGGGAGACATAAGGTCGGGAAATGACCTAGTGAGAGACTGGCCTCCTAGTTCCTTGAGCTCTGTAACTCCAGTGACCTCCTCCTCACTCAGTGACATCCAGCCCCCTCACCAATGGCCATCCTAGGCTTGGTCATTACCAAGAACTGTTTTATGTACTGAATAAAAAATTCAGATATGCCATTCTGTGACTGCAAAATTTTGTCTTTCCAGTTGGTTCATTCTCAATAGTCTCCTGCCACTGAAGTCATTTCCCCCCCACCCCAATATCATTAGCTCCTCTTCAAAAACTGAGTCAGTGTATGCATATCTATCTTTTATCAAAATCTTAAACTGTTTGCCCTTATGTCCATTTATCACATTCTTCTTACAAAATCCAAACTTCAAATGAATCAGAGCACAGCTGTTCTATGCCAGTGGAGCTCTGGGGGGCAGGGGGTACATAAAAGCAAGCATATTGGCATACATTTATGACACTAACTTCACTTGGGCCCTCAGCTCTGACCCTCTAGAAATTCTAACTTTCTTCAATAGAGTTGCTCTTACACTTTCTACATTTTATTTAAAATGTTTTACTAAAAATATGGAGTTCCCATCGTGGCTCACTGGAAACAAATCTGACTAGCATCCATGAAGACACAGGTTTGATCCCTGGCCTCGCTCAGTGGGTTAAGGATCTGGCGTTGCCATGAGCTGTGGTGTAGGTTGCAGACACAGCCATGGCTCAGATCTGGCATTGCTGTGGCTGTGGTGTAGGCCAGAGATGTGGGCTACAGCTCTGATTCGACCCCTAGCCTGGGAACCTCCATGTGCCGCGTGTGTGGCCCTAAAAACACAAAAATAAAAGGACTACCTTCTCTACCTTCCTGGAAATGCAGACCTCCCTACCTCTTCTTTTTCTTTGAGGAGGTGCTCTTCTTACTTCAGTGGGAAAACAGAAGCTGTAACAAAGGATACAACCAACCAGCATGCCCACCCATTCTTTCCTTTTTCCCCATAAAATAGAGATGTCCATTCTCCTATCTGAGGTCTTTCCCCAAGCTGAGCTCTGAGTCTCATCCTTAAGCAGTCTTAAAGGGCCAGCATGATCGTCCTATTCCTTCTCTCTATGGCAGAGGCTTCTTTTGCTGGAGTATCAGAACACAAAGCTCACCCTGCCAACCTAAGATGAGGCTGCAGTGATAGTCAAGAAATAAGACTTGTTTGTAAAGCCCCTGAGATTTGAGGATTGATTGCTATGAAAGCCAACCTACCTCCACCCAACTTCCCTGTGGTCCTGTGATGGACCACATCAAGTTCTTGCAGCTTCTTTTTAAAGGATTTTTTAAATTGAGTTACAATTAACACATAATATTATGTTAGCTTCAGGTGTATGACATAGTGATTTAGTATTTTTGTATACATTATGAAATCATCAATAAGACCAGTTTCCAGCCATCATGATACAAAGTTATTACCGTGTTGCTGACTGTGTTACCTATATACATACATAGTTCATCCTCATGACATATTTATCTTACAGCTGGAAGTTTGTACCTCTTAATCCCTTTCAAATATTTCATCTGTTCCCTCACACCTTCTCCTCTCCGGCAGCCACCCGTTTGTTCTTAGTATAAGTCTGCTTTTGTTTTATTTGTTCATTTGTTTTGTTTTTTAGATTCCACATATAAGTGAATGCATATGGTATTTGTTTTTCTCTGTCTGACTTATTCCAGTTAGCATAATACTCTGCAGGTCCATTCATGTTGCTGCAAGATTTCATTCTTTTTTATGGCTGAGTAATGTGTATGTGTGTGTGCACGTGTGTGTGTATCACATTTTCTTTATCCACTCCACTTACCTTATGGACTTATGGACGCTTAGGTTGCTTCCACATCTTGGCTGTTGTAAATAATGCTGCCATGAGCATGGGGGTACACACATATTTTTCTAATTAGTGTCTTCATTTTACTTGGCTAAAAACCCAGAAATGGAATTGCTGAATCATATGGCAGTTCTATTTTTAATTTTTCAAAGAATCTCTACACTTTTTCAAAATGGCACTACCAGTTTATATTCCCACCAAAAGAGAATTCTTTTTTCTCTACATTCTTGCCAATACTTTTTTCTTGTCTTTTTGGTAATAGCCATTCTGATAGATGTGAGGCTATATCTCACTGTGGTTTTCATTTGCATTTCCCTGAAGATCAGTGATTTTGAGCACATATTCTTGTACCTATTGGCTATATGCATGTCCTCTTTAGAAAAAAATGTCCATTCAAGTTCTCTGTCCATTTTTCAGTTCAGTTGGGGTTTTTGTTTTGTCTTGCTTTTTAGAAATTGAGCTGTATGAGTTATTTTTATATTTTAGATGTCAACTCCTTATCAAATACATTATTTGTAAATATCTTCTCCATTCAGTAGATTGTCTTTTCATTGGTTGGTGGTTTTCTTCACCGTGCAAAAACTTTTTAGTTGAATATAGTCCCATTTGTTTATTTTTACTTGTGTTTTCCTTGCCTAAGGAGACATAGCCAAAAAAAGATTGCTAAGACTAATGTCAAAGAAATAACTGCTATGTTTTCTTTTAGGAATTTTATGGTTTCTGGTCTTACAACCTTTAATCCATTTTGAGTTTATTTTGGCATATGGTATAAGGAAATGATCTAGTTTCATTCTTTTGCATGTAGCTGCCTGGTTTTCCCAACACCATTTATTAAAGAGACTATCTCTTCCCCACTGTATATTCTTGCCTCCTTTGTCATAGATCAATTAATCATATGAGCATGAGATTATTTCTGGACTCTATTTTGTTCCATTGATCCATATGTCTATTTTTGTGTCAGCACCATACAGATTTGATTCTTCTGGTTTTGTAGTGTAGTTCCCAGTCAGAGAGCATGATACCTTGTTTTGTTCTTCTTTCTCAAGATTTCTTTGGCTATTCAGAGTCTGGGAAAAATGCCATGGGTTTGATAAGATTTGATAAGGATTGCATTGAATCTGTAGATTGCTTTGGGTAGTATGGACACTTTAAGGATATTGATTCCGTCTAACCCTTAAGGACAACGTATCTTTCCATTTATTTGCGTTGTCCTCCATGTCTTTCCTTGAATTCTTATAATTTTCAGAGTACAAGTCTTTCACCTCTTTGGTTAAAAATATACCTAGGATGTGCAGCTTCCAAAGGCATCCTGTGAACTCCCTGGTTCAATTCCTCCCCTGAGGCTGGCCTGGACACTCTGAGCCCCTTCCAAAGGCCTGTGCTTCAGATGTCTGTCCCTTGTAAGTTCAGTCCACACCCTCTCTGACTGACTTTTTCTGATAAAAATCTTCACTATCCATGACCACCTCCCTCCAAAAAATTTTTCTTCAACAAATATACTACATAATTCTAAGAGAAACTGGAAGAAGAAAAAATATAATTATTCCTTTGAGACATAGCCTTATTTCCTTCATCATCCTCACCCTAAGCCACTGTTGTCCCAGGGCATTGCATGTAGCATCTCTGAAACTTTCTGTTTCCTGCTTCCTTGCTTGGCCTGATTCATTAGGACCATAGAGAAGGTGGCACACTCGCTCATGGCGTTTCTCTCACACCTGTTACAGAGAGAAGCTCTTAGTATCAGAGGGTCTGTAGCAGTATTAGGAGAACAAGCCTTCTCTCACACCTCTTTTCCATCCCCACTCAAGTCCTGAGCTGAGGTTCCCTCTCATGTGTTGGAAAGAATACATCAGGTGAGCCTCCTACCTCAGCCTCTTCCTCTAAGATCTCTGTCATTCTTATTTGAGTAGTCTACCACGAAGGCCACACCAACCACCACCCCAACAAAACAACAAAAAAGCGAATTATTTCACGTGTCAAAGTCTCAATCAGTCCTTTGTAAGTGGAATCTGTCCCATATGTAACAAGCCTGGCAAGATTCCTGGGGTAGATAATTTGACATAACAACCAAGGTGATCACAGCAATCCTCTCTGTGGCTTAGCCTGACAAACCACAAGCAAATTAGAAGAGCATTTTGATTGGCTTCTGCTGCGAAACAATACTGAAATTTCGTTGCCTAAGATGACAACTTACAGGAGTTCCTGTTGTGGTGCAGAGGAAATGAATCTGACTAGGAACCATGAGGTTGCGGCTTTGATCCCTGGCCTTGCTCAGTGGGTTAAGGATCTGGCGTTGTCGTGAGCTGTGGTGTAGGTCACAGACATGGCTCAGATCTGGCGTTGCTGTGGCTCTGTCGTAGGCTGGCAGCTGTAGCTCCGATTCGACTCCTAGCCTGGAAACTTCCATCTGCCGCGGGTTCAGCCCCCAAGAGTCAAAAACAACAACAACAAAAAGTCAAATACCTCCCTAGAATTACGAAAACATAAACATATATTTTAATATGTGTTAACATCTGCATTGTGGAAAATCTGCAATTGCATTATATCACATGATAGCTGTTATCCACATGTGGCTATTGAGCACCTCAAATACAGCTAGTTCAAATTTAGATGTGTTGTAAATAGAAATATATATATTTGCATTTCGGTAAATAATATAATGGGCCAAAAGAAAACAAAGACCTGGAAGAACTGTCCTATACACCTGATTTAAATCACCCTTCTGGCACCCTCCTCATTCAGGAGGATGCCTACACCTTCACTCCTCTTTTGGGTGTGTATTACTGCTTTGTTTCTGTCTTAAATCTCTGGGTCCTCTCCTACATGTTGTGCTGTGTCTTTAATAATAAAATTTGTACTTAAGATACAGGATATCCTTTGTCCTAAAGGATACTTCAGGAACATTTTCCTTATTCTGCCATTACAGCTTCTTTTCCAATAAGGAGGTGTCAACTAAAAAAATATGCACAACCTAAAAAGTTGAGAGTAATGTTTTACTTGGTTTATAAAATTGAGGACTTTAGCCTGGGAGCCTGCATCGCAAGTAACCCTGAGAAAACTGCTCTCAGGAGGCGGGGGGGGAGGGGCGCGCGGCGGGGTGGGGGTGCGGGGGGCGAAGCGGCTAGGATATACAGGAGTTTTGCAACAAAGGGCACTAGTAGGAACAAAAGATTACTGCTAATAACAGAAAACTAGATATTCCATGTTAAGGAATTTAGCACTTTTCTCTGTATGGGAAGATGCAAAGATCTGGGCTTACTGAAACCTTTCCTTTGACATACAGCTCAGCTAACTGGGGCCAGTATCCTGTTTTCACCGCCTAGTTTCCTCGGGGCTTGGTAGGAGAAGGGGTGTCACTGATGGCAGCCAGCTGGCAGGTATTCTTTGTTTCCTCCTTCAGTTCCTTCAGGGCTGAGGTGCTGACCCTTGGAGGTGGTGGCAATCACAGATGACTGTGATTATCTTTTGTTTACTGATAAGGCATTTAGTCTTTTATGTCTCAGAAGTTAACCCCATGGATCAACCCTCTCATGAAAGGGTCTGCCCTGCAGCAGAAACGGAGGGTGCTATTGCTGGATATTTGGAACTAAACCACAATGGACCTCACGGTGTTAAGCACTTCACTTAAAATCCTCCACAGGATTCTCAGAAAAACCTTATTCAAGGGTTGTGATCAGCCTCATTTGCAGATGAAGAAAGAGACTGCCAAATTAATAAACTCTAAGTAGAAAGACTAAATAAATAGAGCACACAAGGTCATTCAATGAGTGAAGTACAAAATCTGTGCTCTTAATGACATTCTATTTTCTGTCCCACTTATTTGGCAGTTGTATTAGATATGTATCTGTGTATGTGTGTGTTGTTTATCGATGTCAGTGGATAATAAATAGGTGGACAGATCTTTATTCTAACTTTTGTATCTTGAGAGCAGGGAGCATATTTCATACATTTCATACATTTCCATGCTGCAGATGCATAGCATGTTCCTCCAAAAAGTTCCAAAATACATATTTTTACAGAGGTGATGTTGTTACCTATACAAATGTCTAAAGCTAAAATGTAATCTTCCCTGAGCCTCATATGAAATACATTTTCATTAACACAATAAAACTCAAGATTGTTGCCCTAACCTCCATTGAGAATATTAAAGAGCATTCTTGTATCTCATTGGGATACTACGGCACAACGTTTAGGTAATTAACTCAAAATAACAGGCAGAGTATGGTGAATTTCGAAAGATAGCAGAAAATATGTACTATACATACAAAGAGAAAGAATAACACGGAGTTCAATGCTTCAGGAAAACGCCTCCTAGGGGCAGGAATTGGAATTGGAGAGGTAGCTGCCTTGGTGAAAGGCATTTTATATTCCCGGAAAATTCTATTAGCAAAGGTGGAAGGTCGCAAAACACATGGAAATATTCATAGTTGGTTAGTAGACTAATTTTTTTTTTTTTTTGCTTTTTAGGGCCATACCTGTGGCACATGGATGTTCCCAGGCTAGGGGTCCAATTGGAGCGACAGCTGCTGGCCTATGCCTCAGCCACAGCACAGCAGGATCTGAGCCACATCTGTAACCTACACCACAGCTCAGGACAATGCTGGATCCTTAACCCACTGAGAGAGGCCAGGAATTGAACCCACATCTTCATGGATCCCAGTCAGGTTCATTAACCACTGAGCCACAAAGGGAATTCCCGGTAGACTAATTTGACTTGAGGATCATATGAGGGAGAAATGAGAGACAGACTATAAAAATAAGTTGGGATCAGCGTATGACGGGTTTTAAACAGCAGACTTAATTAAAGACCGTTATTCCATAAACAATGGAGGGATTTTTAAGGGAATGAAAAGGAGAGTTTATCTAAAAAATAATTGAATAACTCACAAGACTTACTGACCACTGACATATGGCCTTTTCTTCATCGACTGAGTCCAAATGGAAAAAGAAATTCAAAAATGAACATGGAAGGAGTTCCCGTTGTGGCTCAGTGGTTAATGAATCCGACTAGGAACCATGAGGTTGCGGGTTCAATCCCTGGCCTTGCTCAGTGGGTTAACGATCCGGCGTTGCCGTGAGCTGTGGTGTAGGTCACAGATGCAGCTTGGATCCTGCGTTGCTATAGCTCTGGCGTAGGCCGGTGGCTACAGCTCCAACTGGACCCCTAGCCTGGGAATCTCCATATGCCGCGGGAGGGGCCCTAGAAAATGCAAAAAGACGCCCCCCCCCCAAAAAAAACATGGAAGATTGATAGAATAATACAACACACACACAAAAGAATTTACTAAAGCCAGTAAAAAAAAAAAAAAATCCTCAGGTTCAATTCTCAGCCAAACACTTGAAGATGTTTATAATCCTGTATTGACTCCTTTGCCTTTCAGCCTTCTCTAAATTATTTTCATCTTTTTGCAGAAAAAAAATTCAAAATAAAGTCATCTCCATATCCTCTTTAGATATTAACTCAGATTAAAAATATTTAAGGAAAAGGGACAAATCACATAAATTAAATGATGTATTAACCAATTACAATGTGTAGACTTTGGATTCTAATTGAAACAAATAAATGCTTACAAAAACACTTAGAAAGCAATCAGGGAGTTCCCGTTGTGGCTCAGCAGCCCAAATAGCATCCTTGCGGATGCAGGTTCAATCTCTGGACTCCCTCAGTGGGTTAAGGATCTGGCGTCACCACAAGCTGTGGCATAGGTCACACACACAGCTCAGATATGGCGTTGCTGTGGTGTAGGCTGGGCAGCTGCAGATCTTATTTGTTTGACCCTAGCCTAGGAACTTACATATGGTGAAGGCACAGCCCTAAAAAGAAAAAAAGAAACAAGATAATCAGAAAATTTAAATACTAACTAGATATTTGATATTATGAAATTATTATTTAATTTTAGATATAATAATAGTTTGTGGTTATGTTTTTAAAAAAGAATGCTTACCTTTTAGAGATACATACTGAAACATTTAGAAGTGAAATAGTATATTTAAGATATCCTTCCAAATAACTCAGAGTGGGCAAGGTGGGTTTGGATATGGATAAAACATGAATGCAATGAGTTGATAATTGCTGAAGCTGGCTAATAAGTACATAGAATTTTGTACATGTTTTAAATTATCCAAAAGATAAAAAAGAAATAATATTGTCTAATAAAGAATAACCTTTAATGCATAGACATTCATTTACACAGAACATATTAAAATGTTCCAGTCATATTTCTCCATGGAGTCCTATAGGTAATGCCAAGGGTTTTCAATGTTGATTAGTTTATGAAAATTACCAAACTACAAAAAAATAAAACTTTACATTTATAAAACGTCTCCGATTAGACCCCTAGCCTGGGAACTTCCATATGCTGCGGGTAAGGCCCTAAAAGGACAAAAAGCCAAAAAAAATAAATTAAAAATAAATTATAAGAATTTGTGAGTTCATACTTGTATATAAGAAAGTGAAATTGAAACTGACAGTACGAATGGGCTGAGCCCAGCCAAAACCCAGGTTGGGACTTGAACCCACAGTTTTAAATAGAATCACTTACCCGGTGTCTGGACTTTCTGAGGTTCAGGTTCTTTATGCCTCTGTGCAGAAGGAATTCAGCGAGAGGCAAAGTGATAGGCAAGAAATAATTTATTAAGATAGGATGCTTGTGAGAAACACAAGTGGGCAGGCACAGAGGCTCTGCCCCAGGATCAGGTGGGCTACAGTTTTATCATCTAAGGGGAATAGGGGTGGGAAAAGGCCACCTCTTCCTCTTTCTTCAAGTGGTAGTTCCTCCTTGGTATCCGGTCATGGTGCTTATTTAAATTAGCAGACGTGAGGTCCTCAAACTCCTGCCCCTGGTCTGAATCTGAACGCTAGCCCTACCCTACGCCAATCCACACGCAATGACCTGAGGCATATCTCCTGCTGGTACTAGTCCAGCAAGCTTGCCTTGTTCTGAAGGCTCTCTTCAGCAGTTCCTGTCGTGGCGCAGTGGTTAATGAATCCGACTAGGAACCATGAGGTTGCAGGTTGGGTCCCTGCCCTTGCTCAGTGGGTTAACGATCCGACGTTGCCGAGAACTGTGGTGTAGGTCACAGACACGGCTCGGATCCCAAGTTGCTGTGGCTCTGGCATAGCTAAAAGACAAAAATAATAATACTAATAATAAATAAATAATAAATTTAAAAAAAAGAAGGCTCTCTTGAGCAGTTACTAGTCATCTCCCAAAGTCCCCCGAGTTTCCCTCTCTGTGTTTGGTCCCTTACTGTGACTTTACAACTACCTATGCTTACTCCATTCCTATGAAAGTTACTTGTAATTTCTTTCTTTCTTTTTTTTTTTTTTTGTCTTTTATGCCATTTCTTGGGCCGCTCCTGCGGCATATGGAGGTTTCCAGGCTAGGGGTCAAATCAGAGCCATAGCCACCCGCCTACACCACAGCCGAGCCGCGTCTGCAACCTACACCACAGCTCATGGCAACCGTGGATCCTTAACCCACTGAGCAAGGCCAGAGATGGAACCCACAACCTCACGGATTCGTTAACCACTGAGCCACAACGGGAACTCCTACTTGTAATTTTTGACTTAAAAAACCCCACAACTTGAACGTTTGAGAGTTAAGTTTTATCTGGGGTGAAATTAGGACTTAAGCCTGGGGGACAGCCTCTCAGGTAGCCCTGAGAAACTGCTCCAAGGAGGTGAGGGGGGAGCTAGGGCATTTGAGTTTTTGCAACAAAGGAAAGGTAGAGCAACAAAAGATTTCCAGATAACCAGATTTTCTATGGGAAGATGTAAAGGCCTGGGTTTCCTGGAGTCAATCCTTTGATATGCAGCTCAACTGTGGGCCAGTCTTCTTTTCTTTCCTGAGTTTCCTCCGGACTCCCTAGCCCACCCTTGGGAGTAGCTGTGACATCTTTTGCTTTGTCCACTTAACTACAGCCCAGAAGGCAGTATTTCAGACTACTCTGAAATACCTCCCCAAAGAGGAAAGGGGGAACATCCAGATAAACTTTATAAAGGTGAAGGGGGGGAGTTCCCGTCGTGGTGCAGTGGTTAACGAATCCGACTAGGAACCATGAGGTTGAGGGTTCCATCCCTGGCTATGCTCGGTGGGTTGGGGATCTGGTGTTGCCGTGAGCTGTGGTGTAGGTTGCAGACTTGGCTCGGATCCTGAGTTGCTGTGGCTCTGGCTTAGGCCGGCGGCTACAGCTCCGATTAGACCCCTAGCCTGGGAACCTCCATAGGTAGCAGGAGCGGCCCAAGAAATGGCAAAAAGACTCCCCCCCCCAAAAAAAAGGAACCATGAGGTTGCAGGTTCGATCCCTGACCTTGCTCAGTGGGTTAAGGATCTGGCGTTGCCGTGAGCTGTGGTGTAGGTGGAAGATTGGGCTCAGATCTCATGTTGCTGTGTGGTTGTGTCTGTGACCGGCAGCTACAGCTCCGATTAGACCCCTAGCCTGGGAACCTCCATTTGCCATGGGAGGGGCCCTAGAAAAGGCAAAAGGACAAGATAAAATAAAATAAAATAAAATAAAATAAAATAGTGAAAGGGGAGGTGCATGCTATGCTGTCTCCACACATTTTACAGAATTTTACTGCTGATCTCCTGAAGGTTACTACTAGTCATGAGGCACAGACATTACCTTGAAGGGTTTTAGTGTTTTCCTAGCTAAGATGCAAGAATTGGGCTCATAAAATCTCCTAAAAATACTATCTGAAGACCTGTTCCTCCAGTTTTCCCAGAGCACAGAGTGCCTCCCTCCTGGTTGTTAGGTTTGCCAAAGGAGGAACATGCAAGGCCAAGTTAGTAAAGCAGAAGAGATTTATTAAGGCATCAGAGGAGCCTGGGCTGAGCTGGAGATGGTGCCAGCAGTGACTGTGAGGAGGTGCTAGGCTTATAAATGATCTATGGTGGGAATCTGTGGTTGGAGTTCCTGGTGGGAACTTGTGGCAAGAACAATGAAGAAGGAGGAGGGGAAGGTCAAGGGATGGGTAGGGGGTCGAGTCCCCTGATAGAGGGTAGTTAAACCTTGTAGGATGTTAATCCATGCAGGAGGTGGTTTTCACAGACCATTGTTTCCTGCGGCCCAATTTAAGCATCCATATTCTGAGAGAGGGTGTCTACAGCAGGTATTCAAAGTGAACAGTCACATTCACTTTGGGGGGTTGGAGGGGTGGTGGGGATCCGCCTCCATCCTCCAGGGAACCTATCACTGGTCTCCACCCTGAGCTCCACTCAGGGGTGCTGTCAGTCAGGAGCTGCAATGGCCCATGTTTTACTCCATGTAGAGGCTGATGGCAAGTGCCAAACTCCAGTTCACGTAATTCACTCTTTTTCTTTTAATGTAAGCATAATTGACTTACAACATCATGTTAGCTCCAGATGCACAGCATACTTATTTAAGGTTTCTTTACATTAGGGAGTTCCCATTGTGGCTCAGTGGTTAATGAATCCGACTATGAACCATGAGGTTTCGGGTTCGATCCCTGTCCTTGCTCAGTGGGTTAACGATCCGGCGTTGCCGTGAGCTGTGGTGTAGGTTGCAGATGTGGCTCAGATCCTGCGTTGCTGTGGTTCTGGCGTAGGCCAGTGGCAACAGCTCTGATTCGACCCCTAGCCTGGGAACCTCCATAGGCCACAGGAACAGCCCAAGAAATGGCAAAAAAAAAAAAAAAGATTTCTTTATATTACAAAATGCCCACCATTATAAATCGAGTTAGGCTCTGTCACCATACAAAGTTTTTACAATATTATTGACTATATTCACCATGCTGTACATTTCATCCCCACAATTCATTATTTGTTTACTACAGCAGATTCCTAGGAATTCAAACAAAACAGCTGTTTTTTCCTCTAATAGAAATAATTGTAGGAGTTCCCGTCGTGGCGCACTCTTCTGTTAACGAATCCGACTAGGAACCATGAGGTTGCAGGTTCGGTCCCTGCCCTTGTTCAGTGGGTTAATGATCCGGCGTTGCCCTGAGCTGTGGTGTAGGTTGCAGACTAGGCTCGGATGCCGCGTTGCTGTGGCTCTGCCGTAGGCCGGCGGCTACAGCTCCGATTTGACCCCTAGCCTGGGAACCTCCATATGCCGCAGGAGCGGCCCAAGAAATAACAAAAAGACAAAAAATAAAAATAAAAATAAAAAAATAATTGTATATACCTCGAAGTATTAAAATCTTTTGAAAATATTTTAGAATTCATCTATTCCATTAGTCAAATGGAAATTATTAAGAAATTTATTAAACCATTGATAAAGTGATTTGCTAATGATTACTAAAAATGAACATTAATTAAAAATTATCATACTTCCCACAAAGTAGCACAAATTACTTCAATTTCATCATAGTTTTAAAATTCTGACTGTAGTTGAGCAGGACTCTGGGGCAGGTCCTTCCCCAACATCCTCTGCTTTAGCTCCTCTCTCAACTACCTTGACAACAGTATAATAATAATAATAATAATGAGAGTTCCTGCCATGGAACCATGAGGTTGTGGGTTCGATCCCTGACCTTGCTCAGTGGGTTAAGGATCTGGTGTTGCCATGAGCTGTGGTGTAGGTTGCAGACATGGCTCGGATCTGGCGTTGCTGTGGCTGTGGTTGTGGCTGGCAGCTGCAGCTCCAATTGAACTTCTAGCCTGGGAATCTTCATATGCTGTGGATGTGGCCCTAAAAAGGCAAAATAATGATGATGATAATAATAATAATGTGTATTATAATAATAATAATATGCATTTCCTGAGTTGTTTTACAAAGGCAAAAATTCCCCCACACCAAATGGTAGCTGTTAACCATCTGAGGACCATGGGCACAAAGCAGTCCTCCTGGAGCCTAAGGATTGATAACGTTAACCTCTGTGACACCACCCTGCTACTTCACCAACATCCAATCAGAAAACTGCACGAGCTGATCCCTGTGACTCTGTGACCCCCTTCCCTCACCTGGCTTTTATTACTTTTAGAATGGACAAGCATTGAGGTCCCAGTGTGAAGCACAGGGAAACATATCCAATCTCTTGTGATAGAGAGCATGATGGAAGATAATATGAGAAAAAGAATGTGTATGTATATATATACAAGGTTGTGTCAATTTCTGTACAGCAGAAATTGACACAACATTGTAAATCAACCATACTTCAATTAGAAAAAATTTTTTAAATGCTTTATAATTCTTTCAGGGATTTGGAGCTTTTTTGGCAGCATAAACCATTGGTCTCCTTGAATTGCCCTGCAAAGAAACTTTCTCTGCTGCATATTCCAGTGTTTCAGTTTGTTTGGCCTCACCGGGTGCTCACGGTATGCAGGAAAACTTGCACTAATACTGCTATGGAACGAATACATTTGCAATTGATTGGGCTAAACTAACCTCTCTCCATTAAATGAGCACTTCTTTATTGCTTTCGTGGGGCCCTGAGAACCAGCAACTACTCTCTTCATCAGGTAGGCTGGTGGGGCAGAGAAATAAGGTTGAAACAACAAGGAGCCACCGAACTGGCACAAGCCTCATGGTAAGTATTGACAATGAGTCACCCACGAAGAGAAGTTCTCCAAGGTCTCACCTGAAAACATCTGAGAGGAAGAGAGTGAACTAACAAGGAGCATGCTCCAAACTGGAGTTGAGCTGTGCCACAGTCAGCAAAACCCTAGGGGAAAGTACAGGTCAATACTGAGTTCTGAGCTGAGTAAGAAGCTGAGCAGCAGAGGGCAGAATTGTACCCCAAAATGAGGCCTCTGAACACAGGCACCAGTTACGTCTTGGAGACAGAGTTTTGAGGAAGAGAAAGAACAGCTTTACTGGTTTGCCAGGCAAAGGGGGACACAGCAGGCTATGCCTCAAAACTATGTCCTGTCCTGAGAGGGGTTTAGCAAGGGGTTTACTAGGTTTAGCTCAGAGGGCAGGTGTATTGATGAGGTGTCTATATTATTCTTCATCCATAGATCATTTCAGAGTCATCAAGGCCGGCGTCAGCGGGTCCGGTGATGGTTTCTGGTTGTCTTTGAGGTTATCATTCCTTGACCTTCTCTCCGGAATGAAGATTGCTTACAGGGAAGGGGTGTTAGGGAGAGTTTCAATTCCAAAAGAAAACACTAGGTTCAATATAATTCTGACTAGAAAGTAACCATTAGTAAAAGAAAGCAATTAAGCAAGGAAGAGATCATTTGTGAAAAGTCAGGCCCGAGGTACAATATAACTCTGACTACAAAGTAAATATTAATAACATGTTAGTGGGCCAAGGCAGGACATAACATAACGGAGACTGTATTAACTAGTTTTTAGCCGTAACAATATTTCCTTATCATTAACTCTTGAGTCAGACTTTTGAGACTGAGGGGCCTGTTCCTTCAAAACACAAAGATTTAGGGTCTGGTACATGGTTTCAGAATTAGGGCCCCTAGAATCAACTGAGTTAAAGGGCATGAGAAACCTCAATTCCATCATCAAGATCCGATGCCAGGAGCAAGCAGCCTTGTGGAACTTGGAGAGTATTTAGAAGTGTAACCCTTATCTTTTCTTTTCATGGTAGGAGTGGGAAATTGCTATCTAGAAGTGCAAGTGATTCATCATTTCTTTCTTTTTTTTTTTTTTTTTGCTTTTTAGGGCCGCATCAGCGGCATATGGAGATTCCCAGGCTAGGGGTCCAGTCGAAGCTACAGCCTCCAGCCTACGCCAGAGCCACAGCAATGCTAGTTCCAAGCCATGTCTGTGATCTACACCACAGCTCATGGCAATGCCGGATCCTTAACCCACTGAGCAAGGCCAGGGATTGAACCGGAAACCTCATATTCCTAGTCGGATTCTCTTTTGCTGCACCACAATGGGAGCTCCTGATTTATCATTTCTGAGTAATAAGATAAACAAGGGATTTAAATTAAAAAAAAAAAAAAAGAACTTCAGAGTGAGAGGTCTCAGCAATACTCAGAGGAAAACTTGAGTTAGATGAAGCTGAGAATTAAGTCTAGCAGAGTTTGGAAATTAGCAGGAGAGAAGTCATTTCTGAGAAGCACGCTCTATTAGGAAAAGCTGGGCCTTTGGTTACGAGTTTGGACTGCCAACAGTAGCATCAAACAAACAAATAAACAAACAAAACTGATGGAGAAAGTTAAATTTCCTTCCTGAAGAGCTAAAGCCTACTGGGGAGAAAGAAAGATGAAAAGACTCAGGAGTATAAAGAGGCCTGAAAAAATTATTCAGACAATATTTGAATAGGACATTCTTGTTACGTCTGATTTACTTAAGACACCTAATAAGTCACCCTTTGGTGCCACTCTAATCTGCTAGAAGAGGGAAGAGTGGTGCTTGAAGCACCACTGAGAAACATGCACCAGACATTGAAGTGGTTGGGAGTGGTGAAATACGAAAAGAGGTGTTTTTCAGAAGACCTTAAGAATACGCGGAATGCATTCCATCAGCCAAAGATACATCCAGTCCTGTGTTATGTCTCTGACAAATGCAGCAAAAGACAAGTGTTTATGTGCATAATTTTTATCTTTCACAGAAAGCAATAGTTGAAGATATCTTGATGCTTATTAAAAGAAGACAATGAGTTTGGGGAAATGAAGCTGAAAACAACCCTCCTTCCAAGTTCAACTGCAACCTGTTATGGGTTCAAAATCCAAAGTCCTGGTTCTCACCAGAGATAATTGTGTACACGATGTTGTAATATTGATGAGAGCATAACCAAATTTCAGTGTTCCCAGAAAGAAAGGAGAGCGAATAAATCCAACATTAATTTTCTTTAATTTAGAAAGAGAATCTAAGCTAATACTCAATATTACTTAGGGAAAGACAAAACAAACAATTTAAAACATTCACTGGAAGACAATTTTGAATTATCCCCTCTATTTATTAAGCAGGTACTATATGTTAAACACTTCCCAAAAACAATTCCATTTAATCTTAAAATGATCCTAATTTTTTTTTTCTTTTTATGGCCCCACCCATGGCATATGGCATATGGAAGTTCGTGGGTAAGGGTGGAATTGGAGCTACAGCTTCAGGCTTATGCCAGAGCCATGGTAACACAGAATCTGCTGCATCTGTGACCCACACTGCAACTTGCAGCAATGCCAGATACTTAACCCACTGTGCAAGGCCAGGGATCAAACCCACATCCTCACTGAGACTACAAAAGGGTCCCTTTCCTGGTGAGCTACAATGGGAGTTCTCTAATTTTTCTTTTAAATCTACGCCTCAAAAATTGTTAAGTAACACTTGTCAAAAAATTTACAAACAAAAATGACTGAACCAGGGTCTGATCCAGATACATGATTTCCACTATAACCTGGTACTTTTTTTTTCATCATTAACTTTATTTTTTTTTAATTTTATTGAATCACAGTTGACATACAATATCATGTAAATTTCAGGTTATACAACACATTGATTCACAATTTTTAAAAGTTATACTGCATTTATACTTATAAAATATTAGGAGTTCCCATTGTGGCTCAGTGGTAACAAACCCAAACAGTATCCGGGAGGATATGGGTTCGATCCCTGGCCTTGCTCAGCAGGTCAAGGATCTGGTGTTGCCATGAGCTGTGGTGTAGGCTGCAGACACAGCTCAGATCCCAAGCTCCTATGGTTGTGGAATAGACCTCAGCTGCAGCTCCCATTCGACCACTAGCCTGGGAACTTCCACATGCCACAGTTGAGACCCATTTTGTTACGGCCTCCTCTTTGTCTTCTGGAGTAGGATATCGTTTTTGAAAGTTTCCAGACCATTTGGTTGAAGGTAGTTCAGCATTTGGTTGTAATTTTGTTGTTTTTATGAGAGAAGATGAGATCCAGTCCTTCTCTTCTGCCATCTTAATCCCATCTCTATAACCTAGTACTTTTTTTTTGTCTTTTTGTTATTTCTTGGGCCGCTCCCGCGGCATATGGAGGTTCCCAGGCTAGGGGTCTAATCGAAGCTGTAGCTGCCAGCCTACGCCAGAGCCACAGCAACTCAGGATCCGAGCCGCGTCCGCAACCTACACCACAGCTCACATGCAACGCCGGATCCTTAACCCACTGAGCAAGGGCAGGGACCGAACCCACAACCTCATGGTTCCTAGTCGGATTCGTTAACCACTGCGCCACAACGGGAACTCCAACCTAGTACTTTTTAAATAAGGTAAATAATTGCCAAAGAAAAATAGATATTTAAGTAGACAATGAAAGTAAGGAAATGGGGTTAAGCTCTATAAAGCAGAAGCACTATTTCCATCCTCCAATCATGAAAGGACATAATCAAGAGCAACAAAATGAATGAATATTGACATTGATACAACCCACTGATCTTATTCAAATATTTATACTCCTGTGTGAGTGCATGCAATTCTATATGGTTTTATCGCACATGCAGGTTGGTGTATCCACCACCACAGTCAAGATACAGAACCATTCCATCATCACAAGAATCCCTCCTGTTGCCTTTTTCTAACCACACCCACTCATCCCCCAGCACTTGCCATCTCCCCATCCTGCACCCTTGGCAACCATTAATCTGGCTTCCATTTCTAAAATTTTGTCACTTTATGTATGTATGTATGTATTTGGCTTTTTAGGGCTGAACCTGCAGCATACGGAGGTTCCCAGGCTAGGGGTTGAACCGGTGCTGTAGCTGCCAGTCTACACCACAGCCGAAGCAATGCAGGACCCAAGCCACATCTGTGACCACAGCTCATGGCAACGCCAGATCCTTAACCCACTGAGCGAGGCCAGGGATCAAACCTGCATCCTCATGGATGCTAGTCAGATTCATTGACGGCTGAGCCATAATGGGAACTCTTAAAATTTTTGTCATTTTAAAAGTGTTTTATAAATAGAATGATACAGTATGTAATTTGGAGTACTAGATTTTTTTCACTCAGTGTAATTCCTTTGACATCCATTCAGTCTATGTGAATAGTCTGCTCTTTTTAACTGTTGAGTAGTATCCCACAGTATGGATGTACAATGCTGTGTTCAACTATTCATCTAATGAGGGACATTTGGCCTGTTTTTCATTTTTAACCAGTATGAATAAAGATGTTAAGAACATTCGTGTACAGGTTTTTGTGTGAATATAAATTTTCATTTCTCCAGGATAACCAAAAGATTGCAATTGGTGGGTCATATGGCATGTTTACATTTTTAAAGAAACTGTTAGGGGGAGATCCCTTCATGGCTTAATGGCTAATGAACCCAACTAGGAACCATGAGGAGTGTGGCATGGGGAAGTTGCAGGTCAGGGATCAAACCTGAACCACAGTAGCAGCCTGAGCCACTGAAGGAACTACACCAGATACTTAACCCACTGAACTACACGGAAACTCCCCCTCCTGTGCTTCCTTCTTCTCCTCCCCTTTTTTTTTTTTTGTTTTGAGTTTATGTTTCACATTTAAGTCCAGGATTCATTTAGAGTTAATTTTTATATAAGACATGAGATTTAGAGAAAGGTTTATTTTTCGCCTATAGATGCCCAGTTGCTATAGCACTATTTGTCAAAAAGGCTACCTTTTCTCCATTGATTTGCTTCTGCTTCTATCAAAAATCAGTTGAGCATATCTGTGTGTAGATTTATTTTTAACTGTCTAGCATGAGCTGCTAATCCAACAAGTATTTATGGAGACCCTACTATGAGCCAAGAACTTTCTGGGTGCTGAGGATGCAGTACTACCCAAGGCAAATAAGCATCCCCACGCTCATAGTGCATATGGTCTAGTTAGAAAGACAAATACAATACAAACAAAAGAAAAATTAAGGTACAACATGAAGTCAGAAAGAGAAGTACAGCAAAAATAAAATAGAGTCAAGTGGCAGAGAGTAATGAGTGAGGTAGGCTAGGCAGTGTATGTTAAACAATATGGCCAAGGAATCCCCCTCAGAATAATTGACTTCTGAGCAAAGACTTGAATTAATTATGGGAAAAAATCATGCAAATAACAGGGGAAAAAATTCTCGAAAGAGAGAACAACCATGTCTTGCAAACTTCAAAGGCTGAATATGTATAAGAGCATGGAGAGTTCTGTTTTCAGTATAGCTGTATAAGTTTCTAAAGTCTTATTCTTCCACACCTAACTATGATTAACTCTGGACAAGATATTGGGGGAGGGGGGAGTACCTACTGAAAGGGACTAGAGAGTGAACAAAAGCAGATGCATTCAAGAGAGCAATAACTGTTCCAGGAAGGGAACAGCACAGAGTGTTTACATTTGTTACAGCTGTTAACTTCAGAGAAGAGCATATTTGGTGTAGTGGGGGAGAGCTAAAACCTTAATAGAAAACCAGAAGACTTTCTGGTCCGATGAACAAAAACAGAGTTTGGGGCAACAGAAGCAACAGGAAATGAAAGGGTACCTAAAAACTAAAGAGCTAGAGAAAGGAGACCATACTCTGTAAATCACTTAATGGGACAGACTGAAAACAACCCATCTAAAGATTAAAAAAAAAAAAAATGAACTAAGATTTGAGCTGCTCCTCAAGACATAATTTTCATTTTCTGATCAACTAAATAAATTGCTGGTTTAAACAAACAAACAAAACCCTTATTTTGGACAGAATACAACAGACTCCTTTCACAATGTTCAGGGAACAATACAAAATTACTTGACATATGAAGAAAATAGAAAATCTGAACCATTCTTAAGGAGGAAGAAGGTCAATAGGCTATCCTCAAGGTGATCCAATTGTTGGAATTAACAGAGATTTTTAAACAGCTATTATAACTACATTCAATGACATAAAGGAATATAAGCTTATTAATGAATGGAAATACGAGATCTCAGTAGAAAAATAGGAACTGCATAAAACCACCAAAAGAAATTCTAGAACTCAAAAATATAATCTTAGAAATAAAAACATCACTGAAGGAATTTAACAGCAATGATTTAACAGAAATTTAACAGAAATGACAGAGGAAAGAGTCAATCAACCTGAGAATAAAATAATAGACACTATTCATTCTTGAAGAGAGAAAAAATATTGATGTGTAAAAAATAGAACCTCGGGGGATTATGAAACAATATGAAAGGATCTCATATACATGTAACTGAAGTCTCATAAAGAAAGTAAAGAAAAATGGGGCGAAAAAGTATTTGGAAAAAATAATGATCAGAAATTTCTCAAATTTGTGGAAAGAGGCGCATTTACAGATTTGAGATATTTAATGAAACTCAAGCAGGATAAATTTGAAGAAAACCATATCTAGGCACATTATATTCAAGCAACTAAACACCAAATGTAAAAAAAAAAATCTTGAAAGCATCCAGAGAAAAACACTCAGAAAATAGTTTGCTAACTTCTCACCAGAAATAACAGAAGGCAGAAGAGAGTATACTAGCATCTTTAAAGGGCTAAGAGAGAAGAAACCCAGAGCATTAGGTCATGTAGGGCTCTGTAGGCCCTGATGAGGACTGAGTCTGTGAGGGGAAACTAACCAAGGATTTTGAGCAAAGGAACAACCACAACGGTTTTCCGTGGCTACTATGCGGAACAAAAGTGGAAACCTCTTGGAGTAATCTAGGCTAGAAGGGATGGTGTCTTGGTCCTGGGTGATACTGGTAGATGTGACTAAAAATGACAGAACTTGAGATATACTTAGATTCCATTGTTGGTCTCTAGAGCCATTTCATTTTATGTACACTCAACCTTCTTTCTTTAATCTTTCTTGAACATAACTTGTTAGAAAAGACTTTCAAAAAGGAGAAGGAGAACAATGGTAAGAAAAAGAGCAAAGGACTAAAGACCCATTTTAGGTCAAAGATTTGATGGAGTATCAAATAAACAAGATCCCACATGATAGGAAAATTCCCATAATTTTACATACATACATGTATATATATTTTTTCATTCCCTCAAAAACATTTCAAAGGAAGAAGCAACCAAACCACATGACATGTTAGCTGTAGCGTGCAAGGAAAAAGGAAGAGGTAAAGAAACCAGTGATCTTCAGTCTTGAAGAGCATGGTACTATTTAAGAGAAATATAATGACTCAGATGCACAGAGTAATTATAGGATAGGCCCTAATGATTTGATTCCAAGAGATGTCTCCCTTACTAACCCTTGTTTCAATTTTTTTTTTTTTTTTGCTTTTTTGCTTTTCAGGGCCGCACCTGCAGCATATGGAGGTTTCCCAGGCTAGGGGGTCCAATGGGATCCACAGCTGGCAGCCTACACCGGAGCCACAGCTACACCAGATCTGAGCTGAGTCTGTGACCTACACCACAGTTCAGGGCAACACCAGATCCTTAGCTCACTGAAGGAGGCCAGGGATATCGAACTCTCGACTTTATGGTTCCTAGTCGGATTTGTTTCCACTGCGCCACAACGGGGAACTCTCCTTGTTCCAATTTAGGAATGTATCGGAGGTGGGCCGTGTTAGCCAGGGAAGTCAAGTCTTTATATCTGTAGTCATTCTGTAGATTGATGAGGTACACCAGGCCGAGGTGAGTGGGCTCAGCACTTACCAAAAGCATCCAGTGTGTAGAGCCAATTCAACATGATGAGGCAATGTTCAGAAGGGAACAATTTTTTTTTTTTTTGGTCGTTTTTGCCATTCCTTGGGCCACTCCCACGGCATATGGAGGTTCCCAGGCTAGGGGTTGAATCGGAGCTGTAGCCACTGGCCTACGCCACAGCCACAGCAACGCGGGATCCGAGCTGTGTCTGCAACCTACACCACAGCTCACGGCAACGCCAGATCGTTAACCCACTGAGCAAGGGCAGGGACCGAACCCGCAACCTCATGGTTCCTAGTCGGATTCGTTAACCACTGAGCCATGACGGGAACTCCAGAAGGAAACGTTGAAATTTGCAGATGCTTTGATAAGGCTCTTCCTCACTCAGATGAAATCATCTCAACAGTGCCTCCACTTTGATGATTTTGAAGTTTAGAGACTTGACCTCTGCCTAACCTGGAACCTGTGACTGATCTCTCTGCCCTGTGTGCAGATCTTGAGGACCTCCTTCTGCATTTCTGTTTGATATAAACAAATGATTTGATTTACCTGAGCATCTTCTCTTTGCCTCAATCTGAGCTTCTTCCTGACATTTGTCAATACTGTAATTACTATCATTGAATAGATTATTGACAATGGGGGTTGGGGGGGTTAAGGCAAAATTTTCATGCACATTATATCTGTGAGGAAAATATTGGGAGAGGGAAAGGGAGAGATATGATACTGTGAATCCCAGGTTATCTTGCCATCTATAGTTTGAGCCACTGAAAACCCTGAGATATATAATGGAAGGTAGAACTTATTAGTGGGGCATAGTAACTCTGCCCTTAACTGCCAAGGACCTGGTCTAGTGGAATAATCTGGAGGAAAAAAAAAAAAACGATAATGAAATCTTATACCCTGACTACTGTTTCCATCCCTGGTGAAACTCAGAGAGCCAGTAGAGGGAGCCAAAACTATGCAGATGAAACATCTGGATGCTAGGACTTATGCAATGTGTCACAAAACCGGTGCCATAGTAACCTTGGTGATGTCACGTGTGTCCGTAAAAGGGCAAAAGGGGGCAGCCAGTAAAAACATTGAAAAGATGAATTCTACAGTGAGGAAAATGTCCATTTCTCCTGTATCTGAATGCATTATTGGTAAGACTATTCTAAGCAAATGGGAAAACCTGCCCTTACCCCTCACATACCACCCAAGTATGGACAATCCAACCTTTTTCCAATTTTTTATTTATTTATTTATTTTTTTTTTTTTGGCTTTTTGCTATTTCTTGGGCCGCTCTCAAGGCATATGGAGGTTCCCAGGCTAGGGGTCTAATCGGAGCCATAGCCACCAGCCTACACCAGAGCCACAGCAACGCAGGATCTGAGCCACGTCTGCAACCTACACCACAGCTCACGGCAACGCCAGATCGTTAACCCACTGAGCAAGGGCAGGGACCGAACCTGCAACCTCATGGTTCCTAGTCAGATTCGTTAACCACTGCGCCACGACGGGAACTCCCCTTTTTCCAATTTTTAATTTAATTTCTGCTGAAATATATTATACCCCCCCAAATGCAATTAAGAATAGAGCTAGTTGACTTTTCATACACTGAATCACACCCATGTTGTACCATCCAGATGAAGGAACAAAACATGACCAGAACCTTCATAGCTCTCCCCATGCCCCCTTCTCAAGAGGGATTGCTATTCTGACTTTGAACACTATGGACTACTTTTGCCTATTTTTGTAACATTATGCAAATGAAATAAACCAGTATATACTATCCTGTGACTGGCATCTTTCACTAAATATTTTGTTTTTAAATTCATCCACGTAATCATTCATTCCATTGTGTGGTATATTTCATCATGTGATAGATCGCAATTATTATATACCCCCTACTGCACGTAAGCATTTTGGTAATTTCCGGTTTGCGGCCATTGCAGATAGGGCTGCTACAAACACTAATACATGTTCATTATTGGACAGATGTAGGCAATTTTCTTTTTTTTTTTTTTTTTTAGGGCCATACCCACAGCATATGGAAGTTCCCAGGCTAGGGGTCCAATGGGAGCTGCAGCTGCCAGCCTACACCACAGCCACAGCAATGCTGGATTTGAGCCACGTCTGCAACCTACACCACAGCTCATCCTTAATCCACTGAGTGAGGCCAGGGATCAAACCCAAATCCTCATGGGTACTAGTTAGGTTCTTAACCCACTGAGCCACAACAGGAACTCTGTCATTGCAGTTTTGATCTGTGTTTCTCCAAGACTAATGTTCCTGAGTATCTTTTCATGTGCCTACTAGCAATTTGTATGCCTTCTTTGGAGAACATTAAGGATGTCTTCAAATAATTGAAAATGCAATTTATAAATTATTTCATAATGCTTTTTATGTTGTGCTTAAGGTCATTTGCCTACTTGAAGATCATGAAGATATTCTTTTACATTAGTGTTATTTATTTTTTGCCTTTCACGTGTAGCTCTGTAATCCACTTGGAATGTATTTTGGGCAAATGTAAGGTAGGGGTCAAGATGCAATTTTTCCATGTAGCTCTACAATTAACCTAGAAATATGCATTGAAAAGACAATTGCCAACCACACTGAAGTTGAATTTTTAACAATTAAGATAAATATATTAAGGTAAATATAAACTTTATATAAATTTTAAAATACATATATATATATTTCTGGATGTAGTCAGCTTGATTCTATTTGCACCAACACTCATGGTTTTAATTAATATACTTTTATAATCCATCTTGAAATCTAGTAATGTTAGTTCTCCTGTTTTGTTCTGTTTCAAGATTATCTTGGCCATTCTGGGTCCTTTTCATGGCCCTGGACTCTCCCAATAAATGCAGAAAATTAGCGGATCACTTAGTTTTGGGCTTTGGCACCATAGAAGGAATTCCACTCAGCAGAAATCTTTAAAAATTGATCTTTTGTGCTAAGTCTTAGCTCATGGAATTTATTTATTTATTTATTATTTATTTTAGGCCCACACCTAGGGCATATGGAGGTTCCCAGGCTAGGAGTCTAATCGGAGCTGTAGCCACTGGACTACACCACAGCCACAGCAACGTGGGATCCGAGCCACTTGTGCAACCTACACCACAGCTCACGGCAATGCCAGATCCTTAAGCCACTGAGCGAGGTCAGGGATCGAACTTGCTACCTCATGGATGCTAGTCAGATTCGTTTCCACTGAGCCACGATGGGAAATCCAGCTCATGGAATTTAAACATCCCTTTATGAAATGATTTGTATGCACTTATTGTGAACAAAGCCTACAAATGACATGGTAAGTGGTAGTATATGGTAATATATGGCAAAGTTAGTTCTGCCTTTAGTGAGAAGTGATCATAAGTACTTAATAGAATTAAAAGTCATGAATATAAAAATAATAGTATGTAGACAGAGGCTGTGGAAAGGACAGTGATGTTAGAAGCATCCATTTCTTCATTTTACATAGAACATTTAAGTGTTATTTTGCTGGTTTTTTTTTTTTTTTACTTTACCTATGTATTTTTATTTTATGAGAAAGAAAGAAGAAAGCACTATGTTAGGATTATTTAAAATAGGGCACACTGAATTTAAAATAGCATCCCACAAAAAGATTTGCAATATGACTTTTCAGAAATATAACCACTGCATAAATGTTAGGTACATGGCAAAAATAAACATGTAAAGTCTTTTTATTTATTTATTTTGTAAAACAGAACAAGTGTATTTCAAACTATGAGGGTAGGAACGGAAAAAAGATATTTTAAAAAATGTAAGGACTTGGGAGTTCCCTTCGTGGCTCAGGGGTTAACGAACCTGACTAGGATCCATGAGGATGTAGGTTCGATCCCTGACCTCGCTCAGTGGGTTAAGGATCCCATGTTGCCAGGAGCTGTGGTGTAGGTAGCAAACATGGCTTGGATCCCATGCTGCTGTGGCGGTGGCGTAGGCCGGCAACTATGGCCCTGATTCAACCCAAAGCCTGGGAACTTTCATGTGCGGCAAGTGTGGCCCGAAAATGCAAAAAACACCAAAACTCAAAAATTTACCCATGCACTCTTTCTTAGGCATCTTCTGAAGGATCTGTTCCAGCAAAAATGAGGAAATACACCAAAACAGACAAAGACTTGTAATCAAAGTAATAAAGATAGCAGCAAAGTGGAAAACCTAAGATTTGAAGTTTATTTCAGAGACACTGGAAAGAGGGCCTGGAAAGGAAATCTCCAGGAGTGACGGTGGGGAGGTATGTGGAATTGAAAGAGCATCTGATGTGTCTGAGCATGGGAAATAAATTGCTAAACTATGAGAGATCTTTTGGCACACATAGAAAGAATCACCAACAGAAACAGAAAACTAACCAAATAAATGTTATTAATGTTGTAAAAATTAAAGAGTTGTAACAAAATATATTCCCAGATAGTTGTTGGGCTTACCTTGGCTTGGTAACGCCAAGATTTGCTTAATCATAATAGTGTGAATACTGAATTTTAATGTAACCAAGGAATGGGATTTCTACACTGTGAGGAAAGATGATACCATAAGGATGCAAAGGAGGATGCTATAAACTCTATCCCTCTTAATGGTAATTCAAGACATAATATTTAAGAATAATAATTGTAAGTAGAATGAGAATATTATTTGGAAAAAAAAGTAGATACATATCATAAGGCAGAGCTAAAGGAGATGAAAGTGGCTTTATTGGGAGAATGAAAGCAAAGGATAGGATTGAGTGGATCAGAAGCCTAGGGTTCTCCTTACAAGGTTTTTGGATTTTTTTTTCTTAATTAATTGCTTGCAATACTTTAATAAAATAGTAAGTTATTTAAACTAAAGCTGCACACATAATAGAGGTTTAAGTACATTATTTAAAGGAGAAGGAGGGAAGAATTTTTATTTTTATAAACTCCTTTATAAGGTTTGAATTCTTGTTTTCCTACTTATATATTACTTCTATCAATATAATTATGTGTAATGAATTTAGAATTACCAAATCAAAAGATCATGGCATAATTCACATCAGTGGGAAAGTGTCTCCACGCTGCCAGAGACTGAGACTGCAGGAGAGGACATGAGACTCAAGTTTCAAAAATGTCCCTGAATCTCCTCCACAGCTGGAACCCAGACTTGGGACAGATGGCCCTTTGTTTATTTGAATACCGTCATGGGTTTTTGGTATGAGGACCCCAAAACTAGAGAAAGACAAAGAGCTGAAGTGGTTTCCTTATTAAAGTGAAGGGAAATGCGTTTCTGGAGCAGCAAGAGCAAGAATGAATGAAGTATGAGAAGGAGCAATTTAAAAATGCAGGGAAAGCATCAGAGCAGAAAATCTGGAGGCTGGTGGGATCATGCAGAGAAAGTCAGCCAGAAGAGGTCCTGGTGACGGGGAAGGCAATGGTCTTTTAAGATCAGAGTTATGTGGAGTTCGGTCATGGCTCAGCAGGTTAAGATCCTGACAGGTATGAGGATGCTGGTTCGATCCCTGGCCTGGCTCAGTGAGTTAGGGATCTGATGTTGCTGCAAGGTGTTCAGTAGGTTGCATACATGGCTCAGACCTGGTGTTGCTGTGGCTATGGGGTAGGTCAGCAGCTGCTACTCCAATTCAGCCCCTAGCCTGGGAACTTCCACATGCTGCAGGTATGACTCTAAACACACACACACACACACACACACACACACACACACACACACATCATAGTTATGTAGCATTCAATGTGTTAAGTCCAGTCTTGTGTAGCCAGACACCCCTCGTTAACTCTGAAGCATCAGTAAAAGTCTGTTATGCAGCTCTCTTATGTGACTGCTTTTTTGAAGACATCAAAGAAAAGAGGAAATAATCTCTATAATCTCTCAAGATCCAGTGGAGAAGCAGAGGCCGACCACAGTAGTTAGGTAAGCATGAGTGAGAATGTCATTTGAGGAGGCAAAACACTGGAAGAAGAGGTGACCATCAAAAATTATAAGGCTCCCCCAAATATCCCGAGCTATAAGAGGGAGTCTAGTGGAATAAGTCCTGAAAGCTACACCCAGGCCCCTGGTCCCTTTTATCATTTGCATTCCTCTGCAGTCTTCTGTGAGCTCTGGTTTCTCAGGGTCATACCTTCTACTCTTCTTGGAGGACTCCCCTCAGGCTGCTAGTCAGCTTTGCCTTCACACAGAGATAGCTGGATGCCTTGGGGGCTTGTGTGCCCACGGGATGTCCCATCACCAGTAATGACCCACCAGTATAGCAGAAGGAAAGCCCAGTTCCTTCACCTGGGATTGGGACAAAATGTATGCAGATCCATCGTCCAGAGTCCCCTTCTGGGTCAAGGCTAAGCCTTCCTCCATAGAACTTTGCCTGATCACCCTAATAGGTCCTACTCACCCTATTCCTTTACCTGTTTCTCCTTGGAGAACTTCCTTAATAAGTTACTCACACATGAATTCCCTTTTCAGAGTCTGCTTCTGGGGAATCCGTCTTAAGGGAGACACTAACGCCATTTGGACTGAAATATTTAAGAGTGACCATACTGGATTAGAAGGCTTGAGCATGCCCAAGAGGAAGACTTGGGGTGCACAGAGATCAGGCTTTCAAAGACGTTCAAGTTGGTTATTATGGAATGGATAGGATGTAAATCAAAACCAAATGTATCTTAAATATAAAGAGGAACCGAGACATTGTTCCAGAGAAAATGCTGGTGATCAATAGGGAAAGAAAGAAGACCAGGGGAAGAGGTGATATTTATCCTGAGCATCGAAGGATGAGTAAGAAGTGAAGATGAAGGGTAAACACCTCAGACAAGGGGTCAATACGTAAATTAGAAAAGTAAGTTAATCAGAGAAATATTAGGAATGATTGGCATAGGACCCCAATTTTTCATTACAAGAGAATCAAAGTGAAAACAAAGACACTGGATTTTTTGATAGGTGATGATTTATTTCTGCCATTCCAACAAATCCAGGGAAGCAGAAGCTTAGGATATAAATCAATAGTTCCACATTATAAGTGGCATCGAAAATATCAAAGATCCTCCTAACACAGTTATTTTTTTTTCTCAGTAAATAATAGCAGTTAAGGACAAGCAGAGTTGCTAATGAAAGAAAGTGCTTAATTCTCTATTTTTAAGAGGAGGAGGGGGGAAATACATGGACTGATTTTTTAACTGGTGCTCAACTTCAAGTCTAGCTCCAGTCTTTCAATCTCTAGAGATAGTTTATATACCTCCAGGGCCATTTTTACATCCTCTGGACTTGGGAGACACTGCATCAGCTTCCTGCCTTCGAGCACTTGCTCACAGTCTGTGTGAATTTCCTGAAAAAGATAAAAGGATGGTTTGAGAGCCTTCTCTCCAAACTGTGACAGTATAAGATTCCTTCAGGATGCCTATCGATTACAATCAAGATGAAGTATCAAGACCCTCCCTGGGACGGATGTAAGAAATCAAAAGAGACTTTGTACATCTCAGGAAAGTATTCACCATACGTTCTAGATCAGCACTGCTCTAAGACAACAATGAAACAATCTAAGCAGGGAAGGAACAAGGCTACAGAAGATGCCAGGGAATCTCTTCAGGTTAGCTGAAGGGATGGATCTGATGTCTGTGCAAAAGCATAGCATTTGTTATAGAAAATACAGGGCTGGGAGCCAGGTCACCTGGATCTCTGAAGCCTTTTATCTAGGGCCTTGGTCCTTCTTGCTATAAATAAAAAAATTAGAATTTGCCTTTAGGAGTTCCTGTCGTGGCTCAGCTGAAACAAAGCTGACTAGCATCCATGAGGATGCAGGTTCAATCCCTGGCCTCCCTCAGTGGGTTAAGGATCTGGCATTGCTGTGAGCTGTGGTGTAGGTTGCAGACACGGCTTGGATCCCTCCTTGCTGTGGCTGTGATGTAGGCCAGTGGCTGCAGCTCCGATTGGACCCCTAGCCTGGGAACCTCCATATGCCACTGGTACAGCCCTAAAAAGACAAATAAATAGATAAATAAATAATAACTTGACTTAAGAGTTCTCCAAGTGTCTGGAGGGTAGAAGTGCTGATTCCAAAAGTGATTTAAACTCAGAAATGAGTCCTGATAAAAGTCAAATCTCATCAGTGTTAGCTGAGATGGTTCTTTGGAGCAGGTGCCGTGTTTAGAATGTGATTGATCACCGTGAAGTGTGTGCCACTTACCCACTCACACTTGGGTATGTCTGGATACCAGGTTCCGTTCTCTGAGCAGATGATATTTGGAGAGCCAACCACACTGTAGCCAGGGTCACACTGGACAGTGACATTTTCAGAGTCAACATATTGATCTTTGTCCACAGACACTGTTCCATCTTCTATCTCTGGTTTCAGACACAGAGCTGAAGTAGAAACCCAATTTTGATCATTTTGTGATTCTCCGGATAAGATCTTACAACAGTCAAGGGTACTGTAGAAACACTGATAATAAGTATACCTGCATGCTGAGAGTTTCTTTATCCATATTTATTTATGATTATAGCAATAAAATTAGTAATAATAATATTAATGTTATTATACATATACTACTAATGACAAAAATACTATTATCATCTACATTTGGCTGCAGGGAAAAATAGGTGCATATACTTTATGTGACTTGTCTAATATTGCATAGCTTTTAGGTGGCATGATTATGATATAAACCTAGGTACTGTGCTCCTAGAATCTGAGTTTTCAAAAACTACTGTATCTCAAGACCTGATTGTTTCAAGATCCTAAGTAAGTAATTTTTAATTCCTGTATTCTTGGTATCTTTCTGTTTTAAATGGATACAATGGTGGGAAATTAGACCCTTGAGCTGCTATTCAAAGTATGGTAAAAAAAAAAAAAAAAAAAAGCACACCTAATCTTGGTGGTCAGCCCGAAATCTCTTATCAGGTCAGCTTCTTTATGAGAAGGTGATGACATGCACCAGTTGTGAATGGAGGTTATCAGATACCCCAAGGATGTTTTGGATTTTTCCATCAGAGGCTTCCTTCTAACATTAGTAGGAATTCACTAAAATTTTACTAACTCTTCACTACACTCTTCAAAATTGTTCTGGAGTTCCCTTTGTGGCTCAGTGGTTAATGAACCCTCAATGCCTGGCCTCATTCAGTGGGTTAAGGATCCGGGGTTGACATGAGCTGTGGTGTAGGTCACAGACATGGCTCGGATCCTAATTCGACCCCTAGCCTGGGAACTTTCATATTCCACATGTGTGGCCCTAAAAAGCAAAAAAAAAAAAAAATTGTTCTAACACTTGAATTATGACAAAGGTAGTACTGGAGACCAGTGTGAAAACTATGGTCCATTTAATGCAGTACAGGGTTCATTGATTATTCATTGGAAAAAAATTTTTTGCCCCCCCCTTTCCACCATAAACCCATAGGTCTGGGAGTATCACTGTGAAAGGGAAAGTGACAAAGCTGTGGAAGATAATGTCAGAGAATATTTTTGTTACACACACAGGACACAAAAGGCTCTAATATCAATGAAAAGATTAATAACTGAATTAAGTTGGAATGTAAAACTTCTGTTTATCAAAACTGGAACCCACATACATTACTGATAAGAACATAGATTGTTATAAACACTTTCGAACAAAATTTAGTACCATCGACTAAAGAGAAATGTGTGTATACTCTCTGAAAGAGCAATTCTCCTCGTAAGTTTATTCCTAATAAAAACGCTTACACATTTGTCTGGAGACATGCACAAGAATGTTCATGAAATTATTATACATAATAGCTTAAAACATAAAAAATTCAAACTTTTATAAGATATGTAAAATGTGGTCTATTCATCCAAAGGAGTATTAAAGATCAATGAAAAATGAATAAACTATCATGACATGTAAAAATGTAGATGATTTTCCAAAACATGATATTGAGAAAGAAACAAGGCACAAAACTACCATGTGATCCAACAATCCCACCCCTGGGCATATATCCAGAGAAATCATAATTTGAAAAGATACAAGCACCCCAACATTCATTGCAGCACTATTTACAATACATTGCAGCACTATTTACAATAGCCATGACACAGAAGCAATCCATCAACAGAGGATCAGATAAAGAAGGTGCAGCACGTATATATAGTGAAATACTACTCAGCCATAAAAAAGAATGAAATATATATATATATGTGTGACTGGATCATTTTGCTGTACAGAAGAAATTGACAGAATATTGTAAATCAACTATAATAATCAACTATAATTTTTAAAAAGAATGAAATGGAATTTGCAGAAACATGGATAGACCTAGAAATTATCATACTAAGTAAAGTCAAGTCAAAGACGAATCTCATTTGAAGTCACTAATATGTGGAATCTAACAAATATGATAAAAAGAACTTACAAAACAGAAACAGACTCAAAAGATTTTGAAACCAAACTTGTGGTTATCAAAGGGGAACTGTGGGGAGGGAGGGAAAAGTCAGGGGGTTGGGACTGATATATACACACTATTATATATAAAATAGATAGGAACAAACACAGGATAATCTACTCAATGCTGTGTAATAGCCTATATAGGGAAAGAATTTGAAAAGGAATAGATATCTGTATATGTATAACTGATTCACTTTGCTGTAACCTGAAACAACTTTCTATACCAATTATACTCTAATACAAAAAAAAATTTTTTTAGCATTTTTTTTTAGGGCCATACATTTGGCATATGGAAGTTCCCAGGCTAGAGGTCAAATTGGAGCTGCAGCTACTGGCCTATGCCACAGCCACAGCAATGCGGGATCAGAGCTGTGTCTGTCTGTGACCCACACCGCAGTTCACGGGTTCACGGCAATGCCAGATCCCCAACCCACTGAGCAAGGCCAGGGATCAAACCCATGTCCTCATGAATACTGGTTGGGTTCATTACTGCTGAGCCACAATGGGAACTTCCTAAAAATTATTTTTAATTTTTTTTAAGAAAAGAAACAAGGCACAAAATTGCACATGCATGATTTTCTCTGTATAAAGCTACAAAGTGGGCAAAGGAAGATTATGGTGTCAGAATAGCAACTGCTTTGGGGAGGAGACAAGAGTAACTGGGGGAGGATGTGTGGAGCACCTCTGGGATGCTATTAATGATAATGTCTCTTGATCAGAGTGATAGTTTCATGGTTGGGTTCATTTTGTGATAACTGTTGACTCCTCTACACAACAATTACACACAATTCTGTAGAATCTTATATTTAACTTCAAACTATTATTAAAACAAAGCAAAAAGCAGCCCTCTACCTTTGAACACATACACACTGGTAGCAGTGGTTACTTCAAGAGTGATAAACTGGGTGAGGCTTCACACTATCAAATATTGTACCACATCCATATATTCAATATAAGTGAATAAATAAATAAAATACACATTTCTAAGGACTGCCTCTGGCTGGGAGGAAACCATACTGTCAGATCTTGCATGGTTGGTTCCACCTCTTAGCAAGGGCCATCAGTAAAGTGGAGTTACCTTGACACTGAGGGGCTGGAGATGACCAACGTGAACTTCTGCAGGTGATTTTTTCCTCCCCAACCAGAGCATATCCGTCATCACATTTATACTGCACCACAGTGGTAAAGGATAAAAATGAGCTCACATCTTCATAGGATCCATGGGCAATGCTAGGAAACATGCCACAGTCTTGAGCAGTGAGAGAGAAAGAAGGAAGAAAATGAGCTAGAGTTTAATTAACAATTCAGAATAAGGGACTCTTCCCGTTTTGTAGAACAAAGCCATTAAATTATACTGCTGGAGTATGTTTCAATTTCCTTGAAACATCACTTGGAATGATCTAATGAGTTCTTAACCACTTGCTAGACACTGTGTTAATCATTGTACGTATGTTGTACCATGTAATCCTCAGACTGATTCTTAGAGTTGGTATGATCATCAGACCCACCTTAGAGAAAAGGAAACCTTAGAGGCGTCATATACTCTACACAAGGTCACAGCTAGTAAGTGCCACTAACATGAATCAAATTAGGGATTAAACTCAGCTTTGTGTTAGTACCAAATTTGCTGCCACTTTCTGGAATACTACTATTTTTTGCTCTCAGTACTGATCATTAGACTCTCACTTTCTTTGGCATCAGTGGATGTTTAAGGTCATAAAATGGAAGTTTGGGATGCAGAATTATACTCTTCTTGTTACTCACAGAGTCTAGTAACACCCCATGTTTTATTAAGCAAAGTAATTTAGAACCAATTAGAAAATGCTTAACTCCCTCACTTAAATCAAAGACATTCCTAGGTCAGGCATTTAAATCCCTTTAAGAATAATATTTGGGGGAGAATTTTTTATAAAGCTTTTAATATTCTGTGAACACCAGCCTCAGCCCCAGATGAGGCAAGTATGAGGGTGACTTTGCCCTTCACATTGAGAGAGGGGCGCTGAGGAGCTCACTGAGAAAGCCTAATATATGTCCTTTCAGGTTGTGGGTGGGGGCATTGGCCATAGTGGACTAGTGTCCAGCTCCTGTGTGGGAAATCTGAAATGCAAAGGATGGGCTGTCTGTGGCTCTGAGGTGAGAGTGAAGGACAGATTTCTGCTGCTTTGAAGTTGGCCTGGACTCCTGTATTATTCAAAAGCAAGGATGCAAGAGCACTTCCAGTGGATTAGGAATGGGCTGCATGAGAAAGACAGGCATGGCAGAGTTTGCCTCAGGTCTATTTAAAAGGACAGGAGGAAGACATCTGCAAAAAAAAAGAAGAAAGATGGAAGGAAGGAAAGGAGGAAGGAAGGAAGGAAGTAAGGAGGGAGGGAGGGAGGGAAGAAAGAAAGAAAGAAAGAAAGAAAGAAAGAAAGAAAGAAAGAAAGAAAGAAAGAAAGAAAGAAAAAGAAAGAAAGAAAGAAAGAAAGAAAGAAAGAAAGAGAGAGAGAGAGAGAGAGAGAGAGAAAGGAAGGAAGGAAGGAAGGAAGGAAGGAAGGAAGGAAGGAAGGAAGGAAGGAAGGAAGGAAGGAAGGAAAAGAAAAGAAAAGAAAAGAAAAGAAAGAAATCTCTAGGAGTCACCAGACATCCAGGAAACAGGAAAAAAGACTTGACCAAATGGAATCAGAGGTGGATCCCCAGATCAACCAGATCCTGAATTGCAAACTGCAGACCCTCAGTGATAACGAAGGAACAATTTAAGAAAGAAAAACTCATGAGAGAGAGAGAGCTAGAGAGCAAGCTTTGAATACCCAGGAGGCCAAGAACCAGCTCAGATTCTTGCTTCCTTTACCTGTGTTCCTCTCAAAGTTTCAACTCTGGGGCTTTCAGAAAGCGTAGTAACAGTAATTCCAAAGTTAATTTCGCTTCAGTTGTAAGTGAAATAAATTCTCCTGTTTATAAGTCAATAGCTTATAAATAGTTTAAGCCTTTCTTAAACTTCAAAGTACCTCCATTAAAATATTAAAATGGCTCTCATTTATTTATTTATTTTTGTCTTTTTAGGGCCTGTCCTGCGGCATGTGGAGGTTCCCAGGCGAGGGGTCCAACTGGAGCTGTAGCCACCGGCCTACGCCGCAGCCACAGCAGTGAGGGATCCGAGCTACGTCTGCGACCTACACCACAGTTCACCGCAACACCAGATCCGTAACCCACCAAGCAAGGCCAGGGATCAAACACGCGTCCTCATGGATACTAGTTGGGTCCGTTAACCACTGAGCCACGACGGGAACTCCAACGTGGCTCTGAATTTTTTGAGTAAACACATTTGTGCAGTTCTATACTGGGCTTTTCAGGTAATATTAAGAGGGCATACTTGCAGGGCACTTTTAAAGATAAGATAGAGCCACATAACTAGTCTCACTGCAACACCAGTCACACCAACAGGAGGATTAGATCAGGAAATGAGTTCTGCTGGGGAAGGTGGTGACAGAACCACTAAGCACTCTGGTATTGAGGGAGGGCATCCAGGAATAAGGTGGCGACACACCTTGAAGGACGGAGGGAAGGTGAGTAATTGATAAGATGTGAGAGGCAGATGGATAGTGAGGCGATGGCGAGGTCTCTGGCACCAGAAGATTGTTACTGTGAGAGGGGCAGAGACGGAATCCCAAAGAGAGAGTCATACAGAGGGCGTAGACAGTAAGTATCATTTCAGAAAGTCAAGGCTGTGGGTATTGGGAAGGTTCGAGGGGACAGAAGAAAAGGGAAAGGGCAATAGAAACCTAAAAAAGTAATTGAAAAGCTTGTGGCAAACTTAATAAGGTTTTCTTTTACGACCTCGGTCTCTCAGAGACGGGAACTCAGCGGTGAAGTTAGAGAACTAAAAACCCCTGCAGTAACGTTCATGCATCTGATGTGAAAAATCATATTTCACAGAGAGATGTTCCTTAATCAACCCATGCTTTCTCCATCACCACCAATCTGGGGGAGGAAGCCAGCCTGGCTTCTGCGCTTTTAAATCGGGAAGCTAACTCACGTAAGCGCATTCAGCCATTGTGTTCATCTCAGGCTTTTCCCTCTAAGCCAGACCAACTCCTCTCTTTTTATGCCATGACAGCTGTTCCAGGGAACATATTCATAAATGTTTAAAATTGATTATGACAATTAATTCTCCTCGATAAAAAATAAATAACAAAAGAGGAAAACATCACTTTGCTTAAAGGACATTTCCATTTAAATTCTACCACAGTGCATTTCCATAGTGACAGGTCTTCAGCCAGTTCTGGTGAGTTCTCTCAAATCCTTTTGGGTCTTGTTCATTGGTGAAAAATTTTCTCACGTTTCAATAATCATGGCTTATTTTTATATAATGGTTTGTAATTCACAAAGTACCTGATATTTTTGCTCTAAAACATTTACTCCAGGTTTATAATAAAAGAAAATATTTTTGTTTATGGGTAGAATTTTTAAAATTTATTTTATTTTATTTTTTGTCTTTTTGCCTTTTCTAGAATTTTTTTTAAAGGTCAATCAATATCTAAGATTGTAGATGGTATAATTCATCTGTTTGGGAAGTAATTTGTTTTAAGTATTTGGGAACATTCAAATTCAAGAAATTGATTTGAAATTAAAGATTATTCCTTGCTAATGCAGCCTCATAAGCATTTTTGCATACCAAGAGTTTGTTATTATAGATTACAAAAGCCTCTCTGAATTGCAACAATTTCATTTGTACTTAAATTTTTATTTCTTATTAATGTATATATTCGAAAGTTATGCATTATTACCATTTGACTATATTTGATTAATTCTTAATTGAATATTTTTTTCAATATGTTAGAGACCCTGCCCCCCTTGTCTCATACTCACCGCACATGCAGGAAGGGCATAGCAGTAGAACCAAGACCCCAAAGAGCTGCAGTGCTGGGAAAACATGCTGCAAATTAGGGGCCATGACCCAGTCTCAGAGGTACCACACTGGCCCTCAGTGGTCTCAGATACCTTGACTCAAGCTGAAGAAAAGTATTCTAAGTAACAGTTGCAATGGTGCCTAAGCCAAGGAAATCAGCCTTGGCAAAGCCCAGCTGTGTGTCACTAAAGGGGAGGGGCTGGAGGAGTGACTGGAAGCCAGGTGCTGGGCATAGCTCTTTCAGGAACAAGCCCATAAGGCCCCTTCTTGGGTAGAAGAGTCTGGAGCCCTTGGGAATGCTGCATATATTTACTGTTGCCACCCCAGAATTGCTTGCTGAAGGGTGCAGCACATGATGAATTCCTGTCTGGATATGTTATGATCCCTCTCTGAGTAAACAAGAGCAAAATCACAAGGACTATGGCTCACAATGCACAGTGGGTGGTTGGCTTCTCAGGAGGCAGAAGCCATAGTATGAGGGAGAAGCAGTGCCTGTCCAAGGAGTGGTTTCTTCAATCAGGGGTATGAACTGCCCATAGAAGAATGGATTAAAAAAAAATCCAGATAAGTAAGGGTCTCTCTAAAGAGCCCACTGCCTGGCCAGGGCAGAAGAGTACAAAGCTCTAAGTGTGAAAATACTGAAGAATCCAGTCCGAACAATAATTATTCTCCTAATACTTCAGTAGGAACTTCTTTTCCCCAAGTCCTGAGTTTTCTTTCTTTCTTTTTTTTTTTTTTTGGAGGTGAAATGGTCACTTTATTTATTTTTTTATTTTATTTTTTTTATAATTTTTTTTATTTTCCCACTGTACAGCAAGGGGGTCAGGTTATCCTTACATGTATACATTACAATTACATTTTTTCCCCCACCCTTTGTTCTGTTGCAACATGAGTATCTAGACAAAGTTCTCAATGCTATTCAGCAGGATCTCCTTGTAAATCTATTCTGAGTTTTCTAATAGACAAAAAACACAGCGAATGTTTCATTCTAGGAAACCATTTCAGTGTAGAAACTATTCTGGCCTTTGGGATAGCACAGAAAAAGCATGCACTGAAAGCTAAAGGGTTGAGAATGATGGCGTTAGAAGAAAGAAAGATGTATTAGGACTCTCTGAATATTTGAATGATGCTGAATTTGGATGAAATCTCAAATTTTGTCTCTAAGCCCTAAAGACAAGTGAATCAAAAGTGCATGTTCATGGATTAGTAACCTCAAGACAAAATTTCCCTTACCCCTCTAGAACTGTCTGGCTATTCATTCAGACAGTTTGCTAAATTTTCTCTCCTTAAGTGGGACAGAAGAAACCACTAACCTGGATTCTATACCTTGCTCACCAACTGTGAACATCTGTTTCTAGAGGAGATGAAGATAGTTGGCTAAACAAAAGACCAGCTCTGGAAATGGTCTTTATGATCTTCACAACTCAGCTGACCCGGAGTAACTGCTATATACAAGTAATACCCAAAATGCTTAGTCCTCAAAAATAAATGAGAAGAATTATCAACTATAGCTGAGTGAACTTCTTTGGACTAATGAAGAAAACGATTAAATTCCAACTTCTTAGATGGAAAAATAAATCTATAAATATTGTTTCATTTAGAAATAAGAAGCATAATAAGGTAATTTAAAGGATTAACTAGAAAGTTTTATTGGCCTGCTTTTAGCCTTTAAGATGTCATGTGCCAGAACCTTACAGAAATTATCATAATTGATCCTCAAAAAACCCCATGACATTGCTCTTACATTCCTTATTGCATAGAGGAAGAAACACGTTAAAATAGATCAACTATCCCCAGCGTTTCAGATAATTAGCAGCTAAGCTAAATTCTGAGCCAAACATTGCACTGATTCGGAAATTCAAGTTTTATAGAGTTCCCGTCGTTAGTATCCATGAAGGTGTGGGTTCCATCCCTAGCCCGGCTCAGTGGGTTAAGGAGCTGGCATTGCCATGAGCTGTGTTATAGGCTGGCAGCTACAGCTTCAATTCGAACCCTCTCCCAAAAACTTGCACGGGTATAGCCCTAAAAAGTAAAAAAAAAAAAAAAAATCAAATCAGTATTTTTCTTTTTCTTTCTTTCTTTCTTTCTTTCTTTCTTTCTTTCTTTCTTTCTTTCTTTCTTTCTTTCTTTTCTTTCTTCTTTCTTTCTTTCTTTCCTTCTTTCTTTTTTTTTCTTTGTCTTTTTGTCTTTTTAGGCCCACACTTGAGGCATATGTAGGCTCCCAGGCTAGGGGTCTAATGGTTGCTGTAACCACCGGCCTACACCACAGCCACAGCAACATGGGATCCGAGCTACATCTTCCACCTACACCACAGCTCACGGCAATGCCAGATCCTTAACCCAGTGAGAGAGGCCATGCATCGAATCTGTATCCTCATGGATACTAGTCAGGTCTGTAACCTGCTAAGCCACAACAGGAACTCCTAAAATTTAATTAAAAAAAAAAAAAAAGAGTGAGGGAGTTCCCGTTGTGGCTCGAAGGGTTAAGAATCAAACTATTATCCAGGAGAATGTGGGTTCCATCCCTGCCATCACGCAGTGGATTAAGGATTGGCATTGCCACAAGTTTTGGCATACCTTGGGTATGCAGATTGGATCTGGCATTGCTGTGGCTGTGGACTAGACTGGCAGCTGCAGCTGGAATTTGACCCCTCACCTAGGAACTTCCATATTCCATGGGTGTGACCAAAAAAAGAGAGAGAGAGAGAAAGATTGAGGAGTGAGATATTTTGGCAGCAAGATTGGAATGTAGCCCAGGGAGAAGGCATCCCAACCTCTAGGAATCTATGAAGGTTAATGGATATTATGTTCTTTAGGTAAGAGTCAGCCAATATGGGAATTGCTTGCTATATAATCAAGAGAGATCAAGAATGAATGATACAAAAGAAGGCGTTCTCTTGTGGTGCAGTGGGTAAAGGATCCAGCATTGTCACTGCAGTGGCATGGGTGGCTGCTGTGGCCTGCATTTAATCGCTGGCCCAGGAACTCCCACAAGCCACAGGTATGACAGAAAAAAGGAAAAAAAAAAACAACAACCAAGCTCAGCCACTTTCATTGAAAGACATGGTCTCTTACTCATTTACACTTTTTCCCCTTTGGAAATTTTCTCACCAGTTCTCAGACTGAAAGTGAGGACAAATTCCTATGAGAAAGGACTGTGCAACATCACAGCAAGTTGTATGTGTGTATATAGCAGCAATTCTCCAGTCTTTGCCTCAAAGGAATCACCAGTAATTTACTTAAGTAATTGTGCACTAAAATCTTTAGAAATTTGTTGGATCTGAGCTGTCTCTGGTAACCCATTAAAAAAGATGCTAGGCAGTAACAGGATACCTAGTTCAAGTTAACTCACGGAGATCCACTGCATTCATGGACCCACGTGATGGGCATCTCTGTGGTCCTCAAGTGTATAGCAGGTGGTAGGACCTTCACATTTGTTCTCTGCTCTTTGGAATGAGAGCTATCTCGTAGCAAAAACCTATGTTTAAAAAAACCCTACAAATATATCATTTAATGATGAAACACTGAGTATTTTCCCTTAAGATTAGAAATCTAAAGCAAGGATACTGATTCTCATCAGTCAGTCCTATTCAGCAATATATTGGAGGACCCAGCTACTGCAATAAGGCAAGAAAAAGACATACATTTTGGAAATGTAGAAACAAAACTATTTATTTGCAGACAGCATGATTGTTTACTTGGTAAATTCCAAAGAATTGATAGGAAACCTGCTAGTACTAAAGAGAGAGCAATATTCAAGGTCATAATATACATGGCCAAGATATAAAAATCAGTTGATTTTCTACACATCCGCAATGAAACATTGGAAATTGAAATTTAGAATGTACTGCCAGCTCAAAGGCAATATGCTGGGTGACAGAAGCCATCTTCAAAAGATCATACATGTATATGATTTCACTTGAAAAAGCAGTGTCAAAGTAACAAAGTGATAGAGATGGAGAACAGACTAGTAGTTACCAATGCTAAGGATGGTGGGCCAGGGAGAAGGGTGACTGTGAATATACAGGAGTAGTTCAAGGGGGAAACTTTGTGGTGAAGGAATGATTTTGGATCTTAATTGCTGTGTCTGTACTGTGATACAATAGCCTAGAACTATACACATATATTGAACCAATGTCAGTGTTCTGACCTTACTGACTTTAGAGGTTTCTAACATAAAACCTTTGGGAGAAACTGGGTGATAGGTACGTGGGACCTCGGCATTATCCTCGTTACTTTCTGTGAATCCATATTTATTGCAAAATTAAAAGTTTTTTTATATTGGCACATGCTCTCTATAGGGCACAGCAGCTGTTAATGTCAAAATATTCATGAAAGAAAACAAATACCTTGTTAAATGAAGTGATATATCATGTCCATGGACTGAAAGACTCAACATTATTAAGACATCAACCGTCTTCACATCGGTCTAGGGTTTCAAAGCATTACCAATTCAAATCCAGGCAGATGGTTGCACAAAACTGATGAACTATTTCTAAAATGTACATGGACAAGACAAGGACCTAGAACAGCTAAAACAATTTTGCAAAAGAATGAAAAATTGAAACACTTATGTTTCTTGATTTCAAATTTTACTATAAAGTTATAATGATCAATAGAGTGTGGTATTGGTGTAGAAGTGGACTTAGAGAGCAATGGAAAAAAAAAAAAAAAGAGTCCAGAAATACGCTAACATGTATATGGTGAATTGATTAGAGACAAAGATGCCAAGGTAATACAGGAAAAAGGGCAGACTTTTCAAGAAATGGTAGCAGAGTAATTGGCCATCCAGTGCAAAGAAGAAGAAGAAGAAGAATCCTTACCTTACCTTTCATTACAAGCAAAGATTAACTCAAAATGGATCATAGACATAAATTTAAACTGGTCAATTTGTGAACTATTTGTTTAAGAGAGATACTATTCATTCATTCCTCTACATGTTTCAGGGCCTAATCTTTGTTATAGAATTTTTTGCTAGTGCTTATGTGCCTGGACCTCAGTAGCTTAACTCTTGCAAAAGTGGTGATGCTGATTCATGTTTTACTATATCATATCAGCTTTGTAAAGAGATGCTATATTTGGATTTTTGAAAAAAAATCATGAACTGAGATTGAGTGCATTGTCTATTATGTTAGTCACTATTCCTTGTAAAATAACACCTGTGCTAAATTACTTTTCTATTTTTACAACAGATAAAACAAGCTCCTCCTATAGAATAATGTTTATTTTCACCAAACCATATAAATATGTGATCCATTATATTTCCTACTTTTGTTTGACTGAAAATAAACTCAACCAAAAAGACTATATTAATTAAATTGTAGTAAATTTACTTCTCTTACTGATTTTGATTTTTCATTTTTATTTTAGCAAATTTAAATTATGCATATCTGTTACAATAAACTGATATTTTTTATAATTCTGAAATGTGTAAGTATCCACTGGTAATGTGCTAAACATAGCAGAAAGAAAAATTACTTAAAAGAACTCTTTGGGGGACTTCCTGCTGTGGCAGAGCAGCCTGAGTATCCAGCATTGTCACCCCGGCAGCTTGGCTCACTACTGTGGTTCCATCCCTGGCCCCAGAACTTCCACATGATGCAAGAGCAGGAAAAAAAATAAAAAAAAAATGGAACTCCTTAACAATAATAAACTTAGTAAGGGATAATTGATGTTATCCTTTAACCTAGAACCATTAGTGGAGTTCCTGTCCTGGTGCAGCAGAAATGAATCTGACTAGGAACTGTGAGGTTGCAGGTTCAATCCCTGGCCTCACTCAGTGGGTTAAGCATCTGGCATAGGCTGGTGGCTACAGCTCCAATTCAACCCCCAGGGTGGAAACTTCCATTTGCTGTGGGTGTGGCCCTAAAAAACAAACAAACAAACAAAAAGCAAAACCTAAAACCGCAGGTATCAGAAAGTTGATTTGCTAAAAAATGATTAAGACCTGTTCACAGTCACTATTTGTAGATCAGAAGAATTTTGAGAAAACCGTGTTCATGTTTTGGCCCTTTGCTTCCTTAATGAGGGAGAAAACTGGCAGCTCAATTCACTGTCTCCATTCATATGTTTTACTTGAAAATCTGTGATTCATCAACTTTTTATTTCCATTTTTTTATTACTCAAATGAATTTATCACATCTGTAGTTGCATAATGATCAGCTACAGATAACAATCTGATTTCACAGGATTTCCATCAAACAGCCCAGGCACATTCCCCCACCCCCCAAATTGTCTCCTCTGGAGACCATAAGTTTTTCAATGTCTGTGAGTCAGCATCTATTCTGCAAAGAAGTTCAGTCTGTCCTTTTTTCAGATTCCACATGTCAGTGAAAGCATTTGATGTTGGTGTCTCATTGTATGGCTGACTTCACTTAGCATGATAGTTTCTAGGTCCACCCATGTTGCAAAAAATGCTGGTATTTCATTCATTTTAATGGCTGAGTAATATTCCATTGTGTATATGTACCACATCTTCTGGATCCACTCCTCTGTCGATGGACATTATTCATCAACTTTTAATCCCCAGGCTCTCTCAGAGAGAGAATGAGTCACACACATATGGTTTGTTTCCATGTAGTCAGGGATTAATGTTTAGCAGCAGAAATTTTGTAGTGATCTTTTGTTCAGCTGCCTTAGAACCAAAGAGCATCTCATGTCACTCTTTATTCATGACATAATATTCAGCACATACTGTGGGCACACCTTTAAGGTAACTACAAAGATGGACCTATCAGAGAGGAAGAAGAATCATTCCACATAAAACAAGGAGACAAATGTGATGACTCTGCTTTCTAGAGATGGGAACAATCATTTCAAGAAAGAAAGTAAAAGCTCTTAATGTTGACTTTTAATCTCATCTTGCATGGTAGTAATTCACATTAATAAAGAATCAGGCAGGAGCCTGGAGGGGTCCTTCTTAGGAGAAACTGGACAGCAGCAGAGAAGACATCAAGAAACCCTGTGTTTCAGGTTTCCTCTGAATGTGTTAGGGGAAAAGCCAAGCTACTGAAAGAAAGGCAGAAGTTCCTATCTTTTTCATGCAACAGTCCCGAGGCAGAAGTATATTTAGGTTAGTCAGCAGCTCTGTCCAAAGAAGTCATCCATGGATCGAGTCCCTTCCTCTTTGTTGCTCCACCATCCCCGAGGGTGTTGTCCTCACCAGCATGGTGGAAGCTCACTCACAAGCACCCTGTCAGCATTTCAGTCCCCACTGGGTGAGAGAGGAAGAGGAAGGTAAGCAGCTTCCTTTTCAGAAAAGGGACTAGGAAGCTGCACCCTTTGGGAGGTTGCTCCAAGGGAGTCTCTTTCTCAGGAGTCATTCTCCCTGTTAATATTTAATAGGAGTGAGAGTAGTTCTCTTACTTAAAGCAAGTAGGGGGAAATGGATACTAGGAAACAATTAACAGCGTGGGGTCTGGCCCCCAACAACAAAAAAATAGCTCACTGCCTAATCTTCCCATATATGGAGAACTTAATTAGCTTTTGTGTGCCTCACCCTTCAAAATAAACATATGATCAAGAATCAGCATCAACAGGAGTTTCTTATGCAGCTCAGCTGGTTAAGAATCCAACATTGTCAGAGTTCCCGTCGTGGCGCAGTGGTTAACGAATCCGACTAAGAACCCATGAGGTTGCGGGTTCGATCCCTGGCCTTGCTCAGTGGGTTAAGGATCTGGCGTTGCTGTGAGCTGTAGTATAGGTTGCAGACACAGCTCGGACCCTGGGTTGCTGTGGCTCTGGTGTAGGCTGGCGGCTACAGCTCCAATTAGACTCCTAGCCTGGGAACCTCCATATGCTGCGGAAGCGGCCCAAGAAATGGCAAAAAGACCAAAAAAATAAAAGAATCCAACATTGTCTCCGTGAGAACGTGGGTTTCATCCCTGGCCCCGATCAGTGCGTTAAGGGTCCTGTGGTGCTGCAAGCTGTGGCATAGTTTGCAGATGTGACTCAGACGCATTGTTGCCAAGGCCATGGGGTTTTGCATGCAGAATGCCAGACGTTATACAATACAAAATACAAATTAAGTTTTCATTTTACTCTCTGAAAACAAAATTATTACAAGGTAAATGCACAGTGTTTAAGATATAAACTGACTCAAACAGCACTTAACAAAATAAATAAGGAAGTAATGATTAAAATTATTTAATAAGTGAGACTTGGTGGCAAGAGGAGTGAGCACCTGATAGTTGTCTATATTTAACCTTAAGGAATTCATCAACATCCTCTCCTCTGGACCATGCAGACTTTGGAAGTCCATAAAAAGAACCACTTCAGGAAGCTACAGATATAAAATGGACATCTGTTTGAGTTTATTTTGCTTACAATTATAGAGCTGCTGCTAACATATGCTGACAATTCCCTTTTTGTTTTGTTTTTAATTTCCATGTGATAAATCTCCCCACTTCCTGATAAGGCAATGGAAATTATTTTTCTGTATGTTCTAAAAGTTCTTTTTAACATTTCGTGTAAATAGGCTCCCTTGCTTCTTCAACTCATCACCAATGACCACCGCATCGAACCAGTGGCCCTCTGGGAAATCATTCTGATGAGGCAGTTTTGTTGACTTCTTAATCTCACCCACATTCTTAACAGTCTTAAATGTTCATTGGTCATATTTTCAGTGAATAAAGTGGAAGAGACCATCTGTTCTCTACCCATACCCCTACCCTGGAGGTCACTGCAAGCAGCCTCTTAGGTGCCCTTGGCTCCCAGGATTCCCGTCTTCAGGAGTGTGCTCATCTTGTCCCCACAATGAGGGTCAGATGTCCTGGGGAGACGATCAGTTGGAGCAAGAAGTTTCCAATGAGAGGAGTGGGTCGGAGGATAAATACCTCAGGTCCTAATCCTTAGCAGTACATTCTGAGTTGTGTTTCACACACCTTCAGAGGCAGTCAGCTTAGCTGAGCTCCTGTTAGCAACAACAATAATCTCCTCAACCATGCTCCCTCTCCAGTGGTCCTCCCTTCCCCATCTTCTATCCACCTGCTCACCTTGCTTTCTGGGATCACGTCTAAGGACACTCATTACTCACAAATCCTTGACTCAAAGAAACCAAAATAAACATCAGCCAAACAGAACGCCTCATAGCAGGAGCAAGTGATGGCTTTTAAGGCCATGGATGAAGTAGGTTTCTCTAGCAGTTCAAGCTCCTCTGTATTATCTAAGGTCTAGTGAAATCGTGCCATATACCATTGTCTCCTTGGAGTGCATTTGGGGAAATTAAAGAAAAGAGGCCAGTGTGTACAGAAGAGTACTGGGACAGCCAAAGGAGCTGAGATAATGGGTTTGAGAGAGGATGCAAGTGCTGGAGAAAGTGGTGGGTGGAAAGAGTAAAAGCTTCTGAATACACTGAGACATAAATATGATTAATATGGGGTTTCTCCTCGTGTGGAAGATAATTGCTCCAGCCATTTTCTATTAAGGGAAATGAGGATAAAATCAGGTCCAAGACTTGAGAGCACGCCAGTGGCTGCTGCGTGGGCTTTCACGCAACAGGATTTCAGTGTTTGTTCTCTGAGGATAGAATCAGAAGTTCAGACACAGACATAATTCCCCTTATTGTGAGACTATGGTCAAGAAGGAGCATGAGTGGGGCACAGACGAAGTGCATGGGGGTTTAGAAAAGGGAATGACTGCTTCAAATGGGGGACAATGGACCAGGCTTTTAGGTTGCTTGGTATTTAATCTAAATACTGAGCCCCTGAGGGCTGTATGTGTGGAACTGTGGAATAAAGGCAATCTAGGGAAATGTCTTGGTATGATTCCAAGTCCATATGTTCATGGTCCCTATAGTAAAAGTATTAACCTTATGTATGGGTTTATTTAGGAACTCGTTTGATGGGGTCTTAAATGACCATGAAGACAAACAGTATGATATGTGAAAATTTATTATGATAAATTTTTGTGCCAAAAGGATGGTAAAGTTGATAAACTAAAGTGATCCATACTGAGTTAAAGGTAGTATGGCACTTTTTATCTCCCTCTTTTGGGAAAAATTACAGTGGTGACTCCTCAGGGAATTGTGTTGCCTGTTTCTTTGTCACTCCAGTAGTTCAACCTCCAGGAACAGTCTATACAACTCCAGGGCTGTAGTTACCTCCTCTGGATTTAAGAGACACTGCATGAGTTTCCAGCCTGCAAGAACTTGCTCACAGCCATTATGGGCAACCTAAAAGGGATTAAAAAATCAATTTTGAGAAATCAATTTTCACACTCACCAAACTGAAAGTTTAAGATTCCTTCAGGAGGCTTCACTGAAGACAGCAAAATTAGAATACCAGACCTTCCTCAGGCACCTATGCAAGGAACAGGTCTACAGAAGCACCAGGGAACATCTTCAGGGGCAACTGAAGGGATAGATCTGATGTCTATGCAGAGGCATGGCATTTATTATAGAAAATACGTGGCAGGAAGTTGGGTCACTTAGATCTATGGAATCCTCCTCTCTAGGGGCTTGGTCCTTCTTGCTATAAAGTAAGAGAATTAGAACTTACCTTTAGAGCTCACCATGTGTTTTCAGGGTAAAAGTGCTGATTCCAAAAGTGGTTTAAACAACTCAGAAATGAGCCCTAATAAAGGTCAGATCTCAACAATATTGACTAGGACAGTACTTTGGAGCAGGTGCCATGTTTAGAATGTGATTGAACTCCCTGAGCTGTGTGCCACTTACCCACTCACACTTGGGCACATCTGGGCACCAGGTTCTGAACTCTGAGCAGGTGATATTTGGAGAACCGACCACACCCTAGCTAGGGTCACACTGGACAGTGGCATTTTCATGCTCCACATACTGATTTTTGTCCACAGACAGAGTTCCATCTTCTATCTCTGGTTTCAGACACAGAGCTGAAGTGGAAACAAAATTTTGATCATTCTATGAGTCTCAGGATACAATCTTACAATAGTAAAGAGTACTTGGCAGGGGGTGGGGAGAAACACTGTTAATAAATTATACCTGCATGCTGAGAGTTGTTCTTTATCCTCATTTATTGTAAGACTATAACAATAAAATTAATAATGATAATATTAATGTTATTTTACCTACTATTATCAGCAAAAACACTGTTATTATCTCCATTTGGCTGGAGAGAAAAACCACTAATGCAAAACACTATTATTATCTTCATTTTGCTGGAGAGAAAATTAGGTGCAGACAATTAGTGTGACTTGTCTAAGATTGCATAGCTTTTAGGTGGCATGATTATGCTATAAGTCTAGGTATTGTGGTCCTAGAATCTGAGTTTTCAGAACTACTGTATCTCAAGACCTGATTTTTCAGGACCCTAAGTATGTAATTTTTATTCTCATACCCTTAGTGTCTTCCCGTATTAAATAGAAACAAAGGTGGGATTTAGACCCTTGAGTTGCTGTCAGCAGTGTGAATCAAAGATAATAATAACAAGGCATGCCTAATCTTAGTGGTCAACCAGAAGTCTCACAACAGGTCAATTTCTCTATGAGAAGGTGATAACATGTAGCAGATACTAATGGATGTTTGGGACTTCCTAAGTGTCTTCATTCTAATTTAAGTGGGTACTCTAAAATTTTGCTAAATCCTCACCGATTCTCTAAAACTAAAGATTGTTCTAACACTTAAGTTATGAAAAAAGTAGCACTGTTGAGCAGATGGGAAACTATGATCAATTTAATAAGTGGTGCAGGGTTGATTGACTATTTATTGAAGGAAAACACATTTTGACTCCTATTTTCCACCATAAGCCAATAGGAATTCCAAATGGATTGATGACAGTGTGAAATCTAAAACAATAAAGCTCTGGAAGATCACATAGCAGAATATTTTTGTGACCTTTCAGCAAATTTTTCTTAACATTCACAAAAGTCTTGAACATTAAAATAAAGATGGAAAATTGAACTAGCCTGGAATGTAAAATTTTTGCTTATCAAAACAAGAACTCTCATATTCTACTTATGGAAATGTAAATTGTAAACATTTTTTAAAAATTGGCATCATTTGCTAAAGATGAATATGTGCATACTCTCTGAAATAGCAATTCTACTCCTGTTTGTTTCTAACAGAAATATTTGCACAGGAGTTCCCTTTGTAGTGCAGCAGAAATGAATCCAACTAATAACCATGAGGTTGTGGGTTTGATCCCTGGCCTTGCTCAGTGGGTTAAGAACCCAGCATTGCCATCAGCTATGGTGTAGTTTGCAGACACATCTCAGATCTGATGGTGCCATGGCTGTGGTGTAGGGTGGTGGCTACAACTCCGATTGGACCCCTAGCCTGGGAACCTTCATATGCCACAGGTTCGGCCCTAAAAAGCAAAAAAAAAAAAAAAGAAAGAAAGAAATATTTGCACATTTGTATCTGGAAACATGCATATTCATAACACAATTTTCATAATAGCCTAAAATATTAAAAATTCAAATTTTGTAAGATACATTAAATGCGATATATTCAACCAAAGGAATATTATACTGTGAAAACAAAGAAAGTATCATGACACATTGGAATATGCATGATTGTTCAAAACAACATGTTGAGGAGTTCCCGTCATGGCGCAGTGGTTAACTAATCCGACTAGGAACCATGAGGTTGCGGGTTCCGTCCCTGCCCTTGCTCAGTGGGTTAACGATCTGGCATTGCCGTGAGCTGTGGTGTAGGTTGCAGACGCGGCTCGGATCCCGCGTTGCTGTGGCTCTGGCATAGGCCGATGACTACAGCTCCGATTCAACCCCTAGCCTCGGAACCTCCATATGCCGCGGGAGCGGCCCAAGAAATAGCAACAACAACAACAACAAAAAAAGACAAAACACACACAAAAAATTACAACTTTAAAAAAAAAAAAAACACATCATGTTGAGACAAGAAGTCAGGCAAAAAAGAATACATGCATAATTTCCAAGATACAAAGTTAAAACAAATTTATGGTGTTCAAAGAGTGGCCTCCTTTGGGGAGGAAATCCAGAAATGACTGGGAGAGGATGTGTGGAACACTTCTGGGATGCTGGTCAGGATAAGACTTCTTAGCCAGAGTGAAAGTGTCATGGGTATCACTTTGTGATAACTGTTGACCTGTACACCTCAGAATTATACACAATTCTGTAGAATCTTATATTTAAATTAAAACTGTTACTAAGACAAAACAAAAAGTGGTTCTCTACATTACCTCTGAAAACATACTCACTGGTAGCAGAGACTAGCGTTCACAAAGCACAGTGTATGGCTGGCTCCTCTGGAGGCAGAAGCCATAGCATGAGGGAGAAGCAGTGCCTGTCCAAGAATTGGTTTCTTCGATCAGGGGTGTGAACTGCCCATAGAAGAATGGATTAAAAAAAAAATCCAGGTAAGTAAGGGTCTCTCTAAAGAGCCCACTGCCTAGCCAGAGCAGAGTAATACAAAGGTCTAAGTGTGAAAATATTGAAGAATCCCGTCCAAAAAAATAATTATCCTCCTAATACTTCAATAGGAACTTCTTTTCCCCAAGCCCTGAGTTTTCTTTTTTCTTTTTCTTTTTTTTTTTTTTTTTTTTTTGGCTTTTTGCCATTTCTTGGGCCACTCCTGTGGCATATGGAGGTTCCCAGGCTAGGGGTCTAATCAGAGCTGTAGCCGCCGGCCTACGCCAGAGCCACAGCAACGCAGGATCCAAGCTGTGTCTGCAACCTATACTACAGCTCACAGCAACGCCGGATCCTTAACCCACTGAGCAAGGCCAGGGATCGAACCCACAACCTCATGGTTCTTAGTCGGATTCGTTAACCACTGAGCCACTACGGGAACTCCCCCCCCCCTTTTTTTTTTTTTGTCTTTTCTGAGTTTTGTAATAGACAAAAAACAAGCAAACATACAAACAAACTCAAAAACAGCAATTGATTCACTCTAGGAAACTATTCCAGAAACAATTCTGGCCTATGTTTATAGCACAGAAAAAGCTGCACTGAAAGTTAAGTGGTTGAGGATGATGAGGTTAGAAGAGAGGAAGATGTACTATGACTCTCGGAATATCTGCATGATGCCGGATTTGGGTCTCTAAGACCTAAAGACAAGTAGATAGAAGGCATATGTGTTCTTTTTCATAAATTATTAACCCCAAGATTGAGTTTCCCTTAACCTTCTGGGACTACCTGGCTGTTTACCCAGATCATTTACTAAAATTTGTCTCCTTGGGTGGAACAGATGAAAAAGCCAGCCTGGAAGAGAAAAACATATTTGGCTAATCAGAAGAGTAAGCTCTGGAAACTGTCCTCAAGAACTTCACTAGTCAGCTGACCTGGAATGACTCCTGCATACCAAGACTAGCCAAAATGCTTACCTCTCAAAAACAAATGAAAATAATTACTAAATATAACTAAATGAGCTTCTTTGGAATACTGAAGAAAACAAAATTAAATTTCAACTTCCTATAGAGAAGAAAAAAAATAGATCTACTAAATGATTGCTTCCTTTAGAAAGAGGAACCACGATGAAGAAATTTAACATTTAACCAGTAGTGTTATTAGCCTGCTTTTAATCTTGAAGCATTACATATGCCAGAACTCTGATTTTGATAATTGATCCTCAAAAAAACCTGTGACCTGGCTTTTACCTTCCTTATTGCACAGATGAGGAAACAGGTTAAAATAGATTAACTGTCCCCAAACGTTTCAGATAATTAGCAGTTAAGCCAAATTCTGAGCCCAAGACTGATTCTAAAATTCAAGATTTTTCTTTATGCCAAAAAATTTCCAGTTATGGGCCAAAAAATGTTCCCATTAGGACACTGAATCAGCCATTTGGGAGTAAATCAACACTGCTGGCCTTTACCCAATGGTATTCTCACCCTCCAGACACTGCTGGTGCTGCAGTTAAAGGCTGGGACCTGTAACCTTCTCTAGAGAATGTGCTTGTTGGCTCATCCTGATGTACCTGGAGTTATGCCTTGCCCCCTAGGAGTAACCAACATGCAACTGATATTGAGGTACAAAAGCCATAATTCCTTCCCTCAAGTCTGGACAACTCTGGTTAAATCTACACTCTAAAGCATACCATGGAAACACACACACACAAAAAAAAAACCACAAACAAGTGGAGTAAACAATATGCTACTAAGCAACCAATGAATCACTAAAGAAATTAAAAAATACTTAGAGACAAATGACAAGGTGATTCTCCACTTAACATGAGAATAGTTTCTGATAAGCTCCTTTCTCTCCCCCTCCTACTGCTATCATTCCCCTACAGTTGTTTTGTTGTTTTGTTTTCATTTTGTTTTTTTATCTGAGGGGACAGCATCAAACATTCGCATGCATCTGAACCCCTTCTGGAGAGGCTGACCAAAGACAGTTTGTACCACAAGTGGATCTAGGAAGCAAACTCTAAGAAAGGGATCCTAGAATTGGATCATCCCCAGCCAACTGGCAATCAAGACCCCATCACTGGTAATTTGTGAATTATCGATAGAACTGGCTTGCTGTATCATTGTTGCTATGTGCCTAGTAAACTCTCGTGGCACATAGATAGAGCAAAATGCATTAGCTGTGCAATATCTCTGACATTGGAGAAGCATAATGAAAGTAGCAATTGTAAGGATTTTGAAATGGGTGGCTGAGTACCACCTCCCTGAAAATGAAAACCCAATACGATCAATCACAGTTCAAATATATGTGTGAAAGCTTGTTTGTGTTTAAAGAAAACCTTATTTCAGGTAGTTGGAGGCTAATCAAGTTAAGGAACAGGTGCAGGGTATAATCATAAAGAAATATTAGAACTTCAGCGCAAGTTCCTGTCCTGGCTCAGTGGCTTCACTAATCATCAAAGCAGTATGGTACAGGCACAAAAACAGACATATAGATCAGTGGAACAGGATTTTCACAGTGAGTGATAACTCATGTTATCCTTAAACCTAAAACTATTAGTATCATAAAGTTGAAGATTTACTAAAAATTATGAGAACGCATGATTAGGACTTGTTCACAGTCACTATTTGTTGGTCAAAAGAATTTTGAGGAAAACGTGTTTGTGTTTTGACCCTTTGCTTCCTTAATGAGGGAGAAAAATGGCAGCTCATTTCACTGTCTCTGTTCATATACAATGTTTTACCTGAAAATCTATGATTCATCAACTTTTAATCCCCAGGCTCTTTCAGAGAGACAATGAGTCACACACATATAGTTTGTTTCCATGTAGTCAGGGATTAATGTTTAGCAGCAGAAATTTTGTATTGATCTTTTGTTCAGCTGTATTAGTACCAAAGAGCATCTCATATCACTCTTTTGTCTCTTTTAAGGCTGCACCCAAGGCATATCGAGGTTGCCAGGCTAGGGGTCAAATCGGAGCTGTAACTGCCAACCTATAGCACAGCCACAGCAATGCAGGATCCAAGCCACATCTGCAACCTGCACCACAGCTCAGGTCAATGCCAGATGCGTAACCCACTGGGCAAGGCCAGGGATCGAACCTGCATCCTCATGGATGCCAGTCAGATTTGTTTCTGCTGAGCCATGGCAGGAACTCCTCATGTAACTCTTTATTCATCATATAATATTCAGCACATACTGTAGGCACACCTTTAAGGGAACTACAAAGATGAACCTATCAGAGAGGAAGAAGAATCATTCCACTTAAAACAAGGAGACGAATGTGATGACTCTGCTTTCTAGGGATGGGAACAATCTCATCTTCCATGGTAGTAATTCCATTAATAAAGAATCAGGCAGGAGCCTGGAGGGGTCCTTCTTAGGAGAAACTGGACAGCAGCAGAGAAGACGTCAAGAAACCCTGTGTTTCAGGTTTCCTCTGAATGTGTTAGGGGAAAAGCCAAGCTGCTGAAAGAAAGGCAAAGGTTCCTATCTTTTTCAGGCAACAGTCAGAAGTGTATTTAGGTTAGTCAGCAGCTCTGTCCAAAGAAGTCATCCATGGATCGAGTCCCTTCCTCTTTGTTGCTCCACCATCCCCGAGGGTGTTGTCCTCACCAGCATGGTGGAAGCTCACTCACAAGTACCCTGTCAGCATTTCAGTCCCCATAGGGTGAAAGAGGAAGAGGAAAGTAAGCAGCTTCCTTTCAGAAAAGCAGCTTCCTTTCAGCTGCACCCTTTGGGAGGTTGCTCCAAGGGAGTCTCTTCCCAGGAACCATTTGCCCTGATAATATTTAAAGGGGTGAGAGTAGTTTTCTTACTTAAACAGGTAGGGGAAAATGGAATCTGGGAAACAACAGCATGAGGTCTGGCCCCTCGTGTATATATGACTTAAATTAGTTTTTGTGTGCCTCACCCTTGAAAATGGACATATGATCAAGAATTATCATGGACAGAAATTTGTAGTGAATAAATTTCCAGAGAAACTATTATTAGTGTCCTCTGAGATCTATGACTACTCTGCACATCCATAAAGAATAGAATACTTTTTTAAATGATAGGAGCTAAAATTGTCCAGGTACAATGTCAAAGATATAATCCCCAAAGACAGAAAGAAAATTTTATTTATTTATTTATTTATTTATTTATTTATTTATTTATTTATTGCTTTTTAGGGCCCCACTCATGGCATATGGAAGTTCCCAGGCTAGGGGTAGAATTGGAGCTGCAGCTGCTGGCCTACAGCACAGCCATAGCAACGCTTGATCCGAGCCACGTCTGCAACCTACACCACAGCTCATGGTAACACCAGATGCCTGACCCACTGAGCAATGCCAGATATCAAACCTGCATCCTCATGGATACTAGTCAGATTCGTTTCCACTGTGCCACAACAGGAACTCCAGGAAATAGGAAGAAAATTTAATAAAATTATAGGATTAACAAAGTGACTAAATATCTGCCCAGTAGGATACCCATAAAGAATAAAGACAAAAATAGAGAGGAAAAATAAAATCACTGAAGAAACTATATCAAATGTATAGAAGCTATACAAAATATCTCTGAAAAAGTGAATTCAAGTTTCCCTGTAGACATTAAACATGAACAAGTCTTATAAAATCAATAATATAAATGACTTCTGACTTCTCCATCGCAATGTTGAAAACTAACATACCAAGATGATACTCTTTAAAAGTTCTAAAGGAAAATTCATTTTAATCCAGTTTTCTACATTCAGCAGACATATCAATCAAGTATTCAGATGAGGACAGTTTAAACATTCAGGGGCTCAATATTTTACTTTCTATATGTCGTAACCTAGACATCTCCTTGAGGGTATACTCCAGTAAAATGAGGCAATAAATCAAGAAAGAGGAGCATGTGAATCCAGGAAGCAAAGACCGAGTAGAAAGGCACGTAAGCGTACGATGTGAGAATCCCCACCTCTGTTGAATATACTGAGCTGTATTGCACACACCTTCAGAGGGCAGGCAATATGGTTGAGCTCCTGATAGTGACAATGATCCCCTCAACCCTGCTTCCTCTCCGGGGGTCCTCCCTTCCCCATCTTACTACCTACTCCCTCACAGTGCTTTCCGGGATCACTTCTAGGGACACTCCTTAATCACAAATCCTTGATCAGAGGAAACCAAATTAAACATCAGTCAAAAGGAATGTAGTAGCAGGAGCAGACATTAGACCATGGATAGACGCCGTCTATATTCTGTAGGGTTCTCCAGCAGGTCAAGCTCCTCTACAATGCCAAAGTTTAGTGAAATCCTGCCACACAGCATTGTCTCATTGGAGTCCATTTGGGGATATTAACCATAGAGGCCAGTGTTCCCCATGGAGTTCTGTGTGCAAAAGAGAGATGGGAGAAACGAGGGAGCTGAGATACGGATGGGAGAGCTTTTAGAGGATGCAAGAGCAGGAAGACGTGGTGAATGGAAAGAATAAAAGCCTCTGAATACTCCAAGACATAAATGTGATGGATATGGGGTTTCTCCTCATGTTGAGGATAGTTGCTCAAGCCATTTTATTTTTCTATCAAGGAAAATAAGAACAAAATCAGACCGAGGCTTTGGGAGCACACAGGAGGCTACTGAGTGGGCTTCCACATATCAGGCTTTCAGAGGTTGTTCTCTGAGGATGGAGTCTGGAGGCCAAACATAGACTTAAATCCCCTTCTGGTGAGCAGAAGTCAATAGGGAGCAGAGGCCAAGTTCATGGGGATTGGGAAAAAGTCTGCCTGCTTCAGATAGGAACAGTGGACCAGGCTTTTGGCGTGTGTTGGTATTTAATCTAAATACTGAACACATGAGGGATCTGTGTACATGGAACTGTGTAGTAAAGGCAATCCAGGGAAATGTCTTAGTATAAACGCAAGTCCATACGTCCAAGGTTCCTACAATAAAATAAATGTATCAACTTTATGTGCGGGTTTGCTCATAGACCTCATTTCGCAGAGTCCTAATGACCACAATGACAAAATACTTTTGGATATAAAATTTTTAATTGAAAAAATTGTATACTCTGTGTCCAGAAAAGCAAAAATTGAATCAGAATATGGTCAATAATTCTACAATCTCTAAGCACTAATGATTAACAAGTTATCCTTTCTAGATAATTATTGCTGCAAATGATGGTATAAAAAAGGTGGAAGAAGTGGTAAACTTAAGTGATCTACATTGGATTGAGAGCTGCAAGGCATGTTTTTCCTCCGCCTCTTTGGAAAAACTATATTGAGTACTTCGCTTTGGCTTTCTTTTCCTTATCTATCTGAAGCTCCAGTAGTTTAGTCTCCAGGGACAGCTTATACAGGTCCAGGGCCAATTTTATCTCCTCCGGGTTTGGGAGACACTGCATGAGTTTTTTGCCTTCATGCACTTGCTCACAGTCTTCGGGGTACTCCTAAAGGAAAAATAGGTGGTGAGTGGAAAGGCTACTCTCTCAAAAATGAGGGAGAGGTGGTTCCTGCTGACAAAGGAGGGGCCAGAGATTAGGACCAAGACCCACCCCAGGACTCGTGGGTGAGCAGGAAAACCAAGAAAACCTCAGGCCCCACCATCATCTCCTTCAGCAGGATCCAGCTCTGCTCTGAGACAGCCTCCCAGAAAGCCTCTGGGGGGACAGAGACTATTTCTGCTGACCATCCAGAAATGCAACAACAGTACGTTATACAGTCTAGAAAAGTGAAGGCAGGAAGGAGTCAGAACGCCCAGGTCTCTGAGACACTCCAATCCAAAGAGGTTCGGTTTTCCCTGTTTCTCAAGGGACAGCAGGAAAACTTGCCACTCCTATCTGACCAGGGGGCTTCAAGGCAAAAACGAGAGGTCCTTTGAAGGACCCAGAAATGAAGCCTGCTGAGTAAGACATCCCCTTTCCCAACAGGACAGTCCTTCGGGGAAGGCACCCATTTTGAGTTTGACAGCACAGAAACTTCCTTGGATTGTGCCACTTACCCATTCACACTTGGGCACCCGTGGGTGCCAGGTTCTGTCTTCTGTGCAAGTGATAATTTGGGGACCAACCAAACCATAGCCAGAGTCACACTGGACAATGATGTTTTCAGACTCAGTATATTCATCCTGATCCACAGATAACTTTCCACGATCTATCTGTGGTTTCGGACACAAAGCTACAAAAAACAAACAAACAAACAAAACCCATGATTTAAAGCAATTTGTACATCTGACAAAAAATGTATGCATCTAGGGGACTAAGAATGAACTATATTTAAGTGTTGCTAATTGTTTTACCTTTATTTTCATCTTGAGAATAAAAGCAATACTCATCAACATATTAATAGAGTATTGGCTGTAGACCAGACCTGGCTATAGACCAGAACTTTATATAAGTATCTCATTTAAGTCTCCCTATTTGTCTAGGAGAAAGTGAGATACAGAGAGGTTAAACAACTTGCCCAAGGACATAACATTTTAAATAACACACCAGAATATAAAAAGGGCCTATAACCCTAGATGCTAAGATATCAAAGCAACTATCTCTCATATCTTGATCCCTGAAAGGCACTAGATATGAAATTTTCTGGAGTTCTCATCGTGGCGCAGTGGTTAACGAATCCGACTAGGAACCATGAGGTTGCGGGTTCGGTCCCTGGCCTTGCTCAGTGGGTTAATGATCTGCCGTGAGCTGTGATGTAGGTTGCAGACGCGGCTCGGATCCCGCTTTGCTGTGGCTCTGGCATAGGCCGGTGGCTGCAGCTCCGATTAGACCCCTAGCCTGGGAACCTCCATATGCCGTGGGAGCGGCCCAAAGAAATAGCAAAAAGACAAAAAAAAAAAAAAAAAGAAATTTCCCCTCTTGTCTATTAGCCTGCCTTGGGCAATGGAGGCAATGATGGCAAACACTCCCTGGAGTCGTGATATTAAACCTGTGTGCACATAACAATCAGACCCAATCTTGACTCTTGTCCCCACAACAGCTGGCCAACTAGGAGTCCCCACCACACACCCACACCCTGAGCTGGTGGTGTCCTGCACTGGCTCTGATGGAAATGCCTGTGATTTCTTGACGCTTGGAATTAGCCCATGACAACCTACATTCCTACTAGACCAACTTCCCATGGAAATTTTGTACAGACCACAGCTACACTCAGATACAGGGTCCTCCCTGTAGCATATTTCTGGAAATACACAAGAAATTGGGAATAGGGGCTGCCTCACAAAGGCTGAATTTTGCACCTAGGAAAAAGATCGAGGGGAGATTAATATTTCTCTGAGCCCTCTCTACTTTTTGTTTCTGGTACCATCAGAATGGAGTAATTATTTTCAATCAGTCAAATCAAATCAAATGGCTTTTTGCTGCCTCTGGCAGGGAAGAAATTGTGCTGTCAACGCTATCATGACAGTTCTACCCACTTAGCTCTGAAGAAGGAGCTGGAATTACCTTTACATTGAGGGGCTGCAGGTGACCAGCGTGAATAACGACAGAAGAGTCTGTCCTCTCCAACCAGAGTGTATCCTTCATCACATTTATATACAACCTCATCTTTTTTTATTCCAAGTAGCGAAATAACTTGTGTATGATGTCCGTGGGCAACCACAGGAGGATTATCGCAACCTTGAGGAGGGGCCAAAACGTGAGAGAGCATCAGTGTATAGAATGCATCTAATAACACTTCCCGGAATGTGTGTGGTTTGGAGGCAGCTTCCTTCAATGCTTCCACATTCCTTGCCCAGGCGATCACCCAGCTAAACCCAGGACCTGTGCTGCCTTTCTGTAGGGCTGAGGCTGGGGAACCATAGAAAGGCTCCAATGAAATGACAAGAACTTAGGACTTCATCTTATTGACAAGTTCACTGCACTTGACATTGTTTCGGCACCATTTGGGCATGAAGGCTGGATTCCTCCCAGAGCCACGTTGTATCAGCTCTACACTCCACTGGTTTTAGGCTAAATGCAGAGATGTATATCTGAGAGACACTGTAAAGATGCAAAATCAATTCACAATCTCTGATGCATTGCTCCCAAACAAACCTGTTCATCTACGCTCCCAAGAATATACTTACTGTCTTCTGAAATATTTTAGGAGTTCCTGCTGTGGCACAGTGGGTTAAGAATCTGACTACCATGGCTTAGGTCACTGTGGAGGTGTGGGTTTGACCCCTGGCCTGGTGCAGTGGGTTAAAGGATCTGATGTTACCATAGCTATGGCATCGGTTGCAGCTCTGACTCAGATTCAATCTATATGAAAGGAAGTTCCATGTGTGGTAGGTGCAAACATGTGAAGAAAAAATAATAATAAAATTAAAATAAATAAAAATATTTTAGAAAAGAGTCATAAAGAATAAAAATGGTGATAAAGATGGCAGAGGAGTAGGATGTGGAGCTCACCTTCTCCCACAAACACATCAAAAACAATCATCTACATGTAAAATGATTCATACAGAACATCTATTGAACACTGGCAGAAGACCTCTGACTTCCAAAAGGGCAAGAAACCCTCCACATAACTGGGTAGAACAAAAGGAAATACAAAGGGATAGAGAGAAGAGGGGGAAAAAATGAATCATGATGGGACCAGCACTCCTGAGAGGGAGCTGTAAAAGAGGAAAGGAATCTGCACCCTGGGGGGCCACCTAACTGATGGGGAGATTAGTCAAGACAGAGCAGGAGCCTGAAAGCCTTGGAGAAAAACATAGTAGCTTGTCTGAGGAGGAGAAAGCAGAGAGAGGTGCACATGCCACTGGTACCACCTTTGGGCACACCAGACTGACTCAGGCAGGCGCTGGGCATTGGGCTACAGAGATCAGTTCTGGGGAGAGGACTAGGATTGGCTGTGTAGAAATAACTAGAGAGGGCTAGGGAGTGGTGCATCATAGCCAAAGGAATGCAGGAGGCCTGGGTGCACCAGAGTAGCAAGGCGCCATTGTTGGGGATGGCAAGTGGACAAGGAGTCTAACCACCATAGGACTCTCCCATGAATAGTTCTCAGGCAGTAAGGCACCTCTTGCACAGCCTATGGGAGGGGGGTGAGAGTAAACCACTGAAACTCTCTTGGACTCCAGAGGTGGGTACAGGCCACCATCATTGAAGCTTCCATGACCAGGAACAACCTGAGGCCCAGTCACATCGGGGGTCACTGCCACAGAGGGCCCTGAAACTGAGTGCCACCTATTGCCCTCACCTCTGTGGAAATGCACATGCCCCACTGTAGCCACTGGTAAGGGCTATGGGTGTTTCCTCCACCTCCTTGAGGGTCCCTGCCACCAAAGCCCAGAGACCAGGTGCTGCCACCCATTGCCCCCACCTCCCTGAAGGTGGGTGCAAGCCTTATAGCTTCACACCCCCTATCAAGGGGATAATAGCTTTCACACACTGAGGAAAGAGACAGCAAGCATCCAAATCAAAAAGAGCCCTCATGCCAAAAAAAAAAAAAGAAAGAAAATAAATAATAAGCCCTCACAAGCTATGCAGGGACAGTCCTGAATATAAATAGCTCTCTAAGACTATAGTAGATAATTGTTTTCTCCAAACTCACAGAGTAAGAAAAATATCAGCAAAATGAAGAAGCATAGCAACCATTCCCAGTTAGAACAGGAGAATCCCCCTGAAGGAGCAAACACTGAAACAGACCTCTGAAGTCTAACAGATCTCTGCAGTCTAACAGACACCAAGTTTTAAAAGGAGGTAATGAAAATACTGAAGGAATTAAGAGAATTTGCTGTCAAGAGTAACACAAATTACTTTTAAAAGGGGCAGGAGGAGCCAAGAAAAAATAGAAAATTCATTTGCAGGAGTGAAAGCTGAGTTAAAGGAATTGAACAGAAGAATGAATAATACAGAGGAATAAATAAGTGACTTGGAAGATAGAATAATGGAAATCATCCAAATCAGGACAGCAGAGAGAAGGACAAATTTAAAAAGAAAAAATGAAAGCAATATAAGACATCTATGGGGTAATACAAAGCAGGCCAATCTATGCATAATAGGGATTTTGGAAGGAGAAGAAAAAGAAAAGGGGATTGAAAATATATTTGAAGAAATTATGGCCAAAACTTTCCAAATCTAAAGAAAGAAACAGATATCTAGATATAGGAAGCACAGAGGGCCCGAAGCAAGTTGAACCAAAACAGACCTATGCCAAGATATATTAAAATAAAAATGGCAAAAGTAAAAGATGAGAGGATTCTAAAAGAAGCAAGAGAAAAAAAAAGAGTTAATTATACGTGAACCACCATAAGGCTATCAGCTGATTTCTCTACAGAAATACCACAGGCCAGAAGAGAGTGGCAAGACACATTCAAAGTTCTAAAAGAGAAAAATTTGCAAACTAGAATACTCTAACCAGCAAGATAATCTTTTAAAATAGAAGGAGAAATAAAGAATTTCTCAAACGAAAACTAAAAGAATACAGCAATACTATACCTATCCTGAAAGAAATACTGAAATGCCTCCTCTAAATAGGAAAGAAATAAGAAGATATAGGATGGAAATCACAACTGGAAAGTAATCACTTAAATAAGCCAATATGCAGATCAAAAAGGAAAAAAAATTATTTGTGAAAGTGATGGTAAACATAAGGAACAACAAAAGGATAAACAAGAAGATGTCAAAAAAGGACATCAAAATCACAAAATGTGGGGAAGGAGGGTAAAAAAAATCTAGACTCCTTTTATTAGAATGTGTTTGATCCTATATGACTATCAGTCTAAAGTAAGCAGATACAGGATTCAGTTAACATATTTGAAAAAGAGGGCAACCATAAATCAAAAACAAACAATAGATTCACTAAAACCAAAAAAGAAGAGGACAAAAGCATGAAATAAAAGGAAATCATCCAACCTAAACAAGAAAAAGTAAGAAATGAAAGAGAAACATAGAATCAACTGAAAAAAAAGGTTTAAAACAGCAATAAATACATATTTATCAATAATTTCCTTAAATGTCAATAGGCTGAATGCTTGAATCAAAAGACATAGAGTGTCAGACTGGATAAAAAGACAAGAGCCTACAATAGGTTGCCCACAAGAGACTCACCTTAGGGCAAAGGACACATATAAATTGAATGCAAGGGGATGGAAAAAGCTAGTTCATGCAAATGGAAAAGAAAAGAAAGCAGGAATTGCAATACTCATATCAGACAAAATAGACAAAAGTTATCCAAATTGGAAGAGAAGTGGTAAAATTTTTGCTATATGCAGATGACATGATTCTATATATAGAAAACCCTGAAGGCTCCACACAAAATTACTTGAACTGATCTGCAAATTCAGCAAAGTAGCAGGATACAAGATTAACATTCAGAAAGCAGTTGCATTTCTGTATACTAACCATGAAATATCAGAAAAAGAATATATAAAAATATCTTTTAAAATCACACCAATAGGGAATGTAAATTGGTACAAACACTATGGAAAACAGTCCTCAAAAAACTTAATATATAACTACCATATAATCCAGCAGTCCCACTCCTGGATGTATATTCAGACAAAATTATCCTTGAAAAAAAATACACGCACCTTTATGTTCATTCCTGCACTATTTACAATAGCCAAGACATGGAAACAACCTAAATGTCCGTGGACAGAAGAATGGATTAAGAAGATGTGGTGCATATATACAATGGAATACTACTCAGCCATAACAAAGAATGAAATGATGACATTTGCAGGAACATGGATGCATATAGATCCTCATACAAAGTGAAGTAAGTCAAGAAGAGAAAGACAAATGCCATACGATATCACTTATATCATATTAAAAAGAGAAAGACAAATGCTATATTTTAGATATGAGGAATCTAAAATATGACAGAAATGAACCTATATACAAAGGAGAAAGAGACTCACAGACAAGAACTGAGTTGTGGTTGCCATGGGGGAGGGGGAGGGGAAGGAGTGGGATGGACAAGGAGTTTGGGATTAGTAGATGCAAACTATTACATTTAGAATGGGTAAGCAATGAGGTCCTCCTGTATAGCATAGAGAACTATATCCAATCCCTTGGAATAAATCATGATGGAAGATAATATAAGAAAAACTATACACACACACACACATACACACAACCAGATCACTTTGCTGTACAGCAGAAATTGGCACAACATTGTAGATCAACTATAATTTAAAAATGTGAAAAATAAAGAGTAAAAATGATGGCATACATGTTGGCATAATAGGCATGACACGACATGGAGCTGAGCACCTCTCTGAAAGGGAGCACTGTCAGGGTCCACAAACACTGCCTGAGAAATATAAATAAAACATTGGGAATGTCAGGTGAAATATTACCGTCATAGACTATAATATTTTACAATACATTTCCGTAAGTACTATCCAAGGGGGCCTCCTCGAGGCATGGAAAATGTGATGCCCACAGTAAGTGAAATTCTAATGCTGGAACTGCCATGGCAGGGATAGAAGGAGGGATTAAGTAACTCAGAAAGTGAGCATGCTGACGTCGATATATCACACACATGGTGGAAACCCCAACAGATGATTATGTTGCCTGGGATGGCGTGGAGAATACATTTACCAAGGTCAGAAGGAATTCTCCAATGAAAGGAGCCCCAATGTCAAGGCCAGAGCTGATGATAGGAATGCCATTAACGAACAAGCTTCAGGAGTTCGCCGTGGCACAGCGGAAATGAATCTGACTAGGAACCATGAGGGTGCAGGTTCTATCCCTGTTCTTGTTTAGTGGGTTAAGGATCCAGCATTGCTGTGAGCTGTGGTGTAGGTTGCAGACACGGCTTGGATCCTGCATTGCTGTGGCTGTGGCCTAGGCTGGCAGCAGTAGCTCTGATTAGACCCTTAGCCTGGGAACTTACATATGCTGTGGGTGTGGCCCTAAAAAAAGCAAACAAGCTTCGCTTTGAGCAGTAGAAGTCTGGCAAGTGTTCCTATGCTTTAGAAGCTAAGTAAATGTAACTATCACAATATGTGGCAAGTTAGAGAGACACTCAGAGGTGCCTCAGAGTTAGGAAGATGGTTAAAAGAGCGTGGCATTCATAAAGGTAAAAATAGACGAGCTACCAACCAAGATACTACTCAACTTGTACCATTAAAAGATGGTACAGGAGACTGATGGCATTTGGTCCAATAGCAAGTGTTAGTACTCTGCTTAGTTTCTAGACCTGGGCCAGTAGTCAGGTCTGGAGATCATCAACTGAAGAAAAAGACAATTTCCAGAAGTAAAGATACTACAGCACCTCGGAAAGTATGCACAGTCGTGAATGCCCTAGTCTTCCAAAAGACCTCTGTCTATTTAAACAGGCAACCGTGCATGCATGAGAGATGCACAATAATCCAAGGATTATTGGACAGAGAGCTTGACCTGACATGGACCTAGAACCATCGTGGCCCCCCTGTTAGACTACTTGGTGGCCATGTCCATTATCTTTGAAAGGATAAGTGGGAGAGACAAAACTGGTCACAGGCACAAGCCCCATACTGGGTTCTTGGCCTATGAGGTAAGAGCTCTCTTATCCAAGAAGGCCCAGTAGAAGACATTTATGCTACCTATATCCTCCCCCTTGAGGACAAGAAGGTAGGTTTTTTTTTAAAAAAATCATGTACCAAGGGGTAGGAAAAAGGTAGAAATTAGTGCCACTCTGAAAGAACTAAAGATTCAGGAGTGGTCATCATATCTCCATGTACTTCACCAGTGTGTCTACTACAAAAGTTAGGATTCTGGAGAAGTACAGTAGACTCTTGAAAACCCAACAGCATTTTAGCCCCTACTGTAGCCACTGCATCAGATGTGGTATCTTTGCTAGAACAGATTTATGTGGCTTTGGGTAAATGAGGCCACTGATTCAGCAGAGGCCTCCTTCCCATCCCTATCAGAAAAGAGGGCCAGGGCACGAACGGTTGTATACCCGTGGAAGGGTCAAGATCATATATTTGCATGTTTAGCCCTTGGCCATGGTAACTCTCCTGCCCTGTCATAATAGAGTCTGAAGGTATCAGGACCATGTGGACATCCACAGACTATCACATTGATCCAGCGTATCAATGGCATCATGTTAAATCTACTGAACAAGCAAGAGGAATGATGATGATCCAGAGTATGGGAGAGAGAGAAAGAAGAAAAGAAGCTCAGAAAGGCAGGTTCAGGAGTTCCCTGATGGCCCAGCGGGTTAAGGTTCTGGTGTTATAACTCCTATTTCTCTGGTCACTGCTGTGGTGGGGGTTCCATCCCGGGCCCAGGAACCTCCACATGTCCTAGATGAGGCCAAAAAAACAAAATGAAAAGAAAGACAGGTTCAAGTATATTTGCGAAGATCTTATAGTGTAGGTAAAGGTATATGGACAAGTAGCAAGGAAGAGAATAAATACCAAGAAATAAAAGGTAATAATTGAAAAAAGTAGCTTATCTATTAGACGTGGCCTATTTTCATGGATTCAGAAAAGAAAAAGAAACCAGAAAGTCAATAGTATGGGGGAAAAAAATTGGGGGAAAGAAGAAAATTGTAACTGGGGCAATGCTTTTTAACAAATTCATCTACTCTGAGAGTCATGCAGGGTATACAATGTATGGTATGTACAGTATAAATGCCATGTATACATAATCTAGTCATTTCATATATTATCTCATCCAATCATCCCAGACGCCCCGAAAACATCCACATGAACATCTTCTCCACTTTTCATAGCAGAAAATAGACCCAGGAAGAGGTTAAGTATCTTGTTCCAAGGAGAGCAGTTAGTGAGTACCAAAGAAAGAATCCTGAGGTCTGTCTTGCTCAAAAGTCCGTATTCTTGGAGTTCCTGTCATGGCTCAGTGGTTAACAAATCCGACTAGGAACCATGAGGTTGTGGGTTCAATCCCTGGCCTCGATCATTGGGTTAAGGATCTGGTGTTTCCGTGAGCTGTGGTGTAGGTCGCAGACGTGGCTCGGATCCCGCGTTACTGTGGCTCTGGCGTAGGCCAATGGCTACAGCTCTGGTTAGACCCCTATCCTGGGAACCTCCATCTGCTGCGGGTACGGCCCTGGAAAAGACAAACAAACAAACAAAGTCCATATTCTTTATGACTTCAGAATACACTCTCTAGCAGTTATTTAATAGTCTATAGATACTCTCCATATTTATAATTTTTCCTTTTTGAGAGCAGGGAATGTGTAAGTATCTTTGTGTGACTTTGTGACTCCAAAACAGTGTTCCCTGTGCACACATTTAGGATTCACAGATGACATTTTTTAAGCTTAAAATAAAACACATTAATAGAAAATGTCTTTTAAGAAATTAACCCAACAGGAGTTTCTATCACGGCTCAGTGGAAACGAACCTGACTAGTATCCATGAGGATGCAGTTTTGATCCTCGGCCTCGCTCAGTGGGTTAAGGATCCAGCATTGCTGTGGCTGTGGTGTAGATCGCAGATGTAGCTCAGATCTGGCATTGCTGTGGCTGTGGTGTAGGCCGGCAGCTACAGCTCCAATTTGAACCCTTGCCTGGGAAGCTCCATATGCTCTGGGTGCGGCCCTTAAAAAAAAAAAAAAAGAAATTAACCCAGCAAATATTTATGTAAATTGATCCCTATGTCTCCAGCAGACATGGATGCACATGCTTGCAATATTGTAAGAAAAATAAGTCATCACCACTGAATAACAAAACCATAGTCAGTTTATAACAATCAGTCAGTTTATAACAATGTGTCCAGAGACAAGGAATGCCAAGCAACGGGTTTAAAGGAAGGAAAGATAAAACCAAAGGGGAAAGGATAGGATGACATTTCCCAGAGGAAACTGGAAGTATATTTAAAGTTTGGTTTTAAAAAAATTGTTCTGATGGCTGAGATGCAGGCAGAGATTTTGTCTTAGAGTGATGATTTGAGCAAAGGCTTAGAGGCAACAGAAAGTTGTCAATGAAGGATAAAAAAGAGGTAAGCTCAGAAACCTGAGTGAGACGGATTTGGGCCTATCTTCCTTACTGTGTCAGCAGTAAGGTGGGATTTTGAGGGAATTAAAAAGGAGAGGATAAATACAAAGAAACCTGAGGGAATCATGACCTGTCTCTGTGACTTATTGGATGAAATCTACCGTTACTGGCTCGTGAAGGAAGAGGGGTCGTGGAAGGTCAAGGTAATGTGCTCAAGGTCAAGGTAATGTGCTCAAGAGAGACAAGGACAGTGTTGGAGTTCGGAGAGCTTTGGAAGAATAACGGGTTAGCCATTTCAATTTCTGAGAGTAGGATCACCCAGAGTATGTGAATTATTTTACCTCACCTTAAAATTTCCCTCAAGGGATCCATCATTATGATGTAAAAAAACTTCCAAAGTAAAATAGTTTTTTGAACCCCCTCCTCTGTAGTAAAATAACTCTGAAGTCATTCTGAGACATTAAGAAAGTCCATAATGCCTGAGGAGCATGAGAACATTCCTGGGCCTTAAAAATTAATCTTGGCAAAGGATAATAAGGTGGCATTTTGGGAATCCACATTCCCTGTGCTTGGCATATGATCCTTGCATCATAGAAACTGGGAAAATGCACTGTATCCCATGAATAGGAAACAGAGTCCCCATTGAAATGAACAGAACTATTGGTGAAGTCTCTTCTCAGTTGAGCGGCTTTGCCATTCTATGCAAAATGCTCTATGTTAAATGCTCTAATAGATGATATAAGAGATGTGTAGGTAAATACTTTTAAGATATTCTTAGAATTTCTTTCTTTAGAAGACATCACAATGGCAAATGAATAAAAATGTTACTATTTGTGGCATGTTCCCATTTACAAACTAAAGCAATTGCTCATATCTGCATTTCTAACAAGCACTAACCTAATGAGACCTGCAGGTCCTTGCAAACCCTTTCAGTGCTCACTGGTTAGAGACAATGAATCCCTAACTTGCAATATAAGACCTTTCACTTATATAATGTTTTTAGTTTATACAGTGTTTTATAATTTTACTCTAGTAAATTCACTCATTATTTGCAGTGATGTAAAATTTTACTTTCTGGATAGCAAAAGTTTTCTGCTAAACCATTCATGAAATTTAAAAAAAAAAAACCCTATAGAAACATCAATTCTTTAAGAATTTAGGTGGATCCACTTAATTACAGTACATTAATATAAAAGTCAAAAAGTTTTTCTCTATGGCTAGATCAGCTTCTCAAGGATTTGTAATATTTTTCTTTCCAAGTAATTATAACCTATATCAGAAGGACTAAAATTATTTGAATGTATTTCTTAATTAAATACTTCATTGTACTTCAAAATTGTACTGAATGAGAGAGACACTTGGTTATATTTAACCAATTTTTATTCAGAGATTCTTCTCCATACCTTGATTTAAATGCGCCCTTCTTCCTTCCCACCTCTGTACTCACCACACAGGACAGGTGTGCAGTGCAGGAGAAACAGGACCCCAAGGAGGCACAGTGCTGGGAAAATTCTCTGTAAATTGGGAGGCATGGTGCAGAGTCTCAGATTCAGTGTCCTCAGACGCCTTGAATCAGTCTGAAGTGGAAACTCTAAGTCAGTGGTAAATTGACGCCTGACCCAAGGAACTCAGTCTGGCAAGGCCACAGCTATGAGTCACCCAAGGGAAGAAGCAGAATGGAGTCAATCAGGTACTGGACAGGACCTGAGGGGGACAATCCAATGAAGTTCCAGGTCTTAGGGAGAATGATGTAAGGGCAATTTGCAATCTTAGCCCTGTGACTTTCTCACTGTCCTGGCTTGTCTGCCTATAGACACCACGTCTCCTTCAGTAATCAAGAAACACTAGGAAAATGATCCAATGTGTGTGGCAGTTGCTTCAGGGAACAGGGAGAGCTGCTGAGGTAGGTTCTTTACCATCTGTCAGGGGTGTTAGAACTTCATTCACTAGTATGAATTCCCAGTAGGAAGGCAGGATTGCAAGAGATTTATGGCTAAATTTTCTCCCTAAATTCTTCACAGACTAGTTGGAATAGAAGAGGCATGCAAGTCTACAATTGTGAAAAGATAGAAATACAGTCCAAATAACAATTCATCCCTCAGAATTTGTTTCCTTGAGTAGCTATAGTACCAACTCATCAACTTTGGGCTTAGACTAGTTGGAGAATGAAGGGCAGTGTCTCAGACTGTTGTTTACAGCACAGATACAGTCAAATTAAAGGGAAGAGAATTTGTCCATTATAAATGAACAAAGGATCATGACAACTTCAAGAACTTCTGCATAGCACTTTATATCTCTGGAAAAAAGCACTAAATGATTAGGTGCAAAAGACATATTTGTTAACTTCAGGACTTATTAATAAGTCTTTCACTCAGATTATTTCTTTCAGTATCTGCAAAGGGCACAGGTGAAGTTGGAAACCTGGACTTCATGTTTTCCCCCTTGGACAAGCTATGGATATTTGCCACTTGGAGATACACTGATACATAGATATTCACCCACAAAAGATGGTGAGCGCTGGAAAATGTCCAAAAGTGACCTCCACCACCCAGCTGATCTATAATGAGTGCAAAATGAAGCAAACACCAAATTGCTTAGCTCTCAAAAACAAAGAGGAACATTCCCCAGAAATAAATGAGTGGACGCCTCTCAAATATTGATGACAGCACAATTAAATCATTTTATAAAGAGGAACTAAAATAAAATCTGAGTATGTCAGATAATAAAAGAGAGAATTGAAATAATTTAACAGAAGTTTGTTTTTCTTTTAAGAACTTCTGCTTATTAATCATATGCCAAACTTTTATATAAATCATTGCATTTAATTTCTTTAAGCAATGCTATAACATAGGTATTCTAGACCTGTTTGACAAATGAGGAAACTGATTCAGAAAGACTTGAGTATACTTCTTAAAACTTTTCTCGTCAATGGCCAAGTCAGATTCTGAGTCCAAGACTAATTTGAATTCCCAGTTCTTTCTACTGTGCCAAACTATTTTTCATTGAATAGACTGGAATCAGATTACAAAGTTTTCTTGCACAGAACTCTGAACCTATCAGTTAGAAGAATATGCCTAGAAACCTTCTGTTTCTACTGTGGACATCTGTACTTTTAGTAATTTTTTTGAATTTCTCTGGGTATTGGTTACAGAAGTGTGCTTACTTTGAGGATACAGAAAGTCCTGTGCCAGTTCTGTTGATAGAGTGGGTAAGTATGTTGGGATGTGGAATAAAAGCGTTCAGGCAAAGGTAATAGCATAAACGCATTTTGAAAAGATGCCAGACTGCCCCTCTCTCAAAAGATAGGATCCCTATATGATCTACCAAGAATTAGCCCTGTAGCCTAGTCACAGAACTCAATAACTCAGGCCTTAGTCTCTAAATAGCTTTAAAGAATGGTTTGAGACTAGAATGGGCTCTGCTATTTTCAGCTTGGAAATTCTAAGTTTGTGCAAAAGAGTGAAGAAAATACATACTTATTTCTTAAATAAAGGGCAGAAGGATAGAAACAGGTTGAAAATCTCAAGGGAAGAAATCCTACTTCTATGGCCCAACTCACCATAAAAAGATCACACCAACACCTGCTGAATAAACAAAATGTGAATGAATAAGAATCTGCTATTTGCCTTAGCCATCCAAGAAGCAGTCCTTGAGACGAGGATTTGAGCGAGAGGTAATTCTAGAGTGCGTTAATAAAGGGCTAGGGATGGAAAAATGCAAGGGAAGAAAATGAACCCAGCTTGCACTGGCGAGCAGGCATGTTCTGGCAGGGCCTGGGGAAGGGGAAGAGAGATGCAATTTGCTACCACCACTTTGGAAAACTGCTAAACAATCACCTACATATCTCTTGTAACCCAGCAATTCCATCCTTAGGTATTTGTGCAACAAAAATACATATGTTCATCCAAAGACATGTGCAAAATGCTCAGAGCTAAAAAAATGGAAAAGAAACCACATGTCCATTAACAGTAGGCTAAATACATAAACTGTACTATATTCACGCAATGGTAAAATACTTAACAGAAATGGAAGTGAATAAATCGACTATATACAATATAGTTGACTCTCACAAATATAATATTTGGGGGGAAGACATGAAAGAAAGAATGAATCATGTACAATTTCATTTCTATAAAGAGGTACATAAAAGCAATTTGTACTGTTCAAAATGAGGAGAGTGGAGCATGATAATGTGAGAAAAAGAATGTGTATATGTATGTGTGACTGGGTCACCTTGCTGCACAGTAGAAAATTGACAGAACACTGTAAATCAGCTATGACGGAAAAAAATAAAAATTATTAAACACAATGAGGATAGTAGAATACATTGTAGAGATAAACAGTAAGAAAGTAACTAACTAGATGGGGTCACCCAAGGACATCTGTACTTTCAGTATTTTTTATTATTGTTATTGCCCTGGTTTCTAGTTACAGAAGTGTACTTACTTTGAGAACCCAAAAAGTTTTCCAGGGACTTGGAGTCAGCTGCATCTAGTTGGACCTGAGCTGGTTGAGACTGGATAGGACGGCAGACCCTTCAACTGGATGCCTTTTGAATTCGCAGGGGCCCATAGCTTAGTTATGCCTGTGCAGATGACAATTATCACTGCTATTCCCAACCACTTTCCTCCACACTCCCCGTGCTCCCTGTGCTTCAGACTGCCCTGCTTTCTTTATTTTTATCTCCTAAATACTCAAGCCCCTTGCCTTCAGGGAGGCAGATTTGAGATTTCTTCTCCCATCTCCTCGTAAGCTTTGGTTTGCTGTGTACATGGAACAAAAGGAACGAGATTCAGTAACAGCAGCAGAGACGATCTGATATTTGAAAGACAATTGTTTAATTAGCCAGCACTTTGAGTCCAGAAAATTAAACATTTGAATCACAGAAGTCTACATGATCAAAAATGACACATGTTCAGTAGCAATAATCATCATCCAGCTTGCCATTTATTACAATTGATGGTGCTTCAGAAACAGTAGAGTTGTTTGGTTGTTCAATGTACAGAGATTCAGTGGGGTCCCAGAAGACTATTGGGACCCCACCAAATCTAGTGATCTTGACTCTGGCCACAAAGCAGGAAAATTTGCCTCTCCCAGCTCACCACAGCACTTCAAGTTGAAAGGGATAATTTGGGTAAATTACTTAGGCATCTTGACAAAAGTAGGATTTCACCTTTGCTGCCTGGGATAGTGCTTTGGACGAGGCACCATTTTTAAGGTTTCATACCACAGGGACATACATGATGACAGTTTTCCCACCAACACTTGGGCACCTCTGGGTGCCAGGTTTTGTTCTCTGAGCAAGTGATATTTGCAGGACCAAACAAATCATATTCGGAGTCACACTCGACGATGACGGTCTCAAACACAACATACTTTTCCTTATCCTCAGAGAGCTTTCCATTTTTTATCTCGGGTTTCATACATACAGCTGTAATAGAAACATATTTTTGAGCATACAGTGTTTCTCAGTAAAAGGGATCATAATAGCATTGAACAATGAGAATGATGAGAAATTCTGTTCATAAGTTATACTCAGTCTTGCAGGTTTTTCTGAAATTCTGTTCATAAGTTATACTCAGTCTTGCAGGTTTTTCTATATTATCTCATTTTCACAAAACAATAGGATTATAATAGTACTAATGAGCATATATTACAACAGTAATAATTAACATATATTGAGCAAGTACTTTTGTCAGTCATGTGCTATATCCTTTACACACCTCATTTCATTCTCACTACAACGCTATGAATTAGATATTATTATTATCACTTTACCAACAAAGAAACTATAAAAGTTAAATAATTTCCTCAGTGTCACCTAGCTTTTAAGTAGCAGAAACTTTGGTCTTAATGGCTATACCCCACAGCCTTGATCTGCGTGTGGTCTTAGGTAAGTACTTTTCATTGTTCTTGCCTCATAATCTTCCTGGGTTAAATGAAATTGTCAGAAAAATGATGAACTATTGGACACCATTCTTGGTTCACCTTGTGGCTACAGCAGATTGACCGACCAGGAGCACCGTCAGGTCATCAAAAATGGAAATGGAGAGGGCATAGGGATGTGGTGACCACCATGAGGCTTTTGTGATCACTTCTAACACTTGATGATTTGGGGAATTCATACTTGAGATTCCTCTTTCTTGAGTAGGTTGGAATTAACTCATGAGACTTCCATGAAAACTTTGCTAGAGCCACAAAGATATTCTCAGGTAGAAGACACTGTCTTTAGATACTCAGGAAAGCTACCTAAGAACCTGGAAGTAGTAGGTGCCTCTAGAAATGGGGTGAGCTGTGCTTTGGGAAGACAGGGGTGGGAAGTAAAATTCATTTTCAATGTGCCTGTCTATAACTTTTTAAAGTTTATGTGTGATTTAAATATTCCATCTAACTAAACAAATAAAAGACAAAACTTAGGTGCTGCCTTTGATCAATAGGAAACATTGTTCTCCCTTATTTTCTAATTCTATCTTCTTCGCAATGGACCACAGGTGGAGCTAGAGGAACCAGCTCCTCTTTCACCTCCTTGACATTAAAAAGGTGAAAATAACGAGCATAAAGACTTGCAGATTTGAGCCTTTCCACCCAGACCATATCTTTCATGACATTCACATGTAGCCTCAGGATAAGAAGGTGTTCAAATATCTTCCTTGTTCCGGTGAATGATGTTGATAATGGGGATGAGAGTGCATGTGTAGAGGAAGAGGGTATATGAGAAATCTCTAGGGGGAGATCTTTGCATCTTCCTTTTAATTTTGTTGCAAACCTAAAACTGCTCTAAAACAATAAAATCTTTTTAAAAATTACATGTTACAAAAAAATAAAAATAAACCCTGGATGGAATGCTTAATTTTGTAACAGATCAAGGGCATTACTGGAACAAAATGAAAAATTCGAATAAAGTCTGTAGATTAGATAATAGTATTATATCAATTTTTTTAAAGTAAAAAAAAATTCAAATGATTAAGATCAGTGGGCATTGCATACCTCACTGAAATTGTCTTGAAAAATAGAACTTAAAGCTGGGTTTTGGAGGATGGATGAGAATTTAATGGATAGAGAGATCTAACTGGATATAAGAAGAAAACATGTAAAGCAATGCAAAAATATTTGGCTTTTAAGTCTAATAAAAATTATATATATAATTATACTATATAAGTAGTATAAATAGTATAATCATACTATATAAATATCCTACACACTATATAAATTTATACTATATACTATATAAATATACTATATACTAAATACTATATATAAGTACTATATACTATATAATTATACTATATAAATATACTATATCATACTATATAAATACAGTGTCTTCTTTGTAGTAGTGTCCATGGAAATTCTGGGAGGTGAACTGCAGACTTGGATGGAGAGAGAGGGAGGGGTGTGAGCTCCCAGTTACAGATTAACAAGACACTCCCAAATATGGGTGATTTGTAGGAAATTTCAATCTTCCCATTCAAATCCTCTGCCCATAGGGTGACTTGGCATAATGTAGACATTTCTACTACTTGGTAATTCAGTAAGGCTGGGTTAGAGCAAGAAAAGCCCCTGAGCTCCAAAGGCTACCCCTTTCTAACAAAGTCACTTCTTCAACCTGAGAGCCTCCACTGCTACATAAGTTTATAAATGATTCTTGCTCCCTTTACTTATAAATACAGAGGTTTGCAGGGTGGTGTCCCTTGTTACTGGAACATTGGCCATAGTATTTCAGACCATACATGCAAGCAAAACAGTGAAATAAGACTTTGAGGGATTTTCTTTTTATGTGTGACTTTTTATTTGTTTATTTGGTACAAACTAACTTTTCATAAGAAATTCTGAATTATGCCATGAATAAGTTCAATCCTTAAAACACATTTCTTCTTTATCAAAACACATTTTTTTGCAAATCTATCTTTTGTTTCCTGTGAGAGATGGTGTAAGCTGTATTAAGGCTCCATATGCCCTATGGGGGCTCACTTTTACAAACTCTGATGACTTCGGGGTGAATTTTTATCAACTCCACTATTTTCTCTTGCAAGAAAACTTCTAAGATTTTTTGTTTGTTTGTGGTTTTTTAACTGATATATGTTGTTCTATAGCTGCCTTGCATAGGGCTAATGGTATGTATCTGTGGCCACCTTTGCACAATATTTCTGAAAAGAACACCACCAAAGGCACCTGGTTTTAAGAAGTTGGATCATTTGTGGAACCAAATAGGACCGTTTCAGAAACCTGTGGAATAATTATGAAAAGTTCTCTCAACCTTCTTACCTGGCTTACATGCTGGCATTTCAGGCTTCCATGTGCCATCTGATGTGCATGAACTCCTTCCATGAGGAATAACAGGGTCATAACCTCTATCACATGTATATAAAACATAGTCTTCATAGGCATACTCACACCTGTCAGGAAAATCTGTCCTTCTACTTGTGACGCTAATAGTCTTCAGCGCTGGTGCTGGGCAGCATACACCTGATAGATAAAAAGCGATGCTCATGTTTAATGAAATCACCACGGAGATGTGCAAACTTGTCTCAGGAACTCATTGAATAGATAAGAAATCAGTATAGAAATGGATATAGATTTGAACGACACCGTTAACAAATTGGATCTAATTATCATGTACAGAATGTTGAACCTCCAAATTGCAAAGTACACATCTTTTCAAGGGCATACTAAATTTTTTCAAAAAAAAAAAAAATTACACGCTTTGCAATGAAGCAGGTCTCCACAAATTTCAAGGATAGAAATCACCTGGAGTACTATTTTAATAAATCTGACATTATCTGCTAATTATACACATATTTATACTTATGCCATGGACGTCTCACTCTTGGATGTATGTACACATCTGTTGCATGTGCACCCAAAAACAGATACAAGCATGCTCAAAGTAGCATTATACTTTTTTTTTTTTTTTGTCTTTTTAGAGCCACTCTCTTGGCATATGGAGGTTTCCAGGCTAGGGGTTGAATTGGAGCTGTAGCCACTGGCCTATGCCACAGCCACAGCAATGCTAGATCCACACAGTGTCTGTGACCTACAACACAGCTCCTGGCAATGCCGGATCCTTTAACCCACAAAGCTGTGTCCTCATGGATGCTAGTCAAATTCGTTTCTGCTGAGCCACAATGGGAACTCCATCCAAGTAGCATCATTCTTAATAACTCTAAACTGGAAGCAATCCAAATGCCCATCAAGAAGAGAATGAATAAATTACATCCATATTTTACAATGGAGTACTAAACAAACTTAAAAATAAATATACCCCAGCTTCAATCCATAATATGGATGAAGCTCACAACCATAATGTTGCTCAAAAGAAGCCAAATACAAAATACCAAATCATTCTGTTTCTATGAAGTTCTGAAACAGATGTTACAAGTCAGCAAAACATTTACCTTTGGACAGGAAAGTGTTGTTGGTGACTGGCTAGAGACAAGGGGGTATCTGGAATAGTGATACTGCTCTATTTTCCTTCTGTCATACTGCTTACATGGGTGTGTTTACTCTGCATTCTCGTGTGTGTTAAGTCTTCAACAAAAGTGTTGTAAAACATAGGTGCTCAAGGAAGTCTGCACACAATGTTAATTTCCAATGTTTTTCACAGATACCAACAAAGTCTTAATTTACCTTTTTGTGATCTTCCTTGGGACTACAGCATTCTGGAGCTGCCTGTGAACTTATGCCACTTGGCAAAGCTTTATTGACTCATGTGTACATCTCCTTTTCTAGTCTCAAGGTTGAAGAAATAAATATTTTCAAAGTCTTATATCAGCCTTAGGATAAAATTTAGCTCTCATTTATTTAAGGTTAGGATTTTCTCTTTTGATGCAAAATGGAAGAGAAAAAACTATTTTAGAGCCTTATTTGTATGTCTTCTTCGGGTCAAGATGGAGTAGTGGGGATTAGGCATTACTCTCAGACTGAAATAATTTTAAAAAGCAAAAGGGAAAAAGGACAAAAGAAATGAAATAGTGCTTTTTGACCTTAAGTATTAAGCCACACAGGACCATGATCCTAATAGTGAGGAAACAAATGAGGAAAGCTCTTTGGTGGTCAGTCTGGAGAGTTTTCAGGCTTTAGCACAGAGCCTGCTGCCCTCCCTGAACGTTGTTATGGAAACAGAGATGGGCGTCCAGAGAGGCCGAAGGGGCCAGGGTTCAAGGGGCCCGGGAATGAAGAGGAAATGGCTGATCACGGAGAGCACTGCAGATCTTCAGAGGATGCCCTTCAAGTTTGCAGCTGAGTAATGATCATTCCTTCATGTAAGGAAATAACCAGTAAAGAACCCAAAGGGGGAGAACAATATTGAGAGCTCATACAAGCCTGAATATAGTTCATGTCCCCACCAGAGAGAGTGGAAACCTCATATTTCATGGGGTACTGATAGAGTAATCAGAATATTGTCTCAGCAGAGAGCTCCTCTGATCTCTCCAGACACAATTAAAAAGCTAGACTCAAGATCATGAGACAGGTTGCAAGTAACAAAACTCAAGGAGAGTGTTAACAAATTCAAAAATAACCAGAACCAAAAGATCCAATTCAAAATGTCTAATATCAGGTAGTTCCCTTCATGGCTCAGTTTTAACGAACCTGACTAGGATCCATGAGGATGAGGGTTTGATCCCTGGCCTCGCTCAGTGGGTAAAGGATCGGGCACTGCTGTGAGCTGTGGTGTAGGTCACAGATGGTGGCTCGGATCCTGCATTGCTGTGTCTGTGGTGTAGGCCAGCAGCTGTAGCTCAGATTCCACCCCCTAGCCTGGGAACTTCCATATACTGCAAGTGCTGCCCTAAACAGCAAAAAAAAAAAAAAAAAAAAAAAAGTCCAGCATCCAACTTTAAAACTACTATATATACAAAGAGACAGGGAGGTAAACAAATAAACAAACAAATAAGTAAATGCAAAGTGGCAGGGAAAATATAACACAAAATGAAGAGAAAACTCAATCAATAGAAGCAAATCCTAAAATGACGCAAGTGATATAATTAGCAATGAAGACATTGAAATGGTTGTGATAACTATAATTCATATATTTAAGAATATAGAGGAAAGATTGATCATGTTAAATAGAAATTAAAAACATTTTTAGGAGTTCCCGTCGTGGCGCAGTGGTTAACGAATCCGACTAGGAACCATGAGGTTGCGGGTTCGGTCCCTGCCCTTGCTCAGTGGGTTAACGATCCGACATTGCCGTGAGCTGTGGTGTAGGTTGCAGACGCAGCTCGGATCCCGTGTTGCTGTGGCTCTGGCGTAGGCCGGTGGCTACAGCTCCGATTCAACCCCTAGCCTGGGAACCTCCATATGCCGCGGGAGTGGCCTAAGAAATAGCAACAACAACAACAACAAAAAGACAAAAAAAAATTTTAAAAACCCGACTTAAATTTTTAGAAATAAAAACTTGCAGTTGAGATGTGTTATGTACAGATGAGTATCTAAAATTAAAAATTCGGATTTTCATTAGATTAGACACTCCAAAAGAAAAGATTAAGACACTTGAACACACAATAATAATTAAAAATGAAACACCAAGAGATGTAAAGATGGGGGAAGAAGAGCTACAATGAACTGTGAAATAATTTAAGGTGGTTTCATATATGTATAATCAGAGTTCCTGAAAAAGGAGGGAATGGAGGTGAAAAAAATATTTGAGCAAATAATGGTTGTAATTTTATCAAATTTGGTAAAAATCATTAAACCCACAGATTAAAAAATTCAACAAACCCCAATCATAAGGGACAAAAAGAAAAGTAGATGAAGGTATAATATATCATAATCAAATTGCTTAAACTCAGTGATAAAAAAAAAACCCTAAATACAGAGGAGCAAAATGCAAGACTGACAAAAGAAACAAATATCATTTCACATATATGTGGAATATAAAAATCAAACAAACAAAATAAATGAACCAAAAACAAACAAACAAAAACAACATGTAGATGCAAAGAACAGAGTAGTGGTTACCTGAAGGGAAGTGGTGGGGGACAAAATGGGTAAAGGGGGAGTTCCTGTTATGGCACAATGGAAATGAATCTGACTAGGAACCATAAGGTTGCAGGTTTGATCCCTGGCCTCGCTCAGTAGGTTAGGGATCTGGCATTGCCATGAGCTGTGGTATAAGTCACAGACACAGCTTAGATCCTGAGTTACTGGGGCTATGGTATAGGCTGGCAGCTACAGCTCCAATTGGACCCTAGCCTGGGAAACTCCATGTGCTGCAGGTGCAGCCCTAAAGAGCAAAAAGAAGAAAAGGATAAAGGAAAACAATTGTGTGGTGATAGCATGCTGTAGTGTATACAGAAGTAGTACTGTAATATTGCACACATGAAACATATAATGCTATAAATCAATGCTACTTCAACAAAATTTCTTTAAAAACAATGAAAGCAACATTTTTAAAGTAGTGAAAGAAAAAACCATCAGTCTAGAATTCTCTATTCAGCAAAAATATTTTTCAAAAACAAAGGCAAAATAAAATATTTTCAAATATATAAAGCAAAAGTAATTTGTCACCAGCATACCTAAACTACAGGCAGTGTTGTAACTCAGGCAAAAGGAAGATGATGCCAGATGGAAAGTTTTATCTACACATAGGGGTGAAGAGCACCAAAATGGTAGATTTGTGAATAAACAAAAAGATTTTTCCCTTCTATGTCCTTCACTAGGGGAATGGCTAAACAAATATGGGACATCTATACCATGGAATACTATTTAGCAATAAAAAGGAATAAATTATTGATGTACATAAGCACATCTATATATTTGAAAATAATTGTGCTGAGTGAAAGAAGCCAGACAAAAAAAGCACCTCCCATAGTATCTCATTTGTATAAAATTCTAGAGAATGCAAATCAATCTGTAGAAATAGGGCAATGATTCTCTGGGGACAAAGAGGGAAGGACAGGGAAGGGCTAGAAGAAGAAATTACAAAAAAAGCATGAGTAGATTTTTGAGACAGATATGTGCATTATCTTGATTGTACCGATCATTTTGCAAATGTGCACATATATCAGAGAGAATTACACACTCTACATATATACATTTTATTGCATAAATAAAACTCAAATAAATACAAAAGTAAAATAATAAATCTATAAAAAAGCTTAATTTGAAATGTTTTAAAAAGCTGGCATAAGAGAAATGTAAATATATTTTTAAAGCTGTAGAAATTTTCTCTCAGATAGCACTATTTACACTTGATTTCTTTTTCAATAATTTAGAACAAAATATTCTAGCTCCCTAACTGTAAATATAGCTAGCACTACTTCTATATATGTCAGTGCTTGTTAATTTGTGAAAGTAAGTCTTAAATTGTTATAGTAATACCTGACATTTATATTAGGGTTTATAATTCACAAATAACTTATATATATTTATATATATGTATATATCTCATTTAAAATTTTATTATATGTTAATCATAAAATATATTTGTTTTTATCAATTTGCCAATATATTAATATATTTGTGATAACTTGAATACACAGCTTCTCACTTTCTGATTTATATATGGTAAAAAGGTTTTTTTTTTAAACATATCAGTGAAACTTTAAACCTAATTTAGAAAATAAGTAGGTTTTTAGGCATCCATGAACATCCATTTATATATGAGAAACTTATATTGACTATTTGCTATTTTTTTCTGTTCATCAGGGTAGATTCCACCAAAGGAATCCTCCAAAAAATTGTATTTATTCTCACTCCTATTCTTATTTAAGTATGCTTTCGATTTTGTCCTTTTACAAATAAAATATTCCCTATTATTTCCCAGTAGCATCATAATCATATTATGAATGCAATTCCTTGTATTTACATGTCGTTACTTACTGATTTTGAACATTGCTCTCTCACTATATTGAGCTAAACCACCACTGCTCATGATTTGTCTTTTATGCATATATTGAAATCTAAGTATGTAGAGTAATAATCTCTGCAGTGCAGGCCTCCATGACGTCATCTATAAATGACAGAATTCTAGTAGTCTGAATGAAGAGTCATATCCCTCATCTTCCTGCCATTCCTACTTAGGACCAGAATGGCATCCACCCATCACTCAGCTCCTCATTCACTTTTCCCAAAGGAGAAGGGGGAGGATGAAGTGATGGAAGGTCTCATGTGGTTAAAAAAGAAAAAAAAAGAAAAAGAAAAGCCTCTACATTTCTGGTCAAGGCTGTCTTTCCTCCTCTGGCAGGGCTGCCTCCTGAGAATATATTCTCTAGAGAAGGTAAGGAGGCCCAGTTCTCTCTAACCTCAGTAGTATCTTGATAACCATAAAAGAGCTGGTCACATTAGAGTCTGGCTCCCAGACTTTCCCTCAACCAGGCAACCCAAAATCTGGGGTGGAGAAGCAAGCATCATGAAGGCAGTCAGATTTGGGCCATAATTCAGTAGTCTTCTCTACACTAGTTTTACCAATTGTAAAGCTGATACCATTATTTCCATGTTTGATACTCAAGTTGGCTTTTCATTTGATACCGACCTCAAAGAGACAGAGTATGATGGGCACAAATTTTGCAGCCCTCTCAGTCTTCGGGATGACCTCTAAAATAGTTTCCCTACTAATGTGCAAAGATTCCAGTAAACTAACTTTAAAAGTATTTTAAAGCATGCTTTTTGAGAGATTAATCACACGTGATAAGGAAAAGATTAATTATAATCAATAAGCACTTGGCTCAACATTTTCAATGGAAAAGAAGACACACACACACAAAACAGATTTTACTTACGTTCGCACCCTTTGGATGGTGTCCAGGTGAAATTTTCCTGACAAGTCACAATCAGAGGTTCATCTGGAATAGGTCTATAGCCAGTTATGCATTGATATTTTACCTCAGTCCCAGCTTCAAACACTTTCTTATTTCTTAGCCTGTAGCTTCCATCCAGGACAGCATAGGGAATGTGTGGTAACCCAATACAACTATCTGGTCATGAAAAAAGCACAAGGATTAAAGAAAGCTGTTTGGGAGAATTGGCAGATTGACCCACTGAGCCTGTTACTAAAAAACAGGATAGCACATGTTAATTGAGCAAGCAACCAGTTGGTAAAGTCTAAGTGGGAACTCCAGGAACAGACTTGGCAGCACCAATCCCTGTTAGACTAGTGCCAAACACCAAATGCCCATGGCAACACACATGTGGTATTGAGGGACACACCACGATGCAGAAATCTGAGTAGAACCAACCTATAGGAGCTTAGGTCTCCTTCTATGTCACTGCATTAGAGGATCACTGAGAATATGCAGAAAAATTTGTTCCTAGATAAACCAAACTTTCAACTGTGTCCTTATCTAATGAGGAATTATAATAGGAGACATTCCTCTAGACACTATGACACTACCCAGGAACTTCATGATTTGGCCTTACACCATGCCCCATATAACTTTGGGATTTTGCTTATTTTTTTTTTTCTGCTCAATTGGATGCCCAGGATAACATGGATTGAAGAGGGATATGTGTCTGTCAAGTTGTGTATATTCATCAGATTTTATTCACCCTTATTTAAAATGCTACCTAATTTCTTGTGATGGCAGAAGGGACTAAATAAACCACAAAATAGCAGTGGCTTCCATCCCTGACTAACTGTGTGAACTTGTGCTAGTTACTTAATCCCTTTCAGTTTTCTCATCATTAAATGGGATTTTAAAAAAATAGTAATGACCACTTAGGATCATGGTAAATATTAAATGAATTAACTGATGTTGCTATATAACAGTGCTTGTTATATAGAAAGTACTCAATAAATGTTAGCAATAAGTATCATTAATACTACGATTGATCTGTATGTATTTACATCTTCAAGTCTCAAAGCCAACATCAGCCCATAGAGCACCTCTGTGCGAATTTTTAAAAGGTGATGTCTTGAAGGAATTTTACTCCCATCTTTCAAAAATTTCTCAGAATATGTTTATTTTGTTAGGATTAGACTCTTTACTATTGTCTGCTGGAAATTTTTCATAAGGAATAAATAAATCTGCAATACCTGTGATGTCACTGCTGCCAAAACTATACGATATGTACATAGGAAATCTTCAAATAACACTGATAGATTACTAACAAGAAAATCTTCCAACATGAGCAAACTAGAGAAAAGTACTAATTTAATTAAAAATGATTACCGGGATTAAAGTGGGCTTGTGCCTGTGAGCATGCTACATCCATACTCCTGGATAAATTTAGATGCCACACAATGGAAAAGTCTTTGGTCCATACTCACTGAGTTTACAAACGGGAGGGGAAGGATTCCACTTGTTATCAGCGTCACAATAGATTACACTGCTGCCCTTGAGGATATAACCTTCCTCGCAGCTAAACATAAGAGAGTCTTTGTAAATGTATATGGATCCAAATCCAGAGACAATGATTCCATTTGGAACCTGTGGTCGATTACAGACAATATCTAAAGAAGCATAAAAAGGACATCAAAGTTATATAAGAAATAGCAATAAAGATGTGACTGCGGGATGGAAACCCTGTGAAATCAGTTTGTTATGATCATTATACAACTACAGATGTGATAAATTCATTTGAGTAATAATAAAAAAAAAAGATGTGACTGCTATTTTGATATGGTTCCCAAGGAGACCTGATACAAGTACATTTCAAGTAGGTACAAAGAAAATATTTTAAAGCTTTATGTATATCCTTTCAGTTCCTAGAAACCTCAATCATGTTAGTTGATATGGATAAAGTTCTATAACGTCCTCATCAAAAAATAAAAATAAAAACCAAGCTCATAGAGAATAGATGTGTGTTGCCAGAGGTGGGAATGAGGAGTTGGCAAAATGAATGAAGGAAGTCAAAGGGTACAGATTTCCAGTTATAAGTAAGTCATGGGGATAAAATATACAGCCTGGTGACTACAGTTAGTAACAGTATGTTGTATATTTGAGAGTTGTTAAGAGACTGGGTCTTAAAAGTTCTCAGAAGAAAAAAAATTTGCAAATATGTGCAAGAACGGATGTTAACTAGACATTGCAGGGATCATTTCACTATATATACAAATATCAAATTAGCATGACGTATACCTGGGACTAATATGATGGTATATGTCAATTATATCCCCCCCAAAAACCCTTAGCAATATTTAAACCACAAAGCCCAAATTTCGAAGACCCTAAATTCTTCCCTCATAATGACCTATTCTCCTGGATGACTTTGGTTGGGGGATCAGTGGCCAATAGTAACAACGTGATGGTCATGATGCAGAGGCAGCCAGGGCATCAGAGATCACAAGCAAAGTACAAACATCCCCCTACCCCCATCCTACAGCAGTCAGTCATCAAGTCCCGTTAGTCCCGCCACTATAATTCCTTCATGACTCCTCAACTTCTCTGCGGGTGCATTGCCATGGCTACAGTTGAAACAAGTTTCATTACTTGGCTGGATAATTGAAACAGATGACTATGGGTTAAGTTTTGTCCCCCTTCAAATTGTTGTCCATGCTGCAGCCAGAGTTTTCCTTCTAAAACACAGCACTTTTACTCCCGTGGTTAGAGCCTTTCAAATGTTTGTCCTTCACCTTCATTTTGAACTCCTGAGAGTAACACATGAGGTCCTTCATAACCTGGCCCTACTAGCTTTCCAGCCTCGGCTCCAGCCATGTCTAGCTCTTGCAGGCTGGACTCTAAGCATCTTTGAACTCTTCGCTACTATGCAATCTTGCCCCAGAATTGAACTGAATCTAAACAGTAAATGACTCTGTTTTTAAGGGTCATTTACTGGAGTAAAGAAAGATGTCTTAGACCAGTAAGCTCAGTCAATACTGATATTAACAAAACATCTCTTCTGGCTTCCCCAGAGAGGAAGGGGAAGGTATTTTCTCTGCTTATCTTTTACTATTGATCTGCTAATGTTGGTATGATTGTGTTTGCTCTGTAGGCATGTGGGGTTGACATTATTAGTGTAGTATTCATCCATATGTCCAATTGTTCCAGAAGAAACAGAAGATGACATTTCCTAATTCCTTTACACTAGACAGAAACAAGGGACTAGTTCTGGTCAAACAGCTTTAGTGAAAAATGAGATATATCACTTCCAAGTCAAAGAATTTATGAGCAATGGATTGTGTCTCCTTGTTCATCTCCCCTGCTGTGGAAGTTTTGTCATGGAGTTGTCAGAAGATCTAAACAATCTGGATTACCACACAAATGACAGTTCCCTAGCAGGCTTCCCAGGCTAGCAGTGCACTAAGGAGCCAAAAAGAAAAAAAAAAAATTTACTATTAAAAAAAGCCTTGGGATTTTGGTGTTGATTGTTCCTGTAGTACAGCCTGTGCTATCCTGACTAATAACAGTGTATGCTAAGATTAGTCGAACCAATGAATGTATTCATCGATGGCTTGATTAGTTTGTCTTTGAATCATTCCATTTCCCCCAGTACATTCAACCCTGTGACTTACTTTTACAAGTAGGAGGCTTTGGACTCCAGACACCTTTTGTTTTATTTTCCACTGAGCAAGAAATGGAGGCTTTGCCTAACATTGAGAAGTCAGGGTCACAGCTGTAGGTGACAGAAGAGCCGTACGTGTAGAAGTCTTCATCTCCACCGTTGTGCTTCCCATTGCTGATAGCTGGAGGAGGCTCACACTTGACAACTGAGATGAGTGAGAGAAGAGGAAGAAACAATCAGGAATGCGTCCTTAGAAATCGAACATTCATGATGCAAATTCTAATGGAGGGTATAAGAAGCTGCCAAGATGCACCGGGTTTGTATTACCTAACATGGTTTAGGTTTATAGTCAGGTCAAAGGAAGTCTTTACTTACTTACACACTGTGGAAGAGGATCACTCCAGTCAACTCCTTTACCTTTGATCCCACAATGACTAGTACTTGAGCCAACTAAGATATACCTGAGGAAGATAAATCAGAGATTTTAGTGGAATTTGCCTTACTCTAAACATAAACTGCCAATGAATGATTTTTGGATGCGAGGAATTTTTATTCAACATGTAAAAATGAAAAATGTGTGCTCTCTTGATTACTAATTACCATCTGGATCAACCTGGAGTTCAATGTCATCATTTTAAGGACAAAGGCTTATTTTTCCTTTTTTTTTTCTTTTATTCACTCATTTATTTAAAGCACATTTTTGGCAATATTCATAAGCCAATAAAAAAAGGGAATGACAAATTTTCCATCCAAAAATCTTAGACTCCACTTAAACTTACACTTTTTCTCTAACAAACTACACATCAAACAGTACAAAACAGAGTGAAAGTATACTTGAGTTTGCTAGTTTCCTTTGAATAAAAGATCTGGAAAAATTACTGATTAAAAACCACTTTAACCTCTAATTTGAATCATCCTTCTGCTACAAGAGTTTGGCTTACTCTCGTAAACAACTAACTTCCTGATTATCACCTCCTTATCCTTGCTCTTGAGACAAGTCCCAGTTGTTGTTTCAGGACTTTTTGCTTCATATTCATATTTTGCATTCAGCAATAGCAGAATACACATTTTTTTCGCCAAGCACCAGATTCACGAGGATCAATTATATCCTGGGCCATAAAACAAATCTCAACAAACTTATGAAAATTGAATTCACTCAGTGTATAGTTTCTGGGGGTTTATCCCAGAAAAAATGAAGACTTAAGTTCACACAAACAAACCTGTATATAAACATTTCTAGCATCTTTATTCCTAATGGTCAAAAATGAAACAACCCAAGTATCCTTCAAAGAGTGAATGGTTAAATTCCACACCATGGAATATGGTGAAGCAAAGTATCCAAGTATAACAACTTGGATAGATTTCAAGAGAATTTTGTTGAGTGATGAATCAATCTCAAAAGGTGACATGGTGTATGGTTCCATTTATACAGCATTTTTGAAATAACAAAATTATAGAAATGGAGACAAGATTAGTGGTGGCCAGAGGTGAGGGAGAGGAGAGGGAGGGAGTTGGCCAGTGTAAGGTAACATGAGGAATTCTTGTAATGGAACCGCTCTGTATGTTGACCATGTGATGACCACACATATCTACACACATGATAAAATGGCATAGAATTAAACACAAGCACACACAGAGAAATGAAGTCTGAATACAGTTAATGAATTGTATCAATGTGGATTTCCTGACTGTGATACTGTACTGTAGTCATGCAAGACATTATCAGTGGGGGAAAATGGAAAAATGGTATGTCGACTCTCTCTTTACCATTTCTTATCACTGCATGTCTCTCTACACTTATCTCAAAGTAATGTTTTTTAAACTACTGGGAAGTTTTATTTTCACATCTAAATAGGCAAAATTTCAGAAGTTTGACAAAATAATTGTAGAGGTGGTATAGAAATAGACATTTATTTACATTGCAAAATTTTACAAAGTCTATGAAGAGACATTTAGCAATATTTATCAATATTTAAAAGTGTCTTCTCTGTGATTCTGGTGAGAGCCCTCTTCAAGGTTGGCAAATGGTGATTATCTTGCTGTTTCCTCACATGATGGAGACAGAGAATAAAGAAACTAGCTCTGTTTCTTCTTAGCTCGGCACTAATCCCATCATGTGGACTCCACCCTCATCGTTAACTAATTCCCAAAGGCCTTATCTCCAAATGCCATCACATTGAGGATTAGGGTCAACATATAAATTTGGGGAGGATACAAACATTCAGTCAGACGGCAATGTTGTTAAGTGAACAAAATAAAAGCAAGGTTCAAACTGACATAGGCAGTTAGCTGTTTTCTGTGTGATAAAAGAGACAAAGTATTAATAAAAATATGTGTACTCAATTGTATTTACACATGTAAAGACTAAAAAGGCAAATTCGAAACTAAAGTCACTTCCTGTCAGAGGGCATGAGACAGGCTGGGACCTGGGACCTGGGACCCTTTGCTGCAATGGCTGCAATGCTTGCACCTGGGCAAATATTTCCTCGAGCAACAAAATACAAAGAAACTATAAGGAGGGACTAAAAATAACGGTGGACCTGCCCTGTTGGGGCAAATTATGGGCAAGAAGATACAGAAAAATCTAAAAACCCAACTGCTATTTCTGAGGAGCTGAGAGCAAAAGCAGGGTGTCTGGAGCAAAAGAAGGTATTTACTAAGCATGCCCCCTGGTGCTTGGTAAGCATGCTCACCATCAAAGGAGTGAGCAGACTACCTAAACCACACCTCTGGTCCAACCCCTGGACCTGCCCCTACCTTATTCCCATATAAGGAATCACCTCTCCACACCCCCTCCCCAGGGATCAAGCAAGGGAACCTGTTGTTTATTATGGCTCCCTGACCCCTCCACCTGCTGCAGAAAGGGCCCCAAGAAAGCCTTGGCTGAATTTTCCTTTCTGACCTCTTGTCAATTTTTGCTGATTAAGGAAGGCTAAGAATCCAGATTGGTAACAGATGGAGAGGAATAGGTGGTATGGAAGTGAGAATTCTCAATGAATACCTTTTTACACCATTCCATTTTTGAAACACATGAATGCATTATATACATTAACTGAAAAGAAAAGTCTTGTTTCTGGATTGCCTTATACTTACCCCTCTGAGCAGCTGAATTCTACAGTTGAACCAAAGAGAAAATTTGTCTTAACTTCCACTTTCCCATTGGTTAAGTCTCCTGGATTTCTGCATTGTTTCTCTAGGAGGAAAATGAAAATGACTAATGATTACATTACTGACAAATATAGCATTAAGGGAAAAAAAAAGTCTGATTGATTGGCTTTAATTTCTGCTTCCAGATGAATCCAGGAAAATTTTTCAATGCTTATTTCTGACCCTGACTTACTGAATTTTTTTCCTGCAGAAAAGTAAATGTAAACATTTATCCCATTTTTTGAATATGTTTGAACAAGAAGAAAAAAAGTACTTCCCAATTAGATCGCTGTGATAATGAAGGATGTGCTATATGGACCAGTTTGCCACACAAGTGTACGTTCTCAAAAGGATATGCCCTTGGTCACAGGAAAACAGAAGAAAAAAGGAAGTAGATTCTATATATTTACTGCTAAAGAAAAAATCTAGTGCATATTCCCAACCGACTTGTCCCAAATAACTATAGGCAATATTAAACCTGAAGACTACTTTGATCAAAAGTTTTCATGTGAATTAAAGAATTTAAGTTCCTAAGAGAACTTTCTCAAATAAAAAAAAAAGTACAGGTGAGAAAAATGAATGTTGATACTTACTAGCACAAAAGACCCGATAGTCCCAGGATCCTCTATCATTACAAGTAATCAAATTTGTATCAATTCTACTATAGCCAAGATTGCAGGTGTATTTCAGCATAGTTCCAGGTTCAAAATCTGTATTCATCAACTTGTTTGTGGGAGAAGCAAATGGTAGATAAGGTGGAGGACCACAATCTCCTGGACACCAAAATGACAAAGAGAATCAAGTTATAGCTTGAGACACAACATCTCAATTATTCAGTAGGAGGACTTTTAGAATAGAGAGCATGATTTTCCCCATCATCATAACTTCTTTTACCCCACTGTTTGATGAACACAGTGAACAATCTATGTTTGTTGTTTGATGATGAAGGCAATAATAATTTTAAAAGTCAGAAAAAATGCTATCTGTCTTTTCCTGTATATTTGATAATTTATTAGAAATCAGATGAACAGACCTGAATTTCATCATTCTATTAGATTCTGCCCATCTACCTACTGAGAACACCAACATCTATACCTTGCCTTATAATTCTATCTTCTTGCCTGAGCAGAAACATAGTTGATTAATAATAACATTATATTAGATTAATTGCCTCAAGAGTCAGTAATGAGAAGGATCATTTCCTTTATGTCCGCTTGGAACTTCTGGATTTCCAATAGACCGCCTATTTGAAAATAAAAAAATTTTATCAAAAAGCATTACAAAGAGGAGATGCACTAAATCTTTGAAAAGTAAAGAATAATCAAATATCCAGGGTCCCCAGCATAATTACCCATCCCTCTATTTTCTGAATAAATACACAGATAATATGTGTTTATTCCAAGTCATGATTTGGCTTTGAGGTTAGATGGTTTGAAGAGATCCTGGAGAGAAACTTCAAAAGGGAGTATTAAAAATATTCATAAATGAACTTTTTGTGGGGGGGGGGTATAAAAAATGTCCTTAAATTTCAGGTGATCAAATATACTCCACAATGTTAAAGACGGACACCTGTTACACTTCTCTTGGAATGTGTCGATGACCTCAGTTATATGGTGACAACCTGACCTTGTCTCCCCATTACTCACCAAGAACAGTAGCCAACAGAGCAGTGACCAAGGTCATTTGAAATAGAGTTGGATCAGAGATTTTCCACGGACTAAAGAAGGGCCTGGCTGCCATTTTCCTTTTTGCATCAAGGGCCCCATGTGGCACTCTTGATAAATGCATGATCGGATGTTTCTTCAATATGTCTCTGTTGAAAGAACCCATCCTAATAAACAGTTATTGAATTCCCACTTGTTATAACGGACTAGGAAAAAATCATATGGGAACCATCCCTTCAAGGAGGTTACAGTTGAGTGTAGAAGAAAAGACATTAACCACAAATATTTGCGACAAAAGATAATACATTATCAGCTTCAAGAGCAAATTCAGGAGGCCAGTTCCAAGCTGAGGGATGGGAGTGAGCTTTATGGAGGTGGCTGCATCTGAGGTAGCAGATGTTGCTATCAAATTTGGAGCATTAGAGGCAAGGCATTTTATTATGCAAAAGTGAAAACTGAGAAAGACAGAGAAGTGAGGTATAGAAGATAGAGATTATTTCTGGGCAATAATACTTAGTACTTCAATTTGTTTGGAAGGTAAGGAATGTATAGTAGGATAAAGATAGTGAAAGACAGGACAGATTAGAACTGGGTTTGACTGAGTTTTCATTGCCAAGATTAAAAGTTTGGACCTAGGAAATGGACAGCCACTTATTTTTTTGAGCAACATGATTACTATGCTTTTGGGGGAATCACTATGACAGACAGATTGAAAGAGAAAGAGAGAGGAGACTGGGAGATTAATTAAGACTATTGGAGGCATTCCCATTGCGGCTCAGAGGAAACAAAATTGGCTATTATCCATGGAGACTCGGCTTCAATCCCTGGCCCAGCTCAATGTGTTAAGGATCTGGCTTTGCTGCAGTGTAGGTTGCAGACATGGTTCAGATCCCAAGTTGCTGTGGCTGTGGCCAGCTGCTGCAGCTCCGATTCAACCCCTAACCCAGGAACTTCTATATGCCGAGTGGGGCCCTTAAAAAAAAAAAAAAAAAAAAAGGGATTATTATTTCAATTGACCAGGTGAGCCATGGAGATGATCTGAACAAGGAAATGGCAGAGGAGTTAGGAAAGTGGAAGCAGATGAAAGAAAAGCAAGAAATGATGAGACAGAGGAAATATGTTCTATTTATCAATCTTTTATCTACTACATTTACATCTATCAATATCTAAATTTCTTATGGTAAATATCTACAAGAACAATATTCCATTGGGTCAATTCAAAATTTTCAAAGCATCACTTTTGTCACCAGAAAGAGAGAGAGAGAGAAAGGAAGGAAAGAAGGAGGGAAGGAATGAAAGTAGGTAGGTAGGAAGGAAGAGAAAAAGCAAGCAAGAAGGAAAGGATGAAGGAAAGAGGAGGAGAAGGAAGGAAGGAAGGAGGGAAAGGAGGGAAGGAGGGAGGGAAAAAGAGGAAAGAAAGAGACATTCATTGCTGATGTGTTTCCTGGGTCTGGTCATTTATTAATCAGACTTCTTAAATGACCTTTTTACCCTATAACTGGGAAAAACTCTAATACCATAAATTAACTTAAGAAATAGTTCTTCTTATTTAAATTGATACATGAGATTAACTTTCAGTCAAATACAAGATATAACTTTTTACTCTAAAATCTACACAAATTGAGATGATTTCATATTACCATTCACTCTTAGCTATACTCATTGCTAAAAGATGCTTGCTTAAAGCAATCTTCTCCCTATTCTTCCCAAAGCTATCACTACATTCCTTTGCAAGAGAAGAAGATTTTGTGGTACCCTCACACTGAATGCATCAGCTTAACTCTCTTTGAGTGAAGACTCAAGTTCGATACTCATCTTCCTAAAATTTGTGATTACACCACTCCTCCAACCTGTGTGCCACCTGCTTTCACACATACCCTCCTCCCACCTTATCCCACCCCAAAGCCCATAGGGTTGCTCATGACTTCAGCTCTGCCCAAAACTCAACAACATAATAGCAACTTTGTTTTTAACAATTAGTATTGAATTTATATTGAATGGGTCAGCCAGGTCTAAAAGTGTGAAGAAACAGAAATCTAAGGCTCAGAGGCATTCACACCACCCACTTCTCCATCACAGGGTCACCACCTGTTTGCTTGGGACTGAGGATTTTTCCAAGATGGACTTTCAGAACTAAAACTGGGAGAGTCCCAGGAAAACTGAGCATTGGCCGCCTTTGTTGGCTTCCCTTTTCTGTGCTTCCTAGAAGCCTCCTCTCCCTAACCACCTACCGTTAAGCCAGAGGGAGCTTTGGCAAAGTCAAGTTGCACCTGATGAAAAGCAGATGACTCACAGCTCACAGACATTTTCAAAAGTATTGAAATCTTTCCAAGGCAAAAAAATTGCAGGCTGTTGGTAAGTAGTACTTTGGTAGCTGTAGTGAATTGGTCATTTAGTGAAATCGATAAGAATCTGAAAATGCTAAACTATTGGCAAAAATGTAAATGGCTTTAACAAATTTTTAAATGACACTTTAAAGTAAAAATGTTCCCTAAAAGTATCTGTATTTGTACTTAAATTCATAAGAAAAATATATGCACTGGATTTATTAGGAAAAAAAGCCTTTATAAATACATTCACTAAAACAATAGTCAAAAGAACACTAAACCCCATGTGGTCACTCCATTGGACTGTCTTAACATAGTGCAAAAAACTACATTTTCATGACTATCTTCAATAGAAATATATTTGATTTTGAATATATTCTGAGGTTTTCAAATACTTTCTTGCTTTCTTACCTGTGTCCATCATTTGCTCTCCTGCCCTTTCCCCCATCAAATCTTACTCATTTTCCAGACACATTCAAATATGGGTCCAATCCTTCAGTCCAGCCTCCACATTCCGGTTACAATTGAGTGTTTGTAATCTATTCTAATTCTGACTTGGATTACAGCTAAAGTCAAAAGCCTGTCTTTCCCCTAAACCTCAAAATCCTTGCAGTGAGAGATTGTTTGAATTTAAATTCAAAAGTACCCAGGGAGTTCCTGTTGTGGCTCAGCAGGTTACGAACCCAACTAGTATCCATGAGGACACAGGTTCGATCCTTGGCCTCACTCAGTGGATTAAGGATCCAGCGTTGCTGCAAGCCACAGTGTAGGTCACAGATGCTGCTCCCACATTCCTGTGGCTGTGGCGTAGGCTGGCAGCTGCAGCTTTAATTCAACCCCTAGCTTGGGAACTTCCATATGCCACAGGTAAGGCCCAAAAAAGCAAGATAAATAAAAAGCACCCAGTGACAAAATATGTTTTAAAGGGAAAAAAATGTTTCATGTGCATTTCTATCCTTCAATTACTGTGTGTGTGGTCAGATTGTACTTGTCTTAAAGACAGGTATAGCCTTATTTTAATAAGAAACTAGAATGTGACTTTTACTGTAGGGGCCAAGATTCTCCTTCCTTATCTTTATTTATTTATTGTCTTTTTGCCTTTTCTTGAGCCACACCCACGGCATATGGAGGTTCCCAGGCTAGGGGTCCAATCAGAGCTGTAGCTGCTGGCCTACGCCAGAGACACAGCAACTCAGGATCCAAGCCGCGTCTGTGACCTACACCACAGCTCACGGCAACGCCAGATCTTTAACCCACTGAGCAAGGCCAGGGATCGAACCCACAACCTCATGGTTCCTAGTCAGATTCGTTAACCACTGAGCCATGACAGGAATGCCTATCCGTTCTTTAGATGAAGGACACTCAGGTTGTTTCCATTTCAGGGCCGTTATGAATAATTTCACTATGAATAATAATGTACATTTTTTTGTGTGTGGACACATGTTTTCATTTTGTTCTTGGGGGTGTACCTAGAAATAGAACTGCTGGATCGTATGGTAACTCTCTATCTGACATTTTGAGAAACTGCCAAAATGTTTTCCAAAATGACTGGATCATTTTACATTCCCACCAGCAGTTACAAAGGTTCCAGTTTCTCTGCATTCTCCCTATACACTTGTAATTGTCTGTCTTTTCTAATTTAGGCGTCCTAGTGAGTATGAAGTGGCACCTTATTGTGCATTTGATTTATATTTCTCTAATGACTAATGATGTTGAACATCTTTTTTGTGTGCTTATTTTATACATACATATACCTTCTTTAAAGAAATGACTATTAGGGAATTCCTGTTTTGGCTCAGCAGGTTAAGGACCCGATGTTGTCTCTGTGAGGAGGTGGGTTCAATCCCTGGCCTCACTTCGTGGGTTAAGGATCTGATGCTGCCACAAGCTGTGGCATAGGTCACAGGCTTGGCTCACATCCAGTGTTGCCGTGGCTGTGGTGAAGGCTGGAAGGTGCAGCTCTGATTTGACCCCTGGCCCAGCAACTTCCATATGCCTCAGGTGTGGCTGTGAAAAGAAGAAAAGAAATGACTGTTAAAATCATTTGTTCATTTTTAATTAGATTAATTGTTCTTCTATTGATGATTTGTAAGAGGTCTTTATAGATTCTGGATACAAGTCACTTGTCATCCAGTAGGCTTTCTATTTATTCTTGATAGTATCCTTTGAAGCACAAAAGTTTTTAATTTAGATGAAATCCAATTTATCTGTTTTTTTAATTTTGTGGCCTGTATATCTAAAAAACCATTGTCTAACCCAAGGTCATTAAAATGTACTCCTGTGTTTCTTCTAAGCGTTTTCTAGTGTTAGTTCTTCTACATAGGTTTAAGATCTATTTTGAGTTATTTTTTTTCTGCTTACTCTAGTTACTTTACTCTCATTCTCCTTTTACTGCCAGTCTAGTTCAGAATAGAAGGTAGCCCAAGAGAGGGGTGATTGAATGAATGAATTGGCAACCGAGATAGGCCTAGGGCACACTCAACCAAGGTAGGAGAGAATTTCAAGACAGAAGAGAACAAAGTCATTTATGGAAATCAAGGGAGAGAAAATTGATGAGGAAGACTACAGCTTGGCTTAACAGACTGAATAGAGGATTAACCTTTATTCTCAAATCTAAAGATTTTTACTCTCTGTGATTGTTGGCAGGTAGAGGAAGTCTCTAAGGAGAAACCCAAAAGTTTTGCTGAATGCAGACTCTGGATCTCTCATGTCCCACTTTCTCAGGGAACCATCCCTACCCTTCCAGGAAACCTGGCTTACTTCCTGCCTCTTCTCCCAGATGTGAGAGATAGGCAGAAAACCAGCCAACACACATATTTAGGAATCAGTAAAAATAACATCTTATACTCTTGATCTACTTTACAACTTATTTCATTGGCAGGCATTGAAATGACAATTAAGTCTTCTTCCAAAACTTATAAGTACTTTTCAAGTCATATATACTATTTTCTTTCTACCACAAAATATAGGAATCCTGAAAGGATTTCTGATGAAGAGATACTTGAGCCTTATCCTTTAAACCTGCTCTCCTCAAAGAGACAAAACATCAGCCTTTTCCCCAAGTAATCTGACTAATAAATTACTTACCCGCAGGTTTCTGAGCCAGAAGCAGAAGATTCTGTAGTGTTGCCTTGAATTGTATCTCTCAGAATGAGGTACCTCTCTATAACAGAATTTATCCTAACATCCTTGCCTTTCAATAAAGGCTCAACTGAAAAGCCTCTGAGTTTCAGCCACGTGATTGGTGGTTGGATGTCCAGGTGAAAACAAGCAGGAATAGATAAGAAGGAGCGGCAGTTTTATTGTTCCTGCCAATGATTAACTGCAGGAAAAAGTGGCCGAGTATATTTAATTTCCTCCTTCCCTTTAGCCAGTCCTCAACTGATAGCATGTAATAATGGTTCATTGTTTCCTTTGTTTATCCTTACCCAGTAGCAACAATTAGAAGAATGATTCAAATGACCTATTGGAAAGAAAAAAAAAAAAAAAACAGTGATCATTGGACAACCATATAGAGCTGGAGGCTAGGAAACATGGGCCTATAAGATCTTGTCCTGGAGCCTTGATCATTTTTGCTGAAAAATGAGAGTATTGAAACCTTCTCCTTCTAACTCAGAATATGCCAAAGATGAAGAGCGGGCTCTTACAATTGAGTTTAAACTACACATAAATAAAACCCACATTAACTCCAATCTTACCAGCAGTGATTTAGGTAGTAAATTTTAGGTGGGCCATGATGTTGGGGAAATTGAAGAGAGAAATTTCTTTTTTTTTTTTTTTTGTCTTTTTGCTATTTCTTGGGGTGCTCCCGTGGCATATGGAGGTTCCCAGGATAGGGGTCGAATCAGAGCTGTAGCCACCAGCCTACGCCAGAGCCACAGCAACTCGGGATCCGAGCCGCGTCTGCAACCTACACCCCAGCTCACGGCAACGCCGGATCGTTAACCCACTGAGCAAGGGCAGGGACGGAACCCGCAACCTCATGGTTCCTAGTCGGATTCGTTAACCACTGCACCACGGCGGGAACTCCGAAGAGAGAAATTTCTTAAGTGTATGTCACTTGCTCACTCATACTTGGGTTCCCCTGGATATAGGTTTTATTTAGCAAGTATTATGATGAGATCCAAATATTCAGTTGCAATGAATAAAGACAATTTCTAGGCCAGCACTCTGGAGTCAAACACAGAGATGTATTGAAAATCAATTTTTGAGCATTTTGTCATGTTTAAGGAAAAGCTATCAAAAGAGTATATAGGCTATCAAGAGATGACAAACACTAAATACATATAGGTATTGTGGATTATTCTCTCCATGCATTCTTTTTATAATATTAATAATTATATTGACAGTTACTAAGCCTGTCTTTGTATGAACATATGCTTACAACACTGATCTGTTAACTCTGAGGCGTGTACTATTATTCTCTCCATTTTATCCAAAATAAAGTTGAGAGAGAGTTTAGGTAACTGCTAACGGTCAGATAGATTTTAAATAGCACAGCCAAGATAAAAACCTGGGTTCGGAGAATTTATCTATAAAGGCTGAATATATACACTCTACAACCAGCGTGTGCACCAAAAGACATGTACAGAAATATTCATAGATGTGTTATAGCCAAAGAACTGAAACAAAGTAAATTCTATCCTTTATAAAATGGATAAGTAAAATGTAGGATGCTCACATGATGGAATAATATAGAGCAGTGACAATGAATGAACTATAGCTATAACACAACATGAATAAATCTCAGGAACATGAGCAAAAGAAGGCTGACTCAATATAATACATATGGCATGATCCCCTTTATAAAAAGAAATAAATCAACACGAAGCTATAATTAGGCATTTGTGCTTATTTTGTAAAACTCTAAATAACAGGAAGGAAGTGACCACTACACATCAAGAGAGGGGGGACACTTGAAAAAAGGTGATAGGGCAGTGATGGGATAAGGCACGAGGAAACAGGTTTGGAAAGAAGTTGTGACAGACAGGACTAGAGTCTTTCTGAAGTGAGTTAGATATATATTTTGGAGGCGGATAGAAACTGAAAAGATGAGAAATACTAGAATATCGAAGCAGCGTCTCCTCCATGCTGAGTCATAAACATATCTCTCCCTACATGTTTAGTTTCCAAACGCTTGAAAGATTTGGATTCAGAAGCGAGACTTGATTAAAACCAAGCACTTCGGAAGTTCAATTGTACTCTAAAACCAAATTTGTTGCTGGCAATTAAAATATGATACAAATGTTTTTAAATATTTATATCCTCAAATATTATCCATAGCAAGAGTGTTCTGACAATACGTCAGATCCTCTCAAGGCTTTGCAGTTTCAACCTGAGAGTAGTTATGCACTTGCTGATGAGAGCTCCTGTATTTTCTTCTTTATAACAAAACTTCAGATGTAAGGGTAAGAAGCCCCAGTCCATTGCAGCTGATTCTCATTTTGTCCCTTTGTTATTTTCTTCACTATCTACTTTTCCAGCATTTCCTCCTCCGTGGATCTAACCATAGGCAATCCCTGAAGTTTGCTTTTATCTACTGATTTTCTGTTTTTTATTTTTTTATTAAAGTAAAGTTGAGAAGTTCCCGTCGTGGCTCAGTGGTTAACAAATCCGACTAGGACCATGAGGTTGTAGGTTCGATCCCTGGCCTTGTTCAGTGGGTTAACGATCCGACGTTGCCGTGAGCTGTGGTGTAGGCTGCAGACGCAGCTCGGATCCTGCATTGCTGTGGCTCTGGCGTGGGCCAGTGGCTACAGCTCTGATTAGACCCCTAGCCTGGGAACATCCATATGCCGTGAGAGCGGCCCAAGAAATAGCAAAAAGACAAAAAATAAAATAAAATAAATTAAAAAAATAAAGTTGATTTACAGTGTTCTGTCAGTTTCTGCTGTAGAGCAAACTGAACTAGTTTTATACATATATATACATATACGTGTGTGTGTATATATGTATATACACACGTATACATTCTTTTCTTTATATTATCTTCCACCACGTTCTATCGTAAGTAATTGGATATAGTTCCCTGTGCTATACAGCAGGACCTCATTGCTTATCCATTCTAAATGTAATAGTTTGCATCTACTGAGTTTCCATTTTTAAATAAGTCTCTTGAAAGTACTTTAAACATCCATGAAGAGTCTCATACTTTGGGGGTATAAAGCTTATAATCGCGAAAACAAAGGGAAAACATGTTTTACTCAAGTATAATTTTTACTGCACTGGTATATCAAACACTATTAAGTAAATAGAAAGGATAATAAAAAGATATCAAAACAATTAAAGCATAGATAACAAGTTCAGATTTCATGCCTTAAATAGAAAACACTTCTTCACAAATCATTCCGAAAGAGAACTATCAGATAAAAACACGAACAAGGAGCAAGGAGGTCAAAAAACAAAACATTTCATAGGGGAGGTTAACCTATGAGCAGTTCATCCATTAGGTTCCCTGGGAAAGACTTTGGGATGGAAGCTGCAGGCAGGTGATTCATTAAGGAGTCCTTTCAGGAACAAAGCCTGAGCCAGGCAGTGGCCAGGACTGGGGGGTGGGAAAGTCTGAGCAGGGAAACCGGAAGCCTCAGCAGATCCCCAGGGCGCTGTAAAGCTGGATGGCCTGTCCAAGATGTCCGAGATTTGGTCAAGCGAGCTGGGCCTTTGAACCACTGTGTCAACCTGTGAGTGGTTGTAGACTGCCCTCAAAGAGAGGTTGCAAATTTGAGTGAGGCCCTTCCCCCCAAATGCCTTGTGGTGGTTAAAATACAGACTCCCAGGCTTCATCCCCCAAATAAATGCATCTGGTAAGCCTTCAAGGATCTGAATTATTATTGAAATGCTCCCGCTGATTCCCATAAACAACAAATTAGGGAACCGTTTGTCTAACAGAGATGACGTTTATTCATTTCTCTATGTATTCAACAGTCCATATTTTTTCTTTTTTGTCTTTTTTTTTTTTTTTTTTGTCTTTTTGCCATTTGTTGGGCCGCTCCTGCGGCATATGGAGGTTCCCAGGCAAGGGGTCTAATCGGAGCTGCAGCCACCAGCCTACGCCAGAGCCACAGCAACACGGGATCCGAGCCACATCTGCGACCTACACCACAGCTCACGGCAACACTGGATCCTTAACCCGCTGAGCAAGGCCAGGGATCAAACCTGCAACCTCATGGTTCCTGGTCGGATTTGTTGACCACTGAGCCACGATGGGAACTCCAACAATCCATATTTTTTCAAAACAGAGCTTTAGTACCTGTGTGCCTGGATATCAGTAGCTTAATTCCTTGCAAAAGTATCAATCTCAACTTCTGTCTTAATAGATCAACTCGGTTCTTATAAAAGGCTATATTTTTGGCTATTGGAAGACTAGCTTTGCAATTAGTGATGGTGTCATCCATGATGTTATTCTTGGTTTCTTATAAAATAACCCAATGAGATAAAATTTAATTTTCTATTTTAATATTACATATTTTATTTTTTAATGATTTTAATTTTTTCTCCATCATAGCTGGTTTAAAATGTTCTGTCAATTTTCTACAGTACAGCAAGGTGACCCAGTCACACCTACGTATATACATTATTTTTCTGACATTATCGTGCTCCATCATAAGTGACTAGATATAGTTTCCAGTGCTATACAGCAGGATCTCATTGCTTATCCACTCCAAAGGCAATAGTCTCCATCTATTAACCCCATGTCCCCAGTCAATCCCACTCCTTTCCCCTCCCTCTCCCCCTTAATAAGAACAAATAAGCTCCTCTTTCAGAAATACGCTTAGTTTTATCAACCAACAGGAAACATATAATCACTGTATTTCCCATTTTTCCTTAACTAAAAATTAAAAAAAAAATTACAAAATTTAGATTATAGATTTATATTATAAATCTAATTATAAATTTAGATTATAAATCTAAATTTTCATAAATTTGTTGCCATTCTTCCAGCATTTCTTTCTTTGTAGATTTAACTCTAGGCAATTTTTGAGGGATTTCAACTTTACATTTTTATTTTAGCAACTTTAAGTTATATATCCTGTGTCAGTTATCAATGTATTGCCCTTTGGCTCTAAATTCACCATGTATTACAGGCAGTTCTGTGATAAATGAACAGAATTCCTTTCAACATTTCCTCTTTTCAGTGAGCATGATGCTAAATTCTCCCAGTAGAGGGTGCTAGAGGAACACTGTAGGAAGAAGTCACTCCTGCTGCTTCTCAGTGGCTTAGCAGTGGGAGCAGGAGGATATCCAGTGGCACACTGCCCTTGCCCTGTGTCCAGATTGTACATCCTATGGTAATTTTGCAGCCCTGAACTGGCCTGGCCACCCCCTTCCTGTGGTTCACCTGACAGGGGTGCTATGCCAGGCCTCTGCCACATCAGCCCTCCATCTGCATGCCTGCATACCTGGCCACCAGCTGCTATGAGCCTTGCACCCCACCTCTGTCTTGTAGGCTTGCTATCGTGTCCCCTGTCACTCTGCACACCTGCGCTCCTGGCCACCATCTGCAGTTCACTTTACAGAGAAAGAACGCTCTAGCGTCCCTAGGCTGGCTGCAGCTCACTTATGCTCTGCCTGCATCCTTAAGGGTTGGTGTCTACAGACCAGCTCTGGTCCAGGCAACTTAGTGAACTCCTCTGGCATCTAGAAGGTTGTAATGATTCTTTTTCCAGTGATACCTAAACCCAAGCATTGGAAAAGGGCCCCTTTTTGAGATTTGCCTTGAGTTCTTTCCCATAGCCCTAGGGAACCACATAAGAGTTTTCTTATCACCTATAGTTTCTCTTCTAACACAATTTAATAATTCTTTATATTCAATTTCCCCTGTTTAAATCATTGCGTGATTTACATCTTCTGATTGAACCCAGACTGATACATGCTAAAAGTGGTTGTAATTTAAAGCTTATAATACCCAAGTTTCTATGGTATTGAGCTAGATGACATCTAATGGTTGTAAGAAAAAATATTTTTTGGAAATAAATTTCAATTGCATAAATCCATTTAGAATATTTAAATATTTTTGAATAAATATATTTTGAATAAAATATAGTTAAATATATTTTACATTTTGATGCGAGATCATCATTTCTTTAAATCCACAAACAGGCTCATTATCAGTTCAGAAATTGATTATTTACCTACAATTGGTGAAAACAGGACTAGGAAGAATAACTCCTGGATTCAGAGGAATTTTAGAAAATAACATCCCTTCTTTAGCTCCCATGAATACAAAGTGACAGTACCATCAACACAGTCTCACTTTAGTAAAAGTTTTTCATGACAGAGCCTCTGGTTTACCAATTTCCTTCTCCCCCTGTTTATTAAAACTAGACTAAAAATAATGCACTTAGTTGTAATTTATTTTCCTGTGGTCAGAGGGTAATTTCAGCGGAGGTTCTGTAGTTGACTTCTCTTTGGCTGAACTAAAGGTTAGCACCAAATTAACATTTCATAGAACTGTATACACTTTTTTACTCATGGTATAAATACTCAGCACTGCTGTGAGCAAACTTCTGAGGGAAAGACAAAGATGACCTAATCACAGTGGAAGGGAAAACATCTCATTAAAACTAGGAGACCCATATAAATAAAGCAATTATTTCAGGAATGTTCTCTTGATGTTGATAATACAAAGTCACGTGATGGAAATAGGCTGAGGAGTGGAGGGAGGAAACAGAATTCAAAGAGATTGTAGAAGCAGTCATCTCCTCATCTTGGATGGCAGAGGTTCAAGTTGTAAATAAGCAGGCAGGAGAACAGAGGCTCTTTCTCTGGAGAAACTGGACAACAACAGAGGGGACACTAAAAATCACTAATATGGGGGGATTAGTGACATCCTATACATGTCAGGAAATAGGACACCCAAAAGTTCAGTGGCTCAAACCAGATGGAAATTAATTTGTTTTTCATGAAATCAAGGCATAAGGGCAATTAGGATGATTAGCAGTTCTGTTCACATGGTCAGCCAAGGACCAAGTCCCCTCAGGCGTGGGATTGCGGGATCATATGGCAGTTTGTTTTATTTATTTATTTATTCATTTATTTTTTGTCTTTTTAGGGCCACACCCAAGGCATATGGAGTTTTCAGGCTAAGGATTGAAATAGAGCTGTAGCTGCTGGCTTATGCCACAGCCACAGTAACACCAGATCCAAGCCACATCTGCAACCTATACCACAGCTCATGGCAATGCTGGATCCTTAACCCACTGAGCAAGGTCAGGGATCAAACCTGCATCCTCATGGATGCTAGTCAGATTTGTTTCCACTGAGCTACAATGGGAACTCCGGTAGTTTTATATTTAGTTTTCTGAGGAATCTCCATACTGTTTTCCATAGTGGTTGTACCAGTTTACATTCCCACCAACAGTGTAGGAGGGTTCTCTCTTCTCCACACCCTCCCAGCATTTATTTGTAGACTTACTGATGATGGTCATTCTGACTGATAATGAAGTTGGACATCAATGTGGTTTTGACTTGCATATACCTAATAATTAGTGATGTTGAGCATTTTTTCATGTGCCTCTTGGCCATCTGTATGTCTTCTTCGGAAAAATGTCTATTTAGGTCTTCTCCCCATTTTTCAATTGGGTTGTTTGTTTTTTGGCTGTTCAGTTGTATAAGCTGTTTTCATGAGATTAAGCCCTTGTCAGTTGCATCATTTGAAACTATTTTCTCCCATTCTGTAGATTGTCTTTTACAGTTTTTTTTTTTAATGGTTTATTTTGCTGTGCAAAAACTTGTAAGTTTGATTAGGTCCCATTGGTTTATTTTTGTCTTTATTTCTATTGTTTTGAGAGGACCTGTTCATTCTCCATATCTGTAAGTCTGTCAAGCACCTTCTCTTCTAAGAGAGTGACCAGGAAACCGCACTCACTGGAAAGTTGCTCCAAGGGAGGCTCTAGCTGAAGAGCAATGTGTCCTGCTGATATTTAAAATGTCTGCTTGGGAGTTCCTGTCGTGGCTCAGTGGTTAATGAATCCGACTAGGAACCATGAGGTTGCAGGTTCGGTCCCTGCCCTTGCTCAGTGGGTTAACGGTCCGGCGTTGCCGTGAGCTGTGGTGTAGGTTGCAGACGCGGCTCGGATCCCGCGTTGCTGTGGCCCTGGCGTAGGCCGGTGGCTGCAGCTCCGATTCAACCCCTATCCTGGGAACCTCCATATGCCACGGCAGCAGCCCAAGAAATAGCAAAAAAAAAAAAATAAAATAAAAATAAAAAACAAATAAAATAAAATAAAATGCTGCTTGGAGAACAGATTTGTGGTTGCCAAGGTGGAAGGGGGAGGGAGTGGGATGGATTAGGAGCTTGGGGTTAATGGATGCAAACTATTGCTTCTGGAATGGATTAGCAATGAGATCCTACTGTGTAGCACTGGGAACTCTGTCTAGTCACTTATGATGGAGCATGAAAATGTGAGAAAATAGAATGTGTGCATGTATGTGTAACTGGGTCACCATGCTGTACAGTAGAAAAAATTTGTATTGGGTAAATAATTTTTAAAAATTAAATTAAAAAATAAATTAAATGGTGGAAGTGGTTCTGTTTCTTAAAATTAAAAAAAGGCTTAATATAACAAAACAATTAGCAGTCTATGTTATAACAACAATTTAATTTAAAACGTCTCACTGTCCCACCAGTCTGCAAGTAAGTCTACTGTTAGTAAAATTTGTTCATATACATGAATTTTAAATTAGAGTAGTCAGGCCTCATGCTTCAGAAAGAATTGACCAATGATTACTAACAAAGGTTTGCAGGAAGCAAAATAACACTTCTCTATTACAAATAGATGCATGGAGACAAGCATTCATCTAAGTAGAAAGAACAGCATTTCTTTTTTACTATTATTAAGCATGCACATACGGCATATGGAAGTTCCCAGGGTCAAGGATTGAATCCAAGCCACATCTGTGAACTACACTGCAGCTGTGGCAATGCTAGATCCTTTAACCCACTGCTCCAGGCCAGGAATTGAACCCGCACCTCTACAGTGACACAAGCTCCTGCAGTAGGATTCTTAACCCACTGTGCCATAGTGGGAACTCCCATGATACTTTTTTTTTTTTTTAAGCAAAGAATAAAAATCTTTTGGAAAATGTCATAAAGTGTTCTTAAAGGAAATTGGAAAATTCAACAAAAGGGTTGAAACATAAAGACAGGAAAATTTCCTAAGAAGTGTGTCAAGTGTTGGGGGTAAGAATGAAGACAGAATACACAACAAAAGTAGATAATCAACAATGAGATCCTGGGAGTTCCCATTGTGGCTCAGTGGTTAACGAATCCAACTAGGAACCATGAGGTTGCGGGTTCGATCCCTGCCCTTGTTCAGTGGGTTAACGATCCGGCGTTGCTGTGAGCTGTGGTTTAGGTCACAGACACGGCGTGGATCCCGCATTGCTGTGGCTCTGGCGTAGGCCGGTGGCTACAGCTCTGATTGGACCCCTACCCTGAGAACCTCCATATGCCATGGGAGTGGCCCAAGAAATGGCAAAAAGACAAAAAAAAAAATGAGATTCTGTAGACCTGTTGGACTTCTATAAAGAGAAAACAGTGAAGAAACATTGAAGAAACTATTTTAAGAAAATTTCTCAATCACAAGAATATGTGTTTACAGACTAAAAGGGTTCATCAAGAACAGTCAGGATAAAGAAATAAAATATAGTAAACTGCATTAACCTGATATTTTGGTTCAAAACCTCATCATGGGTGCTGAGTTTTTCTCCAAAAGCTTCCAGATTTTAGTGGGGGGAATAATCAGGTCAGAAGTCAGGATGTCTTCTGACATTTCAATAACTGTACAGTGAGTATATAAGACAGTGGAGATATTCCCTTAAAATGAGAGGAAAATTTATTTTTAACCTAGCCTTCTACATCCAGCCAAGTGTGAAAATGAAGACAGTTTCAAATATGCCAAGACAAAATTTTCACTTCCTGAGCGTCACTTCTCAGTCAGTCCCCAAAGGATGGGCTTTAGTAAAATGAAAACTCAAGAGGAAAATGTGGATCTAAGAACCAGAGAAAGTCACAAAAGTGAGCCTGCAGGTGTGTGAGCATCCACTGTGCGCTGAAATGTGTAGCAGATGCCGTCAAATCTTGTCTGTACCACCACAGGGCCCTACACTTTCAGCACAGTCTGGCCAACTTATAGCTGCCAGTTCTGTTTCCTTTTGCCCAGGCTTTTCCAGAGCTCTTTAAAGCTACTCTGATTTTTACTCAGCAGGACAAAAGGGAGGTAAGTAACACTTCCCAGAAGTAGCTCCCCGCTGACAACTGATGGAAGTTAGCATGTCACTACCCCAGCTCCCTCACCTTTGGGTGATTACTCCAAGATGTGAGTTCAGCATCTTTACCAGTTCCCTCTGGGGTTAGGCTCCTGGATGTTGCTTGATAACACATCCCTTATTGGCTGCCTTTCCTTCCCTGTCTGCCCTAAACTTAAATTTTGGGTACACGAGTTCCTGGTGGCTCAGCATGTTAAGGACCCAATATTGTCACTGCTGAGGCTCGGATCGCTGCTGTGGCGCATGTTCAATCCCTGTCCCAGAATTCTATATGCAGCAGGCACAGATAAAAAAAAATTTTTTTTAATTTTTTGTATAAAACATCCAAGACCCCTTCCTTCTTCTCACTCAAACCTTAAATGAGCAGCAGGTTAAGAAAGTTTCTCTCTTATAAATTCTGAAAAACCTTCTAAGCTTTCTCTACTCATATACATTCCTATAGCATCTTCCACTCTCTTAGATTATTTGTTTGATGATGAATGTTAAAATGACAGTCATAGTACACATGGCACTGGAACAATAAGAGTACACAATGATGCAATTCTATTCACAGTGTATGAGGCACCCGTGGGGCTCATGCTATGTATTCATATCCCAAATCAAAACAGATAAATCAATATTTACTACAGTAAATTGGTAATTTTAGTTGTTTTGCAGGCAGTGTAAGCAAATATTTGATTTGTGAGATTCGGCGAATGAAGAACTAAACAGCTTACTCTAAAAAAATGAAGGGAATTATGTTATGGGCAACAAACGCCAATGGTTGCAAGAGTCTAAAAGAGGTAAATGATGTATTTGAGAAGAGGAGAAGGGATAGGCTGGAACAACAGGTTGACAGAGAAAAAGCAACCAGAGAAGATGTCATCTGTGCTCTGCCCACAACCCTACGCTGGAGGTTCCCACAAGCAGCGCCACTACCCCTGTCTCTGTGTCTGATGTCTCATTACCCGCCCCAATAGCTGGCAGTGTGGGTCAGATGTGCTTGGGTGTAAGTGCTTCTAGAGCAAGTCTTTACAGTGAGAGGAGAGAACTGGTGAATAAATACCAGGTCTTCCTCCTTAGAAAGACAACTTAGCATTGTGTTCCACCTGCTCTCAGAGGGCAGTCAGCATGATTGAGCTTCTTTTTTGCAATGGCAAAGACTTTCTCAATAATGCTCCTTCTTGAGGCTGTCCTTCCTTCCCCATTTTATTTCCCCCATTCAATCATGGTGCTGTCTGGGGTACCTCCCAAGGAAAGTAGATCCCCATTTGTTTTGGGAGAAATCCCAAATAAACATCAACCAAAAGAAATTCCTAGGAATAGAACCAGGCAAATAGCTTTAAGACCATGGGTCCACATTAGCCTCCATGTTAAGTAGGTTTCTCCAGCAGTTCAAATCTCCCTGGTATGTCTAAGGTTAGTGAAAGTCTGCTACACACCATGGCTTCATTAGAGCACGTTTCAGGAAATTAAAAGAAGTCAATATTCCCCCATAGAGTTCTGTGTACAAAAGAGAGAAGGGACAACCAAAGGAGCTGAGATATGGATGAGAGATTTCAGGGGATGCAAGAACTAGAGGAAGTAGTGAGTAGAAGAAACAAAAGTCTCCAAATAGCCTGAGGCATAAATATGATTAATATGAGTTTTCTCCTCATATGGAAGGTAGTTGCTTGGGCCATTTTTACTTTCTGTTACAAAAAAATAAGAATGAAAACAGATTGAGGTCTTGGGAGCACACAGGTAGCTCAGGCTTTCAGAGATTGTTCTCTGAGGATGGAATCAGGTGGTCATACACAGATACAAATCCCCTTCTGGTGAGCAAAAGTCAAGAGGGAGCATTAGTGAGGCAGGGGCCAAGTGCATGGGGGTTTAGAAAAAAGCATGTCTGCTTCAAATCAGAGCAATGGACCAGGCTTTTGGTACTTAATCTAAATACTGAGCACCTGAGAGATCCGTGCATGTGGAACTGTGGAGTAAAAGGTCAAGAGAAATGTCTTAGTATGAACTCATGTCCATATACCCAAGGTCCTTACAATAAAATAAATGTATTAACTTCATATGTGGGTTTGTTCATGGACCTCATTCCACCGAGTCCTAATTACAATGAAAACAAAATCTTCTTAATATGTAAATTTTTAATTTTAAAAATGTGTATTCCGTGTCAAGAAAAGCAAAAATATGAATCAGAAGCTGATCAATAAGGCTACAGTCTCAAAACAGTAATGATTAACAAATGATACCTTCTGGATAATAATTATCATAAATGATAGTGTAAAAGAGAGAATATGGTTGATAAACTGAAATTATCCATATTAGATTAAAGGTGTCAAGGTACATTTCTCCTCCATCTCTTGGGAAAAATTACACTGATGACTCAAGATCGGCTTTCTCGTCTATCTGTAGCTTCAGTAGTTTAATTTCCAAGGACAGCTTATACAGCTCCAGGGCCAATTTTATCTCCTCCGGGTTTGGGAGACACTGCATGAGTTTTTTGCCTTCATGCACTTGCTCACAGTCTTCAGGGTACTCCTAAAGGAGAGATAGGTGGTGAGTGGGCTGGAAAGGCTACTCTCTCAAAAATGAGGGAGAGGTGGTTCCTGCTGACAAAGGAGGGGCCAGAGATTAGGACCAAGACCCACCCCAGGACTGGTGGTGAGCAGGGAAACCAAGAAAACCTCAGGTCCCACCATCATCTCCTTCAGCAGGATCCAGCTCTGCTCTGAGACAGCCTCCCAGAAAGCCTCTGGGGGGACAGAGACTATTTCTGCTGACCATCCAGAAATGCAACAACAGTACGTTATACAGTACGTTATACAGTTATAAAGTGAAGGCAGGAAGGAGTCAGAACGCCCAGGTCTCTGAGACACTCCAATCCAAAGAGGTTCAGTTTTTCCCTGTTTCTCAAGGGACAGCAGGAAAACTTGCCACTCCTATCTGACCAGGGGGCTTCAAGGCAAAAATGAGAGGTCCTTTGAAGGACCCAGAAATGAAGCCTGCTGAGTAAGACATCCCCTTTCCCAACAGGACAGTTCTTTGGGGAAGGCACCCATTTTGAGTTTGACAGCACAGAAACTTCCTTGGATTGTGCCACTTACCCATTCACACTTGGGCACCTGTGGGTGCCAGGTTCTGTCTTCTGTGCAAGTGATATTTTGGGGACCAACCAAACCATAGCCAGAGTCACACTGGACGGTGATAATTTCAGACTCAATATATTCATCTTGATCCACAGATAACTTTCCATGATCTATCACTGGCTTCAGACACTTAGCTACAAAGAAAACATAATTTTAAGCAATCTGTAAATGTAAGAGAAAATATATGAGTCTAGGGCATTAAGAATGAACTATATTTAAGTGCTGCTAATTGTTTTACCTATACTTTATCTTGAAAATAAATATAATATTCATCAACATATTTATTGAGCATTGGCTATAGATCAGACTTTGGGCTGAGACTTTATGTGATTATCTCATTTAAGTCTCCCTCTTTTGTCAAGGACAAAGTGAGTTACAGAGAGGTTAAGTTACTTCCCCAAGGACATAACACTTTTAAATAACGTGACAGAGATACAGAAGAGAGAAGATGGCAGAGTAGGACTTCAGTTAGCCTCCTCTGATGAAAACACCAAAATTACAAGTAACTGTCAAAAAATAGACTGGAAGCTACAAAACAAGGTGTCCTACCCCCAAAAGACAAAGAAGAAACTACAACACGACAGTGGGGGTGGGGGGGCGCTTTCAGAATATAAGCAAATCCCATACCCATAAGGTGGGTGACACAGAAGCTGGAAAATAACTATATCACAGAGGCTCTCCCACAGGAGTGAGAGTTCTGAACTCCATCTCAGAATTCCCAGCCCTCAGCCCAGCATTGGGAAGAGGACCCCCCAGGGCATTTTGCTCATTGAAGGTCAGCCTGATTACAGGAGCTCCACAGGACTGGGGAAAGAGACTCCACTCTTGGAGGGTGCAGACTAGGTATATGCTCTGGTGCCCATAACACAGCAGGGACTCCATATAGGTCATGCAAGGTTTCTTGAGAAAATAGAGGTCAGCTGTGGCTAACTTTGGGGGCAGGACACTGGAGGCAGAAGTCCCAGTGAATAATCATCAGCATGAGCTCCTCTGGAGGCTGCCATTTTGGAAAACTCCGGCCTCACCCAAATATAACCTGCAGGCACTGGGGCTCCCCACCCATCAACAGATTGCCTACGTAAAGTTTTCCTAGGCACACAGTTGTCTTTAATCACACTCCTCAACATGGCCCTGTCTGCAAGAGGGATGAGACCCAGCTCCACCCAATAGTGGACAGGCTCCAGTCCTTCCTATCAGGAAGCCGACACAAGCCCCTGGATCAATTTCACCCACTAGGGATTAGTCACCATAAGCAAGAGGAGTTACAACCCTACAGCATGCAGAAAGCAGATCACAAACACAGAAAGCAAGACAAAATGAAACAGCAGAGAAATACACTCCAGATGAAAGAACAAGAAAAAAAAAAAAAAACAAGAACAACTAAGTGAAGAGGAGATAGAAAACCTACCTGAAAAAGACTTCAGAATAGTGGTAGTAGGGAGGATCCAAGATCTCAGGAAAAATTGGAGGCAAAGATTGAGAAACTATAAGAAATGTTTAAAAAAGATATAGATGATTTAAGGGACAGAAATGAGTAATAAATTAACTGAAATGAAAAATACACCAGAAGGGGAGTTCCCATTGTAGCTTAGCTAGTTAAGAACCTGACTAGTATCTGTGAGGATGCAGATTCAATCCCTGGCCTCACTCAGTGGGTTAAGGATCCAGCATTGCTGTGAGCTGTGACATAGGTTGCAGATACAGCTCAGATATGGTGTTGCCATGGCTGTGGCATAGGCCAGCAGCTGCAGCTCCAATTTGACCCCTAGCCTGGGAACTTCTATATGTCATAGATGCAGCCCTGAAAAGAAAAGAAAAGAAAAAAGAAAGAAAGAAAAATACGCTCAAAGGAATCAATAGAATACATGAGGCAGAAGAATAAATAAGTGAGATGGAAGACAGACTGGTGGAAATCACTAACATGGAACAGAATAGAGAAAAAAGAATAAAAAGAAAATGCAAAAATCTAAGAGAACTCTGAGACACCATTAAACGCAACAACATTAAACACATCAAAATTCACCCTACAGGGGTGCCAGAAGGAGAAGAGAGCGAGAATGAACCTGAGAAAGTATTTGAAGAGATAATAGCCAACTACTTTCCTAACATGAAAAAGGAAATATTCACTCAAGTACAGGAGGCACAGTGAGTTCCATATAGGATAAACCCAAGAAGGAACAAACTGAGGCATATGCTAATCAAACTGACCAAAGTTAAAGACAAAGAGAAAATATTAAGAGCAGCTAGAGAAAAGCAATAAATAACATACAAAAGAGCCCCCATAAGGTTATCAGCTGATTTTTCAGCAGAAACTCTGCAGGCCGGAAAGGAGTGGCACAATATATTTAAAGTGATGAAAGGGAAAAATCTACGATTAAGAATACTCTCCCCAGTGAGGCTCTCATTCAGATTCAACAGAGAAATTAAAAGCTTTACATACAAGCAAAAGCTAGGAAAATTCAGTACCACTAAACCAGCTTTACAACAAATACTAAAGGAATTTCTCTAGGCAGAAAAGAAAAGGCCACAACTAGAACAAGAAAATTACAAATAAGAAGTCTCACCAGTAAAGGCAAACATATAGTAAAGGTAGGAAAACAACCAAACACAAATATTATATCAAAGCCAGCAATCAAGAGAGGAGAGTAGGGTTGCAGGACACTGGAAAGACATTTGAAATTAAGAGACCAACAACTTAAAAGCAATCTTGTATATACATATATAGACTGCTATATTAAAACCTCATGGTAACCACAAACCAAAAATCTACAATAGATACACACACAAAAAAAAGAGAAAGCAATCCATAGACAACACTAAGACAGTTATCAAACCACAAGAGAAGACTACAAAAAAAGAAGGAAAGAAAAAAACAATTAACAAAATATCAATAAGAATATACATATCAATAATTACCTTAAATGTTAATGGATTAAACTCTAAAATATAAATACACAGACTACTTGAATGGATGCAAAAACAAGACACATATATATGCTGTCTATAAGAAACCCATCTCATATCTAAGGACACATAGAGACTGAAAGTGAGAGGCTGGGAAAAGATATTCCAAGCAAATGGAAATCAAAAGAAAGCTGGAGTAGCAATATTCATATAAGACAAAACAGATTTTAAAATAAAGATGGTTAAAAGAGACAAAGAAGGTCACTACATAATGATCAAAGGATCAATCCAAGAAGAAGACACAACATTGTAAATATATATGCACCCAACATAGGAGCAACTCAATATATATAGCAAGTGCTAATAGCCATAAAAGAAGAATTCAATAATAACACAATAATAGTGGGGGACTTAAACACTCCACTTATAGCAATGGACAGATAATCCAGAGAGAAAATCAATAAGGAAACTCAGGCCTTAAATAATGAATTAGACCAAAGAAATTTAAGTGATATTTATAGAACATTCCATCTGAAAGCCAGAGAATACACATTCTTCTCAAGTGCACATGGAACATTTTCTAGGACTGATCACAGGCTGGGCCTTAAATCAAGCCTCAGTAAATTTAAGAATATTAAAATCATACTGAGCATCTTTTCTGACCACAATGCTATAAGATTAAAATCAACTATAAGAAGAAAAACAAACTGCAAAAACACAAATACACGGAGACTAAACAATATGTTACTAAGAAACCAAAGGATCAAAGAGGGAATTAAAAAAAAATACCAAAGTTCCTGTCATGGCTCAGCAGTTAACGAGTCCTACTAGGAACCATGAGGTTGCGGGTTCAATACCTGGCCTTGCTCAGCGGGTTAAGGATCCAGCATTGCCATGAACTGTGGTGTAGGTCGCAGATGCGGCTTGGATCCTGTATTGCTGTAGCTGAGGTGTAGGCCGCCGGCTACAGCTCCGATTCAACCCCTAGCCTGGGAACCTCCATATGCCGTGGGAGCAGCTCAAGAAATGGCAAAAAGGCAAAAAAAAAAAAAAAAAAACCCTAGGGACAAATGAAAATTAAAGCATGATGATCCAAAACCTATTGGATGCAGCAAAAGAAGTTCCCAGAGGGAAGTTCATAGCATTAAACTTTGCCTCAGGAAATAAGAAAAATCTCAAAAACAACCTGACATACAGCTAAATCAACTAGAGAAATAAGAACAAACAAAACCCAAAGTTAGTAGAAGGAAAAAAATCATAAAGAGGCAATTATATGCCAATCAAAGGGACAACTTAGAAGAAATAGGCAAATTCTTAGAAAGATACAATCTTCCAAACAAACCAAAAAAGAAATAGAAAATGTGAACAGACCAATCACAAGTACTGAAATTGAAACTGTGATTTTAAAACTTTCAACAAACAAAAGTCAGGGACCAGATGGCTCCACAGGTGAATTCCATTAAACATTCAGAGAAGAGTTAACACCTATACTTCTGAAAATATTCCAAAAATGCACAGAGGAAGGAAAGCTCCCAAAGTAATTCATACAAATACCAAAGCCAGACAAAGATAGCATACAAAAGAAAATTATAGGCCAATATCATTAGTGAATATAGATACAAAAAGCCTCAGCAAAATACTAACAAACTGAATACAACAATACATTTAAAGGATCACACGCCATGATCAAGTGGAATTGATTCCAGGGATGCAAGGATTTTTCAATAACTGCAAATCAATCAGCATGATACACCACATAAAAACTGAAGAATAAAAACCATATGGTCAGTTCAATAGATGCATAAAAAGCTTTTGACAAAATCCAAAAACAATTTATGATTTAAAAAAAAAAACTTCCAGAAAGTGGGCATAGAGGGAACCTATCTCAACATAATAAAGGCCACATGTGACAAATCCACAGCTAACATCGTTTTCAATGGTGAGAAGCTGATAGAATTTCTGCAAAGATCAGGTACAAGACAAGGATGTCCACTATAGCCACTTTTATTCAACATAGTCTTGAAAGTCCTGGCCATGGCAATAGGGAAGAAAAAGAAATAAAAGGAATCCAAATTTGAAAAGAGAAGTAAAACTGTCTCTGTTTGCAGATGACATGAAACTATACATAGAAAATCCTAAAGATAGATCCTATCAGAAAACTATTAGATCTCATCAATGAATTTGGCAAAGTTACATTTTTTTGTCCTTTTTAGGGCTGTACCCACAGCATATGGAGGTTCCCAGGCTAGGGGTCAAATTGGAGCCTACACCACAGCAATGCAGAATCTGAGCCACGTCTGTGACCTACATCACAGTTCACAACATCGCTGGATCCTTAACCCACTGAGTGAGGCCAGGAATCAAACCTGTGTCCTTGATACTAGTTGAGTTTGTTACCACTGCACCAACATGGGAACCTGCAGGATACAAAATTAATACAGGAAATATCTTGCATTTCAATTCACTAACAACAAAACATCAGAAAGAGAAATAAAAGAAACAATCACATTTACCATTGCATCAAAAAGAATTAAATACCTAGGAATAAACCTACCTAAGGAGGCAAAAGATCTGTAGTCTGAAAACTATAAGACACTGTGAAAGAAATCAAAGATGACACAAACAAATGGAAAGATATGCCATGTTTCTTAGATTGGAAGAATCAATATTGTCAAAATGACTATACAGTCCAAGACAGTCTATAGATTCAACGCAATCCCTATCAAATTACCAGTGTCATTTTTCACTGAACTAGAACAAAAAAATTTTTTTAATTTGTATGGAAACACAAAAGACTCTAAATAGCCAAAGCGATATTAAGAAAGAAAAATGGAGCTGGAGGAATCAGCATCATTGACCTTAGACTAAACTGCAAAACTTCAATATGGTACTGACACAAAAACAGAAATATAGCTCAATGTACAAGATAGAAAGCCCAGAAATAAACCCATGCACCTATGTTCAACTAAACCACGACAAAGGAGTAAAGAATATAGAATGAAGAAAAGAAAATGTCCTCAATAAGTGGTGCTGGGAAAACTGAACAACTACAGGTAAAAGAATGAAATTAGAACACTCTCTAATACCATAAACAAAAATAAACTCAAAATGGATTAAATACCTAAATATAAGATTAGATACAATAAAACTCTTAGAGGAAAACATAAAAAGAACGCTCTTTGACAGAGACTGCAGCAATATCCTTTTTTTTTTTTTTAAACTTTTTTAGGGCTGCACCCACAGCACATGGAGGGTCATAGGCTAGGAGTTCAATCAGAGCTGCATCTGCCGGCCTATGCCACATCCACGGCAGATCCAAGCCATGTCTGTGACCTACACCACAGCTCATGGCAGTGCCAGATCACTAACCCACTGAGTTAGGCCAGCAATTGAACCTGCATCCTCATGAATACTAGTCGGATTCATTTCCACTGAGCCACAACAGGAACTCCAGCGATATCTTTTTGATCCACATTCTAGAGTAATGAAAATAAAAACAAACATAATTAACCTTAAAAGCTTTTGCACATTAATGAAATGAAAAGGCAGCCCACAGAATGGGAGGAAAATCTTTGGAAATGAAGGGACTGACAGGAAATTAATTGCCAAAATATACAAACAACTCATGAAGCTCAATATCAGAAAAAACAAACAACCCAATCAAAAAATGGTCAGAAGATCTAAACAGGCATTTCTCCGAAGAAGACAGAGAGATATCCAAAAAGCACATGAAAAGATGTTCAACACTGCTAATTATGAGAGAAATGCACAACAAAACTACAGTGAGATATCACTTCTCACCAGTCAGAATGGCTAGCATCAAAAAGTGTACAAAAAATAAATGCCGGAGAGGATACGGACAAAATGAAACCCTTCTACACAGTTGGTGGGAATGTAAATTGGTGAAGCTACTATGGAGAACAATATAAGGGTTTCTTAAAAAACAAATATAGAACTACTATATGATCTAGCAATCCTGCTCATAGGCACATATTTGGAGAAAACTATAATTTAAAAAGATACATGTACCCCAATTTTCATTGCAGCACTGTTTGTAATAGACAAGACATAGAAAGCAACCTGAATGTCCATCAAGAGAGTAATGGATAAAGAAGATATGGTACATACATACAATGGAATATTACTCAGCATTAAAAACAATGTAATAATGTCATTTTCAGTAACGCAGATAGAACTATAGATTATCATACTAAGTGAAGTAAAAGATAAACATCATATATCATTTATATGTGATATCATCTAATAAAAATGATACAAAAGAATTTATTCATAAAACAGAAACAAACTCACAGACTTTAATAACAAGCTTAATATTACCAAAGGGGACGGGTTGGGGTGAGGGATAGTTAGGAGTTTGGGGCTGGCATATGCACACTATTGTATACGGAATGGATGGTCCGTGGGGACCCAACTCAATATTCTGCAATAATCTACATGGATAAAGAATTTGAAAAAAATGGATATGTGTATATGTATAACTAAATCACTTTATTGTATACCAGAAATTATCACAACATTGTAAATCAACTAATTCAGTAAAATGAAATAAATAAATAAATAAAATGAAAGAACATAAAAAGTCCTATGACCCCAGATACTAAGATATCAAAGCAACTATCTCTCATATCTTGATCCCTGAAAGGCACTAGATATGAAATTTTCCCTCTTGCCTATTAGCCTGCCTTGGGCAATGGAGGCAATGGTGGCAAACACTCCCTGGAGTCGTGGACGACAAAGTGATATTAAACCTGTGTGCACATAACAATCACACCAAATCTTGACTCTTGTCCCCACAACAGCTGGCCAACTAGGAGTCCCCACCACACACCCACACCCTGAGCTGGTGGTGTCCTGCACTGGCTCTGATGGAAATGCCTGTGATTTCTTGACGCTTGGAATTAGCCCATGACAACCTACATTCCTACTAGACCAACTTCCCATGGAAATTTTGTACAGACCACAGCTACACTCAGATACAGGGTCCTCCCTGTAGCATATTTCTGGAAATACACAAGAAATTGGGAATAGGGGCTGCCTCACAAAGGCTGAATTTTGCACCTAGGAAAAAGATCGAGGGGAGATTAATATTTCTCTGAGCCCTCTCTACTTTTTGTTTCTGGTACCATCAGAATGGAGTAATTATTTTCAATCAGTCAAATCAAATCAAATGGCTTTTTGCTGCCTCTGGCAGGGAAGAAATTGTGCTGTCAACGCTATCATGACAGTTCTACCCACTTAGCTCTGAAGAAGGAGCTGGAATTACCTTTACATTGAGGGGCTGCAGGTGACCAGCGTGAATAACGACAGAAGAGTCTGTCCTCTCCAACCAGAGTGTATCCTTCATCACATTTATATACAACCTCATCTTTTTTTATTCCAAGTAGCGAAATAACTTGAGTATGATGTCCGTGGGCAACCACAGGAGGATTATCGCAACCTTGAGGAGGGGCCAAAACGTGAGAGAGCATCAGTGTATAGAATGCATCTAATAACACTTCCCGGAATGTGTGTGGTTTGGAGGCAGCTTCCTTCAATGCTTCCACATTCCTTGCCCAGGGGATCACCCAGCTAAACCCAGGACCTGTGCTGCCTTTCTGTAGGGCTGAGGCTGGGGAACCATAGAAAGGCTCCAATGAAATGACAAGCTCTTAGGACTTGCTTCATCTTATTGACAAGTTCACGGCCCTTGATATTGTTTCAGAGCCATTTGGGCATGAAGGCTGGATTCCTCCCAGAGCCACATTGTATTAGCTCTATACTCCACTAATTCCAGGATAAAAGTAGAGAAACTGTAAAGATGCAAAATCAATTCACAATCTCTGACACATTGCTCCCAAGCAAACCTGTCTATCCATGCTCCCAAGAATGTACTTACTATATTCTAAAATATTTTAGGAGTTCTCGTCGTGATGCAGTGGAAACAAATCTGACTAGGAACCACGAGATTGTGGGTTTGATCCCTGGCCTCGCTCAGTGGGTAAAGGATCTGGTGTTGCTGTGGCTGTGGTGTAGGCCAGCAGCTACAACTCCGATTAGACCCCTAGCCTGAGAACCTCCATATGCCGTGGATGTGGCCCTAAAAAGACAAAAAGACAAAAAATAAAAAAATAAAATATTTTAGAAAAGAGCTCTTACTAATCATAAATATGATGCCATGCTTGTTGGAATAACAGGCATGACATGGTGCTGAATGCCTCTCTGGAAGGGAACACTGACAGGGCCCACAAACACTGCATGAGAAATATAAGCAAAATGGGTCATCAGAAATGTCAGGTAAAATATAGTCATGGACAATCATTCCTGTAAGTACTATTCTAAGATGCTTCCTCAAGGCATGGAAATAAGTGGGATTCAAATGTTGGAACTGCCATGACAGATGGTAGGAGGAAGGATTGAGTGACCCAGAAAAGTGAGCATGCTGGAGTGGATGTACCACACAAGCTGGAAATGCCACCAGATAATCATGTTACCTGGGAAGGCCTGGAGGATACATTTACCAAGGTCAGAAGGAATTCCCCAATGAGAGGAGCACTAATATCAAGGCCAGAGCTGATGATAGGGAGGCCATTAAAAAACAAGCTTCACTTTGAGCAATAGCAGTCTGACAGGTGTCCATATACTTTAAAAGCTAAATAAATGTAATCATCATAATGAGCGGCAAGTTAGAGAGACACTCAGAGCTGCTTGAGAGCTAGGAAGAAAAGAACATGGCATTCATAAGGGTGAAAATAGATGAGCAGCCAACCAAGATAATACTCAATCTCTACCATTACAAGAAATTGAGAGGAGTTCCCTGGCGGTCTAATGGTTAGGATTGATTGCTTTCACTGCTGTGGCCCAGGTTCAACCCCTGGTCTGGAAACTGAGATCCCACATCAAGCTGCTTTACACCATGTTAAAAAAAAAAAAAAAAAAAGAAAAAAGAAATCTAGGATGGATGATCACAAGGCTGAAGACATTTGGTCCATATCAAGTTTTAATCCCCTATTCAGCTTCTGGACCTGTGCCAGTAATCAGGTCTGGAGATCATCAACTGAAGAAAAAGACAATTTCCAGAAGTAAAGATACTACAGCACCTCGGAAAGTATGCACAGTCGTGAATGCCCTAGTCTTCCAAAAGACCTCTGTCTATTTAAACAGGTAACCGTGCATGCATGAGAGATGCACAATAATCCAAGGATTATTGGACAGAGAGCTTGACCTGACATGGACCTAGAACCATCGTGGCCCCCCTGTTAGACTACTTGGTGGCCATTTCCATTATCTTTGAAAGGATAAGTGGGAGAGACAAAACTGGTCACAGGCACAAGCCCCATACTGGGTTCTTGGCCTATGAGGTAAGAGCTCTCTTATCCAAGAAGGCCCAGTAGAAGACATTTATGCTACCTATATCCTCCCCCTTGAGGACAAGAAGGTAGGTTTTTTTTAAAAAAAATCATGTACCAAGGGGTAGGAAAAAGGGAGAAATTAGTGCCACTCTGAAAGAACTAAAGATTCAGGAGTGGTCATCATATCTCCATGTACTTCACCAGTGTGTCTACTACAAAAGTTAGGATTCTGGAGAAGTACAGTAGACTCTTGAAAACCCAACAGCATTTTAGCCCCTACTGTAGCCACTGCATCAGATGTGGTATCTTTGCTAGAACAGATTTATGTGGCTTTGGGTAAATGAGGCCACTGATTCAGCAGAGGCCCCCTTCCCATCCCTATCAGAAAAGAGGGCCAGGGCACGAACGGTTGTATACCCGTGGAAGGGTCAAGATCATATATTTGCATGTTTAGCCCTTGGCCATGGTAACTCTCCTGCCCTGTCATAATAGAGTCTGAAGGTATCAGGACCATGTGGACATCCACAGACTATCACATTGATCCAGCGTATCAATGGCATCATGTTAAATCTACTGAACAAGCAAGAGGAATGATGATGATCCAGAGTATGGGAGAGAGAGAAAGAAGAAAAGAAGCTCAGAAAGGCAGGTTCAGGAGTTCCCTGATGGCCCAGCGGGTTAAGGTTCTGGTGTTATAACTCCTATTTCTCTGGTCACTGCTGTGGTGGGGGTTCCATCCCGGGCCCAGGAACTTCCACATGTCCTAGGTGAGGCCAAAAAAACAAAATGAAAAGAAAGACAGGTTCAAATATATTTATACTGTAGGTATACTGTACGTAAAGGCATATGGACAAGTAGAAAGGGAAGAGAATGAATACAAAAAAATAAAAGATAATAATTAAAAAGTGTAGCTTATCTATTAGGCGTGGCTTATTGTCATTAATTTAGAAAAGAAAAAGAAACCAGGAAGGTCAATAGAATGATGAGAAGCAATGTGGAAAAAAAAAGAAAGGGGGCCTGAGGAGCAGTGTTTTTAACAAACTTATCCACTCCAAAAATCATTCTGGTTACACAAATTTTTTTTGCCTAATTTTTAAAATTTTGTTTCATTTTTCAAATTGACTAATGCTGAAGTAAAAAACTTTCACTGCAAGTTCACTCAAATTATACAAAAAATGATAGGGGTAAAAAAGTAAAACACAAAAACCACCAGCAGCAAACAAAACATTATCTTTACACATTTCCGAAGTTCTAAATTCATGTTATAAAGCAGATTACAAAAAAGTCATGGTAGGGAATAAATGATGGCATACTTCTTCTTTCTCAATGGAAGTCACGACAGTTACTAAGATTTGAACTATGAGTCTTAATGTTCTTGTTCTAATTTACATTATCCAAAGAGGAACCCTGTCTTTGAGGTTACCCAAAACCCTATTATGCTGTGGCATTAGCAGAATCCTGGTACTGGGATAAAAGCCAAGCAGCTTGCCCTATGTTCAAGTTGTTGATCCATAAATAGCACAATAATAGGACCATTTCACTATTACCAGGTCTCCTGGGAGGGTGCCCTTGTGCTTTACCCAGTGGGTTCTGTGACGAATATACTCACAGCTGAGCAGGGTATGGGAACTTCTAGGTAAAAAGGCATCACAGGATAAGAGAAGTTACTAGCATTGGGAACTTTCTGCACTTCATATGCATTTCAGATGAATAAGGGTAGGTTGCCAGGAGAAGAAATCAAAGCTAAATTTGATAGTTTTATCTGCTTCTAAATTGTTCCTCTTTAGTACTGCTCCAACTCTAAAAATCCAAAAGGCTATGGAGAGGGAGAATGAAACTCATCTCTAAGATCTGAGAGTCTAGCCTTTCATTCATTTAGCAAATAGAGACTAGGACCTATGGGTCAGGCTCTGCACCCCTCCTTATCTTTGAGAAGTCAGCCATTGGCTTCAGTGAGAATAAGTCAGGGGCTATAGAATTCGTGCTCGCTTTATTTAACATTTTCCTTTATTAAACCGTGGATTCAGGATTAAGAAGATGTGGTAGATATATACAATGGAATATTAACCAGCCATAAAAAAGAACAAAATAATGCCATTTGCAGCAACATGGAGGCAACTAGAAATTTTCATACTAAGTGATGTCCGAAAGAGAAAGACAGATACCATGTGATATCACTTATATGTGGAATCTAAAATATGGCACAGATGAACCTATCTGCAAAACAGAGACAGACTCAGAAATGGAGAGTAAACTTGTGGTTGCCAAGCAGGAGGGGGAGGGAGTGGGATAGACTGGGAGTTTGGGATTAGTAGATGCAAACTATTCCATTTAGAATGGATAAGCCATGAGGTCCTGCTATATAGTTCAGTGAAGGAACTATATCCAATCATGAATATAGAGCATGATAGAAGATAATGTGAGAAAAAGAATGTATGCATAGGTATAACTGGTCACTTTGCTGTACAGCAGGAACTGACAGAACATTATAAATCAATCATAATAAAAAAAGTTTTAAAAAATAAACAGTGGATTCAGATCTGACTGCACAATTGCACAGAAAAAAACTATTTCTGGTCTTTCTGCTTTACCAATTGACAAAACTTCCAAAAAATTTCAGTTAGTAGCAAACTGTATAATAAACCATATAGCAAGCTTGTGTTTATTTGTTTATTTATTTGTTTGTGGCCAAACCTGAATCATATGGAAATTCCCAGGCCAGGGACTGAATTTGAGCTGCCGCTGTGACCTACACCATAGCTGCGGCAATGCCAGATACTTAAATACACTGCACTGGCCTAGGGATAGAATCTGAGTTTCCACATTGCCAGGAGCCACTGCAGTTGGATGCCTAACCCATTGCACCGCAGGGGCAACACCACATGTTTGTGTTTTTAACATCAAGCTATGGCTTTATTATTTGAGAATTCTCTTTTGTTAAAGTCCATACAAAAGAACAAGAAGAGAAAAAGTGTAAGAAAACAGACTCCTTTTCTACTTAAATTCACAAATGGCAGATTCACAGGGGGCTGAATAGAAACAGCAGGGCTTTTCACAAATGCAATAGTTTTAAACTGAGATCACAGAGAGTTCTTCCATGATCCATTCATCAGTACCCCAAATTCTGAGCTGAAGAAAGAGTTGGGCTGACCCAGTGTGGCATTTCCAATGTCCATTCATCTTTTGATTATTAAGCAGTCATTAAAGCCTAAGAGCATGCATTCTTCATAAAATTTTTGAATGTGATCTCTCATTCTTTGTGGTTCTCTCCACTGCAGGTAGCATGATGTCATCTCCGAAGATAAAAGATGACAGATGGCCAAGGCTAGAGCCACAATAGGATGCTAAGAGAATATGTATTGTTATACAGAGGAAGGCAGAGGCTCTCTCCCTCTGAGCTACTAGGGTTGGGACTTCAACATAAGATGGGTAGAGAGAAATGATTTAGCCCATAACAGCTGGGTAATATTTCATGGTGCCTTTTATTTTTAAGGAAACAGGCAAATTGTTAAATAACTTATTCCGCTTATTTAGGTATATTTTCTTATAGTAAGTATTTTTTGGTTTTTTGTTGGTTTTTTTTTAAGCTTCCAGTCATTGTGTTAATGTATCAGAAACATCCGTGTACCTCTCTAAGCATTTTCTAGGACTCCTCTCCCTACTTCCAAAGGTGATGAGTGTGTCCAGTGTCTCCAGTGTACCTTGGCAGAGCTTATTTGGCCTTGAGATATATGCCAGAGAGAGAATTCTTGGCATAAAGTTTCCGCCAGGCACATTCACAGCCTGTATCTTGCACAGTGGCAGATGACTAATCAGTGGCATATTTCACAAAATCATATTTTAAGAATTACTTCTTTAGTCATCCTGGGTGATGACTGCCCAGAAATAAGCATGCATAAACTGTTAGTTCCCTTCATGACTAAAGTTAGGATCTTAAATGAACTCTTGCTTTTCACAGTTTGCCTCTCTTACGTGATACAGCCAGGATGTCCTTTCTGACTTATTTTTGTAGCTAGTTTGATTGAATGGTCTTTTGGTTTTAGTGCTGCTAGTCTCCTGTTTTAAAGATAAAGGGACTTGTACACTCTAAAAGAACGCAAACAAAAAAAGACCACAGTGAAAGCATTCATCTTGAAAACTTCTAATAAAAAGAAAAACTTGATTTTAATTTACTACTAATGCTTACCAAACTTTTAAGCTTTTGCATTTGAAAAAAATCATAATTCCTTTCTCTAGTTCTTAACTAGATTGCTTCAAATTCCCAAAAGGGAAGCCCAAGATATCATGCTGTAGAATTTCTTATGAGTTAGCTTCTGCAGTGTTTTTCTGCAAATGAGCCAAGACAACCCCAACATTTCTCTCTTCACTCCCAGAGCTACACCATTATGCTTTTCAGTATATTCTTGGACAAGATCTGGTGCCAAATAGCAAATGCTCTGGTAGCAAGTAGTGAAAGGCTTGCTGGATCTTTGTGAATGAAATGTCACTGGTGATTCACCAGGTGATATTCTGATGTTTCCCCAACACGGGGGATACGTAGATGAATTTTTGAGTATCATTTCTACCCCAGGTAACACATACAAGCCCATGGTCTCCCACAGTTTGGATGATATCCTCACTCTCCCACAGACTGGGAACACCAAAGGACTCCAGTAAATCCGCCCCACATAGCAACTTTACCTTTGCCACAACTTTTGTTTTGGGCTCAAGGGATTTTTTTTTTTTTTTTTGAATTTTATCTTTGTTCAGTCCACTTCCTCTTCTATTCAGGCCAGGCCTTTCCAGCATAGGTGAATCCCACTGTTGATCACGGCTACTAGCCTCCAGGGTCTCCTGATGGTATCTTAGCACCGACAGTCTCTCCAACCCTTCTAAAGGCTTTCCTATATATCAACATCCACCCATTTTGAATTCATAACTCAGTAAAGGACTGAGATGAGTCCTTCCTCTATCCCTTGCCAGGAGGAGAAATTGTGCCTTGGAACATTCAAATTTTCCTGTTCCATTCATGTAGTCCTTGGCTAGTTCAAACAACCTGGGGTACACACTGGTGATAGGATTTCAAAAAATCACCAGCAATGAGAACCACTTCTGTCTTCTCTGAATTTTCCATGCTAAGAATTTGAAGTTGTTGATCTAAATGGAATACGCAGAGCTCCTGTCATGGTTCAGGGGTTAACGAACCCGACTCGCATCCATGAGGACGCAGGTTCAATCCCTGGCTTTGCTCAGTGGGTTAAGGATCTGGCATTGCCATGAGCTGTGGTGTAGGTCACAGATGCAGCTTGGATCCCGCATTGCTGTGGCTGTGGTGTAGGCTGGCAGCTACAGCTCTGATTCAACCCCTAGCCTGGGAACTTCCATGTGCTGTGGGGGGCCCTAAAAAGACAAAAGACAAAAAAAAAAGAAAAAAAAAACACTGATATCTTCTTTGTTGTTTTTACAAAAGAAGTGCTGTGAATCTAAAGTGTTTTGCAAGGTAGGCAATTAGAAGCACTCCAACTTGTATGTCAACACAGAGAGACTGAAAGAATGAACACTCCTTGCCTCACACTTGAATATGAACTTGTCTCACACTTGAATATGATCTTGCCTCAGGGACTGTTGTATTTGACCCTCACAGACTCCACCATCTTGAAATCCTCTATGCTTGACACAAAAAGGGATCCTGGGATGATCCCCCTAGAGACCAATTTCTCAGGGGCTCCACGTTGGGGGGCTTACCATGTCCTCGGGGCCAATCAGCCCAAGTCTCTTTTACCTAATTTGAAACCTCCCCTTAATAATCTCCATCATTTTGAATGTTCATAAGTAGCATTATCTACAATAGCCAAGAAATGGAAGCAACCTAAGTGTCAATCAACAGACAAATGGATAAAGAAAATGTGGTATGTTTATATAATAGAATATTACCCAGCCATAAAAAAGAATGAAGTTGGGAGTTCCCGTCGTGGCGCAGTGGTTGACAAATTCGACTGGGAACCATGAGGTTGCGGGTTCAGTCCCTGCCCTTGCTCAGTGGGTTAACGATCCGGCTGTAGTGTAGGTCGCAGACGCGGCTCAGATCCCTCGTTGCTGTGGCTCTGGTGTAGGCCGGTAGCTACAGCTCCGATTCGACCCCTAGCCTGGGAACCTCCATATGCCGCAGGAGCGGCCCAAGAAATAGCAAAAAGACAAAAAAAAAGAATGAAGTTTTGCCATTTGCAACAACCTGGATGGACCTGGAGAGTATTATGGTTAGTGAAAAAGTCAAACAGAGAGAGAAAAATATTCTATATTGTTGTTTATATGTGGAATCAAAAAAGAAAATGAATGAATATAACAAAAAAGAAAATGAATCTATATCACAGATGTAGAAACCAAGTAGTGATTACCAGGGAGAGGAAAGCAAGGAGAGGCAAGATAGGGGTGGGGGATTAAGAGGTACAGACTACTATATATGAAATAAATAAGCCACAAGGATATACAGTACAATACAAGGAATACAGCCAATTTTTATAACTATAAATGGAATATAACCTTTCAAAATTGTGAATCACTATGCTGTACACATGAAATTTATATAATATTGTACATCAGTGTACTTCAATTAAAAATAATAATAATTTCCATCATTTTGACATGAAAAAAACTTCTAAAATAATGTGCTTCTGTAAGCTCTTACCTCTATCACATACTGGCATTCTGGGCCTCCATGCGCCTTGTTCTGAGCATGAAGATACATATTGAACTTTCTCGTTATTACATGTATATGAAATCCTATCTCCATAGTAATAGGTACAGTGATTGGCAGACTGATTTTTCTTCCTGTAGGTGATGCTGATATGATCCACGTCTGGTACTGGGCAACATACCTCTAAAAAATATAAAAGAAGGCTAATGATTAGTAAAATCACCATGAGGAGATGCCTATGGTTAAAAATCTAATTTCTGCCTTTAGACGATCTCACCACTGAAGAGAGATTGGGAAAACTGCGACACTTTTAGTCTGCTTTCCCTGGCTCTGATTTGCTAAAGTTCTCCAACTCAGTCATTTCCAACCAACTAAATATTTTCATTAAGAACCTCCAAAATAAGAAGCTGGACTAAACCTGTATGAAAATGTAAATTTTCAAAATTATTTAAGAACAATGACAAGTAACATTCATATGGCTTCTTTTAGGGTTGCATCATTATTAAATTCTCAAATAACTTACACTTCCTCAAGCACAGGAGGAAGAATGTTCCCAAAAGATAGAGCGTTTGGGGAACCTGACAGCTAATACACAGAAATAAATTTAAATTATTGCTTGGGGCCAGAATTTTTCTTTCTTTCATTTTCAACCAAATTTAAGAGAAATAGCTATTCACGTGCTTTCATTTTTAATGCAGTAAGTGATATAGGAATATAATTTTTTATTCATTAGTAGAAATACTTTTAGATAAAACTAGATATTATTTGATGTAAGAGAAGAAAAAAATATATCAAAACAGAATAAAATACTCTTCTCCATATCAGGATTTTTTTATTTTTTATTTTTTTATTTTTATTTTTTTGTCTTTTTGCCATTTCTTGGGCCGCTTCCCGTGGCATATGGAGGTTCCCAGGCTAGGGGTCCAATCGGAGCTGTAGCTGCCGGCCTATGCCACAGCCACAGCAACACTGGATTTGAGCCGCGTCTGCAACCTATGCCACAGCTCACGGCAACACTGAATCCTTAACCCACTGAGCAAGGCCAGGGATCGAACCTGCAACCTCATGGTTCCTAGTCAGATTCGTTAATCACTGAGCCACAACAGGAACTCCCATATCAGGATCTTAACCAGCACTACAATGGGGTCTTTCACACTCACTCAAATATTCTCAGCACTCATTGCTTATGAATTATGCTAAAAATACCCAGCTCTCATATGGATTGCAAATTGTAGCTTTATATTGTAGAAAACATTTTTAAATATTTAAGTCACAAGTCTAAATTCATATTTAGTCAGATTTTATGATAATTTGAATAAATACTATTTTACTTCGGCTTTTTAAATAGTTAAAGATTCTTTACTAAATAACTAAATTAATAAGACCTTAGTGGGCAAAATAAATATAATTTACAAGTAGGTTTTTAAACATGTATAAACATCCATTTACATAGAAAAATTAGTGTATTAATTACATGTCATTGTTTTTTATTCATTAAAGAGGATTCTCAAAGGTTACACTAAACAATATTTTGTTATTTAAGTGGTGGCAATAATTTTTGTTAATATATTTTTAGGTCAGTCATATTGTTAAAACCTTTCATTCTATTTCCCCAAAATAAGTCTGAACGGCTGCAATTAAACTTTAAGTCCTAATATGAAATGAATAACCTTTCAATAGGTAGATCTAAACTACCATTTTTTATTTATTATTTGTGCATTTCACATATTTTTCAAATTTCAATCCACAGAATAAAGTTCTTTATATTCTGGACTTCAGTATCTTCACTTCTAAAATGGCAAGATTATGGAGTTTCCACTGTGGCACCACAGGATCAGCAGTGTCTCTGGAGGACTGGGACACAGGCCTGGCACAGTGGGTTAAGGATCCCACATTGCCACGGCTGAGGTACAGGTGGTGCCTTGGGGCAGCCAAAAAAGAAAAAAAAAATGGCAAGATTCTGACAGATGTGTAGAAAAATCTATGTCGATAATTTCACCGAGGCCCATAAAATTGCTTCCACGTGTCTCTCAGCCCCTCACTTAGTCTCTCAAGTGAGACTGGAAAAAATCTCCTTTCTATCATATTGAGGCAAGAATTCTGGGTCAGGGGTCAGAGTCTGTCTTCTAGAGGCAGGTCTTACCATCTCATGGTTCAAGAGATATGAGACACAAGTCACCTTGCAGCTGGTTGAGTTCATGACTATTTCACAGACTTTCCTTCTACCAAGTACCCCGAAGTCTACCTTAGGAAGGAAAGGGCTGTGATGCAGGTCTGACTCTGGCAATAGGTAAAGGTATTTTCCATTCTGCTTTTACTAGTAATGTAGATAATACTTAATCTGCATACTGTTGACCTATATATCTGCGTCTCATTTGATTCTGAACCAGGACAAGATGATAATTTCTTAGCTCCTCAAACTCCAAGAACTTTGCGAACCCTTCTGACAATAATGGTTCACGATCAATTAAAGATTTAGAATTAGATGTTAATTATCTTGAGGAAAACAATTATTTTCATACAAGTTTGAAAACCCTGGCACATGCTGGATATCTAACATTCAAAAAAATTTTTTTATTTATTTATGTTTTGATCTTTTTGTCTTTTAGGGCCACACCTGGAGGTTCCCAGGCGAGGGGTCCAATCAGAACTGTAGCCGCCGGCCTACACCATAGCCACAGCAACGTGGGATCCTTAACTCACTGAACAAGGCCGAGGATCAAACCCATGTCCTCATGGATGCTAGTTGGGTTCACTAAGCACTGAGCCGCAACGGGAACACCCCCAAAAAATGTTTAAGTAGAAACTCACCCACACATTCTATGTATGAAGACCACTTGAAATCTTCCTGACAAGACACAGTCAGAGACCCACTCGTCTTGGGTCTATAGCCAGAAAGGCAGTAGTAACTCATCACAGTGTCAACACCATACACTTCTTCTGTACGCAGGGAGTAGCTATGTCTTCTCCAGGTGGCATGGGGGATGTTTGGCAAGCCAAGACAACCATCTGCTCATAAATGAAGAACAAAGGAAAAAGACACTGATCAATGAGCCTGTCCTATCAAAGGATGTTCTGTGTTCATTCAGCCAGAAATCAGCCCACCAGGGCTGAGGAATCAGCCACACCAGAACACACACATGGACACGTGACCAAATCTCCAGAGTTTCTTACTAAAGCCATGAACAGCTGGTTTCTGTGTGTTGTGCCAGCTTTTCAAAATGTTTATTCTTCTTCCTTTTAATTTTTTTCAGAAAGGTTAGTCTCTGAATTTAACATTGAACTTGCTAGATAAATATGGCTGGAGAACCACGGCAGACAAACAAGTCTAACTACTTTGTTTCTTCACTGATAGGAGAAAATAAACACGTATCCCAATGATACCAGGAACTTTATCATTTAAGGGTTTGGCAAGGACAAACCAAGCATCAAGCGACTTTTGAGCCTGAAGCTTGTGTCTTGCTGTCACGCTTTCCTGATGCTCCTGGTTCATACAATGTGGGAATACAATTCAAACATCTGCCAAGCTGAAGGTTTATTACACTTTATCATCAAACATTTAAGATGGCATAGAGAGTAAGGGCGTTTTTAACAGTTTTATTAAGATACAAGTCATAGAACAAAAAATTCATCCTTTGAAAATACACAATTCAATGGTTTTTTAGTACGTTCACAGAGTTGTGCAGCCATCACAACTATCCAATTATAGGATATTCTTGTCAACCCAAAAGGAAACTCTGTTCTTGTGAGAAGTCATCCCCTACTCTCACCTCCTCCCAGGCCCTGGAAACCACTAAAATACCTTCTTTCCCTATGGATATGCCTATTCTTGATATTTTAAGTAACCCTGTGGGAGTTCCCGCTCTGGAACAATGGGATCCATGGCATCTGCAGCGCCAGGATGCAGGTATAGGATCCCCAGCCCAGCACAGTGGGTTAAAGGATCTGGTGTTGCTACAGCTGTGGCATAGATCACAACTGCGGCTCAGATCTGATCCCTGGCTCAGAAACTCCATATGCTGTGGGTGGCCAAAAAAGAAAACAAAAACAAACAAACAAACAAACAAAAAACCCTCTGTGAATGGATTTCTTACTTGTAAAATGAGGGTGGTAATAATAGTGTGTACAATTACGGAGAGAATTCATTGACTGTACCTAGACTAGTTATCATTGCTACTATTAAGATAAGTTTTAGTGATCCACATGAGTTTATATTTTCGGAGTATCAGAATCATAATCCATACTTTTGTGCAAGTTAGAAAAAAGTGTTTTTTTCCCTCAGGACACTTTGCTATTCATCTTTCAAAATAGTAATCATAACATAATGATTTTTGTTAGAGCAAAACAATTTTCTATCAACTGCAATAAATGGTCGAAGTAAATATACTAATCCACAATGTCTGCAATGCAACGATCTCTTTTTAGGGTGGGAATGTGCACAACCTTCACAACTGCATGTGGCAGACTTTTGTGATGCTATGTGACCTTGCACAGTGTACTGTAATCATTCTTTTCTCCAACAAGGAAAAAAAATAGAGGGATTCATCTACATTTAAATTTTTACAGTGATTCAAGAGGGCTTAGGCATATAAGAATGCTCCCATCAACATTTCTGGATATTTTTAGATGCCAAACATTGACACTCCTTCATGGTCCGTACTTACGCAGTTCACAAATGGGAGGAGGAGGACTCCAGTTGCTATCAGCTTCACAACGGATTAAATTGCTGCCTTTAAGGCGAAAACCTTTATCGCATCCAAATAAAATAGACTCTTTATAAGCATAGATGGGTCCAAATCCGGAGGTTATTTTTCCATTTTTAACCACTGGCTGAAGACAATTGATTTCTAAAGACTCATAAGAAAAGACATATGGGTTATGTACTTTTATTCCTTTTTTAAAAGCCTCGGTAGCATGACATCCCACCATGCTGAATCTATTGTAAGATGCTTGTGAGTAATTTTCTCACTTTCCCAAGAAAAACTAGCCATATGTAATCCAGGAAAAACAAAACAAAACAAAACAAAACCCTATCTTGAAGTCCTTAAATCCTCCCCTTATAATGGCCTACTTTCCTGGATGATTTTGATGGGGTGGTTGGGCAGTGACCAATAACCAATATGATGGTTATGATGCAGAAGCAGCCAGGGATCACAGATCACAAGCAAAGTACAAACTTCCCCCTCCACTACTGCACACACAGCAGTCAGTCATCAAGTCCTGTCAGTCCTGCCACTTTAATTCCTCTATGATTACTCAGTTTCTCTGCAGGCCCATTGTCACGACTATAGCTGAAGCCAGCTTCACTACTTAGCTGAATAGCTGGAACAGATGAGTATGGGTTAAGTTTTGTCCCACTGCAAATCATTATCCATTCTGCAGCCAGAGTTTTCTTTCTAAAATGCAGCACTCCCCTGGTTAAAGCCTTTAAAAGTCTCCCTTCCACACTCTTTCTGAACTCCTGAGAGCTCTTCAGGCATTTTTAACTGTGTGCAGTATCACACTCCTTTATCCCCTGATTTGATTGTGTCCTGTGGTAAGTGACACTGTGTAGGTGCTTAGTAGCAAAGAAAGATGCCTTGGGTTAGCAAAATAGCAATACTATAATATTTCTTCTAGCTCAGTTACTGATTTCTTTATCCTGTTGAACTTAAGGTGTTTAGTAGGTTTTGCTTGCTCTGTAGGCGTATGTGGTTGACATGGAAATTGCTAACCAATATTTCCAAGTCTGCTTCATGGACACATACATGAAAAGTCAAACAAGAAGAGAGAGAGGAATATGTTCCAAATGAAAAATAAATAAATTAATTAATTAAATTGAAACTAAAAAACAATAGGAAAAAAAATCAATGAAACCAAGAGCTAGTTCTTTGAAATGATAAACAAAATTGATTAATTTTTAACCAGGTTCCTTAGGAAAAGAAGAGAGAGGACCCAAATAAATAAAAGCAGAAATGAAGAGGTTACAACTGACATCACAGAAATACAATCATAAGAGACTACTGTGAACAATTATATGCCAGCAAATTGGAAGCCTAGAATGAATGGATAAATTCCTAAAAACATATAATCTTCCAAGACTAAATCAAGAAAACAAAGAAAATGCAATCTAATTACCAGTAGGAAACTGAATCAGTAATTTAAAAAATACTCCCAATAAACAGATGTGTGTTCTACCAAACATTTAAAGAAGAAACAATACCTATTCTTAAACTACTCCAAGAAGTTGAAAAGGAAGGAATACTTCCAAATTCATTCTACTTGAAACAAAACACTTCAAGAAAACAATACAGGTCAATATTCCTGATAAACACTGATGCAAAAATCCTCAACAAAATATCAGCAAATCAAATTCAACAATATACTGAAAGGATCACACACCTTGATCCAGTAGAATTTATTCAGGGATGCAATAATGGCTCAATATCCACAAATAAATCAACATGGTACACCATGTTAACAAAACAAAGGGTAAAAATCATATCATCATCTCAATAGACCTAGAAAGAGCACTTGACAAAATTCAACATCCATTTATGGTAAAAAAAAAAAAAAAAAAAAACAACTCTCAATAAAGTGGGTATAGGATAAACATACCTCAACATAAAGGCCATATATATATATATATATAATATCATGCTCAATGGTGAAAAGCTGAAAGTTTCTCCTCCAAGATCAAGAATAAGATAAGGATATCCCTTCTCACCACTTTTATTCACCATAATAATGGAAGTGCTAACCAGAGTAATCATACAAGAAAAAGATGTAGAAGGAATCCACATTGGAAGGGAAGAAGTAAAACTGTCACTATTTGCAGGAGATATGATACTATAGATAGAAAACCATAAGGATTCCACCAAAAAAAAAAACTGTTATAATTAATAAATGAGTTCAATAAATTTGCAGGATACAACATTAATATATAGAAACCCAGTAAATTTCTATACACTAATAGCAGACTATCAAAAAGAGAAATTAAGAAAATAATCCCATTTACAACTGCATTGAAAAGGATAAGATATTTAGGAATAAATTTAACCAAGGAGATGATATATTTGCACTCTAAAAACTACAAGTTATTGATATAAGAAATTGATGATACCAAAAAATGGAAACATATAATATGCTCATGGATTGGAAGAATTGATATTGTTAAAATGTCCATATGGCCCAAAGCAATCTAGAGATTTAATGTAACCCCTATCAAAACACCTATGGTATTTTTCATAGAACGAGACAAAATTTATATTGGAGCACAAAAGACCTCAAATAGTCAAAGCAATTTTGAGAAAAAAGAAAAAAGCAAGAGTTATCATGTTCCCTGATTTCAAGCTATACTACAAAACTTTAGTAATCAAAACAGTATGGTACTGGCACAAAAACAGACACAGAGATTAATGGACAGAATAGAGATCCCAGAAACAAACCCCTATATTGTCAATTATTCTAGGATAGAGGATTATTCTAGTATACAATGGGGAAAAGATAGACTCTTCAATAAATGATGCTGGGAAAATTGGACAGCTACATGCAAAAGAATGAAACTAAACCACTTTCTTATACCACTTAAAAAAAGGAACTCAAAATGGATTAAATATTTAAGTGCAAGACCTGAAACTATAAAACTGCTAGAAGAAAACATAAGTAACTTCTTTGACATCAGCCTTAGCCATATTTTTTGTTGGGGGAGTGGATTTGTCTCCTCAGGCATGGACAACAAAAGCAGGGGAAAAAAAGGGACTGCATCAAACCAAAGAGAGAGCTGAAGGAAACCATGAGTAAAACAAAAAGGCAACATACTGAATGGAAGATATTTGAAATTGATATATATAAGAAAGGGTTAATATCCAAAGTTTATAAAGAACTCAGCCAAATCAATACCAGAAAAAAAAAACAATTAAAAAATGTACAAAGGACCTAGATAGATTTTTTTTTTCAAAGAAGACATATGGGTAGCTAACAGGCATATTAGAAGGTGCTCAATGTCACTAATTGCCAGGGAAGTGCAAATCAAAACCATAATGAGATATCACCTCACATGTCTCAGAATGGCTATTATCAAAAAAACAAGAAATAAAAACTGTTGGCAAGGATGTGGAGAAAAAAAAAAAAGAATACTGGTGCACCCTTGGTACAGCCACTGTGGAAAACAGTATGGAGATTCCCCCAAAATTAAAAATATAACAACCATATTCCATGAAAAAAAAAGAGTAAGATCTTGTCATTTCTGATAACATGTATGGAGCTAGAGGATATTATGCTAAGTGAAATAAGTCAGGCAGAGAAAGACTTATATATGATTTTAATTATAAGTGGAATCTAAAAATCAAAACAAACAGAACAGAAATAGACTCATAGATACAGAGAACAAATTGGTGATCACCACAAGGAAGAAAAGTGGGGAATGGGCAAAATAGGTAAAGGGAATTGAGGTATAAATTTCAGCTATAAAATAAATGTTTGGAGGATGTAGGATGTATAGCATAGAGAATATGGTCAGTAATATTGCAATAACTTTGAATGGTAACAAATGGTAACCAGATTTGTGCTGATCATTTTGTACTGTACAAAAATATCAAATCTTATGATTATACAGTATATCTGAAGCTAATGTAATATTGTGAGTCAACTACATTTTAATTTAAAAAAAACTTTTAATTCACAAAGCCAATGAGATATCAGTGCTGTTTGTTACCATATACTGGTACAGCATGCCTAAGTATCAGTTTACTGAGTAAATGACAGCATCATTGCAAATAATAATTTGTCTTTGAATAATTTTATTTCCCCCAATATATTTACCTTCCTTTTTCTTTTAAACAAATAATTCAAACCAAAATTTACCATTATGACTTACTTTTACAAATAGGAGGGCTTGGACTCCAAACACCTATTGTTTCATTTTCCACTGAGCAAGAAATGGAGGCTTTGCCTAACATTGAGAAGTCAGAGTCACAGCTGTAGGTGACAGAAGAGCCGTACGTGTAGAAGTCTTCATCTCCACCGTTGTGCTTCCCATTGCTGATAGCTGGAGGAGGCTCACACTTGACAACTGAGATGAGTGAGTGAAAGGGAAGAAATAATCAGGGAATGCATCCTCACGGATCTAACTTCGTGATGCAAATTCTAACAGAGGGTGTAAGAAGCAGCCAAGATGCACCGGGTTTGTATTACCTAACATGGTTTAGGTTTATAGTCAAGACAAGGAAAGTCTTTACTTACTCACACATCTGGGGAGATAGTCACTCCAGCCAACTCCTTTTTCTTGGATTTCACAGTAACTAGTGGTTGGACCAACTAAGATATATCTGAATAAAACAGGATCAAAGATTTTAGAGGAATTCTTCCTACAATAAATTAAATTGAAGGAAGGGGTCTGGAAACTTGACTTGTTACTCAATATTAAAAATGAAGAAGTAATATTTTCGACATTTCCCATTGAGCACTTCATTTGGTAAAATTTCATCACTGCAATGAGATGTGTAAATTTGTTCATTCATCCTTTCATTCTGTAACCTGTTACTAGACATTGACTATGTGTCAGGCATGGAGTTCATCCCAAGCTCAGTCAGGACAATGTAGGGTAAAAGACTCATTTGAGTGTGTTCTGCAGGTTTTTTTGGATGAGAATATCAGCTAGATTACTGGCCCCAAACTCTCTTGTACTCTGCCTTTCTGTTTCCTGACTTCCAGATGCTTGCCCTCTGCTGTACACCATTAGCTCCCTCTCCATGATCTCCACTTCTATGTCTGTTGACAAATCCTAAGCTTTCTTCAATTTGTCTTACTGCCCCATATGAATTATGGTAACTGATAAAAAAAAATCATTGTTAGTACAGTTTCAAATTATATTATTATCAAGGAACAAACGTCAAATATGACTGAACACTAATGTAAATATTACCTTCAGCAATCTAAGAAGTCCTGAAATTTATTTAATAATAAGGTTTTAATAATAATTTAATAGTAAATTTTAACAAGATAAAAATGCAATAAGAATTAAGCATTTCTTGCTGGAGAAGGCGTGGAGAAAAGGGAACCCTCCTACACTATTGGTGGAAATGTAAATTGGTATAACCACTATGGAAAACAGTATGGGAGTACCTCAGAAAACTAAATATAGAACTACCATATAATCCAGCAATCCTACTCCTGGGCATATATCTGGACAAAACTACAATTCAAAAAATACATGAACCCCTATGTTTATAGCAGCTCTATTCACAGTAGCCAAGACATGGAAGCAACATAAATGTCCATTGACAGATGAATGGATTAAGAACATGTGATATATATATATATACAATGGAATATTACTCCATAAAAAATAGCCATAAAAATAACAAAATAATGCCATTAGTAGCAACATGGATGGAATAGAGATTAGCATACTAAGTGAAGTTAATCAGAGAGTGAAAGACAGATATCATATGATATCACTTATATGTGGAATCTTAAAAAAAAAGGGAAACAAATGATCTTATTTGCAGAACAGAAAGACTCACAAACTTTGAAAAACTTATGGTTACCAAAGGGGACAGGTGGTGGAGAGAGGGATGGACTGAGGGTTTGTGATTGGTATATACACATCGAGGTATATGGGATGATTAGCTAACAGGACCTGCTGTATAGCACAGAGAACTCTATCCAATATTCTGATAATCTATGTGGGAAAAGAAATCTGAAAAAGAATGGATGTGTGTACATGTATTACTGAGTCACTTTGTATAGCAGAAATTATCACGACATTGTAAATAAACTACACTTCAATAAAACACTAAAAATGAAAAAAAATTAATAAAATAAAAAATCTATTCTCCTAAAATTAAAAGCTAATACAACACTGATTACAAAATACTCCTAACTTTAAAGATCATATAGAAAAATAAACAAATAAGTAGTGTCAAGAACATTCTGAAAAAGAAGAGCAATAAGATAGGACTACCCATATTGACTATTAAAACATGTTTTAAAGCCTCAATAAGTAGATGACTATGAAATGTGTAATAAATATATAGGGAAAACAATGGCTTTGAATAAAAAATCCAGAAATAGACCCAGATGCAAATTGGAATTTCATAGAATATCAACGAGCACTCTCAGATCAGTAAACTGAAGATAGATTTGTTTTTCCTAATAAATGATGTTGGGATAACAGGAAAGCCATATGAAAAAAATATGGACCAATATATGCACCTCATACTGTATACCATATATTGAGTACAAATTGATCAAATCTTTAAACATTAAAAAATAGGAAAACAAAAAATGTAATAGAAGAAACCTAGGCAAATAGTTCAAAATCCTGTATTTGGTAAAGCCTTTTAAGTTGAGACCTAAAATCCAGAAGCCATTTTAAAAAGGAGATTGATAAATTTAACAGCATAAAAAACAATTTATTTTCAAGAACAAAAAATATACCAATAGCCAAGTAAGTCAAAAGACAAATAATATAATTGGAGGAAAAGTTGCAGCTCTTATCAGAAAAAAGGTTTAAACCTTAATATGCATAGATTCATGTGAATGTGTGTATGTGTGTATCTTAGAAAATAAAAATAAAAAGTTCAGGAGTTCCCAATGTGGCTCGGGGGAAACAAATCTGACTAGTATCCACAGGGACGCAGGTTCAAATCCCGGCCTCACTCAATGGGTTAAGGATCCAGAGTTGCCGTGAGTTGTGGTGTAGGTTGCAGATACGGCTCAGATCTGGCATTACTGTGGCTGTGGTGTAGGCCAGCAGCTATAGATCTGATTTGACCCTAGCCTGGGAACGTCCATATGCTGCAAATGCAACCCTGAAAAGACAAATAAATAAATAAATAAATAAATAAATAAATAAATAAATAAATAAATGTAAATGAGTTAATAGAAAAAATAGGGGAAGGATGTGTCAAATAATTCACAAATAAATGCAACATCACTTGAAATATAAAAAATATGTTCAATTTTACTCATAATAAGAGAAATATACTTTGAACTGTAATAAGGTTTCATTTTACCTCCTTTTTTTTTTTTTTAAGGCCACATCTGCAGCATACGGAAGTTCCCAGGCTAGGGGCAGAATCAGAGCTGCAGCTGAGGCCTACACCATAACCACGCCAACACAATAAACTCCTATGCAGTTGCAAAAGGGAAGTAATGAGGAACCTCTCTAGACACAAACAAAAAAATATTTCTGTGCTTCAAAAACTGCTAAAGATTCAAAACTACTTTTGTTATGGGAAAGGTACAAAATAGCGATATTTCTTAGCTCGTGTTTGTATAAGTGGATACTAGAAAGATACAGAAGAAGCCAATAAATGCGGTTCCCTGTTTAAGAATGCAAAGAAATGGGGAGGCTGGCAATAGAACAGAAGTGCGAATTCTCAGTGTATAATTTTTTACATCATTTTTATTTTTGAAAGATATGAATATGTGAGATATTTTTAAAATTAATTTTAAAAAGAAGTATTGTTTCTAGATGGCTTTATACTCACCCTTCTGAACAGCTGAATTCTATTTGTGATCCTAAAGAGTAATCTGTCTTAACTTTCACTTGCCCGTTAAGTAATTCTCCTGGATTTCCGCATTGTTTCTCTGAGAGAAAATTAAAATGATGATTAGTGATACCATGTACTCATACATATGGTATTGGAAAAGAGGGCTGATTAATCACTGTGGTAAATGGAGTCTATGGCCCAGGATTTACCAACGTGTACTTTGAACTTGAGCTACTCAAAAATGCATGTCCTTGGTCACAAAAGGAACGCCCCCACAAAAGGTATGGATCATTATGTATATACCCTTCCTACTGGAAAAAGGTCACAGAATTAATTCTCAACTGCGAGTGAAACACAGCATATTCTTACAAACATAGCAGATATTTTGGGTGAGGTTTCTTTTCAAACGACATTACCATTTTCTAATAACGTAACTTTTTATAATTTTTTAGAGTGAATCTAGTTTTCAATGTGTTTAAATTGAACTTCTCATTCACTTCTGGAAAAAAGTATTCACTGAATATATTGTAAAGGATAGACTTATTTTTCTATGCTGCTAGACTGCTCCTAATTGTTTTTGTGTTTATCATTTTTTTTGTTTTTTTTTGTTGTTGTTGTTGTTTTCGCTTATGTTCTTCAAAAATGTGGGGCACATGTGTACGCTGAAATCAGTATCTGACAAACTGGATTGTTCCTTAGTGACCAAAGATATTCATTTGCATTCACTAAGATTAGTTCCTGAGATACATTTGCAAGGAAGGAAAAAAACAAAGAAGAAAAATAAATGTTCATACTTACTGACACAGAATTCAATGTAGTTCCATGTGCCTCTTGATTCACAGGTAATAACATGATTTTTCGCAGTAATTTTACGGTATCCAGGGCGGCAGTTGTATTTCAGAGTAGTTCCAGTTTCAAACTCTGTCTCATTCAACTCACTTATTGGAGAAGCAAATTGTAAATAAGGCGGAGGACCACATTTGCCTGAACACCAAAATGACAACAGCACCAAAAGTTACAGCCTGAGACACAGAATATTAACATTTCAGTAACATCATTTTAGGACAGAAATCATTCTTTTCTCCTCTAACCAAGAAAAAAATCGTTAACTCCTATTATCCACATTGTTTAATGAATCCAGTGAGTAATTAGTAACACGTTTGTTGATTAATGACAAGGATAATGATAAAAGGCGTAAACTTTTCACCCCTTCTCTAAATGAAACAATTTATCTTAAAAGAATAGCAGACATGATTCCATTTGCCTATCAGATTCTCCGATTCTGCTGACTCAGATGTATCCTTGCAAATCCAGAAGCCCTACAATTTTCCTCAACAGAAATATATCATGTCACATCATGTCACATCAGTTGTCTCAGGAAACAGAAACTGGGGAGAAGGATAAGAATAATCTCTCTCTCTCTCTCTTTTTTTTTGTCTTTTTGTCTTTTTTAGGGCTGCATCCGCAGTATATGGAGGTTCCGCCCATGCCACAGCCACAGTAACATCAGATCCAAGCTGTGTCTGCAACCTACACCACAGCTCACAGCACCGCCAGATCCTTAACCCACTGAGTGAGGCCAGGGATCGAACCTGCAACCTTATGTTCCAACTAGGTTACCTTATGGTTCCTAGTCAGATTCGTTTCTCCTGCGCCACGACGAGAACCCCGAGAAAAACATTTCTAATTTGTACTTTTGGGCACCCTTTGGATTTTGAGGGATTTGAAGGAAGAAATATGGGGCCTTGGAAGCATAAAAATGTTAACCTTGCTTTGCTTGCCAGAATGAAATATAGGGCCAGTATACCTTCAGGAGCCAAAGTAGAATGATACACTTCCCCTGTCCATTCCAGATAAACCCTTGGACATTAAAGATTGTTCAGAGAGATAATACAGATTTGTTTCATTTCATGATTGGGGACAGACTGTTTTGGAAATTCCTGGAAAAGAAATTCTAGGGGGAAGTATCTGCAAAACTACCGCTTTTCTGGAGTTCCAGTCATGGCTCAGTGGAAACGAATCTGACTAGCAGGGCGCAGTTTTGATCCTTGGCCTTGATCAGTGGGTAAAGGATCCAACGTTGCTATGAGCTGTGATGTAGGTCACAGACGCAGCTCAGATCTGGCATTGCTGTGGCTGTGGTGTAGGCCAGCAGCTGTAGCTCCACTTGGACCCCTGGTCTGGGAATCTCCATATGCTGCGGGAGCAGCCCTAGAAAAGGCAAAAAGACAAAAAAAAAAAAAAAGAACCACGCTTTTCTAGGTAAAGCAAATTTCCCCCTGCATTCCACATAATTCCAAATAAATTCCAAATTTCTGGTCAAATAAACACTTTGCTGCTGAAGCAGGACTTCTTCTAAAAGCTTAAGTATCTTTGTTAGTCTTGAAAGTGCATGAGTGGATGATGTTAAATATTGACAATCGGAACTTGTCTTCCTATTACTCACCAAGAACAGTAGCCAACAGAGCAGCAGCTAAGGTCACTTGGAACAGAATAGGATCAGAGACTCTCCACCGCCTAGAGAAGGGCCAGGATGCCATTGTCCCCTTTCCATGAAAGATCGTAATTAGAGCTCTTGGGAAGTCCATGACCTGATGATTCACTGACACTTTTCTGTTGAAAGAACTCAGTTTAATAAACAGTCATCGAATTCCTAATTGCCATAGAGCACTAAGATAAATGCTATGGGATCCATGTCTTTGAGAAATTACAGCCTAGAGTGGAAGAAAAGACAGGCACACAAATGTTAGAACACAAAGCAGTGAGTGTTAGCTTCTGCAGAAACACTTCGCTCGTGAGAGAGAGTAATTCCAAGTGAGGAGATGGAAGGGGGCTGAATCTGAATTAGATAGGCCGTAAACCTTAGAAAATGGATGCAGGAAAATTGGGGAGCAGAAGACAATACTTCAATTTGGCTGGAAAGTAAAGTGCTGGTGATGGGGAGACGGTTGTTCAGCAGGGGGGCAGCTTATAGGTAGGTCTGAATGGGATGGGAGGGCCAAAATTAGGAATTTATGGACACTACCCTGTGGGAAATAAAGAGCTATTTTTTTGTTTTGTTTTGGATTTTGTTTTGGTTGTTTTCCTTTTTTCTTTTTTTTTTCTTTTTTTTTTTTTTGTCTTTTTGCCTTTTCTAGGGCTGCTCCCGCAACATATGGAGGTTCCCAGGCAAGGGGTCTAATCAGAGCTGTAGCCACTAGCCTACACCAGAGCCACAGCAACGCAGGATCCGAGCTGTGTCTGCAACCTACACCACAGCTCACGGCAACGCTGGATTCGTAACCCACTGAGCGAGGCCAGGGATCAAACCCGCAACCTCATGGTTCCTAGTCGGATTCGTTATGTTTTGGTTGTTTTTAATGTGTCCTTAGACTGACCCATTATTCGGCTTTAAGATCACGATGGTGGATGTATACATAATAGATTGACCTGGACGAGAAGAGGACACAGGGAGGTTGGTTAAGAAGACTACTGCATTGGCCAGGTGAGCCACAGAGATGCTGTGGCCAAAAAAAGGCAGAGGGGTTAGAGAAGAGGCACCAAATGTTAAACAAAACAAAACAAAAAGGCTAGAAAATAATGAGATAGAGAAAAGGAGCTGGATCACTAGGATCGCTATGTGTAACATTGGGAGTTTCTCATAACAGCTGTCAATGGAGGCAATAAACCATCAAGCAATTTGCAGTTTTGGGAAAAAAATGGTTTTACAGATAGATAGATAGATAGATAGATAGATAGATAGATAGATAGATAGATAGACAGACAGACATATGTAGATATATAAAGACATATAAAGACAAAGAAAAATATATGAGACAAATGTATTTTCATGATTTAATCAGACTATTTTGAGACTTGTTTAAAGCCAAATCACGAAGGACATTTTTCTCATCACCACACTCCTGTTCCCATTGGCAAAAACAGTATATCTTAAATTTACCTCAGAAACGGTGTTCATCCTCAAAAGAATATATGGAAGTTAACTCCCAATGAAATACTGAACTGCATCTTTTATTCTGATATTTCTGTTAGAGCCACATGATTCTGCACTCCCTGTGTCCGTAATTCATACGAATTGCTTAGCCATTTAGATAAAGGGAGACCCCTCAATTATTGCCCTCAAAGATGTTTTTGTTCCACATTCAGGGGGAAGAAAGTTCACAGTGGTCCTTCACACTATGTAGCGGGCCCTGATTTCTTCATTGAGTAAGGACTCATCTAACCTTATCTTTCCAAAACTCAGTTCTGATGCTCATCCTTCTACCTGCTGCCAGTTGTAGGCAACTCCAGCCTGTGCGCATGGTGTCTCAGGAGCTTGGTAACATGGCCACCAGACAATTCTGCTAAAAAGTAAGTTTAACCTGTTGGACAGTTTATCAATTGTCTTGATGACTAAAAATATGTTTGTGGAATTTGTGATGAATGAGCTAGGGTGATTGTGGTCAGGAGAAACCACAATCAGCATTCTGAGCCCCTTTCTTTCTTATTTCCCCTTTTCTCTTTTCCTAACACCGACCTCCTGATGTCTAGACTTTTCTTCTTCTGCCCCAGCCATCAGATGAGACTGGAGACAGTTGGAGGGAAGGCAATTCCATATAATGTAAACAAGTCTACTAAACCATCTGCAAAATTTACAAAATACGATCAATTTCCCCACCCAATAAAAACTGTTATAAAGCATAAAAACCAGAGTTCCCATTGTGGCTCAGCAGTTAATGAACCCAACTAGCATCCATGAGGACTCGGGTTCGGTCCCTGCCCTTGCTCAGTGGGTTAACGATCCAGCATTGCCATGAGCTGTGGTGTAGGTCGCAGACATGGCTCAGATCTCACATTGCTATGTCTGTGGTGTAGGCCGGCAGCTACAACTCCGATTCCACCCCTAGCCTGGGAAACTCCATATGCCTTGCGTGCAACCCTAAAGAGACAAAAAGACAAAACTAAAAATAAAAAATAAAGTATAAAAAACATAAGAATCAGTTTCACTTTTTTCTTTTTTTTTCTTTTGTCTTTTTCAGGGCCACACCCGAGGCATATGGAAGTTCCCAGGCTAGGTAGGGGTCGAATTGGAGCTGCAGCTGCCGGCCTACACAACAGCCACAGCAATGCCAGATCCAAGCCACGTCTGCGACCTACACCACAGCTCACAGCAACGCCGGATCCCCAACACACTGAGTGAGGCCAAGGATTGAAACCACATCCTCATGGATACTAGTCAGATTTGTTTCCACTGCGCCATAACGGGAACTCCCTTCCTTCATTTTTGATGTCAGTAGCTGTCTCATGTTTATTAAATTTCAGTGAAACCGAAGAGATTTTAAAATACTGATACACTGGCAAAATAGAATTTGACTATAAAAAGTCAAGAGGCTAGAGCATAAAGTGAAAAGTTCCCATACGAATTGCTACAGTTGTTATGATTTTCACAAGAAAATACATACATTGAATATAATCAGAAAAAGACTTGTTATGATAAAAATATAGCCATGAGATTAAAACCTTAGCTTCAGGAAATTGAACAAAAATACTTCAAATGCTGTTACTCATGCTAGCAGTCCCTTCTCTGATGCCTCTCCTATCTTCCAGGCCAGTCTCCATGTTCCAGTTACCACTGAGGCTTTGTAACACTGATTCTGACTTGGCTTAACTGACACCTGAAGTCTGTTTTCACCACTGGACCATAAGATCCTTGAAGTCAGAAGGTGGTTTTTAGTTATCTCTGCCCAACATTCGACCTATCACTGTGCCTCACGTTCAAGTGCTCAACAAGTGTTTGTTGGATTTACATTCAAAAGCACCTCGTTCTAGGAGTTCCCGTTGTAGCCCAGTCAGTTAAGAACCTGAACAGTGTCCATGAGGATGCTGGTTTGATCCCTGGTCTCACCCAGTGGGTTAGGTATCCGGCGTTGCCACAGGCTGTGGTGCAGGTCGAAGGTACAGCTTGGATCTGGTGCTGCTGTGGCTGTGGCATAGGTGGCTTCAAATCAACCCCTAGTTTAGGAAGGTCCACATGCTGCTGCTTCCATATGCTGCTTCCTAAAAAGACAAGGAAAAAGGAAAACAAAAGCACCTCGTGCTAAAATATGTTTTAAAGAAAAGTAATCTGTTCCATGTCCATATCTATTCTTAGAGTGTTTGTTTTGTCAAGGGCAGATTTCACCTGAATTTAAAGCAAGCACACCTGCTATCTTGATGAGAACAGACCCCAGGAATTTTACTCAAGGTTGTTTCCCCATCCTTAATCTAAAGTCAGCAGATTGTCAACCATACACCATAGGACACTAAGGAGGCAAGGAACGAACAAAAAATGCAGGTTATGACCGGAGCTAAAACACAGCCATACAAACAGACCCCACCTTGTGGTGAGGGATTTACATCACGCAGCCTTGCACCAAGGCCACAGATGTACTGCTGGGGACACAGGAGGACAGTATGTGGTCCGGGGTATGGGCTGGAGTCAGACCCAGCCATGTGGGTTCGATCTTGATTCCACCACACAGGAATGGCCCAGGGGCAAGATACTTAGCCCTCTAAGCTCCTCTAAGCTTCAGTGTCCTCTTTTATAAAATAAAAACAACTACATGCCTCCCAGAATTGCTGAGAGGAGCCTTGGTTCAGGCATGGACAGCACATAGTAAATATTCATAAAAAATATTAGAGAAGAGAGTGACAGAATTGGTGTTGGAATGGGATTCTGACAGAACCAGAACTCCTAGCACCAAAACATCATCACAATAATGATATAAAATTGTAATGACAGAGTTCCCATCATGGCTCAGAGGAAACAAATCTGACTAGCATCCATGAGGACACAGGTTCGAGCCCTGGCCTTGCTCAGTGCGTTAAGGATCCAGTGTTGCCATGAGCTGTGGTGTAGGTCACAGACAAGGCTCAGATCTGGAGTGTCTGTGGCTGTGACATAGGCCAGCAGCTACAGTTCCTATTCAACCCCTAGCCTGGGAACTTCCATATCCCATGGGTGCGACCCTAAAAAGATAAAAATAAATAAATAAATAAAATAAAATTGTAATGACGGATGACTGCAACTCCGGGGGACTTTAATAAGCCTTTGTGCAGAAGAAACCACACTAGCCTTGGGCCAGAAGCCCTTGGTCAGGTCTTCACCGTGGCCGTTGGTAGTAGTGAGACCCAGTGCCACACCCAGAGCAGCGATGCTGGTGCCCACGGGGGCCTGTCCTGAGCGTCTTCTTCCCTCCCCTGAACTGTCTTCCTGGAAGGAAGGCAACCAGCCCATGACTCTGACCTTCCTCGGTGAATCACTCACAGACTTGTGGTCCCAGCTGTCTCCTGGAGGTGCCGAAATTTACATGCTCCATTATCTCCATTGCTAATAAAAAAATCTTATTCTGCCCTATTATTTCCCACATGTAAATGTTGAACCATTCAGGCCTGCCTCTTTTAGTCGTGTTGCTAACTAGTAAATTTCCAGTGCTGAGCTTTATGACTGTGGACCTTTCTAAAAGTCAGTGAAAGAAATCTCAGCAAAGTAAGGAGGAACTATTCTCTCTTCCCCTGCAGCGACTGAACAGCAGAAATCTGCATCATAAGATTGACTTGCAAAATGTTACGTCTAACAAAGGAGATTGGTTCTCTGCCACTTGAACATTACCTTTAATCCCGGAAAGTCTACCATCCTGACTGGTTATCTTAGCAAATTATTTTTTGTCTTGGATAATATTTAAATTAACATTTCTGCTTTTGAAAGTTATAAATATTTTCTTAGAAAATCCAAAAGGAAATTATTACACTTTCCTCTTTCCTTGCAATCCTGAAGGCAAATTAAAAGTGTTGACTGTTGGATTTCTTTTTTTAATTTATCCTTATGGAGGTATAAGTGACTAAATTGTAAGTGTACAATCACCATGATTGGTGATTTGACAAAGGTACACATTATTCCCCCATCTAATGAACACATCCATCACCTCACAAATTTATTTTTCCCCAGTTTTATTGAAAAATAATTGACATACATCATTTCATAAGTTTTGTGGGTTTTTTTTTTTTTTTAGGGCTGCACCCACAGCATATGGAGGTTCCCAGACTAGGGGTGTAATCAGAGTTACAGCCACTGGACTACGCCACAGCCACAGCAACATCAGATCCGAGCTGTATCTGTGACCTACACTGCAGCTCACAGCAACGCCGGATCCTGGATCCTTAACCCACTGAGGGAGACCAGGGATCGAACCAGCAACTTCATGGTTCCTAGCTGAATTCATTTCCACTGTGCCATGTTGAGAACTCCATCATTTCATAAGTTTAAGGTGTACAACACAATGGCTTGATTTGCACATATTGTGAAATGATTACCGTAATAGGTCCGGCTAATATCTATCTTCTCATGTATATCCAGTTTTTTAAAAGAAGAAAAGAAATAAAAAGGAAAAAATTTTTTCCTTGTAATAAGAACTCAGGATTAATTCCCAACACCTTTCCTATGCATCATGCAGCAGTGTTGGCATAGCTATGATGTTGTATGTTTCACCCCAGCTCTTATGTAGCTCATACCTGGAAGTTTGTACCTTTTGACCACATTCCTCCCTTCCTCTCCTTGTCCATCCCCCATCCTGCCCCACCTACCACCTCTGATAACCACAAGTCTAATCTCTTTTTCTATGAGTTTGTCTTTTAAGATTCCACATAGCAGTGTATCTTTTTTTTCTGGAAATAACATTTAAGTTCTACTCTCAGCAAAATTTCAACTATGCAAGGCGGTTTTATCAACTATAGTTAAAATCCTCAAACCTTCTTCATCTTATAGCTGAAAGCTGAAGTTTCCTCTTACAGTTTCTTATTATAGCTGAAAATCTTTTCCAATCTCTCCTTATTTTTCCCAAACCCCAACCCCTGGTAATCACTTAGATTTCTTATTAAAGCAAAAATCTTTTAAAAAAATTATTATAATAAATTCCAAGGTGCAAATCAGTATTTACCACTGCTTCATTTGTATCTCCCAGGCACCTTGAATCCAATATACTAAAGGCACTCTCTTCCTCCCAACAGTGCTTGAGCTTTGCTTTCTGTCTCAGCCAACATAACAGTCACCTAGACTGGGAACCTGAGTCATCCTAGCCTCCTTTCTCTGGGCACCTTTCCATATTCAGAGTCACCAAGTCTTGTCACATGGGCCATAGCAACACTAGAATTTGTCATTCTCTCTTTTACTCCACTTCCACAGTCCAGGTTTGGTTTCATAGTTCTCTCCGCTCCACCCTTGGTCACTGCAAAAGCTTCCAGCCTTCTCATGGATGCTCTTTTAGTCCTAAAAAGCCATTTACTTAAAAACTCCCATGGTCCCCAATTCTTTAGGTCCCCATAACTCTCCCAACTCTCCCACTACTTCTGCTCACTTAAAACAATGTACTTCAACCACATCAAAGTGCTTACCTTTCCCAAAACACATCCTAGAACTTTCCAAGCATCTGCAAAAATAGGCATATGACGGCTTTTGTGTATGAATGCTCTCACTCCCCTGGTTAGTCATCTAGCTCCTTGGTCAAGAATTGCCCAGTCCCTCCAAGAAATATCAGTCACTGCTATGCTCCCCCAGTACTTTACTGTTACCTTTATTTTAACCCCGCATTGTATTGTCACTATCGATTCTCTTTTGCCTCCCGAAATAGACTGAATGTTCCTTGAAGAAAACAGAAGGTGTTTATTTAACTTTCCAGTTTCTAACCTATTATTAACTGCATACAGTTGTTATTCAGTAAATGTAAAATATGAAACTCAATTTAGGTTTATCTTCAGAGTGACAATGACCTACATACCTACTGAGGACCAAATGAAATAATGCATTGTAAATTTTGAAGTGCTTGGTAAATTTTGAAGAGATGCTTCAGTGATTTGACTTCTCTTACTATACTCAGGATGTGCAGTGGCTCGGTGGGCCATTTGCAGTTTATCGTCATGACTCACTGGGGTCCGTCATCTGAACCTGCGCAGGACTCAGGAGACCACGGAGAATGGAGATGGAGGTTAAGACTTCTGAGTTGAGGAGACCTGAATTCGAGTCCCAGCCATACCAGTCTATTTCTGTGATCTTGGAGAAGCTATATCGGCTCCTCGGACCTCAGTTTCTTATCCTTAAAATGATATTAAACTTATATCATCTTTTTATTCCCTACAACATCTAGAATTCTGTCATTGCTCACTGAAAAGCTGAGATTTCCCTTGCAAATGCCCTCATATTTCAATGACATCCATCCCCTTTTGAATTCCTGTAGAAATGAAACGAACTCAAGAACTATAGTCAACATGGAGGTTCTCTTGTGAAAAATACCACCAGCACTTGCCAAAGCAGTGCAATTTGAGAGCCTCTGGGAAAATCCTCAGCCTCCAAATTTCTCCTCCCATTAGAGATTAACCTATTAAGTTAATGTATTTATTTTGCTTAAACTCCCTTTTTAGGAGTTCCCATCGTGGCTCAGTGGTTAACGAATCTGACTAGGAAGCATGAGGTTTCAGGTTCGATCCCTGGCCTCTCTCAGTGAGCTAAGGATCTGGCATTGCCGTGAGCTGTGGTGTAGGTCTCAGAGGCGGCTCGGATCTGGTGTTGCCATGGCTCTGGCGTAGGCCAGTGGCTACAGCTCCGATTTAGACCCCTAGCCTAGGAATCTCCATATGCCTCGGGTACAGCCCTAGAAAAGACAATCAATCAATCAATCAATCAATCAATCAATAAACTCCCTTTTTTAAAATTCAGATACCTCTGGAAAGGATAATATTTTTCTCCAGTCTCAGGTGGCTTGCACACCTGCACTTCCAATCACATCACTTTCAGACACCAGAAAGAACTTTCCTCTTTCTTCCTAGAATGTCTTTCTCCATCAGTTCCTTCCTTCTGTGTCCACATTATATTCAAATGTGTCTCTACAAACCTTCTTTGATGCATCTTCCCCTCTTGAGCACTTGACTTTGTATTCTCTTTTACTACCACATTTAGAGACAGAACAGGAGTCAGAAAAGGGAAGAGAGGTTGAAGAACTGAAATGCAAAGCCTTGTACTATGTCCTACAACAAAAGAGAAGAGAATGTCAAGAAGGAAGATGAATCAACATCTGTCAAGAAGGAAGATGAATCAACATCACCAGATTCAAAAAGTGAGAGAAGGAAAGGAAGTAAGGACAAAGAAGGCTTCTAGCTTCAAAAACTGACTGGAGGCTAAACAATATCCTCCTTATTACCAAATTTAAAGGTCTTTGCTATTGAGGGTGGAGATGCAGAATGATTAATAAAATCTCCAAAAAGGAAACTGCTCCAATTTTCAGAAAGTAGACTCTGAAAACCAGGTCTTCTGGGACTCCCTTTGGGATGTCTCTCTTACCTCCTGCCTCAGCTCCTCACGCCTACCTCCCCAGAGAAAGATGGTAAAGGACTAACAAACCAAGACAATACATGCAATAACAAGAGTAACTTCCTACTTTTTTTTCTGCTTCGCTCCATGGCATTGTTATTTCCCCATTTATAATAGAAAATTGAGGCTCAGTAGCAGTTAAAAGCACTTTGCAAGTCACATTTCCCCTTAACGCAGTACCCCTGAAAAGTCTTCTGTTGAAAACACTCCAAGTGTGTGTCTGTATTTTCCTTCTAATTTTGCATTCCTTAAAGGGCTAAACCACCAGCCTTCCCTGCGAGGTACCCTAAATAAGACACTGACCTGTAGGTAGCTGAAGAAGAAGACGACTCTCTTGTGGTGCCTTGGGTAGTTTCTTAAGGAAGAAAACTACTTTGATCTGTAATAGCCTTAGTTCCTCCCCAGATAAGAGTTTACCAGAATACCATGAAGTTGGCTAGTAAAGGCTAAATTCCAGCCATGTGGTTGGCTTTTCAGGGATGGCCAAATAGAAATGAGCGGGCAGAGACTCTCTATTGGCCCAGTGAATGATTAACAGCAAAATCATTTATTTATCTCCCTCCTCTTCACTAGCCCTCTTTCTTGATAACATGTCGCAATCATTTGTTTTCTCCTCTGCCAACCATTTCCCCTAAGTGGAAATGTAATACGAATTTGATGCAAGACTCTTTTATATGTATAAACAAAAGAGAGTTACATAAGATGCAGTCCAGCTTGCCTGAAAACCTTGAATACTGCAGGTTTCAGACTGAGTGCACAAAAATGAACAGCATTCCGCGATTCTAGGTCCCGCTGGCTTTCCTGGGGCTCAGGGACTATGATCTTTCTCTGGGCTGTTCTCCTTCCCACTCCAAGAAAGTTCAGAAGGTGAGGAGTTGAACACATGTACTGAGTTCCAGCAATGTGCTGAGTTGTTGGGAAAATAATCAGCACTCCATAAATATTAATTGCTATCACCATCTCTGGAACCACATGTTAGATACCAAAAGACTTTCGAAGTTGGTCTATGATCGAGTGCTGCTCAGAAGGATGCAATGAAGGGCCAGTCCTGTCTTCTATGACAGAGATCAAAGAAGGACCACACACCTTGACATTATCCAATTAAACTCTCAATCTTTAGGATTAGGTTTGTATGCTGAGGGAAACAGCAATTCTTCCTAACTTTACTTTTTCTATAATAAACCCCAAAAGTCCTATAAAGTTTTCAGAAAGGAAGGATTTGAATCACAGCAAAAGTTTTCATAGACGATAGGAGAGTCGAGAGGCAGTTTGAATGAAAAGTGGAAATTATTAGATGAAACTAAGTATTAGAGGCAAAGAACATGGGCCAAGTTACAAAGGTGAGACCGATTTGCTGATTTGACAGGAATAAGCATAACTGGGTTGTGATGATATGTGTACAACTATAAGTATAATAAAATCCATTGAGCTTTAAACAAATGAAACTAAAAGAGGATCCCAAATCATGCAGTCTAGAGAACCAAGTGGGAGGAAATATAGCCTTTGAAGGTGGGTCTTCAAAAGGCCATTTCCCTGTCTGCTGGAAATCATTTCTTCACTTTCCAGAGTGACTGTTCCAAAGTTTTCTCTCCAAGTCAGCAACTTGTCTTCCTCTGAGCAGATGGTCTTTCCTCCTACTTTTCTAAGCCATCATTCCACATTAGCTTCCATCCTCCTCCAATATTTTTCCCTATTCACTCCCATGAAGAGATTTGCTCATTGTTTTCCTTCCTTATTTTCGATGTGTCTTCCATCCTGAAATGTTCTTTCACTCTTGCCAAAAATCTCAAATTCAGGTTTTCTTCTGCTGGGAGACATTGAACTTCTTAAAAGAATTTCCTATGTTTCCAGCCCACTCTGTCCTGATAAGTAATCCCCAACCCTCCCATTATGGTCTTCTATCTGGCTTCTTCCCACCTTTACTGACACACCGCTATGAGGCATGCCCTTATCTCCAAAACCAAAATTTCTTTAACTCATCACTGTGGTTTCTCAGCAGTTCCTGCCCCTGCTGAGAACCTCCTTTTTGAAACTCTTATCTCTTTGGGCTTCCTTTACCCTCAACTTTCCTGATGTCCCTATCTTACTAATCGCTCTTTCTTAGTTGTTATTACTTCCCCTTCCTTCTTTACATCCTATAGATACCTCCCAAGTTCCTCTTCTTAAAACTGTTCCTCTTCACACCTTTATGTTACCTGCTCTTGTGGCTTTAACTAGTCTCTCTAAGAGGACCGCCCCATAACTACATCCTAAACTCAGATTTACAGTAGTCGTTAGTCATTGCCCATTGGACGTCATATAAGCTTTTTTTAAATTTTTTATTTATTTATTTATTTATTTTTTTGCTTTTCAGGGCCACACTCACAGCATATGGAAGTTCCCAATCTAGGTGTTGAATTGGAGCCAGCTGCTCCACAGCCACAGCCACAGCCACAGCAATGCCAGATCCAAGCCACCTCTTCGACCTACACACCTCGGGTCTCGACAACACAGATCTCCGACCCACTGAGTGAAGCCATGGATCAAACCCACATCCTTGTGGACAATAGTCGGATTTGTTTCCACTGCGCCATAACAGGAACTCCCCAGATAAACATCTTTAAACTCAGCAAAGAAGAACTTCTCATTTCCGGCCCAGTAGCTTTACCTTCTGACTCCAAGATTAATGCAGGCTTCCAGGAATGGAATTTCAGACTCACCTTTAAATGCTTCCTCTCTCTCATCCTCCAAAATTCAATCAGTTGACAAGCTTTATGATTTTGCAATGTTTCTCAATTCTGCTGTCCCTTTTCTTTTCCTTTTTTTTTGTCTTTTCTAGGGCCACTCCCGCAACATATGGAGGTTCCCAGGTGAGGGGTCCTATCGGAGCTGTAGCCACCGGCCTACGCCACAGCAACGTGGGATCCAAGCTGCGTCTGCAACCTACACCACAGCACACAGCAATGCTAGGTCCTTAACCCACTGATCGAGGCCAGGGATCAAACCCTCAACGTCATGGTTCCTAGTCAGATACATTAAGCACTGAGCCATGACGGGAACTCCCTGCTGTCCCTCTTCTATTTCTAATGCCATCAAACCAGTTCCAGTCATCACTGTTTCTCAGATGGACTATCGCTGTAGCCCTTTCCTTGGTTTCTGTTTAGTTCTTTTCCTACTATACCTGCACTACATATTGTTGTAAGAAAAATCTGTTTCGTACTTATCACGTCTTTGCTTGAAAGTTTCCCATCTTACTCACTGCATAGCAAATAAAGTTTAAATTCTCTAACATGCCCTCTAACCCCCCCATAACCTAGCCTTAATGTATCTCTCCAGTCTCTCTTATCACATCCTATGCTTTAACCAGGTAATCCAGGCTATATGCTATTCCCTAAATATGTTTCAACCTTCCTGCCCCTTTGCAGCACCTTTAAAAAAAATAATATTGGACTTCCCATGGTGGTGCAGTGGAAATGAATCCGACTAGTAACCATGAAGTTGCAAGTTCGATCCCTGGCCTCATTCAGTGGGTTAAGGATCTGGCATTGCTATAAGCTGTGGTGTGGGCCACAGATGCAGCTCGGATCTTGCATTGCTGTGGCTGTGGCGTAGGCCAGCAGCTGTAACTCCAATTGGACCCCTAGCCTGAGAACCTCCATATGCCACAGGTGCAGCCCTAAAAAGACAAAAAAAAAAAAAAGCATCTGATTCTCATTGGAAGCAATGTGGATGGACCTAGAGCTGTTACGTTTAGTGAAATAAGTCAGGCAGAGAAAGACAAATGCTCTATGTTATCACATATATGTGAAACCTAAAAACTAAAACAAATAAGTGTATATAAGAAGACAGAAATGTACCCACAGATATAGAAAACAAATTAGTGGTTATTAGTGGGGAGAAGGGAGGAGGGCAAGGTAAGATAGACGTAGGGGATTAAGAGGTACAAACTACTGTGTGTAAAATAAATAAGTAACAAGGATATATTGTACAGCACAGGGAAATGTAGGCATTATTTTTCATGACTTTAAATGGAGTGTAACCTATTGACAATTACATCACTATATTGTACACCTGAAACGAATGTAATATTATAAATAAACTATATTTAATTTTAAATTATACTCAAATCTTCTTTCTACTAATATATTATAAATCAACTATATTTAATTTTTTTATTTTAAATTATACTCAAATCTTCTTTCTACTTAGAATGGCCTTTTCTCTAAATTTGCCTCTAAATCCTACTCACATTCAAAGACCCCGAAAATGTGATATCTTCCTTGATGTTTGCTTGGCTCTTCCTCCTCAAGACAGAAGTCTGTCGCTTCTCACGTGAGCTCCCATAGCACACTTTTCCTGAAAGTTGTATACTTCATTCTAAACACTCTGAATTCATGGTGTGTGTGTGTGTGTGTGTGTGTGTGTGTGTGTATCCATTAATACACTGTGGCCTATCCATTTCTTGTTTTCCCTCATAACTTCACCTAGAGATTTTCCATTATTTCAAGTCCTCTTCTGTATTTTATTCCTATTTTACTCAGACTTCCTATATGTTCTGAGCAGAGGTCAAAATGAGAAAAGGGAGAAGATTGTCCTATCAGCTCAGTATAAGATCTGGACAGGAAAACCTTAGGATTTTTATTTTTCTGCCCTCTTAAAAAAAGGGGGTTATAAAAAATGTATTCACATACGTTGCAACATCTCAAATTGACCAGGTAGGGTGGCATTTCTTCCAAAAAGCAGTAAGCACTATTACTGCAGAAGATTCAGAAACTGGGTTTTATAAACCAGATGTAGGTGAGACTAGGTGAGGGTGTGAATTTTAATTCTTCTTTTGTCTCAATAAGTCATTTAAAGGCTATAACTGTTATGAGCCTATTTTTCCCAAAATGAGAGTTTAATGTTTGCCTCAAAAGTGTTGGTTAATTTTGGGTTAATTTTTGCCTCATTTGCATTTCATTTTAAAATATGAGGAGCTCCCACTGTGGCTCAGCATGTTAAGAACTTGACTGGTGTCCATGAGGATTCAGGTTCAATCCCTGGCTTTATTCAGTGGGTTGGGGATCTGGCATTGCTGCAAGCTGCAGCTCAGGTTGCAGATGAGGCTCAGACCCCACATTGCTATGGCTGTGGCATAGGCCTGCAGCTGCAGCTCCAATTTAGACCCCTAGCCTGAGAACTTCCATATGCTGCAGGTGCAGTCACAAAAAGAAAAAAATAAAACAAAATATGAGGCACATACCTTGACTGTAATCTGAGCTTCCCATCCGCCTTCAGACAGGAAATTAAACCCTTTCTGTTGCAGGATTCTCGTACAAGGCTTTTTGCCAGGAAGCAGCGTTTATTCCTGCCAGCACTGGCTCAGCGGATTCATATCCAAAGGCTGAGCCTCAAACACAGAGGGGCATTGCTTTATATACCCTCCATTAGTTTTCCCTTTACATTTTGGTCCTTTTGTCCCCCTTATAAGGTAACGTACATTCTGAGAGTTCTGATTGGATGGTCTATGTTACAAAGTTGCACATGCGCACATAGATACTGATTGTGTCATGTTGCCGCAGAGTTACACATGCGCACACAGATGCTGACTATGCCATATTGCCTTCCCTTTGTTCTGGGAAGGGCCTTACCACATTTCCTCTTCATTAATGTGTTGCTAATTTCTGTCTTAGAGGACCACTACACTTGGTCATTCTACATTCTTGGGGCAACACACACACACCACACACCCCACACACACCTGCATTATACAATTGTCGTTGGTTACTGTGAAGTTGCATTTCAGCCCAGAGAGAGAAAAATCTGAAACCAATTTCAGAACCAAGAGGAAATTTTATTCGTCAGAGTATTTCTCTGACCCAGATTATTCAAACTACAATGTCAGAGCAACATTTTTGCCTTTAGTTCAGCTTTCTTTATTTCCAGAGAATATTTCAGTTCCTCCATCGTTAAGCCACTTTTCTTTAATCTTTGCATAAAGTTCTCAGTGGCTTTGCACAGTTCCTTACTTTCCTGAAAGGCAAGCTGAAAAAGAACATTTTTTTTAAGTTACAATTTCAGAAATGAGATCTGGCTCTACACTTTGAAGCTAATGAGCAGTGTTTACGCCCTGAAATGGTGGCTCAGAACCAGGCGAGCTTAAGGAGGCATCTGGGTCTTCAACAGGATGAATCATTTAAATGTGCAGAATGGCTGGGTCTGTCTGGGGCCATTCCGGGATGCTGAAAAGTGTCCCTCTGCTCCCCCCTGGGGCACAGAGATATATTGTATATAAAGTCCTGAAATCTGTTGTGTCTTGGGGTGGAGGGCACTACCACTTGCCCCTAGGGTCCCTTTCCATTTCTGAAAATAAAACATAGTGGCTTCAATCTACTTATCATCCAATAATAAATATAGACTAAGAGAAGAGTTCTCATTGAAAATGGATCTGACTATATCCAATCTCTTGTGACAGAACATGATGGAAGATAATATGAAAGGAGAATGTACAATATACGTATGACTGGGTCACTTCGCTGTACAGTAGACAATTGACACAACATCGTAAATCAACTATAATTTTACCCAAAAAATTAAAGAAAATGAATTTCCTCAGCGTTTTGTTTTGGGGAGTCTAGAAAAATTTTAAAGGGTCTTCACAGCAATACCTCCAAGTCTAAGACATGAATTTATGTACCTTTCTCTTTAAAGCACATAAGACAACACCCCTACCAAAAAGACCTCAGAAGGTATTTACAATGATGGTGGAGAATGGGAACTTTCATATATAAAAACATGAGTTAGTCATTTATGAGCCCCGCTCTGCCATCAGGCCAAGGCCAACCCATTCAAAAACATCCCAAATTGAACAGCCATTGACTGAGTATGTGCCAGGAGCGATACCAGGCCCTGGAGGTACAGCTGTGAACAAGGTAGATAAGAGCCCATTACTTACAAGGGCCTTCTCAAACTCAATCTGCAAAGCTGTCTTGGGAGCTTCTGGGATCAGCTCACAGACCGGAATTGCACCACTCCACTCCCCATCAATGCACTGTTGGTGCTGTGTGCCCACCAGGCGGTACCTGGACAGAAGTTAGAATGGCAACCACATTTATCCTGTCCAACTTCTAAACTGAGCAACTAAAGCTGGTTTTGTGTAACTGCAGTTCAGTATTTCATCCTGGGATAGAATGTACTTCCCCACTCCAGAGCCTTAGTGCACGCTTAAGTTATCTTAATATCATGAAACAGTCATAAAGTAAAACCACTCTCCCGGGGGGAAGAGGACCCAAGTCCTCAGCCCATCAGTGGAGGAGTGAAAAATTCTAAATATGTGTTTTACGCACAAAGTTTTGGGGTTGAGATGGTGAGAGAGGAACCTCATCATAGTTCAGTAATTTTAAAAAAGCATCTGTCACCTATGCTCTAAATAGGAGTAGGAAGCTAGAGACAGCCTTCAAATAAATCTCGGTGAACTGGCTGAAAAAGACTCTCAGCTTAGGATCTACAAATAATTCTATTTCTGTACTTTCAGACATACTTGGGTTTTTGGAGTTTTTTTTCTGAGATTCTTTAGAAAAACATACATTTTAAATATTTTATCTTATGCTAGCTAAGAGAAAAAGTGGTACTTCAATTAGGATAAATGGAAGGATCAGCCTGTCTTCTAGAGATTAGGGAGAGCTGGCAAGGGAGTCAAAATAGCTCTCAAAATCAGAATGTGCTTGGTACATCCATGGACTAGGTTGAAACCAATGGGGTCATTCCAAACACCATGCTACTACGCAATGGGCAAGGTCTCATATTTGAAAGGCTGCAGTACACTTACCTCGCTTTACAGTAATAAGTAATGGTAGACCCTGAGTTGAAATCGATTCCTTCAAAATAGCCATGAATTGGATTCTCAGGAGGGCCACAGTCTTCTGAGAGATAAGAGTATGGGAATGATATGTTGTGAAGTCCAGTAACGCTCAACTAACAATGCCAGCCCTCTAAGGGTAACTTCTCTTCCAGCACCTGCCATCCTCATAACAGCACATGAGGAATCTAGGACATGTTCTCCATTCATTTCCTTCTGGTCCAAGTCATCCCTGTCCATAGGAAAGACTCCCTCCCCTGGCTCATTCTCTGTGTTATCAGTGATTTGAGGGTACTTTCTGACTGGCAGGAGCTGAGGAACGAAGGTTAAGTTGTAGAGATGCTAATTGTCAGTGCACACGAAAAGAAAAATTAGACCATAGATAGAGGTGAAAAAAGGAACTCCCTGAGACAGGTGATAAATTGTATGAGCTTAAATGGAGGTTTACAACCACTGTAGGACAATCATACCATGTGAGACCTTCTGAGAAAAAAGGAGAACAGAGCTTAGAGGAAAGAGGATGAGTTGGTAAAATTGGGGAAAGAGTTGGACAAGACACTAGATGTTGTTGGCTTTGGTTTTGGCTTTTCCACTAACGATAGGGCACCAAAGAAGCCATTTTACTCTTCTCAGCTTCCTTCTTAATCTATAAAATGAGCAGGCTAAATAATATTATCTCTAAGGTCCCTTTCAGCCCTGATATTAAATGAGTCTAAAACATGTTGATCAGAATTAAAGACTTGGAAGAAATAAATCCTTTAAACCTATGACGAGCTAATTATATAAATGACATTATATATTTATAATTTAATTGCAGGTAGTATATACATATGTTTTAAATAACCCCAAACTCCCTAAATAAAAATATATATAGCTTATGCTTTTAAAATGCCAATTTATTACTTAATAGCTACTGTCAAAATACATCCAAAAAGTAGTATCACTTTAGCTCACTGACATAAGTGGCTATTCCCTCATGTCCTGAAAGATATCAGATGAAATAATTTTTTGAAAAATTTTGGAGTTCCCGTCGTGGCGCAGTGGTTAATGAATCTGACTAGGAACCATGAGGTTGCGGGTTCCGTCCCTGCCCTTGCTCAGTGGGTTAACGATCCCGCATTGCCATGAGCTGTGGTGTAGCTCGCAGACACGGCTCGGATCCCGCGTCGCTGTGGCTCTGGCGTAGGCTGGCCGCTATAGCTCCAATTCGACCCCTAGCCTGGGAACCTCCATATGCCGCGGGAGCGGCCCAAAGAAATAGCAAAAAGAAAAAGAAAAATTTTGCTAATCGATCAGTAAATGTTTATCTAATTTTAATATTCATTTATATAATTGTTAGTAATGTTCAATATCCTTTCAGAAATTTGAGGAATATAAAAGTTGTTTGGGGCTAATTTTGGAATTATCTATCCTTAAAATTAGCCATTTTTCTGTTGAGTTGTGTATTACTTACTGATTTGGTGGGGGGGGGGGCTCATCTATTAGAAATATTTATTCTTTAGCCATTAAATGTGTTGCAAATATTTTCTCTAAGCCTTTTATTAAATTATAGTTTTTATGATCTTTTAATATCATAAGTTTTGGTTTTTAAAATTCAGTTAAACCTGTCTATTTTCTTTCTGTATAACTTTGGATTTTATGTTACTGCTTAGGAATACTCTGCCCATTCTGAGAAAATAAATATATTCTCTCATATTTTCTTTAATAATTTCATAATTTTGCTGTTTACATTTATATATTTAAATCCATTTGGAATTTATTTTCAATATGGTATGAGTAGAATCCTAACTTTGTTTTTTTCTAAGTAGATAATTATCTCATTAACAATAAATAAAGACTTTCCCCACTAATTTAAAATAAGCTGCCATAGGAGTTGTCACTGTGGTGCAGTGGGTTAAGAATCTGACTGCAGTGCCTTGGATTGCTGCAGAGGCATGAGTTCAATCCCTGGCCCAGCACAGTGAGTTAAAGGATTCAGTGTTGCCACATGCCATGGGGGCAGCCATAAAAAAACTAAACAAACAAACGAAAAAACCGATCACTTGAGATAGAACATGATAGAAGATAAAATGAAAAAAAGAATGTATATATATATATATATATATGTATAACTGGGTCACTTTGCCATACAGCAGAAATTGACAGAACATAGTAAATCAACTATAATAACATTAAAAAAAAAAAGGACTGCCATATTTTTCTGTCAGTGCTCAGCTATTTTAATGGTACATTAATTACAGTATCTATAATTTGCCATTTTAATGCTATTTTTGCTTATAGTAACTTTGTACATTTTACTATCTGATAAATAAGTTTTCCCAGCCAAATATATATATTACTCATTATTTTCCAAAAAATGAATTTGCAGGATGTTTCCTCTCATCATACCTTTCAACATCATACTGAAAGTCCTTGCTAATGCAATATGGCAAGAAAGAGAAATTAAAAGGTATACACATTGGGAAAGAAGATAAAATTTTGTCTTTGCAGATGACAGATTTTCATATAGGTCTTATGAGTGGAATTATTTTTAACATTTCAATGTTCATCTGATAACTATTACTAGAAAGTGAAACCATTGATTTATTTTCAGATGACATGACATGACAGTCTGTGGCTTGTCTTCCTTTTTATTTTATTTTATTTTATTTTATTTATTTGTCTTTTCTGCCTTTTCTAGGGCCGCTCCTGCGGCATATGGAGGTTCCCAGGCTAGGGGTCTAATCAGAGCTGTAGCTGCTGGCCTACTCCAGAGCCACAGCAACTCGGGATCTGAGCCGCATCTGCGATCTACACCACAGCTTATGGCAATACCAGATCCTTAACCCACTGAGCAAGGTCAGGGATCGGACCCACAACCTCATGGCTCCTAGTCGGATTCGTTAACCACTGAGCCACGATGGGAACTCCTTGTCTTCTATTTTAAATAAATACATAGATATATACCATTCCAAATCAGAATGGTAATATCAAGAATGAACTCCTAGGTAAACTACGGTTTGGGGGTGATAATGATGTGTCAGTGTAAGTCCATCAAGTATAACAAATGAACCACTCTGGAGAGTGATGTTGATAAGAGGGGGAGGCTATGTATGTGTAGGAACAGGGAGAAGAGGGGAAATCTCGGTATTGTCCCAGTTTTATAACAAACCTAAAACAGCTCTAAAAATTAAGTATTTAACAAAATCAATTTGCAATAAATTTGCTCTAAAATTGAGATTTAAATAAAGTATTTAACTAGGCAAATTTGCAATAAATAAATGTAAGCATTTAAATAAATATTTAAATACATAGATATGTATCATTTCAAATCAGATTTGAAAATTAATTTTTTGTTTCATATTTTCTAATTTAGAATTCTGGTTAGGATTGCATGGTAATATCAAGTTTGCCCATCTAGGATCTTTTCTTTTATTCAAGTCTTATGTTCTTAAGTAAATTTTCATATAGGTCTCATGAGTGGAATTATTTTTAACATTTCAATATTCATCTGATAACTAATACTAGAAAGTGAAACCGCTGATTTTTCAGAATTTATTTCGCATTCAAGAATGAAGTTTTTAAGTAGAATTTCTAAGATCTTTTAGGTATATTTTGCAAATAATGATGTCCTGTGACTCACCAATCATTCTAGGAATCTATACTATAGAAATAATAACATAGAGATAAAGATGTATGTATGTATATATACATATAATAACATTCATTTCATCATTGTTTGTGAGAGCAAAAATACAAAAATAAAATAACGTTTATCAATATGAGAGACAAATTATAGCATATCCACACACAGTTAAAAAGCAGGAGGTAGAGCTATACATACCGATCCAAAAAAGATTCCCATGCATACTGCTATATGGGGGAAAAAGATACTTAAAAATACGTGGGAGTTCCCATCATGGCTCAGCGGTTAACAAACCCAGCTAGTATCCATGAGGACGCAGGTTTGATCCCTGGCCTCGCTCAGTGGGTTAAGCATCTGGCATTGCCGTGAACTGTGGTGTAGGTTGCAGATGCAGCTGGGATCCCACGTTACTGTGGCTGTGGTGTAGGCTGGCGGCCACAGCTCTGATTCCACCCCTAGCCTGGGAACCTCCATATTCCATGGGTGCAGCCCTAAAAAGACAAAAATAAATAAAAAATAAATAAAATAAAAATATGTGTAGCAAAGTCCCATTTTTATAGTTCTATATAGGTGTTGGTATGTATGGGTGTATATTTATTTTCAATATCTGTGTAAATATAAGAAAAAGATGTATTAAATAAATACAGCCATCTAATTACCTCTGAAAGCTGTGAACTGTAGTGGTAAAAGGAGGTATTTTCAACTCTTATTTTACACAATTTTGCAATGATGAGTTATGGTCTTTTTTCCCCCCAAAATTTTGTCACTTAATCTTGAAATTTAAAAAAAAAAACAAAAACAAAAAACATAGTAAAACAAATTACCCTGCATTGGCCCTAGTAGTACAGGAATCCTACTTGAGGGTGGTGGGGGGAAAGTTTGATTATTGTTTGGGTGCTGTTCATTGCATTGCTATCCATCACTTGAGTTGAGACTTGGCTCTTTCTTGGCTGCCTGCTAGATTCTAAACCCTTCCCAGATACAAAAAAGAGGAAAGCATCACAGGCATGTAGCAAATGCCTAGACTTTCACTGCTGGTCAGCATCTTTGGGACTGGAACTTCTTTCTCTTATACTTACTGCTTTTGCAGATGGGAAAGGGAGGCACCCAGGTGTGGTCCTCTCGGCACCGGCTCCAATTGCTGCCCTTGAGGATGTAATGCTCATTGCACTTAAACGTGATTGTGTCATTCACATTCACAGTTTCCAAGTGACTGAACTCACCATTCCCCAGCACAGGATCAGGACAGTGGCCCACTGAAAAGGCAAACAGGCAGAGAGCTGAAAGGGCTAAGCTGAAGCTCATCACAACAAAAGCTAGACCGCCTACGTTGAGAAACTTGAAAATTACAACTAAAACTGCACCTTTAATAAGGACTAGTAGATGGTATCAAAACATATCAATGCAGGATAAGAAAAGATTGGTTTGGGAGTTTGCACTGTGGTGCAGTGGGTTAAGAATCTTGACTGCAGTGGCTCAGGTTATTGCAGAGGTGCAAGTCTAATCCCTGGCGCAGGGCAGTGGGTTAAAGGATCCAGCGTTGTTGCAGCTGCAACGTGGGTCACATCTGTGGCTCAGGTTCAGTCCCTAGTCTGGGAGCTTCCACATGCCTCAGGAATGGCCATAACATTTTTTTAAAAAAAGAGAAGACTGAGCTGTCTTAGCATGGTAGACAAGGTCTTAATCTTACACAAGAGTGACAACTGAGAGTTGAACTTACTAAAATTAAGCATGTAACTGGAAATTACCAAGAGCATGTTCATCATCCTGTTATGTTAAGCACATTGCTCAAAATTCTTCCTTTCATTCAGTCAAACATACAGGCCAGCAGCTGTAGCTCTAATTTGACCCCTAGCCTGAAAACTTCCATATGCCATGAGTGTGGCCCTAAAAAGCAAAAAAAAAAAAAAAAATCACAGATTAAAAAAAGTCACATATTGGATGTTGGTGATTGTTGAAGCTGGGTGATAAGTTCATGCGTTCATTTTACTCTTCTGTCTTTTGTATATATGTAAAATTTTTCATAACATAAAATTTTAAAGCAGTATGATATTAAACAAATTACAGCCCCCCCCAAAAAAATGGTTTTAATTTGTAGAAGAAATCCTTCTTACAGGGATGATTGAGTCTATTAATTCAACTAAATTAATACTGACCAAGAGCGGATTATATACTTTCCAAGGGAAGTTCTACCACTAGAGTGCTTTAAAAATTGAGTTCCTGGAGTTCCCATCGTGGCGCAGTGGTTAACGAATCCAACTAGGAACCATGAGGTTGCGGGTTCGGTCCCTGCCCTTGCTCAGTGGGTTAACGATCCGGCGTTGCCGTGAGCTGTGGTGTAGGTTGCAGACGTGGCTCGGATCCCGCGTTGCTGTGGCTGTGGCGTAGGCCGGTGGCTACAGCTCTGATTAGACCCCTAGCCTGGGAACCTCCATATGCCGAGGGAGCGGCCCAAGAAATAGAAACAACAACAACAACAAAAGACAAAAAAAAAAATTGAGTTCCTAGAATTGAGATTTTTTTCTTATAAAGTCTTAACATGGCCTACAGGAGGCACGATGTGAAAGTATACAGTGGGGTGACAAGACGGACAAAGCAGCAGAAAAATCAAACTTACAATGGCACTCAGGGGCGGGGGCATTCCACTCCTGCGAGGAATTACAAAAAAGGGTTTTCTCTCCTACCAGGTGGTAGCCATTAATACAAAAATAAGTCCCAAGAATTTGTCCTTCCCCCTCCTTTGCAACAAAGATGCTATTGTCTACTGCAGGGAGTTCTGGGCAGCTCTGGGCTAGAAGGAAAAAGAAAACAGATTTACTTGATGTATCATGCACTATGAGGAAGTGTGTATCATGTATCAGATGCTTTTAGATTCCCCCCATTCAAGTGCCTTTTTGCTGGATTATTAATTCCGACTCCATGTTACTCTTCCATGTAACACCCCCATCCCTCCCTTCCTAAGGATTTCCCACAGTTTTCTTTCCAAAAAAGCATAACAGGAATCCTACTCAAATTCAGCCATAAGTTATCCACACCTAAAAAAAAGCAATCCCCCTTTTCAAATAGTAGCCCTAGAGTTTATCATAAATAAAACTTTTCAAGATTTTAAAATTGGTAACTTTATGATTCCCAGAAGAGAAAACGAAAGTAAACAGTTAACAATTTACCTCACAGAGCAAAGTCATTTAATATTTGCTACACCTCTACTGAATACAGAGCATAGGCTAATTAATTTGAGATTTTTTCAGTAAAAGAAATAATTTCAGAAATTTAAATGTCATCAGTCTAAATTTCATTAAAACCTTACCCTCATAATCCACAAACTTATATCAAGTGCCTTATGAATTGAGCTTAAGAAGAGCATACATACCATCTGAGGCAGAAATCAGCCACACAACCACAAGATAGCACATAAACCAGAAAAACATCCTGTGATCAATTGTTTGACCCGGGCTGGAAATGACCCAGCCTAGGCACCCGGTTTGGATCAAAATGGTCTTCTCACACCACTCAAGATCAGACCAACAACCTCCTTCCTAGAAAAGAGGTTGTATTGACTTCCCTTCCCTGGAAGGAAAAAAAAAATAATCTACATCAGGAAATAAGAATAGCTGTAAGGGGAGTTCCCATCGTGACTCTCAGCAGAAATGTATAGGACTAGTATCCATGAGGATGCAGGTTTGATCCCTGGTCTCCATCAGCGGGTTAAGGATCAGGCGTTGCCTTGAGCTGTGGTATAGATCGCAGCCGTGGCTTGGATCTGATGTTGCCGTGGCTGTGGTGTAGGCTGGCGGCTGTAACTCCAATTCAGCCCCTAGCCTGGGAACCTCCATATGCTGCAGGTGCAGCCCTAAAAAACAAAAAGCAAAATAATAGCTGTAAGGAAATTCGTACGAGGAGAGATTTTGCAAAAAACACAAAGGGATGATTAAAATTAAAAAAAAAAAAGAGCTGCCAGTTTTAAAATTCAGTTTCAGAAACTGCTCACATGTTATTTATGCAAATCCAGTTGACCAGTGCCTTTGAACTGTAGGCTGATCCTTCCTCAACAGACTTGGGCCAGATGGTCTTGCCATGACCTTCACTTCTGTCAATATTTGCCAGTGTTTGCACTCCACCTTCTGCAACTCTCTCCAGCATTGTGGGTGGAGGGGGGTAAGTGAGAGGGTGAATAGGGGAGTACTTTCCCAAAAGAAACCCAAGAGAGTGCTACCTCCTCCCCCTTTCTCAAACACCAGGTGTCCCAAGACTGTTCAAGGAAGTCAACCAACCTTGCCTGTCTCTGACCTTCCAGACTATATTGCTTCCCAGAAAGGAGCTGGTCCTGGTGGATTCCAAGGTCCTATAACAACTCATTTGCCAGGTCTCTTCCAAGGCTTCCCATTCTATGGGGCTTCCAGGCAGGACCTGACCTGAGTCCAGAGTCAATCAAATGAACTAAGGGAGAGATGAGGGGAATGCTCTGGTCTCTGGAATGAAAGCATATAAAATCCTCTTGGGGTTCCCATAGCTTCTTGTTCATGATGATTCCAGCCATGAGCTGGTTGTCTGTGTTCCAATTCTAAAGCTGGGGTAAAAGTCTTACAAAATTTTAGATTTAAATAAAATAATAAACATAAAACAGCACAGTACATGTAAAACATAAGGACACAGTCAGTTCTCAAATATTATTCTCATCCCCACCCATTATGCTACCTTTGTAACGATTTGTTCTCATCTTTCTCCCACAGTAGACTGTTTAAAAAAAAAAAAAAAAAGCAACTGAGTAAATTTGAAGACCTAATTGGCCTTATTCAGCAATTCATGAATCGGGGCAGTATCCATTTAGTAAATAGAAGGATGCTCCCTTATAAGGAGGTGTATAAAATGGAGAGTTTTTTATAGTAGAATGAGGCAAGGAGGTCATTAGCAAAAGAAAAGGAAGAATTGCTTCAGGGTAGGTCACCTTCTCTGGGGGGAAAGGATGAGAGCCTAATTAGGCCCATTAATGCTAACCAGAAAATTCCAGACTGGCCCCAATTAAAATATGTATGACTGGGTCACTATGCTGTACAGCAGAAATTGACACAACACTGTCAATTTATCAACTATAAATTTAAATCAACCATACTCTAATAAAAAAATTTTTAATGAAAAAAATTTTTAAAGGTTATATTCCTGGGGAAGGTAGAAATTGCAATGAGGTCAAGTATTAAACCTAGGTTTGGTATGATGTCATTTGAGACCTGTGGTTCTCTCTTTAATAACTGTTGACTTTAGAACAGGGATTGTGGCTCATCTGTGTTTGCATTCCCTTCCTCTGCCTCCCATAATGCAAAGCAGGATTGCCTGCTAAATGAACAAAAGCAAGGCAGGGTACATGAAAAGAACAGTCACCAGGAAACTCTACCACAGCCCCTCCAATCCATACTGATAACCTACCATTTATTATATACTGCCTTTATGGCTTTCCTATATCCTTGATCAACTATAGTGAAAACACCTTTAAATAGACTGACAACCAGGACCTACTGTAGAGCACAGGGTAATCTACTCAGTGCTGTGTAATAACCTATATGGGAAAAGAATCTGAAAAGGAACAGATATATGTATATGTATAACTGATTTACTTTGTTATATACCTGAAGCTAATATAACTGTCTAAGTCAACTATACTCCAATAAAATCATTTAAAAATAAATAAGTATAAGTTGCAAAAAGTTAATGACAGTCATGTATATATAAACTGAATAGGAGTTCCCTTGTGACACAGCAGGTTAAGGATCTGGCATTGTCACTGAAGCAGCTCGGGTCGCTGCTGTGTTGCAGTTTTGATCTCTGGCCAGAGAACTTTCATGTGCTGCAGGCACAGCCAAAAAATTAAATTAAATTAAATTAAATTAATAAAATAAAATGTTAAAGATTTTACTCAACGCATTAATTAATGAGGGAACCATTAATACACTCCAATGAATTTAAAGAATTTAAGGAACAGAGACTTATACAGCCAGTCAATCAAAATTATTCTAAAATGACTTTTCTAATAGACATCAAGCTGTTTAATATACAGGGCAACAAACTATAATATTTGGAATGGGCTTTTCTAACAGATGGAAATTAATTGAATCTCTACTGAATAAAATTCATTTGCTTTGCTATGATCAGGAATCATTTGCATTGTTCTCAGGAAAGAATCCTTTGCACTCTATCCATTTTCTATAAATTAACCTGTACTCATAATAGCGTTGTAAGAGAAAGTCTAGTTAATAGAAATTCAACCAAAATTACACACCCTCTATGGAGTCAATAATCCCTAGAAAGTATCTGCTAGACAATACTCAGTAATCCACTAAAAAATTTCTCCAGTGATCTTTTTGCCTAGTTCCAAATTTTGAATAATTTTTCTTAATATACCACATATTCTATATCCTGAGGAATACACGCTCCTTGGTATCTAAGGTACATAATGTTTGTACAATAAGTGATTAAAAGTGAAAGAAAATAATGTTTATTCCTGTATAAACATGGGCATAAAATAGAGCATTATTATAGGAAATAACTGTAAATAAGTCTTCATTTCAATGGTTTATTTTGGATTGAGCGTTATTAGGACTTTAGAAAGGCTTATAATATTGTTTCATTAGTATTTCTCCACAAAATGTAAACATATGTACACTTAGTGGGATATATAGAGATTACAAATAGCCTCACAAGTTTCAGGTCAGGTTTTTTGGTCCCATAAGTCAAAAGAAAACTTTGGTTTTAAAGCATATTGAATTTTGTCATTCTACGTAAGTGATCATGTGTTTTACTGTAAGAGTCCAATTTTGAATTAACTCATAAATGAGCACTAACAGACTCTTCTAGACCTTTGAACAGTTGATCTAACCCAGATTGTTTTCTGGAGAACTGGGGTAATAAATCAGGTGCAGAAGTTGTACTCAGACGGGTTGGCTTGCTTTACAAAGGAATGGCAGCCAGTAATTAATCGAAGAGATCCAGAGGTGAGGGTAGAGGGGTAGAAATACAAAAGCCAGCAATGCCTGGGCTGGGGCAAGAGTTGTGAGGAGTTGAACAAGGGGCACACCATCTGTGATATGTATATGAGATTTTGAGAGAATTGGGAAAAGGTGATTTTAAGAACTTCTACAGGACATTGGGAAGGAATTCCCTTTGGTCTTAAGATAATTCGGAAAAGATTTAAATTGCTTCTCCAATTATTTTTTATATATTAAGTTGATGTTTCTCGAAGGTCTCATCCAGAAAAAGCTGGACCAGAAAAGCAGACTTTATACAGATTACATGAGAATGAAACTGATATGCATTTTATAAAGGTCAAACGGTTCATGAAACATTATGAAATAAGCTTTGCTGGTGAGTCAAGAGAGACATGCACTATGGTAAGATTAGACTTGATAGATGACAAATGATGTGTCTTTACACGATGACAGTATAACTACAAAGCCTACTGCTCACCTGTTAAATCCCTTCAGACTTGCTAAAAAGTTCCTATTACCTACTGAAGCACATTGCTCTTCATTCCTCAAATCCATCCCATCCTTCTCTTTAGTAATTAAACCCCAATTACAACTGGCACAAGGTCACCTGGAATCTTTTTAAAAATACTTTTTCAGCCTGCCTTGCAACTACATAGAAGTCTGAGCCAATAGGCTATGAGCATAAGTGTTGTGGGCAACATCTGGAAAATATCTTTAAAGGAAGTTGATGGACCCTTTTTGCTGACTGGACTGTGGCATGATCCTGGTAGCTTGAGTAGCTATATTGTACTATGAGGTAGAATCCAACACATTTTGAGGATAAGTTAATATGACAGAGGACCTGGGTCCCTGATGATGGAGGAAGCTCCAGGCAGTCCTTAAACTGCCTATCTCCACACTTCAGTGTAGGTGAGAGAAACCTTCTATCACATGTAATGTGCTCTTATTGGGTTTGCTGACACCATCATCTGAAACAAACTCTAATCTGAAACACTGGTGAATGTAAGAAAATAAAGGTCAGCGTTCCTGTCGTGTCGTAGCGCTAACAAACCTGACTAGTATCCATGAGGATGCAGGTTCGATCCCTGGCCTCACTCAGTGGGTTAAGGATCCGGCATTGCCATGAGCTGTGGTGTAGGTCGCAGACGTGGCTCGGATCTGGCATTTCTGTGGCTGTGGTGTAGGCTGGCAGCTGCAGCTCCAATTAGACCCCTAGCCTGGGAACCCCCATATGCCATGGGTGCGGCCCTAAAAAGACAAAAAAAAAAAAAAGAAAGAAAAGATAGAATGATAAAGAAAGTAAAGCTCAACTTTACTGAGAGAAAAGACCTAGGAATTTAAATTTGGAAAAGAATGTTTAATAGATCTTACTAACTTATGCCCAGAGAGTCTTCCATCCCAAGCACAAATTCTAAAAAGGCAGCAGATGAAAGAACCTCAGAAGTGAAAACTGAATGTAAACAGTACAGTAAGGGGACCACAGATGACGAAAACCCAAACGGATAAACAAGGTAGTCTCTGAAACTAGGCTGGATACTTGGCAAAGGGTATTACACGTTTTGAGGGGAAGCTGCTTAGATCCCGACTGCTCTTCCTATGCTCTTGAAATTCTCTCTTAACTGCAAGGAGAAACTCATCTACAGAAACTGACCTAGTTTTCAAAGGTAAGGTATCATGTATACCATCAAAAAGGGTATTTAAATGTCTTTGGGAATTCAGAAGCGATTTCTGAAGGGAGTTATTCTGCCCATGATGACTGAAATAATGAGTCATTATTATTGACACCACTGCCTTAAGAAGAATAAAGACCGTGTGCTTTGAAGTTTTTAAGAAAGCATCGCTCTCCATGATTAGTGATGTTACCACAATCCATTCAAATTCTTAACTCATCCACAATGTCCAGTTTAAAAAAGGCAGCATTTCAGGAGTTTCCACTGTAGCTCAGTAGATTAAGAATCCAACTGCAGCAGCTGGGTTGCTGAAGAGGTGTGGGTTCAATCCCCAGCCTAGTGTGGTGGGTTAAAGGATCTGGTGTTGCCCAGCTATGGTGTAAATTTTCAAATTCAAAAAAAAAAAAAAAATACTGTTTAAGTGAGCATTTCAGAATCTCATGTATTTCCCTTGTCTGCTTAAAAAGTTAATATCAAATAGATGTTTCTTTATATTTTGTCAAAGGAAAGAAAGGAATATGTGGGGTGTGCATAGCTGTAGGTTATCATCTTCCTCCTGGTTTCCTACCCTGAGGTCCAAGAATAGGTTTCAGGAAGCCATGACCCCCCTCAACTGTATGCACAACTTAGGTGTGTGCACATTTTTCTGGGGAGAGATCCCTTAGCTTTTATCAAATTCTCAAGTGAGTTCAAGACAATGACCATAGGTTGAATGGTGCAGAATACTCTAAGACCATAAAGCATGATGACAAGCTCTTGCCAGAGGGCCAGAGGAAGTGCCAGTGGGGTTGTCACCAACAAGGACAAGCTAGTGAACCCAAAGGCTGACCCTTCCCACAGTTGAGTCCCCGGTGAGGACCCTGAAGGGACTTAAGGCATGATGTAATGATTATGACTGTAGAAATAAAGCAGATAATGACCATCACCCAGCACTGGAGCACTCTCCAGGCATTTTCTAATTCTAATCATGTTTACTTTTCCATCTATATTTAAAAAGTAGTGTGTTAAGAAGTTCCCATTGTGGCTCAGTAGTAACAAGCCCAACTAGTGTCCATGAGGATGTGGGTTCGATCCCTGGCCTTGCTCAGTGGGTTAAGGATCTGGCATTGCCATGAGCTGTGGTGTAGGTCGTAGACACAGCTTGGATCCTGCATGGCTGTGGCTGTGGTGTAGGCTGGCAGCTGCAGCTCTGATTCGACCCCTAGCCTGGGAACCTCCATATGCCACAGGTGTTACCAAAAATAAATAAATAAGTCAAAAATAAAAAATAAATAAAAGTAGTATATGTTTACTGGGCCCTCACCATCACAAATCTTCTAATTTGACAAAAATTCCATCCATACTGAGGTGAGTCATTTCATAAGGGTGTTCATTCACCTACTTGCACAACAGGGAGCCTGATCCCAGACACTCCCAGCCGTCTACAAATGGTGCCTTCATTGCTGAATAAGATAACGCACCAGTGCCTGGAGATCTTGTCCAGGAAATGACACCCTTGACACCCTCGTTATTGTCACTCCTCTCGATGTATTGCTAAAGCTCAGTACATTTAGCACTGTCTCTCACTCAACCTCAGACTGGGAGAATTCATAAATCATTTTCATGCTCGCAGAGCCGTTGGATTTATAGAACTTATAACTGATTTACCGTGATTATGAACATTTCATTTTATCTCTATTGCTAACGACCTTAGAGAGTGTTCCAAGTTTCTTTACCATAAATATTTGCAGAACTGTTATCTAATAATGGTTTTGGTCAAGGGGGAAAGGCATTCCCAGCAGGAAAGAATGGGTCTCTAACACCTGCTGTTAACTGTTTCTTTTCTAGTAATAAACTTCAGAGAGAGGAGAGAGACTTTGTCGTAGTCATTGCACGGCAACCAAGAGGTGATCATTAAGTATTCATTAAATAATTAATAAGGCCCTAGAATGTTGATAATGCATGGCAGTAATGACCCCACTGATATCACTTTGGAATGCTAATGGTGCCTGATAATGGTAGGAGTCACCAGTTAAAAAACCATCAGTTAGAAAAATACACACAATCTCATAATTTGAGAATCACATTAAAGAAGCTAGTTTCCGGGGAGTTCCCGTCGTGGCGCAGTGGTTAATGAATCCGACCATGAGGTTGCGGGTTCGGTCCCTGCCCTTGCTCAGTGGGTTAACGATCCGGCGTTGCCGTGAGCTGTGGTGTGGGTTGCAGACGCGGCTCGGATCCCGAGTTGCTGTGGCTCTGGTGTAGGCCGGTGGCTACAGCTCCGATTCAACCCCTAGCCTGGGAACCTCCATATGCCGAGGGAGCGGCCCAAGAAATAGCAACAACAACAACAACAACAAAAAAGACAAAAGACAAAAAAAAAAAGCTAGTTTCCAACACATTTTACATGAGGTTACTATTTTGCATATGTGTAATGTACCAAATATTATCTTCCTTTGTGTGTGATTTTAAAAATGGACTGCATTTTTAAATTAAAAATAATTTTTATTGTAGTTCTCATTACAAAAGCAATACATATTACTCACAAATTTTAGCATGATTTTATTTATCCAGGAGATAAACTCTTCTCCAGAGAAATGCATCTCTTGGTTTATACTTATAATAAAAATCAACGAAAAAAAAAAGTGTTCAAAAGAAGTCTACTATGCCTTAACATAATTATTATTCTTTTATATAAGACAGACACCTACATACTGAAATTTTAATTTAAGGTAATACTATGGACATTCAACTTAAATACTCAAACTACCTAAATTTCTATCAAAAAAACAAAACAAAACAAAAACTGACCACACAAATAACCTTACATTCTGATTAAATACATGCAGACACTAATATGGGGACTTAAAAATACCTTACATGGATGAATAAATAACTAAATAAAAACATTATAGGATCATCAAAAGACAGTGTATTTAGATGCAGAAAGAAACCTGCATCACAAGAAACAAAATCATTACAGTACAACATGCTAGGAGCAGCCAGATGAAAATGACTTGCTACAGAGCAGAGACAAGAGCCTTTCTGAAGGCAGCTTTGTGCGTTTAAAACAGGCTCCTGGTTTCTGGATGCTGAACTGCCTGCAGCCCAGCACATCACATCTTAGGTAACAGATCCCTCTATCATCCACAGTATTTAAAAAAAACCATTTGGGAAAAGCTGCATTTCATTTTTTCATGCCACTCACCCTCTTGCCCAGCAAGTGAGCATCTGAATGAAAAGCGGAAAAAAACTTAAGCTAAGGGAGGTGGGGGGCGAATTTTGCTTCTAAGATATTGTATTCTCTGGAGCTTCCATGCCCTCCTTCAGGAGTGGTGACATATTCAAATCACATCTCAGGGATGGATCTGTACGTTTGACAATTACTGATCTAGGGAATAAATAATTATCTGGTTTATCTTTAAGGGAAACCACAGGATGAATGCACTGAGGGCCTGGCTCCCCCACCTCCCCATTCCCCCCAGGATCTGCCTGAGACACCAGTAAACCACCACAGCGACCACCAGCTAAGAGCAGGCATCAGAAGACCAACTGTTCTTGCAGCCCTAGCCACAGCTTTCTTAGAGACCACATCACAGTAGCAGACCCCACAGATGGGCAAGTCTCCCTGAACCTGCTCTGAAGCCGAGAGAATGCCCTGGTAGAGGTGATTTCCAAGGAACCTCCCTTACTTCTTCGCACGATCCTAACGGCACCCTTTTCTCTCCAGCCTGCATTCCCAACCACCAGAGAGGATGACATTAGCCCTCTTGAGCTATGAGAGGCACACAGGAACTAGTTTAAAAAAAAAAAAAAAACTGGTAATTAAAAAATTAACAGTAGCTGCAAAAGAGAACTCAGAAGATCAGGACCCATTTTGGGGAGTCTTGCCATCAGATCCTGCCCTCGAGGGGCCTGGAACGAGGAAAACATCTCTCAACAAAAAGGTTGCTACTGATGCTGCTCTTCCATCACTGCAGAAGAGACATTTTCTGGGACTGAATTTCTCAGATACCCTCCATTCACCTGGTGAATGCGTCTCTTGTTTCCCATATGACCAAACAGAGTGACTGCTAACAAGTCTGTTGTACCCTAGCCTGCACACTTGGAGTGGCTGCAGAGACCAGCTCTGACAGCCCAGAAAAGGCTGGCTGACATTCAGCCCTCTCACTTGGAAGCAATGAACTCTGAAGAGGTGCGTTTGCACAGAAGGCAAAGCAGGGCCAGCTAGGGATACAGTCACAGGTCAGATGTTAAATGCCGAAACAGAACAGGATTGGCCCACTTGGGCCAAACTCAGCAAAGAGATTATCAAAATGAATCAGTTCAGGCTGTGAAAAGTTTTGAGGCACAGGGAAGTTAAGTTTGCCAGCGTCACCAATATTCCCATTAGGCATGTTGGGAAGAAGGGTAGTGAAGCTTCTCCAGGCCTCATTTGGGTGGCCCCGAATGTCCAATCCCCACTTAGCTTCCTGTTCAAGCCCCTGCAGAGCTGACATGCCAAGCTTTTCGGTAGCCCCCAGTCCCCCGGAGAGGTCTGGCCTCAGCCTCCACATCATCAGGAGAGCAATGTGTGGGATGCCGGAGAGGAGAGCCTATGCACAGCCAGCGAGGTCACTGCCTAAGGGCCAGAGAGGAAGAGAAACAAAGCCATTACACGGCTGCCAAATGACAGAGGAAGTTGAGCAGAATCCCCATCCTCCCCACCCCCTCACGCGGCTCCCCACACTCACATCCCCACATCTGCACATGTGCCTGAGCACACTGGGGTAGCACACGCCCCTCTACTCTAGGGGGGTCAGACCAACTCTAATAGCAAAACACCTTCCCAGAGAAAATGACCTTGGGACAAAGCGGGACCAGGCGCTCCTTTTATGGATGATAAGCTATAAAAGATAGGAGGCAGAAGCAGTAGGGAGCTCTGTGGCAAAGGAGAGTAAATAGGCTGCGCCAGCTACGAGACCAGGCCAGATAAGTGACACTGTGGGCAGGGTCTCCATCACTGTAGTTATCCCAGTCCATCCTGCAGAAATCATCAGAGCAGAAATCAACTCCTCCCCAGACACTGGGATCCAACATTTGACCTTGGGAGAAATGCTTCCCCCGAGAATAGTGTATCTCCCACGTTCAATGGGCATCGGAACCACCTGGGCATCCAGTGAAAATGAAGGTTCTGATTCAGCAGGCCTGGGAGGGGGCCCAAGAATCTGCATGTCTAATGAGCTCCTGGTCCTTGTTAAGGTAACAAGGAATGCAGCATGAGAAGAGTGACACAATTCCACTTGTATGTCCTATCCCACAAGTAGTTAAATGTCATTTTATCCCACTGGCTATAATCTCTTTAGAAACAGGCAGGTTATATCTTAGAAGGAAGTGCCCCCTAAATTCTAAGCCATCACCAAAGTTTTTCTTTACAACAAATAATGAATTCCATGTTGCAAGTGGGAGTCATAGCACAATGTGATTAAAGGCAATTTTAATTCTTGCAGAGGCTCCAAAAAGTACATACAACTAAGTTCAGGTGCCTTCCATTATGTCCTTCCCATCTTCCCCAGCAGGTGGTGGAAGAGAGCTGTGCTGCCACCAAGGACCCCAGTCACTGTGTAGACAGGGTTTTGCTCCCTGGAGGCTCAATCACTGAGCAGCCTGAGGCAAAGTTTTGGAGGGTGACGGAATGGGTGGAGAACACAGCCCAAAATTAAAAATAAAAAACCCAGAAGCCTTCTGAAAGATTCAAGTTACTCAACAATTTTATTTACCCATTCTACACACGCACACGCAAAAACACATTTCAAATACAGTTATACACCTTATATGGATCCGAGTGATAAATTTTGACATCAGCGTCACCAGTTTAAATTAGAATGCTGCTAAGGACTTACATTCCTTCTTTCAACAGAGCTGTGCCTAGGAAACCAGCAGTACAGCCCTACTGCTTGAGTTCCCAGTTCAGTCCATTCCATTTAACCCAGGGGTGCTGGGCCCACTCCCAACCCTTCCAAAGGACACAGGTGACGACCACTCCTATGCTTTTGCCACAGCAAAACTATCACCGTACCAGAATGAGTTGATCTTGTTACTTCAACATAAGGAAAAAAAAAAGGATACAAGCAATTCAGATACAAAACACGTGGAGTAGGTAAATATTGGTGACAGGTCCCCAATGAAAAGTTTACTGAAAAGAATACTTTTGCCAACAGAATCCATTTTTTAATGCAACTCCCTTTTCATTTTTATTTATTAGATTATGACTAAGAACCCAATAGATGGCAGATGAAAAACAGCAGCATTGTCCAAGGGAATGCTACAGTCTATAGCAGGAAAGATGGCAACACCGAAGGCTCCGAAAGTGAAGTCCTGCCCAGACGTAGGGGAATGGATGGGGGGGGGGGGGGGGGCGGGGGGACTTCAAGTAGTGCTAACAATGTCTGGCTCTGGGCAGGCACTTCCTTAGCTGAGTTTACTAAATACCTTACCAGGGATGTGCAACTTTCATGTTCTACAAAGTGATTAGAATCTGGCTACTACTCTAAAACAAATGTCTATTAAAAACTCAGAGTGTCCAGGACTTTCCTCTAAAGAAAATATGTGGAGTGGTTATTTCCCTTCCTTGGAGGACACATGCCATAGATGGAGAATTACAGTAACATACATACAGTATCAACTGGCACCATCAGAAAACAGTTAGACTGTCAGCTTAGACTCTGTCAGTAGTCAGCAAAGGAACCCTACCAGAACCTGTGAGGCAGTGTGGGGACCCTTCTACAGTCTCTCAGGCCATCAGCACACACGTGCTTCTAGACAGTGTTCTGGACACAGTGAGTCTAAATTAAATTCCTAGACCTACTTCTGAGGCCTGTGTCACCTCGATGGGAGGTCAGAAATCAAGCCTCTCAATGTTGTAACCAGATGCGATTGTGAATCCAATTAAAATTAAAATATTTAGGAGTTCCGCTGTGGTGCAGTGGAAATGAATCCAACTAGTAACCATGAGGTGGCGGGTTTGATCCTGGCCTCACTCAGTGGGTTAAGGATCCAGTGTTGCAGTGAGCTGTAGTGTAGTTCTCAGACGCGGTTCAGATCCTGCATTGCTGTCTGTGGTGTAGGCCAGCGGCTATAGCTCCGATTCGACCCCAAACCTGGGAACCTCCATATACCACAGGTGTGGCCCTAAAAAACAAAAAAATAATAATAAAATAAAATATTTAATTTAAATTAAAACATGTTAAAAGACAAGTCAAAATGTACACTGGAAAAACCTGCGTGAAGTTATCTGGAAAACAAACAGAATGTGGCTTCTGGGCTTAACAAAGACAATGGAATGTGCCTAAGACAATATAACCCAGATAGAATTCTCTCAGTTGGTAGACGCTGCTTCCCCTGTCCTCTGGCAACCCCAAGCAGCAGTGAATGTCTCCGGAACTCAGACCTCCTAATCACAGAGACACCATAAGATGGATTTAATTCCAAAGAGCTATATCATGTTTCTTCAAAATGCCAGGGCCTCTGAAGATCAAATGTGGGTTGCAAAGAGGAACACCCAGAACCTCATAGTAAATACTTAACCATTCAGTCTAGGAATATAAATATCTTGTATTCCTAATCCTAACTTCTCAGGGCAGAGTGGGGGCACTGGGTGGAATGACCAAAAAACCACAATAAAAAGACAAAAACCAGAGATAAGGATATAGGGCAGACCCCTAGCATAAGTATGTTTCCTAAAAGATTTTCTTATTCTACTTTCCAAATGAATGCAAAACAATCTCCTTACCAAAACAAAAGCAAAGACAGTACAGATCATAAGAGCTAAATTCCAATTTAAGGATTAAGAGATAGGAAGAAAAGCTAGTTCTTTAAATCTGATTTAGATCCCCCTTTGTAGTCTGCCATGGAATTCCTCATTCAGTTTTACTTCTTTTGGGGTTTTTTTTTGTCTTTTTAGGGCCACACCTGAGGCACATGGAGGTTCCCAGGCTAGGGGCCAAATCTGAGCTGTAGCCGCAGGCCTACACCACAGCCACAGCAATGCCAGATCCAAGCCGCGTCTGTGAGCTGCACCACAGCTCACAGCAATGCCGGATCCTTAACCTATGGAATGAGGCCAGGGATCGAACCTGCATCCTCATGGATACTACTAGTCAGATTCATTTCTGCTAAATCACGACAGGAACTTTTTTTTTTTTTTAACAGCAGTACCTGCAGCATACTGAAGTTCCCAGGCTAGGGGTCGAATCAGAGGCCCACACCACAGCCATGGCAACACTGGATCTGAGCTGCATCTGTGACTTACGCCCCAGCTTGCTGCAGTGCTACATCCTTAATCCACTGAGTGAGGCCAGGGATCGAATTTGCATCCTCAGAGAGACAATGTTGGGTCCTTAACCCGCTGAGCCACACGGGAACTCCCTCATTCAGTTTTAAAACCAGAAAAAGAGAATCGAATATAGGGTGATTTTTTTTCTTTCCCCATGTTCTACCAAAAGATCAAATGCTAAAGCCTTTACCTATTTCTCCCATAACACAATTGAAAGCCTCAGCAAAAGGTATTCTGGAGTTCAGCCTTTCTTGGCAGGATGTGTGAGAGAAACATAATCATGGTAACATGTATATATTACCAATAATCATTCACATTAGAAGAAGGGGAAAGAGGACAGGAAAGAAAAACAGGGAACAGGACTTCTCCATGTACAGTAAGGGCTCTATTCCATTCTATGTTCTCCTGGCTTCTCCCTGCTGAAACTTCTCTGGAGGGATCCTCCTCTAAAAACCAAAGGATGCTCAAATGCCTGGCTGTTGTCATGTTCTAATTTCTCATGTCCTATCTGAGAACAGTAAGACCACCTCAGGCTCCTCTTCTGGAGGAAGCAAACTAGCACATGAGGACAGTGGAAAACTACCAGGAGGCTAAGAGCCCAAATGACCATCCCAGTGCCCTGCGTCTAGAGCTGGAGGTTTTAACAGGGTAACACAATGCTAGTTTGTTAGAGAATTCTCCTCTTCCTAAGAGTACGTACAGCCCAAAGCCAAAGTCTTGGATCAAAATGCTCCTTCTCATGCATTAGCTCTGAGTAGCTCTCACCTCACAGCAAGAGAAGAGCCCATGTGGGCTTAAGATGCCACCAAGCCAAGCAAAGCTAGACAAAGCAATCTTGTTAAAGGGCCACACACACACCTTCTAGACCACATCACTCTGGGGGGCAGTCCTGCCTCCCAAATCTTTTAGTCTCATATTCACAGGACAAGAGAAAAGTCAGAAGGAATCTGTACTCCAACACCCCCATTTACAGATTTAGTGTGTTGCTTTTTCAAAAATGTTCACTTATTAGACATTAGATGCCCTTTCTCTGAAATAATCTTCTTCATGGCAAGGACCTTTTCTCCTGAAACTCTATCTACCTTTCCCCACCACCTCACCCAGGCTAAAGCCCCACAAACAAGGACCCTGAGTACACACTATGTGATGGCTAAGCAGGAATCAGAGGTTACTTTATGTCTGGAAGTAATCTGAAGCAGAATCTAGGTAAGTGGCCTTTGAAAACTGGCCGTGATGACCTACTCAGGATGTAGGAATAAAGGATTCAGGGTCACAAGCCAGCACCCTGTGAAGATAACCTTTGTCATCCTATCAGTTTTATCTCTGTAGCCCTCTCCAGGGTGCTTAAAATTCTCAGCTGTTACCCTGGGACATTTGTTTCACGTAGTGATTTGTTCCCCATCACCCTGCAATGTAAAGGGTTAAAGCAGGACCTGGAACCTTGAATAGAACCCTCTAAAACACAGCAGGCTGCCTCTGAGGCAGGGTGTTGCCTGAAGTAACTAGGAGGGGGTTACTTCACTCGATGCTGTGATCTGTTCACATGCCTAACTCCAGGGAATTGTCCCTTTCAGAACCGTAAGGAATTCAGAATCCCTAGGTCGAGGCTTTGTCTAAGGAAATACTGCCCCTATGTTTCTCCATCCAACTTCATAAAATGGGGCTCTTACCTGGAGTTATGTTTCGGAATTATCAGAGAAGCTTTTTAAACACACACACATCTGGACCCCAACCCCTGAGATTGAGTCAGAATTAAGTCTGAAGTGGACTTAGCCAGAGGTCACTGGCTTTGACAGGAAAGTTCCCAGGGATGGCAAAGAAGCTGGGAGCCACTGGAGAAGAGGTAGGACTGCCCTCCAGGAGCCCAGCAGGACCTAGAGACCACCCTACGCTCCTCAGCCTCACCCCTCCTCCAAAGACCTATGTCTGAAAAATAAAAGCGAAGATACTTCCCACAGACGGAGAGCCAGCTTCCCCTGGGGCATCAAAGACTTAGGATCATTTCTCATGAAAAGAGGCAAGAACTCTCACCCTAGGGAGGGGAAAAGCAAGGCTTCCCCCATCCAGACCCATTTGCCCACTGCAGAGAGCATCCACGGAGCCAGCCTTCCCTCCCACCCACCGCCCCCTCCCTCCTAGACAGACACACAGTGACAACGCCATGCATCACACGAGGCAACCCGACAGGGACATGAGAGAGAGGGAAGACAGCAGGCAGGTAAGGACTGTGAGTAAAGCACACCTTGAAGAGGCAAAGGTGAAGGGAAAATGGGCTTCTGTGCCCCTCCACCCTGCCCCCACAAGAACATTAGTGAGTTTAGATATTGTGAGAACCACAGCATGCTGAGCCTCAGCCCCAGCTCTGCCAATCACCCCAGGAGAGTGGATCTCTTTTCCTCCTCCTCCAGACCACCCCAACTGACGACCTGCCCTAAAAAATACCCAACTCACCAAGCTGGCCCCTGGAGGTGGGGGGAGGGGGTGTAGACATTTCACACTATAGACTAGCTAGGTTGGTCTGAAAAAACACGACTTCAAGTTCTCTGTTAAGATTCATGGTGGGAGGCTGGGGGGTGGGGTGGGAGTGGGGGTTGGAAGTTAAATGACTCCTTGGTGATTAGTGACAAGGGCAGGAGGCTAGGGCTGGAGGGAAACACACGGTTACACCACCGGAATGCTGACTTGGGTCTTCGGCTGGTCGGCCCCTTCTTGCATGTCCAGGGCACGAAGAGGGCTGAGGGGCTTGAGGGGCCGGCTCCCAACACTGTAATTTCTTGGACGCCTTATTGTATTCGAACTGGACAGAGGCGTAAAGCTGTTCCTTCTCATCCTTACAGGGGTTTGGTTCTTGGGGAGGTTGTTCTGATTGGAAATGAGGGACACCACACAAATGAAAGCCAAGCCAAAAAGCTCACTCATACAGGTTAAATAATGCTTGTAACCACAACGGGCTTCCCCGTTTCTGCCCCTCGGCAGATGGGGGTCTCTCCTAAGACCTGGGCCATGGCCTGGTCCCCGACCCAGGGACGCTAACGGGCTAGAGTGGGAGAAGCTCCTGGAGCATCGTACTCAAAGGAGGAAAGAGACCCATAGACAGGAAGGGGCTTATTGAAGATCACAGATTACCTGGACAGACTTAGGAACAAACCTACACCTTCTGACCCCACCTTACAGACACCTCTGGATCCTACTTTCTAAAGGGAGTGCTTTCTGGGGGAAACATCTGCATTTCACTTCAGCCAAACACTCTCTGTGTTTTGTTAGATTTCCAAGAGCCAATTTTCAAGGTTAAGACTCATGAAAGAGATAACTCATTTTTAAAAAGAACAATTCCAACATCTCTTCCCTCTGAAAGTCAGCAGGCTACATCCAGGACATGCGCTCTGGAGCTGTCGTCCTTTGGTACATAAAAGAAACCCTAGGCTCCTGACACCAAAGGTCCAGAGACTCAAGGTGGCGGGGAACCTGCATGTCATCCGTGGGAAAATACTTACAGTTGGCTTGTCCCGGTGAGTGTTCACAGCCTCCACATTGAGTTTAATTGTTTCTACTTTGCACCCTGAGAAAAGAGAGGAATGTGGAGAGGCCGTGAGGAAAAAAGCTCAAGGAAAAATTCCTTCGTTTCGGTATGGTCCTAAGAGAATGCATAATACATCCCTTCCATTAAAAATGGAAGGTGTTGGAGTTCCCGTTATGGCGCAGTGGTTAACGAATCTGACTAGGAACCATGAGGTTGCAGGTTCGATCCCTGGCCTCGCTCAGTAGGTTAAGGATCCGGCGTTGCCATGAGCTGTGGTGTAGGTGGCAGATGCAGCTCGGATCCCTCATTGCTGTGGCTGTGGCGCAGGCCGGTGGCTGCGGCTCTAATTAGACCCTCTAGACTGGGAGTCTCCATAAGCCATGGGAGTTGCCCTAGAAATGGCAAAAAGGCAAAAAAAAAAAAAAAAAAAGAAAGGTGCTGATGGAACTCCCCTGATATATAAGGGGGATGAAGCAGAACTTCGAGACAAACTTCAGAGAAAATTCAAAAATCCTGACCCTCTTTAATCCCCACCTCCTGCCCAGCTCCTAAGCTCATAGTTACCGTAGGCCACAGGAGTGAGTTTGAAGATGGTGTGGAGAGGACACCTCAGGTATGGCAGCTCATCTGAAAGCAGAAAGACCAGGTGCAGGACGTCTCAGTATTGGGAAGCAAGGTCAGGTTGGTGGAAGAGAGAATCTAAGGAGCTCAAGGGTCTTCTTTACCCTGACATGGAGTTGCACGACTCCTCCTCTAAGCCCCAAATGACTGTCAACATAGCCTCTAAGCTCCTGAGTGGCTAAGGAAGGAAGGAAGTCCTTCCTTGCAGGCAAGACGGAAGGAAGTGCCAGGGCCAGGGCCAGGGCCCCACAGAAGGGGAAGGCGGTGGTATAGCTGGGTTCACCAAAGGTCAACCTGCCGGCTTCCCAGCAGCTCAGGTGGGTCAGGGAGGGAGGGGGAGGATCAGGGGGGAGAGCAGCACTTCCTGACTGCTGACTGCTCTACCCAGAAACCGCCTACCCCGCATCCAAAGGATGAAGATGCTTCCAAGACACCACCCTTCTTGTCGCCAAAGCAACAGGCTGAGAACGTTCAGCCACTTTTCTAATGCTGCCAGGAGTGTTAGCTCAACGCTGGCCCTTTAGCCAGGCAGGATCAAGAGCTGCAGCAGCCGCCGCTCCCCACTGGGGGCTTTTGTACCAGCAGAGTAAACTCAGCAAGGAGTTGGCCCAGTGGCTGCTGGGAGCCCCAGACTGCTGCCTGGAGAATGTACTCCGACTGGTGTGGAAGAGGGGGGGTCTGGTTGCCAGGGATCCTGGGGCCTTCCCAAGTCCAGCCCCCGCCCTGTGGATGTGTCCCCAGCCCCTCCATCCAATGGCACCTGCACCCTTATCCAAGAAGTAGGCCAGGAGGCAGCGCATGACAGCCTGGTGGGAGATGACGAGGACATTGCCCTGGCGCTCCAGCTCCATGATGACAGGCTCCAGCCGCTGCACCAGGTCCTGGTAGGACTGTGGGGGAAGTGAGGCGGGCTGGTAGGAGGCCAGGCGCAAGCTGGCAGCCAAGTGAGTATCTGCATCCAGAGTTAAGAGGCCATTTCTCCTTTCTCCCCAGCTGGCTTTCCTCCTCAAGGTTCTGCGACTTCATGTCGCCTGCTAACTAACCCCCAGCCCTGGGATCTCCTGAGAATATGCGGAACTTTAGAGAGCAACGTTCGGTCTGAGAAAACTGCAGGTCAAGAAGAGAAAATCTGAATGGCAGCCTCTGGGGGTTTTTTTTCTCCCCACAGAATAGGCAGAGTGTAAGGCAACAAAAGTTCCTAGAGATTTCCTAGACTCCTGCCGTTCTGGGTTTCTTTGGCTGTGCCCGCAGCATATAAAAGTTTCCAGGCCAGGGACTGAACTCATGCCACAGCAGCAACCTGAGCTGTTGCAGTGACAACACCGGATCGCTAACCTGCTGCACCATAAGGAAGTTTCTGTTCTGTTTTATTTACCTTTGCCTCACATATACCTCGACTAAGGCCACTGAGACCAGAAAGCAGCCTTAAACACCAAAGATGACAGGAATATCATTCATATCCCATATATGTATTTGGTCCCTATACCAGTTTGGGTGGGGGTGGGATGGAGGGAGTGGAATGAAAAGAGAAGTAACAAAGACTGTCTTGATTCTACAACATACTCAACAACAGAGGCTATCCTGTCACCCTTTTCGCTGGAGGTCTTAACAAATCAATGAGGCATTTGACTGCCGGAGCTGAATTAAACACAGCAGGACCCAAAGGTAGGAAGAGAAACTAAATGATGCTTTGGGTACCTTTTCTAGGTCCCCCGAATCACATTCAATCCTTCCCCCACATTAAAGCTAAGCCCCCAGCAAAGGGCGGGGCAGTCACCTGACATGACGGGCATCTTACCTCCCCTCCAGGGTACCGATACAGGTATTTCTCTTCATCCCGAAGCGCAAACTCATCTGGGTACTGCTCCTCGATCTCCGCGTAGGTCATCTCCTCGCACACACCCTGCAGAAGCCACACAGCTGGAGGAGGTGAATGGACCCAGACAGCCCCCTCTCCCCCGCAAGGATCAGGTGACCCCGAAGAACCATAGCTTCTAAGTGCCAAGAGCTGTGCCACTGCAGGAGGAGGCAGCGTCTCTAGCTTTAGCTGCCATGTTCTCCTACTGCCGTGGGGAATTTAAGGGTTTAGAAAAGTCAGGATGAAAGGAAAAAGGAAAAGCAGGGAAGGGAAGGAAACTGAAGGCAACCAGAGAATTCCTACAGAAGACATAAAAGGGTACAGAGGACGGAAAGAAAAAGAAACGCCTACGTCTGTGCTCAAGGAGAAAGCAAGCCAAGAACAAATTCGGGAAGGGCTTTTCCAGAAAAACTGATCGAAGGACCGTAGCAGGAATTTAAAAAGTGAGTTGTCAGCCGTTTCTTTTCTCCCAGGTGGAACGTATATGAAGGAACCAAAAGAAGTGTCACTCTCCCCAGGTGCCAGGGGCTAGGTCAAACATTGGTTTGGGTCCCATCATTGGCACGGGTGTGTCAAGCAGGTAGGAAGCCCTGATTGGGGGCACAGTTGTTCCCACTTCCTCCCCAAACCAGCCATAGATTCAGCTTCCTCAAAGTTTTTTGTTTTTTGGGTTTTTTTGTCTTTTTAGGACCGCACCTGCGGCATATGGACATTCCCAGGCTAGGGGTCTAAAGGAGCTACAAATGCCAGCCTTTGCCACAGCACAGCAATACCAGATCCGAGCCGAGTGTGCGACCTACACCACAGCTCATGGCAACGCCAGATTCTTAACCCACTGAGCAAGGCCAGAGATTGAACCTGCGTCCTATGGATGCTAGTCAGATTCTTTTCCACTGAGCCAGGACTGGAACTCTGTTCCTCAAAATTTCTACCTGGTGGTTCTAGTGTTCTAGATAAAAATGCCCCACATGGTGACTTTGGAGCATTCCTGCCCAATGAGGAGACCTTTGCTGGCTTTTAGCCATCAGAGCGTCCTACTCACAGCATCAATCTCATTCAGAATCTTCCACTGCTCATAGGTCACCCCCAGAGATTCAGCGGTCTGGATAGTCCTCTTCAACTGGCTCGTCCACACTTTGAGATCTGCTATCTCCTGTTCCTCCAGAAACTTCCTTAGAGCCTGGGCAAACTGGGGGTGTGCAACAAAAATGTTAGAAGGAGAGAAAACACATACACACACTCCCCGAGGACGCTAACTCAGCATGTATGACCCCGGTCAAACTCTGAAAGGTGCGCGCCATAGTTAAAATAAACCTAGGAGGAAATGAACTTTAACCGGAGCACCCTGTACTATGCTAAGCATACAGGCTGAGCCCAATAAATAATATCTGATGGATGAACGATCACAGCAGAAAGGATTCCAAATTAGGCACCCTTCGATGCAGGGCTGGAATCAGTGTGCAGGGAAACTCTTTTCACTTGTTTGATTATCTGAAAGCACAGCCTAAGCCCCAGTGGGATTCAGAAGTAAGGAGATAAGAGGGCTGACCTCCACCCTGCCCTTCTAACTCTAAGCCTGGGAAATCCAGTCCACTGGACGATGACTCACCTGCTTTCCCCGAACCGAGAGCCCTGAGTCACCCCCAATCTTCCCCAGGAGATTGAACTCGCTCTCTCCGTGCCGGCACAGGTAAATGGTGCGGGGCTGGACGTGGATATTCATGAGGTAGTAGACGATCTTGCTCTGGATGTAGTCCTGGACTTTGTTCACCAGAAATCGCTGGCCCACATTTATCACCTTGATGAAAGAAAGATCCCTGGGGCAGAGCAGGGGGGAAAAAAAAAAATCCCCTGGCGATGAAAAGGTGAGGATGACAGGAGGAGGGGAAAGGACGGGCGTGGTGAGTTCCTCAAGGGCTCCCAGCAACTCCACCGCCTCTCCTGCCACGCCCCACCCACACTGAAGGAACCAAGAGATGGGTCACTTTTCAGAACCAAGACGTGCCACATCCTCAGAGCCTACACCATGGATACGTATGGTAAACAGAATTCAGGCTTTCCCATGGGGGACAGAATGGGAATGGACCACCTGAAGGTGTCGCCAACCCTGAAGTTTGGTGAGAAGCACAGCACCCATCTGAGATGGTCAAGACAGAGTCAGAGGACAGTGTCCACCAGCAGGGAGGGGAGAAGAGGGGGCAGAACCACAGACAGAGGTCTCTGCGCATGCTCTGTGACCACCTGTTGAGCCTCTCTCAAAAGCACTCACACAGACTGTTCCGTTGGAGGCCAGAACAGGAGATAAAATTTTTCTCATTATAAAAACAATGTGCTTATTCTTAAAAATGTTAAGAAAAAACGATGATAGATAAAAATCACCCATAACCCTACCACCAGAGGTAATATCTATAAACACACACACACACATACACACACACACACACTCTGTTTTTCTTTTTTGTCTTGTTTTTCAGGGGGTGTTTTGGTTTGGTGGTGTTTTTATGGCCAAATCCGCGATGTATGGAGGTTCCTAAGGCTAAGGGTCGAATCAGCGCTGTCGCTGCCAGCCTACACCACAGCCATAGCAACTCGGGATCTGTGCCACGTCTGCAACCTACACCACAGCTCACGGCAACGCCAGATCCTTAACCCACTGAGCGAGGCCAGGGATCGGACCCGGTCCTCATGGATACTAGTCAGGTTCATTAACCGCTGAGACACAACAGGAACTCCTAGAATGTTTTTCTATGTAGGGCTTTGGGCTAACTGAAGAACATGCTATTATGCCATTTCGAGGGCAGTGGTTTTCAACTTCTGTACTAAGGAACACCTCCAGACACTAACATTCTGGGCGACACACCTGAAGGAGCTGAAAGACTCAAAACATCAAGCATCACGGAAGCAGTTTAACAGTGGGCTATTGCACAACATCTTGCCATTTGCTTGGCTGCAGGATTTTACTGGCACTTGAACAGAGCTGTTATCTGCTCTGGCTGCATGCTTTTTCAAAGGCCACCTTCTCGCAGGTCTCCCTGTCCACACATCATTCCTCAACGTGGACTTGTCATTTCGTTATGGCTCTTACCACTCACACACATCAAGTTAACCTGTGCTCTATACCACACTGCTGATAGGCACGGCCACAGTAAGTAATACACCAAAAAAAAATGTGTATATGTATTACATACATATATACAAAAATGTACAACATATGATGCTTTATATATGCTATATTTGCATATATGTTATTTACATATGCAACATACATGTATTATACATGTAATGTATTTGTATATATATATACACACACACACAATAAACTTCAAAAATTAATCAAACACTGATGACATCTCTAAGGGGTGTCCTACAACACCAAAGCCACTGATCTAGGAGTTCCCACTGCGGCTCAGCGGGTTAAGGACCTGACATGGTCTCTGTGAGGATGCTGGTTTGATCCTTGGCCCCTCTCTGTGGGCTAAGGATCCCGTGTTGCTTCAAGCTGCAGTGTAGGTTGCAGATGCGGCTCGGATCTGGCATTGTTGTGGCCATGGTGCAGGCCAGCAGCTGCAGCTCTGATTCAACCCCTGGCCCAGGAACTTTCATGTGCTGCAGGTGCAGCCTGAAAAAAAACAAAACCAAACAAGACCAAAAGAAACACTGCTCTTGAGCAGTGGTTCTCAATCAGGGGTGATTTTGCTCTCCGGGGAACATTTGGCCATGTGTGTAAACATTTTCGACTGCCCCAGCTTGGGAGTGCTACTGGTATCTAGCGGGCAGAGGTCAGGGATGCTGGTAAACATTCCATAGCGTACAGGACATCCCCTACCAGAGAATTATCCAGTTCAAATTGTCGATCATGCTGAGGTTGAGAAATCCATGCTCCAGAGGACAGACAAGAAGAACTTAAGATAGGAGTTCCCGTTGTGGCGCAGTGGTTAATGAATCCGACTAGGAACCCATGAGGTTGCGGGTTCAATCCCTGGCCTTGCCCAGTGGGTTAAGGATCCGGTGTTGCCATGAGCTGGGGTGTAGATCACAGACGTGGCTCAGATCCTGAGCTGCTGTAGCTCTGGCGTAGGCCGGTGGTTACAGCTCCAATTAGACCCCTAGCCTGGGAACCTCCATATGCCATGGGAGCGGCCCTAGAAAAGGCAAAAAGACAAAAAAAAAAAAAAGAAGAAGAACTTGAGATAAAAAAACACTCCAGTGTTTAAGTACAAGATTCGAGCCATACAGAGGCCACGAATCCATATCTTGCTTCCCCGGAATGATGTAAACATAGGTCTGGATGGTCAGAGGGAAGTCTGGGGACACAGGCAGAAAGGCTCTTTTCTCAAAGGAGACCCCTGCCTCAGGCCCGTCAAACCTTGGCCTTTGACCTTACTTGTCATAGTTGTCTGGGTCAAGGGGTTGATAGGTGACCTTGTAGCACTCAATTCTCTTTAGGAAGTCCTCCATCACATTCTCCCTGTTCCTTTCAGGGTAGTCAGGACTCGACACCTTTACCTCCTGGAATCACAGGAAGAGCGGGGCCTATTCAGAAGTCTGCCCTGAACGGCCCTCCTGCAAACAGCCACTGCTAAATAAAGAAAAGGAAGTCCATAGAAGTGGACTTTCACTGGAGCCTTGGCACTCCCCATTCACTGAGCACTCCCTCCCTGTCCTGTGACCCTGGCAACCAAGAAGGGAAAGACAACTGGGGAGTCATGTGCCTGCCCTTGGCTGAAAGACAAAGGCAGACACATAGCTGAAGCTGCTCCTGGGCCCCAATCCCTTTCTGTACCTTCCTGGGAAAACAGAATGGGATTCAGTCTCTCCTCATGACCGCTCAGAACAGGGGGCTTGATCTAATGCATGGCCAACGTGGACCAGACACCTCTTTGCAAGTCCCCACGCTGCAGGGAGAGCGCCCCCATGATACAACGCACAATGTCTACTCAGCACAGCACAGCACAACCATCCGATGGGCACTGGCATAAGCTGTGCCCACACAGGGCATGAGGCTCTTGGTGTGTGGAACACTGACCTGAATATCAGAGCACTGGTGGGCAGAGGACCTTCCTATAAAGCGGCCCTGACAGATAATGAAGAGTCTGGTCTATTTTAAGAACACACCTAGGTCTCAGCAGCCAGCTGATACTCAGAACCCAGGGCCAGGACCTCTACGCAACAGCTAACTCTTCCTTTTTTCCTCAAAGAGCATGGACGTGCAAAAGGGTGTTCTGGCCGCGCAAAAAGACCACCCTGTGTTGTTAAACACGTCTCTTTCTTTCTTCCCTTAGCTAGCTGACTGTCCCCCAACTCCACCTCCCAAGACACACACACACACAAGGAGCTAAGGGTAGAAGAGGTGGTGGCATGTAGGGCTGTCACCTACCAGGATGTTGGCAGCAATGACATCAGGATCATCGCAGACAGATTCCACAAAGAACACCTGGCCGGGGAGAGAAGGCAGTGATGGATGAGTCAAAGATGGCACTTGCCAAAAAGAATAAATGAAAGGAAAAAAAAAAAAGGAGAGAGAGAGAGAGAGGGAAAAAAAAGAAAAAAACAATAAAAAATAAAATAAAAAATAAAGAAAGATGGCACACACCAATCCCTAACCCATCCCAGCTACCACAATCCCCCAGGATTTTCTTTCATCAAAGTGGCCTTCAAGGCCTCTTCTTTTCAAAATGGCTCTTACCACATCCCCGGGGCCTCATACACACAGGCTAAGGGTCTGAGAAAGGACCTGAGAGAAAACACTCGAGGACTGGAGGTAATGCACCAAGAGGAGGGAGTCGGATGTCCAGTCCCGGCCTCAACCACCAGTCAAATGGAGTCACCTGTCCCTCCTAACTCCCTGCCTCCAGGTCCTCTGCTCCTCAGAGGCAGATCCTACCTTGAAGGAATTCTCCTCAGCGAAGTTCAAAATCAAGTCCCTCCTCTCTCGAGTGGTATTGGTAGCATCGAACACCTAGGAAGAGAGCCCATGGGGTAGGGGAGTGGGGACCCACCGAGCAACGAAATCCCTCCAAGGCCGGCCCAGTGTGGGGCTGCGCAGCCAGGCTGTTGAAAGGATAGAGACCGAGATGGGGAAGGGACTGGGAAGGCTTACCGCAATCTGCCCGTTGTCCTCGGTGAGATACGCCTTAACGTCTTCCAGTGCCACCAGGGCGCACTGTCTGCCGTGAAAGCAGAGGGAATCAGCCAGAGGACTGGGGCAAGGCCAGGCTCAGGCAGAGCCAGAGACACCAACAGCCGGGGTGCACAGGAGTCACGCCCCTTCCCGTTTCATTCCCCCCCACCGGTTAAAAATCTTCCCTAACTAGTCCTTTCAACTCCCCTGCTGGGATGTTTCTACCTTTCCCTATCTTCCTTCTTCCCCTGCCCCACACAGGCTGAGCCGACAAACACACACGCCACTTGCTGAGCCCTCTTCTTCTACCTACCCCAGCCCACAGTGACCTGCCCTGAAGATAATTTGCACTTAGATCCCCACAGGAGATTCACTGTCATGGGAAAACCAAGCCCCATCACATCCGGTCTCATGAGGGCCAAGAAAGAGCCAGCCTGGAGGTCAGGCCTGAGCAGACTCACTTGCGGATCTTCATGGCCTCCTCGTTGTCGTGCCGGAAGAAGTCGTAGGACTTATAGGACTTGACCGCTTCACGCCGATACACCCCAAGGTTAAACACTGCAGAGACACCCACACCCTTCAGCAGTGAAACAATGGCATGTTCCAAAGGAGACTTCTTGATCTAATGTCAGAGTGGCCAAATGGATAAAAAAAAAGTACCATGGTATGTTGGGAACACCAGATTAAGCATCGGGTTAAGTTCGAGTTCTGACTTAAGAGACTTTGGACAAGTCTGAAATTGTCTGAGTTTCCATTTCCTCAGCCGCTTTGGCTCTTCCCCAGGGGCATTGCGAGGATTAGAAAAGATGATGTTGGAGTTCCCATCATGGCGCAGCAGAAACAAATCCGATTAGGAACCATGAGGTTGCAGGTTCAATCCCTGCCCTCACTCAGTGGGTTAAGGATCTGGCGCTGCTGTGAGCTGTGGTGTAGGTTGAAGATGCGGCTCGGATCCCACGTTGCTGTGGCTCTGGCTGTGGCTGTGGCGCAGGCAAACAGCTGTAGCTCCAATTAGACCCCTAGCCTGGGAACCACCATATGCCACGGGTGTGGCCCTAAAACAAAAAAAATAAAAGGAAAGAAAAGATGGTGTAGATATAAGGACTTTGGAAGTGTAAAGCCATATACTTATTTAACTCTTAAGACTCTTATCAAAGGCATTGCCTCTAAACTAGGCCAATCTAGCCAGGCCATGAGGAACAGGTGTATGGACAGGGAATGAATCCAGGAAACCAGGAAGCAGCCGCTACTGCTGCCAGGACCACCCTGTAATCCTAATGCCGGGGAAAAGAAGTCTTCCCAGAGGCCTATGCCCAGGAACTGATCATTTCCTTTCCCAAGGAAGGAATGACTACACCTACCTTTGGTGGGCACCCCAATCCAGTTGAGGTAGCGTGTGAGTTTCTTGGACACGTAGGTTTTGCCCCGGGCCGGTAAGCCAATCATAACGATGAGGGTCGGGGAATTGGTCATGTAGGACGCCCACGCTAGAAGGACAGGGAACAAAACAGAACTAAGTGATGAGGGGCCGAGTAAGGTTTGCACCCTGGGCTTGGAACTTCATGGTCACAGTCTGGTTTGATCTTCATACGCCTCAGTGAGGCAAGTGTCCAGGAGGACTGAGAAGGCAAACCGAGGAGAGGCTGGGTGAACCTCCTCAAACAGAGTCAAAGAGTCATGTCGGGAGTTCCCGTTGTGGCGCAGTGGTTAACGAATCCGACTAGGAACCATGAGGTTGCGGGTTCGATCCCTGGCCTTGCTCAGTGGGTTAAGGATCTGGCATTGCCGTGAGCTGTGGTGTAGGTTGCAGACGCGGCTCAGATCCCACGTTGCTGTGGCGGCTACAGCTCCAATTGGACCCCTAGCCTGGGAACCTCCACATGCCGCGGGAAGCAGCCCTAGAAAAGGCAAAAAGACACACACACACACACACACACACACACACACACACACACACAGAGTCGTGTCGACTTCCAGAAAGTACCCCAAAACTAAGACATGTCTTTCCCACTTGTGCAAGGTCTTCAGAGAGGTTCAAAAAGTGGAAATGAAAAAGAAGTAACGAGGATTAGAAAGACAGTAATCATAATACCTTCCTTAGCATGAGGATGTCTAGTAACACGAAAGTGATGTAGCCACGAAGGAAGGTCTTGTGTCTGGCGAGATCCTACCAGGGCAGACCTGAGCTGGCTCCTCTAACAGGTCCAATAGCGTTTCTATCCTGAGGATCCCATCTAGCCCCTCAGAGCCACAGGCAAGAGTTTTCTTGCTCACGGAAAAAAGAGCCTGGCCTCAGCCTATGGTGGCCTTTGTGTTCAAGGCATAAGTTTAGAACAGAATTTTTTTTTTTTTTTGGTCTTTTAGGGCCTCGTGTGTGGCATATGGGGGTGTCTAGGCTAAGGGTCCAATCAGAGCTGCAGATGCCAGCCACAGCCACAGCCACAGCCACGCCAGATCCGAGCCACATCTGCAACCTACACCACAACTCATGACAATGCCGGATCCTTAACCCACTAAGTGAGGCCAGGGACTGAACCTGAGTCCTCATGGATGCTAGTTGGGTTCGCTAACCACTGAGCCACAACAGGAACACCAAACAGAATTTCTCAACCATTTAGACTGTGGCAACGTCTTCCTGCCAGACGTTCTGACCAGCCCTCAGGAAGCGTCATGGTAAAGCCAGCCCACAAGAGTATCAGCCAGCCTGCCTCAAAGGCCCACATAAAAGCAAGACAGTTAAGAAGCAGGAAGAGCCACTGGGCTGCCCTTCCTTAGGAAACTTACTTCAGGAATGCTCATTTACAGGGAGTATCCTGCTGGCTCAGCAGGTTACGGATCCAGCATTGTCATTGCTGTAACTTGGGTTGCTACTGTGGCACGGGTTTGATCCCTGGCCAAGGAACCTCCACATGCCATGGGCCCAGCCAAATAAAAAAAAAAAAAAGGAATGCTCATTTACACAGGTCTCACTGGACAGGTGGGGCCAACTAGATGCTCAGACATCAAGTGGCTTGCCTAAGGACACACAATGAGTCATGGGAAGGGTTAGCCTTAGAATCCAGATCCTGTGCTTCTTTGACAGCTTTTTTCCATCAAAAGGGCCTCTGATTCCTCATCAGCTTGCTCACAGGGGACAGATGTGTGTTGTGGTAGGGGAGGGCCTTGCAAGCTGCCAGCCATGTTCCTGGGGCCAAGATCCCAACTGAGGTCACGTGGGAGGGCCCAGGCTCCATGGCTCCTATGAGAGAGGCCTTGTGTGGGGGTGGATGAGAAAGAACCACCTTCACCTTGATCTTCCCAGCACTGCTTTCAAGAACGGGCCCCACAAGTAGTTGCTGCTTCTCTGCCCTGGGACAAGGTGACCATGGAAGGCTAAAAAACAATTCAACAAAACTAAGGTATGTGGATAAGAAAGTCATCTTTCTTCTTTCGAGAAGGAAATGTAAAAAGATCTCAATGGAGAAGTGGGCAGAGGGGCGTGGGTAGACCACAGACCTCAGAAGGAAGAGCATTTCCTAGGGGTGTTTGGCAAGAAGCACCCAGAAGCCCTGGCGATAGGGGACGGGGGGGGGGCAGAAGCCCAGACTTGAGGTTACAGGGCTTGGCTTATAGTCTTTTACCAGTGTGCGCATGGAAATTTCCCAGGCCTGGGCAGGAGCACCCCACCTCTCCCCGAGGTAGGTAATGAGCAACAAAAGTGATTTTCATCTCTGTCCAAACAGGGAGCACAAAGGCAAGTGAACGCCACACTGCAGCCTCGCCTGACACTAATCATCGATCTCTGACCCCTGACAGGCAGATGAGGCGCCTCAGGCTTCAGGAGTGCAATCCTCCTGAGTCTTCACTTTCTGCAGCTCAGTGCCGCACTCCTCAATCCCCACAGCTTGGCTCATTACCTGCACCTCTTGTCTGCTTGGTCCACTCCTTCCAGCCCATTAGGCACTTTCCCCAAAGGCCCTGTTACCCTCCCTGAAGCTGCAAATGAACTGATACTTAGGAGATGCACTGAAGCCAACCAGGGAACCAGATGCTCCATGTTTACCGAACTGGACAGAGAGCGCTAAGAGGAGAAGAAAATACCAGGCACCAAGGACTCCCCACGGTGGCCCCCAGCACCACACCTCCCAACTCTGCCCATAACCCGCCCGCGCACACCTGCTGCACCTAGGGCTTCTCATTTTCCTGATGACAAAACTAAACCACACGTCCCACCTCAAACTGCCACCTAGGCACAACTAGGAACAGTGGGTCCTGCCCATTAAAAAACAAAACCATCACCACTTTAATCTGAGCAGTAGATACTCCACGCCCATTAATTTCAGAGACAAGGTAGCATACCCCCCTGACATACAATGGAAAGCCGATTCAATGCTGAAAAATCTCTTCCAACAAGGTGGAATTCACTTTCTCAATCTGAAATGTACTGTCCCCTCACCAACACACTTAGAGGAAATGGGGGCTTGATAACTTCCCTCCTAGACAGAAAACTTCAAGCGGAGAAATGAGAAGAGGTTGGCCCATAATCGCTCAATGGAAAGTCAAGGTCAGGGCTCTGACCAGACTCCCAGTTTCAGGACTGCCCAGTTTCAGCTCTTGTCAGCAACTGACAAAGGGAGCCACGTGGCCAGTACAACTCTGCTTTCTGATCTGAACCTAAAGGTAGTCTAGAAAGACCATGGTGCCCGGCTTTCTCATGACTAAGTTCTTCTACTTTTCGTTCTAAATAGCCCTAATATTTTGAAACACGCCGTCCTGTAAGTGTGCCTCATTAGCCATATCTTCTTTTTATTCATCAGACATCAAAAAAAGCTGTCCATTATGTTCTGTTGTTTGATAAACATAAGTTCTGCAGCCACACACTCATTATGTTAATGTTTAGTTAACCAGTAGCACTATAGTTTCATGCCCAGTTTCTATCAAGTATTTTGAAATATGAAAAACAGCTGACAATATAGAACTTTGGAGGAATACTAATCGACATTTCAAAGGTGTCTATCTTTCCTCCTATTTTTTCTGTAGGAAAAAAAAAAAGCTACCACAAACAGGGAAAGATGTATGTGCAAAGACGCTCTCTACAGCAGTATTTGTGACAGTAGAAAACTGGAAATAACATAAATGTCCATCAGGGAGAGGCTAGTATATACATACAAGGCAAGACTATGCAGAACGAGGTAAATCTAAACTTACTGATGTGAAAAAAAAAATGTACATTAATAAAAAAAATGTACATTAAAAAAAAAGGAACAGCAGAACAAAATATGTACAGTGTGAACTATTTTCATTAACAGGATACAGCAGCATAAGATTTTGGAAAGATGCAAACTTAACAAGGTCAGGAGAAACTGTGAAAGATTTCTTGCTTTTCAGTATTGGTCAAATGTTTCATGAACATGTATTGCTTTTGTAATTAGGGAAAGGCTCATATGGGAACTGGTCAGTTCCAGACCTATTCAAAAATACCAAAGAATAAAAGAAAGAAAAGCACGTAGACCTCCCCTTCTACCCCCAATTCCTGCTTTCACTGAGCCCTGAAACCAGTCATCTGAGCACCTTAAAGGCACCTCAGCCAGCATGACCCCCCTTCTTCCACCATCCCTGGAGCAGCTGAAATTCCAGTCATGCTTTTTTGGAAGTCTTGGCTCCCTAAAGACATTCTTCAGCCCTCCAAGTCAGGCACTTCCCAGAGTCCAATTCAGCTAACAACAGGTGTAATTAGCAGCAATGGGATAACGGGTGAGCTATTTATAAAGCAACTGCTGGACGTGAACACTAAATGGCCAGGGGATCCGGTTCTGAGATACAGGCAAATAACAAAGAAAAAGGACATTAACACATTCTCTCAAAACTATTTCTCCTTGGACTATGGCTGCTTCAGTCTAACCACAAGGGAAGAACCTGGGGCTTCTTCATGAATTACAGCCATTTCAGGACAACCCAGATGCCTCCAGCAGAGGAGAAGGGAGAACTTGGGAAGGGGAGAGCAGAGCTTACAGCAGGAATTACAGTCTAGAGGACAGGAAAGAGACCTGGGATCACTGCTTCCTTCACTAATCAAAAGCCCTCAAGGCAGGAAAAGCGCAAAAGAGTTAAGAGAGCCAGATAGGGGATTCCCAAGGAGGAGAAGCAGAACTAGAAGGTCTGACACTGGGAATTCTGCAGGGTCAGAGACTCCCACAGTTATCAGCTCCCCCTGCCCCCCAGCGCCCAGACACCAGTGCTCTGCTCCTGTTTGGCTCAAGTGTCCTAGTAACACGAGGGCAGCTCTCTTTAAGATATGCATCCCATATCCCCAAATCTAGGTTACCACACTGTCGAGAAAACATTCTTTACTAAAAATATAATTCTTCACAGGGCTCCTTTGTATTCTTTTTAGGGCTGCACCTGCAGCATGTGGAAGTTCCTGGGCTAGGGGTCAAATCAGAGCTGCAGCTGCCGGTCTACACCACAGCCACGGCAACAACAGATCCAAGCCACACCTGCGACCTGGGCTTCACCTTGCAGCAATGCCCGATCCTGAAACCACTGAGCAAGGCCAGGGATCAAACCCACATCCTCATGGACACTATGTTGGTTTCTTAATCTACTGAGTCACAAGGGGAACTCCCATGGAGCTCTTTTAAAGAGTGAGTTCCAGCACAGCATTTAGACTATAATTCAATCTATATGTAATGTTTCAGAAATAAATACAACATGCAAATAGAGTCACCAGTGAAAATTAACACACTTTAACCATGTACCCAACACTCTTGCTCATTCATTCTCACATCTCTCTGCAGGAAGGTACAATTAACATCCCCATTTTATTAAAAAGTAAACTGAGGCCTGGAAAGGATTAGCAACATGTTCAAAACCATACAGCCAGGAAGTTAAAACCAAGATTTAAACCCAGGCAGTCTCACTCCAGAGGCTGCACTCAAATATCATGCTATGCTAGTTACTTTCCATGGAGTATTTGCCCTCAGTACCTAGCTTCCAGTCCTGGCACAGAAAGAAGACCCTAATCAAAGAGGTGTCCCCACCCCAACATCACATCCAAACAAGCCTCCCCAGCTACAGCCCAAGCCCCAACAAGCTTCGTCAGCGCCTGGTGAAAAGAGATGATTATCATGAATCATGAGATTGACAAGAGCATGACATCAAGGTTAAGACTTTGGGGAAAGCTTTGAACGTGAGATGATGCCAAGTCTCAGGCTGGCTGGCTGTTTCCTCAGCACTGAAGTGAGGCCTGGTAAGGTTCCAAAGGAACCTGGAAGAAGGGACAAGAGTTAGCTTTCCTTGAGATTCTCCCCAAACATCTGGAAACCAACTGCCCGGGACCTTCTGGACTGGGCTATACATTCTTGGAATCTAGTCTATTAAGGATGCTTTGGCATACAGATGCATGGGGACAAGAAATGACACTTCAGGAGTTCCCGTCGTGGCGCAGTGGTTAACGAATCCGACTAGGAACCATGAGGTTGCGGGTTCGATCCCTGCCCTTGCTCAGTGCGTTAACGATCCGGCATTGCCGTGAGCTGTGATGTAGGTTGCAGACACAGCTCGGATCCCGCGTTGCTGTGGCTCTGGCGTAGGCCAGCAGCTACAGCTCCGATTAGACCCCTAGCCTGGGAACCTCCATATGCTGCGGAAGCGGCCCAAAGAAACAGCAAAAAGACAAAAAGAAAAAAAAAAGAAAAAAGAAAAAAAAGAAATGACACTTCACCTTTCTGCAAACCCACCTGCTGTCTCTGCCTAAAAAAAATGGGCATGGAAATGCTCCTGTGAAACCCATCCCCAGAGGAATGAACCTGCAGGGAAAATAGTTTGCAAAGTATAAAGGTTAACCTGTGAGAAAGTAAGGTGCCCAGTGAAATGTCAAGGATGATTCCCCTTAAGTCTGTAGAAATGAGTGACTGGTTCCTACCTGCAATTTCTGCAGTGAGCAGCACCCTCACAAAACTTAGCCTAAGCGATAAAGGGAAACCGTTAGCAGTACCAGCCCCAAGTAATTCCTGTACCGGTGCCTCTCTGTCTTAGTCACTGCATGTACAACAGTGTTTGCTCTTTCAACATCAGTGGAGTGTACAGATACCCCCAGGAGACAGAGATTCACTTAACAAAAGCAGGAAGAAAATGCTCGGCCACACGGGCAGCCTAGCACCAAAGACAGACATTTCACGGAGTCTACTTGTTTCAGACAGGAAATTCCCCTGATGGCCTTTGTTTTAAATCCCCGTGTCAAAGACTTATTTCTTACTCCCATTGAGCAGCAAAGTCTAGGATTACAACTATATTCCCAAGACAAAAACCTGGGACAAGGCAGCCCTTCCTCTTTCCCACCACTCACAGCATTTCTTTTCTGACATTCGGAGATTTGTTTTGGTTTCATAGCTGTTGTTGTTCTGTTCTGAGGAAGACGCAGGATTCCCAGACATGGCAGCTCTTCAGGGGACCCCTGGAAAGGATAAAAGGGATATAAGGAAGAGAAGGAAGGAGACAACCTTCCAAACACTCAGTGAAGAGGATCAGAGAGGTATAAGTGCAAGAACCCTGGGCCAAGAGTCAAGTCCAGCCCTTTCTCCCAGTTAAGAGCTATACGCCCTAATAAGTCATGAATGCCCCTAGCCCTGTGTTTCCTCATCTCTGAAGAGGTGCAGCAGAAGCTTGCATTTATATTGCTTACTTCGGAGTTTACACGCAAATAAATTATCTCCTTCAATCCTCCCAACAATCCTGTAATGAAACAGATTTTGCTACCATTATTACTTCTCCTCATTTTACAGATTGAAAAACTGAGGTTAATCAAACTAAGTGGTTCATCCAAGTTCCTTCCTGACTTCAGATTCCAGTTTAAGAATCTGGGGAGAGTAGTTGCAGCAGTTGGGGGTGGGGCGAGTTGCAAATAGATCAAGTCCATTATCATAAAGTAACTGCAGTCCAATGGGAGAATTCAGTCCTGAAAAAAATGAGAAGTGGGAAAAATCTCAAACATATCCCCTGAAGGAAAAACTGTAACTGGACCCAGAGACAGCCCTCAGCCGTCACCATTTCTCCTCTGGTGTTCCTACTCTCAAGCCCTTGTCCACACCCTCTCCCCAACGATCCCCTGGGAAACAGTCCATGGAAGAAACACTGGGGAGCAAAGTGGTGATAAATAACTTCCCCAAGGTCGCCTACAAAATAACGGGTAAATCCTGATTCGAACTAGTGTGGGAGAGCCCCACGCGTTCTCCCTACAAACCCGGACAAGGACTCGTGAGGAAGGAAGGTCCTACTGCTTCAGGGACCTTGCACTGTACTCCCACTAACCACACAAATCCTGTAACTCACATAAACTGCAGCTTTGAGTTCCTAAACATCCGCACTCCAGGCGACGCCCGGGGGCCCGTACTTCCCCGAAACGACGAGGCTTCATCTTCCCACATCTCAGGGTGCATGCGGCCCCCCGCTCCTCTCGTCCGCCTAGACCCTTCAAGACGCTGTACAGCTGTCGGCCACCCCAAGACCCCTCCTAAGACCCCTCCCGTCTATGGCCCCAGCACCTACCGGGTAACGCGGCAGACGGGAACCCACAGACTGTGGCCGGTGTCCCGCACACCAGTCGCCGGCAAATCACGTGCCCCCGCCTGGCTCCGCCCACTCCCGCGTTGGTCCTCACCTGGAGAGAATCGTCCACCAATAGAGAGCAAGCAGGCTTCAGGGGGCGGGGCTCAAATTAGAATCACTGACGCTAGCTCCATAAGGAGGATAGAACTGTGAAGGGGAAAAATCACAAGCTCGCAAGTTTCCCAGCACCGTGGAGGTTGGTTGCATCGTTGCTTGGCAACTAACAGGGCTGGGGGCGGGATTAATAAAAAGTAAGTTTTGTGGGTTTTTTCGTCCTCTCGCGAGAATGAACTAGTAGAAGTCTTGAGAGGGTGACCGGAAAAATCATTGTGGAGATTAACGCTTTTTTCCTGAATCCCAGCGGGATCTGTTAGATCTGTAAATTGGGACGTAAGCTTGGAAGGTGTTTGCTAGAGTAAACTACCACAATACATCTTAAGGTGTTTGCATATTCTTGCCTCAGGTCGCGGACACTGTAAACTAAGGAAATCAACAACTCTCACCGCTGAACCAGGAGCTTCCCTGGATCCATGCACATACTTCAGTGGATTTACCATCTTATTTATTCTCCCTCTTACCACTCACACTGTACCATCTGTTATGGTCATCTTGAAGAACCAAAGAGGAAAACTGCTCAAGGAGAAAATTGGGTCATGAAAGATCTGAAAAGATGCAAAGTCTCCATATAACTTATTCAGATCTAGAGGCTTTTACAGTGGAGGTGAGTTTGCACATTCCGAGTGAACTTTTCACAGTTGCCCCCAGGCCCCCTTGATGCTTGATTCTGTTGATAAACTGTCTCTACGCGGGGTAGGCCTTGCTGCTTCGGATTCAGGATGGAAAAAGAACAATGAGTATGGATTTCTTGGAAGAGAGAGAAATTCAGAGGTATTTTTATTCCTCTGTCACCTGGGGGTTAAATTCATCCTTCTGAACAACTCAAATCATTACCTACTCGTTGAAACTTTTTACAACTCCCAGTATGTTACAGTTGCCTTCTCTGTGCTTATACAACTTGGTTCTAACTATTCAGCAAGTGTTTACAGAGCACTTACTTGGAAGGCACAGTCCTGTGTTTAGGGATACGGGGTTGGAAAAAGTCACACAACCTAGCATTATCACGTTGCTGTGAAATACAAGGATTGCGTGTCCTTTACACCTCACCGGCTCTCCTGATTACGTGAGTACTTCGCCATAATGAAGTCAGGAATGGAGTCGTCTTGGTATTTGTATAACTAGGGCGAACTGGAATCTGGATGACACACGGTAGCCCTCTTCATTCCTCCTTCTTACACTGCCACCACCTCCCGAATGTAGCAATAGCTCTCGGCCCAGATGCTGACCTCATACTGCGCTTTCTGATGTGGCAAATGGACGTTTTTAAGTTACAGGCTCATGAAGGTGGAAAGGCCAGTCCCCCGGACCCCTTAACCTCAATGAGTCAGTGTTTGCTGCAGCCATGCGTCTAATCACGAGTATCTGTTGTCTTTGACAGGTCTTTTTGACTCACTGACCATTCTTGGCATTCGTTTGCCTTCCGAACTATGATCCGGCGTGGTTTGGAAGCCCCAATTTAATAATTTCCGACCTAAGTGCAAGGTTACATTCCAATGTATTAGATTCAGGAACTCCGTTCCCCGCCCTCTTCCCTTGAGCATATATTCTGCCAACGCAGAAGGTGCCTCACTCGTTTTACAGGCAGCAAGACTAGCCGCACTTTAGGAATACGGCTAAATCATCACAGTTTGCCACCTAAAGTAGGGGTGGGTGGGAACTAGTTGTCACTTTAAGAACAGGCTAAGACTGAAGCTGCGGAGTGTCGCGAGAGCTATAGCCAGCGACTTCTCGCGATGTTTGGTCCGGCAAAGGGTGGCCATTTTGGAGTCCCGCGGGAGGCTGGTTTCCCCGGCGGCGTCTCCCAACGTGCTGCGGGGACCAAAGCTGGGTCCACGGGTGTCTGGCCTATGGGCGGCCAGAGCGACACGATGTGGCGGCTCCGCTGCAAGGCCAAGGATGGCACACATGTTTTGCAGGGATTGTCCAGCCGTACCCGGGTGCGGGAACTCCAGGGCCAAATTGCCGCCATCACCGGGATTGCCCCCGACTGTCAGCGCATCCTTGTCGGATACCCACCCGAGTGCCTGGATCTCAGCGAAGGGGATACCATTCTGGGGGACTTGCCCATCCAGTCAGGTATGGGGGATCGAGGCTGGGACCGGGCAGAGTCCTGGGAAGACCAAGAGGGGCATGTGGAAACAGTTGAGGTGGCTATGGGTCAGCTGGGGGCTTTGAGGACGAGGACAGGTTAAAAAACAGAACTCTGATGGAGGTCGGGACAAGTGTCTAGCAATTCCTTGACTTTACGTACAGTTGAAAGAGACAGGGAGGGCCCGATCTCTGACAAGCCCAAAGCTTGGAGTCCCCTTCCCTCTGCTTTCTAGTCTGTCTAGAAAAGGTCTCATTCATTTTGTTTAACCTCTGCGTCCACAAAAGTATTTTTAAAGGTGGAACTTAAATTTTCTGTCCTGATGGCTGTTTTCGTTTAGATCACTGAAAGGTGTCAGCAGGTCTGAAGGATGTAGGATACTTTTTTGCTTTCCTGGTTCATTTTTGCAGTCACCTTCATATATACTTCCTTTGATAGGTGTACTCATTTTAGAGTTTGCTCTGACACATCCACTAAAGTCCTTTTCAAGTTCTAGACAACAGCAGTTATTTCTATCCAATGTGAAAGCTTGAACAGCAATATTGATAATTAAAAGCCTTTCCCCTGTTATATCAAGGATCCCTGTAAACACTTGAGTAGATAATTAAGTTTCAGAAGGAGAGAACCCCCTAGTGGCCTATTCTGTAATAAAAATCTTTTGACGATCTATGCTTGTAAACTGCAGGGAGCAAGCTTAAGAAAATTTTGTTCTTGAAATGGGTCTTTTCAAGTAAATTATAAAGGTGGATACCTCAGGCCCCTTTACTAAATTAAGTGCAACCTAAAACGTTTTTCTCTTTGTTCTGTTTTCATCTTTATGGAGATTTCAGTAAACAAGACGAAACATGTTTGCAAAACTGTATTCTCCCTGCTAACCCCAACTTATACTTTTTAACTCGTGTTTGTAGTTTACAGACTTGGTTAGAGAATACCCATTTCATCTATGATGTCTCTGCAGTTCTGGATTTGTTTTATTTTTGACAGGCGACATGCTGATCGTTGAAGAAGACCAAACCAGACCCAAAACATCACCTGCATTTACAAAACATGGTGCTCCTAGTTTCGTCAGGGAACCTTTGCCTGTGCTTACCAGAACAACGGTCCCAGCAGACAACTCTTGCCTCTTTACCAGTGTGTACTATGTTGTTGAAGGAGGAGTCTTGAATCCAGCTTGTGCCCCGGAGATGAGACGCCTCATAGCACAAATTGTAGCAAGTGATCCAGACTTCTATAGCGAGGCAATACTGGGAAAAACAAATCAAGAGTACTGTGACTGGATCAAAAGGGATGATACTTGGGGTGGAGCTATTGAGATATCCATTTTGTCTAAATTTTATCAATGCGAAATATGTGTAGTGGATACACAGACCGTAAGAATTGATCGTTTTGGGGAAGATGCAGGATACACCAAACGGGTCCTGCTTATATATGATGGCATCCACTATGATCCACTTCAGCGTGTCTTCCCTGACCCAGACACCCCTCCTCTGACCATTTTCTCCTCTAATGATGATATTGTTCTTGTACAAGCACTGGAATTAGCAGATGAAGCTAGAAGCAAGAGACAATTTACTGATGTCAACCGCTTCACCCTGAGATGCATGGTATGTCAGAAGGGATTAACTGGACAAGCAGAAGCAAGGGACCATGCCAAGGAGACAGGCCATACCAACTTTGGAGAAGTGTGATCCATGCATGATGAGGATTGAAGCCTACTACCTCACAGATCCAGAAGGCTCTGGGTTTTCCAATAAGCTATTCGTAACCCTCAAGAATAAAAGGACACAATGCTTGAACCATCATTTTAACCTAAAACCACTAAGACACTGAATTCCTTGTTAAGATTAAAATTAGTGTGCAAGTTTACAGATGTGCGTCTGCAGTGGTGATCCATGCCCTCTTTCTGCTGGGGTGACAGAATAGGTGGTCCTTGCTACCTACTGACACTAACCTGAAGATTGAGTTTTAGTATTATAAACTAGCACCCAGTGGCATTAACTGGGAGAAGAAAACAGCATCATACTTGGGGTAATGTAAAAGGCCTCAGGGAGGCCACTGGACATAAACCACAGTGTCTCCGGTAATTGAGTCCTTTTAAAAATTCGGAATGAGTTAACGTTACTAAATGATGAATAGATTCCTCTAATGAAGATGCTCAGAATTGTCAAAACTGATTTTATATTGCAATTTGGTAGACTTTATAAATGTGTACTTCATTGTATGCAAAGTCCATAACAAGCAATTTTTACAGGGATCAGTCTACTCCTTGAGAATGTTATTTAAAAATAGGAACTGATAGTGCCCAATTTAGGATTTCTAGTGTATAAAAGTAGAATGTATGAGGGAAAAGGTGCCTGAGCAGCTTACTGAAGCTTTAAAAGACCGTTGGCCTCATTGTTTTAATGCAATTCATTTATTAATCTTTGTCACATGGGATAAAACTTTAAAATTAAGTAGGATATGTTTTTTTAAATTGAAGTTTCTTGAGGTTGAGTGCTTGGTTTTTGCTCTTTTACCTAAAGGTTTGCCTGGAGGGATTTAATTTTCTCAGCTTTTTGTTAAGATCACTTCCTCTGGCTCCTTAAAAAAAATTTTATCTTAAGTAATAGTGCCACCCTTTGGTTTGGCTGTTGTGAGATCTTTGACTTACCTAAACAGTGTTTGTTTTCATGCTAACCTTATCCCACCACTAATGCTTTTAAATGATTTCCCATTTCTGCAAATTAGCACTTTGTTTATCCACAATCTTTGTCTTTTGCAGAAGTTTAAAGTAGTTGGGATGACAATATTGAGTGAATTTGCTTCACTTCCACAATATGACAGGTTTTAAGTCTTTGCCTTATTCAGCTGTCTCCTTCCTAGTATTAGATGTAGAGCCATTTGCTTGGTGGGCTGATCCACAAGGCACACCCTCTAAAACTTAGGTTCACTATGAGATCTTCCAGATAAAAGTTTTCTACCTCTTAATTCTTCTGAAGATCAGGGATGCTAAATTATAATTCATTATATATTATCTCACATAATGTGAAGAAGCTTAATGTTGTGAAGTTTTGTTACCTTGGTCTTGTTTTTGATTAAATATCTCACTTAGAAAACCAATGGTATACCTTAGAGCACCTGTATCTTTTCTTTTAGCTTATCTTCTTGGCAAATGTTTTAAAATTGAGATTTACTTGTAGCACTTTGCCTTGATGGAGGTGGCCATGTAAAATTAAGGGGGGGAAAAGATAAAATAAAATCAAGGAACATGTAAACAATTTAGGGGGAAAGTACCTTTAAAGAACAATTCACAAAGTATGCTTGAAATCACTGGATGACACTTCTTAAGTACCTTTTGTGTGAATAACTCTTTTAGACATTATGAGTTGTTTTGGTCAGTATAACTTTAATTTTCTATTTTACTGAGCCTTAAAAATAGTACTTGTGAGCTTCCAGTATTTATGTTTGGCAATCATAATATGTACAAATGAATATGATTGAAAATCTCTTTGTATCTGACTGTCATCTGGTCTAAAAGGATTTTGTATCTCTTATTTCCCCCAGAAAACACTAAATTTAAAGCTGTAAGTTAGGAGTGTACCACTGGGTAACACCCATCAAATTGAGCTTTATATGTCATTACTCATAAACCTTGCCTACCTTTCCTAAGCATTTCAGGGGCCAAACTTAATATTTGCTTACTGGAATTTTACAGAAGTCTATTCATACAGCAGATATTTATTGAGTACTTTATAATGTACCAGGCATGCATTGATGTGTTGCCCAGCATAAATTCTGTCACTTTAGAATTGAGTATACATTATCTACATTTGATTTTAATTTAACAAATGGAAAGAAATAGAATGTTATATTTTATAAAATCAAACCCATCATTTTAAGTGCTTTTGTTTGCATATTTAAGCTTATGCTTTTATAGCAAGTGTCAAATATTTATTCAGGGGATCTTATTCTATTTTACCTTTTAACTGGGTTGTGCATTCCTCAGTTGGACACTGATAGATTGCTCTCAATAATGGCTTTTTAAATTAGCTGCTAAAACTCTGCACTGGGACTTTAATGATCTGATCATGAGAAATTCAAGATAAAGTACTGTTTGCAGACTGTTTGATTTAATTATTGAGGATTCAAGACCTAAACTTGTACTTGCTCTGAACTCAAGCTTGTAAGCCTCACAGAACTTAAAGATTTTTTTCTTTTTCTCTCTCTTTTTTTTTTTCTTTTTGGCTTTTTAGGGCCGTTCCCAGGCTAGGGGTCCAATCAGAGCATAGCTGCTGGCCGACACCATAGCCACAGCAATTCGGGATCCAAGTCACATCTGCCACCTATATACACCACAGCTCACGGTAACGCCAGATCCCCAACCCACTGAGCAAGGCCAGGAGAACCTGCATCCTCATGGATACTAGTCACATTCACTTCTACTGTGCCACACAGGAACTCCCTTAAAGATTTTTTTTAATTGCACTTATTAAACTCTTGGAAAAATCTTGCCGCAGGTTTAAAAGAAACCTTAAATTTGCACTTGAGCAGAATGAAACCCATCTTCCCATTCATTCAGTTTTTGACTGCCGTACAAGAATTTTTTTTATTAAAATGAGGATAGTTTACATTATTGTGCTCTCCTATCTCCCACTCCTTCTTTTCCTTACTCTTCTTTCCCTCACTCTTCTTTTCCTTACTCTTCTTTGGACTTAAAGAAGATGAGATGTAGGGCTGTTAAGATGCTCTTCTAGATAGAGTGATTTCAGAAGTTAAAATTAGTATCTCTGGGAATTTTGTGATGTGATAGCCATGTGAAGACAGCAGTGTGGTACATCTGTTAGTGGTTCATGGTTATTTGCCATGAATGTTTAATAGGCACAGTCAAGTGGTACCCTTGAAAGTTTGGGGGCTGATCAGCTTGACCCTGTTGGCAAAAGCTAGTATAGTCATGCCATTTGATTATCCCATAAAGTAGTTCAAGATCCAGCAAAATCGTAATCAGGAATGAATTAACATATTACTACTCCATACGTGCCCCTAAATGCCCATGTTCACCTTGCATATCTAGCTTATTCTTTCTATCTTATGTAGGCATTAAAACATGAATGTTGCAGAGTTCTCTTGTGGCGCAGTGAGTTGAGGATCTGGCATTGTTACTGCAGCAGCTTGGGTCACTGCTGTCGCTGGTTCAGTCCCAAGCCCAGGAACTTCCACGTGCCATGGGCACAGCGAAAAAAATGAATGTTCATGTTGCCCTAACTGAACAGTTTTCTGTCTTTTTTGAAAAAATTAGTATACATGATGAGCAGCAGCATGATTTTTTTTCTTTATGAATCAAATGGCCTTCCTAAACGTTGATGTATTAAGATTTTTATGTTCTTTCATGTGTTGAGAACACACATTTATTATTATTTGCTGCACTTTAAAAATATGAAATGAAAGTTTACATGTAAGCCCTCTCCAGGGGTCTTGTCAAAGATGTTAAAATACAATTCTTCAGCTCCCAACAATTAGCTCTTCTTAACAGTTACCATCAGTGTATAATGTATCCAGTGGCACAACATTCTGGTGTTTTGTTAACAGAAGAACTGGATTTCAGGAACTGTTAGGAGCATACTCTGTGCCCTGGCATTCAAAATGTTACTTATTTCTATAATGTGATTGTTCTTTATTATTCATTGTACAATGCAGTATTCAAGTATTTGTCCTTGTAGCACAAAGATGACTACTACAGCTTTGAAAAGATTAGAGTCCTCAAACTCTTCATTTGTTTCTAAGCAACTTATTTTAAAGGAGCTGATTTTTGAGTCTGAGGCCTTGAAAGTTATGTATAAGCAACATCATTTTTAAGTCTAAGGTGAAACACTTGTTTTGAATAAGCTAGTTTATTAACTAAAGATGTTTTCTTACTGTTAGATAATAAATGCGTTATTTCAACAAATTTCATCGAACTTAAAAAGATTATACGATTTCCCCAACTGTGGAAAAGAATTTTTTTTTTTTCTCCAAAACTTAGCTGATATTTTGTTTACAGTGCTTTGGATATTTGACTTTGAAGAAATGATGTTACTCTGGAATTGTGGGGTGCTGATTTAGGTCTTGGTTTATAGAATTTAAAGGAAATTGATAGTCCTCCCATGCTGTTTTAGAGTAAAGGGACAAAGAGGCAGAAAGATAAAGTACCGCATAAAGAGAGATTCTTAAGTGAATGCATTCCTAGTCCTGAATTAGGCTTTTCAGAAAATATCTCAAGCAATGCCTTTGTGTCACCATAACCTTCCTCCCCCATTTCTTGGCATAGAATGTAGCAAGGCCATAACTGAAAAGCTCGTCAGTAAAGTATAAAACCCTAAATAAGCATTTTGCTATGATGCCTTTTTATACTTGTTTTTAAAAATACAAACCTACATTTAGGAGTATAGGGTTAGTAAAGATATGATAGTAAGTTGTAGGTAAACAGGTTAACCTAAAAAAAAAGGTTTACAGTTTCTACTGAGATTACATGAGCCTGACTATAACTGGTAATAGGATTTGTATTAGTTGTAGCCTGTAAGTTAATTAAAAGGACCAGGGCACCTAATTCTTGTCAGTTTTCCAGTTCACCTTGGTGCCATTCATGATATAAGCTGTTTACAGGAAATATAATTTCTGTAGCAAAGTGTAATTCTTTTTCCTTTAAAAAGATACTAAGTTTAAAATACAGCTTGTCAAAAGGAATAGAGAATAACAGTTTCCTATATTTCCTGTATAAATGCATTCGAGGTTGAAATTCCTAAACACAAGAAGAAACCCGTAAAATTGTCAAATTTAGAGCTTTAAAATATGACTTGAAAAGTAGCAGGAAAGGGTAAAGCAAAACAAAGTCCTGTTTCCTTTGGCATAAGAAATTTTTTTTTTCTTAATGAAGATGGAAAATGCTTTCTTGTTTTAAAAATATTTTGTCTACTTGCCAGCATTTTTTTTTTTTAAAGTTAATGCACTGTTGCTACCCGGGAAATGTCTAATTTTCATTTTGTATACCTCTTATGTGATTTTGCCTTTATCATTAAGATGCATTGATTTTATTTATGAGATGTATAATTCTAAGTACCTAAATGAATGAAGTGACTTGTTTTGAAGGAATAAATGAAGTGAAAATATTGTTGTCTGAGCATATCTTGGGGAGGGCAGAGGGCCAGTGAATAGCTGCCACACTCCAGTTACATATTTATCATCAAAAGCTAATGGACCTCTGCTTTGACTTGTGTACCATTATCTGCCAAATCTCACTCTATAGGCGGAATCTTAATGACTGACAAGAGAAACTAAAATGTTTCATCTACCCAGAGGGTTTTGAAGTTTCCTTTCTTCAACTCCATATTTTCTGGTGTGTGATCAGCTCCTGAAATGTGTAATTCAATGTCTGTTGCTGACAAATTGTCAAAGTGAAAAGTCTGAATGTTCCCTTTCATTTATAATAGACAGATCTGCGCGAACTTAGATCTGTTTGGAAACTACAACATCTCTATGGGAGAATTTATTTAATCTTTGACAATGTCAGGGTTTAAACATTTATTTGAAACAACACTGAAGTTATTAGAACTGGCTAGTTTTGGCTAACTAAATGGAGCCACCTGTCCTTTCCTTCACATTGAAAGCTTAAAAATTCTGGAATGGGGAGTTCCCGTCGTGGCGAAGTAGTTAACGAATGTGACTAGGAACCATGAGGTTGCAGGTTCGATCCCTGGCCTTGCTCAGTGGATTAAGGATCCGGCGTTGCCGTGAGCTGTGGTGTAGGTCGTAGACACGGCTCAGATCCTGCATTGCTGTGGCTTTGGCGTAGGCCAGCGGCTACAACTCTGATTCAACCCCTAGCCTGGGAACCTCCATATGCCTCAGGAGCGGCCCTAGAAAAGGCAAAAAGACAAAAAAAAAAAAATTCTGGAATGGGAACCTTAATGCAATCTAGCTTGTGCACCAAAACAAAATATATCCTTGGGGGTCAACCTTAGAATAAGTCAAGCCAAACCTCATATTAAAAGGAGTCTCCTGGATTGTATGGCAGTAGCTTGTTGAACAGTTAACTATACCCATAAAGCAATGCTTCTCCAAGTGTGTTTATCACATTACCTGGGAACTTGTAAGAAATGAAAATTCTCAGAAAGAAATTAAAAATAAAACAATCTGTTTTTACAAGCCCTCCAGGTGATTAATGATAAATGTTAGAGAACCACAGCTAGGACCGTGTAAATGAGCCAGTGTCAACTTCCAGAGACCTCTGACAGCTTATGTCAGTACTACATCCTTGGCCTCATTCAATCCATCTTTATCTACTATTTAAAGATAGTTATTAATATTACAGGGAGTATAAATCTAGAGAGGACTGATAGTACAATAGATGATTCAAAAATCTCCACAGGCTGAAAAACTCTAAGACAGAATAGTCATAAAGTCCTGCCCTTAAGTTCTCAAATGATGCATTATGTGAGTGCAGCATGAGTAAAACCTGGCTTTATAGTTGAATGGACGAAGAAATAGCAATAGTACGTAGCTACTCTTCCAATCCCAACCCGGTGATATGACTTGGGCTGCAGACATAGTTGCATTTTAATAGTTAAAAGATATAGAAAAAAAGAAGCAAAAGTGTTAGTGTACCCACATTGCATTGGGGGTTGGGATGAGGGTTTTACCTGTGAAACCTGATGAAAAACTAAGGTTTGACCACTATCATGTGAGAGCAGGAAGGAACTGTAGACAACTACCTGGAGAATAGAAAAGGATTCTCACGTTGCTGTGATGGCTAACTACAAACCTGGGGAAGTGTGCCAAATGCATTCGATTTACTCTCTGAGGCTCTGAAGGGAAGAACTCAGACCAATAAAGGGTGAATATTACAAAGTAAAATTTGCCTTAGAAACATAACACAAACAGAAAAGGGTGCTGTAATATTAAGGTCAAGTACTGTGATGTAACTTCCTGCATTGTGAAAAATAGAGCAACGATCATTAGGGCCCCGATATCTTGAAAATGTTTCAAAAGCTGGTTGTGAAATGAATAATTATGAAATAAACTTCTTCCCTAGCATTTGCATATCCTTTTTTTTTTCTTTTTCTTCTTTTATCATCCTGATAGTTTTTGAAAAGTAGGGGCTTGCACTCTTATTTAGTAATATGGTGGAAGCTTCCTTATTTGGGAGTAGTATATACTATGCTTATCTTATATCTTATATATAGAGATATATATCTTATATCTCTAAACCTAAAACGAGAAGTTCAAGAACAGAATAGCAAACATCTCAAATACTTTTTTTATTTTAAACATTTGTTCTGTCTTTGTCTCTATTGCGTCTATAGATTTCGAGGGTATTTATCAAATGAAATTAAGTGCCAGGGTGTCATGAACACATTTCCCTAAACTCACTAAAACTTAGGATTTTTATTTTTTATACTCCCTATATATGTGAATTTAAGTAAACAAAAAATTTGTGAGGAACTAAGCTCTGAGGATAACTAGTCCTTTGTCTTTGCCTTAGTAACTTCCTGCCTCTTAACCGCTTTTCTGCCATTCTGTTCTTCTAAAATTCCTTCTGTACACCAAGGGGAGTCCTCCGATCTTACTGGAGTTGAAGCTTACTCAGGAGTCAAATTCAAAATCAATGCTGAAATTAAATCCAAAACAAAGACAAAATTGGAGTTCCCGTCGTGGTGCAGCAGAAACAAATCCGACTAGGAACATTGAGGTTGTGGGTTCGATCTCTGGCCTCGCTCAGTGGGTTAAAGATCCGGTGTTGCCGTGAGCTGTGGTGAAGGTCACAGATGTGGCTCAGATCTGGTGTGGTTGTGGCTGTGGCTGTGGCTGTGGTCGGCAGCTACAGCTCCGATTGACCCCTAGCCTGGGAACATCCATATGCCTCAGGTGCGGCCCTAAAAAGACCAAAAAAAAAAAAAAAAAGATATAATCTTGGAAATGAAAATAGCAGGTTTGAAGCAGATGATTTAATAGCAATTTTCCCATCAACGATAGAGGAAGGGGAGTTCCTATTGTGGCTCAGCGGTTACTGAATCTGACTAGCATCCATGAGAATGAATGTTCGATGATCCCTGGCCTTGCTCAGTGGGTTAAGGATCCAGCTATAATTCCAATTCAACCCCTAGCCTGGGAAACTCCATGTGCCATGGGTATGCCCCTAAAAAGAAAAATAATAAAGCCCTTTACCACCTCACTGTTTTAAAAAAAAAAAAAAAAAAAAAAAGAGAGGACGAACAAGAGAGGAAGAGTGATAGTAAGAATTTGTCAATGTGTATTTAAAGCTCAAGGACAAAGTACTTTATCAAATAATGATGAGTATTTCTAGCACACTTCATTTCAATCCTATTGGATATTTATATTGAATTAAATAGAAAATGTGCCTTTTTTTCTTTTTTTTTTTTTTTTTGGTCTTTTTGCCATTTCTTGGGCCACTCCCATGGCATATGGAGGTTCCCAGGCTAGGGGTCCAATCGGAGCTGTAGCCACCAGCCTACGCCACAGCCACAGCAACACGGGATCTGAGCTGTGTCTTCGACCTACACCACAGCTCACGGCAACTCCGGATCCTTAACCCACTGAGCAAGGCCAGGGATGGAACCCAAAACCTCATGCTTCCTAGTCGAATTCATTAACCACTGAGCCACGAAGAATGTGTCCTTTATCATAGAATAAGAATTAATTTTTATGGTCTAACATACTTCACAAAAATTTCCATCCTGATTATGGACAGAATATTACAACTGTAAAATTCCGAACTTCCTTCTACTATGACTTTGTATTGGGATTGATAAATCCTTCTCTTATGAATTTTATTAGATGGGACTACATCTCCCAGAGCTTGACCATTATGAAATAAACTAATCAAATCAGGGTTTTAAACCTACAAAACTAAGGAACGACTTTGAGTTATGTTGACCTTCTGCCAAAGTGACCCTTTTGATTAGATCCATCATTTAATATCCAGCCTTGCTTTTTTTTTTTTTTTTTTAAACTCTTACTCTGTCACAATGAAGGCTGAGAAAATGATCCTAGATTTGACCAGAAACAGTAAGGTCGATTTATCTCAGATAAATTGTTAAGCAGTTTTCTTTAACTCTATCTCTTGCACGATATGGGATCAAATTCCTCAGAATTACAAGGATAGTCATTCAGTAAGCATTTTTTTAATGTGAATGTTGTGTTAGGAACTGCCCTGGGGCTGGGTACACATGGGCGGGGAGGAGGGGAGACACACGGCTATAAAGGAATAGAAATATAGGTGCTATGAAAAGAAGAATGAATGGGGTGAGGGAATCACATCAAAAGTGGTTAATCTGGGAAAGCCTTTTCAAGAGTGACATTTAAGATGAAACCCGAAGCATGAATAGAAGTTAGTTGATGAGTAAGAACAACATTCCAAGTATAATGTTTTTTGGGGAACACCATGTTGCAGGAGGAAATTAAATATTTTCCAGGCCAATCCGGTGATAGTGCAGTAAACAGGAAAAGAGAAACATGAGATGAAGTTTCAGAAGTAAGTATTCAGATTTGCAGCATCTATAAGCTCTATTAAGCGCTTACCCTAATTCATATTTACCACATTTTATTTGCTCATTTATTTTATATTTGTGTCCCCAAGTAATTTGTCCACAAGTTCAGGGATCCGCTCTTTCTTATTACCATTGTATTCTCAGCACCTAATAAAATAGTGGACACACGGTAGATATTCAATATGTATGTGCATGAATATAAAGTGAATGATATCAGCACGTAATTTAGGAATAAAATCATCCAAAGAGCATTGGGATGACACTAAAGCACTTTAAGGAAGGCATCATCAGATTTATGTTTCTCCAAGTTATTTTAACTGCTCTGTAGGGAATGGGTTAAGGAAATAAGTAGATATGGAGGACCAGTTAGGAGGAGGCTACTGCAGTACCTATGTAAGTGATAATGGTAATAATTTTAATAGCATTTGTTGAGTGCTTACAATGTACAGAGAGTAATTTTCATGTATGATCTCATGTAATCTTCCAAATAACTCCATGAGACAGATTATTATCTTCTACATTTTGTAGATAGGGTTACTGAGAATTAGAGAGGTTTGATAACTTCTTCAAAGATGAATGGCTAATAAATGGATGACAGCTTGGACGAGGTAAATGCCAATAGAAGAAGATAGACAGGATCTTCAGGACTGGGTGACATGAGGAGCAATAGAGAGAGAAGCATCTATAATGTCTCTCAGTGTTTTTATTCAGGCAATTAGTGGATGAAAGGGACATTTACTGACCCCTGGAAGATGGAAGGGGAGAATATATGGAAGGAACAGAAAAAAATATGACTTTGGGCATATTAGGTTGAAGATGTTCATGAATCATCTAAAAAAGATGTCATATAGGCAACCACAGACCAGAAGCTCAAAAAGTATGTCTAAAGATTAAGGTCTAAATTTCAGGAGTTCCCGTCGTGGCGCAGTGGTTAACAAATCCGACTAGGAACCATGAGGTTGCGGGTTCGGTCCCTGCCCTTGCTCAGTGGGTTAATGATCCGGCGTTGCTGTGAGCTGTGGTGTAGGTTGCAGACTCGGCTCGGATCCCGCGTTGCTGTGGCTCTGGCGTGGGCCGGTGGCTACAGCTCCGATTCGACCCCTGGCCTGGGAACCTCCATATGCTGCGGGAGCGGCCCAAGACATAGCAAAAAGACAAAAAATAAATAAATAAATAAATAAATAAATAAATAAATAAATTTCATATTTCTCGCCCTGCTTCTGTGGAGCTGTCAGAAGCATCCCTTAGCATCTTGGCCACCCATTCTGGAATAGAGGAATGTCTCCAGAGCAAAAGTGGCTCCAACTATTGGTTGCATTGCATCAGACCTTTATCCTCATCATGATATTGGCCTGACAAGTCCTCAAATTCTTCACTGTATTTTTGGCTCACCACTGCTTCAACAAGGAGGATTTGTCTGAATTATCTATCTTATAGTTAAAAGCTATAAGAATGGAAGAGCTCAACTAGCAAGAATGTGTGAGAAGGAGGTTCAGCACCAAACCACAAATAAACTCCCAACATTTAGAAGCCAGGTAAAAGAAGCATTTAGAAGTCTATTAAAGAGACAAGCCACCAAAGAAAGATAAGAGTTCAGAAGAGATCAGAGGTGCATGAGAATTTCATGTCATGAAATCCAAGAGACAATGCTTATTTAAGAAACAGAATATGGCCAACTCTGTTGGATGTTATACAAAAATCAAGTTAGAGGGAGCTTGAAATTGCCTGTAGCATTTGGCAACCTAGAATGAATGAATGTTGAACACCTGTAACATATAATATTGTACATCAATTATAATTCAATTTTTTAAAAAAAGCTTTAAGTTTAATTAGGTTCCATTTGTTTTTGCTTTTATTTCTTTTGCCTTGGGAGACAAAAAAACAGTTGCTTTTATTTATGCCAAAGAATGTTCTGCCTATGTTTTCTTCAGAAAGTTTTATGGTTCAAGCTTTGGCCCAGCACAGTGAGTTAAAGAATCCGGCTTTGCTGTGGCTATGGCATAGGTCACAACTGTGGCTCAGATCTGATCCCTGACCTGGGGACTCCATGTGTCATGGGGTGGCCAAAAAAAAAAAAAATAGAGAGAGAGAGAGGGAAAGAGAGAGAAAAAGAAAGAGAGACCACGATGAAGCAACGGCTAACGTTCTATTCCAAAAGAAGGTGGTGCTTGGGCTGAACCTTGAAGACTAAGCCAGGAGAACAAGGTGGAAATGGGTCCAAGCAAAGGATACAGCATGTGCAAAGGCCCACTAGCATGAAAGCATGACAGTTTCATAAAAATTAAATGTGATGGTAGTAAAGAATATGGATGAATATGTGGTGGGAAAGCAGGTAGAGCCAGCTCATGAAGGTCTTTTAACGTCATATGGGGACTTTGAATTTCATCCTGAATGTTATGAAAATTCCTCAAAGAATTTTAAGGAGTGGAATGACAATCCAGATGTGCCTCCATAAAATGAAAGATGCAAAACAAGGAAGAGCTGTAGTCGCTTCCCTCTTCAGTGGTCCATGATCCTACAAATAGTGAAGTCCTGATGAGAGAGGAGAGGATGAAGAGCTGGAAACAGATATGATGGTGATCTCAGAGGAGATATGGGAGGATTGCTGTGAAGTATTAAGTCTGGGTGAGATAGGTGTGATGATGCAATTAGCTGGCCTGGGGCCAGGGGAGAGAGGACAGAGTTGAGGGGCAGTGGTAAGATGGGTTTCATTTTGAACATGTTCAGATTTCGCATTCCTTACAAAACTCACTGATGCAACTAGATGATCTCAGCCCTCAAACTTTCATTAGCACTGGGAAGAAAAGGACTGCTGAATCCTCCAAAATTTCATGGTAGGTGGGCTAACACTGCTCTCAAAAAAGAAACAAGGAAAATAAAAAGCTACTCCCAGCAAATACTTAATGATTAAGTAATTTCAGAACTCCTTCATCCAAATCCACCTAATTACACCCTTTAGTCACATCTAATTATTTTTGGCTTAACAGTAATATCAGTTCGGTGAGAACCTGGAGATCTATTTAATGTCTTAATCTGGCCCATCAAATTATAATCACTCTCACCTAAATCCTTTCCTAGCTATTTTCTCTTTAAAGCAAGTTCTTGCTATTACTTGGGGAATAAAACCTTCCCTCTCCCCAATATGTTAGAAGTACACTCAGAGACTTAGCATAGACTTAGCCCCATACCACGATCATAGTTGGTACCCAGTGTTCCCTAGGGCTGGTGATGATACATGTTCAAAGTGATTCATTTTTCCTTTTAGGGGAAAAGGAAAAGAAAAGCACTACTGGGGTGTGACTGGAATGTGAATGAAAAGTATGAAATGAATGGTTAGAATGGAGGCCCATTCTGTTTTGCAGAGTCCAACTTTTTTCTTTTTGTCTTTTTCCTTCTTTCTTTCTTTTTTTTTTTTTTTTTTTTCTTTTTGGGCAGCACCTGCAGCATATGGAGGTTCCCAGGCTAGAGGTCGAATCAGAGCTACAGGTGCTGGCCCAGCCACAGCCACAGTAACACCAGATCCAGGCTACATCTGCAACCTACATCACAGCTCACCAAAATGCCAGATCCTTAACCCACTGATTGAGGGCAGGGTTCAAACCCACATCCTCATGGATACTAGTCAGGTTTGTCACTCCTGAGTCACAATGGGAACTCCCATAGAAAGTCTAATTTTATATGGAGCCCAAAGAGGAAAGTCTGAACAATGACTGTGGTATATTTTGGTCTTAAGGTGGTGCGTCGGTGCGTCTGTGTGTCTGTGTGTCTATGTGTCTGTGAGTATGTAGGGGAAGTGAGGTGCTTCAATGGGGAGGTTGGACTGAGAAAGAAATAAGTTGGCTTCTGATAGTTGAGGAGAAGACAACACAGCAACAGGATGCAAGGATGGAGGAATGAGGATATGATGAGTCAGGTGAGCTGGACTGTAATTAGATTCCATAGTCAGGTCATCAAGTAGGACTCATATACAAAGAGCAACATCCTCCTCAGATGATGACCAACATCTACCAGGGACTCAGTCTCTCAGGTGTTTCTGACCTTGGAAATCCTCTCTTTCCCCCGGTCCAGGCCTCCTTCCCAATTCTCTTGGAACCTTAGAGACTGGATATTTTTCCAAACCCCAAAAGAAGGAAAGCAAAGCAAAAACAAGCAAGATTTCAAGGGAAACATTTAAAGATATGGAGAAAGAAAAATACCAAATTCAAAAAAGTGATTTGTTTCAGCTGGGGTGTACGTCTATTTTGAGGAGGCAGGAGTGAGTGGGGAGCAAAGTTTGTAAGCACCTTCAACCGTAATGTTAATGTTCTATTTCTTTTTTGTGTGTCTTTTTTTTTTTTTTTGTCTTTTTGCCTTTTCTAGAGCCACTCTTGTGGCATATGGAGGTTCCCAGGCTAGGGGTCTAATCAGAGCTGTAGCCGCCAGCCTATGCCAGAGCCACAGCGATGTGGGATCCAAGCTGCGTCTGCAACCTACACCACAGCTCACAGCAATGCCAGGTCCTTAACCCACTGAGCAAGGCCAGGGATTGAACCCGCAACCTCATGGTTCCTAGTCAGATTCGTTAACGACTGAGCCACAACGGGAACTCTATTTCTTGAACTGAGTGTTATGTACAGTGCTGTTGTGATCCCAGAATATCTGAAATATTTCACAATTTTCAAAAAGAGATGCTAAAAAAAAGGAAAGGAACGAATAGAAAGACCATTTTGTCTATTTCTCTACTTCTCTTTGGGAAAAGATAGGGGCTTCCGAATTATTCTAATTTTTTTATAAACACAAAAACTGTTCACAAAAAAGAGTGTGCCTCCTCTCTCATCTTTGAGGTTAATGCTCCTAAGTTTTTGTTTGTTTGTTTGTTTTTAGCAAATGCTCAGCTAACACACCTGTGAAGCTGGATCAGCTTCAGTGACTCCATCCATGGGTGTAACTCTAGTTGCACTGAACTTCTGATGTGGAGATGCCCTTCCTGTTTTGTTAGTATTATGACATCATGCATATTTGAATGATACATCAGGAAGAGAAGTCATTCCCCTCAAACATGTAGTCAGCTCTATTACCCACACGCTGCTGATAGGGTGCTAGGTTAAAACCGGCTTTCTCAAACCCCCTTTCTCCTCACTAGTCCTGCCCTACCTCCTCCTTACCCTTGGCCCTACAATCATTGCACTTCTGCAATGATTATGTTGCAGAGATCACATACAGAGAAAAGATGAAAGCCGTATGTCATCTTGCTATAAAAGACATGAAGAGCTACAAGGCAGTAATGTGACAAGAAAGGCTGAATCTAGCAATTAGAATTAAACCTGCATATTATCTGTGTATTTCATGTTTTCTACTTGGGATTTTCTCCAAAATAGAGGCTGACTGGCATCCTACTGATACATGGCAAGCTTGATGTCGTACTGCCTGCATTGAAATCCCTGCTCTGCTACATCCTATCTGCATGATCTTGAGAAAGTTATTTAACCTCCTTGTAAAATTTGTATATTAATAGTGCCTACCTTTTGAACTTCAAATAAAGATTAAATGAAAAAATGCATGGAAATGCTTAGCACAATACTGAGTGCAGAGGAAGAGCTTAATGAATATTGGCAATGACTATGTGCATTTGATTTTATTTACTTATTTTTTTTCTGTCTTCTTTTAGGGCTGCACCTGCAGCATATGGAGGTTCCCAGGCTAGGGGTAGAATCAGAGCTACAGCTGCCGGCCTACACCACAGACATAGCAACACCAGATCCAAGCCACCTCTGCGACCTACACCACAGCCCACAGCAACACTGGATCCTTAATCCCCTGATCGAGGCCAGGGTTCAAACCCGAAATCTCATGGTTCCTAATCAGATTCATTTCTGCTGTGCCACGACAGGAACTCCTCTGCATTGATTTTAATTTTTCTTCCTGCCCCTGTGGTATCAAGGATAACTTATATCCAAGGAAAAACCAGCTTCCAAGCAAAAGGCATATCTGGTCAAAGTGGCTTCTGTACCTGGAGAAAGATGAGGAAGATTTCCTCCTGAAAGCGTTGGATTCTTCCACCTATTCTCTTCTGTCTAGTCCCCTCCAGTTGTTTTTAACTACAAGTGCCAATAATGTGCCCATAGAAGAAGATAGGAGTTGCTAAACTGGTTGGTGGCTTCTTTTTGTTTTTATTTCTCAATATCCATTGCTACTTTCCAAGCACAGCTACAAAAGACCAGAGACCCAAATGAGGGTGTGCATGTTCCCTCTTTCAAGGCTGTCCAGTCACTTTTTCATCAGAACAGGGACCCCTTGGGGGAGGAAAAAAGGTTTTATTTCCCGCAGAAATAGATGAAGCCAAGGTCATTGGTAAACTGTGGGGCAACAGTGTCTCAGTTCCAGCCTCTCCCGCCTTAGACGCCTTCTTCCTTGGTCCTGGGTGGAGCTGCTAGGGTTATGAGCTTCTAGGAAAACGCTTAAAGGTAACAGTGATTCTGAATATCTAGAAAAGCTAGTAGCAAAACTGGCACAAGGCTTTCCGAGGAATACTTCACTTCGAGAAGGCAGTTCTAGCTAGAAAACCAAGTTTCAAGCAGACACACTAGAAAAGCGTACTGCCCAGTGGACTGACTTTCTATCAGGATTTAAAATAGTATGAATAATAATATGTTTTGCCTACTCTCTCACTGCTGACTCTCCCTTCTTCCAGTTTTAGCCCAAACTAGGCCCTCCTCTTTTATTTTCAAGGGCCCTTTATTGGCTCTCAACGAGGGGGAAGGCAAGAGAGGATTGGCCAAAGGAGAAGAGCACCGCCCCGACTTGTCCCCGCCCTGTCCCCGCCCACGCCCTCCCCGGAGGAACAGCTGGAATGGGAAGGAGGGAGGGAAATCTGGGATTGGCTGAGAGTCGGTGGCTGGGTGGGGTGAGGCAGCTCCAGTGAAGCTTTTACCTGTCTAGGTAAGTCAGGAAGAGGTCAGAAGAAAACAGTAGGAGGCAGGGGGAGCAGTCTCTGTCTCCGTCTCTGCCCTTTGAAATAGAAGGGTATTCCTTTCCTCCCTCAGTCCCCACCCAGTGAAGGTGAGTTAATTACTAACCCAACTATTGCTTATTCTGCAGCGAGGGGGCGGGGGGCTTCATGGGAAGTCGGAGCTACGGAATCGTGGGGAGCTCCTTATACCCGTAGCTAGGGGGCTTTCCTGTCTGTTCCTCAACTCTCTAATGTGGGATCAGAGTAGGTAGGTAGCTTCCTGAGATTGCAGTGTTTTTGTGGAGAACAGGACTGAGACGCATTTTTTTTTTCCATCTACCTGTTTAGGTTAGATATGCATATTGTGTAGATAACAAGAAAGGAAAACAGGTTTGTTTTAGACCTTTGCATCTCTGAAGAGCTGAAATTGAGTTGTGATTTTGGAAGAGAATAGTTGTAGAGGGCGTCAAAATGAAGGCTCACCCAGCACTTTGGTTTTCCATTGCATTTCTTACAGGAAAATTTCCTGTGGCTTTATCAACTCAATGTCTATCTTTATTTAAGCAAAGGGTGCAGTGTGTGTGTGTGTGTGTGTGTGTGTGTGTGTGTGTGTGTTCAATAATGGTCGTGTGATAATGGAGCTCTCTGTGGATGGGTGTGAAAGGTGTGAGCTGAGCTAGGGTGTTTGGAAGGGGGGCTGTGAGGTCTGCTTACATTGGGAAAACTCCATCTCAGGCTACAAGCTCATCTTTGCAACACCCCCAAATAGTCTAGTTGCAAAGTCAAGCCTATTTGAGTTAATTTTAATGAATTTAACGACGTTGCCTGTTAATAGACACAGGGACTAGCAGACGGAAAGCTACTCAACTGTGCCATGGCCTCGCCCACATTAATATTTCACAATAGCATGTTGAGTCTAGTAGGAATTCTGAGTGGGGCTGAGGCCAAAGCAGTGTGGCAGAGGCCAGAGAGGAGAACCAGACCTGTGTGGTGGTTTTGCTTTGTGTTCCTTCAGGGGTCCCCTGGCAGGCTGTGTGGCCGGTTTCCCTGCACAGGGACAGCTGGGTGTGGAAGTCAAGTCAGAGTAGTAAGTCAGCTCTCGGTCATCCAGCTCGTAGGGGTTAACTCTGTGGTCCCTAACTTCACCCCTTTTCCTCCTGCTTCAGAAAAGGGGAAGTGGGACAACCCAGTGCCAGGATCCCAGGGCTTGGCACACAACTCCCAGCGAATATACCGAGTTTCCGGTCCTGCCAACTGGAACTTTGGGCATTCGCTCAGCCTGCGCTGCAGAACCAGCCCACTAAGCTCACCAAGCAGCGATAGATGATGCCTTGTCAGCAATAAAGATAACTTGCAGGGTCTGGCAAACCTCTTCTGCGTAGGGGATATTTCTGCTAACCCTCTCCCTCAAACCCACTTGAAGGAGGCGATTATATCGCTGCCTAAAAACACACAGAAATTTGCCCATGTGCCTGTGGAGAGGGATACACACCCAGTGCAACTTTTAATCTTCTTGGCATTTTCCTTACGATGTGCTCCAGCTCAAGGCACCTTTTGTGCAGTCAGCAGAAAGCAGAGACACCTGGCCTAAGAGAAACAGGAAACTTCTTGGACCCCTGGGGAGAGAGCCTTGGAGGACATGGGAGTGGGCTCACGGGAAGAGGGTGAAAAGGGGGCCTTGGATCTGTTCAGAAGGTACAGAGAAGCCAAACTGGAGTGGGTCTGGAGCCCTCACCCCACCCCCTCCAGATGCCAGAATTCCACATGCCATTTATTTACTCTCCTCCAAAGCTTGGCTGGTTTCAGGGTGTAGTTAATATTTAATGCGCCCTTGCATGGGTGGCCCTGATATAGGCTGTGCGCATTTCTTAACCCATTCCCTCCTCCCCTCAAGCCTCCCAAAGAGGTCAAGGGGTAAAAGATAACACGCTCTCACCTCGAGTTTTGCTCGTTACTCAGGCTTCTTATCAAATAGAAAGACCTTGGTTTCAATGGCCGCCCTGAAGTAGCCCCTAAGATTTACGGTTGTAAAGTTGGTGGAAGGAAGTGCAGCATCCAGGTCAGGTCAAGCTGGTGTGGGAGGGAAGGCGGGGGCGGGGTTTGGGAAAAAGAGAAGACTCTTTTTAGAGTTCACACTTTTGGAGTCAGGACACTAGGTGTGGAGGTGAGGTGCGAGCACCTCAGGACTCATCCAGCTTTGGTTTCAGGTTCAGATTAATCTCTGCAGTGATAATGTTGTGTCTATGACATGAGCTTCAGTGGCATTTGGTGTCATTTCTTTCTTTCTTTCTTTCTTTTTTTTTTTTTTTTTTGTCTTGTGTTTTGAGGGCCGCACCTGCGGCATGTGGAAGTTCCCAGGCTAGGGGTCTAATCAGAGCTATAGCTGCCGGCCTATGCCAGAGCCACAGCAACACGGGATCCGAGCTGCCTCTGTGACCTACACCACAGCTCACGGCAACACCAGCTCCTTAACCCACTGAGCGAGGCCAGAGATCAAACCCGCAACCTCATGGTTCCTAGTCCCATTTGTTTCCATTGCGCCACGACAGGACCTTGCTATGGTTTTTGAAGCAGTACTAGCTGTAGTTCTTATCTCTTCCAGCTGCTTCAGGCCATCCTTCGTTCCAAAGTAAGAGTGTGTCAGGTCTCCCTGAGCGGACGGAGAGGCCAGCAAACCACTATAAAGGCTGATGTGTGCTTAGAAGAACAAGGGTGGTAATTTTCTCTGAAAGGAAAAGGCAGCATCAGCTCACCCATTCACAGAGAATATTATATTAATTACAGTGAGTCACTTTTAATACTTACTGCCCCAGTTCTACAGATAGGAAATCTAGAGCCAAAAATAGAGACCCTTGGCTCTACACTGACTTCTTCGAAACAATACTTTTGTCTTCATAAAGTTTTCCATGCCCCATACCTCTTGGGTGCTCCTACATGTCAGTATAACTGAAAGTATTTCCCAAATTCCATTGACCCATATAGTCTCGGGAAAATAAAGGTGCTTTCAAAAGGAGCTTCCAATAATGGGGCAGAAGCCATAAGAGAGACCTCCCAACAGCTCAACTCAATAGACACTAGAACGGGAGTTCCCGTCGTGGCTCAGTGGTTAACGAATCTGACGAGGAATCATGAGGTTGCGGGTTCGATCCCTGGCCTTGCTCAGTGGGTTGATGATCTGGCGTTGCCATGAGCTATGGTGTAGGTCGCAGACGCAGCTCAGATCCCGTGTTGCTGTGGCTCTGGCAGAGGCCGGCGGCTACAGCTCCGATTCAACCCCTAGCCTGGGAACCTCCATATGCTGTGAGAGCGGCCCAAGAAAATGGCAAAAAGACAAAAAAAAAAAAAAAAAGACGCTAGAACAGATGACAAGTTTATTCATTCAGCATGTTTTGAGTGCCTTCTCTGTGCCTAGGCTTAGGAAGGGTGGATCCTCTTCTTTGTAATGATCTCAACCCTACAGAAGGTTAGGAATGAGTTAGTACTTTGGGAACCTAGACGGCCATTCATAGAGAGGATAGCTGAGATGCCTGAATTTCATCCCCATGACTTCTCACCTTTCTGTTTCTTTGAGGCTCTGGGTAATGGGGAACTAACCTCGTGAGGACTCCTAGGAGATGTCTTACCTCATATTGATTCATCACTGGGCTTCTTTGGTATCACTGGCCCCTGTGGTTCCCTCTCTCTCCTGAAAGGCTCTGGACCCCCATGAAACTACATGGGTCTTGCTCATAAAGGATCTTTCTTCCCCTTTCCCTTCCCCCTCCCCCACCCCACCCGAGGGCGTCCTTCAAAGCAGGGGAGGAACTCGTGAGGCCTTGTGCTTGTCAGGCTGACTCACCCAGCACAGCCCAAACCTGACTTTGGCACTGGAAGCAATTACTGACGGAGGCTGAAAAGGCAACCTGCCCTGGAATCTAAACCCCAAGTCTCGGGAGTTCCCGTCGTGGTGCAATTGTTGACAAATCCGACTAGGAACCATGAGGTTGCGGGTTCGATCCCTGCCCTTGCTCAGTGGGTTGACGATCCGGCGTTGCCGTGAGCTGTGGTGTAGGTCGCAGTCGCGGCTTGGATTCCGCATTGCTGTGGCTCTGGCGTAGGCCGGTGGCTACAGCTCCAGTGAGGCCCGTAGCCTGGGAACCTCCATATGCCACAGAAGCAGCCCAAGAAATGGCAAAAACACAAAAAATATATAAATAAAAATAAAAAAATAAACCCCAAGTCTCAAGATCTCCCAGGAAACACAGTTTTCCAGAACATTTTACCTAGTATTGGGAGGGTAAGAAAGTAGAAAATAAAAGCATGGCATGATGGGGAAAATATGGATTCAGAATCAGACAAACTATATAATATTCTAATTCTAGCTCTTCCCCCAGCTCCCTGCTTGACCTTAGCGCTGTCTTTTCATCCTAATTCTTCCAGAATTTCATTTTCACGTAGGAGAGTCACGTCTGGCCTTTCCCACTCTGATGGAGTTTTTCCCACAAACAGGAATAGGAAAATCCGTGAGATTTCCTGAAGGAAGACAACACACCCTTCCTTGGCAATTTCTATTGGCACAGTGAACTTGAAACTTTTCTTTCCCTATGAGTTGGAGTTGGGAGGAAGCAACCTAGGACATTGACCTTGTTCATCTGACACAGGTTAGGGAATCTCATTGGGAATAAGTGCAGCATCAGAGGGGGGACACATAAGAGGGGAAATGGATTTGTGTCAACCACTGGGGTGCCATGCAGCTACCTCGCAGTCTAGGGAGCTGACGGTGGCTGTGGTGGGAGGGGCGTGATGATGGGGCCATGGTAACATCTGACAGTCACAGGGCCGGGCATTGCACAAAGTGATTGACATGTAATATTTCATTATAAATTCACAACAGCCCTATGAGGTAGGTCCTACTACGGGCCCTGTTCCTTGTTTTTCTAAACTCTTTTTTCCCTCGCTTCAGTCTACTTTGACCTGGCATGGATCTTGTCGTGTTCTTCTTATCAGAACAGTGGTAGTTACTCATTTGTTCCTTAAGCGTTTGCATATTTATTACCAACTAAACCATGCTAACTGTTCTCACTTAGTCCTTATATTAACCCTACTTAAGGAGGAAAAACAGACTCAAAGAGTAATTTGCCTCAAGTCATATCACTGTAAATGGTGGCACTGGAATTTGAACCAGATCCAGCTTCCTCCAGAACCCAAGCTATTAACCCCTGCAGTAGTTATGGTTTATAGAAATGAAGAGGTAGGCTAAGCTCCCTGGTTCAGAGGGAAAAAAACCAACTAAGACAGGATGGCGTCTCCCTTCTGACTAGACTGCTCCTCTACCATCCACGTCCGTCCTTCTGCATCTACGTGAGCCAGCTTATGTGTCCTTACGTGTCCAGCTTCCATGTCCCCCGGGCAGGCTGGGGGTCTGGGTTTGGGCTGTGGCTGGTCATGGCCCCTTCCAGCTCTCTGCTTGCTTGCAGTCCCTGCCACCATGCTTGCTCCAGGGCCTGGGCAGAGCCTCGCCAGAGCCTGGCTCAGCTCACACGTGGCTGTGATTCTTCTCTTTTCAGGCCCGGCCTGGGACATTCTCCACTTCCCTTGGCTTCCCCTCTGGGAGCCCCTTTCACCACCCCTGCACCTTGCTTCGGGCGATGCCCGAGAGGGAGCTGTGGCCAGCGGGGCCTGGCTCGGAACCTGTGACCCGCGTCAGCAGCTGCGACAGCATGATGAGTACCACCTCCACCCGCTCTGGATCTGTACGTAGTCTCTGTCTGCAGCCTGGCCTGCTCTCTGCACCCCTGCCTTGCCCTGCCCTGCCCTGCCCTGCCCACCTCTGTCCTTGCTCACTGCTCCTGTCTTTCATCTTCCTCATCAGGAGTGAGTCACACCAGTTGGTATTTTGCCTCTGAGTCACCCCAGGTTCTATAGAGAACAGGGTGAGACAAGCCCAGAGAGGAAAGGGACAAATGAGGCTTTCCCCCAGTTTTCATTACATTGGGTGGCTGGGTTGAGACGAGAGAGTGGGCCCCTGAGCTAAAGTCACGGTGGAAACCAAAATCTAGATTCCTACAGTTCTCTGCAATGAACAGCATTGCTTTGATCTTTCACAAAGATCAAAGAGCACAGAGTAATTAGGAGCCTGGGTTCTGGAGCCACACAGATCTGGGATCTCTACTTATAAGCTGTATGACCTTGGGCAAATTACTTAATTTCTCTAAGCTTCCGTCTCAGATTTAAGATGGGGATAATAGTGACACCAAGTTCATAGGGTTCCTGAGAAGAGTAAATACAGTACATGTAAAGTACTCAGCACATGCCTCCGAGTAGAAAAGACACAGCCTGGGAGTTCCCGTCGTGGCGCAGTGGTTAACCAATCTGTCTAGGAACCATGAGGTTGCGGGTTCGGTTCCTGCCCTTGCTCAGTGGGTTAACGATCCAGCGTTGCCGTGAGCTGTGGTGTAGGTCGCAGACACGGCTTGGATCTGGTGTTGCTGTGGCTGTGGTGTAGGCACCCCTAGCCTGGGAACCTCCATAGGCCCCGGGAGCAGCCCTAGAAAAGGCAAAAAAAAAAAGAAAAAAAAAGACACAGCCTGTCTATAAGTAGAGATAGAGACTCTGCCAAAGTCACTGTGGTTAACTCTGTGCATGGCATGTAATAAATTGTAATTTTCCTGGACATTAAATCAATTATCATAAGGCGGGTGTGAAAGAGTGAAACAAATGTAAGCATTCTTTTGTTACAGGTACTCACCAGTTACATAATACCCTTGAGAATTTATATATTATTACTCTATATCCTGTGCATAGAGAGAGTTGAACATTTAAATGGATCATAATGATAATCTCTACTGAATGTCGAAGATGTTTATTTAACACAGTCAGTGAGTTCCGATATGGAAGATGGAGCAGGAAAAACAAGGCACCCAACACACAAAAGCCCAAAGTGCAGACAATTTCTATATACTGTCTTTTTTGACCCTAGATGATGGGGTCGTAGAGACAGCTTTCTGTTTCTGTCCAGCCGAGGCCAGCAGGAGTAGTTACACACCCTTGGACACAGAACGTGTCAGGGATTAAGGGTTTTCAAAGTGAATCATCTACAAAGGAGAAATTCAGAGTTGGAGTTTTGGTAAGACAGTTTTAGGAGGAAGAGGGCAGTAAAGAAGATTTTGTTCAGGGAACCCCAGAGTCCTCATCAAGCCTTCCGAGGGCTGCCCTGGGGGCTTCCCTTGACACATAGGCCTCTCTCAGTCAGCTGACTGATGGCCCTTAAAGGATTGTGGGGAACTGGAAGAGTTATTCCAACAACCATCTCCCCCCTCCCTAAGATATATTCAGGGCTTTCTCAAATTCTCTCCTGGCCATCTGAGTGGGTCTGGAGACTATACAACTTTGAAGCATCTCACATATTAGGAAGAGGGGTGGAGATGCCAGAAAGGGACTCGGGCCACCTTCCCTGTGTTCTCTTCTGCCCCCTTGGTTTTCCCATCAGCCTTCAACTTTGGAGAACAGCTGTTCCATGACTCTTCCTTGTAGAATGTGGGCAGGAACCATCTGAATCGGTCATGGCCTGTTTTCCCAAACACTCCTCTCTTTCTCATAATGAATATTATGTTTTCTAGGGCCATTCCCGCAGCATATGGAGGTTCCCAGGCTAGGGATCTAATCAGAGCTGTAGCTGCCTGCCTACCCCAGAGCCACAGCAACGCGGAATCCGAGCCACGCCTGTGACCCACACCACAGCTCACGGCAACGCCAAATCCTCAGCCCACTGAGCAAGGCCAGGGATTGAACCCACAACCTCATGGTTCCTAGTCGGATTCGTTAACCACTGCGCCACGACGGGAACTCTGAAAATTATGTATTTTAATTTCTATTTAATACAAAATTGCTTTCCCCTCACCCCATACCACTGTCTCCACCTTCCTCCCTTAAGTTAATATTTGCTGAAGAAAGGCACACTTTTTTGAATGTTAGCCAGAGCCAAATGCCATCAAGAAAGTCAACATACAGGGGGAAAGAATCCTGTGTGGAATGCATTTCAAAGTCAAGTATAAATTGTTTAGTAAATTTATCTGTGGCTAGTCATGCCACGTCCCACTGGCCAGGCAGCAGGTTGTTGACTGGGTTTCTTGTTTGTCCTCATACTGTCCTTGACACACCAGACCAAGTATGCAGAAGTACTTCTGAAAAGGTAAAAGCAATTGCATTCAAGTGTAAGGTCAAATCATTATGTTGCTCAGATCATTTAGAGGGAAATTGGAGACACACGAAGAGAAAGACTTGACCTAGGTCACACGGAGGAACTGGAATGGGAAACTCGGACTGCTTCTGATCTGGGTCCCTAAGCCTTCCACCCAGGACGGAGCAAAAGAAAGAGCACCCGCCATCTGGCTGCCCAGCTGTCAGAGCCGGTGCTAGTGAGACAAGAGCCTGACAGTCTGTGCCCTCCCTCATGCCTGCGGTTGCAGGAAGCAGCTCCAGCAGGTTTGCAGAGTGGCAGGTGGAGAGGTTTCCAGCTCTTCAACATTCCTTCCCCAGCCCAGGGTGGTTCTCGGGGCCCCACCAGTTTCTGAGGACCTGCCTCTCACAGCTCCTGCTCCCCCTCCTCAATCCAGAGTGACAGCAGCTACGATTTCTTGTCCGCTGAAGAGAAGGAGTGTCTGCTCTTCCTGGAGGAAACCATTGGCTCCCTGGACACTGAGGCTGACAGCGGACTGTCCACTGACGAGTCTGAGCAACCCGTGACTCCCCGAGGTCCTCGAGCACTGCCCACAGCCCAGCCTGCCCCCCAGGGTAAGGGAGACCGTCCAGCAAACCCCAGAAAAAGTGGTGCAAACTTTTGGCCACTTTCCATCTTGTTTGCTTCTCTGCTGTTAGGGTCACAGGTGAAGGAAGGAACAACTGCTCTCCTCTCCACTCTCACGGCTGGAATAAAGCCTTATCCCTGGAGGGGAGGAAGGATGCTGACAAGCCAGCTTCCTGCATCTTTCTAGGAAGAAGTAGAGGACTGAGAGGAAAAGGGGTTTGACCAGCTCCCATCTCCTTATGGGGAAATTCTAAAGTGATCTGACCACAGAGGTGGGGGAGCGCATCAGGGAGGGGTGGGTGCTTGGCTCTGGAGAGACTGAGTCGGTCTGGGATGCTAATCTGGGTGACCCAGAGGACAAGGCTGCAGGAGATAAGAAGAGGGAAGGGCTCCCTTAACTTCAGTGGGCGGCACCTCGAGGGCTCTGTGAGAGTGTGGAGCGGTGTTGGGGCTCAGTAGACAGGGACCCGGATGGCACATCAGAGTGGTCCTGAGTGTGGGACCATGTGTCTCAGGGTGAGGCGGGCACTTTACTCCCAAGGACAGTCCAATTGCTATCAGGACCGCAATCATTCATTCCTTTAGCAAATACTTATTGCCGATGTGTTAGACCCTCCCTGAAGATAGAGCTGTAAATGGGGTCACAGGGCTGCCTCATGCTGATTTCCTGGCCCATGGGTCCAATGCATGTGCTTACTCGCTGGAAGGAAAGAGCCCGTGTCACTCTGTGGTGCAGGGACAGCTGCGGCCACCACAGAATCCTTCAGGTGCTTAGAGAAAGTGAAAGTGGGAGAAGGCAGAAGCCTGGTCAGGCAGCCTCACTGGTGCTCGTCCTGCCCAGTGCTTCCACTGGCCTCAGACACCTGGGAGTCCCAGGGCAGCCAGAGGGACTGTCCCAAATCCCAGCCTATCGGAGTGTGTCTGTGGAGGGTTGGGAAGAGCCTGAGTCAGGGACATGAAGGTATTGGGGCTGCCCATTCCCCAGCCATCAGGAAGCATTAAGCCTTGGATGAAGGGAATCTGCTAATACTGACCTGTTAGTCTAAATGATACCCAGGAGTTCCCGTCGTGGCGCAGTGGTTAACAAATCCGACTTGGAACCATGAGGTCGCGGGTTCGATCCCTGGCCTTGCTCAGTGGGTTAAGGATCCGGAGTTGCCGTGAGCTGTGGTGTAGGTCGCAGACGCAGCTCGGATCCCGCGTTGCCGTGGCTCTGGCGTAGGCTGGCGGCTATAGCTCTGAGTAGACCCCTAGCCTGGGAACCTCCATATGCCTCGGGAGTGGCCCAAGAAATGGCAAAAAGACGTAAATAAATAAATAAATAAAACCCAAAGAAACAACAAAACCCCAGACTCATCCAATTAGGGGATCAGAGTCTAGGAAGCACTGTCTTTGGCAGTGGGGTTCCTATTGCCCCCTCAACCTTCTCTGCGTGTTTCCCTGACCTCACAGGACATCCAGAGGAGACGACTGTTCGGCAAGGACCAGTGCCGAGGAGAGTGACTCTGTCCAGCTCATCTCATCCACCGGAGCCCCAAAGCCTGGGCCTCAGGTCTGGCTCCTACAGTCTCCCCAGAAACATCCACATCAGCCAAAACCAGAACCTCAGGAAAGGCACCACCCAGACTAACAGTTGCATCCCGAGGGGATCTAAGGGGCTTGTCCCAGGGCCTGAGAAAGAGCAGGTCAGCGAGAGCAGTGAGCCCCACCAGGCACCAGCCAGCCCCCAGGACCCTGCCCTTGATCTGGACGGGCCACTCATCCCCCCACCAGAAGCTTTCCGGGACACCCAGCCACAGCAGTGTGGGCAAGGCAGCCTGGCCAGAAGGCCAGGGGTGCTGAGCCACAAGCCCCAACTCCCCACCTCACTTGGGCCCCAGAAGAAAGGGGACACTGCTTCAGAGGCCATGTCCCAAAAAGCCAATGAGAAAGGCTCCACCAGGGGCCCAGGACAACCTCGGTCTCCTCCCCCCGTGTTCTCTCAGAATGCGAGAGCTGAAGATGCTCCCGTCCCATCATGGGGGGACCCAAATACCCAACTGGCCCCCGTCACAGCCCCTAAGCCCCGGAAACTGCCGCCAAATATTGTTCTGAAGAGCAGCCGAAGCAGTTTCCACAGTGATCCCCAGAACCGGCTGTCCCGCCACTCTGAGGCTGCTCCTGGAGACTCTGGGCCGGCCCCATCGTCGCTGCAGGAGCAGAGGAAAGCACGCAGAGAAGCCCTGGAGAAGCTGGGGCTACCCCAGGACCAAGATGAGCCCAGCCCTCACTTAAGTAGACCCTCTGTCAGACTCAAGGAGACTCGCGCTCCGGCCCCCTCCCCAGCTCCAGCTCAGGTCTCAGCAGCTATGCCTGCAGCAGGAAAGGCTCTGGCTCCTGCTTCTACACAGGGGCCTTCTTCAGGGAAGGCACCGGTTCCAGCTCAGCAGTCTTCTCCAGGCAAGGTTTTGATTCCTGCCCAGGAACCCACTTCAGGGAAAGTTCCAGCTGCCAAATCCACGCCAATTCCCATCCCTAAGGCCCCACGGGCCAATAGTCCCCTGACTCAGCGGAAGCCAGACTCAGGGCTGACTCTCCAGGAGAGCAGCATCCCTGGCCTGAGACAGATGAACTTCAAGTCCAACACGCTGGAGCGTTCAGGTGTGGGGCTGAGCAGCTACCTCTCAGCTGAGAAAGAGCCCAGCCCCCAAACCAGCGCCTCTCTGGGAAAAAGCTCCTTCTTAGACAGGATCCCGCCCAATGTCTTGCGCAATTCCCGGCCCCGCCCTGCCTCCTTGGGCACCGGAAAGGACTTCGCGGGTATCCAGGTGGGCAAGCTGGCTGATCTGGAGCAGGAGCAGAGCTCCAAGCGCCTGTCTTACCAAGGACAGAGCCGTGACAAGCTGCCTCGACCCGCCTGTGTCAGTGTCAAGATCTCCCCGAAAGGCGTGTCTGATGAGCACAGAAGGGAGGCCCTGAAGAAGCTGGGGCTCTTGAAGGAGTAGGCGCTGGACACCCGCACCGCCACCCAACCCCCTCCCTCACCCGCTTGTGCAAGAAGAGACCCCGGGCTCCACTGAGCCTTCCTCCCCTCCTCACAGCTCAGGGGCTGGACAGGGATCGGCTTCTTCCAACATCCTGTTCCCTCTGAGGGAGCGAGTGGAGCATACGTTTATCTTCAGAGTGGTCGTGCCAACATGTGCCTACACGAATCGTCCTGAGGATGGTTTCCACAGGCGGGTGTGTGTGTGTGTGTGTGTGTGTGTGTGTGTGTGTGTGTGTTATAACCTGTATATATCACTGAAGATATTTATATGACAAAGAATCATTGCTCAATTCCGCTCACATTGGATCTTTTCTTACATGGGGTAGGTAGAGTTCAGTCTAACCGGAACAGAGGGGTAGCCATGCCTGTGAAAACATGGCAAGTGACACAATGGAGGCACCAGTGGCATTAAGCAAATGCAAGGTCATGTGACCTGCGGGTCTCCGAGAATCCCTGCAGTAGTGGATGGAGACTGGTTCCTGCCTTGCTGGATTCCCCGCTCAGTTCTGTCCTTCAGGACAGGGCCCTGGGGCCCAGAAGTGTTGCTTCCTCCTCCTTGTCTCTAGTCCCAAGGATCAGACACATCCTTGTACCTGAAAACTCTTGGTTGAGTGATACCAGGAGAGTTCTCGTTGGTCCGAGAAGGCAGGAGAAGTGTCCACATGGCACACCTCCACCCGAGAGAGCCTCATCCTTGGGCTTCTTAAATTCAGTAATAAACTATGGTGGTCCCTGACTCTGATGTTGCCATTCTTCCTGTTGCCAATCTCAGTTTGCATGTGACTGACCCCTGGGCTGCACCAGCAGTGGGACGGGAGCTCAAGCCCAGAGGCTTTACACAATGCCAAGGAACTGTTGCAGGCCTTGTCCACACGATGGCAAGTTGTTTTTTGATTTCATCAGTGCCTATGGAAAATCAGCCCAATACATTCTCTGCTAACTATTCATAGATTAGCAGAGCTGGGAGGGGACTTGGAGATGCCCAGTTCAACCCTGTTGGGGAAGAGAAGTGACTCATCATCGTCGCTCTGCTGTTTAGTAACAGCTGCCTCCCCCCCACACGCCCATGGTTCCCTTCTCACACTGCATGCCCTTCCCTTACAGCAGTGCCTTCTTCTATCCACAGAGCATCCTAAGGATCGGTAGTCCTTAGCAAAGGTCCAACCCAAAAGCTCTTCAAGATCCTAAAGTGCCTTCTGAAATGTCAGAGGTTAAACGTTCAGGACGCTGTTTTGTGTTTTTTTTATTAAATTGGGGAAAGCAGTCATATCATCCTTCATTATTGATCCCCAATTCCCTGACCAAGTTGTGCAACCTGAGAACATGCTAGAAGAAGGTCGTACGGGGAGGTGGTGTGGGCTTGTGCATGCAAGCTTGGAGATCAGGCATGGCTGGACGTGACCCCTGCTTCCCCTCAGGAAATAAATGTTATTCATAGACGTGGCTTGGTTGGAGTCCAACATGCCCAGATGTGAGGGGCAGATAAAGGGCACCGAGTTGGAAAAGTGCCCTTTAGGTCTGCTGAGCATTTCTGGGCCATGTCCTTGGGGACATCCAGCACATCACAGCCCAGTATTTCTGAAAATGATGAGAAGGTTAAGGCCAGGACAACAAATAGTTGCACCCTGTTACGGCATGTGGTTTGTGGGTGTGACAGTTTCTGTGTATACTCTCTCACACACACCCAAAAGCCTGGTGCCTTACTTCTGGCCATGGGTGAGAACCCACCTGTCCTCACTGACAGGGTCTCCCATGACTGGCAGAGCCACGTCTTATCACAGATCCCCACAAAAAGTCCCCTCCACAGGACTGATCCCAGCTGCTGCATTTGGTTGAGGTGCTTCTCAGGACACATCCTGCAGAATGACCATTTGATTTTTTTTTAATTTCCCTGATACATAGGGAAACTTGGGACTAGCTATAATGTAAGATTTGGTAGGAATCGGGGGCCCTGGCATTAACGCAAGGCTAACTAACACAGGGCTGTCAGGAATACCTCCTGTGAAGCCCCACTCCCTGGTAAAGGCAGTTTCTCTCCCAGACAAAACAGAGTGACACACAGCCTGCCCTCCGGCTCTGAATCCTCATCTCGGCTTGTCCCCCAGTTCTCCCAGTTTGAGGCATTCCCTTCCTTTCCCTTGTTATTTAAAGATACTAGGCTTCCCGTGTCCTCCTCCTTCAAAGGGCAGGTTTTGCTCCAAAGATGGTCTTTGGGATTCAGTGACAGAGCAGTACATCCAAACCCAGTTGTCCTCATTTTGAAGAGGAGCCCAGGGACCCAGGGAGGACATCACCTCCCTGAATTTGATCCATCCTCTTGTATCTGTTGAGGCTTGCTCTTCCTTCAGCTAGAACTGATTTGGGGAGAGGTGAGAGTGGCATCAGGGTTATTCTTATCCCTTTTGGAAGGATTCTGGGCAGCAGTTTGTAAAGGCCATTCATTTGCTTTTAAAAACTACAGTGACAGGGACTTCCCGTTGTGGCTCAGTGGTTTAAGAACCCAACTAGTATCCATGAGGATTTGGGGTTGATCGGCCTCGCTCAGTGGCTTAAGGATCTGGCATTGCCATGAGCTATGATATAGGTCGGAGACGTGGCTCAGATGCCGTGTTGCTGTGGCTGTGGTGTAGGCTGGCAGCAACGCTCCAATTCTACCCCTAGCCTGGAAATTTCCATATGCCGCACCTGCAGCCCTGAAAACAAACAAAGCGACAGCTCCACTTCCACATGGCCTCCTTTCTCTACTACCCCTGACCTGCTGCAGTCTTGCTGCTGCTGGGAAGAACCCATCTGCCAAATACAGGAGCTGGCCCCTCCTCAGCCTAGCACAGTGAAGTCTGTGCCCCCAGACATGTTGGCAGATACTCCTCTGAGTCACCACGCACACACCACCCTAGGAGTTCTACAGCCCCATGCTCTAATCTACACAGAGCAAAAGCGATAGGCCCAGTCACCTCATAGGCACCCCCCTTCATAGTGGGAAGTGTGGTCTGGCAGATGCCACCCTGGTAGTTGCCTAGGTGTGCAAAAGTTAGTGTTCATTCCATGGAAGAAAAGGCAGGAGAGAGACTGGGGAGCAGGCCCTCCTTGAAGTTATGAATTAGAGCTGGAGTGAAGATTTCAATAAGTGTAAGCCTGTGAATGAACCACTTCAACCTCTGATCCATGATCAGGTTGCAGGATGCAAAGAATCAGACTATCAGAAGATGAAGCTGTTGGTTCATGGACTAGGGGAGGAGACTGAGGAGTGGGCAGGAGAAAGCATGCCCACCTCCGTCAGAATCTAAGGAAGGAGGCAGATATGACGCTCCCATGGGAGTGATTGTGGAGCTGTAGATCTGGGCTCCACTCACCTGCGTCACTTGTGAATCCGGAGACCCTGAGACCATCACTTAAACTTTGTGAACCTCAGCGTTCTCACCTGTAAAACGGGAATAATGATACTAGCCTTTTGAGATTGTTGGGATGAACAAGCGATATAAAAAATCTAAATGGTGTGGATATTCAAGAAATGATAGTATTGTTCCTTCTGGGTCTTATGCCGTCCTTCTCAAAGGGAGCGAAAGTAGACAGGGTTGGAAGCCAAGAGCTCCCCCAGTTCAGCTCAGAGGAACTCAGAGAGAGCTTGGTGCAAATAAAAGTCTAAAGTAACACTGTGCTAGGCTGAGAGAGGTTTGGCATGCTCTCCAAGTGACTCAACTTCACCCAGGCCATGATTCCTGGAATTTAAAAACAAAGGGATTGGAGGGAAGACGGTGTTTTCTGTCTCAGTGGAGGCTGAACCAGCTATTTCCAGCTTCTCTATTCCCAAGCCCAGCTCCCCATTTATCATCAATCTCTTCTTGTCCATGACCGCATAGTTTACTTCTTTTTGCTTCCTTTGACTTCCTTTTGCCGTGGTTCAAGGAACTATATTTTGTCCTATAGCTGTTTATTTTTAAAACAGAGGAAGAGAATAAGCTTATATAACAGAAGGAAAGTGTGACTAAAAGCAGAAAGAGAGAGAGGCTAAAAAAGGTTTCAAGATTCCTGGGGCATTTTTAAAAATAAGGTAAGCATCTTTCAGAAATGAAGCAGATGTTAGTTAGAAGGAGGCAAGAAGGTATGAAGGGCCCTATGAACTGCAGGAGTCATCACCACCACCAGCTTGAGTGTGTCCCTTCATCTCATTCATAAAATGGAGACATGGACTGGACGGTCTCCGAGGTCCAGGTCAATCCTGAAATGTGTTTCAATAGGTCCAAACAACTTAATTAGGAAGAAAAACACCCTGCCAAAAATAATCGCAATATAGTCTAAGCTAAAGTGTACCTCACAGAAACCTAAGAGCTGGAAGGAAAATTTTAGATTATCTAATCCAACTGTCTAAAGAGGAATTATGTCTGTAAGTGACTATAAATAGAAAGATGGGTGGATGCGGGTAGATGGATGAGTGGATGGATGGGTGGATAGATGAGTGGATGGATGGATGGATGGATGGGTGGAAGGAAGAGGGGAGGGTAAAAGAGGATTGAGAACATGTGGCACAGGCTTAGGAGTCAGAATCTCTATACCTTAGCTTCCTTTTCAGTTTATTTCTTTTTGTTTCCTTTAGCTTCCTTTGTTTTTGTGGTTCAGGGAACTACATGCTGTCCTACGGCCACTTAGTTTAAAAATGGAGTAAAAAAAAAAATGAACTTATAACAGGAAGGAACTCTATAGAAACAATAAAAAATACTTACCTATTACAGTTGTTATGAGAATGGAATCAAATGAGATAATACATTTAAAAAGTTAGCACATTGCTCAGTAGACGGAATCTATTAAATTTATTATTCTATACATATGTAATTCAGATTCCCGGCGGGTCCCCCCTTGAGGCCTGGATGAATCCGAGCCTGCACCTAAATTCCTCAACCTGAAACAGTCGAAACCTCTGGTCCAGTTTCCAGAACCTTCTCAAGATCTTCCTGTGTTCCCCTTACATCTGCGATGCTGCTTCAAGGCCTCTAAATCCCCGCCCACCATCCCACTCCACACAGGGCCCACCCCATGGCACCCTCACTGTCCCCACAGCTGAGGCCTTTAACTGGTTCCCGTGGGAAATCAGGTCTAAGCATTTTGTGGTTTTCTGAGTTTTTAACTGAAGCTTGGGTGGGAGATGCAGAGGGACCTGACACAAAGCACACAGCCTGCCACCACCTCCTTGTCACCCTTGCTTTCCTCTTTGTCCGTCCTGGCGTGTTACAGCACACCCAGGAAATTCTCACCCTCACCCACACTCAGGGCCCCTCAAGATCTGAGCATCTGCCCCAAGGGACTTTTCGAAAAACATCTTATTTGTGAACAGGGATGTCTGGTTGAAATGAGCTCTGCAGACTGCAGTGTTCTCTACCTCTTTACCTTCACTCCTGAAAAGGCCAGAAGTGACAATAAGAGATGTCTGGTGACATCTGTACTTGTGACTCACATGGACCCGACTGCATTCTTCCCAAGGGGTTCAGCAGGGCTTTCTTTGGCTGGCCCCCTTCTCTGTGGGTAGGGGAAGAAGTGTGGTCTCCTCTCCCAGTGACACCCCACCTAGCTTTTCAGGCAGGGGCTCCTCTATGTTAGCCAAGGCTCTAGGTAGGTCTCATAGGCTGTGGGAATATCTTTTAGTTGAAGTTAGTTCAAATAGGGTATCATTAGTATTTTAGGGTGAATTGAAATCAGGCACAATTCTAGCCCCAATCTTCCACCATCCTACCTTCTCCATGAGCAGCAGGGGCTGCCCTGTGCCCTGACCTCACCCCGCCCCCCACCCCATCCCCGGAAAGGAACCTACTCTGGTGGGCACTTTGCCCTGAGCAGCCAGCCTCCTGCAAGAAGAGGTTAGGGCGGCTATCAAGGTTTTACTTACTTGTGTTTTTTGTTCTTCTGCCTGGGACTGGAATGTGTTGTATAACACATTCACAATGATAAATCACTGATTTATAATTGAAAAGGTATATTTGGTCTTCGGCCCCATTTCAGGCACAGAGCTGCTAAAACCCTTGAAATTTCCTGCGATCCAAGTGATAAAGGTGACTTCTGTTGTGTTAATGGGGCAACTTTTGGAAAGCCCCTGTATAACCTAAGAAGGGGGGTTTGAACTCCAGGGGAACAACCATTAGACAATTAGAACTTTCAGTCCTACCCTCTCCCTCTCCCCCCTCAAACCCCCACCAGGACCTCTAGGGAGGGGAGAGGGGCTGGAAACTGAGTTCAGTGGCCATTGGCCAATGACTTAATCAATCGTGCCTATGCAGCGAAGCCTCCATTAAAATCCGAAAAGATGGGGCTTGGAGAGCTTCCTGGTTGATGAACCAGAACGCTTCCATGTGTTACTGTGCCAGACCCCAAATTCCATGAGGACAGAAGCTCCTTTGTTCAGGACCTCGCCCTGCGTATCTCTTCATCTGGCTGTTGATCTGTATCCCTTAATATCCTTTGTAATAAACCAGTAATCTGGTGAGTACGCTGGTTTCCTGAGTTCAGTGAGCCACTCTAGCAAATTCGTGGAAACTTAGAAGGAGATGGTTGGGACCTCTAACTTATAGTCAGGTGGTCGGATGCACAGGTGACAACCTAGGCTTGCGATTGGCCACAGAAGTGAAGGGCAGTCTTATGGGACTAAGCCTTCAACCAGTGGAATGCTATCTCAGGATGGGTAGTATCAGGATTGAGTTGGATTGTAGGACACCCACTGGTATCACACTGGGCTTGGGTACCAGATCCTGCTCCGAAGGCTGCTGCACTCATTTCCTGACTGAAGTATCCAGAAGATCAGAGCAGAATACACAACTTGAGAAAAGACTCTTCAGACTTCCCCTCTGGGCTTGGTGCCTCAGCTGCCTACTCCAGCTCCACTTCAAACTCAACATGTCCAAACACAGACTCATATAGGGGACGCCCCACCAAATGTGACCCTTCTACAGTGGTCCCTATCAGTGAGAGGCTCTAGCATCCATCTAGTCAGTCAAGCCAGAAACCAAAATATCATCCATAACAACACCCTCAGTACCCAGTTACCAAATTGTGAAATCACCACCATACATCATTCGAACCTGTCCTTTCTTCTTCTTTTCTGCTACCACCACTGCCCCGTCATCTCTCTCCTGGGTTAGAGCAGTAGCTACCAAGTGTCTTCTTCACAGCCATTCAAACCTCCCTCTGGCCCCTCTCCTCCCAGCAATGAGAATGGTCTTTCCATCCGGAGTACATTACCCTTCAAGGAAGAGAAAAGAAGCCCTAAGAAAATGTACATGGGAGTTCCCTTGCGGCACAGCAGGCTAAGGATCTGGAGCTGTCACTGCAGCGGCTGGAGTTGTTTCTGTGGTACGGGTTTGATCCCTGGCCCCAGAACTTCCACAGGCCACAGGCATGGCAGAAAAGAAAATGCATGTGCATCTTCACATGTGAGCAAAAATAAATTCAGGAAGGGGACATGAAAAACTAATGTGATTGATCCCCTGCAGAGGGTGGATAGGAAAGGCATGGGAAGAACAGAGAAAAGGGAACAGGGTAGAGGGAACAGGGGGCAGAACTTGGCTGGGAAAAGTCTCTGTGTAGTTCAGACTTTAGAACCATGTTAATGTTTCACATATCCAGAGAATGACTTGATAAATAATAAATAAATAACCACCAGGATCTGTGTGTGTGTGTGTGTGTGTGTGTGTGTGTCTTTAGAGCAGGATGATGGAAGGATCTAAAATGGAACACAAACGGAGTTCCTGTCGTGGCACAGTGGTTAACCAATCCAACTAGGAACCATGAGGTTGTGGGTTCGATCCCTGGCCTCTCTCATGGGTTAAGGATCCGGTGTTGCCGTGGGCTGTGGTGTAGGTCGCAGATGCAGCTCGGTTCTGGCATTGCTGTGGCTGTGGTGTAGGCCGGCGGCTATAGCTCCGATTGGACCCCTAGCCTGGGAACCTCCATATGCCGCGGGAGCTGCCCTAGAAAAGGCAAAAAGACAAAAAAAAAAGGAACACAAACAATAAAAAATAAACCTAATTGTATAAAAACTAACAACATAGCCCACACTAATGTGAGTGAGGAAGGAGAGAACTAATCTAAGGAAGTTGGAAAAAAATTTTTTTCTGTCTTTTTAGGGCGCACCCACGGCATATGGAAATTAACTGCTGGCCTACACCACAGCCACAGCAATGCTGGATCCAAGCCGCCTCTGCCACCTACACCACAGCTACACCACACCAGATCCTTAACTCACTGAACAAGGCCAGGGGTCGAACCCACATCCTCATGGATACTAGTTGGTTTTGTTACCACTGAGCCACGACGGGAACTCCAGAAAAAATGTACTTTTTACCACATCACTACCCAAGGCTAATGACAGATTCTACTTGATGGATGTGTTTTTCACATTAATAGTTAGCATTCTGGATTTACTTTATGTGTATTGCTGGATTGAGCAATAAGTACCTATATTATGCATAAAAGAGCCAGATTTCTCATTGTAGGAGAAGGGAAATGAGGGAAACAAAATATTTCGCGACTACACAAATACCCTGTTTCGCTGCCTGCTTTCTTCCACTAGTTTTAGGATCCATTAATGATTCTTGCCTGAAAAAACCATTACAGCAATTACTATTGTGCCATTTGCCAAACTGTCTTTTATTCTATATCTGTCGTTCCTTCCACATTTACTGCTTGGAATTCTACTCTACCGAGGAACTCTTCCTCCACCCCACTTAATTAGTTCTTCAATTATTTATGTATATCAGTATGGAATCATGTATATGTATTTTATTCTGTGGATTAGAGTCCATGATTTTCGTTTACTTTCTTTCTCATTTTTTTTTCCATTTTCAGCTCTCAAGGGAAGCTTAACATTGGCTCCTTTTCCCTCCGACACGCTGCTACCGTTTTCGGAGCACCTCCACCCTTTTTGACACCCCAAGATGTGTGTGGCCCATCTGTTCTTTCCCTGTCCTCACCCTGGAATTACTCACCAAGGATCTACGGATTCTCTCTCTCTTTTTTAAAAAAAATCAAACTTTATTTATTTATTTATTATTGTTTTTCTCAGTAAATTTTGACGGCACCTCTTTTTGGAAAACGATCTTAGATGCTAAGATCTGGGTGCCAGATGTGCCCATTGCCTCCAGACCCTCTCAGCAGACAGAGCTAATGTGTGCAAATACACACACATCTACACAGTCTATATCTTTGTCTCTATTCATTATCTGTGTATATGTTAAAAATAATGAGTTCATACTGATACCTCCAATTCCAGTCCAAAATCACAGGGTTCGTTCTAGTCCCCCTTGTTTTCTTATTTTTAGTAAATGTCAAAAGGACAAAAGAGCCCATGTAAAGAGTCTCACATTAGCCAAGTATGGAATAAGTTGAGCAACAAAATAAATGAGAGACATGGACTATAACCCACAGAATAAACTATATATACATGATTCCAGATTGGTATAAATAAATAATGGAAACAATGATTTTAATTATAGTATATATAATAGTAATATTATATATAATATATTATATTATATTATGATAATATATTATATTATATATTATGTTACTATATCTGATACAATTATATTATTAATAATGAATAATAATTATATTATTAATTAGTATTGTGTTATTATACTACTAATTAGTACTTATCACATTATTTATATTAGATTATTAATTATAATAATATTTCAATATAATTTTTAATATTTTATATTATGATAATAAGTATTTCAAATATATTAAATTATATTAAATAATTAAGTGAAAGTTAAGGAACAGTTCCTCATTACAGTAGAATTCCAAATAATAAATGCATAAATAATGATGGAAATAGGAAAACAACAATTTGATAAACCACAACAATCATAATTGCTGCAGACAGGAACAATTAATGAATGCTAAAATTAGTGGAAGAAAGTATGAAGAGAAATGGGATATTTGCAGTCTCAAAGTATCCTCCTGCAAAATACTTCTTCATTGAAAAGAGAAAGTAGGAACTGAGTGATCAAAGCTAATATTACCGATTCTGGCACATACTGACATCAGGTACCTTCATTACACGGCACTGAGAAGGACACAACATCACAGCTGTTGTGCTCTTGCCAGAAATGTACAGCCTACACTTTAATGAGGAAACATCAAACACAAATTGAGACACATTTTACAAAATAATTGGCCAATACTCTTCAAAACATGGTGGTCTTGAGAAAGACAGACTGAAGAACTGTCATACATTGGAGGGGATAAAAGAGATCCTGCAAATAAATGCCATGTGGGAGCTTAGCTTGCATCTTGTACCAGAAAAGGATATCTCTATTTGATTTTTTTTTTTTTTGTCTTTTCTAGGGCTGCACCCACGGCATATGGAGGTTCCCAGACTAGGGGTCTAATTGGAGCTGTAGCCGCCTGCCTACAGCACAGTCATAGCAACGTGGAACCCAGAGCCACATCTGCGACCTACACCACAGCTCATGGCAACACGGGATCCTTAACCTACTGAGCAAGGCCAGGGATCAAACCCAAAACCTTATAGTTCCTAGTCAGATTCATTTCCACTGTGCCAGGATGGAAACGCCTGTATTGGGGAGCTTTCTAAACAGAGAAGGAGAACTTGATCCCAACACCCCAGGACTGTGATCGTGAACCTTGACAGGTAGCAGAGAACAGGTTAAGAGGGCAAAGTCTGAAGTCGGATCCTGGGGCTCATCTTGAGAATTGTAATAATAGGCAGCATCTACTACAGTCAATCTATACAAGACACAGAGGTAGTAGGCACTCACTTTACCTGTATTATCCTTTTTAATCCTTCCAACAACTCTAGTGTTATTGCTGTTCCTTAGAAGAGGAAACGCAGGTATAAAGAGGATAAAAGTTTTGCCCCAAGTCACACAGCTAGCAAATGGGTAGGCCTCAAACTCTGGCTGTTGTACAAACTTTCTGAAATTGTTCTTTCTCCATCATTCTCTCAAGGAGGAGAAAACTGCTGAACCTCAGTTGATATTCTAATAGGAAAGGTCTCTTAAGAGACCACTCCTATGGCCTCTCTTCTCTGGCTGCCTCTTACATCAAGATAGAATTATGCACTCTTTTTTTTGGCCATGCCCATGACCTGCAGAAGTTCCCAGGCCAGGGACTGAACCCGAGCCACAGCAGTGACAATGCTGGACCCTTAGCCTGCTGAGCCACCAGGGAACTCCCAGGATTATGCACTTTTAACTGCATCTGGAGACATCATCCCCAATGCTGAGTTTATCTGGTGAGTGACTACATATCAAGCATTTAGGCCCAGAAAAACTGGCACTGTGGGGACTGGCAGGCATGTGGTCAGGAGAGAACCTTCTGGATGGGAACCTGAGTAGTGGCAAACAGCCCACTGCCTCTCTAGGTCCAGTTCCCTTCCTGGAGCTCAGCTCAGAGACGTGACTGTCAGCTGCATAAAACTGAGGCTAGTTTTAAGAAAGAAGACTTCCGGAGTTCCCGTCGTGGCGCAGTGGTTAACGAATCCAACTAGGAACCATGAGGTTGAGGGTTCGGTCCCTGCCCTTGCTCAGTGGGTTAACGATCCGGCATTGCCGTGAGCTGTGGTGTAGGTTGCAGATGCGGCTCAGATCCCGCGTTGCTGTGGCTCTGGCGTAGGCCGGTGGCTACAGCTCCGGTTCAACCCCTAGCCTGGGAACCTCCATATGCCGCAGGAGCGGCCCAAGAAATGGCAACAACAACAACAACAAAGAAAAAAGACCAAAAAAAAAAAAAGAAAGAAAGAAAGAAGACTTCCATCTCTTTGGCTGCCTTCTCATTCATGCTAGGGATCCCTTTCAAAAGCCCCCAAAGAACTGCCCCCTGCGTCCCTTTGCCCCTGGTAGCATGGGTTTACTATCAGCAAGGACTCCTTATTCCTTAGGAGTTTGAACTTCTGAATTCTCTCTGTCAGCCTCTGCATTTCCTACCAATTCTGGGTAAGAGGAAGCCAGGAAAGGCTCCAGAATGTGGAATCGTGAGGCCTGGTTCTTCCACCACATGGCTGCTGTGTGTCCTTGAGCAAGTCACTTAATATCTCTGCTACCTTTCTGATTCACAGAGTTGTTTGGAGACATACCTGAGATACATATTTACAAAAGCACCTGAAGACCTTTTCAATGCTGTGCACATGTTGATAACTCTCTTTATTCCTGCTGCTCCTATTCAACCCCGAGCCTGGAAACATCCATATGCCACGAATGTGGCCCTAAAAAGACACACACAAAAATTAACTACAGGGGAATGCCCTTGGTGGTTTGGTGGTTACGATTTGATGCTTTCTTCACTGTGGCCTGGGTTCAATCCCTGGTCTGGGAACTGAGATCCTACATCAAGCCACTGCACGCCATGCCCCTCCCCCCACCAAAAAAGAAAAAGAAAAAAGAAAGAAAAAAAAGAAATTAAATATAACCAACAACAAAGAAATTTTTTTTTTTTGTCTTTTTACCATTTCTGGGCCCGCTCCCACGGCACATGCAGGTTCTCAGGCTCAGGGTCCAATCGGAGCTGTAGCTGCCAGCCTACATCAGGCTAGGACAGCAATGCAGGATCCGAGCCACGTCTTCGACCTACACCACAGCTCACGGCAACGCCGGAGGGCAGGGATCGAACCCCCAACCTCATGGTTTCTAGTCGGATTCGTTCACCACTGCGCCAAGACGGGAACTCCAAAAAGGAAATTTAAAAGCCTTCTTTAACCCACATGCTCTAGTGCAGGTGTGTCCCACAGAACTTCCTGCAAAGATAAAAATATATCTGTTCTTGCTCTGATCAATAGCGTAACCACTAGCCACCAGTGGTTGGTGTGGCTGTTGAGCACTTCAAATGTGGTTAGTGTGACCAGGGAACTGAATTTTTTATTTGATTTGATTTTAATTAATTTTTATTAAAACTTTTCAGGAGTTCCCGTCGTGGCGCAGTGGTTAACGAATCCGACTAGGAACCATGAGGTTGAGGGTTCGGTCCCTGCTCTTGCTCAGTGGGTTGACGATCCGGCATTGCTGTGAGCTGTGGTACAGGTTGCAGACGTGGCTCGGATCACGCGTTGCTGTGGCTCTGGTGTAGGCTGGTGGCTACGGCTCCGATTAGACCCCTAGCCTGGGAATCTCCATATGCCGTGGGAGCGGCCCAAGAAATAGCAAAAAAAGACAAAAAACAAAAACAAAAAAACTTTTCAATAGCCACATGTGATTAGGGGTTACCATATTGGACAGCACATCTCAGGCATGCTGGCCTTCTCTCTGCTCTTCTTCTGGAAGTGCTCCTTGAAACAGTCACAGCCTCTCCTTTCTCACCTCACACTCACTCCTCCACACCCTTCAAACAAGCATCTGTCTCCTCCAAGTCCCTGAGACTGCACTTGTCAAGGTCACCATTATACCCATTCAGCAAATCCAATGGTTCGCTTTGCTCTCATTTTATTTTATCTCTCAGCAATATTGGACACAGTATTTCTTTCCCTTTCTTTCCTTCTTTCTTCCCCTCTTTCTTTCTTTCTCTCTCCCCCACCTCCACCTCTCTCTCTCTCTCTTTTTTTTTAAGGCTGCACTGGCAGCATATGGAAGTTCCCAGGCTAGGAGTCAAATCAGAGCTATAACTGCCAGCCTACACCACAGCCATAGCAACGCAGAATCCGAGCTGTATCTTCCATCTACACTGCAGCTTGTGGCAATGTCGAATCCTTAACCCACTGCTCGAAGTCAGGAATCAAACCCACATCCTCACAGACACTAGGTCGGGTTCTTAACCCACTGAGCCACAAAAAGAACTCCAACTCTTTTATTTATGAAACACTGTCTTCTCTGGTCTTCTGGGCTTTTTCTGTTCCTTCTCAGTCTCCTTTGCCAGCTCATCCTCTTGGACCCCAGGGCTCTATACCAGACTCCCTGCTCAGATACATCTACACATTCCAAGGAGAAAATCCTTTAAGCATACCAAGTTTGTCCCAGCTCTGGAACTCTGCCTTGGCTGCTGCTTTTGCTAGAATTCTCTTCTCCTTATCTTTACATAGCAGGCGACTTCTCACCCCTCAAGTCTCAGATAAAATTTCATTTTATTTTTTATTTTTTTTGCTTTTTAGGCCCACACCCACGGCACATGGAAGTTCCCAGGCTAGGGGTAGAATTGGCTGGTACAGCCTAAGCCACAGCCACAGCAACACAGGATCCAAGCCAGGTCTATGACCTACACCACAGCTCGTAGCAACACTGGATCCCTGACCCACTGAGCGAGGCCAGAGATCAAGCCACATCCTCATGGATGTTAGCTGGATTCGTTTCTGCTGCACCACAACAGGAACTCCCTCAGATAAAATTTTAGATCTTCATAGAGGCTTTTGCTGAAGCTCAATATAAAGATAACACTCGGAGTTCCCGTGGTGGCGCAGTGGTTAACGAATCTGACTAGGAACCATGAGGTTGCGGGTTCGATCCCTGGCCTTGCTCAGTGGGTTAAGGATCTAGCGTTGCCATGAGCTGTCGTGTGGGTTGCAGACATGGCTCAGATCCCTCGTTGCTGTGGCTGTGGTGTAGCCCAGTGGCTACAGCTCCGATTCTACCCCTAGCCTGGGGGGGTTCCTAGCCTGGGAACCTCCATATGCCACGGGAGGAGCCCTAGAAAAGGCAAGAAGACAAAAAAAAAATTAAATATACAGTAGAAGCAATCATTTTAGAGCAAGGTTCTTGAAGGAAAGAGGGAACAGAATCTAGAGAACAGGAATGAATTCTTGGGAAAGAGGGTCAGCACCTTCTCCAGGTCAAGAGAGAAGAAGGAAAAGATGGAGAGATATTTAAAAAACAAAACAAAAACTTTGTGGGTATAGGGTGGAAAATGGAATTCCCTCTTCATAAATTGCATTTTCCTTTTTAATTTGGAAACAACATCAACTGCTGAAAGCAAAAGATGTAGGCACAGGGTGAGGTGCTTGATGAGAGAAAAGGTATAAACTAGCTATAGTGGTAGGAATGAGAAACGAAGTTCTTTGGAAAACGACAAAAAAGAATGTGTGGTGACATCACAAGCCCAAATCAGATCAGAAGCAACCCATGTATTTTCCAGGAAAGTGTAAATGTGCAGAGAAAGGAAAGTGGCTTTGGGTGGATTAAGGTTTGCAGAAGTGCAGGCCTATCTCCATCTCTAATCCTTTGACAGAGGCCCCTCACTCACCATTGTACAGCTATGATACAAAGCCATCCCCAGGAGTTCCCTTCGTGGCTCAAGCAGAAATGAATCTGACTAGCATCCATGAGGACGCAGGTTCGATCCCTGGCCTTGCTCAGTGGGTTAGAGATCCGGTGTTGCCATGAGCTGTGGTGTAGGTCACAGACGCAGCTTGGATCTGGCATTGCTGTGGCTGTGGCATAGGCCAGCAACTACAGCTCCGATTCAGCCCCTATCCTGGGAACTTCCATATGCCTCTAGTGTGGCCCTAAAAGACAGGAAAAGAAAAGCATCCCCAGCAGAAGACAATCATTCTAAAAAAAAAAAAAAAAAAATTGCCCCAATTTTCCGCACTATGAAGCTAAATCTACATACAGCCTTTGCAGCCACCCTAGCTCTTTCCCAGAACCTTTGAAAACCACTCCAGCATCCTGATGGGAACTGAAGAAGCTGTCAGCTGCTAAAAGGGACTTTCAGATTTACTCTGGAAGCTCAGAGGACTGGTATTCTATTTAGAAGGGCAGAAAAGGCATCTTCTGGAAATGGTCTGGGGTAAGCAGAAAGCTGACACTGCCTCCCAGTGTCACTGAAGCCCTTTGACATAAGGGGGGCTGGGGAGGCATAGTTCAATTAGGGCAGGAGGTAGGAGGAGGATCTGGAAATCCTGAGGACAGGTCAGAGTTTTGCATCTAGGAGAGAAAGTGGGGTGCGGAGAAACAGCTGATTGGAATGCTGGGATAGAGGCCTCCGTTCCAGCTGAAATACTTCCTTGGTGGCATCAAGGTTAAGTTCATTTGGGGTCTATACGGTAGAACACAGACAGGGAGTAAATTCTTCCCTCTGAAGTCTTCACGCCTCAGTTATGGGAGTTGGGAGTGTCAGGGTGGAGAGGCGGTGATTAATTAAATAATCCTCGACCCTTGCTGAAACAGGCCTTGAAGGCTTGGGGAAAATCTAACTAAACTCATTTTGTACCATTAATGCAGTCAAGATGATAACTTGTTGAAGAGTGGATGGTTGATCTACATGAAATAACAAGCAGTTTATTCAAATCCTGAGAGAGAGGGAGAGAGAGAGAAAAAAAAAACAGAGGAGAGAGAGACTGTTTCCACACAGACTTTTCAAACACTGTCCTTGGGAGAGGTGCAGCTAGAATTAGTATCTAACAAACGCTTAAAGAACAGAATGTGTCATATGTGTTATATTCAGGCTCAGAGTTGGAAAGAAGGGGGTGTAATGGGGGGAATAAATCTGAATGGGTATTAGACCTGCTTCTTTTATTTTAACCTTTGTATTCTATGCCTTAAGAATGTTGCCTAGGGGCATTCCTGTCGTGGCTCTGTGGTGAACAAATCCGACCAGGGACCATGAGGTTGCAGGTTCGATCCCTGCCCTTGCTCAGTGGGTTAAGGATCTGGTGTTGCTGTGAACTGTGGTATAGGTCACAGACGCGGCTCGGATACCTCGTTGCTGTGGCTCTGGTGTAGGCTGGTGGCTACAGCTCCGATTCGACCCCTAGCCTGGGAATCTCCATATGCCGCAGGAGTGGCCCTAGAAATAGCAAAAAGAGAAGAAAAAAAAAAAAAAAAAAGAATGTTGCCTATAGCCTGAAATATACAAGATGGCCCATTCTCAAGGCTCTGACATTTAAGGGTATGACTCTTTTCCATTCTTATAGAGATAAAAAGTTGCAGAATGGAGAATAACATTTATCTTGGAGATTTATAGGAACAGCATGACCTGACCTATGTGGACAGCTCTAAGAACAAAGCGGTCACCAAGAAGTTTGCAACAATCAATTCTGCCCCTCTCTTACCTTGCCTTTAAAAATGATTTGCTGATGGAAGTTCCCTTGTGGCACAGTGTGTTAAGGATATGGCGTGGCTGCAGCGGTGGTACAGGTTTTAGCTGTAGCACAGGTTCAATCCTTAGCCTAGAACTTCCACATGCTCCAGGTGCTGCCAAAAAAAAAAAAAGGCTAAAACAAATAAAGAAAATCTTCTAAAAAAAAAAATTGCGGAGTTCCCGTCGTGGCGCAGTGGTTAACGAATCCGACTAGGAACCATGTGCTTGCGGGTTCAGTCCCTGCCCTTTCTCAGTGGGTTAACGATCCGGCGTTGCCGTGAGCTGTGGTGTAGGTTGCAGATGCGGCTCGGATCCCGTGCTGCTGTGGCTCTGGCGTAGGCCGGTGGCTGCAGCTCCAATTCGACCCCTAGCCTGGGAACCTCCATATGTCTCGGGAGCGGCCCAAGAAATAGCAAAAAGACAAAAAAAAAAATTGCTTTGCTGAAATCCTTGGAGAAAGTTGGGGGGATTTGAGGCATGAGCCACCCATTCTTCTTACATGGCCCTCCAATAAACTTCTCTCTGCTCCATATTCCAACATTTCTGTGTTGTTTGGCCTCACTATGCATGGGCTTGCAAACTTGGGTTCAGCAACAGGAGCTCCCAGTCTCATGGAGAGAGACATGAATTTGGCTCTCAGAAAGCCTTCCAGGGTGGAAGACGGAGCAGTACAGATGGGGTGCAGTCGTCACTGAGGGATACAGAACAAAGTGTTGGTGGCGCTGATCAGAGGACAGTGACTGAAAGCGAAGGATGTTGTGCTCCATTTTTGAAGGAAGAGGAGCTTAACCTGAAAAGTAAGACACAAAGAACTCTGTACCAATTTTGAGTTTAGAGGGGAGAATAGCAAAGATGTAACTCCTTGTCCTGAAGAAAGGTAACTTTTTCCAGTTGGCCAGCTGAACTCCCCTTCATGCCCAGACAGGAAGCCCTAACCAAGTGCATGCATCACATCAGCCTGACCCAGGGTTTTCTCTTGCCCAGAGTTGAGTCGCACTCTTCCTCCTGCTCCATTGCATCCAGAGCCACAAACTGAAAGCAGAGGCTCTGGGTAGCGTCCTACCTCTGGAAGGGCCCAGGCAGGAAGGTGACTGTGAACCAGTGTTTACCTCCGGAGACAAAAGGCCCTTTGATAGGATCGCAGCCTTGGCAGACTCTTCCTTTCTGCAAATAAGCTTGGATACCATTCAGGGAAAGCAGGAGCAGGAAGCAGCAGTTACGGAGGAGCCTCTTGCCCTTGCAGATGTGTGTGGCTGTAACACGGGCACGCAGTTTGGACCCTGGCCTGGCTATCGAGTTCCTTTTTAAAAATAAATTTTTATTATAATTGATTTACAATGTTCTGTCAATTTCTGCTGTAAGCAAAGTGACCCAGTTGTACATTTATATATATATATATAATATGTATATTACATATACATTTTGTTTCTCATAATTATCTTCTATCACAAGTGATCAGATATAGTTCACTGTGCTCTATGGCAGGACCTCATTGCTTATCTGAGTTTCTATTGATGCCATCTGATAAGGTCCTCCTCACTCCTGGAAATTTTGAAGCTCCTCTGAAAGAGATGGCACTGGGGCCGGGAAACCATGTGCAGAGCAAACAGGGAGCGCCTCCCCACCAGAGGTTCCAAAGCTGGGTTCAGGACTCTCCTCAGGCTAGAGACCCTGAGCTTGAGTTTCTAAACCCATCTCCTCTGAAGGGACACTTCCACAGTCAGCCTCCATTGCAGAACCCAATCACCCTTTCAAGGCAAAAATGTAGCCCAGAAAATTAAGCAGTTGTATGGAACTACGGGAAATGGAGCAAGGGCAGCTGGCTTGAAAGGTGGGGCCCAAGGTGCGGAGGGGAGGGGAGGAGTCCACCTCCCAGGGGGCTGGTGGGCAGGGATGTGGTGATGAGGGATGGAGAAAGGGCTCCCGGGCTGGCCCCTAAGGGTGGTACCTGCTGGGCTCAACTCCCACTATTCTAGAACCACCCTCTCTGACACATTTACACATCCTGCCACCAGCGTCAGAATGATCTTCCTTCTTCTCTCCTCAAGATTCCCATCCCCCCAGAAAGTGTCTCTTGGGTAAATAGAAGACTCTTCCCTGCATTGTGTTCATTTGTCGCAAGGATTGCACTGTGGAAGACGGTCCCCCAGAGAACCACTAGCATGGGATTTTATGCCCTTCTAATTTGGGGGAGGAGGGTGGCCTGTTTTATAGGGCTTTAGCAGGAGAGGGTCAGCAGAAATTCAGCTAATTTCAGGAATAATCAGTCAAGAATCGTTGTCCGGGGAGTTCCCATGGCGGCTTAAGAACCCAAAGTCTCCATGAGGATGTAGGTTCAATCCCTGGCCCTGCTCAGTGGGTTAAGTATCCGCTGTTGCCACAAGCTGCAATGTGGGTCACAGGTGCTGCCCAGATCCAGCACTGCTGTGGCTGTGGCCGTGGCCTAGGCTGGCAGCTGCAGCTCTGATTCAACCCCTAGCCTGGGAACTTCCATAATCCGCAGGTGTGGCAGTAAGAAGAATAAAAAGGGAGGAGTTCCCGTGGTGGCTCATCAGGTTAAGAACCCAACTAGTATCTATGAGGAATGTGGGTTTGATCCCTGGCCTCACTCAGTGGGTTAAGTGTCTGGCATTGCTGTGAGCTGTGGTGTAGGTCACAGACGCTCCTCAGATTCCGTGTTGCTCTGGCTGTGGTGGAGGCCAGCAGCTGCAGCTCTGATTCACCCCTTAGCCTGGGAACTTCGATAGGCTGCAGGTTCAGCCCTAAAAACCCCAGGGGTGGGATGGGGGAGGGGGAAGAAGGGAGGAAAAGAAAAGAAAAGAACAGAAAAGAAAAGAACAGAACAGAACAGAAAAGAAAAGAAAAGAAGCAAAAAGTTTCTGCAAAGAGGTAAGAACTCTGCTTGCAGATTAGCATCCACCATTTGGGCCATTTGGATTTTATCAAGAGAGGTGGAAAGGAACAGTTGGGGGCTTGTAACATTGTGACTTATAATTAAAAAAAGACGCTTGGTCTTTGACCCCCAACCTCTGTTCTCTGCTCTGAGCTCCTAAACCCCTTAGATTTGCTAAGTGCGGAGACTGGTAACGTGGCTTTTGTTATGTTAATGAGGTGACTTCTGGAATGCCCCTAGGTCACCTAAAGACTTGGGGCTTGTGGTCAGGGGATCCAATCTTGTGATTTAGAGGATTGGAGCTTTCAGTCCCACCCTCTCCACCTCTGGAGGCAGGAGAGGGGCTGGAGGTTGAGTTTAAACAACACTGGCCAATGAATTATCAATCAAGACTATGCAGTGAAGCCTCCATGAGAACCTCAAAAAGGACAAGGTTTGAAGAGCTTCCACGTCGGTGCACTCATGGAAATTAGTAGAGAGGGGTGGCCCCAAAAGGACCTGGAAGCCCCATGCCTTTTCCTCACACCTCGCTCTCTGCATCTCTTCCATCTGGCTGGTCCTGAGTTGCATCCTTTTGTAACAAACCAGTAATCTGGTAAGGAAACTGTTTCTCTGAATTCTGGGTGCCACCCTGGGAGATTAAGCAGAACCCAAGGAAGGAGTTGTTGGAACCTCAAGAGAGGGGTCATTGAAAGCTCCTATTTTATAGTTGGTGGGTCAGAAGGACTTGGACTTGTGACTGGCATCTGAAGGGGCAGTTGCAGGGAGGGGGCAGGCTTGTAGGACTGAGCCATAATTCTGTGGAATCTGATACTATCTCCAGGTAGATAGTGTCAAATGCAAATGAGTTGAATTGTAGGAAACAAAGCTGGTGTCTGAGAACTGCTTTGTGGTGTGTGCACTCCTATCCCTGTGTCACTGAACTCAGGTTCAGCTGCTCGCCACTCAAAAGCATACATATATATGTGTGTGTGTGCGTTTGTGTGTCTTTGGCCATGCAAAATTTCCTGGGGCAGGGATCTAACTGTCGACTAAAAAAATATGCCACCTGAGGAGTTCCCGTTGTGGCACAGTGGTTAACGAATCCGACAAAGAACCATGAGGTTTCGGGTTCAGCCCCTGGCCTCTCTCATTAGGTTAAGGATCCGGCGCTGCCATGAGCAGTGGTGTAGGTCGCAGACGCGGCTCGGATCCTGCGTTGCTGTGGCTCTGGTGTAGGCTGGCGGCTACAGCTCTGATTTGACCCCTAGCCTGGGAACCTCCATGTGCCGCAAGAGCGACCCTAGAAAAGGCAAAAAAAAAAATACGCAACCTGAAATTGTGTTAAGTCTTTTGGCCATGTCCACAGCATGCAGAAGTTCCCAGGCTAGGGATCAAATTCACACCAGAGCAGTGACTGAAGCCACAGCAGTGACAATGCCAGATCCTTAACCCACAGTACCACAAGGGAACTCCTATTTCATCTCTTTATTTTTTTATTTTTTATTTATTTTTTTTCTTTTTAGGCCCACACCTGTGGCATATGGAGGTTCCCAGGCCGGAGGTCCAATTTGAGCTACAGCTGCCGGCCCACACCAGAGCCACAGCAATGCCAGACCAAGGGAACTCCAGAGGGTTGCTTTTTTAAGATGCACTTGTCCATGGAGTTCCCTTCATGTCTCAGTGGTTAACGAACACGACTAGGATGCATGAGGATGCAGGTTCGATCCTTGGCCTTGCTCAGTGGGTTAAGAATCCGGCGTTGCCCTAAGCTGTGGTGTAGATCGCAGACACGGCTCAGATCCCGTGTTGCTGTGGCTATGGTGTAGGCCAGTTTCAACCCCTCCTGGGAACTTTCATATGCTTCGAGTATGGCCCTAAAAAGACAAAAAAAAAAAAAAAAGCAAAGCACTTGCCCATCAAATAACTATTCATTGAGCACCTGCTATGTGCCAGCCTGTTCTTTTTGACCTACTGAGTTCTTCTAATACTCATACTCTCCATGTGGTGACCTCAGCTCTGGAACTAAGGCTGAAAATCAGCCTCTATGAACCAATGCTGAACTGAATCTTGGAGACAAGCATTTGGGGTGAAGGAGAAAAGGATAGCTTTATTGCTTTGCCAGGCAAAGAAGGCTGCAGTGAGCTAATGCCTTCGGAAAAACCTGTGTGGCCCAACCCAGCGAGGTTTGTGAGGATTCTTATAGTCAAAAGTTCCAAGGGTGGAGTTGCTGATAAGGTTCTGGGTGTGTGCAGAGTCCGGATTCCTGCAATGTAAAGATCCGCTGGCCTCGAGGTGGTCTCCTGATGAGCTTCTTTGGTTGTTGAGGTTATCAAACTGTGATCTTCGCTCTGGGATAAACAATGCTTCATCAAATAGTTAACATCCCCCCATTGTTGGAGGTTTTAGTTCTGCAGAAGAGCTCAAAGATTTTGTTATATATTTGTCCCTTGAGGAGAAACCAGGACCCTGCTCCAACACGATTCCATTGCTTCCTATTTATTTATTTGCCATACCCATGGCATGTGGAAGAGCCCGGGCAAACCCCTGCCACAGCAATGACCCAAGTCCCTGCAATGACAATGCCAAATAACCCACTGCACCCCAAGGGAACGCCTGCACCATAGCTTCTTGACTTTTCCTCCCTGTTTCCACATCACCTCCCTTCCATGATTAGCAACTGTTTGAAACTGCCCTTTGGAATTCAGGGAGAGTCATGGAGGCTAAATGAAGCCTATTTTCTACAAACAAGAAATGGGGGGGTGGTTCCCATCATGGCACAACAGAAACAAATCTGACTAGGAACCATGAGGATGCAGGTTCAATCCCTGGCCTCACTCAGTGGGTTAAGGATCCGGTGTTGCCGTGAGCTGTGGTGTAGACCGCAGACACGGCTTAAATCCTGAGTTGCTGTAGCTGTGGTGTAGGCTGGAGGCTGTAGCTCCGATTGGACCCCTAGCCTGGGAACCTCCATGTGCCACTGGTGCGACCCTAAAAAGCAGAAAAAAAAAAGAGAGAGAGAGAAAGAAAGAAAGAAATGGGGCACACAGAAAGGCTTCTTCTGTGTCCAGGAGCCCCATGGGGGTCCCGCTCAGTTACAGAAATCCCCCAGTCCTAGCATATAGTTTGTGGAGATTAAGTAAATTAAGATTGTATCCGAAGTTGCAACATGCCTGACAAGGAGTAGATGCGCAGCATGTCTTTGCTGAACTTGAATGTTTGGTCCTCAATGAATTGGATGTAACTGACTCCCTCACGCACAGTACTGAGTAGAACAGACAGGTTCCCTGTCCTCGTGGAACATCCAGTCCAGCAAAGAATGAGATGGACATTAAATAGATAATGACGGGAGTTCCCGTCGTGGCTCAGTGGTTAGCGAATCTGACCAGGAACCATGAGGTTGTGGGTTCGATCCCTGGCCTTGCTCCGTGAGTTAAGGAGCCAGTGTTGCCGTGACCTGTGGTATAGGTTGCAGACATGACTCGGATATGGTGTTGCTGTGGCTCTGGTGTAGGCTGGCGGCTACAGCTCCAATTTGACCCCTAGCCTGGGAACCTCCATATGCCATGGGAGAGGCCCAAGAAAATGGCAGAAAGACAAAAAATAAAAATTAAAATAGATAAATAAATAAATAATGACGATCACCTTATGGAGTATTATGAGAGCATGGACCAGGACTGAATGCGAGGTAGAGTACCAGAGTAGATTTCTCTGAAGAAGTTCTTGAGTTCGAATTTGAAGGATCTAAGCAATACAGTGGGAAGAAAAGGGGGAAAGGATTTGGAGGTGGGGACAATGGCAGTGGCAACAGCAAGTGCAAAGGTCCTGAGGCAGGAAAGCATTAGAGCCCTGTCCAGGAACTTGAGCTTAGCTTGGTGAGGACAGTGGGGCAAGGTGAGGCTGGAAGTGGGCTACTCCAGCTGTTGTAAAGCATCCAGAGCCTGGCTGCCCACACCAAGGAATTTGGATGTGGTGCACAATGGGGACCACTGTGAATCTTGGGCCAGAGGGGTGACACGATCAGGTCTGTATTTTTGTTTTTTGCTTTTTTTTTGTCTTTTTGCCTTTTCTAGGGCTGCTTCCCGTGGCATATGGAGGTTCCCAGGCCAGGGGTCGAATCAGAGCTGTAGCTGCCAGCCTATGCCACAGGCACAGCAACACGGGATCCAAGCCGAGACCTACACCACAGCTCACGGCAACGCCGGATCCTTAACCCACTGAGCAAGGCCAGGGATCGAACCTGCAACCTGCTGGTTCCCAGTTGGATTCATGAACCACTGCGCCACAATGGAAACTCCAGGTCTGTATTTTTGAAAAATCACTCTGAGAAGTTCTCTGGTGCTAGCTATTGAGGATCTAGCATTGTCACTGCTGTGGCTCAGGTTTGATCCTTGGCCCTGGATCTTCTACACGCATGCCTTGAGTAGGGCCAAAAAATAATAATAATGAAGCTCACTCTGGCTGCTATGTGAAGAATAGATGAAAGGGCAAGCGTGGATCAGGAGAGTAGAACTGAGTTAAAGAAGCACTGACGGAATTCCCATCATGGCTCAGCGGAAACGAATCTGACTAGGCTCCATGAGGATGCAGGCTAGATCCCTGGCCTCGCTCAGGGGGTTAAGGATCTGGTGCTGCCGTGAGCCGTGGTATAGGTCACAGACACGGCTCCTATCTGGCATTGCTGTGGCTGTGGTGTAGGCCAGCAGCTACAGCTCCAATTAGACCCCTAGTGTGGGAACCTCCATAGGTCGCTGATGTGGCCCTCAAAAGACAAAAAAAAAAGCACTGATGCCTGGAACCCACCCAATAAAGACCCCACGGTGTCTGTGAGCCTGCAAGCTGACTGCAGGGGCAGGTGCTCAGAAGAGTAGCAGCAGCCTCCAGGCCCAGGTGCCCTCTCTGTCCTGAAGCACACTTGTCCCAACCCACCACCTCTTGTCTTGTCTTGCGCTTCTTTCTCAATGAGACTGGGTGCTTTAGGATAGGGATGGAAAAAAAAAGAACTGCGAATACCACCCTATTCTGAAGCGTTGGGCTAAGCCATAGACTGGTTTGAACCCGTCAGTTCAGAGCTGGCTGCAAGGTCTGGTTCAGAGTGGCCTGGCAGCATTCTTGGGCTCACACTCACCCACAGGAGACCAGGGCCCAGCCCTTCCTACTCTGACAGCTGGCAGCAGCCTTGCCTACTCACCAGACCCTGGGGCTTTGCCCCATTCTCTTGTTTGGGGCTGGGTGGCTTCTGGAGATGGGATTAATAGGTAGGTTCTGGGTTGAGGATGTGGAAATAAGAACCAGTTTCTAGTCCAGACAGTTCTGCCTTCTAAGACCCAATGGTCTAAACTTTGGGCGTATCCACTGTTCAGATGTGCAGAGTAGTTGAATGCTATCCAAAGCCCTTGCTCGAAATACACAGGAGCCATAAAACAACCTCCCCAGGACCAATAAGACAACAACGAAAACCCAGAAACAGCCAAAACCCCCAAACAAAAATCAATGGAGGACTTTTCTTGTGAGAAACTGAACAGTCCCAGAGAAAAGATTCTCCCAAAATGGCATTTAGGTGTCCCTCAGTATAACTGCTGGCTGACCAGCATAAAACAAAGCATGTACATCACATAGAACTCCCAATCTGATGCTTTTTTTTTTTTTTCTTTGCTTTTTAGGGCTGCATTCACGGCATTTAGAGCATCCCAGGCTAGGTGTCGAATGGGAGCTACAGCTGCCGGCCTATACCACAGCCATAGCAACACAGGATCCGAGCCACGTCTGCGACCTACACCATAGCCACAGCAATGCCAGATCTTTAACCCACTGATCAAGGCCAGGGATCGAACCCGAAACCTAGTCAGATTCCTTTCCGCTGTGCTATGATGGGAACTCCCCAATCTGATGTTTTAAAAGATGAATAGACAACCAAGGTCAACAAGATATCCTTTTATTCTTTTTTGTCTTTTTGCCTTTTCTAGGGCCGCTCCCACAGCATATGGAGGTTCCCAGGCCAGGGATCTAATCGGAGCTGTAGCCGCCGACCTACGTCAGAGCCGCAGTAACACGGGATCCAAGCCATGCCTGCGACCTACACCACAGCTCACGGCAACGCCAGATCCTTAACCCACTGAGTGAGGCCAGGGATTGAACCCACAACCTCATGGTTCCTAGTCAGATTCAATAACCACTGAGCCATGACGGGAACTCCCAACCAGATATCTTAGAAGAGTCTCCACAATGAATGAGAGCAAAGGGTGGGTGGGAGATTGTAATTAGGAAATATACACATAAATGAGTATGTCTATACCTAGATAAGTGATAAAGAAAATCATGTAGATATACATTTATAGAGAGAGAGAATAAGAGAAAGCGAGAGAATGAGAGAGAGAGAGTTGAAACTCACTTTAGTGGATAACATGTACTGTTAAAACAATACAATGAACACAAGTGTACCTACCGCCAAGCTTCAGAAAGAGAATGTTACCAGTTCCTTCTACATCTCTGGCCTTCCCTGGTCATTCTCCACTCCCTTTAAGATAACCACTATCCCGGAGTTCCCGTCGTAGCACAGTGGTTCACGAATCTGACTAGGAACCATGAGGTTGCGGGTTTGATCCCTGTTTGCATGACCTGTGGTGTAGGTTGCTGACATGGCTCGGATCTGATGTTGCTGTGACTGTGGCGTAGACCGGCTGCTGCAGCTCCAATTCGACCCCTCGCCTGGGAACTTCCATATGCTGCAGGTGAGGCCCTAAAAAGCAAAAAATAAAATAAAGTGTACAACTCAATGGTTTTTAGTATAACCACAGAGTTGAGCAATCATCACCATCATTTAACTCCAGAACATTTTCCTCACCTCCAAAAATAAACTCTATACTTGTTAGAAGTCACGCTCCATTTCCCCTCCCCCACAGCCCTTGGACATTGCAAATCTCTTTTCTGTATCTACAGCGTGACAGCTCTGGATATTTCATATAAATGGAATCATGCAATATATTATTTTGTAACTGGATTATTTCACGTAGCAAAATGTCCTTAAGGTTCATCCTTATGGGAGTGGGTACCCGTACTTCAGTCCTTTTATGACTGGGTAATCCTCCACTGTGTGGATATACTACCCTTTTTTTGTTTTTATGGCTGCACCCACGGCATATGGAAGTTTCTGGGTCAAGCATTGAATCCGAGCAGTAGCTATGACTTTTAACCAGCTGTAGCTGGATCCTTTAACCCACCACTCCAGGCTGGAGATCAAACCTGCGCCTACAGAGCGACCCAAGCTACTGCAGTCAGATTTTTAACCCACTGTGCCACGGCAGGAATTCCTATAGTACATTTTTTCTTTACATTCTTCATCTGGTGAATAATTTGGGTTGTTTCCCCTTTTGAACGATTATGAATAGTGCTTCCGTGAATATTCATGTACAGTTTTTTGGAGAATACCTAGGAGCGGAATTGCTGGGTCATACGGGAAGCCTGTGTTTAATACTTTTTAGGAAGAGCCACATGGTTTTCTGAAGTCACTGTACCATTTTATATTCCCACCAGCAACATATGATGGTTAAGATGATTTTTTTTTTGTCCTTTTATCTTTTCTAGGGCTGCTTCCCACGGCATATGGACTAGGGGTCGAATCGGAGCCATAGCCGCCGGCCTACACCACAACCACAGCAACGTGGGATCTGAACCGTGCCTGCAACCTACACCACAACTCACGCAACACTGGATCCTTAACCCACCTAGCAGAGCCAGGGATCGAACCCACAACCTCATGGTTCCTAGTCAGATGCATTAACCACTGTGCCACGACGGGAACTCCAAGACGATGTTTTGAGATCCAGTCTCGTGGATGGCCGTGACTGTAGTTGACCCACTGTATGTATAGTGCATAGCATCATTTATGCATTGTACATAATTTATGCATGGAGGGTCGTTTCTAGGTTTTTGCTGGTTTATCCACTGCTTCTGAGAACATTCTCCCACAGGTCAGCTGGTGGACACGTGCAAGTGCTTCAACGTGTATGCCCAGAAGTGGAGCTGCTGGGTGCTGAGGTATGCACATTTCAACGTTATTACCTAAATCTGAATTGTTTTCTGAAGTCTCATTCTCATAAGCACTTCCATCTGCAGTGTTTAAGAGTTCCTGTTTCTCTACGTCATCTCCAGTTCTTGGCATTATCAAATTTTAAATAACAAGGCTAATCAGATAGGTACGCAATGTTCTCTCATCATGGGTTTTTTAATTGGCATTTTCCTGATTGCTCATTGTACAGAGTAACTCTTCATGTGCCTATTTTAGGTTTCTTCTCCAGTGAAAAGTGAGATGTCTTTTGTTAATCTTCCTCTGTGTTTATTTTCATTTTTCTTATGGTGTATGTGTGTTTTCTATATTTCTATATTCCAGATAGAAATTCCTTTGACACTTATGGGAGTTGCAAATATATTCTCTCAACTTCTGGCTTTTCTTCTCTCTCATTATGGTATAATTTGATAAACAATATAAAGTAGTCTAGGATAACTAGTTTCAAAGTATTCAATATATACAATGTATTCATGTATTCATGGGTATCCATCTTTTCCTTTGGTTTCTTACAAAAACCCATCTTTTTTCTTGAAGTCATGAAGTTGTATAATTCTTCTAATTTTTTTTTTCTTTTCTTTTTTTTCTTTTTTCTGCTTTTTAGGGCCGCATCCGTGGCCTGTGGAGGTTCCCAGGCTAGGGGTCAGATCAGAGCTACAGCTTCCAGCCTATGCCAGAGGCACAGCAACACCAGATCCTAGCTGTGTCTGCAACCTACACCACAGCTCATGGCAACGCCAGATCCTTAACCCACTGAGGGAGCCCAGGGATTAAACCTGCAACCTCATGGTTCCAAAGTCAGATTCGTTTCCGCTGCACCACGATGGGAACTCCTCATTTTTTGTCTTTTATACTTAAATTCGTATTCCCTATAGAATTTATTTTTGTGTATGGTGTGATTAGGAACTTGATTTTTTTCCTCATCTGGGTGTATAATCAGCAGTACCACCCACATCATATATCAAGTTTTCATCTATGCATTTGACTGTTTCTGGGTTTTCTTTTTTTCTTGTGTCCTCATGGATCCTAGTCAGATTCATTTCCATTGCACTGCAAGGGAACTCCCCCTCCTTCCTTTCTTATAAGGACGCTTATGATTACACTGGGACCGCCAGATAATTCCCACAGTTAAGATCCTTAATTTAATCCTATCTGCAAAGTCCATTTTACCAGGTAAGGTAGCATATTCACAGGCTCCAAAGATTAGGATGTCTTTAGGACATCCTAAAGGATTAGGGAACTTTGGCCTGGTACAAAGGGCCATTTTAGGTGGGATTTCTTTCTTTCTTTCTTTCCTTCTTTCTTTCTTTCTTTCTTTCTTTCTTTCTTTCTTTCTTTCAGCCTTTTGGGGCCACACCCACTGCATATGGAGGTTCCCAGGCTAGAGGTCGAATCAGAGCTGTAGCCACCGGCCTACACCAGAGCCACAGCAATGTTAGATCTGAGCCTCGTCTGCGACCTACACCACAGCTCACGGCAACGCCGGATCTTTAACCTACTGAGTGAGGCCAGGGATGGAACCCACAACCTCATGGATCCTAGTTAGATTCATTAATGACTGAACCATGAAGGGAACTCCCTTTTTTAGGATTTTTGGGGGGGGGGGGGCGGGGGGATTTAAAATGGCTCTAGGCGATTTTTCCTTCCTCAATAGGCCACTCCTCTGGTCCCCAGGAAACTCATTCTTCCCTGGGATAGAATCTGAGCAGCATTTTTTGGCTTGCTCCACTCCCAAAGCAGCTACAGCCAACCTGCCTTGCCTCTCTGCCTGGATTCCACAGGCAGGAGTCAGTCTTTGCCCTCAGTACAGGGCGTACCACCCTCAAAGTGGTCAACTGAAGCCCCAGTCATTAGGCCTGAGACAGAGGGAATCACCACCACAGGGCTTCGTTGAGGCTGGGGGCTCAGTCTCAGCACAGCTCCCTGCAAAGATAGCTGCTTCCCTACCCCTCCGTCTCTACTCCCAGCCCTCTCACATCCTCAGTACAGGGAGCCACCTCACTGGTTCTCTGGGTGGAGTTTTCTGCAGATCTGCCTCTTATCTCACTCTGGGATCATTTAGCTCGTATCTTAGTGATTCAGTTGAACTAGCTTATCTATTGTTCTAAAAACACTAAGGAAAAAAACCGGGCAGAGAACACGAAGAGGCAATACACAAAATGAATATGAATAATTAATACTCATTTAAAGTCCTTTTTCCATGTGATAAAAGATATTCAGATTAAAGGGAGATATCATCACAAATAAGATGTGAAGGTCCTAAAGCTTGATAACACCGTGGAGGGGACTGCACAGGCCTTTTATGCACAGCTGAGGGGGATGCAAATATTTTGGTGGCAATATATCAATACACATCAAAGATATTAAAATGCATATTTGGTGAAATCATCGGCATGTGTACAAAGACAAATAAATACAGATCCTCACTGAATCAGGGTTTGTATTAACAAAGATGATTGATTATTAAATAAAGAATTGGTTAAATAGCTTACAGTCTCTGTATATGATATAATGCTTTGTAACCCTCTGAAGTCATGTTACAGAAGATTAAATGACATCATCAATAAGTTTGGAGACACAGGCAAATGAAAAGGCATGAATTGAAAAACAGTATTTACAGGAGTTTCTGTCGTGGCTCAGTGGTTAATCAGGAGGTTGTGGGTTCGATCCCTGGCCTTGCTCAGTGGGTTAAGGATCCGGCATTGCCATGAGCTGTGGTGTGGCTCGGATCCTGCATTGCTGTGGCTCTGGCACAGGCCAGTGGCTACGGCTCCAATTCGACCCCTAGCCTGGGAACCTCCATATGCTGCAGGAGCTGCCCAAGAAATGGCAAAAAGACAAAAAAAAGAAAAAGAAAAAAGAAAAACAGTATTTATAGAATAATTTCATGGATAAGTACACGAAATCTTTATTTTTATTAAAAAAGTAAGTGATGCATAACTCTGCCTCATTATTTTCTACTCAAAGTAACGTGACAACGCATTCAGAAATGAATACACAAGTTTCATTCTCCTGGGTGTCCGTAGGTCTGAAGACTACAGACTGAAGACTACAGACTTCTCTCCAGTAAAGTGAAATGAATCACTTTACGTTTATTACTTTTATTTATATATTTGCTTTTGAGGGCCTCACCCATGGCATTAGGAAGTTCCCAGGCTAGAGGTCGAATCGGAGCCACAGGTATCACCCTACACCACAGCCACAGCAACTCAGGATCTGAGCTGAGTCTGCAACCTACACCACATCTCACGCCAACCCTGGATCTAGAGCTGGATCATTAAGCTGTTAGGAGTGTCAACCTTTAAAAAATTTTTTATTTTATTAACATATAGTTGATGTACAGTGTATTAATTTCTGCTGTATAGCAAAGTGACTCAGTTATACATATATATATACACATTCTTTTTCATAAGTTTTTCCATCATGGTTTATCTCAAGATATTGTCTTTTTTTTTTTTTTTTTTTTTAGGGCCACTCCTTTGGCATATGGAAATTCCTAGGCTAGGGGGTGAATTGGAGCTATAGCCACAGTAACGACGAGGGATCTGACCATGTCTGTGACCTACACCACAGTTCACAGCAATGCCAGATCCTTAATCCACTGAGCAAGGCCAGGGATCGAACCTGTGAACCTGCATCCTCATGGATACTCGTCAGATTTGTTTCCGCTGAGCCAGAATGGGAACTCCTGTCTCAGGATATTGAATAAAGGTCCCTGTGCTATACAGTAGGACCTTGTTGTTTATCCATTCTCTGTATACTAGTTGGCATCTAGGAAGCCCAAAGGAGTTTGAGCTTTGAATCGAATTCTTCATCTCAAAGAGGTCTGAAGATGAAAGAGGTCACGTTACCAGTAAATCACCAGATTGAAGTATCTTGTCAATACTACCTCGTCCTTGTTATTAACAAGTCAGCCCCCAGAATAAAATGCATTATAAAACAAAAATATTACATCAACAGGGGCATGCTATATATAGCACAGGGAACTCTACCCAATATTCTGGAAAACCTATACGGGAAAAGAAGCAGGAAAAAAAAAATGGATATGTGCATATGTATAACTGAATCATCTTGTAGAGCAGAAACTATCACAATGTTGCAAATGGCTGTAATTTAACAAAAATTTTAAAACTTAGTTTTATATTTCTAAGAATATATAAATTTTGAAACTACTACCACCAAACACATGAGCGCGCGCGCGCACACACACACACACACACACACAAGCCGCATTCTGAGCTCTTAGTTTCTTTATTGATTTAAAATGTATTTTTACATTTTAAATATGGAAATTTTAAATATGTTTGGGTATTTAGTGTCCACAGGTGATACAAAAAGACGGAGAGGAAACACATGAAAGTTAGACACTTTGGAAAACTCTGCCTGATTTGCCTCTAGAGAGTATCCCAGCACGTTCTCTTGTTCCCTTATATTCCCACCCAATTTGCCTGGAATAGTCCTGATTTACACCTGCTGTCCAGCATAATAATTAAGAGCCCCCTTTTACTTTGAAAAGTGTCCTTCCTAGTCTTGAATAATAAATGACACCCTAGTCATGAAACCTTTTTGCCACAAGGTGGCAGCATCTGCCCATGGTTGAAAAAGTACTACAGCTTGTGGGCGGTTCCAGGATCAGTGGCGAGAAAGTGGCCCCCTCATTAACCCAGAACGGGGCTGAAATGCAACACCAGACCAACGAATGAGGGCACCTGAGAACGCAAAGACTTGTAAGGGGGTTCATCTTATCCAGCTCCCAGACCTGGCTGCTCAGGGTGGGGAATTCTCTCTTCATGTGAAGTGAGATCCTTGGTTCAAACCCTTCCAGTGTGATCCCCAGAGAAGAGTTCTCTCTATCAGCAGAGTCTGAGACCCTGACTGACAAAATCACTAGTCCTTGCACTGAAGATGCACACTGCTTAAATATTTTCAACTGTCCCCCAAGAAGGTTTTCCAGATGTTACTTTGTCAGCTGTCTTCTTTTTTCTTCCGGGTCTCGGGCTGAATGCCGTCCTCCAAAACGACAGGTGGAAGCCCTAAGCTCTAGGACCTCAGAATGTCCTTATTTTGCTTTGTTTTGTTTTGCTTTTTTCTTTTTGCCTTTTCTAGGGCCGCTCCCACATCATATGGAGGTTCCCAGGCTGGGGTCCAATCGGAGGAGCTGTAGCCACAGGCTTACTCCACAGCCACAGCAACACCAGATCTGAGCCGTGTCTGCAACCTACACCATAGCTCATGGCAATGCCGGATCCTTAACCCACTGAGCAAGGCCAGGGATCGAACCCACAACCTCCTGGTTCCTAGTCGGATTCGTTAACGGCAGGAACTCCCAGAATGCCCTTATTTTGAAAATAAGGTCATTGAACATGCAATTTGTTAAAATGAGGCCATATAGAGTAGAGTGGACCCTTCATCCAGTATGACTTCCATATAAGAAGAGAAGAGACTCAGACTGGAGAGATGCTGCCATGGGTCAGGGGAGGCCTGGGGGCACCAGAAGCTGGAAGAGGAAGGGAAGGACCATTTCCTAGAGGTTTCAGTAGGATCACGGTCTTGCTAACATCTTGATTTTTGCACTTCCAGCCTCTATAACTGTGAGAGAATAAATGTCTCATTTTCAGCCACTCAGTTTGTGGTACTTTGTTATGGCAGGCGTCGGAAATTTTTTCACTTGCCGATCCTAATGTGTTCGTATCCATTGCTGTCTAACAATACCACCATGACGTTAGCAGATAAAACAACACGTTTTTACTATCTTATGGCTTCTTGGGACCACAAGTTCCAGCATGGCTTAGCTGGGTTCTCTGCAAGACTGCAAGCCCAGTGTGAGCCAAGGTGGGGTTCTCATAAGAAAGCTCAACTGGGGAAGAATCCTTTTTTTTTTTTTTTTTGCCTTTTTAGGGCTGTACCTGCAGCATATGGAGATTCCCAGGCTAGGGGTTTAATTGGAGCTATAGCTGCCAGCCTACGCCAGAGACACAGCAACACCAGATCAGAGCCGCGTCTGTAACCTACACCACAGCTCATGGCAACACCGGATCCTTAACCCACTGAGCGAGGCCAGGGATCAAACCCGCAACCTCATCATTCCTAGTCGGATTCGTTTCCACTGTGCCATGATGGGAATTCTGGAAGAATCCACTTCTATGTTTGCATGATTACGGGGAGGATTCAGGTCCTTGTGCGGTGATGGACTGAGAGCCTGTTTCTTTCTGCCTAGAGGCTAAAGGCTGCCCTCATTTCCCTGCCACATGGCCCTTTCCACAGAGCATCTCATGCTGAGGCAGCTGCCTTCAGCAAAGCCAGCAAGGCAATGAGTCTTCTTGAAACCTTGTGCATCTTAATCCTGAAAGTGACTTCTCTCACCTTTGCCCCATGCTATTGCCTTACAGTAAGTTTCGGACCACACTTGCATTTGAGGAAAAGGCATGAGGAGCAGGAGGCAGGGTTCATGAGAGCCACACTCGTCAAGGAGGGAGAACAACAAATTTCCTCGAGATTAGCTGTTCGGGCTGAACTTCCACGGGCACCTCTCTCTAGAGCTCCCCTTAGTCACTGTCTCCCAGCACATCCAAACGATACAATTATTTTTTCTCCTCCCTGTCCCAGATTGAAAGCAACTTCTCACAGGTCTGCGGGGGGACTTTCCTCCCACCTGCCTGCTTCCTCTCTGCTGCCCAATGGACATGGCACAGGAGGAGAACCTTAAGTCCTGAGACAGAGAGAAAGCTGAAAACAAGCTGGTCCGAGGCAAGAACAGGCTGTGTGAAGCATCGGGTGGGAGTGACCCTCCTTCTGGGGTAAATGAGCACGGCTGGTGTTCAATCACACCTGCCTTGACTTGCCCTGGGCATGGGGTCAGTCCCCCATTATGGCAGAGACAAGTCTCTCTCAATGGTCCAAGGCCTCTTCTCCCCTAAGGGCTGGGGCCTCGTGATCAGGGCAAGCCACGTGTGCTTGGCATGGCACCCTTAAATAAAGACATTCAGGAGTTCCCTTTGTGACTCAGTGGTTAACAAACCCAACTAGGATCCATGAGGATGCGGGTTCGATCCCTAGACTCGCTCAGTGGGTTAAGCATCCGGCGTTGCCGTGAGCTGTGGTGTAGGTCGAAGACACAGATCAGATCCTGTGTTGTTGTGGCTCTGGTGTAGGCTGGCAGCTGTAGCTCTGATCTGACCCCTAGCCTGGGAACCTCCATATGCCATGGATGTGGCCCTAAAAAAAAGAAAAAAAGAAAAGAAAAAAGACATTAAAAGCCAGTGTGCCTCCTCCATCCCTTTCTTCCCTAACTCAACAAGCTTGGAGACCTAGAGCTGAAAGGGTGGTGCCACAAGACGGAGAGAGCTTGGTTCCTGAGCGGTGGCTCTCCTTTGGGGAGAGCCCCTGCCAACCCCATGGGATGTCGCTTGATTGAGACATAAAGCTCATTGTACTAAGCCACTCAAGTTTCAGAATTTGTTTGTTGTATCAGCCAAGCAATAAGTACACTTCCTGGTCCCCTTTATTCAGGTTTCTTTCTCAGTCCCCTGGCAAAACGTTGCAAAGAGAAGCCCAGCCAAGCACATCAGAAGCATCCAGAGAGTTCCTGTTGTGGCTTGGTGGGTTGAGAGTATGACTCGTATCCATGAGGACTCAGGTTCGATCCTTGGCCTCGATCAGTGGGTTAAGGATCCTGCATTGCCACAAGCTGTGGTGTAGGTCGCAGATGAAGCTCGTATCCAGTGTGGCCAGTGTGGCTGTGGTGTGGGCCGGCAGCTGCAGCTCTGATTCAACCCTTACTCTGGGAACTTCCATACGTTGCAGGTGCAGCCCTAGAAAGAAAAAATAATAACAATAAAACAAAAAAACAAATGCATCTAGAACCTGTGCTGAAACCGAGATCCAGCAGGGCTACTTAGATAGCAACACGGACAAGGGATTCTGCTCTATGCCACTTATAGGCACGTGACCTTGGGCAACATACAGAACCCCTGTGCCTCAGTTTCCACTCATAAGGCTCTGGTGAAGAGTAACTGAATAAGCATGCAGAGCAGGATCGGTTCCAGACTTATTATCTGTTTTACTGGCTGGGATGCAGGTATGAGCTCTGGGGCACCAAGGCGATGCTCACTTCAACCTTATCCCCAACCACCATCTCCAAAACAAGTCCCTGCTTAAATGCTTTCTTCCTTCCCCAGCTCCCTCTCTCAGGCTATGACCTTCCTTTCCCTGACACTAGAGGGGGCTTCATGACCAGCACCATTCAAATCTCCCGTTCAGAGTCTCAGTCCAGTTGGCCACTGACACCAGACACAGGGACCGCCAGACAGGTGATCGAACTTGACCGTGGAGTGTTATCACTTTGTACAAAGAGATGGGCTTCTCACCCATCAGAGCCACCAGCCGACCAAAGTGTCACCAGCACCCGCACCTCTCCGGACCTGTCCAGGACCACTTCCTAAGAGCCCTGTTCTTTTCCTTCTAAATAGTCTTTAACATTTGTAGGAGTTCCCATCATGGCGCAGTGGTTAATGAATCCGACTAGGAACCATGAGGTTGCGGGTTCAATCCCTGGCCTTGCTCAGTGGGTTAAGGGTCCGGCGTTGCTGTGAGCTACGGTGTAGGTCGCAGACGCGGCTCAGATCCCGAGTTGCTATGTTTCTGGTGGAGGCTGGCGGCTACAGCTCCGATTGGACCCCGAGCCTGGGAACCTCCATATGCCGAGGGAGCGGCCCTAGAAAAGGCAAAAAGCCCCCCCCACAAAAAAATAGTCTTTAACATTTGTAATTATACACCTGCTTCTTTGCTAATGGGTACCAGGCCCCCTCCTCCCCAGACTTAGCTCCAGGAAGGGAGGGACCTGCCTGTGTTGTTCACTATCCACTTCCAGCCCCCAGTACGATGTCTGTTAAATGTATTCTTGGTAAATTCTTGAGGACTCATTAAATGAATCCCTCCATCCGTCCTCGTGCCCCCCACCCCCCCCGCCCAGCTCCCCCCCACACCACCGGACATCAACCTGGCCCCGTGTTACTCATCACTACCACCCCTACCTCCTTGCCTTTGGTTACTGTCAGGATTCCCTAGCAGGTTTTCATTTTTCCAAATGTTTTCTCTCTAATACCCTTTGTCCATCCTTCTGCTCTGTTCAGAAGACCGTCACCCACAGGTTCAATTTCCAACTACTTTCAAGCTATACCAACAAATTCACCCAGAAAAGATCAGTTTCGGTAGTTTGGGGGATAGGAGTACTGACTTAGGAGTTCCTGCCATGGCTCCTCAGTTCCCGTGGAAACGAATGTGACTAGTTTCCATGAGGACGCAGGTTCAATCCCTGGCCTCACTCAGCAGGTTAAGGATCCGGCGTTGCCGTGAGCTGTAGTGTAGTTTGCAGATGTGGCTCAGATGTGGCATGGCTGTGGCTGTGGTGTAGGCCAGCAGCCACAGCTCTGATTGGACCCCTAGCCTGGGACCCTCCATATGCCGTGGGTGCAGCCCTAAACAGACAAACGACAAAAAAAAGAAGTCTTTGCAGGTATTGTGTACCAGGTAGAGATTTGATTGGGTCCCCCCTCAAGTCCCTTACACGTTGTGACTCTATGAGAACTTACGATTCTATGAGAATCCTAACTTCTTTGGCTCATTGAATTCTCTCACTCTTTTGACGTCTTATTTTTTGGAATATGTAAGTTTGTACTGATATTTGAGTTTTTATATTCCTTCCATGATTAGGTAGTAGATTTCTTGAGAACCATACCTTAAATGTATGCCTAACTACCCTCTCCCTAAGGTACCCAGCATTGCTTCAGATTGGGTTTTCAGTTAAGAGTGGTCAGAGAGCATTGGATTAGGATTTGGGGGGGTTAGCAGGTTGCACACTATTGTATATAGAATGAATAAACAACAAAGTCCTATTGTATAGTACAAGGAATGAAATTTAATATCCTGTAACAAACCATAATGGGGGTGGGGGCAGTTAGGGAGGAAGGGAGGACACAGCCCAATCTTGCTTGAGAGAGAAAAACTCCCAAGCCGAAGTAGGTGGGGCTGCAGGATTCCAGACCCTCAGCTTGAAAAACTGAATAGTCAGGGAGTTACCATCGTGGTTCAGCGGTAAAGAATCTGACTAGTATCCATGAGGATACAAGTTCAATCCCTGGCCTTTCTCAGTGGGTTAAGGATCCGGTGTTGCCGTGGGCTGTAGTGTAGGTCGCAGACATAGCTTGGATCCTGCGTTGCTGTGGCTGTGGTGTAGGACGGTAGCTGTAGCTCCAATTCAATCCCTAGCCTGGGAACTGCCATATGCCACGGATGCAGCCCTAAAAAGCCAAAAAAAAATTAACTGAAATAAAATAAAATTGAATAGTCAAGAAGGAAATAGGAGTTCCTGTCATGGCTCAGAGGAAATGAACCCAACTAGCATCTATGAGGACTCGGGTTCGAGCCCTGGCCTCGCTGAGTAGGTTAACGATCCGGCATTGCCGTGAGCTGTGGTGCAGGTCACAGACACGGCTTGGATCTGGCGTTGCTGTGGCTGTGGTGTAGGCTGGCAGCTGTAGCTCCAAATCAGTCCCTAGCCTGAGAACCTCCATATGCCACAAGTGCAGCTCTAAAAAGAAGAAGAAAAAAAAAAGAAAGAAAGAAAGATGGAAATAACCCTCGGAACATTGGGGATCCTAACCAGCAGCTTTTGAAATGTGGAATGAGGCTGCAGCAGGTCCTTAGGCATAGGCGCCATAAAAAATGAAAAGGTTTTTAAAAGGTGAATGGAAAATGAAAGGTCATGATCTCTGAAAATCGTTTGCCTTCTTAAATTAAGGAATTGTATCACTGCAGAGCTTCAAAGCTGATCATGTGAACAAACAGGCTTGATTTAGAACTGAACGCAATGTCCTATCTTGTGGCGCCTTGTCCAGTTGTAGCAAATCGGGAGACTAAAACATTCATCTGCTTGTTTCAATATTTCGTGGGGCGATGGCCCTTGAGCGCCTCCTGTTATCAGCTCCTGTGGAATTTCAGGCAAGCTGAGCCAGTAACACAACATTCTCTCGTCAAGGAAAGTTGAACCTCCCTTTCTGTTTCGTACACATATACAGGCTTAAGACCGAAGAGAATGGAGACATTGGGGGGTGGGGGGTGGAGGTAGACACGGGACCCTGGAGCTTGGATAGGACATCTGATGGATGACCTCTTCAAATTTTTAAGTCCTGGATTCGTCTAAACTCTCTGAGCCTGCAGAATTGGCCCACATCTCCCTGTGAAGAACTAGCACTCTTCTCTCCATCCCCTGACTGCCACCACCCCACCTTGTCTAAAGACACTACAGAGACTTTTCTCCACCGTCTCCCCTCCTAGGAACTAGGCTTCTGACTAGAGTACATCCCCGCAGAACCCAGCTGGGATGTGCTGGGCCTGAGAATGAAAGAGAGGAAATAGACCTCAAGCGAGCTTAGTAAGACCTGGCCAGCATGAACCAGCAAAAGTCAGAGCAGTTCCTATGGAACTGGATTCAGAAGGTGCTGGGACCAAGGGGCCTGAACCGTAGGACGAAAGAGGAAAGAGTTCATTGTTCTGGGAACATTCTCCAGGGAAACAAGGTTTAACACTTTAGCGAGGACTTCAGGAAGTAATATGACCTCACTCTTCCAATGACTCCTAGAAGTGTGGACAAAGTGATGGCCCAAGCTATTTGCAGCTGAAATGCCAGCACTGGCCCAGCAGCAGTGGAGGAAGAGATGAACAGGCTCCGGAAGGGAGCTAGAGAGGATACCCCATAAGGCTGGCAGACCTACCCGATGATTCTGTTCCATGGGAAGGCCTGGGGAATACACCATGCACAAAAGCTTAAAGGACTGAGCTAGTGGACACCAGCACGACCAAAAAGATCCCCAGACACTCTTCTCTACAAGCCAGGCAGGAAAGGTAGGAGGAAAATTTGGCTCAGTGATAGGAATGATGAGAAGACACCCAGAACCAAAGAGGCCGGGTGGATCCAGTTATCAGGATGAGCACCAGGGCTGGAGTGGCAGCCAAGGAGCCTGACCCCAGAGAACCATGGAGATGATTAAAGAATGTCGTATCCCTGGAGACAAAACAGACACTGTACCAACAAGGGGGTCTCAGTTTATCCAATTAGAAGAAGTCAAGGATGGATGACAAGGAGGCTAAGGTAAGGGCAGTAACCCCAATAAAATGTCAGACTCCAAACTCAGCCAAGTCCCCAAGAGAAAAAAAAAAAAGAAAAAAACCCCACAAACAAACAAAAAAACCCCACGACACCACAGCAAATGTACCGAGTCATGATTCCATAAGTCCTTCCCAAAGGGACCCAAAGTTGTTTGATTGGGTAACTGTATAAAGGGGATACAGGGAGGAAAGGGGACCCCCGAAAGTCCTCAGAATTTGAGCTGACATGATATCCTAAGAACCAAAGCATCCTCATGATCACCTGTCATAACTAGCGGGGCACATGAAGGCCAAGGTCTGGTCTGGCCTGGTCTGCAGATGGACACACTGGTTATTTTGCTACAGCAGGCAGGCTACTAAGTATGAGCAGAGAAAAAGCGCCCATGGGCCAGGTGGCAGGAAACGTTGCATCATGTAAACAATGTGGTCGATGGGCAGACAGAGAAAAGCGGGAACTTCCAGACTGACAGGAAACCACACATTTTGGGGTGAAGAGTGCTCTGGAGGCAGACAAAGAAAGGTAGGACACGGCGTGAACCCTCCAGTTTCCCAATGTAACCTATCGCTCATTATGCCTTCATTACAATAAAATTACAATAAAATTAGCCTTGCAGATAAGAAGTTCCCATCATGCACGAAGACCATGACACTTCCAATCAAGGCTAAATAAGGACAAAAATCCCTCCTCCCTTCCGGAAGGTGGAGCTGGAATGAAAATCAGGGAATAAGACCCCCAAACCCCTCCTTCCCAGTGAATATTCTGCCCCTTCGTTTGTAGGCCCCTCAAGATCTTTGTGCCAAAGAAACGCAGGGCAGCAGCTGCTCACCTGTCTGCCCACCTCTCTTCAAGAGGCATATTTCTCACTTGAATAAATCCTCACTTTCCTTTCTCCATTTCGTCTGTGGAATTCCTTCTGCAACAAAACAAGAACCTTTCTGTGGGGAGCGATTTCCCCCGTCCCCGACTGTGTAACTGGGGTTGACGTACTTGTTAACTGAATCTTTGGGTCTTAGGCTTGTGGAGTAAGGGCTGTCATAGTGGGGAAGGCCAAGTGGAAGTCTTGAAAGTGCCGCATCCCCAGCCAAGGTAATAAATACAAAATAACACCACATGGTAGAGAGGAGCTGTTTGTTTGTTTTGCCGTTTCTAGGCCGCTCCCTCGGCATATGGAGGTTCCCTGGCTAGGGGTCGAATCGGAGCTGTAGCCACCGGCTGACGCCACAGCCACAGCAACACGGGATCCGAGCCGCATCTGCAACCTACACCACAGCTTTCGGCAACACCGGATCCCCCGCCCACTGGGCAAGACCAGGGATCGAACCTGTGTCCTCATGGTTCCTAGTCGGATTCATTAACCACTGAGCCACGACGGGAACTCTGAGAGGAACTGTTGATGTTAGTACCATCCTTAAGGAGCTAAAAGATGCAGAGTGGCAGCTCTCATAATATCTCTATTCAATTGTTGGCCTCTGTAGAAACCGAGGGGACCCTGGAGGATGACAATAAACTACTGCAAACTCAACCAAATATCAGCCCCAATTTCAGCCACAGTATCAATTTATGGACTACAACTGATTTGACATAGCCTTGGGCTGATAATACAAGCCTCCGTTTTATGCATATCCCCTTTGTCTTGCCCTTCAGAGAAGAGGATTAGAGCTATTTGCATTTATATGGGTGAATAACAACATAGATTTACGGTTTTGCCCCAAGGCCGCGTTAACTTCCCTGCCCTCTGTCACAATATAGTCTAGAGGGATAGGGACCATCTGGCCGTCCTGAAGAATGTCACATCCATCCATTATTTATTGATGGGATTATGCTCATCACGCAGCACAAGCAAGAAGTAGCTAGCAGGTCGTTTGGAGGCCCCGGTAAGAAGCACATGCCTCAGACGACAGGAGGTAAATCTTGTGGTGATTTCAAAGAGACCGCCACTTCAGCAAGATGTTTAGAGGTCCGATGATCAAGGGCCTGTCAGGAACTCTCATCCCAAGTGAAGACAAGGTATTACACCTGGCACCTCCCACCACAGTGAAGGAAAAAGCCTGTTTGACAAGCCTCTTTGGTTCTGGAGGGAGCATATTCCACACATAAAAACACTCCTCCTGTGTGTCTTTTGAAAACTACCTGCTAGTATGGTCCTGGGCGTTGGTAGAGACATAACCCCTGAACACGGGACACCAGACGAGTGTGCATCTGGAACTGCCCACCATGAGCTGAGCGCTATCACACCTACTAAGTCATAAGGTCAAACAGGCCAGCAGCAAGTCATCATAAATGGGAAGTGGTACCACGGGGACCAAGCACAATAAGGACTTGGCACAAGCAGGCTGCATGAGCAAGGAGCCCAGCCCCTTATCCCCACAACCACTGCTGCACCAGTGACCCTCCGTCGGCTCAAAGGGGACCACATAGGAGCACACATAGCAGAGGGAACAAAACACAGGCTTCATTTCCAGATAAGTTTTTTCGAAATGTGAGTCCAAGTTGAAAGTAAGCAGTAGTTGTATTACAGGCATAGTCTTGAGTGGCAAGAGAAAGCCCTTCTAATAAGCAGAACTTTGGGCAGTGTCCCCGGTCATCTGCTTTGTGTGAAAGGGAAAATGGCCTGGTGTTAGGATGTATATGGAGGCCTGGATGGAGAATGAAAGATTGGTCAGACACGTGGATGGACGCGGGAGCGGTACGAAGCATGAAGCTCTTTGTATCACAGAGCCCACCACCAGAAAGTACCCACCCTGGAAGAGGCACCAAATTGCGAAGAACGAGTTCCTGGTGTGGCTCAGCAGGCTAAGGACCTGCCTAGGATCCATGAGGGTGTAAGTTCGATCTCTGGCCTCACTCAGTGGGTTAAGGGTCTGGTGTTACTGTGACTGTTGCGTAGGCCAATGGCTACAGCTCCAATTTGACCCTTAGCCCAGGAACCTCCATGTGCTGCAGGTGTGCCACTAAAAAAAAAATAAATAAAAAAAAAAATTAAAAAAAAGGGCATCATAACCAAATCATTCCAACCAGTGAGAAATATATTTGTTTAAATCCCCAGACTCAAGTCATTCCAGAAATCTCATGCTAAGGTCATGTTTTCCCATAGCGGTCTATGGCAGCATCCTGAGATGAGTTAGAGCTAAGGTCTTAGACTATATGTCCAATCTATGAAATGCTCTATGAAACGATCTCCCGGGATTCTCTACTCTGTGCTTTTACCAGCAGACACTCAAACCGTCTTAGCACTCTCCTGGCTGCCTCTTCTGTGCTTGAAGGGTATGACTGTTGCTGAATTGCAATCTTCGCTATCAGCCAAGTGATGGTTGAGGTTGTAAAAGCCTGCTAATGCCATTATAAAATGATTATTTGTGCCATAGAAATACTTTGTTCTGTTATCATTTGGAGGAGTGACAAGTCTCATAGTTCACCTTCCTCTCTGAGTTCCTAAGGAAGTGATAAAAGACTTGTTAGTACTCCAAGTGTTTCAAACACTGTTTTCCTCTGGCTTCAGTATTCTGACCATGAGCCTGGGTGGAGGAGGGGGAGGAGGGCTGGGTCTCTGCTGCAAATAACAAGGAGAGGCAAAAAGCTTATAGGTTTGAGTGAAGCACAAAACTTTGCAATGATGTCTAAGGAGAATAGGTGCCTTGACCACCAGCCAGGTGGAAGCATAAAACATCTCTATACATTGCTCTTTTTTTTTTTTTCCTTTTTAGGGCCGTACAAGCAGCATATGGAGGTTCCAATGCTAGGGGTCTAATTGGAGCTACAGCTGCCGACCTGCACCACAGCTCACAGCAACGCCAGATTCTTAACCCACTGAGCAAGGCCAGGGATCGAACCTGCAACCTCATGGTTCCTAATTGGATTCATTTCCACTACGTCATGACGGGAACTCCCTCTATACATTGCTCTCAACTATTCATTAGAAAATATCTTTGGAGAGGAAAGAGATCAATACAGATTGTTTACCGCACAAATTATTTTCCTTGCATTGGTTAGCATTCTTTTTGCTGATTTTCACCGGGGTGTGTCTATTTAGCATATAAAATACATTTGGTCTAAGTATTATTTAGCCTTTTTCTGGAGTCTGGGCCCTGTAATCAAAAAGTCATGGTGGAGGGGGGGCCGAGGTGGGGAAGTTGACGGCCGGGGAAGGTGGGAGAGGAGAAGCCTGAGAAGCCGCAGTGAGCTGGAGCCGCAGCAGTCATGGAGGGGAAAGTTCCAGTCGAAGCACTGAGAAGCTATCAACTGAAGAAGAAGCTGCAGACCTCTCAACAAAACCTACAAAGATCTCCAAGTTTGGATTTGCCATACGTAGTCAGACGACAAAGAAAGCCTCAACCATATCCATCAAACTTGGCTCAAGTAAGCCTAAGGCAGCTGTTCCAACCCTTACTCTGAAAACCCTTTCAGTAGCAGCAGGTTTAATGAAGATGAAAAGAGTGAACCAGAGGAAATGCCTCTAGAAGCAACGATGAGGATGAAGAATATTGGAAGGGATACAGCAAAGTCAGCAGGACCAAATTCCTTCAATAAAGGAAAGCATGGATTTTCTGATAACCAGGAGCTATGGGAGCGACGTAGTAAATCTCATCTTGGAAATATCCATGACCAAGACAATTAAACGATGTGTTTTGAAATTCGGAGGTGGGGTGGGTTAAAGTTAAAAGGAACAGTTTCCTTTTTTAAAGAATGGTATAAAACTATCTTCGGCACCACCTTTTTTTGTTTTTTTAAGATTGAATGGTACATTAATAAATGAGAATTTAAAATTAGAAGGAAAAAAAAAAAGAGGTCATAGTGTCATAAACCTGTGCGAAGAGGCCACCCGTGGCTTTGTGCTGGGCATGAGAATTCAGTTACACTCCCAAGAGATGTAGCCAGGACAGTTTTCCCCTCCATAAACTTCAGAGAGGGGACCATCTTGGCTCTGGGCCAGTGCTCTGAAAACTGGCCCATGCTTGGAATTTCCATTGTGGCTCATCGGGTTAAAGACCCAATGTTGGGTTAAGGATCTGGTGTTACCGAAAGATGCAGGGTGCTGCTGTGGCCGTGGTGTAGGGCCCAGCTGCACCTCCACCTCAACCCCTGGCCTGGGAACTTCCATATGCACAGATGCAGCCACAAAACAAACAAACAAAGAAGCAAAAACAAAAACAGAAAACCCTGGCCCATGCTTCACAACAAACTACACTTTCCTATAATTTGTGTCTTTACTAATGAAAAAGTCTTCAAGATGTTCAAAAGTAGACACATTCGAAAAAGATACCCTCAAGAATGGAAAATGACTGCAGGGTTTATAAAATAATGAAAACCTTACAAATATTTTTAAACACAAGATCATTCCAGACATATCCTTAGATAAATTGATTTCTCTTTATTCAAATGGCACAAGAAAAAGAAGGGAAGCAGCAGACCTCTAAAGAGATGAAAACCTTCAAAAAGGACTTTTGGGGGAGGGTTTGCTCATTGTGCGGATCAATCTTTGATCATTGTAACAGCTGCTCCCTGTTGCTGTAAGCTAAGCTGTTAATACTATCAGCTAATATTTACTGAGAAATTACTGCATATTAAGCACCTGGAGTTACATGGATTATCACGCTAATAACTAAAAACTTTATGAGGGAGGTCCTATTATTCTCCTGTTTTACAGATTAAGAAAACAAAGTTTTTGAGTTCCCATCATGACTCAGTGGTTATCGAACGCAACCACTACCCATGAGGATGCGGGTTTGAGCCCTGGCCTCGCTCAGTGGGTTAAGGATCCGGCGTTGCTGTGAGCTGTGGTGTAGGTCACACACGTGGCTCGGATCCTGAGTTGCTGTACCTGTGACATAGAGGCCAGAGGCTAGAGCTTCAAATTGGACCCCTAGCCTGGGAACCTCCCCATGCCACGGGTACAGCCCTAAAAAGACCAAAAAAAAAAAAGAAGAAGAAAGAAAGAAAGAAAAAAGAAAACGAAGTCTCAAGAAGATAAGTAATCTGACCCATATCATTTTTCTAGCAGCAAAGGAGGACTGGGATATTAATTTGGAGGGAGTCTATGTGATCGATCACAAGGCTATCCTGCTCTCTGAGGAGCTAGGAGGGGAGATTCTAGCCAGGCATCAACCCTCTCTACCACCTGCACAGTGATCATTCATTTCAGGAGATAAGCCTCTGAAGGCAGGGCCACCGTATATCAGGTTGTGCACTGCTCAAGCGTCCACAGCTAAGGGCATGCCATCCACACCAATTTTTTGCCTTTGAACTTGCATTGGAGGCTCTAGGTATTTAGGAAGATCTGGAGCGCATTACCAAGGCCTGGGACAGCAGCACACACAGCTGTCACATGGTCACTGGCACACACACACATGCACAAGATGGTTTTGTCCCAGTCCCACTCCAAGCATCCTATGGAGTTGTTTCTTTTCTTTTCCTATTGCTAATTGGCTCAAGGGTGCTACCTAGTCCATCAGGGGTCCCGGTGAGGGTCTTTAACCAGAATCTTCAGCACTTTTGTCCCCTGAAGCCCCTTGGTTGTTGGGCTATGCCTGCCACTTAAGTTTCGCTGTAAAACCAACAGAAAGAGGCAGATCACATATTCCACCAATGGAAAACCCATCCATGAAATAGTCTCCGAAGGAAAATATTGGGGTATTTTTGAAATGCGTCATCCCCCTGGATGAGCCACATTTGTCAGTGTTCCCTCTCCATGGAGATCATCTCATTTACTGTATTGTGCTTTGTCCAGGGCATGAGTTGGTAACCACCAGGCATGCAGTTGAACTGGAATTGGGAACTCCAGCTGCCTTCCTCTGGAAGTTGAAGGGGCTCAGTCAGCGAGGAGGCAGCAGCTGCCAGCCAGACAGCAGGGGAATTTCTCTCCTGAACTTTCTGTCCTGCCAATATTGTTGCATCACTCACCCAGGAGAGACCTGAGGGGGCTGGCTTGAGCTGGGGCATCTTGAAAAGTCTGGGATCCTGGGCTGAAGGGGAGATGAGGGTAGAAGGAGGTGGGTCAATGTGTTTCCCTTGATGTTACAGTCATCACCCCTGGAAAAGTTCTGCAGGAACCATACGAAGGACCAGAGACCAAGGCTGGCTGCCTCTAAGAAGAAGTAAAAACCCAGATCCAGCATGAGGTGAGTTGATGGCAATTGAGGAGAGGTGAGTGGCAGGGCTACACCTTGTCCCCCCTTCTTCCAGGGCTAACTCCAGCTGCCTTCAGCCACATCAGGCCCCCAACTCCATCTCAAGGCTTAAAGAAAAGAAACGAGGAGGCATCCAATCACCAGCATCTCAAAAAAGAAAAAGTCCAAGTGGAATTTTGTTTCTGGACTGAAATGGATGGAGAAGCCCCAGCGAAGCCTGGAGAACAAAAGGTGAGGCAAGGCTTTCCCCAGAGAGGTTGGGGGCTGGTCTCTGGCTGTGGGTGGTGAGTTCCCAGCAGCAGTCATCCAGTAGGCACTCAAGTGCCCTGCCCCAAGCAGCCTGGCCTGGCACACGGGAGCCAGGGAAGGATTCTAGACTTCAAGCCATTTCCTCCCGTCTCTCCTCTTCTACTCACCCACGCCCTCCCTCCCTGCAGAATGCAGGAGACCTTACAGGCCCCTGAGAGATGTAGAACCAACTAGCACTCGAAGGAGAAGGAAACACAGGGCTCTTGCCATCTAAGCTCTTGCGTTGCCATGGAGAGGAAAGATGCATTGCTTCAAGGTCGTTCCGTTAGCCGAAGACAGCGTGGAACCTCCTGACTCCTGGTCCCGTGCTCCTCCCTTTATACCTCATGGCTTCCATCCTTTCTTGTCTGCAGCCCCAGGGTGGTGGTGGGAGGGACAGGAGAGAAGTGGGGCACAGCAGGGCAGTGGGCATTTGGAGAGTGCTAAAGCTGGAGTGGAGCCCTTCCTAGCAGGACTCAGGGACCAGAGGCTTCCCTGATGTGCCCTCATCCCCTAAAATGCTGCGCACATGATCACAGAGGCCTGGTGCCCCAAGCTCCTGCGCTCAGGCTGCCTGTCTCCCTCCTGGGAGATTTTCTGAAGGTCATGGGCAGGTGGGTGACTCGGAGATTTTCCGTTGATTGTTATTCTTACAGCCTCCAATCAAGGCCGATAACTCCTTGGAGGCATTTTTATCTCACACCCCGTGCTTCCTCATTGCCCCTCAGAGGCGGTTTCTGCTCCTGAAGCTGAGAGATAGCTTGGCATCGGTGTGGACTTCTGGGGAACAGGGAGGGGAGGTGCAGAGACCTTGGCCCCAGCACGTGCTGCGTCAGCACTTAGCCCGTTCCCAACACTTGCCCGCTGGCACCTGGGCACCAGCCTCAGCATTAGCTCAGACCTGGTGAATATTAATCAAACAACAGATTAGGAGCGGGCACACCCGGGAGGGCCTCCGAGGGAGAGCAGAAAGCCAGCAGCTCTGGAGGGCAAGGAGGGCTTCGGGCCACCATGACAGTGCCCAAGACCCAGGGCACCAGAGGCCAGCGAAGCCTGGGGACTTTTCCAAATCTGACCACTCTGGGGGCCTGTCCTGGACAGAATAAGCAGAGGCTTTAGTGGAGGTGGCCAGGCAGAGACATGCTAAACCATCAACCTGCATTACAGGGCCAACCACGGCTTCTATCTCCTTCTCTCCTCTCCCCCTTCTCCTGCTTCCTCTGCCTTCTCCCCCCGCCCGCCCCCGACCCCTTCCCACCTTTTCTCCTCCGTTTGTCTATAGCCCATACTGGCCAGTGGCCTTGTGTGGCTTAGGCTAGTTGGGCAGTTACAGTGGGGCGAGGGACTCCTGCCCTGGGCCAAACTATTGACTCTCAGAGCCTGTTCTCAATATTAGTGAGTTATGTATTAGCATAGGAAGAAGAAAACAATGGCTACCTTAAATTTGCAGTTTTTTTGGGTTTTTTTGTTTTTGGCTGCACCTGCTGCAGGTGGAGGTTCCCAAACTCAGGCTGCTGCAGTGACAATGCCAGATCCTTAACCTGCTGCACCACAAAAGAATTCCTAAATTTGCTTTCTTTAGGAAAAAAAAAAAATCCATAGGTTTCAGGAATTGCAGGCACTAGATAGATTAAAAGAGCAGATTTTTAATCACTCCAAAAACATCCATGAGGGGTTCCCGTTGTGGCTCAGTGGGGTAAGAACCTGACTAGTATCCATGACGATGCAGGTTCGATCCCTGGCCTCACTCAGTAGGTTAAAGGATCCAGCATGGCTGTGAGCTGCAGTGTGGGTCTCAGATGCAGCTCAGATCTGGCATGGCTGTGGCTGTGGTGTAGGTGGGCAGGTCCAGCTCCAATTCGACCCTTAGCCAGGAACTTCCCTATGCCATGGGTGTGGCCATAAAAAGCCAAAAAAAAAAAAAATAGAATAAAAATTTAAAAAAATAAAACTCCATGAAAACCCTAAGAGGACAGCAAAAGAAGTATCATGTACAATCTCTGTCTTCTTAATCATCAAGCAACAAAGACTATTGAGCAGTGGCCAGTACGGTGTCTGTCAGAAGAGTGGGGGCTTCTTGTTCATAGTAGCTGTGCATCAAGAGTAGGCAGGGCAGGATCCTATTTCAGAGCCTCGAGGCTCAAAAGCCTGCCCTCAAGGAGCTCCCCAAGGCAGTGGGAGAGATACCAGGACAGGGAAAGATCTGTGTGGTCTGGGGACCAGGGAGGGCTTTTCTAGAAGTTGTGAAGAAGCAACAGAAAATAGGACCCTCGGGCAGACAACGACTTAGTTAACATATAAGTCCTGTTACTGACTGGAGGCGCTACCAGGGAGACAGAAAGCTTCCCCTAAAGGAAACAAGTTTCCTTCTGCAGAAAAGAAGGGGCGAGGAGAGAGGGGGACGAGAATCACGGGTTGGTCCTTCCACACAATCTTATTCAAGTGGCACAGCTACTCCGTACAGATGCTCGCTCCCCTGGAGAGAAAGCTAATCCCTAAGACAGAGTAAGCCTCCCAGTGCCCCGCAATTCCAGCGAAGGTGTAGATTTTGAGCCTGGAGGCTTTCTACGATGCAATGATCCCCAAATCCAGAGCCGCACACCAGCCAGTGGGTGCTGGCCCTGGGGTCCCACAGCGGGAGATTCTAGTCTTGGTGGTGGTGACTCGAGCCAGCTGTGCAGGCTTAGGGCCATGGGGACAGAGCTCTGCTTCTCTCAGAGAGGGCACTTCCTGTCCTGTTCTTAGGCTCCTAGAGGGAGCCCATCCAGTCCTAGGGCTGAGCCAGCTGAGGTCCCAGAGCGAAAACGTGCTGGCCCAGGTCCCAGGGCTGCCCACTCAGCTTCTCACTTGCCTCCTCTTAGAATTCTTCATCTACAGTGGGTTTTTATTTTTTGGCAGGTCACCAATCCGAGGGCAGGATGGAAAATGCCCTTCCTCCTCTTCCTGTGCCTGCTGCAGGGTGAGTCCCTCAACACAGCCCAGACTCAGAGTTTGCACACCCAGACCCAACCTTCCAGGCTGCAGACCTGCCTAGCAGGCAGCTCAGGGGCACTTGGCACCCCCGCTGTAGCTTGGGCATCCCTGTGGCTTTTGATCCAGAGAGTGGTCAGATCTGGGCCCGGGGGAGGAAGGAGAATGAAGGAGGTGAGGCACGAACTCACATGAAAGGGCATATGCCTGACTTGACGATTTCTGGGACATTCACTGTTTTTTTATGTCTCTGCTGTCTTCCAATTCAAATTGATCATACAGCTGTATTTGCAAGATAGGGGTTCCAGGGTGTGCAAAAGCCAGAGGTAGCATGGCTCTAGTGCCACTTATTCTAAAAACACTCAAGTGACAGGCCCAGTCCTGGGAAATAATAGATAAAGACACTGCCCTACTCTAAAGAGCACAGAGTTGGAGTTCCCATCGTGGCTCAGTGGTTAATGAATCCAACTAGGAACCATGAGGTTGCGGATTCGATCCTTGGCCTTGCTCAGTGGGTTAAGGATCCGGTGTTGCCGTGAGCTGTGGTGTAGGTCGCAGACATGGCTCGGATCTGGCGTTGCTGTTGCTATGGCTCTGGCATAGGTTGGTGGCGGCTACAGCTCCGATTAGACCGCCTAGCCTGGGAACCTCCATATGCCGCAGGTACAGCCCTAAAAAAAAAAAAAAAAAAGTTACGTTTGGCTTATAAACAAATCAGAATTGTAATGAGTCAAAGGTAGATAATATTTGAGAAAGAATTCTCTGTAATATTACCACACTCCCCTGTTTATTTTATTTTATTTTACTTTATTTTTCCCCTCTTTATTTTTATTTCTCACTGCCACCTTTAAAATTTTGCAGTAGGAACTGGCTTCCCCAGACCCCAAATGAAAATGCAGGCAGGCTCATGATTTTTCTTCTAACATATAATAGTCCTAACTTAATTCCTTTAAGTCTCAAATGTTCTAATTTGCTCATTTCAAGTGTCCAGTTAAATATTTTGGTTAGGGATTCCCCACTGTGGCTCAGTGGGTTAAGAACCTGACTAGTGGGTGTTCATCGTGTGGCTCAGCAGTAACGAACCGGACTAGTATTCCTGAGGACTCGGGTTTGATCCCTGGCCTCTCTTAATGGCTTAAGGATCTCAAGTTGCTGTGACTGTGGTGTAGGCCAGCAGCTGTAGCTCCCATTTGACCCTTAGCCTTGGAAATTCCATATCCTGAGGGCGTGGCCCTAAAAAGACAAAAAAAAAAATAGAATTGACTAGTATCCATGAGGATGCAGGTTCGATCTCTGACACCACTCAGTGGATTAAAGATCTGGCATTGCTGAAAGCTGCAGCGTAGGTTGCAGATGTGGCTCCAATCTGGCATTGCTGTCACTGCGGCGTAGGCCAGTGGCTGACTCCGATTTGACCCCTAGCCTGGGAATCTCCCTATGCCTCAAGTGCAGCCCTAAAAAGACCCCCCCAAAAATTTTTTAAAAAATATTTTAGTCAATAATTTAATCTTCATTCAAAGATTTGCCACTTCGGTCCCCAAGGCCTGCCGTCAGGAAGGCAGGAGGTGGCCTGGGGGCTGCCTTCTCCCTTCCTCTGACTTTTCTCCTTCCCCCTGAGGCAGCTGGCACTTGGGCCCCCAGCAGAGTCACAGGAGGGAGGAGATGCAGGAGGCAGGCTGCTCTTCCTTGATGGAATGGCCTGGAGCTCCCTGGCCTGGCAGGGATCTAGCATGGGCTCTTCCTCTTGTGAATGCCTTGGTGGACCCTCAGAGGGCCCTGCAAGGGGGCTGTGCCCCAGGCTCTGCTTTGGCCCCTCCACACGGAAGACCCCATCTCAGATGGCTGCAGGCTGGCTCTCTCCCATCCAGGCCCTTTGCTGGACCGAGGAAACACCCACACCTTTCTCACCCCACTGTGGGCGGGAGATGGGAGCCACCCCAGGCACAACCCCACCTCTCCCTGCTCCTGCCATGGACCCCTTGTGCTGCTTCCTCAGACCAAGGCAGTTTCCAGTCCACGGCCTCCAACTGCGTGCCGCACTCCCAAGTCCCTGATTGAAGCCATTCAATGGACAACTGCTGGGAGACGATGGGTGAATAAGGACAAGGGCACCACCTCCACTGAAGGGACCCCAGGGGAGCCCCACCTTGACCCTAGGATGCCAGCCCTGTCTTTAATTCTCGTAGGCAACAAAATTCCCCAGACCTTCATTATATGTAACCAAGAGCTACCAATCAGTCATCCACTGAATGAGTTCTTAAGGGAAGTGAAGTTTGGTATTAATAAAAGGATAAAAATGTGCACTGCAAGAGTTGATGAAGGATTACTAATGAGCTCTCTGCTGCAAAGTCAGCATACCCTCTCTTGCCAATTAATGGGGTGCATTCATCCTCTCACACTTACCATGTGAAGATCACCCAGAGGTTCCTGAAATCTGGGGCATGAAGACTTTATCAGGGCACCACCATCACCGTTGTCCTGAGATGGTCCTTGTTTGTACTTAGAAATCATCTTGCTTTTGAATGATAAATGGCCATTTAGAATAATGGCATAGTTGTGGTGTGTCAGTTAATTAAACCTACAATGAATATGGATTACCCACGACATGTATAGCCTTGATTCTTGCTATAAGGAGACCTCAAGACTTATGCAACAGGCCAGGCCAGCGTGATGGGCAGGTGCCCTGTGCAGTCCCCCAGGACCCCATTCAGAAGATGCTCGGCTTAATGCTCTGCCATTGCCGTGGTGAAATCCTCCATAACTTTTGGACAAAGGCTCCTCCGTTTTTATTTTGCACTGGGCCCTGAGAATTATGGAGCCAGTCCTGGCAACAGGATTGAACTTTCTCGGGTTCAGGGGTTACAGACCTAGAACAAACTGAAAAATGCCAGGCACCCACATTCTAAAGCAAGATGTTAAACCACCTGGGCAGGACTATGGACAGAGATGGCAAAGCTGGTTCTTCCAGAAATAGCCCGCTATGCAGCCACCTGAGGAACCATCGGAGGATAGAGGAAGGGCCTCCTGTGAGCTTTTTGGAAAGATGTCAGTGTGTTGTGCTCTCTGCCACCTGCCCCTGGGCAACCAGAGGAATCACTTCCCTTCACTTGAAGCCAAGTAAGAGAAGGAACTTCCAGGAAGCCACTCAACAAGCTTGCTGCATGGCTCAGGTTTCTCCTGACAGCAGGACAAAGGTGTGCTTCCTGGGACCAAGTGTGGGTCCCACAGAAAGGAGCTGGACTGGGGCTTCCACCAAGAGGGTCACCCAGAGGGGATTGTGACCCCACGGCCAGAAGCCCTGGGCTTGGTGGTGGTGGAGAAGTCATAAAAGGCCAGCAGAAGGGGAGGCAGTTCTTAGCAGGAAGGAACTGCAGCCGGAGGCCACGGACAAGCTGTGTGGGAGACTCAAAGGAGACTCACATCTCTGGACATGGGCCAGGCCCAGAGGGCACCACGAGCAGAGTGAGTGTCCCCTTGTCTCTCCTTTCTCCCCTCCACGCCCAGTCCCCGAGGAGCCCTACCGCAGTTTTGAGCAGAGGAAGGGGTCCAGCAAAGTGAGAGACCCCACCTTCCCCCTCCCCCACATCAGGCCTCCAAACACAGCTGGGAGAAAAGCAAAGCCTTCAATAGATAAGGGATTGAAATTGCAACCATCACTGAGCTGGACTTTTTCTTATCCAACCAAGACTATAAAGCTACTATACTTGAAATTATTCCTGAGAATTCATCAAAGAGCAGAGACGTCCCGGAGCAAGTATAAAGAGGCAATGAGAAGGATTGGGTGTTTGGGATTAGCAGGTGCAAACTGGTATATATAAGATGGATTAACAACGAGGTCCTACTATATTGCACAGGGAACTATATTCAGAATCTCTATGATAAACTGTAATAGAAAAGAATATTAAAAAGAATATATATATATATATATATAACAGTTATTTTGCTGTATAGCAGTTATATATATAACAGTTATTTTGCTGTACAACAGAAATTAGCACAACATTGTAAATCAACGGTACTTCAATAAATTTTTTAAAAAAGAAGTAGGGAGAGGAAGAATAAACTTTGTTTCTGCTTACATTTGATCAAATTTAAGGCATTCCTGGAGTTCTCGTCACGGCTCAGTGATTAACGAATCCAACTAGGAACCATGAGGTTGCGCGTTCGATCCCTGGCCTTGCTCTGTGAGTTAAGGAGCCAGCGTTGCCATGAGCTGTGGTGTAGGTCACAGATGCAGCTCAGATCCCGCATTGCTGTGGCTCTGGCGTAGGCTGGCGGCTGCAGCTCCCATTCAACCCCCTAGCCTGGGAACCTCCATATGCTGCGGGAGTGGCCCTAGAAAAGGCAAAAAAAAAAAAAAGGCATTCGCTAGTCCTATGTACATTTTAAAAGATATACGAGTGATGTAAAAACATGTACAAGTGATGTTAATTGATACATTAAGCTACAAACAGTTATGTAAGAATTACCCATTTGTACAAAAACTCCTTGCAGAGGAAAACATATGGACAGATAAACAACACGTTAAAAGCGACTGTCTGTGAGCTTATACACATTTTATATTTTCCCCCTCTTGCTTGTCTATAGTTCCTATTTTTCTGTCATGGACAGGAACTGCTTTTGTATTAAAAAGATCATACAAATTTTTTTTTGTCTTTTGTCCTTTTAGACCCCTCTGCTTCCTGCACCCTCTCTTTTCAGAAGAAAGCACACTCAGCTGTTTTTATTATCATCTCTCTTTTACATTCCATGCAACCAAACCAGAGCCTTCTGTCAGCTGTTGCCTCGGCCCACTTACAGGTGCTTAGATGGTAGCTTTTGAAGCATCTGAATTTTGTGGACCTTCTGCATTGGAGCACAGTGACATGGCCCCAGGCCCTGGACAGGCTCGTACTCAATCACCTATCACATGATGAGCTAAATCGTGGATAAGATTATTCTTGCATTTTCATGTCTCATTTGAGGCCTTGGACCCAGCTCCAGTCCATATCTTGGAACTATTCCTGACTTAGTGGCTACGCTCTGATATTTCTAAATAGATCCTTTTTAAGCATCACTTTCCCAGAGGCATTTTCTGACCTGTTCCTTAATTCTGATAGAGTTTGGAGCGCAGAACTCCCCAAACAGGGACAAACTCAGCACTCCGTCTCCCTGAACTTTTTTTTTTTCTCTGCCTGCAGCCGCAAATGCATTGAAGGGACCGAGGCTGGTGTCCGGGGAGCTTGGGGGAGCTGTCACCATCCAGTGCAAGTATGGCCCCTTGCTCATCAGCAGCCACCAGAGGAAGTACTGGTGCCGCCTAAACCCCTCAACGGGGCTCTGTCACACCATCGTGTCCACCAACCGCTACACTAGCCCTCAATTCCGTGGCCGCGTGGCCCTAGAGGACTTCCCGAAAAAAGGCTTGTTTGTGGTGAGGCTGTGCCAGCTGTCCCCGGAGGACGTGGGCTACTACCGCTGTGGCATTGGGAACAACAACAACCTGCTGTTCTTCAGCATGAATCTGACCGTCTCTGCAGGTGGGAGCTGGGGGCTGTCAGGTTTGCGAAATGAGTGCTGGGAAGGAGAAGGGACCGCAGAGGACCCAGAGGTCCAAGAGGGCTTTCAGCACGAGGGAGGGATGATGAAATGCTGGGGTGGAGTTTCTGCTGTGGCCCAGTGAGTTAAGAAACCTACGGCAGCGGCTCAGGTTGCTGGTTCAATCCCCAGCCCAGTGCAGTGGCTTCAAGGATATGGCATTGCCACAGCTGTGGCATACATTGCAGCTTCGGCTCGGATTCAGTCCAAGGCCCAGGAATTTCCATTTGCTGAGGGTGTGGCCGTTAAAGAAAAGAAAAGAGGAGTTGCCTTCGTGGCTCAGTGATTAACAAACCCAACTAGGATCCATGAGAATGCAGGTTGGATCCATGAGAATGCAGGTTGGATCCCTGGCCTCACTCAGTGGGTTAAGGATCCAGCATTGCCATGACTCTGGTGTAGGTCGCAGATGCAGCTCGTATCTAGTGTGGCTGTGGTGTAGGGCTGCACCTGCAGCTCTGATTCGACTCCTAGCCTGGGAACTTCCATATGCAGTCCTAAAAAAGCAAAAAGAAAAGAAGGAAAAGAAAAATGGGGAAGGCAAGGACTTTAAGATGTAGGCTTTTGTTTCAGAGGAAAACTACCTTCAGAGGGAATGTAGCTATGAGGGGAAACTTCCCAACCGAATGCCCATAAGCTCTCCCACCCAATTCCCTGAATGTTGTGTCATGTATATTAGAAGAGAGTTCCAAGAAGATGATGAGCTGGATAATGTGGCTTCTTATTCCTGATGTCTCTACTCAGGCAGGCAGAGCAGGTAAGACGGGCAGCACTGAAGAATGTGATGGGGCTTGGAGTTCCCGTTGTGGTGCAGCGGAAACGAATCCGACTAGGAACCATGAGGTTGCGGGTTCGATCCCTGGCCTTGCTCAGTGGGTTGAGGATCCCGGCGTTGCCGTGAGTTGTGATATAGGTCACAGACGAGGCTCGGATCCCACGTCGCTGTGGCTGTGGCTGTGGTGTAGGCTGGTGGCTACAGCTCCGATTGGATCCCTGGCCTGGGAACCTCCATGTGCCGCAGGAGTGGCCCTAGAAAAAGGCAAAAAGACAAAAAAAAAAAATGTGACGAGGTTCTTTCTAAGACAGAGCCTCTCAGCAGATGTCCAGCAGCCATCAGGTCTCTGGCCTGTGCGATCCAGAGTCAGACAGCCAGAGTTCAAGAAAGGGCATCCAGGCAGTGACAGGCCAGTCTTCCAGAGAGATGGAAGGACAAACCGGAGTCTGGGCAGTGACCTTGTTTAATCAGATGTTGCTATCTAACCATCTGCTGAGAATGGCTGCTCTGTTCCTACCAGAGTTTTTATTTTTGTTGGGTCTTGTTTTTTTTGTTGTTTGTTTGTTTTTTGGCTGCACCCATGTCATGTGGAAATTCCCAGGCCAGGGATTGAACTCATGCCACAGCAGCTGAGGTCCCTGCTGCAGTGACAGCATTGAAGCCTTAACCTGCTACACCACAAGAGAATTCCTCTTTTTCTTATTTGAAGAGCAATACTTGATGAGCCTTGGGCCTCTGGGAAAGGGACAGCATGAGGTCCTGGGGCAGCTGGATAGAGAATGGGTGGGCATATAAGGAGATAGGAACAGAAAAAGTCAATATTTGCAACAGCCCAGCGAATACATCTGCTTTTCCCAATTTTTTATTTTATCCAATATATTGACCAAAGACTGCACTGCTTAGTGAGATTGTGTTCCATGCAGCAAACACTTCAAGCCCGGCGTCCTTTGCTAAATCTCGTAGGCAGCCCAGAATGCCTTCTCACTTGGTTTCTCTCTGCTATTTATACAGGGTTTTCCAAAACCATCCCCACAGCCACTCCAGCTGCTGGGGTGGCTCCCAAGCTCACCACGGGGCCTTTTGGTAGAGCATCCGCAGCAGCCAACATATGTATGTCAGGAACCATCCAGACTCTAGAAGCACAGGAGACAGAATGGAACAGAGTTGTTCTGACTCTGGGAACCATCGAAACCTCAGCTACAGCTCAGGAAAGGCAAACTGCAGGAGCAACTGTGACAGTAGCGCCAGGGACAGGCGGCCAGGTGGAGGTTTCCATCTGGGCAACTGTCCCCACCCCACAGAGTCCAGCTTCAACAATCAGAGGCGAGTTCCAAACCACAGGAGATATCCAGGTGTGGGGCTCCACAAGTTCAGAAGCAAAGAAGGCTACAGCCAGTGAAAGGGAGAGCGGAACGGCAACTGCTAGTGCCAGTTGGCAAAGCGAGGAAACAGAGTGGGTCAGACTAGCCTCAGACACAGCTGGAAAGGTCATAGGGACCACAAGGCCATCAACTCTGGTCTCTGAAAAATGGGTGTGGGAAACCCCTCGAGAAAAAGTGTCCGTCGCGAAGCCCCAAGCCCTGGGCTCCAAGGAAGGACCCGACCCCGCTGCAGCTGTGTGGACCTTGGAACTGAAAAGCATGGAGATGGCATCTGCGGAGGGAAGCAGCGAAGGGGACCTAGACACCCCTGCTGGAGACAGTGGTCCCCTCATGACGCCAAGCCAGGCCCTGGCAGCTGGGCCCCTCAGGCCCCTGGGGGAGGACTCCTCCGTGAAGAGGTAAAGCCCCAGGCACTGCTTTGGGTAACCTCTGTCCCCATTTTTGCCTCCTCACTCCTTCCTTTGTAGCATTGAGACAGCAAAGAGCAAGGGGCATGCAAGTCAGAATCCGCCCTCGTTCCTGGGTCCTTGCTGGGAGAACACCAAGTAGTTGCAAGGGGCTTTCAAGCCAAAAAAATCCTAACAAGCGAATCACAGAATAATTAGGTGGGAGCTTTGGGACTTTTTTTTTTTTTTTTTTTAAGATGAGGAAACAAAGCTCCGGTGGGGAAGTGACTCACTGAAGCCACAAGGAAAGATTGTGGCAGAGCCAAATGCCAAGCTTCCAGTCCCTGACCCTCATTCTTCCCTCTTTCCCACTGTGGCATGTTGATGGGGGAGGGAAAAGGAGGGAGGCTTGGGAATCTGAAGGCAGGGGACGGGTCATAATCCCAGCTCAGCAATTAACCTGCCTTGGGAATGGTGGCACCTGTAGAAAGAGAGGCAAGGGCCAGAGGGCCTCCAGTCTCCCCCGTGGCGCCAACCTCCCCTCCCCTGGGCTTTTTGCATCCCCACTCCCTGCTGCTTCCCCTCCAGTTCTTCCCAGGAAAAGAAAACCCTCTCTCGGATCCTGACTCCCCTCTCCACGGTGCTGTGCCCGCTCATGCTGACAACTCTGGTTCTATTGCAAAGGAAGCTCCGGAGAAAGAGCAGCTGTGAGTGGGGTTTCAGTTGCCTTGAGGCTGGGGCGGGGGAGTGCCTGTTCCCATCCCACACCCTCAGGACTGGGTGGGGTCCAAGTTCCAGCCAGGGCTTCAAGGGGTAGAAATGCTGCAGTCTAGTTTGAGCTATTGAAGCAGGCTTGGCCTTGGTTTCTTTTATTCAGCAAATGGGAAATTCATCTGTGTGTCTATGTCTCCATGGCATCCCAGAGCTTAAGGAGAAGTTTTTTGGAGGCTGACAAGTCATTGCTCACTGTAGGCGTAAGAACCACACAAATAACCCTGGCTACAGACGGCAGGAGTGCAGGGCCCAGATGTGGAATGAGACTACAATTGCACCCTCTCTATGACCCAGCTGAAGGTCTCCTAAGCACTGGGCCCGGGTTTAAACCCTTTTTTTTTTTTTTTTTGTCTTTTTAGGGCCGCACCCGTAGCCTATGGAGGTTCCCAGGCTAGGGGTTGAATCGGAGCTGTAGTCACTGGGCTACACCACAGCCACAGCAATGTGGGATCTGAGCCACGTCTGTGACCTACACCACAGCTCATGGCAATACCAGATCCTTAACCCACTGAGCAAGGCCAGGGATCGAACCCGCACCCTCATGGATGCCAGTCAGATTGATTAACTGCTGAGCCACGACGGGAACTTCTGCTTTAAGCCCTTCTAAAGGGACCGCTCCATGGTGTTCAGATCTGGCAAAGAAAGGGTGAGATGTTCTGGAAGTGAGTGGAAGGGGCTAAGATTCTCGGACCCAGGGCCCCAAAGCCTGGCCCCATCCCAGTCCAACCAAGGGCTCCATTGCAAGTCTTCTGTGTCAGGAAATTCTTGAGGCCTGGTAGGGTGAGGGTGGTTCTCAGGGAGTAAAACTCAGCACCCCGGACATTCACAGTGTGCTCTGTGTCTGTGCAGCTCAGGAGGTCGAAAGGTCATCGAGAGTCACCTTGATTCAGATGACATGTTCTGGAGCTGAGCCTCCAGCCGGACCAGCTGCCCCAGGCGGAAAGGAAGATGTTCCCAGGTGATGCTCCTCTCCACGCCAGCCTGCCTGTCCCAGACGGGGACCCTGCACCCCGAGGAATGGAGGATTAGTCGCTCTGTCACCATGGGAGAAGAACCAGGACCAAATACCATGTCCCCAGCCCCCTCCTGCCTTCTTCCACCTGTGTGAAAGGAAGCTAGCGGAGGGGGGACTCCATCTGGAGAAGCACAGGCTGCCCATCACTGGGCCAAGGAAGGCCAAGCATGTTTCACAGCCCCAAGTGACAGTGTGACCTAACGAAGGCTGCAGGAAAGGATCTATTAATTACTGGTGGAGGGTGATGGACCTGGAAAAAGTGTCGAATTTCCATTCCCGGAGGTCTGAAAATATGAGATGCTTCCCATCAGTGTGGAGAATGAATGAAATTTCAGCCACTGTTCCTAGCCCCGGGAAGGCACCCCCTTTTCTGACATCTGTTAGCACGCAGCCTGCTGCGCTCATTTAATTATATCCTTTTCTTTTTTTTTTTAATTACTCAGTGAATTTTATTACATTTATAGTTGTACTGTGATCATCACAACCCAATTTAATTATATCCTTTTCAAATAGATTCTAAGCTCTTAGGACAGTAATTGTGTTGTGTTTCGTTTTTTTGGCTGTGCCCATGGCACCTGGAGGGTCCCAGGTTAGGGATCGAACCTGCACCATAGCAGCGACCTGAGCCGCTGCAGTGACAATGCAAGATCCTGCCATAGGAGCTCCCCCAGGACAGTAAGTGTGTTTTAATCTCACCACGTCCCCAAAGAACTTTAACTCAGTAGGACCCCCAATAAATGCCCATGGCTGATGGAAACGGCATGGGCTCAGTGGCCTCTGGGGACCCTGCCCACACAGATGCTCTGAATCCCCCTGCATTGGGGAGTCCCTTAGATGATCCCATGAGCCCCTACATACAGATCAAAAGCAAGACCCAATCCATCCTCCCCATTTGGCCCCATGCTCATCATGTGGTCAACCTTTTGACCCAGTCAAGATTTTCTGGGATTTTCCTAAGTTCATGGAGGAGGAGGGTATTTTTCAGTAGATGCAGTAGATCTTCTTCATAAAGCTCCTCTTATTCAACTGTTTATAAATATATCCTTGGTCTCAAAGGCTGTTGATGGAGTTAGAAAATGGTTATGGTAAGAGGAGCGGATAAGAGAGAAGGTGGCCAAGAGGAATTTTACGTGGATTCTGCTTCACAATCACTTTATCTCATGCCCGTTGGGGGAACTTTTGCTCCACTCTTGAACCCACTGACTTTTCAGGAGTCACATCTGCTCTTTTATTTTGCCAGATCTGCCATCAAGCTGTCTAAACTTCGTGTTTGGACAGAGCAGCTCTTGAGTGACAGAAGAGAAGGGAATCAAAGGCCCCCATATCAAGTCAAGAATTGTCAGGAAGATGTTCCCAGGAGGCTCAGCCCTGCCTCCTCCCCTGTCAGCAGTACCAGAAATCCTTCCGGCTAAGCTCCTCATCGCTGGGGCTGAACCCTGACACTGTGCAGAGAAACCAATGCCAGGGGGTCCTCCCAGTCTGGGGGAGAAAGACCCACTGATGTGAATAAGTAGGCAAGTGGCATGCCTCTAGCCAAATGGACTCACAGTATTTCAGAGCTAATAGATGTTCAGAGATGAACCAGTCTAAACCCCAGGGTGAGGTAACTGAGGATCCAGGGGGAAGTGCCTTGGTAAAAGTCACTTGGTTAACCCAGTTTGGAGCGAGGTCTAGAAAAGGGAACTTTCGACCTTGACCTAGTGCTTTCCCGATGTCACCTTTGCTGCACAATGTTTCAGAGCAAAAGTCCTCGTCAAAAATCAGTGACACCATTATCCTAGCCTCAGACCATGTTCATGCATAGGAACTCAGTGACCTGCCCTTACAGGTCATAATAGCTCAGTGACCTCTAAGAGGGATCGAACAGCCACCTTTATCCCATCCAACCAATGAGGCAGCAGGCCCTGAGGGGTAGGTAATTCAGCCACAGTCACCCAGCTTCTTAGGTTCTCCTTAGGCTGAGAACCCAGTCTGTATAGGGTCATGCTGCTTAACAGGTGTTTCTCAGGGGCCTCCTCAGAATGTGAGCTTCTGAGGACAGTTAAGAGGTATTTGAAGAAAAAGGTTTGGTAGACCACAGAAGTCTGGGAAATGTGGGTGAAACAAGCAGGTTTTGCAAAGGACTTTTTTTGAAGCTTTTAATACACTCAGGTGCATTGGAAATAGCCCTGGGGGACGGTGGGGGGTGGGGTGGGGACAGGGTAGGGGTAGGGACCTTGTGCAAATTCCCCTGAGTTTTGGACTATTGTGTTTTGGTGAAGCAACCTCACAAGACTGGGTTCCTCAAATCACTCCTTGTTTGGGAAAGCTTGATGCAACCCCCCTCCCCCCCCCCCCCCCAACCAAGGATCGGCCAACCTTTTCTGCAAAGGGCCAGAGAGCAAATACTTCAGACTTTGCAGACCATGCAGTCTCTCGCGCAACTCCTCGGTTCTTCTCTGGTAGCACAGAAGCAGCCAGAGACAATCTGTAAATGAATGACTTTGGCTGTGTTCCAAAAAAACTTTATTTACAGAAGCAGGCCACAGGCTGGATCGAGCTCAAGGACCATAATTTGTCAATCCCTGCACTAACCCATAAAACCTCATGAGACTCTCCTGTTCCCACTCTGATATGAAGGATCAGACCCCACTCCTCCTCAGCAGCTTCCTTGGCCACTTCTCCCCTGGCCCCCTCCTTCTGCTGAACTTGCTATCTAGGACTCAGCAAGTTAGGGCATCCTGCCTGACCACCTCCCTGGAGAAAGAAGAGGACCGGCCAGCAAGGGTGCTGGCCAAAGGGTTGGAGGCAGGGGCAGCTTCCAGAAATAGGAAAGCCTGCCAAATCAGTGTTCTAGGGAAAGCTGCCATCCACTGGCGGGAGGAACCAGTACAGGTTCAAAGAAATGGAACAGAGCCAAGATCAAAGTCTTCGGAGCTGATCAGAGATAAGATCTGAGTGAAATCTTAGCCAGGAAGGAAATGGGGCAGCCCCGAATGCTTGCAGCTTTCCTTTATGGGCTAACGGATGCCTGGAGTGGGGCAGGAGCCTGGAATTAAAGGGCAAGAGGTAAAGCAAGCTAAGGAGGTCATAGCCACTGCTGGGCATTGTCCATGCTTTGTTGCTTTTTTTTTTTTTTTGTCTTTTTGCTATTTCTTTGGGCCGCTCCCACGGCATATGGAGGTTCCCAGGCCTACACCAGAGCCACAGCAACGCAGGATCCGAGCCGCATCTGCAACCTACACCACAGCTCACGGCAAAGCCGGATCTTTAACTCACTGAGCAAGGGCAGGGACCGAACCCACAACCTCATGATTCCTAGTCAGATTCGTTAACCACTGCGCCACGACAGGAACTCCAATGCTTTGTTTTTTTAATGATATCTCTAGGATGAAGGACAGGGAGACACTCCGTCTCTGAAGCTGGAATCAAGGAAGTGTCCATGGAGGTTTCTAATCTAAGGTGCACGAAAGCACTGACTTTCCTCAATCGAGCGTGTTCTTCAGGTTAGGGAGCAACCCTCCCGTTCTTACCTGGCTGCTTAACACCAGGTAAGCTACTGCTCATTAAGTATCTCTCTACAGCAGGTGTTTTCACATTCCAAGCTTCATATGATCCAACATTTCTGTAAGGTAAGGAAGATAATTCCCATTTTACAGATGAGAAGATAAAGTCAGAGATAGGAAATAGCTACACTCCTGGGCCCTGAATGCAAACAGCCAAGGCTTAGGTCCTTGATCATAGCACCTCGCCCTCGCACTCGGATTTACAGCCTGCGTATCTGGTCAGGCCCTTCTCTGTTAAAGGTTCCAGAACATTCCTTGGTTTCCTCTTTTAGGCCCGTGTGTAAAAGTTTCATGACCATTTCCAGTAATTCGTTCTCTTCAGTCACCGAGCTGCCTTATTCCTGTCCCCACTAAGTGAAGTGGAAAAGTTCAGGGAGCTGGAACTAAGAGCTTTAAATGCATTCATCAGCCCTGAGGTGCTTACTGGCCTTTGTAAAAATCGAGCTCAGATACTTGCCTGCAGGGGTGTCCCTCTCTCTCAAGTAACTCAGGGCAAACACTTGCCCCTGCAGCCAACTTCCCATGCTTTCCGCTAAGACTTTGGGGGTTTCTTCCTCTCCTGCAGGAGCCAGTGAGGTCTGGGGAATATAGACTCCATTTTATAACAGCTCTAATCAGATACAAAGAGAAAGGTATTTCCACAGAAAGACTTTAGAGTTTACTTCAGCCAAGTACACAGGGATTATGTGATAATTTTCCATTGGCACAGATAATCCAGGGCTATGAGCTTGCAAACACTGAATGGAGAATGGAGATTCTACATGAAAGGAAATGCACTCTCTGTGAGTGGCCCTGCATGCAGCATCCAGTGCCACCAAGCCCTCCATTTTTCAGTAAGTGACACAGCTTGGCTTACAGGCACCAGCCCTTGCAGCCCAATGGGTCTGCCTTTACTATCGGCAATGGGATGAGTTGTCACCCCACGGCCCTCTCTCCCAGGGGTCAGCTGAAACCCAGACGGGCAGCAGCGAGGTGCTGGCTGCAGGAGCATCCCCTCTGCCACACTTCTAGGGGCCCACAGACATCTCAAGCACTGAGGCACTGGGTTGGGGGCTGTCCTTGACCTCCTGATCCCATTTTGTTGACGATGTACATTCCATGATCAGCCTCAGAGCCTTCTGTGCGCTGCCTCTTCCGCACTCTAGCCCAGTTCTCACTCTTGGCTTGTTTGCTGTCCTGATCTAGATCTACCAGTTTTGCTCTGGGTGCAGAGAGTCAACAAGGGCCATTTCTGTCCCTCGTGTTACAGATTTCTGGCGCCCCAACCCTGAGTACCTTACAGAAGGAGAGCCAGGATGACCGTGACTGAAGGCGTTTTCCAAGTTGTCCCATACTTTGTCTGAAGATGTTGTACTTCACATCCAACAAGCATTCAGGGAAAGGGCATCGGGAAGTTGGCTACTTTAAAGCCTGGCAGGAGGAGGGCCGACCGGTTAGGAAACGCCACTTGTCTAAACTCTTCATTTTATCAACATTCTCCTTGCTCCCTGTAGCACAGACAACTGAGAATTAATTATAGGGCACGTCACCGGCCGGAAGCAGATTGTTCACCATTGTACAGATGGGAATGTTGAGGCTTGGATGGGCGCAGGCTGCAGAGGCTCACGGGGGATATTTTTCCAGTGGCCACCGGCCAGGCAAACCTGGGGCGGGAGGCCAGGCTCGGACCAGGAACAAGGAAGCAGTGAGGTTTCAGGAGGACCCCAGTGGCTTATGCGAAGGGCTGGGCCCTGTCACCTGACACTCCACCTGTTGATTTTGGATGTCTACTCTGAAAATCTTCCTTCTTCCGCCCTTCCCTGGCCAGGGGATGGAGGTAATAGAGGGCAAGAGAGTGGTTTGGTAACCTCCAGAAAAGGTCTGCCCCTTTGTTCCTGCCTCTCAGAACCAGAGAATAAAAGCTCTTTGGGACTGGCTCGGAGGAAATTGCAGGAGCCTTGGGATCAAGGCCAACTTTCCGTTTCCAGGCTCTTTCACGTTCAGCTTCATCATGCCTGGCTTTCTTGGGGCGAGACATAGCCAGGCCCAGACCAGTCTCTGTCTTCACGCCTCCAACGGCCCCAACCTTAAAGGGTACAGACCCCCCTCCCCACCAAGGAAGGTCCAGAAGAAAGGTTGTTTTCACTCTCTGAATGGGAGTCCACAGAGCTAGGAAAACGGGTGATTGGACATCTGGGCAGCGACACAGGGAGGCAGGTGGTCAGGGAGAAGGAGGTGACTCAGTGAGTTCGTGTAGAAAAAAGAAAAGATGGGAGGCTCAGGTGCGCACGCTTGGCCGGCCCGTCCCCCTCTCCAACACTGTTCAGTGACCAGAACCGCTACTCTGGTGGCAGTCCTCACCCCCTCTTCCACACACCCCAGATGCCCACCACCCAACTTGCCATGCCAACGTTTCCATCCTTAAGTGTGCTCTCTCCATGGACACGAGGCTGCTGCCAGGTCATAGACGCTCTGAGCCAAGCTCCTTAAGAAGGGCCCCGGGCAGTCCTCTGAAATCACCCAATGGCCAAACAAACACAGGATATTTATAATGAGGAGTTCCCGTCGTGGCTCAGTGGTTAACGAATCCGACTAGGAACCATGAGGTTGCAGGTTCCATCCCTGGCCTCGCTCAGTAGGTTAAAGATCCAGTGTTGCCGTGAGCTGTGGTGTAGGTCGCAGACGCAGCTCGGATCCTACATTGCTGTGGCTCTGGCGTAGGCCAGCGGCAACAGCTCCGATTCGACCCCTAGCCTGGGAACCTCCATATGCCGGGGGAAGCAGACCTAGAAAAAGCAAAGACACACACACACACACACACAAAAATTATAATGAAGTTTCCTCCTATCTGCTTCCTAATGGGAAGATTGACCAGGAGACCTCCAGACATAAGTCTGGGCTCAGAAACTCCCCAAAAGCTTGCTCGAGCAAGCCCAGCCAGTTGGACTGGTCCAGGCTGGGATTCCAAGCCTCATTCACACTAGGGACCACACTGCCCGGCAGCAGTGCTCAGCTGAGCCAGAGGGCAGTCTTCCCCAACCCATCCCCTCTTCCAAGCCCAAAAGGTGACATTAGAACAGGAGGAGCAAATGGTGTGCTCCTGCCAGGGGATGACAGCGAGGGCCAGGAAATACTAGATCATTATTTGCTGATGGCGAGGGCTGGCTAAGTAAATAAATAATCCCAAACAGTCAACATCCTTAAGAAAGGGGTGGGGAAGGGGGCTTGCTATTTAGCTTTGGGAGATTCATTGTCACAATTCTATTTTCCAGGAATTGATATAAAGCGTTTGATGTTATTGGCTTACCAAGGAATGCTAAATTCCGGGGCTGGCTGGCCAGGGATTAAACATTGACTGCAGACAAGGGTTAAACATTGACTCAGGCAGAGATTTGCACATGGGAACGGAGAGCTGGTGGTAAAGAGCAGTGACAGGCATTTCATCCATCCACTTTTATCCCACTCGTCTGGCAAAAGCTACATTCATGAGAACCATCCTCAGTGAGCGATGCCGGAGGGCAGTGGCAATCCAGGGAAGCCCTGTACAGCGGCGTGAGCCTCCGCTTCTCCCCTCGTGGCTGGGTCAGTCCAGGATGTGGGAGCATCATGCCAGGGGTGCCAACTGGGGAGGCTGGCCTGTGTCCTGGCCCTCTCCAATCTTCCCCGGATTAATCGAAGGTGCACATGGGAGCACTTTCCTGCCCGGGGAAACACAATTCAAAAGATTCATCTGGAGAGTAAAGGCTTTGGGAAGTGGAGGATAATGCCCTGTGCTGGGGACCTCGGTTCTCGATGCTTCCATGCCATCACCTCACTGTGCCAACCTGGTTCCTCATTGATGGGTGAGGAATCACTGTTCTGAAAGCCTGTGCTGTCCCTTTCATGTGAAGCCGAACCATAAGCACCTTTTCCATGACAGCCACTGTCCATATTATGCTTAATCTTCATACCATACTTAGGGGTAAGTGTAATTAGCCCCACTTTACAATGGAGAAAGCCGAGATTCAGAGACATTAAATAACTTGTTATGGCTTCCCCTCCCCCACCACCTGCTAGTAGGTGGCAGGACTTGGCTGTGAACCCAGGGCGTTCTGGTCTGGAGCCCGGGAGTTTCCACAAGGCTTCCTGCCTCTCCATGCACCTGCCTGGTGTTGCCCCGTGGCAGTGGTATGTGGGGTGAAGACTACTCAGTTAGACCACATGCCCTTGGGGAACAGGGATGCACACTCCCGCATGTCTCAAATCTCCCTGCATCTCCAAACGGTTGTGGGCACTGTTTTGCGGTAGGCTGAGAAATGGTCCCCAAAAACATGTCCACATCCTGATTCCTGGAATCTGTAAATGTTACCTTATTTGAGAGAAGGGTCTTTGCAGGTGTTACTCAGTTTAGGATCTTGGGCTGAGGAGACCATCCTGGATTATCTGGGTGGACCCCAAATGCCATCATGAGGGTTCTTATAAAAGAGGCAAGAGAAACATTGGAGGCACACACAGAAGACAAGGTGAGCACAAGGCCAGAGGTTGGGGGGATGCAACTACAAGCACAAGAATGCCAAGGAATGCCAGCGGCCGCAGGAGCTGGAAGAGGCAAGATCAGGTTCTTCCCCAGAGCCTGCAGGGGGAGCATGGCGCCCCTGCCTTGATTTCAGAGTTTTGGCCTTTACAACCTGGAGAGAATACATTTCTCTTTCTTTCTCTTCCTTCCTTCCTTCTTTCCCATCTCTTTCAACTTTGTAATAGTCACACATGCCACATATGGAGGTTCCCAGGCTAGGGGTGCCAGCCTTCGCCACAGCCACAGCCATACCAGAGCCAAGCCACCTGTGCAAACTATGCCTCAGCTTGCAGCAACACTGGATCCTTGAACCCACCAAGTGAGCCCAGGGATTGAACCCACATCCTCATGGATACTAGTCAGGTTCTTAACCCACTGAGCAACAACGGGAACTCCCTGTTTTTCTTTTTATGGCCAAACCTGTGGCATATGGAAGTTCCTGGGCCAGGGGTCAAATCTGAGCTGCAGCTGAAGCCTACGCCACAGCCATGGCAACGCCAGACCCTTAGGCTACTGAGCAAGGCCAGAGATTGAAACCACATCCTCACAGAGACTATATCGGGTCCTTAACCCACTGGACCACATTTCTGTTGTTTTAAGCTACCAAGGTTGTGGTAATTTGTTATAGCAGTCATGGAAACGGATGCAGTACTCAATCAAAACACAGAATCCTAGAACTGGAAAAGCCTTGCTGACCATTTGGTCCAGCCCCAAAGGGGGCAGTGACTTGGCGAAGGTGGCTCAGCAAGTTAGAGCTGGAGCCAGGGGGCTGGTGTTCTGACCCTAAACCAGGGCTCTGCTCTTCCCCACACAGATGCATGCTGAGTCCCAGAGTCATGAAAGTCAAATGAAAAGCTGTTCTTATTACTGTGTTCTTCTTGCATGATTATTTCAAGAGGGAGGGGAGATTTTAAGCAGGGGAAGTGATGTCAGTTTGGAAAGGTAACTCCTGCCGTTAATCATCATTGCTATTGAGTTGGGCATTTGGCCTCTCTTGGCCAGTTTCTCTTCCTCCAGCCTGGGATGCAGGTGGCTTTGGTTTGGGGCCAGTGGATTCTGGGAGGGAAACCACGGTGAGCGAGGAAAAGCTGGGGGACCACAGTCACACCACTAGCATGTGGCTGAGCCCCAAACAGTCCCGGCTTCTTGGCTCTTCCCTGGTTTCTACATCTCATTTCCCCTTTCCCTAAGCTGGATCACTGGGCCAGGTGGGTTTTGGTTACTCGCGCGCGCATGTGTGTGTGTGTGTGTGTGTGTGTGTGTGTGTGTTTGGCATGGTCTGCAAAGACAGGTTTTTTTTGTTTTTGTTTTTGTTTTTTGTCTTTTTAGGGCTGCACCTGCAGCATATGGAAGTTCCTGGGCTAGGGATCAATTTGGAACCGTAGCTACTGGCCCACACCACAGCCACCGCGAGCCTGATCCGAGCCGCATCTGTGACCTATGCCACAGTTTGTGGCAATGCCAGGTCCTTAACCCTCTGAGTGAGGCTAAGGATCAAACCTGAGTCCTCATGGATACTAGCTGGTATCATTACAGCTGAGCCACAATGGGAACTCTGTGGTCGGCAAAGATAGTTTTTTGTGTCTGCAAAGATTGTATCTGGCATGGTCTACAAAGATAGTTTTGGGGACTCCTGGGAACATGTACCAGGACACGACCTAGGAAACTACTGACCGTCTCAGACTACGGGAATGGGGAAGGAGACCAGGGCATCCAAGGCAGCATGAGGGGCAGCTGTTTCATGGACAAGCTTCCCTCCCTCCCTGAGAGCCTACACTTAGCAAGGTTCTGTCCTGGTACTCAGAGTGTCTCCCCTAACTCTCACTCCAGCCCAGACTAGACACAGCTCTCCCTGCTTTGGGGGAAGTGAGCTAATGAGAAATAAGAAAACAAGGAGTTCCCATTTTGACTCAGTGGGTTAAGAACCCAACTAGAATCCATGAGGATGTGGGTTCAATCCCTGGCCTTGTTTGGTGGGTTAAGGATTTGGCTTTGCCACAAGCAGATGTGGCTCTGATTCAACCCCTAGCCCAGGAACTTCCATATGCCACAGGTGTGACGAAAGAAAGAAAAAAGAAAGAGAAAGAGAGAAAGAGAGAGAGAGAGAGAGAAAGAAAGAAAGAAAGAAAGAAAGAAAGAGAGAGAGAGAGAAAGAAAGAAAGAGAAACAGAGAGAGAGAGAGAGAAAGAAAGAAAGGCTACAAATATCTTGACAATTGAATCCCATAGGAGAGAAATAAGAAGGAAAAGCTTTGAAAGGCACTCTCATCAAGCAGAACTGGGGTTATACCCTCATTGTCCCCAAACCATTTCCGTCTCGCATCACATCTGCCACTTCATATTGACCTTGAAACTAGGGTGTGGATAGTGATTGCTGAAGGGAAAGAAAGATGGCTGAGCTATTGCCGTGTCTCTGCGGCTTCCTACCGCACCACCATGGGGCTGTAATCAAGAGAGGAGATTGACAACGATGGCGCGATTCAGACGTATTTGGAGAGGCCAGAGCCTAGGGGGCCTGTGCCTTGCTGGTCCTGCATGGAGCTCCGATGGCCGGCTGTCTTACCAATGTCCATTGCAGCCCCAGTTACATGGGAACGATCGAGCACAGATGACTTCAAGGTGTGTTAGGGGAGAAGTCATCTCTGCTGCTCAGATAAGCAGACTTGCCGTCGTGCATCCATAAGAAGGGCCGGGAAGGGCTGAGGGGGCCCTGGAAGTCCCACCAAAGGAGCCCAGACATAGCGACAAGAACACAGAGTGGATCACAGACCTCTCAGAATGGGCAGGGATAAAGGCCACCCACCAGCTGGTCACATTCGACCTCAGGGGACCGGAGCAGGAGACCAACACAGAACCATGACAAAGCAGGATCTACACGGGGCCCTCCTTCCTGCTGCGTCCACAGTAACATGGGCATAAGCCACCCCCTGACCCAGGCGCACTTAGTCCAGGCTTCACAGAAACACCAGAGAAGAGAAGGGAGGCAGAAAGGGAAAGAAAATCCAGAACGAGACAAGGTTTTAAATTGGAGTAAATTTTATCATTGAATTGGACCAACTCTGCCCAGAAGCGACCAAGCAATTTTTTTTCTTATGTGAGATGGTGAGTATAGGGTCTAAAATTAAGTTCCGTAACAAAAAATACAGTTTCTTTCTTGCCATTCAAACTGGTGATTGCGAGCTGATAGCCCCCGGCCTCCCCCGTGACCGAGTGGTTTGCTAAAATAAGACCAAGGCACTGGTCGCCTTGTGTTTTTCCGGGCCTCTATTTCCCCTTTCCTCCTTCCCCTTCTGGGGTTCAGCCTGTAGGACGCTGTAAAGAGAGCCCAGGCCAGCCCTCCATAGGTAGGACAGGGCAGGGTTCTGAGGGGGGGGGCACTGTGAAGGGTGGGGGAATGCATGTGTGTCTTGAGGAGTGGGCTTCACTTGGGCGACACAGGACTGCTAAGATCATTTTGGGAAATCCGGGGGACCTAACTGGGTCAGGTCTGGGGACCCACCAATGGAGGCAGGGATGGAGGTTTCTAGCCCAGCTCAGCAGGTCCGCATCTTCTTTGCCACGTGCCAAGCCCAGTCCCAACAAGACTCTGAGGTTTGCCATTTTCATGGGGGCTCAGGGGCGGCCAGAGTCTCCAGTTCCTCTAACAAATGAGGAAGGGAGAGCACAGCCCCCCAGTCCCTGGGAGCGCCGAAGCTGGCAAAGGGGCTCTACAGAAAATGCATAAGTTGTGGACTTAATTCCAGCTGAGTAGCCCAGGGAGCCAGGGGCATGTTCCCTGGTGAATGGGGACGTGATGCTGAGGACCGAGAGCCGTTCCTGTTACTTATGCCCCATCAAATGCATATCGATTTCACACCGTGCTCTGGGCCAGGTGGTTCACATGTAATATCAGGTTCTATCCTCAGCGTGTAGGTTTGGTGTTATGCTCCCTCTTTTCCAGCCGAAAACAAAACAAAACAAAACCAACCCACAAAGGTCTGACTTGCCTAGGATCTTGCAGCTAGAAAGCGACAGAACAGGCTCTTCGTGCTTGATACCATGTCTCTGCATCCTGCAGTGGCAATGATGGAGGATTCCCAGGTAACAGAGCCTCCCCAAGGTCAAGGGGAAGCAAATGGAGCCAGCCAGGAAAGCCAAAAGGAAAGGAAAGCAAGAGATCTGTGGGAGTCACGTGCCACTGGCCAGCCGCCATGCTCCGGGAGAGTGTCCCTTTAAGAGCCCAGGTGTGGGTCAAGCACGGCACAGTTTCGGTTTTGGCAGCAGCATCCAGTGTCCTGCCCGAGGCTTCTAGAAAGGCAGGGGTTGCCGACTGGTCAACAGGCTGTGCTCCTGAAACCGAGTCGACGGAATAGAAGGAAGTAGCTAAAAGTAAGTGTGGCTGCTCTGGGATCCCCGAAAGGATGCCTTCTGAGAAGGGCCCGGGATGGTGACTCAGGCAGTGACTCCTGGTCTACAGAGAGTGGGGTGAGGAGGACGCGGCCGCCGCTTCCGTGCCCGAGGATGTGGAGTCAAGGTGCCCATCCCAGAGGGATGAGTAAGGCTGAACGGAGGCGGGGGAGAGCTCAGCAGATGGGAAGCAGAAATGTCTGGGGGTCAGCGTGTCAGTCTGCGTCATTCGGCTCTAAGCGTGGTCTCTGAATTCCCTACCGACTCCTCCACGGTTTAACTGGGACCTTAGGCACGTCACCTAATCGTGCTCTGAGCCTCAGTTTCCCAATGTGTAAAATGGGAACACAAATAATGCTTATCTCTTAGGGTTGACATGAGATTCAAATAAGAAAATATGTGTGAGGTTGCTTCGAAACCTCTGGGGTGAAATAACAGTGGTTTGGTGTTTTTCAGTTCAGTTCAGGACTTAGGGAGCCCCCGACAGACCCCGGAAAGGTAATGCGTATGCACTTACCCAGGTACATGGTGCAAGGCAGGTACCCATCTGGTCCTTGAAGCTTTCCACCTCCAGCTTGCTGATAAAAGCACATGCAGCCCCTTTGTCTGGGCTTTGAAGAAGCTCTGAGAGCCTTTCCAGTTTCAACCTTTCCAGCTTTGCTCCTGCAGATTCCCACCACACCTGGGCATGATGTCTGCCACTGTATCATCCTGCTCCTATTAAGGTGGGAAAAATGAGGTCCTTCCTGGGAAAATGAGAAAGGCTGGCAGAGCTCCTTCCCAGGCACAGGCAGCATCCCTGGTCCTGATGCTCCTCCTGGCTCTGCAGCCAGGAGGCCTCAGACATAGGCTCTCCCCTGGCGCAAGCCGATTGCATCCCCCCAGGCCAGCCTCCCACAATAGCGCCGCTGCCATGCAAGCGCCATCCTCCCCACCCCACTTCCCTTTGTGCACCTACCCCGGAGCCACCTCAGCTGCTGGCACTGTTTGGCACCACAGCCTCAGTCATCACTCTCCCCCTCCACTAGGGGAATTGCTGGTCCCCAAACATCTGGAGAGAAGATGTGCCAGATCGTGGGTTATGGTTAGAAGGTGGCTTCTCTGGTCTGCCCACAGCCAGCTCTGAAACTCTTCCATCCATCCATCTCCCTGACCCTGGATGTGGTGATGTAGACAAGAGAATGAAAGAACATCAAAGCAGGAGCCAGGAGAGCAACTAGCTGTACACTCATTGCCTGCACCTCTAGACTCTGTGGCTTTATTTTAATTTTTTTTTTTTTTCTATTTCTTTGGGCCGCTCCCGCGGCATATGGAGTTTCCCAGGCTAGGGGTCGAATCGGAGCTGTAGCCACTGGCCTACGCCAGAGCCACAGCAACGCAGGATCCAAGCCGCGTCTGCAACCTACACCACAGCTCATGGCAACGCCGGATCATTAACCCACTGAGCAAGGGCAGGGACCGAACCCGCAACCTCATGGTTCTTAGTCGGATTCGTTAACCACTGCGCCTCTGTGGCTTTATTTTACAGTGTGATAGCAGCAGCTTCCGGATAGTAAACCCACTGAACCTGGGCGTTCACAGCTTCGTCTCCTTCCCACCTGAAACAAACCTGGGAGGTAGGCAGAGGAGGTATCAAAATCCCATTTTACAGCTGGGGAAATGAAGACTCTGTGAGTTAATGTGAGCGGCATAAGGTCATGCAGGAAGTACAAGTGATGGCATTTTGGTACAACCATCTTTTTTTTTTTTTTGTCTTTTGCCTTTTGTTGTTGTTGTTGTTGTTGTTGTTATTTCTTGGGCCGCTCCCGTGGCATATGGAGGTTCCCAGGCTAGGGGTTGAATCGGAGCTGTAGCCACCGGCCTACGCCAGAGCCACAGCAACGCGGGATCCGAGCCGCATCTGCGACCTACACCACAGCTCACGGCAACGCCGGATCGTCAACCCACTGAGCAAGGGCAGGGACCGAACCCGCAACCTCATGGTTCCTAGTCGGATTCGTTAACCACTGCGCCACGACGGGAACTCCACAACCATCTTGATATGGTCATGGGGATATTTTGATATCACCTAAATAAACAAAATACCCAAGTTTTTTTAAAAGTAGCATTATTCATGCATGTGCTCAGCAGAGAGTATCCCCCAATTTCATCTATGTCTCAGCCCCTCTCTGGGTGGGCTGGGGCCAGAATCCCAAAGTCCCTGGCATGGACAGTGTGCACAGTGATGCAGTAGAAAGAAAGCTTTGGAGGCCATACATCTGATTACAGGAATCAAAGGTAACATGACGAACACATGATAAGTGCTAAATAAATAGAAGCCATTATTATTTGTCAGGAAGAAATTTCTCTGTTGGCACCGACTTCTGGGTACAAGCAGAGTCTCTTCACAGGAATTATTTTTCCTGTGAAAAGCAGAGAGGAGAGAACTGGATTAACTTCTCTAAGAATGTATTTCCTGGAGTTCCCATTCTGGCTCAGTGGGTTAAGAACTCAACTGGTATCCAAAAGGATGTGGGGTCAATCTCTGGCCTCAGTGGGTTAAGGATCCGTCGTTGCCACAAGCTGTAACATAGCTCGAAGAGGAGGCTCGGATCTGGCGTTGCTGTGGCTATGGCGCAGGCCTGCACCCGCAGCTCCAACTTAACCCCTAGCCTGGGAACTTCCATATGCTGTGGGTGTGGCCCTAAAAAGACAAAAAAAAAGGAGTTCCTGTTGTGGCTCAGTGGTTCGAGAATCCGACTAAGAACCATGAGGTTGCGGTTTCTATCCCTGGCCTTGCTCAGTGGGTTAAGGATCTGGTGTTGCTGTGAGCTGTGGTGTGGGTTGCAGACATGGCTTGGATCCTGCATTGCTGTGGCTCTGGCGTAGGCCAGTGGCTACAGCTCCAATTTGACCCCTAGCCTGGGAACTTCCATATGCCGCGGGAGCGGCCCAAGAAATGGCAAAAAGACGAAACAACAACAACAACAAAAAGACAAAAAAAAAAAGAAAAAGAAAAAAGAAAGAGAGAAAGATAAAAGAAAAGAAAAATATTTCCTGCTCCCTTCCCTCCTGGCTGCTTCCTCTCAACTTTAAGACACTTTGCAGTCCAGCATAGTAACTAAGAGCTTGGCCTCCTGAGCCAGAATACCTGAATTTGAATCCCATCCCATTTACCAGCTGTGTAACTTTGAACAAATGTCTTCCTTGTCTGGGTCATAACTGTCTCATCTGTGAAATGGGTTTGCCTGTTTTATTCTACCTCCTAGGGTGGCTGTGAGGATTAACACATGGAAAGCACTTGAAAATGACTCAGCAGGCTCTAGTTATAATGATGATCCCTTGCTTCTAACCTAGTCCATGGCGCATGTGTCCTCTTTCATGCCATGTTGGCCCAATCTGAGCAACTCACCCCACCCCTATCTTCAAAGGATGCTGAGCAAACAGACATCCATTCTCTCATTCTAAGACAGGAAAAAGAGAAGACCGTGTTGACTTTAGAGAGGATGCGGGCAAGGAACTAACAGTTTTTAAAGCCCAACACCCAACTGAGGGCTTTATATATGATTTCATTTAATCCTTAGGGCAGCTCACTCTATTAGGTACAATAATCTCTGGTTTACAGATGAGGGGTTGGGGCTCAGCAAGGTTAAACAGCCTGCCCCAAATCATGCAGCCTCCAAGCGAGAGAGCTGATGGCCAAGCTGAGGAGTCCGGGCTCTGTGCTACTCTCCAAGTACATGGCAACTGTGAAAGTCAAGTGCACAGATCCCCACCTTCCTGTGCTTAAGTGTAATTGTAAGGTCTTACAGTGGAAGTGCCCTTTGTCCTATCCAAAGTGCTTCCATATGCATGATCCTATTATCCCCCTCCACAGTCCCCTACCCAACAGTAGTCCTTCAACCTAGAAGAGTCAGAGACCATGATGCCCATTTTACAGATGGGAGAGTTGAGTTAGCATATTTTTCCCAAGTGGTAGAGCTCTTCTAACAGCTTGTGACCTCTGGGTTCCCTCCCATCCTCCAGGCTCCTCTTCACACTACTGTCCCTTGAGTACCTGTAACCGAGAAGGCATTGGGCAAAGTGAAAGAAATCTGCCCTGTCTTTGCCCTTCTTAGGGAGGGAATGAGGACATAACCATTTCCAATCCCATCAGTCTTTGCTGAGCAGCTGGTTCTTGCCAAGCACACTCTCTGGAGATGGAGAGATGGATCTCCATTGGCCTTGGCTTCCAGGGGCTTGCCGTCTGGTAGAGTGGATGAGATAAACACCTGCATAGCAAGGTAGAATGGCATGGAGTCAATAACGGGGACTCTTGTTTTTGTTGAAAGGCCGTCTAAGGAGTTCCCTAGTGGCTCAGTGGGTTAAGGATCCGAAGTGGTCACTACCGTGACCCAGGTTCAATCCCTGGCTGGGGTGCCTCCATATGCCTCAAGTACAGCCAAAAAAAAAAAAAAGAAAGAAAGAAAAAAAGAAAGGCCATCTGAAAGTCCACAAAGCTAAAAAAAAAGGGCGGGGAGAAATTACCATTGTGGCTCAATGGTAACAAACTCTCGAATAGTGTCCATGAGGATGTAGGTTCGATACCTGGCCCTGCTTAGTGGGTTAAGGATCTGGCATTGCCATGATCTGTGATGTAGGTTGCAACTGCGGCTCGGATCCCAAGTTGCTGTGGCTGTGGTGTAGGCAGGCTGCTGCAGCTCCAATATGACCCCTAGCCTGGGAACTTCCATGTACTGCAAGTGTGGACTTAAAAAAAGACAAAAAAGAAAAAAGAAAAGAAAAGAAAATCCATGAAGCTTATTTCCCAAGCTTTATGGAACATGTATTCCCAATGCTTAATTTCTGCTGAAGTCTTGCATCCATAATTTTGACAGGGATGAGACCAGAAAGTCTTGGATCTTTCTAGCCCATACATTCTTTGGACCCCATGACTGCTCTCTCTCCATCTCCTTGCTCTCTGCAGCTCCAATTCCTTTTTTCCCACATTAACTCTAAAGACGCTCCCACACTCCAGGGCTTAACTATGCTACATAACCTCTCCTAAGCTCCCACCTGTCATTACAAGTCGAAGCGCCCTCCAAACAACACAGATTGCTCTCCCTCCCCTGGTGATGCTATGGCTTCCAGGTTTGTGCTTGGCCCCTGGGAGATGAGAATGATAATCCCACATGGACCCCGGCAGTGCCTCTCATGACTGTTCAGTCCAGGCCAAGGAAAGCCCCATCCCCAGCCAGGCCACACTCTCCCCAATCCTCTGAGCCCCACGCTTCCTGCTCCCTCAAGTTCACATTCACCAGAAGTGGTCAGAAACTGCCTGCTTGACTTCAATTCTCCATAGTTCCTGCTCTCTTTCTCCTCTAAAGCCCTGGGGACAGTGAGGGCCCCAACTGACCCTCTGCTGTGTACCAAACAGGTGAAGAGCCCAGAGTTGCTGGGGGCCACGTGCTCCCCAGCAGTCAAGCCAGCACCTGGTCCAGGAGATCCCACTCCCTCCGAAAAAGGAGAAACCCTATTAGATTCCAAACCACGAGAGCTGAAGATCAGTCACTCTAACTGAAGGGGCGCTAGCTAGATTAATTTCGTAAAGAGATAGACTCTATTCTTCAGCACAGGCTACACCCTGCCCCAGTCCACAATTGTGTAGACCTGTGTTATGAATACATCAAGGGCAGTAACTCGGTAAAACGAGAAAGATCTAGAGCATCCCAGCCTCACTAGTGAAAGCACAACTCCTATTTCAAGGGCCACAAAATGTGCCTTCATGTGTAATATACTAACCTCCGTATATCCTGAAAGAACAGGCCTCTCTGTGCATCCAAGGAGTGATTATCGGGTAGCAATCTGATCCCACACTTCCATGAGTCTTGGGGCCGAGAATAGCTCTAGCCATTAGATTTCCCATCTGCAACATGAAGAGATTGTCTGGAAGAGATTGTCTGTCTTTGGGTTGCTGTGATGATGGATGAAGTCATATAAGAAAGGAAGGTAGCAAAGCCTCTGGTGCATAATAGGTACCCATAACATGCTTTTCCCTCCCTCTTTCCTTAAGCAATTCCTTGCAATTCAGCTCCAGGCACCATAGAACTGGGGCCTCCCTGAGACCTGACTCTCTCAGGTTTGGGAAAAAGTCTGGTTTGGAGAAGAAGGCAGTTCTAACGATTCTCAAAGCCCAGGGTCCTTTCAGCTGCAAGCAGAGACATTGGGCTTCAAGTTCAGCTTTTTTTTTTTTTGTCTTTTTGTCTTTTTAGGGCCGCACCCTCAGCATATGAAGGTTCCCAGGCTAGGGGTCCAATTGGAGCTGTAGCTGCATTGGCCTATGCCAGAGCCATGCAATGCGGGATCCATGCTGAGTCTGCGACCTACACCACAGCTCACGGCAACGCCAGATCCTTAACCCACTGAACGAGGCCAGGGATTGAACCCGTGTCCTCATGGATGCTAGTCAGGTTTGTTAACTGCTGAGCTGCAATGGGAACTCCTCAAGTTCAACTTTGAGCAGATTTCCTGCCCCTGAGAGTGTGAATACCCTCGCCTGCCCATCATCTCCCCTGGACTGGACTATGTACTTCCTTGCCTCCATCATCATCTTCTGCAAGATTTGCACTTCTAACTGTGCAGGCCCGCCACTCTCACCCCTACTGTGAGGCTCGACAAAGGGTAGTGGGTACGCATGCGTGTCCTCCCTCGAGGTGGGCCCTCACAGCTGTCCAAGCATGTCACAAATGAGAAGAGCCTGGGCCGGAGGTCAGGACCCCCGTTTTGGAGAATCTGGCATCTGACTCTGTAACCAGGGACAAATGGCTTTTACCAATCCAGAGGAGGGGCTACAGCCCCTAGCTCAGCCTGGGGTAGGTCCCGCTGCAGTCTCCCAGAAGTATTAGGGAGCTTGCTGGTCTTGGGTGAGAACAGGGACCAGGACCACAGAGCCGCTCTTGGTTTGGGCTTCTCGAAGCATGTGGCACTGGGTCCTCCCACCTGAACCGCACCCGAGGTATCGCACATGGCAGGTGGTAGGGACCCTGGGACTGTGCAGTGAGCCCATCCCAAGTGTCTTAAGAAGAGAGACTTCCCACCTCCCAGACCCCTGGTCCCACCTTGAGGTCACACCCATGGCCACCTGCAGTACCCACTCAGGTGGTCCTCCACCCAGCATCCCCTGAGACCATCTGGGCTGGAGCTGACAATGGCATTTGGCTAAGGCCTGGCTCCAGAGGTTAATCATTGGCCTGGTATGAAAAGTCCAGGGCAATTAACCAGAATCAAGAGTGCCTCAAGCTGCCACCCAACACCCATATCTGTCCCCACCTCCCTAACCCACTCCGTTACTCTTCCAAAGAACTGAAGAAACAAAATACCTTTATCTACACAAGGAAATAAAAATGTTCTTTGCTGGGAAATCCCCCCCCCCCCCCCGGAAAAGAAATAACCAAGATAAACAGCTCTGTTGCCTTTGGCTCAAGCCAGCGAAGGGCGTCTCTGGGAGCAGGAGCGCAGCCAAGGCAGTGAGGGGAGCTGGGGAGAGGGTTCCCCAAGCTCCCTGCTGCCTGGAGCTTCCTTATCTTTATGGATGCTCATTCCTGCTGGGCGCTTGTGAACAGTTTTCTCCTTTCACACTTTCATTGTCAAGTCCATTCTGAAGCTGGAAGCCTGTCAAAGTCCGTGGGAAGGAGGAGTCTCATCTTTCCTCCTCTCTCCTCCTCTCACCTGCAGCCTGGGTCCTGAGAACTGCTGTGGTCAGGCTGAGCCCTGGGCCTTCGACACCCGCCCCCAACCCCACCCCACCCCCCGCCACCCCCACCACCACCAGCCCTGGGCTATGTCCACAGATGTGACAAGGTCCAGGAACGCTGCCCCCGTCTTAGTGGCTTTCCTTTGGATTCCCCATCTTCCTCTGCCCGACCTCACCTGGCAGAATAACAGAGGCTGTAATACCTACAGTTTTAAACTTGACGTCATAACTGAGTCTCTGGGAAATGATGGGCACATCACTCAGTATCTCAAGATCTTGATTTTCTTATCCTGGAAATGATTGTAATTATACCTGTTCTGTCTTATGTAAAGGGAAGCTATAAAGCTCCAGGGAAATAGTGTTAAGTGACAATGATTTGACAAGGAAAGGGGGCCCTTGAAATAACAGGAAACAGCATGAGGGATGAGCACCCCACTATATTTGAGGTGCAATACAGTGCAGTGAGAGAGGCTCAGAGCTTGGACACTGGTGTCAGACAAAGCTGGATTCAGGTCTTGCCCACCTCTTTCACCCCCCCACCCCAGCTATCCCCACACCTTATCTCTGTGTAATCTTGAGGAAAGCACATAACCTGTAAGCTTTCATTTCCTCTTATATAAAATGTGGATAAGAATACCCACCTCCGGGAACAGACTGTGGTTGCCAAGGGGAAGAGGGCTGGGGAAGAATGGAGTGGAAAGCTGGTTTAGAAGAAGTAAACTATTATACACAGAAGGGATAAAAAAACAAGGTTCTACTATATAGCACAGAGAACTATACACAGTGTCCTGTGATAAGACAGAAGGGGAAAGCATATTTTAAAAAGAATGTATATATAGGAGTTCCCGTCGTGGCTCAGTGGTTAACGAACCCGACTAGTATCCATGAGAACATGGGTTCGATTCCTGGCTTCGCTCAGTGGGTTAAGGATCTGGTGTTGCCGTGAGCTGTGGTGTAGGTCATAGACGCAGCTCGGATCCCATGTGGCTGTGGCTGTGGTGTAGGCTGGCAGCTACAGCTCCAATTGAACCCCTAGCCTGGGAACCTCCATATGCCGTAGTGAGGCCCTAAAAAAACAAAAGACAAAAAAATAAAATAAATAGAATAAAAGGAATATATATATATACATATATATGTATATATGTGTATAACTGAATCACTTTGCTGTGCAGGAGAAGTTAGCACAATACTATAAACCAAATATACTTCAATTAAAAAAAACCTCGTCACAAGAACAAAATAAAACAAAAAACAAATAATACACTTTAAAATTAAAAAAGAATACCCACCTCCTCAATTAAAATTTTTTTCTTCTTTTAAGTTTTCTTGACGTGTAGTTGATTTACAAAGTTGTGATCATTTCTGCTGTACAGCAAAGTGATTCAGTTATACAGGAACACACATCCATTCCCTTTCAGATTCTCTTCCCACAGAGATCATCACAGAATATTGGGTAGAGGTCTCTGTGCTATAGAGCAGGTCCTCATTGGCTAATCATTCCACACACTTCAGTGTGCATATGCCAGTCCCAAACCCCCAGTCCCTCTCCATCCCCACCTGTCCCTTTTGGTAACCATAGGTTTAAAAAGTCGTTGAAAGAATATCCAGCTCCCTCCTCAATAAAAAAAAAAATTTTTGAAGAATACCCACCTCCTAGAGGTGGTATCAAGTTTAAATGAAACAATACAAATACCGTAATTTAACAGTGCCTGGAACATGGTACAAGAACAGTGGAAAGTGGCTGTGACCTTTGTGGTTACATTTACAATTTTAATCTGCACTAGCCCCCCTCTATGCATCTCAATTTACACATGTGATGTGCCATACAATACACCAACCCCCTCCACCTCCCAGGGATGTAGGGAGGGCTGCTGAAGCAAAGAATGGGGCCACTTCTTGGTAGTCACCAATTATCCAGCAAGTTATTCCTGATCTTATGGATCCTGCCCAGGATCGTGCCTTCCGGTCAGGGGTACCGAGGAAATGACACCTGTGCCTTTCTCAAAGGAACTTGCCTCTTAGTTGCGAAGGTAAAAATCTACTTACAATGATTAAGGAACGGAAAGCATTGTGGGATGATGGGACTTTGAACTGTAATGGGAAAGGTGGAGCCATGAATTCCGTTACTGGTGATACAAAATCAAACAGGACCTCCAAGGTCAATCAGTCTTGGAAGACAAGGCATTTCATCACCTCGTGCTATTGTCTTTCAGCAACCACGCAAGAAGGTGGTCTGGGCAGCACAGCCTTGAGGAGCCACAAGCCATGACACGCTTCTTCTACGCCTGCCTGCTGGCTATCTTCCCAGGTATGTCCACCAGGTCCCAGCCCAACCCACATCTAGGACCCGGTTCCCTGGAGACCCTGAAATCAGGTCCATCCCCAAGAATCTCCCTCACAAAGCTTGCACTCCTTTGAGGAGCAGCCACACAGAGAAGCCACATCTGAAAATGGATGGGTGAGCGAGCCCTGGGAACCAGGAACAGAGATGGAATTCCCTCATTATTTCTTCTTCCTTTTTTTTTTTTTTTTGTCTTTTTACCTTTTCTAGGGCCGCTCCCTCGGCATATGGAGGTTCCCAGGCTAGGGGTCAAATCGGAGCTGTAGCTGCCGGTCTACACCAGAGCCACAGCAACACAGGATCCAAGCCCCATCTGTGACCTACACCATAGCTCATGGCAATGATGGATCCTTCACCCACTGAGCAAGGCCAGGGATTGAACCCGCAACCCCATGGTTCCCAGTCGGATTCGATAACCACTGAGCCATGATGGGAACTCCGGCATTTCCTCATTTCAAAGCGAGGGGTCTGGTGAAGGTTCTCCACTGGGAATAAAGATAAAAAGACCTTGACCTTGAATGAAGCATCACTATGAGTTGTTTTGGAGTTTGGGGGAAATGACTTATCCTTGTGGCTCTCGAAAATTTTATCTGGAAAAAAGAGAATCTATAAAGCATTTTTAGAAATATAAGGAACTAACAGGGAAAAAATGCAATAGTGTAGCACTCCCAAGGATGGCTTTTTTATATATGTAGACAAGGGGTATCATTAAATACATTTGCCACTCCATTGTCCTTAAGATGGTTATCATTGATGAATTACAATTCGAATTTAATAATTGTTTAGGGAGTTCTCGTTGTTGTTCAGTGGGTTAAGGACTTGATATTGTCTCACTGAGGATGCGGGTTTGGTCCCTGGTCTCACTCAGTGGGTTAAGACCAGCATTGCCATAAGCTGCGGGGTAGGTCACAGAGGCAGCTTGGATCTGGTGTTGCCAAGGCTGCGGCATCGGCCTTAGCGACAGCTCTGATTCAAACCCTAGCCTGGGAACTTTATATGCTATAGGTGCAGCCACAGAAAATCATCATAATAATGACAACTGTTTCATAATTGTGCAATTTAGCAAGTATAGCTGTAGTACATGATAGTTAATCCAGAGAAGGCACATGTGTTAGGAGGAAAATTTCATCTCCTCCCACAGTCTCAGAAAGCCTCTGTTTCTGTCCCCACAGTGGTCTCCATGAAGAGTCCCATATTCGGTCCCCAGGATGTGAGCAGCGTGGAAGGCAGCTCGGTGTCCATCAGATGCTACTACCCAGCCTCCTCCGTCAACCGGCATTCTCGGAAGTACTGGTGCCGAATAGGAGCCAAGGGCCGCTGCACAACCCTCATCTCCTCGGAGGGCTACATCTCCAAGGACTACAAGGGCAGAGCCAACCTCACCAACTTCCCAGAGAACGGCACCTTCGTGATGGACATTAGCCACCTGACCCGCAGTGACTCTGGGCTCTACAAGTGTGGTCTGGGCATTAGCAGCCGAGGCCTGTCTTTTGACGTGAGCCTGGAGGTCAGCCAAGGTGAGCATCCCGGCTCCTTAAATTTCCATGGAAAAGTGAGAGGGATTCACCTCAGGTGCAACAGGAGGGCATGGGGCAGGATTTCCTGAGGAAAGGATGTCCTGGCATGGGGTAGGAAAGCTTTTGGGCCCACCCGCAGGGAAGGACTTTGCATAACAGAACAGAGGAACAAGAGAGATGGGACCTACTTGGGAAGACCTTTCTAGGTCTTCAAGGCCTGAAACACTTCAGTGTTTTACTGAGACTCTAGTTTAGAAGAGCATCAGTACAACTTCCCTCGTTGTGCTTGTTGCAGGGGACAAAAAGTCTATAAGCAGGGCAAGATTCATGGGGATCCTTGAATGGATCCCTTCAGATCAAGAACTTGGATCACCAGGAGGCTTCTTTTAAAGTGTATTTTTTTGGAGTTCCCACTGTGGCACAGTGGGTTAAGGATTTGGCATTGCCATAGCCGTGGTATAGATTGTAGTTGTAGCTCGGATTCCATCCCTGGCCTGGAACTTCCATATGTTGTAGGTGCAGCCAAAACAAAACAAACAAACAAAAAAAGATGTAATTTTTTAAAGATTTTTAGGAATCATTCCTACAGTTGGCTAAAATGTATTTTTTTAACCTGAGACCAATTGGCCCATCAACACTCTAAGCATAAATTAAATGATCAATTCTTGCCCCAAAACCACAAGATTGGATGTCATAAGTGACACAGGTGTGAGTATCAAGAGAGAACAGAGGAGGAAGCCTCCGGAAGGCTTCGTGGAGGAGGCAGCAGTAAAGCTGGGCCTTGGAAGACATATTCAGACAGTGTCCCGCTGGGGAAGAGGGCACACCAGGTGACAGGCATACCCAGCCCCTCATTGGGAACGTTGAGGAGTCCTATGTTGCAAGAAAGTAAAATCGCGATTTGTCCCCTGCCCCTCATCCTGCAGGTCCTGGACAGATAGGTGACGTCCACGTCTACACAGCAGACCTGGGCAGCACAGTAACCATCAACTGCCCTTTCAAGTCTGAGAATGCTCAGAAGCCGAAATCCGTGTACAAGAAACTGGGCCAGGCCCGCGTCCTGGTCATCGACTCCAATGGGTATTTGAACAACAACTTTAGCAACAGAGCACATCTCAGTATTCAGGGTACCAACCAATTAGTATTCAGCTTTGTCATCAACCGAATCCAGCTCCGCGATGCTGGGATATACATCTGCCAGGCTGGGGACGAAGAGAGCAGCGCTGACCTCCAAGTGCTGAAGCCCGAGCCTGAGCTGATTTATGGAGACCTGAGGGGCTCGGTGACATTTGACTGCGCCCTGGGCCAGGAGATGGCAAATGTGGCCAAATTTCTGTGCCAGCTAAAAAATGGGAAAACCTGCAGTGTGGTCATCAACACCCTGGGGAAGAAGGCTCAGGACTTTGAGGGCAGGATCCTGCTCACTCCCAAGGAAAACAGCCACTTCAGCGTGCACATCACCGGGCTGAGGAAAGAGGACGCAGGACACTACCTGTGTGGAGCCCACCCTGACGGTGAGCCTAAGGAAGGCTGGCCGGTCCAGGCTTGGCAGCTCTTCATCAATGAAGGTGAGACCAGAGGGAAGAGAGGGAAGAGGTGGACCATCTGGCAGGTGAGCGCCTCGCTCACTCCCTGTGATGCTATTTAACATCCATCAATCAGTTGACAACATCTGCTCCCTGACAAGCCCTGAGTAGGATGCTCTGTGAGCAGCTGTATGCGGGAGTGATAAGATGTAGCCTCTGCCTTCGCTATCTCCTAACTCTTCTTCTCTGTTCTCAAAGGCTTTTTTTTTTTTTTTTTTGGTCTTTTCGCCTTTTCTTGGGCCGCTCCTGCAGCATATGGAGGTTCCCAGGCTAGGGGTCCAACCAGAGCTGTAGCCACTGGCCTATGCCAGAGCCACAGCAACGCAGGATCCGAGCCACATCTGCAACCCACACCACAACTCACAGCAACTCCGGATACTTAACCCACTGAACAAGGGCAGGAATCGAACCCGCAACCTCATGGTTCCCAGTCGGATTCGTTAACCACTGTGCCAGGACGGGAACTCCTCTCAAAGGATTTTGATGGCTGACCTGACCAATAGGAATAAGGCGAGTGAAGCTCTTGATCGAATCCAGACCTGTAGATTGTCTGGGTTTCACTGGGCCACGGCGAGGACTTAGTGTGGCTCTCTCTGTCCCTCAGGCAGGATGGCCCCTCATCCTTGACACTCAGATGGAAGAAAGACTGCCTTACATTGGTCTCAAAGCTTTCCCTGGAAGCCAGGGCTCCAGCCTCTAAATTTCCCCCTCCAACCTCTCTTAGGATTATTTGTTATTCAGCACAAATACATCCTGGCTCCTTCTCACCCTGGCATACCCTGCAGAGTGGGACCCTCATGAGAAGTTGCAAACCAGTCCTTGCATTTCATAGTCACTGCCTTTGTGACATTCCCTCACATCATTTCTGCATCAGCTCAGCCCCTCACCACCTCCCTGAGCATCCGCTGTGGCCCAGGGTTCTTCCAGAACCTCAGCTTTCACTTCTTGGAGAATAGCTTTGCGTCCCTTGTATGCCTTGGGGTCCTCAACAATTAAAATTATCTCTGCTACATAGTGTATATGTTAAAACATATTTTCTTAATATGGAGAAAAATAAACCCATCAGATCATTTTTGTGGAACCATCTAATAAAACCAACAAAAACTTCCCTAGGGGGAGATTTTGTAAGAAGCCTGAGGAGAAAGGCTGATAGTCTCTCTTTAAACGCCTCACATTCTCTGCTCAGAACTAGGTGGGAAAGGGAACCAGGTGGCCAGACCAGTGGGGAAGGTCCCTGCTGTCTGCATGAACGGCTCTGACTCTGGTCTCCGGGACCCCTGGAAAGTCCTTTTTGTTTTCTGAGGAGGATGGGGTGACTGGCCTAAACCCCACTCCCCCTGCCCCCAGCTGAGCCCAGGAGGAAAAGCCTGCCAGCCCACGCTGCATTCGTCCATCCCATCCCTGTCTGTGCTTCTAGATACTATGATTCCCCCAAGATCCTCCGTGGTGAGAGGTGTGGTGGGAGGCTCCGTGGCCGTGACCTGCCCCTACAACCCGAAGGAAACAAACAGCCTGAAGTACTGGTGTCGCTGGGAAGAGAATGAAAACGGCCGCTGCCCGCAGCTGGTGGAGAGCAACGGGCTAGTGAACGAGCAGTACGAGGGCCGGCTCGCGCTGTACGAGGAGCCAGGCAACGGCACCTTCACGGTCATACTCAACCAGCTCACCAGCCGGGACGCCGGCTTCTACTGGTGTTTGACCAACGAGGACTCTCGCTGGAGGTCCACCGTGGAGCTCAAGATTGTTGAAGGTAAGAGCTGAACTGGGGCACGAGGGAGGGCATCAGCCCCTAGGACCCCTCCAGTCAGCAGCAGCATCACCCCCACCCCCGGCTCAACCACTCTTCCTCCCACCTCCCCCACCTCCATGCTGCTGGGATGGGCCTCCACCGAGAGCCCACCTGGTCACACCTGTAACAAGTGCCCTTCTCTGCGCATGCCCCACACGTAGCACTTGCTGTTGGCAAGAGCATCAGCCCCGGTTTTGGTCTATGTGGCATCCGCTGGAGCAGTGTGCAGCTCGTTGCATTGAGTCAAGGAGAGAAGATGCCAGCCAGGAAAGCAAACTGAAGTCATTGGCAAGGTCTATGGTCTGTGATAGACAGGACTGACTCACAGTGGTCGGCAGCAATTCATTCCATAGGCGCATAAAGACGGTACCTATGTGTTCAGGGTGGTGTATTTATTTACCACACTGTCCAAAGAGAATTCAGGCTGTGGACACAGACCCCCATCCCAATCCCTTCCCTGCAGTGTCTGCTGACATCTCTGCCCTATTTCCCCCTCCCTCTCTGCTCCAGGAGAACCGAACCTCAAGCTACCCGAGAATGTCACCGCTTGGGTGGGAGAGACCCTCAAGCTCCCCTGCCACTTCCCATGCAAATTCTATGCCTACCAGAAGTACTGGTGTAAGTGGAGCAACACTGGCTGCAGGGCCCTGCCCAGCCAGGACGAAGGCCCCAGCCAGGCCTTTGTGAACTGCGACAAGAAGAGCCAGATCATCTCCCTGAACCTGAACCCTGTCAGAAAGGAGGATGAAGGCTGGTATTGGTGCGGAGTGAAGGACGGACTCCACTACGGAGAGACTGGGGCTGTCTACGTGGCAGTGGAACAGAAGGCAAAGGGTGAGTCTCCCAGGGCCTGGCCCACGTCTCCCGAGACCCCAGAGAAAGAGCATCTCCATCTGAGGGGCCCCTAGGTTTGGCTATAAAAGGTGGGCTTAGGGGGGAGATTTGGATCCCAGCCAGTCTCCTTTAGCCCCCAAAAGGACATCCCAGGAGTTCTCTGGTGGCTTCACAGCCAAGGATCTGGAATAGTCACTGCCGTATCACTGCTGTCGGAGATGTAGGCACGGAAGTCAGCAAGGAATTGGAGTTCCCGTTGTGGCTCAGTGATTAACAAATCCGACTAGGAATCATGGGGTTGCGGGTTTGATCCCTGGCCTTGCTCAGTGGGTTAAGGATTCAGCGTTGCCGTGAGCTATGATGTAGGCCGCAAGACGTGGCTCGCATCCTGCATTGCTGTGGCTGTGGTGTAGGCTGGCAGCTGTAGCTCCAATTAAACCCCTAGCCTGGGAACCTCTGTATGCCATGGGAGCGGCCCTAGAAAAGGCAAAAAAAAAAAAAAGAAGTCAGCAAGGAATAGATCTCTGGCCCCAGAACTTCCGCATGCCACAGGCACAGCCCTAAAAAGAGTATCCTAAACAAACACACGAACTAATTTAAAAAAAAAAAAATAGTAGATTTGTCATTTAACCTCAGTTTTGGGACAAGCCCCATAGTTGCCCCTTCAGGCCATTTTGAAACCCTTTTTTAATGTAGAGACCTTCTCCTATATGGAGAAATGTCCATGTCACTCTCATATGTATCATATTCTACCAAAGTCTGCTCAAAACAGGGCCAAATGGTTTTCATGTATAAGCCCAGATAAAGAAAAGTAGGGCAACCTCTTATATTGTTTGCATTTAAGCCATTTTTTAAAATATCACATACCATGTTCTATCCCTGATGAGGGTATTTTTAGTCCCTTTAGAAATTTCGCTTATGTCAGCATCCAGCTGGTCAGGCTCACTGACGTAGCCCATTGCCAGGCTACCACCAGGGGGCAGCACGGTGGCACCCAGCCCTGCAGCCAGGAGGCCTTGGGCAGGGCTTAAAAGTTATGATAAAGCTCCCTGTCTCCAAATGATGGGTCCGCCTTTTTGCAGAGCTGGATCTATGACACGGATCCTTGTAGAAAGAAGTGAATTCGGTATGAATGGGACAGAGACCATCTGTGACAAACTAGAGAAGAACTCCTCTCTTTCTAGTGTCCTCGGAGACCCTATCCTAACAGCCTTGAGATCTCACCCTGACCCTGGGATTCCTAAGGAAGTCCCACGTCTATGGCACAACCTCAGGGACAAAAAAATATAGAGAAGGAACCATAATCCAGCCCCCTCTGCTCTCTCCAGGGTCGGGAGATGCCCGTCTAGCGAATGCTGCTCCTGCTCCTGCTGAAGAGGCAATAGAGCCAAGGGCCAGGGGGACTGAGAACGAGGTCATCCTGGATCCCAGCCTCATTGCAGAGGACAGAGCAGTGAAGGATGGTGAAGTCCCAGCTGGTGGGAGTGGAGTACCTGCAGCCCCCGGCAGGTGAGATTTGGGGCTCCCTGCCTGGAGAACAGTCCAAAAGCCAAGGACCTGAGACTGGGCCACCAGGTCCAAGGTGAGCCTGTTCACCTCTGGACAGTGGGCCGTGCTCACTGCCTCGGCTGGGGCTCTCTGCCCTTCTCTGCTGCCCAGGGTGGTGTTTACCATTCAGATCAATTTCCCCCTGGGTTGCAGAGAAAGCCCAGTCCTTTCCTTTCTCAAGTCTGGGAGGGCTTCTTAGAAGAATGGAACTCAGGGCTTTAGCAGGAGGAGGGGGAGTGGATTCACCCAGGAGGAAGCCAACCTGCCAAGCCCTCCTGGGATCCCTGGTTTCTCTGGCAGTGACTGACTAACTTCATCCTCCTCCAGCTCTGTGGGCCAAGGCGGGGGCTCCAAAGCGGTCGTCTCCACCCTGGTGCCCCTGGCGCTGGTGATGCTTGTGGGGGCTGTGACCATTGGGGTGCTCAGAGCCCGGCACAGGAAGAATATCGGTGAGTCCCTGGGGGCTCCCTGACCCCCTCCTCCATCCCTGAGTCCCAGTCCTGGCTCAGGGGCCCTTAGGGGAACTGGCACAGTCCTTTCTCTTTTATAGGCTCAAAGGAAGGGTCCAGGAAAGCGAGATGGGGAACCATAAACCCCCACGTGCCCCAAACGTATATTATGTGCTGTCCAAATGCCAGAAGCCCATCAATTATTCAGGGTCTAAGTTCAGAGGCAGGGCTGCCAGGAAAAAGGGGTGCTGGGACCCCTGGTGCGAGAACCACTCAGCTGTGTGACTCCAGCTGTCCTCGTTTCATACCTCAAGACAGGGATAATAATAACCAAATCCAAGGGCTGATGTGGGGACAAAACAAGATTCTGCGCATTGACAGGTCGCAGCGTGACAAAGGTCAGGGATTGTGGAGTCTAGATTGTCCGTGATGAAAGGGGCCTGATGGGGAGACTCAGCTGTTTCATTCTGCCTTGGGTGGTCTCAGAGGCGAGCAGCAGGGACCCTGCCCCGGGGGCTCTCCTGTGGGGCTCCCCCGCAGGGATGGGCAGCCCCTCCCTAGTGCCACATCATCTCCTCTTTCTCCCGGCCAGACCGGATTTCAATCAGAAGCTACAGGACAGACATCAGCATGTCGGACTTTGAGAACTCCCGGGATTTTGGAGCTCATGACAACGCGGGAGCCACTCTAGATACCCAGGAGACATCTCTTGGAGGGAAAGATAGTACGTACCTCGCTTGAGGGAATGCCCAGTCCCCAGGCGGCAAGAGTTAGCCCAGACTCTGCATCCAGGTGCAGGGGGTGGTGTGGGGGGGAATAGGAGGCCAGAGAAGGCTGATCTACCCTCCTCTGCTCTTTATACAGGGTTCACCACCACTATGGAGAATACCGTGGAGGACAAAGAACCCAAGAGGGCGAAAAGGGTAAGAGTGTGGGAGGGAGAAGGATGCCTTACATGGATAATGAGGAGTCGCAGCATGAGAGCCTGCAGTTAGACATCAGGAAAACCAGTCTCAGAGTGGAGGCTGGTGCCAGAGCAGGGAAAAGTGTGTAAAAAGTTTTCAGCAGGGGAGTTGCCATCGTGGCTCAGTGAGTTAAGAACCCAAGAGTGTCCTTGAGGATGCGGGTTCAATCCCTAGCCTCACTTGGTGGGTTAAGCATCTGGTGTTGCCCATGGCCATGAGCTGCGGTATAGGTCGCAGATGCAGCTTGGAGCTGGCGTTTCTGTGGCTGTGGTGTAGGCCAGCAGCTGCAGTTCAGTTTGACCCCTGGCCGAGGATTTTCCATATACTGCAGATGTGGCCCTAAAAAAGAAAAAAAAAAAGTTTTCAGGAGGACTTTTTTGGGGCGAGGCATTATCTTTTTTGTTGTGGTGCTGTGTAGCATAGGCTGGGGCAGGGGGTGAACTGCGTTTCTAGGTTATAAACAAACAGGCAGGAGAGAGGGAGACGGGGGTGGGGGAGCAGGGGGGGAGAGAAAGGCAAATGCATTAAAGATTCAGCTGCAGGGTGGGCAAGTCAAACAGCAAACACCGGGGACTGGGTGGGGGCTCTTCCCTGCCACCCGGGACCCACAGACTCAGGTCACCACCCTTGCTCGATGGTTTGCAGGGACCAGATTCTCCCCTGGTGGGCCTGGAAGACATTTGCTCGTGGGGGGCAATGCTAGCTCCTGGAGGTCCCTTCCGCCCCCACCTGGCAGTGTCACATTACGTGAGATCCTACTAGAGGCAACACCTGCCTTTGAGTGATATGTTACCCTCTCCTTCTGCTTCCCTGATGTCAAGGCACTAATGTTCATTATCATGTCTACCCGCCCTGGAGGCAGCAGAGACCCCAGCATTTGGAACAATTAGGGGACGGGTCAGTCCTGGGGACAGCGTTCCCCTGCCAGCCTTGCGTTGTGTCTCTGAGCTACTAGAGGAAGGAAAATGTAAGCCTCTGTGCCTCATGTCAGCCCAGGGCACCTTGGCTGTGACCGTGGGCAGGGCTTCCGGGGACAGGCCCGGGGCCACAGAGGTGGTTCCACTCCATGTGTTGGAAGGCGGTAGTGAGACGGGGGAGATATTTTTAGAAGCTGCAACTTTCCGTTTCTCACAGTCCGTCCCTCTCAGTGAGGGGGTCCACACAGGCTTGGGTTCGTAGGCCGAGATGATGAATTTAGGAGGCTTGGTGCAGCTCCCACCCCACACTCCAGCCCCTACACCCTGAGCCCGAGCCCCAAACACTGACACCTCTCCTGTTGCCCCCTAGTCATCCAAGGAGGAAGCCGACAAGGCCTTCACCACCTTCCTGCTCCAGGCCAACAGCATTATCGCCGCTACCCAGAACGGCCCCAGAGAAGCCTAGACAGAGCGCTGGCTGCCCCGTCCCTGAGCATGTGGCAATCACCTTCAGAATCACGTTGATCCTCAGGGCCCTCAGCTCCGGGGGCTCCCCTGCCTGCACGCACACACCCCACCTAGGCTTTTGCTACCTGTCCTCAGAGGGTGTGTTGGTCCCTTCTCAGTGGCATCCAAGCCGGCTTACTTGTTCCTGTTGGGGCTGAGGTGACATGAGGAATTCCCACATGCGGCTTATTTCTAACAAGAGAACGAAGGTGTGGAAGGAGATTAAGATCCTAGCGAGGTGTCTCAGAAGAAAGAAAAAAAGGGGACCAGGGTGGATGGGGAGACAATTTCAGAAAGGAAGGCCATTCTGGGCTTCTCTGCACCCTTATTTGGAGATGCCAGTGGGATTCTCTCTTCCACTCCATCCCTGCATCTCTCCATCTCCCCTCGCTTGCATCTTCTCTTCTTCTTTCCCTCTGAAAAACCTGTGTGTGTGTGTGTGGAGTTCCCATCATGGCACAGTGGAAATACTCTGACTAGGAACCCTGAGGTTGCAGGTTCAATCCCTGGCCTCGATCAGTGGGTAAAGGATCTGGCGTTGCCGTGAGTTGTAGTATGGGTTGCAGATGTGGCTTGGACCCTGCATTGCTGTGGCCGTGGTGTAGGCCAGCAGTTGTAGCTCCGATTGGACCCCTAGCCTGGGAACCTCCATGGGCCGCAGGTGTGGCCATAAAAAGAAAAGGAAAAAAACAAAAAACCTGTGTGTGGATATACTCACTAGAACCCAAGCCCTCTGCTGGACACCGGGACAGACAGGCTGCAAACTTAGCCAGCAGGCTTTCTGTAAACATCACCACATCCTGGGAAACCACAGCATCTCTGTGTGTTTATCCTCACTGACATCCTCGTCAGGGATACTCACCTCTACCTGCTTTGGGAGAAATTATAAAAGGTCTGGAGTCCTGAGGCCTTAGGGTTATGAAACGTTGGGCATAGGTACAAGGAATCCCTAACACACATTCTTACTCTTCGACTTGAGAAAATTGAGGTCCTGAGAGGCGAAGAGGTTTTTCTCAAGGGTAGCGAGGGAGATCGTCCAGCGTTCAAGCGAGATTTGGCATCTCTTGTCTCTATACAACACCCCCTGCTTTCCTGATAGAGATGGACTTGTACCCAAGGAGGAAGAGGAAGAGAAAAATAGACACGAGTCTTTCGCACGCATGCCCCCCACCCCCAGGGAAGACAGCTCTTTCCCTTTCAGTCACTCTCAGAGACCTGAGAGGACAAAAGAATGTCCAAACACTCACAACGCCTGTATTTGAAGAGTTCTGGGTAGACGTGGGGGAGGGAGGAGGTTTGACGGTGCCAGGGAGGGGCTGATGTCCCAAGAGCTAAGGTTTAGGGTCTTTTTCCCTCTAAGCTCTGCACTTCCACTAGCACCTATGAGCTAGCACTTGCTGACAAATCAAAAATGTGAATTAATTAATCATTAAAGACCGTGATTGCCATCAAGAAGGACCCGAGTGCATTTGTTCCCTGGACCATCTATTTCCCAGACGACCCTTTCAGAGTACATTCAGGCACCCCAAAACATGTGTCTGCACCAGTTTCCCCCACCTGCAGTTATGGGCTGAGACTGCCCACAATGGGAACCAAGATTATCTTCAATAAAGGAATAATTTGGGGTCTACCCCAATGGCCAAGACCCCAAAGCTCTGTCTTAGAAAATATAATTAAGATTATTTCTGATGGAATAAACTGAAAGCAGGCATAAGCTCCTTGTAGACATAAAAAAAACCTTGGTACAGCATCCATGGAATACTTGGCCTTGAATGGCATGCCTTCCTGGGGTATCCTTGAAGACCAAAAAGCTGTTAATCAGAATTCAAGTAACCAAATGAATAAACTCCTGCCATAGGACTACCAACTAGAGGCTAGTTAGACAATGACTTTTTAAATTTTTTTTCGGTCTCTTTTTTTTAGGGCTGTACCCATGGCATAGGGAAGTTCCCAGGCTAGGGGTCTAATCAGAGCTACAGCTGCTGGCCACAGCCACAGCCACAGCGATGCCAGATCCAAGCTGTGTCTGCTACCTACACCATAGCTCATGGCAATGCTGGATCCTCAACCCACCAAGCAAGGCCAGGGATTGAACCTGCAACCTCTTGGATCCTAGTCAGATTCATTTCCGCTGCGCCATGACGGGAACTCCTAGATGATAACTTTGGTTTCAAAAGAGTTAACCCAAAGTCTCTTGGGAGACAGTGATTAGATGAAGGACCCTCTTGTCTACCAAGGCCATTTCTAGGTTCTGGTGCTAAACCTTATAAGCCCCCATGCCACCCCAGAGTCTTCCTCCTCCTTATCTGTGTGTACAGATTTCTCTCTAAGAGAGAGTTCTCCCCAGCCTCATATCCCACCTGATATGGGGCAGAATTTTGCTTCTACCCAGGTCTTGAACATAATGCTTTCCATGCTATGTGCTTCCCCAGTCTGATAATAAATCATTCAGGAAAACCAAAACTACAAAGTAGGTCAGAGCTTATCACTGTTTTACCCCCAGAAGTGACTCTCAGACCCACCAAAGAGTCATGGCTGCGGCAGAAAAATTAAGATGCAGAGTTCCATTGTGGTCGAGAACCCAACATAGTGTCTGTGAGGATGTGGGGTTCTATCCCTGGCCTTGATCAGTGGGTTAAGGATTTGGCATTGCTGCCAGCTGTGGTGTAGGTTGCAGATGTGGCTTGGATCCTGTGTTGCTGTGGCTGTGGTGTAGGCCGGCAGCTGCAGCTCCAATTCAACCCCTAGCCTGGGAACTTCCATATACTGCAGGTGTGGCCCTAAAAAGAAAAAAAAAAAAAAAAGATACATCTTCTGTGTTAATGTGATAACCTACAAGCCAACCCTGAGCTCAGGCAGCCTATCCCAGTTCCTAGACTCAAAGACCAAGAAAAGTCCCTAAGGTTTCAATCCTATGTTATTCTTAACTGACATTGTCAATAGGTGACAGCAACTTTAATAATATGTCCTGCCCCAAATCCACCTACTCCTCATGCAGTATGTTGGACAGAGAAATGCTTCTATGAGGAAGGAAGCTGGTCTAGAGCCTAAATGGAATATTGAATAAGTTAGAAAGTCACCAGTTTATAGGCGTATATTAATTTCCTAGGGCCACCCTAACCATGAACCAGGTGGCTTTAAATGACTGTAATTTTTTTTTTTCACCATACAGGAGGCTCTAAGTCTGAAGTCAAGGTGTCAGCAGGGTCAGTTCCTTCTGGAGACATCTGTTCATGTCTCTCTCCTGGCTTCCAGGATGTTGCCAGCAGTGCTTGGCCTTCCTTAGCTTATGGCTGCATCCCTCCAACCTTGGCCTCCATCATCACACGGGCATCTCCTGGTGGGTCTCCCTGGGTCTTCGCATGACCTTCTTCTAAGGCCACCAGTCACTGGATTGAAGGCCCACTCTAATCCAGTGTGACCTCATCTTCACAAATCTTATCTTCAAAGTTCCTGTTTCTGATTCATTTTATTTTTATTTAATTAATATTTATTTTTTAGCAGCGTCCATGGCATGAAGAATTTCCTGGGCCTGGGATCAAACCCGCCCCATAGCAGTAGTATGAGCCACAACAGTGATAATGCCGAATCCTTAACTGGCTGAGCCACCAGAGAATTGCAAGTTTCTGTTTTTAAACAAGGTCATATTCTAAGGTTCCAGGTGGACATGAGTTTTGGAGGGACACCATTCAGCCCAGTACAGGAGAGTAATAATCAACCATGGGGTTGAGGATGATAAACCAGATAACAGTGATCTGAGAACTACACAGTTTGTTTGTTTGTTTTTGCTTTTTAGGGCCTTGCCCACGGCATATGGAGGTTCCCAGGTTAAGGGTCTAATCAGATCTACACCTTCTGGCCACGGCCACAACCACAGCCACAGCAACTCAGGATCCAAGCCAAGTCTGCAACCTACACCACAGCTCACAGCAACACTGGATCCTTAACCTACTGAGCAAGGCCAGGGATCGAACCCACAACCTCATGGTTCCTAGTCAGATTCATTTCCACTGCACCACAATGGGAATTCCTACTTTCTGATGACAAGAAAATCTTCTGCAAGTTCTTGAAGTATCTCGCTTTTTTTTCTTTTTAAAAACCCATTATGCCATGATGATTATGCGTTAGTAAAACCCAATAGTGGAGTTCCCATGGGTTAAGAATCCAGCATTGTCTCTGCAGTGTCTCGGGTCGCTGCTGAAGCACGAATTCACTCTCCAGCCTGGTGCAGTGGGTTAAGGATCTGGTGTTGCTGCAGCTGTGGTGTAGGTCACAGCGGCCACTCAGATTTGACCCTTGGCCCAGGAACTTCCATATGCTGTGGATAAGGCCAAAAAAAGAAAGAAAGAAAAACAATAGTGGTTGAGAATCTGCTTGTAGCAATTGCTTTTGGTTTGTAAAGGTACATAGTTATAGATATAGATACAATATTAAATATGTATATAATTTATCCAAGACTTTCCCAAGACCCAGGATAGAGTATCTCTCATAAGAACAGCAGACAGCAGAGGGGCCCTGACTGTGATCTGTGAGGCTGGTCCCCAAGGCAGAGAAATAGGTAGGATGCCCCTGCTCCCAAGCTTCTCTGAAATAACCAGCTCTACTGTGGAGCCTTTCAATAGGAATAATAAGAGACCATCTCAGAAACGCTACATATCTAAGCAGACAGAAGCACATCAAGGGAGACGTCAGACTGGGAGCAAAGTCCCTAGCTGACCAAGGAGCTGAAGCAGAAAGGAAAGGAAGACAGTCCAGCTGTAAAACTCAAGGAGTTCTAGAAGCTTGTAGACCTTGCCTAAGCCTGATAAAGAAATGGCCCATCCACTCTCACTAGAGCCAAGGGTCTTTGTTTAAATGCATGGAGGTGAGGAGTTCCCTTGTAAGTCAGCAGATTAAGGATCTGGCATTGTCGCTACTGTGGTCTGGGTCTCAGCTGTGGCTCGGGTCGCTGCTGTGGTACAGGTTTGATCCTGGCCCTAGAACTTCATGCTGCAGGTGTGCCTCCCCCCCCCCCCAAAAAAAGTGTGTGGTGGTTGATAATCTAAAATCCAGGTGTTTGAAGAAAAATCACATTAAAAGTCATCCAAAATGCCCTCAGACATGGGTTCTGACCTTAGAATGCCGACAGGAACATGGCCATGTTTAGGAAAGAAACTTTACCAAAATGATACCATTTCTTGCAACAGAAAGTCATGTGTCTATTAACTGTAAAAATTAACCTTCCCAAAGCCTCATTTCTGCAGGGCAATGCCCTCGGGGGCAGGTAAGCCTGTGGTCCAAGTTCTCAGAAAGAGGGAACTGCAGGATGCTGTGCCAGGTGCCTCTACCTGGCGGGCTCCCTAGTGAGTCCGGCAGGCAGGGGCCTCTCAAAGTCTGTCCCTGGGAGAGCAATGTTGGGTCATGGCCAAAGCCACCTGAGGGTCTTGGCCCTCCATCTGGAAAGGCCAGGAGATGGCCCTTTGGAAGCTGGCCACAGGGAAGGTCAAAGCAGGGTGATGCAAGAACCAAAGAGAGCCCGTGAGGACAAGCTCCACCTTGATGACAAGGGCTAGTCTCTTTGGTGCTGCCACTGTATTCCAGCCCTTGGTAAGGCCTGCCTCATCCGCCCGCACAGAATCTCATGAGAAGTGCGTTTCTCACTGCAATTGCAACAGAGGGAGACTAATGAGACCTCAGTTGTTACAGAGAATAAATGAATTGACCTAAAGGACTTAGCGCACTTCCCAGTCTCTCTGGCATTGCTTATTCCCTCCACCTTCCTGTCATCGGGCTCTGAATTCTGTCCATTGAGTTCATTCCTTCTGGCCAAGCCTTGGCCCCAGAGGACATGAGGCCAAGGGTTCCTGCCTGTTAGTGCACTGCAGCTCCTCGGGGGAGTCTCCCCTGGAGTGGGAGCGCCAGGGTCGCCAGGGGCCCCATCGGTCAGAGAGGAGAAATACAACGTGGATGGGCAAGGACGGAGAGAGGAGAGGGAGGACTGCACACTTTTCCCACCAAGTGATTTGACTGGGGGGGGGGGGTCAGTCTTCCCTTGGGGCCCAACTCTCAAGCCCCAAGGGTGACACCTGGAGGTACAGACGGGACAGGCCCAGATCTGCGGGCTTTGATCCCTCAGGCTCCAGACATTCACCCACCTGACCCTCCTCAAGTCCCTGTTTCTTGCTCTTAACAACCCAGTGTGACGTTGCTACGGGTTTCTTTGGGCCACACATGATGCGAAAATCTCTCCTACACACTCTCATCTCACACACCCCTGCACTGCCTGCAGGCCCAGCCACAGCGCAGGCGACACACATCTTCATCGCCACGTTCACACGCGCGGCAGTGCACACTCACACACCACACACTCACAACCACAACCAACACACTCAACGACACACCACACACAACCACACACTCACAGCCACACACAACACATGCTCAACCCCACATTCACAGCCACACAACACACACACACACGTACGATTACGCACTCACTAACAGCATATACACAACCAGGACTCCACGCATCACACACCATCACACATAACACATCTCCACACCACTCCTTACACTGTCACATGTGACACATGCTTCACACACTGACACACACGATCATATGCCACTCATCACTCACACATCCCTCACCTCTCACTCTCACGCCCACACTCACCCAACACACATTACATTCATTCATTTATTCACTCTCTCTCCAAGGCATGCCAGGCCTTGAGTCCAGCAAATCCCAGAGCCCAGCTGTGGAACAGCTGTAGGGAAAGGTGGAGGCTGATGGGACCCCTCCTCCACCGCAGTCCCCCACTCTAACAGGGGCCCAGAGACTGCCCCCCAGCACCTCGGCTGATAGTGGTTGGAGGAAATTACAACTGCAGCTGCCGGCTGGTGGGGACCCAGAAAGGCGTGGGGGCAGGCTACCCGCTGCCACCCGCGCTTCCTCTGCACCTGTTCTGAGCCTCATACTCTGCTTCCACTGCGGATGTTGTCGCTTGTGTTTTGGTGAGCACATGACCAATGTGGGGAGTGGGGGGCGTGGGGGCTTGGAGGAACCTCCTGGAAAGGCGTGGGAACAGCCTGAGTCTCCTGGGGACACAGGATTTGGCGTGGGGGGCTGGGAACAGACCTGTGGACAACCTCCAGGCATGAGGACCAGGGAGTCCTTTCACCAGGAACAGCCTCCGTGTGAGGGGTTCAGAATCCCCTGCAGGACCATGGCTTCAGCTGGGCCCCGGGGGCGCCACGGGAGGGAGGCGGGGTGGGCATCACCCCCACTGCATCCAGAAGAGAACTGAGGCCCATGCTACAAAGTACCAAGCCAGGACCAGAACCGGAGTTGTGCACAGGGGCCCAGAGCTCCTTCCAGGAGGGCTCGTGGCTACTTCCCTCAATGTCTCAGCCCCGAGGGATGGCTGAGCCAGGCTGCTGTGACTTTTGGCAGAGTTGCTGAGTGACCCATCACTCCCTGTGCTGGCATGGCCCCTGTGGTCACTGGACCGGGCCAGGGATCCCGGCCAGAGGGCAACACCTGAGGGAGACAGTTGGGGGAGATGAGCGGTGGCTGATCTGAGGCGGCACGAGCTGCGGTTAGGACCCCGGCCACGATGTCCTGCAGAAGCGATGTCGGGGATCTAGGGCCACCTTCATTTTCCACATAAAGGAATCTGGGCTCAGAGAAAGGGAGTGGAATGGCTCAAAATGCATAGTATTTCTACCCGCTAGAGGCTCAAAAGCATTTGTCAAACCAGCACTTTCGGGACCTAAGGCCCAAGTGTCTGTCCCTACGGCCTTGCTCAGATGGAGGAAATTGACAAGGAAGCTCTTGTACCCTGCAGACAGGCACAAAGCTCCAGCCCATGTAAAGCATGGGAGGACCCTCCATGGCAAAGAACTCACAGGCCTGGCAGTTTCTAAGAGTCTCTAGAAGCAGCCCTGGGGTCCCCTGGACCTGGTGACCTCTGCTCGCTCAACACAACATGTTTTCTCAGTTCCTGACTTCCGCTGTGGTTTGCTCATGTCTTCTTTTTATTTTTTTTATTTTTCTTTTTAAAGTCTGACTCGTAAGCAAACAAGGTGGGTTGTCGCTTCCTCATTTTCAAGTCCTACTCCTCGTGGGAGCCAGAAATCTCTTTCAAGCTTCACATCACAAAGGGCTCCCCAGTGAGCAGTGGGTCTCCGTCCCCCTCTCCAGGGGCCCTTGGATGGGACCTTGTTCTGGAAAGGAGCCATGGACCTCTGGCTTTGGTCACTGTACTTCCTGCCAGGTGAGTACTATGGGGACCCTCCTCAGACGTCGTCTGAGGGTTGACTTGGCCACAGGGAGGGGAGCAGGCAGGTATTCCCAGCTCTGATGTTTCTGGAGGGATCTGTGTGAGTCAGTGCCTAGGACAGGACAAGGTGGAGGCCTTCCCACCCGCAGCAGGTGCCTCTCTCTCCACGCCACACAGATTCCTCTTTGCCTCAGGCATTGACTCCTACAGGCAGAAGGTATCACCTCTCTCAGACGTTACGAGCCGATTAAGATGAGATCGCAAAGCAAATGCCTCCAAAGTGCTTGCCTCTACCATCTCTTTCTTTGGATCTCTTTCACTCCTGAATTTTCAAAGGTCAATCCAAATGAAGACTCCCCACTCCATTTGGTGGCCCTAACCCATTTTCTGAGCTCCGTGTCTCCGTTTACCACTGTGCCCTGGGCACTAGCCCTTCCATGTCTCATTGAGATCAGATGTGCAACAGGCCTAACACCTAACCCCAGATTCCTCACTGGTCACCACCCAAAGCAGCAGCTCCCTCTGTCTTAACTACCTATGACATTAGCCGCAAAACACCAGAATAGCTTTTTAAGACCTCTTCCTATTTATCCCCCACCAGACTTGGACCCAATCAATGGCCAGCACACAGAGTTTAGAAACTTCTTATCCTGGTAAGCTTCACATTTACCAGACAAGGAGCAATGGTAGCTCCTACTAGAGCTGTAACAGAAGGGATAGAAAGGAAAAGAACACTGGATCACCTCTTAACTCTCTCACCCACTTCATCCAACTTGACCCACCTGGAGCTCCAGATCAACCTTTCTTCATCTTGACTCTGATCATAGGGTCACCCTCTTAACAACCTTCAATGGATCCCACTGCCTACTGGATCGACTCCCATAAACAAACCCCTCCCTGAGTCTCCCCTTTTACAAGGGAGCTTACCATGCTCCCCTGTATTCCCCTAACCTCTAGCCAACCAGGCTTGTCCTTGAACACACGCTGGACTTTCCTGTCATCAGGCCCTTGCCCATGCCATTCCTTCTCCCAGGAATATCCTTCCTCTGTCTCTACCATTGAGGGGGCTTTCAAAGTCCATCTCAACCTCCCCCTCCTTGTATATGTTCCAGAGCCCCTTCTTCTGAACCCTGGCAGCCAATCTCTCTCCTCTCTGCCTTGTTTTGTGGTTCAGGGTGTGTTGACTTTATTTTATTGATTCAATGGTCAGCTTCTTGAGGGTCAAGCAGTGTTTTGGTTTAGTTTTTTGTTTTCGTCTTGTGTTTATTGGCCACACCCAAGGCATGCGGAAGTTCCTAGGCCAGGGATCGAACGTATGCCACAGGGGTGACCAGAACCACAGCAATGACAATGCTGGATCCTGAACTGCTAGGCCACAAGGGAAATCCCCAAAGTGGTTTTTCATTCATACTTGCTTTCTTTGGAAGAGAGTCAAATGTTTGAGTCAAAGATTGGAAAGCCCTAAAAGCCCAAGGGAGTGAAGGGAGTGAAGTTTCAAACAGACTGAGAGGGAGTAGGACATGAGTGAGCACTGTGGATGGTTAGCTAAACATAAGCCTGAGAGAGAAGAGGGATCGGGTGGACATGGACGATCTCCAGGAGGGAAGGGTACCTAAGCTGTACCACCACAGTCTGTCCTGAGCAATAGGGCCATTCTAGCCAAGCCAGACAGGTCCTTGCTCAGGGCCTGGGCCTTCTCCATTGGTGCCCATCCACAGGGGAGGAGTTCAAGGCCCAAAAGGATGTACCCACCCTAAGCCTCCACCCACAACCCCTCTTCTAGACCCCAATTCCCTCTCCAAAAGACTCTGGACCCACTTTCAATGACTGTGTGAGACTCTATCCTGAGTCTTCTATCCTGGGTGATGCTTGGACTCTAAAAGGGTAGTTACAAGTGGTTGTTTGGGAGGAAGGTGGATGGAGCTTGTACAAGCAAGCTGGGTCATCACCATGTATATACCAGGATGCTCTATGGTGCAGGGAGGAGCCAGGGATGAGAACAGAAGGGAGATAGACCAAAGGCTGGAGCCAGGAAACCAGGGGCCATTTTCTCCCTACATAGCCATGTTCCAGAGAGGACATCCACTTGGGACCACAGCTCAGGGTTCCAAACATATATTTATAGCCAATTATATATTGAGAGTGACTTTTTAAGCCACATGCATCCCTGTCCCCTACCATCACCACTGAAAATCAAGTCACCAACTTGAAGAGTAACCGTACTTGGAGGTAGGTTAAGGATCCGGTGCTGCCACAAGCTTCAGCGTAGGTCACAGATATGGCTCGGATCTAGGGAAACTTCTAGAAATTCATCTGCAGACCACACATTAAGGATAGCTCCAAGGCATTTGGTCAAATGAACGGGGTCAAGGAAAGAAGTGGGGCTGGAGGCTTCTAGATGAGCAGAGAGACCCGAGGAGGACATTCTGGGAAAGGGAAGAACGTGGACAACAGTAAAGAGATGGAAACAGCTGTGGGAGAGTAGACGGGGGTACAGGAGGCTAGAGAAGGGCTGTGTGGGGAGCATGCATGGGAATACGTTAGGATCTGAAAGCGTAGCTGGTGAGCATGGTAGGGAGAAGCAGAGGGGCCCGCCAGACATGCATGAGCTGACAACGCAACCCCTCACAGAAATACCCGACCCAACTCTGCTTCAGATCCGCTGGAAACTGAGAGGTACGAGGTAGGTGCGTGGACTGGACCGTGCCAATGGAACGTGTCAAAGGACAAAGACACAATTGAGGGGGGCAGGGGAAGCCCCATGTATCCAGAGAGGCCACCCCTGTGTGTGACACCCAGCACCTGAGAGTGAGCACACAAATGTTTTTGAACCAACCCAGCCAGAAAAAAAAGGCATGCCTGCTGCTTTCTCAAGGATGTGATGCTGTAAAGTGGGCAGGGCAAGGCAGAGCTGAGAGGGGTCGTCACCTGTGCAGACCCCACCCGTGGCCTCACTCCACTCAGCGATGAGCTGCTGGTGGTGACCCCCTGCTTTGCCCAGATCTCTATGATGAACTCTGTTTGTGCTTCCCCAAAATTCATGTGTGGAAGCCCAAACCCCCAAAGTGATAGCAATGGGAGGTGGGGCTTTTGGAAGGAAAGCAGGGTTAGATGAGGTCAGATGAATTTCTAGAAGTTTCCCTTCTTGCCATGAACACGCCACATACACGCCACATCCTCTCTCCTGTACCGGCCTTTTTTTTTTTTTCTTTTTGTGGCTGCACCTGCAGCATATGGAAGTTCCCAGGCTAAGGGTCAAATTAGAGCTGCAGTTGAGGCTGATACCATATCCACGGCAACAGCAGATCCAAGCCACATCTATAGCTTATGGCAATGCCGGATCCTTAACCCGCTAAACAAAGCCAGGGATTGAACATACATCCTCATGGCGACCACATCATGTCCTTAACCTGCTGAGCCACATGGGAACACCTCCAATCGCAGCCTTTTTTTTTTTTTGGTCTTTTTTTTGTTGTTGTTGTTATTGTTGTTGTTGTTGTTGTTGCTATTTCTTGGGCCGCTCCCGCGGCATATGGAGGTTCCCAGGCTAGGGGTCCAGTAGGAGCTGCAGCCACCGGCCTACGCCAGAGCCACAGCAACGCGGGATCCGAGCCTCGTCTGCAACCTACACCACAGCTCACGGCAACGCCAGATCGTTAACCCACTGAGCAAGGGCAGGGACCGAACCCGCAACCTCATGGTTCCTAGTCGGATTTGTTAACCACTGCGCCACGACAGGAACTCCCATCGCAGCCTTTATGGGGGCTGTTCTCACCATCTGGAAGGGTCTCTCCTCCACCCAGATCCCCCAGCCCCACCCCAACACACACACTTCACCCTCTGAATCATCTTCCCAGAAATATACAGACGCTTCTTGGGATCCACTTAGGTGACAGTCACACTTGGCCTTCCCCTCGTCTCCAGCTTAGACCCATCAGCCAAAGCATAAACTGTTTGACATCAAGGACCCGGGACCCACGTCTTTTATACCTCCTGGCTCCACACCGTCCCCGGTGCCCAGACAATGTGCACACACAACCCAGTACATCCTTGGTTCCCTCTGGGCTCCCTTCTTCATTGAAAACAACCATCATTCTCTCAGTGGCCCCCGACCCCCAGCCCTTCAGGTCACAGCTTACACATGACCTCTTCCAGAAAGCCTTCCTCGAATGACATCGACCTCCACAACAGCCTGGATCAGGCACCCTGGCTGGCTGCTTCCAAGGAGCCGTGTGTATCATGCAATGGGGTTCGTTACACTTGCGCCGGAGTGGAGAGGAGTGGAGTGGCTGTCCATTTCTATCTCCCAATAAACAATTTGTTCTGTGAGGGAGAGAGGCCAGCTATCTTCCTGTCACATGAAAGGCACTCAATGGATCCTTGCTGAAGGACTGAATAAAAGAAATAGAGGTCAGAAGTTGTTTTGGTTGGGTGGATCTGAGCAAAACAAAATTGAACAGAAAGACCTGCTGTAGCAAATGCTACCATGCCTCCCAACACGACAGTGAAATCGCTTGGGGAGTCATGTGCTGGTTGGGGGTCAACCGGGGCATATTCTTTCACACGGAGTAGGGCAGTGCTTTTGACTATATTCTCAGGGATTTGCTGCCTGGGTCCCTGTGGATTCAGGTTTGGTGCTGAGGCTGAGGATTATATTAAGGCTTGGGCTGAGGAGAGACTCAGCCTTGGGCATGGGGCTGAGGCTGGACAAAGAGCTGGATTAAGGATGCAAATAGGACTGGGGATGGGAAGAGGCTGAGGATGAGGCTAAGGCTAGGGATTGGGAGAGGGCTGAGGCTAAGGGCTGGATGAGGCTTGCTAATGGGGCAGGGGTTGGATCTAGCGCTGAGTGTGAGGCTATGTTGGAAAGAAAGCTGAAATTGGGGGTGTGGCTGGGGATAGGGCTTCCCCTACATTAACTCCCTCCCTTCCCTTGCAGTGTCTGGTGCTCTGAGAGTCCTTCCAGAAATAAAGCTGGAAGGAGTGCTGGGAGGATCCATTGTCATCGAGTGCCCACTTCCTGAAACACCTGTGAGGCTATATCTATGCCGGACAATGGCTTTGTCTGGAACCTGCACCACCGTGGTGTCCAACAAGAATTTTGTCCTGGAGGAATTCAAACACCGAGTCACCCTGGAGCTGTGTCCAGACAGGAAACTGTTCCTGGTGGAGGTGACAGAGCTGACCGAGAGAGACAGCGGGGTCTACGCCTGTGGGGTGGGCATGAACACAAATCGGGGCAAGACCCAGCAGGTCACTCTGACTGTTCACAGCGGTAGGTGCCCCGCCCCTGGAGGCTCAGGACCCCCGCCCCCTCTACCTCCAGAAAACATTTCCACCTGGGAAGGCTGGGGCAACCATCGGGCTGCCGCCAACCCCAGATTCTGACACTGCTGCCAACCCAGTTGGATTTGTAGAGCTGAAACCTCACAAAGTCAGTGAACCTCGTGGTCCACGGGATTTCCTATGCAAACTGCATAAAAGGAGCAGGATGGGCAGCTCCTTGTGTGGTACTGTACCCATCCTACCACGGGGCCAGGGAAGTGGGGTTGAGCCGGAGGAGGGGCTCTAAGACTAGAAGAAACTGGAGGCAAAAAGACATAATTGTCCCCATAATGGACTCCTGAGAAATATCAAGGATACGTATAAAGGAAAGATGAGAGGCGTTGGCCAAGCCTGCTACTTTATGACCCGGATCCTTTCCTTATTTCTCTTGATTCCTTCCTTTCTCCTCCTCTTCATTGACTTCCTCAGACACACGTAACACTGATTCAACAACTTAGACTGCCAGTGGCCTCTGATGGCTTTGCAGGGAATGCTGAGAATAAGGGAGTATTTCTTTCAGGGAAGTCTCCAGCCCAGTTCTTTCTCTGCTCCTCCTGGGACACCCCTCCCTCATCCCCTCACTGCCCTCTGCCCCTCGGTCACGTCTTAAAGACCACCAATGACTCCTCTTGCCTTTGGCAGATTACAGGCCATTCTGGGAAGCAGATCCGATGCCGGAGCCTCCAGCATGGTTTAATAGGTTTCTCCAAATGCATATGCCTCCTCCTTGGTTCAAGACGCCTGCATATGCCAGCCCTTTCGAATTCATACCCAAAGGTCAGTTCACCAAAGCCAGGGTATGGGGAGGTGGGGGAGATTCTATGGCACTGTGAAAATAAGGAGTGAGGAGCTGCACTCTGTGCAGCCCACAGAGTGGTTGGCAGAGCAGAGCCGAGTCTCAGATGTGTATCTCCCTGCCCGAGGGGAGGGTTTATCGCTGAGAACCACCTTCCATGTCCTTCAAGCCCATCCTTCTGCCTGGACACATGGCACTAGTTGCAGAACTGACCCATCACCACCAGGTGGCACCACAGAGTTTGTGTTTCATTTACAAAATCTAGCACTTTTATGAAGGACTGCTGAAACCAAGAGGGGGCAAATCTTTCCCAAGGTTTCCCAACCTTGCCTCTGGCTCTCCATAAGGCTGTCTTCCACTTGTCGGCATACAGTGCTTTCACAGCTCTAATTTGTCATAAAAAGATTAATCATGATTATACTAAGGATACTTATACGCGTCTATATCGGCTTCCTGTCTTCAATGCATTTTACATGCAATAATTCCATCATATCTGCCCATGAGGTGGGTTCATTAATTGAATATTGTTACACTAAAGGACTCTGCTGGTTGTCAAGAGAGGGATAATGTAACTGAGCTCCTTATGTACCCAAAGATGTGACTGACAGGTGTGGAGCGGGGGAGAAAAGGCAAGCACATAGATGGAATACAGGGCAGTGTGGGACTTGAACTACCATCAAGATCTTCTCCAGGCTCAGAGTAGGGCAAGGTCTTCTGCTTGGGAAGTCAGGGAAGGCTTCCTGTAGGAAACAGAGTTTGAAATAAATTTATTTATTTATTTATTTATTATTTCTATATATATATTTTTTTTTGGTCTTTTTCTAGGGCCACGCCTGCAGCCTATGGAGCTTCCCAGGCTGGGGGTCAAATTGGAGCTATAGCTGCCGACCTACACCAGAGCCACAGCAACACGGATCCGAGCCACATCTGCAACCTACACCACAGCTCACGGCAATGCCGGATCCTTAACCCCCTGAGCGAGGCCAGGGACCCAACCTTCGTCCTCATGGCTCCTCATCAGATTTGTTAACCACTGGGAACGCCATGAAGTAAATCTAGATCACATTTTCTAGATGCAGATGGCATGTTCAGAAGGCATTTCAGGCTATAAGAACTGCAAGAACAAAGGTAGTCGGTAAAGGGGAAGAATATGTTCAGAGAAGAAATGGTGGATCCGTTGCTGCTGGCAACTAGAGTGTCTAGATGGAAGGCCACTTTTTCCTGCTGTTTCCCGCAGAAACCTCACCATCTCAAAGGACCAAGGCCCCTCCAGAACACCACACCTCCCCCACCACCTCAGTCACCCACCACCCTCAAGTTTCCAAGGCATCTTCGGTAGCAACGGCCGAGCCCACAACCCTCCTGCCACCCACCACAGCCTTAAAAACCTCAGCCCGGGAAACAGTGCTCAGGCCCCAGACGGCCAGCTACAACCATCAAACCCGGCTTCACAGGCAGAGGTAAGAGGCTTCAACCAACCAAGGTGGGCTAAAACCAGGCAAAATAGTCTAGAGTTAGGGGATCCACTGAAATCTTCCTGAAATGTCTACCAGCAGCGATCCTTCTTGGCTTTGTCTCTAGAAGCCGCTGTGAAATATACCACCTATGAACACAGCACTTTAACTCACTGGTCGTATTAGCGAGAACACACTGGTCAATGCCCCAGCAGGAGATCTTGGAGAAGAGAGACCCAAATCTTTCAGTCACTTGGTATTTATTCAAATCTGTTTTGATGAAGAACTAAATGAGTATAAAATTAGCTACTAAACTATTAACAATTAAAATCACTTCCCAAAGTTCCCTGGTGGCTCACTGGGTTATGGGATTGTCATTGCTGTGGCTGGGGTCACTGCCGTGGTGTGGGCTCAATCCCTGACCTGGAAACTTCTGAATGCCATGGGCGTGGGCAAAAAAATTAAATTACCTCTGCGTGTTTCCTTTCATTTTTTCATTGTGGCTCCTAGAAAACTTAAAATTAGCTATGAGGCTCACATTATATTTCCATTAGACAGCACTAGTCTATAGGCTGGGGTGCAACCCAGGAAAGTGCTGCTATCCGCCACTAGGGGACAGCATTGGAGCAGACCCCAAAGAAAACTGATCATCCCTATTGGAATTACAAACACCTAAGCAAAGACAAACACCTTAGTGAAGAAGGAGCATCGAACACCATTTGGAGCTTATAGATGGGAAACTGAGGCCATGAAAGCTAAGTGGTTCCACATAGAACCAGGACTCCTGATTCCTAGTTCATTAAACTATAACCAGTGGAGCAGAGTTCTAGTCAACTCAATCAACATTTTCTCAAATCTCTATTAAATGCCAGGCATCAGAGTAACATCCTGGAGATGGAAAAGTTAAATAAAGAAAACAGGCCTTATCTAAGTCTTATGTACTAACTAATGCAAGTCTGACTGTGATAAGGTTGTAAGCAGTATAAACAGGAAAAGTGGTGACACAGAGAAAAAAATTGATTCTGTTTTACTCTGATTGCAGAAAAAGAGGACTTATCTACTGGCTGGTTAAGGAAAGTAAGGTTTCAATATGTAGAGAAAATGGAGGGAGAGGGAGCTCATGCACAAAAAAATCCTCTTTTCCACAGCTCTAAGAAACTCATTTAATATTTGTGATATTCTTGTGAGGAAACTGAGGAGCAGAAAGTTGAAAGCAGGAGTTCCCTGCTAGCCTAGCAGTTAAAGGAGCCGGCGTTGTCACTGCTGTGGCTTGGACCACTTCAGTAGTCAGTTCCAACCATGGCCCTGCAATGTCTGCCCACTATTTGGTTTCATCCTTAAACAGTTTTGTAAAATAGGTTTTACTAAGCCTATTTACCAGGAAACGAGGCTCAGAGAAGTTAGGAAACTAATTCAAGATCACACAGCCAGTAAAAGGCCGAACTTAAATCTGAAGGCAAGTATTTCTGACTCTATAGACAAGCTCTTGGGGTGAGGAGGGGGAGGTGAGGAGTCTATTAACAAAGAGACAAACCTGTGAACTACCTCTGAAAAAGTTGGCCACTTACGTGCTGCTGCCTTAAACCTCCCTCCTTTCCCTCCTCAGAGCCTTCAACCAACGCCTAGGTCCGGTGTCCAGGATGCGAGAGCAAGGATTCCACGTCCTGATCCCTGCCGCCCTGGGTTTCATCCTGCTGGCACTTCTGGTGCTGCTGGCGAGAAGGGTCTTTCAAAGGAGGAAAGGTGAGGGGGTCGAGCTGGGTTGGGCTGAGCTGCCCAAAGAGTCCGGAGCATTCAGACCCCTCTTCTCTCCCGAGGAGAGTCGGGAGTTTTAGATGAGCAGGCTGGGTATGAAGAACGTGAGATGGGAGTCAATGCTTTGGAAATGGGGACGGGGAGGGGTGAGGCCTGGGCCCCGTGGTCATCAGCGGAGGGCAACGCTGAGCCTCTTAGATTCTGAACATGTCAGGCATTGCCAAACACTGGGTAAGGAGAGAGCCTGTAGTTTCCAAAGACCTGAGGGCCGCGAGTGGTTAGCCTTGGGCCTCTGACGCCCTTTTTCTTGCTCTTTCCCTGTGGCTTTGCTGAAAAGCTCTCTCCAGGCGGGTCCGCCGACTGGCGGTGAGGATGCGCGCCCTGGAAGCCTCCCAGCGGCCACGCATATTGCAGAGAGCGCGCACCCAAAATAATGTCTACAGTGCCTGCCCTCGGCGCCCTCGGGGGGCGGACGCTGCTGGTGGTCAGCAGGCAGGTAGGTGGGGGAGAGCAGGGCAGGTTGGGGAGAGCGGGGCGGGCAGGAAGCTGGGGGGAGATTAGGGTGCGCGGGGATGTGGGAAGGAATCAGCGGGGCAGGGCGGAACGGCCGATCGCCCTAGCTGGAGCCGCAGCCACTGCGTGCACCAGGGAGGGAGCCTCTGGAGCACCGCGCCTCCAGAGCAGCAGCGTGCTGCGGGAGGGGCTCCTGGCCCCGGGGCTTCGGGCAGAGCTGGGGGTGGGGCTGGCCACTCGGCCACGCCCTCAGGTCGTCCCTCCTCTTTACCTTTAGGTCAAGGGGCGGCACCTCCACCAGGCTCCGCTGCGCTGGCGACCTCGGCCCCGCCGCAGGTAAGCTCCGCCCCGCCCCTGATTGGCAGGTGCGGCCCCAGCCCGAGCCTTGGAGCCTTGGCTGAGCTGGACCACCCAGGCTTTGCCAACGGCTCTGGGACCCAGAGCCAGGGAACGGACGAGTACCAGCTTCCAGTTTCGTCTTTGGCTGGTGTCCGTAGACGGCCACCCAGCAATTGTGGTGGACAGTTACATGGCTTTGAGCTAAGCATTTTTCATGGGGTAAATGGGAGCTTAGCAGAGGACGGTAGATGTTAACTTTACAGATGACTGTGAAGGGCTTTCAGAAGGAAGAGATTTGATTTCTCGGAGGTCTTAAGGAGGTGGAAGTTACCCAGTTTCACCTTCATATGAGGAAGAACTTTCTAGTAAACTCTTGAAGGCGAAAGGAGGTTGTTGACTGAAGGCAGGTAAGCTTAGCCTAGAGATATAGGTAAGATTCAACACTGCCTGAGGAAGATTCCTCTTGAAATCTAGGAATGGACGCAGGAACTCATCTTTCTATTTTTTTCTTTTACTCATCTTTCTGTTGATGGCCATTGGCAGATGAGTGAAAAGCCTTTATCCATTCATCTTTGTTTTCCCCAAATTAAGAAGAGAAAACATTTTATTCTCTAAATTAGCCCATAGCAGCTAAAAAAAAACTTTATTACTTTAGGAACCAGAAAAAACTGAAGTGCGCAAATGTCCCTGTTTTAATTAGGGTGTGGTCTAAGCTAATGCAGCAAACCCTAAACCACAAGCACATAAGATGGAGACCTGTTTTCCTCTCAAGTAAAGGCAGGGAGCCAGGAAGGGGTAGCCTGAGCTGAGGGGTCATCCAGGGCCTTAAATGCCTTTGGCCTGTTGCTCCACTGTCCCATGGAGTCTTGCTTTGTCCATGGTCAATGCTCAATCAATCACCAGCAAGGAGTCTCCATCCCAGCCCACAGGAGGAAGAAACAGAAGGCTGCTTCTTTTAGACCAGGACTCTGGCGTTTCCCATCACTTCCACTTGCATCCCATTGGCCATAATTTAGTCACGTGACCACGGCTGCCTTCAAGGGAGGCTGAGAACCATCTCCCCAGTTCTGCAAACATGAGCCTCGCTAAAAAGGGGAGCGTGATGCCTGGCAATGGGCACAACTCTGCCCCAGTCACATCCAGTTTCTCGACTTGGTCCTCATTCAGCGCTTCTGGAGAAGGTTCACAGGTCCGGTGGCTAACTTCACATGGGCCCTTTTCTCTTGAACTGCTCTGTGACCACGCTTGGGCCTGTACGTTGCTCAAATTTGACTCTTCCTCCCTGCTTGAAACTCACATTCCCACTCTCAGAGACACAATTTTTGATGGAACAAGTTCAGGAAAAGGTGCATATGCTTCATGACTGAATATTTTAGACTTCGTAGGAGGTATCTTAATTTTTTCAAGCCAAGTAAATCAATCTCAAATGGTGAACTGTAACAGGCAGCGGGAGATACATTTTGTTGTGATTCTTTGTTTGTTTGCTTGCTTGCTTGCTTTTTAGGGCCGCACTTGCAGCATATGGAAGTTCCCAAGCTAGGGGTCCAATTGGAGCTGCAGGTGCCGGCCTATACCACAGCCACAGCAACGTCAGATCCGAGTTGCATCTGCAACCTACACCACAGGTCACAGCCATCCAGATCCTTAACCCACTAAGCAAGGTCAGGGATCAAACCTGCGTCCTCATGAATGCTAGTCAGATTCTTTTCCACTGAGCCACGATGGGAAACTCCAGGAGATACATTTTCGAACTCAGCTGCTGCCTATTCCTTCTCTAGTAAAGTACAAAAAGTAACAGGTCCTTTTAAGTGAGCACTTACTCAGTGCCTACTACATTCAGGGATAAAAGCCCTATGGAGGTGCAGGTGATGACTCATCCTACTTCTAAATAACTCCCTAGGAAGATGCATATTTATTTCACAAGTCATGTCACCTAATCCCAGAGTGGAAACTCCTTTGGCAGCTGGTTCTGTGTCAGACCAGTGCTTAGTCACATGATTTCAGTCTGAGCCCCCTTTAAGGCATTTCCTGCCACAGTAGATCTAAGTCTTTTCCAGTTATCTAGGGTGAGACACCGCCCTGAAAATCCCCAGGGCTGAGCCACCCAGTGGAGCTCAGCCACCTCTGTGTGTTGCCTTCTAGAAGTCAACAACCACCAACACGCTCTTCATGGCCCGCTGTAGCTGCTGCAATCACAGTACTCAGATCCAGTGATGCTTCTTCTTTGGTTGTTCCCAGGTGACTGAAACTCCCTGGCTCCATGCCCCGTCTCTGAGGATCGGCTGTGAATATGTGAGATTTTACCACCAGCCTGATGCCGAGATGGGGGACACCGATTCTGATGACTATGTCAATGTTCCCTGCCGGACCCTCCGCTCCAGCTGTCCCCCTGGGCCCAGACCTTGGTGCCAATGAATCTTGTCTGTCTGCTGGTTTCCAGCACCTGCTCCATCTGTTTTCCCAGCCCTCACTACCTCCCACATCCCACCTCAAGTTTCCATCTGTTTGCCTTGAGGCATAGCTCAGTCCCCCCTCCCCCAGATCTTCTCAAACATCTTTGCAGCCCCCTGTGGGTTTCAGGCGGGCTCTGGGAGCACAGAGCACATGTCCTGATGCCTCCTGCTTCCTTTCCAAGTCACACAGGTTGTGGGATTTGCAGAGTGTCTTTTTTTTTTTTTTTGTCTTTTCGCCTTTTCTAGGGCCACTCTGTCGGCATATGGAGGTTCCCAGGCTAGGGGTCTACTCAGAGCTATAGCCACCGGCCTACGCCGGAGCCATGGCAACACGGGATCCAAGCCGCGTCTGCGACCTACACCACAGCTCATGGCAACGCCAGGTCCTTAACCCACTGAGCAAGGGCAGGGATCAAACCCGCAACCTCATGGTTCCTAGTCGGATTCGTTAACCACTGCGCCACGACGGGAACTCCTTTTTTTTTTTTTTTTGTATGTATCTTTGACCCCAGGGTCTTTACTGCCCTGGCTCTAGACCCCATGGCGTGGAAGCTGGAGCTGTTGCTTTGAAAGCCCTTCTCAGGCTGGAGCTTCACACCAATTGAAGGTGCCTGGACTGCTTTGTGAGGACATGCTTCAGCCTTGAGCTTGGAAGGGGACTTGTTATGAAACACCCCTGACTTTGCCCTGACCTTAGGGCTGGCGCTTACTAGTGAGCTTCTATTCATCCTAAGTCCGATGGCCAGGGCAGTTTACCTTGATGTGATGAAGGGCTATAAATTTTCAGAACCGTGCTTGTTAGTGCTGGTGATGGATGTATATATCCTCTTTACTCTAAGTCTGCCTCCCTTAAGGCACGTAAGTACACTAACTCTGGTCTTTCCCTTCTTTTAGAAATAGAATCGTTTTGGTCATCTCTTTATCCTTTTTCCATAGCTTAGAACTGAAATGGGTGCCTTTATTCTAGCATTGGTCTATGTGAGCTGTCCAAAACCATTGCATCTCTGCTTTCAAAATGCACCTCATCCATTTGCTAGTCTAGGCAACTTAGAGCCCAGTGGGGCAGGAAAGTGATCTGGGATTCCCGCAAGGCCAGGTGTTCTGCAGTAGCACTCACGTCATGGAAGACGAGACATCCCACCTCCTGCACCTACTCATTCTCTTAAGTGTTCCGAGCAAGGGCAGAGTTAGGCAGACATTCTATCTTTGGATTGAAATCAGCTACCAAGTTCAGCCAGAGCTTAAGACTAGAGAATACCCAATCTTGCTTTTGGGAGGAAGGTCTTTCCCAGACACATACCTCAGTTTCACTGGACCCTTGTCCAGTGATAGAAAGGAAAGCCTCCCAACTTGAGGTCCCTGCCTTTTATGAGCAGGGGATGTCATCACAGGTGGGACAGTGCATCCCGGTATGATGACACCATCTACAGAGTCAGCTTGGCACTGGTACCCTCCCAAGTGGCAGATAAGGGAAGAGTGAGTAGGATGAGACAGAGAATATCCAAAGGGCAGGGATGGCGGGAGTGTAGGGGGGAGGAGCGGGTAAGAAATGCTGTGTTTAGGGAGCATCTTCTTTGTACTGGGCACCCCCCGCATATTATATCCTTTATCATTTATGTTTCAAACCAGAGCCCTCACCTCTGTTCCTGGAGATGTTATGACAGTGTGATTTCCATGCCCTAAAGTTCCACTTCATATCCCGACATTCCTCATTGTTCCTCAACCATTCAAAGACAGGTTTCAAAACATCCAATTTATTAAGCATTTACTGAGCACCCATCGTTACTCCACACAGCAGCAAGAATGGTGGAGGATGACAGAGATGTGTGGGGGCACCATCCTTGCAGCCTCCACCCAACTTTCAATCTGACAAATAAATATGGCATCAGTTAAAACACTGATAGGAATTAAATAGAGTTGTAATAAATAGAGGAATCTGCTCTGTAGACTCTTCACAGCATCTGAGGGACACCTCCCATGACTGGTTGGTGGGGCCACTTAAAGAACAAAATCTTTGAGGATAAGCCTTGGCCAAGAACAGGACCCATGGTCAAGGATGTGAAGTGCCCAGAGAACATCACGGAAAGGGACACCCATTTGAAATGACACGGAGAACAAGGAGGGTTTCCTGGTCTAGGCCTTCAGCGCTGGTAGAATGTCTCCATCCAGGTCAAGAGAATGTCCATTTCTCCAAAGGCTTTGGTCAGAGCCACTTCTCTGTCCAACTAAAAGAAAAGGCGAGTTGAAGATCTGTCATGTTAGTCACAGGATAGGTTTCCTTCCAACCCCGAACTTGGCCTGACTCCACATTAAGGGCTGTGTCCCCTTTGGGATGGCCTCTGTCAAGGCCACCGACCCATCCATTGTTCCCCATTGTGTGTGTTGTCTGCTCCGGGGGTGAGGACCAATGGGCCAGTGAGCAGCAGCAGATAAAGAGCAAGGGGAAAGCTTCTGGAGTCCCTGACCATGAGAATCAGAATCCCAGCGCAAGGTGGGTCTGATCCACCTACTGAGTCTTCTGTGCAGATGATGAAACTGAAGCCCATGTGGCCTCTTTCCATCGTGTGTTATTGCTCTTCACCATTTATTTACATGCTGGGGCATCCAGTTCTCCAAAACGTGATCAAAATTGTACACATTTTGTGGGAGGAGCTGGGTATGAAATCTGGATTTTCTTTGTTGTTGTCATTTGGGAAAAGGCCACACAACTGAGCATTATGGAAAACACTGCAGATGTGTGTCAGGGTTGGTGGTTCTCCCTTTTTCCTCCCTCACTTCTGACTCCAATTGCTCACCTCAGGTACCCATAAAACTCTCACTGGGAATGTACCCAGTAGTGACATCATCTTGTAGGGAAATATAATAGCATTTTAAACGTGAAAACTGGCAGAAAAATAAGCCATGTCATGCGTGATGTTGATATAGCATATATGGCAATTAATACAGCTATACCTGTATGCCTGCAAAGTAGAGTGACCTTGGGGCAATCTGGGTGGGGTCACCTGCATTGAATTCTGCATTGGATTTCCCTTGTGTGACAATTCTGCAGGGGCACCCTTGGGTGACAGTTCAGCTAAGTCTACCTCCGGCTGGGCAGCTCACAGTTCCTGGCCTTGATACCTGTTTAAATGCTCGCTGGAATAGCAGAAAACGCCTGCGTGCATTCTCACTGATGGAAAACATCTCATTTTCCTGCTGGATAATAGAAAAAATAAAAATGCCCAGTGTCAGGTAGGAACAGAGGCAAGCCCCCTCCCACAGCTTCCTAGTGATGCCAGAGGAAGTCCCAAGGGCCTGCGAGGACAGCTCTAGATCCCACAACCCCAGGGTGGTGTTAATGCTGAATTACCACTGTGCGCTGGGGCAACCTCTTTTTTTTTTTTTTTTGGTCTTTTTGTCTTTTCAGAGCCGTACCTGAGGCATATGGAGGTTCCCAAGCTAGAGGTCCAATTGGAGCTGTCGCTGCCAGTCTATACCACAGCCACAGCAATGAGGGATCTGAGCTGCATCTGTGACCCACACCACAGCTCACAGCAATGCTGGATCCTTAACCCACTGAGTGAGGCCAGGGATCGAACCCGCATTCGTGGATGCTAGTCAGATTCTCTTCCGCTGAGCTACAACGGGAATTCCGGGGCTGCCTCCTTGAATCCCCACAGCAGTCTTGCCAGGTGGGGGAGATCATCAGCATTTTACAGATAAGAAAACAAAGCCCAGAGAGGTTGCCCACCTGGCAAACAGACACCCAGCTGGTTTAAAGCAGACCTGGACTTGAACCCAGAAGTGCTGGTGTCCGGAGCCTGCTCTCTTTCCCATGACCCCTGCAGCTCCCTGTCATGGAATAAAAGCCCGGACCAGACATGGGAAGAGGAGTCTTCTGAAAACACGGCCTTGCGTGCGGGGGCCCCAGTCCCAGCTTTGTTCAACTCACACTGGGTTGCAGTTTTGACATGATGACCACAAAGTTGTTGGCCAGAGTAGAGAATGACCTCAGGATCCTGAACTTAACTGCCTTTTCACGGTAGTTTTTGAAGATGGTGTTCAAGTAGAACTTCAGCAGGGAATGGATGAGGTAGCAGCTTTCAGCCTCCTGGGGAGGGACGGGGTCACTGTGGAGCCGAGGCCTCTGCCCACCCCAGCTCTGGATGAACAACCCACCCCAGCTCTGGATGAACAACCCACCCCAAGCGAGATAACCACAGTAGAGGCAGGAACTTTCTCGGAGATGCTCAAAAATGCTAGATCTGAAAGAGCCTTCAGGCGCCTCTGTTGGCTGGAGGAACCTCAGACCCAGGGGAGGGACTTGCCCAGGGTCCCATGGCTGGACCCACTGGCAGGTGCACCCTTAGCCCCCGGGAACTCCTGACTCCCATTGCGTTAGTATACATTTTTCTGCACCACATGGCCTCTCTAATAGCTACGGGAGGTGATGGACCTTGAAAAGCATCGGATCTTGTTTGGTTGAGAGTTGGCAGGGGAAAATAAGCCTTGGAAGAAGAAGAAAGGAGGAGAAAAGGAAACTAGCCCCCTGCGCACAAGGATTGCATCCTGGTCCCCTGAGCTGTCACAGAGGGAAGCTCAGCATCTCTCAGGGCTCAGCGCTCAGTTGTTAGTGCTCACTGCCTAGATGGGTGATGAGTTACGGGTGAGAAAATAGGAAGGGCGTGGAAGAGGCCTAAGCACACACCCACTGGGGCTGACACAAGCAAAAGAGAAATCAAGATTGATGGCAGCTCCGGCTGAGTGAAGACAGGTGTTTACGAGCCTCAATCCCCGCCCCTTGTCCCAGGCCATGTAGTCACATACCCACATAGCTCAGATACTGGGGGGATGATCCCAGACTTGCCTTCTCTGGCTCACACCCCAGCCCTGTTCTGGGTACATTCAGCCTGGACCAGAAGTAAAGTCTTCCATCAGCCTCCCCTAGGACCCCTCAGCCCCCGCCCATAGAAGATCAGCCACCCAGGGGGAGGCACCCCCTTTCCCCTGCATCTGATTACCGAGACATTCTGCAGAACCTCCTTCCGCAGCAGCCGGACATTCGTGACGTTATCCTGAGCTTGCTAAGGGAACAGAAAGAGCAGGTGTCTCTGGGGGGGGGGTCAGCATAGAAACCCATCCCGCAAATACATATGGCTTCCCCAGGCCCCTAAATCTGTCCAGTCTGAGATCTCAGAGGCCCATGGGAGGGCCCAGGAAGGACCATGCTGAGTTTGCCCCTGGGGCAGGGTATAAGGTTCCAGCCACTGAATGTCACTCTGAGGGGCAGATGGGATCCCAGGAGCTCTCAGAGCTTTGGTGAGGGACCTGTTTGATCCATTTGGTCCCTTGAGGCAGGAAGCAATAAGCATTTGGTTTAAGTACCTACTAGGGGCAGAATTTTCCGTCCAGACTCCACAGGAGGTTGGGAAGGCTGCACCTCGGAGCTTCCCCTGCAGCCAACCACTCATCCAGTTCTTGGATTTTTGAGCCAAAGAATTCTTGGGAGGGAGGAACTTTAGAGCTCCTTCATCTTACCTCCTCACTGTGCAATTAAGGAAATTGATGGAGGCACGAGTGACTGGTTCAAGGTCAAGATTACACATAGGTACAGCACTCTCCCATCTCCCAGGCTGCCTTGTCAAGCTCCCCCTTCCCACCTTGCAGCTGCCTTATCTTGTGTTTGTTTTTTTGTTTGTTTGTTTTTTGGGTTTTTTTTTTTTTGGTCTTTTGTCTATTTAGGACTGCACCCATGACATATGGAGGTTCCCAGGTTAGGAGTCTAATAGGAGCTGTAGCCACAGCAACGCCAGATCCGAGCTGCCTCTGCGACCTACACCACAGCTCATGGCAATGCCAGATCCTTAACCCACTGAGCGAGGTCAGGGATCAAACCCGAAACCTCATGGTTCCTAGCCAGATTCATTTCCACTGCGCCACGATGGGAACTCTTGAATTATCTTTTAAGGAGTACTTGCCACAAGCTTCGTTCATCATTCTTTGTCAACTCAGCACTAAGCATGTTTTGGACCTTGAGCTAAAGCCTAAGCAGGTGGGAACAGACCAGCAGAACCTGGCAAAGCAGTAGGTGAAAATTCCAAAAGGTCTCAGAGGGTTTCTGGTGACTTCCCTTTGGTGGAGTCTCAGGTCCCCTGGAACATCGATGAAGCTGAAATGAATCAGGCTCTCTTTCTTCCCCATGAGCTGTGTTTCTTTCCCTATAGACCAGCCACATCTTTCTGAGCCTCAGCTTTCTCAGGTGCACGAGGACATGTGGGCTTGTGACTCCACTGACTTCACCAAGTTCTTAGATAGGAAAATGATCTGCAGGCTGCAAAGAGCTCCACGCTCATAAAATATTACCCTCGGAGTTCCCATTGTGGTGCATTGGAAATGAACCCGACTAGTATCCATGAGGATGCAGGTTCGGTCTCTGGCCTTGCGCAGTAGGTCGGGGATCCAGCATTGCTGTGAGCTGTGGTGCATGCTGCAGATTATACTTGGATCCCACATTGCTATGGCTGTGGCGTAGGCCAATAGCTGTAGCTCTGATTCGACCCCTGGCCTGGGCACTTCCATATGCCACGGGTGTGGCTCTAAAAAGAAAAAATGAAATGAAAAGATAAAATAAAATAAAATAAAATAATTACCCTCCACCCAGAATCATAGCCACATCTGGGTCCAGAAGAGCAATTCACTCACCACAACATCCTTCATGTCCCAGAAGGCCTCCCATAGTTCCTGGAGAACTATACCTTCCACTCGGCAGGGTCCAAATTGGAATTCTTGGCCCTGGACCCCTGGCCTCTGGCTCCAGAGAAGCAGGATCAGACCCAGGCAGGGAAGGGCAGCCCTGGGCACGGGAGAGCCCATCTGAAAGAAAGGGAGGTATCCCACTGAGGCAGGCCTCTGCCCCAGCAGGAGTTTATCCCATAGAAATACTCCTTAGCTCTGCCCTCAGCCAGCCCTGGGGGCCCACAGATGGGAACCCTGAGACTGGGGTAGGTTCCCAGGGTTAGAATATTGCAAACATGTTAGAATATTGCAAACATTGCTGGGGTGCCGCGGGATGGGTCAAGGGCCTTTCTGCCCCTCAGTCTCACAGCCACTGGTCCAGCTATCCCACTGTGGTCCCCCAACCCCGCCCATCCATGTCACACACACACACTGCACTTCCTTCCTTGCTCCATCATGGTCCCCTCTAGCCAACAAGCTGCCAGTCCAAATTTGACCCCACAGAGTGAAGAAGTGGAGAATTATAATGTCACATAGGCAGAACCCAGACGCAGGAGGATAGAGAGCATAACTAGGTGTTTCCCTGTCTGAGTTCTGCCCTCTGTCCCCAGGCGCACGTGGGCAGGTCTTTGTTCCCTCCCCAGGAAAAGGCCACCTGGGACACCTCATCCCGAGGGAGCCGTGGGATTACTTCTAGCCGACAGGGAGGGGCGCAGCGGGTAGGCCACGGTCACGGTCATAAGCTCAGCTGACCCACTCACTCTTGCCTCTGAGAATTAACTTTTCAGGTAACTGAGCGAGAGGCGGAGTCGGGTTTCCAGATGAATCACCTTGAAAACCGTCCACTGAATGATTGTGTGAAGAGCCCCGAGCCAGAGAAAGGGAAGCCCATTGTCTGTCTATCATAACTGTAGGCAGAGGCTTCTTCTCCCTGACGCTTTGCCCCTCGCTTGTCTTCCTTCCGTCTTCCTTCTCTCCCTCCCTTTTTCTTTTCTTTCTTTTTTTTTTTTTAAGATGTTTCTTTTTGCCATTAGAGTTGATTGACAGTGTTCTGTCAGTCTCTACTGTTCAACACCTCTCTCCCTTTCTCACTTCCTGGCACTGGTTTGACACCTGAGGATGCTCAGACTTCCACCCTTAGCCTGGGCAGGAAGTGGAGAGAGGGCCTGTCTCTAGGGTGCCTGCCAACGCGGGGGCCAGAGAAGTGGGCCCAGGGCCAGCACCAGCCCGGCGTGCAGCAATACGCTTCAGCCTCTCCCTCAGTGTCTTTCCATTCCCTTCTTTCAAACCCCACGGGCTCTGCAGCTTCTCTTGCAAGTTCCTCTCTGGGCCTCATAATCCTCCTGCCCTTCTTCCCGTCCAGCCTAAATTTTTTTTTTTTTTTTTAGGGCCACACCCTCAGCATATGGAGGTTCCCAGGCTAGGGGGTCAAATCAGAGCTGCAGCCACCAGCCTACACCACAGCTCACGGCAACGCCAGATCCTGAACCCATTGAGCGAGGCCAGGGATTTGACCCTGCAACCTCATGGTTCCTAGTCAGGTTTGTTGACCGCTGAGCCCCGATGAGAACTCTCCAGCCTAAATTCTTCTTGGTGTTAAACCCAAAAGAGCAGTTCTCTTCCACAATCTATCTCATCCTTCTGGAAAAGTTGCCTGTTTCCAGCCCCCAGCACCCAGTCCCCAAAAGGCAGTGGTCTAAGGCTTCAAAGCCAAGTACTCCAGAGTCTCCATCACTCACCTCCTGTCCTGGCAGTGATGCCTGAGGATTTGCTGCGTGGCGATGGCTGGCTCCCGCGGTAGAGGAAGAGGGCTGGTCAGGCACCCTTACCTGATCGCAGAGGGTAACTGCAGGTGCCTGTCCCAGCTCTGGAAGTTGTTTTAAAAGCAAAGGTGTGCAGGTAAGCAGGGCTTCGTGGAGCTTCATATATATGGGGGCTGCAGGGGAGGGGCGGAGGAAGAAGAGGGAGGTGGAGAAAGGGAAATTGGTCATGCTTTCCTAGAGAATTACTTCACTGCCTAGTCACCCTTCACTCTGAGACAATGGGCAATGCAGAAAGCAGCCCCTGAGGTGAGATGAGACCTGATCTGAGTTCTACTTCTGCTTCCCTGAGCCTCAGTTTCTGCATCCATAAAAATAGGATGAGCAAGCAAACAAAAAGCTGTCTGGCTACCCCCAGAAGGCAGTGCGAGGTGCAAAGGCGAAAATGACACAGAGGTGCTTTGTAAATCCAATACACCTGGAAATAAAATATTACTGTACAGGGTGCACTAGTCCCCTTACTGCTGGAATCACTCAATAATTATGCCCTGTTTATGATGTGACAGTAGCCCAGAGGCCAAGGATAGCCGAGAAATTCCCTTTCTTTAATCAGTCAAGGACAAGAATTTTAAGCGTGTTTCCTGACATACGGGTGTATACCCACCCTTTGGACATGTGCCCTGTCTTGGGTTCAGGAAGACTAAGGAAGCTGCTGGAAAGCTTGGGGACCATGGTGTGCTGGTGGCCTAACCTCGGCCATTGCTGCTCGGCCTGGGATCACCCAGGGGATGTGGCAGTGTGGGGTGTCAGGAGCACCAGTGCCATCAAGCGACCTGGCCATGTGCCAGCTAGCTAGGCGCTGAGGCTTCGGGTTCTCCGTGTGTAAAATGAGGGGCAGGCTGGAGCAAAGTCCCCAAAGCATGTGCCACAGAATCCAGCCCTGAGGGATGCTTGTCTGCAAGACTCTCTGTGCAACAGGGAGTTCACTGTCAGTAACTTAGAGAAGGCTGGCGTGTTCTAGCCCCTCTTGGAAGGCTGTAGTGCCCTGGAGAGGCAGGGGGCCAGGCATACATTTAACTTTCTTTTCTCTTCTTTTTCTTTTCTTTTCTTTTTTTCTTGCTGCACCTATGGCCTATGGAAGCTCCTGGGCCAGGGATCAAACCCGCACCACAGCAGCAACCCAAGCTGCTGCAGGGACAATACCAGGTCCTTAACATACTATGCCACAAGGGAACTCCTCTTTAACTTTCTTTAACCCAGGCTTTCCTACAACTATTTGACCATGACCCTGAGAAACATGTTTTGAGAAACACAGGACTCTGAATGAAGAATTGGCAAACTCCTGGCCAAGAATATGCTAAGAAGGGCCTAGCCCGGTGACAAGAGAATAGCTTTTATATGTGTTAATGATTAGGAGGAAAAAAATCCAAAGAAGAATATGTATTTGGTGACAATGAAAATATGTGGATTCAAATCTCAGGGTCCATAAATAAATGTGAGTTGGGACACAGCCATCACCACTTGTTTACATGTGGCTTCGGGCTGGTTTGTACTCCCATGGCAGGGAGGGGTAGTTTTATGACAGAGGCCGTATGACAACAAAGCCAAAAATATTTACTATCTGGCCCTTTACAGAGAGAGGTCGCCAAGCCCTGCTCTGAATTACCTCCCTGCACAAACATTCTAAGAGTTTCCTTTAACTTGTGTCCAGGCAAAGACACAGGAGTAGAAACATGATGGGAGTGGCAGGGTCACTGTCACCAGCTTGGTGGAAAGGAAGAACAGGGGACAAATGTTGGGAGGAGCAGCCCTTTCCCATCTTTCCAGGTGGTAGACCCTTAATCTCTCTAGCACCAGCCCCCCTCCCCTCCATCACACACAATGTTGTTTGTTTTCTTTAGCAAATATGTGCTGAGGCCCCCAGGTTGGCCTGTTGGCCACTGCTACCACAGAGACCATACTCGGGTCCTTTGCTCTCGGAAGCCTGAGTCTTGTCCTCTAGTCCTAGACAGGGACCCACATCACCCCCACTTTTCCCCTTCAGTGTCTAGGTCATTCCTAAAAATCTGTAACTATGATGGGAAGAAGATGCCAAGAGGCTTGATAAGACAGAGGAGAAGGCAAGAAGATTGTGGCGCTAAACCCTCCTATACTTTTGGTGGGAATGTAAATTGGTGCAACTACCATGGAGAACAGTATGGAGGTTCCTTAAAAACCTACAGAACTATCAAATGACCCAGCAAGCGCACTCCTGGGCATCTATCCAGAGAAAACCAGAATTCGAAAAGATACGTGCCCAGTGTTCATTGCAGCACCATTTACAATGGCCAAGACATGAAGCAACCTAAATGTCCATCAACAGAGGAATGGATAAAGAAGATCTGGTACAAATAGACAATGGAATACTACTCAGCCATAAAAAAAGAATGAAATAATGACATTTGCAGCAACATGAATGGACCTAGAGATCATCATATTAAGTAAAGTAAGTCAGACAGAGACAAATACCATATGAGCTCACTAATATGTGGAATCTTTAAAAGTGATACAAATGAACTTATGTACAAAACAGAAATGGCCTTGCAGACATAGAAAACAAACTTATGGTTACCAAAGGGGAAAGCGTGGTGGAGGGAAAAAATTAGGAGGTTGGGATAAATATATACACACTACCATATATAAATTAGATAACTAATAAAGAGCTATTTGTAGCACAAGGAAATCTATAGTCTGTAATAATCTATACATGGGAGAAGAATCTGAAAAAAATGTACTTATGTATATGCAGTACTGGTTCATTTTGCTGTACACCTGAAAACAATACAGTGTGTTGTAAGGCAACTATAGTCCAACAAAAAAAATTTTTTTAAGGGTATTGGGGCAATAGAGGAGGGGGAGGCAGAGGAGGGCTGGAGAAACTCCACAGTTAAGGCAGGAAGCTGAGAAGAAAAGTAAGCCCCTAGGGCAGCTGCAGTCCTAGACAACCGTCTGCTGATAGGCAGGAGGGTAGGAGGGATGAGCTGTTAGCAGGGCAGGCTAGGACAGAGGCATGAGGTCATGGATAGAGCTCAGTAATTCCAGGATATCCACCTGGGGTCATGAGCAGCTCATTCTGTCTAAGGGAAGAATAATGCAATATGGATATTCCAGGCAAACACGTGCCTGCGTCTCAGGCTTGGCAGGGCTTATCAGAGCAAGATTCCCCAGGAAGGGAGGGTAAGGGAAGAACTCAAGGACCTTGGCCCAACATCAACTGCGATCGCTGGTTACGAGTACGAGCTTTGCATGCAAGCAAACTTGGGTCCAAAATATAAGCCCCTATGGGCTCTCTGAGCCCCAGCTTCCTCAACTGTAAAATCGAGTGCTCATGGGGCCACAGACACAGAGAGAACCTTGCTGCTCAACTTGTGGTCTGTCTGTGCTCCAGCAGAATAGCAATATCTAAAACCTTGTAAGGAGTTCCTATCGTGGTGCAGCAGAAACAAATCCAACTAGGAACCATGAGGTTTCGGGTTCAATCCCTGACCTTGCTCAGTGGGTAACAGATCTGGCATTGCTGTGAGCTGTGGCGTAGGTCGCAGACGTGGCTCAGATCTGGGGTTGCTGTGGCTGTGGCATAGGCCGGCAGCTGTAGCTCCGATTAGACCCCTAGCTCGGGAACCTCCATATGCCGTGAGTGCAGCCCCAAAAAGACAAGAAAAATAATAAATAAATAAATAAATAAATAAATAAAAGCTTGTAAGAAATTGGGAGTTCCCACCGTGGCACAGTGAGTTAAGGATCCTGTGTTGCTGCAGCTGTGGCATAGGTCACAGCTCTGGCTCAGAGTCAGTTCCTGGCCAGAGATCTTCCATATTTTATGAGGCAGCAAAAAAGAAAAAAAAAATAGAAAGAAATGCAAAAATCTCAGACCCTTCCTCCAAACTACTGAACCATAATATGCCTTTTAAAAGCTCCCATGGTGATTCTTGTGTATATTAAAATTTGATAAGAATTTACATAAAAGCCACAGAGGACCATCCAGTATCTTTCACAGGGTAAAGGCTTAACAAATGAGGACTTCAAGTGAAGAATAAGGGACTAGAGCAGGGATACTCAATGGGGCAAGTTTGCCCCAAGGGGCATTTGACAATGTGGAGATATTTTAGGTTCTCATAACAGGGATGGGGGTGGGAAGTGGAAGTGCTACTGACGGGTAGTGAAATGGACCAGGGATGCTGCTAAAACACCCAGCAGAGCACAGGACTGCCCCTCACCACAATGAGTCAAGTGTCCCCTTCCCCGCAATGCCAACAGTCCTGAGGTTAAGAAATCCTGGACCAGAGGAAAGTAGTGGCTACAGGGGAAAGATCTGACCTAGGAACAGCGAAGGATAAGAAGGGAACCCTTGCAGTTCCCATCAGCAGAAACGAATCCGACTAGGATCCATGAGGATGCAGGCTCAGTGGGTTAAGGATCCTGTGTTGCCAAGAGCAGCGGTGTAGGTTGCAGACATGGCTGGATCCCGCATTGCTGTGACTGTGGCGTAGGCCGGCAGCTATAGCCCTGATTCGACCCCTAGCCTGGGAACCTCCATGTGCCACGGGTGCAGCCCTAAAAAGAAAAAAAAAGAAAAAAAACTGAACCAGGAGCCGGGTGCCTTCTCCACTCCCAGGTAAGGCAGGCAGTAAATAGTTCACAGGTAAACCTGAATCCCCTCCCCTTCTTCTGACTGATGGAAATGCCCTGCAGGACAGAAGTGATGAAAATATGAATTAGGATTTCCTGAGCACCAAGAGATAAAAAAAAGTTACATCACCATTTTTCTTCCAGTGAACTGATTTAATCTTCAAAGATAGATTGTTATCTCCTTATTTGGCTGGGAAACACACACGGATAGATGTGGGATTCCTGGGCTTTTGTTAGTGTTCTCCCTGTGTCAGCTGCCATCGCTCCAGGAGCAGAGATGAGGGGTGGCTGTCCACTGCTTGGCCCCCTTACACTGTCACTCGGCCGTTCCACCTTGTCCTCTGTCACTGGTGTGACAAATGATTTATTATCTCGGGCATTTCAAATGAAGAGAGTGAAAACAAATGTAGACCATTCTTACATCTGTACGTCTTTTTTTTTTTTTTTTAACCACAGCTCATGGCAACGCCAGATCGAACCCGTGTCGTTAACCGCTGAGCCACAACAGGAACTCCTGCACAGCATGCTTAGATGCACAAAATACCTCCAAGTAATCTTTCTCATTTGAGAGTGACCCTAGCCTTCTGAGAGAAGGAGGATAGATATTATGAGCAGTCTTGCAGATTAGAAACAGAAGAGTCACTCAGGTAGTCAGTTCAGGAGCATGGGCTTCGAGGCATTCTTTGATAGGGCTATTGATTAACATTTGTGGCTTAAGGGCTCCAGGGAGTAACATCCCCACAGGCCTTGTTTGCTATAGGGAGTGTACCTACGCCCAGATGGACATTAATCCCTAGCCCTCTGTGACTCAGTTTACAGAAAGAGAAGGGCAAAGAAACCATGAGACTTAGGGGACATTTCCACCCCTAAGACCCCTATTGGACAAGGACTGATAGAGGAAACTGGGCAAGGCCAATGGGAGAAAACCACATCTTTGTGGACCCCATGTTGGTACCCCCTCATCTTTAAGGGATAAACTCCCCTATAAGACAATAGAGAGGGGGGCTCTTCTCCTCCCTCCCAGCTATCCTGGGAGCTGTTTGCTTTCCTGTAATAAAAACTTCACTTGCTTGCCACAAAAAAAAGAAAAAGAAAAAAAAATAAAGAAAAAGCAACAAGTCAGAAAAGTCGAATAATTTTCCTGAGGTCACATAAACAAACAACAGAATCAGACTTAGAGTGCAGGTCTTCTGGTTCTCAATCCAGTATCCTTTCCTCTTCACTGCTCTGTGTCAGCTTCTCAATCTTGTGTGTATTCCCTCACTTCCTGACCAAACAGTCCCTAAGCATCTACTGAGTGTCAGAAGAGGCTACACAAAGAAGTGAATGCCTATGATAAAGTTTATGTAAAATGCCAAGAAAAGACACATCTATAGAGACAGAAAATAGAGTACTGGCTGCCTAGGGCTTGGAGATTGGGGGACTGGGTAGACAGAAGGAATTAAGAGAGACTGCTAATGAGTACAAGGTTTCTTTGAGGGGTAGATAAGGAGAATGGCCTAAAATTAGTCTATAGTGATAGGTTGGTTGTTCTTGAATCAATTCTTAATTTCAGAACCAGGTAAATTAATTGCATTTAAAAGGAAGGATAAGTTAAATGGATTTTTACTTTCCTATGCTCTCCAATTGGTTATTTCTATGAGTAAGAGTCCATGTTACAGAATGCTATTCAGTCACTAAATATAATTTGTCTTTACGTTCTTAAAAAAAAAAAAAAAACTTTTATAACGTTTTAGGCTTAAAAACCAGATTGCAGAATGACATATGCAGTTTGGTCCCACTTTTATAAAAAATAAAGTGAGCATATGTATGTGTTGAAAACGATCTAGAAGTATAAATACCAAGATGTTGGGATTATTTTTGAGTGGTGAGATAATGACTGTTTTCCTTTTCTATAGCTTATACATATTTCCCTTTTTTTTTTTTTTTTTTTTTTGGCTGCACCAAGGGCATGCAGAGGCTCCCAGGCTAGGGCTCAAACCTGCACCACAGCAGTGACTGGAGCCACAGAACCAACAACGTTGGATCCTTAACCTGTTGAGCCACCAGGGAATTCCTCACCTGTATTTTCCAAGTTTACACAAGTTTAATACAGGTATAAGGTTTTTTTAAAGTTATTTAAAATTTAAATAAATAATTAGTTTCACCATGGCCCACAGAAAATTATTGAAATTCCTGGCATGGAAGTGCACATTCTCTGAGACCTGGTCTACTCACCTTTCCAGCTTTATCTCTTCCCACACCTCAGCTCATCATGCTCCCGGCCAAACTGTGCTGCCCACCTCCATCTCCTGCTCCCAGAACCTGGATGTCCTTACCACCTGCCGAACAATAACTACCATCTATTGCCTCCACATGGAAAGAGACAGTGAGGGAGTACCCCTTGTGGCTCAATGGAAACAAATCCGACTAGGAACCATGAGGTTGCCGGTTCAATCCCTGACCTCGATCAGTGGGTTAAGGATCTGGCGTTGCTGTGAGCTGTGGTGTAGGTAGCAGACGTGGCTCAAATCCTGCACTGATGTGGCTGTGGCATAGGCCAGCAACTGTAGCTCCGATTAGACCCCTAGCCTGGGAACCTCCATATGTTGTGGATAGGGCCCTAAAAAGCAAAAAAAAAAAAAAAAAAAAAAAAAGAGGCAGTGATATGTTGTTGACTGCCCAAAACAGATTGCATTTATATATATATGTATTCATACATATACACTCCTACACACATGCATTCTGTTAATGATATTTATTTTGAAGGAATAATATTACAGGCTGGGTACATGTTTACTTTCATCTTTAAACTTTTTGTATAACTGGCATCTATAAACATTAACTTTTTGTATAAACAAAAGAACTCAGCAAACATCTACCATTTGAGAAAGAGAGAGACTTGCATTAGTATGTTACCAGTTTTTCAGGGTCTCTTCCTTGAAACCACACTCAAAAGCTGCAAGGAATTGTTATCACCCTTGAAGGCCACAGCGATTTGATTTTTGTGGCATCAAATCTCATCTCTCTCCTCCTCTCCTCCTTCCTCTTCCCTCCCTTCCCCCTCCTTCTTCTTTCCCTCCCCCTCCCACACCTCCTCCTCACCGAGGACCCTGGGTGGGCACAGGAACAGATACGTTTTTCTCTTTTCTTCACATTGCTCAGTACAGCAGAATAGGTTACTAAATAAATAAATAGTAAGATTTTTTTTTTTTTTGTCCTTTTGGGGGCTCACCCGCGGCCTATGGAGGTTCTCAGGCTAGGGGTTGAATCAGAGCCACAGACACAATGCCAGATCCGAGCTGCATCTGTGACCTACACCATAGCTCATGGCAACACCAGATGCTTAACCCACGGAGAGAGGCCAGGGATCGAACCGGTGTCCTCATGGATACTAGTCAGATTCATCTCTGATGAGCCGTGATGGGAATTCCAATAGTAAGACACTCAATAAGAAAAGTGTTCAGAATGATGTGGAGTCTGCAGTTTGGTGAGCTAATCTCATCGCATGAATAAAGAATGCTTAAATCTCTGAAAGTATTCTAGGTGGGGTAGCCACTTGGAAGTATGGCAGACCCTGCAGCTGCTCCCCACGTTTGCAATTTCCCTCTTCTTTGAAGACAGGAAATTCGCACTTTGGTGCTCCACTGAAGCTCAGCTCGGCCATGTGACTATTTTGACCAGTGGAAAAATAAATAGAAGAATCATGTCTCCTTTCAGATAGAAGTATTTAAAAGCCAGTGTAGATGCCTCCGTGTTCTCTCATCTCCTGCTTCATTGAGATGGCAGCAGTATAAGATGGAAGCGTCTCCTTCTCCTGGGTCCCTGAGTGTCCATAATGAGCAGATTCTCCATGCTAACACGTATTGGACACAGAACATAAGAGAGAAAGAACTATTATTGTTATGATAATTCACGAAGAAAGATTAAGGTATTGTTCACCACTGCAGCATAACTTAGCCTAACCTCGGAGTTCTCGTCGTGGCTCAGTGGTTAACGAATCCGACTAGGAACCATGAGGTTGCAGGTTCGATCCCTGGCCTTGTTCGGTGGGTTAAGGCTCCGGTGTCTCTGTGAGCTGTGGTATAGATTGCAGACACGGCTCGGATCCCGCGTTGCTGTGGCATAGGCCAGCCACTACAGCTCCCATTAGACCCCTAGCCTGGGAACCTCCATATGCTGGTGGGTACAGCCCTAGAAAAGACAAAAAGCCAAAAATAAATAAATAAAAATAACTTAGCTTAACCTGACTAACACAGAAGGAATGTTAGAGGGGAGAGGGATTTAAACACCTTTAAATTCCTTTCAACCCTCAGAAAATGAGTGTAGACTCTGCCCTAGGCAAAACCGTTATCCAACATGCTATTTAGACAACTCATAATAAGTCACAGAGAGTCTCAAAATCCTTCTTTGATGGAATATACTGTGTTCTCCTTAAATGCTATGTAAACTATGCATGCAGCAGGATGAGATCAGGTTATGGCAGGACACTGACCACTTTGAGATCAAAGAATTGGCTGCTCCGTCATTCAGGAGTCACATAACGGGGCAACAGCTCTGGAATGGAGCATGGATGGAAGTCTGAAAACCTTATCTGCAGGGGAAAGCCCTGTGTTCTCAGCAGGAGTGACGGAACCTTTCTACTTGCAGGTGCCAGTGAAAAGTTTCGGAGAAGCCAACGCACATACAAACTCCCACCACACATGCTCACATTACTCATTTACTACATGGATTTTTTTTTTTCTTTTTTGCTGTACCTGCAGCATGCAGAAGTTCCAGGGCCAGGGATTGAACCCATACCACAGCAGTGACAATGACGGATACTTAACCTTCTGAGCCCACAGGGAACTCCACTATATGAATTTTAAAACTGGCAGAGAAAGACAGGCTAAAGTCCAGCAAGTCTGATCTTGCCCCAGAATGTGAAAAAGGAGCAATTATATCCCTGAAAAGGCTTACATAGTGTACTGGAAATGCAAAATGACTTGAACTCTTAAACCAAAATAGATTTTTTGACAGCCTTTTGCCCACAGATAAATGATTAAATCCAGAGAATCATCAAAAATCAATTGATTGGTGATGAATAGAAGCTGTTTCCAGCAAGAGTGGGCGGGGCTCTCTACCCAGACTTTGACTCTAACTTCCAAAAACTATCCTCTTGGAAAATGTATTACTCATTCAAGTGAAGAGAGGGTGTTTTCCCCGTGAGTGTTTCCTCCCTTGAAAATTCACCCACCTCTTCCCAAATCAGATAGGTGGCCCCACAAGCAAGCAGATCTAATGGATCTCGCTGCTTAATCCTGGTTGAATGGATTGCTTTCCAAAAATAAAAATAACCTGGATTACCAGAATCTGAATGTCCACCCTTCATTAACCTATGATGAAAAATTGGAAATTAAAATTCTCAGGAGTTCCCATTGTGGCTCAGTGGTAATGAACCTGACTAGTATCCAGGAGGATGCGGGTTTGATCCCTGCCCTCGATCAGTGGGTTAAGGATCCAGCATTGCCGTGAGCTGTGGTGTCGGTCACAGATGCTGCTCAGATCCCACGTTGCTGTGGCTGTGGTATAGGCCAGCAGCTGTAGCTGATTCGCCCCCTAGCCTGGAAACCTCCACATGCTGGGGGGGGGGGTGGCCCTAAAAAAGGCAAAAAAATAAAACACAATAAAATTCTCAAAAAACATCTTGAAGTGCTGCAGTCCCACATGTTGATGCAAAGCTAGCAGGCTCTTGCAGAGTTCTGCTCTCTAGAGTGTTTTGAGAATCTGCAAAGAGGTGTTTCTCAGAAGTTTATCTATGAACCATCTGTGCCATCAGGGCTGACTAAGCCAATGATGGCAAGCTCCAGCTGCTGTCCCAGAGATCTGAGAGTGGGACTCTCCTCACTAGGTACTCAGTGCCAATTGGTTCCAGCCTAAAAATGCTGCAAGGTCACACTCACCCCTCATGGAGTATTTGAGCCCAAAGTATCACAGAGTTCAGTAAGCAGCTTTCCCAGTTACACTGAGACTTTCTTGGCTCCAGGTGCCACATACCTCCAGAGTGATTGGTCTGGGACAGGTTCTGGTAGCAGGGGACTGGAATTCATCATTTCTTGGGGGTACCTCTCTGCCCTAATCCAATAAACCAGCCTCTTGTGTAGTAGTTTAGCAAATACTTCCACAATTTGATATTCACAAAACCCTTATGAAACAGAGGCTAGATCTTTATCTCCGTTTTATCGATCAGAAAGCCAAGTTCACTGAACAGCAATTTGTCTAAGCTCATATTAGTAGCAGATGGAACCCTCTAGACTTGACCCCAGGTCTCTGACTCCAAGCCCAGGTGTATGGGAGCACTACTGTGCACTAGAAAGTGTGTAGCCATAGAGTCACACTCTGTGTGTGCATCCTTGGCTCTGCAACTTACTAGCTGTGTGACCTTGGGTACATCACTGGATTCTTCCATGTTTCATTTTCCTTATCTGGAAAGTGAGATAACAACACTATCCTTTTCATAGGTATTTGTGAGGATAAAATGAGAAAATACATGCAAGGTACATAGAAGACAGTCTAACATATTAGGAAGTACAAGAAAGGGTCGCTATTATTAAAATATTACTACAATTGTTTTTTATACATTACCATAAAGCCTTTATTAATGAAAAGAGCTTGGGTGGCTACAAACAACTTTTACCCTCTAAGTATATGATCTTATACTTGGGAAAAGATTTTTTTTTTCTTTTTGGCCACACCCATGACATTCAAAAGTTCCCAGGCCAGGGATCAAACTTGTGCCACAGCAGTGACCTGAGCCACAGCGGTGACAACACCAGATCCTTAGCCCACTGTGCCACAAGGGAACTCCTGTTTAGAAAAAAAATTTCCCAGTGTTCATAACAGTATCCCACATGGAAACAGTATAATATACTAGAATATACTGTGACTAATCCCAGTTTTTAATCAGTCTATTTGTGGAACAAAGTTGTTTTAAAATGACAATGGGGGTAAGAGAAATAGATGAAGGTGATCACAGATACAAATTTCCAGTTACAAAATAAATGTCCTGCGTATGTAATTACAGCATAGAGAATATAGTCAACATTATTGTAATAACTTCATAAGGTGACCGAGGGTAACTAAACTGCGTATGGGGATCATTTCATAATCATTCATGTCATATGCCTGAATCTAATATATTACTGTATGTCAACTCCACTTCAATTAATAAAGAAAAATATTAAGAAAGCTTTAAAAAATAATAGTCCAGCCCCAAGAGAAATCATTTGAGAATACGATATGGAAACTTCAGGACCAGATTCATTTGAGTGGGCTCTTTTTTATTAACAGTTGTAATAAAAGTACGTGAGAACTAAATCATTTCCTAATAAGCCAAATCTTTTTGTACTAAAATCATTATACCCTAACTACCTCTACTTTCCTCTAAAGTTAGTTGATCTGAATGTTTTTATTTCATCTTCCTGTTTAAAAATAATAGAAATGGGAGCTCCCGTCAAGCCTCAGTGGTTAATGAACCCGACTAGCGTCCGTGAGGATGAAGGTTCAATCTCTGGACTTGCTCAGTGGGTTAAGGATCTGGCATTGCCAAGATCGCAGACTTGTAGGCATTGTAGGTCGCAGACTCTGCTCGGCTCTGGCGTTGCTGTCGCTGTGGCATAGGCCGGCAGCTATAGCTCCGATTGGACCCCTAGCCTGGGAACTTCCATATGCCATGGGTGCGGCCCCAAAAGACAAAAAGACCAAAAAAAAAAAAAACATCGTCATAATAACAGCCTTGTTGAAATACAATTCACTGTTTTAAAGTGTACAATTCAGTGGCTTTCAATATGTTCACAGAATTGTGCAACAAGCACCGTTATCTGATTTCAGCACGCCTTCGTTACCGCCAATGGAAGCCTCATCCCCATCCGCATCACACCCCACCCCTCTCTCCCCTTAGTCCCTGGAAACCACTCATTTTCCTTCCGTCCCTATAGATTTGCCTGTTTTGACTGTTTCTGGGCATTGTACCTGAAAAATTATAAAAATATTTTCAAGTTTAGAGTATTATCTTCCTCGGAGGTGGATTTATATTTGCTTCTGGATGGAGGGTAGGGGATTGGTAATTTCATACTAGTTTAATCCAGTCATAGACTGAGATGATTCAAGGCTGATTTCCTGTCCCTGGTAGGGGTTACCATGGATTACCATGACGCCTAGAGGGTAGCACTTTGGGATCTCAACCCGAAGCTTGGCAGGGAAATTACTAGGGTCCCTCATCAGCAGACTCAGAGCACCCACTGTTGTTGCCCTGATCCTGTAAATCTGAGGTCAATTCTGCACTTCTCAGTCTGCCAACCTTTCATCAACTTTTCTAAATTTTGATGACCCCCCCCCCACTCAGGGAAAAGCCATCCCCAGAGGCTCACGCCTCTGGATTTCCTCCCTCCCAAATCTTGGCCCTGGAATTATGCTTGTCTTGTTTTTTTCTCTAAAACCTTCAAACGGGTTGGGGGGGGGGGTGTTTGTTTGTTTGTTTTGTATTTCCTGACTTTTCCTACTTTTCTTGAATTCTTCTCAGTGAATAATCTCATCTAAAAGCCAGCAGAAGTTTCCTCCTTCAGGCAGAAGAGATGAAGAAGAGGATTCTTCCACATGTTCACCAGCTCCCCAACAGCTTCAGAAAAACCACTGTATCCTGCCACTGGGAGGAGAGACATACCTGCCAGGCATGATCCACGAGGATCAAATGAGATAACCCAGACCAAGAGCTTTGTGAGTTTTGTAATAAACGTGTTTCCCTCTTTGTTCCAGCCTCAATACAGCTCAGAGCCAAATTTTGATCCTTCTAGCATCCTATGATTCAGAACTTTATGACACATCCTTTGTGGCACAATCTGAGCTCAGCTTCATTGTATTTGCTGTGTTCCAAGTGTGTCATCCAGTTCCCTTCAATCTTGTCTGTATCCTTATGAGGTATTCTGGATCACTTTGATAGAAGGTTAGACATAAATAAATAAATAAAATAAGTAAATGTATTTTGAACTGCTGTGGGCTGTATGTGTGACAGTGAATACTGATATTAGCAGAAGACAGAATCACTTCCGTGGAGTAGCAGGACTTCAAGGTCCTTTGTCCTTTTATGCCACTCTCGACACCTGGCTCATCCTTCAAAAGCCTTCTGTCATCTCCCCACCTGGATGTCTTTCCTTAGTCACACTGAGTCTTATGTTGCTGGCAGTGACTTGTTACCAGCGTCACTCTTTATCTGCCTTTAACCTCCACAATGCTTAAAAGGAGAAATTACCTCAAACTGAGTTATTTTAAAAGAGTTTTACTGATACACAACTGGCATGCAATAAGCCGCACATATTTATTTTATTTATTTATTTGTTCATTTTTGTCTTTTTGCCTTTTTCCACTCCTGCAGCATATGGAGGTTCCTGAGCTAGGGGTCTAATTGGAGCTGTAGCCGCCAGCCTATGCCAGAGCCACAGCAACTGCCAGATCCAAGCCACGTCTGTGACCTACACCACAGCTCACAGCAACACTGGATCCTCAACCTACTGAGCAAGGCCAGGGATCAAACCCGCAACCTCATGGTTCCTAGCCAGATTCGTTAACCACTGAGCAACGACGGGAACTCCAAGCTGCACATATTTTAAATGTACCATTTGATAAGTTTTGGCATACTTAAACATCTGAAAACCCTTCACCGCCATCTAGATAAGGAACACATTCATCACAGTTGAACCATCATTTCCTGGTAGACATTTAGGTTGTTGCAAATACGGGGCTATTAAAAATAAAATTTCTGCGGGGGGTGGGGGGTGCACTGAGGGTTTGGGATGGACATGCTATAAAATTTAGTTGTTGATGATCATTGTACAACTATACATGCAATAAAATTAATTGAGTAATAAAAAAAGAAAAGAAAAAAGAAAGCTTCCGTGAGCATTCATGTACAAGTCTTTGCATGAACATGAGCTTTCTTTTCTCTTGGAAAAATACCTAGAAGTGGGATGGCTGGGTCATAGGGCAGCTGTTTATTTAACTTTTTAATAAACTACCAAACTACTTTCAAAGGGATTGCATCATTTTACCTTCCCAACAGCAGTATATGAGTTTCAGTTCCTCCACACCTTCCCCCAGCATCTGGTATGGTTGATCTTTTTAGGTATACCCATTCTGATAAGTATGATGTAGTATCTCACTGTGGTTTTAATTTGTGTTTGCTTAATGACAAATAATGTTGAGCATCTTTTCATGTGCTGCTTTTCTTCTTGGCTATATATTTATCTTCTTTGGTGTCTATTCAAAGCTTTTATTTATTTTTTATTTTTAGTATTTTTTTTTATCTTTTTGCTTTTTAGGGCCACACCTGAGGCATATAGTGGTTCCCAGGCTAGGGATTTAATCGGTGCACAGCTGCCGGCCTACACCACAGCCACAGCAACACCACATCCCACCCTTGTCTGCGACCTACACCACAGCTCATGGCAACACCAGATCCTTAACCCCACTGAGCAAGGCCAGGGATCGAACCTGCGACCTCATGGTTCCTAGTCAGATTCATTTCTGCTGCGCCACGATGGGAACTCCTTTTTTTTTTATTATTATTCAGGGAGTCTTCTTATAATTGAGTTTTGAGTATTCTTTACATTTTCTAGACATACATTTCTTATTATATACAGGTTTTGCAAATGTTTACTCTCAGACTATGGGAGGTTTTTTCATTTGGTGTCTTTTGAAGAGCAGAAGTGTTTAATAAAGTCAACTTTATCCATTTCTTTTTTTTTCTTTTTTTTTTGTCTTTTTTCCTTTTCTAGGGCAGCTCCGGCGGCATATGGAGGTTCCCAGGCTAGGGGTCGAATCGGAGCTGTAGCCAAAGGCCTACACCAGAGCCACAGCAACACGGGATCCGAGCCATGTCTGTGACCTACACCACAGCTCACAGCAATGCCGGATCCTTAACCCACTGAGCAGGGCCAAGGATCGAACCCGCAACCTAATGGTTCCTAGTCGGATTCGCCAACCACTGCGCCGCAACAGGAACTCCTCCATTTCTTTATGGTGTTGTGCCGGGAGCTGTTTGTGAAGTTCTGCCTGCCGACAAAGCCCAGGAGACTAAGGACCCCAGTCTGCACAGCATGTCTGGGAAAGCGACGGTCCCACTTCTTCTTCTCTGCCTGCTTATGCTGTTAATAAAAACTGTGAGAGCTGGGGGAATTGCTGTCAAATAAAAATTCCCCAAAAAAAGACCCCAGGAAGGGTAAACATCGGGGCCTCGTGCTTCCCTACAAATTCCTGCTGTCGGAGTTCCCGTCGTGGCGCAGTGGTTAACGAATCCGACTAGGAACCATGAGGTTGCGGGTTTGGTCCCTGCCCTTGATCAGTGGGTTAAGGATCCGGCGTTGCCGTGAGCTGGGGTGTAGGTTGCAGACGCAGCTCGGATCCCGCGTTGCTGTGGCTCTGGCGGAGGCCGGTGGCTCCAGCTGCGATTCGACCCCTAGCCTGGGAACCTCCATATGCCGCGGGAGCGGCCCAAGAAATAGCAACAACAACAACAACAACAACAAAAAAAAAAAAAAAAAATTCCTGCTGTCCCCTTGTTCTATGATCATCATCTGTTTCTGAGGTCCCCTCCCGCCCCTGTTTTTCTAAAAAGGTCCCCAATAGAATGCTTACAGACCTGGAGTACAAATTGTATGACTCATGCAAGTTTGATAATAGGCCAGGGCATAGGTCATTCAATTTACAAAGAAAATCTCATTTTCCTTGCCAGGGAATGGTGGACAATTACAAATTGTTACTGGGCACTGACACCAGGAAAGTTGGTCGGGTTAGTACCTAGCAAGTGGAAACAAGTTAGCGAAATATTGGGCTGCTGCAGAAGGCCAACCAGTTGTGAGCTGATATGTCAGGCCTATTGGCCCATCCCTAAGCAGTGTCAGTGCTATGGTTTCTAGTTCTATAAGAATCAAAATAACCTTTGATAAATATAGCTTACCTTTGCTATGGAAAGTAGTTAAGACTTAACAAAGAGATTCTGTAGTAAGATAGCTGATAAGTTTGCACTTTTCTGCTGTATGAGAACTAGGTCGTAATCATGAATACATCTGATTTTAAGCAGTCAAGAGGAAGGTACAAGAAAAAGGAACATTGTGTATGTCCCCCTAATGCGTAAAATCATGGGGAGATATTTGATGGATTGGAAAGTCAAAAAATGTCAAAGGATGTGTGACGCATAATATAAGGAAACAAAAATTGTATATAAGCTGAGCCTGTGCAAATAATAAATGAGCAGTCCTGCATAACCACCAGACCTGTGTCCATTCCTAAGCCGACACTGCCCATCCTTCGGGAAACCCTGGTCCAGCTGGAGCGGGACTCCGGCAGTGTTGTATCTAAGAAATCTTTGACTAACTTAAAAGTCACGAAGGTTTTTTCCTCTGGTTTTCTTTGTGAAGTTTGATAGCTATAGATTGTACATTTTGATTGATGGTCCATTTTGAATTAATTTGTATATATGAAGTATAGACTCAAGCTCATTTTTTTCTATACACTATCCAATTATTATAGCACTATTTTGTGAAAATATTATTCCATCCCCAGGGGAATGGCTGTTGAAAATCGACTGCACATGGACATGTGAGTCTTTTTCCAACTTTCTGTTCTGGTCCATTGACCTATCTATTTTCACCACCAGTAACATAGTATCTTGATTGCCATAGCCATATATGTCTTGAAATCTGAAAATATCAATCTTCCAATTTTGTTCTTTTCCAAATTATTTTATCTATTTTAGGTATGATGTATTTTAATACAAGTTTTAAAGTGAATTTTTTTATTTCTACCTTTAAAAAAAAGCTGCTGAAATTTTTTCGTGATTGTATTGAATTTATAGATCAGTTCAGGAAGAATCAACATCTTAATAATATTGAGACTTCCAACCCATGAATTATGGTATTTCTCTCCATTACTTAGATCATCTTTCATTTCTCCCAGCAATGGGAAATTTGAGTGTAGAGATCTTTTTTACACCTTTCATTCCTAATTTATCCCCAAGGATTTCAAAAAAAGAAATCGTTTCTTTTTTGGGCACCCCAAAGCATATGGAGTTCCTGGGCCAGGGATTAGAACCAAGCCTCAATTGTGACCTAAGCCACAGTTGCAACAACACTGGTTCCTTAACTTGATCCCCGGGCCAGGGATCAAACCTGTGTCCCAGGGCTCCCAAGACACTGATGATCCTGTTGTGCTGCAGAGGGAACTCCAGATTTCAAATTTTTTGACACTATTGTAAACAGGATTTTGTTATTTCAATTTCCAATTGTATGTTACTAGTGTATAAAAATATAATTGATCTTTGTATATTGATCTTATATTCTGCCAGCAAATGATTCTTTCTCATTAATGTTTTGTACAATCCATTGACTATTTCTACCTAGATGGGCGTGTCATCTCTGAATAAAGACTGTTTTACTTCTTCATTTCCAATCTGAGTGACTTTTATTTTCTTCTTTTTTTTAGAGCCAAACCCACGGCATATGGAAGTTCCCAGGCTAGGGGTTTAATTGGAGCTGCAGCTGCCTGCTTATGCCACAGCCACAGCAACACCAGATCTGAGCTGCATCTGCAACCTACACCAAAGCTCAGGGAAACACCAGATCCTTAACCCACTGAGCAAGGCCAGGGATTGAACCTGCATCCTCATGGATGCTAGTCGGGTCTTAACCCACTGAGCCACAATGGGAACTCCAATCTGAGTGACTTATTTCTCCTTGAAATGAATTGAGATTTAGTGGTCCTGGTAGTATAGGGACCTGAGTTTTAATGCCAACTCTGCCATAACTCACTGTGTAAACTTTGCCAAGGCACCCTCCCTTTCTGAACCCCAGTTCACCCTGTAAAGTGAACTGTAAGTTCTCTCCCACCTCTAACTAATGTTCAGTGAGACAAACAATGTGCTCCAAGATGTATTAGCACTCTGGTTGTAATCCACAGCTTCCTGCCTCCGGGCCTCTGCGTCACACCCTCTTCCCGTTAAGTGACTGATTCACTGTGCTCCTGCCAGTTGGGTTGAATCAGAGAGTGTCACCTTTTCTCCTCCCAACCTTTCAGTGAAATAGGGGAGCGGCCCTATAAGTCATTCTTTCACCAACTGTTTTGCTGCCTCCTGTTGGAAAGGCCCAGACTGCAAGGTGTGTTATTTGTTTTCTAGCAGAAGCCAAAACCTTTAATTCATGAAAAAACAAGCTGAAGGGCCACACATAGAGAAAAAAACATTTCCTTTAGTTGGGATTTGTTTTGGTTTTTTTTTTTTTTTTCAGTTTTTAAAAGCACATTCCATTCTCCTGCTGTTGAATGCAGTCCTTATCTATAATGCAATGTTATACTATGCTGAGAGCTTAAAACACACAGTCCTGTCTTGCAGGAACTTTAGAGTCCAGAGAGGGAATTGTCCTTTAGCTCCCCATCTCTATGGAAGAGGAAAGGGCAGACAAATTTGCACTGGACCATGCTGGAGAAGGCCTGAGTCCTTGAAAATGGGGGACTGAGACAATCCGAAGGCTTGGTGGGAGTGAGAGACACAACAGACTTTTTAAATTGTATTGTGTCATGCTGCATCTGGATCTCATTCCTAGGTTTAGGAGATGCTCTTCCTTCTGAGCCTACCTCCCATCAGAGCTAAAGCATATCCAGCCTCCCTGGCATCTAGGGCATCTCCTAGGTCTTTCCAATCAGATGTGCTCACCTCAAATTCTAAATCCAAACTAGTGGTACAGGAACCATGCAAGCCCCTTCTGGTAATAAAGGCATCAGTAGCTACATCTGATTTCCTGAGGCAGAGGTAGCACATCTTGTTTCTAGAATTCAGAATCATGTTCCAACTCTTTCATTTTACAAATGCAGTGTGGAATAAATGAAGACCAACCAAGTGAGAACAGGCAAGGGCTGTTTCTTCAGAGCTTGTGATAGCAAGGGAGTCAGCCACTGTGTTGGCAGACTCGAAGGTCTGCAGGAGTGAGAAAGCTTTACAGGAGAAAACAAGGAAGATTTCAGGTGTCCCTTGATGGGAGACTATTGGCATGGGGGAGTCATCATTCTAGTTCTAAGCCAACTAGAATCAGAGCATCTTATGTGACTGGTGAGAGGTGCATTATTTGACTTTTTCTAGTTCAAGCAGGGACAAAAATTAGAGAAGTCATCAGTTTTTAATCAAGTCTTGGCCATTTGGGGCCAGTGGCTACAGAAGTTATAGTTTGGCTTCCTAGGCAGGCTGCTAGAGACTGTGGTGTGATTCCATCCAAGTCTGACTTACAGATGGCAAACTGACTTCCTGGGCTGCTTGCTGCAGATAATGGGTTGGTTTCCTGGGTTGGTTGCTGCAGATTGTGAATTAGAGTTCTACTTTTATGCATGGTCTAGCCCTTGTCCATTATTACATGCAATCACTCATCGGAAACTGAGATGCAGAGAAATAGAGTGGTCTAAGATTCTTATCCAAGGCCTAAGGGCTAAGAGTAACCAAAACTGATAGGTCAACCTGAGGTTTAGCACCATTTATCCTATCACCTCCAAAGGAACTTGTTCCACTTGTTGAGGAGACACGGAAAAATGAAGTTCAATACCAATGTCATAGAGATAAGCTGTACCAAGTCAATAGTTGGCTTGGCAGCTTGGCAGGAAGGCTCATCACTTTCTTCTCTAGGCAGAATGCCTGCTCTAGCCAGAGCCTCTATTGATCGCGTGCTCTCTCTAACCAGCCAGCAAAGCAAAGTGGCCGAATGCATGGTTCTCCAGGATGTCTACTCTATTCATATTTGACTTCCACCCCTGTTAGCTGCATGACCTTGAACAAGATACTTAAACTTTTTGGTCTTCCTCATCTGTAAAGTGGGAATAACAATGGCACCTGTCTCATGCTCTTGTGTAAATTAAACGTGCGGACACTTGCAACACATTTAGAGCAATACCTTGATACTTGACACGTACTTGTACAAATTAGCTATGACAATAACTAATCATTTAATCTTCACATCAATCCAGTGTGGTACGTCTGTGGTAAGTAGTATAGTTTCTACTTTGCAGATGAAGGAATTAAGGATAGTTATGTCACTTGTCCAAGATAGTGTCTGAATCATGATTTTCACTCATATCTCTATAAAGCCCAAACTCATTTATTCCTTCCTACTGTGCTTCTGAACACAAGATGCTGGAGATGAGATGAAGATGGCAGAATAGAAGGACTGGAGCTCAACTGCTCTCCTAAAAACAACAAAATTTACAAACAAATACTGAGCAATCTTCAACCAAATGGACTAGAAACTTTCAAAAAGATAACCTACTCCAGAAGACCAAGAGGAGGCCACATCAAGAGGTGGCCATTTTGGGAAAATCTGGCTCCACCTATCAGTGCTGAGAAGCCCCAGGCCAAACAACAATCTGGGTGGGATCACAGCCCCGCCCATCAGTAAATAGGCTGCCTAAAGACCCCCCAGGCACATAGCCAGCCGCCTCTAATCTCACCCAGAGACAAAGCCCTAGGCACCAGAGGGATAGGAATCAGCTCTACCTACCAGTGAGCAGGCATCAGTCCCTCCCATCAGGAAGCCCACAGCAAGCCCCCATACCAACTTCAGCCACAAGGGTGGCAGACATCAGCAATAAGAAAGGCACATCCTCATGGATACTAGTTGGGTTCATTATCACTGAGCTGCAATGGGAAGAACTCCAGATTATGAGTGATTTTAATTTTCCTCTTTATATTTCACTGTACTTTCCAAATTTTTTTCTCTATTGGGTATGTTTACTTTACAATGAGAAAAAAATCAATAAAGTGACTTAAACTTCACTGGGAATGAGGACAGAGAGCAGACACCAGAAGCAGCAAGGAAAATCCACTATTGAAACATTGGTCAGCTAATCCTGAAATTGAGAAGATGAAACTGCTAGGCTGAAGTGCAGTTCAGAGGAAGCTGGGAAGGGAGGCAGCAAGCCATGCAGGACAGAATTCTGGCTCATTGGAGCCCAGGGAAGCTCAGCATTCCTTGGAAAAGGGGCCTGGAAAGACACTACTAACTTAATAATGGATCCCACCTACAAAAACTTGATCCAGGAATGACCTAGACCGTGGAGCTGACCAGAATCCAAAATGGGAAGGCCTCAAGGGAGGGTTCATGCACCTCCCTGGGCTGGATTTAGGAACTACATTTTGCACCTGTGTGTTCTTAACCCTTGTAATAGAGCTTCCCGGCCATTGTGATTTGTGCCGCAATCAAGACCTCTGATGCAAAGAAAAAAATAAAAAGACCTCTGATGCAAAAGTGTGAGAGCCTGAAATGAGAAAGAAAGCAGCAGTACAGAAAAGACAGTGCTCAACGCCAGCAAGGCGCAAGCAGGGAGGGCTGATGGGCCTCATCCAGTCACAGTCCCTTTATAAGGGAGGCAGAGTCGTGGGGTCAGAGCCGTGATGGATCAGGAGATGGAGCTGGGAATGCATTTGCAGGGGAGAGAAGGCTGTGGTTCCCTCTGGCATCACCTTCCCCAAAGGAGCAAGAGGTCTCTCAGTGATGAGATTCAAGCTCATTCCCACCATTGCTTCTGCCCTGGAAGCATTTTCAAACTCCAAGCAGACATTATACAAAGAAAACTTTATTTGTAAAAATACATTCCGGCTACACGGGATTCCATAGCCAGAAGATACAGCAGTTTGGGGGCTGGGAGTTGAGTTGGAGTGGTCAGTACTTGTAAGACAAAGCTATAATTTCATGTCAGAACTTCCTCTTCCACAACCCGCCATTGGTTGAGTCTTTAATGTCTCATAGAGCATCAGCAGTCAGTAAACATCCTTAATCAAATTCTAGCGATTCCTCTAGAATTTAGAGGTTTGTTTACCATACGAAAAACCTGCTCTAGTCAGGTTATAAATACAATCTGTGAGTTGTTTTTAAAAGTCTTATCTTTGAATACAAAAATAAATAAGTTAAATAGCAAAAATAAATAAATATATTAGCCAATAAATACATTCAACAGTAGAAAAGATATTATGAAAATCTTACAAAACTGTGCTCTGGAATAACAGTAGAAACACATGAAGACAATACACTAAGGAAACAAATGATAAATAAATAATATACATAACAAAGGGATGATGGTTAGGAGTCACGCCTCCATGGGTGCAAAGCCTGGGAGTCTTGGCCGAGATCACTTTCCTCCTAGACCGTCTCCTCCATCCATTGCAGGAGAATGTCTAGTTCCCCCAGAGCCTTCACCACTGCTGCCTGAGGCTGAAGCTGGAAGACACAAAGTGAAGTGATGAGCAGCTCATGAAGAGACAACATGGGCTCCAAGTTAATCCTCTCCTTTCCCTGGTAGATCTGTTGGGGCTTGTCAGCAGAGCTTTTTTTTTTTTCCAAAATGAAAAGCTTCCAGGACGTAATGGAACCTCAAGATCTCACAAGAGGAAGGAAAAATCATTGAGTCCATCACCCTAGTTTTACACCAGGAAACTGAGACCCCAGGGTGGGTACCAAAATTGGGACCACAATCCAAGCCTGTTGAATCAGGCGGGCTGTTTTTTAAAGCAAGATGTGTGTTTCTGTGTGTGTGTGTGCGTTCACATGCATGTGTGTGTGTGTGTGCCTACGTGCATCCTTCAGTTGAATAAATACGTATTGTGCTAGACATTTGGCTGGCTAGGGATTCAGAGATGAATAGCACCGCCATTGGCCACAGGGCATGTATAATCAATTGAGGGGGAAAAATAGAAATGGGGAATTAAAATGTAGTGTGGTGAATAGATGAGAGAATCCCTACAGGATGGCAAGAAGACACCTGACTCCAAGGGAGGCAGACAGTACCCTTCCTGGAGGTGATGCCTAGGCTGAGTATTAAAGGATGCGTAGGAATTAGTGAGTGAAGAAAGGACTCTGGCCTTCCTGGCAGATGTGCAAAGGCATTGAGGTGAGAAACATCATGGTGTGGGCCTGTGTGAAATTGTGAACCACTGTTTTGAGGGTATGGATAAGTGTGCGAATGTCGGAACACAATTGCCTCTTGTTTGTATAGCTGGAAGGTCCAGATGTGTCTGAAGTGACTTGATGGAAATCATGGCTATTCCTTCTTGATTCCCAGAGATCTTTCAGAGGTAATACTCTTCTAGAGCCTGAATGAGTATTCCTTGAGTAAAACCAGAGGGATGGGCCATGTGAGCTCAGAGAGCAATTAACCTGGGGGCTGTAGGATTTCTTTGAGTATGAGTGCCCATCCCACCCCTCTATAATCTCAGTTCTAAAAACATCCTCATCCCAATCAAGGCCAAAACTGCACATACCTCTTCGAAGTGACTCATTATCTGGCCGTATTTCTCCATTGCTTCCTCCCCACAAGAGCAAGTCATACGGGCATGCTGAAAAGAATACCAAAGAATGATAGATTATATTAAAGATGCTGATTTTCTGCCCTTGCCATAGGTTGGCATTCTATTCTTTCACCTACAAAAGTCCTTTCAGACCTTATTATTTGGGACTGTTGAACTAGTCATCAGCTGGAAGAGGAAGCCAGCTTTTTTGGTTCAAATATGGAGCTCATTTCTTCTTTCTAGAAACAGGCAGCACTGGAAGATATTTCTGATTACTATATCCCACCTGTCCTGCACCTCCGGCCCAATTCTAGTCTAATTCCCTCCAGAAAGCCCCCGTGGGAAGAGAGAACTGGATCCCTGGGTCCTATCTTGATATTCATTCCTGTGGTCTGCTGATGAGTTGCCTGGACATAGGATGCACTAGTACACCATAGGATAGCTTGCCTACAGAAGAAGCATAATTTCATGGATACCAGGTAATCATCAGCGACATCAAATAGCTCTTGAGACATTTTTCATGGAGTATTTATCCAAAAGTGAACATGGGAACTCTATCCAGTCTCTTGAGATAGACCACGATGAAAGATAATATAAGAAAGGCAATGTATATGTACATATATGTATGACCAAGTCACTTTCCTGTACAGAAATTGGCACAACACTGTGAATCAACAATATTTTAATAAAAATAAAATAAAATGTTGCCACCAAAGTGAATATAACTGAGTTCTTATTGCCTAGTTACATGGCTCAACACAGATTCTTAGAATTCTTGGACTCAGTTTTTCTATCCACTACGTGGAGCTAAGAACGCGCCTAATTGCTAAGTCCTTGAAGCTATGTGCTGAGATGGGTCATTTTACCCATGACCCTTACTCACACAGAGCCGGAGGTCCTTCTTGATGGTAAGAAAAGAGTTGGCGAGTCTGCTGATCTTCCGGAGGACATGGTGGTCAGGGGTCTGATAGTTTTTGAATACCCTATCCAGGTAGAGTCTCAGTATATGGCGAAGGAGGCAGCACTGATCTGCAGGCTACAAAGAAGACCAGATGTTGGGGGCAGAGGATGGGGCCAGGGACAGGGGTGATTGAGATGCCCCCCCTCCCAGACTCATATTTCCTCCCAGAACTCACATGGACCAAGCACTTACCTTTGTGTCTTGCAAAGACTGAGTCTTCTTCAAGATTCTGATGTCAATGATTTCATCTCTGGCTTGCTAAACAGAAGGCAAGACAAGAAATTACAGGTCAGTGACAGCTGCCAGAATCTTAGACGTCAAGGCTTTCCACCCCCTTCTGCCACGACCCAGTGGGCAGAGTCCGTCTCCAAAACCCTTTTAAATTAGGAACTACAGTTGTTTCCTGGGAATGCATTCCCCGCCTGCCTCCTCTGTAATCACACTGCTGGGCGACAGAGAAAAACAAGTAGAGAAAGGGAGAGTGCCTCCCTCACCTACCACACTGTCCCGTATCTCTGAAAATCCATTTCGAATTCCCTGCAGGTTTGCGGTGATCACACAGCTTCCCAAATGGAGTGTCTTCAGCCCGGCAGAAGGTGTCCAAAAGAGATAAAACACAGCAGAGAGAAGGCAGAGGGGAAGACCAGAGCGGTTCATCTTGTGCCAAAATTTGGAGACCACAAGAGCTAGGAATTCAAAGGAAAGAGCATGACTTAATGATTTCCCATTTTCAGGCCTTAAGAAACCAATCCAGTCACCAAGGAGTGCCTCCCCCCCAACCCCCCCATCCCCAGTGTCTCCTGGTGAAACCTAATAGCTTTATCTGGCTTCAGACTGTCTGGCCCATTCATCTAACTTACTATGAAACGCTGCTGAGCCTTCTGGAAGAGAAGCCTTCAAGTGCTTGTTCAGGGACCAAGTATGTGCTGGTGCTACAGCCCCTGGCTCCTTTATTCTGTCCCCATCCCAACCTCATCGTCATTGCCCAGCACGTAAAACCTGAAGCAGCAGGTACTTGCAGTGAGTAGAGAGAGGATGACATTTCGGGGAAAATGTTAAAACTTGTTTTGGGGAATTGACGTATACAGTCTTCCCTTCCAGAATGCCAATGCAGCTCCCGCTTCTGGTCCCCCTGGACTCTCAGGGGACTGGGGGAAAACACAACCTCATAGCAACTGTGGCTGAGCCATTTAGGGCAAATGTCTGGATTATCTGGCCATCCCCAGAGCAGAGGAGCTTAGCTGTATTTGGCATTTGTCTAAGATCAGATTGGTTATTTGGGGATAACAAATTTATTTCAGCCCCAGAGGCAAATAGAAAGTCACTGGTTTCATAACAATCCATCTGCCAGGGAAGGGCAAGTTCTCATGGGCAATCAGCCTGATTCCACCCAACTCTTCCCCACCCTCTTGAGGTGTCTGGACTCCACAGTGCCCTCTGCAGGAAGACTGTAGTCAAGCACACATAGGACTAATCCAAGAGTATGCACTTTCCTAGCCTAACTCAGATGAAAGATCACTTAAGTGATGCCGAAAGGAGGCGAAGAAAGGTAGGAGAGAACACATTTCTTCTTGGGGAGAGGCTGTAAAAGGGCACTTTACAGTATCCGCTGGGTTTTAAGATCAAATGATAATGAGCTGAGAGTAGGAAGGAGTGAAGTACTCAGGTACAAAATTTAAGGGGACAAAAATCAAGATAAATAATACTTCAATGTGGTGTCAAAATTAATGGAAAAAAATCCATGATGAATAAAATTTCAACAATTTGAATAAAGGCAGGATCTGACAATGCCAAGCTGAGCCGTCTCAGAACCCAAGACAAAAGGGAAAACGCGAGCTCCTGCCTACCTATCTACCTATCTATCATCAATCTCTCCATCTATATTTATATGTTTATCCACTCATCTGTATCTACCTATGTATCTTTATCTACATCTATGTCTTTAGGTAGCTTTAGTGGTTAATTTTTCCCAGAAGTCTATAATGAAAATATTAATGATGAGTTTTCTTCCCTTAAAACCCAGAAAGTAAAATTATAATCAGTTCTGTTTGAGACATAAATAACACATTTAAAATTAACAATAATATGAGTTGCAATACAGCTGCTTTTCCTTTTTTTAATGATTTTCAACTACTTTAAAGTCCTGGAAAAAGTAACATACATAAAATAATAAAAACATATATAGTAACACACATAAAATAATAAAAACACATAACACATAGAAAATAATAAAAACGTGTATTATTTTATTATACAAAATAATAAAAACATATTCTTTTATTATATAAAATAATAGAACATACTATTTTATTAAATAAAATAATAAAAACATATAACATACATAAAATAATAAAAACAATATATAAAGATAGATAGATAGGTAGGTAGATCGATCAATCAATCGATCGATACGTGGATCTTTCCCCTTTGTCTTAAGCTTCAGTATGGATTGGCACAGCATACATTAATAATCGTTACCGCTTACTGGTTTTTTCCTACATGCCAGGTAATAGGCTAGGTATACTTTACATTGGTGTCGACCTGGAATGCTGCCACATGTAGAAAGCCAAGCCCAAGAGTATCAGACCTCTGGGTTTGAGAATTAAGTCCAAACGCCTGCTCTACAAGTCCCCACCGATGTAGGTTATCCCAGTTTTCCCAGGACTTGGGGTGGGGGGGTGCGATCCAAGATGTAGGACTTTCACTTTTTAAACTAGAAAAGTCACGGGTAAATCTGCCTGAATTAGTCACTCTCCATCTATGTGATCTTGGACAAGCCTGCTCACCTCTCGGAGTTTTGTTTTCTTAGCCCCCAGATGGTGAGACTTAAACTTACCCCAGAAATTTGTTTTGACATGTAAATAAAATGATGCATGATTTATACACCAAGCACCCAGTAGAGTGATCGATTCATTTGAAATAGAGAATGATGTGAGTTGCCTTGAACATAGTGGGTGTATGGTAAATATATCTCACATTCAACAATTTATCATTTATTGAGTACCCCCCGTCTTGAATATCATGCTAGGTACTGGAGTACAAAAATAAACATGATAATTCCCCATCCTCCAGAATATCTTGTCCTAATGGAAAGGGATCCTTTAGACATGACCCTGAACACCCCTGAGTAAACGACTGGGAGAACTGGGCTGATCCCCAGAAGTGTGTGAACGGTGTAGCAGGTAGGGAGTTCTCTTACCTGAGTTCAGGAAGCACTGCTGCTTCTGGTCTTCTAGGAGTATCTCAAACAAGCAGGCTTCCCACTGTGTGTATATATATGTCCCATGAAGGAAGGAAGTCAGCTTCCACAGGTGAGGCTGAAACTCCCTTGGAATTTCTCTGGTGGCACTGCACTTCCTCTTAGCCTAAGGCAGTTTAATCGCAGGCTGGATTACCTCAACACCTTCCTCCTTTAAGAAGCATGTCTCTGGAGATTGCTGGTTATGGTTATTGGTTAAAGGATGCCTCTTTCTGGCTCTCTTCCAGAAGGAAGGGAAAAAAGGTCATGGGGACAGGAAAAAAATCACGGAATTACAAAACCAGAAGAGAATTCCAGGAGGTGACTTTGCCCCCTCCTCTAAATCCAGTTCACCTAAAACCAGCTTTCTCCCCAGCCCCAGACACCGTGGGCTCACCCCTGCTGTTTCTCCATTGCCTCTGCTATTCTCACCATTCCTTTCCAACAAGGGCTTCTCTACTTTCCCTCCATTTACCATTAAGAGTGCACCCCAATTCATTATTCCTGACCTACTCTGGTCCAAAGCCATCCCTCCCTTCTCTGACTTCCAGTAGCAGCTTTTTCTTTGACACACAAGGGAATCTAATGTTTTCATGCATCTTAGCCTTTTGTCTCTAATGGCACTGGAAGATTTTCATAGACAGGAACTAATCCATCAGGCAGGACCACACATCCAGACAAAACTAAATCAAGGCACCTGCAGTTAACCTCAGGCAATGCTTTGAAAACTATTAAGATGGGAGAGAGTATAATAAATTCCTTTGCAACTTTTTTTCCTCCTCAGTATCTCACACTCTGAAATCCTGTGCTTGAGTCGAGGGATCCCAGAGTTTGCAGGATGACTGGCATATTATTTCATCTTTCTGGATTTCAATGTACATATCAGTAAAATGAGAGCAATAGACTAGATAAGTAGAAGATCTTTTCCCATTCGGACTTTCAGTGTCATTAGGGTGCTTTGCTCTTCTACCTTTTGATCAGAACCCTCCTTTTAATGTCTTCCCAAAGTTCCTCGAGAAGGAAGACCATAACCTTTCATTGTAATGCGTGACACATGGTGAAAATATGTGTGAATATCGAATATAACTCTCTCTTGAGCTCGTGCCTGTTGTTCCATCATTCGTGCTAAGTAAACAATTTCTCAGCCATAACTGCGATTAAAGTAAAATTGAGAAACATGATCTGACAAGAATATTTGGAATCCCAAACTTTCAGAAAATATAAGCGCTTCCCTTCTGTTAACCAAGAACTCAGCGCTTTTGTTCTAAGTTACCCGTGATGATTAAGTAAACAATTATTCTCGCGCAACCCCAATTTTACTTTTTACTTTAATAACCAAGTCTTTCTGTTTCCTCTATCAAAATACTTTATTATTTTCAAATAGATCCCATTCCATATTCTGCACAGACACCAATGCAACTTACCTGCTATTTAAAAAAAAAAAAAACTTCTTTTGCCTCACCCTAAATTCTCTCTCTCTTCACCCCCATTTACCAAGGCAAATTTGATCCCCCACCTCTTTGAACCTCCTCTTTATATACCTTTTTTGTACTTTTCACAGTGAATTGCAATGTTTGGTTACCTATCTGTAACCCACAAGAGATCCTTGTTCAACTTTGTGGTCCCAACACGCAACACCTCCTAGTAGTTGCTCATTTAATACTTGGTGCCAGAGTTCCCACTGTGGTGCAGTGGGTTAAGACTCTGACTGCAGCATCTTGGGTCACTGTGAGGGTGTGGGTTCAATCCCTGGCTGGTGTAGTGGGTTAAAAGGGTCTGACATTGCCGCAGCTGCCATGTGGTCACAGCTGCAGTCTGGATTCTGTCCCCGGCCTAGGAACTTCCATATGCTGAGGGTTCACCATAAAATAAAAAAAACTAAAAAATTAAAATAAATTTAAAAAAACACCAAAACTTGGCACCTATTGAATGCACATGTTAATTTAAAAATTCCTTCTCTGTACATCCTAAAACCACAGGATCTCAGGCTTAGCTGAACCTAAACATGGAGACACAGACACCCACTGTGCACAGTGGGTTAAGTGATCCAGCTGGTTTCTGTGGCAGTGCTGGCTTGATCCCAGGCCTGGTGCAGTGGGTTAAGGATATGGGGTGGCTGCAGCTGTGACGTAGTTTGCCGCTGAGGCTTGGATTCAACCCCTGGCCTGGGAACTTCCATCTGCCTCAGGGGTAGCTGAAAAAGGGGGAAAAAAGGAAAGAAAAAAGAAACCCATCAGTAATGGCCAGATGGCCTAAAATTAGAGTGAAATAGGACGAAGGGGACATGCAAGTGAAAGATATGCTGTGAATGCTACTTCTGTGGAGGTCAGAAGTAGGACTGGTCATGTTAAGAAATTGGTACTTTATCCAAAAGCAAGGAGATATGAGGGCTTTCCGCAGGGAGCCATGTGATCAGAGAGGCACCCTAGAAAATCAACCCAAAGCAGGGAGGACCCGAGATGGGGAAGCCAGCCATTGCAATAGTCAGGGAGAGATTTAACTGTGACCTGAACTAGGAGCAGCAGCAGCAGCAGAGAGAGATGTAGTTGGACTTGAGAGAATTTAAACGCATTTTTTAAATATTCAGAGACTGATTAAATATGCAGGTTAAGGAGAGGAGGTATCAAAGACAGTCAAAATATTGCTAAATTGAACAGATGCAATTTCCAAAAGTGTAGGTCAAGACTGGTCTGGTAATGGCCTTGTCATATGGTTCAACCTAATAAGTATTATTACAATAATTATTAGAGAGTATCCTAAGCCTAATACATGGGCTTAAATATTCATTATAGTCATAATTATAATGAATTATACATTATAATCATAATATATAAAACATATATTGTGTATATACTAATACATGTATAATATGCGTATTCTCATGTGGGAGTTCCCGTCATGGTGCAGCGGAAATGAATCCATGAGGACGCAGGTTCGATTCCTGTCCTCGCTGAGTGGGTTAAGGATCCAGCATTGCCGTGAGCTGTGATGTATGTAGGTCGCAAATGCAGCTCGGATCCTGCATTGCTGTGGCTGTGGTGTCGGCTGGCAGCTCCAGCTCCAGATTCAACGCCTAGCCTGGGAGCCTCCATATGCTGCAGGTACAGCTCTAAAAAGACCAAAAAACAAACAAAAGAACAAAAAGAATTGTGTCTGTCTTATCTCCCACTATATTACAAATGCCTGGAATGAAGCCCAGTTCATAGTAACCTTTGAATAAGTATGTGTTGAATAAAAAATCTCATTGAGGCAGATCTCCTAACCCAATTTTCTGATGAAGAAACTTAGAGATTGAAGGGCTTTCCCAAGTTCCCCCAGCCAGTAAATGACAGAAGTTACTCAAAAAATAGCATCTCTTTCTACCACTGTTATGGATGTGAGGATACGAAGACCCAGGGAGTTAACACGAAGATCAAAGAGACCACAGCAGAATGGAGATGTCAGCCTAGGTCTCTTAATTTGGAATGTATTACTCTTTAGGTTAAATTGTGTGTCCTCTGGGACAAGAGAGCCCAGGAAAAATGGTATGAATGTGGCAGGGGACAGGATTCCCAGTTCTGCTTCTGGTCCTTTGTACAAGGGAGAGATTTGACAAGATGTTTAGTTAAGAGAGCAAAGCACCAGACTTCCTGGTGGTTCAGCAGGTTAAGGATCTGCCATTGTCACTGCTGTGGCTTGGGTTCAATCCCTGGCCCAGGAACTTCTGTATGCCACCATTGTGGCCAAAAAAAAAGGATTTCCCATTGTGGCATAGCAGATTAAGTACCCGGCACAGTCTCGGAGAGAGGGTTCAATCCCTGGCCTTGCTCGGTGAGTTAAGGATCCAGTATTGTTGCAGGCTGCAGCATCTGTTGCAGATACGGCTTGGATCTGGTGAAGCCGTGGCTGTGGCATAGACCATCAGCTGCAGCTCCAATTCAACCCCTAGCCTGGGAACTTCTGTATGCAGCAGGTGGGGCTGTTAAAAGAAAAAGGAAAAAAACAAAAACAAAGAAACAGACCACCCATCTCATTTGTCTGAGAACCTTCTAAAACTAACACACTGAACCCACAATAATACAATCTTTCTCACTCTAGCAATTTTCACCATCCCTCCCAGGATTCCTGAATCACTAGGATAATTTCATCCTATCGTAGCCAATACCCAGCTGCTTGAGGACCCAATGCACAGGCAAAGCACAGGATGGGTGTAGTTACAGAGTTTGTGAAGCAAACAAGGAACTGTTGCAACCATTCTGAAATCAGAAGGTTTTCAAACTTCCCAATATAATGAAATTCACTTTTTCTTAGAGCATTAATTTTAATCATATCTTTCTAAGAACATGTTGATTCAGTGCTGCAAATATTTGCCGGAAATCCTTGCAAATTATTGCCACACTATCTGTAACATGACCCTTCTCAAGTTGTCACGTAAGGCTAAATGTGACACGGGGTTTTATTGTGAGTCTCTGCCCATAGCAAGCTGGCCCCTGACAGCCGGTAAAATCCCAGATCCTCTAGAGAAGACAGTGGTCTGCAATGTGTGTATCTCATAATTTAATGTGTGGGCACCTCTTATGTCCTCTCGAATAGGACCTAGAAGGTTTGTGAGTCTTCTGGCTTAGGGAATTCTATCCCCTGGCAAAATTTTTTTTAATTTAATTATAGACTATCCCTCCCAGACTGTTAGAGCCGGAAAGGACTTCATGTACATCTGGTCCAATGCCCTCATTCTACAAATGGGGAGACTATGGTTTGGAGAGGTTAAGTAACTTTCCCAAGGTCACCCAGCTAATGGAAGACTCAGAAGTTAAAAATCAATCAAGTATTCTTCCATGACTTTTTTTTTTTTTGTCTTTTTGCATTTTCTAAGGCCGCTCCTGCAGCATACGGAGGTTCCCAGGCTAGGGGTCTAATCGGAGCTGTGGCGGCTGGCCTACGCCAGAGACACAGCAATGTAGGATCTGCGCCTTGTCTGCAACCTACCCCACAGCTCACGGCAACGCCAGATCCTTAACCCACTGAGCAAGACCAGGGATCAAACCCGCAGCCTCATGGTTCCTAGTCGGATTCATTAACCCTGAGCCACACCGGGATCTCCTCTTCCATGACATTTTTAGCTCATTATGAACTATTCTTCTGCAGTAAGTAGGGTCCCTGAAAAATGAGACTAAGAGGGAAGCTTTCTCAGCACAGAGGGTGTTGACCAGGGACCGCATGGGACTGAGAGCCAGGAGACCGACCCTGTTCTCATACCCACTTTCTCAGCACCAACTTTCAGGGTGACCTTGGATAAACCAAGACCCATCCTTACATTTTAGGCATTCACTGATTCATCAATAAAATGGAGGATAAAACTACTTTGCGGAGCTCCCTCTGTGGCTCAGTGGTTAACAAACCCAACTAGTATCCATGAGGATGCAGGTTCGATCCCTGGCCTTGCTCAGTGGGTTAAGGATCCAGCATTGCCACGAGCTGTGGTGTAGGTCACAGACGTGGCCTGGATCTGGCGTTGCTGTGGCTATGACGTAGGCCGCCAGCTGCAGCTCTAATTCAACCTGGGAACTTCCATATGCCATAAGAGTGAGCGGCCATAAAAAGGCAAAAAAAAAAACCAAAAACCACCCTACTTTGCCTGTCTGGCCCACTGTTTTGTCAGGAGGATTTTAAATATATATATATATATATAGTGATGCAAACCTCTAAGCATGAAAATATACTTTTATCACTCCTCGTGACTCCTTGTGTCTGAGGCATTCTTTCCATCAATATTTACTAAATGCCCACTATCTGTAAGACACTGTGCTGGACACTGGGAGGATTAGTGATGCCTCAGGAGGTCTCTGGCCCCAGGCCACTTATAACCTCATTGGAGGAATAAGGCGTGTGTTTGCAGAACCACAGAGAAAATCAGTACTACTGAGTGAGCAGAAGGTACCAGCTGAGGTGCCCAGAGGAGGGCCTGAGCTGCGCCTTGAAGGACAGGAGGAATTTAAATGGGCAAAGACTCTGGAGAAGGGAAGGTAGGAGGAGTGGGGCCCAGCAAAGAGCATTCAGGACAGAGATGACTGGGGCAACAAAACCCACAGGTATGAAGACAGGTCTGTGAACTGTCTTGGCAAGAGCTGGATTTCATGTAGAGGAGCAGCAGATCGAGTTGGAGAAAGGGCTGCGTCACCAAGGAGCACGAATGTCATGCCAAGAAACGTGATTTCAGACTGGTTGTCTAGAAGCCTGTGGACTGGCTCTAGCCTCACCTTCACCCCACCATGTGGCTTTGGGGAAACCCATTCCCTTCCCTGGGCCTCAGTTTCCTCCTCTGTGAATTGGGGGAAATAAATAATTTCTCAGGTCTCTTTCAGTTCGGCCTTTCGATGCTATAATTCCTTGTTTTTACCTTGAGGCAATAGGGAGCCACGTAAGGTCTTAGAGTGAGACCTTGATAATAGCTGTGCGCTAACCGGGAGATTTTCACGGGCAGTGCAGTGCTTGGCACACAGCCAGAGCTCACATGGAATGGATGGGGGATGATGCGGTTGTGGTGGAAAAATGGGGGTACATATCTTGAGCTCATCAAGCTAACTTTAAGAAATGCAGTTTCCATGCTGGGGGTCAGCATCACCTCAGGGCCTGTGTAGTTGAAAAGCTAAGCTGGGCAGAGGAGAGAGAGGCATTCCGTCTTATGAAATAAACTCGGCTTCTTAACCAAGCCATTTTTAGGCAGGAAACAATTTTCTAGAAACCAAGAAGAAAACCCAGCCACTCCTTTTCTCCCAAGGCAAGTCCTGAGTTGGCAGTTTAGGGTTTTCCCTGTCTGGGATGATGTCACAGTTGTTGGCATCTGGGCTTCCTGCCCAGGTGCATCATTTTGGAAGGAAACACGGAGCCATGAAGATTCCGCCGGAGGAAGGACCTCAGCTCACTGGGTAGGCAGGTGGTAGCCTTTCCCGTTCTCAGGTCGGCAGTGCTGGCAGCTTCACCTGCCTGCAGCCCCTGCTACCTCCCTGCAGGGTGGGGATGGGTGGAGCAGCTGACTCCACCAGAAGCAGTGCGTTTTCAGTTCCTAGTCCTCGAAGCTGACAAACCGAGTGATGTCATTTCCCTTTCCTGCTTTGTTTTCATCGTGTATGTATAACCAGCTCGACTTGCTGCCATCCTTTCTCTTGAGATTTCCTCTGACGTGCCTGGGTCCCCAGAGTTGGCTAACTCCTTCCACCCAACGGGAGCCACTGGGGGAGGGGAGGAAGCCTCTCCTGGACATCGCGTCTGGGAACAAAATCCGGAGGAGACCTGAATTAAGTTTCCTCACCTAGGAGAGTTGGGAGGTACTCAATTCTTTTCATTTTTGTATTTATATTATATTTTATTTTTTTAGGACCACACCTGTGGGATATGGAGGTTCCCAGGCTAGGGGTTGAATCGGAGCTGCAGTTGCTGGCCTACATCACAGTCACAGCAACATGGGATCCAAGCTGCGACTGCGACCTACACCACAGCTCACAGTAACACTGGATCCTTAACCCACTAAGCAAGCCAGGAATCAAACCCACATCCTCATGGATGTTAGTTGGATTTGTTACTGCTGAGTCACGATAGAAACTCCTCAATTTTTTTCTTTTTAATTCTGCAAACCAGTGTGGAGACGCCTATGTGCAAGCTCCGAGCTAGATGACCCAAGAATACTGGTGTAGAAATGGTCTCTTGGGCCCTCTCATGGGACCTCAGAGTGTGGTGAGGGGAACAGACGCTCTAACGCAGATGCTCTTAATCTGGCAAAAGGCCAATGGGAAAAAAAATCTATATCTTATCTTTTCACTAACTTAACCTAACCAAAACCTCATTTTTTTTATGACTAAGTTAGGAATCAAACATAGATCATAGTACTCTTAGTGGTGCCTGTGATTTCATCACTTATAGAAATCACAGGTATTTTGGAGTTTCCTTTGTGGCGCAACGGAAACAGATCCGACTAGGAACCCTGAGGTTGTGGGTTCAATCCCTGGCCTTGCTCAGTGGGTTAAGGATCCAGCATTGCGGTGAGCTGTGGCGTAGGTCGTAGACGCAGCTTGGATCTGGCGTTGCTGTGGCTGTGGCCGTGGCCGTGGCCGGCAGCCGTAGCTCCGATTAGACCCCTATCATGGGAACCTCCGTATGCCACAGGTGCAGCCCTAAAAAAGATAAATGACAAAAAAAAAAAAAAGAAATCACAGGTATTTTGTATCCCATTACAATTGTTTCAGACATCTCAACATATTTACAATCATCGCCACTTAGAAATGTCAGTAGTCTATAGGGCCACTGTTAGATCTTATTAATTGATGCATTAATAAAGAAGCACATTTACTATATAATACCCTTTGTCATTTTTTTTTTCTTTTTAGGGCTGCACCTGTGGTATATGGAAGTTCCTGGGCTAGGGGTCAAATCAGAGCTGCAGCTGCAGCCTACACCATACCCTCAGCAATGGGAGATCCAAGCCATGTCAGTAACCTACACCGGAGCTTGCAGCAACACCAGATCCTTGACCCACTGAACAAGGCCTGGGATCGAATCCACATCCTCATGAATACTAGTTGGGTTCTTAACCTACTGAGCCGCAAAGGGAACTCTGCACTGTCATTTCTGATGACTCTATTTTAATAAAATTGGCTTATTTTGTAACCCTGTATGTTTTATTTTATGCATTTAGAAACATTATCCTGAGTGTATAGGCTTTGCTTGTGTGTCAAAGGGGACCATGGCACACACACTGTTAAGAGCCTTTTCCCTAATGACAGGCACAAAAGCCCAGGGGCATGGCAACCGTACCTGCAGTCTGAGAAATGAGGCTCTTTACAGGGATGATGGGAGTGTTTGTTATCAGGACTTTCCTAGAACAATTCAGGGTCTGTGTTCATCACGGGCAGTGGGAGGACGGGGGTGTTGGGTTGACAAGGAGCACATCTGGGAAGGTTTCTTGGAGAAAGTTCAGTGAGAGCAAGGCTTTGAAGAACTAATGATTTTGTGAGTTTTGAGGATGGAGAGACTGTGGTGGGAGCAGAAGGAAACCAATAAAATTCCTGAGATGAGAGATTCCAGTGCCTGAGGGAGGGTGCCCAGTGGGTGCTGGATGGGGCAAGGAGCGGGTATTGAAGCGGGTTGAAAAGAGTCAAAATGCAATGAAGTGTGACTATCAATCTGAGGAAGTTGCACTCTCAGATCTTTCTTTTCAGAAAAATCAGTGACTATTGTTTAGTAAGCTCTTCAGGGTCTAGATAACATCACACACATCCAAGGAGCTCAACAGAATTGGTTATTGATGTGTTCCTCTAACTAAATTCAAAGCACTTTTTCATGTGTTGGTTCCCTGCAGAGACTGAGCTCTCTGATACCAAACTCTCACACAAGACATCACATGGGCATAGTCCCATTGCCACCGCCGCAGGAGTGACCACAGAAGAATGTTCTCTGCTCTCTGCCTCAGAGGTATCTCATCTAGAGCTCACTTGCTCTTCTTGGGCTAGATGTGGGGGGATGTTTTAGAGGTGTTGCGGAGGTGAGGAAGAGGAGGTGTAGTTGGTACTTGTTGGTTGCTGGACCACATCATTGCTCCCAAGTGATCTGGGGTCCTGGTTAGCACAATATCCAGGAGTGGCTGGTATCCTCAGGAGTGGCAAGGGAGGCACTTACATTCAGGCTTCAGGATAGAGAGTTAAGGACTATAAAACAACATTCAGGCAAAAGAGAAACCAAGCCAAGGAGACCAGACAGAGGGGAAAACTGACTCCTAGCTGTGGCTAGAGATAGGGACTCTGAGCAAGGAATAGATGCTCTTAGTGGAGAATAAGAGGAAGCTGGAGCAATTCTTTCTTTTTTTTTTATTTGAGACTTGTTTATTTGTTTTTTGGTTTTTGGTTTTTGTCTGTTTAAACTCTTTTTTTTTAATTTTTATTTCCCCAATACATTATCTTTTGCCTAGACAGCTGGAGTTTCCTTTGTAGCATGTACTCATTCATTAGCTCAACTCATTCCTTCATTCAGTCAAAGACTATTTACTGAGTGTAGCCATTCACAGAGTCAGTTTTCCTGAGAAGCTCAGTCTGGAGAGGGGATGGATGCCAAGCTATCTCTGACTTGTCATAAACTGGAAAACCAAAGTCCCTGTCGTGGCTCAGTGGTTAACAAATCTGACTAGGAACGAGCAGGTTCAATCCCTGGCCTTGCTCAGTGGGTTAAGGATCCGGCGTTCCCGTGAGCTGTGGTGTAGGTTGCAGACACGGCTCAGATCTGGCATTGCTGTGGCTCTGGCGTAGGCCGATGGCTGCAGCTCCGATTTGACCCTTAGCTGGAACCTCCCTTAAAAAAAATTGCCCCCAAGAAAAAGAAAGAAAGAAAGAAAGAAGAAAGAAGAAGAAAGAAAGAAGAAAGAAAGAAAGAAGAAAGAAGAAAGAAAGAAAGAAAGAAAGAAAGAAAGAAGAAGGAAGGAAGAAGAAGGAAGGAAGGAAGGAAGGAAGGAAGGAAGTAGAAGGAAGGAAGGATTGGAATGAAAGAAAGTGAAAAAGGAAGGACAGGAATTCGAATAGATACCCGTTGTACTTCATTCCTTTCCTTCCGGCCTTCCTTCCTCCTTCCTCCTTCCTTCCCGGAGAACAGAGAAAACTGGTCTTGGAGTTCCTGCCGTGGCACAACAGGATCAGCAGCATCCTGGGTGCTCCAGGACATAGGTTTGATCCTCAGCCCAGCCCAGCAGGTTAATGATCTGGCATTGCTGCAGCTACGGCTTAGGTCTCAACTACAGCTCCGATTTGATTCTTGGCCCAGGGGTAGCAAAAATAGTAAAAGAAAAAAGAAAACTGAGTCTTCTTAGAGTATCTAGGATAGTGACCAGAGAGAGGCATCCACACCAAAGGCATGTTGTGTTAAAATTATCTCCTTGGACTTCCTGTCGTGGCACAGCGGAAATGAATCCAACCAGGAACTATGAGGCTGCAGGTTCAATCCCTGGCCTCACTAAGTGGGTTAAGGCTCCAGTATTGCTGTAAGCTGTGGTGTAGGTCACAGACGCAGCTCGGATCCTGCATGGCTGTGGCTGTTGGCGTACACCGGCAGCTGTAGCTCCAATTTGACCCCTGGCCTGGGAACTTCCATATGCCACAGGAGTAGCCATCTACCAAAAAAAAAAAAAAAAAAAAAGAAAGAAATAGGATTTCCTGTCATGGCTCAGCAGAAATTAATCTGACTAGCATCCATGAGGACGCAGGTTCAATTCCAGCCCTTGCTCAGAGGGTTAAGGATCCGGCATTGCCGTAAGCTATGGTATAGTTCACAGACATGTCTCAGATCTGGTGTTTCTGTGGCTGTGGTGTAGGCCAGCAGCTACAGCTCCAATTCAGCCCCTGGCCTAGGACCCTCCATATGCCGTGGGTGTGGCCCTATAAAGACCAAAAAATTAATTAATTAATTAAAATTTTAAAACTTTTTAAAATTAGAGGGAGTTCCTATTGTGGCTCAGCGGTAAAGAACCCAACTAATATTTATGAGAATGCAGGTTCGATCTCTGGCCTTGCTCAATGGGGGTTAAGGATCCATGAGCTGTGGCGTAGGTCACAGACACGGCTCGGATCGAGCGTAGCTGTGGCTGTGGCACAGGCCGGCCGCTGCAGCTCCAATTCAACCCCTGGCCTGGAAACCTCCACATGCCACAAGAGTGGCCATTAAAAAAAAAAAAAAGCAAAAAAAAAATTAGAAAAGTTGAGATTCAGGAAATAGTAACAGCTACCGTTTTAATGGGCACCTACTATACAGCTCTTACACAGCTACTGTAAATAGTATCTTAAATCCTTGTAACAGTCCAAGAGGCAGCTATTGCCTTCATTCGTGTACATAAGGATGGACACAGAAGCTCAAGTTAAGTTAACTGCCCAAGATCGCACAGTAAGTGGCAAAACCAGGATTTCACACAAAGCCTATCCTCTTATCCATTTGGCCAAACTGTTGGGCAAGTTTCCAGCTGATTCCAGAAGACAGCTGCCCTGAGCATGTGTGGCTGTCAGCGATCTACTCTGGAAGACTGAAGGAGGATAGCTTGTCCTCCAGGAGGAACCCAGGTTCAGCCGGGCCAGGAACACTGTGTGACATGTTCAGAAGGCAGCCTCTGCGTCTTTGCTCTGTGTTGGTGCATAAATTTTTGTGTAACCTCACACGTAAGTCTTGTTGCTGGTAAGTCCAGGCCCCTTTTCGTGCATGTGGGTGGAAAGATATGTGTTGCTGGCACCCCGTGTAGCAACCTGGGCCTTGGAATTGATAGCTTGGCCCCAACAAAGCGAACTCCCCCAGCAGCAAGTGGAGAGAGCACTGAAGCCAGGAAGACCAGACTTGTGTTCAGTTTTTGGACCTGCCAGCCCTCGGCCCTGCGACCTTGGGCAAGTCCTTCCACCTTCCTGGGCCTCAGATCCCTCTGCTGATCACATGAGATGAGTCTTATGACCGCCTGGGCTCCTCTGGGCCTTGAGTGAGGTCACATACATTAAGTGCCCATGTGGTCCTGCCATAAGCAATGGGTTCCCTCCCCTTGCACCTGAGCAACAGAAAGTGAGCCTTAGATGTCTCAAGGGTGCATCCTGGGAGCTAATCCAGGACTCAGAAGGGATGGTTTAGGAGAGAATTTTATAGGTTTCTCAGCAGGTATTTATGAAGCACCAGTTCTGTGAAAACAAACACAAAAAATAACAACCCCCCTGCCCAACCAAAAGTGCAACTCTGCGCCAGGCCCCCATGGGTATGCAAGCACCGGGACACATTCTTCAAGTCTAGAAGGAGAGAAAGGACAGGTAGAGGGGTGAAATGGTCAAAATGACGTAAGCAAGCAGCAGATAAAGGAGAGAGAGAGAGAACGCTTCCCATTCAATCGTTCTTCCTCCCCCTCCGTCTCCTGCTCTGTCTTTTTTCCTCCTTCTCCTCTTCCACTACGATTTCTACAGCCAATGATGTAACAGGCTTTCTTTTTTGCAGATACAGCTCCTTCTCCCAGTAAAGCGCCTTCTCGGCTGACGTCCACCATGCGTGCAAGGGGTTCAAGCCACGTTCCACTGTGATCGACGGCCTGGCCTTTGGGGCAGGACACCCTGCGTTGGGTATTGTTAAAAGTTAAACTGAGGCATATTAAAATGTTTATTTACCATGAGCAAAAATCTATTGAAATCAGCAATGCCAAACTGGAAGTGGTTAGGAGCTCTCTGAGGTCAGGAGCCAGCAAAGACAGTACAGAGAGAAGACGTAGAAGAAGCAGATAAAGGAAGTTATTTGATTGACTACGGCTGAAAGCCTAGTTGGCTGTTCGTGACTGGTCCTTAGCATTTTGATTCATAACCCTGAAGCATTTACAGGCTTAGAATTTTGTTTGCTTACCCAGGCTGCCAGGGTATTAGAGCCACCTCTGACTAACAGTCTTCTTGTTAAATTCATCTAATTAATCACCAGTTTCACAACTAATTGCATGACCCTGTATGTGTTACTGAAGCTTGCTAAGCTTCAGACCTCTTCATCTGTGTAATTGGGTTGTTAATAATCTTTTACCATAGAGAATTGTCATGAGGAGTAAAGGAGAAAGAGAAAGTAGTTTACACCTCAGTGCCTGGAGCATACAAAGTGCTCAACACCTGTACACAATTTTTTGGGTTTTTTTGTTGTTGTTGTTGTTTGTTTGTTTGGTCTTTTGCTCTTTTTAGGGCTATACCCACAGCATATGGAGGTTCCCAGGCTAGGGGTCTAATCAGAGCTGTAGCTGCCAGCCTAGCCCACAGCCACAGTAATACCACATCCAAGCCACATCTGCAAACTTCACCACAGCTCACAGCAACGCCGGATCCTTAACCCGCTGAGTGAGGCCAGGGATCGAACCCGAAACCTCTTGGTTCCTAGTTGGGTTTGTTCCCGCTGCGCCACAATGGGAACCCCCCCTGGAGGTTTTTTTAAAATTCTCTCTCAGCTTATGTGTATGTGTATAAGCATGCAAAGCACAAAGGCCCTAAGGTAAGGACATGGCTGGTAGGTTTGAGACACAGGAAGTAAGCCAGTGTGGCGGGTCTTACTGAGCCTAGGAGAGAAGTAGGGGACCAGGTAAGAGGAGATGGAGCTGTGGGGGCAGTGTTTGTGTGACCTGAGGGCTTCTTACATCATCCTAATGCTCTGGCTTTTAAACGATCATGTGTAAGAGTTCTCTGGTGGCCTAGGTGTTGTCATGACTGTGGTTCAGGTCACTGCTGTGGCTTAGGTTCAATCCAGGGCCCAGGAACTTCCACATGCTGCAGGGTGGCCAAAAATAATAAATAAATAAATAAATAATCATATACCGTAAGTAGCATAAGCATCAGTGTCCACATTACAGACACCTAAGAGTGAAAGAAATTTAATGACCTGCATCTTCATGGCAAAAGAAGCCTTGGAACCAGACTGTGGCTCCTGATGTGGCACTCTCCACCTGACACCTGTAGCTCCCTCCTCTGCTGGGGCTACAGGGGTCTTCACCTCACGTGAAGCTCACAGCCACACTTGGAGACTGGTGATATCTCCATCTTACAGAAGAGGACTTTGAGACTTAGAGACATTAAGTAATTTGCTCAAAGTTACAGAGGACTGGAACCAGGTCTAACTTCAGAGGTCCTGCTTTGTCCGCTAAAAGCATGTTCCGTGAGATCTCTTTCTCAAGCAGGAATAAAGATTGCTTCAGCCAGCCAGTTACAGCAGAGATAGTGACTCAAGATCGTACATGTAAAGCATTTATTTCATGGGTACTTTTTTTTTTTCTTGTTAGGGCCATACCCATGTCATATGGACATTCCCAGGCTAGGGATAGAATCAGAGCTGCAGCTGCCAGCCTACGCCATAGCCACAGCCACACCAGATCCAAGCCGTGTCTGTGACCGTCATCACAACTCATGGCAACATTGGATTTTTTTTTTTTTTCCCACTGTACAGCAAGGGGGTCAGGTTATCCTTACATGTATACATTACAATTACATTTTTCCCCCACCCTTTCTTCTGTTGCAACATGAGTATCTAGACAAAGTTCTCAATGCTATTCAGCAGGATCTCCTTGTAAATCTATTCTAAGTTGTGTCTGATAAGCCCAAGCTCCCGATCCCTCTCACTCCCTCCCCCTCCCATCAGGCAGCCACAAGTCTCTTCTCCAAGTCCATGATTTTCTTTTCTAAGGAGATGTTCATTTGTGCTGGATATTAGATTCCAGTTATAAGTGATATCATATGGTATTTGTCTTTGTCTTTCTGGCTCATTTCACTCAGTATGAGATTCTCTAGCTCCATCCATGTTGCTGCAAATGGCATGATGTCATTCTTTTTTATGGCTGAGTAGGATTCCATTGTGTATATATACCACATCTTCCGAATCCAATCCTCTGTCGATGGACATTTGGGTTGTTTCCATGTCCTGGCTATTGTGAATAGTGCTGCAATGGACATGCAGGTGCACGTGCCTCTTTTAAGTAGAGTTTTGTCCGGATATGCCCAAGAGTGGGATTGCGGGGTCATATGGAAGTTCTATATATAGATTTCTAAGGTATCTCCAAACTGTTCTCCATAGTGGCTGTACCAGTTGACATTCCCACCAACAGTGCAGGAGGGTTCCCTTTTCTCCACACCCCCTCCAGCACTTGTTATTTGTGGACTTATTAATGATGGCCATTCTGACTGGTGTGAGGTGATATCTCATGGTAGTTTTGATTTGCATTTCTCTTATAATCAGCGATGTTGAGCATTTTTTCATGTGTTTGTTGGCCATCTGTATATCTTCTTTGGAGAAATGTCTATTCAGGTCTTTTGCCCATTTTTCCATTGCTTGATTGGCTTTTTTGCTGTTGGGTTGTATAAGCTGTTTATATATTCTAGAGATTAAGCCCTTGTCGGTTGCATCATTTGAAACTATTTTCTCCCATTCTGTAAGTTGTCTTTTTGTTTTCTTTTGGGTTTCCTTTGCTGTGCAAAAGCTTTTCAGTTTGATGAGGTCCCATGGGTTTATTTTTGCTCTAATTTCTATTGCTTTGGGAGACTGACCTGAGAAAATATTCATGATGTTGATGTCAGAGAGTGTTTTGCCTATGTTTTCTTCTAGGAGTTTGATGGTGTCCTGTCGTATATTTAAGTCTTTCAGCCATTTTGAGTTTATTTTTGTGCATGATGTGAGGGTGCAACACTGGATTTTTAATCCACTGAGTGAGGCCAGGGATTGAACCCCAGTCCTCAGGGATACTAGTCCGGTTCATTACCGCTGAGCCATGACAGGAATTCCCAAGCACTTATTTCAGCATCTGCCATATGGCAGAGGCTCAATTAGAATCAGCTGTTATTGTCATTAACTATGTGAGACATGCCCACCTAGAAGTTGGGGCCCATTTTGGCCAGAACGCTGCAACCCAGGATTCCTCTTGCCTTGGGCTGCACTCATTCACTTTGTCACCATGACAACCATCCCTTTGTCAGAAACACCCTCTCATCAACCTAAATGCCCATCAACAAATGAATGGATTAAGAAGATGTGGTACATAAATACAATGGAATACTACTCAGACATAAAAAAAGAACGAAATAATGCCATTTGCCACCACATGGATGCAACTGGAGATTCTCAACTAAGTGAAGCAAGGCAGAAAGAGAAAAACAAATACCATCTGGTATCACTTATAAGTGGAATCTAAAATATGACACAAATAATCCTACCTACAAAACAGAAACAGACTCACGGACATGGAGAACAGACTTGTGGTTGCCAAGGGGAATAGGGGAAGAAGAGGGATGGACAAGGAGTTTGCAGTTAGTACATGCACACAACTGTGTTTAGAATGGATAAGCAATGAGATCCTACCATATAGCACAGGGAATTATAACCAGTCTCTTGGGATAGACCATGATGGAAGATAGTATGAGAAAAAGAATGTATATATGTGTGTGACTGGGTCACTATGCTGTGCAGCAGAAATTGACACAACAGTGTAATCAATTATACTCTCATTGCTTATCCATTTTAAATGTAATTGTTTACATCTACTAACCCCAAACTCCTTGTCCATCCCATTCCCTCCCCCTTCCCCTTGGCAACCACAAGTCTGTTCTCCATTTCTGTGAGTCTGTTTCTGTTTTATAGATACATTCATTTGTGTCCTAATTTAGATTCCACATATAAGTGATATCATATGGTATTTGTCTTTCTCTTTCTGACTTATTTCACTTAGAATGAGAATCTCTAGTTGTGTCCATGTTGCTGCAAATGGCATCATTTCATTCTTTTTATGGCTGAGTGATATTCCTTTGTATTTATGTATCACTTCTTCTTAATCCATTCATCTGTTGATGGGCATTTAGGTAGATTCCCTGGCTTGACTATTGTGAATAGTGCTGCAATGAACATAAGGGTGCATGTGTCTTTTTAAATTATAGTTTTTGCCCCATTCTTTTTGTTTCGTTTTGTTTTCTTTTACAACTGCACCTGAGGCATATGGAAGTTCCCAGGCTAGGGGCTGAATTGAAACTGCAGCTACCAGCCAATGCCACAGCCATGGCAAGCCACATCTCCAACCTACACCACAGCTTACAGCAATGCCAGATCCTCACCCCACTGGACGAGGCCAGGGATCAAACCCATATCCTCACTGAGACAATGTCAGATCCTTAACCTGCTGAGCCACAATGGGAATTCCCCCATTCATTTTTTTTCTTTCTCTTTTTTTTTTTTTTATGGCCTCACCTGAGGCTTATGGAAGTTCCTGGGCTAGGGGCTGAATCAGAGCTGCAACTGCCAGCCACAGACAGCATCGCAGGATCCTTTAACCCACTGAGCAACGGCAGGGATCAAACCCGAATGCTCAAACTAGTCAGGTTCGTTACCACTGAGCCATAAGGGGAAGTCCACTGCCACCCCTTTCATTTCTGATAGTCGCTGCTCATAAATCCCTGACTGGCCCTCCCTGAAGCAGAAGACACTTCCACTATCGGTAAAGAAACAGAGTTTATTCAGAAAAATCAGTCAGTACAATATGCACTACCGCATATCGCTTAGCTCACATCACAGACATGGGATAAACAACATCTCAATAAATTAGAGGGAAGCCCACCTTTCCCTCCAGGATGGCCCACAGGAGTTTTCAACAGACTATGTCATCATCAATATGACAATTGGCTAGCTGGCTACTTCCAAGTGGGATCAGAGAGCCCAGACCCAGCCAGTGGGACTTGCAGCTATAGGGTGAAATGGGCTCAAACCTAGAGTTTCCCCTACAAGACCTCAGCCCTAGAGAAGGGTATTCCAAATGGGGCAGCAGGAAGGTTTCCTCAAAAATACCCTCATTTACATAAAAACAGAACCTCCCCCTTCTCCATCCCCCTTCAAAGGTGGCTGTCTCCCATGGGCAACTTCTCAGGGGCTGTTCCTCTCCAATAATTAGGTTCCTTGTCCTGAGGCATCTGAAGTTCCTTGATGGTTCTTGTCAATCCAGGCTAGAAAGATGTCAAGCTCTCCCAGAGATTTAATGGCAGCAGATCGGACCTCCAGCTGCAACCAGAGAAATCATCCTAAGAAGCTGCCTTCGCAGAATGTGTAACAGTTTTCAAATCTCTTTCCTCCCGTTGGGATCGCCGCAAGGTTTACTTTTTATTCAACCCTTATATTTGCAGACCGTACAGACAGACTGCACATTATTTCCCTAATGGGTAACTTCAATTTCTTTCCACAAAGAAGCAGTTAAATTATGTCAGCTGCTTATAAACAAAATAAAAAATTCTTTGCCCTGTTTTTTTTTTTTCCTATATTTCGCAGGGGGTGGGGGTGGGGTGGGATGAGGGGAAACTTGCTTTAGTGGCCATTCTTCTGCTTACTTTCCTGCTCACATCAGCTTGCTTTATTTACACTTCTGCTCTCCTAAGAAGCCACAACCCCAGAGGTGCCCAGCAGTGGGTAGGGAGAATATGGTATCTCCGTTGGACATAGTAAAGCACCAAAGCACCTAAGGATGTGCTCTACGCGACATCACAGAGTTGATTGGCAGCAGAGCTGAACTGGAAGCCGAGCCTCCTGATTTATTCAGCTCTTCCTCAGCAGAGTAGAAGGCGATGGTAAGATGCAAATTATGTCCCATGGAGCCAGATGGCATGGGACTGAGTCCTGCCTCCGCCACTTAGCTGCGATATGAACTTAGTTAAGTTGCTTAACCTGTTTGTGCTGGGTTTCCAATTTATCAAATGCAAATGATGGCTCATAGCCTTGTGGTGAGCCATAAGGATGTTGACACTTTAACGTGCTTGGAACAATACCTGGCTCATAGGAAGGACAACAGGACTTTCCACCATTGTTATATTATCCTATGGAGCCTTTTCCAAAGAGGCAGAGTTCTGAACAGACTCCCCCAGCCCATTGCTAGTCAAAGGCATTGGCATCATTGGGGAGGGTGGGTGAAACACAGAATCTCAGACCTCATGCCAGACCTACCGGCCAGAATCTGCATTTGAACAAAATCTCTAAATAATGCATGGAAGAAACACTGCCTCTGTCTCTACCTCGACATGAGATGTGCCTTCGACATCCACACCTGCATGAGAAGCACTGTCTTCATCACCACACGGGACGCTGACAGCACTTACTGGCCACAGTGATACCTAACAGGTAGCATGTTTCATACATAACAGCTTACAGTTCTCTGGGGCTCTTTGTTTCCTCTCTGTCACCCCCGTCTTAAATTGTATGTGCTTTCCCTCAAAACTGAACATGGGTCTGGGAGTTCCCTCTGTGGCTCAGTGGTAATGAACCTGACTAGTAACCATGAGGACAAGGATTCAATCCTTGGCCTCACTCAGTGGGTTAAGGATCTGGCATTGCCATGAGCTGTGGTAGCAGATGTGGCTCAGATCTGGCGTTGCTGTGGCTGTGGCATAGGCTGGCTACAGCTCCAATTCGACTCCTAGGCTGGGAACCTCCATGTTCCATGAGTGCAGCCCTAAAAAGCAAACAAAACAAAACAAAAACAACATAGGTCTGATATATGAAGCACAAGAAAATGATGGAGGGATGATGGATAAGGCGAGCCCAGGAAATGGGCAAATGAGTTAAGATCAAAATACTCTTTGCAAACACAGACCTAGGAAGGCTTGCAATAAATACTGTTGCATAAGCGAATGAATTTGAGTGGAGAGGATGCTGAACAGTTGGCACACACTCCATCCTTCCCATTTCCACCTTCCCCACCCTCTTCCCTGCTCTTACCTGGTCATAGTTGTCATGGATGATTCTGGTGGCATTGGTTGCTTCCTGCCTACAGTGGCATAGCCTCTGCTCATGCTGTGATCAAGTAGAGACAGCAACCATCAGAGGACTTTTCCACCCCAGCTCACTCTTACCCTCACCTCCCGCTAGGGGAGTGATAGTTCTTTCTTCCTCCCAAGGTGGGAGTCAGGTGAGTAAACCCAGCTTGGGGCAGCAGGGGGTAGTAGGGTCTATTTGCAGAGTCATCCTGCATTTGACCAGGGCTGGAAAGGCCTGGTGAGTAGCCGACAAGTCTGTCTTCTCAGCACCCTGTGAACCCAGCAGCACCCCATAAGGTAGCCACTGGGTGAATATCTGTTGGACTAGTTAATTAAATAAATGATTAAATGAATTTTTTTTCGGTCTTTTTGTCCACACCTGAGGCATATAGAGGTTCCCGGGCTACGAGTCTAGTCGGAGCTGTAGCCACCAGCCTACACCACAGCCCCAGCAATGCCGGATCCTTAACCCACTGAGCAAGGCCAGGGATCAAACCGGAGTCCTCATGGATGCTAGTTGAGTTCACTAACCGCTGAGCCACCATGGGAACTCCGTGATTAAATAAATCTTGACGTGAAGGAGACAGGGGTCATGACCTCTCCTAACAATTTTAGAAGGCAAACACAGCGAGGTGAAGTAGCTTGCCACAAAGTCCCAAAGGAAATCATTGGCAGAGATGGGGCCAGAACCCAGGTTTTTCTCCTGGTCTACGTTTTTGTGGGTTTGTCTGGGTTTGGTTTTATTTCTGAGGTTTGTGGTCAATAGCTCCCAAAGAATTTATAGGTGACCCCCAGGCTAGGCTATAACAGGAAACCACTCACAGCTTAGCCCATATGGAAACCTAAAGGGCCAGAAACAAGGAAACAAGGGCTATGCCCATGAGAAGCCTACAATCCTCAGCATGCCTCTCTCCCAGGCCAGGGCCGGGATCACCTGAGAGATACTTGGATGTAAAAAGCCAGTCACCCCAGGATGATGATCCGTGAGGAAGCTGGGGCTGTGAGGTGTCAGCAGAAGGAAGCCCTGGGCCCGGGGGGACCACTGGAGGAGGTTCTCAGATGGTTCTCCCCACGGACAGCAGGGCAGGGAATTTCCCTGGAGTCCAGGAACCATTTCAGCAAGCCAGCTGGGGCCAGCACGTCCCAGGCTCTCCCTGGGGCAAGACGGGAAACAGATGCCGGTGACTCACACATTGTTGTAGAGTCTTCTGCATGTAGAGGAAAGAGTTGGCAATGCTGCTGATTTTTCTCAAGATTTGGGGGTCCAGCTCCTGGTGGTCCTTGAACACCCTGTCCACGTAAAACGCCAGGAGGTTCTTGGTCATGCAGCACGCATCTAAGGGCTACAGATACAAATGAGAGAAAGCCCCAGAGGCCTCTTCTCTTAATGTCTCAGAGACCAAAGCTGCCTGTTTGGGTAGCGGCAACAGGGAGTGACAGAACCGAAAGTCATTTTGTTAAAATGCATGTTGGTCTCAGAGTAGCCGTCTCACCACACCAAAGCTCCTTATGACAAAGACACCGAGGAGAGACTGCAAGTCCTACCCTCTTTTTATGTGGCCAGGAGATCCATTAGCAAAGGATGGTACCCAGTCAACGGCCAGGATTCTCTCTACAGTATCTCCAACACATCATCACTAACTTCTGCTTAAATGCTTCTGGGAATCAGACACCTCCCTTCAGAAAGGACGAATGCCTGAGCAGCTTGCTTGCTTGCTTGCTTGCTTGCTTGCTTGCTTGCTTTCTCTCTCTCTCTCTCTTTCTTTCTCTCTCTTTCTCTCTCTCTCTCTCTCTCTCTCTTTCTTTCTTTCTTTCTTTCTTTCTTGGCATATGGAGGTTCCCAGGCTAGGGGTTGAATTGAAGCTACAGCCACTGGCCTATGCCACAGCCACGCAGGATCTGAGCCATGTCTGTGACCTACACCACAGCACACAGTAATGCTGGATCCTTAACCCACTGAGCGAGGCCAGGGATCGAACCCACATCCTCATGTATCCTAGTTAGGTTCATTAACCACTGAACCACAAAGGGAACTCCCTGAGCAGCTTTCTTTTTTCTTTCTTTCTTTTTTTTTTTTTTTTTGTCTTTTTAGAGCCATACCTGTGGCATATGGGGTCTAATCGGAGCTACGGCTGCCAGCCACAGCCACAGCCACAGCCACAGCCACAGCCACAGCCATACTAGATCCAAGCCGAGTCTGTGAACTACACCACAGCGCACGGCAACGCCGGATCCTTAACCCACTGAGCGTGGCCAGGGATCGAACCCACAACCTCATGGTTCCTAGTGGAATTCGTTTCCACTGCGCCACGACAGGAACTCCCCCTGAGCGCCTTTCTTGGAAAGGACTTCCTTATGTTGTGCTGAAGTCTGCCTCTCTGGATCATCCCCTCACCATCAACAAGTGTTTACTCAATGGCCAGGGATGTCAGGGTTGTGCTGAGCACATCTTCCTTCAATGTAATGGCATTGTGTTTGTCCCGGCCGCCCTGCTCAGTTCTCCTCCAGCCTGTCCTTTTTAAACTTTTGGGATCTTTTGGGTGGTACTGAGATGTGCACGAATGGAAACGGACAGCTATAGAATTGCAGGAAAGCTGGGCACATCCTCTGTGCGCATGGTGCAGCACTCGCGAAGGGAAAGATTCTGACTTCCCCTGGCATAGCTCAGAGCAGCTGGCCAGGCTTAATTTCCTTCTCACAGTTTGCACCCCGCCCCGAGAGCTGGTGCAGAAGATTTATAGCTCAGTCTGAGAAAGGGGGAAGGGGGTCAACAGCCAGTGGTGCATCTGTCTTCATTAGCATTAAAGCACCAAAGCCTCCTTGGCCGGACAGGCAGATTTTCCTAGATGAAAACACTGCTTGCTGCATGAAAACCCTCCTCTTTCTCTGCTCCTGATAAATTCTTTAACCAAAGGGGCAAAAGTTGAAGTCTGTTTTAGCAGAGGGGGAATGAGGGAGGAAATCTGATAAAGACCAGTATCCTCATTGACCCCTTCCCACATCAGCTATTTCTAGACCTTGAGAGGTTAAAGAATTAGAGACAGAGGCATGAGACTTGCGGGTCTATTCCTGGCTCCATCACTAAAATTGTTACTCTTTCCCCCTAGATGTCAATTTGGTCATTTAAAAATGATGGTTTGGGTAGTTCCCGTGGTGGCACAGCAGAAATGAATCTGACTAGGAACCATGAGGTTGTGGGTTCGATCCCTGGCCCGCTCAGTGGGTTAAGGATCCAGCATTGCCGTGAGCTATGATGTAGGTCACAGACTCGGCTTAGATCTGACGTTGCTATGGCTGTGGTGTAGGCTGGTGACTACAGCCTGAGAACCTCCCTATGTCACGGGTGTAGCCCTAAAGGGACCAAAAAAAAAAAAAATGGTTTGGGAGTTCCCATCATAGCTCAGTGATTAACAAACCCAGATAGCATCCATGAGGATGCAGATTGATCCCTGGCCTCACTCAGTGGGTTAAGGATCTGGCATTGCCGTGAGCTGTAGTGTAGGTCACAGACATGGCTCGGATCCCACGTGGCTGTGGCTGTGGTGTAGGCCAGTGGTTACAGCTCCGATTGGACCCCTAGCCTGGGAACCTCCATATGCCGAGGATTCAGCCCTAAAAAGACAAAAAGACAAAAAGAAAAAGAAAAAGAAATGAAAATGATGGTTTGGGTCATTTGAAAATAGATGACCCTTAGGGTCTCTTCCAGCTATGAGACTCTCATACTGTTGGCTGAAATATAATTTACACAGTGGATCCATGTGTTTAATCAGTCCCAAGACTCCCTAGAAGAATCATCTCATGCAGAGAAACCCCAGGAAAGAATAAGTCATTGAGGATGCACCTTAACTCTGTCACACTGAAAGGGCTGGATCTTTCTAGAATGCTTACAAAGACTGGAGAAGCTCTTTTTTTTTTTTTCTTTTTTGCCTTTTCTGGGGTCTCTTCCTGCAGCATATGGAGGTTCCCAGGCTAAGGGTCGAGTCGGAGCTGTAGCCACCAGCCTATGCCAGAGCCGCAGCAATGCCTGAACCTTAACCCACTGGGCGAGGCCAGGGATTGAACCCCACCCTCATGGTTCCCAGTCAGATTCCTTAACCACTGCGCCATGACAGGAACTCCTAGAGAAGCTCATTTTTGAAGACACTTCTCGGTGGCTGCTTCTGTACAGCGAGCAGTCACCTCCTAAGCCAACTGTTTTGTATCACACTTACTCTCATCACCTCTCGTCTGGACAGATAGGCTGAGCTCCTCACTGCTTTCCTGCCTCTAGTTGACCATTGTTTAAAAGACATCACCGCACTGTCTCTCTGAGTGATTTTGTGGTCCTACAGTCTTTGGCTCAAAACTCTGTAGGGACTCCCCTTGTGGCCTCGTATTAGACGGCCAAGGCTTTCAAGGTTCTTGGCAAAACGACTCCGGTAAAATCGTTCACCTCATCCTCTCCCCCTCGCCCTCATGTCCCTCACCCCATGATCCCAGGTGCCTCTCTGTCCCCTGATACACATGCATGGTTACATTCTCTCCAAATCCCTTCCTCTCTGTAAGCCACTAACCCACAGCCTACTCAGCATTCAAATTACTGCTCATTTTCTCAGCATCTCCGTGAAACCTCCCGGTATCACCCTAAAGCCACAGACACCCCATCCCATTTGAGCAGGTGGCACCCCAGTCACTCTGTGGGTGAACACCCTCCCAGCGGTTCAGGGTCCCTGAGACACAAATGCGCCCTTGCACGTCCATTGACACATGACAAACCTGAGTCTCCTGGGGGTTAGGAAAGAGAAGAGCATCCAGGGTGAGGATTACTCCCTCAGCCCCGGGCCATTTCACCATAAAAAGGACAATCGAAGAAAGAGCCGACACAGGCCAATACCTTAATGCTGTGCAGGCTCTCTGATGGGGACAGGATGGTGACATTTTGCATGGTGTCCTTAGCTTGCTATGGAGGAAAATACAAGAACAGACACAGGCAGTGAGTCCTTCACATTCTCCGGAGACACAAAGGAATGAGAAGAAACAAGCTCTTCAGGTTAAGACAGAAAGTGAGACACGCCCCCTTGCCCACACCTTCACCCCAAGCCCGTACTCACGATGGCTTTTTTGATTCCTCGGAAACTCTCCTCTATACGATGCATGTCAATGGAAATCAGACACCTCCTGAGACCTCGGGCATGCGCAGAGCACAGGAAGAGCATCGTACCCAGGAGACAGAGAGAAACACACCGTGCCTTCATGTCCTGCAGGAAAGGGAGAAGTCAGCTTCCCAGCCACGAGTGGAGAGCAATGAAAGAGACCCCTTTGCACCTCGACAGGCAGGCCAGACGGCAACCAAGAAAACAGGACTCGATAGGGCAGCCTGTGGACATTGGGGGCATGTGTCTCCTCCTCTGGTTTCTTCGCATCAGTTGCATGTACCCTCCCACCCCCAGAAAACCTGATCCAGTGTTCTCCCAACTCCCAGGGAGTAAATTTGTGCATAAATCACTCTCATGACTCAACATGGCTCCCTTTCAATGGGGGTGAGAAGCATTGCTTTTAATAAATTAAATAGGAAAAACAGGGTTGGTAGTATGCCCTAGGAGTTAGGCAACAGATCTGAAAAACTATAAAAGCACATTTGGTTTTTTCGTGTTTGCCCCTGAAATAGGCAACACCCTTTTATTCTAACCCCTCACTGAGAATCTGCTTAAAATCATTCCTTGGAAGCCAGCTGTGAAGATGACACCTTCTGGAGAAGATGGGAAAGGGACGTGCAAGGCGTCTGATAATGAATGAGCCACAGAGAAGAGAGAGATCATCAGAGGGCAAGGTGACAGCTTCCCCTCCATCACCTACTGAGTCGGGAGTCCTGGAGACATCCCCTCACGAGCCTCTAGCCAGTACCAGCCCCTAGATGCCTGATGCTTCTTCCAGCTCCACACCCCTCCTGCCTCTGTCTTTCTCTCTGCCCCTCTTCATGGGACCACTTTCAATGGTGTCATCTGCTACACATTGAAAAAAGTGCCCAAAGCACAATTGTACAGCCTATGGAGTTTTCTTTCTCTGACTTTCCCCAGTGCTAGCACAGGTCCCCAAACAGAGCCGAGCCTTAAAGATAAGCCATAGAGCATCACTTGTGAATAGACCAGCCTCTGTCCAGCAGTCCTCCATGGTGCCCCCTAAGCACTCCCTTCCAGCGGTATGGGCACGGTAAGGGCAACAGGTGCAGCAGAGAAGGAGGCATCCAGCCTAGGAAGCCAGCTGAGGGGGCTGCAGACCACCCTCTCCGGCTCCCAGCTATAGTTACGCTTGCTCCAGCTGCATGTCCCCAGCCCCAACTCCACCCCCATCTTCCTCAGGAGTCCTGGGCTCTCCTCCAGGAAGCCAAGAAATAGCAAATCCTGTTTAGAAAATTGTTTTTCAGAGTTCCTGTTATGGCACAGTGGTTAACGAATCCGACTAGGAACCATGAGGTTGCGGGTTCAATGTGTGGCCTCGCTCAGTGGGTTAAGGATCCGGCGTTGCCATGAGCTGTGGTGTAGGTTGCAGACATGGCTCGGGTCTGGTGTTGCTGTGGCTCTGGCATAGGCCAGTGGCTTCAGCTGCGATTAGACCCCTAGCCTGGGAACCTCCGTATGCCGCAGATGTGGCCCTAGAAAAAGACCAAAAAAAAAATCATTTTTCCTTATGTCTCCTTAACTCAGCACCATTCCCAGAGAGCGACAGGTGTATCCTGAGCTGTCACAGTAGAGCGGGCATTATGCTAAAGAGCCTGATTTCTCTTTTTCAAACCTCTCTCTTACTGGCAAAACAAGAAAATAGACCCCACTGGCAGGGGAGACTGATAGTCCCCCAGAGCTCTATCTCCTCAAAAGGCAACTGGGGTGCTTCTGGAAAGCCAAGGGACTAAAAGGGGGTACAGGTTTTCTTCTGACAAGACAACTCTCAGAATCAGGGGGGCTTTGCCCACTCATCCCCCACCTGGAGCCTCAGATGCACAGAGGAGAACGATGCCCAGACATCTCGGCTGATTCAGGGAATAATCGTAGCTAACGTTTATCATACAGGCCACATGCCTTGGAATCTGTGCCAAGTATTTTCCATAATTATCTTATTTAATGCTCACAACCACCCTGTGAGCTAGGTTCTGTCCCTGTCCCAATTTTACCAAAAAGGGAACTAACACTTAGGGAAGAGAGGTAACTCGCCCAGGGTACGTGGTCACCAAGTGGTGGCAGAGCCAAGATGTAAAGGCAGGCGGCCTGCTCTCCTTACCACTGCTCCACCCCACTGACAGCACTGTTCCTTCTGGGATCTCAGTTGGAGATCCCAGCAGATCCCCTTACAGCAGACAAACTGGAACACATTTCTGATGGGATCCTACTGAACCACAGGTGCTCCTTATGCTTAAAAAGATATTTAATACTGCAAAGGATTAAAAATACATCTATTTTAAAATGCCCAGTACAGTTCCTAGAATAAAAAGGCTATAATAAACACTAGATTCCTTCCCCTTCCCTTTCTTCCTTTCCTTCTTTCCCAGTCCCCCTCTCTTCTTGTTGAGAATAAGGTCCTAGAACGTTCACCCTCTTTACAGAGTCCCCCTTCCCATTCTGCAAAATGCCCAGCGCCTGGGACATCATAGGTCATACAAGTGATAGTAGGTCACCTCTCTGCAGCTGTAAAGGACAAGGGCTGGGAGGAAGGACAGCTCAAGCCTCACCTGTTACATGTGCTCCTGGGCTGCTCCTGTGTCTGTCTTCTCTCTCCGTGCTCCTCGCCACCTGTGAAGGGCTGGTCACTTATATGAAAGTGGATACAAGGAAATGTTGTCAAGATTTACTGGGTGGGTCCATTTGGGGGGAAATCATTTTTCCCCTCTTTTCCTTAGCATCTCACTTCCTGAATTGTTTTCTTTTTCTTTGGAGATATAGCTGATTAATCATTACTAAGAAATGCCTCTTTCTTCTCAGTCTTGACATGCAGCTTCTAGGAAAAATAAACTCCTCATCTCTATGCAAATGAGGATTCCTTGCAACTCTGTGTCCATACAGAAAAATCCAAGTTAGGTCATTTTTCCGAGAGCCGTGGCTTGCCACCAACCATACCCTGCAGGCAAGTCAGGAAAGCACTCTCCCCATAACCTCGCCCTGCCTCAGCCAGACACACTGCAGGTGCCTGGGCTGTTCAGCATCTTCCATGGGCCAGGCACTAGCTAAACGCTTTCCACGTGTTATTTTTTTTAACTTTGTGGGGCACTTTTTTCTTTCTCAGAAACGCAAGGATTACTTTGGACATCATCTCTTTCCTCTTCCTCGTGTCCCTTCAACATCCCTCTCATTCTCGATTAATGCAGAGAGAGAAAATGAGACGGGAAGGCAGACATCTGAACAGTCAGGGGCAGAGCTGGGAACAGAGCCTGGAATCCTTGCTCACGGGCAAGAAGACTCTCTATCTAAATTACTTTTTCACATGAAGTTTCTACTACCAAGTTCTGCAAGAATCAGAGTTTGGGGAGATCGTGATAGAAAGTTGGGGGGTAAAGAGCTTCCTCCCCAAAACACAAACTCTCAAAATAAACAGAGCTTGTTTTTACCAACATGGAACAACTTGGGGATGGGGTGCAATTAAAAGACACCTCTTGGGACCCTTGGACCATAGGCTAGAACAGAGCCTACACTGCAGCCAGACTGGAGAAGCAGGTGGGCAGGGCACCAGCAGGGAAAGAAGAGGAACTTGGAGGGCTGAGGATGGCTCTAGGTGTGGATGCAAGGGGTGAGAGCTCCAGGGGCTGAAAGCCTTGCTGCTGAGCATCTTGGACATATGAAATAATCTGTGGTGAGAGAAGCAGATTGCCGTGGGCACGGTGTAGCTCTGGATTTAAACCCTGGCTCTCCCTCTTCTCTGTGAGACACTGGACAAGCTATTCATAATCTTTCTGAAGCTCCATAAAATAGATGCATTAAACTGTGAGGATTTCAATGACTCGGTGGACTTGACCCATACTAGGTACTCCGTAAAATTATTTATTCTGATGCTGTAGGCCAGGCACCCAGAAGAGGAGACATCTTTTTAGTGCTTCATAGGGATCTCTTAGCTCCTTCTGGGGAGGGGAGAAAGAACTCCTCTTAAGTCCAGAAATCCCCCCCAACCCCTGCTTCCCCCGGGGAGGGAGGTGGGCAGGACAAGTGAGTGCTGTTTTCCCAGCATTACCTAAGCTGCCCTCCTCTAGCTCACAGATGGTGGCCCCACATGTGAGAGGGTTGCAAAACTGTCCATGCGGACTCTTAGCCCGCACTCATCACCTTGAGCTCAGACTGCACGTTCTGACCCAACTTGCATTTCAGGACAAAGATGTCACATCAGGAAGCTTACAGAGAAAGGGAAAATATGTGGGCTGTTGTGTTTATAGCTCTCCTCCCACATGCAACTGTATCACAGTGGCTGAGACTCTGGAGTCAGCCCAGCCTAGGCAGATGGAGGGCCAGCCAGTTCATCTCTGTGCTTTTGATTATTCATCTGCAAAATGGTGCTAATCATACCTTTTATTTTATTTTAAAAAAATTTATTACTCAAATGAATGTATCATATCTGTAGTTGTATAATGATCATCACAATCCAATTTCACAGGATTTCCATCCCACAACCCAAGCACATCCCCCCACCCCCAAACTGTCTCCTCCAGAGACCAAAAGTTTTTCAATGTCTGTGAGTCAGTGTCTGTTCTGCAAAGAAGTTCAGTCTGTCCTTTTTTCAGATTCCACATGTCAGTGAAAGCATTTGATGCTGGTGTCTCATTGTATAGCTGACTTCACTTAGCGTGATCATTTCTAGGTCCATCCATGTTGCTAAAAATGCCAGTATTTCATTCCTTTTAATGGCTGAGTAATATTCCATTTTGTATATGTACCACATCTTCTTGATCCACTCCTCTGTCAATGGACATTTAGGTTGTTTCCATGTCTTGTCTCTTGCAAATAGTGCTGCAATGAACATCGGAGTACATGTGTCTTTGCGAGTCGTGGTTTTCTCTGGATAGATGCCCAGGAGTGGGATTGCTGGATCAAATGGTAGTTCTATTTTTTGTTGTTGTTGTTGTTGTTGTTGCTATTTCTTGGGCCACTCCCGCGGCATATGGAGGTTCCCAGGCTAGGGGTTGAATCGGAGCTGTAGCCATCGGCCTATGCCAGAGACACAGCAACGCAGGATCCGAGCCGCGTCTGCAACCTACACCACAGCTCACGGCAACGCCGGATCGTTAACCCACTGAGCAAGGGCAGGGACCGAACCCGCAACCTCATGGTTCCTAGTCGGATTCGTTAACCACTGCGCCACGACGGGAACTCCTATTTTTAATTTTCTGAGGAATCTCCATACTGTTTTCGATCATGCCTTTTAAATACTCACAGGGTACGCATGGTACACGGAGGAAATGATTAAATCTAAGCCTTCAGCTCAGTGCCTGGCACATAATGATAGATTAGAAAGTGATAAGCATTGTAATTAATTTTACAGTCCCCTTTTGAGTCCCTAAATTAGGAGGAAGGAAGGACAATAAGAAATGATTTCTCTCCCTCCTAAGACTTGCCACCCAGCACCTAATATTAAAAAAAAAAAAAAAAAACGGAATATTCTTTCTGTAAAAAAGGAGTTCCCATTGTGGCTCAGCAGATCGAGAACCCAACATAGTGTCCATGAAGAGGCAGGCTGGATCGCTGACCTCACACTGTGGGTTAAGGATCCAGTGTTACCACAAAGATGCATTGTAGGTCGCAGATGCGGCTCAGATCCAGCATTGCCCTAGCTGTAGCAGAGGCTGGCAGCTGCAGCTCCAATTCAACCTGTAGCAGATCCCATATGCTGCAAGTGTGGCCTTAAAAAAGGAAAATAAACAAACAAATAAACAAGAACACAGATCAAGGTGGAATGGCATCCATCCCAGGGTTGCAATCAAACTATGGATTTTATCCATAGATGTGGTTTATGTCTAGCTTTAGAACTGGGTCTTCTAGGAGTTCCCATAGTGGCTCAGTGGAAACGAATCTGACTAGTATCCATGAGGATGCAGGTTCGATCCCTGGTCTCCCTCAGTGGGTTAAGGACCTGGCGTTGCCATGAGCTGTGATGCAGGTTGCAGACGCCACTCGGATCTGGCATTGCTGTACCTGTGGTGTAGGCCAGTGGCTACAGCTCCAATTCAAATCCTAACCTGGGAACCTCCATATGCCACAGGTGATATGCCATGCATGCAGTTTTTTAAAAAGACAAAAAAAGAAGAAGAAGAAGAAGAATTGGGTCTTCTAGAACCTATTGACCCACAACAGGGATACCAGAGCTCAACTTCCCCATTTGCTACATGGGGAAGCAGACAGAGTGAATGAATATCAAAGACCCAGGATGGAGATGCTCTGATTTGACGAGTGCTGGACACAGCTCTCTCACACTTTCTAATCCCCTAATATACCCACTATTTTTTTTTTTTGGTCTTTTTGCCATTTCTTGGGCCGCTCCCTCGGCATATGGAGGTTCCCAGGCTAGGGGTCGAATCAGAGCTGCAGCTGCTGGCCTACTCCAGAACCACAGCAACGCAGGATCCGAGCCACGTCTGCAACCTACACCACAGCTCACGGCAACGCCGGATCCTTAACCCACTGAGCAAGGCCAGGGATCGAACCCGCAACTTCATGGTTCCTAGTTGGATTTGTTAACCATTGCGCCACGATGGGAACTCCCTACTATACCCACTATTCACTCCAAAGAAGTGGAGCTGGCCTCTCCTAAGTGCCAAGTCCTGGAGCTCAGACAAGAGGTGAGCCAGGCATTGTGCAACTCCAGAGGGCAAAATGCTCATTGCCTTTTATGGCAATGAGGATCGGTGGAGTTGAGCAAGGTGCAGCTCTCCTGAGTGACCTGGGTGAAATAAATTAAGTTTATATGCATAATTTCAGTTAGATTTGAGGAAGAACCTATAGTGGTGAGGACTATATGACACTAGAGAGTATGATAAAGAATTTGTAAATGAAAGAAATATTGCTACTGATGGATATTTCATTTGGGAAGTAAATCGGGACTTAAAAACAGGAAGAATATAGACGCTCAAATGTCTTGGTAAATACATCTGGAATGTAATAATGTGTTTCAAACTGTATGTAACTTTCATTTTATTTTATATTATTTATTTATTTATTTTGTCTTTTTAGGGCCACACCCGCAGCATATGGAGGCTCCCAGGCTAGGAGTCCAATCGGAGCTGTAGCCACCAGCCTATACCAGAGCCACAGCAACACGGGATCCGAGCTGCATCTGTGACCTACACCACAGCTCATGGCAACGCAGAATCCTTAACCCACTGAGCGAGGCCAGGGATTGAACCTGTGTCCTCATGGATGCTAGTGGGGTTCGTTAACCACTGAGCCATGACAGGAACTCCTCGCATTGTATATAACTTTTAAAATAAAGCGAAAAAGAGACAAATTTCCCACTTTTGAGGGACTTTAGGTCATTCTCATCAATAGCTGCTCTGTAATTTTGGTTGCCAGTTGGAGGAGCTGAGCTCAGGGTCTTCCTACTCCACCTTCTTGATCACTCTCCTGGGGGACTTTAAACCTTAAACATTTCCTCTATATTTGGGATTTAGAAATGAGACTGAGGATATATGACAGAGAGTACCCAGTGCCACGTTCCTGTCATCACCATGAACAAATGGAAACTGAACCAGCACTACCGCCCCCGCCCGCCGCCCTATCACCCAGCAAGGACACGGCACCCTGTTCTCAAACCTCCACCTCCTGGCTTCCAGCTCAGTGCCCCGTCTCATCCACGCTGCCTTCCCATCTCAGGACCAGGTGGAAGGGAACGGAACAGAAAGCAGTAGGGAACCTCAAGCCTGTTGAGCAGGGGAGGGGATGTAACGCTCTCAAGCCGAGCTGTTCTGACTCGCCTTCACTCATGAAGTGGAGGACCTGAGGAAATTCAGACTGGCTGCCCCTGTGCTAGAGGGCAGGGAAGGACAAAGCCATCTTGGGCACCTCTGCTAAATCGACCTGGCCCTTCCTTCCCCATTTTGGCCCCCAGGGCTCTCCGCCACAGCCTGGTGATCTAGATCCTCAGATCGCCTCATGTCAGTGGGTTCTGTGGCTCAAAAGCCATGAACCAGCCCCTTCGGAGACTGTCGAGGGATGGTAATGGGAAGAGTCCAAACCTCGCCTCCCCATTTTTCTCCTGGACCACTGACCTGGTCTTAACTCCCAACAACCCATCCTCTCCCAGACAGCCAGACTGTCTAAAGGGCAAACAGTCTGGGGTGCTCAGCCGAAAACTCCCACTGTGGCTCCAGGGCCTCCAGATGAACACATTTCAGTGCTTTTCAGTCTGAAATTCAAAGTTAACTGGGCATCTAATATGTGTATATATATATATATATATGTTTTTTGGTTGGTTGGTTGGTTTGCTAAATCTGACAACTCTCCTTGGACCCTCTACAGACTTCAATCCCAGCCAAGGCCAGACCCAGCTTGTATGGGATCTGTGGCTCATGGGTTGGTTTTTAAGAAAAGGCATTTAAAAATAGAAAGGTAGAATTAGTGATAAAATGAATATTTCTCTAGACTGAGAAATATATCACAGCAAATTAAAAATCTTAAAAAGCTGACACATACCACCACCACCACAAAATCCAGAAAGCTCAACACAATTAACCACCCCGTACCTTTTTGTTTGCTTCTTCTATGACAATGATTTTTAACTGTTATTTTCTATAAAGAGGATTAAAAAGGAGTTTCCAGCAGGTTAAAGACCCAGCGTTGCCTCTCTGAGGCTGCATGTTTGATCCCTGGCCTCACTCAGTGGGTTAAGGATCTGGCATTGCCGTGAGTTGGGGTGTAGGTCACAGATGTGGCTCGGATCCTGCATTGCTGTGGCTGTGGTGTAGGCCAGCAGCGGTAGCTCCAATTAGACCCCTAGCCTGGGAACCTCCATAGGCCACGAGTGCGGCCCTAAAAAGCAAAAAACCAAAATGCAGAGATTCTGCTTCACAGGATTCCCATCAGAAAAGAAAAAATTTTGTGATTCATTTCTAATTGTATATATTGCATTATTGAGGATATGTTTCCTTTTTCCCAGGTTCCTCCTTTTTCCAAATCTTTGGCTTATCGTTTTACATGTCCAGTGCCTGGAAGAATGTTCAACACATTTTCTTCTGGCTCCATACATCTCAAGTTTTGCTTCTCTTCCAAAATCCACACACTTCCAGTAAAAAGAGTCAGCGCAGTGGGAGGAAAGAATATTCCTGGGTGCCATTCTTACACCAGGATGGGTAGCAATGTCTTAATGACACACAGATGTGATTATGAGCCATGTAAATATGTCTCTCTAAAGGCCAAACGCATCCCCAAGTCAACTGTTTCTTATTCAGAGCCCCTAGATATTGTGGCCTCTGTAATGTCACCTGACATGAGGGGAAGCGTGGTGGAGGGGAGGTCAGAGTGGAAAAGGACACCGATAAAGATGAACATGCCTTACTTTTATGAATTTACCAGAACATGCAACATACAAACACATAAACTTCCTTAACTAAACCGTAAATCCCCCTGACCACAGATCCTAGGATAATATATTGCATTTCTCTGTATTTTTGAATTTAATCTTATTTTATTTTTCATTGTAGTTTTTGTTTTGTTTTGGTTTTTTGGCCACACAGCAAAATGTGGAAGTGTTCAGGCCAGGGGTTGAACCCACGCCACAGCTGTAACCCAGACCACAGCAGTGACATGCCAGATCCTTAACCCCTGAGCCACAAGAAAACTCCTTAATTTTATTTTAATTAATTTATGTATTTATTTATTTATTTGCTTTTTAAGGCCACACCCGAGGCCTATGGAGTTTCCCAGGCTAGGGGTCCAATCAGAGCTACAGCCACTGGCCACAGCAACACAGGATCCGAGCCACATCTGTGACCTACACCACAGCTCACAGCAACATCGGATCCTTAACCCACTGAGCGAGGCCAGGGATCGAACCTGCAACCTCATGGTTCCTAGTCAGATTCGTTTCTGCTGTACCAAGACAAGAACGGCTTCATTTTATTTTTAATCAAAGATTTCCAGGTATGGAGTTCCCGCCGTGGTGCAGTGTTTAACGAATCTAACTAGAAATCATGAGGTTGCGGGTTCGATCCCTGGCCTTGCTCAGTGGGTTAAGGATCCGGTGTTGCCGTGAGCTGTGGTGTAGGTTTCAGACACGGCTTGGATCCCGTGTTGCTGTGGCTGTGGCTAGGTTCCCCTAGCCTGGGAACCTCCACATGCCACTGGAGCGGCCCTAGAAAAGGTGAAAAGACAAAAAAAAAAAAAAGATTTCCAGGTAGGTGTGTACATGATAAAAATCTGCAAGCTATTGCCCCCATCCCCCCAACCTCCCTCCATATTCCTATGCCCTGTAGGCAACAGCTCTCAATGTTCAGCTTCCTCTTTTTCTATTCAGCTCCATAATTCTAAAGAACAGGCATTTATTGCTCTTTCTGAACTCCTCATTAAGGAAGGAACTATCAGCTTCCTACAGTGGAAGGTAAAGATTTTCTTCCTTTGTAGCAAACCACATAGACATGCTCACATCCCTCCCCATCCTGCCAACATAAAAATATCACAGCATCACCTCTTCTGAGGCAACACATCACTCAAGTCCACCCTGGGCAGCCAGAGCCCTTGGGAGAAGGCCAGGTCCAGCTCTCCTGCTCTTTTGCCTCAACTCGCTCCAGGAAGGATCAGAATGAGGATGTTACCAGATCTAAACATTTCATGCACCCTTCATTCCATTATCTGATGTCTCTTATCACAAACTCAAACTTACAGGTGGAAGGAGCAAGGCTAAAGGTGATAGCTAAAAAGTAGTGAGCGCCTATCAGCCCTGATGCTGTGCTAAGCACTTTGATGCCTTATCTCTTTTAATCTTCACACGTGTTCCGCAAGAGAGATAACAGTTTTGTGTCTTGTTTTAGAGCAGGAAGCAGAGACTTAGCACAGTCAAGAACCTTGCCCGAGGGCACCCAGGGAACAAGCTGCAGAGCTGGGTGCAATCTAGGCAGCCCGACTCCAGCATCGCCATCCTTAACCACTTCGCTCTACCAGACAGGAAGCAGCATCTGGTCCAGCCCTCACCCTTGCTGAAGAGCAAACAGCTGCAAAGAAGTCTTTTGTCCAAAACCAGTGGTGGAGTAGGGACCACACCCATATCCCCAAACTCTCAACCCAGGGCTCTTTCCATTCACACGCCCTTTGTCACCTCTTCTGATTTCAAATCTTCTTCCTCCAGAAATAGAGGCACCTCTTCTCTGGAAGCTAAGGAAAGGCAGGGCAACAAATGGCATAGAGTCTGGCCTGAGAGTGCCCTTCCCAACCAACAAATCCAGGCATGTCAGTAGAAACTGTGATTCTGTGGAAATTGGATGTGGTTTTCCCCTTATTGGTAAAATGAACCCTGTCAGTGAAATAGAGCTGCTCCTATGGGCACTGGGAGCCCGGAAGTTCCTGGGGAGGGCTTCACCTCAGGAGACCCAGGAGGAAGAGGCAGTCGGCCTGGAGGCTGCTGGCTGGCTGCGTAGGTAGAGTAAGTGGGTGCCAGAGAGGGGGCTGATGGATCTGAAATCTGCGGTGTGAGAGCAGGCCAGACACGAGGACTGTATCTTACTTCTGTATTGTCTCCTGGAGGAGACCCCAACAAGCAGACCTCTGCTGTGGCATCATCCAAGGGTATTTGTTATCCATTCAGAAAGCCAAAGGCTTTGCTTACTCTCCCTCTCCTAGAGGATTTGCTCCCCTGGGTCGGCTGAACCTCCATCATAGCTCAGGTACAGAGTCATTCAATCCAGCCTGCTAAGCGCGAGTCACCTGTGTCCTCCCATAGAACGGAGATAGGATTTCTACCCTTGGGTTCCAACTTAAAGCAAGATGCAGATTCTCCAGGAATTCTCCAGGAGTTTCTCTCACCGTCCTCACTGCCCTCTTTCCTCTTGGTCTCTCCCAGCCCTTGGGGACAATTCTGTGCTCTGGTCACTTTCACATGAGGTTGGTTGAGTCGTTCTGAGATCTCTGTCCTGACAGACTTGACGCTTGAGAAGGACTGAACCACGTCTCTCCATCAGAGAGTACATTCCTGCAAGTAGCCAGATGGCTCCTTTTATTTATTTATTTATTTATTTTTGTCTTGTTGCCATTTCTTGGGCCACTCCTGCAGCATATGGAGGCTCCCAGGCTAGGGGTCAAATCGGAGCCGTGGCCACCAGCCTACGCCAAAGGCACAGCAACGTGGAATCTGAGCAGCACTGCAAACTACAGCACAGCTCACGGCGACGCCAGATCCCCAACCCACTGAGCAAGGCCAGGGATCGAACCCGCAACTTCATGGTTCCTAGTTGGATTCATTAACCACTGAGCCACGATGGGAACTCCCAGATGGCTCCTTTTAGTTTGAGAAACTAGGGACAAGTTCTTGTTTGGATATAAACTCCATGATGGCAGGGATCTTGTCTGTTTGCTCACTAGTTTACCTCCAAAATGCAGCATGTAGTAGGCGCTCCATAAGTGCTTCTGAAGTGAATGACAGGGAACTGGACATCCCAAAGGCAGAGACAATTGCCTGGGCCTTTGGTGTTCCCCCACACCCACCTGCATGGGGTTTAAGTGAGTTCAACATAAACAGTTGCCTCCTATAGGCTGGGTTTCTAGTAGGAAGGGACCCCTGAATTCGTAACCATAAAAACCCTATTTTTCTGTGCCTCTTCAGTGAAGCCCGTCCATAGAAAAATCAGAGAGGTCAGGCCCAAAGAGTTTGCATGCTTCTCTCCCAGTGTCCAAAACAATCAGCATCCAGGAAGGGTTGAAGGCAGACCGCCCTGGCTGTTGGAGAGTTGAAGTACAAGGGCTCTTTTCTTTTGGTGTTTGTTTCTATACTGAGAATTAAGCAAAATGTGGCACCAGAAGAAAACATTCTGAACATGACGTTTTATAGATATTGTAGAAATAGCAGACAAGAAGAGAGAAAAATTCCATTTGGCCACAGCTGTATCAAAGTAAAAGGAATCATTTTGCCTAATGTGCTTGAAACGCAGTGACACCAAAGCACATTTGAGGGACCAGGGTAACTCGCCATCCCCAAAGCTTATCGTATAATAAAATCAATGTCTAAATACAGAAAAAGTTAATCATGCACAAACTACAAATCCAAGGTGCCTAATTAATTCCTTCGAGAAATCAGTGAAATATATGGGATGGACCCCACCCCCACCCCCGCCAAAAGGATACACACACACAAACTTTTTCTCTGACACTCATCTATAGACCTTCTGGCGTCTGTGAACTCTAAATGTGAAAACATAAATGACTTAGATTTAAGCCCAGTTTTAACACATACTGGCTGTATAACTTTGAACAGGTCAAACTCCCTGTGCCTCCCGTTTCCTCATCTGGAGAAATGGGGTGATAATTCCTGCTCTGCCCGCCTGCATTACAAATCATAAGCTGTAATGCAGGTGTGAGAGATGATGAGCATGCAGGGAGGGGTGCTCATCTGGAAAGGAAGAGGTCCCTTTTCCCTCTACCTACTTAACTAGGAGCAGGTTAGGACATGCACAGTGATGAAGTCACAGAAAGGAAAACTGATCTGATACTGGAAGGAAGCTGCCCACCCAGTCTTTCCAGTGGGTTTGTTCATGGTAGTCCAGCCTGCAGAAGGGTCTTCGTATGGCTGAGGGCTTGGGTCATTTCTCCCTTAGGAAGAAGCAGGGGTGCATAACTCCTGGCTCCTCTACATCTACAGCCCCCTCTGTGCTTGGCAAAGCCAATGATGCTGAGTTATGGAAGGAGCCCCGGACTTAGGGTGACCAACCATCTCTGTTTGCCTGGGATGAAGGCATTTCCTGAGACAGAAGACTTTCAGTCTTAAAGACAGAAAACTCCTGGGCAAACCGAGACAAGCTGGTTACCACAAGCAGAACTGAAAAAGAAGAGCTGGATCTGAGCTTTGATGCTGCTACCTCCCAGCTGGGTGACCTTGGGCAAGTTCCATAAGACCATCTTCTAATAGCCTCAGTTTTCTCATCTATAAAATGGGGCAGTTTGGAGTTAGTAGAGGGAAACTCTTCTATGTAGGATGGATAAACAACAAGTTCCTACTGTATAGCACAAGGAACTCTATTCAATATCCTGTGATAAATCATAATGGAAAAGAATATGAAAAGGAATACGAATGAGTCACCTTACTGCACAGCAGAAATTAACACACCATTATAAATCAACTACACTTCAATAAAAGTTTTTAAAGGATCAGGCAAAAGAGGATCAGCCATATGATATACAGGACAGCTTCTAGCTGAAGGGGGAAACTCAATAAAGCTTCTTGAATTTGAAAATGTTAAGTAACAGGAACATAACTCATTGAGGTGAGACTGTGCCTTCCTGTTCTCCATCAACAGTCCTTTCATTCACAAATAGCTTGTCTAGGAGTTCCCGTAGTGGCTCAGTGGTTAAAGAATCTGACTAGGAACCATGAGGTTGTGGGTTCCATCCTTGCCTTTGCTCAGTGGGTTAAGGACCCGGCATTGCTGTGAGCTGTGGTGTAGGTTGCAAATGCGGCCTGGATCTAGCATTGCTGTGGCTCTGACGTAGGCCGGCGGCTACAGCTCCAATTTGACCCCTAGCCTGGGAACCTCCATATGCCATGGGAGCAGCCCTAGAAAAGGCAAAAAAAGAAACAAACAAAAAAAAATTTGCTTGTCTAGGTCTAGGCTCTCCAAAGCACCTCCTCACAGGATGTTGCTTTACATGCAAAATTTCACATAGGTAGAGAGATGTCCTTATCTCCTTACTCCAGATGGGGAAACTAAGGCTCAGTGGTTAGAGGATCGGGCAGCCAGGTTTAACAAGAACAAGCACCTGGTTCTTCATCCAGGTCTCTTGCTTCAAGGCCACTCTCCCCTCCCCCATGGGGCAGCTGCTAGTGCTTCTCCCAACCTGTCCCCCCTGACCCCCAGGCCTCTGGAGACAATGACTCCACTGCTGGCAAGAGGCAGTGCCAGGGTAGGATACCCCTGATCATTTTCTGGCACCACAAGTTTCAGGACTGAGGACTTTCTTTCCTTCTGAACATGTGGAGATCCTGTTAGAGCGCAAACTTGCTTCAGTCAGATCCTTCTCTCTCTTTTTTTTTTGTTTTTTTATCTTTTTGTCTTTTTGTTGTTGTTGTTGTTGTTGTTGCTATTTCTTGGGCCGATCCCTCGGCATATGGAGGTTCCCAGCTAGGGGTTGAATCGGAGCTGCAGCCACCGGCCTACACCAGAGCCACAGCAACGCTGGATCCGAGCCGCGTCTGCAACCTACACCATAGCTCACGGCAATGCCGGATCGTTAACCCACTGAGCAAGGGCAGGGACTGAACCCGCAACTTCATGGTTCCTAGTCGGATTCGTTAACCACTGCGCCACGACGGGAACTCCGTTCTCTCTCTTTTTTAAATTTTTTAAATTAACCTATGAACAGACTCATAGACAGGGAAAACAGACTCACAATTGCCAAGGGGGAGGGAGAGGGAGTGGGATGATCGGGGAGCTTGGGGTTCGTAGATGCAAACTGTTACATTTAGGATGGATAAGCAGTGAGGTCCTGCTGTACAGCACAGGGAACTATATCTAGACCCTTGGGATAGACCAAGGTGGAAGATAGCATGAGAAAGGGAATGTAGACACGTATGACTGGGTCACTTTGCTGTACAGCAGTTCATTCTTACAAGAGCCAGGAGCCACATCCCATTTGAGCATTCCCTCTTTCCTGGACAGGAACCCAGCTGTGAGACCCCAAGGGGCCTTGGGGGGGCTGAGAAGACCGATGGGAAGGAGGGCAGGAACACAGGGCATTCTCTGTGTCATCTTCCTATTCTTTTTTTTTTTTTTTGCTTCTTTTTGGGCCATACCTGCAGCATGTGGAGATGTGGAGGTTCCCAGACTAGGGGGTAAATCAGAGCTGTAGCTGCCAGCCACAGTCACAGCCATAAGGATCTGAGCTGCATCTGCAACCTACACCACAACTCACAGCAATGCTGGATCCCCGACCCACTGAGCGAAGCCAGGTATCAAACCCACATCCTCATCGGATTCATTTCCGCTGCACCACAAGGGGAACTCCCCACATTCCTACTCTTATCCTGCTGTCACCTCTCAGTTACAGACAGTGTAGAGTGTTAAGTTTACTTAACAGGAGTTCCTGTCGTGGCTCAGTGGTTAACAAATCTGACTAGGAACCATGAGGACACAGTTTCGCCCCTGGCCTCGCTCAGTGGGGTAAGGATCTGGTGTTGCCGTGAGCTGTGGTGTAGGTGGAAGATGCAGCTCAGATCCCGCGGGGCTGTGGCTGTGGCGTAGGCTGGCGGCTCTAGTTCCGATGGGACCCTTAACCTGGGAACCTCCATATGCCTCAGGTGCAGCTCTAGACAACAGAAAAGACCCCCCCCCAAAAAAAAAAAGTTTGCTTAACAACATTTTCTCTTTTTTTAACCATTCGAAAAGGCATCCTTGCTTTTGGTGCAGAAAAATCATGGAGACCACAGAAAAGAAGAAGGAAACAGAGATAGTTGCTCATAGTCATTCTGTCCAAGAATAACCTTGGCGTCTTTTTTTTTGTCTTTTTTTTTTTTTTTTTTTTTGCTATTTCTTGGGCTACTCCCGTGGCATATGGAGGTTCCCAGGCTAGGGGTTGAATCGGAGCTGTAGCCACCGGCCTACGCCAGAGCCACAGCAACGTGGGATCCGAGCCGCGTCTGCAACCTACACCACAGCTCACAGCAACGCCGGATCGTCAACCCACTGACTGAGCAAGGGCAGGGACTGAACCCGCAACCTCATGGTTCCTAGTCGGATTCGTTAACCACTGCGCCACGACGGGAACTCCCCTTGGCGTCTTTTTTAACTTGGGTTCACTAGAGAATAATGTTTGGGGTACACACAGACCATAACCCTAGACCCCAACCTCTACAAGAGCCCCAACTCAAGTCCACCTTAGTGACTGATACCACATAAATCCTCACTGGGCCCTTACAACTGGCCAGATACTGTGCTAGGTTCTGGGGATACCACGGTGGACAACACAGGCAGGACAGGGGACAGCCCCACAGGGGACAGCCCCACAGGCCTTGGAGCAGAAGCGGGGACAGACCATTGATCTCTTATGGTCACTACATCACCCTTGCCATTCAAAAGCTGGCCTCCATGCTAAACCCTTCCAATGTATTAGTTTATGTCCTCTTTACAACACTCTAAGGAGGTACTATATTCAGCCACCTCACAGGCTGAGGGAACTTAGGTAAAAAGAGCTTGAATGTTTGGACAAGGCCATAGAGCAAGTAAGGGAAGCCCTGGGGTCTGGACCACAGAGTCTGACTCTGGGCTGGGGCAGGGGTTATAACAGTGCTACCCTGGGGTGGGGTGTATGGTGGGGGTGGGGTGGGCCCTAACATGGTCCATGGGTCAGGGAAGGCTTCCTGATGGAGGTGAGTTTATCCAGAAACAAGGGAAAAAATGGTGGAGGAAATGGAGAAAATCCATTCTTCCAAGCAGATCACCCACTAGATTCCAGTTTCTTCCCCCAAGAGTTCTGTCGTATCTTCGCCCCAAACTGCGGCTCTTCCAGGGCCTCCCATCGGCCATCTTCTTGTGTCTTGCTTTTCAGCCCCTCTCTCCTGGCCATCTCCCACGAATGCACCTCCATTCCCCACTGAGCTCCTCCCCAAGACCTTGCCCTGTCTTCCTCTCTCAAAGGCATCTTGGAAATTTCCCTGCTCCCCTCCCCGAAAAATATTCAGACATACCCAGGAACCCCAGTCTTCCCAGCACCAATTATGCATCACAGTTCAGGCTAAAAACTGCCATGCTCCAGTTCCCCCAAATTCCAGGCAGGGTGGGGCAGGGATGTGATGAGGAGAAATCTGGGACTTTTCAGCTCCTGGGGACCAGAAAGGCAGGGCAAGAGCAAGGCCTGAGGGAACTTGAAGAGCTTGGGCACCTCCTCCAAATTAAGGGGCAGACCAGCCTTCTCCCCAACCCCGGTTGGCTTTCCTTCCAGTGCTTTTCCACAAATGACCTCAGGTTCCAAGGGCAAAGGGAAGGTGATGCTGATTCCAAGGTGGAAGATACCAGAGGGGCCAGTCACTGACTCCTTCCTGCCTCTCCCTAGCTCTGCCAGGCTGGGGGGAGCTCAGAAACGCCCAGCAGTGTCCATACCTGGATCCACCTGCTGCAACAGAAGCCAATAGGAAAGAAGTGATGGCGCTGGAAGGAGCACTAAGCTTCTGCCAAAGAAAGACACACCTTAACTGTTAGCCCCGAACATACTTCCTCTTTCGGAAGATGCCTCTTTCGGGAATTCTAACCTCAGGGAACTCCCAGAGCCTGAGGGGGAGGAGGGGCATCTGGGAGGGGGCCAATGGTGACATCCAGGATCCTGCTCAAGGGAAAAGCCTGATGTGAGAGCAAAAAGCTTCTGACAAGGACAGCTCTATCTCTGAAAGCTGCCAAAGCTGTTGTCGTCGTTGTTGTAGCAGTAATAGTAACAGCAATGGCAAGCACTTCTCATCATGTGTAAGGCACTGCTCTAAAATCCTCTATATAGGAGTTTCTGTCATGGCGCAGTGGGAACGAATGCAACTAGGAACCATGAGGTTGCGGGTTCGATCCCTGGCCCCGCTCAGTGGGTTAAGGATCCAGCATTACCATAAGCTGTGGTGTGGGTCGTCAGCTGTAGCTCTTATTAGACTCCTAGCCTGGGAACCTCCATATGCCTCAGGTGCAGCCCTAAAAAAGACAAAAAAAATAAAATAAAATACTCTATGTACTTGAACTCATTTAATCTTGAGTCCAGGAGAACTTGCCTCTGTGGACAGGTGCTGGGCTCTGTTGCTAATCTTGTATTTTGAAAGCATCATTTAAACTTACAAAATCTGCTCTATCATCACATCATTCACCACATACTGAGCTGGGATATATCTACGCTCTCCCACTGTTGATGAAAATGTCAATAAACAATCTATAATAGAAATAGAACAGTGGTTTTTTTGTTTTGTTTTGGGGGCTTTTTGTGTGTGTCTTTTTAGGGCTGCACCCACAGCATATGTCGATTCCCAGGCCAGGGGTCGAATCCAAGCTGTAGCTGCTGGCCTACCCCACAGCTCACGGCAATGCCAGATCCTTAATCCACCGAGCAAGGCCAGGGATCGAACCTGCATCCTCATGGATCCTAGTCAGATTCATTAACCACTGAGCCACGACGGGAACTCTGGAATAGAAAAGTGTTTTATCCAAGCTAAACTGAGGACTATGGCCTGGAAGATATTATCTCAGATAACTCTAAGGAACTGCTCCAGAGAAGCATGGATTTCAGCAGGTTTATGTCTTGTTAGGGGGAAAAAAAAAAACAAACCATCAAACAGGTCAGGGATACATTCCTTCAAGGTTTTAAAAAAACATATCAGCACTTATGCCTCGAGTCAATAGGGCCTTGGCACCTGGGAAGGGGGTCTAACTGCCAGCGTACCAGCTTTGGTGTCCCAGGAAGGGAAGGATTTAATTCTTTATTTTCAACTTTGGACGTTATTTACTTCTGGCCAATGTGCCCTTTTCCCTAATAATTAAAGCAAACGTACAATGTATGTTTGATGGGCCACAAACAGGCTGTTCTAGCTAGCATACAATTCAAGTGAACTCATGTATAAGCCTGAATGTCTTCCCTGTACCTCAATATGTGAATATTTCTTGTATCCCCACACATGGGGATATAAAAACCCAACAGTTCCTACCTTTAAAGAGCTAAGAGTTTAGAGAGAGAGGCAAATAAAAGAACAATCATATGTATGACTGAATCACTTTGTTCTACAGCAGAAATTATCACAAGATTGTTAATCAACTATACTTCAAAAAAACTTTAAAAATAAAAAAAAAAAAGAACAATCCTACACAGAAGGGAAAGTGCTTTTAAAAAGGGAAGCACAGGAGGTCCCATTGTGGCTCAGCAGGTTAAAAACCCAACTAGTATCCAAGAGGTTGTGGGGTCCATCCCTGGCCTCCCTTAGTGGGTTAAGGATCCGGCTCATTGCCATGAACTGTGGTGTAGGTTGCAGACTCAGCTCAGATCTCACATTGCTGTGGCCGTGGCATAGGCCGGCAGCTACAGCTCTGATTCAACCCCTAGCCCGGGAACTCTCAAATGCTGCAGGTGTGACCATAAAAAGACGAAAAAACAAGAGGGAAGCAGGAAGCACACATGCTGTGGGAATAGAGCAGAGAGGTACTAATTGCAGATCAAAGTGTATGGAGCAGGGGATATCAGAGAAGGCTTTCAGGTGGAGGTGACCCCTTGGCTGAATCTTCAAGGATGCATAGGAGTTATTCAAGGAAAGGAAAAGAAAGGCATGCAAGGTGGAGGCTGCAGAAAGCTGAGGAATGCCAAGACCTAAGAAATACATGTTGGCCAGCACAGGAAGGAGACAAGATCACTAGACCTCCGGGTTTACACTGAACAAGATTTGTCAGCAGAGCCTCACCACACCATGGCCAGCTGTCCTTCAAGCCACCCCAGCCGATGCCATGTGGGATAAAGGCTATACTCACCGAGCCATGCCCAAATTTCAGATTCATGAGCAAATAAACGATCGCCATTGTTTGAAGTCACTTTTTGAGATGGTTGGTTTTTGGCAACAGATGATCAAGGCAGTCACTTTATTTTTTTTTTAATTTTTTTTTTTTGTCTTTTTGCCATTTCTTGGGCCGCTCCTGCGGCATATGGGAGGTTCCCAGGCTAGGGGTCAAATCGGAGCTGTAGCTGCCAGCCTACACCACAGCCACAGCAACACAGGATCCGAGCCACGTCTGCAACCTACACCACAGCTCACAGCAACGCCGGATCGTTAACCCACTGAGCAAGGGCAGGGATCGAACCCGCAACCTCATGGTTCCTAGTCGGATTCGTTAACCACTGCACCACGACGGGAACTCCAAGGCAGTCACTTTAAAGATGAGGTCAGCCAAGGAGGAAAAGGAGGGCGAAAATGAGAGTGAGGTGCCGGCCTCTATTGCTAACATCTGGAAGCTAATTATATCAGCTAATTAATGCTAGTATATAATTCTAGATGATGCTAAGGGCGCTTTAGGCTCCAAATACAGGGCACATCCCTAGAATCTGGATATAAAGGTAGGAATGGGGTAGGATGCTAGTAGCTCAAAGGGTACAGACTGATAAAGTGATGTCACCTTGAAGGAAGGGGGGTTTCTAATAGCCGGCCATGAACCTCCATCAGTGATTGTCCCATCAGTGACTTTTATCAATCACTTAGTAGGATAAAGTTTAGGAGGCCATGCTTATCAAAGTTGCTAAGGATGTTTGGAAGGCTAGTGGGCGTATAAAATGACAGAATGAGGATCCTAAGCTATTCTGAAAATCTGAAGGGAAAATATAAGACTCCATGTTTGAATCTAAAAAGAAAAATTTCACAAATACAGAATTTAGAACGAGTGGTCTAAAAAAAAAAGAAAGAACGTGTGGTCTAGCCATAGGATGTATGATAATCACCTAAGGCTTTGGGCTTAGATGTAGGCTTACATTTTAGTTATAACACTTACTAACTTCGAGCCTCAGGAAACGATTTAAACTTCTCTGACACTTAGCCTTTCCTTGTAAGAATTAAAGATAATTCATTTAAAGGGTAGTTTCTGGTACCAAGTAACTGCTCAATGAAGAGTCAGAAAAGACCTAAGTGGTTTGCAAAGATGCTTATTTGGAGGTTCTAACAACCCCCAAGCCCCTCAGAGCCTAGAAAAGAGAATTTTCTTTGATGGCAGAAACGTTCTGTAATCTACACTGGTCAGTATGGTGGCCACTAGCCATATGGCTACTGAGCCCTTGAATGTAGCTGTTACCAATGAGGAACTGAATTTTTAATTGTAACTGTAGTTAATTTAAATTTGAATGGCCACTTGTGACTAGTGGTCAAATTGGACAGGCCAGGCCTAGACGATGTTGAGACATGCTGAACTCTAATCCTAAGTAGGATCTGGAAAGAAGGGATACCTCTTCACTTGTTTTCTTTGTCAACTTCTGAGTTGGTTGACTCTTTTTTTTTCCCCTCCTCTTTTTTGGCCACACCTGTGGCATATGGAAGTTCCAGGGCTGGGGCCACAGCTGCTGCAATGCCAGATCCTTAACCCACTGCACCACAGCAGGAACTCTGCTTGACTTTTTTTTTTTTTTTTGTCTTTTTGTCTTTTTAGGGCCACACCCTCAGCATATAGATGTTCCCAGGCTAGGGGTCCAATGGAAGCTGTAGCCTCCAGCCACAGCAACACAGGATCCGGGCCGTGTCTGCAACATACGCTACAGCTCATTGCAACGCCAGATCCTTAACACGAGGCCAGGGATCGAACCCACATTCTCATGGATGCTAGTCAGGTTCACTAACGACTGAGCCACAATGACTTTTTTATTACAACTAAAGTGTACAATTTGATAAACGTTGACATATGTCTATACCCATAAAACCATCACCCCCATCAAGATTATGAACTTACTCAGGACCCCCAAGAGTTTTCTCCTGCTCCACTGGAATCCTCTCCTGCCCCTCTTATTCATGTTCCCACTCCCACTCCTGCAAGACAACCACTGATCTGCTTTCTGACAGTCTAGATTAGTTTGGATTTTCTAGTATATTATATAAATAGCCTCATAGAGGATATTGTCTTTTTTATCTGGCCTCTTTAGCTGCCTCTAATTCATCCTTGAGATTCATCCAGGGTGTTACATATATGAGTTCAGTTCTCTTTATTACAGAGCGGTGTTCATATAGGTTAAAATTTCTTTAGCCATTCACCTTCTAATGGACATTTGGGCTATTTCCATTTTCAAGCTATTGCAAATTAAGCTTCTATTTGTGTAGAAGTATGGACACAAGCTCTCTTTTCTCTTGGGTAAATGTCTCATAGGGAAGTAGGTACGTGGTAGATGTCTGTTTAGTTCTTTAAGAAACTGCCAAACTGTTTTCCAAAGTGGTTGTACCACTTTACATTCCCAAAAATGAGAACCCTCACTAAAACTTGATAGGTCAGTCTTTTAAAAATTTTAGCCATTCTAATAAATTCCAATGTAGTAGTATCTCATTGGAGGGTTTTATGTTTGGGGGTGGGGTGGTTGAAGGTGTTGGGCGGTTTTTTTGTTTTTATTTTCCTTTCGTCTTTTTAGGGCTGCACCTGCAGCATATGGAGGTTCCCAGGCTGGGGGTCTAATCAAAGCTACAGCTGCCAGCCTATGCCACAGCCACAGCCATGCCAGATCCAAGGTCTGCGACCTACACCACAGCTCATGGCAACGCCGGAACCTTAGCCCACCGAGGGAGGCCAGGGATCGAATCCATGTCCTCATGGATACTAGTTGGGTTCATTACTGCTGTGCCACAGCGTTAACTCCTCAGGTTTTTTTTTTTTTTTTATCAAGGTAGAGTTGATATACAATATTATATAAGTTATGGGAGTGTAATATAGTTAAAGTTTATATTCCACTTATAGTTATCATAAAATACTGGCTATATTCCCTGTGCTGTAAAATATGTCTTTGTAGCTTATTGCACATCCAATAGTTTGTACCTCTTACTCCCCTACCTGTTAATTGCCCCTCTCCCTTCTTTCCCCCTGCTGGTTACCACGAGTTTGTTCTCTGTATCTGCGAGTTGGGTTCTTTTTTGTTATGTTCACTGTTTTAATTCTCTTTTCCCTGATGACTCATTATGTTGAGCATCTCTCCATTGTGTATTGCATATAGCATTTGTGGTGAAGTGTATGTTCAAATATTGTACCCATTTTTTAAATGGAATGGTTTGGTTTTTGTTTTGCTTTTGGGTTTTTCCAGCCATACTCACTGCATGCAGAAGTTCCCAGGCCAGGGATCGAGCCCATGCCACAACAGCAACCCAAGCTGCCACAGTGACAACACTGGATCTTTAACCAGCTGCACCACAAGAGAACTCTGAATTGTTTCCTATGACAAAGTTTAGAGAGTACTTTGTATTTTCTGAATACAAGTCTTTCATCACATATATCCTTTGAAGATATTTTCTTCCATTCTGTAGCTTGTCTTTACATTCTTTTAACAGTCCTTCTGAAGAGCAGAAATTTTTATTTTGAAGTCTGTAAAAAAAAAAAAATTATAAACAGAAACCTCAGTTAAATAAATCTCCAGTAGGGGGAGCTCCCACGCCCTGTGAGGATAACAGAGCCCAGGAAGAAGAGGGACTTTTTTTTTTCAAGCAAGGACTCAGCCAAGGAAAAGCCATGGACCTTGTTTACTACAGGCCTCCCATCTTCCTTTTCTTCCCTATGAAAGTGGCCACCTTCCCTTGCCGTGTGGGGACTTGCATGTGACTCCTCTTGGTTGCAGATACCAAACTGCAATTCTCTGGTGATCTGGAGTAAACCCATCTTTGCTGGAGAAATATCTGACAATCTGTTTCAGGTCAACAAGTCCAAATTACCAACTTGTTCTTTTAAGGATTGTGCATTTGGTGTGATATCTATGGAATCTTGGCCTAAGCCGAAGTCACAAATATTTTCTCTCATGTGAGAAATAAAATATAGCCTGCCATATCAGTAAAGGATGTCACAGTCATTAGCGATGGCAGCCACCTCCAAGGGTGAGCTGGTGAGCCCTGAGAGAACTCAGGAAGGAAACAGAATACCTGCCATTGAGCAGCCATCAGACGGCAGCGCCTCCTGACAGCCCTGAGGAAACACAGGATACATAGCAAAGGAATGATTTCAGTGAGCCCAGACCTTGCATCTTCCCGAATACATAGAAAAGTGCCAAATTCTTAACCTGAGATATCTGGTTTTCTATTATTAACAGTAATCTTATGTTCCTAATAGCTGCCTTTATTGCAAAACTCCTATATATCCTAACTCCCCCCATCCATCCTCCTCTGAGCAGTTTTCTCAGGGTTACTTGAGATACTGCCTCCCAGGAGGAAATTCTTTTGCAATACAGGCGTTTGGTGCTATAAAAATTTCCCCCAAGTATTGCTTTAGTAATATTCCACAAATTTAGAAGTGTGTTATTTATTTTCAAAATATTTGAAGATTTTCCAAATAGTTTTCTCCTATTGTTTTTTTGGTTTTTTTGTTTGTTTGTTTGTTTGGATTTTTTTGTTTGTTTGTTTGTTTGTTTTGCTTTTTATGGATGCATTCATGGCATATGGAGGTTCCCAGGCTAGGCTTCCAATTGGAGCTACAGTTGCCAGTCACAGCCACAGCCACAGCAATGCATGATCCCAGCAGTGTCTGCGACCTGCACCACAGCACACGACAACACCAGATCCTTAACCCACTGAGCGAGGCCAGGGATTGAACTGGCAACATCATGGTTCCTGGTCAGATTCGTTTCCACTGTACCACAACGGGAACTCCTCTCCTATTGATTTCTAATTTAATTCCCTTGAGGCCAGAAAGTGTGTGTGTGGGTGTGGGTGTGTAATCTCCAGTTTACTTTTGACTAGTGTTACCTGGTATATCTTTTAGCATTTTCTGTATTCTTTTACTTTTGAATTATTTTTGTCTTTAAAGAGTTTTTCTTATAGAGAGAATCACATAGTTCAGCCTTATTTTTTAATGCAATCTGATGAGTTCTGTTTTTTTTTGTTTGTTTGTTCATTTGTTTTAATTTAGGGCTGCACCCATGGCATGTGGAGATTCCCATGCTAGGGCTTAATCAGAGCCAAGCTGCCGGCCTACACCATCGTCACAGCAATGCCAGATTCTTACCCCACTCATTGGGGCCAGGGATTGAACCCACAACCTCATGGATACTAATCAGGTTTACTACCACTGAGCCACAATGGGAACTCCAAGCCCTGCTGTTTTAATTAAGGTGTTTAGGCATTTAATATGATTATTGATATAGTTGTCTACCCTCTATTTGTTTTCTATTTCTATCATCTGTTTTTTAATGCTTTTCCCCTCTCTTTTTCTGATAGCTTTTTTTTTTTTTTTTCTTTTTTTGGCTGCCCCTCAGCATATAGAGTTCCTGGGCCAGGAATCATATTTGAGCCACATTGCCATCTATGCCACAACTGTGGCAAAGCCGGATCTCCCCCACCCCCACCCCCCGCTTTTCAGAGCCACACTCACAGCCTACGGAGATTCCCAGGCTAGGGGTCGAATCGCAGCTACAGCTGCTGGCCTACACCACAGCCACAACAACACCAGATCCGAGCCGCATCTATGACTTATACCACAGCTCATGGCAACACCAGATCCTTAACCCACTGAGTGAGGCCAGGGATCAAACCCACAACCTCATCATTCCTAGTCGGATTCATTTCTGCTGCGCCATGACGGGAACTCCCAAAGCCAGATCCTCTAACCCACTGTGCCTGGCAGGGGATTGAACCTGCGTCCTGGCACTGCAGAGATACCACTGATCCTGTTGTGCCACAGTGAGAACTTCCTGACTACTTTTTAATTCATTGAGATTATTATATTTGTTGTTGTTGTTGTTCCATTTTATCTCCTTTGTTGGCTTACATGTAACTCCTTTTTGTTGTTTTAGTGGTTGCCTTGGGGTTTATAGACATATTTCACTTATCACAGTCTATTTCCAAATCATATTATACTACCTCACATTAAGTATATAATCTTACAATAGTGTACTTCCTTTTCTCCCTCTCAACCTTCATGCTATTTTTGTTGTATTTTACCTATACTTATTTTATAAACCCCAAAATACAGTATTTCTTTTTTTAAATAGCTGATTATTATTTAAAGAAAAAAAATCTGATGTATTTATTCATGTAGTACCATTTCCACTGCTCTTTAATCCTTTGTGTGCCTTCAGATTCCCATCTGGTATAATTTTTCTTCTGGCTAAAGGATTTTTTTTTTTTAACATTTGTTGTAGTGCAGGCCTGCTGGCAATGAATCCATTCAACTTTTGTATATCTAAAATAGTCATTTTTTAAAAGATATTTTCACCAGTTATAGAATTGTAGATTGACAGATTTCTTTTCAGATACTTGAAAGATAATGCTCCATGTCTTTGCACTTGCATCGTTTCCAATGAGAAATCCGTTCAACTTATCTTTGTTCTATACATATTGTGTCTTTTACTGACAGCTTCTAGGACATGTTTATGATTTACCTTTGTGTTATTTTCTTGCTAAGACTTTGTTTTACACAGGATTATGCTGCTTCCATTTTGCTGATTCTAATCCCCCAAATCATGTTGCTTAATCATGATTCATAGATACAATGTTAAAGATACAACGTAGATAACTGTATCAGTCAGGAATCCCCAGAGAAATAGAATCAAAATCTTTTAATATGCAAATCAATTTTTCTTAGTTTCTTAAATTCCATCTAAGTATAGTTGATTTACAATGTAAATAGGTTTATTGGAAGAAATTGACTTACCCAGTTACACAGGCTAGCAAGTCTGAAATCTGTGGGGGTGGGGGGTGGACAGGCTGAAAATTCTCTGGCAAAAGCTAATGTTGCAATCTTGAAACAGAATTTCTTCTTCCTCCAGGAAACCTCAGTTTTTACTCTCATGGTCTTTCAACTGATTGTAAGACAACCACCCACATCATTGAGGGTAATCTCCTCTACTTAAAATTAGCTGATTATAGATGTTCACCAAGCCTACAACATATCCTGACAGCAACACTTAGATTCATATTTCATTAAAAAACTGTGTTCTATAGACCCGCCAAGTTAATACATAAAACTAAGGATCACAGTATCTAAAGGGGTTAAAAGGGAACTGGAAAGTATCATAGAAGGTGAAACTGTTAAGATTTGAGGAAACAAAGGAAAAAGATTGAAACTGTTTAAAAAGAAACTTAGTAGAGAGGCCCTGAGGAACCAAAACTCAGACCTCTTAGTAGGAGGCATTGCTCAGCCAGTGTTAGACTTCCAAATTCAGAAGAGGACTCAGGGGGCTGGAACCCAGACCTCTGGGGAAAGGGCACTGGCTAGCTATTGTGGGTACCCGCAAAGGAGACTAGATGAGGCTGATTCTGCAAATGTCACAAAAACTGCAAACTGGATTCAGCGGCAGCTACAAGAAGAAAATGCTTATGTTATGATAAAGAAATGTGCTGGGGTCATACTCAGAGGAACCACAATCAGACAGGAAACCCTCAAGAACTACACAGCAGGGAGCAAACCTCTCGTTCCTCCTTCAGCCTTGCAGTCTCCATCCAGTGTCCCTATCAGCAGAGCCAACTGCAAAGGCAAAACTGCGGTTTTTCAGAAACTAGCTCCAGGATCCTTGATGCTCAAGTTCACCAAGGCTGCTGGTACCAAGAAGCGATTCCAGAAGCTCTGAGGCTGGATGCCAGCCCACTCTCCCAAACAAAATAGTTATTTTCCCATTCAAAAAAAAAAAAGTTGGAATCGAGGCACAGTAAGTTAACCAACTGACACACGCCACCCCTTTAGCTAGTCAGCATCCCTAACTACAAAAAATTCAACTTTGATATAACTACAAAATAATTCTTTGTCTCCTCCTCAAAATACAACTTTTTTGCAAATAAACCAAGACAGTGCTGACTTCTCCCCCAGATTCAGAGCTGTAAGATCTCCACTGCCATTGCAGCCATCTCTGAGCAACATCCATTATTTTTCAAATTCAGCCACAATCCCATTTGCACATATGCATTCCAAAAACCAGATTGAAAGGTAACTTCCAACAAAACATGTAAAAATAATAAGGATCAGCAAGAGAGAGAAGAATAAAGTCTTTCATGCACTCAATTATATATACACACTTTCACATAATAAGCAAGGACATAACTGGTCATGAGGCCATAATTGAGATTTACAACTCAATTATAACTCCTTCTTCTACTACCCATTTCATATATCCTTTGTCTTCATCCAGTCCCTAAGATGGTTGACTTTTTTTTTAAACAGCAGGGTAATCTATCTTGCCTAAGGGTCTGAATCATCCCTGGTTATGGCTTTGGCAGGGGGTGGGAAAATGGTCATCTTCTATTAACTTTTATTGTTGGACTTGAAAATACTCAAAGGCACCCCAGTGAATACCCTGCATTCCAGATCTCGTCCTCCCTGCCCCCAGTGAGAGGCAGTAACACATTTTTCCTATGGTGGTCCATATCAATCACCCCAGCCAGCAGGGTAACTCTTTCTTTTGCCGGTGGGTTCAGTAACATGCAGAACTCAACATAGCCGGGGGCAGTCTCATCTTCCAAATCAATGCAATATTAGGGCATGTCCTGCTAGTCTTGGGAATCAAGACTTCAAACCAGCAGAGCTCCAAGTCCCAGGGATTGGAAGCAAAAAATCTGTGGGAAGACTATGAGATTTAGTGTGAGAGGAGCCAGTCTACTTCCACCTTTAATTCGCAGACCCGTGCAGTCTGGCTATGGGAAACCCAGGACTATGTATTTGTCTATGATTCAAAATAGTCTGTGACCTCTGTCCTTTGAGGGTGTAATTTCTTTCTTTCTTTCTTTCTTTCTTTTTTTTTTTTTGACCTTTTTTTGGACCACACTCCCAGCATACAGAGGTTCCCAAACAGAACTGTAACTTACTGGCCTACACCAGGGCCACAGCAACGTGGGACCTGGGTCGTGTCGGCAACCTACACCACAGCTCACACTAATGCCAGATCCTTAACCCGCTGAGCGAGGCCAGGGATCAAACCCGCATCCTCATGGATGCTAGTCGGGTTTGCTAACCGCTGAGCCACGACAGGAATTCCCTGAGGGTGTAAATTCTTAACTGGTGCCATATGTGCAGTAATTTTTGCATCTGTTAGGCCAGCTGCTTTTGGGTGGTGGGGTATGTGGGATGTGGGATGTGATCCCATGGGCATAAGCCCATTGCTGACCTTCTTTTGAAATTACTTTCTTCATCAAAAGCAATGTTGTGTACAGTAGAGTACACCATATTTTGTAATCACAGATGGTGCTGGCAGAAGATTCTTGGGCAAGAAAGCAAATACATACTTGGGATACTTATCTCCTCCAGTGAGGAAACATTTTTGCTCCTCTCCAAGACAGAAGGGGTGCAATGTAATCAACTTGCCCCCAGGAACTGCCTTTTAGGGAAGGGTGCCATATTTGGGGCTCAGTTTAGTTGGAAAATTAGGCAATCAGCAGCACTGATGGTCAAAAAAAAAGGGTTGATTAGGGTAAGTCTATGCTATTGAGCCCACACTTAAGCCTGATCCCTGCCATTATGGCCACTTTCTACACAGGCCCATTAAGTAACCACTGAAATAGCTGGGGCAAGGTCTTAAGTGAAAGCCATAGGATGGGTCATTTTGTACAGAAATACAAAATTCAATGTCTTTTTTTTTTTTTTTTTCATTTAAAATATATAGGTGTGGGGTTCCAATCAGGGCACAGAGGAAATGAATCCGACTAGGAACCACGAGGTTTTGGGTTCGATCCCTGGCCTTGCTCAGTGGGTTAAGGATCTGGCGTTGCCGTGAGCTGTGGTGTAGGTTGAAGACTCAGCTTGTATCTAGCATTGCTATGGCTGTGGTGTAGGCTGGCAGTTGTAGCTCTGATTTGACCCCTAGCCTGGGAACCTCCATATGCCACGGGTGCAGCCCTGAAAAGCAAAAAAAAAAGTAGAGGTGTAATAGTTTGAAACAATTCTAGAATTTTCCTGTGCCTCACCTAGAGGGCTTTTCTCTCTTTTTTTTTTTTTTTTTGTCCCAATATATATTTTTTTTTAATTACAAAATTCAGTGTCTTAATGAATTGTCTTCAGGACCCTCTGGTTGATGTACTGGGGGGAGGGGAGAGGTGTGCAGATCTCATGTAATAAAGCCTCTTCATCATCCCTTTCCTCTGAGTCTTGAAGTCAGAGAAGTTCTAGCATTTCAACCGTATTAAACATGAGACCATTGAGTCTAAGGTTCAGTCTAAGCCAACCAAGAAATTTTTAGAGCCATTTCCACTTGTAAGAGCTAATACTTTAAAGCCAGAATATCTAATGAATGTACCCAATAAATTTGATCTGATAAAGTGCTATATTCTATCATCCTTAGTCAAGCACCCTTATAATATATTCCTACACATTCTAACATGTATTACAAAATCTTGTACTTCTTTCAGTGTATAAGCTATTTCCTCCTGAGTCAGATTTTGTACTTGTCCCCTCTAGAAGAAATCTGTGATCTGACCCTAATTCTGAGTCCAGTGGCAGCAGTTGGGGTGGGTTTTGAGAAGAATGGGCATACCCTTGAAGGCAACTGCTCCCAAATAACATGACTATAAGGTTTCCAAAAAGCACAGATGGGATGGTGGATTCTGTACCTGGCAACTGCTGAGCTATAATGCACCGTCCACTGATTAATAAAAGGAAATTCCTGCCAGTCTCATTAGAAATTAAGGAAAGTATCTTGCAAGTCATTTATTGGCAATGTATCTTTCTCACCACCCCCAGCCCGCTCCCTCAGCCACCAAATTTCTTGTTTGAAATGACTCCCATCTGATGAGCCCAGACTGCTGTGGTGCCACCTAGTGGCAGTTGCTCCCCAAACCTTATCTTCTCACACACTACCGTAACAGGTGAAGAGGGCACTGACTCACCTTTTCTGGTGATTCTCCTAGATGCCCGGAGGTTGGGATGGATGAGGTGAAAGAAAATATCATCTTTTTTTTTTTTTTTTGGTCTTTTTTCCATTTCTTGGGCCACTCCCTCGGCATATGGAGGTTCCCAGGCTAGGAGTCGAATCGGAGCTGTAGCTGCCAGCCTACGCCAGAGCCACAGCAACGCCAGATCCAAGCCGTGTCTGTGACCTACACCACAGCTCACGGCAACGCCAGATCCCTAACCCACTGAGCAAGGCCAGGGATTGAACCCACAAACTCACGGTTCCTAGTCGGATTTTTTAACCACTGAGCCATGACAGGAACTCCGAGTAGTTTTTTTAATTAATCTGCCCAACAGGATGTTATTAGTCCTACTCAGCTTCCATCCCCCTTCCTTCTGGAGTCAGTAACCTCATTATCCTCTGGGAAACTGCCTCTCTCTCACTTGTGGTCCATGTGGGTGCTGGATGGAGCTGAACATGCCTCCTTCCAGGAAGGAGAGTGTGCTGTCTATGAAACTATGCAGCAGCCCTTCTCAGGTCCCTAGATTGATTCAAGGGGGTGGGTACATGACCCAAGCCAGGTCAGAGTCAGTGAGGATTAACCCAAGGTTAATGTCCCAAGAATTAGAAGTGGAAACCTCTTTCCTCTCATTGGGCTTGGAAAACTAGAAGGATGGAAGCCTGGACCAATTTGGTGCCACTCCCTGGGAACAGCGCACCCAAGAATGAAGCCATTCCAGAGGAAAGCCAGAGCTGGAGAGATGGATTCCTGGTCTACCTGTGCACTTCATTATGTGAGCCTATAAAATCCCTTTTGTCATTTAAGCCAGTTTGACCTGGGACCCTGACACCACCTAAAAAGATTCCTCATTCATACAATGAGCACACTCAGTTTCGAAAACAAAATTTTACCTAAGGTTAATTAATGTCCTACATATCTATGGCTTCTGCTACAAATGATTCTCTAAATGTTTTAGGAACTCCTGTTATTCGTGGTTTGGCTCTTTGATATCTGTCTTTCGAGATTATTCTACTCTTTCATTTTCATTTCTTTATCTTTTGCTTTTGTGTTCTAGGAAATTTATCTTCAGTTGATCTTTTACTCACTAATTTAGTTTCCTGTAGTGTCCATTTGTAAGTCATGGCTTCCATTTTAGAGTTTAATTCAATAAGCATGTTTTCCGGCCTAATAATAACTTGGCCGCTTGTATTGTTTCCTTTTTGTAATGGCTTATTCTAGTGACACAGATGTAAATTTTAAGCATCAAATAGCATATGGTATTTTTGCTAAATAAACCAAAAAATGAGTGGAATTATCGTTCATTTTCCTGATCAATGATTAAATCAATAATATCTATTTAATATCCTTTAGTCTCCTTTGTCTTTATGGTACTTACCATCTGAAATACATATATCTTCTTTATCTATCTATCAATATATTGATAGGTAGATAGCTATAGTTATTCCAGGACCTAGAACAATCAATACCTGGCATAACTTGACACTCAGCAACTCAACATGTTGCGCATGGCAGTGAATGATATACATGCACTAGTTTGCTCACAGTATCCTTGAGAAAGTAAATAGAATAAGAAGATAAATAACAATACAAGACAACTAATTAAGAACTATCAGAAATATATACATGATTAAGAGCTGAAAGAATTGTACTGATACGAGTGTACTCTAGAATCAGAGCCCCATGTGGGCAGGAGACATCAGCTCACGCTTGAATGATCAGAATAGTGTCCATGGACGAGCCCAGGATTGGGGAGCGCTTTGAAGAAGGGGTATGATTTGGAAAAGAAGGAGGCTAGTGGAATCTTCTTCCTAAGAACATTCCTCTGGTATTCAGATCACTCCATCCAAGACAGCACCCATTTGGTCCTTTGAAGGCACACCTCCTTTCCTCTGATGTTATGGACGCTCAGGACCCAAACAGAAATTCTTTAGTGGAAAGAATCCCAGTGCATCCTTTTCTTCTCCACCCACAAATGAAGGTTCAGAAAGCGGTCAAGGGCCCTGGTTAGGGGGTTTCTTTGGCTCTCTTGTTTGGTTCTTGTATCATTACGCCAGGCATCTTCATCAGGAATTCTTTTAAACACCAAATCTCCTTCGTATTGAATGTGTGCTGACATCAGTAAAACTCGTTATTGAAAGTAAAAATGCCATTAATTTTGAATTTCAAACACGAATGAGAACTCCCATCCACCCCCCCCCAAAAAAAAAGAAAAGAAAAGAAAAGAAAGACACCATCTGTGACTCAAAAGATGCCCACTTGGGGAGACTTCATACATCTAATTCCTTCCATCTCTAGTCACTTTCAGCCTCTCACTACCCGTATGATTCCAATGAACCCAACCTGGGGGTTATGCCCAGGTAGGGAGTCTTTCAGGGGCACGGGGAGGGGGGGTGGGAGTGTGTATAGAAAACAGATGAAAATCAAGAAAAGAGTAATTTGAAGGGCTTAATATTGAAGCCATGTTATGTCTGTGTTGGAAAGGACTTCAGAGTCCATTGGTCCGACTCTGCCAGTGCAGCGGACTCTAATCCACGACTTGGGTAGATATCATCCAACTCGGCTCCATCATCTCCAGGGCCCGGGAGCCCACAACTGCGACTGTCAACCGCAAACTCAGCAGCTCCATGTAAACAGTGAGCAGCCCACATTTAAATATCATGACAGTGAATGTATGCATTGTATTCCAATGCATAAAACCCTTCTGGACTGTACACGGCTAGATAGGTCCCTGTGCTGCCCTCTGAGAGAAATGAGTGCTGAAGCTTTTCTGAGCCTCCTGACAGTTACAGCGGGAACGGAAGGGAAAAGACAGATGGGGCAAGGAGAGAAGTGATGACTTGATACTGCAGTGTTCGAGCTGGAATGATTTTCCCTCTCACCTTACTGGAGAGGCTTCCGAATGATATCCCCTGGAGCACTGCTAGACCAGCTGCCACAGAGTCCCCAGGGAGTTCTATAAAGATACATAGGTACCAGCCCTGAAAGTCTGAATTTAGTAGATGCAAGATGAAGCTTGGACCTCTCTGTCTCTCTCTCCTCGCCCATGCCTACAGCATGCAGATGTTCCTGGGTCAGGGATCAAACCCACGCCACAGCAGTGACCTGAGTCAAAGCAGTTTCAATACCAGATCCTTAACTGCTAGGCCACCAGGGAACTCTTAGACCTCTCTATTTTTTTAAATTCACACTGATTTATTGTGTAATTTAATTTGATTTATTTTTAGTAAAGTATAGTTGATTTACAATTATAAATTGCAAATTTATAATAGTATTAATTTCTCTCTCCCTCTCTCTCTCTCTCTATATATATATATATATATTCTTTTTCTCATGTTATCTTTCATCATGATCTATCCCAGGAGACAGGATACAGTTCCCTGTGCTATCCAGCAGGACCTTATTGCTTATCCATTCTAAATGTAATACTTTACATCTGCAAACTCCAAACTGCCCGTCTATCTCACTCCCTCCTCCCTTCCCCTTGACAATCACAAGTCTGTGAGTCTGTTTCTGTTCTGTAGATGGGTTCCTTTGTGCCATATTTGAGATTCCACATAAAAGTGTTATCATATGATATTTGTCTTTCTTTTTCTGATTTACTTCACTTAACGTGAGAACCTCTAGTTCCATCCATGTTGGTGCAAATGGACCTCTCTATTTTTTAAAGCTTCTTTGGTTGTTTGGAAATGTATCCAGTTTGAAATTTATTCCTTAGAGAGCTCTGGACTCTATTCTCCCTGGTTTAAAAAAAGAAAAAGAAAAAGAAAAAAGCCTAAAATACTACAGTCCCTAAAATTCATGCAAGCAGATAGCTCTTAGGTCCCATGGCAGTGTTTTCTGAAATTGGATTTTCGAGCCACCTAGAGCTGATGGATGAATACTTTCCTGCTCCCATGGCCTGAAGCATCACCTGAAGCCTGTATCTGGGCCTCTCCATCTCAACTTGCCCTCTGCTGTGGGCCAGCCAAGATGCTGACAGGAACAAAAAATGACTTGTTTTTGAGAGTAAAGATATAAGCTGGGACTGAGATGACGCACACAAGCTCATGGAGGGAGACTCTCACATCCGACCTGCCTGCCTCCATCCGCAGTCACGTTGCTACATTAACCACATCACTAATTCTGAAAGACGGGGACTCCTACACACAACCTCCAGGTCAGTGCCTCTGATTGGAGAAGGGAACTGCAAGGCATCCCACCCCAAGCCCCAAGTTCCTGGCACCCCAAGTTCCTTTGGCCCTCATAGCTAAAGCCCATGGGTATAACCGTGAAGACTATGTTCTCAATTTAGAATCCCTGGGGTGCTTGATTAAAAAGGCAGATTCTTGGGCTTCACACACACACACACACACACACACACACCCCTTCTGAATATGTGGGTTGGGCCAGGAAATCTGCCTTTTGAACAAGCGGGCTCAGATAATTCTGAGCGAGGCTGACTTTGAACTTCACCCATTCAGGACTAAATCCCTAAAGAGGAAAAGTACATGAAAATGGCAACAATATCCCCCACCCTCCCAGAACCATTGATCCATCTCTTCTTGAGATCTAGGCACGGCCCCCTATTTTTTGACATATCTGTTACCTTCCTACCCATTCTCTTCCTCAAGAAAATTTCTAATCTGCCAGACGTTTGGTCTTTTTTGAAGGCTAGCAGTTACCCTTGCATGAGGGTTTAGCGCTATCCATTTGGGTAAAGGGGACCGGACAAGTGGGCAGAACAGCACAGGGAGGAAAGGACACCCTTGGAAGAGATGCCCAGGCTTGGACTTGCCTATGTCAAAAACAAAAACAAAAACAAAACAAAAACAAAAGCAAAAACAAAAAAACACCATACCCCTATTATGTCATTATGTCATCCAGAATTGAAGTATAAAGCGATGACTCACTCATTAAGTTCTTTCCCAATGAGCTCGGGTTGTGGAATCAAAATATCTGAATTTAGTCATGGGTCACTTACTGGCTGTGTAACCTTGGACGAGTTACTGAACCTCTCTGAGATTTAGTTCCCTTATCTCTAAAAAGGCGGTGATCATCTAATAGGGCTGCTTAATTTTAATGACGTGACATAAGTGCCGGGCATAGACAGGTTTCAACCCATGTGAGGCAGGCAAAAAACGCCAGATATTATCAATAGTACATCAGTAATATTCACCTTTCCATACTTCCCTCTGCTCCTCTTCAGTTAGTCGGGGCTCTAGCCAACCTGATTTACTCACCGTTGGCTAAGACTCTGAGAAGTCATAGGCTTAGGGTCTAATAGAATTGGGCTCATCCCATCACCATCACCAACCCATAAGCTGAGCAACCTTTCTGTGCCTCGGTCTCCTCCTCTGGGAATAACATCCCCCTCCCCAAGTTTTTCTCACACTTTGTACCATGCTCTGACCTTCTCTCCTCCTCTTCCCTCCAGGCTCCACCATGTTTATCCATGGTCTCCTCCTTGGTGAATTTACTCACCCTGCTTCTTCCACCTGCAGTGCCCTTTCTTCATTTTCTGCTTGTTGGAATTCTTCCCAGAGTCATCTTTATACTCCCCAGCCCCAACAGGCAACATACCGAGCTAAACCACCCATCGTTAACAAACAGAGTATTTGAGAGCCTTTCATATGGCAGGTACCATTGCTAGTGTCTAGGGATACAGAGAATGACTGAGGTCTAGTCCCTGAGTGCAACAAATTCAGTTGATTTAACGTAAGAACAAAGAACCATAACCCTATGAGGTAAGATAGTAACAGAAGTCTAAATGCTGGGAGAGTACAGAAGAGGGAGCTCTTGGGTCAGATGGGTTGGGGAAGGCTTCACAAAGACAAGGACTTTTGGGTCTGACCTGAAGGATGAGTGATGTTTGATAGGCAGAGAAGAGGGCAAAGGTTGTCTGCAGCTGTTCTGGAGACCTGAACATCTGAGATCAGCATGGCTGGAGGCTAACCTGGAGTGGAGGGAGAGGGGGAGAATGAAGGCAGAGCTAGAAAAGTAGAGGGGACCAGGGTGCGAACATGTTGGCATTGACCAGAGAAAGGTCAAGAAGTTGGCCCCACGCCACCCTCGCCCAGGCGTATTGGGACAGTAGAGAATAGATGTTTGGTCCCATGAGAAACATCATCCCAGGACAAGAGCAGTCTCTAGAAATCCATTGGTTAAGGGGTCATGAGCTATAGGATGGTAACTCAAGGGACATATGAGGATGGAGGCCCCCTTCTGCTGGCATTTTTTTAACTACAAACGAACAGCTTTTCTTTTGATTTCTTGAAATTGCAAAATTTAGAAAATCCCACTCTGCTCACGAGAGAATAAAAATAGGAAGACTTGGTACTTTCTCAGGAAGATTGCAATTTGGGAGTGAAAGTTTCATCTCATCATCCAGCCATCTGTCTCTATGAGCCAGAGGTCAACAACCCAGGGTGAGTACAATGCTTCATCCTAGGGCCTCCTAGAACATGTTCCTAGCCTGTTGTTGCTGGTCTCCAGGCTCTGCATGGTCCCATGCTTGATTCAGTCAACATCATTGCCTTCCAGATGCCAGGGCAGCTGGCTGTGGATGCTCACCTATCACCTCCTTGGCTTGGCACCCCAGGCCAGGCAAGTTCTCTCGCCAACTTCACCATTCTCTTCCTCTTGTTCCTTGTGCTCCATGCACACTGAATGTCTCACCATATTCCAGAGCCAATAGCCCTATCATAATGCTTAGAATCTCCTTTGCTTCCACCTATCTGGAAAGATTGGGTCACTGTCACTCTCACCTCCTTTCCCCTGCCCCAACCCCCCAAACACACACACACTGCATGCCCAACTCACGCTCTCCCTGGCAAACTCCTACTCACTCTTCAAGTTCAGTCATGTGTCATGGTTCTCAGTGAAAGTTCCCCCGACTACCCCTTTCTCCCCCAGGTGGTAAATCACTCTCTCTTTGAAGTCTTACATCCCTTGAATAGCACTGTCCTGTTGTGTCTGGTGATTCGTCTGTGACCAAAAGGAAGTGGGGTCTTCTGAGTAGTGCTGGGGACTTACACATCTCTAGCCTTAGCACCCAGCATGAAGTCTGGTTCGTAGTAAACACTGTTGACAGGCTCCACCTCTCGGTTGGAAGCTCAGTGGGGTAAGGACTTTCTTTGCCTTGGGTGGTGTTGCAGACTGCACAGCCAAGATGGTACCTGGTCTCCAGGAGGCAGGCAATACAAATTGGTTGTTACTTGATGGGATGGAATGGAATGGAATCAACTCAAGACAGCGTGGTGAAATAAAAGACTTGGCCAAGTTGTTTGAGTTTCTTGAAAATGTATTTATTGGGGAAAGATTGTGACTTCAAATATGTATTGAGTGCACACCCAATTATTTGGCCCAAGCTGTGAGATATAGGAAGAGAAACAAGAAGCTTATAGATACATGGGCTGGGGGAGAAACAAAACTAATACAAGGGAGAGAGCGATAAGTGTGATAGAAGAGGGCAGAGAATATGCTATGGGAACACAGAAGAGAGGAGACTTCTTCCATAGAACTGGTCAGGGGTCCTCATGGAGGACAAACCATTTGACTTGAGACAGCATGTATGATGTTTTCCCAGTGTGACCCTGGCAGTCCCATGTCCCCGGTCCCCTGGATGTAGCTGATTGGAGGATGCCCTCTTGACCTCTCTTCTTGTCTCCCAGGAGCTGGGATTGGAGACGTCAGATCACTAATCCGTATTTGCTGGTCCCTTGATTTAAAGACAAATAGCTTCTGGAGCCATGCAGCTGTGGCCTTTTGCAGATTTCTCAGAGGGGCAGAGAAAGCTGGCCTGGGGAGAGAACAGAATGCAAGAGCACCAAGAAAAGCAGGAATGAGCAGCCGTGTGGCCTCAAGCAATTGAGGGTCAGATTCTGACTTTCTGAGGATTTCGGCTCCTGGTTGCAGCCCTCAAGAACCTGCAGCATGGATATTCTGAGACATCCCAGGCTCCTTACAATAAATACCCCCCCTCCTTTTTTTTTTTTTTTTTTTTGCTTCTGCTAGCTGAACTGTAGCACCGTGGCCAGCAACCTTGGGTGAAAGCCATGTAAAGAAATGGGCCATGGCCAGGCTGGGGGTTACTGGAGAAGGGGTATGAGGGTAGAGCTCACTGACATTCATGTCCATTCCCTCGGTTCCCTTCAGCATCTCCCCTCCAGGGGCCCTCCCTCTCCTCTAAACCTGGCCAGCAGTCCAGCAGCAAGGGACTGGCCCGGCCCGGCAAAGGCCCTCCTGGTGATATAGGTGTCTGTCTATACCGAGAGTAAACTGGGTATCCCTAGTCCCAGGCAATGGCTCTCCATCCAAGGTCCCTAGAACAGAAGCAACTCACCGAGGAGTTCCCATCGTGGCTCAGTGGTTAATGAATCCGACTAGGAACCAGGAGGTTTCAGGTTCGATCCCTGGCCTCGCTCAGTGGGTTAAGGATCCGGCGTTGCTGTGAGCTGTGGTGAAGGCTGCAGACACGACTCGGATCCCGCGTTGCTGTGGCTGTGGTGTAGGCCAGCGGCTATAGCATATGGGAACCTCCATATGCTGCGGGAGCGGCCCAAGAAATGGCAAAAAGACAAAAAAAAAGAAGCAGCAACTCATTTTATGGGAGTTTAGAAGCATTTGCATACATGCACACTTACCTACAGCCACACATGTTGGTGGTGAAGACAGACAGACTCGTTTGTAAATGCTCCCACTGCACATCTTCTTGGAATCCTATGAGCACATGCAAGCATCTATCTATGGAGAAAAATCATAGAGAGTCATATTACAAAGAAAATACACTCAGCTCCCATCCTCTGGTGGCTTTGAGGTCTACAAAAGTGTGCACACAGCAACCTCTTTACAAAAACTTAGCCCAGCTACTCAGAGGTGAATCACACCTTCAATCAAGGCTCATGCTATGTGGGAGGCCCCACAAGGAAAAGAGGGGTCTGTGGTGTTTCTTGGAGGGATGCGGTATTGTGGGACTCTGACATTTGGCTGATTGGGTGGGGGAGGGGATGGCTAGGTTTGATGGGGCCCTGGGACATACGCGATTGAAGGGAGCCCTCTTTCTAAGGAAAAAATATAAATAAAAAATATTTTTTATTACTATAAAATATAGTAATTACTAATATAAAACTGAGTCCGGGAGTTCCCGTCATGGTGCAGCAGAAATGAATCTGACTAGGAAGAATGAGGTCACGGGGTTGATCCCTGGCCTCACTCAGTGGGTTAAGGATCCATCATTGCCATGAGTTGTGGTGTAGGTCACAGACACGGCTCGGATCTGGCGTTGCTGTGGCTGTGGCATAGGCTGGTGGCTGTAGCTCTGATTGGACCCCTAGCCTGAGAACCTCCACATGCTGCTAGTGTGGCCCTAAAAAGGCAAAAGACAAAAAACAAAAAAGCACTGAGTCCTGGGCTTTGGAAAGGGCTGGTGCAAGTGAGAGTCCTTGGCACTTTAGTTTGGGGGGAATGGGAGCTCAAGCTTAAGCTTCACTTTCCTTTCTTCTGTCCTCGTCATCTCCATAGCAACTGAAGTCCCCAAAAGATTGTGGGTCCACCGATGGAGCACATCCTTTATGAAGGTGATGCCTGGTTTATGGTGGGCCTTGGACAAGTCCCCTGCTGGCTAGAGAGAAACACCTGGCCAGGTGAAGAACACCAATAGGGCAGCTTGAGCAGGAGAGAAATGAGCCGTTTCTCTCCCATTCTTGCCACTCCTCTAACAGTGGTTGTCAGGCTTTTTTATCCTGATCTCTTTACTTCTACCTCTGACAGAGCATCCCCCTTTGGCAACCCCAAAACACACAATCCCTTTCTATGGGGGGGGGGGGCGGGAAGGTCTCCAGGGGGCAAGGGCAACTCAACCCCCATCTTTGCAAATACAGCTTCAAGCCTCAGTCTAGAGACGCAGCATAGCCCAGAATGTGAGCTTGGACACAGCCACTTCTTAGCTGAGTGACTTTGGGCCAAGTTATTTCAGCTTTCTCTCTAACTTCCAGTTTCTGCTCTCTGTAAAACTGAAATAAAAATGGACCCCACCTCTTAGCGTTATTGTGCAAATTATTCAAGAAAAATGTCCAACTCAGTAAATGCTTGTAAGGTTGACTCCCATGCGTCATAACTAGTCAGCATCGCAGGCCAACGGCTGTTGAACTTGAATGCTCTGGGCCCCCCACCTTCATGAGGATCGTGCCCTTCTGTTGGAGAAGCCTCTTCCCTCACCCTTGTCCCCGAAGAACCCAAAGCATTGCAGGCTTGGAGCGATGCGCGATTCTCTTGATTTTACAGCTGACCCGGGGTAAGGCCCAGGGCTGTTAAGGGCCAGGGCCAATGCTTCAGAAAAAGCAAAAGTATATCTAGAAGCAGAACCAAAGCCTTATGGCTCTGAGTCTCTGGATTGGGAAGCAGGTGAGGACTGTCCCCATGGACACTTTGACTCCGTGTGGGACCCTGTCAAGGAGGCCCAGGGGAAGTCACCTGTCCCCACAACCTACAGCAGGGGTGCCTGCTTCCTCCTTCAGCTCCAACTCACCACCAGCAAACAGAGCAGGTTCCAAGTTCCCTGAGCGGTCAGGAGGTCCATGGCCCTGATCCCTAGCTCTGTCACCAGCTGGCTCTGTGATTCAGTACTTTCGTCTCTAAAATCAGAGATTGGCCTTTCTGACATCCAAGCTGCTTATCTTAAACCTCTCCAGAAATTGCTTCATCTCAAAGTCACTTAGAGAAAGAGTGAGAGCTAATGTTTCAGAAAGTTGCACTTCCGACAAAACACCACACCCTTTCCTGGGCCGGGTCATTTCCCAGAGTCCTGCTCCCTGCGGGGACATGGCCTGAAATGGCCAGTGGCTATCATCCTTGGGCAGTGTTTGTGAGCGACAGCAGTGGGCCTGGAAGGGGCAGCGGGAAGCTTGGCTGAGCCTTGAGCAAGAACAAAAAATCAGGGAACCGAGGTGCTTCAATTTGGAGGGCACTTTTTCAAGGAATATTTTTCAGGTCGGTGAGCGTAGACATCTGCCCATTCCTATATCAGCAGGAAAAACAAAGCGAGGGACTCGGGATCAAATTACAGTAGCAGAAATATAGTCATTGGCACGAACAGCAGAACTTACTTTGAAAAACTTAGGGTCTCCGGAGGAGACAGTTTGGGGGCTGGGAGAATGTGCTTGGGTTGTGGGATGGAAATCCTGTGAAATTGGATTGTCATGATCATTATACAACTACAGATGTGATGCATTCATTGGGTAATTTAAAAAATAACAATAAAATTTTTTTTAATAATTAAAAAAACCCCAAAACGGGTATAATGTAAATGTCCAACAGCAAGAAATGGTGAAATAAATTCTGTTTTGTTTTTTTGTTTTTTTTTTGTCTTTTTGCCATTTCTTGGGCCACTCCTGTGGCCTATGGAGGCTCCCAGGCTAGGGGTCTAATCAGAGCTGTAGCCACCGGCCTACAGAGAGATGGGAAAAAGCATTTAGCAGCCACCTGCTCTGAGCCAGGCACTTGACAAAGATGTGTAGGCTTCAATCTCAGGAGAAGGCAGTGAAGGATAAGCCACAGCAACGTGGGATCCGAGCCGCATCTGCGACCTACACCACAGCTCACGGCAACGCCGGATCCTTAACCCACTGAGCGAGGCCAGGGATCGAACCCGCAACCTCCTGGTTCCTAGTCAGATTCGTTAACCACTGTGCCACGATGGGAACTCCAAGAAATGGTGAAATAAATTCTGATATGTTCATAAAAAAATTAATTAATTAAATAAAAAATTAATTAGTTAAAAAAAAATGGCAGCAGAACTTTTTGAAGTGTGGGATGCTGACATGGCCGACCCCAGGTAAAAGTGGACTACTTTGGTGCCTCTGACTTCCATGTGTTCTGCTTGGGACATAGAAGGCCATCCTTACTCTACCCAGCCCCCACTGTGGAGTCCCCTCCTGCCTGAGCATTTTAGAACTCTATGTGGGTTGAGCAAGAAAGTACAAAGGAGGACTGACTTGGCAAAATGACCAGGTTTGGCAATGAATGTGTCACAGCGTGACCCCAGACACGTTACTTAACTTGACCATTAAGTAGAAATCAAGGATGTTCACATCCTGTCCAGCAACAAAGCCTCTGTGCTGCAGGGGTGGGGGAGGCGAGCCCTCACCCTTAGAGGCTGACCCCTGTGTAGGAGTCAGGGAAGGTTCTTCTTCCTCGAAGTCTTATCCCAGCCTCACTCCTAGCACAGAGTCTTTGTGACCTGGCTTCTCAGGCAATGCTACCCACCTCCCGGATGGTGAGCCTCCCTGGGTTTGTATCCTTGAGCCGAACAAAGGGGAAAGAGCCACAGAAAGAAGATGATGCCTTTCCAGGGCCCCTAGAGTGATGGAGGAAGCAAGCCAATGGACTCTTATGCCCCAGGAGCTGCCAGACTAATGGGCATGACAAATCCTACAGGAGCTCATGGAGAGAAAATAATACTAAATGAAAATTAGCATAGCTCAAGGCACCCACCTAAGAAAGGATGGAGAGTGAGCTGAATTAATCAGAGACGGCTTCTTGGAGAAGGTGAGTTTTAAGACTGGTAGCAGAAGGAATAAGGAGAAAGGAGGTATTGATTCAGACACAATTGATAGACTGAGAGTGGGCTCTAGGGAATAGGTGGGCTCTGACTCCCCGGGATAGGCATGCACTCAGTTCTCCATGCGTGGAGGCCATGTGGGCTCCCAGCAAGTTACTCTCAGCCCTGGGTCTGTCTCCCCACTCACGGAATGAGGAAGAAGGTGAACTGCCCGGCTACAGCCCTTTTCAGCTCCTGCGTTCTGCACTTTACAATTCCTAACTATAGGGACGGGTCCATGGGTGAGATGGCTTGGGTAGAGTAGAAAGCAGGTGCTAAATAGGAGGGGACAGGCATCTCAAGGCACCTAATCTTAAATATATCAGCTAGGGCTGAGCAATCTCACTCCTGCCAAGCATCATCCAGGACTGGTCCCTAGAAAGGAGCCCCAGAGCAGAAGACACAACGAACCCAGCTGGATGCAAAGAAACTAGAATGTGTCCAGTCACAGGTTCGATCCCTGACCTCGCTCAGTGGGTTAAGGATCCAGCGTTGCCATGAGCTGTGGTGTAGATTGAAGACACAGCTCAGATCCTGTGTTGCTGTGGCTGTGGCGTAGGCCAGCAGCTGTAGCTCCGATTCGACCCTTGCCTGGGAACCTGCATATGCCATGGGTGTGGCCCTAAAAAGCAAAAAATAAAATAAAATAAAACATGTCCAGGCATGGGGGTGGGGTGCTAAGTCTAGAAAGACTATGGCTTTAAGATGACTCATCCATCCCCTCTAACGATAGACCACTCTCTACAGACCTCTACCAGGTGAACAGTACCAGCCCTGGCAGCCGGGTGTTACTGTATTTCTCACAAATTCTTCAGTGAGCCCCAGGGTCTGGACCTAGACGGGCCCCTAGGCCTGAGCTGTGTGCAGGGAGAGAAGAGCGTCCCCCCAGAGAGAGAGGCCTAGTCCTGAGCAGGGCGGTCAGGATGTCTTCAATAGCTACAGAGAGGTGGGCGTGGGATTGGGGTGGCCCTTGAGTGATCAGCAGAGCACAAAGTTTGGGGGCCCCTCATCCTACCCTGAAGGATGTACTCACTGACCTTTGCCCTGAGATTCCCAACTTTCTCCAGCCCACATCGCCTTTGCCAATTCAAACAGGTGCCATGGGCACAAACAGGTATAGAAAGTAGGGAGTGTGGCAGGACTACCGTTCGATAAAGCCCAGGGGACTTGGGACAGGTCATGAAATGTGGTGGAGGGAAATCCCCAAACAGAAGTGCCCCAGCTGGTTTCCTCATCATTTTGGGTAACTTTCCATTGCCACACACCCACTGCCACCCCCTAGATCTCTTCTAAAGAACCTACTGTTCACTTAGTGACCTGTTGGGTAGAAAAATCAAAAGAGGCGATGAGTCCAGGTCCTAAACTGGAGAAACGACAGCCTACATGGGAAGATAGATTTACATTCATGCCCCAGGTAGAGAGGACCCAAGAGGGCACACAACAATCAAGGGCCAAATGGAAACAAAAGAGGCTCAGAGAAGGGCAGGTCAATGAGAACAGAAACAGTGGGAAGAGGCTTCACGGAGGAGAACCACTTAGGGCACAGCAGCGTGGCCGTCAGTGAACGTCCAGAGGCAGGAAGAGTGGTTTAGGGAGCAGGGGACAGAACCCTGGCGTATATGACGGGACAGAGAGAGAGGCTGAAATGAAATAAACCACCACTTGTTGAATGCCTACTCTGTTGCCCTCACTGTGCCAGGTGCTTTCCACCTGTTATTTCATTTTATCTTCCCAAGAAAAGTGGTAGTATTTTTATTTGCCTTTTGCAGAGCGGGAAACTGAGGTGTCTCTATGAATAAGACTTGAGCTGGTGGTCAATGAGAGAAGTCTCTGCCAGGAGTACCCATCATGGCACAGCGGGAAAGAATCTGACTAGGAACCATGAGGTTGAGGATTTGATCCCTGGCCACGCTCAGTAGGTTGAGAATCTGGTGCTGCCATGAGCTGTGGTGTAGGTCGCAGATGCGGCTTGGATCCTGCGTTGCTGTGCCTGTGGCATAGGCTGACAGCTGTAGCTCCGACTTGATCCCTAGCCTGGGAACCTCCATATGCCGAGGGTGCAACCCTAAAAAACAAAAAAACAAACAAACAAAAAAAAGACGCCTCCGCCAGTGGCCAAACCAGGGAGAAGCTTGAGGGTAAGAGTAAGTGATGGAATAAGATGGCCCTGGCCATGGTAGCCAGGATGCTGGAGAATATTGTCCATCTACCACCTAAAATCAAGAGGAGACATGACCCACTGAGTGGTGATCCCTGACCAGGGACTTTACCTTCATGACTCAGGTGCACTAGAATTAGCCTTGGCCCCTAGGGCCCTCACCCACACCTGGTGTTGGCCCCAACCGGCTCTCCTTCACCTGGTGCTCAGCATCTCCATCTTGTCACCAGGCACCCTCCTCCCCTGCCCAGAGATTGGACGAGCTAATTAATCATCACCAACTAACTGTTAAGGAGGTCAGCGAGGTGTTATCATCACTGCCACCCCAACTGCGGCTATGACTAATCGAACAATGTCAGAGATTCAGAAAGCAGTGATAATTATTCTACTATTTTTCCAGCCTTTGTGTTTTCCCTCTTTTGAGGTTCCAAGCATGAGATGAAGAAGGCTAGGAAGGTCCAGCCTTTCCTTCCGGGAATTGAGTGGACACACCAGCCTGGTGGAGGGTGGAGGAGGGGTATGCCTGCTGGGGCTCTGGTGGACTCTCCAAACAGCACCTTGATCGCTGAGCAATCTGGGGGCTGGGGTGAGTCAGGTCAGATGGGGGAATCAGAGGCGTTCTGCTAGAGCGTGGCCGCTGGGTCGTGTCGTCGGGGAATCCCTAAGGAAACTGCGGACCTGTGCTGACCAAAGCCGGCCCGAAGGAAAACCCTGTCTTGCTACATGACTCCTGATTCATGGCTTTCCCTTCCTGGGACTCGGCTCACGTGCTGCCTCTCAATTTTTTTAAAGCAGTCACCCCCACCCCCACCCCCAAACGCCTCAGACGACAAAACTCCACCTGAAAAAGAAAGATTTGAAATGTCGGAAACTCGCAGTCATGTGCCGGAGGCCCTGTCACAAGCCAAACCCAGGACCTCCCAGGTGGCTGGCTATCTGTGGCTTGCTTGAGGAACCCCCAAACGTGCTCACAGCCCAAACCCTTCCCCTCTGCTCCATGACGGATCCTGGGAGCCCTTCATCCCACTGTTATTAGAGGGCAAACCATCCCGACACAGACAGCAAGTGGGACAAGGGCACTAAGGCGAATGTCCTGAACCCCAAAGGGGCAGCCAGGGCAGCCATTGTTCATCACTGTCCAGTTTTTCCTAGACCAGCCCTGGGAGCATCACCAGGAGCGGACCCGATGAAATACATACAGCCTTCCGGTGTGACAGGAGCAGGAAGGGGGCTGAGACCATGCCCAGGCTGGCTTTGGGGAAGGAGAAGATGGTCTAAGGAATTCAGACCTACCCCCAAGCTCAGGAATACCCAGCCACATTCACTCAGGAAATGGGCGGGTGGGTGGTTTGCTCATATATTATTTCCAGGGTGGACTTTTTGCTCTTCCCAGGCTCCCTCGGAAACTTAGAAAAATCTCAGCCCTTAAAAGCCACAGCACTTACCAGGATGGGGCAATTCCACGCAGTGGACATCTGTCCGTGACTGGCACTGTTCATCGTTCGTCCTGGAAAGGGCCAATGTGATGATAAATCCATCCAGCCTGGGAAGGTCCAGGGTCTCCCCCCAACCCTGCCCCCACGCACGCACGTACACACACACACCAGTTTACTTAGATACCCTATGTGTGATGTTTTTGGTGAAAACTATACGCGCTTTCATGCGAGGGTGAGAAATTTGCAGTTATAACCTATTTTTTTTTTTTTTTTTAGTGTTCGGTTGGCTAATTACCTTTAAGAAAAGAGGGTGTCTGTAGGAGGGGGGAAAGGGAACACGCACTAAGGGTGAAGCAGTTGGTGAAGGAAATCACACTGAGGTTGGGAAGCCAGGGAGCTGAAGAGGGGGCCCTGGAGGGCTGGGCGTGGGCAGAGGAAGAGCTGGCGCTCAGCACAGCAGGCAGAGAACTAAAGTCAAAACCTGGGGGGACCCCCCCGCCCCCCGATAGAGCGGCAGCAGTGCTGCCGGGAATGTGCCCAGCCTTGCCCAAAGAATGAACCGATGGTTCATGGATTGGTTCTCCCTATCACAGCGCAATCACCACCCCTGGAAACGGTCTTCTTTTTCCCAAGGAGGAAGCGGAGGAGGTCAGCCTGGCCCTCCACTTGGAGTCTGACTATTGCTGGCTGTGACAGGCACTCTTCATCTTTCGATGGGGACCAGCAGAGGAGTGGGTAAATCTGAGCAGCCCCAGCAAAGCCCTCCTGTCCACAAATGTCTCCCCCACACAAGCACCACACAAGAGAGAACGACTTAGCGAGAAGAAATGAGGAAAGATACCAAATGTCATCCCTGAAGTGCCCCTGCACTTTCTGGAATGTGTTCTAAGAGCAACCCCTATGGAATCCAGGCTCTTTTTCTGTCCTGCCTGCTCTGCCTTTAGGCTACAGGCACATGCTAAGGGGATTCTGAAGATGGCAAAACCCTAACTCCCTCCAACTGCTTCTGCCCTGGCTGGTCTGGTCGTGTCAGGGAGGGTGGGGGTGGGGCGAGGGAATGAGGTGTCAGAGGCCAGAGGTAGGCACGTAAACCCCCAGACACCTGCCAGAGCCCTAAACCTGCGTCAGAGTCTGTCTCCATCGAAAGGAAAGAAAGCAAGTATGCCACAACCAGGTCTCAGTAGCCAGAGTGGAAAATATCGCTCTGCCACGGGCTGTTGGCTCTGGGGAAAATTCTGCCAGTGAACCATGTTTAGACTCAATGTGTTTATCTTCTATGGTTGCCGAGTTTGGGGGTTTTTTTTGCTTACTCTTTTTCTATTTGGGAGGTGGCACGTATTTTCCTCTCGTTGCAATGGAGGGGGCTGCAGTTACATGACCTTGGGCAGGTCACAGCCAGAGAAGAGGCTGAAGAGCAGCAGTGATGGACTTTTATGGGGCTTGGGCTTTCTACCGGGCCATTGAGAGGGTGGCTAGAGGGGAGGCCCACACCCCTGGGATGTGTTTTCTTTGGGTGTAATTGACATATAACATCCTATTGGTTTCAGTTGCAAGGACATGTTTTTTCAAGTGAGAGCAGGTTTGTGGAGAGAGATACACATTCCACAGGCAGAATGCAATCTGTCACAGAAGGCAGAGTTGCCCTGGGAGAGATATCTATAATGACATTTCTAACTTTTTAAAAATTATTGAAGCTACATTGTTTCGTATCTCAGTATGGTGATGTGGGTAAAGAAATGAACTGATTAGAGCAAATTTCGAATTCCACGCAGGCAGATCCTTTAAAGGCCCTGAACTTCAGCATCCTTGCCTGTAAAAAGAGAGGGTATGAGGGTATCATAGAAGTATGATATTACTTCTATGTGGACTCTAAAATATGACACGATATATGTGTGTGACTGGGTCACTTTGCTGTATAATAGAAAATTAATAGAACACTGTAAACCAACTATAATGGAAAAAATAAAAATCATTTAAAAAATAAAATAAAATAAAACATGACACAGATGAACTTAACTACAAAACAGAAACAGACTCACAGACACAGGGAAGAGATTGGTGGTTGCCAAGGGGAAAGGAGACAGAGTAGGGATGGACTGGGAGTTTGAAACTAGCAGATACAAAATATGTCTAGATATATATTATATGATGGGTAATAACAAGGTCCTACTGTATGGCACAGGGAACTATATTCACTATCCTGTGATAAAGCACAGTGAAAGGAATATGAAAAAGAATATACATATATATGTATGAATGTATAACTGAGTCCTTTGCTGTACAGCAGAAATTAACATAATATTGTAAATCAACTATACCTCAATAAAATAAATTTTTTTAAAAAGAGAGGGTCAATATGGAAATAAGCTGGAAAATAAACCCCCAAATCAGATAGGGAGCACTTAGAGCCAAGTCCTCACTCTGCACATCCTGGCTATCTGATTTCAGGCAAGTCAGTTAATGCCTCTAAGCCACAGTTTCTTCCTTTGTAAAACTGCAAGAAGAACCCTGGCCTTGCCTGCTTCCTCGGGTAGCTGGGAGAACCATGTAAGCGCACTTCGTAAACCTTGATGCTCTAGGTACACAGAGATGGTCTGTGTACATTCCGTTTCCCTGGGTAAATGGCAATGGAAGAAGGTTGGGAAGAAGGACCTCCCAGTGCTCCGTGAAGCTAGCAACAGGCTTCATGGATTGAAGAAAATCTTCTGACCAACAGGAGTATTAAACACTAGGGCATTTTTCTCAAAGGCTTTAGGAAAAGAATAAACAAGGATTGGTGCCAGGTTGTTTGGTCATATCCTGAAAGCCAGGACCTGGACTGCATGACTACTCTTCCAGTGTAAGAAATTTTAAGTCTCCTACGTAAGGGTTAGACTGGGAAATAATCTACAACAGCCCTTTGGAATTGAACTGGACCATTTCCATTTCTAAATGTACTGGAATGTGGGAGGGGCTTCCTAGAAGATGCCTTTAGAGGGTGTGAGGGCACAGGTAGTGTCTTCTGAAGCAATAGGTTGAGAAGGTGGGTAGAGTGGGAACAAATGAGATTAAGAAGGACTGTAGAGGAATAGTTTAGTAGTTTCCCAAAAGAGGAGTTCAGTGAGCAGGTATGACACTTTGAGAAAATTCTTGCTCTTATAAGAAGTACGTGGTATAGTTATTTTTTTAAGGTTTACATTTTGGGATCAAATCTGGATTCACATTTCTGCCTCCATCACTATGAATGCTATGACCTAGGGTGAGTTACCTGAGCCTCATTTTGCTCTTTTTTTCTTTTTCTTTTCTTTTCTTTTTTTTTTTTTTTTTTTTTTTTTTTGCTTTTTAGGGCCAAACACTCGCAGCATATGGAGCTTCCCAGGCTAAGGGTCGAATCAGAGCTGTAGCTACCAGCCTATGACACAGCCATACAGCCACAGCAAGGCGAAATCCAAGCCACATCTTCAACCTACCCCACAGCTCACGGCAACACCAGATCTTTAACCCTCTGAGCCTAGACCAGGGATCAAACCCGCAACCTCATGGTTCCTAGTTGGATTCGTGTCCACTGCACCATGACGGGAACTCCTCATTTTACTCTTCTTCAAAATGGGAATGACAAAAAAAAATAAATAAATAAAATGGGAATGACAATAGGATAATAAATCCTTGAGGTTGCTGTAAAACTTAAAGTGCAATAGTATTAAAAAGTGCCTGGCACATAGTAAGGCATCACAGTGTGATGATAAAGGAAAACCAGGTGGGCCAGGTAGTGGTTGACCATGGGCATCAGCAGGAGCCGAAGTGCTCTTGGCCTTGGGTCATCTTGGGCCAAATCCATGGTACACAGGAGACACATGCTACATGGCAGCAGGAAGCTGGCATCAGTTAGTCATAGAAGAGCTGCAGAGAGTCACATACCACACACACTGACAAGCACACTCTCACACTCACAACACATTGGATTGCATAAGCTCACCATCTCCTGATTGAGAAGATGAATAAGAGGTCTGCAGACCAGCGTGTTTCCCCAGCCGTGTCACAAGAAGGAAGGTCCTCAGCATCCTTGGGAGCCCTGGGCAGAGGGGGATTTTAGAAGGAAGCTCTCTGAAAAGCTCAGATACCCATGGCTGTAATGTGGTCGGAGAAAGGAAAGCGAGGCCAGACAGACTGTACCACCCAGGGCACTGGGAATGATAAAGCCCAGAAGAGGGCTGTAAGGCTTAGTGGTTTGGGGCCTGGCTAGGGAGATTGGATTCAAGGCCTAGTGCTGGATCTGGAAAAAGCCACCAGGGCCTCCCTTCTTGAGTCAATGATAAGACCACCAAGGGGCTAATTCTTCCATGTCTTTAGCCTTTTTGTGGCCTTAAAGTATTTCAACGTATTGGCAAGTCTCTTTGATTCTCTGCAAGGAAGGAGTCTCCCCATTTCAAAGAGACAGAAACTGAGGCACAATGAAGTTAGAAGTCATCTCCATATTCACAGAGAAGAAAGGCTAAAACTCAAACAGATATCCTTCTCCTGGGCCCAGATCTCAACCATTTGAGAATCTTAAGCCCATCCACTAGCCAAGAGGAGCAAAATGTTCCCACCTAGCTAGATTCTCTCTTCCCTGTCCCTGGCATATGTGAAACAAGGGTCCAGGCCCCAAGAACAAAATATACACCTACACACACACAAATGCATACACAGGAAAAGATGCTTCACAACTCTAGGTGGTGGTACACACGAAGCTTGGCCAAGGATGATCGTAAGCCCTGGAGGATGAAAGGAAGGAGGGAAGGAAGGAAGGAAGGGAGGAAGAGAAAGCTAGCTCAGTAGGATCAGATTGGTAAAGAAAGGCTCATAGAAGAGGTGGCTCTGGAGGATTCTGTTGAATGGAATGGGGGGAAGGGGTACGGTCATTGCTGACAAGTAAAGCCACGGGTCGAAGCAAGGAATTGAGAGAGACAACAGGCGAAAGCCTGCTTGTTTTGGCCAAAGACCTTGTGTAGAAAATCTGTGGGAGAGAAGGCTGCAAAGGCATTTGGAAGTATGAATACCAAGCTTGCATGGCTGGGTTCTGTTCGGAAGGCACTGGGCTCTCATGGATGATCCTTCAAATGGGAGTTTGGTGAGGATACTGGTGCATTAGGAAGATGAGCCCATGGTCTGGAGAGATCGAAAATGCGGTAAAGAATGCTTTCTGTTCTCTGGAGGCCTAGGATTGAAGGGAACGATCCGCATAAAAAGTTAAGCCGAGTGCCCTCGGAGTGGCAATGGCAGTAACTACCAGCTATGGCTGAACCTCCAGCTCAGGCAGGGCGGGAAGGGCAGGGGACCAGAGGTGGGGTTGATGTGAAGAACTCGGCACCCTCACCATTTCTGCAGCCCTAGATCTCAGCTACCGTGGCCCCCATAGCCTCAAGCCCAACTCTTCCACCATGGCAGCCTATCCAGGAACAAGCCCTGGCTCCTTGTGGCCTCTGACATGCAGCCCAGCTCCCCCTCCTCACCTCCCAATTTACTCTGAAGCACTCTGATTTTATCTGAAATGAAACAGAAGCCCTAGCTGTGGTCACAGTGGCCAGAAACTCCCATGTGCTGCATCCCGGCTCATGTCCCTCTGCCAAGAGCCCAGCCTCCTTGGTCCCCCGCAGCCCCCACCAGCTCTACTTGCACCACTCTTAGGATGTTCAAAGTCATTTCAAGAAGCCCAGGTGGGAAGGCGAAATTGTGGCAGTATCAACAGTCATAGCTGTTCTAGTAGCTGTGGCTGTAGGAGGTGCAGCATAGTTATGTAGTAAGCCACGGATGGCCTACCTGCTAAGAGTCACTGAGTGCTCATTAAGTGCCAGGCGCTGTGACAAGCTTCTATCCCATTTTCTTCTCATGACCAGGAGATGGGTATTACTATTTCTCCCACCTTCCAGCTACGAAAGGGTTTCCTTGGTGGAGGTGAATATGGGGTTCTGGATTCCAATGCAGGACTAGCGGGCCACATTGCCCATGACACCCTGCTAAAGATGTCCATGTATCCCTTCGCTTCCATGTACCCAGCCCTAAGCCCCCATCATCACCCCTTCCCAACACACAGTCCAACCTTGCAGTTCCTTTGATCAGGTCTGCGTTTGTGCACTTCGGGGCGGGTAGCTTTTGGCTTAGGCACAGATGTTCGTAAGTCATTTTTTGGAACCTGGAACCATATCTTCATAAAAATTCATTTTAAAAATGCAGATGTGGAGTTCCCGGGTGGTTCAGTGGATTAAGGATCTGGTGGTGTCACTGCTGTGGCGCCGGTCGATCCCTGACCCAGGAATTTCCGCTTGCCACCAACATGGTCAAATAAATAAAATAAAAATGCGGATTTGTTCCTAGCCTGCAATGCAGCTGGGTCATACAATAAATAGCACCAACCTCAGCTCAGGTTCTTGGGACCTGAAGTCTACAAGATTTACAAAGGACGGTTTCTTTCTCCTATTGGATATATGACCAGCCTTGGGGAACATTTGAAATAGACAAAGTCACCTTGGGTCACCTCTTATTACAACACTCTACTCCCTCTCTGCGGGACCCCGCTCTGCGAGGTCCCTGTCCACTTCCTCCTCCTAGGGGACCCTCACTGAAAACTCCTCTATTGAAACCCCTGCCTTCTGCCCTGCTTGACCAAGAGCTCCCAGGTGACTTACTCTTCTGTACACCTGTCCCAGCTCGCCATCCGGCCCCACACAGAGCCTAGACTCTGGGGTCTGCACACCCAAGGGGTTCCTGCTTCTTTTGCATGGCTTCGCCCCCACCTCTGAAGATGACCCCATACGGCTCTCTAGAAAGTACTGGCTACTTCATGAAGGATTTCTCAGAAGCAGAACCCTGAGGAAAGGGGTTCTTTACTTCAGAAGGATAAGAAAGAGCCAAGAGATGCCATTTGAGTCTACAGAAAACAGGCCTTTCTAACCTGGGGGCAGCCTGAACGTCCTTGGGTACCATCTATGCGTCACTGCCTATGGGTGTCCAACCTACTTGTCCGTGGAGCTTCCTTCGCTGAAGCCGGAGAGCTGCTGCTTCGGAGCCTACATGAGGGGAGAGGTTCTCCAAAGTGATTTCTACACAATGGTCAGGATCCTGTTTCCAGCCCTGGCCGTTCCTCCCTGCCTCCTTGCCTTTTCCCCCATGGGATCTAACCAGGGGGTGAGGGACCTTATGCTTCAAAGCCCATAGCACTGGCAAACAGCCACCCAAGGCAGCCCCCCCACCCCCACCCCGTCCTCCAGCCAACTCGCTGGGCTCTCCCAGGGGGATCCAGCACCCAGGCTGCCTCTAGCAAGAAAACCTGCAGTGTGAGGCCCCAGGTTCCAAGCCAGTCACAGCAAGAAACCCCCTCTTCGGCAACAGCTGGCTCCTGGCCAACATCAAAATGACAGACATCTTGCGAATAATTTCTTGAGGATATGAAGGCCCTTCTAAAGGAGATGTCAAGCGATCTCGAGGGCTTTCCAGTAATATTCTTTCCTCCCAGAGACAGTCATTGTGAGAAATCCACTTCCGGAAGGTGCTCACCCCCCCCCACCCCCGCAGCCCCCCCTCCCCAGGCCTCGCTCTTGAGGAAAAGGCAGCATCATGTCCTCCCACCGAACGGAGGCCTCTCTCCTTTCCACTGCTCTCAGCAGCTCTGACTCACAACGAAACTGCAACCTCAAGAACACTGGGGGCCAGGATTGCGAGAAGGAAATACAGGTGAACACACGCAAAAGCTGCCTGAGGGAAAAGGTTTTTTTTCCTCTTACAGAATGGCACTTCCAGGCCTGGGCACCACCTCTGAACTGGAAGCGACCGAAAGGGCACCGTGTCGAGCTGACCTCATAGATTTGACAAGTAGGGGCGGGGGTGGGGGAAGGAGTGTCAGAACCACGCGTGCCAGCTAACTCCTGCCAGGAGGGCAGACGGGGCGGGGGAAAGAGGAGCATCACAAAATGCTACGAGGTGAAACTCGAAAAGTACCTTCGAGAAACAACTCAGTCAGGCCTCCCACTTACAGGAGCCGAGAACGAGGCAGAGAGATGAAAAGATCTGTCCAAGATCTCACAGAGGAAGGAGGGCTGAAAGCTATCCTCCAGCACTCCTGAGTCAGAGTTCTTTCTACTATGGGGCTGCCTTCTCTGCCCCCTGTGACATCCTCAGAATATTGGGGTGTTGTGATGATCATTGTACAACTATAAATGTAATAAGTTCATTGAGTAATAAAAAAAAAGGGTTGAGGAAAATAAATATCCTCTATAATCCCAATATCTATTAAAAAAAAAAAAAAGAATATTGGGAGAGATCACTTGTCCTGCTCCAAGACTTTAGGTCCACGAAAACATCCCTCTGGCTCTGGCAGCTGCACATTCCCATGGCAAAGCATCAGCCACTAAAACTGAGATGTCCAGACTGCTTGGGAAGTGCCAGATGCTCACCTAAGCACCTCTGTACACACGTTCTTGCACCCAGTCCCTCTAAAGGCCCCCGCAGTGTTGGCCATCACCTCAGCAGTAGATACTGCAGCACAGGAAAGCTCGATGACTTGCCCAAGGTCACACCAATGGTGAGGGGCAGAGCTGGGTTGCAAATTTAGTCTGACTCTAGGACCCACACATTTAACCACCGCATTCTCCAGCAAAGACCAGCCCAAAGGCAGGGTATATCACGTGGTTTCCAGTAACTGAACACTTGGCCCCAGAGGGTTGTGGGGTGGCAAGTGGGGAAGAGAGAGCTTTGCTGTCAAAGATCCAGCAAGTGGGGAAGAGAGAGCTTTGCTGCTAAAGATCCAGCCTTGGCCATCAGATGTATAGGAGGTCTGCCACACAATGGAACCTTGAGTACACAATCCTTAGCCACTCTGTCATGACACCAATCAATCAACTATTTTATACCCAACTTCCTGCTTAAGGCACCTGAAGGAATAGTCCCGAATCACCAAAAAGCCAGGCACAAAGAGATCCTGTTCAATTTTTTTGAAAGGATCTTATTTTTTAAGCATTGATGTATATCATCATCAAAAATACCAGAACCTTGTTGGACTTCCTTAAATTTATTTTATAGTTTAGTGATATCTTATTTTGAACTACCTTTGAAGGTTAAAGCATCTTAGAGTCTCTTAATCCAGCTCTGGGGGGGGAAAAAAATAGAACTTGTTTCCATTCAATCTGTAGAGTTTCCCACAGTGACATGGGAGACCAGGGACCAAGCTTTATCTGAACCCCATTCCTAAAAATGTGCCCACCTGAAACTGATTTCTGAATTAGCCAGATCAGTCAAAGCCTATTGACCGCATATGCCACTCAACTTTGCAGGCAAGCAGAAGAGAATGGAAAGCAAATTGTAAGGATTTGATTGGATTCGCCTTGCCCTCTTGGACCGGGAAATGCCTGACTTTATTTTCAAGATTGTTCTAAAAACCGAGAAAGCCCAAGATGAACCAAAGAGAAAACAGGGTTTTTAACTGCCCCTCAGAATGGAAGGAGAGAGAGAAAGAAAGCGAGAGAGAGAGAAAGGTAGAAAAGAATTAAAAGTGGAAGTGAAAAGAGTCCCTCCTACAGCCTGGTGTCCCCTGATCACACAGAAACCTGCAACCTCGTCCTGGGTAAGGGGATTTATGGTAACGGGGGGCACGGCAAATCAGCCCCCAAACTCCCATGGTTTCTGACTGGAAACCACAAATGCGGCATGTGAGGCCCTGCAGCTCCCAGGACAAAACTTGATGCTCGCAGGAGTTGCTGCGCAGGAGGCGTGCAGAGGCTATTGGGAAACTCTGAATACAGGCGCAGCGGTGAAGCAGTGGGCTTCTCCCTTCTCCCTGCAGTCCAGGTGCCTGGGTGTACCTCCTCCACCCCTTCCTCTGAGGCCAAACTTTGATCACCCTCCTCCCAGTCATCCTCACTCAGAGATTTTTGTGAAATGCTTAACTCAGCAGTTCTCAAAGCCTGGTCCAAGGACCCCTGGGAGGTCCTCTCTTTTCTAACTATGTCTCTGTGAGGCTGGATTTTTCTCCGCTTGCTTCAACCCACACCACCTGTAAGACTGGCTGTAAGAGCAGATGTAAGAATAAGTTTCTCTATTAAACCAGATATTTGAAGAGTTTGGGGAGACACGTCCAACAATGCACTCGTCTCACTAAATATGTTCTGACTTGGAAAACAAAGTTATTTCTCATGTAAAAAAAATGTGTTTTTTAGGTTAACATGTAATGGGTTTTTTATGATTATTCCTGTAGAATGTCATAAGTGGCTTTTTAAACATTTCTCAGTTTTCGTTTCTAATATGATAAATATTGATAGTTATAACCCACCAAAGTAGAAGCTCTTTGGAGTCTTCAACAATTTTTAAGAATGTAAAGGGGGAGTTCCCATTGTGGCTCAGCAGAAAGAAATGACTAGCATCCATGAGGACGCAGGTTCAATCCCTGGCCTTTCTCAGTGGGTTAAGGATCCAACGTTGCCATGAGCTGTGGTATAGGTCACAGACGTGGCTCGGATCTGGAGTTGCTGTGGCTGTGGTGTAGGCCAGCAGCTATAGCTCTGATTAGACCCCTAGCCTGGGAACCTCCACATGCCATGGATGTGGCCCTAAAAAGGCAAAAAAGAAGAAGAAGAATGTAACGGGGTCCTGAATGAAAATAGCTTGAGAAGAGCTGACTTAGGGAATCTAGAACCACACTGATGACCATCGCACACTCCCACTCCCTAGCCCAGAGAGTGTAGCACCTCAGACTGGCGTGCAAATGACACACTCACTGTAGAAATGGCCTGAATCCAGGATGGAGGGAGCAGCTGGCTCTTCACGTATGAAGCAGATATGCACCTTAGCACACGTGAAGTGGGGCTGAGAATTTAGAGTCAGGGTACACCTTAGAAATAAAGATCAGTCTAGGCAAGAGGAGGGAGTTCCCTGGTGGCCTAGAGATTAAGGACCCAACATTGTCACTGCTGTGGTGCAGGTTCCATCCCTGGCCTGGGAACTTCCACATGCTGTGGCCAAGGCCAAAAAAAAAAAAACAATAGTCCAAGAGGAAGGAGAATCCTTGGCTCTCTGCTCTCTTGAATTAGGTTTCAAGAAGGAGACAGTGCTTTAGAGGTACTGCGGGGTGGGGTGGGGCATGCCAAACCACGTCTTTAACTCCACTGCAGTCGTGTCTTCGAGCCAGGTTCCAGGAGAGGCTCCTTTCTGTTTGCAACTATTTGCAGGCTTGAAATATTTCCCTAAGACAAAAAGATCTAAGCAACCCTCAACCCCATCTCCAGTTCTGAATCACAGGGCTATGTGCCCTGCCAGGGCCTAATAGATTCATCATTGTTTTATGGGTGGAAACTTATTTTCACAGACTTTCAACTTCTCCGCACCACTGCAACCCCGCACACTGCTCAGGTCTTAGACAACTCCCCGCCCCCCCGGCTGTTGGTGCTGACCAGGGGAAATGAACCAACACGTGTCTGGGTCAAGGATTTAGGTACTGGTTTGAGAAGGAAAACACAATGAGAATTGTGTTCTGATTCCACCTTTGCCATTAACTATCCCTTGTGCCTGGGAAAATCACTTCTTTTTGGGGGCCTCAGTTTGCCCACCTATAAAATAAGAGATATGGATCAGATAATATCTAAAGTCCTTCCTCTTCTGACATATTCTGACATAGGATATTTTCAGCACTCCGACAACCATAGGGGATTCGGTTAATATCTGCCAGGAAGATCTTAGATGCATAATAGGATTAATATTTTAAAAATGGAAAAACTAAGTGAGAATAGGCATATAGTTATGAAGGTAGCTGTTTCCCCAAATGAATTCTCTCTCTACTTTGTTTTTGCTTTCATTTTTTTGTCTTTTGTCTTTTCAGGGCCACACCCACAGCACAAGGATATTCTCAGGCTAGGAGTCTAATGAGAGCTGTAGCCTCTGGCCTATGCCACAGCCACAGCAACGTGGGATCCGAGCCACGTCTTCGACCTACACCACAGCTCACGGCAACGCCGGATCCTTAACCCACTGAGCAAGGCCAGGGATCGAACCTGTAACCTCATGGTTCCTAGTCGGATTTGCCACGACGAAAACTCCCAAATTCTCTCTCTACTTTGAGCTAGAAGACAAACACAGCCAGTTACAGCTACAAAAATTTGGGAAACACACACTTAGTCTCTCAGTCCATCAACAAATATTTAGTGAGAACCTTAGCCATACACAGAACTGTGCTAAGTACAAGGCATACAAGGCAAATGATGATCAAAAAGAGACACGAGCCCTGCTCTTGTGGAGAGCAGCCTAGTAGGAGAGATGGAGAACAATCAAGGGACCCCATCGCCACGTAAGTAATTACAAACTGACATAAGAAAAGGAGCAGGGTGTCCTGAGAAGACACAAATGACCTGGCCCAGACCAAGGAAAATAAGGAAGAACTCATTTGAGGAAGTAACACCTAAGCTAAGGACTGAAGGATGAAGCTCGGGAGAAGCATGATCCAGAAAGGAGGGACTGCACATGCAAAGGCCCTGTGGTAGGAGAGAGAGCAGGGATCATTTGGGGGGTAAAAAAAGAAGAAGAAGAAGAAGAAGAAGAAGGAGAAGGAGAAGGAGGAGAAGAAGAAGAAGAAGAAGAAGAGGAAGAAGAAGAAGAAGAAGAAGAAAGAAGAAAGCCAATAAAGCTGGAGTTCAGAGGGATATGGAGAATGCTGGACGTTGAGGCCAAAGAAATAGAGTCAGATGATAAAGTGAGTTGTAAACAGTAATAAGAATATGAGTCCCTATCTTATCCAGAAAGGCAAAGTGACATGTCACTGAAGGGTTTAAGCAGGGGGAGAGTCATGATCGGATTGGGATTTGGAAATAATCACTTGGGCTACAGATTGGAGAACAGTTTGGAGAATGGATAGAAGAGCAATTAGGCACTTTTTTGAAGCCCAAGAGAGATGAGGTGGCAGCTTGAACCAGACAGTTGTGGCTGCTGCTGATGCAAATGGAGAGAAGTAAGCAGATTAGAAAGATGTTTGTGAAGAACAAGCTGGAGGACCCGGTAATAGATTGGACATAGGTTGGCAAGGGGGAGGGAAGAACGAACACATTATTTCTAAATGTCTGGCTTGTATGTTGCGCTAGATGGTGGCGCCGTTGCTGAGTTAGGTCCCCATGTCACTGGATGAAGGCGAAACCAGAAAAAGAATTTGATGAGTTTTAGCTTCTGATAGAGAACAGACTGCATAAATTGGGGACCCAGCGCAAAGTGAAAATGTGGGGCTTCTTGTTCAACAATTGTTAAGTATTTCAAGGAGTTTCCATTGTGGCTTAGTGGTAACCAACCCGACTAGTATCCATGGGGATGCAGTTTGATTCCTGGCCTCGCTCAGTGGGTTAAGGATCTAGCATTACCATGATCTGTGGCGAAGGTCACAGACATGGCTCGGATTCCACACTGCTATGGCTGTGGTGTAGGCTGGCAGCTCCAGCTCCGATTCAACCCCTAGCCTGGGAACCTCCATATGCCACATGTGTACCCCCCCAAAAAAAAGAACTTCAAGATAGCGACAGCATAGCAAAGGCAGGGCCCTTCCAAGCATGGGATCTCTGTGTCTCATGTCACGAGTCGCATGTCCTACTTGGATATGTTGGGTTTAGGTGTCAGTCATCCAGGGAAATTGGAGTACGCTCAGTCCCATCAGAGGGACAGCCCTGGAGCTGAAGGAGTCTGTTTGTGCCCCAGGCTCAAGAACCCACTAGCTACTCTAGGTAGTCATGCAGACAGAGCAGAAACAGCTGTATCCTCTGGGTGACAAGGGCTCCAAACACCTGGGGTCCTGGCCCCTGTAGCCAAATTTCTCATATGAGAAGTTACAGAACGCAGTGTCCGTCCCCTAAGGAAAATCCAAATTGCCTGATTTGGCGCCACCGTTGCACAAAGGGGAATTCCACATTGGCTGTCCAAAGATCACCCTTCCGCTGTGGTTTGCAGAGTCTGCTGGCCACGATCTTCGGAAGGGCACCCACTCCAGTTTGCATAACCCTTGGTTGATTCGGCCTAGGGGCCAGCCCCAACTCGGGCGCCTTTTACACCTCTCACCCTCCATTCTGAAGCACCTCAGCCACAAGGCCAAAGTCAAAGACAGAGCACTGTCCCCGTGGGCCCCCACCCAGCCATACTTGGGGGGTGGGGGGTGGGGGCCAGTTGTGACACCAGACTACTCTGCGCTGTTGACCAGGCCTGCAGCAGCACAGCCTCTGAGGAAGTCTCCGTTCAGGGAGCCAAGGAAGGTTATTCAAGGGAATGGTAGAATTTTCCAGCTGGGGAAATGATTGTACATTCTAGATGTCCTGAAGAAGAAATGAAACTCCCATTATCAGTCTTAAAATAATGACTACAAAATGGGCAAGCAGGAGCCAAGCCCCAAGGTGATTCTTCATTGGGACTTTCAGCTCCCTTGCCCTGGGCATCCTCCCACCTTCACTGATCTGCATATCATCCCTGTTGACAGGTGAGCTGGCTGAACCCTGAGGCCAGTAAGCTTGAATTCCAAAGCCTTCCCTATGTGACTCCCAGTCTGTTCCCCACTCTTGGGTCCAAGTTGCAGAATTACTGCAAGGGCCTGGCTGCCACTGCGCTGAGCGTGAGGGTGGCAGGAAGTGATTCTTCATAAGCTCTTGTGTACTACAGACAGGGCCCTCCCTAATCCATGCAGTCCTTGTGTGCCTGGAGTCCTGTACAGCTAAAGTGGTGAAACTCACAAAGTGAAGCTTTCCATAAAGATCATTAGGATCTGCTGGCCTGACATGCCTTTGGACCTTTGAACTTGACCCACTTTCCTCCCCCCTCCCCCCGGATATCTAATAGCAACTGATAGGAAAGCAGAAAAGGTAGGTTCTGGATGACATCTGAGTGCTGTTCTAGCCCCAGACTGCCTACCTCTGAACTTTTTGTCAAGGGACACAAAAAATATAATATCTTTTCTTTTTGAGCCGTGGTGAGTCAGATTTTCTTTCTTTTGCTGCTGAGTATGGACTTTAGGGAATATGCTGGAGCAGGGGTGGAAGAGAAGAGTTATTTCCCCTCCCACACTCTCCTCTGATTTCCCAGTGAGTCCCCATGGGGGGGAAAAATCATCAAAATTCAATTTAATAAGCATTAAATTAAAATAGACACCTCCTATGCATCTGGACCTAAGGGAAAATTGAACTCAGGCCATTTTCCTTCAAAGACCTCATGGTCTAAAGAGTGGCATTTGTGTTATCTTGAAATCCACAGGGCCCAGTGGTGCCCAGAGGAACACACCATCCATCCACAGCAAGTGTCTGCTCCCTCATTCTCTTCCCTGCTCAGGCTCTTCTCTTGGATGAACATGCAAGCTGTTGACATTTCCGTCACATTTATATGACCTAGGAGTTTGGGACTTTTCCCAATGGATCCTAATGACTTTTCAGATGAACGATACCTTCACCATCTTAAGAAATAGGAGTCATCTGTGCTGTTCTTATTTTGTCAACATATGAGCCGAGGGTCTTAAGTTTCCCTGAAACATTCATATCTATTATTCTCTCGTAACAGCTTGACATCAGTCCTATGAGATGTGTGGATAGGGAAGATGTCGGACCTCCATTTGTGAATTAAGTAATTGCATCAACGAAGTTGCCCAAAGGGTTTCTGATTCTGAACATTTTGAGGTGAGAGGGGACAATGATTTCAAATCAACAGAGAAAGGATCCACTCTCTGACAAATGGCTTGAGATCATTGACAACATATTTGAAACTAGGCAAAGAAGTCTGAGCCTAACCCTAACCCTACCTAATGGATGATGGAATAAAGAAAGATAAAAATGGCTCTTGCCTACCTCCTTTCTCCTGCCATCATGTGCATGTGCATGCATGTGTGTGTGTGTTTGTGTGTGTGTTTGCACACATACCTCAAATTGTAAGCAGCAAGTGGAAGAGATTCTGCCTTCCTCCTTGAGCTGCTCTCCCTGTTTCTCTGAGTGCTTGCCTATTTCCAGACCACCCCTGGTCCAGGCTGTTCCAACCCTGGTCCAGGCTCACAGGGTATCCTGCTATGCCCACCCCAACATAGAAAAAAAGAAGCTGTGTCCCTGTCATATCCCATGGGCCAGACCCTGTACCTGGCACCAGGTCACACAAAGGATAATGAAGCACACCCTGCTTCAGAGAGCTCCCAGCTGATGGGGTTCGGGGGCATTGTGCACAGGGTGACAGTGACCTCGGGTTGTGGATTTAGTAGTGGAAGAGCACAGGGCACGGTGGCAAACAAAGGGAAGAGGGATGTCTGTGCTGCCATGGTTGGGAAATAGAGCCTCAGAGTCTTACCCAGGTTCGAGTCGTCTGGTTTGCTGCCAGGGGGTCTGTACCTGGAACACCCAACTCAGAGAGGGGTCAGCCCTCTGGGCTGAAGCAAACACAGCCCAGAAGACCGAGGAGCCAAAAGGGAAGGAGATGGGGGAAGGGATATAAATCTCAGCCCCCGACCCCTTCCCTCTGTTCCTGGTGGCAGAACTCAGAACTCCTAAGTCCAGTGTACATTTAGCAGGAGCAGCAGCTCTGGAGTCAGGTCCAAGACTTTCTTTTTTTTTTTTTTTTTGTCTTTTTAGGGCCACACCTGTGACATATGGAGGTTCCCAGGCTAGAGGTCCAATCAGAACTACAGCCGGCCTATGTCACAGCCACAGCAACTCGGGATCCAAGCCGCATCTGCGACCTACACCACAGCTCACGGCAACGCTGGAGCCTTAACCCACTGAGCAAGACCAGGGATCGAACCCACAACCTCATGGTTCCTAGTCAGATTCATTAACCACTTCTCCATGATGGGAACTCCAAGCCTATTTCTTTCTTTTATTTTTTTTTAATTTTACTGAAGTACAGTTGATTTACAATGTTGTGGTCATTTCTGCTGTACAGCCAACTGACTCAGTCATACACATACCTACATTCTTTTTCACATTCTTCTCCATTATGGTTTCTCAAAGGCTATGGAACTCGGTTCCCTGCCACCCTGATTTCTTTCTTTCTTTTTTTTTTTTTTGTCTTTTTGCCATTTTTTCGGCAGCTCTCTCGGTATATGGAGGTTCCCAGGCTAGGGGTCAAATCGGAGCTATAGCCGCCGGCCTACGCCAGAGCCACAGCAACGCGGGATCCGAGCCTCGTCTGCCACCTACACCACAGCTCACGGCAACGCCGGATCGTTAACCCACTGAGCAAGGGCAGGGATCGAACCCGCAACCTCATGGTTCCTCGTCGGATTCGTTAACCACTGCGCCACAACGGGAACTCCAGCCACCCTGATTTCTAAAGGTGCTTCCTCCCTTTGCAATTCTTAGGCTTCTGCCTCAACTCTCCGCAGAGGCTTGGGAAGAGAAGCTAGAGTGCCCCAATCCTGACCCACAAGCTACATCCACAGGGTGGACCTGGACCCTCTGACTCCTCCCTCCCACTCACTCTGGCCCTGGCCCCAGTATGTCTGCACCCTTGCCTGGTGCAGCAAGCATCTTGAATGGGGCAGGCTCAGAACCCAGTTGCACCCAGGTATCCCCGTGCGGATGCAGGAAGGCAAGGAAATAACAGAAACACTGGAGACATCCCCTGTCTGAGTCCACTCGTTATCTCCCCCAGCCCCATCCCATGGGAAGCCCAGAGACCCCTGGCAGGCATGAGGTAGGTACGGCTGTGCCTGAGGGATAGATGGACAACCCAGGGAGCTCAAGCAACTTGCCCTGAATTTAAAGAGGGACAGAACCAGGGCAGAGCCCAGGCCTCCTGTCCCCCCCACCCCCCACCCTGCCCAGGGTGGTACTCTTCACAGAGGTGGTGAGAGAAATCCCTGCAGAAGGGGGAGGTCAGGACACAATCAAAGGACCCCCAGAGATGTCCCCGATACAGCAGTAATGTCACCACCCTGTCCTTCCCTTACTAAGAGTAGAGTGACATTCCTCACCACCTCTGGCTACCCTGTCCCTATACACACACTCTCTCTCTCTCTCTCTCTCTCTCTCTCTCTCACACACACACACACACACACACACACACACTCACACGTGCAAATCCAAAGCAAGACAATTAAGGCTTCTTTGGAAGGAGGAGAAGGGGTAGGTAAGGAGAGAGAGAGGGGCTTCTGATCCAGCCTTCATGGAATCCCAACGAACCATCCCTGTTATTTCTACTTCCTCCTTATCCTTCGAGCTGAAGTCTCCGGCTGTGGAAGCTCACAACTCCGAAGGAATCTAATGACTCCTTAATCCAAACTTTCCATTCCGAGCACGGGGGACAGTAGGGGAAGGCACATGGCATGAGGGTCAGGCAGGCCTGGGGACCAATTCTGGCTCCCTCGATCGGCACGCATGCACCTTGGGCAGGTCACCTAACATCTCTGTGCCTCGGTTTGCTCACTGTAAAGTGGAGATGAAGGGCACCGTGATTGGCAGGTACAGCTTCCAGTAAGCATGACCCGTTGTTCCTAACTTCCCCCAAGGACTGCGCTGGCCAAGGGGGCTGGGAAGGCAGATCTGAGGGTCTAAGTGAACCCAGGGCCAGAGAAGCAACCTGGAGAAGAGCCCATGCCCATGCCTGTCCTGTGAGAAGCTGGCCTCTTTAAGGAGCGGGCTTGGAACAGAAAACAAAAGAACCAGAAAGGCAGCTTCGGAGCTCCCGTCATGGCGCAGTGGTTAATGAATCTGACTAGGAACCATGAGGTTGCAGGTTTGATCCCTGGCCTCGCTCAGTGGGTTAAGGATCTGGCATTGCCGTGAGCTGTGGTGTAGGTTGCAGATGCGGCTTGGATCCCATGTTGCTGTGGCTGTGGTGTAGGCCGGTGGCTACAGCTCCGATTGAACCCCTAGCCTGGGAACCTCCATATGCTGCGGGAGTGGCCCTAGAAATTGCAAAAAGACAAAAAAAAAAAAGAAAAGAAAAGAAAAGAAAAAAAGAAAGAAAGAAAGAAAGGCAGCTTCAAGGATACTTAGTTCACTCCCCCATTTTCGCTGGGGGAAACTGAGGTCCAGAGAGGTGAGGTGACTTCCCAATCCAGCAAGGAGAACCCTTGAGTACTCAACCCAGGTTGGGGAGGGGACCCAGCTATTTCTCAATCCCAGTGTATTCTGGAATGGCCAATTTGTCCACGTCACTGTGACCTAGGAACACGTGAATGGAACCCACAACTGTGGGGCTCTGCGCACAGAACAGCTGTTCACCCCAGGAAATCAACTTTTTTTTTATTAAGAGAAGCTGAAAATTTATTTTTAAGGGGAGAGAGGTAGCCTCTCCTAAAAATAACCATATGCAGAACTTCATTTTTCAACCATCTCTTTTGCTTACGATGCAAAAATTAAAAACTTTGAGTAAGAGGTTCAACGAATGCAAAGTTGGAGAGGTCTAGGGAAGGGAGGAGTTTAATCAGAAGAAACCTTGCCAGGAAATCTGTGACCTGTGGCTTTTTATGAATGGGGAGGCCTCACTGAACCCACAATATAAAAGGGGGACAACAGTAGGTGAAGGTCTATACAACAGGGGCTTGCTCTTGCAAAACCAAACCACAAGTCCGACTCAACGAAGAAGGCACAGCTCTACCATGCCCAGCTCAGCACTGCTCTATTGCCTGATCTTCCTGGCAGGGGTGGCAGCCAGCACTAAGTCTGAGAACAGCTGCATCCATTTCCCAACCAGCCTGCCCCACATGCTCCGGGAACTCCGAGCTGCCTTCGGCCCAGTGAAGAGTTTCTTTGTAAGTATGATGCCCCCCGTCCTTTCTTCCTCCCTAGGAGCTCCTGAGCCAGGCATGCTGCGTGTGCTCTGAGAACCTCCAACTCCAGCACCCGTTTTCCCCCCCAAACTTAAATTCTTTTTTTTTTAACCTTTTTTTTTCCTCCTCACCTAATTTTATTTTCACATGATCTTCCCCTTGCAAACTTAAATTCTTAAGAGAGTCCATGGTCCAGCCCGTGGGTTCAGTGAGGTAATCTAATTCTAAGCCTTGGTGATGCAGCAAATGGTGCAGGAAAAAGCTGCTTTTAAAAAAAAAAAGTATATGCCCTCTCTTGTGCTCAGAAACTTTGATAAGATTTGGCTGGAGCATGATGCATCTTTGGCAGGGAGAGCACACCAAGAGTTGGACGTGGTTGGAAGTAAAGATGTTCCCTCGCCATGCCCTGTGGCAGGGAAACAAAAGTTGCCTTGGCTTAGAGGATTTTCAGAACCTGAGAGACTGGTTTGGGGAAGCATCACCCAGGAAAGAAACCTGCATTCGATGCTTCCCACTCCCAGAGACCTTGCAGCAAACACTGCAATCAGTTGTCCCGACGGGCTGCCGGGAGAAAGAAAGAAAAGAAGGAGCACCGAGGGGTTAGCATGGGGGCCCCTTGGCACCTGACACGGCTTTGCAGAAGGAATACCAGGACTCAGGCAGGACCTCAAAATCAGAGTTTTTTTTTGTTTGTTTGTTTTTGTTTTTTAATGACTGGATCCTTCAAGGAAGGACCTGCCTGAAATAAGAGCTCCCAGCACCGCTGCACGTCCTGTTTTGAAAGCTCGCCTGTCCATTTGCAGGGGACGGGGGCAGAACATAAAAGGGCATCAGAAAGACAGTCATTATCAGTATTTCCCCAAACCTCGGGTTCACTCTCCTTGTGTTCTTCTTGCAGCAAACGAAGGACCAGATGGGCGACTTGTTGCTGACCGGGTCTCTGCTGGAGGACTTTAAGGTGAGGGCTGCAGTGGGTGTTGGGAGGGAGTGTGCGGCGTGACTAAGGGAGGCTCTGCTTCTCGCCCGCAAGGAGCTGGGCCCCGCTTCCTTTGCTTCAGAAAAGGAGAAGTGGGAAGATCTTAACTCAGCACAGAGCCAGCAGCCGGAGGGTGCAGGGTGGGAATGGGGGGTAACAAAGACCTCAGTCCCGGGGGGTGGGGGGAGGTGGCCACTTAAGAAGGTCCTCAGGGACAATGCTGTCCTCTAAAGCTTCCTCCCCGTCACCAACCACCCGTGCTTCTGCCCTCAGGGTTACCTGGGTTGCCAAGCCTTGTCGGAGATGATCCAGTTTTACTTGGAAGATGTAATGCCGAAGGCAGAGAGTGATGGGGAGGATATCAAGGAGCACGTGAACTCCCTGGGGGAGAAGCTGAAGACCCTCAGGCTGAGGCTGCGGCGCTGTGTGAGTAGCAGACCAGCTCCTTCCTTAGCCTCTCGGCGCTTCCCGAAACGTCTCCTGACCCGGCTAGCTCACACCCAGACACACAAAGACGGGCGGGCGGGCTGGCTCTCACTCTGGGCAGGCGTTGGAGTCCTGTCTCTTGCTCATTTCTCTCTGAGCAGGGGGTGGGGGTGGCTGCTAGGCATTTACATGTGAACATTTGCAACAGCTTTCCTGTTATTTGTGAGTCATTTGTGGGTTATTAGCTATTCCCCTCTGTCTTCATGAAAGGGGCCCCGAGCTTCAGACAGGGCTCCCTGGTCCCTTGGGATCTGGGACCTGGGCCCTGCAGGAGAGGCCAGAGGGGAGGATCCCAGAGAGGAAATATCACTCTCCTCTTCTTCTTAAACTTTGGGAAGCAGAGCTTCAAGGGAAGCCCAGCTGATGGACAGGATTTTTCTTGGTATTTTTTGAGGGGCGGTGCGGTGGCAGTGGCGGGGGGAGTTTCCTGCAACCCTAGGCTAGTATCTGTGAATAACTCCCCAGGATGATTTCTTTCTCCAACGGACACGATACTGTCACTGCTGGTTTCCTTTGCTCTCTCGGTGACACGGAGAAATCAGTTGGTCTCTATTTGTAGGACAGGACAGTGCAAAGGGCTTGACGGGCAGAGCTGAGACTGTGTCTCGATCCCTCGGAGACTTAGAAATGGTCCTTGTGCCCGGGACCGAAGGAGAAGGACAGGACAGAGAAGCAGGAAAGGACAGAAGGGCTGGCTCAGCACTCGGGTCAGCGCTGGCACAGGCGCGGGAGGAAGCGCCAAGACCCGGGTTTAGCTGCAGCCTTGTAAACCTCGGGGGAACGGCAGTTCATCTCCCTGGGCTAGGTGTCATCTCTCCGGTGGGGAAGGAAGCGGGATGCTCAGTCCTCCGCAGGAGTTCTGCGGGGTATAGACCTTCAGGATGAGTCTGGCCTCCTCCTGCAACCAGCTTCTCCCCAAGCTCTCCGGACCTGGGAGCTGGGCGCCAGTGTCGTTCACACTTTCTCTTTCCTTCCCCAGCATCAATTTCTGCCCTGTGAAAACAAGAGCAAGGCCGTGGAGGAGGTGAAGAGTGCCTTTAGCAAGGTGAGCTGGAGATGCGGGTGGGGAGGTTTCAGGGGGCCATGACCTCTGCCCCTTGGGGAGCGGGTGCTCGGCAGGCCCTGTCCTTAGCTCGGAGGGAGTGTGGGAACCCGAGAAATGGTGTGACCTCCTCAGCCAGTGAGGAGCTGCCGCCTCAGTTATATTTGTTTTCTGTGAAGTGTTCTTTGGGGGTTTCTAAATGACTGCACCCCGCCTTTGCAGGCCTGCGGGTTGGGCCGGCCAGCCAGCTGTGAACACAGTGAGCTGGGTGCTGGGGAGAGTGACAAAGGAAACAGAAAGTAGCTTGTTGGGAATCTAGGCTGAAGCCACACGTGCAGGAAGCTGACGCGTGTACGTGCTCTTACCAACACACCCCAGGCTCTGGCCCGAACGCCCCAAAAGTCAGAGCAGGGAGCCAGGTTTGCCCTTATCTGGAACTGGTCCCCTCTTTCCATCTGCCCCTTGGACCGCTCAAGGCGCCTGAGGTTGGCAGCTCTCAAACCAAGTGGGGGTTCTCGCTTCCAACCGTCCGTGAACCCTTCTACCCTACTTCCCAGAAGCCCTGGGGGCCCCGTCCTCTGCGTGGGCTGGAGACAGACTCTGGGCAGGGTTCCAACATCAGGGGCCATGAATCTGCAACAGCAGGCCAGGGCAACCGGGCAGGACCTGCTGGACCCAAGGGTAGGGGAGCATAAACATAAAAATGCTTCCTTCTCGCCTCCTCTCGTTGTCCTGCTTGCAAAGGGGTTCCTCTAATGCCTTTTCATCCTATTTTGAATAAGCATCACGTGAGCACATGACCTTTCAAACTGTTGTTGCACAGGCACCACTTGGAAGACTGCACTCTGTGCAGGGGCTGTTCCTCTTGCTGCTCACTGGCCACTGTGCCGCGTTTTCTCCAGACAGTCAGGCGTATCCTCGGGTCTCCAGGGTTTTTCCTTCACCTCCTAATACAAGGGAGCAAGGCGGCTTCTGAGCCCCGAGGTCATGCCCCACCAAGCAAGGGCCCCCCCCGCCCCTGCTCAGATGGGGTTTCCACTAAGTATTTCTTATCTCCCCACACAGCTCCAAGAGAGGGGTGTCTACAAAGCCATGGGTGAGTTTGACATCTTCATCAACTACATAGAAGCCTACATGACGATGAAGATGAGGAAGAACTGAAGCATTCTAGGGAAACCAAAGAAAAACCTTCCAGGATGACGACTCTACTAAACTCTAGGATATAAATTGGAGACTCTCAAAATCTGCTCCAAGGTTCCCAGGGAGCAGAACCAGCACCCTGGGAAACCCTGCTGTACCTCTCCCCTGAGATATTTATTACCTCTGATACCTCAGCTCCCATTTCTATTTATTTACCGAGCCTCTCTGTGAACTATTTAGAAGAAGCACAGTATTATACTTTTTTCAGTATTTATTATTTTCACCTGTGTTTAAGCTTTCCATAGGGTGTGCCCTATGGTGTTCAACTGTTTTAAGAGAAATTTTAAGTTATATAAGGGGGGAAAAAAATGTTCCTTCAGGAGCCAACTGCAGCTTCCATTCCAAGCCTAACCACCCGGGAAAGCTAGTGGGCTGTTTGTCCTGACTGCCCCCCACTTTCTCTTGTCCCTGGGCTGGGGCTTCCGGAGTGTGACAAAGTCGCTTATGCTCATAGGAAGAGAAACTAGGGAGCCCCTTTGACAGCTAATATTCCGGTGGCCCTGAGGGATTCCCCTGACCTCATTCCCCAAACACTTCATTCTTGAAAGCTGTGGCCAGCTTGTTATTTAAAACAACCTAAAATTGGTTCTAATAGAACTCGGTTTTAACTAGAAGCAATTCAATTCCTCTGGGAATGTTACATTGTTTGTCTGTCTTCATAGCAGATTTTAATTTTGAATAAATAAATGGTCTTATTCAAATGTTTTGGTGTCCATTGACTTCTGTCTGACTAAAATTGTTCCCTCAAAGTGTCTAAGAAGAAGAAATTGGATGAATAAACTCCACATTCCAGAAAGAAAATCAGCACCCCTCTTCTGGAGAGAGGGGAGCCTCCTAATCTGATCAGTGAAAAGCTATTCTCCCTTCAAAAGCCATCTTCCATAAACTCAATCCTTTAAAGAATTGATCCTTGGTGGGAGTTCCCTTCGTGGCTCAGCAGCTAGCAAACGCAACTAGGATCCATGAGAATGCAGGTTCGATCCCTGGCCTCCCTTAGTGGGTTAAGGATCCAGCATTGCCAAGAACTGTGGTGTAGGTCACAGACGAGGCTCAGATCCTGTATTGCTGTGGTTGTGGTCTAGGCTGGCAGCTACAGCTCCGATTCGACCCCTAGCCTGGGAAACTTTGCATGGCCATAAATAGCAAAAAAAAAAAAAAAAAAAAGAATTATCCTTCATGATCATGCTGATTTTCAAGGCTAAGGATGATATTCTGTATGTACCAAAATTAAAAAGATAGAGGAAGTTTTTCAGAGTGTTTTGCTTGTGGGGTTTGGCGAGGTTTTATTTGTTTGTTTTGTTTTGTTTGTTGTTGCTTTTGTTTGCTTCTATAAGCTCCAAAGTTCCAGGGGCAAACTTGGCCTGAGTTATTGTGAGGATTAAGATAAAGTACTGATACTTCCATCCAGGCCGGAACCCAAGATGGCAGTGCTCTTGTTGAGACAAGTTGGCCATCATTGCCTCTGTGCCCACCTTAGTCCTCAGAAACACTGTATCAGAAATATATCACAAATGCTATTCCTGGAGTTCCCATCGTGGCACAGTGGAAACAAATCCAACTAGGAACCATGAGGTTGCAGGTTCGATCCCTGTCCTTGCTCAGTGGGTTAAGAATTCAGTGTTGCCATGAGCTGTGGTGTGGGTCACATATTCGGCTAAGATCCTGCATTACTGTGGCTGTGGCATAGGCCGGCAGCTGTAGTTCCAAATTGACCCCTAACCTGGGAACCTCCACATGCCTTTAAAAAAAAAGAAAGAAATGCTGTTTCTTTGGGAACCCCAGCCTAAGAAGAGAAGATAGAGCTTCTGGAATAAGAACACCAGTTCAAACGATCCTTTGTCTCCCCATTTCACTGTCTACAGCTGGTCTCTTCCCATGGCGATGTCCATTTGCCACCACGGCACTGGTATTTCCTTGAGTGCAGGGGTGTCTCTCTTTGGTTTGTCAGCCCTCTTGTTTCCTGGAAACTTTGGATCTCTTTTGAACTTGTGAGTCCCTGTGTTTGGGGCCAGCATTATCTCCACAGCCAAATTTGCACTTGTCTTCCCTTTCATGTATCACACCCAGGATGGGATCTGACACTTGATGTGGGACCTATGAAAAGGCCTGATGATTTCCCAGCTACCCCAGGCTGGAGTGGTTGCACTGGTTCTTACTGTGTTGTCCTCTGTAGGAGTGGCAGCCACGTGAAGCGCTGAAGTTCCCAACAGCATTTTCCCACAAACTATTACATTGACCTATCTTCCTGTTTGTCACTATTACCTTCTGCCAGGGCAAAGTTCTGATTTGTTTAGATTCTTTTGTGCTTGCAGTTTCCCTTGGAGCTCAGCAGTGGAGAACCCTGTAGAACCGTAGCAGTAGGAAAATCCAGTTTTCCCCTTATTTCTAAAGATGGAATGACTGCAAAAATTCTCTTTTCCCGCCCCCAACTTGCAACCTAGTCTAGGCCTGAGAGCCCTCATTTTCTCTCCACATTGGGCTTTTATTTGTGCTGAGGGTCAGCTTTTGGCTCCTACTTTCTGAGACAGTGGAAACAATACCATCTCTGTGACCCCTGCCATGGGGACTGGGAGTGGGGTTTTGGGTGCCACCACTGTGGGTGGCTGGCTTCAAGGACAATTCTGTCCTTTGGTCAGAGCTCATGGTCTTTGGCATCCACACAGTGTGACTGAAAGGAGAGGGGTGTGGTGAAAGGGAATGAGATTGTATTGGCTAGAGCAAGATAAAGAGGGCAAGTCGCCTCTTGGAGCAGGTGCTTTGGGAGAAGATACATAGTTTTTGATGCAAGAGGAAGATCCAGAAAATGATTGTTGAACCTATTAATGGTTATTTCTCGTCCTTGCACTTCCAGAAAAACTAAGCCTCATTATATTTTCTTTTTTTTTTTTTCTTTTTTTGTCTTTTTGCCATTTCTTGGGCGGCTCCCACGGCATATGGAGGTTCCCAGGCTAGGGGTCTAATCAAAGCTGTAGCTGCCGGCCTATGCCAGAGCCACAGCAACGCGGGATCCGAGCCTCGTCTGCCACCTACACCCCAGCTCACGGCAACGCCGGACTGTTAACCCACTGAGCAAGGGCAGGGACCGAACCCGCAACCTCATGGTTCCTAGTCGGATTCGTTAACCACTGCGCCACGACGGGAACTCCCATTATATTTTCTAATCCAAATTCATGCGACAACTTTTTCTGAAGCTGAATTAAAATGTGCATTTTGGGAGTTCCCGTCGTGGCACAGTGGTTAATGAATCCGACTAGGAACCATGAGGTTGCGGGTTCGGTCCCTGCCCTTGCTCAGTGGGTTAAGGATCTGGCGTTGCCGTGAGCTGGGGTGTAGGTGGCAAATGCAGCTCGGATCCCGTGTTGCTGTGGCTCTGGCGTAGGCCGGCAGCTACAGCTTTGATTAGACCCTTAGCCTGGGAACCTCCATATGCCGTGGGAGCCGCCCAAGAAATGGCAAAAAGACAAAAAAACAAACAAATGAACAAAATGTGCATTTTGTCTTTGGAAAAAAAATAAAAGATAAAATACTGTGTGGCTCCAGACACCAGGAGGTGGTCCTAGTACACACACTTGGCTGTCACCGGTATTCACACCTAAAACCTCCCACCAAATCCTCCTTGAACTGAGATCAGAGGCAACAGGCTAGACCCAATGGAGTGGAATATAAGCAAATTAGCCCAGTGGATAGGCTACCCAAGGACAAGCTGCTGCACTTCTGTTCTCTCCTTGAGCCGCCAGACAAATGTGAGATTGGCTTCTGACTGCGGTCTGTTGGGAGGGGCATGGTGGCTGGGGAAGCCCTATGCAAAGCCCCATGCCTTGAGGTAGAGAGGGGAAAGAATGGGCTGAGTAAATACTGATCCCCTCACGCTCTGCCCAGGCAACCCTGGTCTAGGGGAGGGTGGGAGCCCAGTGGCTGTGGTCAGTTTTTCAGTAAGACCTGACGCACTTCGGTTAAAGTAACCATAGGAAGGAAGTGGGAAGCATCAAAGCTGAAATTCTGAGATGAAAGATTAGGGTTAATAATGGAGGCTAGCAGAAGACCATGAGAGAGGGAGGGAGGCTCTCTTTACTGAAATGGAGAAGAAGCCATGAGCCTCTCGGCCTGGAAGGTGTAGGCAATGCACACTAACTTCATTTTGAGGTTGGCACCTCGTGTGAGGGAAGTGGGCATCTGAAACTCACCTGGAGAAGCCACATAGCTGATAAGATGCTGACAACAACAACAATTTCTTGAGCCCTTCTTTCGAGTGAGTCAGTACCAGGCATTGTATATACCAATTATCAGTATCAGTTACACCATATAGTATTTTATTGCTATTTTCTATAAGAGGTGACTGATGCTCAGCAGTGTTGACGTGGCTTGGCCACGTGGGTGATGTGGAAGATAGACAACAGAGAACAGCATAAAATACCTTTTCCTTTGTATCCATTATCTGCTGTTGCCCCTCGCCAATTTGCCAACTTAAAACAACAAATATTTATCATCTCACAGTTTTTGTAGGTTGGGCATCTTGGACCAAAATGGTCTCTGATGAATCTGTAGTCAAAATGACAGCCAGGGTGGCAATCACTTGAAGTCTTGACCAGGGCTGGATGATTTACATCCATGATGGCACCTACATAGGGCTGTTGGTGGGAGACATCAGTTCCTCACTGGCTGTTGGCAGGTGGCCTTGGCTCCTTGCCGCATGAGCCTCTTCAACATGGTCTCGAGGGTGTCTTTTTCAACGTGGCAGCTGTCTTCCCCTGAACCAGTGATCCACGAGAGAGCGCAAGGGGGACGTCGTGGTGTCTTTTAGATCTAATCTTAGAAAACTTACATTCCATTTGTGAGAGGCCCGTTGGTAAGGAGAGCCCACATTTGGGGGAAGACGAATTTGATTCTACCTTTCGAAGGGAGATGTACCAAAGAAAGCATAGTCTTAAAACTACCACACCCTTCTAAGGATTTAGAAGAAATTGCTTTGAGCTGGATGGCACATCAGGCTCCTAGATGGGGAGGGGAAGGGGAAGATTTGGGTAAGCATCAGAGTGCATCGTCACGGACATGGTCCTCCTTCAATCCTCTCTCATCAGCTCAGCCCAACATAGTTACCTCTCTGAGCCTCAGTGTCTCATCTGAAAAAGCAGCAAAACTCCTTTCCCAGGTGTTATGGACTGAATGTGTCTCTTCAAAATTCACATGTTAAAGCCCTCATCCCCAGTGTGATGGTATTTGGAGACAGTTCCTTCCGAGGTAATTAAGATTAGATGAGGTCATAAGGGTGGGCCCCTCATGTTGGGATTAGTGCCCTTATAAGGAGAGATTATAGAGAGCTTACTCATGTGTGCTCTCTCTCCACTGCTACCCTCCACCCCGCCATCCTCTCCTAGCACCAAAAAAGGAGGTCGTGTGAGCTTACAGCAAGATGGCAGGGGCTACAAGCCAAGAGAAGAGGTTTCAGAATGAAACTTACCTTCCCAACACCTATTCCTGCACTTCCTGCCTCCAGAACTGAGAAAATGAATTTATCTTGTCAACCTGAGCTGACGAATACACCAGATGTGACTTAAGGGTCAAATGAGGAGTTCCCAGTGTGGCTCAGTGGTTAACGAATCCAACTAGGAACCATGAGGTTGCGGGTTCAATCCCTGGCCTCGCTCAGTGATCAGGGTTAAGGATCCGGCATTGCCGTGAGCTGTGTGTGGTGTAGGTGGCAGACGCGGCTCGGATCCTGCGTTGCTGTGGCTCTGGCATAGGCCGGTGGCTACAGCTCCGATTTGACCCCTAGCCTGGGAACCTCCATATGCCGCAGAAGTGGCCCTAGAAAAGGCAAAAAGACAAAATTTTAAAAAAAGGGTCAAATGGAACATCAGGTATGAAGATCTACATGTGTTTTCCAAAAGAAAGTGTAGACATGAAGTTTGGATGGGGATTTTTTTTTTTTCCAAATCTTTATTCTCTAAGAAGAGCAACCACCTCATCTCCACCCTTGCCAATCAGTTCCCCTCCCAGCAGAGTCTGGTTATCAGTGGAGAATGAGAATCTCTGTCTGTGTTTCCGGCTGCTGAGGTGAGCAGGACGGGGCCAGTGAGAAGCACTCCCAAAAATCTCTGATGACGGTATGGTTATCCTATCTGACAGAGATCAGACAGAGAAAGAGCAAACAGGTTCTCCCAGCCTAGGAATGAGGCACAGTCTGGAAGGAAGGGCGTGAGATCAGAGACAAAGAGAAAGAGGAAAGAGGAAGACTGCCCAGATGGCAGAAACTGTTTGATGGAACATTCCGCCTCAAAATGCTTGTGTATATGGATTGAATTGTGGAACATGGAGAACAGTTCTAGGCCTGGGGTGATTTTTGGAAAATCAGACATAACACTGCAAGGAAATAGGAGCTGGATCATAAGAACATACACCCAGAATCAAAAATGGCAAGAAGATCTCCGAACTTACATAAGCTTCAGAACTATCTACAGAATGAACCGGTCACCTCTGTATCTCTGAGTGGCCGGTGGGTCCCAGGTGGTCTATGTTCCATTATTCAATACTCTTTTTCAGCACTGACGCACATGATGACTTTGGAGATTTTACTTACCCTGTCTGGGCCTCAGGGTCCTCAATAATAAAATAAGGATGTGGGTCTGGATCGATGGCTTCCAACTGGGGCCACTACATTCAAGCAGCTTCTTTTTTTCTTTTTTTTTTTTTTTTCCCTAAGAGCCACACCTGTGGGATACGGAGGTCAGGCTAGGGGTCCAATCAGAGCTGTAGCCACTGGCCTACACCACAGCCACAGGAACACTGGATCTGAGCAGCGTCTGCGACCTTCACCACAGCTCTTGGCATCGCCAGATCCTTAACCCACTGAGCAAGGCCAAGGATCGAACCCGAGTCCTCATGGATGCTAGTCGGGTTCATTAACCACTGAGCCACGATGGGAACTCCCATTTACATGGCTTCTTGAAGGCACTCATGGTAAGGGGGAGGATCGTGTTTGAACAATTTTGAAAATTCGAAAAAGCCTCGTGGGAACCGTGCATTTGTCACCTCTACCTTCCATAAGTCTGTACAGGCTCAAAGCGCTGCTTCATGTTGGCTAGAATAATAGCCACATTGTATATAAAAACAGGTTGCTTCTTACAGATTGCAAGCTCTGTTTGGTAGTTATGTTTCATATGCTTGATGAACCAAATCAGATAATGGAATTATCCCCTTAAAAAAATTCAACCAAGGAGTTTCCGTCATGGTGCAGTGGTTAACGAATCCGACTAGGAACCATGAGGTTGCGGGTTCGGTCCCTGCCCTTGCTCAGTGGGTTAAGGATCCGGCGTTGCCGTGAGCTGTGGTGTAGGTTGCAGACTCGGCTCGGATCCCGCGTTGCTGTGGCTCTGGTGTAGGCCGGTGGCTACAGCTCCAGTGAGACCCCTAAGCCTGGGAACCTCCACATGCTGTGGGAGCGGCCCAAGAAATAGCAAAAAAAAAAAAAAAAAACAAAAAAAAATTCAACCAACCAAAACAGTTTAAAAGAGAGAGTCTCTAAGGAAAATTAATCTCAGTGGTCCTTTGTGGTCCAAAGATTCAACATCACTAAGTCTCCTTCAAGCTCATAGTTGCGAATTCCAGCATCCTTCCGTCCGCCAGCCCCATTCACATTTGTTCCTTCCTCCAGGACATATTCCTGTGTCTACAAGGTCTGCACAGGAATTCTCTAAACAGTTTCCCAGTCATTTGTGTATCATCAGCAGCTCCCCTCTCCAAGCAGGGCTGAGCTTCCAGACTCTGGTTGGAGAGGAAGCAGGGGAGAGAAAAGACCTGAGGGAAAGTAACACAGATTACCTTGTACTCCGTGGCACAGCAATGACGTGTACAGCCTCTGGAATCTGCCAAACCTTGCTCCAAGCTACATGACCTTGAGACCTAAGGAGAGAAAAAATCATTCCTTCAAAGTGTGGTTGTCATAAGAAATAAAGGCAGGAATACATGGAAAGCACAGAAGGAAAAAAAAAAATTTTTTGGCTGCTCCCACAGCATATGGAGTTCAGATCCAAGCCGCAGTTGTGACCTGCGTTGCAAGGCCAGATCCTTTAACCCACTCGGCTGGCCAGGATTGAACCTGCATCCTGGCACTGCCGAGATGCCACCGATCCCATTGCACCAACAGCAGGAACTTCACAGAAGAAATATTTAATTAAAGTAGCTCTATTCTTAGACATTTGGAAAAATATTCACATGCAACCAGATGGTAAGACTGGTGCCAACACCATGAAAAACAGCTGAACACAACTTGTGTGCCTATCACTAAACCCTAACCTTTCATTATAATGCTTTCTGTCTCCCTACCCACCATTTCTATGTGGAAAGCAAAAAAAAAAAAAATGGACAATCCCTTTACTTGAGAGGGAAAGAGGGAAATGATATTTTTTTGAGTGCCTGAAGTTGGTCTCAGAAATACCTGGCTTGATGAAGTTAAAAATATATACAAATGAATCACAACCATTTGAGTTGCATAAATCAAATGAACTGCTTAACCTAAATGCCTAATCCCATTCAAAGCAATAATAGTTACACATAACAATAATTGTGGATTGGGTCGACTACAATTTTACTGGACTACAACACTGGGCTTTGTTCATATGTGCTCCTTTTCCATCATTGCTGCTTACCTGCTAACAACCTGAAAAAGCAAGACCATCTACTGCTCTGGTTTTTTCCTTACCATTATTCAAGAAAAACATATATTTTTTTCCCAAGATCGAGAAGCCATTGCATAAGAGAGCCTACTTTAGTTTGTCCAATACACAAGCCAGAATCTCACATCTATTTGAAGACGTCTTCCTGAATTATGCAGAGGGGGACCTCATTTTCCCAACCAGATCCTATTAATCTCTTCACCAGGGTTGAATTAGTAATAGAGGTTAGTATGCAGCATAAATAACTAATCAAATCTCCTTACAGAATACTCTCTACATACACATATGACAAGGATGAGACTTAAAACAGAGGCAGACTGGCTTCTCCCTGGACTTTGCCCCCGATCAGCATTTGCATGAGATGTGCATTTATTTACTCAGAACCTGTTATGCTCAGAGTCTCCTGGTGACCTAAGTGGCAAATGATCTGGCATTGTCACTTCTGTGGCTTAGGTCACTGCTGTGGTGAAGGTTCGATCCCTGGTTCAGGAGCTTCCATGGGCCATGGATGCAACCAACAAAAAAATCTATTATGGTCTCAGTACTATGTTGGGTGCTGAAGAAAAGGCAGTAAATAAGACAAACATGGAAACTACCTTCATGGATTTCAGAGCTAGGGATGGAGATAGACCTTACAAAGTTAACTACACAATTTTATTATAATTGTGATATCTATGAAATGAGAAGTAGGAGCTTTTAACAGAGCAGTTAACCTAGACTCAGGGTTAAGGGGAGGCGTCCATGAGAAGGTGACTTTCACCTGGACAGGCAAGATGAGTGGGAGTTGGCCAATGAAGAGGGAGGGGATGAGAACCTTAGCAGAGAGAGGCACATATTTAAACACCCCTTAGAACTGCAAAGACTAGGAGGAGAGGGTGCCTCTGAAGCAAAGTAGATTCGTGCTGGCACTAACTGTACTGATAGCCCTCTCCTTGCCATCCCCTCTCATGTTCTGAGGCCTTGATATGGGACAGAATTTAAACTATATAAGAAAATAGAATGTTGGGAGTTCCTAATGTGGCTCTTCGGTAACAAGCCTGAGTAGTATCCATGAGGACTCGGGTTCGAGCCCTGGCCTCGCCCAGTGGGTTGAGGATCCAATGTTGCTGTGAGCTGTGGCGTAGGTCTCAGATGCAGCTCAGAGCCCATGTTGCTGTGGCTGTGGTGCAGGCCGGCCGCTGTGGCTCCGATTCAACCCCTAGACTGGGAACCTCCGTATGCCGAGAGTGCAGCTTTAAGAAAGAAAGAAAGAAAATAAGTTCCCGTCGTGGCTCAGTGGTTAACGAATCCGACTAGGAACCATGAGGTTGTGGGTTCAATCCCTGGTCTCGCTCAGTGGGTGAAGGGTCCGCAATTGCTGTGAGCTGTGGTGAAGATTGCTGACGCGGCTCGGATCCCGTGTTGCTGTGGCTGTGGTGTAGGCCGGCGGCTATGGCTCCGATTAGACCCCTAGCCTGGGAACCTCCATATGCTGTGGGTGTGGCCCTAGAAAAGACAAAAAAAAAAATTAAAAATAAAAAAAAAGGAAGGAAGAAAGGAAGAAAGGAAGAAAGAAAAGGTGAAACACAGCAAGTGGGGACATTACACCTGAGGGAGATGAATGTGAAACAACAGGCAGGGGTAACATTTTGAGACTCTAACCTAAGAGCAAAGGGAAGACTTTGAAAGCTACTAAGTAGAGGGGAAAAGATGGATTTTCTGAACAACACCTCTTAGGGACTATTTGCTAGCAGTTCAGTCGAGAGGAAACCGTAGTCTGGATTGAGAGAAGTGCAAGTGGTCAGATATTCAGCAACTTCTTTTTTTGTCTTTTTTTTTTCTTGCCTTTTCTCGGCCCGCTCCCACGGCATATGGAGGGTTCCCAGGCTAGGGGTCAAATCGGAGCCATAGCCGCCGGCCTACGCCAGAGCCACAGCAACGCAGGGTCCGAGCCATGTCTGCAATGTACACCCCAGCTCACGGCAACACCGGATCCTTAACCTACTGAGCGAGACCAGGGATCGAACCTGAAACCTCATGGATCCTAGTCGGATTCGTTAACCACTGAGCCACGACAGGAACTCTCAGCAGCTTCTTAAGTGAGTGTGGTGACGGCAGGTAATGACCAAGATGAACCTCAGATTTCTGACCTGAACAACTGGAGAGAGAAGAAGCAGGTTTGAAGGGGAAGCTGATACTCTCTATGCTGACCCAGTTGAGTTGGAGGTGCCTCTGAGTGAATATGTCCCAAGTGGCCAGCTGGACAGAGAGGTGCATCCTCTCCGAGTGACTACATAAAGCACAGTAAGCCTGGTGTCCTGGCTGTAGCGATGGCAGCGAAAGCGTGAGACTTGAGAAAATCACCAAGAGAGCCCAGAACCAAGCCCAGGAGAACTCAGATATTTCTAATTCAGAGCAGGAGATGTTGACAAAGGAACTTGAAAGGGTAACCTAAGTGGTAAAAAGAAATCCCAGGAAAGAATGGCATCCCTGACAACAAGGGGAGAAACTATTTCAAGAATAAAGGAGAGGACAGCTGGGTGAAATGCTATTGGGAGGTCAAGTAGGATCAAAACAAAACTAGCAAATGGGGGCACTGGTGACTTTATCAAGAAGGGTGTGGAGGAGTGGCAGGAGATGGCAGATAGATGGGGTTGTACAAATGGGAGGTGGAGGAGTCGTGGCTCAGTGATTAATGAATCCGACTAGGAACCAGGAGCTTGCAGGTTCGATCCCTGGCCTTGCTCAGTGGGTTAAGGATCTGGCGTTGCCGTGGGCTGTGGGGTAGATGGCAGACGCGGCTCGGATCCTGCATTGTTGTGGCTCTGGTGTAGGCTGGCAGCTACAGCTCCGATTTGACCCCTAGCCTGGGAACCTCCATATGCCACAGGAGTGGCCCAAGAAATGGCAAAAAGACAAAAAAAAAAAAAAAGGGAGGTGGAAAAGTGGGATGACAAGTGCGGACTACTATTTCAAGATGTTGGGCCAATGGAGGAGGGAAAGAGGTTGAAGACAGAGGGGTAAGATAGGGGAGCTGATGTAGACAGATTCCTCAGGAAGCAGGAGGGGGTAGGATGCAGGTAAAAATAAGTTGGGGGGGGGCTTTGAAAGGAGGAAAAACACCTCCATTAAATAACAGGAAGGAAGCAGGGACAGTGGGTACAGAAGCAAGTTGGTCTGAAGACTTATTGGCAGGAAGTTGAGATTGCTTCCATCAGATGGTTTTTATTTTCTCTGCAAAGAGGGAATAAGGAGGAGAGAACACAAGGAGGTTGGAGGAGAGAAGCAAAGATTAGAAATGATGCTTGCAACAATGTGGAAAGCCAACAACTCTAGAGAAATGTGGTAGATTTTCAAGCAGAGATGAGCCCCGTTGAGGTAGGTGATGATGAATTGAAGAGCTCTTCCAGACTATCTACTCTGTCTCAGGAGTCTCTTGGTGGCCTGGGATGAACACTCAGAAGGCAGATTCTTTGCTCCATGAGGATCTCAAAAGGACAAGGGAGAGAGGACGGTGAGGGTTTCAGGAAGAGCCTGAATGGAAAGATGGATCCAGGATTCAAAGCTGAAGAATGAAAGAAGCAAAGACAGGAGAGAGCCGATACAGAGAGCCCACGTCAGAGAGCCCGCCAATGGACAGGAAGCTCCGCTGAGATCTAGGAACAGTCGTGGTGATGGAATCTGAATCAGCTGGAGAGGAGGCGGTAGCCAGAGGGCAAAGACTAAATAAGGCGATTTTGGAGGTGGGGCAGCTTTGAGGAATGACAAAGGCCAGGCTATAATCATTAGCAGCTTATGGCTGAGTAAAAGCGGAGGAAAAGATCATTGGAAATATCAAAGTCATGGAGTTGAAAAGCCAGGTTTTGGATAAGTCATCTGCAAGGGCACTGAAATTCAGCAGGCTCATGGCAGCAGACAGGAGGCCAGTAGAAGGCAGCACAAGGAAGAGGATGAGACAGGTGCTCAGATCGTTTGTGAAGGAAAAGGGGCATATTGGAGCATCCTGGAGTGTCTGGGAGATTCTTATTTCCACATATGTACAGTTCTCAGTGTTTCCTGCCCTGGACAAATGATCATTTTAGATTTTCTAAGTCTTAGAGGAGAAGAGATCTAGATTTCTCAAAAGAGTCCCTAATACAGATTTCTTGGAATTTCCCGATAAATAAAGGACCAAAATATTTGTAAATATATCTCACCAGACTGAATCATGTTTACGTCAGAAAAATAACAGTGTTTAAAGCATTAACCACACAGAACTCTAGAGTCACTCAAATCAAGAAGTGGGTTTTTTTGTTTTGGTTTGGTTTTTTTGCCAAGATGAATCATCATCCAATGACATATCCAACTAGGAACCTCCAAGCACAGCTCTTTCTTCTGCTGTGCAGGTCTTTTACCCCCCAAGTCTCTTCTATCTCACGTATTATCCTTGTGTAGCAATTGCTTTCCTACACACTAGTGATGCTGGAAAGAATTTGGGTTCTTGTTCATGCAGCAGAAGAATGAACTCTGAGAACACACAGGCAGCAAGCAAGCAAAGTCTTTATTACAGGAAAGCAAATAGCTCCCAGGACAGCTGGGAGGGGGGAGAAGAGCCCCCTCCCTCTCTTGTCCTATAGGGGATTTTATCCCTTAAAGATGGGGGTGCACAACATGGGGTCCAGAAAGATGTGGTTTTCTCCCATTGGCCTTGCCCAGTTACCTTATCAGACCTTGTCCAACAGGGGACTTAGGGGGAGAAATGTCCCATAAACTTCATGGTTTCTTTGCCTTTCTCTCGCCATAATCTGAGTCACAGGGGGTTAGGGATTAATGTCCCTCTGGGCGTAGGTACACTCCCTATAGCAAACAAGGCCTGTGGGGATGTTAGTTCCTGGAGCCCTTAAGCCACAAATGTTAATCAATAGCTCTATCAAAGAATGCATGGAAGCCCATGATCCTACACTGACTACAAGAGTTAGTATTCTGCATCAATAGGAGGATAGAAAATCACCATCAAGAAAGTGCTTTCCAGAGTTCCCCTCGTGACGCAGAGGAAATGAATCTGACTAGGAACCATGAGGTCTCGGATTTGGTCCCTGGCCTTGCTCAGTGGGTTAAGGATCCAGCGTTGCCGTGAGCTGTGGTGTAGGTCTCAGATGTGGCTCAGATCTGGTGTTGCTGTGGCTGTGTCACAGGCCAGTGGCTACAGCTCCCTCCAATTGAACCCCTAGCCTGGGAACCTCCATATGCCGCTGGTGCAGCCCTAAAAAAAAAACAGAAAAGAAAAGAAAGTGCTTTCCCACTACCATATGAAACAGATGATTAATGAGAACCTACTGTATAGCATAGGAAAATGTATTCAATAGTTTTTCACAACCTATATGGGAAAAAAGAATGGATATATTTATATGTATAACTTATGCACTTTGCTGTACACCTAAAACTAATACAACATTGTAATTCAACTGTACGCCAATAAAATTTTTTAAAAAGAAGATTTCCTGGAGTTCCTGTGGTGGTGCAGTGGAAATGAATCCGACTAGGACCCACGAGGTTGCGGGTTCAATCCCTGACCTCACTCTGGCATTGCTGTGAGCTATGGTGTAACTTGCAGATTCGGATCAGAACCTGCGTTGCTGTGGCTGTGGTATAGGCTGGCAGCTGTAGCTCCCATTGGACCCCTAGCTTGGGAACCTCCATATGCAGCGGATGTGGCCCTAAAATGCCAAAAAAAAAAAAAAAAGAAAGAAAGAAAGTTTTCCCAAGTACAATTTAAGTCTGTTGATGAAAACAGAAGGCCCCATGGACATGGCAATGCAAAATCTAATCTCTTCCTCTGATGTTTGGCTCAACATAACAACCAGTAATTCTCCCACCCTCATCTCAGCTGAGGCCCCCAAACATCCAATATCCTGAAATGCAGTCCAGGAAGAAGGATGGAGGCAGAAAACTCTGTAAATCAGTGCTGGTCCACCAACTGTTTGTTATCAAACTGAGACAAGAGAGGTACAGAAAATGAAGAGTACATGCTTAGGAAAATTCAGAGCAATTTACTTTTTGTTCATTAGACTGAATCATTGAAAAAGGGCTTGGGAGTTCCTGTTGTGACTCAGTGGTAATGAACCCAACTATTATCCATGAGAAGGCCAGTTCAATCCCTGGCCTCGTTCAGTGGGTTGAGGATCTGGTGTTACTGTGAGCCATGGTATAGGTTGCAGATGTGGCTTGGACCCAGCATTGCCGCCGCTGTGGTATAGGCCAACAGCTGCAGCTCGGATTCAACCCCTACCGTGGGAACTTTCATATGCCACTAGTGCGACCCTAAAAAGCAAAAAAGAAAGGAAGGAAGGAAGAAAGAAAAAGAAAAAGGGCTTGGATTTTGTATGTCTTTATAATTTTTTTCATTTCATTTTCCTAGCAATTCTCGTTCTTGTATTTTATTAAAATGTTGATCCATAATGGATTGGAATTTTTCCTTCACTGGCTTCTTAGCCAAAGATAATCTGAGAAGCAAAGAATCTAGATCACACACCCAGGCTCATGTCCAGACTCGTGGATATTCCGAATTCGAAGAAAGAGGTAGTGAAAAATGGTAGAAATACAAGCTACGCAAGCCCCCGTGTTCTTAGCAGCACTATTTACAATAGCCAAGACATGGAAGCATCTGTCCATCAACAGATGAATGCTTAGAAATGATGTCATATATACAATGGAATACTACTCAGCCACGAAAGAGACTGAAATAATGCCATTTGCAGCAATATGGAGGGACCTAGAGATCATTATACTACGTGAAGTAAGTCAGAAAGAGAAAGATAGGTATCATATGACATCACTTATATGTGAAATCTAAAAAATAATACAAATAAATTTATTTACAAAACAGAAGCAAACTCACAGACATAGAAAATAAACTCATGGTTACCAAAGGGGAAGAGGTGGGGGGAGGGTTCAATCAGGAATATGGGAGTGAAATATATACACTACTGTAAATAAAATGGATACACAACAAGAATTTACTTCATAGCACTGGGAACTATATTCAATATCTTACAATAATCTATAATGGAAAAGAATCTGAAAAAATAAATATAACTCAATCTCTTTGCTGTGCACCTGAAACAAATACAATATTGTAAATCAACTATACTTCAATTTTAAAACACAGTAATACTTATATTATACTAGACCAACCAGAGAACAAATCTCCATGCTACTACTTATTGCTGACCTTGGATAAATTGTCCGATGTCAATTCCTTATCTGAAGGTAGGGAATAGTCCTTGACTTGCAGATTGAGCCTAGGATTACATAAAATACTGGGCTAATGGCCTAGCACAATACTAGGCCCACAGTAATGAGTAAGAGTTTCCTTAAAGGCCAAGGAGTTGAACCCACAAACCACTGCTCCAATTAGAATCTCAGGCCACAGCAAGGTTCCAACCACAGGTACCCTAGCACAGGCAGCATATCCTGACACAGACCACAGCTCGAGCCAAGTGGTACTGGCCAGGTCGCCTCTCCTCTTGTTTCCAACAAACCTCAGGAACTTAGCATCCTACCTAGGACGGCAATGTGGTGGTTGCTGTTGGCTGTCATTCTCCCCTTCTCTCGTGATAAAGAACCCTGGTTATGTTCAGGTGTCAGGCATCCATGTACTTCAGGGGAGCTGGGCTCCTCCCATGATAATTCTATTCTGCTGACCAGTGACTGACTTAGGAAAAGGTTTGTGACAAAACCTGGTCAAAGAGATACAGAGAGGTTGGCTAAGGGACTACTGGGAAATGTTTTTCTTGCTCTTAAGAGCAAGAAAACTAGGCTTTTTTTTTTTTTTTAGGGCCGCACCATCAGCATATGGAGGTTCCCAGGCTAGGGGTTGAATTGGAGCTGCAACTGCTGATCTACGCCCCAGTCACATCAATGCCAGATCAGAGCCGCATCTGCAGCCTATACCACAGCTCACAGCAATGCTGGATCCTTAACTCACTGAGGGAGGCCAGGGATTAAACCCACATCCTCAGGGATACCAGTTTAGTTCTTTTTTTTTTTTTTTGGTCTTTTGTCTTTTTGTTGTTGTTGTTGTTGCTATTTCTTGGGTTGCTCCCGCGGCATATGGAGGTTCCCAGGCAAGGGGTCCGATCGGAGCTGTAGCCACCAGCCTACGCCAGAGCCACAGCAACGCAGGATCCGAGCCGCGTCTGCGACCTACACCACAGCTCATGGCAAGGCCGGATCGTTAACCCACTGAGCAAGGGCAGGGACCGAACCCGCAACCTCATGGTTCCTAGTCGGATTCGTTAACCACTGCGCCACGACGGGAACTCCCCAGTTTAGTTCTTAACCACTGAGCCACAGAGGGAACTCCCGAGTCTTGTGGTTGTTATTGTTGTCTGCCCATGTATGAAGCCTGGAATTCTCTGAGCCCTCCTTGAGACCAAGAATTGTCCCAGCCTATGAGGATACATCAACAAACAAAAACAGCAAAGAGAATATTGGAAAGAATAGGTTCTTGATGACTTTATTAAACCCATGATTTAACCAGCCCATTAACCAATCAAATTCTGAGCACGCTTTCAGTGTTTTTGATATGTGAGAGAATAATTTTCCTTCTGACCACACACTGTCATTTGGGCTTCAGGTTATATGCAGCCCAAAGCCTATGTGAAAACTATGGGTGAACTCGGGCTATAAACAATCTGGCCGCTTCGATCGTGAGGCTGTCTTTACCTCTTCCTCTTTCTGGGTGACGGAGTCACCGCCAACTCATTCACTGAACCCCACTATTTGAGGGAGTTCAGGATAGGCAAGGAGTTCCTTCCCTTTCACCACGGGACATGAATGCTGAGTTTCAGCAAATGCTTGGGCCAGGCCCTGTCCCACCTTCTGCTGGCTTTCGCCTAAGGGGTCCAGAGCTCTGCGGGGCTAAGGGTGAGCTCTGATGTGGTGAATGAAATGTGTGGGGAGCACCTGTTCTATTTATCTGGCCCACGTCTGCCTTTCTCTCAGTGTTCTACCATCTCACCCCCTTTCTCCTGAGATGGCACCTCCTTCACAGGGTTGCTCAACCTCTAAGGGCCTTGTCAGAGGACTCCCGTCCTATGATTTCTTCTGCCACAATGGAAGACCACCCTCTGATCTCTTCTCATGGACCCAACCTCTGGACCCCCCATTTAGACAATCAGTGATAATCTGAAAGATTCTGTCTTCTGATTATTTCCCATGGGCTGGACATTATTCCTCAAACCTGACTGTGAACCTTTGAGTTCAGGGTCTTGCTGCCCAATATTCCCAATAGTGTCAAGCACAGAGAAGGTATTTAACAAATGCTTGAGTTCAACAAAAAGGAAAACGTCCTCTATCGTCATAAAATCACAAACATGTTGAGTTGTACCCTAAGACGCTCTCTGGTCCAACTGCCCAACTGGCCACCACAATGATCCAAATAGATTAGATGGACCTCAAGCTTATACTTCGATGTTTGCAATAAAGCAGAATCCTTTACTTTGAAATAGAATTTTAACTAAAGAACAACCCCCCCTTGGCTAAGAACGCAGCTGCAGGCCTTTCCGGCTATGCTCGTGGCTATACCACCCTTCTTGTAATAATGTAACAACTGTGTGCTCTCTGTCCAGGCCAGCAGCCCTGCTAATTAGGTACCTAACATTGCTTATCAGTTCTGCTTCTGTAGCCTTGCTTGCTCAGTTTCTTAGGGAGGAACACTGTCTGCTTGGGGATGGGGGAGGTCCGGGATGCTTACATGGGAAAATCAAGACCTTGTAGTGTATAAAAGTTACTGAGAACAAAGACCTGGTGCTCAGACTCTGGAGGTGACTCCTCTGAGCCCGCACTGGTGCTGAATAAACCTTGCTTTTCCATATCTCCAAGTGCTGTTTGTCTCCTTCCGTTGCCACAGTTTTTGCGGTTTCCGCAACAACTTTGTGTGCCAGCTGTTTCATTTCAGGACAGCTCTCGTTATCGGAAAGGGTTTTGAGGAGTTCCCATCATGACTCGGTGGTTAACAAACCCGACGAGGATCCATGAGGATGTGGGTTCCATCCCTGGCCTCGCTCAGTGGGTTAAGGATCCAGCGTTGCCGTGAGCTGTGGTGGAGGTCACAGACACGGCTCAGATCCCACATTGCTGTGGCTGTGGTGTAGGCCGGCAACTATAGCTCCGATTTGACACCTAGCCTGGCAACTTCCATATACCACAGATGCGGCCCTAAAAAGCAAGGAAGGAAGAAAGGATGAAAGAAAGAGAGAAGGAAAGAAAGAAAGAGAGAAAGAGAGAAAGAGAAAGAAAGAAAGGGAGAGAAAGAAAAATAGAAAATTCTTTGAGTTTTATTATCAGGCCCAAATTTGCTTCCCTATTCTTGCCTTCAGCTGTTTCACCTATATTTTCTGGGAGAAATAGAAAAAACACATTCCATCTTCACATGGATACTATTCAAATATTAAAGGCAGCTGTTATATCTGTTCTGGTCTTAATTTCTTTGAGCTGATTATTTTCAGTTATTTACATTATACTGTAAAATCTATGGTTTCCAGAATCTTTTCCATTCCCATATTTTTTCTTGTATGCACTCATTAAAAGAGTCATTTCTTTCTTCAATCTTATTTATTTGTTTATTTATTTTGCTTTTTAGGGCCACACCTGCAGCATAGGAAGGTTCCTAGGCTAGGGGTTGAAGCGGAGCTGTAGCCAGTGGCCTACACCACAGCCACAGCCACAGCCACAGCCACAGCCACAGCCACAGCCACATCCGCATGGGATCTGAGCTGTGTCTGCAACCTACACCACAGCTCACGGCAACACCAGATCCTTAACGCACTGAGCAAGGCCAGGGATGGAAACTGTATCCTCATGGATCCTAGTCAGATTCAATTAACCGCTTAGCCACAACGGGAATTCCCAACCGCATTTATTAATTCAACGAGTATTGACTGAGTTCTCACTATGTGCCAGGTGTATGGCAGAGACTCAGATGCGGAGCTCGAAGTCCCAGGAGGGAAGACAAGTAAACAGTGACAGTGAGGAACAACGTGTGTGTGCCTGGTCACTGCATTGCACAACTTTGGGGGCACCTTTCATACATAATATGATACAAATTTCAGCCCTTGGCCTTGTGCAATGTGGTAGACCAGTCACTCATGGGGGCAGCAAACAGTGGATCAGAAAACGCGTCCCTAGGAGAAAGGGCATTTCAACTGAAACTAGAAATAGGAGGGTCAGTTAATTAGGCAAACAGAGAAAGGAACAGTGTGGTGTGCTGTGCTGTGGGAACAGCAGGTACAAAGAAGTGGAGGAGAAGGAGGAAGGTGTGAAGGCATTTCCCATTGCGGCTCAGCAGAAACAAATATGACTAGCATCCACGAGGACAAAGGTTCAATCCCTGGCCTCATTCAGTAGGTTAAGGATCCGGTATTGCCATGATCTGTGTGGCGTAGATCTCAGACGCGGCTCGGATCTGGCGTGGCTGTGGCGTAGGCTAGAGGCTACAGCTCCTATTGGACCCCTAGCCTGGGAACTTCCATATGCCCCAGGTGTGGCAATAAAAAAAAAAAGAAGAAGAAGAAGAAGAAGAAGAAGATGAAGGGGGTAGGTATGAGAGTAAGAAGACGCAGTAGCGATAGATGAAACTTCAGAAGTTATCAGGGGTCAGGCCTACAGTTTCTATTAGGCCATGTTAGGAAGGTTGACTCATATCCTAAAGAAAGCAGGAATCCATTGAAGGGTTTTAAGCAGGGAAATAACCTGATTATATTTGAATTCTGGCTGCTGTGTGGAAAGCGGATTGGCTGAGAATAAGACCAGCCACTGGGAAGAGCTCCTGCTGTGACACAGCTTAAGGATCTGGGGTTGTCTCTGCAGCAGCGTGAGTTTGATCCCCAGCCCAGCACAGTGGGTTAAGGATCCATCACTGCCCCAGCTGTGGTGCAGGTTGCAGCTGTGACTCAGATTCAATTCCTGGCCTGGGAACTTTCATAGACCACAGTTTCAGCAGAGGGGAAAAAAGAAGACCAGAGACTGGGAAACCAATTCAAACCTGTTCCAGTCATCCAAGCAAAAAAAAAAAAAAAAAAAAAATCAGACAGTGGCCTGAACCAAGGTAGTAGCAGTGAAATAAAAAGGAAATTACATAGACACATTTTTGCAATAGTTCAGATGTAGCGTCAAATAGATGTGATGTCTGGCTGCATGTGGGGAGGGAAGGTAAGGGAGAAATGGAGGATCTCTTAGACGAGTGGTGCCATAGGCTGAGACTGGAAACAGCCCAGGTTTTTAAAAAGGGGGAAGGCACAAAGCCCAGTTTGGGATATATTCCGTGGAGATCCTTGAAGATACTGAAATGAAGATGTCTAATTCGATTTCAGGAGACACTGGCACAGAATACTGACGGAAGTTGTGGGAGAGGATGTCAACTCACTCCGAAAAAATACGTAGAATGAAAATAGAAGGTTTAAAGCACCAAGGGATACAGTCATTTCAGAAGAGGGCTGAGGAAGGGATAGCAGAAACGGCGCCCAAAGAGGAAGAGCCAGAAGTACAAAAAAAAAAAAAAAAACGGAGCATGATGCATGGAAGCCAAGGGGACCAGGAGGACCAAGTACTGCCAAGCATCTTCAGGCTGTGCCTGCTGGCAGGCTAGGACCACGCTGCTTCCCCAGGGTTCTCTATCAGGATGCATCCTCACCACCGTCCTGCAGCTCTTTCAACGGCAGCTGCACCACACGCCTGGCCATCCTGGGTATTGTGGGTTGAACTGTGTCTCCCCAAAAGATCTGTTCAAGTCCTAAGCCCCCAGGCCTGGAATGTGATCTTATTTGAAAATAGAGTCTGGAGTTCCCATCATGGCGCAGCAGAAACGAATCCGACTAGGAACCATGAGGTTGCGGGTTCGATCCCTGGCCTCGCTCAGTGAGTTAAGGATCCGGTGTTGCCATGAGCTGTCCAGTATGTCGCAGACGTGGCTCGGATCTGGCGTTGCGGTGTCTGTGGCCTAGGTCAGCAGCTACAGCTCCGATTAGACCCCTAGCCTGGGAACCTCCATATGCCACGAGTGCGGCCCTCAAAAGACCAAAAAAAAAAAAAAAAACCAAAAAAGAGAAAATAGGGTTTGTGCAGATGTAATTCAGATGAAGTTCTACTGGAGTTGTGTGGGCCCCCATCCAATGCCTGGTGTCCTTATAACACAAGGGAAATTTGGAGACAGACATAGAAGCACAGAAAAGATTACCCATGTGAAGACGGAGGCAGAATGGGAGTTATGGTGCCTCAAAGCGCAGAACACTAAAAATTACTTACAACCACCAGAACCTAGGAAGAGGAAGGAAGAGTCTTTCCTAGAGCTTTCAGAAAGAGCATGGCCCTTCTGACTGCTTAATTTTGGACTTCTGTCCTCCAGAACTGTGAGTGAACATATTTCTGTTGTTTTAAGCCACCCAGTTTGTGGTGGTTTTTACAGAAGTTTTTAGGGTACCAGTACCCTGAAGGTCAGCTAAAATCCCAAGAGGCTGAAAAGTTTGAATCCATGGCTGGGCAGCTGCTTTCCAGCAACAAAGATGGAAGAGGAAGGAATCTGGAGTGTAGAGCTATTAGCCTTTTCTGCCACAGGGGACTGCAAGCAGCTAGATATCTAGGCTTTGTGGGGCTGTCTTTAAGAAAAAATAAATTAAAAGTTGCAGATACCAAGTCAGGGCTTTGAAGCTGAAGCTGGTTAGTTTCACTAAAAAGGCCTCCTAGGACGATTCTAAAGCGGCCACCACTCACCACTCTGCAGGGTCACACAAACCAAGAAGAAAGAAGTGAGAGGTCTGAATGGCTTCAAAACCCCTTCAAGGGAGGAGTTAATAGTAAACTCTGGTGTTGGTGACAAGCTACAGAATCCGTGGAACTCTAGTCCAAATCCTATGAAAACAATGGTAAACGTGCTGTGAGAATTGGGGGCGGAGGGTTAAATATTGTTGCATTATTTTCTGTTAGTGGCAACAGATGAAATGTTACCTCTTGAGACCACAATCCCTAAAGAAATTACTTCCCTTTGGTTTTTGTTCTGTAAGTCACTATTTTCAGTGGTTTGGGGCAGAGATTTTATTTTCGTTTATTTTTATTTTGGGCCACTCTGCAGCACATGGAGTTCCTGGGCCAGGGATCAGGTCTGAGCTGCAGTTGCAACCTCCAGCGCAGCTGCAACAACACCAGATCCTTGACCCAGTGTGCTAGGCTGGGGATCAAACCTGTGTCCTGGTGCTGCAGAGACCCTACCAATCCCATTGCTCCATAGCAGGAACTCCAGAGCAGAGATATTTTTTAAGTAAAATGTTGATAGAGGTGAGGCATAAAAAATAGTATTTGGTGATCTTCGATTTCAGCAAGTTTGGAAAACAGCAGTATCCCTGTGTAAGCCTCTAGCCCTGACAGTCTCTGACATAGGGTTGCCCTCAGAATGTTCATCACTCAGCCTGGATAGGAGCGTGTGATACAAACCAGAGAGGTTTTACGGGGTCTTAGGATTGCATAAACATTGTGACCCTCCACTCTCCCTGTGAACAACAGTAGGGCTTTAAATGGCTGGGTTTCAGCTCTACCCGGTGGAGCTGGGTGAGAGCTGCCGGGGGGTGTTCTCTTTCCGACCTTCCCGCTTTTACTTTCGTTTCCCTTGATTTTCTTACTTGTTTTTATTCAGCTCTGTTATAGCACAACGAATACAGTTTGGGAAGCTTCTACTTGGAGAAAAGTGGTATAAAATGCACTAGGAGTTCCCGTTTGGGCTCAGTAGGTTAAGAACCCGATTAGTATCCATGAGGCTGCGGGTTCGATCCCTGGCCTCGCTCAGTGGGTTAAGGAGCCAGCGTTGCCGTGAGCTGCAGTGTAGGTCGCAGACACAGCTTGGATCTGGCGTTGCTGTGGCTGTGGTGTACACCGGCAGCTGCATCCAGTCCGACCCTAGCCTGGGGACTTCCATATGCCACGGGTGCAGCCATAAAAAGAAAAATAATAATAAAATAAAACAAATATAAAACTAAACATAAATAATAAAGTGAAATGATAAGCAAAAAATGGTTTAAATGATGTAGCTGCTGAAATCTAGACAGAAGCTAGGTCATTAAAAGGAATTCTCGGGGCATCTTTTAACCCTCGGCTTCATCCATTCACTCATCTGACACATACTGAGCATCCCCTATGGTTCAGCCTTCTGATGGGTACCAGGGACTGAGCCCCCAGGCGCTCCCCCTACTTCAGGGGCAGAGTGTTTCAGGCTGGCCCCTCCCAGGCTGCACAAGTCTGTGGGCAATTTGTGGCAGCCCCCGCAGGGCCCGCTAGGCCGTCAGGTTGAGGAATGAGATAGGTTGGAACGGTTAGTGTGGTTACTGCCACAGGACCCACTGAGGGCAGCACAGAGGAAATGGGTTGAAACAGCAGCTGGAGGGATGGGGTTTGACAGAAGGAAGGCTCCCCCTCTATCCAGGAAGGAGCAGCTGTGCCAGGTGACAGGCAGGCTGGAAGGATTGCAGTGTCAGCTGCCCTCCTCCAGGAGGCCGTCCCTGGGTCCTCCTCTGGGGACAGCTCCTGGCCCTGGCACGTGCTGCTGTCTCGGCCACACCCTTTGGCACTTAGTCATACAGAGCCTGGCGTTGCCTCCTCGAAACCATCGGGGAGTCAGGGGTTCCGTCTTTTACACGTTACTAGGATGTTCCCATCAACATTCAACAAATATTAGAAGGCCGATGTGTGCCAGGCACCAGGGATGTATCTGTGTATAAAGCATACACGAATTCCTGCCCTTGTGGAGCTTACAGCCCAGGCATTATAAGGAAGTTATACAGCCTTTTAGGGGGTGAGTTTACGGGAGGCGGGGGGGCGGGGGGACTAAGTAGGGTATTTTTTTTTTGTATGTACATTGTATTTCAATAAAAATGATTTTTGAAAGATAAAACCAAGGTAGTTCCCGTCGTGGCGCAGTGGTTAACAAATCCGTCTAGGAACCATGAGGCTGCATGTTTGATCCCTGGCCTTGCTCAGTGGGTTAAGGATCTGTCATTGCCATGAGCTGGGGTGTAGGTCGCAGACGTGGCTCCGATCCTGCGTTGCTGTGGCTCTGGCGTAGGCCAGCGGCTACAGCTCTGATTAGACCCCTAGCCTGGGAACCTCCATATGCCATGGGAAGCGGCCCTAGAAAAAGCAAAAAGACCGAAAAAAAAAAAAGATAAGGGGAATCTAGCACCCGGCATGAGGCGTTGGGGGTGGGAAGGAAACCAGCAGCTTGAACTAGAACTCTAGGCATAGGTGCCATTGTAAAAGGGACACGCAAAGAGAACATAAAGGAAATAAGTTGTGCAGACATCTGAAGGAGGGGTTGGGACAGGGGACCTGCGCTGTGCCCTTCCAAGACCCTGGGGTTCACGAGTGCCATGGCTTGCCAATGACAACCAGCCATGAGCCTCTCTGAGCCTCCGATGACTTTACGGCCGCCTCTTTGCCTCTGTGAGGTGTTCCAAGCGACCTATGAACACATCAGGATACTGTACCACAAAAAGGTGGTTTTCTAAGGACTTCAGGTGAGCCTCCATTTACAAATCTAGAAAATGGGGTGATAAGTGCGCTATCTGGTAGGGTGGTTGGAGGTCAAAAGCCACAACAGAAGAGAAGGTTACAAAGCAGAATGTGGCCTCCGAGCTGAGCTGGGAGGTACTCTCATTCGCTCCATGCCAGGAACTGGGCTAAGAGTTCACATGATTAGCTATTAATTCTCACAAAACACTATGACAAAGATGCTCTGTTTCACTGATGGGAAATTGAGGCTTTCAGAGGTTGAAGGCCTTGAGCTGGCAGGTGGAAGAGCCCAAACGTGACCCCGATCTGTGGGAGGCCAGGCCGCCAGCCCACACCACATGGCCCCGCCTCTCCTGCTCAATCACTCAAGCCACATTTTCTTTGCTGGTATGAGCAGAAAGAACCAGATTCTGAAACCCAACCTTGACACCGCTGCTCTCATATTTCCTTCCAATCAGCCCTCATCTCTGAGGCCTCCTATGCTGGGATAGAACCCAGTGGTTTTCACCCACCCCCCTCTGAAGTCAGGGGCCTGAATGGGGGGAGGGCATGCCTTCTTAGAACTGGGGCTGAGGCAGGGGCTGGCAGACTCCACTTTCGGCTCCTGCTAGATACCACAGGCAGGGTGGTATGAGAGGAACCCTGTGACTCACTCTCGCTTCTCATGGACCCTGTTTCATTCAAAGGTACACCGTCTTCCCATCATCCTCCCTGGGCCTCATTGCTCCAACTCTGCCCATTGCTAACGCTCCCCATTGAACCACCCGGCTATGCCTGGGGCCTCCCAGCATGAGCTGGGGCCGGGGTTGTCTGCCGGGCCAAAGAGCCACGGATCCACTGATCTGAAAAATCCCACCGCAGACCTTATCACAGCCTTTCTCAACCAAAGCCGCATGGTGTTGCCACCTTTCCCAAGCAAAGGGCAGTCAGGGGCCAACCCAGGACACCTGCAGAGACAGCTACTACCACTGGTTTAGCCAAGTCCTGGGTCAGAAGGGAGAGGGGACTCAGGAGAAAACAGAACAGGGAAGAGGGCAGGAAGACACATTTCTAGATTCCCAAATGCACACTCTCCTTTTAGGTTAGTCAATCTGCTCACACTGACACAATACTAAGACTACCTCCTTGGATATATGATAATAACGAGCGCTGTGCACCAGGCATCCGCCAGGCATCAGAACGCAAGCCAGACTTCGGGTGACCTTTACACAATGTTTCATTTGTTTCTCACAACAATGATACTATTGTGTTAGTTTGGGTTCTCAAGAAGCAGATGACAAAATAGGATTAAACATGAAAGTGTTTGGAGTTCCCAGCATGGCACAGTGGGTTAGGAATCCTACTGCAGCAGCTCTGGTCACTGCGGAAGTGCTGTTTTGATCTCCAGCCTGGCACAGTGGGGTAAAGGATCTGGCATTGCCACAGGTGCAGCATAGGTTGCAGCTGTGGCTCGGATTCAATCCTTAACCCGGGAACTTCCATATGCCATGGATGTGGCAATAAACAAAAACAAACAAACAAACCACGCCAGCATTTGATTAGGGGAAATGCCTTTATGAGAGAAAGAAGGGTGGGAGGGGGGCCAGGAAGAGACTGACTGCCATCCATTGAGGAGCAAGGGAGAGGAAGCTGGGCATAGGCTCCTGGAGGTTCCAGAGCTGCCAGGGCATCCTCTGGCCAAAGTCACTAGAGTTGCCCAGAGACCAATGTGCCTCGGCCTCCCTGCTGTGCCCAGTCATGGCTGTGGCAGGGGGAGGGAGGATGGCCTCGGTGCAAAAGCAACAGTGGATTTCAGAGCCAGCAACTGGGGCCCCCTGGATGATCATGCTGGAACTGGAAGTCTGTGAGGCAACATTTTCATAATTAACAATTAAGTATTATAAATATTAATAGTTGTAGAGTGCCACAATTATTAGCACCATTGCACTGGTTGGCAAACTGAGGCTCAGAGAGGTCCAGCACCTATCCATAGTTAGAACCCAGGGGAGTATGACTCCAAAGCTCTGTCCTGTGCAGTGTTCATCTGAGTAATAGACCACCGCGTCACAAGTCTGCTCTCAGGTTTGGCAATCAACAGAGGACTGGGTACGCAACCAATGTCCCCAAAAGAGGCTTTTTTAGGGGGAGAAGGGGGATATGGTTGAGCTTCCATAAAGAAAAGAATTGTTTGCACATCTCCTGTGTCCCCCACAACACCTAGCAGCCTGAGTCAGAACCGTCTCCTCTGCCAGGTGCTTCTCTTTCCCCAGGGTCCCTGATCCGAGGGGCCATCCCTCCCCCAACCTCCCAAGCACTCTGGGCCACACTCTGAGAACAGCACCCACCAGTCTTTCTTGTGTCAAAGTCAACGGCACACTGTCATCTCCTTGATGTTCCCACCAGGGACACTGGCTTCCTAGTCTGAGGAGTGGGTCTGGTAACCTGCTCAAAGTTCATACCCCAGGAGGAGGCTGAACAAGGCTGAAACTCAGAATTGTCTTTGAGCCATTCTGCCTACACACCCAAAATTTATGCAAATAACTGTAATTGAGAGAGCAGAGCTGCTGATGTGGGGAGAGGTTTTAGGAATCCCCTGCCCCCTCCAGATCTGATTTTTCCAGTCGCCCACGATGCAGCCAAGGGTATGCATCTATTGGTTTTAGGAAGTGTTTCAAATGTCCTCTTATTCTCAGCTGATCTACTCTATCCCCAGATTGCCTCACCGCTGACAGCAGATTCTTTCGGGGACCTCTCATTCAGAAAACAATATGCAAAGTGCATTCATTCATAAATCGATACTGTCTTACAATGCGTGTCGGTACTCACTATTCCTGCCTGGATTTAATGAGTGCACTTCTAGGAATCTATCCTGTAGAAATCCTTACACATGTGCGCAAAGATACTGTCCAAAGTGTTTGCAACATTAATCCTAACAGTAAAAAAAAAAAAAAGAGGAGTTCCCGTTGTGGCTCAGTGGTTAACGAACCCGACTAGCATCCATGAGGAGGCAGGTTTGATCCCTGGCATCGCTCAGTGGGTTAAGGATCTGGTGTTGCGGTGAGCTGTGGTATAGATCACAGACGAGGCTCAGATCCCGAGTTGCTACGGCTCTGGTGTAGGCTGGTGGCTATAGCTCTGATTGGACCCCTAGCCTGGAAACCTCCTTATGCCTCGGGTACTGCCCTAAAAAGACCAAAAAAAGAAAAAAGAAACGAAAATGAAACATCTATCAATAGCAGATAAACAAATTATGGCACATCCACAGTATGGAATACACTGCAGCTTTTTTTTGTCTTTTTGTCTTTCCAGGGCCACGCCCGAAGCATATGGAGGTTCCCAGGCTAGGGGTACAATCAGAGCTGTACCCACCAGCCTACACCACAGCCACAGCAATGCAGGATCCGAGCCATGTCTGTGACCTACACCACAGCTCACGGCAACGCCAGATCCTTAACCCACTGAGCAAGGCCAGGGATCAAACCTGCCTCCTCATGGATGCTAGTCGGGTTCGTTAACCACTGAACCACAACGGGAACTCCCTCTGCATCTTTTAAAACAGAATATGATGGTTCTGAGTTCAGTCACAAGCACCCACTAAGAGATGCTAACTGAAAAAAAGCAAATTGCATGTAGATTAAAAGGTATGAAAAAGTTCTGAAGATTTGCTGGGCAACAATGTGACTATACCTAGCTTCGCTGAACTCTACCCTTAAAAATGGTGGTGATGATAAATTGTACATTATGTGTATTTCACAATTTTAAGCAAGTTGCAGAACAATATGTCTAATGAGTCCATTTATGCTTGTTATAACCTTCAAAGAAATACTTCACTTGTGTTTCTAAGCATATATGGATGAAGATAAGTAAGAGGTAGGGTTTTTGGTACAATCAAAATAAAATCAAGCTGTTAAGGGTGGTTATTTCTGAAGAGGCAGTTGGCTTAGTTGGGTGAGAAGAGGATATAAAGAGAAATTTTCACATTTCACTCTGCATGCATATCTAATTACGTGTGTAGAATGTATCTGAGGCTGGAATTGCCTGTGTTAATGGTTCTTCAGATGCATTTGTCTTTCCAGCAGGTACGGTGCCCCTTCGCTGGGTCAGCCGCTCTTCTCAGAATCTGGAATAGGCTGATGAGACCAGATTTCTCATCTCCCTCTCCCCCCTCTTCGCAGACTGGCTCAGAGAATGGCCTGCCGTCATCCCGCTGTGTGGGAGGATGGTTGGGTGGGTGGGGTGAAAGGTAGGGTTCGAGTCTCATTATGAGGAATATTTCTGTAAAGCAGATTTCTGACCAGAAGAGGAGACAGCTGAGTGCCCGAAAACCATCGGCCCCCCTCTAGGTCTTACTGCAAACATGAGACCCCCTCCCTGCACCACAGGCTCTAGTCACAACTAACCCAGATCTTAGTTTCAGAGTCAGAGGAGACTGATTTCTTTGAAAAGTAAACCTCTACCTGGTGAATTCAGAACCACAGGTCTCCAAACCAGAGGTGGGGAGAACTCCACTCTTTCTTAACTTTCAGGTCTCGTAGTCCCAGGAGGCTCTAGCTGTTTGAGGAACAAAAGAGCAGCAGCTGCCCAAACTGCGGAAGGACCAAGATCACGTCTCACATGGTCCCAGACAGCACCGGCCTGAGCCAGTGACTAGCCTGGGCTTGGGCCAGAGTCACGAAGACTGGGGGCTCATTTGCATGACCTTTGCTGTACTTTGCATCTCAGGGCCCAGGGACACTGTTCCCCTAGGATCAGAGAGGTCAAGACCGGTATTTGGTCACACAGGGCCTGGGCGACAGAAACAAAACTCAGTTAGGGGAGAGGGGGTATGGCAAAGGGGGAAAGCCAGTCCCAATATTTCACTTGCAAATCCTGGCAGGGGTGTTGGATGGGGTAGGAAACTTCACTGTCCCTTAGAGCAAGAAAGTTATGCAAACAAATGCATTTGCATGGCAGCCTGGCCCCTAAAAATGACTTACCAACGTACAGGTTCTTGGCTCTCAGGACAACCACTAGCCCCACAGCCCCACCTGAGATCCTGCAGGCTTGACAGCCAAGACTTCCACCAGGGGCTCGGGGCAGTAACTTCCCTTCAGAGAAATAATTATTCCCTCCAGAAGATGGATAGATATTCCATGGGAACCCCAGCCTTGAGATATTGGTGTGTGACAAAAAGCATGGACACTTAGGTACATTAAAATTTGTATTTGTTACAGGGGAGATCCTGGGCTTCAGGTTTAATACCGATGCAGGGACAGGTTCTTTCTTGTTTGTTTGTTTGCTTTTTAGGGCCGCACCCACAGCATATGGAGATTCCCAGGCTAGGGGTTGAATCGAAGCTACAGCTGCCAGACTACACCACAGCCACAGCAACACCAGATTCAAGCTGCATCTGCGACATACACCACAGCTCACCACAACCCTGGATCCTTAACCCACTGAGCGAGGCCAGGGATCAAACCCGCAACCTCATGGTTCTTAGCCGGATTTGTTTCCACAGCACCATGACGGGAACTCCATGGGACTATAGTGAACAGGGATAAAAGGCCTGCAAAGAACTCTTTAGTGACTCTTGGGGAAGAGGAGCAAGGAAGCCCTTGACAATTTCATCCCCATTTTCAAGGACCCCCCAATCTCACATAATGGTATCCTTTTCTCTAATGATTTGTAAAATGCCTAACTGAAAATAGATCAAGTTTAACATATAACCTTGTAAGGATTCTTTAAAAATTAATAAACTTCAGAATAGGTGGGAGTGAGGTGAGGGAGGAAGGAAGGGCAAGATGAGAGTGGGGGATTAAGAGGTACAAACTACTATGGAAAAAATAAAAAGCCCCTGTAAATCAACTATAATAAAAAAATTTTTAGGGAGTTCCCATCGTGGCACAGCAGAAATGAATCTGACTAGGAACCATGAGATTGCAGGTTCAATCCCTGGCCTTGCTCAGTGGGTTAAGGATCTGGCGTTGTGCTGAGCTGTGGTAATCGAAGACGTGGCTTGGATCTGGCGTGGCTGCGGCGTAGGCTGGCATCTGTAGCTCTGATTCAATCCCTAGCCTGGGAACCTCCATGTGCCACAAGAGCGGCCCTAAAAAGCAAAAAAAAAAAAAAAAATTAAAATAAGTAAATAGCTACAAGGATATGTACTACAATACAGAGAATACAGCTTATTTTGTAACCATAAGTGGTGTATAACCTTTTAAAATTGGGAACTTACATAATGTTGTGAGTCAACTAAACTTCAATTAAAAAAAAAAAAAGAATATGTGGGAGAAATCCCTGTTGGGCTATGTTCCCAAATTTTGGTTTAGAGGGAAACAAACACAGTGAAGGGGGAATCCAGGCGGAAGCGGGTGAAAAAAGAAAACGGACAGAAACACGGAGGATGCTCCACTGAGGGGTAAGGCCAGGTTCCTGTCAGAGGACCGATGGCCTAAGGTCAGGCTGAAGCCATGAACCGGCAGAGGTTCAGACCAGAAGACAGAGGGGGTGATCCAGACTCAGAGAAAGGAAGCGCCGGCTGACTCCGCAGAAACCAGAGCGGAAATCGGATAGGAGCGTCTCCACCACGCTGTCCACTCAGTTTCTACAAACTGACTTGTCACGTTTGCCCGCCTCAAGGGCCCCTGAGTCTCTGTCAGAAGAGCACCACCCTCCGCACCTCAGCCCCCTGTTTCTTTTATTTGTTTTACACCTTTTTTCTTTTGGCCACACCCACAGCCCGTGGAAGTTTGGGGGCCAGGGATGGAAGCTACGCCACAGGGGTGATCTGAGCCACTGCAGCAGCAGCAGCGGATCCTTAACCCTGCTTCATGAAAGTGTTGATTCTCCCTGCCTCTGGCCTGTTCAACACCCGCTTCTGCCCCAAGACTGGGTCTTGGGAGGGCGAGATCCACTTCTCACTCTGCTGTGGCTCCCGGAGTCCCCGGCACTGGGTGTGGCGCACGGCAGGTGCTCCAAAGCTGAATCCGAACCTGGCATTTTTGGGAGCTCCCGCTGTGGCGCAACAGGATCGGCAGTGTCTTGGGAGCGCTGGGATGCAGGTTTCATCCCCAGCCCAGCGTGGTAGGTTAAGGATCCGTCATTGCAGCCGCTGCAGCTTACTTGGAGGCTGTGGCTCAGATCTGATCCCTGGCCCAGGAGCTCCATATGCCTTGGAGTGCCCAGAAAAAAAAAAAAAAAGAATCTGGCATTTCTATCCTGGAGAGGGTCTTTTCAAAGAGCCACCCAGGAGGCTGAGGCACTGACTCTAGTGTGGCCTGTTTGGGAGAGGGGACTCACCCCTCACACCCGGATGGTGTGACCCTGCTCCCCAAGTCCTGGCATAGCCATGGTTTGTCCTGACCTGATTATCCCCAGCAAAGCAGGCACCAAGGGCTTCGTGCAACAGAGGACGAGGATCTGGATCTCCTGACCTCGCTCCTCCCTCGAGTCTCCAAATCAGAGCCCCGAGCCACCTGGGCTTCGACTGCACACCCCTCACTGGAGCAGGTTTGTTCTTTTTGTTTTTGTCTTCTTGTCCTTTTCTAGAGCCACTCCCGTGACATATGGAGGTTTCCAGGCTAGGTGTCTAGTCGGAGCTGTAGCCACCGGCCTACACCACAGCCACAGCAACACGGGATCCGAGCAGCGTCTGTGTCCTACACCACAGCTCACGGCAACGCCGGATCCTTAACCCACTGAGCGAGGCCAGGGATCGAACCCGCAACTTCATGGTTCCTAGTCAGGATTCATTAACTACTGAGCCACAGTGGGAAATCTGGAGCAGTTTTGAATAGGGCGTTCAGGACAGCAGATGCAAAGGAAGCCTCAGATGGTCACACAGGGATTCTGTTTCTCACTGACCAGGTGACTAAGCACCGGAACCAGGGCTTGTGTTTTCCCAAAGCAGCCTATAGAGTGCCTGGGTATTTATTTAGGAACTTAGTATGCCGGGTCCAGCTGAGCGCAGGGAAAGAAAGAGGAATTCACCAAAAGGCCTCCCAGACAGAGGCTGGAGCCCCTCCCAAAGAAAGGCTGCTCCCTGACTCAGCCAGCCTTCCCCGGGGAGGTGGTCCCTAAGTGTGGGCTTCGAGAGACAGGCAGGGAGGGGCTGTACTCCCAGCACTGAGGGCACAGAGCGCCACCCCCCCCCCACCCCCGCCCCCAGGTCCATCTGGAGGATACCCAGCAGATCTGTTTACATCTAGGCAGGTGAGATGGCACTTTCCCCAGGCCCGCCAACCCCAGCCTCCTCCCCCGAATAACCGAACTTCCTTCATAACATACCCCACAGGCCAGGCCTGCCCGCTCTACCCACGGGCTCCATCTACCCGCTCGTCATTCACAGCCCCCCCCTGCGCTTCCTGTCTCCAACCCAGTCAAAGGAAAACCCCCAATTTTCTGTTATTGTTTACCAACCCAACTGCCTCCTCACCCCAGGGCGGGGGCCACACCCTCAGGCTAAGGACAGGAACAGGGACTCAGCCTGCTGACCCTGCTCCAAACCTGGGGCAGCCCACCAGAGGGTGGGACACTAACAGTGATAAGGCCACCTGTCAAAACACCTAAATCCATCATCTCGTTGCAGTCCTCCTCTAATAGCCTTGGGACCTAGGAGTGTCACACTTCCCCCCCACCCCGCCCCATACCATGGAAAAGGAAACTCTATTCCGTGAAAGGGAGGCCAGCCATCTCCCTGCTTGGCTCCCCCTTTCGCCTTCCTTAGCAAGAGGACTTCGGTGGGTTTTAAGAAGCTCGAAATTTGAGATCCAAGCCAGACTGACCTCTGCTCAGTCGTGAGGCCTTGGCTCAGTCATTTTACATCTCTGAGGCTGGGTTTCCTTACAGGTAAGTTGGACGCTAGTTTGACTCTCTTAGAGGGCTCTTATGATGGTGAAGATTTTAAGGGGAAGAGCCCAGCACAGCATCAGTGCCTCTTGAGTGCCCATAAGCCCTCCTGACACCTCACACCACTTAAGTGTGTTCAATTATCATGTCCTGGTGCCTCCTGCGACCATGCAGGCCAGCATCTGCCTTTAGGTATGAAAGTTCCACCACCATCCCACCTGGGAGTTTAGCAGATGGAGGTTAAGTTTGTTCTAGAGACAGGGTCACACCATGGAAGGTCAGCAGCTTGGAGAGAGAGGAAAGGCACAGGCGGCAAAACCCCACTCGCCAAGCCACGCCCCTCCTGCCCTGCACCCCAGCCATCTTCCCTGAGTGTCAGACCCAGTACCAAGAGCTGGGCTGGTGTTTCCATCATGGGTCAGCGGCTAACGAACCCAACTAGCATCCATGAGGACACAGGTTCGATCCCTGGCCTCGATCAGTGGGTTAAAGCATCCAGCGTTGCCGTAAGCTGTGGTGTAGATTGCAGGCGTGACTCGGATCTGGTGTTGCCATGGCTGTGGCAGAGGCCGGCAGCTAGAGCTCCAATTCGACTCCTAACTTGGAAACCTCCATTTGCCGCGGGTGCCAACCTAAAAAGAGAGAGGAAAAAAAAAAAAGAAGCGCTGGGTTGACCCAGCCAGAGGAGGAAGCAAAACAGAACTGTTCACATGTGGGGCAAGAGGATGAGAAGGCACAAAACAGGCCATGGCAGAGCAGTGACCCCACAGGTGCCCACATCCCGGTCCTGGACCAGTGAACACCTTGCCTACGTGGTGAAGGGGCTGTGCAGGTGGGATTAAGTGGAAGGGCCTCCTGGATTCTCTGGGCAGGCATAGTCTAATCTTTACACAGGTCCTCAAAAGTGGAGACTCCCTCCTGCCTCAGTCAGAGATGTGACAATGGAAGGGTCAGAGAGCTGCCACATTGCTGGCCTTGAAGACAGCAGAAGAGGGTCACGTGCTAAGGAATGGGGAAACCTCTAGAAGCTGGAAATGCAAGGTGACGAAATCTCCTAAAGCCTCCAAAAAGAAATGCAGCTCTGCTGAGACCTTGACTCTAGACCAGGGAACCACATCAGACTTCTGGCCTCAGAACTGTATTGGATCTGTGCTGTTTTAACGTATAATCTTTTTTTTTTTTTTTTTGTCTTTTTGGGCCCCACCACTGGTGGCATATGAAGGTTCCAGGCTAGGGATCCAATGAGAGCTGTAGCCGCCGGCCTACACCACAGCCACAGCAACACCAGATCCAGGCACCACAGCTCACAGCAACACTGGATCCTTAACCCGCTAAGTGAGGAGAAACTGATTCGCTTCCACTGAGCCATGATGGGAACTCCTGCACTGTTTTAAGCTACAAAATGTATTGCAGCAACCACAGAAAATTAATGCAGCCTCCAAAGACGGGAGGGTTCTGACAACAGCCCTTCCCCTGGCACCCCATTCCCCCCTAGCGCCCCTTATTCCCTCTCCCCCTAGTTCTTAGCACCTCTGATACCTACGTAAGCACAGACACATGACTGGATTTCTCTGAAAGCAAAACCTCACGCTGGTTCATTTGAGCAATAGTTTCTAGAGTGATGGGTAGTTTCACAGCGACCCCCTCAGGAGTTACGGGGGAGGGGGGTTGTCGTGGGGGCCACCAGGGATGCCCTGCCTCAGTCTGGTGACTGACAGGATGGGCAGGAGGCCAGGTCTAAGGACGAGACCCCCCCCAGGTCTTCAGTCCCTGAGTTCTGGTCCAAACCGATCAGGTGTGCAGCCCCCAGCACACCCCCTCACCCTCTCGGTTCTCACTCATAAAACAGGGATGACAATCCCATCTTCCCTTCTCCCCTGACAGTTATGAGGACCACCTGAGAAAACATAGGTGAAATTGTCTCCAACTATGTTTCCATCTGACTGAGAGGGACAACAGTGGGGTCAGTAGACCAATTTCCACCCCAGGACCCACGGCAACCCGACTGACAGTGTGACCTCGGATATCCCAGCTCTGGGACTCAGTCTTCTCATCTGTGAATTGAGGAGAATGGGTCACAGGAGCCCCGAGGCCTCCTCCAGGTCTGATGCAAAGGATTTGGTTTCTGCCGGACCCCTATCGCCCCCTCCTGGAGATTTTGGGAACTACACCAACCTGTTCCTCTGGACTCTTTCCCAAGAATTTGAACCCATTCACCAACTTCATGGATCTCCATGCCAGCGGCCCCCTTGGCTGAGGGTGTCAACGCCTGGCTGTGGCTACAGAGGTCAAAGCACTGGGCTCAGAAGCAGCTTGGCTCCTGATTCAGCCCTTGGCAAAAGAACTCGGGTTCCCCAGCCGTGGTTGGCACCAGCCCTGCTCCTCAGGTCCCCACAGCAGACACATCCAGACCAGGCCCTTGGCAGGGTGGGCGCTGGCTCCCTTTCACCCAGAAGGCTCTCCTCTCCTCTCCTCTCCCAGGGCACCTGGGCTCTGCCCTCCCAACCCGCAGACCCACTCTGCACATGTGGGAAGAGATAGGGGTCAAGGGGCTGAGCCCCATGAAGGAAGAAGAAGGAAACCTTCCAACTATTAAATCTGTTTAGTAAAGACAATTTTGCTCATACAAAACAACAAGAGTTTACAACAATCTGAGTGCTGGACACACCATCAGAGACAGGGAGGTGTTGCAGGCCCTGGAGCCCTCCTCCCAGGCCCAGAGAAGACCCCCCCTCAACTCTGCCCCTGAGGGAGATGAAAGCTGAAGTATGACTGCCAGCCCTGCCCCAAGGGACCTTGGCGGAGGCCCTTTCCCGGCCTTGCTCCAAGCTAACACTGGGGGAGGGCCTTCCCCTCCCCACCTCACCCCACCCCCCTCACTGGCCGGGACACATGCTGCTGAGTTGTTTGGGGTGGGGGTGAAGTGGCTGACGGGGAAGGAGCAGAGTCAGGACATCTTTGGTGCAAAGACCCCCCCCACCACCACCACCCGCTAGGCCACACGATGGAAATTTGCAGGAGGGTCACAGAAGTGGTGCTGCCTTTGCCCACAAGGGGTCGCTGGCCAGTGCCCCAGGGAGGCACATGAAATGCAGCAGCCATGTCACTCATAAACCACTCAGGCTCACCCCCCTGAGGGAGCCTGTTGAGAAGTAGCTCAAACCGTAAGAAAATAAACAAGAACAACGGGTTAATAACGGCAGGAAGGGGAAGTAGAGAGGGAACTTGGTAGATGAGCGCCTCGGAGGGTCAGGACCAGCCCTGCGTGGGGAGTGGGGGTCCTGGGGCGGGGCTCCAGTCCATAGTCCAAGGCTAAGTCACTCCTCTCCACCTCCCAGAACCAGCTCACAGAGGCAGGCACGGATGGCCTGGCTCAGAACCTGGACAGGCTTCCCAGGCACTTTGGCAGGCCCAGCACGGGCAGGGCAGGCCGAGGGGGGAGAAGGTTCCTGAGCCACGGCAGAGCCCCTCCCTCGGCAGCCCTGCCTGCCCTGACCCCTCAAATGCCCAGGCCCAGGCACTGATCCAGGCACAGGTGCACGGTCACACGCACACGCACACACACACACACACACACGACCACACTCACTCCTATCCGTCTGGCACACAGGGGGGATGTTGGTGGGCTCAGCAGAGGAGGCAGGGGGCCCTCTTGGCCCCGGCCCCCCATGGCCCACAGCTCTGGGAATGGCTCAGCCAGCGGGGACCTCGGGCTGTGGTGGGGAAATCAGAGGGTAGGTGGAACGACACGGGGACACCCCCTCTAACGGTTTCCACAAATCCCCTTGAACAAACCCCAAACCCTTGCAGGATTCAGAGAGGCAGGGGCTTGGGGGAGAGGAGCAGGAGTGAGGGCAAGAACAATAGAAGAAGTTTCATAAAAATTCTAAGTCAAATTACTGATAAAATTGCAAAATGAGCACAGGTTCAAGAGCATCTTGCTCCTTCTCACCAAGCCCTCCCAGCCTCCCAGCCTCTCCTTCTCCAGGAGGCGGCCAGATCCAAAGGCAGAATCCAGCCCCGATGAGGTCCGGGCTCCATGCAGCCAAGGAGGAGGGGAGGCGGAAGTGGACAATTCTGTGTCTCTTCATTTAAAAAATATATCCAGGTCAAGAGTTATTGCTTGTCCTCCAGTGTGGCAGGAAGGGCTCAGCGGCTCAGTGGGCGAGGGCCGCGGCCTCCAGGGCCCGAGCTTTCTTCCGCCTCTTCAGAAGCAGAGGGTTGGACGCGTCTTCAATCTTTTTGATTTTGATCTGCTCGTAGTCGACCCGCATGGTGGCCAAGGCACTGGTCATCTCCTCCTGGGGGCAGTGACCGAGAGAGAGGTGAGAGGTGACAGAGCAAGGGCAAGGATGACAGTGATGGGGCTGGTGGTGGGTCCAGGGCTGGGTCAAAAGACCCTGGCCACCGTGCTGCCACCGCTCTCCTAGATCTGTCCTAAGACCCCACAGGAGGGCAGAAAGGGTACTAGTCAGGAGACCTGGGTTCCCGTCTGCCAAGACAGTCACTAGCCGTGTCCTTGAACGCGTCACTGCCCCCCAGCCTGTTTCCTCATCTGCAAAATGAGAAGATGGTACCAATGGCTTTTCTTTTGCAGGAACGGGGCTGCACCTACACATGTGGAAGTTCCCCAGCCAGGAATCGAACCCACGCTGCAGGTGCGACCTGTGTCACAGCTGCAGCAACGCCAGTCTGACCCTTAACCCGCTGTCCCACAGGGGAAGTTCCCAGATGGCCTTTCAAGTAGCGGGCTTGTGGGAAACAGCCATGACCAAGTTTAGACCCAACACAGCATCCTATGCCCACAACCCGCTCATGGAAATGGCTCAGTGTCACCAGTCCTACTGTAACAGACATGGCCTGTGGTGAGAGGACACAGGACCAATCCCCAGGCCAGCACCACCTCTCACCCCCGGGTACCCCAGTGAGCACCCCTGAGCCCCTCTGGGCCACTGGTCCCCTCACCTTGACGTCCTCCCACCGCTCCTTGTCCTCCTTCAGGACCCGGCTGGTGTGCAGTGGGGTTTGAGGGACCTTCGTAGATTGCTGAGGGGAGAGAAGAGGGTCTGAGTGAAAGCTGGGGGCAGGGGGGGGGGTGTCCCAAAGGCCAGTCCCCCTGAACCCAGGTCCCTCGGGCCCCCCAGGCTCACCATGATCCAGGGGTGGTTCATGAACTCGGTGATGGTCATCCTCTGGGTGGGCTCTGTCTTCAGCAGGTTCCGGATGAGCATCTTCACTGTGGGGAGAGCAGTGCGTGGGCAGGGGACAGAGGCAGCTCAGGGGCCACTCTCCTGCTCTGGCTCCTTGCCACAGTTTTTTTTTTGTTTTTTGTTTTGTTTTGTTTTTGTCTTTTTGCCATTTCTAGAGCCACTCCCACGGCATATGGAGGTTCCCAGGCTAGGGGTCGAATCAGAGCTGCAGCTGCTGGCCTACACCAGAGCGCCATAGCAACGCAGGATCCGAGCCACACCTGCGACCCACACCACAGCTCACGGCAATGCCAGATCCTTAACCCACTGAGCAAGGCCAGGGACCAAACCCGCAACCTCATGGTTCCTAGTTGGATTCGTTAACCCCTGCACCGTGACGGGAACTCCCTTGCCGCAATTTTCAGGGAGAAACCAGACTGAAAGGGGGCATGGAGGCAGACCGCCTAAGGAGCCGGACCCGAGGACCATTACAGTACCACCAGCTGGGAGCCTGCCCCGCCCTGAGGCAGGCCCTTCACATGGGGGCCATACCCAGCGAGTAACCCACAGCCACACCACACACGGAGACCACCCTGCATACACACACACATTCACATGCAGGCTCTTTACCTTCTTCTGATACTTCTGACCATTCTGGGTTGGGAAATTCATACTGGCCCATTCGGATGCGACTCTTCATGCCGGGAGAGATGGCGAGGCCATGGTTGGAATAGAAGGGGGGGTACCCACACAGCCTAAGCCGAGAGGAAGCAGGAAGAGAGGGACAGAGCTGGTGTTATTGAGGGGTCCTGGGCCAGGACGTCGGTGAGACAGAGGCTTCTTCTTGTAAAGGTCAGAGAAACGGGACTCACTAATTTGGGTGCAATATATAAAGTCAAGAATAGGGCCCAGGAATCCAACATGGCAAGTGTCTAAACCACCCATTTTCCTGCCCGTCAGCTAACTTACAGCACTCATTAGCTGCCAGAGTCCACTAGACACCGAGAGAGGAGGGCAGGCAGGGGGTTCCCAGGGCATCTCCCATCCTGCAGGGGAATGCTCACGTCTGCCCCTTCCTCGCATCCTGGGGAGGTAAAGGCCTCCTTCCACCCCTGCCCCAGCCCCGCCCCTCCCTGTACACTCACAGGATGTACATGATGACACCCAAGGACCACATGTCACAGGACTTGTCATACTTCTCGGGGCCCAGCACTTCTGGAGCTGCAAACCAAAGGTCAACGTGGGTGGGCGTGGCCCTCGGAACACGGGGATCTGCCCCCATTCCTCTGTGGACGGTGTGCTTCCCGTCACGACGGGACCACGGCTGGGCTGGGAGGGGAACGGACACGGCCCAGGCCCCGGGCTGGACAGAGGAGAGTGAAAGACCCTCCACCAAAGGAGCCCTCAGGCTAGAATCTCGAGATGAAACAAGGCTTGAAATGCAAGAGCCTTCCAGACTGCCTGATTTTTGGGGGTTTTTGTTTGTTTGCTTGTTTTGTCTTTTTGCCTTTTCTAGGGCCACACCCGCAGCATATGGAGGTTCCCAGGCTAGGGGTCCAATCAGAGCTATAGCTGCCGGCCTGCGCCAGAGCCTCAGCCACTCAGGATCCAAGCCGCGTCTGCGACCTACACCACAGCTCACGGCAACGCTGGATCCTTAACCCACTGAGGAAGGCCAGGGATCAAACCCGCGTCCTCATGGTTCCTAGTCGGATTTGTTAACCACTGAGCCACCACGGGAACTCCGAGACTGCTGGTTAATTTGACAAACACGTTTTGAGATTTGACTCTGTGCCAGTCAGCTGGGGCTCCTGAACCAAATCTGCATCCCAGATCCACCAGGAATCTGATGGGAACGACAGCTCTTCCCAGCAAAAGGGCACAGGTGCACAAAATCCCGCCCATCACCTCAAGCAGATGGTTTCTTTTTTTCTTTTTTTTGCTTTTCAGGGCCGCACCCACAGCATATGGAGGTTCCCAGGCTAGGGGTCCAACCAGAACTGCAGCTGCCAGCCTACACCACAGCCACAGCAACGCCAGAGCCAAGTTGTGTTTGTGAGCTACACCACAGCTCATGGCAATGCTGGATCCTTAACCCACTGAGCAGGGCCAGGGATCGAACCCACAGTTGGATTCATTGCCGCTGAGCCACAGAGGGCGCTCCTCAGGCAGATCATTCCTAGGCTGCTTCTATGCCAACGAGCTCCGAGAGCCCTACCCCAGGTCATGTCAGAACTGGTGCTAGGAAGGACTGGAGAACACGCCACTCCTCGGACCCATGGCCCTGAGACTTGCACCAGGAGGGTGTAAGAAAACCTCCAGGAAAAGACAAGCTCCCTGGGCCTCCTTGGGACTTACCCACATAGTACGGCGTGTAACAGGGAGTGGTCAGGGAGTTGTGGCTGGTGGTTTCCTTGGCAAAGCCAAAATCGGTGAGTTTGAGAATGGCGTTGGGCCTTTTGGAGGTGTACAAGAGATTCTCAGGCTAGAGAGAGACACAGACATGGTGACAGCCCTGCTGAAGCTGTGAGGGGCTATCAGAAATGCCATCAGCCATGATTCCACCCTTCCTTCCTCAGCAGCCCCTGCAGTCTGCACACTGGGAGGACCCTCAGCTCCCAGCCCCCCGAGAGCTCACAGTGCATGGAGATACGTGATTAACACAAAGAAAACACCACAGAGACACAGAGACGGAGGGTGTGATGGTGAGGTGTGGCTGAGGAGGACCACAGGGCTGAGCGTGGCCTCGGAAGCCTTCACTGGGGAGGGGATTTGCCCAGAGAGGGCAGGGCCTGTGGGGCGGAGAGTGACACTCTGCCCCCCTACCCCTGGGAACCAGGCTGCGGGGATGCAGGACAATTCTGGGGACTCTGCTAGGGCCACCATTACCCTGACCCCCACAGCCTCCATGGCACCTGAGTTGGGGGGCTATGGGGGAGGCCAAGAAGAATAGCGGGTACCTTGACGTCTCGATGAGCAATGTTGATTGAGTGCAAATACTGGATGGCCTCACCAATGCTCTTCATGATTTCTGATGCCTCTGCAAAGAACAGAGAAGGTGGGAGACAGAAGGAAAGTCACAAGAGGTGTCATTAGGTTCGAAAACCCAAGATACCAGTGCCCCCCGTGCAGCCTAAGGCTCCCTACATCCACCCCCCCCCACCCCAGAAACTGAGAAACGAGGAGCAGCCCTGGCTCAGCTGAGGAAGCAAGCCCAGCAGCCAGCTGGAGGAGGCAGTGGGCCCTAGCCTCTTCCACAAGAGACACCCCACTGCCCTGCCTGCCCGAGCCCAGTCCTCACAACAGACCCTTTCTACCTCTTTCTGTGAATGCTTGGTCTCCTCGGTCCTGGATTCGGCTAAAGAGTTCTCCACCATCCAAACTGAAACAAAGGGCACCGTCAGAGCGGGCTCTCACTCTCCACCACCACTCCCCCAAAGAAATCAACATTTTAGGCTTCAGAGTCCCCACGGGGCCGCCCCTCCAAGGGTGAGGGGCCCGAGTGGGGAGTGGGGAGTGGGATCGCGCTGGGCCAGGAATGAAGCAAAGGGCTGCTCACCACTCCATGACGATCAGCAGGCACTTCCTCCCCGCGTACAGGTTCTCATAGACGTCCACGATCCGCACGATGTGTGGGCACTGGGAGGCCCGCCAGTGCAGCTCCACCTCGCGGCGGGCCTTGGGACAGTCCTGAAGCATCTGCAAGCCAAACACCTCCTGAGAGACTGCAGGGGTGGCTGGCTGCCACGCCACCTGGGCCTGCTTGGGGCCTGGCCCGCACCCACTGACACCCCCACCGACACACCATCACCTCCCCATACCGCTGCTCCACCACCAGCCCCCCCTAGGGAACTTTCCCTGCACTGCACCCCCTTCTCCTGCTTTAGAGCTCTCAGGTCCCCTATCTGCTCTCAAAGAAACCTCAGGATGACCCCTCATGGGGCCTCAACAGCTACACTGAGACCACCCTTGACCGTTCTCCCCAGCTAAGGGCACAGAGTCATTCCAGAAGGCGAGCAGAGTGGAGCACTGGGAGACAGAGGGCAAAGGAGGCCTGGGCAGAAAGACAGATCAGGAAAACCCAAGAGAGAGAGGAGACTACAGATCAATTAGAAAAGGTACCTCCAAGACCCCTAAACCCGCAACCCAAATCCGGAGCAATGTCCTTCTAACCAACCCATGGCCTTCGGAGTCAGCCCAATGTTATCTGAACCCTGGTTCTTCCTGCATCTACAACCCTGAGCAAGTTATTAACGCGTGAGCCTGGGTCCCTTGCCTGCCTCAAAGACCGAATCTTAACTAGTCTAAGCCAGTCAGTCTCAGATCACCAAAGGCAAACTGGCTTTGCAGAGGCAATTCCCCAACAGGTGCTCAGATAAATTGTCTCCTAGGGAGCAGGCAGAGACAAGGTTGCTGTGGGCTCACACTGCCACCTCGTGGCCATCTAAGGACACTGCATGGGTCCTAAGTTTGCCACTCAACTTCATTCATTTGTTGTTTTAACTTCGTTCATTTGGATGGACCAAGGAAAAGGGTTATCTTCTTTTCCCATTCTCTATGAGGAGCAGGAGGAGATGCTGGCCAATTTCATTTGCATGTAATTCTATTCAACAAACATTTATCAACCTCCTCCTAGCCACACATAGTGCTAGGTGTCAAGACCAAATAGAAGAGTCCCAATTTGAAAGAATTTGGATGGGAGGGCATGAGGTTATAAGAAAATGCTTATAATCCAGCAAGATAATGTGCTGTAAGACTGATAAATTTGAAGGGTTCAACAGCAAAAGTTCTCAGAGCAGCCAAAAAAGAAAGACCTCTATCGCCCCCTACAGGCACATAGGAACTGAAGCCAAAAGGAAGAATTAAAAGTTGTCGTATCTGCTCAGAGGCTGTAAGATCAGGAGAGACTTGGGCCTGGAAATGGAATTTGTCAATTTATGGCTTGCAGAGCCGTGGGAAGGCCATGATCTTTCCAAGCCTGCTCCTCATTTATAAGTTAGGGTTATAATACCTGCCTAGCCCCTCCTTCACAGAGCCATTGCAAGTATCTAATGAAATAATAACCTCTAAGAGAGCTTTGTTATCAGAAAGGCACTCACCACTGCAAACCAGCAGCATAACCGCCACAGCACAGTGTAACTCTCCGTTACCTCTGAGCTGAGACTGGAACACCCTGATATAACCAAGACACCCTGACATATGCAAGTCACCAGCAAGACTGTAGGCTGGGTTTCTGTCTGCAGCCTGTGAGCACCACATGAAAACCAGCTCCAAGCTGTAACCAGACACAGCTATGCTAAGTGAGGACACACCAAGGCCCAAACCCCAGTGCATGCTCCTCAGCCACCCCCCACCTCCCGCCAAGCTCAGAGCACGCACTCTGAGTTAAAGGTTCTGCTTGCTCTCTCTGCCTTAGACAGGTTAGCATGTGCAGCATTAAACAAAAGAGAACCTGCAGCCAGAAAGCCTGGGGTCACACTCCCCTCCAAGCTTACACACCTGGCAGAGGAACCAGACTGACCTAGTACAACAAACCTGGCTTGGCAATCGCACACAATTGGCATCCAGGTTCTGTACTTCCTGGCTTGTGTCAGGCAAGCCAGTCTACCTTTCTGAAAAGGGCTTTCTCATCTATTAAACTGGATTCAGTTTAGCAACATCGGTAAATTGAGAGAGTAGGATCTTACATTTCTAAGAGAAACATAATAAGAACTTCCCATGAAGACTGGTAATTGGCAGCCAGGTATGTATGTATCAGAGATCCCAGAATGGCTATAAAAACCAGCTCACACAAATGAAAGCAAGACTTTCACCCCGGTCAGACAGACAGGCTGGCTGATGTCACAGGGGCAGAACAGTGAAGAGCCAAAGATGCTGTGCGGACAGCTGTAGGGTGCGGGAGCCAGAGAGAGGAAGGCCAGAATGTGCTAATTCGGAGTATCAGGCTAAGTAAAGAACAGCAGGCGAGATACTGAGTTCCAAGCCAGAGAAGAGTCAGGGAGAGAAAAGAGGATTCCTGGGGTGTGGCCAGGGGCCACCCACAGAGGTCCAAGGCAGGTTCAACCAGAAGCCACGGGAGCCACGTGGGAAAGGCTCCTACCTCTCTGACCTGGACAAAGGCAGTGGCAGCCAAAGGGCCCAAGTCTGGAGGAAGGAAGGGTCTTCCCAACAAAAAGCCAGAGGCCTGAGACAAAGAATGCCTAAAAGGGACTGTAAAATATTTCCATCTCGTGCAAAGCCTGGAATGAATACGGTGACTTGCTTCTGTCCACTCCCCACCCCACAGTTTGTGTCTGAAATTCCCTTGCTCTGTAGAGAAGGTTAACTGTTGTATGTGCTAGACTGCAAGGCAATACAAGCAAGGTCACCTACATATCAAGTGTGGTGGGGGCCAGGGACCAGGCCACAGAGCCCATTGCCTGGGGAGGAAACTCCTGGGTGATGGTGGCAACGAGGGAGCCGGAGGAGCTCTCCCAAAATACTGTTCCATTACCATATGATCCGGCAAGCCCACTCCTGGGCATAGCTCTAGAAAAGATGAAAACTCTTAATTTGAAAATATGCATGCACCCCAGTGTTCACTGCAGGATATATGAGAGCCAGGACATGGACACCACCTAAATGCCCATCAACAAATGAATGGATAAAGAAGATGTGGTACATACACATGCAATGGAATATTACTCAGCCATAAAAAAGAATGAAATCATGCCATTTGCAGCAACATGGATGGGCCTAGAGATTATCATACTAAGTGAAATACATCAAATGAGGAAAGACAAATATCTCATCGCTTACATGTGAAATCCAAAAAAAATGATATAAATGAACTTATTTACAAAACAGAAATAGACTCACAGACATAGAAAACAAATAGTTACCAAGGGGGGAAGAGGAGGGGAAGGGACAAAATAGGAGCTTAGGATGAGCAGATACAAACTACAGCATGTAAAACAGATAAAAAAGGAAAATAAACAAGGGCCTACTGTATAGCCCAGGGAACTATATTCAGTATCTTATAATAACCTATAATGGAAAAGAATCTGGAAAATACGTATATGTATAATTGAATCACATGGCTGTGATTTTGTAAACTTTTTTAAAAAAAATACTGTCCCATGTCTCTCTGTCTTTGCCAGAAACTGGAGGGAAGAGGATGGCCCCCCCACCTCCCCCACCAAACCTTCCTTCATGGGGCCACGTGGAAGGACTTGGGAGGAGGCAGCATCCTAAGCCTAGATGAGCCAGAGAAGAGGAAAGAAAAGAGGGCAGCCCCTGAGGCACTGCCCACCAGCAAGGCAGCCCCAAGGACAGGACAGGAAGGAATGAACCCCAACTCTCAAGGGACCACCTCCTTCGCAAGCTCCACCATATACCAAGTGTGTGAACTTGGGAAGGTTTTTAATCCCCTTGTGCCTCAGTTTCCTTATGTGTTATAGAGGATAAGAGTACCTGAGTTATTAAACGAGTTAGTACACAGTACGCTGTATAAACTACTCTGAGCGGGGCTTGGCACATAGTCTGCACTGATTGGTGTTTGCAGTCATTGTTCTGCCCCCAAACTCCCTCTGTGCCAGGGTCTCACTGGGGTGGGCAGCTGGGATCCTGCTCACTCGTTTCTCATCTGAAGTGCGATTATTAGCTCCAAGGTGCTGGGCAGAGAAGGACCCAGGATGCCTGGAAGGGAAGTGAGCTTCGGAACCCCAGCCTCAAGTCTTCCTCTCCCTCCCTACAACACCTAACCTGTACAGCTGGGCGAGGGGGCAAGGCGGCGCCGTCCTGAGACAAGGAAGCCATCTGTCCCATCCCAAGACTGAGTCACTGCCAAGAGTGATGCAGAAGTATGAATCGGACCCTGTGGACGCGGAGCGTGTGGGTGTGTGGTGCAAGCTGGTAAACAAGACTGTCACTGCACTCCCAGCAGGGGGGCACCAACAACCAGCCCCCCCCCAGGCCCACCCGCTGCCCTTCCACAGAGGAGGCTGACCTGGGTGCTGTGTGGGGCCAGAAGAAAAGAGGAGGGAGTGGGAAAGAGGGCAGATGCTGGGGGATGGAGCCCCGCAACCTCCTTAGCAGAGAGCTGGCAGCAAGCAAGCAGCAGTCTAGAGGACCCAGAGGAGCAGGGAAAGGGAGCCCCCACTTCCTGGGAGTGCTCTGGGTTAAATACCTGCTAAGCACGTCCCACAGGAGCCTTCACATGCATCCCTAAAAGATGCATCCTATTTTATAAATGAGGACAAATCCCACGAGCTCAGAGAAGCTCAGGAATTGGTTCAAGGCCTCTGAGCTGGAATCTAAAACCCATTCTCATTGCTCCCAAAGCCCCCTGCCCACCACCTCCTGAAAGCGGTGGGCACATCTGCCCAAGACTGTCCATGACACCTACAGCCAAAAACAGGGGCTGCAAATGTACCTGGGCCTTAAAGTGCAAACCAACCGTTTTAACCTTGAAATTCCAAATTCCAGAATTTTAGAATTTTACCCCATGGCACTAATCACAGATGTGATTAAAAGGCTAAATATATTCCAAGAGTTGTTTACCTTAACTAGAAATGGCTAGAAACCAAATGCCCATCAACAAGCCATGGAGATCGTGTTTTCAAAAAGAGTTTATCTATGTAATTGTCAATCACTAAAACGATGTTTCAAGAGTTTCCGTCGTGGCTCAACGGAAAGAAATCTGACTAGCATCCACGAGGACCCAGGTTCAATCCCTGGCCTCGCTCAGTGGGTTAAGGGTCTGGCACTGCCATGAGCTGTGGTGTAGGTCCAAGACGAGGCTCAGAGCTGACGTGGCTGTGACGTAGGCCAGTTCCAATTCACCCCCTAGCCTGGGAACCTCCATAGGCCGCAGGTACAGCCCTAAAAATAAAAAAGCAATAAATAAATAAATAAACATATAAATAAATAAAATTAATAATTTTAAAAATATTTCAGAAGAATGTTTAATGAGAAATGAATTCTAAATGTCTCAGTCACAATTCTTTTTTTTTTTTTTTTTTTTGCTATTTCTTTGGGCCGCTCCCGCGGCATATGGAGGTTCCCAGGCTAGGGGTCGAATCGGAGCTGTAGCCACCAGCCTATGCCAGAGCCACAGCAACGCTGGATCCGAGCCGCGTCTGCAACCTACACCACAGCTCACGGCAACGCCGGATCGTTAACCCACTGAGCAAGGGCAGGGACCGAACCCGCAACCTCATGGTTCCTAGTCGGATTCGTTAACCACTGCGCCACGACAGGAACTCCTCAGTCACAATTCTAAAAGTGCTGTCATTATTGGTGGCAGCACTTTTTTTCTTTTGCAGCACAAATCCCCATCTGAAGTTTCCTTAAATTTATCTGATAGTAAGTGAAGAAACAAGCTACAAAGCTTTATGCACAGTATGGTTCTATATGTATATTTGTGTGTGTGTATAGGTACACAGATGGATATAGTATGTGTATGTGTGTACACATATAAAACAGGAAGGGCAGTCAGTAAAATGATACTAACTCAGTAACATGTAAATAACTACGTATCTGAAAGACAGGGCTGCAGGTGACTTTTTCTTTATTGTATCTTTATTTCCTAGGTGACGTACAATTAGCAATATACTTTTTTTTTTTTTTTGGTCTTTTTAGGGCCGCACCTGTGGCATATGGAGGTTCCCAGGCTAGGGGTCGAGTCAGAGCTGTAGCCACTGGCCCACACTGACACTGTCAGCTGCACTGCTGATGCAGCAGGATCTGAGCTGTGTCTGTGACCATAGCTCATGGCAATGCCGGATCCTTAGCCCACTGAGTGAGGCCAGGGATCAAACCTGCAACTTCATGGATAGTAGTTGGGTTCGTTAACCACTGAGCCATGACAGGAACCCCCAGCACATATAATTTTTAAAGAAACAAAAAGCTTAGCTTCTCTTTTTTTGGCTGCCCCCATGGCATATGGAAGTTCCTGGGCCAGGAATGGGATCCGAGCTGCAGCTGCAACCAGTGCCAGGCCTGCAACACCACCAGATCTTTAACCCACGGAGCCAGGCCAGGGATCAAATCCAAGACTCTGTAGTGACTGGAGCTGTTACAGTCAGATCCTTAACCCACTGCACCACAGTGGGAACTCCAAGCTTTCCAAATTTTAATCAGAGTCTGTCACCCATACCCCCAGACCCTGTGGTGGGGGAGCAGTGGCTGTAGGCTTCCAGGCAACTCTGCTGGGCAGCTTAGCCACAGACCAGGGGCTGCCCTCTGTCATTTGGAGCAAGAGCGGCTCATGCCTAGAGGGTGTCAGCTGCTGCACAGCCCTCTGCTAAGAGGAGGGGAAGAGAAGGAGAACTATAGAGCTACCTATGCAGTCACTCTGTCCTACTCCAGCCCCACCTGACCCTGACCTAGCCTCCCCAGCTCCCCAGCTAGAAGTGGAGCATCTATGTCCAGCTCAAAAATCACCGGACCTCTTCGTGCAGCCTGAAACCTGGGGAACAGTCCCTGAACAGTGAACAGGAGGTTCACGAGGCTGCAGAACCAGGACATGCTGCCCTGGCATCATGTGTTCTCTCTCTAAAGAGCCAGGTCCCTCCCAAGCTCCTGTCCCTGGATCTGGAGCCATTGAGGGGATGGAGGGACAGGCAGTACCCACAGCACTTGACCGCACCTGCCCAGATTGCCATCACGCAGCAAAAGTGGAGTGCCCGGCACATGCCACCTGCTGATTTGGAAGGTGCTAGGATATAACAGAGAATAGGACAAACATGGCCTGCGCCCCTGTGGAACTTCCATTTTAATACAGGAAGCACACAATAAACAAGGAATTTTTTTAAACTTTTAGTTACATATGGTGATTTGTGCTGTAAAGGACATAAATTAGCTGCTGCCATAAAAGCGGCAGTGGTGCTGAGGGAGAATCTCCTTCATCCTCCAAATTAAAGAGAACCCTGAAAGGCTGGAGGGAGGTGGCACATGTCTCTTGTTATATAGCCCAGCTCAGGAACATAAGACATAACAAATCTTAGGAGTTCCCATTGTGGCTCAACGGAAAGGAATCTGACTAATAACCATGAGGATGCAGGTTTGATCCCTGGCCCCACTCAGTGGGTTAAGAATCCGGCGTCGCTGTGGCTGTGGTGTAGGCCGGCAGCTGTAGCTCCCATTCGACCCCTAGCCTGGGAATCTCCATATGCTGCAGTGCAGCCCTAAAAAGACAAATAAACAAAAAAAAAGACCTAATAAATCTTGATTGAAATGATGGTTTTGCTCTACATCAATAGGCAGGAAAAAGAGTATGTCCCCCTTCTAGAACCTCTGCAAAGCTCAGAGAGGAGCAACTGACGGTCTCCCCTAGAAACTGATGTAAACACAAATCTAACCGCAGATTTTTAAATCTTAGAAACATGCCGAAATGAAAGATACACAGAAGTACATCATCCGAGTCTTCCACATACACTCCTAAGCATTTGGGTTGGGAGGTAAACCAGGTCTTCTATTTGTTTACTGATTTTCACTAACGTGACGGGGATAAACCCCGACCCAAGACAAGGCTAAAACTTACAAAGGAGAATCCAGTACCAAAAGCCTTTTATTTTTTTATTTCTTTTTTGGCCAAGCCTGAGGCATGTGAAGTCCCAGCACCAGATCGAACCTACACCACAGATCCTTAACCCGCTAGCCTCCAGGGAACTCCCCCAAAAACCTTATAAAACACGGCACCACACTGCCCAGAGGGTGAGCACAACCTTCCCTCTGGCCCCCACTCCGGCCCTCGCTGTCCAGGACTTTCCCTGGGCAGCCACAAAGGACTGAGCTTCAACAAAAAGATAAGAGGTGGAGTTCCCGTCGTGGCGCAGTGGTTAATGAATCCGACTAGGAACCATGAGGTTGCGGGTTCGGTCCCTGCCCTTGCTCAGTGGGTTGACGATCCGGCATTGCCGTGAGCTGTGGTGTAGGTTGCAGACGCGGCTCGGATCCAGCGTTGCTGTGGCTCTGGCATAGGCCGGTGGCTGCTACAGCTCCGATTCAACCCCTAGCCTGGGAATCTCCATATGCCGCGGGAGCGGCCCAAGAAATAGCAACAACAACAACAACAAAAAAGACAAAAGACAAAATAATAATAATAATAATAATAATAATAATAATAAAATTAAGTCGAAAGACTCTGAGGTGCAGTATGCTTCAGTCTTGTATTTGCCCCAGGGCCTGAGTGTCCTCAGCAAGCCAACCTTCCTGTTAGAGCAGGAGGTGAGTAGATTCGGAGATCCCACGCCAGCCACCGGGTGAGGTGGGCTTGGGGGAGAAGGGCCTGCTGGAACTCAGGGGATGAGGGTAATGCTGGTGATGGAAAGCCCTGGCATCTTTCCAGAGAATATAACCCAAACATGATAAAGAACAGGCTGAGGCCCAGACTCCACTGCTAACCACTTGCGACTTACATGGAAATGAGCCCTGCACACAGCGACCATGTCACCACGCTGAAGTCTTGGGGAGGAAACTGAAAGGCTGGGGGACACAGGTATTTCTGTGTCTTCCAGCAGATGATCAGGACTTTGAAAGAGAAAGAGGAATTTGCATGTATACTGTACCATGTGTCAGGTGCACTTTATATATAGAACACATGCTATGTTTAAGCCTCTGAACAGCCTCTGGAATTGAGTCAACTGCAGACTCCATTTACAGATGTGGCATCGAGGGCTGGAGAGGTAACATGCCCCAGGTCCCAGCGCCAGTAACTGACAGAGCCAGGATTCAACCCAATTTAGACTCTAACCCTAGGTTCTTTTTTTCCTGCTCTGTTTGCTGGTCAGCCGCATTTATCTCTGCCTCTATCAGGCACAGCAAGAACTTAATGCAGGGGGAGTTGCAACATAATCGTACTGATTAAATGGGAACAACTCCCCAGGCCCATTGCTCACAACAGGATGCAAGGCGTCTCTCCCCCGGACGCAGGGGAGGCGGGGATAGGAAGGAAACACTCTAAACTCTTCAGGTTGCCTGTAAGCTGGGAGCTGAGTGGCAGGGAGAAAAATGCCACGTTCTTTGTAGCATGTATGTATGGCTTTACGAAATCCACAGAGACGGACAAACTATCAAGAAAAATTAAGGAGTTCCCGGTTAACGAATCTGACTAGGAACCATGAGGTTTCGGGTTCGATCCCTGGCCTTGCTCAGTGGGTTAAGGATCCGGCGTTGCCGTGAGCTGGGGTGTAGGTCGCAGATGTGGCTTGGATCCTGCATTGCTATGGCTCTGGTGTAGGCTAGTGGCTACCACTCCGATTAGATCCCTAGCCTGGGAACCTCCATATGCCACAGGTGCGGCCCTAGAAAAAGGCAAAAAGACCAAAAAAAAAAAAAAAGAGAGAGAGAGAGAAAGAAAAAGAAAGAAAAATTAAGACAAAAGGAGATCACAAGTTCTGCTCTGGTCAACACACAGCCCCCATCAATTTGACCCTGTACAACCAGCAAAGCAAATACAAAGTCATAAGTGGAAGCGACAAATGCCATCTCTCCTTCATCACCCCACCTTAGTGGAAAGAGATTCAAGGCATGTGTATCTCAATCAACAGGTCTAATGGAAGGTGGAGGGAGTTGAGAAAGGAGAGGAGTAGAGTCTTAAAATCAAGAGCCATACACAGATCCACACATACCACCCCTAACACAATCTCACAGTTCCACGTGCTGAAAACAGGAGGACAGCTGGCTGAAGAAAGAAGGAAAAAGAGCAAGAAGTTAGGCAGTTATTGTGGTAACACATGGGGCATATGTGGTAGAAGAGAAACTGCTCTTTCCTACACAGCAAATAGCCCAGATGCAGGACAGAGCTCAAATCACCCACCATGAGCACAAGGACATCTGAGAGATGCCTTTTTTTCTGCTAGGAACAGGGTACCTGATAAATCTGTCTTGCCTTGCTAAAGATTCACGCCTTGGAGTTCCCATTGTGGCGCAGTGGTTCACAGATCCGACTAGGAACCATGAGGTTGCAGGTTCAATCCCTGGCCTTGCTCAGTGGGTTGAGGACCCAGCGTTGCCGTGAGCTGTGGTATAGGTCGCAGATCCCGTGTTGCTGTGGTTCTGGCGTAGGCCAGTGGCTATGGCTCAGATTAGACCCCTAACCTGGGAACCTCCATATGCCGCAGGAGCAGCCCTAGAAAAGACACACAAAAAAAAAAGTAAAAAAAAAAAAAGATTCACACACCTCATACAGCTGAAGATGCAGCAAAGGAACTGCTAACCCAGAACTCAATTCTGACTAGAAACCAAAGGCTAGCAATGTACGCTTTAAAAAGAGCTCCTGTGTGGCACAGCGGGTTAAGGATCTAGTATTGTCACCGCAGCAGCTCATGTTGCTGCTGTGGTGTGGGTTCAATCCCTGGACCAGGAACTTCCACATACTGTGGGCATGGCCAAAATAAAGAGAGAAAGAAAAAAAGGAAAAAAATGGAGTTCCCATTGTGGCTCAGCAGGTTAAGAACCCGACATAGTGCCAATGAGAATGCAGGTTCAATCCCTGTCCTCCCTCAGAGGATTAAGGATCCAGACCATTGCCATAAGCTGCAGTCTGAGTTGCAGATGTGGCTCAGATCCAGGGTTGCGGTGGCTGTGGTGTCGCCGGCAGCTGCAGCTCTGATTCGACCCCTCGCCTGGGAACTTCCATGTGTCACAGGTGCGGTCCTAAAAAAAAAAAAAAAAGAACAAGAAAAAAACTTAAATAGCAAAACCAACAAGAACAAGAATACCACATTGGGAAGAAGTAACCTTGTCATCTCAGAGTTCAAAGGAGGGAAGAAAAGGCCTGGGGACAAAAACAATTGTTTAGCCTAAACCTCCAGAGAAACCAACAAAGGCAGAGATCCCAAAAAAGAATGCACTGTGAAAGACAAGGCGTGGTCTCCAACAAGGAGATTCTGATCTAAAGCACAATAACCCCTGAGAAAGGAACCCCTGTGGAAGCAGCCACCAATGGCAAGGCAGGCCTAAGGCCAATGGCACAGGGGCCTGCAGATGTGCCCAGAGACACAAGCAACTGCTCACACCCAGGAGAGACCAAGAGAGCGGTGTGGGCTCATAAAACAGCATGAGCAGAGCTGGTGAAATGCAAGAATTACTAGAAATGGGTCTTAAAAGCTCCATTCAAAGCTGTACAAAGAACCAGGGAGGAAGTGAGCCCCTCATGGGCACAGAGGCTCTAATCTACTCAGGGGACAGAGAAGGCAGGATGTTCATGGCCAGCGTGTTCCATCTTTTTTCTCAAGGAGAGTCTTCCTCAAGCTGGAACATACTTAAGGGAAACCTCCAATCCAAGCTCACCCAAGAACTAATTCATAATCACCCAAGGATGAGTGAGAAGATGCAAATCTTAGAAGAATCACTTCCAGGAGCTCCCATCATGGCTTAGCGGTTAGTGAACATGACTTGCATCCATGAGGATGCAGGTTCAATCCCTGGCCTTGCTGAGTGGGTTAAGGATCCGGTGTTGCCATGAGCTGCGGTGTAGGTCGCAGACAAGGCTCAGATCCCACACTGCTGTGGCTGTGGAGTAGGCCGGTGGCTACAGCTCTGATTGGACCCCTAGCCTGGGAACCTCCATATGCCACACCCATGACCCTAAAAAGACAAAAAAAAAAAAAAAGAAGAAGAAGAAGAAGAATCACATCCAGGATGCAGAAGGAACCTGCAGGTCTGATTCCCAAACCACTGGTGGCCATCGCTCAGGGGGACTTGGGGGAGAACTGGCAATGTCCTGCTTTTTGGCAGCTGGCATTCCCTCAGTACCCACTCTGCTAGAGGCACCAGACGCCACACTCAGGAGTTCAAGGAGTTTAGTCTAGAGAAGGAAACGAGTCAAGGAAAACAGAAACAAAATGTACACAGAATTGTTCATAGAAAGGACCACTTAACTTCACATCAGTCTCTGGCAAAGCTCTAGAGCAGATCCTGAGCTGGGCCATCACAACCCAGCCTGGTTCCCTGAGGAGCAGTGGCTCACTGGTCTCGTTACCTTTTCTAGCAGGGTTACTGAATTATAGACCAGGGAAATAATAGGTCCAAGGGTCCTTGCCTTCTATAGCCTATATGGACAAAGTCTCCTCAAAGTCCTAAAGGTAGACCTTTAGGACGACAAAGAAAGAGAGGGTGAGATGACAAAGCATTTTGATAGTATTTGTAATTGTCGCAAATGACCAACAATAAAGTGTCATTTAATGGATCTAGGACAGGCTGACCGCACACCAATCAAACTCACTGCTCCCGCTGACTTGTTGCTCAGTGCCAGTAAATGACAGTGACATCACCATGCAGGCAGGCTCCGGATATCAACCTGAGCAGTCATCCTCAGCCTCGCTCCCTCCCTCACCCACAGAACCAATTCAATTTTGTCTATGGAAAAATCTCCAAAATCTATCTCCCCCTTTCTAGTCTTTTTTTTTTTTTTTTTTTTTTTTTTGCTTTTTAGGGCTGCACCCACAGCATATGGAGGTTCCCGGGCTAGGGGTCCAATCAGAGCTACAGCTGCCGGCCTACACCAGAGCCACAGCAGAGCAGGATCTGAGCCGCATCTGCGACCTACACCACAGTTCACGGCAACACCAGATCCTTAACCCACTGAGCGAGGCCAGGGATCAAACCCGCAACCTCATGGTTCCTAGTCAGATTCGTGTCCGCCACACCACAAAGGGAACTTCCCCCTTTCTAATCTTGCTGCCACTTGCTTGGTTCCATTTTCTCTCATGTGCTTTCTGATTTCTAGATAGTAGACTTGCTCTGCTTCCATACATCTTGCATCAACCTCTGAAAGGCAAATCTGAGCAGAACATTTTCTTCCTTAAACATGTCAACCGGCTAACAGGAGCAAACCCAAATTCCTTGGCTTGATCTTCCCTCGCTCCTACCCATATATCTCTGCCCTCATCTCCCAAAACATTCTCTCTATTTAAGCTACAGTGAGCTTCACTGTCCTCAAACAAGGCAGGCCTTGTCATGATTCCGTGTCTCTGCATCTACTGAGTGCAGGGCAATGGCAGCTCCTGTACGAAGCCTCCCTGATGACTTCCAGGCAGAGTCGGGCCCTTTTTCCTCTCTGCTCCCACAAGATTCTTGTTAAACTCTTACTCCAGCCCTCGCTGGTATTATTCCCAAGACTGGTCCTCCTTCTGCTGTACAGACCTTGTGCCTTTTAGAGACGAAGGCCATGTCTTGCTCACCTTTTGATTCCTAATTCTGGGCCTAATACATGGCATTTTGGCCATACACAAATATTTTGCTTGTTGACTAAGCCTAGAGAACACTTCCAGTGACAGACCAAGGAATGCCATCTTTGGCTTTACCTAATACTTTACCAACAAGCCGGTTGACGACATAGTGGACAGCAAGTGCATCAAACTTTCAAGTGATCAAAAGAATTAGGAGTATGCCAGGTAACAGATTTTTAACAGAGCATAGTAGGGGGAAATATGGGCTAAAACTAACCCCCTAAAAAAGCCATACTAACATATGGCTCAAAAAAAGTCATCTATAATAGCACTTGATGAGAGAGACCATCAGATCAGTCCATACAACATGATGAGTAAGAGCAAAGGCTCTAGGAGTTCCCTTTGTGGCTCAGCAACTAGGATGCATGGGATGCAGGTTCGATCCCTGGCCTCCCTCAGTGGGTTAAGGATCCAGTGTTGCCAAAAGCTACGGTGTAGGTCACAGACATGGCTAGGATCTGGCATTGCTGTGGCTGTGGCACAAGCCGGCAACTGTAGCTCCAATTTGACCCCTAGCCGGGGGAACTTACATTTGCCGCAGGTGCGTGGCCCTAAGAAGCAAAAAAAAAAAAAACAAAGGCTCTAAAGCCAGGCTTCCTGGGTGAGTCCCAGTTCTTCATTAACTAATCACGAGATACTGGAAGTTTTCTAACCTTCTATCTCCAGTTTCCTTCTTGTAAGACAGCAATAATAATAGTATCTATCTCATAGGGTTATTGTTTAATTAACAATAAGTATAATGTACTTGCACTTAGAATGTCGCCTAATTCAATAAATTTTATTATTATTTGTCGATGATGTTGTTGTTGCTGTTGTTAAAAGCCACTTAGAAGAGAAACTATAAAGCACTGTTGTTAATAGCAAGGGCCCTGCAATTAGACCGCCCTAAATTTAAGCCAGCTCTAAGCTTAGGAGCTTCCTGACCTTAGACAGTTATTTCAGTTTTTAATCTTCATTGTGTTCATCCCTTAAATGGGGCTAATGATAGTTCGTGTCAGAGCCGCTCACATTAGCATTACGGTTGGCCCTTGAAACAGCAAGGGTTTAAACTGCACGAGTCCACTCAAATGCATCCCCCTCCACCCCCAAAATATGTACTATAGGACTAGAGAGCATCCCCAGGTGATTGAATCCACGGATGCGGAATTTCAGATACAGAGGGCTGACTACAAAGTTACATGCAGATTTTTGACTTCATGGGGGTCAGTGCCCCTAACCCTCACACTGGTCAAGGGTCAAGTGTGTTTCAAACAGCTTAAAGAAAAAAAAAAAAAAGGAAAGAGAGAGATAAAATAAAACTGGTCAGATATATTATGGTACATCCATAACGGTGTACTACATAACACACAATCATAAAATAGAATGAGGCAGATGTAGATATACTGAGATCAAAATTTCTCCAAAAGAGATATTCTTCCATAAAAAAGGCAAGCTGCAGACTGATACATATAGTCTGGTCCCATTTTTGTAAAATGATTTGAAAAAGCAGGAGAGAGAGACAGTGTGTGTGTGTGTGTTCACCCACACTTTTGTAAATACAGACAACCTTTGCTTTGCTTAGTAACATGGAACCTTACAAATGACCATGCAAAGTAATCTTAATCATCAATGGGGAAAATGAAGAGTGTTTCATGACCTTTAGACATTTTTGTCAAAATATTAAAAACTTTATGTTCAGTTATAAATAAAACGAGAAATTTAAAAAAAAAAAAAAAAAAACAGGAGTTCCCGTCGTGGCGCAGTGGTTAACAAATCTGACTAGGAACCATGAGGTTGCGGGTTCAGTCCCTGCCCTTGCTCAGTGGGTTAACGATCCGGCATTGCCGTGAGCTATGGTGTAGGTTGCAGACACGGCTCGGATCCAGCGTTGCTGTGGCTCTGGTGTAGGCCGGTGGCTGCAGCTCCGATTCAACCCCTAGCTGGGAACCTCCATATGCCGAGGGAGCGGCCCAAGAAATAGCAAAAAAAAAAAAAAAAAAAAACAGTAAAGCTAATATTTGGTTAGTACACTGTAACTAGAAAATGTTAGAGACACTGAGGATGAGCATTTTATTTCTTTGTAAAAACTCATCCAGGACAGTATGAACACTGCCTGCCTTCTCCGTGTTCAACACACAATACAGAGCAAGCATCTTTCGCACGCCTTTGCAAATTGCCACACTCCTTTCTAAATTTGGATCCGTTTCCAATGCTTTATCCTTTGCCCTTTCAATGTTGCAAGATACCTCCAAGAGTGCCTTCCATGTGAAGTTTTTCCCAGTGTCACTTCCTCTGGAACATCTTCATCCTTTTACTGTCACAACCACTATGTCAATGAGGTTGCCTTCACTTGAGTTCCTTGGGCTGCACGCGCAGTCTCAGACTGTGGCCATGTCGGCATTCCTAAAATAGGCTATTTATTCTCTAAGTCCACTTATGCTCAGTTATGGAATTTCTAGCATTATCCCCTTTTATTTCTTTGCTGAAATTTCATTAATGGTTGGGCAATTTCCTCTTCCAGTTACCCATGCTGGTAAAATGTCCCATGAGTTTATCGCTAGGAAACAAGGAGACAACACCACAACGGGACACTTGCCTGTGTATTGTGGGAACTCAACCACAGAGGGACAGTAACCACCTCTAACAGACTCCAAACAGATGTGGTTGGTCCCTGATCGTCACAAACATCTGTCAGGGACAGAGTCATTTGTGGGCAGCTAGTAGCAAAGTCTGTCCTCTCTGCAGTTACTCAGCGTTAACACACCGCAGTAACTGGAACTTGAACCATGCTGTTGGGGTGTTAATGAACTGAGCTGTGGTAAATGAAATTCATGCGTGTGGTAACTGTGAAAAGCAAGGACTGCCCGTAAAAGGGACGGAATAGGGAAGTGTCTTTACTAAAGAGTAACAGTAGTTACCCTTCAGGAAAAGCTGTTACTTAAATTTCTTTCCAGTGACTAAGTTCTATGCCTTGGGAATGGTTCTCAACCTGAGATGATTTTCCCCCAGAGCGGACATTTGAAAATGTCTGGAGACATTTTGCGATGGTCGCACCTTGGGGGGCCCAGAAAGGGTTGCACGGGGATCCTTATGCCAAGGATACTAATCCCTAAGAAGCAGAGGACAATGCCCACAACCAAGAATTACCTGGTCCAAAAAGTCTAGTGTCAAAGCCGACAAGCCCCGTTTTAAACCAAACGGCTTTTATTAAGTTCTTTTTAACAGCACCTTTCTCATAAAGGAGAGACAAAAATTAAATGAGATGATGGGGGAGTTCCCGTCGTGGCGCAGTGGTTAACGAATCCAACTAGGAACCATGTTGCGGGTTCGGTCCCTGCCCTTGCTCAGTGGGTTAACGATCCGGCATTTAGGTTGCAGACGTGGCTCGGATCCCGAGTTGCTGTGGCTCTGGCATAGGCCGGTGGCTACAGCTCCGATTCAACCCCTAGCCTGGGAACCTCCATACGCCGCGGGAGCAGCCCAAGAAATAGCAACAACAACAACAACAATAACAACAACAAAAGACAAAAAAAAAAAATTCATTGTGATTATCCCATTTATATGGCATTCCAGAACAGGCAAAACTAACCTATAGTGGGGGAAAAAACAAAACAAAACAAAACACACCAGAATTGTGATTGTCTGGGAAGAAGCATGAGGGAACTTACTAGGGAAACAAAAATTTTTGTTCTCTTTTTCTTTTTTTTCTTTTTCATTTTTTTAAAGTTTTATTGACCTATAATTGATTTACGACGTTGTAACAGTTCTCCTGTACAATCAAGTCAGTCATACATGTACACACACATCCATTCTTTTTCAGATTCTTTTCCCACACAGATCATCACAGCATTCTGGGTAGAGGTCTCTGTGCTATCCAGCTGGTTCCTGTTGGCCAGTCATTCCGTATACCTCAGTGCGCATATGCCAGTTCCAAGCCCCGAGTCCATCCCTCCCCTTGTTCCTATTTTGACAGAGGTTTGGGTTACACAGATGGACACATTTATAAGAACCCATCAAATGATATACTTCAAATCTGAGCATTTCACTGTTCTATAAATTTTACCACCAAAAAAATAATAATAACTAAAACAAACCCACGAACAAATACTGAACTCTAACTAGTGCCTATGGATGCTGAAATGTTTCAGGGTGAAGTACACCGATATCTACCACTTACTATACAGAATGCATTCCCAAATAAGATAGACTGATAAATGGACAGAGAGAAGGAAAGGCAGAGAAAGACAGGAGAAAGTAGAGTAAAACGTTAATGGTAGAATCTAGGTCACTGGGTATATGGGTGTTCACTAGACAATCCTTTAATCCTTTCAAGTTCACTGCCTATCTATCACTGCCTATCTAAAGTGTTTCATAATAAAAAGTGGGGGTGGAGGAAGTAACAGCCAGTAGGGAGCACAAGGGAAAGAAGAGGTGGCTGGGAGGTCATGGGAGGAGAGCAGCGAGTGGAAGAACAGGGACTGTTTCAGTCAACAAAGGCGCCACTCAAGGGCAAAACTGCAAAAGGCCCGGCTGACCTGGGGACATGCAGTCTTGGCCAAGAAGGAGCACATGTGAGGTTGGTGCTCAGACCTTTGCTGTTGTTAATTCTTGTTCCCATGGGACCAGCTCCATGACTATCTAGCCCTGCCCCAGTCTGGCCTTAGTACCTTCCCCTGGACACTAAAGTGACCAGCTCTGACAATCCACTATTCACTGTGTCTGTGCAAGCCATGTTTCTAGACAGGAGCCAAAGAATGCAGAGAAGCAATTTCAGCTTCAGCAAGCTCCAGCCACATCCTGCAGGCGAGTTTCCTACAGCAAGGAGGTTACTGTCCTACCCATGTGTCCTCAAAGAAAAGGACTGGGTGCAGCTAGCTCTGTCTGTATGTAAATGACCCACGTCATAAATTATCCACAGCAAACACCGAATCAATGAGAAGGAAGGAGCGCCCTGCCTCCCAACGCACAGCAGTTCTTGGGATGTAGAACATTATGGACATAGAACATGCTCCCAAGAGAATTAAGGAGGTATATTTGCTGGAGGAAAAAAAAAAATCACTGATAATTTGAAAAATCCAATGTCAATAATCTGATGACTTAACTATCGCCACTCCCCTGCCCACAACAGCACAGACCACCTAAACCTGATTGCATACAAGACTGTCGGATTTTCTGTGGCATGACGTATCTACTCTACAGCTCTCTACCCTGAGGACATGCATCCTGGAGGGGGTCAAGTGATAGAAGGAGATGCCAGAAAGAGATGTCCGACCCAGGTCTACAGTCAACTGGCTGAGACTCTGCACACGAGTCACGTGCACTGTCTCCCCTTCTGTGGAGTTCAGGATAGGCCTACCTGAGGTCGAAGGTTTCTTCTGATGCTAAATTCTTTGACATGATTCTCTCTTCTTAGGTAAGTAACACAACTGGAAATATGTTTAATTTGTATATATTCCATAGCCCTTGAAAGCCACAATCCAGGTGGAGCTGACATGATTCTCACTTCAGGCACATGGAAACGAGGATACAGAAAGTCTAAGACACTTGTCGAGGTCCCACAGCTGGCTGTGATAGTGAGGGCTACAACCCAGAGCCCTGAGTAGAGCATGCAGAGTCTCTGGAATAGCACAGGGACCTAGAAGCCCCTCTTAGATCTCAGCGCCTATCACCAGACCCTTCTTGCTCTGCCTTATCCACCCTGGTTTCCTTGGAAACCAGAGAATCTAGGGCTTCCGGCCTCCGATCTTAGAGGAGAGGGGAAGATGTTTGTGTTTCTCAAACCAAAGACCGTTACCTCACAAACCAAAAAACAACTTCTGGCAGGACTTCCTTCCCGCCTGTCTCCTTGGGGGAGGGGGTGGGGGCAGGCTGTTTAGAGGTGCAGACTCCAATGGGAGCCTGAAGGAAGCTTCTGGAGTGCCTAAGGGTGGGAGAAATCCCGCTCCTCCCCTGGAACAACTGTGACCAATCACTAGGAGAAATCTGGAATCCTCACTACACAGGACAACAGGACACCCCGTCCAGATCCAGATGTGCCCCAGCTGCAAGGGCAGCCATGACAGGAAATGGAGACCCAACAAGGCTGAGACCTGTGGGAAACAGGAACGGCAGGCGTGCAGTGCCGTCCCTCCCCCCATCCGTGCCCACGATGCACCAGGCTAGAATCAGGTGAAGACAGGGGGACAGGTGAAGGGATGGCAAGAGGGAGACTGGAGGAATGGGGCTCAGACACTGCCCTGCCTTCCAACCTTGAGGCGGGGAGTAGGTAAATGACTCTGTCCTCGTGGCCAGAACCTGGAAAGAACACATCTGAAGATCCTTCTGAACAAGGAAGGCTCCCCCCTGGGGTAAGAAAGAATTTCCCTAATGACCAATTTGCCTACAAGTGGCCTGAGCGTGTTCCCAGCAGTGGTGATGTGTCCAGGTTGATGTGGGAGGGAGAGTCATCCCTTCTGTCCACTGCCCAGCCTCGTCCACCTCAAGTTCACTCAGAGCCTCCTGGCCAGGGCTCCCTCCCTGGGAGCCACCAGCCTTAGGGGCGGGAGGGTGGGGGTCAGAGTCGCTGGTCCCTCTGGGCACGCCGGAGCCTGGGAGTCTGCAAACATAACCCCAGTTGGCGGCAGCAGCTAAGACTCCTGCTTCCCAAACCAAAGCCCGGCCCACCCAGACTTCCTGTTCGGGGGACCCAAGGGCAGCTTCTGCCCTCTCTCCACCGACACAGGCAGCCTTCCGAAGGACTGGGTCTGCTCCGCCCCCCTCTGAGCGACGCCAGGCCACTGTGGCTATGGCTGAGGAAAGGCAGGGCGATGGCCAGAGAGGCAGGGAGGCGGCCAACAGCTCACCCTCATTCCTGAGGACAAACTAATTCCCGTCCCCCCGGGAAAGTCAGAAAAGGAAACACAACGTAAAAAATAAAAACACACACATACATACAAGCAGACAGGAAATCCTGGGCCTGCCTTCGTGACACTCAGCTCTACCTATGTAGAAAGTGGACAATCCCCAGGTATCCCCTGATTCCCATCGACAACCCCTTTTCCCTCTGTGGCTGATTTCCTTGTGAAGAACCATGGCCTCCTGGCAAAGCTGCACCGGGATGGCGCCGGGCCCTGCAGCGGGCTCCACCGCTCCCTGGGCCTGGGCTCGTTCCAAGGGAAGAACACGGTGAGGCCACCCAGACTCTCCTCAGGAGCCAGCCGCAGGGGGACCCACTGACATCCACCTCCTGTCACCAATGGTCTGAAAACAATTCTAGCTGGGACTCCTGAATGTGAAAATTCCACCAACTTTAGTAAATCCACTTCCCACTTCTGAAGTCTTCCTTTGGGAGGTCTCTTGCAGCACAGTGGGCTAAGGATCTGGGGTTGTCATTGCAGCGGCTTGGGTCGCTGCTGTGGCGCAGGTTCCATGTCTGTCCGCGGGCACAGACAAAAAAAAAAAAAAAAAAGAATTCTTCCTTTAATGTAACCCAAAATGCCTTCGTCTTGGGTCCCCTGGGTGATGGAGAGCCAAGTGCCTTTTCCTCTTGGTCTCCACCTTCCAGATGCCCCTTAGTTGGTGGGGAGGGGAGAAAACAACCAGTCCACCTGCTTCCTCCTGGCAGCCACCTCAAGGTTCAACACTATCTCCCCCACCCCCCACCAGCCAAGGAGGAGGCCCAGAGATGAGGGAGCTAACTCCTGCACCCCTACACTCCAGGACCAGCAAGCAGCTGCCTCCAGGTCACCAGCCCCCCCCTCCCCCCCCCCCGCTTCGCCAAGCAAAGAGCCCTCAGCAGCCTGGGCCTCGAGCCGGGATGTCTGCTTGTGGCCCGTCCCCCGACGCTGCACACTGTCGCTTCCCAGGCATGACAGATGTAACTGCTATTCAGCACACTCAGGCCAAGACAAAAGCCTTCTCCAGAAGCACAAAGCCAGCAGGAATGCAGACAGGCCAACTTCAATAGGAGCCACCTGCCCAGGGCCCTTCCCTAGCACACCCGCAGCACGCGCGCACATGCACACATACACACACACACAAGCGTGTGCACATACACAATTCTATAAGCCTCTCAAACCTGTGCTGACATAAAGTCAGGTGAATTTTTCTCTGAATCACTGGAACGTTCTCCCAGAGCAGAGAGGCTATAAGTCCATTTCTCAAACAGTATTCAGTAGGATGTTAATAAGTGAAAGGTAAAAACAGGGCCCTATAAATATCAGACTCACCAGGTTATACAAAGTCAAAGAGATTTTTTTTTTACTACAGAACTTCTCAGAGCCTTTAGAATATAAGTGTGCATCATGGAATGTTTTCCCGACTCATTTGATCACAGAGCATCTCAGGACCGGTGTTCCACCAACACATCCAAGATTTTCCAGAGCCTGGAGAAATGAGTGGCTCTTCCTTCATGCTCAGCCAGTCCCAGGACACAGCTCTTCTACCATTTGGAATATATAAGGAGTACTGTGCTTACGTGTTTCCCCTTCAATAAGCTTCCAGTGATCAGATGAGCCAACAGATTCATGAACTTCCCAGTTCAGTTCAACCAGCGACAAAGCTTCTGCAAGGACCATTAGACCTTCAACCAAAAGACCAAACTGCTACACACACTCCAGCCAACCCTGGCTGTGTGACTCATCTGCGCTTATGTCACCACGGACAAGGGTTTGACTCCAGATGAGCCAGCTGGTTCTATTCCCCTACCAAGATTCCCCCCTAGACTCCCCCACCTGGTTTGCATTTGGCTACAAGGGTATCGGAGTGAGTGGGACACCTGACCTGTGGTCAGTGAGCAGTCACCACCTTAAGAATCCCACGTGGTCTGGCTGAGCTCACCCATTAATACCGCTAAATTGAACAAAGCAACCTGAAAGGAACAGCAGGGCTAACCAAGCTTGACCAGCAAGAGTTCTCACCCAGCCTTCCTCCCAGCATGGCAGTGACAGACACTCAGACGTGGCATTGACTGTCAACGTCTCCCAGAAAGTTCCACATTTTCATGTTCCAACTGTATACCTCAGATTATCTCTTGGAACCTGGGAGCAGTCCTCCCCTTAAAAAAAAAAAAAAAAAAAATCGCTTGTCGGACAGACCCCTTCTACGCATTGAAAAAAGAGGCTGAGTACCCTGGGGTGAACTTGTAGAAAAGCCCCTTTGGCGGCCTCTCTGGTTTGCTGGTGCGGGCTTTCGACTTCATCCACAATAAAACAGACTCTGAAAGGGCGTCTCCCACTGACCTCTGCAGCCCAGCACAAAGGCAGCCGCCCCCCATAGCCCCGTGACAAGCTACAGGGCGCTCACCAGCCCCCCACGCCTCACACAGGAAGCCTCTGCCTCCTAAAGCCTCTGCCCTTGCTCTGAGGCCACGGACTGTTTCTGGCCTGCCTGTTTCTCAGAACACCTCTGGTGGAGATGGAGATTGTGGTTACTATCTGGGCACCAACCAAGAGGCTGGGGAACTCCTCGTGCTCTGTTCCGACCTAGGAAGGGAGGAGGCCCTGTGTCAGCCCTCCCCTCCCAGCCCTAGTGCAGGAGAAGAAAGCAAGATGAGAGACCACGAGGTGGTCGTGAAGTCTCCATTTATCACCAAATACAAACATGCATGCTCTGTCATCTTAGGCAAAGGCCCAGAGTTTATTCCTACCCTATGTTTCCAAAACTTCCCTTCTTGCCCACCTGCCCAGTTTCTCTAGAAACTGGGAATGAACAGGAATTCAGACAGCCCTTCCTAGTAAAACACCCCTCTTCCATTCCCCCAAGCCATCCCAGACCCCGCCCCAGGGAGCAGACACAGAAAAGCCCCTTCCCTGGCTCCTGCCAGCACCCACGCCCCCAGGCCTCTCCCCACCCTGGGCTCCTCAAGGCTTCCTTGGCTCCATCATTCCACTTATCTTCTTGAACTGGGAGGGCTTGTGTTTGGACATAGCTGCTTCTGAAGCTGACACTTTAATTCTGGATTGGAAAAACTTTATTGTTTAAATACCAGTTTTGCCTCTGAGGCAGCCAGGGCGCCACACACTGCGTGTTAATTATCAGCTGCTAAACAGCACTTTTCTCAAATCTGATGAGGCCTGAGGCCACTGGGGGTAAGAATGCTGGTGCTGGAAAGGGGGCTCCCTGCCTGCCTGTGGCAGGCGCCTCAGAATCCAATAGTCAAGCAGGCAAGAAGCTCACCTGTTTCTGTGGCTGCAGTGCACCTCAGCTAAGTGCCTGCACTCTGCTTGCACTGGAGGATACCAAACCCGGAAGACACAGCTCTGTCCTCAGGGGCTCAGAATCTAGCAGGGCAGGACATGGGAGCGACTGTCATTTAAGCTTAGAGCCGGAGTTCCTGTCATGCGCAGCTCTGCGGAAATCAATCTGACTAGCATCCATAGGACGCAGGTTCAATCCCTGACCTCGCTCAGTGGGTTAAAGATCGGTATTGCCATGAGCTCTGGTGTAGGTCACAGACAGCGGCTTGGATCTGGCGTTGATGTGGCTGTGATGTAGGCTGGCAGCTGCAGTTCCAATTCGACCCGTAGCCTGGGAACCTCCATATGCTGCAGGTACGGCCCTAAAAAGACAAAAAAAAAAAAAAGAAGAAGGATCCTGGAAAGGATGTCACATCCCTGCATCTCTAGAGGCCTTGGCCAGCTGAGCACTCTGAAATGGGGGGCAGAGCGCTCTGAAATGGGGGGCAGAGCACTCACAGCTCTGCACAGGTACCTGCAGCAGGCTGAGTGCAGACGATGGGCCTGGGGCATCTGCGAGACTATGGAAAACTCCACTAGCAGAGATAGTATAACTTCAGGGAACCAAAGTGTGACTCAATAAACATAAAACTTTAAAAACAGGGAAAAAAAATGTTTTACTAGTAAGATTTTCTTGGAACGGGGGAGGCTCCCCCGTCACTGAAGGAATTTAAGAATAGGTTCAACGGGTTGCCAAACACAGATGATTATCACAGGCAAAAATACACATGCCTGAATCCCACCTCTGTAGTCTTGGACTCAAAAAGATACAAAGAAGGGAGCCTCGGAATCTGTATTTTCCAATGTTACCCACAGGTGATTCTGAAATTGACTTGGTTGGGAGCCACTGGGCTAGACGACCATCTGCTGGGATGGAGCCCTAGACAGGACAAACCAAACACTACCGAAGGTCCCTTCTAAATGACCCACCTGCTTTTTACACTCTCACCCGGGCCTCCAAACCTCTCCTCAGGTTCCTGCACAAATCCCCTCCAGGCTCCGCTAACTCTTTATCGGGGGGTAGAATGATGACCTCAGAGTCCGGTGCCGTCTGAGAGAGCATTCTGTGATAATGGCATGGTTTCCATCTGCGCTGCTCTACGTGGAAGCCACTGGCTCTATGCAACCCTGGAGCACTTGAAATGTGGCTAGGGCTATGGAGGAACTAATTTTTAATTTTAAATAGTCACATGTGGCTGGTGGCCCCTGGATGGGCCAGGGCGGCTGGCCATGAAAGAGGGCTTATGTATTCACCCCAAGATTCACACAAACAAGTAAATTCTAACTCTGCTGCCTCCACCACTTCTTGGAGCTCACCTCCAGCTTAAAGAGACCCAACTGGGAGTTCCCGTCATGGCGTAGCGGTTACTGAACCTGACTAGCATCCACAAGGACATGGGTTCGATCCCAGGCCTCGCTCAGGGGGTTAAGGATCCAGCGTTGCTGTGAGCTGTGGTGTAGGTTGCAAACGAGGCTCGGATCCCACGTTGCTGTGTCTCTGGTGTAGGACGGCGGCTACAGCTCCGATTGGACCCCTAGCCTAGAACCTCCATATGCTGTGGGTGTGGCCCTAAAAGACAAAAAGACCCCCCCCCAAAAAAGAGAGAGACACACACAACTGATGAGGGAGAGATTAAATTCAAAGAAAACAACAGGAAAGGAGGTGCTCTGTGTCAGCTGTACCAGAGACAACAGGTACAGAGAACAAAGGGCCTGAGCAAAACTCCTCAGCCCACAGGACTTCGCCCTTCTCTGCTGAGGAGAGCAATTAACACCAGCGGTGTCAGCAGCCATCACGCCATCCCGGAGAGTAGGGCCAGCTGGCTGGTGCAAGCACCCAGCTTCATCCAAGCAAGTGGACCTCATTCTCAAGGATAAGCCAGCACATCCCTTAGCTGTCAAAAGCTGGAGTCTCAAAGTGCTGGTTGGTCCTGGAACTTGGCAGCTGCTCTGGGGTAGAGCAATTCAAGGGAGAAGAAATAACACTCACACACACAAAAAAGCCCCACTACTTTTCCAGACTTGAAAAGTTTTCAGCAGGAAGATATATCATCTGCACACTAAAAAACACAACTGGATCCCTGCCCAGGTACAGCACAAAGGCCAAATTCAAGCCTGATCCAGGACTCCAGATTCCCCTGGGTGGTCTTCCAGCCTCGACTGCTGCTTCCACATTTCGGGCTTCCTTTCCCAGCATCTTCCCAGACACATGCTCTGAATCGGCCAAAAAGGGTGGTTATCTGAGCCGAGACACAAGTCCTGCCTCACACCTTCTGGGGCACCAAATGCACAGACCAAAGCCGCCGCGAGAGAGGCCAGGTGGGGACCAGGAAGCACCTGCCGTATTTAAACAGCTCTCGCTCTCAGGGCGAGAGGCCAGTAGGCAACCTTCCAGGAAGGAGCTGGTGTGGCTGGTCTCTCACCTGGAGGGCAGTGGATGGAGATGCTTTCTCAAGGCCTCGTCAGGCCAAGTTGCCAACTCCCTCCCTCCGTCCGTCGACTTGGGAGAGAAACTGCAGCAAGGCAGGCCCTCAGAAGCACCCTGGCAGGGATGAATGGGAGAGGAAGGATGCGAGAAAGACCACATCCATCAAAGACCAAATACTTTTTCTGACGTTTACTGGAAGACTTTTTCCCCCTTGCTCTATAAAAAGAAAGAAAGAAAAAATGTTGCAACTTCCTTTGTCACAGCACATGCTCAGGAAAAAACAGGCCCAATCCATTGCTTCACATTCCCATCTGCACCAACGGCCAGCACCATCCTGAGCCCTGACTTTTGTTGGCCCAGTTCCCAAGAGGCAGGAGGCAACGATGGCCAGAGCTGGGGTGCAGAGAGCCCCCAGCACCCCACGTGCCCTGCCCACCAGCCTGCCTGGAAGGCTCAGCACAGGAAAGACAAGAACCTCAGCCGCAGCTGCAGCTCGGCTAGCTCTTTCTCATCACCCCCTTCCCCTGGCTCCATGGGATGGTCAACGTAATCCTGAGCACTTCCCGTTACCAGAAAAAACCCCTGGGGTTGAGACCTCTTCCCTCCTCAGCCAACAGAAGGCGGCGGGAGTCTCAGCAGAGTCCCTCCCGCTCCTCCCCTCCACTGGCCAAATTTCCATCTGCAGTGGCCCCTGGGCGTGGCACAGGTGTGAGCCCAGACCAGGCAAAGGTGGCCCCAGCTCTGACCTCTGTGGCCTTGAGGAACCTCTTGTCTTTGTATCCTTAGGGGCCCTGACACCACCACTTTCCCATCACCAGCTCCCGGCACCTCTGGACAGGTAAAATCAGAATCAGACCACCTGGCCGACCTCCATCAGAGAGGTACCACCTGTCAGAGCGGGAAGATGTATGAGGGCACTGTCCGAATTTGCCGGGGGAGGGGGGGGCATTCCTTTTATACACAGAGGTTCCCAAAGGCAGGGCTCCCATCTTATCATGGTAGCAATTTGCACAAAATAAGCATTCCATAAATATTTGATGAGAAAACAAAGAGCTGGATCAACTAAGTACTGAATTATAGTGGAGTCACAGAAGAACTATTAAGAGAGGCAGTATTGCAAACTACTTATAGAGCTAGACACACCCATCATTAATAGCCTCAGGGCTTTGTACTTGTTGTCCTAGTACCTGCCCCTACCCCTTCCAGGGATCACTCAAAGGTCACCTTTGCAAGGAAGCCTTCCCTGAGCCCCTATTTAAAATTTCGACACCAAGCACACGTTCCTAGCATTCCAGTGCTGCCTCCCCTCCTTTATTTTCTCATTTGAACCCATCACTCTCTGACAAGCTGTATCATTTATCTGATTACATTTAGTCTGTCTCCCCCTGTTAGAATGCAAGCTCTATGCAGACAGGACTTTTTTTTGGCGGGGGGATCTGCTTGGTATACTGATCTACCTCTCCAGAGCCTGAAACAACACTTAGCACTTAGTAGTAGGTGCTCAATAAATAACTGCTAATGAATGAATGATTCTGAGCATCTTTCCTCTTCTATAAAATGAGGACTAGAGTTCCTGTTGTGGCTCAGCAGAAACGAATCTGACTAGTATCCATGAGGACACAGGTTCACCCCTGGCCTCGCTCAGTGGGTTAAGGATCCAGCGTTGCCATGAGCTGGGGTGTAGGTCACAGACATGGCTCGGATCTGGTGTTGCTGTGGCTGTGGTATAGACCAGTGGCTGCAACTCCAATTCGACCCCTAGCCTGGGAACCTCCATGTGCCATGGGTGCAGCCCTAAAAAAAAGACAAAAGACAAAGAAGGGGAGGGGCTTTTACTGTGCAGTATTATTTTAAGGATTAACAAGAATGTAAGTGAAACACTTAACAATGCCTGATACATCATAGCTGCTCAATAAAGACTTTTGATTAATCGGGGAACCTTCACAGTGTTGCTAAACTTTCAACAGTGATCTGAAGAAGACAGAAGGCAGAAGATTGCTGTGTGTATCAAAGTCATGCTGCTGTTCTGATGTATCCTCAGGGAGGCTGCAAGAGTCATTCTTGGCATGCTAATTAATTTTCTAGAGTGGTGAGTTGCTTGCAGGGGGGCTAGAAGGCACCCTGAGGCAAATCCTGCTTAGAAAGGCAGGGGTCTAGTCTAAGCGGCTAGAAAGAATTGTTCTAAATCCCTCTCATCTCATATAGCAGAGGTATTACAGGGGTCTGAACCCAAGGGGTGACCCTGACTAGTTGCCCTGCTAGGCTAATCCTGCCATCTGGGCCTCCTGATGGCCAGTCAGCAGGGAAGACAGGAGGCAGGCACAGAGAAGAATTAATGTTTATAAACACTGGCTGAATGGTTGAATGAATAAAAATACTACAGCCAGGAGGAGGGTGAAGAACACCGGCCGGCAGAAAGTTGAGGACAGAGGGGCTGGCTCCCAAGCCGGGGATCCCTGGAACCTGGACTCACCACCTCTTTCCCAGCAGCAGGCTGTGTTCCCAGCAGTGGGGCTGCAGCAACAGTAATGAAGAAAGCACTTCAATTCAGGAGGTCAAGTCTGAGCCCTTCAATTTACGAATGAAGCAACTAAGTGAGGTCCAGACAGGTTCGAGGACTTGCGGAGGACCGCGTGGCCAGGTAGGTCTCTCAGATGCCAGTCCAGTCCTACTTCCCTTGCAAACCTGTGGCACGGAATTAAGTGGTCCCCCAAGGTGCAAACCTCTGACCTCAGTTCCAACCACACCGTGCCCAGTGCTGGTCCTCTTGCAACACACAGGAGCAAGGCCAGCAGAGAGATCACCTGGGACTGCATCTGTGTGTCTCTGCTGTGTCTGGGGCTGCCTAGAAGATGCCAAGAACTGTGGGAGAGCTGGCAAGCTCCACGTCTGCCCCTCCCTCCATCAAAGTTCTCCAAAGGGCAGAAGGGACATGTCCGCAGTGCAACAGGAAGAGGAGGGGGGACTCTGGGATGGGGAGGAGGAGGAGGAGAGGCATCAATGGGAAACTGTGGTCAGGGCCCTTACCAGAACAAGAACTCCGTTAGCAGAAAGACAAGGTGCCAGCTTGAGTCAGCACAACCGAGTGGTAAAGGGAAGAGTGCCCAGAAGGCTGTCCTGAGAATGGCTTCTTAGCAGCCAGGAGGATCAGGGAGGGCCACTTAGGGGAACACTCACCACAGCCCCTGACTTGAGCCCAGGCCAACACTGCCCCTGACCCACAGGCACCCCCCTCAACCCTGAGGATCACCACTAGTACCTGATACTTAGGTAGAAGCATCACTATTTTTCAGTTATCACACCTATATGAGGCAGCTAGGTATAATACACAATGCCAAAACACTTGGAATTTTTGTTTTTATTTATTTACTTTTTTTTGGCCACACCTGCAGCACGTGGATATTCCTGGGCCAGGGATCAAAACACACAGAGACAACCAGAGACGATGCTAGATCCTTAATCCACTGCACCACAGTGGGAACTCCAGAAATACTCTGAATTTTTTTTTTTTTTAATTTTTGGTTGCTGTTTTTATTTGTTTGTTTGTTTGTTTTTAGGGCTGCATCCATGGCATATGGAGGTTCACAGGTTAGGGGTCAAATCGGAGCTGCAACTGCTGGCCTACACCACAGCCACAGCAACGCGGGATCCGAACTGAGTCTGCAACCTACCCCACACAGCTCATGGCAATGCCAGATCCTTAACCCACTGAGCGAGACCAGGGATCGACCCTGTGTCCTCATGGATACTAGCTGGGTTCATTTCCACTGAGCCACAATAGGAACTCCCTGATTTTTTTTTTTAAATGACAGCATATGGTCACTAACAAAAACATGAGGCTATGAAAATAATTGAGATGTGGGTTTTCAAGGAACTTACAATATCTCCACTTTGCACATGGAGAAACACATTTTAAAATGTGAAACAAAAGGTAAGAGTATCTCAGCAAGTGCGATGGGCAGGGATGCAGGAGAGTCGCATCTGGCTTCATGAAGGAGCAGCATGTGTCCAGGGCGGGGTGGGTAGATAGGGTCAGAGGTGGGGATGGGGTGGGAGGGTGACAAAGATTACAGAGGACAAATGGGATACAGAACTTAACTGAAGGTGTGGGGGCTGGAAGGCAGAGTCCTATAGGAAGCAGCATATAGAAGTCACTTAAGCTGAAGCTTAGCGTACGTACATTCAGAAAAAAAAAGCAGATGGGATTCAGGATCTGAGAAGGGTTTGGGAATCTCCTGTACGCTGTGGGCAAAGGGAACTCACAGAAGGGTTTAAGCCTGGGATGCTCCATGATCAGAGCTGGGCTTTAGGCACACTAATCCCCACGCTCCCCAAGGAACCGAAGAGACAAGACCTTCATTCCGAGGCCAAGGTTCTCAAGGTCATCCAAGTGTCCCACTGCCCATCCCACCGCCTCCTCTATTCTCTAGTCCTTCCTTCTCTAATGCCACCTCATGCTCAATTTTATTTTCTCTTTAGAAATCTACAGCCAGGTAGCCAGCAGAAGTCCATGAAACTGGGGGGAGTCGAGTGGCAGCGAGGGGGCACTCACACCCCGTCTCCGTCCTCCTAAGAGCACAGGTGCCTGAAGTACTGCCAGGGGGAGGGGGACACTGAGGCAGTGAAGTCCCTGAGAATGCCACACAGGCTCCAGTGGAAGGGATGTGGTGCTCGTGAGCCTGGCAGCCAAAGGAAAGAACCCTTGTCATTTCTGTAAACGTGAGAGTTTACAAAGCAGGTTCCGCTACACACTCGTGTTGCTTCCCGGGCCGGCCAGCCCAGCAGAGCAAACCAGGCAGAGCAGACCCACTGCAAGCTCCAGGGCAGGCTGGTCTCTTCACCAGTCCACCTGCATTCCTAGGATGCTGCAAGTTCCATACACGTGGCCTCAAGGGCCCAGGGCTCCCCCTCTTCCTCCCGCCCCTCCCCCCACACTTTGAACTCTGCAGAAATCGGGGCCTGACAAGCAACCTGCAGATTCTTCTCTTAGAAAGGCTTCCCTCACCTATGGGCTCCTGTGATGCCTGGCCTTTAAAATGCTTCCGAGCCGCCCTCGAAGAATTACAGAAGCCAGGCAAGGAGGCCCAGGACAGGGACCGGAGAGGGACGCCATGGCTACTCCAAGGACAGGAGCTCCTTCTGTCAGAGTTAAAAATAAACTCTTAGCAATTTACACCCAACTCCTCCCCTCCAGAGGCCAATGGGCCTTGGCAGAGAAATCTCTCCCTGCAGAGGAAATGAGGCCCCAGGGGGAACAGGCAGGAGTGGGCAGCCGTGGAGACAGGGTCCCAGTACGTACCTCCAGCTAAAGGCAGAGGGGCCATACACGTTCTGATCACTCTCCCCCATGCACCCCTTCTCCCAAATCATCCCTAACCCCAGAAAATGGACACAGAACCCTCCTGTGCCATGGTTAGTACCAACACCTGTCCAGGGATTAGAAAAATCAACAAGAGAATGTCAAAGTCAAGCTAAAGGAAATACTCTATCTAACCCAGTCAGATAATGACCCAGTTATCTCTGGGTTAAGCAGGAATCCCAGCTTCCTGAGCCCCTCTCCTTGCCTTGTTCACCTGCTCTCCAGGATCCATGGGCCACCTCAGTGGACCTCAAGACACACTGCCCCCCACAGTCAGGAGATAGACAGGACCCATGCTCTCTGTGACATCCTGCAGGTGGCTGAGCTGGGAGGGCCAGAGGGGCCACAGCCTGACTCATGACAGAGGTCCTGAGAGCCAGGGCCCAGTTATTCTTGGAAGCCAACGAGATGAGGTCACGCTTTTGAACGTGGTCAACTGAAGCCCCGGAGGTGGTGGAGAGCACTTAGCAACAGGGCAGGAGTCCTGGGGCAGGCAGCACCCTCAGTCACAGGGCGGTGGGGGTGAGGGTTCTGCCCGGCCTCGTGCGGGCTCCAACGCATCCTCACACGCCTTCTGCGGGGAGGCCTGCTCGTGGATGGAGCATGGCAGAAGCCAGAGCTAGAGGCCAGCACACAAAGTCTCACTCTGCCAAACCCGCTTGCCCCCCTCCCCTAGCTCCACGGAGCCTCAGCACATGAATCTCCTGGGGAAGCAGCAACTCTGACTCCCTTGAGCATGCAGAAACAGAAATGCAAAACCCCGAACCACCCACCAAGCTCAGGCTAGAAGGGGTGAGGGGTGCCGGTGAGTTTGAGAAACAGCTCAGCCTGCAGCAGGAAGACCTGGGACAGATGTCAGGGCCTGGCTGCCAGGGGAGACTGCACCAGTGGCCGGTTTATTTTTAGCTGTTAGGACAGAGGGGCTGAGTGACAGTTCTGGGCCCTGGGCAGGAGGCCAGGTTACAAATGTCCTGGGTGGGCTGGGAGCCTTGTAACAATATGAATAATCAAAAAGGCAGCAAAGCCAACAACTCAATCACCTGGGGAGGGGCTGAGAGGGTGAGGCGCCCCTGGGGGCATGAAAGGGGAGCAACAGTCAGGGGAGGGTCTGGAGAGATTTCACCTCTGCTTCAGGTTCAGGTTCAAAAGAACCATCACAGAGATAAGCCAAACAGAGAAGCGGGCACCAAAGGTACAGCCCCCTCCATTCCTTTCATCTTGAAACAGACAAGGCTTCCAACAGCGACCCTGTAGCTTTAGTCACTACTCTTCACCTCCCAGGAAGAGTCCTGGATGGACACTGGCCATGGAGATGCCTGGAAACGTCCCTCAAGAGTAAGACTGGCCTTTCATATGACCCTTTTAGACAGCTCAGGTTCCTGGTGGAATAAACACACGGCTTGGCTAGTCTGAGAAGGGAACATCAGATAAAGGTTGACCTTGGAGCCCCGTCCCAGCCTCTACCACCTGTCAGATGGCACACAAAGGTGTTTATCGGGTCAGAGAGTAAAGACCCCCCCCCCAAGAACTCTATTCTGCTAGAGGTTGAGCACAACCCTATCCCTCTTTTCACTGCATCTCTTCTTCCTCCAACCAAATCTTCCTGCCCGGCACTCAGTCCAGGGCTCCAGGGCTGAAACCACTGCTTTCGCCCTGAATGGGCAAGAAGATGAGAAAAGAGAAGAGACATCACCAGACACCCGCCTCTCCTCGGATTCCTCATCCTCCTTGTACCCAGTCCCATAGATGAGAAGTCGTAGCCAAATGGACCTCCCAAGCTCCCCATCGGCTCTGGGAATCGGTCCCCAGCTTTCACCTCAGAACAGCCCCAGCCCACCCTATAACTGCACAGACCCAGCCACCCACCAAGGCAAAGCCTGACAAGTGGACGGTGGGCTGGGTCGGAGCCCCTCACTCCTCGGTCAGTCAGGTGCTGTGTGCAGGGCACCACCTGCACAGCCAACCCCAGTGGCCACGCCTGGCCCCACAACGTCAAATGGGAAGGAGTGTCAGATGCAGAAAACCAAGAGTTTCCATCTCTACCCTGAGCCACCCCGACACTAAGATTCTGATTTCAGGGAAGGAGCAGATTCACACCTCACTGAGTTCCACAGCCCGCCCTCCGTGCTGAGGCACTAGCTGGAACACTTCACCAAGTGTGCACACATGAGAAGGAGCAGCTGGTCAGTGCCGATTATTAATTAACCGGACAGAAGCTGCCCCAGAGCCCGGCAGTAAGCCTATCGAAAGGGCATCCGCACTGGCCCAGATACTGCTCATGGTCAGACATGGAGCAAGTCAGCAAGCCTCCTGCTTCCAGCACAGCCCTCCACTGACCCGAACTACCACGTCCCAGGATCCACAGGTAGCCTGACCCTCTGATGTGTGCACTAAGGCCTGGAAAGTTTAAGCGACCTAGTCAAGGTCATAAAACTAGTTAGCAGGGCACAAAGACTGGATCTTTGTTCTTTCTTTCCCATCTAGCACATAACCCATTGTCACAGGTTCACGCCTAAATCTTCATATCCATATATATCCCTACAAAATAGCAGTATTCTCCTAAAGACTAGAAAAGGTACAAGATCCACTTTTAGTTACATGCCTGGTATACATCAAGTTGCTCGGTGGTGTGGCCCCGTCTCTTTGCCAATGGCCCAGTTTCTAAGGGGACTGATGTGGAAAGATCCCAATGACCAGTTAGTGGAGATGAGGTTTGCACTGCCAGGTCCACAATGCCAGTACTTCTACCTCCAGCAACCAAGACACAAAAGAAACCCAGACCAAGGGGAGGTGCCAGCGAACCAAGTGCCAAGACAGTCTCTGATGCTGACACCAGATAAGACCTTGGATATACCGGTGAAGCTTTCTGGACTCACCAGCCCCTTCCTCGGTAAGGTGGAAGGGGTCAAGAAAGATGATCAAGGGAGTGTTGTGAACTCTAAGGAGCTGTGGGGTGTGGGTCCCTTTACCACTGAGCCTTAAACCATTACCAAGAGCAGCCACGGCCCTGTTAAACACAAAGAACAGCTCTGTCCTGCCCACCCACTTCCGGCCAGGACACTGAAACACCTGGAAAGGTGAAGCACAGGGAGGAAGGGGAAAAGGAGCCCCCACAGGACCCTTGGGAAGGCTTGAAGCAGAGGAGAGGGAGGCAGGAGAGGATGACTCCTGTGCCACAGACATCAAACCACCAGGGAGAAGCTGCACTGGGGCACAGGAGGGCCTCTTGGGAATCGTGAAAGGACTCAGATGCTGATGGCCTGTCCTTCCCCACCATGGCTGACATTCCTGCTGGCACAGACTCCGCACACCCCTGGGCTCTGCCAGGGAGGGGGACGCTCCCCCCCACCTTCAGGATGTGGCCAGGGATTAAGTTTGCCTCCAGCAGTCCTGACGCTTGGCTCCTCCAGGCCTCTCCCTGAATCTCCTGCACCTGCTACTTAAGTAAAATCATGAACTGGTGATGGTCCAGCTCCTCAGATTCCAAGCAGTCAAAACATCTTAATCACAAATACCAATACCTTCACCCTCTAAAAAGGAGCCCCTTCACTTCCCAGACACCCACCAAGGTCTGGTCCCAAGGCCTGGGGCTGTTTTTCTCCCCCCTTCTGACAGTCACTGATCCCACTTCTTAGCTGGAGATTAGGTTCAAGCTCTACCAAAGCCCAGAATTCACGAATGAGAAAGAACTGTGAGCCGACCCAGCTTTGATCCTGCCTCAGCGGATGCCAAGAGCCCCGCTGCAGTTGACAGGGGCCAGGGCAGGGCCCAAAAAGAGGAACAGGGTCTTTGAACCCAGAAACTAGACCCTCCCTCAAAAAACCACAAGCCTCAACCTCAGAGATTTGTAACCTTTCTTTCTAACATCGTGATAGTTTACTTTATGCTCCTCTAACACTTTAAAACCTGCTTTTGACACAAAGATGGGTTGGGCTCAATTCTGAGCCGCCAACCCTGCTTTCTCCCTACCTGATCCAAGTTCCCCTCAGCTCTCCCCAGAACAAGGCCACCATCACCTCCATGTGCCCATTCCTCAGAGGCCACGCAACGAGGAGGCCACTCAGCTCCTTCTGTCCTCACAGATTTCCCGCTTTCAAAGCTCCTCTATTCCCAAGCACACAGTTTAACCCCTAGACCAGCAAAGTCAGCAGAACTTTCCACAAGGACAAAAACGTCCTTCTCGGAGTTCCCAAAGTGGCTCAGCGGTTAGCGAACCCGACTAGCATCCATGAGGACGCAGGTTCAACCCCTGGCCTCGTTCAGTGGGTTAAGGATCCAGAGTTGCTGTGAGCTGTGGTGTAGGTTGCAGGTGCGGCTCAGATCCTGCATTGCTGCGGCTGTGGCGTGGGCTGGTAGCTACAGCTCCAACTGGACCCTTAGCCAGGGAACCTCCACATGCCGTGGGTGCGACCCTAAAAAAAGACAAAAAGACCAAAATATAAAAGTCCTTCTCCACTGTTCAATTCAGTAGCCATTAGCCACATGTAGCTACTTGACATGTGGCTAGCAACAGATTTTTTAACTTCACTTAACCTAATACATTTTAAGTAACTTTAATTTTTTTTTTTTTTTTGGTCTTTTGTCTTTTTAAGGCCACACCCGTGGCATGTGGAGGTTCCCAGGCTAGGGGTCTAATCGGAGCTACAGCTGCCTGGCTACACCACAGCCACAACAACACCAGATCCAAACCGAGTCTGAGACCTACACCACAGCTCACGGCAACACCAGATCCTTAACCCATTGAGCGAGGCCAGGGATCAAACCCGCAACCTCACGGTTCCTAGTCAGATTCATTTCTGCTGCACCACAAGGGGAACTCCCAAGTAACTTTAATTTAAATAGCTTTGCATGGGTATTGGCTACCATATTAGATGGGGCAGTTCTAATCTGTATTTGTTAATTTCACCTTCTCCCAATCAGCTCCTTGACCTCCAAAATTTTAAGATCACTTTACATTATCTGTATCTTCCACACAACTAAGCATATGGTAGGATGCTCAGCAAATTGTTAACTACCTGTAACCACAGTGGATACAGAATGAAACTTTCCTCACCTTGTGATTCTATCCAGCAAAGCCCGATTTGGGACACGGCCCCTCACCCAGCCACACTAAGTCTCTCCCTCCCTGACAGGTGCACAGCATAAGCTGTGCTGGAATGGATGCTCCCTGCCCCATGAGGATGTGGGAGGCCTGGCTCTCTCTCTAACAGTGTCCAGACCAGCCATCGGAAGTTCTGATCAGCTCCCCCTCAGAACACTAAGGAAGCCACATGGCAGTGACACAAAGTCACCTGGAGAGGGAGGACCGCTGGAGAAAGGAAAGGAGAAGGACTTTGTTTCCTCTAAACCACACAACGGAAAGACAAACAGAGATAAGTTATGACCACATTCTATATTTTGTAAAGCAATAACATGCTTCACCGAATCAGAGTCACACAGCAGAGAGGGACAACAGTGCTGGCTTTAATTAAATTTGTTCGGCTGATACCTAAGAGTCACCATGACACAATGAAGCAGGAAGCAGCTGAGGAACCCCACAGGGAATAGGACCAATTACTGCACAAGCGGATTGAGACTAGGCATCCCTACCAAAGAAACAGTGAATAGAATTCTCCCCTTGCACAGAAAATAATAAGATTCCCAGCAAACACCTCCTTAAAGGGGGAAGGGGTGGGTTTAAAAAAAAAAAAAAAAGAGCTTGTGAGCTTGTTACTACAGACTAAAAACTCATGGAGCTGCTGAGTTGGTTTATAAGCTGCGCCTCCAGCCTTGGGGATCCCTGCTGTCGAGGCACCAAGTTCCCCCAAAGCCCCCTGGCCAACAGTCACGGAGGGCCTGTCCGGAGAGCAGCTCCTCAGGCTGCAGGGGCTCTGGAGCAGCAGCTGGTCCCAGGTCCAAGCGTGCTGATGTCCCTGCCATTACCAAGTGGGAGAGGCCTACGACCTAGTGTCAGCCGTCTTGGGTTCTAATCCTGTCTCTGCCAAGTGCATGACTGTATACCTCAGGCACGTTTTTGCTCTGGGTCTAGGTTTTCTCATCTGCGACATGAGGGGGCTAGACGAGATGACATCTAAAGTACCCTCCGACTCTGAAGTACAAATATGACTCAGAACTTCACAAAAGTGGCCAGGAGAGACGGTGAGATGAGGTCACAGCCACCCACCAAAAGGCATTTAGATGGCAGATCTCTCAGGTGGAGGCAAAGAAGAAGCAGGCGAACTGCAACTATTTTCGAAAGTACCGATTGCATATATAGGACTAAGAGGTCATCAGACCACAGACAGTGACCGGGGCGTCTAGGCGGCCGCGACCTCCCCATCCACTCTCAGAGTTGTGAGGCGGCCAACGCAGGACTCCCCGAGGCCCTGCTGCTGCCCTATCGCTCTCTGCCCTAAATGCCCAGGAATGGCCTAACACCCTGTGTAGAGCAGAGGTCTCCTCCCTCTCTCTTCAGGCACCTTCCTGATGGGGCAATCCCTCCTGCCCCACATCTTCCTCCCTTGCCTAAGCATCAAAAGACTCCTGGTTTTGAAAATCATTTCACTACTCAGCGCCTACTGTTCAGTTCATCAAGATTCAAGATCTAGAAATCTCTTTGGCGTGTGTCTTTGGAACAGGATTCTCTCGAACCGGATTTCCCCCACAGCTGTAATTAAGTCTTAGCTGATATTTGGATATGGAAGCACTGTTGACACTGCTGTCAGTCTCTGAATGCCTCGCCCCTTCTTTCTTCCTCTGTTATTAAGTTTTTACACAAAGATGTGTGGGAAATCTACCATTTAACAGTTGAGTCAACTTGTAAGATCTGGGAGAAGGCTGCCTGTCAAAACACACTCTGACTTCAGTCTTCACCCACTTCTAACCTGAGAAGGACAAACGAGGAGTGTTATTTAAAATACTGCTGGATCTTTCCTGTCAAAACTCTTCAGAGGAGGAAAATAGCCAAATCTCTCTCCTATTAATTACAACAGAAATCTGGATTGCCACCCAAAAGCACTGTAGAGGGTGGTTTTGTGTGTCTACTAAATGGAATTAAGGAGCAGAAGTTGAGAGCTTTTGTTTTGAAGTCTTTATACAATATTTCATCTATCCAAGCAAATAAGCAGCCAGTGTCCCCAAACTGCTGATGGGTGAAGGCAGATGGTGTCTCAGAGGGGACAGAAAACTCTCCTGGAAAGAATGTCTGTCACTTCCTCAACAGTACAGGTTAAATGTGGTCAAACAGTATCCACTCTACTCCACTCCCCAAGGTCAAAGCCACGGTCAAACAACCACTCTCCCTCCCTGCCCCCAGTCATGAGTAGGGAAAGAGCAGTCTAAGGCACAAACTGGGTTCAGGATACTGACATATTCCTTCTCCGAAAGTCAACACTAAACAACCAAAGGGCCACAGTAACAGCTTATAGTAAAAACCAAAGAAATCTGACAGTATTGGGGCTCGCTGAAGCTTTCCCCCAAAAGGAGGATGGAAAACAGCAAGAAAAGAAGGTTAAAGGTCTTAAAATCTGTCAAGTGGACAGACTTGCCTTCTACAATCCCCAAGCACCAGGGTTATTACATCTAATTATATATTCCAACGGTTCCACCCCTAACACATATCTGAGTTTTGTATGAATAGCTGAAACACAGGTAGCCGTAGGGGTTGAGGGGGAAGAGAAAATATAACACAGGAAGTATTTTTCTCCCCCTCCAATCATTGAGACACCTCAGGGGAAACAGGCATTATGTGTCACCTTTAGAGATGTGGTTTGATCTGAAAGCCCTCTGAGGGGAAAACCTTTTTAGTGACCCTAAACACTGGCTCCCAATGGCACTGAGGACCCATCTGTCTCATCAGATCTCGGAGTCCATTCTGTTTAACTTCTCACGTAGATATTCTCACTTAACTCTCCATTCTCCCCACTACCCTTTAAAGAAAACAAACAAATAAAAGAGGGTGGCTTTCCCCAGCTCAAGGAAAATGCTCCCTCCTACGGTCCACCAATCGCCCATGTCCAGGACTCAAGTGGCCACCTCTGATTTGCGGAATCAGCACGCGGGCCAAGCCTTGGTGTACAGATCCGGTTTACAATGATCAATGGAGCTATGGAAACAGCAGACACTGCGCGTGAGCCTGCTGGCCTCCCATCTGGAGCCTCACAGGCACTGAAGGTAGGAGGGGGCCTGCTCTCGGATCAAAACAATCCCTCCCCCGCGCCGGGGTGAGGCGGGGGTGCGGTGTCCCCGCGGAATCTCCAGCCTTGCACCTCCTGGGCCGGCGCGCCCCAAGGCCGCTCACCCGCGCTCGCGAGGCCCAGGGAAGTGAAATCACACATTCCGGCTCCCAAATAAGGAGCGAGGCTAAATAAACCTCTGAGATCCGACTTCTCCAAGCCAACCGACCAACCAACTCAATGAGTAATGGGCCTTTTGTGCCCGCAGAAAGAAAGAAAGGAGGGAAAAGAGGATGGGGAACAACCACCCCCGAAAATCACTTCCTTGAGACTGGGGGGAAATGAGCTGAAGCGGTCCCGAAGCCAAACCGTTGCGACTCGGCTGGATCCCGCTCAAACCCAAAATGGCAGAGTCCTCACGAGTCCTCTCGAGTCCCCGCCACTAACACCCGGAGGTGACCGGAAACTCGATCTCGGGAGGCATGGACCGCCGGGACCTGACCTTCCTGCGGCCCCTCGCCCCCCCTGCCGCGAACTTGGAACCCCTCGCGCGCGCGGGATGGACAGCCCTGTCGCGGCCACTCCTCCGCAGCCCTGACGCCCGTCAGAGGCAAGCGTCGCGGCGATCCTGCTGAGCCACCGGGCGCTTCGGCCGCTCCGGGACGCCAGGGGTCGTCCCCGGGAGCCCCCCTCCGCCCGTCCACTCCTCCCCTGGCCCCTAAACCTACTTTTAGGGCGAATTTCTCCTGGGTCCTCTTGTTGAAGATCTGCAAAACTTTCCCGTTGATGCCCAGTCCCAGGACCTGGGTGGTGACCTTGTAGTCGTCGATGATGGCGTTCTTCTTGATCTGCAGGCTTGACTTGACGTGGAACTGGGGGAACTGCTGCGGGGGCTGCGGCGGCGGCTGGGCCGGCGGGTGAGGTTGGGCCGGGGCGGGGGGCTGCGGCGGCGGCGGCGGGTTGGGGAACAGCACCGGAGTTGGACAGCATGGGGCGGCCGCGGCGGCGGCGGCGGGCTGGGGAACAGCACCGGAGTTGGACAGCATGGTGCCCGGAGACGCGGGAGCAGCGGCAGGAGGGCTCGCGGCCGGCCCCTCCTCCGGCTCCGGACAGGGTCCCCGCCACTCCCCGCCGGGCTGCGAAGTTTGCTCGGGGCTGGAGCCGGCTTCCCCGCCCCGACCCGGCTCCAGGCTCGGCGGGTCGCGGGGCTCCGTGGGTCCCGCCGTGCGCCGCAGGCGCCCACCGGCCCAGTTCCCTCCCTCCCACCCTCCCCCCGGGGGCCAGGCGCTCGGAAGAACGCGGGATGGCAGGGGCCCGGCCGGGGGGGAAGCCGCCGCGCGACAAAGTACCCAGCCCGGGGGCCGGCGGCCGCGTCACAGCCTCGTCTGCGTCCGGGGCCGGTCCTTAAAGGGGTGGGTCGGAGGGGGCAGGGCTTGGGGAGGCGGGGCGGAGCCGGAGAGGTGTGGGTGTGGGGGAGGGGCTGGCCTTAAAGGGGAGGACCAGAGGCGTCCGGAGCGTGGAGGAAGGGAGCTGGGAACTGGGGCTCTGGGCAGGGAGTGGGGACCGAGAAATCCTAGTTCTTAATTAATCAGGGCCACGCAAAGGGAAGGGGGAGGCGTATGAAAGCAGCTGCATAATCAGATAGAAAATCGACTTTTCTCCAATTGTCTGGCTCTTCTAGACACCAGCAGCTGGGGGGTGGATTTTGAAGGCGAGAGATGACTAGTAAGAATCAGCCAGACGAGACCACGGGGTGAGCTGGAGTTACAGAGGCCATTCATCCTAGGAATACGGAATATTTCTTCACTTGGACACTTTCGTATGAATTTTACATTTCTTTTCTCATAAATTTGTTTTTCAGTAAAGATTTGCTGTTGTCTAAATATAAGCAATTTAGTAATTATACCTCTGAACTTTTTCTTTTTTCATGTAAATGAGTTTAAAAGCGGTACAGGGTAGGAAGAGGATGGACAGACATCCAGACTGCCTGAATTCAGGAAGCCTCTCCATTAACCAGCTGTGGGATCCTGAGCAAGCCAGCGCACCTCTCCCAGTGGGAAGAATAGGGTGTGGGGCGAAGTCCAGGAAACCATGTACCAACAAGGGAAAGTCTGAGGAATAGGTCCTGATTTCCAACGTGAAAAAAAGACCCCAAAGTGGGTATTTTTGAAGAAGCCGAGTTCTAGTCCAGGGTAATGCCATGTCTCTGTGGAAGAGAGCAAGGCTCTAGCTGGACCTAATTAGGAAAGGAGATTGGGGAGGCCCTACATATAAGCTGCCAGGGGGGTTCTGTGCATATTCTGATGGGTGGTTGGGGATGATCTTCAAATACGCCACTGCTGACCTCTTGCCCACTCGGACTAGTGGACCAGTTGAGAAATAAGACAAAGAAACCAGACAGGGGAAGACAAAACCTCAGCTTAATTACTGATAAGGCTGAATTAGAGAAGGTGATTTGACCTATGGCCATTTGTGGCCCCTGGCATGTTTCCCTAACCCTCTAGAGCCCCCTTGTCTGCAGAAACTCAGCTCAGGGAGAAGCAGAGGAGGGAACATCCTAAGGACAGGTGCCCTTGGAGACGGAGCCCAGACAGGCAAGGAGCTCCAGGGAAGGAACGAGGGGTATTCTGAAAGGTAGAAGTTACCCTCCCAGCACAACCCCTTCCTGGACTCACCCCAGGGCTTGCTGCATGGGCCAAGGAGAAAAACAGTTCGCTTAACAGGAATACTAGCTCTTTTTTTTTTTTTTTTTTAATTTTTTGGCCACACCCCTGGGCCTTGCAGGAGTTCCTGGGCCAGGGATAGAACCTGTGCCTCAGCAGCGACCCCAGCTGCTGCAATGACAACGCCAGATCCTTAACCTGCTGAGCCACCAGGGAACTCCAGTACTCCCGCTTTCTGAGCTGTTTATTTAGTGTACACCTTGACTTTGCAAAGTGCCATGCTCAGCCTTGCCCTAGTGGATGATGCCAATCTGTGGGAAAGGAAATAGATACCAGCAGGTAGCATGAAGCAAGTCTGAGAGGTGAAGGCAGAGGGATTCTCAGCTATCTGTAGGAGCTGGAGTTTCCTCTTGTGCTGGAGGTTGGACACGGTTAGACAGTTCCCCATTCTTCCCACTCCTCAAAGATAAAAAGGCGGCCTGCGGCCACAGAGATTGAAAAACACCTCACCCGTTCTACAGTACTGCTGTCACCTCCTAAAGGCACACACACGGCGGATGCCCAAGGACTGAGAGAGAAGGATGCAGGAATGAGGAGGTAGAAGCATCCGATGCACAGTCTCAGCTGGACTGGGGCTGCTCAGAGCTGGGAGTTGATCCTTTTTCCTCTGCAGGGGGCTTCCTACTGCTTGGCACTGAGCTTTCACCTGCTTCTCTCCATGAGCCTAGAAAGAGGATGAACTCTTTTTGCCCTTACAGAGCAAGGCAAAGTAGAAAGAGAATAGAATTTAGAGACAACTGACCTGAATTCAAGTCTCTCCTCTTTGTATCTGAAAAAAAGAGAGAAAAATAATCAAATCGAGTGTCAGGGCTGAGTGAGAATTAAATGAGACAGTGTTCATGAGAACGCCTCATAAACTATAGATGATCATGAAATAGTAAATGGTATCATTATTGAGGCGTTGCCGGCTTGTTCCTCTGCTCTGTGCCCACTGCCTGGGGATCTGTCCCTGATATCAAAGCCACCTTCCTATCTAGCTGGGGCTCTGGGGAGATGCTGCAGCCCAGTGACCCAGGAATAACTAGACAACTGAAACCCCAGCTGGGGCTTCCTCCTGGAATTACAAGGACCCATTAAGCCAAGGGGGCACACAAGGACTCACAGTACACAAGAAATTACATAACCTGCGCACACAGCACCCAGAAAACACACGTATGCAAACCCAACACATAAGCACAATGTGCTGGCATGTAAAAAATACAAAATAAATGTCTAATGGATGAATAACAGCTAGGGAGTAAAATGGACTAAAGGAAGAGCCTTAGATTGGCGAGAGATTCAGTCTTAAGTTCCATTCCAGGCCTAACTAGCTGTGTTACCTCACGAAAGTCCCATGCCCTCTCTGTTCCCTCTTGCTATCTGTCAAATAGTGACAATAACATCTCTCCTGCCTCCCTTGTAAATCTATTATAAGAATAAAATAAAATATTTTTTCTTAGGACACAGAAGTTCAAAGTCCTATTTGTATATTACCATGCTTTCAACCATCTGTAATCAACTACTTAAACAGTCTGTTTGTGTGTTTGTTTACTTTTCTGGGGGGCTGCACCCACAGCATGCATAAGCTCCTGGGTCAGGGATTGAACCCCAGCCACAGCAGTGACCTGTGTACAATAGTGACAACATCCAATCCTTAACCTGCTGAGCCACTCGGGCACTCCTTACATCGTTTTTATGGATGTGTAGAAGCACTTCATAAATTAAAAGTTTCTACAAATAGGAGTTCTGGTCATGGCACAGCGGAAACAAATCTAAGAACCATGAGGTTTCAGGTTTGATCCCTGGCCTCGCTCAGTGGGTTAAGGATCCGCAGTTGCCATGAGCTGTGGTGTAGATCGCAGACACGGCTCAGATCTGATGTTGCTGTGGCTGTGATACAGGCTAGCAGCTATAGCTCCAATTAGACCCTAGCCTGGGAACCTCCATAAGCCTCAGGTGCGGCCCTAAAAAGAAAAAAGAAAAGTTTCGGCAAATAGAAAGTACTATCTTCTCTGCTATAGACATGCAAAAACATATGCCATGCAACGCTGCACACACAAAGACAATTTAAAGACCTAGGTGTATAGAATTGGATTAATATCCAATACAATTATAATCCTCGATTCTTGAGGTACCCTCACCATTGAACCATTGGTCCATGTATCTCTGCTTTTATTTAATTTCTTATTAGTTTTTTTTAATAATCAGTAGACACATGTAAATCCACTACCCAACATAAAACTAGGACTTTGAGGGAGTTCCCGTTGTGGCTCAGTGGGTTAAGAACCCAACTTGTATCCATGAGGATATGCGTTCAATCCCTGTCCTTGCTCAGTAGGTTAAGGATCAAGCATTGCCACAAGAAGCTGTGGCATAGGTTGCAGATGTGGCTCAGATCTGGCATTGCCGTGGCTGTAGCTGTGGTGTACACCAGCAGCTGCAGCTCCAGTTCGACCCCTAGCCTAGGAACTTCCATACGCCACAAGTGCAACCCGAAAAAATAGAAAAAAGCTAGGACTTTGACAACAGCATACATCTAACATAAGTGGTTCTCCATTCACCCCCAACCCACCTTTGTTTTCTCTGGCCAAGATAACCATTCTCTTGAATCCTATGTTCATCATTTCTTTGCTTTCCTTTCACGTACTTTTATTTTATAAGGACACATTAAACATATAGTTATCTGACCATGATAAAAGGTAATCTCATAGTGTCATAAAAAGGAGGTGGATATGGGTGAACTTATCAGCAAGATGAGGCTAAAATAAGGCAACATCTTGTCATAGTTTCAAAGTATTCCCTGCCTTATGATGATGACAGTGATGGGGGTGATGATGACAATTATGGAGTGTTTACTCTATGCCCAACATTGTGCTCAGCCCTCCATTGTCTTTTTTTTTTTTTTTTTGGCTTTTTTGCCATTTCTAGGGCTGCTCCCGCAGCATATGGAGGTTCCCAGGCTAGGGTTCTAATCGGGAGCCGTAGCCACCAGCCTAAACCAAAGCCACAGCAACTCAGGATCCTAGCTGCATCTGTGACCTACACCACAGCTCACAGCAATGCCAGATCCTCAACCCACTGAGCAAGGCCAGGGATCGAACCCACAACCTCATGGTTCCTAGTCAGATTCGTTAACCACTGCGCCACGACGGGAACTCCCATTGTCCCGTTAAAATCTCATGAGGATCTGTAGTAGAGATTGCTAGTTGTTTTGCTCAAGATCCATTTCCTCCTTCTTCATCGTAAAAATCTTCAATATTCAGTTAATAACATGACCGCTTGGAATAAAACCCATTTCTTAGCCTTCCATTACAACTGGTTGTGTTCCTGACTTATAAATGGAAGCTGTTAAGGGAAGAGGTAGGTCCTCCTCCTTCTCCTCCTCTTTTCACCTTCCTCCTGGAATAAAAATTTAATGGCTGGAGCTTGAGCAGCTATCTTGGATCATGAAGTGGAGGCCACAAGTTGAGGATGACAGAGCAAAGGGTTAGAAGGAGAGCCTATGTCCTTCTATCCATGGAGCATGGATAGACGCTGGAGCATGGATCCATCATACTGCCTGGAACAACATATCCAAGACTTCTCTGTGAAATAGAAATAAATGTCTTTATTTCAATAACTGACTTCTTATGCCGTCCGTCACTCACAGACAAATCCCATTCCAACTATTACACAACCCTATAAGCATGTACTGTTATCCTCATTTATCTATTTTTAAAATGAGAAAACTGAGTCCTAGAGAAATTAAATAACTTTCCGAGGGTTATGCAGCTAGCAAAGCATAGAACCCAGGTCTTTCTGACCCAAAGTCCATTTTCACAGCCCCCACTCTAAATCCTGAGCAGACATAGACCTACATCACATCCTCCTCCTTCTTCTTCTTCTTCTTCTTCTTCTTCTTCTCTTCTTCTTCTTCTTCTTCTTCTTCTTCTTCTTCTTCTTCTTCTTCTTCTTCTTCTTCTTCTCTTCTTTCTTTCTTCTCTTCTTCGTCTTCTTCTTCTTCTCTCTCCTTCTCTTCTCCTTCTTCTCCTCTCCTTCTTCTTCTCCTTCTTCTTCCTTCTTCTTCTTCTTCTTCTTCTTCTTCTTCTCCTCCGTCTTCTTCTCCTTCTTCTTCTTTTTCTTTTTTGGCTGCCTTGTGGCATATGGACTTCCCCGGGCCAGGGATCAAATCTGAGCTAGAGCTGCGACCTACACCACAGCTGCTGCATCATGGGAGCCTTAATCCATTGCACCCAGCTGGGGTCCACCAATCTTGACCAAATCTGTTACAGAGTATAGGTCTGTGCTAATCTGCATGGCTGGGTGGTATCAGAGGTTAATCCTGAATCCATGACAATCTCTCTTCTCCGGGGTTCCCCTACTCTGCCTTCCCATCATCAGAGTGTAAACATTTCCTATTTTATGTGATATAGCTTTATGAATGGATGACAGAGTGAGTTTCTTACAAATTTTCAGATAACACGTTCTTGATAAGATAGGATCATCACTAGACTTTTGGATACACACATGCACACAGATAAAGTGGCCTTTGCATCTATTGCTTGTACAGAAAGGCACCAAAAATAGTGCAGAAGAGTGTATGATTCACAGGAAAAGGTTTGTTTGCTGAAAACCCACTCTTGGAAAGGAAAATGCCTCGAGGCCAGGAAGAGATAAGCAGTCTTCATGTCATAGGCTAGTATTTCTTTGAGCAATTGAGAAATTCTCCAAAGCAAAAATGACAGATATATATGAATCATTAGTCACAAAAATTTCTGAAATCTCTGAAACTACTAGGGGCTGAGCCGCAGAAAGAAATTTTACCCAAAGCCAAGGATGTGGGCAATGCCCTGTGGGAGGACATCTCAGAGGGGAAGAAATGCTGTGTTGCCCCCACGCCAGTGCCCTTGTGAGCACACCCGTCCTTTGACTGTTTAATGCTGTGGCGGGGAGCAGCTGGAGCAAGGGGAAGAATGGGGATGGGAAGAGAAAGAAGGAAGTACCCAAGGGGGAACAGAAACAGCCTCTGCACATCCACAGACATAACCTGGTCCAAAGGGACTACAAATGGGACTAATTAAGACTACGGGATGCCTAATTATAAATGCCGTGCCACTATGAGAACTGGAGACAAAAGAGGTAAACTCTTCCACCATATTCAAGACAGACCAAGCCTGTTGTCCCCTATGAAAACTCTGCCTCTCCAGTCTGGACTCTATCTGGAATGTCAATTGCACTTCAGAAGAGCTTTCAGCCTGGATACTGAAATGGAGAGGGGAGAAAGGTAAAGGGGACTTGCCATCCAGGACCACAACCAGAGTATATCAACCCAAAGATCATTGGTCTTTGTTTGGTGATGCGCTAACCCTTGGAATTTTTTTCCATCCCTCACTTAAGATGAGTAAATGAGGAGTTCCCATCGTGGCGCAGTGGAAATGAATCTGACTAGGAACCATGAGGTTGCAGGTTCGATCCCTGGCTTCGCTCAGTGGGTTAAGGATCTGGTGTCACCAGTAGCTGTGGTGTAGGATCCTGCGTCTCGGTGTCTGTGGTGCAGGCCAGTGGCTGCAGCTCCAATTTGACCCCTAGCCTGGGAACTTCCATATGCCGCAGGTGCGGCCCCAAAAAGACAAAAAGTAAATGGGAGTGGGAAGGTAGGAAAGGTAGGAAGAGATGTGAGTGTGTATGTGGACTGGGTAGTGATTTCCTAAGGGTATAAGAATAAACAGTTCCCCACGAGACCATAATTTTGAGGCTGCGGAGGATGGAGGAATCAAATCCTGAGTTCAAATCCCATCTCCCCCACTTCCTATTATACTAATTGCACCCCTGCATTCTTTTTATTTTATTTTATTTTATTTTATTTTGTCTTTTTGCCTTTTCCAGGGCCACTCCCACAGCATATGGAGGTTCCCAGGCTAGGGGTCTAACCGGAGCTGTAGCTGCCAGCCTATGCCAGAGCCACAGCAATGCAGGATCTGAGCCACATCTGCAACCTACACCACAGCTCACAGCAACGCCAGATCCTTAACCCACTGAGCAAGGCCAGGGATCGAACCTGCAACCGCCTGGTTCCTAGTCAGATTCGTTAACCATTGAGCCAGGACAGGAACTCCCCTGCATTCTTTTTGTATAAGGAAGCGGGGGTAGTATTCCCTAGATTAAATAGCCACCCAACATTTTGAGCTGTTACTGACACGTAGTAATTGCCCTCTATAATGTGAGCTGTTACTATGCTATAAGTACTTTCCTACCAATCATCTCCTTCAATCTTCACAACAAGGCTGTGCTTAGTATTATTTCTGCATTTTTGACCTTCGAAAACACTGTGGCTCAGAAATGTTAAATAACCAGCCAAAGTCATCAGACCAGAGCAGAAGAGCTGGAATTCAGATTCATGCTGTTTCCACACATGTCGGTGTCCATGTCCTAAATGCTCCTGTAAGTGGTCCAGCTACCTGACACCTGCCAGGCCAATCTGGGGGGGCCCTCCCAGCCTGTGTGCATGGTTCACAAGAAGGAAACACAGTCTGCAACCTGAAACTTACTCTTCATCTAAGACAGAGAGTTAAAAGACAATGAATAAAGTCATTTAAGCATTAATGAATCTGGGGATAAGCAATGAGATCCTGCTGGATAGCACAGAGAACGATAGCAAATCACTGGTGATGGAACATGACGGAGGATAATGTGAGAAAAGGAATGTATTATATGTATAACTAGGTCACTTTGCTGTACAGTAGAAATTGACAGAACATTGTAAATTCACTACAATAATTTTTTTTTTTTTTTTTTTTAAAGCATGGAGTTCCCATCGTGGCTCAGTGGTTAACAAATCCGACTAGGAACCATGAGGTTGCGGGTTCGATCCCTGGCCTTGCTCAGCGGGTTAAGGATCCGGCATTGCCATGAGCTGTGGTGTAGGTTGCAGATGTGGCTCAGATCCCATGTTGCTGTGGCTCTGGCATAGGCTGGCAGCTACAGCTCCTATTAGACCCCTAGCCTGGGACCCTCCATATGCCACAGCTGCGGCCCTAGAAAAGACGAAATAAATAAATTAGAATTAAAATTTAAAAAGCATTAAAAGGAGTTTCTGTTGTGACACAGTGGAAAACGAACCTGACTAGTAACCATGACGTTGCAGGTTCGATTCCTGGACTTGCTCAGTGGGTTAAGGATCCGGCGTTGCTGTGAACTGTGGTGTAGGTCACAGATGCAACTTGGATCTGGCGTTGCTGTGGCTGTGGTGTAGGCCAACAGCTGTAGCTCCAAATCAACCCCTAGCCTGGGAACCTCCATATGCCGCAGTTGTGGCCCTAAAAAGCAAATTAAAAAAAAAAAGAAAGAAAGAAAAGCATTAATGAATTTGGGATCCTAGCATATACAGAATGCATATGTTTATACTAGGATGTATGAACTTTTGAGGAAGGACCTAAATAAGGACATAAATATATGAGGTACATGTGGCAGAGCCCACATTTGGTTTCGGTTTTGCTCATGAAATGACAGAGGTAGGAGCTATTTTTTCCCCCACATTTCTCTCTAGGTTATGAAAACAATGCGATGGTAGAGATGAAAAGGACCTATGGAAATCATCTGATCTATCAACTTCCTCAAAAGACCACACCTCCATCTAGACAAGTAGGTGTGTGACCTTAAAAACTTTAGGCTCTCAGAACTTCTGGTGCCTCACTGTACCACAAAAGGAAGTTCCTCCGTTTGTATGACCCATATAGTACAGGCCACAAGTCCCTCTCATTCCTGGAAGCTCACTCATTCATGCTGGTAAGGGGGCTACCCATGGTGCTGGAAGGTCTAGAGTCCCCTCCACTGGAGCAGTAGATGCAGGGGAAAGTGGATATGCTGCAAGAGAGAAGCTGGCACGTGGGCCAGCCGGGTCAGGCTGCACCTGCCCCCTGCCATCAACTTTGCACCCCTTTCACATCCATAAACATTGACTGAAACCCAGTTAGGGCCAAGTTTCTGAGGACCCTGATGGGCCTTGGGTACTTTGCGAAATGACATAGATATAGATATACATGGCAATGGTTAGGTACACACATAACATGAAATTTATCATTTGAACTATTTTTATTTATTTATTTATTTATTTATTTATTGTCTTTTTGCCTTTTCTAGGGCCGCTCCGCAGCATAGGGAGCTTTCCAGGCTAGGGGTCAAATCGGAGCTGTAGCCGCCAGCCTGAGCGGGAGAGCCACAGCCACGTGGGATCCAAGCCAAGTCTGCAACCTACAACCACAGTTCACAGCAATGCCAGATCCTTAACCCACTGAGTGAGGCCAGGGATCGAACCCGCAACCTCATGATTCCTAGTCGGACTCATTTCTGCTGCACCACGACGGGAACTCCCCTACTTTTTATTTTCAAAAATTTCATATGACCTACAGCACAGCTCACGGCAACACTGGAGCCTTAACCCACTGAGCAAGACCAGGGATCGAACCCACAACCTCATGGTTCCTAGTCGGATTGGTTAACCACTGCGCCACGACAGGAGCTCCTATTTGAACTATTTTTAAACGTACAGTTCAGAGGCATTACGTACATTCACCTTGTTGTACAGTCATCACCACCATCCATCTCCAGAACTTCCATCCTCCCAAACGAATTCCCCGTATCCATTAAATAATAACTCCCTGCTCCCATCCTCCTCCCAGCCCTGGCAACCACCATTCTCCTTTCTGTCTCTATGGATTTGACAACTCAAGGAAACTCACATTTAAGTGGAATTATACAATATTTATCCTTTTATGACTGGCTTGTTTTACTTAGCATATGTATTTAGGGTTCATCCATGTTGTAGCTTGTGTCAGAATTTCCTTCTTATTTGGAGTTCCCGTCTTGGCGCAGCGGAAATGAATGCGACTAGGAACCATGAGGTTGTGGGTTCGATCCCTGGCCTCACTCAGTGGGTTAAGGATCCGGTGTTGCCGTGAGTTGTGGTGTAGTTCACAGACTCAGCTCAGATCTGGCGTAGCTGTGGCTGTGGTGTAGGCTGGCAGCAACAGCTGAGCCTGGGAACCTCCATATGCCACAGGTGTGGCTCTAAAAGGAAAAAAGACAAAAAAAAAAGGAATTTCCTTCTTTTTATGTGTGTGTGTGTGTGTATGTATACATATATGTAAGTATATGTCATTTTTTATTTATTATTCATCCCTTTTGATGGACACTTGGTTTTATTACACCCTTTGGCTATTGTGAATAATGATGCTATGAACATGGGTGTACAAATATCTGAGTCCCTGCTTACAATTCTGGGTACATACTGAGAAGTTGAATTGCTGGATCATATGGTAATCCTGTGTTTAATTCTTTAAGAACTGCCATGCTATTTTCCATGGCAGCTGCGTCATTTCACATTCCCCTTTGGACCAGTTTCTCCATATTGTAGCTAATACTTATTATTTTTCAGGGTTTTTTGGTTTGGGGTCTTGGTAATAGCCATCCTCATGGGTATGGCTTTGAGAGGGTTTAAGCCTGGGATCCCAGGGCTCACAAATGGGAGATAGTCTTCCAGAAAGTTCTCACTGAAGAGATGACATTTGACCTAAGGCTCTAAAGATGGGCAAGAATTCTCCAGACAGAGAAGGAGAAAGGAGTAATGCTAAACAATGGAGCAGAGAGAGATGAGAAATTACACAGCTTGCTGAGAAGCAGCAGGTGGTGGAGTTCCCAATGCAGCTCAGCGGAAATGAGTCTGACTAGCATCCATGAGGACGTGGGTTCGATCCCTGGCCTCGATCAGTGGGTTAAGGATCCGGTGTTGCAGTGACCTGTGGTGTAGGTCACAGATGTGGCTCGGATCTGGCATGGCTGTGGCTCTGGCGTAGACAGGCAGCTTCAGCTCCGATTTGACCTCTAGCCTGGGAACTTCCATATGCTGCAGGCGCGGCCCTAAAAAGACGAGAAAAAAAAAAAGAAGAAGAAGCAGGTGGTCAGCATGGGCTGGAATGTAGGGTCCAGATATGAAGAGCAAAACAGGTTTAAGGGCTCGCCATTCCACTTAGGCTTTGGACTTTGGGCAACAAGGAGCCATTGGTAAAGTATATGAAAATGCTGTGCCAATTTCAACATATGATATAAATGCAAGAATTTAAGACAAAAAAAAGACAAATATTTTTAAAGAAACAATGTACTAAGGTAAATACACAGTACCTGGAAATTGGAGGCAGCTTCTGGCATCTAGCAGAGAGGACTCTGGGTCCCCCGGTGCTGGCACCAGCCAGCCCCTCTCTGTTGGCTCCAAGTCTGAAGGTAACCGAGCAGCACAAATGGCCTGCCCCGGTCGACCTCTCTGGTAGGGAGGGGCTCAACTGTCCACCAGACAGGAGTGTGGCCTTCCAGGCCCGGAGGGGCCGCAGGTCCTCCCTCATCCCTCCTGGAGCACTGCACTCAGCAATATGCATCCACTTTGGCACAAGCTTCCAGGTTATTCAGACACTTGGAAAATCTCAAGCCGTAGCAGCCACCTGCCTCTGACAGCCTCTTCTAAGCCTGAAGTCAGGCCCAGATGAGGCCTCCCCAGTGCAATTGCCTCATGGTCCCTTCTGCCCTGAGGTGTAGGGCAAAGGACTCTTGTCTATGTTTAACATGTAGAAGATTCACAAAATTACGGAACAGTCTCTCCCCCACCCCCACCCCCATCCCTGGTATCTTTAATACATTCGCATGCCCAGTTCTCTACCCCGTTTTCTTGTGCCTCCTTCCAGAGGTATCTGAGCCAGACCAACATTTCACTTAGGAATCAGCAGAGATTGTGTTTGGCCTAAATCTCAGGACAGCAGATCTTAAACTCCAAAGTCACACAGTCAAATGGAGAACAGACTTGTGGTTGCCAAGAGGGACAGGGAGGGAGTGGGATGGACTGGGAATCTGGGGTTAATAGATGCAAACTATTGCCTTTGGAGTGGATAAGCAATGGAATCCTGCTGTATAGCACTGGGAACTATAGTCACTAAGGATGGAGCATGATAATGTGAGAAAAAGAAATGTATACGTGTATGTGTGACTGGGTCACCTTGCTGGACAGTAGAAATTTGACAGAACACTGTAAACCAGCTATAATGGAAAAAATAAAAATCATTAAATTGAAAAAGAAAAAAAATCACAAGGTCAAGAGGGAAGCCCTGGACCAGCCTTGACCCCAGAAGTCAGAGGGCATCTGCGGGTAAAAATTTTTTTTGTGTGTCTTTTTTTTGGTATTTTTAGGGCTGCAACCCATGGCATGTGGAGGTTCCCAGGCTATGGGTCTAATCGGAGCTGTAGCCACTGGCCTACAGCATGACCACAGCAACGCCAGATCCAACCTGTGTCTATGACCTACACCTCAGCTCACGGCAACGCTGGATCCTTAACCCACTGAGTGAGGCCAGGGATCGAACCCGCAACCTCATTGTTCCTAGTCGGATTCCTTTCTGCTGCGCCACGATAGGAACTCCTGTGGGTAAAATTAAAAGAGCCTGTGGCCACGCCAGCCTGCAGAGCAGCCTTTACTGTGGGCTTCCTGGGATCAGGGCAACTTCCTGTGAGGCTTCTCCTGGCATCGGTGAGGGAAGTAGGCGATGATGGCCTGGGGCAGGAGCTGGTATAGGAGCAGGGAAGAGGGTGAGACCCATCCTGGAGGAAAAGATGGGGCGATGCTCCCCAGTTCTGAGTCTGGGAGGTCTCCGAATCTGGGCCAACTGGCTGCCCCTTGTGTCTGCAGAGCCATCTGGGCAAAGACCCCTGCCACTCAGACGGAGAATGATAGGAAGGGTAGCAAAGAGGGCTGTGTGGGCCGGCTTTCCCTGGGCCCTCCCCAGACAGGTCAGGCCCCGAGCAGAGGTGTTTCTTCAAGTTTCAGTGTAATCACAGCTGCCCCGGCCACTGCGCTCCGGCCCCGCGTCACTGCCCAAGAATCTGGTTCTTGTTTACCACCAAGAAGTGTAGTGATTACAGAGCCGAGTGGCCCTCCCCCAGCTTCCCCAGGGAGTGTGGGGTGGGGGAAGCCCAGGGCTTGGAAAGGGAGACATGCTGAGCGGGAAGACCAGAGAGGCTTCCTCACCAGGACCAGTCAGAGAAGGGCCTGGCGGGATACCAGAGCTGAGAAAAGTAAGAGCAGGACAGCAGAAGAAGCAAAGGAAGGTGAACAGGTGAGGACCAGGGGCGAAGAACCAGGAAGAATTGGAGTCAAGAGGACACCACCTATTTTGCTAAGAAAGAACGGAAGAGTTCCCAGAGTTCCCGTCGTGGCGCAGTGGTTAACAAATCCGACTAGGAACCATGAGGTTGCGGGTTCGATCCCTGGCCTTGCTCAGTGGGTTAAGGATCTGGCGTTGCCATGAGCTATGGTGTAGGTTGCAGACGCGGCTCATATCTGGCGTTGCTGTGACTGGGGCGTAGGCCAGCAGCTGTAGCTCCAATTAGACCCCTAGCCTGGGAACCTCCATATGCCATGGGAGCGGCCCTAGAAAAGGCAAAAAGACAAAAAAAAAAGAAAAGAAAAGAAAAAAAAAAAAGAAAGAACAGAGAGCCCGGGGAGGCCATGAAGTCTCTAGGGAGACCTACATCCTGCAAATTTCGCATCCTTCCCTAGTACTTCCCCAGTGCCTACTGGGTGGATGGAATGGAGGATGGTGGATAAAAGTCACCGTAATCACTCCCATTTATCAAGCACTTGTTAGGTTTCCAACAAGGTTCTAAGCCCTTGCTCTGTGTTAATCAATTTCCATAGCAACCCCGCAAGGTGGGTGTTGCTAATATCCTCCCAGGGGCCCAGAAGAGGAAACTAAGGCCCAGTGTATTTAAGTGATTTAAAGTGAGGACTGGAGGAGTTCCCATTGTGGCTCAGCGGGTTAAGAACCTGATTCGTATCCATGAGGATGTGAGTTCGATCCTTGGCCTTGCTCAGTGGGTTAAGGATCTAGAGTTGCCATGAGCTATGGTGTAGGTTGCAGACATGGCTCGGATTCCACATTGCTGCAGCTGTGGGGCAGGCCAGCAGCTTGGAAATTCTACCCCTAGCTTGGAAAATTTCATATGCCGCAGGTATGGCCCTAAAAAGAAAAAAAAAGTCTAAAAATAAAATAAAGTAAGGACTGGAGTTGGGATTTGAAGGCAGGAAGCTGGGACCCAACCCTCTCTTCTTAAGCACCGTGCTCCCCTGAGCAGGGAGCAGGACCAAGCAGACCACCCAAAGAGGCCACCCAGGAGTTCCCATCATGCCTGTCATGGCTCAGGGGAAACGAATCTGACTAGCATCCATGAGGACACAGGTTCGATCCATTTCCTCACTCCGTGGGTTAAGGATCCAGTGCTGCCATGAGCTGTAGTGTAGGTCGGGGGTGTGGCTCAGATCTGACATTGCTTCGGCTGTGGCGTAGGTCGGCGGCTACAGCTCCATTTCAACCCCTAACCTGGGAACCTCCATGTGCCACAGGTGTGGCCCTAAAAGACAAAAAAGGTGTGGGGCCACCCAAAGACAGCTTGGGGCATAATATTTTACCCTAGAGTTTCTCTTCCCATGACATCTCCTGCTGACTTCACCCTCATCCCAACCCTGGGAGGGGTCCACAGGTCCCTTTTCCAGGCTCAGAAAAAAATCACAGTGAGGAATTCCTGTCGTGGGGCAGCAGAAATGAATCCGATTAGGAACCATGAGGTTGCCAGTTCGGTCCCTGGCCTTGCTCAGCGGGTTAAGGATCCGGTGTTGCCGTGAGCTGCAGTGTAGGTTGCAGACACAGCTAGGATCTGGCGTTGCTGTGGCTCTGGTGTAGGCCGGCAGCTACAGCTCCGATTAGACCCCTAGCCTGGGAACCTCCATATGCCTTGGGCGTGGCCCTAAAAAGACAAAAGAGAAAAAAAAAGAAAAAGAAAAAAAGAAAGAAAAAGAAAAATGAGACTCTGATGGTTATGTTTTTCCCCAGCCAAAATTCCAATCATCAATTCATTTGGCTCAAGATCTTGAACCGAAAGTCATTAAAGAAGGGGGTGGGGGGTGGGGGATGAGAACAAGAGCTCAGCATCCCCTTCTCTCTTCCTCTCTCTGCTCCCTGCTCAATGTTTTCTCTCTTCTGTTCCCTCTGCATTTTTCCCGAATGTCGCCCAGATGCGGAGCTATGTCCGAAACTCCAGCTTGCATCATTCACTCCCCACACAACGGTCTGCTCTCTTCTCCCTGGAAGTTGAGCTAACAAGGCAGTCTGAAAATCAGGTCATTTCCACTGTTGTTCAGACTTTCCAGGGGCTGTGGTGCCGCAAATGGAAATGTCAACATGGGGCAATGACCGCGCCCTGACGCCCTGTTTTCTCACCACTGTTAAATGCATCGATTCCTGAGAAAGACGAAGGATATGAATAATCAGCCAAGCAGATGGAGTGTCAGGGGGTCAGGCCAGAAGAGAAAGCACAGCTCCCCGCTCCCCGAAAGAAAAGGGAAGAAAGGCATCCGGCCCTGGGAATATCTGCCGTGGGGACAAAACAGGCTCCAGAGAGAGGCGTCAGGCTCAGACCTGACCTCAGCAGATAAGGTGTGTGGAGAAGAACCAGTTGATCACTGGACCTGTCCTTAAACATCGTCTGCCAGCTGTGGGAAGCTCTCTCTAGGAAATGGGGAAGGAAGTGGTAAGGAAGAACCCTGAGGGGCACACGGAGGAAGAAACACGTCATCAGAATAAAGTTGAAAAATTGGAGTTCCCGCCATGGTGCAGTGGGTTAGTGATGGGGCTTGTCTCTGTGGAGGTGCCGTTTTGATCCCCAGCTGTGGGTGTAGCTGAAAAAGGAAAAAAAAAATCATAAGTCCTGGAAACTAGTTATTTAAAGACACTCCTTGGAGTTCCCGATGTGGTGTAACGGGACCAGCAGCCTCTCTGAGCCACTGGGATGAAGGTGTGACCCCTCGCCCAGCACAGCAGGTTAAGGATCCGGCAGGGCTGCAGCTGTGGTGTAGGTCTCAACCATGGCTCAGATTCCATCCCTGGCCCAGGGACTCCATATGCCATATGCCTCGGGACAGCCAAGAACAAAAATAAAATTAAAAAAAAAAAAAGACACAAGTAAAACACACCACTCATGCGCGCGTGCGCGCGCGCGCACACACACACACACACACACACACACACACACACACACACAGCCTGTGGCTGGGCCTCTGTCTTCTTTGGCTGGCTTCTTTGCCTTTAGGTCTGGTGCAGAAGATGGGGCTAGGCGTTTATCATGGGGCATTTTCGTCAGTTTCACTTCCTGTTTCTCATGCTGAAAGCATAATCATCATCGTAAGGATAATAATAGTTCCTCAGGCTTGCCTCTGCCTCCTATTTATCTAGGGCCTCCTAGAAGCGTGTGTATGAGTGGGAGGGGGACAGTATGGTTTATCGACTCTATTAATCAACAGCTGGGGGTGGAGGCAGGCAGTGGGGGTAAGGGAATGAACAGTGGAAAGTATTCAACTCATTTCTTTTTTCAAGAAGAGGAATCTAAATGGGTTGGTAGTTCCCCAAATGGCTCTTCTCCCCCTAGAGATGTTTGTCAATCCCTTCTCCCAGGGTCCTCCAAAAATAAATCCTTCCCCCAAACCTTTATGCATCCCCATCTAGGAAATCCTTGTGCTCTGGGGCCCAGAGACCTTAAGCTGACTTCCTAGAGTCACACAGCAAGTCAGCCAGAAAGATAGGTCCAGACCAGCCTTCTTGCATCCATTAAAAGCTGTAACCGAGAAGGGAATTTCCAACTCTATGGGGAACTTGCAAAGTTGTTAGGAAAAAACCACAATTATTTCTGCTAAGGAAAAAATATGCATTCCCCTGCAGACTTGAAACCCCAGGACAATAAGAGGGAGGGTGTCCTTACTGGGAATGGGTTGGAACCAGCTGAGATTAGGAGGGGGTAGGGGGAAGAGCCTCCAGACTTTGATCAGGACAAGGGTTCACGGAATGGAAGTATCAGCCCACTGTTTTAATTTTTTACCACCAGTAAAAGGAGCTGTGCTCTGAGGACAAAGGTTGAGCACTTTACAGGCTCCGGGGACACGGATGGGAGTGGAGGGTGAAGGGGGGAGCCATTATCATGATGACAACAGTGAGGTGGTCCTTTCTTTAGGTCCTGCCCTCCCCTTGGGGATCTGAGGATAAGTGGTGGGGGGATGGGGAAGCAGGTGGTTCAAGCATCCTTTCCATACAAACAAAAAAGGCAGTTAGGATTTCCTGTGGTGGCTCAGTGGTTAACAAACCCCAACAAGGATCCGTGAGGTTGCAGGTTCGATCCCTGGCCTCGCCCCGTGGGTTAAGGATCCCGCAGTTGCTATGAGGTGTGGTGTAGGTCGCAGACGAGGCTCGGATCTGATGTTGCTGTGGCTGTGGTGTAGGCCAGCAGCTGTAGCTCTGATTCGACCCCTAGCCTGGGAACCTCCATATGCCTTGAGTGCAGCCCTAAAAAGTAAGACAAAAGACGAAAAAAAAAAAAAGGCAGGTAAAGAAAAAATTAAAACCATCAGAGAGAGCCCCTAATTAACTGGCTTAAGATTTTTAAAAACGAAAGCTTCTTTCTAAAAAAGACACAAAGACACACACAGACACACACCCCACACCCTGAAGCGCTACCTAACCACACTAAGGCTCAGAGGACACGATATTACACGTTTACTTATTGTGATATTTATTGTCAGATATCTCTTCCTCAAAGGACACCATAAGCCTGGGGCTGGATGCTGAGTGCCAGGCTGATGATGTGAAAATGAAAAGTTAACTGTGAGCCTGTCAGTAATCAACCTGGGGCTGGCAGATGATGAATCCACGCAGGGAGGGAATAATAATAACACCAAACACGCACATAGCAGTCACTATGTGCCAGACCCTGTTCTGAGCTCTTTACACATAGCTGCTCGTATAAAACTCACAGCAAGCCTGTGAGACAAGCCGCAACTCTTATGAACTACACGCTAATCATCCACACTTGTTTCAACACTGGCTGTCCTTGCATCTCAGAACCTGTAGAAAAACTGGGATTTTTTATTTTACTATTTTATTTTATTATTTTATTGCTTTTTTAGTGCTACACTCATGGCATATGGAGATTCCCAGGCTAGGGATCGAATCAGAGCTGTAGCTGCCAGCCTACGCCACAGCCACAGCAACACAGGATCTGACATCCAAGCCGCATCCATGACCTACACTATAGCTCATGGCAACACCAGATCCAAGATGCCACAGATCCTATTGCGCCACAACAGGAACTCCATAATTATGCACTTTAAAAAATGGTTTAACACAGATGCTGTTACATTTAGAATGGATAGACAATGGGAGTTCCCTTCATGGTTCAGTGGTTAACGAACCCAATGAGGATCCATGAGGGTGTGGGTTCGATTCTGGCCTCGCTCAGTGGGTTAAGGATCCGGTGTTGCTGTGAGCTGTGGTGTAGGTCGCAGATGCAGCTCAGATCCTGAGTGGCTGTGGCTCCGATTCAACCCCTGGCCTGGGAACTTCCACATGCCATGAGTGTGGCCCTAAAAAGAAAAAAAAAAAAAAAAAGGAATGGGTAGACAATGAGGTCTCGCTGTATAGCACAGGGAACTATGTCCAGTCACTGGTAAAGAACATGATGAAAGATAATATGACAGGAGTTCCCGTCATGGCTCATTGTGTGTAGATGGGTCACTTTGCTGTAGAGCAGAAATTGACAGAAAAATATAAATCAACTATAATAAAAAATTTTAAAAATGGTTTAACATTGTCACGTTTATGATATATACATCTTACCACAATGAAAATTTATTTATTTATTTATTTATTTTGTCTTTTTTGCCATTTCTTGGGCTGCTCCTGCGGCATATGGAGGTTGCCAGGCTAGGGGTCTAATCGGAGCTGTAGCCACCGGCCTGCGCCAGAGCCATAGCAACTCAGGATCCGAGCCACGTCTGTGACCTACACCACAGCTCACAGCAACGCCGGATCCTTAACCCACTGAGCAAGGCCAGGGATCAAACCCGCAACCTCATGGTTCCTAGTCGGATTCGTTAACCACTGCGCCACGACAGGAACTCCCACAATGAAAATTTAAAGTACACTCAGCAAAATAAGTTCTTGAAAATAATTTTGAAACACCCTGTGCAGCATTGCTCCTAAATGTACACCTATCCGAAGACTTGTCCATTCAGAGCATTCATGCACTCAGTTCATTTTCATTCTGAGCTCTCAGTGCAAAAGGGAAGGAATGGGTACTGCAGGGATCATCTGGTCTCAGGCAGAAGGAAGGACGGGAAGGAGGGAGGAAAGGAAGGAAAGAAACAGTGGCAAAAGCTCCGTTAATTTACATGAGGAAAGACTCATGATCCTAGTCAAAGCCTTTCCTTAAAGGAGAAGAAGAATTTGTTCTCTGGCTTGTTTCCCACCAATAGCATCCAGTGTCTGATAGCGTCACAGTACGCATTTTTAAATTGTCCAGTAAGGTGCCTAAAAATAAATGTAAATCATAAAGACTAAGTACCAGCAGCAGTAACAAACTAGACTCAGGACTTTGTCTTTCCAGCCTGAGCGTTACGATCACCAGGTCACTCTGACCTTCCCTGGCAGTCAGCCCTGGGCAGCTGGAAAAGGTGACTTCCAGACAGGATGCAAAGAGCCTGGCAGCCTCAAGGGGCTGAGACATGTGGGGTGTCTCTGATCCAGGCTGAGGGACAGCAATGCCAGCCTCTATCAGGGAAGACCTCCCCAGCAATGGGACTAATGGGGTCCCAGGATCAGGAAGCATCCCCCTTACCTACAGCAACTCCCCACTGGGCATCAGGAACTGCCCACCTGCAGCACTGGGAGAGGCAGTGGCAGCCCTGAGGGGCAGGCAGTGCCTCCATCACCCCCACTTTATAAATATGGAAACAGCTAGGCTTGACTAAAGATACTCAAACAGGTAGTTTCTCATCCTTCACGGTGCAAAAAGGAAAAGGGACTCCATATTTTCATTGGAACCAGGCTGCTCTTCACCGCAGAGCTCCAGTGCTTACATGTTACATGTCCATCCATAAAATTGAAAGAGGATCCTGGCTAGGGGCCATAAATGCAATCAGTGAAGAAGCTAGAGAGACTCAAAGGAAACACAGTCTTGTTTGTTTGTTCCGCGAGTTCAGGACCAACACAGCGGACAAAGCAGCAGCTCCTCTGTAACTTTATCCCTGTATTCACCACCAGAGGGGGCAGTTGCTCCACATCGGTGGTCTCTCTGCCGGGCAGAGAAGGTACTTAGAAGGGTGAGACCCCTGTAAGTCCTAAGGGTCTTTTAGCTCTGCCTTGCCCCAGTGCTGCCTGTGTTTACTTAGCAAATGTCACCCTGTTTTAGATAAGGGAGGCACTGCAGGGATCATCTGGTCTCAGGCAGCTGGCTGTTTCCCTCCCCCGCAAAGAGCTCCAGAAATAGACTCCAGCACCTTGCTGGGCTGTGGCACAAGGCTCTCAGGGTGGGCTGCTGGCTGCCCACAGCCGCTGAGACAGGAGCCAGGTGAGGGCAGATAAACTCCCCTGGGCTGGGCCACCGCGCATTAGCCTCCGCGGAGAAAGATAGCTTCCATCTCCTGCCCAGGAGACCCAGGCACCTGCTTCTGTCTGGCCCCTTAGCAGACCAGGCCTGAGAGCAACAGTTAGACCCTTGGCCTGTGAGCGGGAAGCCTGGAGCCCCTTCATCATCCGCCCCTTGGGCTCCTTCCTCCAAGAGAGACCCTTTGTGGAGGTGAGTTTGGGCTCATGAGACAACCCCATTTAGAATCGACTCCCACCCCTCCTTGCCCCCAATGCATCTGTCTCTGCTTCATTCCATCTGGTGTCCTCAGAGGAATGGCTAATTAAATTGAAAAGAGCTGGCCTATTTTTGGTGTTTTTTCAGCTAAGACCTGAAGGAAGAGCCACAGAGTTTGGAAAGAACCACAGGGAGAGTGAAAACCTCTGGGGTTGGCTGGTTATTCTAGGATTGGCAGGTCCTAAGTCCCATAGGCTGGCTGTTCCAGTTAAGTTTCCATCCCATTTCCTGGGTCATCAAATTTGGGGTTCAAAACTGGAGGAAAGGGAAATGTCCCTTGGGTAGTCTCCACCCCCACAACCCCCCAAAGAAGAAACAAGCTTATTTATTTGGCTTATTTGTTGCAAAGTCAGAGCAGCAACAATTTCCAAATAATGATTGTTCTCAGCAGAAGAATGACAAGAGAGGGGGAGGGTGCGGGTGTTGGGATGTAAGGTGGGGGTAGGGGTGGGGGCAGAAGTACCCAATCCTCAGTTCACACTCTACTACTTGCATTTGAACAACTGTGTCCTTCTAGAAAATTACTTTCTTTCCAAAAACAAAAACAAAAACAAAAAAATCCAAAGCCTCATCATATCACGCCTCTGCATGAAAACATCCTTTGGTTCCTTATTTGTCTGCCTAACTGACAAACTCCTAACTGTATTCATAACGTTCCTTTAAACCAGACCAAACCTTTTTTTTTTTCCCCCACCAGATTCAATTCTTGCCATGCTATGCTCTCACCATCCTGAATTTTTCACCAGCTCTTTTCACCTCTTGCTAGCTCTACACACTTTAAGTCCTCCACCAGGAATTCCCTTCTCTGTCTCCTAACAAAGTCTATTCATGAATGAACTTGGAGAGCAAATGTTACTGCTCTGAAGCCTTAAAAAAAAAGAAAAAAAAAAACACCTTCAAGAATTAGTCACTCTCTCTGCTGTGCTTCCCTAGAACTTGGATCATATCTTTATTACACCTCTCATCAAACACATTTTTTGTTTGCTTGTTTTTCTTTTTAGGGCTGTACCCACAGTATATAGAATTCCCAGGCTAGGGGTTGAATCAGAGTTGCAGCTGCAGGCCTACACCACAGCCACAGCAACATGGGATCCGAGCCACATCTGCGACCTATACCACAGCTCAACCCATTGAGACACCACAGCTCAACCCATTGATCAAGGCCAGGGATCAAAGCTTCATTCTCATGGATACTAGTTGGATTTGTTTTCACTGCGCCACAACAGGGAACTCCAAATACATTTTAATGCATGTTTTTGTGTCTCTGTTCTGTGTAAAAAATGAGTTCCTGAAGGCAAGGAGTGTGTCTTATTTACCCGTACTCCTAGCATGGTGTCTAGTGAATTTTTATTGATGAATTGCTTGACAAATTAGGACATGAGTCTTTGAAAAAACTGTCCTTCCGAGACCCTGAGTGGGAGCTGAACCTTCCCAGGGGAGATGAGATGTGTGGACTCAGACAGACCTGGTCAGGCGGGTGTCTTTGGCCATGACTCTGATGTCAAATCTCAGGTTTGGACGACCTGAAACTTGACCTTGGGACAGATCCAGTTGCTAAGTGGCATTCTGCTACCATGAAGGAAAGCACTCCCAGCCCTTTTCTCACCTGTCCTCCAAGCCCCATCTCACATTCCCACTTCCTCTGAGAAGCCTTCCCTGAATGTTTCTGCCTCCCCAGCTGCAACTGTTCACCCTCAGTGAACAGCCCAGCGCCGGTGCATGTTTGCTGGTCCAAAAATGTGTATTGATGCGAAGGAAACTGCCTGCTTGGGGTCATGGAGACAGTTTACCTACTCTGCCCCTCTGGATGCACTGCCCAGCCTTTTCCACCGCGTTCTGTGCCCCGGGAAGTTGGCTTTTGGGGACTGCGCCAATCAGCCTCTCTTGTCCTCTGGCTTTCAGTTAGGTTTGGCTGATGGAGGCTGGGAGTAAGAGGAGATGGCAGCATATTTGTCCCTGTAGTTCCTCCTTGCTGGCCTAGGGCCTTTCTCCTCCAAGGGCGTCCTCAGAGGGGCCCTCTCCTGGAACCTCGTCCACGCTCTAAGGTTGCAGCAGCCAGTCCCTTCTCCCAGCCGTGAGGCTATCACTTGTGTGCTTCGCGGTCCCGTAATAGCCTCCTGTAACCCTGTCCACATTTTGTAAGTGTCCTCTTCATCAGACTCTCCCCAGTTCCTCCATTTTGCTTGTGGACTGGACCCAGTATCCACAGGAGACTGTCCCACCCTCATGTCTAGCTCTGCGCCTGCCAGCGTTCTCTAGCTGCCCGCTCCGTGTTGATGCTTCACACTGGCTCAGTAGCAAACGTATTCATCACAGGAACTTACAGGAATTTCGATGTTTCTGCCTAGGTTTCCCCACCCCCTGCCGGTTTCATAAATTTTCCAGCCAGAGAAAGTGGGCATCTGTCTCCCACCTTAGGAAGCATCTCCATGGAGGCTAGAGTTCCAGAATAGTTTTTGAAATCACACATGATCCTGTGTGTTCAGTGTTTTTCTGGACCAGTTAGGTATGTTAACTTGAAGTGGGGTTTTTTTGGGGGGGAGTGGGAAGAGGGGTCCCGATTTCTCTCTTGGACAACAACCATCAGGTCAATACTAATCTCCAGTGGAGTTCCCGCTGTGGCTCAGCAGGTTAAGAACTGGACTAGTATCAATCCCAGGCCCCCACTCAGTAGGTTAAGGACATGGTGTTGCCGTCAGCTGCAGTGTAGGTCGCAGACTCTGCTGGGATACGGTGTTGCTGTGGTTGTGGTGTAGGCTGGCAGCTGCAGCTCCGATTCAACCCTAGCCTGGGAATTTCTATATGCCATGGGTGTGGCCCTGAAAAAAAACAAAAAACAAAAAACAACTAATCTACAGAGCTGTTGAGTGGCCCCTGCTCTCTTGGCCTCCTCATTATCCCCCCCGCCACTACCCCCTCTGCCCCAGCACTGTGTGGTCCTGCAAGAGAGTGGGTGTCTCCCGGGGTGCCCAGGCTGCTGTCGGCCAGCCCACTGCAGCGAACCGGCCCATGGGGTTTGGCGGCTTCCAGCCATTCTACGCAAGATGTTTTTCTCACCCAGAGGATCTAAGCAAGTGAATCTTTTGGCTCAAGTTTCCCCACTATCTCAGGGCACCCAGATCTGAACGCAGAGGTCCTGAGCGTGCTGAATCATTTCGCCTAGTTCCGAGACTTCAGTAAAAAAAGATGAGTTCCACAGTAAAAACTCTTCTCCTGGGAACCTCTGTCTGCGTGCTGCCCTAGTTTGCCTGCAGGTCCATGAGAGCCGGATCTCGAAATTGCAACCAGGGAAACTGAGGCCAGGGGCGAAGCAGCCGCTGGCCTGCATCACAGGACAGGGTGGGGAAGGAGCAGGGGCAGGTGCACTGCTGAAGGTAGATGGATGCTGACAGTCTGAGCTGGGAGGGTTGGAGGCGGGTCAGGATTGCATGCAGGGGAATAAAGCTCTGGGAGAGAAAAGGTAGGCGGTGGGTTGGGGGAGGGGTGCACACACACCCCGGGGGCGTTGGGAAGGGGTGTGCTGGAAACAAGGGCTTTGGCCATATGAAGACTCATTCAGGGGACTCCTGCCAAGCTTTCTGCCTTCAAGTCCTCCACCCCGACTGCCCTTGCCAGGCTGATCACCCTTGTCCCCATGCCAGGACCTGGGGACTGATGGTTTTGCCTGGGGTCAGGCCCCACTGACTGGCTCTCTCTCCCTGGCCCGAATTGCCCCTTCCCACTGCTCCTCCCTGTCCACCCGGCCCCGAGAAGAAGAGCTGGCACCCTCGCCCACAGAGCTCCTCACGCCAGAGGAGACACTTGAGCCGGGAGATTACCGGAGCTCTTTTTAACCGGCTTCGGCTCATGTGACTGGCTTCGGTCCAGGCAGACATATGCAGGCCAGCCCTCCAGGCAAGGCACACAGCGCTATTTATTTCCTGCTGGGTTCCCTTCAGGCAGAGCTGGCAGGGTGGGGCTTTTTCATTGTATTTAAGCCTCAACTGGCGCCACTGAATTGCCCCAGCCTCAGCCTTTGCCCTGTTTCCCAACCCTGTTGGTAAAAATACCGTCCCCCCCATGTTGGCACCTTTGGGGAGTTGGATGGGGACGGGGAAGAAGGGTTGCTGGGAAGGCGGTGTAAACACTGCCTGGAGATGGGGTTTGAATGGGGCAGGGTTTTTCCATAGCAGCAGTGGAGTCTGGCCCCACACCTTGACTCTGCTGCCAACCACGGGGATGGGGGCATTTGATCTCTCTAGTTTGGGCCTCAGTCTCCTGTGTTTTCACCTGGAAGAGCCTGGGCACCATTCACCGATGATCTCTGAGGCAGGAGGCACAGTAAAATGGGTGGTCAGTGCATGAAAGTCATGGCTAGGGATGAAGGGGCAGTCAGCACAGAAACGCTTTGCTGACCTCCATCCCTACCCTTCCTCGGTGTGTGTGTGTGTGTGTGTGCGTGTGCGTGTGCGTGTGTGTGGACTCCCAGGGCACCTGATCTGTGTCTGCCATGGCATGTATCCCACTGTGTGTCATTCTTCACCGGAGCTGAACTTCGTACTGAATTTTGAAAGCAAGGGTAAAAGTCTTATCCATGTGTGAATTGCTCAGCACAGTGCCTGGCACAGAAGATGTGGGGCATTTACTGAAAGAATAGAGAGTGAGTGGGCAGAGCAAGTGGGAGGTGGGACCTGGGCCCGCTGGGGGAGCCCCTGCAGAATGTGCAGCTGGGGGCGGGGAGTGGACACTCCCAGAGCAGGGCTCTGACTTTATAAACTGTGATTGGGGCGGGGGGGGGGGGGTGCCTTGGCACCTTCCCCCAAACACGGCCCCCGCCCAGGCTTTCCCAGCTACAGCTGCAGCTCTATCCTCTGGATGTAGTGGAATTGAAGGCTGTGAATAAATCAAGAACAGAGGGATTAGTCTCTCTTTGAAATGCAGCTGCCAGGTTGAGGTAGTAGGGGCGGCAGGTGTGACACAGCAGTTGGGAAACAGTTGTTCCTGCAGGAAGAACCACCTCGGAAGCCCTTGACCCTTATTTAGCAGGCTCAAGAGGAGCACCTGTGGTCCCCCAGGGAGGTCTGGAGCCTTCTCTCCCTCTCATTTATGCTGCTTTGCCTGGATATCTCTCTGACATTTTTATTTATTTGTTTGTTTTTCTTTTCAGGACCGCACCCACGGCATATGGAGATTCCCAAGCTAGTGGTCCAATCAGAGCTGCAGCTGCCAGCCTACCCCACAGCCACAGCAACGCAGGATCCCAGCCGCATCTGTGACCTAAGCCAAAGCTTGTGGCAACTCGGAATCCTTAACCCACTGAACAAGGTCAGAGATTGAACCTACATCCTCTTGGAGACTAGTCAGGTTCTTAACCCACTAAGCCACAACGGTTACTCCTCTCTGACATTTTAAAGCAGAGGGTGACCTTGGGTTTACTCCTGGATGAAGAGGGTTTCCCGAGAGGGCTTGGCACCGAGACAACATGGGACAGCTGCTGGAAAACTTCGGAAAGGATCTCAGGGATGAAGTTTCTGACTCCATCCCATGTCTTCACCTTGATCTCTGGCTCAGACCATGTTGGATGATGGGATAGAAATAAACGATGTTGATTTAGCAACCTGAGAAAACAGCAGTGCAAGCCTGCTCATTATTTCTTTCTTTTTTTTTTTTTTTGGTCTTTTTGCCTTTTCTGGGGCCGCTCCCACGGCATATGGAGGTTCCCAGGCAAGGGGTCGAATCGGAGCTGTAGCCACCAGCCTACACCACAGCCATAGCAACGTGGGATCCAAGCCGCATCTGCAGCCTACACCGCATCTCACGGCAACACCAGATCCTTAACTTACTGAGCGAGGCCAGGGACTGAACCTGCAACCTCATGGCTCCTAATCGGATTCGTTAATCACTGCGCCATGACGGGAACTCCAAGCCTGCTCATTATTGAGGGAAATAAAGGAGCGAGAGGGAAGACAGGTGGAGAAGCCTGGTGTCTGATGTTTCCGCCCTTGTTGCTTTGGATGGAGAACTGGAAACAGAATTGATGTCTGAGGAGGGACCAGCAAAAACCAAATCCCCCACCTGAACTCGGATTGGAGGAACCCCGAGGGTGACCCCGTCTCACCTTCAAGTTCAGAAACAGAGGGACAGGAGAGCCAAGTAGTGAGTGGCGAGCGTATCTCTATGCCTCTATCACCCTTTCTCCTCTGCCTTCCCCTCAATACACAGAACTCTGGCTCTGGGGAGACTCTGTTTCAGAAAAGAAGGTTCTATCTCCTCTTCCCACCCCATTCACTTGCAGGTTTCCACAAATTTTAAAACCAGAACAGAGTGCAGATAACACAGTGTTTTTTCTCTAAACCTGCTGCCTGGCTTTTGTGAAGTTCTGAACAGACGTTCTGCAGAACTGCTGACGCGCCCCATCCCTGACAAATGCCACTAGAGAGCTCTTTTTTCACACGTGTGGCAGTTGCTTAGTAAGTCACTGTTGAAAGAACACACACACCCACAAAGGCCTGTATGGACAGGCTTCAGCAGGGCAGAGGGGAGTTTAGTTTTTGCGGGGCATGATTAAGAATTCTCTGCATGGTTTGGATTGGAGGCACTGGGTCTGCTCCTGCATGAGAACTGTCAGCAGCCTCTGGCAAAAACAGGGCTGGGCAGCCTCTGACAACAAGCCCAGCACATGCTCCAGCGGCCCTCGACATTGGTGTGGTCCAGCTGCAGTCCTGTCTTCCTGGACCTTGAAAAGCAGTGGACAGCACACCTCAAGTTCTTATGGCCAGTTCACTGCTGTAAGAACTCAGAGCTGTTGTCTCAAGTGGTACAGAAAGTCGGAGTTCCCATCGTGGCACAGTGGTTAGCGAATCTGACTAGGAACTATGAGGTTGTGGGTTCAATCCCTGGTCTTGCTCAGTGGGTTAAGGATCCAGCGTTGCCTTGAGTTGTGGTGAAGGTTGCAGACGTGGCTCATATCCTGCGTTGCTGTGGCTCTGGTGTAGGCCGGTGGCTACAGCTCCAATTGGACTCCTAGCCTGGGAACCTCCATATGCTGCGAGAGCGGCCCAAAAATGGCAAAAAGACAAAAAAAAAAAGTGGTACAGAAAGTCAATGGAGTGTCTGTCCTGCCTGGGGGTATACTAGATCATGGGGAAATTTGAACAGCTATGTTAATAACTACATTAACACTGGTCTGAAGTTTGTCCAACCACAGTTTCTCTAACATAGCTGCTTTGTGTGAGCATGGGGAGGGGCTTTTCTAGTTTAAGGCCAGGCTGTCAGAAGCCAGGAAGCCCACTCAAGAATCTGAAGAAGAGGAGTTCCCGTCGTGGCGCAGTGGTTAACGAATCCGACTAGGAACCATGAGGTTGTGGGTTCGGTCCCTGCCCTTGGTCAGTGGGTTGACGATCCAGCGTTGCCGTGAGCTGTGGTGTAGGTTGCAGACGCGGCTCGGATCCCGCCTTGCTGTGGCTCTGGCGTGGGCCGGTGGCTACAGCTCCGATTCGACCCCTACCTAGCCTGGGAACCTCCATATGCCGCGGGAGCGGCCCAAGAAATAGCAACAACAACAACAACAAAAAAGACAAAAGACAAAAAAAAAAAAAAAGAATCTGAGGAAGGGTTCCTGTCATGGCTCAGCAGAAAGGAATCTGACTGGTATCCATGAGGATGAAGGTTTGATCCCTGGCCTGGCTCAGTGGGTTAAGGATGAGCATTGCAGTGAGCTGTGGTGTAGGTCACAGATGAGGCTCAGATCTGGCATGGCTGTGGCTGTGGTGTAGGCCAGTAGCTACAGCTCTGATTCGACCCCTAGGATGGGAACCTCCATATGCTGCGGGTGCAGCCCTAAAAAAAGCAAAGAAAAAAGAATCTGGGTGATAATTCAAGGGTGGTAGAAGGCAGTCCTTCAGTGTCTGCTTAGCTTTCGTGGCCAGGTCAGTAAGGGCTCAGGGCCAGAGTGGAAGCAGGCAGGAGCAAAGGTGCCTGAGGTCCCCTAAGGACATTCTTTTCCTTTCCATTTGCTCAGTTCCCTCAAGCTTTAAGTTACTCACAGACAAAAACCACCACCATTTCCCAGATAAGCTCCATTCCTTGAGCTGTTTGCCAGAAGATCAATGGGCTCATTCCTGATGAAGAGCTGATAGTTCGGGCTCTCAGAGGATGGCCGTCCGACTACGACACCTGTTTCCCCCCCTTTTTTTTGTCTTTCCTAGGGCCGATCCCACAGCATATGGAGGTTCCCAGGCTAGGGGTTTAATCAGAGCTGTAGCCGCCAGCCTACACCAGAGCCACAGCAATGCTAGATCTGGGCTGCGTCTGCAACCTACACCACAGCTCACGGCAACACCAGATCCTTAACCCACTGAGCAAGGCCAGGGATCAAACCCTCAACCTCATGGTTCCTAGTTGGATTTGTTAACCACTGATCCATGATGGGAACTCCCCACCCGCCTTGTTTTTTGGCCATGCCCATAGCATGCAAGAGGTTGTTGGCCAGGGGTCAGACCTGAGCCACGGTAGTGAAAATGCTGCATCTTTAACCCACTGAACCATCAGGGAACTGCCCACCTCTCTTCTTTTTTTTTTTTTTGTCTTTTTGCCATTTCTTGGGCTGCTCCCGTGGCACATGGAGGTTCCCAGGCTAGGGGTCGAATCGGAGCTGTAGCCACCGGCCTACACCAGAGCTACAGCAACGCGGGATCCGAGCCGCGTCTGCAACCTACATCACAGCTCACGGCAACGCCAGATCCTTAACCCACTGAGCAAGGCCAGGGACCGAACCCACAACCTCATGGTTCCTAGTCAGATTCGTTAACCACTGCGCCATGACAGGAACTCCCCATCCCCCTTCTTAACAATGCCAGGGCTTATGCACAGATGCTCTGGAGAGCTAACAGGATTTTATCGGCTGAATCTCTCCAAGGCTGTTTCTCATCCCACTCCTATTCCCATCCTGATTTTTTCTTTTTTGAGCATGTTCTTCTTTCTGTCATTGTCACCAAGAGTGTCTGTACCCCCAGCACAGCCCTAATAATCCAGAGCCTGGTACTTACCCCCCACACTGGGATCTCTTCAGAGTACAGCACCCGGGTCCTGCTGGGAAAATCTCAGTTTCGGTTTTCATGCAACCACGAGAGGCTGAAAAATTCTCAAAGAAATTTTTATTTTTTAAAAAAACAAACACCCTAAAAAAAAAAAAAAAAAAACCACTGACTCATCCATGCCAAACTGCACTTTCCAGAGGAAGCCTGTCAGCAGATTCAAGTGAACAATGATAGAATCTCGTGATACCAAATGATTCAAATCTGATGCTTCAGAGGATGACATCCTGAGCTGAAATAGCCACAGGTCACCATCTGGCATGATTTCGGGGAGTCCCTTCTTTCTCACTTGTGTGGTAGCAGAAGAGGTGAAACGCTTTTGAGTCAATGGTCAGGCAGGCGTCTCCTGTTCTAGAAAAATTATGAAAGCCTCGGCTTGGCTTAGTGGTTGGTGAGCTATATTAAGAATCACATCCCTTCTTTCAAAGTCTAGACGATATATTTGTAGCTCTGGCTTATCTCAGGGGTTAGGGCTCTCGAGAGCTTTTAGTCCTTACATGGATGGGTTTGCCGCTATGGCTCTTAAAAACTTTCCTCACTGCAATGAGCAGGCAGAATTTGACAGACACTTGGAAGGGATTAGCCTTAATCACATTATGGTTGAAGGCCACATTTGGAAGTAAATTCTTTTTAAAATCTTGGGGTTTAGGAAGCACAGGTTGAACAGGACAGTGGGGTAGGTTGAAAGAGGATATTAAAAATATCATTTAAGGAGTTCCTGCTGTGGCATAGAGGGTTATCAATGTGATTTGTCTCTGTGGGGTGGTCATTTCAATCCCTCACCTGGTGCTGTGGCTTAAGGATCCAGCGTTGCTGCAGCTTTGGCGTAGGTCGCAGGTCAATCTCTGGCCTGGGAACTTCCATATGCTGTGGGTGTGGCAGAAAAAAAAACAGCAAAAAAAAAAGAAAAATTTAAACCGAGAGGCCAATCACTGGCAGAGGATGACAATTCCTGGATCTGTCCATCCCTGGCCATGGTTCTCTCCTTGTTTGGAAGACTGTTTGCAAGGCTCTATGCATAGGAGGTTATGGGGCTCTACCGACTTGTCAGCTCTGGTGAGACTGAGGAGAGAGAACAGCATGTTCTGGCAATTCCACCTGGTTCGGAGGATAAGCATGTCTCCTTAATTCTCAAAGGAGAAAAAGCAGAGAGATGCAGTCTGAAACAATCATTGTCACTTTTCCAACTTCTGTGTTGATGACACTGACTAACAGATGCAAGAAAAATAATTAAAAATCAATGAGAAAGAGTTTTCCATGATTCACCACAGTAGGAGTATTCTGTTAGTTGGGACAGCTTAGACCCATTAATCAGCCACTACCTAAAATTGAGCATTTAACTTAATCATGCCCGGGTAGAAATTAAGCAAAACAGAGAATGTTCCCACAAGACCAGCTGCTACAGCTCCAAACTGTTTCACAGTTGAATTTTTTTTTTTTTTACTTTTTCTTAGGGCCCCTCCCCCGGCACATGGAGGTTCCCAGGCTAGGGGTCTAATCAGAACTGTAGCCACCACTCTACACCATAGCCACAGCAAAGCGGGATCTGAGTCGCATCTGCAACCTACATCACAGCTCACGGCAACGCCGGATCCTTAACCCACTGAGCAAGGCCAGGGATCAAACCTGCCACCTCATGGTTCCTAGTCGGATTCGTTAACCACTGTGCCACAACGGGAACTCCCACAGTTGAAGTTTTAAATCGTTTGTTTTGTTCTATTTTTTGATCACACACTAAACCCACTTAACAGATTAAATGTCATGAAAACTAAAATATAATGACATTGGTCAGCTAACCTGCCTGTCCCAACCCCCCTTAAAACACCTAAGAATAAAGCATGCTACTGTGGTTATAAGTCAATTTCCTCTGGGAAGGCAGATCCAGCCTAGGCTCTTGCCTCTTTCCCAGAGCCCTGTGGGACAGAAGCAGAATCTTTATACCATAGTTAGATAATGGCTGTATTCTCCTTTTTATTATCAAGTGTCAAATATTGGCCAGAAACTGGTGGCCTCACCTTACCCTTCTGCATTTATCCTTTCTCAAAAAGAAGAGATCAGAGATTGACTGTGCAGGTCAAATTGAAAGAAAATAAGTGGGAGTTCCCCTGTGGCACAATGGGTGAAGAATCTGACTGCAGCGGCTCGGCTTGCTGTGGAGACATGGGTGGGATTCCCGGTCCAGCACAGTGGGTTAAGGATCCCACGTTCCTGCAGCTGTGATGTAGGTCACAGTGGCAGCTCAGATTCGATCCCTGGTCTGGGAACTTCCATATTCCTTGGGTGCAGCCATAAGAAAAAAAGAAAAAAGGAAAAGAAGTGAGCACACCCCCAGTACCTGGAGGGAACCTCCAAAATCTGCACATGCTCAACAGCATCACAACAGGTTAACTCAGAGCTTCAGGAAGAGCCAGGCCTACCCACTTGAAGCTGGCATTCTTCTTTTTTTTTTTTTTAGTTTTTATTTTATTTTTAGGGCTGAATCCGAGGCATATGGAGGTTCCCAGACTAGGGGTCCTCTAGCCTATGCCATAGCCACAGCAACGTGGGATCCAAGCCATGTCTGCAACCCACACCACAGCTCACAGCAGCGCTGGATCCTTAACCCACTGAGCAAGGCCAGGGATTGAACCTGCGTCCTCATGGATGCTAGTCAGATTTGTTTCCTCTGAGCCACGACGGGAACTCTCTGAAGCTTGCATTCTAATACAAGAACTTGTGACAGCACATGATCAATGAACAGATCGATCATTGTGAGAGCAGAGGTAGGATGGAGTCTATGAAGATGAGCAGGTATTATCTGGATTAGCCATTTTTCCATAGTGAAAGAAAAACATGACTTTAGCAACGAAATAAAAATTCCTACGCAGCTCTTCACTGTCCAGTAACAATTTGCATACTCAGTTGATTTAAAGTCAATTTAGTTAGAGTAGTGGCATGGCAAAAAAAAAAATAATAATAAAAAGTTTTAAAAAATAAAGTCAGTATAAAAACCAATAAAGGAAGTCAACCAACTTGACCTATCTAATTGAAAGGACAAAAAAGGCTAAAGAACATTCTAGAAACTGTCAGACCCAGCCTGAACCACTGTACTAACTCTGATCCAATTACTCACTCAGTGCTATGGCTGGGCGGGAATCCAAGCAAAAATTTGACAGCGGCTGAGAAAAAGGGGGCACAGGGTGACAGCTGCTAAGAACTGCAATTGTCCCTGAACTTGAAATGCACTCATAAACCTCCCCAAATCCATCTGGCACAAGCGCCACACTTTAGAGCAGCCCACTCTCCCCAACTTGAACTGGGCATCAGGAGACAGGTGTGCCAACTTGAATGACTCTGCTCTGCGTCACCCTCTCAGTTGCCAAATTTTGCCAAAAACACATCCATTCACCTTCCCAGAGCTTTCTAGAATTTGTAGTGTCATGGGTTGTCTATATCCCGGCCCAAGATCAGTAATCTCATGGTCCATCAGCAGACCACATGCCAACCTCAGCCCCAGGCTCCATTCACTCCCAAGTCACATCTGCAAGTCACACCCGGTGCTGGACGACCTAGGAGGTGTTTCATGGACAACATCAACCTCGAAATCTAGAGTGTGCCAGATGCGTTTGAGGTCGCAGGTCTCTCACACTGATAATGACTGGAAAAACTACATCCCCATATGCTCTGCCTAGATAATGCAGGAGTCTCTCACAAGGTCTCCATGAACTGAGAGCCTCAGCAGGCATCAGAGGGGCTGAAAGGAGTTGTATATCCCATTGCCTTCTGTAAATCAGGGGTAGCAGAAATCATTTGAGGTTTTAAATAGTCCAGTGGCTCAGTCCCCAGAAGGACTGTCACCTGCCTCTTTTCAGAGGCCGAGGTCTCAGTCTGAACCCTGTCATGCCCTGTGGTCTTTATACCTGAGAGGCTGGGGCCACGCTCTGGGCACCTGTTCTCACAGCCTGTGCAGGGGGCCATCACAAACACTTTTGGATAAGGCAAAAGGTCCTTAAGTAATAGGCCCATGGCATTTTTCTTCTTGTGACTGTGCTGCTCAACAAAAACAGCCTCCTTCCCATCTTATGGAATCTGCAGAGACTAAATTAATAAACATGGAACCAGGAGTTCCCGTCGTGGCTTAGTGGTTAACAAATCCGACTAAGAACCATAAGGTTGCGGGTTCGATCCCTGGCCTTGATCAGTGGGTTAAGGATCTGGCGTTGCCATGAGCTGTGGTGTAGGTTGCAGATGCTACTCGGATCCCAAGTTGCTGTGGCTGTGGCTGTGGCTGGTGGCCAACAGCTCCGATTCGACCCCTAGCCTGGGAACCTCCATATGCCGTGGAAGCAGCCCTAGAAATGGCAAAAAATAAATAAAAATAAAAATAAAAATGGAACTGGATCATCCTGATAAGTGTTGTGGAAAGCCCTGGACTACTCTCAAGAGCATACTGTCAGGGCAGAGTTCGGGTGGACTCTTGTTTCAGAGGAGGGAGGAAGCAGAGACAGGGCAGGGGGAAAATAAAAACAGGAGCAGCGAGTTAGTTATGTCTCCACCCTTCTGAGTAAGGCAGTTAGCTAGCAAGTAGTTTTTTTTTGTTTTTTGTTTTCCCATATGTACACCTGTTGCATAGGGAAGTTCCTGGACCAGGGGTTGAAATGGAGCTGCAGCTGCCAGCCTATGCCACAGCCGCAGGAACAATGGCTGTGAGCTGCCTTGGCAACCTACACCACAGCTTGTGGCAATGCCAGATCCTTAACCCACTAAGTGGGGCCAGGGACTGAACCTCCATCCTCATGGATACCAGTCGGGGTCTTAACCCACTAAGCCACAACGGGAACTCCGAGCAAGTAGTTTTATTAGCAGCCCTCACTGATTAAGTCTTAGCATTCTGTGAAGCGGCGAGATATCAGTAAAATGCTTTGAGTGCCCAGGAAACAACTCAACAGCAAAATAATAACCAATGAAACTAATAACGTAAAATAAAAACACCATATGTGACAGAATTGAAGGGAAGAGACAGGAGCCACTGAGAGGTAGTGACTCAACTTTTCCATGTGACCCACAGCTTCCCGGAGCTCCCCCACCCCACATCTGCCATGAGCCCTTCCACCCAGCATGAGCCCTGGAACACCTGCTAGGGAGAGACCTCACTTTGGCTCTTGCCCAGAATACAGCCACGTCCCCAGTGAACCCTCTGGAACAGATGCAGAGGGAGACTAGAAGTGAGTGGTCAGGATATACTTTCCGGCATCTCTTCCACCTTGAGAAAGGGATTTGAACCATCAGAATAATACATCAGTTGACACACCTCTGACGATAATAACAAAAGATGCACTGACCTATAAAAAGTCATTTAATATATATTCCAGGATGGCCAATACAAGCTGGTTAGGTAATTAGCCCTTGAAGAGTTCTTTTACAATCATATAAAAATGTTTTGCCTTGTTAAAAAAAAGAAATCTAGTCTAACAAAAACACATCCACCAATGGGCTTGGGTTTTTTTTTTCTTTCTTTTTTTTCCCATTTTCAGATTGGCAAGGTAATTAAAAATACACACATACACATCTCCAAGCACATCACTGTCTGCTAGCTAATCAGTTTTGGCAAGACACTGCTCAGAGGTATACCACTGCTGGTTTCTGACATTAAGTTAGCTTTAAGCTTACTGGCTATTCCTACAACTGGAGGCAGCTTGGAGCCCAGACCCTGGAAAGCATGTGCAGGATTTACTACCCGTTTGCCTGACACCTTTTCAATGGTGAGAGGTCTGGGCACAGACTTGCTAATCCAAGGGTGTCTTAATGCTTGAGCTGGGGTCAGGCGGGCAGAGGGGTCCCACTGAAGACACCTTTTCAGAAACTCTATAAATAAGTAGTCATCACACCCTTTCAGAGCTGTCACCCAGTCTTTGCTGCCTGGGGGGCCCCGCTTCTTACCCCTCCGAGAACGACCCCCGACAAGCACAACCCTCCCATCTGCCTGAGTGGTCACAGAACAGTAACGAGGTAGGCCCTTGGAGTTAATGAAGTACTTTGCACGTTTGGACTGCTCCAGGAGCTTTGGTGGAGGCATCCCTAGAAGCTCCATCATACAGGCCAGCTGGTCTCCTTCATCCTCTCCAGGGAAGAGAGGCTGCCCTGTTAAAAGTTCTGCCAAGATACAGCCAAAACTCCATATGTCAATGGGCGTGCTATAGCGGCTTCCCAGGATGATCTCAGGAGCTCTGTAGAACCGAGACTGGATATACGTGTAAAGCTTCTGGTACTCGAAACAGCTGGACCCAAAGTCAATGACCTTGGTCGCGCTGCGCCCGTGGTGTTTCAGGAGAATGTTTTCTGGCTTCAGGTCACAGTGAATGATCTTATTTTTGTGGAGAGCATCCAGGGACTGCAAGATGGACTGGGCAAACTTGCGTACGAGCTGGATACTGAAACCCTGGAACTTGTTTTTTTTAATGAGCTCATAGAGGTCTATGCTCAGCAATTCAAAGGCCATGCAAACGTGGTTCCGGAATGTGAAACTTTCCAGCATGTGAATGACGTTCATGCTGCCCGTTTTATCCTGCTTCTTAAGATGCTCCAAAATCCGGATCTCCTCGGCAGCTTGACGATGAAAGCGCTTTTCATTGCGCACCATCTTCAGGGCCACGTACTGGCGAAGTTTGTGGTCATAGACCCGGGCTACCTGCCCAAAGCTGCCCTTGCCAATGATTTTGAGCACCTCATATCGATAAGCTAGGTGGTCTCGAGGCACATGGATATAGGCCCCATCTGCATCATCGTACCCCCCGTTATTGGGACCACCGACCACGCCATGTCTTTTTTTTGCATTTGGACCCACAAAGTAAATTTCCGGGTAATTGACGATTTCCACCTTCTCATAAGCAGTCAGGTGGTGTTTATATTGCTTCAGCGCTTGTTCTGGAGTCAGGGGCACCACTTTGGATGTTTTCGATGAACTGCTGGATTTCACTGTATTCAAGCTATCCGAACTTTGACCCTGAGAAGCTGTAGGAGAACATTTTTCAGAGTCGTTGATGCCATTGGACTGAAAAGTACTGGATCTTCGGTTGCCAAATTCTTGAAATAGCTGTTCTACCTTCATCTCACCTCCATTCAGAAAGCGCTGGGTATGATCTCTTGTTAAATGCTCAGTAGGGATCTACGGCAAAGAGAAACGAATCTATGTTTAAGTCATTAAAAGCAATGGAAGGATGAAAGAACCCTCCCCCGACTGAACAAAACAAAACATGTCCAGGTGTGTAGTTAAAAGACCCAAAAGTAAGAAAAGAAGTCTCTAGAAACTTGTGTTACCCTAATCCTCAGACTCCCCAACTGTTATGGCTATCCTAACCCTCTGTATATGCCTTGCTTTGTTTTTGGGTTTTGTTTTTGTTTTTTTGTCTTTTTGCCTTTTCTAAGGCCGCTCCTGCGGCATATGGAGGTTCCCAGGCTAGGGGTCTAATTGGAGCTGTAGCTGCCGGATCCACAGCATCGCCATATCTGAGCTGTGTCTTCGACCCACACTACAGCCCATGGCAACACCAGATCCTTAACCCACTGAGCGAGGCCAGGGATCGAACCTACAACCTCATGGTTCCTAGTCGGATTCATTCATTAACCACTGAGCCACGATGGGAACTCCTGCCTTGTTTTGTTTAAGACAAGATGGTCTTGTTACCATCCCCTAAACATGCTAGTTCCTTCTATTAGGTATGTCTTCCTCTTGAGACTCTTTTCACCCCAACCACTCAAATCCTACACTCTTTCAAAGCCCAAGTCTAGTCGTCTCTCTTCATTTGGAACTACTTTGGGCCCATACTAACTATGGCTCCATTCACATCCTAACTTTAGCTTTTCAAGTCTAGCACATAATCTGGCACTCACACACTCACACTCACACACACACACACACACACAAAACTGCCTTATAATGTTTACTAGTTGTTATTTCAAGCTTCTTCCCAAATTTTAAGGGCATATAGCAGGAGCAAAATAATGCATATAGAAGTATTCCATCAATGATAAAATACTGTTAAGGGACAGAGGCAGGATATCAACCCAGGTCTTCTGAAGGCCAGTCCAAAACAGAATTTGGCACTAGGTTCTCTGAGTCCTGTCCCTCTCCAGGAGGGCTGAATGCTAACCATGGCCTGGAATCAACCAAAGCCTCATTGTCTACTCCCAGGTCCCCAATAAAGTTATTGCATCTTTCTAGCTCAGTTCATTGAATCACAAACATTCTAATCCAGAGAGAACTCTTGAGATCACTGAGACTGATTCTTTAAGTGTCTGATGAATAACAGTGAAAATACAGGGCCCCCGGGGTGTTTCTTGTAAAACTCTCAAGACAAAGCACCGCCTCCCCTCTCTCTCTCTCTCTTGCTCACAGACACAGTCACACAACTACTCTCCCTCAATAAGAGCCTACGTGACGCAGGGATACTCCTCTTTTTACTTGACGCTACATCATCTTTTTCTGTAAATAGTAACCCATGGAAGAAAACTCTACTTATTAAATACCTCTGAAATGACATGAGAGCCTTTGAAATCAGATGCAGGAAAAGAGAAGCTAAAAGCCAAACACTAAAAAAACTACTAAGAAAAATATAAGAAGGTGCTAGAAGGAAAGATGAAAAAAATGCTAAATCTTTTGTTTAAAAAAAGAATTCTGAGATGCTTCAAAGAACAACAATTTTTCTTTTCTTTCTTTCTTTCTTTTTTTTTTTGCTTTTTAGGGCTGCAACCGCAACATATGGAGGGTCCCAGGCTAGGGATCGAATTGGAGCTATAGCTGCCGGCCTACACCACAGCTTACGGCAACACTGGATACTTAACCCACTGAGCAAGGCCAGGGATTGAACCCACAACCTCATGGTTCCTAGTTGGATTCCTTTCTACCACGCCATGATGGTAACTCCTGACTACCTTTCTTAATGGACCCTGAAGAACTGTACTTCCAACCTGACTGATTGAAAGCCTCTATGATCAGGGGTATGTAATTCCAGAGGAGCTCTGAGCTACAGTTACAATCTCTTAAAACAGGGGACAGATTAGGTGATGATTCAAAGTGGCCAAACATTTAAAAGATAGAATTTTATTTTATTTTTGTCTTTTGTTGTTGTTGTTGCTATTTCTTGGGCCGCTCCCGCGGTATATGGAGGTTCCCAGGCTAGGGGTTGAATCGGAGCTGTAGCCACCGGCCTATGCCAGAGCCACAGCAACTCGGGATCCAAGCCGCGTCTGCAACCTACACCACAGCTCACGGCAACGCCGGATCGTTAACCCACTGAGCAAGGGCAGGGACTGAACCCGCAACCTCATGGTTCCTAGTCGGATTCGTTAACCACTGCGCCACGACGGGAACTCCGAATTTTATTTTTTTTAATTTATTTTGGCTGTGCCCGAAGCACACAGAAGTTCCTGGGCCAGAGGCTGGACCCACACCACCGCAGTGACCTGGGCTGCTGCAGTGATGTCGCTGGATCCTTAACCCACTGTACCAGAAGGTAAATCCTAAAAAACAGAATTTTAATATAACCTAAGAAAACAACACCTGACCTATCATCTAAATAAAGAAGAATATAAAAGATTAAAATAACAAAAAAAACGAGGATAAAAAATATTTAAGCTTTGTCATACTTTAGACAGCCCTCATTTAGTTATAAAAGCAGGACATTAGTTCCTGCCTGCTCCTTTTAGGTCATTTAATCAATTTAAACATTTATAGAGTACTACAGTTACAAAAATGAGGTACTACACTATCTTACACGTAAGTAAAGCAGCCAGTACAAACGCACCCATACTTTGGCACTGGGTTTTTAAATAAAGAGGCAAGGGAGTTCGGGTTGTGGCTCAGGGGTAATGAACCTGACTAGTATTCACGAGGATGTGGGTTCAATCTCGGGTCCTGCACAGTGGGTTAAACATCTTGTTAAGGAGCTGCAGCATAGGTCACAGAAGCAGCTCAGATCTGGCATTGCTGTGGCTTTGGCATAGGCTGGCAGCTACAGCTCTGATTTGACCCCTAGCCTGGCAACCTCTATATGCTGCAGGAGGCCCTAAAAAGACATAAATAAATAAATAAATAGGCAAGATACAGACCAGGAGACATCTCTGATACCAAAATAGGCAACTATCAATATTCAAGAAAATAAAACAGGCCTCAGATAGAACCTAAATACCTTTTCAACTACCATTCATATGAACACTAATTGTTCACGACTGTAAAAGTGCTAAAAAAAAAAAAAAAGTGGCTTCAAGGCACTACAATCTATTAGGAGAATAAGAGTTGGCTGAACTAGGGAATTATAATTATTTGGTACTAGGTAGATTTAAATAACAAAATCAAACATTTGCATGCATCTCAGCCAGTTTTCCCTTCAAGTTTTTACTACCTAACGTAAATGCATCTAAACATTGACTACTAAACTCTTGGGGACACAGTCAAATGGCCTAGATTGGGGTCCTAGTTACACTGATCAAAAGGTGTAGGACAGGCTTAACCTTTAGCCCAGTTTCTTAACCTCGGTTTCTTTTATCTGTAAAATGTGGATAATGATATCTCCTTGCAAGATGTTTTGTGAATCAAATTATAACTAAGAATATAGGAGTTCCCATTGTGGTGCAGCGGAAACGAATCCGACTAGGAACCATGAGGTTGCGGGTTCGATCCCTGGCCTTGCTCAATGGGTTAAGGATCCGGCACTGCCATGAGCTGTGGTGTAGGTCACAGACGTGGGCTCGGATCTGGCGATGCTGTGGCTCTGGCGTAGGCTGGCAGCCTCAGCTCCGATTAGACTCCTAGCCTGGGAACCTTCATATGCCGTGGGTGTGGCCCTAAAAAAGCAACAAACAAACAAACAAAAAAACACTATATGCGAAAGAACTTTACAAACTAGGAAGCATGTTAAAAATACTGAGAACAATTAGGCAAAATTCAACATATTAATACTAAATATATTAAGGCTTAAACTCCTATACACCTCCCTTCCCCTTCTTAGCTCATCTCTTCTGTCTCTGTTGGCACCTTCCTCCATAGCTGCAGACTCGTCCTCCACTAGATGTGTGGCATTAAATATGCTTCTGTTCCACGAAGGCTCCCACCACTCACCTTCCCTTAGGTTGCATGGGAACACCTCCCCCACTTTCTCCCCCACCTAAAAAAACCTGCTTCCAACTTGCTATACAATTTAATGTGTTACCTCTCCAGAGAGATTTGAACTTGAACAGAAGATCAATGCCTTAACCCCAGGGAATGACTCTCTAGGAACTGCAGTCATCAATGACAAGCTGGTAGGAAAGGTATTTGTGGTCCAGGGTCCATCCCTGGGATATCTCACCTACTCTGCCTACATGTAGGGCTGCGCTGGCTCTGGAGGTCTTCGTCTCTGTTTGTGATAAAGAGAGGGTCTCAGGTACAGAACACTAATAACAACAGATGTAGTAACAGACACGGAATTTCCATAGACTATTACAATAAGATTAAGGATGTCATGTGGATTTCCTGACTCATGGTTTTTCCTTCAAGTGAGCCTAAATCTCTCTCTCTCTCTCCAAATTAAGTCTTTTGGTGTGTGTGTCTTTTAGGGCTGCACCCGCGGCACACAAAGGTTCCCAGGCTAAGGGTCAAATGGCAGCTACAGGGGCCAGCCACAGCCATAGCCAGAGCAACAGAAGATCTGAGATCTGAGCCGAGTCTGTGACCTATACCGCAGCTCTTGGCAACGCCAGATTGTAACCCACTGAGCGAGGTCAGAGATCAAACTCGCATCCTCATGGATTCTAATTGGGTTCTTAACCTGCTGAGCTGCAATGGGAACTCCCTAAGTCTTATTTTGACCTCTAGATCTATACAGGAGTATGCAAATTTTATGCCAAAGCCAGCTAGATACCTCAGAGGGGCTGTCTTGCCCCCACCGTTTTTCTCTAGCTTGTTGCCCTTATCACATCCTCCCCTCACACAGCCTGTGTCAGGCTGCTACGCATGTTTTCATGTTTTCAACTCATGTTTTCATATCCTACTCATGTTTTCAACACAGGCTGTACTTTCTCTCTGCAAGTGTGGCTCCCAGAACAGAACACAGCACTCTGGGTCTGGTCCACTATGGATTGTCCAGGTTTCAATCTCCAACGAATTGGCAGAATTCCAGTAAGGAATTTTTCTACACAGGGAGGGGTTCTCGCCTTATCTTTCTTTCCTTTCCTGTAAATAACTCAAATACTGGCCTGAATCAAATATGTATCAAGTCGACTTGCTATAAATAAGATCTTCCTTCTATTGTTCTAGGAGAATCTACAATTTTCATGTATGTTAAAGGCAAATAGTTAGAAAACACTGTGTTTCTAGTCTAGGGTTATAATCACAATAACTGAGCAATGTCTACATCGACTTCAAACATTTTAACTATGTAATTATGTCCACAGAGACAGATAAAGCCAGATTAATCCTGTTTTCTTTAAGAATGTTTCCCATGCGCTGTTAATTTGGAGAGCTCTTGATGTTTTGAACAGAATCTTCAACTGTGTTCATCAAGCCTTACCAGAGCTTGTTGAGAGATTCCAAAAAGGAATCTCCTTCTCATCCAGATATAAACCACCACCCACTCTCTCATTCTTGCCCCTAAATCTCTGGAACACAAAGCCAACCCGCTAAAAGCCTCAGGGCAGATGGTTTATAGGTTACAATGAGAATGTAAGGGTATCTTGCATAAACAATGAAGCTAAAGGACTTTGTGAAATGAGCAACAGGGTCCTGGGATGGCGTCATAGCATAATGAACTAGAAGTGTCACTAAGAGCTCAAAAACTCTTTTTTTCAGCAAAGTTTGCAAACACACCACTGGGTTAGAATCTAAAATCCTATGTTTCCCAAACTGTGTTATTCTGAATACCATACAGTGAAAAACTCAGTTTGATCTTGAAATATACAATTTAGTTTGTATATTAAAGAAGAAGGTGACACCGGCCAACTCTAAACTAAAGTTAAAATGGACCTGAAGTCACCTGACAACCAGTAGCAAAAGTTTCCTATAGAGACATGCTAATTGTCAGCAAGTAACCAAGAAACCTGATAGTCAACACAAGAAGTACGTATGTGCTTCTGGAACTCTTAGAGGTTTTTACATTTTAAAGAAATAAGCTTGCAGAAAATGAAAAGGAAACTTACTGTACTTTGGAAGGGAGATTAAAAATAGAGTAACCAGCATTCCGAATATATTTAGCCCATGTTTTGTAATATTATTAGCCTTGAAAGTAGTGAAAAGGTTGATTTTAATAGCAAAATTGACAAAAAAGTTGGAAGGAAATATGAAAAATGAAAGCAGTTTTCTAAAATATAATTTTAGGTATATGAAGGAGAAATATTGATAAATTAGTCTACTCAACTATTCCATTTGTTCATCAGATGATAATGCAGCAAATTTTAAAGTCACAGGACAGCTTTTCCCTGCCATGGAAGCCACCCAAACCCTGCTCTCCTTATAACTCTAGGCAGGCTGAGGGAATGAGAATTAAATTTTTTTTTTTATTATCTTGAGTAAAATGGTGTCAAAAGCTAAATGTCTGCAAGCTTCAAAATGATTAAATGGATCAAAACCAAACTGAACTGTTCAAGCCTTATTTATGATCTATAAAATGTTCTCCTAAGTGTACTTTTAAGTGAGGGCTTGGGAAAAAAGATCTGCAGATCTCTAAGTTCAGGGGTATTTTTTGTTCCTTGCTTTTGTTAAAATGAACCATCGTAATATAATGTATATATCACTATTAAAAAACGCAACATCAGAGTTCCCGTAGTGGCTCAGCAGTAACAAATCCCACTAGCATCCATGAGGTTGCAGGTTTGATCCCTGGTCTCGCTCAGTGGGTTAAGGATCCGGGGCTGCCGTGAGCTGTGGTGTAGGTCAAAGATGTGGCTCGGATCTGGTGTCCCTGTGGCTGTGGTATAGGCCAGTGGCTACAGCCCCGATTTGACCCCTAGTCTGGGAACTTCTATATGCTGCACATGTGTGCGGCCCTAGAAAAAAAAGGAAAAAAATTGTCTAGATAAAGGTAGCATTCCTCCCCCCACCAATGCCATATATTTCCCCCAGTGATTGAAAGGAAGAGGTTGGGTTCCAAATCAAAATCATTCTAAAAAGCTAAACTTGGGCCACAGAAATTATTTCAGAGCCAAGAGAAACCAAATAGAAATGAGAAAGTCTGGGTTACCAGTGAGATGTAACTGTACTTTGAGCATTTAAAGTGGTACTTCCTCTTTTCCAGGGCCATTAGAGCACAAAGAATGACTTCATTTACTTACATTCAGTCTTCTGGGTAGAGGCGGTTCAGAAGGATTGCAGAGTGCATTTGAACAGGGTGGGCATTTGGTTTCATCTATCATCATGAAGGTATCATAGACACCATCCCCCAATCTAGTTGAAAGGATTACGGATAAAATCTGTCAGTAACTGAACGACATAAATGTGTATTTCCAAACACCCAGTATTTCACTGTTTCATATCTGCTACAAAGAATAATGAACATAAACAAGTGTCCACACTGTGTTTTGGCACTGAGCACAAACCACTGGGGTATTTGGCAGAGGAAGAGAGGAAACTCAACTTTTCTTCCTTTGTTTTGTTCTTATAGAAAGGACGGCATTTCCAGCTTTGTATTTTGAAATAATGAAAATAAGTCTTACCTTCTGAATGTTGTTAACACCAGGGACTATCAGAAGGATCTCATTTAACTTATGACTTAAAAGCGAAGGTTAGTTTATATCTGAAACCTAAAGCTAACCATAACAAACAAACAAGGCAGAGAACTGCATTTTCCAAGTCAGAGACGTGGATTCTAATCTCAGCTCCAGCACCGGCTACACTACCCTCCTCTCTGAACCCGTTTCCACATGTTGTAAAGGGAAGAATAGCTCCAGTCCACTTACTCTGGGTCTTACAAGCAAGAAATAAAAGGTCTTCTTAGAGCTGTCTTATTTTTATTTATCCATTCATCTACCTACTTAACATCTATCTAACTTGTAGAAAAAGACAGTGAATTCTACAGCAAATACTAAAGGGATTCTATTACAAAATGTACTAATTTCACGTCTTTACCCACTTAATTTTGTGTGGCTGGTGGAAGCTAAATGCCAAATGATCAAGGATCATTTCTCTGTTCTTTAACACAGTGTCTCCACCACTATAAGGGAACACAAAAGATGGAGAGGATTTATTTAATCCCCAAGATGGCCCTGAATAATGTATTTCATTTGTCACCAAGAACGTGCATTTCCCAGTAACACATATCAGCATTTCATTGTATCGTTTTTACATGATATAAATACAATGATAATGACCTAGCTGCAAGCGAAGAATTTTTTTAAATCTTTGAAACGATGCTGGAATATTTTAGTTTCTTTTAAAAACTGTTCTCTAAAGTTAGTTCTAGTGTTTTCTTAATCGATGTGTTATAGGAATACCAAGAGAAAAAAAAAAACCACCCCAAAACAAAAACCAAACAAACAAAATATCTACTACAAATATTTTTGGAATGTTCTCTTTTGAAAAACCATGCTCACATTCTGATAGAATTATTTGTCTTTAACGAGAAATGCTTCATTGACAAGAACGAAAAATTCTAGATGTGACTCTCTGCCAACAGCACGAACAAAACAAAATGGTACAGGCGAACACATTTAAAGAAAAAGACTGAAGGTCTACAAGATTTCCTATAAATAGCCAAAGGAAATTACCCACAGGAAGTCTCCATGCAAATGAAGTGTGTGTGTGTGTGTGGGGGGGGGGGTTCCTACTCTCCATTGTGGTGTAAAAACACAAGGCAAGGTGGCGAATCTCTCAAAATAGGATCCGCAGAAAGCCCTCCTCGGCTGAGCCTCTCACCTGCACATCCGGAGTCAGACCGCACCCCTCGCGGCAAAGCCCATAGAGTTCAGCCCTTGGTAATCTGCTCTATGCAACAGGACTTTGAAAAGTATTGCTCCCTGTCTCCTCCACTTTGCTAAAATGCCTCATAAAAAGTCCTAGCTTCTTAAGAGTTCCTTACCATATACCCCCAATCTAGGCTTCAGGGATAGTCCGGAGAAGGTGGGGATTCTCCTTTCCCTAACTCCGCTCTAGCCCCCTCCCACGCTGGGCTGGGGGGAGGGGAGCTGATGGAGAGGAAGAGGGTGGGCTGATCCCTAGGAGAAGGTCAGACCCCTTCGCCTCATCCCTCGAGTGGGGGTCTCGCTCAATCTCCAGCCCAGCTCTTCCCCACCCCCCGATCTCGTCTGCCAGAGCCGGCTGCTCACTGGGGCGCCCCAGCCCGTTACCCCGCGGCGCCGTTACCTCCGCTGCTGGGGCGGGAGTCCAGCTCCCGGCTGCCCCGCATCCTTTCGCCCGGGCCCGCGAGCGGTGCCTCCCATCCGTCAGCTCGGGACCCCCGGGGGGGAGGGGCGGCGGTTGAAGGATCCAGCAGGCAGTCCACCTGCACTAGGGCGGCTGCCTCCCGGAACGCGACGCTTCCCCAGGAACTCGCGTCCAGACACTGCAGCTCCACGCGCCTTTGCTCAGGACTGGCCCCGGACGGGAACAGCAAGACAAGCAGCAGGGCGGGAGGGGGAGCGGAGTGGTCGCCTAGCAACCGCGGCACGCCCCGGGAAACGCCTCTGCGCAACTACGCGTTGACGCACAAGGGCGGGGCTGAAGCCTCTCCCGAACATGAGGTGAGCTTGTACGATGCTGCAGCCGGCTCCTGGAGGCCGGAGGTGCAGATTCTGCTGTCCGGGCAGCGGAGGTTCTTTGGCCGCAGGTTGAGGCCGGGGGGCTCCGGCGCGGGAGGGAGACAGGCCCTAAGGCGGGTTTGTGAAAGAGCAGTTAGTCCCGGATTTCTGCTACAGAAGTGCGGTCCGCCCCTCACGGTCAACTGTCCCTTAGCAGGTTGCAGCCAGGCGTTCTAAAACCTGCCTTGAATATGATTAAATAAATAACTTTTCAGACTTGCTCACCGAGGAGTTGTCCCTCCGGAGAATAATGAGATAACGAAGGAGAGCAATAATAACCCATTTTGTGACACTACCTGCGCTACTAACATTTTAATTTAACCTCAGAAATCATACCAGATGGCATCCCTCCTTTATAGATTTAAATTAACTAGGATCCGGAATTTAAGCTGAGGTTTGTCTGACTTCCTTTTAATGGGATCCCACGCATGGTAGGGCTCTAAGAGCCATTTTACGGATGAGAAAACCGAGGCCAGAGAAGCCGTGCTTCCTCGGGATCATCTAGTTGGCGAAGCCTGAGCCAGCTGTCTCCAAATTCCCAGGCTCCCTTCTGCTGCACCAGGTCCCCTGGAAATCTCTTCCTTTTTCCTTGGAATGGGTGGGAGTTTTCCCTCTTCATTTTCTGAAAAGTTAAGGTACCTCGGCAGCACCAATGTTAAGCGGATTTCCATATCTGAAATGAAAGAGAAAGAGGTTAAAATAAAAGAATACCAGTGTTGTTTTCTTGAGTGTGACATCCAGTCGGATTTTCTACATTTACAAAGCACGAGGCAGGCCTCCTGACCAAGAGAACGAAATGTTCTTAAAATGCTGAACATGGGCGCCACCTGGTGGGGATTGGGGACTTACTGTCCCAACTCGGCAAAGCATTGTCCATAAATCTGAAAATTTCCATCCAAGGCTCATTTCCGTGTGACTAAAAGTCATACTCCCTGTTCTCATACCTTCAAGTAAAAATGTCCTTAAAATCCAAAGGCTCTTCGCTTTATAAATTAAGAATGTTTCGGTTTTGGGAAACTTTATTCTTTGTGATCCGTGTTTCTTTACCCTAAGATATAACTACAAATTCAAACGTTTTCTTCCCCGATATCTAATTTTTTTTCTAATCTTATCAATAAGCTCTTTTTAAAACCTCACCCAGCCCTTCCCCCACGCTTGCCCAACTAGAGCAATCCTGCTTTCATATGGATTTGTATTTGGACTCCTGTGCAAGCTTTTGTTTGAAGGAAGAGTTCCTTGGCAACAAAAGGTTGAGGGCCTTTCCAGCTCTAAGATTGCAAAATTCTATTAAATAATCATTGTTCTTAGTACTTATGTGGACACCTCAGACCATTTTACTGCCCTAAACATTCAAATGGGACTTGCCCCCACAAGTTTCCTTACTTCATTCTGAATCACTGTTTTTCCTCCAGGTCTGTCTTAAGACATATCTACATAAGCCAACTTGAAGCATTCCTTCCTGCTCCCCTTCCTGCCCCTGAGGTGGGAAAACACAGAGCCTTTCTTTGTCTTTAGCCTACTGGTCCCAAGGTCAAGGGATCAAGGATTACTTGAGTGAGGGTGCTGGAGCTTCATGAATCTCTGACCTTAGTGACCCAAGTACTTTCCAGTATTTCTTCAGAGAGCCCCTGTTTCATAGCAGTGAGGATGGATCAAAGCCCAATGAGGGATCTAGCAGGAGCCTCCTATACCCCCACTGAACTGCTACCCTCTATGCTCTCCAGCTTCTAAGCAGCTTCTACATCATTTATGCTCTTTTTTTGGGGAGGGGGTAAAGGAGAAAAAGGTAACTTTATTGCTTTGCCAGGCAAAGGGGGCTACAGAAGGCTACCGCCTGGTTAAAGACTGTGACTATGCTCTTTCCAACACCCTTATCAAAGAACTGAGTTCGACTCTTGGTGTTGAGCCAAAAGTCAAAAGAGCGAGAGAAGAAAGGATTAATTCCTCACAGCAAGTAAGCAGAACACTGCCGATCTTTACCAAAGCAGTATCTCCCAGAAGAGTCAGACTGGAAAAGTTTAAAGCTAAGGGTATATGCGTATTCATGAAAGGGCTTGGGGGCTTGACAGAGTTCAAGTTTTAGTTGGTTTAAGTCAGGAGGGTCATCAGATGTCAACATCATCATCCCTTAGGCTCCAGTTGATGGTAGTTGAGGGCACCAGTCTTTGCCATTGAAACAGAGCCGGGAGTCTGTGACTTCTCTTGCCTGATCAGAGACAATGTTTCTACATTCTTTTCTTCCCTTGAGATAATTAATTACTGAGACTCATTCAAGGGCAAGCACTGTAGCCAGGTTTAGATCACAAAATGTCCTAGGTCAAAAATGACTTTCCTTTCTGTCAAAAAAGCCATGTCTAGTTCTCTTTCTCTGGGGACTCCCAACCCTATCTGCTTACACTCCCAAGTCCCACTCAAGAGTAGTTCACAATCTTTATTGTCTCGCTCAATGTAGCTAAAGCCAGATTTACCTATCATGGATTAGCCAAATACCATATAAGGTACCTGCCTGCTTCTTGAAGCCAGTACTAATACATCTGCAAAATAAGGACCCTCTAACAAATGAACCAAAAAGTGTTTTTTTTTTTGTCTTTTGTCTTTGTTGTTGTTGTTGCTATTTCTTGGGCCGCTCCTGCGGCATATGGAGGTTTCCAGGCTAGGGGTTGAATCGGAGCTGTAGCCACCAGCCTATGCCAGAGACACAGCAACGCGGGATCCGAGCCGCGTCTGCAACCTACACCACAGCTCACGGCAATGCCGGATCGTTAACCCACTGAGCAAGGGCAGGGACCGAACCTGCAACCTCATGGTTCCTAGTCGGATTCGTTAACCCCTGCGCCACGACGGGAACTCCCAAAAAGTGTTTTTTGAAGACTATTCCAGGGTCTTTAAAAATCATCAAAAAAAAAAAAAGAAAGAGACATTTGTTACTGAGCTTTGGCCTCCTTTTACTGAGAAGCTACAGACATTTACAACAATTAATAAATGTTTGGTGCCACACTGAGATATTTTATATAAAATGCACATTTTTAGAAGTTATTATTGGCATTTATATTTGCCAATCTACAGAATGCTAACGTGAATGACAGTTCTTAGTTGCTTACTTCATGATCTTCACCGGAAAGGAAGGTTTTAAGGGTTTTGTGTTCTAACTTAAATATGTTAATTTAAGGAGTTCCCGTTGTGTCTCAGTGGTTAATGAATCCGACTGGGAACCATGAGGTTGCGGGTTTGATCCCTGGCCTTGCTCAGTGGTGTTGCCATGAGCCATGGTGTAGGTTGCAGACGTGGCTCAGTTCCTGAGTTGCTGCGGCTGTGCCTTAGGCAGGCAGCTGTAGCTCCAATTCAACCCTTAGCCTGGGAACCTCCATATGCCATGGGTGCGGCCCTAAAGACAAAAGACTACATAAATAAATAAATTAGGCTACTAGAAATAATAAAGGAAACATTTTCGTATATAGTTGCAAAGTAGGATTGTGTTTTCAGTAAAAGAAGTTGTGAGGAATGGAACTGAATTTTGTTAGGGGAAAAGAAAGTCTTCTTTTCCTAGAGCTGGTTGTTTCTGGATGGGAACTAAATAAGGAAAAGCTAATATGGATACAGAAAAGTTATACAAGCTTTGTGGAAAAGGAACCCCGAGAAAAGAGTTTTGTACATGATCAGGGCTAGCTAAGCTTAGGGTAAATTTATTTTTTTTTTAATTTTTAAATTTTTTTTTTTCCTGCTTTTTAGGCTGCACCCGAGGCATATGGAAGTTCCCTGGTTAGGGGTCAGATTGGAGCTGCAGCTACTAACCTACACCACAGCCACAGCAATTCCTGATCCAGACACATCTGTGACCTACAGTGCAGCTTGCAGCAATGCTGGATTTTTTTTTTTTTTTTTTGTCTTTTTGCCTTTTCTAGAGCCGCTGCCGAGGCATATGGAGGTTCCCAGGCTAGGGGTGTAATCGGAGCTGTAGCCACTGGCCTACGCCAGAACCACAGCAATGCGGGATCCAAGCTGTGTCTGCAACCTACACCACAGGTCTCAGCAATGCCAGATCCTTAGCCCACTGAGCAAAGCCAGGGATCAAACCTGCAACCTCACAGACACTATATTGAGTCCTTAACCTGCTGAGCTACAATGGGAACTCCTGGATTTATTTTTATTTACTAATTTCTTTTTTTTTTTTGTCTTTTTGCCTTTTTCTAGGGCTGCTCCCATGGCATATGGAGGTTCCCAGGCTAGGGGTCTAATCAGAGCTGTAGCCACTGGCCTACACCACAGCCACAGCAATGCCAGAACCTTAACCCAATGAGCAAGGCCAGGGATCGAAACTGTTGTCCTCATGGATACTAGTTGGATTCATTAACCACTGCACCACAACAGGAACTCCTATTTACTAATTTTTTTGCAGCAAATTTTTCACCCAGTAAAATGCACAGTTCTTAAACGTATATTTTGATGAGTTAACAAATGTGTACGCCTGTGAAACACACACCCCAATCAAGACACGGACTACTTCTATAACCCCAGAAAGTCCCCTCCTGCCCCTTTCCAGTTAATTATCTCATGCAGGGAAAAGCACCGTAGGTTAGTGTTGCTTATTTGTGAGCTTCATAAAAGTGAAATTATGCAGTATGTACTCCTTAGTGTCTGGCTTTTCTCTTAACAAGTTGCTTTTGAAATTTGCCCTTATGGGTGCATATCTAAGTAATTTATTCTTTTCTATCAAGGTCTAGGAATGCAGTGAGTGGATTTACCACTGTCAATGAACATTTGGGTTTTTTCCACTTTGGAGCTATTATGAATAAAGTTCCTAGAAACACTGTACAGATCTTTTTGTGAGCATGTGTTTTATTTCTCTTATATTAGTTTCACAGGGCTTGTGTCAGTTTCTCTTGTGTTAGTTTGTGGCATCCTTAACCTACTGAGCAAGGCCAGGGATAAACTGCATCCTCATATATACTAGTCGGGTTCGAGTCCACTGAACCACAACGGGAACTCCCAAAGCTGTAGCTTTCTGAGCTGTAAAAGATTGCACTTCTGAGCAGCTATACAAATCTTTTTTTTTTTTTTTTGTCTTTTTGCCTTTTCTGGGGCTGCTCCCGTGGCATATGGAGGTTCCTAGGCTAGGGGTCGAATTGGAGCCATGGCCGCTGGCCTACACCAGAGCCACAGCAATGTGGGATCCAAGCCGAGTCTGTGACCTACACCCCAGCTCACAGCAACACCGGATCCTTAACCCACTGAGAAAGGCCAGGGATTGAACCCACAACCTCATGGTTCCTAGTTGGATTCATTAACCACTGAACCACAACGGGAACTCCCAGCTATACAAATCTTGTTTTGCCCAATCACCAGTGTCTGAGGGTTTCTACCGACTCACCTGGGATCCTCAAACTCATAACCCTGTTAGCTTTGGGGATATGAGTTTGAGGGAGGCAATGAAGAGGAGAGTTTTAAAAACCCAGCTGAATACCTAGTCTGAGCGGCCCCAAGAAAAGGGAAAGGACAGATGGGCATCATATTCACAAAGAAAGACTTCACCTTGCTGAAGTAGGGGGCAGCTGGGGGCTCCCAAGGGCATGAGGGGCAGGCTAGCTGGGAAGTGGTTGTGGCTCTTCTCGGACTGGGTGCCTTGGTCTTGGCTGGCACCCACCTAGTGCAGAAGACCTGGCCACACAGCAGAGCTGAGCTGGGCATGGTAGAGCTCCGCCTTCTTCAGCTCTGCCTGTGGTTTTATTTTGCAAGTGCAAGCGCCTGATGTGTGTATCTTTGCTTCCTGTGTCCCCCTTTAATATTGTGAGTTCAATGGCTTAGGCTTTTAAGCTTTCAGTGTTTACACTGTAAGCAAAAGAGCCAGTGGAGGATGATTTCCTGGGAGAGCAGCTGGACTGCACAGAGCTATGGCTTCTGTCACAGTGACATGGACCCATGGGCTATCTGTGGAGGCACCGGGGGTGAGAAATGCTTGTGTTCCTGTATTAGCTATCCAGGGCCACATAACAAACCATCCCCAGGCTTAATAGCTTAAAACAATAACTATTTACCATCTCATGATTTCTGTGGCTTAGGAACTGAGATGGGGCATAGTGGAATGACTAGTCTCTGCTCCTTGATGGCTGAGGCCTCAGTTGGAAGACTTGAAAATATGTGGGGTGGGATGACTTGCCCAGGGCAGGAGGCTATGTTTCCAAGGTGGCTCAATCTCATGGCTGGGGAGGTGATGCCAGGAGGTGGGTTCCTTTCCACATGGACTTTTTTACAGGCTTCCTGAGTGTCCTTTCAAGGTGATGGATGAGTGGTTCCCCCAGAGCAAGATATCTGAGAGACCAAGGTAGAAGTGACAGGGTTTTTTATGACAGCCTCAAGAGTCAAGTCACACACTGTCATTTTGACCATATACTAATGGTTACAGGAATCAGCCCTGGTCTTATGTGGGAGGGGACCACATAAAGACATGACGACCATGGAGAACCCTCTCCGAGTCTGCCTGCCATGATCTACTGTCTTGCATGTGGCTCTTGCATGCAGAACATATGAACTCCTTCCCCAAGTCCCCTCACATTTCATTCCTTTATCAGTTCAAAATTAGGGTTTCAGAAAGGATGAGCCATTGGCCCAAGATCACACTGCTAGAGAGAAGTCAAGCCATAATTTGATCTTGTGATGTATCATGAATTTTTTTTATAAGCACTGTGAATTTCTTTAATTACTTTGGAGACAAAACCTCCAAAATAATGTCTGAACACAAAACATTCATTAAAGGGTCCAGGAGTTTCTGTTGTGGCACAGTGGGTTAAGGATCAGAACGCAGCAGCTTGGGTCCCTGTTTAGATGCAGTTTTGATCCCCCCTGGCTGGCACCGTGGGTTAAAGGATCCTGCATTGCAGCAGCTGGGGCTCAGATTCAATCTCTGGCCAAGAGACTTCCATTCGCTGCCAGTCAAAAAATATTTTAAATAACACATTTGAAGATTATCTGTATAGTACCTGGAACGAGAGTGGATTCCCCGTTATTGTCATTATCACCCCAAGTAAATTAAAGAACAGGAGGAGAAAATCTTGGAGAGAATCCTAGCTGAGGCCCTTAGTGGGCAATTAAATGTAAAGATCTTGATAAACAAGAGTCCTTAAGAAAAGCATTCAGGAGGATTGCAAGTCGAATAAAACACAAGAGTTCAATTAATTTTGTGGAAATGAACTAACCTGAATGGAATGGGAGCTAACAGAGCTCCTACTCAACACTCCGTAACGCTGACCAAGTAGAAACCAACAGCACCGCGTGGGCACCGAATGTCCTCACCTACCCGCCAGCAAGAGGCGCTCGCGCAGGCGCAGAGCCCGGCCCCACCGGCGAGGAGGCGAGGGTGGCGCTTCCCTCTCAGCGCGGGAGTCCGCCCCGCCTTCTCCGGCCCCGCCCTCCGGGCTTCAATTCCGGGCATTGCCACTAGGGGCGGCCGCGAAGCTGCGCGGCCTCGGTTTCCAGCCGGGCCTTTTTCACAGCCGGGCCCCAGCATGGCTACCCCCAGGGCTGCGTGTCGGGAAGCCGCTGTGCTCTCTCTTTCCTGACAGTCCCTAGCTTCTGTGGTCTCCTTCTCTTCCCCAGCCCACTCCAGCAGACATGTTTGCCAAGGCCTTTCGGGTCAAGTCCAACACGGCCATCAAGGGGTCGGACAGGTGAGGGAAAGAGGGGCCTGCTGTGCCCATTAGGGCACCCAGACATCTCTCAAGCCCGGCTGGCTCACAGCCCGTTCCGGGCTCAATCAGCCGACCTGGGGTGGGGACTGAGGGATCGGCCTGAGAAGGGCCTGCAGGGGGCAAGGGTGAGTTAGACACATTTTGAAGGTGAAGATGGAGAGGAGGCCTGATTTATTTCCCAGGCTGTCTTTTGGATATTCTAGTGGGTTTAAAATAAAACGTAATTCAATCAGCACGTATTCACTGCAGTCTGTTTAAGGTGTGGAGGGTGCAAAAATGAAGACAAATAGGAGTCCCTGCCCTCTCAAGAGCTTAGGTTCCCTTAGGAGAGATTAGGTGGAGCACAGAGAACTGTAAGTATATGAGAAGTGGCTAGTGATTCCCTCTGGCAGAAGATGAAGGGTGAAGTAAGAAAGGATAAGGCACATGTGGTAACAACTGTATCTGTTCAGTGTTGCAAATGCAGATATCACCTTGGGGATTTTGGAACCAGTGTTCTATAATTGTCATTTTGGTGTCCTAGTATAGCTGTTTAATCCTGAACTGACAGATTTGTCCACCACATATGAGTGGGTCTAAGAGCTATGCAATGCATGGAGTCAGGAAGGCAGGGTTGAGTTTTCAGTGGCAGACTAACTTGGGTTGCTCCCCGTTTCAGGTTTTTGTTTTTGTTTTTTTCCTTCTTCTTTCATTACAAAATGGAAAGATGTGCCCCATGAACATATGAAAACAGATGAGACACTGGATGAGAAAGAGAGTAAGATGTGTTAGAATAGGGCATTGTAAACCAGTCTTTTCCTTGGCCCCCGTGGGTCTGAGTCCTCAAGATTTATTAAAATCCATCCAGGCAGCATTCATACCAGGTATGTGTGCTTTCTGCAGGAGAAAGCTTCGTGCAGATGTGACAGCTGTTTTCCCCACTCTTGGAACGGATCAGGTCTCTGAGTTAATACCTGGAAAGGAAGAGCTCAACATTGTGAGGTTGTATGCTCACAGAGGGGACGCAGTGACTGTGTACGTGAGTGGTGGTAACCCCATCCTATTTGAACTGGAGAAAAACCTATATCCGACAGGTATGGCAATAGGATGGAGATGGCCATTACTGTGGTCCTTGCCTGATATCTGTTTCTCTTTGTTTCTTCCATTAACCTGTCTTTCTTAAATAAGTGCAAAATCTCCCAGCATCATCCCCAAGAATCTTTTTGGACTTAGTGTACCTAGAATTTAGTCTCAAGACTGGAAATTGCTACAGAAGGGAGGGAAAAAACAGCTAACACAGAAAGAAAGTGATTGCCAAGGGAAATTCTGAGATGAAGAAACACTGGTCTCTAGTGAGTTAAATAGGGATGGAGCAGAGATCTTGAAAAAGGTGGACTTTTAGGGCATGTAGAAAATATTTCTTAAAACTGTCACCAGTGGAATATTCTTAAGATACTGAAGAGATACTGTCATAGAAAAGAAGCTGGATTAATTAAACTCCATACCCAGCTGTCTCAGTGAGATGTTGGTTCAGATATCTCCCAGGGATTCTTTCTTAGACTCTGCCTGTCTCCCAGGATTCTTTTCTTTCTTTATTTGTCACAGATCTTAGAGAGTCTGTGTCTTTTTCCTTTTCTGTGGCTGCTGACACCTGCCTTGTCATTTTGGGCTTTTCTTTCTTCCAGCTTGGCTGCTGCAGTGCAGTACAGTCTCCTCCACCAGCCCATCCCTATCCCCACCCACTGTGCTGCTGTTCAAAGACAAGTCCTTTTTGATCTAAGGGTTTTCTTTTCTTTCTTTCTTTCTTTTTTTTTTTGCTTTTTAGGGCCGCACCCACAGTATATGGAGGTTCCCAGGCTAGGGGTCTAATGGAAGCTACAACAGATAGCCTACACCAGAGCCACAGCAATGCCAGATCTGAGCCGCATCTGTGACCTACACCACAGCTCACAGCAACACCGGATCCTTAACTCACTGAGGGAGGCCAGGGATCGAACCTGCAACCTCATGGTTCCTAGTTGGATTCGTTTCTGCTGCGCCAAGATGGGAACTCCAATCTAAGGGTTTTTATTACTAATCACTATGGAAACAGAGGGAATAAAAATAATAGACATGGGAAAGTTTCAAAATTTCTTACAGGCTGGCGCCCTGTTCTTGGTTTATTTGCTGCTGAGGTCATAAATGGAATCCTCATTGGATCTCTTTCCCCACTTTTATTCGCCATGGCCATTTTCTGCTGCTGTAATCTAGATGGAACCATAGGTGCCTCCAAGTCTCAAGTGACATCCAGTTTCTTAAGTCTCTACCTTCTTCAAGACTGCAACCTCTTTGAGAAGGGAGTCAGCCCCATGCAAACTATATGGAATGTGCTTCCCACAGGCAAAGGGGCACTGGTTCCCAGAGAAGGGGAAAGGGATATTAGACAGGCAGAAGCAGAAGTCAACTTAATACTAGTTGTAGCTTTACTCATAAATATCCAACTTTGGCAGTTAAACAAACTCTTCATGTGTCTTCCTACCAGTAAAAATGGTCACTTCTCAAGAAGTCACCATATTGTTTGGCTTTGCCAGGTCCCCACGGGATTGACTTTTTGGCCGTAAATGTTTTCTGGTTCTCTTTTTGGACAGTGTACACCTTGTGGTCTTATCCTGATCTTCTACCAACGTTTACAACATGGCCTCTGGTGCTCGAGAAACTGGTAGGGGGAGCAGGTGAGAGTGTTTTCCTCTATTCTGGATGCTGGCTGAAACCTACTTAGTAAAGACCAACTACTTTATTATTTTTGTATTTTTTTGTCTTTTCTAGGACCTCTCCCGCGGCATATGGAGGTTCCCAGGCTAGAGGTCTAATCGGAGCTCTTGCTGCTGGCCTGTGCCAGAGCCACAGCAACGCCAGATCCAAATTGTGTCTGCGACCTACACCACAGCTCACGGCCACGCTGGATCCTTAACCCACTGAGCAAGGCCAGGGATCGAACCCGCAACCTCATGGTTCCTTGTCGGATTCGTTAACCACTGTGCCACAACGGGAACTCTGAGGCTGACTACTTTAATAAATGTACCCATGTCATGCATTCATATGATTAAAAAGTGGAATTTTCCTCCTATGTTAGTTGTTTCTCTCACTTGGCTGCTTCCATAAGCTCTGTGGGCCTCTCTGACCCTGTTGTAGGGCTTAAATAAGCTAAGTGACATAAAAGTACTTTGTGGGAGTTCCCGTCATGGCTCAGTGGTTAACGAATCCAACTAGGAACTGTGAGGTTGTGGGTTCAATCCCTGTCCTCACTCAGTGGGTTAAAGATCTGGCATTGCTGTGGCTGTGGCGTAGGCCGGTGGCTACAGTTCTGATTAAACTCCTAGCCTGAGAACCTCCATATGCCGTGGAAGTGGCCCTAGAAACGACAAAAAAAAAAAAAAAGTACTTTGTGAACTGCCATATGCTATACTTTATTAATAAGCTACATTTAGGAAACCAGAAAAAGCTAGATCATGGAATTGGGCCCTCAGCTTGGTGCTCAAGTTTGACTGCTAGCCTCCCAAAGGGAAAAAGTCTAATGCTCAGGTTGCCCCTTTTTATTTTCATTATGAATAATTATCATACTTAATAAATGTTTGTTGAGTGAATGGCTCAATGATGGAGTAAACTGTAATTAGTTGTGATGCTTTTGTTTGTTGCAGATTTGATGCTGCCAGGGCTAGTGGTGCCCCCTGCTGGTCTGCCTCAGGTACAGAAAGGTGACCTCTGTGCCATTGCCTTGGTGGGGAACAGGTACTGTGTCAGTCAGCTGCGCTTTTGGGGAAAAAACTTAGGAGGGGTGGGAATGACAGCTCCATGGCATATGGGAAAAGGATTAAAAGAAAAACCAGATTCTTCTGTAAGAATCAGAGTGGGGAATGGCAGTGAGCTGCTTGTAGGGTTGTCGACACATCTGGGTCAAGAGTATTTGCTCCTGCTGCAGCGTCTCCTTTTTAGAATTAAAATTTTTCTTTTATCCTTTAAAATTAAATATATATGTGTGTGTATATATATATATATATATATATATACACACATATACATAATAGCAGAGTTACAAAGGTAGTACAGAGTTCAGATATACTCCTAACCCAGCTTCCTGGGATAACATCTTACATAACCACAGTACTGTTACCCAAACTAGGGAATTGACATTGGTACAGTCCTATTAACACTATTATAGACTTTATTCGTATTTCCCCAGTTTTCCCACGGTGTCTTTTTTTCTTTCTGTTCAAGGACCCAGTCTAGGGTGCCACATTGCATTTATTTGTCATGTCTGCTTAGTCTCCTGTCTGTGACATTTCCTTGGTCTTTCTTTGTCTTTCATGACTTTGATGTTTTTTTCCTCCCAGCATCCACATCATTGTCCTCATCTTTTAATTATTTTTAACAGATTTATTGAGATATAGTTTACATACTGTAAAATTCACCTGTTTCAAACATACAATTCAGTGATTTTTAGCATATTTATAGAATTGTTCAGCCATCACCACTGCTTCTTTCTTAAAATAAATTAGGAAGTGATCATATGAGCAATTCTGAAAAATCAAAAGCCCCCTCACCCCACCATCCTTTTCTCCTAGAAGCAACCATTATCATTCTGATGCATGTCCTTGCCAGCCTTCTTCAATGCATATGTACATGTGCATACAAAATGTGTGATATGGAGTGTGTATGTTTAAAAAATATAGACAAACAGAATTAAACTTCTTTTTCACTTAAGATGGTGCAGACATTTCCTGTGTCAGCAAGCACACATAAGCTGAATCTTTTTTTTTTTTTTTGCTTTTTTTAGGGCTGTACCTGAGGCATATGGAGGTTCCCAGGCTAGGGATTGAATTGGAGCTGCAGCCGCCGGCCTATGCCACAGCCACCACAACTCGGGATTCGAGCCGTGTCTGCGACCTACACACAATGCCAGATCCTTAACCCCCTGAGTGAGGTGAGGGATCCAACTCAAAGTCTCATGGATCTTAGTTGGGTTCATTAACTGCTGAGCCATGAAGGGAACTCCGTAAGCTGAATATTTTTACTGGCTGTGGGCTAATGGAAAAGATCTTCTCCTAGTGGACATTGGGGTTGCCTCCACTCTGTCACAAACACTATCTTCCTGATGTCTCTAGGGACACTGGTGCCAATATTTTTCTAAAGTAGATACTAAGAAGTAGAACTGTTTGGCTGTAGATCGTGTATCTTCTGTTGTCCTAAAAAGTTCTGTAGCAGTTTTCACTCCTACCTACAGGGTCCATGGTGCCAGGTTCCATAAACACTCACTGACATTGGATATGACGGATCATCTTCATTGGTGTCATCCTGAGTGGAAAATGACATCTCATTGTTTTACTCATTGCTTCTTTGAGAGAGAAAGAGAGAGAGATTGTAGGCATGGTGGTGGTACTGGGGTCAGTGTTTTAAGATCTTATTTTTGCTGCTCATATTCCCCTATTTTCCTCGAACCTTTTGGAACCAAGCACTAGAAGTGTTTCCTTCCTTGTTCACCTGTAGCAAAACTTGCAGTTGAAAACAATGGTGATATTATTGTTTTTTCCCCCCAGTATTCTGTCCACAACAGGAGGAAACTACATAAATGTATAATGGGTCTGCTCAGCTTGGCTTTTAGAGCGTATGTAGAGATGAAGCCTAGGTAGTTTATAGCAGGAGATAAGGGTACAAGTGACCCTTTATTGAAACTGCAATCCATGTTCAAGGCTGAAGTTCCTGAACCTTGGCCCTTCCGAGGGTGGAGGACAAAGACCTCTCTTTTAGGAGCTGGGAAAGAAGCCAGGCTCAAAGATTCTGCGGCAGGTACTGACCCTTGGGGACAGTAAGTGGAGCCACCAGATTAACAAACATTTTCTGAAGTTCCAATGTTGGGAACTCTGTCCTTGAATCTTCTCTTTTGGGGCCCAGGCAACTTTTGCCTGGCTTGTCAAATCCCCTCCCGTTAGCCAGCTGGACAGGGATCCTTACAGGCAATGTGTCCTCCATGCTTGAGTAACACCGAGCTGACAGAGATTTCCCATTTGGGCTTTGGAAGTTTTTTGTAGTTATTGTAAATGTGATGGTTTTTGATACTCTGCACACATCCAGTTCTTAGAAAGGTAGTTACACAGAGCCAGCCTGTGATAAAGAACATCACCCTATTTATAAAGAGCCAACGCAGGAGGAACCTCCCTACTTGGTACCACTGTATCTCTCTTCTTTCCTCCCTGAGGTATCCCTCAGCCTGATGCATGGCTTGTGAATGGCCTCCCTTCTGAACTTCCCTATAGGATGGCTATGCCTTTTTTAAGGTAGGGAAGATAATTTATATTTTTGGGAGTTTCCATTGTGGCCCAGCGGTAACGAACCTGACTAGTATCCATGAGGATGCGAGTTCGATCCCTGGCCCCGCTCAGTGGGTTAGGGATCCGGCGTTGTCATGAGCTGTGGTGAAAGTTGTAGATGTGGCTTGGATCCCGTGTTGCTATGGCTGTGGTATAGGCCAACAGCTACAGCTCCGATTAGACCCCTAGCCTGGAAACTTGATATGCCACAGGTGTGGCTCTAAAAAAAAAAAAAAAAAAAAAAAGAAAGAAAGAAAAAAAAATTATATTTTTGAAATTAGAGAAAGGGAAATTTAAATATCCTTCCAAGTTCTGCCTGGGTTTGAGGCATAATAGGAATCAAACAGTCATAACATCAGTAGAGGAGTTGCTTACACAGAGGCAGTATTTGGTCAAGGGATTTTGGAAAGTCATATTTATAGGTTAACTTGAAGAAGACCGAGACCAGACTGAGTTTTCGTTTTGCTTTACAAGTGGATGCTTCAGGTTGGCAAGTAGGGTGCTTGGAGCACATGCGAAGGAAGCTGGTCCTGACATGTGCCCTCCTGGAAGACTTTCCCTGACCCTTGTCTCTGGCCTCCTCCTCAGAGCCCCCGTTGCCATCGGAGTCGCTGCCATGTCCACGGCTGAGATGCTGACCTCAGGTCTGAAGGGAAGGGGCTTCTCTGTGCTCCACACCTACCAGGACCACTTGTGGTGGGTTCAGTGTTTCTTCTGTTTTACAGGGAGCTGGGGGGTGGGGTGGAGAGAGCCTGGATTCAGAAGTGAGAGTTTTGGCCCTTGCTGTGCCAACTGGCAAATTGCTGACCTGAGAGAGGCACTGATTTCCTGGCTAAATGTGGAGAAAAGTTTTGTGGGTGTTTTGTTTCATTTTACTTATTCAGGTGAAGAAATTGCAGAGAACTTTTAATTGTTTTCTAGGTAAATTGTAGACTCCTAGGCCTGGGAGAAGCCCTTAGGGATTGTCTTCTCTGCCTCTCAGTACAGTGATGCCCTCTATCTTTACAGCATTATTCAATCAGGCCTTTTCTGCCACAGACATTTAGACATCTTCTGGCCCTGTGACCAATTCGTGGAAATTCTCACATCTGAATCCAAATCAAAGTAGAGCTGCTTCTCAGGCACCAGGGTGATAACCTGATTCCTTGCTTGTTATTCAGGTTTCACATTCCAGATCTGCTCCCCGTTGTGGAAGGTGCACTTTCTCACTGTGACAGTTGCTCTCTAGAGCTATGTGCCGGTTTATTTTATGGTTATTTTCTTGTCATTTAACCAAAATAGTAAATAGTGCTTTTCTTTTTACCCGATCCTTTGGCCAAGTATTGTGGCCTGTCAGTAGATTTACCCTTATATTTTTAGTCAGTCTTGGAGTTACTCATTTTACAAGTGTTGGTCAAACCCTGCTTCTCTGGAGGTACAGCCTCAACAGTCTGGGTTTCAGCAGCCATCTGAGGGCTGCTCACTGACGTTCTCCCAGCACCGTGTTTTCTGACTGTCAGAAATTGTTTTACCAGAAGCTGCCTCAGTCTCCCCTCCTCCCACCCTTTGAAAATACTCATGGTGTTTATCTGATCAGCATAGCCTAAACACGCACTCATGCCTCTCTATTAGCCATACTAATAAGCCTTGCTGCCGCTGTTAGTAAACCTTAGTTTGATTTACATAATCTAGAGTTCCCATCGTGGCACAGTGGAAATGAATCCAACTAGTATCCATGAGGACAATAGGTTCAATCCTTGGTCTTGCTCAGTGGGTTAAGGATCCAGCGTTGCCGTGAGCTGTGGTGTAGGTCGAAGACACAGCTTGGATCTGGTGTTGCTGTGGCTGTGGCGTAGGCCGGCAGCTGCAGCTCCGATTGGACCCCTAGCCTGGGAACTTCCATACGCCATGAATGCAGCCTTAAATTTCAAAAAAAAAAAAAAAAAAAGAAAGAAAGAAAGAAAGAAAGAAAGAAAGAAAGAAAGATTTACGTAGCCTTAGCTAAGATAAAGCTTTTTGCTTTCACTACTCTGCCTGCTCTGCCATGTGGCATCACTTTTGTTCCTGTCTTCGCAAGGCTTTGTGACATAAAAGCATTGTCAGCTCTACTCCACGTTAGATTGCATTCTGATTTAACACAGAAGCAACTGATTTTGTAATCTTGAGTAATCTAGGTGTTTGCACTTTGTTACATATTCTGAGCCTTGGGTTTGATTTCACCAAACTGGCTTTTGGGATCTAAATTTTGTCAATTCAAAACAGTTTGGTTTTTAATTTATCTGAGAGGAATACTTTGGGAAGGAGGTTTCTCTGTCCCTGAATTTCTGTTAATAATATTATTTCTTTGTTTTTTTTTTTTTAATTTTAAGTGATTTTTATTTTTCCATTATAGTTGGTTTACAGTGTTCTGTCAATTTCTACTGTACAGCATAGTGATCCAGTCTCTCTCTCTTTCTCTCTCACACACACACACAAACACACACACACACATATACACCTTTTTTTCCTCACATTATTCTCCATCATGTTCCATTATAAGTGACTAGATAAGTTCCCTGTGCTATACAGCAGGATCTCATTGCTTATCCACTCCAAATGCAGTAGTTTGCATTATTATTTCTTTGGATAAGGAGGAGACAAGAAATATTCTCCCCATTTCAGAGATGAGGAAACTGAGGCATGGGACTTTTCTGGGCCCAGAATCACAGAGTTGAGGTGCACACCCCAGCTCTCTGGCCTCTCCTGACACCCCTGCCTGTGGCTCTTACTCTCTCTGGACCCCCACTGACCCCCTGGCTGGGGATGGAGAATATTGTGGCTGCAGCTCAGTGTTTCTGACCTGAGGATTTTGCAGGCGATCTGGAGAAAAGTCCTCTCCACCATCCATTGCTCCATTGGCCCTGGATCCCCCCGATCCCAGTGAAGAGAAGGGGTCTGTCCAGGCGAATGCTGCCCTTCAGGGAGACATGAGGCACCTGACCCTGGAGGGAGAGGAGGAGGAGGTTGGGGAGGTTCAGCAGAGGTGTGCGGAGAAGTCCCTGTCAGAAGCCGCAGAAGACCCCAGTGTCGGGGGCCTGAACCCAGACCCCACGGACGGCAAGACCCTTCAAGGTACAGCTCTGGGAGTAGTAGAAGGGCCCATCTCCTCTCCGTGCAGGAGGCTGACGTGTTCTGGCTAGAGCAGCACCGCGGCTTGGCGCGGCGGGAAGGGCCAAGCCCTTATTTTTGGTGGGGGTGGTGCGACAGCCCTTTGCCCTCCCACCGTCTTTTCCACATGAGTCACTGTCCCGTGGGTACCCATCGGCCCCACCATTTGGACACAGCCCTCTCAGGTTTCTTCTGGCTCTGACTTCTCTACCAGAGAAGGATGTGCGCCTGGCGGGGTGGGACCCTGTGGCCTGACTCCTCCGAAAAGGCTCTGTTCCAGAGAGTCTGGAAGCTTTGGTGTCTGGGAATGGGCTTGCTCCAGAGCTGAGGGGTGAGGTCGGGCTGTGGCTACCCGGGGAGTTTATGGTGTCACGCAGGTCTTCTGCATCCCTCAGGAAGGGCGTGGTTCTTGCCTTTTCCTTACAGAGCAAATGGACGAACTGTTAGAGAGATGCTTCCTGCATGCTTTGAAGTGCCGACTCAAAAAGGCCGACCTCCCTTTACTCACCAGCACTCTCCTGGGCAGCCACATGTTCTCCTGCTGGTATGGAAGGTGTGGTGTGGGCGGAGCCCGGGGCCTGGGTCTCTCTTTTGCTCTTTTGGTGGAGACTGATGGGGGCGTTGGCTGTTGAGGGACATAATGAGGAAAGAGTGAAATGGAGGATTGATCTGGTTAATACTGTGTTTTAAAAACTTCAGTTTTAGGCAGTGAAAGGATGTTGAGGAAATGAAGGTTAAAATTCCCAAGATGCAGAGTTCCCATTGTGGCTCAGTGGTTAACAAACTCGACTAGCATCCATGAGGTCACAGGTTCGATCCCTGGCTTCGCTCAGTGGGTTAAAGATCCAGTGTTGCTGTGAGCTGTGGTGCAGGTCATGGACGTGGCTAGGATCCTGCATTGCTGTGCTGTGGTGTAGGCTGGCGGCTACAGCTCCAATTGGACCCCTAGCCTTCGAACCTCCAGGTGCCGAGGGTGCAGCCCTAAAAAGACAAGGAAAAAAAAAAAAAAAAAAGGTTCCCAGGATGCTCTGAGTACTGCTTCTGCTGTGGCGATTCTGGGCTCGCTCATGAATCAGGAGGCATGTCCTGTCCATGAAGAGTCCCGGGCAGCCTCTTTGTCCAGAGGCTTCCTCTGGACTGTTCAGTCCCCTCATACTCTTCTGAAGAATAAGTGGGACAGATTAGGTTGTATCAGGAGGAAAAATCAGTGTGAACCCCTCCCCCTTCCTACCAAACAGAAGCCACTGGGAGAGGGAGTATTACATGTAAATGAAACCTGACTTTGAAGACAGAGCCACCAGGGCTCAATGCCAGCTCCCCAGGGTGCTGGAGCAAGGCAGATCTGAACCCATCACCAGGCTTCTCTGAGCCCTAATTTCCAACACTTGAAGGATTGCTGTTAGGATCAAACAACCTAACATTTAATACACACCCCGTAAATATTATCAGGTCAGGAGATTTGGTCATTGATTTTTACTTGAAATCTGAACTTATTTCTTTTTGAGAGTTTTGCTCTTTTTTTTTTTTTTTTTAAAGTAGTTTTAATGTAATTGTCTTCCTCTTTACATGTGAGCTTCCTTAAGGCTTTCTATACACGTGTGGGGCCTGAAGTATGTGCCAGGGTTACTTGGTAATTTGTCCTGACCTTGCTGGGCCACAAGTAACTAACAAAAGGGATCCTGGAATACTCTCCAGGGTAGAGGTTCCTAACCTAGGGTGGGTTCTAGAAGGGCTCCCTGTGAATCCCACTGCTATTGCTTGTCACATTTGAGAAAAGATGTCCGTTCTAGGGAGACGGAATGCCCATAGCTTTCATTAGGGACCTCACCCCCGAAACCAGGAGGGTAGGATAGGGATTAGCAAGCTTTTTCTGTGAAGAGTCATCTAGGAGTTCCCTTTGTGGCTCAGCGGTAACGAACCCGACTAGGATCCATGAGGATGTGGGTTCGATCCCTGGCCTCACTCAGTGGGTTAAGGATCTGGTGTTGCCGTGAGCTATGGTGTAGGTCGAGGCTTGGATTCCGTGTTTCTGTGGCTGTGGTGTAGGCTGGCAGCTGTAGCTCTGATTCAGCCCCTAGCCTGGGAACCTCCATATGCCTCTGGTGCAGCCCTAAAAAACAAAAACAAAAACAAACAAAAAAAAAGTCAGCTAGTAATTATTTTAGGCTTCTCAGGCCCTACCATCCCTTGCAGCCATTCAAGTCTGCCTTTGTGGCACTAAGACAACTGTAGACTGCAGATGAACAGGCGTGGCCGGAATCGGCCTGCAGGAGGTAGTTTGCCAAATTCTGCTCCAGCCTGACCACCGCAGTGAGCTTGGTGAAGCTTTTGAGGCCACAGGAGGTTATTTAGTTTGAGAGGAATCTAAAGCTGTATCTAGCACAGTAGCCAGGAGCCACGTGTGGCTATTTAAAGTAGTTAAAATGGGATACAATTTGAAGTTCAGTTCCTTTGTCACACTGGTCACATTTTGAGTACGTAATAGCCCCGTGTGGCTCGTGGCGACCACATTTGATTGCAGAGAACACTCCATCTTTAGGGAAAGGTCTATCAGACAGCAAGCACCTAGAGTGTCCTGACATCTCTATCACTCTCTGGTGCTGCCACTGGGCCGAGAGTTCTGGAACAGCGGCTTCTTTCCAAACACATAGGAGGAAGGCTGAGAAAGATGCCCTCCTCTCAGTGTCAGGCAGGCCCCGCCACTACCGCCGTGTTAGCTTAACTCGCCTTTTCCATCTGCCATCAGCCCCGAGGGACGACAGCTGGACGTAAAGAAGTCAAGCTACAAAAAGGTAAGCGGGAACCTGCTCTGCACACCCATGCAGAGAGTTGTGTGGGGCACACATGGCGTGAGCTGGCTGGACACTGGGAAAGCCCTGTCCACAGGGCTGAGGCTAGAATTAAGCTTTTTGATTCCAGGTATAGCGGGGGAGGACAGCTCCCTGGGCTGAGGCAGTTGGGTGGGCGCCAACTCCCCTCTGTCCTTCCCACCCCCGTCCGTCTGATCAGAGTCCCGAAAGGCTTCACTGGTTAGTCCCTGACCCTCAGGGTGGGGGCCTCCCACTTCCTAGCTGGATGAGGACGGGGACCGTCCCACGTCCCTCCCTAGGACCCTCCCGGCTTGGTGTCTGGCACGTCACAGGTGCTCAGTGTGTGCGCGCCATCGACGAGGTCCCTCCCACCGGCCCTCTCTCCCTTAGCTCTCTAAGTTCCTGCAGCACATGCAGCAGGAGCAGATTATACAGGTGAAGGAGCTGAGCCAAGGGGTGGAGAGCATTGTGGCTGTGGACTGGAAGCACCCGAGGTGAGTGCGGGGGCCTGGTCACCGCAGCTCAGCCCGCCCCAGGGCACCGGGGCCACGGACCGGGAGTCACCGAGGCACGAGTATAAAATGTGTTTTTTCTTTCCTTCTGCTGGGTTTTAGGATCACATCTTTCGTCATACCCGAGCCCTCCCCGACCTCTCAGACAGTCCAGGAGGGTAGCAGGGAACAGCCCTATCACCCTCCAGATATAAAATCCCTCTACTGTGTCCCAGCCAGCATGACCCTGCTCTTCCAGGAGTCTGGCCACAAGTGAGTCTTTGGAGAGCAGCCCTTCTCTGCCTGCTTGGTGTTCCGGCCTCTAGTCCTCTCAGCCCGAGTCGTGTTCTCCTGTGACTGGCACCACCCGCTTTCCCCCTCTTCTCCCTCCCCCCAGATCCAGCTTCAAGCCTCCTTCCCCAGGGAAGTGTCTCTGGACTAAATGAACGAGAGAGTAGGTCTCCCTTTTCTACCTGTAATTATTCTCCACATGGCCCTGCTGGCCTCAGGCAGGAAAAGGGAAGAACGCGGAGAAGCCGAGGACGGCGCCCTGCCGAGCAGGGAGTGAGTCTTGGTGTTTGCAGTTTACCCCCCCGCCCCTGGCACAACGCGAATAACCGCCCCGGTCCCTTCTCACCTAGGAAGGGGAGCATTCTGGAGGGCGGCGAGGTCCGAACGATCGTCATCAGCTACGCCAAGAAACATGACCTGGTTGATGCAGGCAACAAGAAGTGAGTGGATGGGGAGGAGAGCTTGCCCGAGCTCGCCTCTAGCAGATGCGGACATTCGAGGGGGGCGGCCGGGCTGGAGAGGGCGCAGGAGATCCCAGCCTTTGAGAAATAATCGAGGCCAGTGGTTTCTAAACACTCGGAGTTGTGGCCTAGGGTCTTCAGATCCACGTTCACTGTCAGTGTTGACGGAGCCTGAGGGAGCATCGTCTCGTGTGTATCTACTACTGATTTTCAAATGCAGGTGCTATTGTGAGGAATAAAATGCAACCTTTACAAAATTTTACCAGAGTCATCTTAGCTTTTTGGTATTCTCTATCTTCTTAGTAAGTGGATGCAGAAGGCAAGCTACTAAATGAAGAGTGTTCCATTAATTTTTTAACTTCAGAAGACACCCTCATGATCAAGAAGTTGGGAACTACTGGCTTAATTGTGGTTAGTTAGTAGCAGAACTAAGCCAGGGAACCCAGTCTTGGGATTTTTCCCATCCCACTTTCCCCTCCCCCGCCTGCTTCTTTGTTCTAGGAAAACATATGTGTGACCTCCCATCCCGAGGGTACATTGCTTCATGGACTCTGGTCCCTAATTGGTCCTGATAATCCTGAATGACTATAAATAACACATAAGAGATGAATCCTGGAGTTCCCCTGTGGCACAACGGGATCAGTGGTGTCACTGTAGCGCTGGGACGCGGTTTGATCCCTGGCCCAACATAGTAGGTGAAGGATCTGGCATTGCCCGAGCTGCGGTGTAGGTCACAGCTGCAGCTTAGATCTGATCCCTGGCCCAAGCACTCCATATGCCACGGGGTAGCCAAAAAAGAAAAGAAAAGAAAAAAGATGAATCCTGATCAGAAGGGGTGGGACTAGGATTTCTTTGTTGCCTCTTCTTTCCCTTTAGTCTGGTGAAATTGGATCCCATCCTATGTGACTGCATCTTAGAGAAAAATGAACAGCACACAGTCACGAAGCTTCCATGGGACAGTCTCCTGAGCAGGTAGTGGGGACTGGCAGCCCCTCTCCAATGTGTCTGTCCCTTCCCCTTAATGTCTGTCATATTTGACTTCAGAATTGTCACTGGCATTGCCTCTGACCTTCTTTCCATAATTCACACCATGTCTATATAAACACAAGCGTGGGTAATTCTAATGTGGAAGGTCTTTGGAACAATTTGAGCCAATGCATTATAGGAGAACTTGAGAGGGAGAGAGAAAAGAACTTTAATTAAAAATAAGAACTCCAGGAGTTCCTGTCGTGGCTCAGCAGTAATGAATCCGACTAGTATCCATGAGGATGTGGATTCGATCCCTGGTCTCGCATAGTGAGTTAAGGATCTGGCATTGCTTCGAGCTGTGGTGTAGGTCGCAGATGGAGCTCAGGTCCTGCGTTGCTGTGGCTGTGACGTAGGCCAGCAGCTGCAGCTCCGATTCCACCATGAGCCTGGGAACCTCCATATGCTGTGGGTGTGGCCCTTAAAAAAAAAAAACTTCAAAAAGATATACAAACAAAAAGGAACAAAAGAATTGTTTTTATACCCTTTCTTTTCCACATAACCAAAACTGAAAATAATTTATATCAGGAGTTATTTAGCAACTACGGCCTCTGGGCCAAATCTGGCCAGCTACCTGTTTTTATAAATAAGATTTTATTGGCACATGGCCACACCCATTCGTTTATGTATTGTCTTCGGTGCTTTTGTGCTGAATTAAATAGCAGAGTTGAGTAGTTTCAACAGAGACCATATGGCCATTAAAGCCTAAAATATTTAGCATCTTGCCCTTTGTAGAAAAAGCTTGTCAATCCCAATATAAATGATAGCAGAAGAAAATCTGGTTGGACAAAAGGCAGAAATTCCTTGTGGTAAGTGTGTCTGTAAAGGATGTATGATTGGAACCTATCAGAAAGGTGAAGCAGCGCTTTATTCTGGGTAAGATGGGGTCTTGAGGCTGTTAGTAAACTCCACAAGGCTGCCTGGGCTGGTTTTTAGAAGGTCAAGCCAGGGAACAGTTCCCAGGGGCTCAAGTCATTGATGCTCCCTTCCCTGCATCAGGGGGTCTTGACTGTCGCTGCACATCTTCCTGTTCAGAGTTTCTGACTTCACTGGTCTGGGGTGCAGCCCCTAGTGATTTGAATGATTCTACTGTGCAGCCAAAGGCAACCCACTGCCTGTAAGATCAGCTTCCGCCCAGCCGCCTGCTGGGAGTGGGGGATAAGGATGTGCTTGCTGTTGGCTTTATCAGTCTCCAGCTCATTAACTCCCATTTCAGATGTTTGGAAAAATTGCAGCCTGCCTATCGAGTAACCTTTCCGGGACAAGAGCCCATTGTGAAGAAAGGCAAAATCTGCCCAATCGACATCACACTAGCACAGAGAGCTTCTAATAAAAAGGTATGTTTTAGTATTTTAAAATTTTTTTTAATTTTTATTTTGTTTTGCTTGTTAAGGCTGCACCCGAGGCATGTGGACGTTCCCAGGCTAGGGGTCGAATCGGAGCTATAGCTGCTGGCCTACCCCACAGCCATAGCAATGCAGGATCCAAGCCGCATCTGCAACCTACACCACAGCTCTCGGCAACGCCGGATCCTCGCCCTGTTGAATGAGATTGGGAATCAAACCCACATCCTCATGGATACTAGTCGGGTTTCTAACCCCGCTGAGCCACAGTGGGGACTCCCAAAAAGGTATGTTTTATAAGACGAACTTGGTGATTTAATGTCTTTGTTAAGTTCTAGTCTCTCTAATGTGATTGGAGGTTTTTAGATTGGCATCAAACACCTCAAAAGTTGTTTTCTGGAACACCCATGTTTGTGACCGGATTGGGCCCTATGTAAAACAGGTACAGCTGACCCCTTTCCTCAGTGTCCTCTAGGATTTTGTGCTAAGGAACTTGTTAGAACCTGTTCCAAAAGTAAACAAGATCTTATTTCTATTTTTTTTCTTAGAACTTTGGTATGGTCTTTCAGTTCTTACTCTCTGTTGCCTCCTGGGCCTTGCTTAATGCAAATAACTGGCGAAGAAGGTAAAGAATCTCTGGAGGAACCGAGCGCGTTTAGCTTGGCAACACACGGTCATAGGGAACAGATTACAGCTGTCCTCAAATATGTGAAAAGCTGTCCTTGGGAAAAGGAGTGCGCTTACTTTGTATGCCTTGAGAAGACAGAAATAGGATTATTGGATAGAAATCCCAAGAAAACAGACTTGGGTTCAAAATAACCTTCCAGTGCCTGGTTATGAGCGTGGGCTTTGAGATTAGAGACCTGGCTTCAAATATGGCCTTTGTCTTGCTGCTTGACTTTAAGCAAGTTCCTTAACATCTATTTGCTCGAGTTCCCTTATGTGAAGAATGGGGATAATACCTGCCTCAAAAGGCACTGTGAGGATCAAATGAAGGAGTATATGAAGGTGAAGGGCTTAGAATAGTCCTTGGCAGGTACACATTCAATCAATGAGAACTGATAATGATAACGTGAAGAACAATCCTGCTTCTTGAATGTGTGCGTATGTGTGATGATGGTTTCATCTCTATATTAAAAAGAGCCCTTAAGGAGTTCCCGCTGTGGCACAGTGGGTAAAGGATCTGATGTTAACACAGCTGTGGCATAGGTTGCAGCTGTGGCTTAGATTAGATCCCTGGCCCTGGAACTTCTGTGCAGCCGGAAAAAAGGAGAGAACCCTTATCTTTCAGAGTGACATGTTGAAATATTTATAGACCAAATGATGTGATATCTAGGAGGACTTGCATTTAAGTAATATGGAAGTGGGGTGGGTGGAGAGAGCGCTGAATCAAGGTTGGTCATGAGTTGATAATTGTTGAAATTGGTGGTGGTTACATGGGAGCTCGTTATGCTAGTCTACTTTCATTTATTTATTTAGTCTTTTTTAGGGCTGCACCCACAGCATATGGAGGTTCCCAAGCTAGGGGTCGAATCGAGGCTATAGCTGCTGGCCTACACCACAGCCACAGCAATGCCAGATCCGAGCCGCGTCTGCAACCTACACCACAGCTCACAGCAACACCGGATCTGCAACTCACTGAGCGAGGCCGGGGATCGAACCTGTGTGCTCATGGATACTAGTCAGATATGTTTCCACTGAGCCACAATGGGAACTCCCATACTTTTATTTATGCTTTAAATTATCCAAAAAAAAAAAAAAACTTTGAAAAGCATGTGTTATCAATGAGTGAGATTATCTATCTCACTTAATATGTAACTTATACAGGCACACCTTGTTTTATTGTGCCTCACAGATAATGGGTTTTTTTCAGATTGAAAGTTTGTGGCAACCCTTTGACAAGCAAGTCTGTTAGCACCATTTTTCCAGTATTTGCTCACTTCCTGTGTCTGTGTCACATTTTGGTAATTCTTATAATATTTCAAACTTTTTCATTATTATTATATTTATTATGGTGATCTATGATCAGTGATCTTTGATATCGCTTTTGTGAAAAAGATTACAACTCCCTGAAGACTTGGATGATGGGTAGCATTTTTTAGCAATAAAGTGTTTTTTAATGAAGGTATGTACTTTGTTTTTTAAGACATATGTTATCTCACACTTAACAGTATAGTGCATGTAACTTTTTTTTTTTTTTTGTCTTTTTAGGGCCACACCTGCGGCATATGGAGCTTCCCAGGCTAGGGGTCTAATTGAAGCTGCAGCTGCCCACCTATACCACAGCCACAGCAACATCAGATCCAAGCCGCGTCTGCAACCTACACCACAGCTCATGGCAACGCCGGATCCTTAACCCACGATCAAGGCCAGGGATCGAACTTTCGTCCTCATGGATGCTAGTCAGGTTCGTTAACCCCTGAGCCATGACGGGAACTCCATGTGCATATAGCTTTTATGTGCACTGGGAAACCAAAAAATTCATGTGACTTGCTTTATTATGGTGGCTTGGGAACTGAACCCACAATATCCCTGAGGTGTGCCTGTATTTGGATGGGGTAGAAAGAAAGAATCAATGTAGAAGCACAAAAAGTAAGTATTTGAATGAAAAGGTATGGTTGTAGGGATGCTGACTATAGGGGCTGAGGAAGCTGCCGAGGCCCCCGAAGGCTTCTGGAGGGGAGGGCATGTGGTCTGTGCTACCAACAGTCTTCTGTCCCCCAGGTGACCGTGGTCAGGAACTTGGAGGCCTACGGTCTGGACCCGTACTCAGTGGCAGCCATCCTCCAGCAGCGATGCCAGGCTAGCACCACTGTCACTCCTGCCCCTGGGGCCAAGGACAGCCTGCAGGTCCAGATTCAGGGAAACCAGGTCCACCACCTCGGCCGGCTCTTGCTTGGTGAGCATCCCCCATGAGGAAGCCGAGACACTGGTCTAACTTGGCAAAGATCTTCCCACCAACGAAACTCACTCTCTATATGGTCTCTCTAGTTTTTAGCAGCCAGCACAGGGTAGACCTAATGTTGGAACCAAATCCTTTAGCGCCCCCCGCCCCCCAATTCCCATGTTCTCTCCACCAGACTAAATAGTTTTCTTCTTGGTTTCCTCTTTTTATAAAACCTTTGCTGAGCACCCACACTGGGCCAGGCACCTTGCTGGACTTTTCGCAGGCTCGATTTCTTTTCATCGTAATGATGCTGCATATTTTGCAGATGAGGAAACGGAGGTTCAGTACTTTGCGCTGCAATATCCAGCTGTTGAGTGCTGCAGCTGGGCTCTGAACTTTGATTTGTCGGACTCCAGAGCCTAGGTTCTTTCTACCTGGAGTCACCCAGCCTCCAGGGTGTCCTCAGTTTAAGCTGCCTGAGTCATTCTCTTCTAAAACAAATGTGGTCACATCATTCCTCTCTAAAAAACTTTTTACGCCTCCTCAGTGCCTTCAGAATAAACTCATAAGCTCAATAAAAAGACCCTCCCCGTCCAGCCCCAGTATTCCATCTGGGTTCTCTGGCGGGTCCTTGACCCACCCCCACACCAAGCCTCCACCGTGCAGGTCCTCTTGCTGTGGCCCACGTGCACCTGCACGTCCACACCTGGGTGCTTTCCTCCCTGTTGTCCCCTCACTTTGTGTCATGTGGCCTTTCACAGCCTTAAAAGGCTCATTGGCCCAGCTCAGGGTCACAGGAAGCCTGTCTTAGAACATGTCCCTTTTTTTTTTTTTCTGTTTCCTTAAATTAACATTTTAAAAACTGCTAACATTACACTTTCCAATTGTGTGAATATTTCTGGTTAGTATCTACAGCTTGGCTGATTTATTCTGTTGTCTGAACTCCCTGTTCGACTGAGCATCTTGAATCAGAGACCTTACCTTTTTAATCCTTGCTTCATGCCCAGGGCCTGGCACATAGTAAATGCTCAATAAGCAAAGGCATTTTATGGTCTCAGGCATTTTATGGTCTCAGGCAGTACACGTTAACTTGTAGAGTTGAGCCCCTTTAAATGAAGAGCCCCATATGAGGTACTCAGAAGAAATACAGAGGAAAAAAGATAAGCACATGACTGGACTCAAACACATACTCACACATTCTCTCTTGTGAGAACATTATAAATGCCTGAAATGCATCAGAAAGTGGCTATCAATGGAAAAGTTGCTGATATACACACTTGAGCCTCGAGGTGTGAGGATAAATGGTCCATTCCCCTAGGAGTTGAGTTTGAGCTGGGCGTAGAAGAGCAGGTCTCCTGATGGAAGTGGTTTGAACTGAGGCTTGACAGCAGGAACAAGCACACAGTGGCGGGAGGGGGCTGGGAGGTAGCTGTGTGGATTGGGACCAGAAGCATGGGGGCCAAGGAGGGTGATGGTGAGGCAGAGAGGAAGGCGGGGAGGGCAGGAGGAGACCTCACTGAGGAGTCTCTACCTTTTGGATTGTAGATGAGTATCAGCTTCCTCGAAAATACATCCAAGGCCTGGAAAAGGCCCCCAAACATGGCAAGAAGAAATGACAGACTCTTGTTTCATGTGGTCGATCCAGTGGAAATCCAAGCTCTGGCCTGGTAATTTATATGAGTATTTTGAGCTTTTGCGAATTAAAAAAATATATAATTCTTTACCAAAATAAATTTTTATTCTCATCTAAATTTGATTCCCCCTCTTGTTTCCTCCACTTAGCTTCAGATGTTGTACTAAGTTTTCAGGTCAGAAGCCGTTTAAAATGGACACTAGAGGCAGTAATGGAGTTCTTTTCCATTCATGTGGTTTCTATCAGTTTTATGTATCCTCTGCTTTCAAGGCCAAATAGCCTATCCTGAGTTCAGGCAGGTGGGGCCTTCCTGTTTTTAAAGGTCATCAGCCTTTCGCTATTATTATCTAAGTAACCTCATAGCCCAAAAATCATTCCTTCAGATCTCTAAAGGATTATTTATAGCGAGATATATATATATATATATATATATATATATATATATATATATATATATTTTTTTTTTTTTTTGTCTTTTTGCCATTTCTAGGGCCGCTTCCGCGGCATATGGAGGTTCCCAGGCTAGGGGTCCAATTGGAGCTGTAGCCACGGCCTACACCAGAGCTACAGCAACGTGGGATCCGAGCCGCGTCTGTGACCTACACCCCAGCTCACAGCAATACTGGATCCTTAACCCACTGAGCAAGGCCAGGGATCGAACCCACAACCTCATGCTTCCTAGTCGGATTCATTAACCACTGAGCCACGACGGGAACTCCCTAGAGATATTTATATTTGTCATCAATCAAGGCAAAAGAAGGAAGGGTGGCCCTATAAGCTGTAGCAGAGCTGAGGCTGGATAGAAATAAGAAACAATCTTGGCACATTAGGACGTGGGTTTCCATAGGACAGTGATTTTCCCCAACTTTGGCATGCCGCCACTAGTAGCCAGAAGTTGTGATGCAGCTGCAAGATGATGGCTGTGCTACCGTGAAGAGTCTTAGCCAACACACATTTTCTTTAGTCTCACTCGTCTTCACCTGGGGCTCAGAGAAGTGGTCTTTAGCTGGTCTTCTGAGAATCCTTGAACATCTCTGAAATGGTGTGCAGATTTTGTATGATCCTTTTCCTAAAAGAGGTTACCATGCTTTTGTCCAGATTCCCCACGGGATCACATGATGCCAGAAAGGTCCAGAACCCCTGCTCAGTTCGTGGCAGTCGGTTCTGTACCAGAGCCCTCCTTGTGCAGCAGGAAGAGGACTGAGCCTCCTTGTCATGTGCTGTGGGAAAGAGAGGGCTGAACCGAATTCCTTCAGAGTTCTTTGGTTTTACCATCAAAAAAATCAATTACAATTCTTTTTTTTTTTCTCATTGTATTAAAAAAAAAAAAAACAAGAGACTTGAAAATACCCACAGTATTCACAAGTACCCCATCTGGAACTTGAAAAGGAAGAAATGGATGAGTATGAAAATATGTGCGTGAGGCCCCCCTGCCTTTTGTTATTAGGCCCTGAATAACAGGCCTTTTCACTGGTGACTCCCTGTAATTCCCTAATTTTACCAACCCACTCTCTGTTGACATAAGCATATGAAACTGAGAGAGGGATTTCTAGAAATTGACCCCAAACCAGCTCCTGTGACCACAGAACCCTTGGACGGACCGTTTGATCTGAGGGGTCACAGTATGTACAGTAATCATGAAGTGTGGTCCACATATGAACATCGAGAAGATGTAGTACTTTCTAAAGTTCTTTCACAACCACGATTTGTTCTGCACAATCTTGGAGGGATTGGCAGATCGGACAGGTGGTGTCTTGCCTTGTTAATCCCTGATAAAGACACCAAGCCAGGAGTTCCCATCGTGACTCAGTGGTTAACAAATCCGACTAGGAACGATGAGGTTGTGGGTTCAATCACTGGCCTTGCTCAGTGGGTTAAGGATCCGGCGTTGCCATGAGCTGTGGTGTAGGTCGCAGACGCGGCTCGGATCCCGCATTGCTGTGGCTCTGGTGTAGGCTGGCGGCTACAACTCCGATTTGACTCCTAGCCTGGGAACCTCCACATGCCTCGGGAGCGGCCCAAGAAAAGGCAAAAGACCAAACAAACAAACAAAAAACACCAAGCCAGTAACTGGTGGGGCTGGGTCTGAAATGAACATCCCCTTGTCACTGTGTTTTGACCCAGAACTCTGCTGTGATACAGTTTTGTGCTTTGAATGGTTTTTCCAGTAATGGTAACACATTTGCATTGACTCATCGTCCCTTTCCTCCTCGTGAAGACCATAGGTACACGTGAGAAGGCAGGGGAGAGTTAAGTTATGCAATAGGTTCTTTTTCCTATGTACTAAGCTAAATATATCTATATCAAGGTCAGAGATACACCTTGAACTTAATCCCATATTGCAACCAAGTGAGTTTCAGGAAAGAGCAGAAACTGGTTCATTTCTGGATTTTGGCACAATTACTGAAAGATACACTTCTTGGCAGTCTAGGTGAGCAACTGTTACAGACATGCCCCATTCCTGGGCACTTTTAAGAATATTTGTTGGGCAGGGTGTGCTCTCCTTGAGAAGCAGGGTGTGGACTGGATGCGCTCTGAGGGCCCCCATTCACTGCACCCTGTGTGATCAATACCGGAAGGCTGGCGGGACTTTCTTTTCAATAACTTTGATGTGGCTATGGCCATGATTGCTGAGATGTTCCTTTGATGGAAGTCAAAGTGAAAGGGCTCTTGCAGTCATCTAATCTAGCTCCCTTCCTCCAGGTGAGATGATTTTAAACTTTCAAATGCATTCCTATTTTTTTTGTTTTTAATCTTTTTGGGGCCAGACCCGCGGCATATGGAGGTTCCCAGGCTAGGGGTCCAATCGGAGCTATAGCTGCTGGCCTACACCACAGTCACAACAACGCGGGATCCGAGCTGCATCTGCGACCTACACCACAGCTCCCGGCCACGCCAGATCCTTAACCCATTGAGTGGGACCAGAGATTGAACCTGCATCCTCATGGATACTAGGTGGGTTTGTTACCGCTGGTCCACAACGGGAACTCCCTCCTATCTAATTTTTATTTTTATTTTATTTATTTATTTATTTTTTTTTGTCTTTTTGCTATTTCTTGGGCTGCTCCCGCGGCATATGGAGGTTCCCAGGCTAGGGGTCCAATCGGAGCTGTAGCCACCAACCTACACCGGGGCCACAGCAACTCAGGATCCAAGCCGCGTCTGCGACCTACCACAGCTCCCGGCAACAGCCGGATCTTTAACCCACTGAGCAAGGGCAGGGACCGAACCCGCAACCTCATGGTTCCTAGTCGGATTCGTTAACCACTGCGCCACGACGGGAACTCCTCTAATTTTTAAATAATTCCAGAAGTAGAAGAATGGTTGCGTAATTCAGTAGCCTGTCCTGGAGTGTCGTCATCCTCAGCTCCAGAAAGCACCTCCTCGTTTCTGAGTAAGTCCCCTTCCCCTCCTGCTCTGGGGGTGCGGAGTAACCAGCCACCTAGTTAGGGAGCACCCCAGCCCATGCCTTTGAATGGTTTTCTCAAAATGATTTAAACAGTCCGTCGCCTTCATCCCCCTGTTCGTGGACAAACGAAAATCTGACTCAGCCACGAAGCGTGCGCGTTCCTCTGTTCCCACCCTCTCCCAGCCCCCGATCTCTATGAGCAGGGCCAAGTTCAAGGAGCACGTCTCCCGTCTGAATCAGTTTTGCAACAAGCTTTTATTCCTTTTTTTTTTTAAACCCATATAAGAAAGACATTTAAAAAGAAAATATCCTCAAAACAAACACTTCCACAGTGGGCAACACAACAACAGAAGGCACTGCCAGCAGTCAGGCCCACCCCGGAGGGAAGGGTCGCTCCTACGCACGACCATCTCGGAGGCTCGGACCTCCGTCTGGGTCCTGTGCTTTAGATAGAGTCTGAATTTCCCCCATAGTCTTCTTATTTCATAAACACCCCTATCTCTTTATATATAGCGATATGCTTTTATGTATATATGTACATGACTTCCTTCTCAAAAATAAAATAGCCGCCCCATCAGAGGGAGGCTCTCAGCAGCATTCACAGCGGTTGCAGCAGGAGCCGTGCCTTCTATTCACGTTAAAGACATGCAGCGTGAAGGGAAGAGGACTCTGCACCCACCGCATAGCTCTACAGCAGGAGGAGAGATTTTTCAAGGGAAGGAGGTGATAAGGCTGAGCTGGAGATGGCAGATAACTGGGGTTTTGATGATGTTGAAAATCTTCAGGCTGCTTAGCTTGTCCTGTGTTTGCAGCTCTGAAGACGAAGTGGTTTGCCTGATGAGAGGGGTCCTAATCCCTTCTGGGATCAGGGGCAGTGTGGACTCAGCGAGGGTCAGGGAGGGAACTTCTGAGGCTACACAAAGACACACCGGCTCCAACCCACCCAAGGGACTTGGGGAGGCAGAGGACAGCAAAAAGAAAGGGTCTCCCAGAGGCTGGGTTGGAAAGCTGGCCCTGCTTGGAAAGTCCTCCCTCTGCACTCCTGGCTACAGGCTTGAATGGTTTGGCAAGTTTAAGTTTGAACCTAAGCAAGGAGGCAGTACACATGTAGAGGTGGGAATCTGATCCCCCCCATCCAGGTGGTTTGGGCTCCCTTCTTGGAAGGCAGGGCCCAGGACCTTAGTGGAGAAGGAGGTCCGAGACCCTCGTCCCCCCCTTGGAGGGAAGGCTCTCCTGGCCTTGTCCCTGACACCACCGCGGTCCCCTTCCTGGCAGGAGCAAGCCAGCTGCAGAGCTTCCAGCAAATGCCCTGCACCTGCTCCTGTCCCCTCTCTGAAAACAAAAAGGCACTGAGGTCAGCGGGAGGCCAGCCCATGGGCTCACCGCACAGCAGGCTGGGCACACGTCCAACACCCAAGGACTTCAAGTGGGCTGAGTTGGAGGTTCTCCCCTCGAATCGAGGCAGCTCCTCTGGCAGCACCAGGAGATCCCGGAGTCCCGGGGTAGAGGGAGAGGCAGTGCTGAAGGCCAAGGGGAAAACCAAGGCAGCCAGGCCTCCCCTGCTCCAGCCCGGGGAAGGCTTGAAGACAACGTGGCCTTGTTCATCTGCAACACTTTTTGGCTTCCACTGCCTGATTTCCACACTCAGCAGGAGACTTTAAAAATGGTAAATGGCTGGTTTCCCTTTGGTGGAAACACATGAGGATGATGGCAACATTACATTCAAAGTTGCAACTTAAAAACCAACAGTTGTTGACTACGATGTGGCTGAGGACCACACACACACACACATATATATATATATACCTTTGGGTTTACACGTGCACAGACTCTTGGGCAATCAGGGCAAGGTTAGCTGCAGCTTCTCTGGAATTCTCTCAGGCAGCCTCAGGTTTGCTGCTCCCTGACCTGAGCGTCTGGGGCCAGTGGCTTTATGACCTTCCCTTAAGCATGAACAATGGGCACCTGGGGACAGGGAGGTACCATCCTTTTTGGAGCACTGTCCGGCTTTCAAGGGCTTAGCTCACACCTGCTAAAGGAATATGCTACCATTCTGGACTCATAAATAAAGGTACTATGGCTGGCAAGAAAGAGAGAAATTGAAGAACAAAACCCAGAGAAAACATGTATCTCTAAACTGTTTTCTCTTTCCTTTGACGGCTGGTTGTGAAGAGTTCCAGTTCAGTGACCAGAGAGGCAACTATTTGGTTTGTGAAAGGCTTGCGGATGGCCAGAGGATGTGGTGGTTCTTTCACACGAGGGTTGCTCCGGTGTAGGGGGCACAGTGGGCAGCGGGCAGGCCCCAACCCCGTGCACACACTTGTGTTCCTCAGAAATCTGGAACTGCTGGGCGGGCACATGTGCACCCACCAGAGGTGTCCTGAGAAAAAGTGTCTGTTGCAAAATAATAATTAATAATAAAAATAAATCCACGGGCACTGGGAGAAGGGGAGGCAGGACCGGCTAGCCAGGTTTGCCCTGGGATTTTCTTAAGGCCTCCTCTAACTTCTGCCTAAACTTGTCGTACTTCTTTTGCACTTGCTGGATTTTATCCTGCTCTTCTTTTTCCAGGATTGTTAGGAAGTTCTGGAGCTCGGGGATGGAGAAGGCGTCCCACTGTGAGGAGAGAGCGAGGTTGGAGGGAAAAACAGAAGAGGAAACAGGTTACAAGTTGCACCATCTGAGGGGCCTTGTTGCTAGTTTGCACTTGCTGCTAAATAGGCACATGTGATGAACCAAGCTCCCAGTTTCCATGTCATACCAGCAACACAATTTCAAATCCTGGCATCTCATGGCCAAGAGTTATTAGTCCATGAGCCACTTTTTTTTTTTTTTTTTGGAGAATCAATAATCTTACATTTCTCTGTAGCAGCTGAGATCTGAGCAGTGACGCTGGAGCTGCCCGGGGTCCCTGGTGATCTGCTCCAGCTGCCTGCTTTGGGGTGATCAGTGACAGGCTCCCAATGTGCAGACCCCTCAGGCTGGCATTTGGAGGAGAGCTGGACTTGGACTCAGGAGACTGGGTCTCAGCCTGACTCCACTGTGTGACCCTGAGTACATAACTCCACGCTTCCCAGCCTGTTTTCTCATCTGCCGTGGAATTAGGGCACCTGCCTCCCTGGGCTGGCAGAACAGGTACTGAGTCACCTGCACAGCTCCGCAGAGCCTGCGGGCCTGGGCCTGCCCCCTGGGACCTGGCCTCTTGGGACAGAAGGCAATCTGACTTCTCTTAGGCTGACCCAGGAGCCTCGGCTCCTGTGGGGCCAGGGATTTTGACTGCTATGCTCTTTGAGCACAAAGGTATATTAAGGTTTATCTAGTTTAATCCTCACATTTTATAAATGATAACACTGAAATCCACAGAGGGGAGATGGCATAACCATAGTCACAGAGCTTCCAGCAGCAAAACCAGAACCTCTAAATCCCCAGCCCTGTGAGTTTTCAAGAGGCCAGCAGTGTTCAAACATTTTCCTAGTGGGATCCTTTTTCTAAATAAAACCTTCCACTCACTCCAATATATAAAGCAGATGGAAGCAGAGCTGCCTGGTAGAAGCAGAAAAAGACAGGGCCTCACCTGCCTAGATCCCCCAAATCTTCCCAGTGACTCCCAAGACTGCTCCCTCAAACCCCAGGCCTCTACTGGATGCAGTATGACAAACAGGCACACCCCTGCTCTTGGTCATTCTTCCATGACCCAACCTCCCACACGGCCCAGGCCGCAGGGAGCAGTGACCTGGTTTCACCCCACTCCATTCCAAAGACGACTACAGTTTGCTCCCTTTGGGGGAGCGAGGTCAGTTTTTCAGACCCAAGGAGAGACAACTGGCTCAAAACTATCCATACCCGGTAAGCCCAAGGAGGGAGCGTGCTGGGCCTCAGGCCATCCTGAAGCAGAAGAACTCAGGCCAGAACGCAAGGAGTTTCTCAGCACCCCTCCACCCTGAGTTTTCAGAAATAAAGCACATGAGGAGTTCCCGTCGTGGCACAGCGGAAACGAATCCGACTAGGAACCATGAGGTTGCAGGTTCGATCCCTGGCCTCATTCAGTGGGTTGAGGATCTGGCGCTACCTTGAGCTGTGGTATAGGTTGCAGACGCAGCTGGGATCCTGTGTCGCTGTGGCTGTGGTGTAGGTCGGTAGCTGTAGTTCGGATTTGACCCCTTGCCTGGGAACCTCCATATGCCGCGGGTGTGGTCCTAAAAACCAAAAAAAAAAAAAAAAGAAAAAAGAAAAGAAATAAAGCACATGAAAATCCTGTCTTTCCACAGGCCTTGCCAGACACAGGCCCTGACTTGTTCCCCCAGGTCGCTTACAATCCTGGATTAAATACCAAACCTCGGCCTGCCACTCCCCCCACTGCACCCTCCTCAAGTCATTTTCCTGCTCTGCTGCTGCTGCATAGCCCCCACCTCTGCCGAGTGGTGAAGACAATGCCCACCAGCGCCCACCCGCGCCCACCCAGTGGGTGTGTGTTTGAGCAACAAGGCAAGGGTCCCGGGCCTACCTCCACCTCTCCAGTTTCGTTCTCCTTTAGCACAAAGCTGAGCACATCCGTGTCAGGCCCCGCGAGCAAGCGCAGGTAGAGGGGGCAGTCAGCAACCGAGAGCTTCTGGAAGAGCACTGCAAACAAGAGAGGGGGCTGGGCGCTTGTCTTGGGAAAGAAGGGCCGGAGGGGGGGAGGGGCCCAGGATGGGTGGGACCAACTGGAAATGCAGAGGTGGGTGCTTCTAACTGGAAGCAGCCACCCTTTCAAGCTAATTCTTTTTTTTTTTTTTTTCTGTCTTGTTGCCTTTTCTAGGGCTGCTTCCTGTGGCATATGGAGGTTCCCAAGCTAGGGGTCTAATCGGAGCTGTAGCCGCCGGCCTATACCACAGCCACAGCAACGTGGGATCCGAACCGCGTCTGCAACCTACACCACAGCTCACGGCAACACCAGATCCTTAACCCACTGAGCAAGGCCAGGGATCAAACCCGCCACCTCATGGTTCCTAGTCGGATTTGTTAACCACTGCGCCACAACAGGAACTCCTCAACCTAATTCTTGAACCTGCTAGTGTTTGAAACATGTTTCCATTCACGTCATTCCCCCAAAAGATTAGTAGGAGTGGTGGGGTGGCTTCTGTTCCATCCCACAGATTAGGAAGTGAGAGCCCAGGGTGTGGTTTTCCTGAAGTCACACACAGAGGGAGGGGCACAGGAATGAGCAGAACGGGCGTGTGGCCTTTCCACGGACCTGATGCCACGTAGACAGCCAGACTGCGGCACTAGGAGAAGCCCACTCCTCCCACCTACGTGTGGCAGGGGTCCAGTCGGGGAGCAGAGACAGAATTAGGAAAGGGAGTTTCTGCTCTCTCATACCTTGCCCATCCTTGTGTATCCGCTTAAAAAGTGCAAACTTCTGGGGATTGTCCACGACCATGAACTTCTTGAGCAGCCCCTGGATGACCTCACTGACCGTGGTGGTGCTGCTGATGTGTAGCTGCTTGATGGCATCGAGTGGCAGGTAGAAGGAGGTCCGCTTGTCCGTGGTGGCCGCCAGGTTCACTTCTTTGATGGCGTCGTAGATGGACTGGGGCCGGATCCCAGCAGGTACCGTCACTGGCCGCCGGAGTTTCAGATGCACTTTGATGAAACCCGTGTAGGTGCCGTCTTCACTCTGCCAGTGGGGGGAGGTCATGTGGGGTCAGGGCGGGTCTGTCTTACTTGATTCCTATCTGCCACTCTGGCCCATGGCCTCAGATCCAGGGGGCGTGGTGTCACCACAACCCAGTCCCTCACCTGTCTCCCTGAATTCCTTCCTGCCTCTGCTGACCTGGAGGTGCTGGAGAAAGGAGACCCTGTTCCTCTCCATGGGACCAGGAGAAGGCCCCCAGGACCCAGCTACATACACGTGACGCTGCTGTGGCTTCCCTTTCTGAGAGGCTGGGGCTGCTTGTCCCAAATGCTCTATTGCCCTAGGTGAGTCCCCATGCACAGAGTGGTGTCTGGAGAGGCCTGGTGTCTGGTTTGCCCCTCCAAACCAGGAAGGAGCAGGAAGGCTGTGTAATAAGATCCCTGGAGAACCAGCACACTGGATCTCCTCCTGCATCCCTTTTCAAAGTCTTCATCCCTGCAAGACTTCAACCCGCAACTGGATTTTCTGGAGCTCCATCCGGCCCAAGCCCCAAGAAGCCAGTTGCTTCCAGCCACCAGCAGGGGGCAGGGTTCTCCTCTCTCTACTGAAGATGGTCTTCCTGAACCTGGCACAAAGTTGGTGCCCTCCCCTCTCTGGGCTCTGTACGGTCCAAGGAGGCTTCTCCAGACACAGGCTGTAAGTGTGCAATCACAGGCTGTAAGAAGAGGGGAGCGAGGAGGAGCTGCGTGCTCCCCTTGCCCAGGGCTTCCTGGGCTCCTGAGTCATTAGTGTATCATGTAATCGCCGCAAGCGCTTCGACAAATGAGAATTGATATCTCTATCTTACAGTGAGGCTCAAAGAGGTTACAAAAGTTTCCCAAAGCCACAGGTTAAAACCAGGAAAAGCCAGAGACTGGATCTGGATCTTATTCTTTTTTTTTTTTTTTGTCTTTTTGCCATCTCTTGGGCGACTTCCGCGGCATACAGTGGTTCCCAGGCTAGGGGTCTAATCAGAGCTGTAGCCACCAGCCTGTGCCAGAGCCACAGCAACACCAGGTCCGAGCCGCGTCTGCAACCTACACCACAACACCAGATCCTTAACCCACTGAGCAAGGCCAGGGATCGAACCCGCAACCTCATGGTTCCTAGTCGGATTCATTAACCACTGAGCCAAGATGGGAAGTCCTCTGGATCATATTCTAAAACCCACTCTACTATTGCACAGCACAGGAACTACTCCAGTCTCTTGGGGTAGAATATGATGGAAGATGGTATGAGAAAAAGAATATATACACACACACATATATATGTATGACTGGGTTACTTTGTTGTACAGCAGAAATCGAAACGACCACTGTAAATCAACTGTACTCTCATAAAAAAAAAAGAAATGAGCTATCAAACTACAGAAAGTCAAGGAAGAAATGTACAGTTCGGGGCCTACAGTCAATAATAATGAAATCTTCATGTGTGGTGACTTTTTCTTTTCTTTGGTATCCAAATAGATGCTCACCAAACATATTGTGATAACCATTTCCTGATGTTATGTACGTCAAAACATTTTGCTGTACACCTTAAAGCTGTATACAGTGCTGGATGTCAATTATACCTCAATAAAATTAAGGGAAAGAAGAAAAAATAAATAAAGCCCATTCTATTTCCCTAAAGCATGCAGAAGCCTCTGAGAGCCCAGGCTCCCAGCCTGGCACCAATCCTACAACCCAGAAGCCTCCAGAGGCCCGAAGAAAGGGGTGGGAGCTCCAGGGGGTGGCCCCAGAACCCAGGAGGAGGGTTGGGGAGGAGAGGGTGGAGAGAGGGGGATGGCAGTGGGGAGGTGGGAGGGGGGCAGGTCCGCTCACCAGCTTCATGCCCAGGCAGTTTTTCTCCCGGGTGTTGTAGCTGTCAATCTTCTGCTTGATCTCCTGCAGCGTGGGCGGGCACCTCGGCTCCTCCACGGGTTTGCAGACATTCTGCAACAGACACAGATGTGAGGGTGGACGTGCAGTGGTTCTCAGGATGAGAAAGAGAATGGACCTTGTCCTCCCAAAGGCCTCTCTGACCACGAAGAGGCGAGCACTGGCCCCATGCAGTGAAAGGAATGGACTCAGGCTATGAACAATCGAAGGTCAAATCCCGCTGTGCGACTGCCTAGCCAGCCACGCTGGGGGAGTCACTTAAATCACTCTCAGCCTCAGTCTCCTCACCTGTGCAATGGGGGTAAGACCTACCCCCAGGCTTGTTGCAGGATGCGTGTGAAAGGGCCTGGCACACAGGTACTGGGTATGAATCTGGCGAAAGAGGAGAGCTGTTTTGCTTAAGGAGGGTGGCTATGGAAAGATGCATTTAGATGCTATGGGAGGAGTTCCCGTCATGGCATAGTGGTTAACGAATCTGACTAGGAACCATGAGGTTGCGCGTTCGATCCCTGGCCTTGCTCAGTGGGTAAAGGATCTGGCATTGCCGTGAGCTGTGGTGTAGGTTGCAGACGCGGCTCGGATCCCGCGTTGCTGTGGCTCTGGCATAGGCCGGCAGCTACAGCTGTGATTGGAACCCTAGCCTGGGAATCTCCATGTGTCTCAGAGTGGCCCTAGAAAAGGCAAAAAGACAAAAAAAAAAGGTGCTATGGGAGATGCAAAGAAATGCAAGCCATGGTCCATATCCTCAAGAAGTAACGATAGAGCTGGAGAGACAGACATGTACATGTGGTCCCAGCATCTGCTGAGGGGACTGACAGTAATTCTCCCAGATCAAGAGGACCAAGGGCACATGGACATCCGTTCAGGCCCCACGTCACTGGCCACAGCGCTTTGCACATAATAACATATAGACACATATACACATACATATAGATATTTATCAAATGGGTGCGGGAACTGGTGGGGGCAGGGGGCTGCAGCCTGCTCGGCTAATCGAGGGGACAAACCTCTGCTGCAGCACAGGGACAGCTGTTTACTTAGCACCCATGCCATGTGTTTGGCACGCACTATCTCATTTCATCCTCAGAACCCAAACGGCAAGATAGAGTTTATTACCACACGTCACGGGTGAGACAACCGGGACTAACAGGAGTGTAGGAACGTGCCTAGAGTCCCCCAGTCCATCTGTGCAGAACGGAAAGCGACTCCAGTTCGTTCTGCTGTGTTCTTCCCATGACATCACGATTTACTTCTCACAGCTGCGCCCCCACCCTGGGGAGGGGCGATCGCGTCCTCTGAGCCGCTTCCCTGACACCACCTAACACCGTCCTATGGGTGCCTGGTTTGGTTGGGGAATTTCACAGCCATGCCGTCATTACACCACCACCCGGCTTCCGTCCCTCCAGCCCGCCTGTGGGCGACATGGCACACTCAGCAGTCTGCCTTTACTTCCTCCTCCCCCTTTCCCATCTCACAGAGCCGATGAGATGTCAAGCTCTGTGGCTGCTGTGGCCTCCCCCCTACCCTGCTCCTCAGCCTGGAAACCAGGCATCCTTTTTCCATCACAGCATCTTCCGCTGGCCTGTCAGCTGGGCTCTGTGGTCCTCCTCGAGGATCCTGATCAGAGCAGCCCTGTACATTCACAGACCTTCTCTTAGACACCATGTATGCTATTCCTCTTTTTTTTTTTTCCTATTTTTAGGGCCACACCTGCAGCATATGGAGGTTCCCAGGCTAGCGGTTGAATCAGAGTTGTAGCCGCCAGCCTACACCACAGTTACAGCAACACAGGATCTGAGCCATGTCTTTGGCCACAGAAATGCCAGACCCTTAACCCACGGAGCGAGGCCAGGGATCGAACCTGTGTCCTCATGAATGCTACTTGGATTCATTTCTGCTGAGCCAAAACAGGATCCCCTCTTTTGTTTTTTTTTGGGGGGCCACACCAAGTCATGCAGATGTTCCCAGGCCAGGGATCGTACAGCAATGGCCCCCCACAGCAGTGACAATGCTGGACCCTTAACCAGCTAAGCCACCAGGGAACTCCTATTATTCCTACTTTACAGACTACAAGACAGAGGCTCAGAGAGGTTAAAAACATGCATGTGGGAGTTCCTGTCGTGGCTCAGCGGTTAATGAATCTGACTAGCATCCATGAGGATGCAGGTTCAAAACCTGGCCTCAGTGTGTTAAGGATCCGGCATTGCTGTGAGCTATGGTGTAGGTCGCAGACGCGACTCAGATCTTGCATTTCTGTGGCTGTGGCGTAGGCCAGCGGCTACAGCTCCAATTCCACCCTAGCCTGGGAACATCCATATGCCGTGGGTGCGGCCCTAAAAAGAAAAAAAAAGAAACATGCATGTGGTCCCACCGCTAGTGAGCATGTGCATGATGCTTGGTCTGGAACCGAGTCCATGGAAGCCTGGAGACCACACTCTTCTCAATTTACCATGCGGCCACCCTAGGACAGCCGCTCCTGCCACTCCCAGAGTGGTCACTGAAATTACAGGCCATGGGACTGGGATGGGCAGCCATCACACCAAGGCCTAGAAATTATGAGACCTGTGAAATGTTCATCCAAGGTATATCTGATCGGTGGGTCCCCAGAGGCCTCAGGACCTGGGGCCACGGTGTCATCTACAAAAACGTCAAGGAGGGACTTCTAACCTTCTGAGGGGGGAGAGAGCCACCAAGATGCAGGGCCTGCCCTTGTCCTACATGGCCACTCAAGTCTCTGGAATAGGATCCTGATTCCATGGGGACCAGCCACCGGGAGTACTCCCGTCCCCTCGAGATGAGCAGCAAGTGGCGTGAGCTGCCCAGACTGTCTTCATTTGCTGTTGGTTTACTAATCCAGGGACCCTCACAATGGAGCTTCTCATTCCTCGTCCTCCCTCCCAGCCCCCACCCGGCTGGGTACACCTCTATGGGACCAGACATGCCTGCTGCCCTCTGGGAGCTTCGAGTCAGAAGGATCAGAGTCCAGTTACTATTACAACCACTCCATTCTGTCCCTCTCTGAAGCATGCAGGTTGTTACTCCTTAGGAGTTGATAGCTTTCTCATGCTCATCTATAAAAAAGAAAGGAGTTCCCATCTTGGCTCAGTGGTTATCAAACCCGACTAGTATCCATTAGGATGAGGGTTCGATCCCTGGCCTTGCTCAGTGGGTTAAGGATCCAGCATTGCCGTGAGCTGTGGTGTAGGTCACAGACATGGCTCGGATCTGGCGTGGCTGTGGCTGTGGCTTAGGTTGGCAGCTGTAGCTCCTCTGATTGGTCCCCTAGCCTGGGAACCTCCATATGCCGCGGGTGCGGCCCTAAAAAGACAAAAAGACAAAAAATAAAAATAAGAAAGAGTTAAATGATGGAGAAAACATTCTAGAAGCTCCTGGAAGATCTCTCATAGTTTCCAAGTGAGCTACAGCCATTTCCCTATAAGAGGCAGCTGCGTCATGGCTCTCAAAGGCCAGGATCCCAGCCTGGTTTTGAAAACAGCAAGAGTTAGAGTTGCTTTCACCTAAGGTTTTTTTTCTTCCTGTTCTCCTTTCCTCAGCAGATAACCCATCTGCTCCCGCTTCCCACCACAAACCTGGGGAAGTGACGCAAGCATGGGTGGGCACCCTTTGCAGGACTGACATAGCAGATAACCATCCCAACCTCTGCCTCATAGGGCAGTGCCAGGAGCCCTTCTGGCCACCACAGTGCATCTCTCACCCTGGGATGGCAGCACCCGGGCTGCTGCCCACACCAGATCTGGCAGACGAGATCTGACCCGTGGACGGAATGAATCACGTTCCAAAGCAGGCCAGCCAGCCAACCACAGCCATGGCAGCCTGCTAAGCCTTTCCCGTCCAAGAGATGGTAGAAAATCTAGGCCAGTGGTTCTTAAACTTGGCTGCACGTGGACTTATCGGGGGATCTTCAGCAATGCAATGCCCGGGCTCCATCATGGAGAGTCTGATTTAATTAGTCTGGGGTGCAGCCTGGGCATAAGGATTTAAAAAAATCTCCTAGATCATTGTAATGTGCAGTAACATTTGAGAAGAACTGCTATAGATCCCGCCCAGCAGTTTCAGACCTGAGGGTTCCCCATCTGGCTGCAGAGTTAACACTTTGGCACCCACAGATATCTACTGCCCCCAAGTTTTTTTTTTCCTTTTTTTGGGGGGGGGGGGGCTATACCTGCGGCATATGGAAGTTTCCAGGCGTAGGGATCGAATTGGAGCTGTAGCTGCCGGCCACAGCCACAGCCACAGCAACTTGGGATTCGAGCTGAGTCTGCGACCTACACCACAGCTCATGGCAACGCCGGATCCTTAACCCACTGAGCGAGGCCAGGATTAAACCTGCGTCCTCATGGATACTAGTCGGATTTATTTCTGCTGAGCCACAACGGAAACTCCTGCCCCAAAGTTTTACTGAGAAAGCAGTACCCAGGGTGTGAACAGATCACTAATATGGTAATCTTCAGAGGATAAGTCAAAGACTTTGATTTGTATTCCCCTGCCAGATTTTCAAGTCCTCCAAGTCCTCAATCTATAGGTACAGAGCTAGAAAGCGGGAAGAGGAGTTCCCGTAGTGGCTCGGTGGTTAACAAATCCGACTAGGAACCATGAGGTTGCGGGTTTGATCCCTGGCCTCGCTCAGTGGGTTAAGGATCCCATGTTGCTGTGGCTCTGGCGCAGGCTGGTGGCTACATCTCTGATTAGACCTCTTGCCTGGGAACCTCCACATGCCTCGGATACGGACCTAGAAAGACAAAAACAAACAAACAACAAAAAAAAGAAAGTGGGGAGATTTGTCTTCTGGGGTGGCCCAATATGGAGACAGAATGGAGAACCCACTATGTTATGATTGTAAAGATATAGACATTGGCCTTGAGGTGTCTCTCCTAGGAGGCTGGCACACCTCCGTGCATCTGGCATGGGCTACATCTGCTCTGATTCAGCCCCTGGCATGGGTGGCAGATGGTTGACCTGTTCCCAATGCACCCAGCGCATCTAGGGCACTGGTGAAAAGCAGAATTGTGTTCCCAGGTCCTAAGCCATGGAAAGGGCTATGTCTTCCCTTCACTCTCAGGGTTCCTGGGGTACAGCCAAGTGGAGAGGCTGGGTGCTAAGGGCCAGAGCAGAGATGCCCCCTGAAACAGTGATCTTCAGACGTTTCAGTTAAAGTACCCATTGCACCAAATAAAGAGAACCATCCTCTTGTGGCCCCAGGTCTGTCTCAGAGAAGATTTACCCTAGATTGAATAATACTTTAAGAAAACACCCCAAACACTGGCGAATTAATTCTGCATTCTAATCAATGACAGGCAGAGTTCCCGTTGTGGCTCAATGAGTTAAGAACTCAATTTGTATCCATGAGGATGCCAGTTTGATCCTTGGCTTTACTCAGTGGGTTAAGGGTCCAGCAGTGCTGTGAGCTGTGGTGTAGACTGCAGATGCAGCTCAGATCTGGCATTGCAGTGGCTGTGGTGTAGGCCAGCAGCTGAAGCTCCGATTTGACCCCTAACCTTCCATATGCTGCAGGTGTGGCCCTAAGAGGAAAAATTAAAAAGAAAAAAATCAAGGACATGTGTAGTCTTAATTTGGGTCACTGGAGAGTGACCCAAGGAGCGAGAAAAAGAGACTCTGAGTGAAGCCTGTGGGGTTTTTTGGTTTGTTTTTGTTTTTGTTTTGTTTTTTTAGGGCTGCACCCACGGCACATGGAGGTTCCCAGGCTAAGGGTTGAATCGAGCTGTAGCTTCTGGCCTACACTAAAGCCACAGCAACGCCAGATCTGAGCCGTGTCTGCGACCTACACCACAGCTCATGGCAACACTGGATCCTTAACCCACTGAGGGAGGCCAGGGATCAAACCTGTGCCCTCACGGATCCTAGTCAGAGTCGTTTCCGCTGTGCCATGATCTGTGGTTTTAACTTCCTCACCTGAGCACAGGGCAGCCCACCAAAAAGCCCCAGCAATGAGGGGGACCCCCCAGGGTGACGAGTGGGCTGAGGAGATTGTGCAGGAACCATCAGATACATTCATGCCCAGTTTTCTTTGGACCTACAGCACACAAACCTCATTTTTTTTTCTTTCTTGCCAGAAATTTCACTCTCCCTGTTCTTAAACGAGTCAGCCTCTTCTTCCTGCACTGCTTTCACCTTACTCCTGTCCCCCTGTCTGAGGTCCTTCATCTGGCAAGGCCTCTCTGACCACCCCAGCCCTGAACAATGATGACAATGACCCGTTTATTATTTACTGGCTAACTATGCGCCAGGCACCCTTCTACTCACTTAGCATGTATTAGTTCATTGCATCCTGACCACAAGTTTATGGGGAATGTACTAATTATGCCCATTTCACAGATGAAGAAATGGAGCCCCAGGAGGTTAAAGCTAACCTATATCTAAAGCTAACACTCAACTATCCTACACTTCAATATCCATCTATGTATACTATCCTCCAAGCAGACCAACCACCCAGATTTTTCTTCCCAACCAGACTGAAGTTCCTTAATGACTCAGACTGTATTTCCCTCTCTTCTCTAAGCCTGGTGGCTCTGAGCATGAAGCAGAAAATAAATGCGTGCTCAGGAACCTTCCACGGTCCCCCACTGCTTACAGGGGGAGCAAAACAGTCTTCCTGTCTGCGAGCAATTACAGTGCAGTGAGTCTTGGGTTTCCAGTTTGGACTGAGTTCTGGGAGAGGAGCACCTGTCTGGTCCACCACGGAGTCCCAGAGCCCCAGTCCAGCCAGGCACCTGGCAGAGGTTCAGGCAAGACCTGCAGGATGAACAGAAGCCTATGTTTGGGGTCTGACCCCCATTACCAACTAAGTGAACTTGAGAGTCAGATCATGTCTTTAAGCCTCAGTTTCCTCATCTATAACAATCCTTTATTGCCTCATAGGATGGACGCATGAGAGAGTGGGCAGGTACTGTGACCATCACTCCAGGCACAGAAAGTCCTAATCTCATTTTTCACTTTCCTGGATCACTTCCTCTGCTACAGGGTTTATATCCTCTTGCCACAGGGTTTATCCATTCCTCTTTCTACACTAGTGGTTGGCAGACTTTTTCTGTAAAGGGCCAGGCAGTCTCCATTGCAACGACTCACAGCTGCCATTGTGGCAGAGAGCGACTGTAGGATGAGTATGGCTGTGTTTCAATAAAACTTTATTTATGGACACTGGCCCATGGACAGTAGTTTGCTCACCTCTGCTCTACACTGCTCTTTGTGCAGTTTCTCTGCCTAGAACATAGAGCCCCCCTCTCCCTCGCTCCACCTTCCCTGTGTAATCTCCTGATGATATTTCTCTGGCCCACAGCAATCCCCTCATTCTCTGCTCTCCTAACCTCCTAGATACCTGATATTTTAGTTCCCAAGTGGAGAAAGGTATGTACAGGTTTGCACTGGTCCTTGCCTTTCTCCTGATAGCATGCTTGCCTCAAGAATCAGATATTTCCTGTATATTTCCTCCTGTCACCCGTGGATGGGCCTTTGGTAACTTCACTCTCACTTTTTTTTTTCTAAATTTTTTTTGTTTTGCTTTGTTTTTGTCTTTTAAGGGCCGCACCCACAGCATAAGGAAGTGCCCAGGTTAGGGGTCGAATCTGAGCTGCAGATGCCAGCCTATACTGCAGCCACAGTGATGTGGGATCCCAGCCACATTTACGACCTTTACCACAGCTCATGGCAATGCCAGATCCTCAACCCACTGAGCAAGGCCAGGGATTGAACCCACACCCTCATGGATAGTAGTCGGGTTCACTAGTGTTGAGCCACAACAGGAACTCCTAACTTCACTCTCACTGAATGGATACTTTTCCGCTGCACCATTTTGCTATCTCTTAATAGATACTTTTCACAAATAGACAAAGGCTTTATAGCTTCATTGGAGTTCTGCTTTCTCTCCTCCCTTCCCCAAGGAGGAGACAACAAGCTGGCCGAGGAAGGATGCAGGTGGGCAGCCAGACTCACTCACTGGCCCAGGGACTCACTCCCAAACGAAAGCCCCATAACCCCAAAGCCTCAGATTCCTGCAAACTCCCACAGGCCATGGACCTCTGCAGCTCCTGCTAACATTAGTTACCTCCACGCTTTCAAGGGTCTATGGAGGTGCCTTCACAGCCTGAACAGCTACATTTAGCATCTAATTATATGCTGCCTTTTATTGTTTTAATTATTGTTTCACATGTGTTAATTCCATCTCCCCAATAAGACGCTCCCTGGAGGGGAGTCATGCGTGATATCTGATGATTGCGCTTCCTTTGCACCCCCTGCGGGGATGTGTGAGTACTGGGTTGACCTGCAAGGATGTGTCAGATAAATACCGGCTGATTGAGGAGTTCCCGTCCTGGGGCAGCGGGAATGGATCTGACTAGGAACCATGAGGTTGCAGGTTCAATTCCTGGCCTTGCTCAGTGGGTTAAGGATCTGGCGTTGCTGTGAGCTGTGGTGTAGGTTGCAGACAAGGCTCAGATCTGGCATGGCTGTGGCTGTGGTGTAAGCCAGCGGCTATAGGATTCAACCCCTAGCCTGGGAACCTTCATATGCTGCGGGCATGGCCCTAAAAAGACCAAAAAAAAAAAAAAAAACCAAAAAAACAAAAAAACTGTTGATTGGGTGGCAGGGAAAGGGCAGACCAGCTTGGGTGATTCTCAGCCCAGAGCCTGGCATGGGCACCAGTCAGGTCCAAGGGCACTTCACACTGACCTGTACCCCAAGGGGCGGCCACTGAGAAGCTGCTGGCTGTGTGGGGCTGCGGGCTTTGGCTGGAAGCCAACTCCCTGGCTAAGCTCTTTGCAGTTTCTTGGTGAGAATGAACACAAGACCATCAAATGACCTGTGACCTCTGGTGAGTCACTTCCCGTCTCAGGGCCTCAGTTTCCTCATCTGTGAAATCATGAAGCCAGACCAGAGAAGGTCGAAGGCCCTCTGCAGCTCTATGGTTTTACACAGAAGATAGGATAGGGTAGTTTCCTTCCTCACTGCTTCCTCTTCTGTTTTTTTGTTTGTTTTTTTTTTGTCTTTTGTCTTTTTAGGGCCACACCCGTGGCATATGGAGGTTCCCGGGCTAGGGGTCTAATCGGAGCTATAGCCACTGGCCTACACCACAGCCACAGCAATGTCAGATCCAAGCCACGCCTGCGACCTACACCACAGCTCACAGCAATGCCGGATCCTTAACCCACTGAGTGAGGCCAGGGATCGAACCCACAACCTCATGGTTCCTAGTCGGATTTGTTAACCACTGCGCCACGATGGGAACTCCTGCTTCCTCTTCTGTTTCAGAGAACTGGGTGTGGGGAGGGGGCCTCTCGGAGGAGAGCTGGACGCTGGGCTGGGCTGAACTGCAGCAGTGATGACTGGCCTAAAACACACTAAGACCGTTTTGGACGTTTCTCTATAATTTGACTTTTCTTTTTACTTGCTGCTGGCTTTCTGAACTCGTCTGCCAGACCTCACGTTCACCAAGCTCGAGTAGGTCCACATCTATTGAGCTCAAACAGTTCAAGAAAACAAAACAAAAACGACCCCGGAAGCCAGTCACCGTGAGCCTTTGCCACATTTCCTCTTTCTTAGCTCTTAGCAAATCTGTCAGCAGCAATTCTCCTGCCCGTTGGGTGGAAACCATCTCCAGGCCTCGGTCAGGGAGGAAGGCCCCAGGCATCGCTGCAAGACAACGACCACCTGCAGGTGCCTTCTGTGCCATCCTGCTGCCCAGCGGCTGGGCTGACCCCAAGCCCCCCGCATTTCTGTTGGGCCTGTCCTAACTAGGGGCCCCCGAAGGGAAGGGGCAGGCACTGTCCATCTGGGCTGGGTTCAGAACTCCCTGCTCGATGCCCAGAGCGCAAGGCTCACTGGCCCCTCTGTGATGGTCTCAACCAAATGGGAAAGAGGAAGCCCCACGGGGCTTCATCCCAGGGACCCCTCCTGGTCCCGATGGGGCCGTGTTCTGGAATGGCTTGTCCAGCTGTGCCCATGGCACTGAAGGTGTTGATTCCCAGACAGTCCTCTATGGAGCTGTCCAATGTCCCGAAATAAACGAATCAGAAACTCCTAACCTGTATTCTTTGCTAGGTTATTCTCAGCAGAGGAAAGATGGAAGCATGCAGCCATCCAGACAAGCAGAGCCATGTGGCATCTGAGCTGCTTTGGGGGGAGATAGGGGAGGAGCAGGGACAAAAGGGGAGGGGACATTTGAGAAACTGGAAAGAGACTGACGTCCCCAAAGACAAAAATATACAGCAGATGGTCAATGCAGAGAGTCAGCCAACAGTAACTGAATGAACTGACTATGAGGTGAGGACTGGGAAAGGCACCTTGGGACATGAAATTGATGGGGTGTGGTCCCTGTCCTTGGAGCCCACAGCTTATGTGAGGAGCGAAGACAGAGACACACTTGCTGTGGACACTGGAACAAGGACGTCGTAAGCTGGGGCTGAGCCTCAGAGGCTTTGCAGGCTGCCCGGCCCAGCTCCATGTGTATGGGTGTCAAGCTAGTGGACTCTCTGGGCTGTCAGCATGTCCTGGAGCCTGGGTACAGTGTCCCTTGATCTTTCCCGTGGCCATCTCAGTCTACAGGCAGAAGCGGGTCATCTGGCATAGCAGGAGGCCCACACAGAAGGCTGGGAGACTTCTGTGGCCTTGGAGCTATGCAGCCAGGTTCAGGCCCTGCCCTGCTTCATCATGGTGATAGAAACCTCAACAGCTAGGCACTCTCAGGGCTTCGAGGTCACAATTTCATTTAATCCCTGTGATAGCTCAGCAAGGAAGGTAGGTTTGCTGCCCGCACAGCTGGTCACATGTTGGCCTTTGCCCACCAGACCCTTGGTCTTCCGTCAATACGCGCAAGTCATCCTCACTAAGACTTGGATTTCTTTGCCTGCAAAATACAGATATGAAGGACTTCTTCTTTTTTCTTTTTTTGTCTTTATAGGGCAGCATATGGAGGTTCCCAGGCTAGGGGTCCAAGCAGAGTTGTAGCCACTGGCCTACACCACAGCCAAGCAACATGGGATCCAAGCCGCATCTGCAACCTACAGCACAGCTCACGGCAACGCCAGATCCTTAACCCACTGAGCAAGGCCAGGGATCGAACGCGCAACCTCATGGTTCCTAGTTGGATTCGTTAACCTCTGCGCTACGACAGGAACTCCTATGAAGGACTTCTTTATACATTCATGGCAGTGATGGAATGAGATCACGCACCTGGAAGTGCTCAGCACCATATAAATACTCAATAAACGGTGGCTAGTGCACTGCCACGGTCACCACCATCAGCCTCAGTAGCTATTTGTCTGGCAGAGCAAAAGCGAGTTTGGTTGAGGGGGGATCAACCCCATGTGGGAGTCCTCTTGCCTTAACCTTGACCCCTGGTGGGCCTTTCAGCCTGGGTCACCTCCCGGCCCTTGTGCATCCTAAGTACCTTGATCTTTGGGACTATGGGCCCCTTCTTCCATTAAAAAAAAAAAAACTATTAGAAATTATATGTTATGATTTATAGCATTGGTATAAAATCGAATACTTTCTTCAGCTGAAAAGTTCTTTTCTCCTGATTGTACAAGAAATTAAAACATTTTTGTGGGCCCCTACCACCACATGCCTACTGTGTCCCACAGAGAAGACGGTGGTGCTTTCAGCTCTTGAGTCCCAAGTAGGGCGACCAGCAGTCCAAGTTTGCTTGGCACTGAGTTTTCTCAGGATGCAGGACTCTCGGTGCCCGGATCAAGACGGCCCCAGGCAAACCAGCATGTTTGGTTACCACAGGCCCAGGGACACTCTCAGTCCTAGATGGACTCCCTCCTCTCTCTCTCTTTTTCTGTCTGCTGCGGGACACTGCTTGCTCTTCTGTCCTTGTAAAGCTGCATCCTTGTACTCTACCCTGGAGAATTTCCTGAGAATCCCTCCCTGCACCCCTCCCGCTGCCTGGTTGTGGCCTGGACACAGATGCTCTGGCTGCCTCTCAAGATCAGCACACAGCCTTGCAGCTTGGTCACAGAACATAAACTTCCCAAGGGCAGAGACTGCCTTATTCACTGATGCAGTTCCCAGGACACCACCTGGCACACAGGAGCACCATGAAATATTTTAATGAATTGAATAAAACACAAAGAAGTGGAGCTCCCATTGTTGTTCAGCAGAAATGAATCTGACTAGGAACCATGAGGATGCAGGTTTGATTCCCGGCCTCGCTCAATGGGTTAAGGATCCAGCGTTGCCGTGAACGTGGTGTAGGTTGCAGACGTGGCTCAGATCTGGCATGGCTGTGGTGTAGGCCAGCAGCTCCAGCTCTGATTGGACCCCTAGCCTGGGAACCTCCATATGCCGTGGGTGTGGCCCTAAACACACACACGCACACACACACACACACACAAAACCCCAAAATAAATCTAGGGAAATTAAAAGTTCCAGAATTGGGTAAGGGTTCTCTAGGATTCCTGGTCCATGGCACCTATCTGCTTCTGAGACAATAACTAGAAATCAGAGAAGACTCCTTGTACTCTGTCTTTAAGGGTAGATGATGCAAACCCCTTTTGCTTCCCTTCTTCCCTCCCTGGGAGCTTCGCGAACCACCCCCCACCCCCACCCCCCTTTTAGCTCAGGGGGTCTAAAGTGAGAATCTATGCAGAATAGGGAATAGACACCCATTCTACTGCAGTGGCCTCAGGTCCTTTCCCGTGGGGCACGCTCTCGTGCTCTCAAGAGTTTCCAAGGCATGAGAAGGTCTATTTTCAGGTTAGTTTTCCACCTAGTTTCCTGTCTCATTTCAGTCTCCCTGACTCCAGAGTTTTGTCATTCAGCCTAAGAAATCTTCCTCCTCATCTGAGAGAATTTGCTCCCCCGGAACTGACATATCTTTGGGGGATACTCGTCTCAATTCCCCACTTCTGTCTAGAATTAGTGGATTCTCCAAAGACATCAACTTATGCCCCAATTATTCTGGTACTAGTTTCATCCTGTATATAGAAGCATGAGTTGTGTCTGAGCCTGTCTCCCACATTAGACCATGAGCACCCCAGTGCCAGGAATTGTACCTTTCCCATCTTTGTATTCTCAGAGAACCCAGGGCCAGAGCACTGTGGGTGAGTTAGGGAGGGTGGTGAGCAGGGTAAGTGGGTCCCAGTGCCTCATCCTAGACTCCAGTCTCTCCAAAGGCTGGACTTGACTCTTTTAGAATCAATTTCAAGAGGATTCCATTGCCAATCATATGTCTGACAAGGGATCAATAAAGAGGTCCTGTAACTCAATACTAAAAATATAAACAGGACAGTGTTCTCCATCGTGGATCAGTGGTTAACAAACTGGACTAGGAACCATGTGGTTGCGGGTTCGATCCCTGGCCTCGCTCAGTGGGTTAAGGATCCAGTGTGGCCATGAGCTGTGGTGTAGGTCGCAGATGCGGCTCGGATCCTGCATTGCTGTGGCTGTGGTGTAGGCCAGTGGCTACAGCTCCGATTAGACCCCTAGCCTGGGAACCTCCATATGCTGCAGGAGCGGCCCTAGAAAAGACAAAAAGACAAAAATAAATAAATAAATAAATAAATAAGCAGGAGTTCCCACTGTGGTGCGACCAGATGGGTGGTGTCTCTGGAGCCCTGGGATGCAGGTTTGATCCCTGGCCCAGCACAGCGGGTTAAGGAGCCAGCTTTGTTCCAACTGTGGCATAGGTCACAACTGCAGCTTGGATCTGATCCTTGGGTCCAAGAGCTCCCTATACTGTAGGGCAGCCAAAAAAAGCAACAATCCCCCCCCCCCCCCCCCGATTTAAAAATGCACAAAGGACTTGAACAGACATTTCTCTAAAGAAGATACACAAATGGCCAACAAGCACATGAAAAGATGCTTGACATCGCTGTCATTGGGGAAACACAAATGAAAACCATAATGAGATAACATCTCATACCTATTAGGATGGCTATTATCAAAAACATAGAAAATAACCTGTGTGCATGGCTGGAGGGAATTGAAAATGGTGAAGCTGCTAGGAAAACAGTGTGGTGATTCCTCAAAAGATGAGACATGAAATGACCAGATGATCCAGCCATTCCATATCTGTCTTTTTTTCTTTTTTCTTTTTTTGTATGTTTCTAGGGCTGGACCCGTGGCACATGGAGGTTCCCAGGCTAGGGGTCTAATCAGAGCTGTAGCCGCCAACCTACACCACAGCCACAGCAAGGCCACATCCGAACCGCATCTGTGACCTACACCACAGCTCACAGGAATGCTGGATCCTTACCCCACTGAGCAAGGCCAGGGATCAAACCTGCAACCTCATGGTTCCTAGCCAGATTCGTTAACCACTGATCCATGAAGGGAACTCCCCATATCTGGATATATACCCCAAAGAAGTGAGAGCCAGGAACTTGAACAGAGATGTGTACACTCATGTTCATAGGAGCATTGTTCACAGTAGCCAAAACATGGAAGCAACCCACTGATGGATGACCAGATAAACAAAATGTGGTATATACAGATCATGGAATATTACTCATCCATAAAAAGGAAATTCTGACACAAGCTACAACAGGGACGAACCTTGACATTATGCCAAGTGAAATAAGCCAGTCACAAAAGGACACATATTTGACGATGCCACCTATAGGAGGTTTTTAGAATAATCAAACTCAAAGAGATAAGATGTAAGATAGGGGTTGCCAGGCGCAGTGGGGAGAAGGGAATGAGGCGTTCATATCTGATGGGCAAGGAGTCCAGAAGATATAAAAATTCTGGAGAGGATGCCGATGACGGTTGCTCAACAATGCGAAAGAGCTTAATGCCACTTAAACATGGTTAAAATGGTAAACTTTATGCTATATATATTTGATTGCAATAAAAAAAAAAAAAAAAGAAGGAGTTCCTGTCGTGGCGCAGTGGTTAACGAATCCGACTAGGAACCATGAGGTTGCGGGTTTGGTCCCTGCCCTTGCCTCAGTGGGTTAACGATCCGGCGCTGCCGTGAGCTGTGGTGTAGGTTGCAGACGCGGCTCGGATCCCTCGTTGCTGTGGCTCTGGCATAGGCCAGTGGCTACAGCTCCGATTCGACCCCTAGCCTGGGAACCTCCACATGCCACGGGAGCGGCCCAAAGAAATAGCAAAAAGACAAAAAAAAAAAAAAAAGATTCCAAGGGCAGGGGCACCCGGAGGCCATGTAACCAGCTGGATTCATCTGCTTCCCATAAAGTTGGGAGTGCCCCTTACTTTCTATATTCCAGGAGAGTGGGGGTCAATCCTACTTCTGAGCAACTTGGTCCTCACCTGGGGACCCCCAGGCACAGGCTCTATTTCTAGGCTTGGGACACTCTCCTGCCAGGTCCACAAAGAGAAGGCTGAAGCCTAGGGATGGACCAGACAGCCCAGCCCAGACAAGCCGAGGCAGCCAGGTGAGGGGCTTATAGCTTCTCAGGCGACTATCCAGAGGGGAGCTCAGATACACAGAAGCCTGGGCTCAGGGATCTGGAAAGGGCCTCAAGCTGACCGGTCGAAAAAACCCACATTCTGCAGAAAGCGGAGTATCTAGGTGGCCCAGGCAGGGGGCACTTCTCCACCTGCTCAGGTACTTCCTGCCCCACCCCATCACGCAGGCGGCAGCAAGGAGCCACCCTGGCTTTCCAACTTCACACACCCTAGAGGTGGCTGTGGCTGCAAAGTTAGATTTGGGGCAAGACTGTCTTTCCTCTGCAGGCCAGAGAGTGGGAATACTCTTATTAAAGTTGCCAAGCTGGGGCTGGGTACTGGCTCGCCTTCAGTTTTCCAACCCCACCTATGAATGGCTTCCTCACTCTCTGCACAAGAATGCTTTGAATACAGGCTTCTTCAGCCTCACTGTGGGGTCCCGAGAGCTCCAAGAGCCATCGAGTCAAGCCCTGCAGCATTGCTGGGCGGTGAGAGATGAGCGGCTCTAGCAGTCCAGCTAGTGTGTTCTAATCACAGGCCCTTTCCCAAGATGTGGGCCCTAGGATAGCAGGCATATCTCCTCCCACCCGGTGCTGGCTCCAGCTGTGCCTCCCGCCGAACAGTGTTCAGCATCTTAAGAGATTTCGTGGATTCCGAGGTGGTGAGCAGCGCGAGGGAGCCAGCACCCAGCTCCCATCATACCCGCACTGCCCATGAGCGCTGGTGAAGGGGCGTGGCTGGAACACCAGCTATGCCTCCCTGCTGTGGTGGGGGACTGGGTCCTTCTTGGCTCCCTTCTCCTTTTTTTTTTTTTGGCGGGGGGGGGGGGGGCTCACCGTGGCATATGCAGGTTCTCAGGCTATGGGTCGAATAGGACCCCTGTGTGCTGGCCTATGCCACAGCCACAGCAACGCCAGATCCAAGGTGCATCTGCGACCTACGCCACAACCACAGCAACACCAGATTCTTAACCCGCTGAGCAGGGCCAGAGATGGAACCTGCTCCCTCATGGATACTAGTCAGATTCGTTTCCGCTGAGCCATGACAGGGACTTCTGGGCTCCCTTCTAACTGGAAGCCCCACCTGTGCCTTCAGCTTTGCAAGCTGGGCTGGTGCTGGGTGCGGGCGCCTCTCCACTGGCCACACCCCGGCTCTGGTCACTGTGTGGCCTGCCCTGCCACCCTTACCCCACCCTGGTGCTTGGGGATTACTCTGTGACTCTGAAACATGTCTTAGTCGGTTACTGAGTAGCTCTGAATCTTTCCATGTGTGTGTCCTCTCAACTGTGTCATAAAGGTGAGGGGGCAGGGATATCTGGTTTCTTCTCTCCCCTAAATGGCCTGGCAAAGTGCACTGTCCTCAGTGACTCAAAGATGAATGCTGCTGACATGGGGCTGCCTCTGGGCAGCTTTTGGCTTCCCTCCTGGGGCTTCCACTACTTGGGGAGCTCTGGAAAGAGCTGCAGGCCAGGCAGTGGAGCTGAGGGGCTGGCAGCTCTGGGGTTAGATTACTTGGGCTCAAGTTCTGGATCTGCCCCTTGCTACCTGACCCCCTTCAGTGCCTCAATCTCCTCACTGTTCAATAGAAACATATCTACAGCTGACCCTTAAACAATGCTAGGGTTGACCTGCACATAACGTTATAGTGGGCCCTCGGCATCCTTGGTTCCTCTGCATCTGCCAACCCAACCAACAACAGATGGTGTGGTACTTGCTATGGAAAAATATCTGCATGTGAGGGGCCACATGTATTTCAAACCTGCATTGCTCAAGGGTCAACTGGAGCCGCTGTGAGGATTAAATGAGGCTACACACTTAGAACAGCGCCTAGCACACATCAAGGTCCAATAGTTAACTATTTATTTTATTTTACTTTATTGTCTTTTTTTTAGGGCCGCACCTACAGCATATGGAGGTTCCCAGGCTAGGGGTCCAATTGGAGCTACAGCTGCTAGCCTATACCACAGCCACAGCAATGCCAGATCCAAGGTGTGTCTGTGACCTACACCACAGCTCAAGGCAACGCTGGATCCTTAACCTGCTAAGCAAGGCCAGGGATCGAACCTGCATCCTCATGGATTCTAGCCAAGTTTGTTAACCACTGAGCCACGACGGGAACTCCTATTATTATTTTACATTCTAACCATTTCCCAGCAGACTCCTAGCTCCTGCCCTTTTTTCTGGCCTTGTGAACAGAGCCTTATACCTCCAGGCATCCCAGTCAAGAACCCCACCTCCTCACATTGCAATTCAACACCCATCTGCCTTTCTCGAAATGGCCTCCATCCCTTCAAGCCCAGGAGAGCTCTACGCATTCTCACAGCCAGAGGCACTGAGAGGGCCCTCCTTTAGCAGTTATTCTGCACTGGAGAGGCACGTCTCCCCATTTTATAGAGGAGAAGAGTGGGGCTGAGAGTATCGAGCATGCTTCCTGAGGTCACTTGGAATGAAAGCTGGGGCTTGGGTTCCCAGGCCCAGTGTGAGACTCCCTTGAGGGTCTGGGGCCCCTGCCCTCTCCACCTGGTCTGTCCGAGGATGCTCAAATGATGAGGATCACCAAACCGGGATCTTCACTTGCTCAGAATTAAACCGGGCACATGAAACAAGTGAGAAGTACATTGGATCCTTCTCTCTCAACCTGCCAGCCGCCGTGGCTGAAAGGCAGACAGGAGAAATCCATCAGAGTGGGCTCTCCCGCCTCCCCACGTGGGCCCCTCTGCCCCAAGCCCCCGGGGAGGCCCCACTTGAGGAAGGACCACGCCAACTCTTGCCAGCAGGTGCCAGGGCCCGGTTGCTTAGTGACCCAGCCCTGCCTGCCCTCATCCTCCAGGGCAGACAGCTGAGCAATCACAGATGGGGTGGGAGTGGGGGTGGGGGCGCTCTCTGTTTGGAAGGTTGTCCTTGCATTTTCTGCTCACTCAGTGAGAATTTTTTTCTTTCCAGAGTCACTGGAAAAATCCATTGATTCCGCATCCAGAATCTTAGCAAGCTTCCCTTGAATGCAGTGCTGAGATCAGCTTTCACATACTTTGCCTAAAGCGCTGTGCATGTGTCCTCAGGGAGCCCCCACCGCCTCTTACGGAAAGAACCTTCAAACCCACTCCTCCTTTAGCAAACGTGTGTTAAGTGCCTACCATGTGCCAGCGACACAGTGATGAACAAGATAGGATCCCTCATCCAGAAAAGTATAGCCCATCAAAATGAGGGATAGGAAAAAGATGCTGCCGGTATTTTGGGAGCTCAAAGAAGGGAGCATCAAATTGCAACTAGAAATGCGCTGTAAACACCCCAGACCCAGTAGCTCCCACATCCTCCTCGCCAACCCACACTTTCCCAGCCATGTGTGGCCATGGAGGTTAAACCCGCCTACTGCCTCTCCACGTGTTCCAGCCAACAGAGGCCCCTGCCTCACATTCTCCACTGCAAGGCTGGGGCCCTGCAGCCCCAGCTTCCCTTGTCACCCACATCATCACGGTGTGGGGGATGGTGTGGCGGACAGCCTGACAGCACTTCTCACTCTAGGGGAGAGTCAGGGGATGAGAAGGATGAGGCGGGGCTCATGGACTGGAGGCAGATGAAATGACGTGGGCTAGAGCAGAGGGACCCAGGTCTCTTAGGACCAGAACAGGAAAAGGCAGCCTGGATTTTAGCAGCAGGAAATTGGCTGAGGGAGACAAACAGCTTCCTTCCGGCAGCTCACCAGATGAGAGGTGGGGGATCTGAGCTTATGTGAAGCCTTTTGAAACTTGGCTCTCACCCAAATGCCATGTGCATGGGGGAGGAGCAGGTGTTTGGGGGTTGGACGAGCATAGCGGTGGGGGCCTCACCCTTGGCTAAGCCCCTCTCACATGTTACCTCATTGAACATGCCTGCTTTTTGGCTTGATAGCAGCAGAAATTCTGCTAGTGTGATCCACCAGGTGTAAAGGCTCTGCCGCCCCCATCCCTCCTTTTTTCTTTTTCTTTTTTTGGGGGGGGTGCTTAGGATTGTAGCCTCACAGGCAGCAAGGATCCCAACCCGGGATATGCTGGAGTCACACTGTATAGCACCGTGGACAAGGAATGGGTCGAAGAAGAATGGTGGCAACAAGCACAGCTTCCCTCCGCCTGCCTGGAATGGGTAATCGCAGCCCTGCTTGGAAACAGGGGGATGGTTGTAATGACCCCTAACAGTCTTTTCCAGCTCTAGGAGTCTCTGCTTTTCAGAGGGGGAAGGAAATCTCCTCCAATCCTCCCAGGGGCTGCTGCAGCTCCGTCACTGCCAGCCCGTGCCAAGCCCCCTTCCAGGCTATTGATGCCCAAGCTCCCTGATTCTGGGAGCCAGCCCCTCCATCCCCTCTGACTCGGGAGCTGCTGCCACGTCCTGGTAAAAGCCATGTGGCTGCTGGGTGGACACAGAGCGTCTTCCCCCTGGATGGCCCTCTGCCCAGGGGCCCTCTGCCCAGACACATCATGGATGGAGAAGAGGAGCAACACTCATCGCACAGTGTGGCTGGGGTCACAGGTCTTTAAGTAAGGAGACTGCATGTTATCCATCTCTGGATCCCCAGCCTCCAGTGCCCAGCGCTGTAAGAAAGTTAAAAACAATGTCTTGATCAAGGCCAGGTATTGCAGGGTTTGGGCTGCTATAAAACAAGAAGGAATCAAGTGTGGGCTTTGCTCTGGAAGCAAAAGGGAGGCTCTGAAGGCTTTGGTGCACCAGAATGATACGCCCTTGGCAATCAAATGCAGGGTACCCAGAAGGGGAAGAAGCAGGATGGAGACCAGTTAGGTGATCTCCTGGAGCATCTAGGGGAGAGGTGACAAGCAGGGGACAGAAAGGACCAGGTGGACATCTTGCAATGCTGTGGAGGCAGACCGCACAGTGACAGACTGGATGGCAGGAAGGATGGGGGAGACCCCTGAGCTTCAAAGGTGGGAGACCAGGAGGGTGGGGCAGAGACAGGGAGAGACATCAATCACAGCGAAGCTAGAAGTTGGTTCTGAACATGTTAAGCTTTAGGTACCTCAAGGACATAGGGACCTCCAGTGGGCAATAGAAATTTTGTTCTACAGCCAAGAAGAGAGGGGAGATGGGGCATGTAGGCTGGAGGGTGATAAATAAAGCTAGGGTTTGTGGGAGAAAAAAGAGGGACCAGGATAGCACCACGGACAGAAGCCACCAGCTCAGTGAGTCAAACCTGACGTTTTCAGCCACTACAGCGCCCTTCTTGCTCCTGGCCTTAAAATGAAATGCTCCTGATTCTTGGCAAACTGATCTGGTCCTCTTGTCCCTAAGAAATATGTCATGCCAGGAGTGGGTCCCTATGCCTTTTACGTGGAGATTGAGCCAGCTGGAAGAGGAAACAGAGCTCCTGGATGAAGACAGCCCGGAGTCCACCCAGGAGGATCCCAAAGCCAGAAAGCTCCAGGGCAGGTTCCCTGGAAGAGTCAAATCAAGAGCAGAAGAAGGGAGTTCCCATCGTGGCTCAGTGGTTAACAAACCCGACTAGCATCCATGAGGACAAGGGTTCGATCCCTGGCTTCGCTCAGTGGGTTAAGGATCTGGCGTTGCCATGAGCTGTGCTGTAGGTCAAAGATGTGGCTCGAATCCCATGTTGCTCAAATCCCATGTTGCTGTGGCTGCAGCATAGGCCGGTGGCCATAGCTCTGATTGGACCCCTAGTCTGGGAACCTCCATGTGCCACGGGTGAGGCCCTAGAAAGACAGAAAGACAAAAAAAAAAAAAAGGCAGAAGAGGGAATGGAGCACAGACTGCTGGGCACCCAGGCTGGGTCTGGAGGGGCCTTCCTGTCAGGTTCATAGCCTGGACTCCAGAGTCCAGACTGACAGCTTGAAGTAAGAGCTGGGATTCAGGGTTCATCCCAGCATAAAATCTTCCTTTCTCCCTAAACTGCATGGGTGGATGGCTGTTGCACATGCCCTGAGCTGTAACTGGAATCACTTTAGGGGAAGTGCCAGCTGACTCAGGACACAGAGTCTAAACTTGTGAAGAAAGAGAGGTGGGTGGGAAGAGAGGAATCAGGAACACGGCGGCAAGGATTTCTTAGGTCAAGCCCAGGGGGTCTCGCAGAGGGAGCTCAGGTCAGCCATTCAGGTCCTCTTCCCCACCCCACCCTCGGGACATCCTTACAAGTTAGAGAACCTGGAAGTCAGGTCCCAAATCCCTGCCAGTCTCACGAGAAACTGCTATGAAAGGCTCTGTTTCCATGCACAGGGGTGATGGCCTCTCAGTGAAAGAAGAAACAAAGGACAGGCTCAAATCACACTCCCTGAAGGATGAGGTGAAGCATCTGCATCTAGAGGGTTGAAGCGCCCTGGCCACATCCCCTCAATGAAGAGCTGTGCTGGGATGAGAAGCCAAGACTTCCTTACAGTTCTGTGCTGCTTGTACTACCGGTCACGCACTGGTCACAGTCACCATGGGCAGTCCACTCAACATCCTCGCTCAGCATGTTGGGGTGAGAGTAATGGGGACAGCTCATGCCCCTGGGTCCCCAAGTCTTTGGTTCTGTCTCTCCTCAGTTATGTGACCAGGGACCAATCCTTTTACCTTCTGGGCTTCCTGAAGAACCTCTCTGGAATCTGAGATAAATGCATTCCCGCTGAAGTCATCAATTACCAAATACTGCTAAACAGGCGGTTCCCAGACTTCAGTACATTTGAGAATCACCTGGGGTGGGGGCGGGGGGGGGAGTGTTTAAAAACAGATCTGAGGAGTTCCTGTTGTGGCTCAGTGGTTAACGAATCCGACTAGGAACCATGAGGTTACGGGTTCGACCCCTGGCCTTGCTCAGTGGGTTAAGGATCTGGCGTTGTTGAGACCTGTGGTGTAGGTCACAGACACAGCTTGGATCCCACATTGCTATGGTTCTGGCGTAGGCCAGTGGCTACAGCTCCGATTAGACCCCTAACCTGGGAACCTCCATATGCCACGGAAGTGGCCCAAGAAAATGACAAAAAGACAAAACAAACAAACAAACAAACAAAAAACAAAACCGAAACAGATCTGAGGGTCCTATCTCTGAAGACTCAGGAGCCAGGAAGTCTAGAGGGGGGCCCTTGCCCCTCCATTGCCACAAAGTGATCCAAAGAGCAAGTCTGATGGCAGCGGCCAGGGGCCACCTTGGAGCACCACTGAAGGCTTCAGATGCCACAGAGGAACCAGAGCAGTGGCGAGTAAGGAAAAGCATCTGTCCTCAAAAAGTTGCCAGTGTAGCTGGGGGAGGCAGAACCTCCCCACCCCCAGTCCCAGGAAGAGTGTATCCTTGGTGACAGATGGAGAGAAATGCAGAGTCAAAGAGACAGAGCTTATGGCCCTTCACCAAGAAAGCAGAGCAGAGCTTCCAAAGGTGGCTGGGCCAATAGGGTGGCAGGACGGATGCGTGGCAGAGACAGCTAAGTGTTCACCACAACTGGCTTCCTTGTCCACCTGGGCTCACAGCTGTACTTCATTTCCCAACCTCCCTGTGGTTAGGAGTGGCCACGTGACTGAGTTCTGCCAATGGCGCGGGGGTATAAAACACACCACTTCCGGGCCTGGCCCACAAAATGTCCCGTGTATCATTCTGAGCCCCACCTGCCCATGTAAGTTTACCCAAAGAGGGCCATAAACTTCTATTTTGCCCAAAGGCCGAAAATAACAACACTTACAACAGTGAGTCCATCCTGATTATATAGGATGCAAAAAAGATGCTGTAACAACTCAGTTCAGCCAGCATTTAACCAGAGCCTGTTCTGCAACCACGCCTTGGCATTGTGTTGCACCCGATGGGGATGTGAGTTCTGATCGGACAGGGTTTGTCTTCACAGAGAAAAGCAACCCTGGGAAGGGCCAGAGAAGCAGCAGCACAGAGGAGAAGTGGAGACCACAGCCCCAAAGGAAAGCTGTGGTGTGGCTGCACCAGCACAAAGAGTCTTTTGAGGGAGTCTTGGGCTGGGCAGGCTTCTGAGAAAGCATGTTAAAAAAAAGCAGTTATGTGGTCCAATGGTTCTAAAGGTTTTATTTTCTTTTTATTGCTCATATTTAGAACTAACTTGCTTTTAGTATTTTCTTTTCCCTCACGGCAAGAAGAACAGGGGCAGGTGCTGAGCCTGAGGCCTGGGTGTGCCTGCTGCCGGCAGAGAGATGGGGATTTCTCCGAGGGTCCCAGGGCCGTCAGGCTTGGATGACGTTCCCGGAGTGCTACAGTGCTGTGTCCAGGGAGGGGCCGAGTGGCCAGGCAAGAGATGGGACAAGTACAGGAACAGAAGCGGGAGTGGCTTCGTACTCTGACCTCTGAGACCACTCCCCCCCTTCCTTTTCCCATCATCGTTGAATTTTTCAAGAATCAAGGATGTTGCTATAGACCAGGGAAGGCCAGGGTATGGGGGCTGGGTGGGTAGGGGTGGATGGGAGAGTGTTCCAGCTGTGCTCAAGGTAATATTTAACCACAGATTGAACCAACCGTCTGTCCTCCATATCCACAAAGAAAGCATACATGATGAAGGGCCTAGAGTACAGCAACCAGTATTCTAGATAGATACTAAGAAGAACCTTCTTCCTTTTTTTTTTTTTTTTTGTCTTTTTAGGGCTGCACCTGCAGCACATGGAGGTTCCCAGGCTAGGGGTCCAAGTGGAGCTACAGCTGCCGGCCACAGCCACAACCACGCCAGATCCGAGCCACATCTGCAACCTATACCCCAGCTCATGGCAACGCCCACTGAGCGAGGCCAGGGATCGAACCCGCAACCTCATGGTTCCTAGTTGGATTCGTTAACCACTGGGCCACAACGGGAACTCCGTAAGAAGAACTTTCAAATGACTAAATTTGCAGGCTTCTGGGACTGACAACAGGGACCTCTGCTAGTGTTAAGAGCAGAGTGAAGGTCCATGGCCCAAGGCGCCTTAGGAAGGGAGGGACGGGGTGGCCCGTAGGAGTGGAGGGATGATAAGGACCAGCAGCCCTTTCCTAACCTGAGCTGATTTGGTCTTTCCATTTGTAGAAGATGCTGAGGGGACAGGGACTGCAGTTGGCCTCAGTCACCCACTGAGTGAAGAAGACCAAGAAGAGGGCTTGACAAGGTGCCCCTGACGACTGTGAGTGCTGCTCCACTCGCCAACCTGGTGACATCCTCCCACCTCTCGGAGCCTCAGCTTCTCCATCTGTACAGTGAGCTGCTAGAGCTGGCTCCTTCCAGCTCTGACAGTCTGCAGGCAGCAGGCTTTCTGTGTCCCCAGAGCACCCACCCCGACGCCCCAAGTGGCTCCAGAGTCCTGGGGTCCTGGAATCCATGGGACATGCAGAGACAGCTCAGAGTGCCCATGTCCCAGCCCAGAGGTCAAAACCCCAAACTGCCACCTCCTGTAGGCATTTGGGGAACCAATGGGAGCAGAAGTTGGCGTCACTTCCAGGGTCAGATCCCAGACGGGGAGAGAGGGGCACCTGACAGCAATGGCCAGAGGTCCCAGTCACCAGACCTGCATGTTACCAAAGCCTGCCTTTTGGGGGCCTGAAGCAGGAAAACCTCTGGGCTGGGAGATGAGAGATGTAGGTTTCAGCTCTGGGTCCCTCATGAACTTGCTATGTGACCTTGAATGACCCCCACCCCCACTCCAATGTCTTAGGCTGGGTGACTGCGTGTGGGCCCTTCTCTGAGCATAAAGCTGGGTTTCTCCCAGGGGATCTGATGGTGCCCAGCAGCCAAGGGGAAAATCCTCAGAGGGCACCACCTCGGCCCCTTGAACCTGAGACTGACAACCAGATCTCCCTGCTCCTCTCGGAGGAGGCCCAAGGCCCCAGGAAGCTGCTGTTTTCTAAAAGGAGAGCACAAGCTGGGGCCCAAGGCCTCATCCCACTTCCTCTCCTGCTGCCTCTCCATCTTCAGGGGCTCCTCTCTGTGAATGGGGTGTGGGGGACGACTTCCCTACCCTTGCATCTCCCGCCAAAGGGGCTGGAGAGAGGTCTCCAGAACTCCCTGGAGGCCAGGCCAGTGAAGGCTCCAGGATCAGCTGGAGGCTTCCCTGCAGCTCTGCTCCAGCCTGGCACCCACAGCCGCTGCCCAGGGGCAGATACAGGTTGTTCTGACAAGGCTATTTATAGAAGCCAGCTCAGCCTTTCTTGAATGGGGGCTTCAGTCTCTCAGAGACCAGGAAACACTTAAAGGCCTTTCCTTGGAGACAGGAAGGAGAAATTCTCCCAGGAGCTCAGATGGGATCTCTCTTTGGGTAGGAAAAAAGCACTGTGACAGGTCAGCATGGGCTCAGGATACGGCCGATCTCTTTGATTCCCTTTCCAGAAGTGGCTCCAAGGGAGAAGTGGGAGCTGAAACCTTATTAGGGGCAGAACACCACAGAGAAGGATGAGGGGCTGAAAGGTATGGATGAAGCTCCTAAGCCAGCTGCAGGCATCCCTTCAAAGTCGGGGCCATCCCAGTGCTTGCTCCCCCAGGAGATGCGACCCTGCATGCACCCCCAACCCCTCTGCCATCCGAGGGCTTTAAGGTAGGGAGTCCTGCAGAGACCTCAGCACAAGCAATGGATTCAAGAACCAGACAAAGCAAAGAGGTGCCCAACCGAATGTGTATTTTCAAGAGTGATGCTAGGAAAGGGGAGTCTGGGGGAGAATGAAGAGAGAAGGCTATTTGGGTCAAGTACAAGTTGCCCCCGCATCCCCTCCCCACTATATTTTCAGATATTTTTCTTTCTCCCAAGAAATGCCAGAAACTGCTACGTTTTTCACTTGCCAAGTGAAAGAAACCGCCCCTTCCTCTACCCCATCAGGCAAAAAGCCCACCTTCTGAGACCAAGGGCTTACAGTGAGGGTAACAGCTAAACTTTGTTTTTGAAAACAGGAACCATTTCCTTCCCAGGCGGGAGCAAATCTCTCTAGAGCAACGGTTCTCAACCTCAGCTGCATATCAAAAGCATACCTGGGGAGCTTTTCAAAATCTCAATGCCCAGGCTATGCCTCAGACCAAGGAGATCGGACTCAGGTATTCACATTTGCTAAAGCTGGCCAGGTGAGTCCAGTGTGCAGCTAAGATTGAGAACCACTGGTCTAAATACAAATCCCAGACAGCTGGGGTGCCCCAGACAGACAGCTGGAGTGTCCTTCTGTGTATGTATACATGTGCCTGTGTGTGTTGGGGGGTCCACATCGTGAGGCAAGAACCCCAAGAGAGAGCTGGACCCCTCCCCTCTGCTGCCATGCTTTCTGCATGAACCCTCTCTACCCCTGCCCCCACCCCACAAGAAGCCTGGAGAAGGGGGGGGGGGCAGAGCACGGGTGCTGGTTCCAGGGGCCTGTTTCAGTCGATTCCTTCAAGCACTAAAATCAAAACCTCCCCTCTGGTTTTGGGCATCCTGTCACAATGGAAAGGTCCACTGCATTTGACGTCAGAATCCAGCAAAAGCAGGGCCTACAGGCAAGATAAATTATTAACCACGGGGGCCCCAGCGTCAGGCATGGGGAAGTTTTTGGTTAATGCTACTCGGTATAGGACTGCTAAGTCAATGATGAGCCTGTACACGCCTGTGAAATTTAACAGCTTGCTGCTGTCCACAAACAGGCCCTTTTGTGCAACCACTCCAAGGACCTGGCTGGGAGCCCCTTTCATTTAAATAACGAAACAAATAAACAGAGCTCAGCCAACACTCCCACCAAAAAACATGGCAGATACAGGGTCACAGCTAGGAGGGTGCGGCCAGGGGACTCGGGCCAGCTGGGTGTCTAGCACACACAACCCCATCAGAGAACACATGGAAACTCTAGGTTGCCCCAACTAACCCAGGAAGTCAAAATGGTAGTAGGACAATGACTTCGGGGAGAAGTTTTAGTTTGCTTCTAAAAACACTCTGGACTTCTGCAAAGTTGCTGCACTATGTTTTAAGATGGTTTCTCGCCATCCTCATTGAGACGGAAGTCAAACTATGAGTGGTTATCCTACCGAGGGACTGCGCGCCAGCCACTTTCCATCTAGAGCTTCAAAACTCAAATGTGGGGGCCCCTCCCAAGGGAGCATGCCACCAAAGCATGAGCCCAGAGCTGTCCCCAAATCCTAGAGAGCCATTTTGAAAAGGTCCAGGGACAGGAGATGTTGAAAAGGGCATTAAAAAGAAAATAGTGTTGGCCGGTGGTCCCTGAAGGGCTCCAGATCCAACCCCTGGTCTGCTCAGCCAACAAGTTCAAGAAGGTCCTCAGAACCACTGCCCACCCACTCTGGTTAAGACACGACTCTACCTGCTTGCCAGGAGCATGTTTTCTCTTCTAGCCCACAGAGGTTATTTCCCACAATGAAAGGCTTTTATATTATTATGTTTACCTTCGAAGGATGTTTGCTCTGCACATTCCTGAAAAAGGTGGTCTTGGCAGTGAAGAAGCAATCCTCCAGTTCTTCTTCCAGGCTGCAGTACCCACTGCTCATGCTGCTGTCCACGGTCATCTAGCCCGGGGCCCCGGCCCGAGGCAGCCAGCGCATCTGATGGGGCCAGACTCAGGATGCGGCGGCGGGAGGTGGGGACCCCTCCCCAGGCTGCGAGCTCCGAGCCCCTCCGCCGCCGCCGCCGCCGCCGCCGCCGCCGCCAGGAGCGAGTCTGTTACCGGGTCGGGCAGAGCCAGTGCCAGCTGTCTCGGCTTCTCACCCTGGAGCCCCAGTGGCTCGGGCGGCGGGGTCACCTGTTCCTGGGTGGGTGCCTACACAGGGGAGTCGGACCTGGACGCCGCCTCGCGCGCCTCTGTCCCCAACTCACTCGGCATCTGCGGTTTCAGGTCCTCCGCGCCGGCTCCCCCCTCCGCCCCGCGCGCAGAGCGCCATCTCGACACCTCCCCCGCCTCCCTCGCCTTTCCTGCCCCTCGCACTGCACGCAGAGGAGTTCGGAAGCCACTTCCTCTCGCAAGGTTCCTCAAAGCCGCTTGGCTGTCGCGGCGCCCCTCCCCCTCCCCCTGCCCTACGCCTGCGCCTCCCCAGCCCGCCGCTGGACCACGTCGGCAAGTGAACCGAGGGCATCACGGGTCAGATTAGGGATGCGGGGCCGGAATAGACCAGGATGGACCCGAGGGAGAAAATTCCTCCTGTCCTCTCTTCATCCTCCTGGAAGCAGCTCATTCTCATCACCCACGATGGCTCGGGTCTCAGAGGAGAATGTGCTCTAAGGTCGACACCAGCCCTCCTCCCTCCCGCCATCCACTGCCTCGTCCCACCCTCTCATTCCCCACTCACTGGGTGAAGGAGACAGGTCAATCAGAGTGCTTAGAGAAGTGACTGCAGAAGAAGAAAAATCAATATCTGGCCTGCCTGGAAAAGCAGCAATATTTTAACTCGGAAATGCTAGAAGAAACTGCAGGGGCCCTGTAAGCATATGCAAATCATATGCAAAGTTATGGCAACCTGGAGAGCAAGCCTGCCCTTCCACCCACACGCGGAACTTGGCCCTCAGGAAGCCTCAGGTTACTAAAGGAGCCTGCAGACAGCCCCCGGGTGACTGGTGCTTTTCCCCAACAATCTGGTCAAGGGGGGTCTTTGACAGATCTTGTTTTTCCCATTAAGGACAGTCCAATTATTTCTCCATCGGACTGGATGAAGGAACACCTTCCTTGACTAGGGCTGAATCTTTCAAAGCAATTAGGGCAACACCCCACAACTTCTCAGACCAGTTTGTGCAGCAATAGTAATTAGAGCTACCATTGTTGGAGTGACTACTGCTTGTGCCTGGTGATTTACTTGAAGTCTGTCACTTAACTTTCCCAATAACCTTGACAAAGAGATTATTATTCCCTTTCTATAGATGAGGAAACTGAAGCTCAGGGTCACACAAGTAGGACCTGTGGGCTGGGACTCAGACCCAGATCTGTCCAATTCTAGAGCCTCTGCTCTTCGCCACTGGGATGTCCCGTCTCTCAGGAGTGATGGTGCTGTTTTGGTGTGCACACTGTCATCTTTCAGTAGAATGGAGTCTGGAGTTCTTTTTTTTTTTTTTTGTCTTTTTGTCTTTTCTAGGGCCGCACCCGTGGCATATGGAGATTCCCAGGCCAGGGGTCCAATCGGAGCTGTAGCTGCTGGCCTACACCACAGCCACAGCAACGCGGGATCCGAGTCGTGTCTGCAACCTAAACCACAGCTCACGGCAATGCTGGATGGATCCTCAACCCACTGAGTGAGGCCAGGGATCGAACCCGCAACCTCATGGTTCCTAGTTGGATTTGTTAACCGCTGAGCCACGACGGGAACTCCGGGGTCTGGAGTTCTAGGGAAAAAAAACGAGCCTCCAGAGACTGGCAATGCCAGAGGTACCATATTCATGGAGTCCGAGGGCCTGGGGATCCCTGGGGGGACTCCGGGGATGCCCCTGAGAGTGGCCAAGGGGGATTATCAGGACTCTCCCCGAGTCTGCGCCTCCTGCAGTTTGGAAAAAAGTCCAGTCCTGGGGCACAAGCTGAGTGGCAGGTTAGACTCAGCCCCCAGACAAGCAAGCTGCCAACTCCATTTTAAACTCTGGCTACTTTTGTGTGGAACCCTCTTCCTCCCCCACCTCAGTCAAATCTGTCAGCGCTCAGGATGGCTTCAAACTGCAGCCCAGTTTGGCTCCATCATCCCACGCAATCTTCTTCCCAGAAGCCTGGCAGGCATGAACACGAGAGAGCTGAGAGCCAGGGCTCCAGCCGGCTGACGGCCTTCAGCTCTGGAGAACGGTCAATACAGGTAGCTGCCTCCCTTGGCAGGGAAATACTAAACAGCTGGTAAACAGCTGGGGGTGGGGGCTGGAGGAGCTATGGGGGTTTCCAGAGAAGAACTCACATTGGTGGAGTTGAAAGTAGGTTCTAATTTTGTCTGGAGTGATCTTTTCTTCAAGTGAATATTTAAAAGGTCGTTGGGGGTGGGAGGTGGGAGCAGGGGGGTGGGGGTGGCAAGGGGATGGTTCTCAGAGACAGTGGTCCAGGCAAAGGAAGCTGGTACTGGCCTCACCGGCAGCTCCAAGGCCAGTGCCAGAATGATGAATGCTGCAGGGCTCGGCATGACCTGTGGGCCAATGGTAACAGCCTACCCACTTTGTCCCGCCAGTGAAGGAACACACGTTTCTTTATACAAGGAGCCTCATTGCTCAGTGGGAATCCAATATTTAGGGGGAAAAAAGGTCCCCAGAGTCCCTGTGGCCACACTGTGTCCTTGGAGTCACACAGTAACCTCTGCAGAGCAACTGCAGTGCTACACATTCAAAATGTGCACTCTTAAAATACAGCTGATAACAAGCTTTTTGAACAGCAAGCCAAAGCACCCCAGGAGTCAGCTTGAGTCTCCCTGTGAGCCGCCTGCTAGATGCCAGACCTGCTTAGGAAAAGCGCTAAGGGACACGGTGTTCTTTTAGGGTGCAGCTCCCTGCCAGTTCAAATATTGTGAAAACTGACCCCTGAATAGGCCCATTCAAAGCCATTTTAATGTAACCCTTAGGTGGCTCTACAAGCTTGGGAGCAGGTATTACCCCCATTTTACAGATGAGGAAACTGAGGGAAGCAACATGTCCCATCACAGCTTGTTACATACTTTCAAAGCCTCATATGTCTCTGTTCTCTACCTGATCCCACCTGTCAATGAATTGAGGTTGGAAGGAAGAAGCCGGCAAAACGGAAACTGTGGTGGTGAGGACCCTGGGGCTAGAAGAACTCTGCCAAGATCATATATACGATACAAAGCCTCCAGGAGGAAATATCCAGACCATAGCTCCACAGTCCCAAAGGGAGAAAGGCTGGATTCTTCTCACCTATGACCTTGTCTGTACCGTTGCCCTGTGAATAATCAACCGTCGGGATAACCTGGCTGGGGGAGGGGAGCAGGTGGCAGGGAAGAACCCAAGAAACAGCCTTTTAAGCCTTTTGAAGTGAACACACAAAGGATGGGAACTGGCTGTTCCCATCCCTGGTCCCAGGAAGAGGAGTCTGGACCAGAAGCTGCAGCCTCAAAGCCACACCGTCATGGGGGGAGGCAGTTCAACGAGCCCCACTGAATGGTGGCTGGGCGACTTCCCTGGCCCAGAGCGTCGGATGATAAAAGGTATCATTTTAAGCTTTCTTCCTTTCTCAAATGCAATCCCAACATGTGGCCAGCTCCCCTTATTAAAGCCACCCTGCGGGTCTGTGTTCCAGAAAAGCTGCGATACAGAAATGGAAGCTGGGAGCTGGAATTCTCGTCCTAACTCTAACTGCTGCTTGATGTGGGATCTTGAGCAACTTTGGACCTCAGCCTTCCTCATCTGTCCCATTGAGAGGTTCAGAAATCAGGTCTGGGGTCTCACGACTGACCAACATATTCAGAGGCTGGAAACTGAGTGTGCTGCCAACCCACCTTTGAAACCTATTTTGAAATCAGTATTAGCCGGTGTGTTCAGGTGCTGTCCTACAAACTTTATATGCATCCTTTCATTTAATCCCTACAAGAAGCTGTTGAGGAAGCTACAGTTAGTATCTCTATTTTGTTTTGTTTTGGGTTTTTTTTTTTTTTTTGCTTTTTTTTTTAAAGGTCCACACTCATGGAATAGGAAAGTTCCCAGGCTAGGGGTTGAATCGGAGCTTACAGCTGCTAGCCTACACCCCAGCCACAAACAACGTGGGATCCAAGCCGCTTCTGAGATCCACACCACAGCTTATGGCAACACCAGATCCCCAGCCCACTGAGTGAGGCCAGGAATCAAACCTGCATCCTCATGGATGCTCGTCAGATTCATTTCCACTTCGCCATAACAGGAACTCCCAGTATCTCTATTTTACAGAGAGGAAAGGAGCTTTTGGCAGGTTAAGTAACTTGCATGTAGTCAGACAGGCTAGTTCATGGTGGAGCTGTAATCAGCCCAGCAGCCCAGCTGGTCTGACTCCAGAACCCTAGCCCTTGACCATTCTACATACAGAGTATGGAGTACATGTCCCATCTCAGCCATGCTGCCTAAAATTGCAGTCAGTCACAAACAAGTCAGGAACTGGTTTCTCAGTCTGCCTACGCCCCTCTCTTCCCTTTGGCTCACTGAGGTTTTCCAAGGTTCAGCCACATACCCACCCCCACGCCACGTGCCCGTGCTCTACCGGGGAACTTGGTCTCACTCTGCCAGTGGTACCAACCACACTTGACAGACTCGTGTCTCATCATTCTCTCTCACCCCAGGTGGCCCCAGATGGACACCTGTACCTGCTGGGTACCCAACCCTCCCCACTGCAGCCTCCCTCTCAACAGGTCCAAACTGAGCTGACCATTCCTGGCCTTGCCCACCACCTGCTCCCCCTCCTTTAATTTCCTATCTTGGAGGAATTCCCACTGTGGCGCAGCGGAAACAAATCTGACTAGGATCCATGAGGATGGAGGTTCGATCCCTGGCCTCGCTCAGTGGGTTAAGGATCTGGCGTTGCTGTGAGCTGTGGTGTAGGTCGCAGACGTGGCTTGGACCTGGCATTGCTGTGGTTGTGGTATAGGCGAGTAGCTTCAGCTTCAGTTGGACTCCTAGCCTGGGAACCTCCATATGCCATGGGTGTGGCCCTAAAACGACGCAAAAAAAAAAAAAAGAATTTCCTGTCTTAATGAATGCCATTGGCATAAATGACTACAAAGCCTTCCAGTAGTTTCTGCTGTTCCCATCTCTGCCTCCTCCAAACTGCCCATGCCTTTGTTGCCAAAGTTACCCTTCCAGACCAAGATCTGATCAGGGTTGTTCTGCCATAAAACCTTTCCATTCGAATTCCAACTAATAATTATTGAAGAAGGACTGAGTATCAAGACCTTGTATCAAGCTTACTCACTTATTCAACAAATAATCACTGAGCACCTTCCTACGTGGCAGGCACTAGACCGGGGTTCACGTTCAGGCCTGAAGAAGACATGCTCCCGGCCTTCTCTTAACATCCAGTCTCGTAGAACGACATGAAATAAGATGTCACATTAGAGTTACTGAGCTCTCACACGCACTTCCTTACACACTTAATCCTCACAGGCCAGCAGGAACGCATTTAACAGATGAGTAAACTGAGACTCGGGATGGGGCATTTACCCAAGGTCACGGAGCAGGTACATTTCAGCCTCTGGGTCTGAAATTTGCCATCACAGCTGTCCTTCCACCGGTGACTCCCCAACGATACCTACGGCCATATCCCGAACGCCGGAGCGGGTCCTTCAAAGCCCTTCACTGCACATGCCCAGCCAACAGGTCAGGCCCATCTCCAGTCACAATCAGGGATCCCTCCTCACAGCCACACACACTGGATTCACTTTCACAGCTGCCGCCCTGCCCTCTCGTGGGCTTGTTCTCGCGGTCTCCTGGGCTTGTCAAAATCTTCCTGCATCCTCCCCACCTCCTGACTCACGAGGTTCAGCAGCCACGACCACTCGGCCCCCACCTTCCCGCTGCCTCTCAGAAGTAGCCTTTCCCAAAGGTCCTCTCTAGGAGTTCCCTTCGTGACTCAGTGGAAACAAATTTGACTAGCATCCATGAGGTCGCAGGTTCGATTCCTGGCCTTGCTCAGGGGGTTAAGGATCTGGCGTTGCCATGAGCTGTGGTGTAAGTCACAGATGCGGCTCAGAACCTGCATTGCTGTGGTTGTGGTGTAGGCTGGTGGCTACAGCACCAATTCGAACCCTAGCCTGGGAAACTCCATATGCCATGGGTGTGGCCCTAAAAAGATTAAAAAAAAAATTCCCCAAAGGTCCTCTCTGGGGGTGAATCTTCAGAATGTCACCCTCTATCCTTAGGAGGGTGCCTCTGACAGCATTAAACCACTGCGCACAGCACAGAGCTCTGTTTCTCCCCAGGGGACTTCCTGTGTAAGAGGTACATGGCTGCACACTCTTTAGGATGACTCACAGGAGATTCACTTTCTTGAGGCTCCTAGCCCACTGCACGCTCCTCCTGCTCAACTGCCAGGCTAAGTGCTTCCATGGGGCCCAGACACTTAGAAACACTGAAGGAGGCGAAATCAGCCCTGAAGAGCTCACGCTGGGTCTGAGTCAGGCACAGGGCATCTGCCTTCCAATTGCCTTCCTTTAAGGAAACTAGTGAATCATAAATGATGGTTCTGATCAATAACCCCATCGCTCACATGGCCCTCTCCAGTCTTCCAGCAGCCAGGATACTGTGGTCACAGGCATGAGAGGTGACCAACTCTTGTACTATTACACAGAGAAAGGGGGTCTTGTTGCCACCTCGGAGCCTCAGGACCACCTGGCCCAGCTAGAGGTCATCTCAGGCACCCACTGATTCCAGGATAGAAAGAATGGGTGGGGCTGTAAAGAGCACTGAGAAACGTCTCCAGTGCTTAAGGCTTTCTAGAGAATAAACCCTAGAGCCCTGCCCCTCCTTGGAGCCAGGATATCAAGTGCCTTCTGGTTGGGAAGCCTGAACTCTGATCAGAACCGAGCTCTCCTGGCTTGGCCCGAGCTGGTCAGACAGGCCTTAGGGCGGCTCCTGATAGAGGCAGCTGTTTAGTGGAGTCGATTAGACAGCTTTGGCCAGCACTTCTGGCTTCTAGAGCGTGGAGGCAAATCTGTGGAAAGTGGAGCTACTGTCTCAGAGCCAGAGCGGAGCAGTGCTGCTGGGGCCTGGCTCCCCCTTTGGTATCTGAGGATGGGCTGGCAACAAATGACAGAAAATGGTTTCAATTAATCCAAAAGAAGGAAGAAGAGAAAAATGAAAGAACAGATGGGACAAATAGAACACAAATAGGAGACAGACTTAAAATCAAATTATATCAGTAATCACATTCAATGCAAATGAGCTAAATAACCCAGTTAAAGGGCAGAGATGATCCAACTGGATTAAGAAAAACAAGCTCCAACTATCTGGTCTCTATAAGAAATGGCCTTTTGGAGTTCCCGTCATGGCTCAGTGGTTAACCAGTCCGACTAGGAACCATGAGATTGCACATTCGATCCCTGGCCTTGCTCAGTGGGTTAAGGATCCGGCATTGCCGTGAGCTGTGGTGTAGGTCACAGACGCGGCTCGGATCCTGTGTTGCTGTGGCTCTGGTGTAGGCCGGTGGCTACACCTCCAATTCGACCCCTAGCCTGGGAACCTCCATATGCCGCGGGAAGCGGTCCAAGAAATGGCAAAAAGACAAAAAAAAAAAAAAGAAATGACCTTTAAATATAAAGGCACAAATAGCCTACAAGTAAAAGGATAAAGAAGTATCATGCTAATGGTAATCACAAGAAAGCTAGAGTGGCTATATTAACATCAGAAATATACTGAAAGTAAATTTCAGTACAAATAATATTTCCAGGGTTAAAAAAAGGTTATTTCGTAATGATAAAGGGTCAAGGAATCAAGAGGACATAATCATTTGAAAGGTTTATGCATCGCATAATAAAAGCTAGAACTTGGAGAAATTGGTAAACCCACAACTATAGTTGGAGATTTCAACACCCCTCTCTCAATAATTGATAAAACAAGTAGAACACATGGTAGGCCTCAACAAATACTCGCTACTGTTGGTATCAGTCACAATTCAGTGTGATAAACATTTTTTGAGCATTTCAGAGGAGACAGGACCAGAATCCCTGGAGAGGTGTTCAGGTATCTGTCAAGAATAGTTAAGGAGCCCAGCCTCTCTGCAGGCGTAGACCCAGTTCCCCAGGCTCTCCCCTTCTGGCTCCCTGGCTCCCCCGTGTGGTCGTTCTGGATTCAGCAAGCAGCGTTGGGCTGAGGGCTGAGGGATGAGGCTGGACAAGCGGGGGAAATTCCTCCTCTGAAGGGTTCTGGAAAGGCAGAGCCCCTGGTAGGAGACAGTGGCGTGGCTGCAGGAGGGAGCACAGGGCCTGAAGCCAGGAAACTCGGCTCTCCACGCCAGCTGAGTCACTGCTCGGTGGTTGCAGGGTTTGAGAGAGGTGATTCCAGTGGGGGCCCTGCTACAGAATGACAGGGGTGGGCTGGGGGTGGCCATGGGGGCCCCAGGCAGAGAGGCAGCAGCCACCTGACCTGTGGGGCTGAAACACCAGCAGGCCACGCTGATCCACCCTGGAAAGCATCTGTTCCTTTGGTGAATGGGGACAGGGTCTTGCCTGGCCTTTTTAACTAGAGCAGAGCAATAACTCAGGCCACAAAAGAGGGGATAATCGTAAGCCTTGTAGCAAAGTGCCCGCCAAACCACGAAGTCATAGTGTCCTGGTTTTATATCCAGGAGAGTAATCCATCTTTCTTGTACTGGGGAGAGCAGGCAGAGCCAGATCATGAAGAGTTTTGTGTGCTAACCCAGATTTAGACGGATTCTGAGGGTACTAGGAAGCCGTCATAAGATATATGCTAAAAAAAAATCCAGTAAGGCTGTCGGAGGCTCTAGAGATGGCCCTGGAATGCTACCCGGCAATACTGGCATGCTTTCACATACATCTCGCTGGAGCCACACAACCACCCTGCGTGATACCCATTTCTCAGAGGAGAAACTTGAGGTTCAGAGAAACTAGGAAGCTTGTCCCTGGTCACGTGCCAAGAATGTCATCTATACAATCTATACAAGCAGAGTTAGAACCTAGCTCTCCTGTTCCCCAGGAGAGAGGCCAGGGTTCTCTCTTTTCTTTAGGAAAAGATTCATTGCCTTTTAGAAATATTGCACTAGGAGCTCCCATCATGGCTCAGCGGAAAATGAATCTGACCAGGATCCATGAGGTTGTGGATTTGATCCCTGGCCTCGATCAGCAGGTCAAGGATCTGGTGTTGCCATGAGCTGTGTGGTGTTGGTCACAGACACAGCTCAGATATGGTGTTGCTGTGACTGTGGTGTAGGCTGGCAGCTGTAGCTCCAATTTGACCCCTAGCCTGGGAACCTCCATATGCCTCGGATGCAGCCCTAAAAAGCAAAAAAGAAAAAAGAAGAAAAAAAGAAATATTGCACCAGAAACATATGATACCATCTGGTTATTCAAACAGCACTGAAGCAAATAGCAGAAGTTGAGAGCTCTTGGAGTTCCCTCGTAGCTCAGTGGATTAAGGATCTGTGATATCACTGCTGTGGCTCTGGGTATAGCTGTGGTGCCGGTTAGAACCTTGGCTCAGGAACTTCCACAGGCCACAGGGGTGGGGCCAAAAAAAAAAAAAAGAAAAGTCAAGAGATCTCCTACTCAACCTCTGTCACCACCTTCCCCCTCTCAAGGTGAAATCACTTCCAAAAGTTGGCTGGGCACCTCCGGGCCCTCACTCTGCATTTACAAACACACACACACACACACACACACACACACACACGTACAAAGTACACATGGACTCGTCCTGTAGTACCACTGGGTGACGTGGCTCTCTTGGCACTATTCCTTGTCAATACATACAGATTCCATCCCTCCTTTGGCAAAGCGCCTTGGTCTTAGTGCTGGTGGTCGGAATTTCCTTCCCGGCACCCCCGCAGCTCCCTCCACTGCTCCCAGTGCCCCTCAGGCAGGGTCTGGATCCAAGGGTAGTCAGGGCACCAGATGATCAGAGGGCCAGTGCTCTAGAGGCAGCATTTCCCACTGAGAGCACCTGAAAGGATTTAGAACCATGCCTGGTGCAATAACTATCTGTGGAAGGAATCTTAGACATACTTTTCATTTTAGAGATTAAATATTAATTTCATGTGTGTCAGGAAAAAAATCCTAAACACATCAAAGGAGATTCAAGGATTTTAAAAATTTCCTTTAACATACATTTAAGTTTCATAAAATAAATCTATTTAAAGAGAAATCTTAACATATTTATGGTTTCCAAGGTGGCGGGGGGCGCGGGGGGGAGAGTTGGGTGGATTGGGAATTTGGGGTTAAGAGATGCAAGCGATTGCCTTTGGAATGGACAAGCAATGAGATCCTGCTGTATAGCTCTGGGAACTATAACTAGTCACGTATGACAGAGCATGATAATGTGAGAAAAAAGAATGTATACATGCATGTGTAACCGGGTCACCTTGCTGTGCAGTGGGAAATTGACGGAACACTATAAACAGCTATAATGGAAAAAATAAAAATCATTATTAAAAAAATAAAAACAGGAGTTCCCTTCGTGGCTCAGTGGTAGACGAATCCGACTAGGAACCATGAGGTTGCTTGCTCAGTGGGTTGACTATCCGGCGTTGCTGTGAGCTGTGGTGTAGGTCGCAGACATAGCTCAGATCCCGTGTTGCTGTGGCTCTAGTGTAGGCTGGCAGCTACAGCTCTGATTCGACCCCTAGCCTAGGAACCTCCACATGCCTCGGGAGCGGCCCAAAAAATGGCAAAAAGACAAAAAAAAAAAGCTATAAAAAAAGTTTCAATAAAAATTAAAAAAATAATAAAAAACCCCATAAAATCAGCTTATGACAAATACAATTTTTAATTTCTAAAATATACTGAATTCTATTGTTCTAAGTAGTAAAAATTTCCTAAAGGTGATATGTTTTGCTTCACTAAAATCGATTAAAACTGAGTTATAAAAATAAATAAATAAACATTTTTTAAATTGAAAAAAAAAGGAGAAATCTTAAGTAAATAATAGCACAGGTGGAATATTGATATGGCCAGAATCCTAAGTGTGGAAGGTGCCCAAGTGAGGTTTGGGAACTGCTGTGGGAGGGACTGGAATTTATAGGGGGTGGCTGGGAGCCTGGCTTCTGAACGCTGCTCCTGAGTTCTGAAGGGCCAGGAAGAGGAGATGGAATCTGGGCCTGATGGATGTAAGATTCAAGGGCACAAATGAACTGATCTATGAAATAGAAACAGACTCACAGACATAGAGAACAGACTTGTGGTTGCCGAGGGGGAGGGAGTGGGATGGACAGGGAGTTTGGGTTTGGCAGGAACAAACTATTACATTTAGAATGGATAAGCCATGAAGTCCTGTTGCACAGCACAGGGAACCGTATCCAGTCTCTTGGGATAGACCATGATGGAAGATAACATAAGAAAAAAAAATAGGAGTTCCCATCCTGGCTCAGTAGGAACCTGACTAGCATCCATGAGGACACAGGTTCAATCTCTGGCCTCGCTCAGTAGGTTGAAGATCTGGCTTTGCTGTGAGCTGTGGTGTAGGTCGAAGATGGAGCTCAGATCTAGCATTGCTGTGGCTCTGGTGTAGGCCAGTGGCTATAGCTCCAATTCGACTCCTAGCCTGGGAACCTCCATATGCCACCGGTGTGGCCCTAAAAGACAAAAAGACAAAAAAAATAATAATAAGAAGAAAAAGAGTATATATATATATATATATATGACTGGGTTATTATGCCGTATAGCAGAAATTGACTCAACATTGTAAATCAACTCTAATTAAAAAAAAAAGAGAGACAGAAGACAAAAGGAATTCAGGCAAATACCACCCATCAGAATAACTATTTTCTTTAACACAAATAAGAGAATAATTTTAACACTGGAAAGAAGAAAAAAAAAAAAAGACACAGTCCCTGGCTGAAGTGATCTGAGTGGAACAGCGCTTATGCTTTAGTCTGTGCAGCCCATGTACCAAGAAAGTGGCACCAAAGGCCAAGGGGACAGAGCTGCCAGATCCCCCTAGGCTGCACGAGTTGTGATGAGAGTCAACAGCTGTGGGCAAGGACTTCCTCTCTTGGGATCTGCTTCCCCAAAGGCAAGGAAAGGAGGGGACCAAGGCAGCAGAGGTCTCACTTCATCCTGAGGGTGGACAATGGGGAGCCCCTGGGGATTGTTTTCATCACAGGGGACACAGGATAGGGGCACCCTTAGGACCACCCGAAGTATAGTCTTTGGGGCATGTCCCCAAACGAAGGAATGACAGCTGTGGGGACAACATGTTGTGACCTCCAGCCAATGGCGACCACGTCCTGTCTGAAAAAGTCAGACCTCACAGACCTCGGAGCGCTCATAGGAGAGACTCTGAAACCACTTGACAAAAGCACACACAGATCCAGCCACCCTTCCTCCAGCTGTTTCTCCAGCTGAAACAGACAGGCATGACCCATACGCCCTGTAAGTGCAGCAGGGGCTCTGAGCCCATCCCTGCCCCTCACACCGCCGCCCCTTCTTCCTCCCGCCCTGCCTCCTGCAGCAGAGAGACGACAGTCAGAACCTTGGGATGGGTGCTTTTCTTTTCTTTTTTTTCTTTTTCTTTTTTTTTTAAGGGCAGCAGCACATGGAGGCTCCCAGGCTAGGGGTCAAATTGGAGTTACAGCTGCCAGCCTACACCACAGCCACAGCAACGTGGGATCCAAGCCGCGTCTGTGACCTACACCACAGCTCACGGCAGCGCCAGATCCTTAACCCACTGAGCAAGGCCAGGGATGGAACCTGCATCCTCACGGATACTAGTCAGATTCATAACCGCTGAGCTACAATGGGGACTCTGGGATTGCTGCTTTTCAAAGATTGAGGCCCAATGTTTATCTACAGGAGGATCTCAACCATGTTTTGAAAAATGTATGCACGTCCAGGAAGAAAATATGAAAATGTTAACTAACAGTGGTTCCCTCCGGATGGAGGAAAAGTCGTGATTTTCTTTTCCTTAAAGAGCAGATCGGAGAGATGCCACCAAGCTGAGGCCTCCTAACAGCCACATACCCCCAGACTAGCTGAGCTCCGACCAGGGCCTGGGCCAGAGCAAATCCCCCTGCAAAATGGCCCTCGCACGTTTGGTTAGCTCAGGCCAGCTGACGAAGTCAAGTAAACGATCGCTGCATCCTGGTATGCAAGAGAACGTCGCAGCCAGGACGGAAATCAGCACAAGCAAGCTTTTTAGAAAAGGCAAGAGTGAGCCTGGAGCAGGGCCCAGGTTTTATTGATAGAAGGCTAGTCTTACCCCAGTTGCGCTGAAGCACGCAGCCAGGCCTGTCCAAGGCAAACACAGCAGCCCAACCCAGCCGGCCCGGGAGCAGCCCGTACTCCAGGCTGACTGCCGGCTCCATGCCCACCAAGGACTCTTGGCTCCTTCTATGTAGCTCCTTCTACATTTCAGTGGTGCTTCTGCTCTAGATGCAGCCCTGATTTAGCTTGCCAGAAGAGTCCAAGGTGGACCTGTCTTCCCAGCAGAAAGAAGGGAGTCACTCTGCTGTTAAATACGCAGACTTCTTGAAAGCACCGGTTCACTGCTGACATTCTGAGGATGAGACAAGGCAGCCAGTGAACCCCGGGCCCTGCTCTGGGGCCTTCTCGCCACCCCCACACACTTGCGAACTGGCTAAGCCACTCCAGGGGAGGGGTTTTCAACTTCAGCAATGTTCACATTTGGGACCAGATGATTTTTTGTTGAGGGGGCACTTTCCTAGGTGATGGAGGCTGTTTAGAGCATCCCTGGCCTCTACCTGCTATTGCCAGTAACCTCCCCAAGGCTGTGACAACCAAAAGTGTCTTTAGTAATTGCTGAAGTGCTCCCCCCTCCCGCCCCCATTTGAGACCTGCTGCTCTAGAGGAAGAAATAGAGACTAAAGTAGAAATCCAGGATGCAGGTGGCAGGAGTAGGATGGGAGATGGGTAGGGTCAAGGCGAATGGAAAGAAGAGAGGCTGGAGACGTCCCAATGGGAGAGAAAGCTGGGAAAACAAAGAGTTGTTTCAATACGATTTTTAGGAAAGGTTGTTGTGTGGTGTGCCTTTGCAATTTCCCTCCTCCACCTTCTGAAGAAAATCTTCAGCAAAAATCTGCATCATTCACCAGAGCTTTGGGGGGGTCGGATTTGTCTCCCTTCCATTTCTCACCCTGGAGGGGCCAAGCCCCTCCCAAAAGGCTCAGTTCCATTCAGGCAACATCATAAATGGTTCCAGTTCCAGAGCGTGTCAGGGTGTACGTCAAAGCATGTTTTTTAGAACCCATTCAATGGCATTCTTATATTTATTTATTTTCTTTTTTTGTCTTTTTAGGGCTGCACCAGGGGCATGTGGAGGTTCCCAGGTTAGGGGTCGAATTGGAACTGTAGCTGTCAGCCTACACCACAGCCACGGAAACGCCGAATCCTTAAACCACTGAGCGAGGCCAGGGATCGAACCCGTGTCCTCATGGATACTAGTCGGGTTTGTTAACCACTGAGCCACGATGGGAATGTCTACCATTCTTATAAAAACATACATCATATTTGTTTTCTATCAATGCTTTCCCAGTGGGAGAAAAAGGCCTGGGGAATAGCAGGAGGCTGGTAGCACCCATGGGAAGCGGGGCCAGGCGACTGGGCATTGTTGAACTCATACTTCATGGCCAGAAAAAGCGTGGGGATGGCTGGTCTGGGGACTTGGGACTGGACCCTGATTCCCCAGGCCCACTCATGCTCTCTTGAGGAAATAACCAGTCATTCGCATCTATGTGTCTCTCAGCACCTGGGCCTTTTCCTTCAGACACATGGAGTTTACTTAGTCTCGCTCTCCTAAATCCCTGGCATCACCAAGGGATGCCAAGTCCCTTACTGCATCACCAAGCCCCTGGCATTCCAGGGCCTGTCACATGGTCTATATTCAAAACATATTTATCAAATAAATACCTGGATGATGTCCTTACTTCCTTGACCAGCAACCTTTGACTCATACATTAAGGCTTAGAATAAACGTCACCTCCTCTGGGAAGTAGTCCCTGATTTCTCCCAAGAGAAACAATTGCACTGTATACTCAAAACACTTATGTAGGGCGGGGGTGATAAATTAGGAGTTTGGGATTGGTAGAGACAAACTACTGTATATAAAATAGTTAAATAACAAGGTCCTACAGTATGGCACAGGGAACTGTATTCAGTATCTTGTGAAAAGAATATATACATATAACTAATGAAAAAGAATATATACATATAACTAAATCACTTTACTGTACACCAGAAACGAACGCAAGATTGTAAATCACCTATTCTTCCTTAAAAAAAAAAAAAGCAAAAAACTCTTTGATTCGTGTGTTTGTTGAAGCAAACATCACATTATGTCCTATTTGGTTGTATTCTGCCTGCCCAGCCAGGATGTAAGCTCTCTGAAGACAAGAACTGTGGTGTATCATTTTTTATTCCCACTCTTACCAGTGTTTGATAATCAATGTTCAATGCAAGAATTAAAAAAAAGAATGTATACATGTATGTGTAACTGGGTCACCATGCTGTACAGTAGAAAATTGACAGAACACTGTAAACCAGCTATAATGGAAAAAAATAAAAATCATTTTATATATATATCTATATATCTATATATATACACACACACATATAAAACAATGCTCTCCTGTCTTCCTCCCAAATCCTTGACATCAAAAATCAAACACATCCTGGTTCAGGTGCCTTGGCAAAGCCCAGACCAAGAGCTGTTTTGGGCATCAACTTCCTGGTCCTTTGACGCAGAGAAAGGACATCTGTCCAGGCCCTCTGACGTTGATCTGGTCTGGCTGGCAGGACAATGTGCCCAGAAGCCTCAGCCCCAGCATCCCCACTGCCCCAGGGCTCGGAGGCCTCCAAGGATCCCCAGGAGCTTTCTCTGGGATTGACCATACCCACACCTATGGCTGGAGCGTTAGGCCAAAACAGGTTCTGTGCTTGGAGTGGGCCACGGGGAGGGCACTTCTGAATAATGACAGGCTTCCCTGTGTCACCGATGCTATTCCGCTTCCCCAGCCTCTTGGAAAAGATGTGTGACACTGTGATTTTTTTTTTGCCTTTTTTTTAGGGACACACTCTCAGCATATGGAGGTTCCCAGGCTAGGGGTCGATTCGGAGCTGTAGCTACTGGCCTACAGCCACAGCAATGCCAGATCTGAGCCTCGTCTGTGACCTACACCACAGCTCAAGGCAGCACCAGATCCTTAACCCACTGAGCGAGGCCAGGGACTGAACCTGCACCCTCGTGGATCCTAGTCGGATTTGTTTCTGCTGTGCCACAACGGGAACTCTGATACTGTGATTAATAATCAGAGATATACACATTTGATCTCTGTCTCCATTTTTGGCACAATGGAACTTCCTAAATGATGAGAGCACCAAAGATTTCTTGTGATGTTAATGAGGTCACTTTTTTTTTTTGGTCTTTTTGCCATTTCTAGGGCCGCTTCCTGGGGCATATGGAGGTTCCCAGGCTAGGGATCGAATCGGAGCTGTAGCTGCTGGCCTACGCCAGAGCCACAGCAACTCAATATCCAAGCTGCGTCTGCAACCTACACCACAGCTCATGGCAACGCCAGATCCTTAACCCACTAAGCAAGGCCAGGGATCGAACCCGCAACCTCATGGTTCCTAGTTGGATTCGTTAACCACTGAGCCATGACAGGAATTCCAAGGTGACTTCTTTAAAATTAAAATTGTCGGTTTTATTTTTAAATTTTTTTTGTCTTTTGTCTTTTTAGGGCCGCACCTACGGCATGTGGAGGTTCCCAGCTAGAGGTTGAATTGGAGCTGTAGCTACTGTAGCTACACCACAGCCACAGCAATGTGGGATCCGAGCCACATCTGCAACCCACACCGTAACTCATGGCAACACCAGATCCTTAGCCCACTGAGCAAGGGAAGGGATTGAGCCCATGTCCTCATGGATACTATTCTGGTTCGTTAACCATTAAGTCAAGATGGGAACTCCATGAGGTGACTTTTGGATCCCACCTAAGGATGCAGGCTAGTTGCCAGGAGAACCAACCAAGTATGAGAGGATTAGAACTTTCAGATGGACGCCCCTGACCTCTGGGGAACAGAGAGAGGCCGGAGGGTGGATCAATCGCCAATGGCCAACAATTTGATCAATCATGTATGTATAATGAAGCCTCTGTAAGGTCCTAGAAGTTTGGGGCTCAGAGAGCTTCTGGGTTGGGGATCATGGGGAGGAGCAGGGAGGGCACCTCTGGAGAGGACATGAAAGTTTGTGCGCCTCCCCCACCTGGCCCTCTGCATCTCTTCCATCTGGTTGCTCCTGAGTTATATCCTTTTATAATAAACTGGTGATCTAGTAAGTTTCAAATGTTTCTTTGAGTTCTGTGAGCTGCTCTAGCAAATGCATTGAGCCCAAAGACAGAGCTGTGGCAACCTCCCACCTATAGCCTGTTGGTCTGAAGCATGGGTGACAACATACTCTTACAACTGGTATCTGAGGTGGTGGGTGGGGGGTGCAGAGTGCAGCACTGAGCTGAACTACAGGGCACCCACTGGGTGTCAGAGGGTGGTGGTGTGGGGAAACCCCCCACATTGGAACTGGGTGCAGACTCGAAGAGTGTGCTATGGACCCCAACTGGCCAGAAGGGGACCCCCAACATCCAGCGTACATGGAACACTCTCGCCACCCATGCTCCCTAGAGCCCCTGGGAGGGACAGGGGAACCTGGGGGCACCTCAGGAGGCTGTCACCAGCCTGGAGCTCAAGCCCTCCCGCCTACCTGGCTGAAGGTTGCAGTGAGGGTGCTTTCTGGAGAGGGTCTGTCCTGGGAGGAGCCTTCCTGCTGACTGCAGTCCAGCTGGATCAGGCTGCGGCACTCAGGGTGGCAGGTGAATTTGCAGTCTGGAGGGAGAGAACCATAGAGGGATTAGGGGCCAGACAGGAGGCCCAGAAAAAGGCCCTGGGAGGCGGCATGTAGCTCCTGGAGGGCGGTGGAGGGGGAAGAACACCATGAGAATGACTCGCTCTCTCTGAACCACCATGAGTAGGGAAGGTGAATAGGTGCTTTACAGTTTGCAATCTGGTTTTTGTTTAGAATTTGCAATCTCCTTTTTGTTTTTGTCTTCCTCTTCTTTTTAGGGCTGTACCCATGGCACATGGAGGTTCCCAGGCCAGGGGTCAAATCAGAGCTGCAGCTGTGGACCTTCGTCACAGCCTCAGCCACAGCCACTCCAGATCCAAGTCGCATCTGCCATCTCCACCACAGCTCATGGCAACGCCGGATCCTTAACCCACTGAGCAAGGCCAGGATTGAACCTGCATCCTCATGGATATGAGTTGGGTTCATGACCGCTGAGCCACAATGGGAGCTCCCAGTATGTAAACCATTTCCACCTCCATTATTGTGCGTGACCCTGCAACCATGATTACCGCCACTTTGCCGACAGGAAATTGGGGCCTAGGGTGACTTTCTCAAGGGCAGATCATCTGGCTTCAGGCTGGCGCTCTTTCTACTAATTGATGTTAATCATCAGAGGCCCGGATCCCTGTGGAAGAACTTAACTTTTCCCCGCCTTGTTTTGCAGGCTGTAAAACAGGTAATAATGGCCCTGCCTGGTGCACAAGGATGATTACAGTTATAGAGGAGAACAGGTCTTAACAAATTAAAGGTGGGAGTTCCTGTGTTGTGGCGCAGCAGAAATGAACCCGACTAGGAACCATGAGGTTGCGGGTTCGATCCCTGGCCTCGCTCAGTGGGTTAAAGATCCAGCGTGCCGTGAGCTGTGGTGTAGGTCGAAGACACGGCTCAGATCCTGCATTGCTGTGGCTGTGGCATTAGCCGGCAGCTATAGCTCCGATTAGACCCCTAGCCTGGGAACCTCCATATGCCACAGGTAAGGCTCTAAAAAGACAAAAAACAAAACAAAAAAAATACCCAAAAAACAAAAAGAACCCCAACAAATTAAAGGTTTCTCCAGGAACAAAGGCATGATCACCAACAGGAAGGGCTGTCACCTCTCTCTGACACTGTGCCATCTAGAAATGCGAGGTGGCTCCTCTAACTTGGCTGACATGGCCTGCAGACAACATTCCAAATGAGGCTTTGGAGGAAAGCACACATTTGTTTCACGTCCATGGAAGTAAGACAATGACCAGCGTTCAGCAGACCATGGGGGGGTTACCTCAGAGATGGGGAAACTGAGGCCCAGAGAGGTAAAGCACGGTGCCCAATGACACACGGCTCAGTGGCACAGCCAAGGTTGCAAGCAGTTTCCAGCTTCCCCAAGGGCCCTCTCTGAAGCCTCCTTGGCAGAAGGGAGGTGAAGTTGAAGGGGACAGGAGGCCGAGAGGTTGGAGCGGGTGAAGGCAGGGAGGATGGGAGAGAAAAAAAGGTTGGCAGTGAAAGAAATCCGTCCAAGCTCATCAGCAGGCACAAGGCTCAGGCTGGAGGTTGGTTCCCACAGAAGCTGCTGGGCCCATCAGGGTCACCAGCCCTGGAGGTGCCACAGCTCAGCCAGAAGGCCCTGCTGAGGGAGGCTGCCAGAGTCTTAATGAGAAGGTTGCCAGACCGTGTCACCCGATACATAGGGGTGGGCTGGGGTGGGCGGGGCTTGTGGCAGGAGACAGCCTGGACATGTCTGGATAATCTGGGGACGAAGGGACAGCTTTACGTTGGGCTCAGTCTCCTGACACTCTTTTCCTTCCTTTTTTTTTTTTTTTTTGTCTTTTTGCCATTTCTTGGGCCACTCCTGCGGCATATGGAGGTTCCCAGGCTAGGAGTCCAATCGGAGCTGTAGCTGCCAGCCTACACCACAGCCACAGCAATGCCGGATCCTTAACCCACTGAGCAAGGCCAGGGATCGAACCTGCAACCTCATGGTTCCTAGTCGGATTCGTTAACCACTGAGCCATGAAGGGAACTCCCCCCCTCCTTTTTTTTTTTGGGCCACACCTGCCGCATGCAGAAGTTCCAGGGGTCAAACTGCTAGGCCACCAAGGAGCTCCCTCTTTTCCTTCCTTTTAACAAGCTCCAGAACCACAGCACCTGGGGACCCTCTTTTTGTTGTTGTTTTTGTTTTTTAGGGCCACACTTGTGGCATATGGAGGTTCCCAGGCTAGGGGTCCAATCGGAGCTACAGCTGCTCGCCTACACCACAGCCACAGCAACAAGGGATTCAAGCGCTGTCTGCGACCTGCACCACAGCTCACAGCAACACCAGATCCTTAACCCACTGAGCGAAGCCAGGGATCGAACCCACATCCTCATGGATACTAGTTGGATTTGTTTTTACTACACCGCAACGGGAACTCCCTGGATCATCTTTTTTTTTTTTTTTGTCTTTTTGTTGTTGTTGTTGTTATTGTTGTTGTTGTTGTTGTTGCTATTTCTTGGGCCGCTCCCGCAGCATATGGAGGTTCCCAGGCTAGGGGTTGAATCGGAGCTGTAGCCACCGGCCTACGCCAGAGCCACAGCAACGCAGGATCCGAGCCACATCTGCAACCTACACCACAGCTCACGGCAACGCCGGATCGTTAACCCACTGAGCAAGGGCAGGGACCAAACCCGCAACCTCATGGTTCCTAGTCAGATTCGTTAACCACTGCGCCACCACGGGAACTCCCTGGATCATCTTTTTAAAGCTGCTGTAGCACAGTCTTTCTTAGGGTGGCAGTGGGTGGGTCTCCCCACTCTTTTGGAGCGTTTTGGAAGGAGAACCCCACTTTCCCCAGCTGCCCCCTTTCTTACCTCCCCAAAGATGAGCACCCGGATCACATTTCTTGATCTTAATACTTTCAGGGGAGCGCCTGGCCAATGCAGGGACAGGAAGGGATCCCAGAACCCAGCAACCCTCTGACTCAATGGTCTGAAGTCCTGACCACCTTCCTAGGGTGGCATTTAGAAGCCCTACCGCTCACCTCCCCTGTGCCTGCAGGTCAAGTCCACTGACATCCCCTCCTTCTGACCCCAACCTTGTCTAGGCTTCCTGATTCTCCTCCCGAGAAGCTGTGCTCCCACTGGAGATGGGGTGGGTGGAGGACCGCACCCCTGCCAGCACCCACTCGCATTCCTGGGCCCCCAGCAGGAGACCCAGGCACCGGGTGAAGGGCACGGGGGGTTGTGCAGGCCAAGTTTCCCTGCCCACAGTGCCCAGAAATGCCAGGGCTTTGATAAGGGAGCGCCAAGGCCAGAACCCACACAGGGCAGCATTGTTCCCGGCTCCACTCCGGGGACACACCTGTGCAGCTCCTGGACGCGCTCTGAGCGATGAAGAATGCTCTGCGGATGCCAAGTGGGAAGAAGGAGTGAGAGCTGCCACCAGCTGCCAAAGGGGAGAGTGTCTGGGGAGAGGAGAAAGTTCTCCTGTCTCCTCTTTCAATTCCATGTCAGCAGGCAGTCTGTGTCCATCTGTGCAACTGAATCTCTCCATGTCTGTCTATCTCGCTCTCACACACACAGACATACACACACACACATATTCTGAAAACAGCACCAAAACCCTTGGGAGATTTTTTTTTTTTTTGGTTGTTGTTTTTTTAAACAGGTCTGATGCTGAGCTGGACAGAGTTAGGACCCAGAAGACTCCAAGAGGGGTGCTTCGGGATTGTATAAAAAGCACATTTGAGAACTAGTGGGTCTGTCCCATTTGACCATGTAATCACAGACTGTTGCAAAACCACTGAAGCATGGCTTGATATTTCCCGGCCCCTAGAAATGCTAACTAAGCCCTGGGCTTTTAGGCCAGCCGAGATGAAGTCAGAGTCCCCATGCCCTGCTCTGCACACAAAGGCAGGCCCCGCCTCACGTGCTCTGAGTGGGGACACCCGTGAGAGTCCCAGGGCAGGGTCGCATTCCACTGGGACTCAGTGCTTGAACCTGCACGGGCCATCTTTCCCACAAGATAGCTCCTCTCGAGGTGCTGCCAAGCCAACCCGTGTCCTTGGTCCCATCATGTCCCCCATGGCCCTCAGCTGGTGCTCAGTCTGGATGAGGACAGAGACAGGGGCTTGGGTGGCACGGGGCTCAGCCTCCCCTGGACAGCCAGCACCTCATCTTTGGCAACAACGTCGGTGTCTTGAGCACGGACTTTTCCCGTGCTCTCCTGAGGGTGAGGATGAATGAGACAGGGTCCCAGGGGGAGCCCAGTGGGCTGGACCAACAGGACTCACAGGTGAAAAGGTAACTATAAAGAGAGGAAGCCCAGAGCAGGGCCCAGATCTAGGAAGGTCATTCTGAGGACACAGACACCTGCTGGCCATGGCAGTCAGGAAGGCTTCTTAGTGGAGGAGGCTATGGGGAGCTTGAAGAATGGATCAGGCTTCTGTCACTCATTGCAGGGGCCGAAAGGAGGCAGGGACTCTGACATTGAAGGATGCACAGGATAAGCATCTCCCCAGCAAAAAGCAGTGAGAAACTTGGGAGCGATACTCCTAGGTCCTAAGTGCAGCTGTCTTAGGAAGAAGTGGCCTTTCTTCTCCCCTTCCTTCCTTCCTTCCCCATACCTGCAGCATGTGGAAATTCCCAGGCCAGAGTTCAAACCTGAGCCATAGCAGTGACAATACCAGATCCTTACCCCACTAGGCCACCAGGGAACTCCTGGCATTTCTTGACTTCAGAATTTTCATCTATCAAACAAAATTATCCCTTCCCCTCCCCACCCTTCCCTTCCAGCCACAGGCCCTGTCCCCATTTCCAAGGACTTTTTAAGGAAAAGAAATGTGCTTCCAGGTTTAGGAAGAGGGGCCTATGGACACAGAAGGGGCTAATTTTAGGATGAGTGGTGGAGTCACAGCCACAGAAAGGGCTTTCTCCAAAGAAGGAGCTCTGCACCAGGATAGGGAGGGGGCTCCCAGGGGCCACCCTCAGACCCGGGCTGTATTGGCTTCCTCGCTGCTATAACAGAGCACCGTGAACTAGGTGGCTTAAAACTGAAATGTATTGTCTCTCAGTTCTGGGGCTAGAAGTTTGAAATCAAAGCCTTGGCAGGGCCATGCTCCCTCCGAAGCCTGCAGGAGGCTCCTTCCCAGTGACTTGCTGGCAATCTTTGGTGTTTCTTGGCTTGTAGCAGCCTCGCTTCAATCTCTGCCTCCATCTTTACAGGGCCATCTCCCGGGTGCCTGTGCCTTCATGTGACACCAGTCATCGTGGATGAAAAGGTTCTTGCCTTATTCACGGTACCAATTTCTTGTAGGAATTTATCTCAGCTGTGTATAATTATTTGTATCTAAATATATCTCCACTAAGAGGTTCATCACACAGTTGTTTATAGAACTGAAATATCCCACGTACATCTATGGGGGCCAGTGACAGTTATGATATATTTGAAAACAGAATACTATTTAACCATTATATATAAAATGATGCAGATTGGCCAACTTGGAAAGATGTCCACAAGCATATCATTGATAGAGGAAAAGGTGGCGTTTTCTGGTCCTAATTAAATAAAAACAGACACATACCTACATATACCCTCTGCACAGAGAGAAAGAGCTGGAAGGAAAGTGACACACTCGCTCTCAGTAATGGGATTTCAGGTGTTTTCCCTCTCCTTATTGTTTCTGCATGTTTATAATAAATAGCCATTCTTCTTTTCTTCTTTCCTTCCTTCCTTCCCTCCCTCTTTCTTTCTCTCGCTCTTTCTCTCTTTCTGCTGCACCTGCAGCATATGGAAGTTCACAGGCTAGGGGTCAGATAGGAGGCCTACACCACAGCCACAGCAATGCTGGATCCGAGCCACATCTGTGACCTACACTGAAGCTTACAGCAACATCAGATCCTTAACCCACTGAGCGAGGCCAGGGATCGAACCCACATCCTCATAGAGACAAATGTCAGATCCTTACCTCACTGAGCCACAACGAGAACTCCTTATATTCTTTACAAATGGAAAAGAGAACAAAGAAAAATCACGGACTCACATTCTGATGACAGGGGAGTGTCACGAGTCACTACTTACAATGTGCCAGACACTTTACATACACGATTTCACACAATCCATACTATGCCTCTATGATACGTGTTTCTACACCTATTATTTAAAAAAATAGACTTTGGAGTTCCTGTTGTGGCACAGTGCAAACGAATCTGACTAGTAATCATGAGGTTGCAGGTTCGATCTCTGGCCTCACTCAGTGGGTTAAGGATCTGGCGTTGCTGTGAGCTGCGGTGTAGGTCGCAGATGCGGCTTGGATCCTGTATTGCATGACTGTGGTGTAGGCTGGCAGCTGCAGCTCCGATTGGATCCCTAGCCTGGGAACCCCCATATGCTGTGGGTGTGGCCCCAAAAAGCTAAAATAAAGTAGACTTTATTTTTAGAGCAGTTCTAGGTTCACAGCAAAACTGAGCAGAAGGTACAGAGACTTTCTGCTCTGCCCCCCACATACACAGTCTCCCCCATTACAAACATCCCCCACCAAAGTGGCACATTTGTTACAACCAATGAGCCTGCACTGACCCGTCATTATCACCCTAAGTCCACCACTTATATGAGGGGTCACCCCGTGCCATGCATTCTCTGGGTTTGGACAAATACATAATGACATGTCTCCACCATTATAGCAGCACGCAGCGTGGATTCACTGCCCTAAGAATCTCTGTGCTCTGCCTACTCGCCCCTCCCTCCCTGCTAATCCCTGGTAACCACTGATTTTTTTTTTTTTTTTTTTTTTACTGTCTCCATAGTTGGGCCTTCTCAAGAATGTCACGGAGCCGGAATCATACACTCTGTAGCCTTTTCAGATTGGCTTGTTTCACTTGGTAACATGTATTTAAGCTTCCTCCTTGTCTTTTCATGACTTGATGGCTCACCTCCTTTTAGGTCTGAATATCGTTCCATTGTCTGGATGGCGCACAGTGTATGTACGCCTTTCACTGATGAAGGAAGTCTTGGTGGCTTCCAAGTGTTGGCGATTACAGATAAAGTTGCCATAAAACATCTGCACGCAGGTTTTCCTGAGGATGTGAGTTTCCAGCTCCATTGTTCTACTCCTATTTTAATGATGAGGAAACTGAGGCTTGGAGAGGTTAAGAGACTTGTCGAGAGCCTCACAGCTAGTGAGTGGCAGAATTGGGAGTGGAAATCCATCACACCTGGCTGCTTCTCAATAGCCCTGTTTTCTGAGAAACCGGTCCTGGTCCTCCCTACCCTGCACTACTTGAGGCCAGGGACAGGCTTCATCAGGGGTGGGGGTTAGGGGGGTGAAAGGCCAAAAGAGAGCATGGGTCAAAGAGATTTGGGCGAGGAGGGCGTTTTTCCACTGCCCTTAGCAGGTAACAGCAAGAATATCCCTCCCCAAGGCCCCTGCCTCATCCTGGGAAGTGCCAGTTCCCAGCTCGAGTCCCAGCTCAGCCAAGTCCCTCAGCCTGGAAGCTGCAGAACCCACCTGGACCATCCGCCTGCTCTGGACTGGTTCTCCATCCCTGGGAACATCCCTTCATCTCTGGGAGACTATCGACTACTCAGGCAGCAGCCAAGGGTTCCTGCATTGAGCTCCTCCCTGAGCACCGGAGAGGCCAGCTCTTCAGCCAAGGTCAAGGTCCATGAAGAGTGGGCTCTCAGCCTGCACCACTCAGAGGCCTCAGCAACTCTGTTTCCCATGACACCAAATAGAGCCAACTACCCAATCAGCTGGCGATATGAGAGTCGCGGGAGAACAATCAGAATCGACACGGGCTCCGAGCATCAAAGCGCCCACTTGGCAGCTGTAAGTCAGGAATCCTGACATGAGCTGTGGGGTGCCCTGAAGCACCCTGCTTATCCTGTACGCTAGAGGTCTTTGAGAAAGGGTGCAAACAGCAAAGCACTTCATCAGGAGCTTCAGAGATGACAGAATCTGGCCCCTAGAACCACAAAGATCTGGGTTTGAACGCAAGCCCTGCTTCTAATGGGCTATGAGATGCCAGGACAATTTACTCCACCTTAGTACAATATGGAATCTGTATTCAACCTCAATGTCCTCACCTGCAAAATGGAAGTATTGATATCATCCGTGCCAGCAGATTCACTGCCAACATGAGACAGCATGTAGATAAAGCACCCAAAAGTGCCTGCAACAAAGTGCTCAACAGATGGTAGCTGTCATTTTCAACACAGGGACTCCTGAGTCTGCGTACCCGGATTCCTGTTGACTCCATGTGTCATGCCAGACCCCAGATCTCTCCCTTTTGGGCCCTATTCCAATGTATTAAGTAAAAGGAATCATGCAAGTTTCCTGCTCACCCACGTTCCTCCTACCTGTCCCTACCTAGGCTCCAGCCCTGCCTTTGGTGGCCGAGGGGAGTGAGGCAGGGACAGGAGAGGATGGGTCATATTGCAGAGAGGGAAGGTAGAGAGATGGATTTGTCCAGCTTGGAGGTCTGTGGCTGTTGCCAAGATCAACACAATCTGTAACTTTTTCATACTCTTGCTTAAACTTCTAGTGAGGCTGGCAGCAGGAGAATGGAAACTCTCCGTTCCTAGGTTCAGGCATCCAGCTCAAGACACGTGCATCTTTAGGTTTCCAGGAGGGGCCCGCACCACAGTCCTCTCAGGATCATATAATATAGGTCCTTGTTTCAGAGGACAGGCCGCTCCTGAAGGCACCCAGCATCCCCGGCCTGGAGACACACAACTGTCCCCTCCCACCACACAGCCCCGACTCCACACACACACACACACACACACACACACACACACACACACACACCACAGACTGTGCCAGAATGCAAGCCAGGAAACCAGCAGAAAGGGTTAAAGGAGTGGTAGGTCAGAGATGCTGGCCCTTCCACGGACTGGCGAGGTGGGCAGCTGGACACAGGCAGGTGACATCTTTGTGCAAAGAGCCATACAGATATGACAATCCTAATTGTTTTGGTTACGCCTGCAGCAGGCGGAAGTTCCTAGGCCAGGAATCGAACCTGGGCCACAGCAGTGACAACACCAGATGCTTAACTGCTAGGCCACCAGGGTAGTCCCTAAAATCCTATTTTGATTATCACCACAGGAAAAAATAAATCCTTTTGCTCGAGCCCCTTAAGAAAAACTATTTTAAAACACTGTAGACAGTTGGGTTTAAGGGAATTTAACAACCAGCAACAAACCCATGAGATCCAAAGCCAGCATGGAGCTGCCAGATGCCCTCTCGGCTCAGGTCAGCTCAGGAGGGGCCTCTGCCTCCCCCGGGCATGTGTCACTCTGCTCTGGGTGTAGGAGAGACAAAGCAGGTGGGGACACCCTCCCTGGGCTTGGGGCCCCCTCCAGCCATCCCTGGGGCCTCTGAGGAGACACAAAGAGGAGCCTGGGCAGCTGGCAGAGAAAGGACATGGATCTAGCAGTGAGGGGCAGAAATGGAATAAGGAGCTTGAGGGACCCGGGGATTTTGCTTTTGTTTTGAAAGTAAATACCACCTCTCAGAGGGGGTCAAGGGTGGCCCAGCCTTTTTCTAAGCTTGAGTATAGTTTCAGGAGTGTTCCACAGACCCCGAAAAAAGGACAGCCAAAGAGTTTTGCAAGAAGTCCCACCTGGGCGTTTGCAGACCACAGGGCGGGGGATGAAGCTTCCACAAATGCTTCAACAAATGAAGCTTCGATGGCAATGCACACACAGGTGTGTGAGCACAGGTACACCCACTGCAAGGCCCGGGAGGTCACGGGAGGCCAAGAGGTTTGGCTCTTTCTGGGACAGCCAGGCTGCATCCAACTGGTTTTTCCACACCTGCTCTGATGTCACTTATATTCAGCGTGCCAATCACCAACTGCACACCAACCAACTGGGTGAAAGGAGGCTTTTACAGCGAGGAGAAAAGTAAACAGATTACGTCTTGAGGCCTTCTCTGTGGGAGACACACAAAGACGCCTTTACAGCAGGATCCCTGTAGCCAGGACCACCAGAGACTCCTGGAGAGAGCCAGGCCTGTATCCCGCTGACCCCCAAGCAGCCCTTTCAAATGATATATGACTTGCTCCTTGGCAACCTGCTTGCTTAGCTCCTAATGATGCCCGGTGGGCTAATCCATCTCTGCCTGTTCATTGAGTGGGGTGGTAAACTCAGTGATAGGAATTATTTTCAGAGAAATGTGTTTAAGAGTGGCATGCCCCTCTTCGACTTCTGCCTGGACAACCGTTCACATCCTATCTCCTTCACTGAGATGTGGGTGGCCCACCTGGGCCTAGGTGAGTTGCAAGAGCAGACAGCATGCTGAGGGCTTGCCCAGATGACCCACTGGGAGCTATGGTTAAAAGTCCTACTGGGGGAGTTCCCGTTGTGGCACAGTGGTTAATGAATCCGACTAGGAACCATGAAGTTGCAGGTTTGATCCCTGGCCTTGCTCAGTGGGTTCAGGATCCAGCGTTGCCATGAGCTGTGGTGTAGGTCACAGACGCGGCTCGGATCCCGTGTTGCTGTGGCTCTGGCGTAGGCTGGTGGCTACGGCTCTGATTCAACCCCTAGCCTGGGAACCTCCATATGCCACGGCAGCAGCCCAAGAAATGGCAAAAAGACCAAAAAAAAAAAAAAAAGGTCCTACTGGAGGCAGCTACCAATGAGGGGCCAGCTGTGTGACTGGCCTCATGGCGGCTGGTTTACATTAACACATGTTTAACCCATTTAACACCCACACCACACCACCAGGTAGGGCTCCTTTGCTCCATTTTACACTGGGAAAAACGGAGGCTCAGAAAAGTTGACCTGGTCCAAGGAAAGCCTCCCCTCCAGGCATCCAAAATCCAGACTCAAGGTGCCCTGGCTCCAAGCCCGTTCTCTTTTAAAATTTTTAAGGCCATCCCTGCGGCCCAGACCAGGGATTGATTGAATCTGAGCCACAGCTGTGACCTGTGTATGCCACATCGGCAGCGACGCCAGATCCTTTAACCACTGGGGATAGAACCCATACCTCCAGAGTGACCTGAGCTGCTGCATTGGGATTCTTAACCCACTGAGCCACAGCAGGAACTTCATCCAAGCCCATTCTCTCAAATGCCACACTGCAGATCGCTCACAGAGTCCTGCACGTAAGAGGCGCTATTCCAGAGTCCATGGTCTGCAGTCCACGGCTCTCATCATCCTTGCCCATCCTGTCTCGCCCCTCCTCTTCCAATCAATTCCATCCACATGCTAACACCAGTTAAACGAGCAGTAGCTGCAGTGCAGCATTTGCCCTGAACTTAATGCTGCCACTCCAAGCCTGATTGATTTTATTAAATCTATAACTCCTTGGGCTGAAGAGCAAAGGAGCAGGAGATGCTCTGAATAATTCTTAAGGGGGGTGGATGGAAGAGAAAGAACGGACATGGAGAAACGAGCGAACATTTCAATTGAGGAACTCAGTCTCCAGCTCTCCTCTCCCATAAGGGTCACAGTACGTATCAGGCTATTGATGAGGCTAAATTATTTAGGCTGGCTAAAGACTACATGTCTCCAAATGGGGAGTAGATCTGGTGGAATTAAAATTCCCACTTTTCAAGATGCAACACTGTTCTCAGGAAAACTCTTGATTTCCGCAGTTAAGAGGGTACTGCCTTTTACAGTCTGCTTTCAAAACCTTAGCCCAGAGATGACTTTTCAGTTTGGTTCCATCCCTAAAACTCAGGGCTGTGATCCACCCAGATACCCACCCATCCCTGAGTGCACGTGAAAACAACAAGGAGACAAACGGGGCAGGGAGCCCAAGCAAAGCTTCTATGCTGCAAAGATCCAGCCATCAAAGAGAAGTAGCTGGAGGTCAGTTAAGATGAGTAGGACCTGGCAGTGAGGGACTCCAGGCCTGACTGTGCAGCTCTGACCCTTAGCCAGGGGATCTCACTTCTCTGGACCACCTCATCTGTGACATAGAATAACCCTCTTTACCACCCCCACCATACAAGGATCTGGAGGGAATAAATGATATTTCTTTTCTTTTCTTTCTTTCTTTCTTTCTTTCTTTCTTTCTTTCTTTCTTTCTTTCTTTCTTTCTTTCTTTCTTTCTTTCTTTCTCTCTTTCTTTCTCTCTTTCTCTCTCTCTCTCTCTCTCTCTCTTTTTCTTTTTGCTTTTTAGGGCTGCACCCGCTACATATGGAAGTTTCCAGGCTAGGGGTCCAATCGGAACGACAGCTGCTGGCCTACACCACAGCCACAGCAACGCCAGATCCGAGCCGAGTGTGTGACCTACACCACAGCTCATGGCAACGCCAGATCCTTAACCCGCTGAGCAAGGCCAGGGATTGAACCCACATCCTCATGTATACGAGTCAGATTCGTTTCTGCTATGCCACAACGGGAACTTCCTAAATGATATTCCCAATCAAACAGAAACCCCAAACAAACATAAATGTCTTGGATCTTTAGCAAAAGAGCCCTGCAAAAATATAAGCTGCTGTAGATAGTCTGATCCAGCAGGAAGGCTGGTGTCTGAGATCCAGGTCCTGGAGCTGCCACCAACTTTTGCTGGCCTCAGGCTCCTTTGTTTGAAAAAAAGGAGTAAATGACCTATGATTCTAAGAGAATTGCATTGCTACAGTCTCTCCTCATCTTTCACTGACCCCACACTGTCCTGCTATCCTTCCGCAGCGAGGTCTGTTCTCACCCTAATTAGTGCTCGGGGAAGAAAGCCACGACCCAGTCACTACCTGCTGTGTTCCGTCCAGCCCCACACAGCCTACTTGTGGGGGCCCCAGGGGCACCTCCACTAACCATGCTGGCGAGAAGCCCTTGCCTAAGACATTTCACTGCTCTGAGGTCCTCGGAAGGCTGACTCAGCAGCTGGACAAGGTCTGACGCCCCGGGAGCAATAGGATGGGCAGAATGGAAAACGGCAGCCACTCAAGTCATCCGTCTACTGTCCACCCACCAGATGAGGATGACTGCTTGGCCCTAATTTTCGGCGAAGGAATGGCTATTAAAACCACGGCCAACACAGGCCTCTGAAGTTCCGCCTACACCTGGCAGGGTGGCAGCACCTGAGCCTTGATCCTGGGGAGTCAGGAGAGCCCCAAGGAGTGATGCTGAGCTCAGGACTAAACTCCAGGCTGCCAGAAGCCTCCTGCACCTCCTTCCCCACGGGAAAGACCACAAGGCCGAGACCTCAGAACTTAAGCATCCCCTGAACGCCCTGAGCTGGAGTAACGGGACCTACCTCGAGCCAGCCGGGCCTCGTGGCGGAACCTCTGGAGGGTCTGGAGCTTTATTGATCCCAGGTGGCTCTTGGGGAGCCTGCGGAACAGCCGCTGGAGGCTCGCGGCGACTGTTCCGAAGCAGGCAGAGGCCGCCTCCTCGGCCCGGCCCTCGGTCATCCCGCGGGGCTGCAGGAGATCAATAGCTTCTCTCCAGGCCTGGCGTCGGGGCCAGAGTGATGAAGGGGGCAGTCACTGGCCGTAGGAGGACTCCAGGCCTCGTGTGACCCAGGCTTTGCTCAAATCAGCACAGCCTCCCTGCTCCTCCAAAGGAAGCCATGGCACTGGGGACCTGAGGCCGGCACCAGCCCCCTCTTCCCAGCGGAGGTCCTATCCCCTCCACCTCCCCCAGCGGAAAACTTTCTATTCTTGGGGCTTTTAGCTTGATAAGATAAACATGCCCCCACCGCACAGGCTGCAGAAAGAGCTGCCCTGGGCCTCACTTCGCAGTAGCGCCTGTGAGTCTAAAAAATCAATGTCTCCAAAGTTTCAACAGACAACAGAAGTGATCGGTTACCTGCCCTGCATGCCCGGCCCAGGAACTCGTTAATGGATTTCTTTGGGGATGTTGGATTAATAATGCTTTACCAGCAGTACAGGCTCCTAAGGGACAACTGGGCTCATTCACATCCTCTCCTGCTGAGCCCAGGGTCGGGGAAGAGCTTTTAGCCGCCCGGACCCATAGGAAGTGGTGTTGCCTTAAGAGGATCAGACCATTCATCTGAGAACAGAGACCTGAGCAGTGAAGAGGCGACTAGCACAGGAGGAAGAGTGAGAAAAGAAGAAAAGAACAGGAGTTCCCACTGTGGCTCAGTGGTTAACAAATCCGACTAGGAACCATGAGGTTGTGGGTTCGATCCCTGCACTTGCTCAGTGGGTTAAGGATCCGGCGTTGCCGTGAACTGTGGTATAGGTCACAGACACGGCTCGGATTCCGCATTGCTGTGGCTCTGGCATAGGCCGGTGGCTACAGCTCCAATTGGACCCCTAGCCTGGGAACCTCCATATGCTGTGGGAGCGGCTCAAGAAAAGGCAAAAAGACCAAAAAAAAAAAAAAGTAAGAAGAAGAGTCACTCATGAAGGAGGTAGAAATATTGTTCTCTTGCCCTAAAATGGGGCTTACAGGGTATCCCCTCAACAGTGACTTCCAGAAGCAACCGAGTCCTGGTGGGGGCATTCTGGGAGGCCCTGTCACCCAGGCCAAGAGGGTGACTGGCACTAGATAGGCAGCAGAGCCTTCCACGAAAGCCACTGGAGAGGGACACCTGCCCCCACACTGCCCAGAGGTTCTAGAACTCATCCACCAACCGCCCACGGGGGCCAGCTTCAGAGGAAGGAGGGGCACTGTTCCTGAACCCAGGGAAAGGTACCACAAAGGCCGAGTGCACAGAGAACACTGCATGGCATCCTAGCCCAGAGGCCAGGGCCTTGGGTCACAGAGAGAAAATGGTAGAACAAACCCAAGCTGCCCCTGACACTCCAGGTCGGGTCCCCTATCATTGCCCCCTCACAAGAACTCTGTCCTGGAGGACCCATCTAGATCACCCCTCACTGCTGAGGCCCCTGGTACTCCATGCAGCAACAATAAAGCCCATTATTTACAAGTCATCTATTTCATATAGAAATGCCCCCAAATGCTCCCTTCCTCAGGCTGCGACATTGGCTCTATCTCCCTAATGCTTCCTGGGGGAGAGGTGGTGCCAATGGTGGTTTTTTGTTGGTGGCGTTTTGCTTTTTAGGGCTGCACCTGCGGCATATGGAAGTTCCCAGGCTAGGGGTAGAATTGGAGCTACAGCTGCTGGCCTACGCCACAGCCACAGCAACACCAGATCCCAGCTGTGTCTTTGACCTATAGCACGGCTCACAGCAACGCCAGATCCTTAACTCACTGAGCAAACTCAGGGATCGAACCCGCATCCTCCTGGTTCCTAGTCAGACTCATTATCACTGAGCCACAACAGGAACTTCCGCCAAAGGTCTTTTTTTGACCCTCTAGTTTACCCAACAGCTCTGCACAGACGAGGCCCACTGAGTGAGGTCACATCCTGCAGTGACACCGGGGGCATCATACATGGTTGGGAGCCCAGGTCCCTTGCCCCACCGGGACAAAAGATCTCCACGAGGGCCCTGGGACTCCCTCCTGGCCGGGCACAGGCAAGGGCGGCATTCCTGCTCCCAGGCTCAGACGAGAGGACACGCACATGCCGGGGGAATTTTACATCATGAGTCATGGGTAACGGGGGAAAATCCCTCCTGAATGCCCCCACTCGGGCTCGAGGATGTACTGGTCTCACTTCTCCTTTTCCTCATCACAGAGACGGTTTTTTGGACAGTTTAAGCCATGGGGGAAGCCAGCTGGAAAGAACTGGCCAAGAAACCCGATGGGGCTTTGGCAAGTTCTAGAATCTTCACTCCTGTCCTTTTGAAAACTTGGATAGAGTTTCTACTGCAGGGATATTTTAGGAGGAACACAATGAGCTCCTGCTGCCCCACTGTCTATGCCTTGACCCTATGACCTCCTTGCTGAAGACAGAGTCCAGCCAAGGCCAACATAATTTGAAGGAACAGGCTTCACCATCTCACACGCTGGGGTTACAACAGATGCTCACCTTGAAATATGCGAGTCATATAAAGATCTTTCTAGAAGGTTCTTTAAAACATGTATCCCCAGAACAGACATGTACCTACTGTATCCTCACCTTTTTTCCTAAAAATTCTCAAGTTACAGCTGGAATCTTTTGTTCCATTTAAATAATAAAGCATCTTGGAGGGTTTTTTTTTTTTGGATTTTTAATACTTTCCTGGGTTGCAGAAAGGACATAATTATTTCAACAGAAACCACAAAACCTCCAGCTTCCATTCAACTTGGATGGAAAAGAACAGCTTCCTCCAGGTCAGCAAGGAAACTAAGTGACAATACTCGAGTAGGAGCTTGACCTGGAGACACACAGTCAGAGCTGCGGTGGAACTGGGGGGCTTTCCCCACATTCGCTGTTCCCCACGCAGCCACGCCACTGCCTGGGACAAAGCTGGAGGTCTGTTGTGCAAAGCTGTTTATTTTCCAGTCTTTCTTTCTTTTTTTTTTTTTTGGCTTTCTGCTATTTTCCAATCTTGATCCAACTCTTCTCCCCCACAGCTGTCCCCTCTGAGACACAACCTAACTTCTCTTTGGTCAGGTCTTGTGTCATCCACTCTGAGCCTGGGTCAGGAAAAGATCTTGAGTCTGCATGTCCACACCCACTCCCCTACACACACCTAATACCAGTGGGGTGGCATGGGGAGAGACATGCCTGTTTCTTTTATTTTGGGATTTAGAAAAGCCTCACCTTTTGTTTAGAGACCTCCTGATTTACACATGCTGAAAATCTATTTAGAAACTGAACACTAGGAGCTCCTGTTGTGGCACAGTGGAAACCAATCTGACTAGTATTCATGAGGACGTGGGTTCAATCCCTGGCCTTGATTAGTGGGTTAAAAGATCCGGCGTTGCTGTGAGCTGTGGTGTAGGTTGCAGACGCGGCTCAGATCCCACATTGCTGTGGCTGTAGTATAGGCCAGCAGCTACAGCTTCGATCGGACCCCTCGCTTGAGAACTTCCATATGCCACAGGGGCAGCCCTAAAAAGCCAAAAAAAAAAAAAAAAAGAAGAAGAAGAAGAAGAAGAAGAAGAACAAAGTAAACTCTAAAAACAGGCTGACCTCAAGGATCCAGGCAATACTGGATCCTCTAGCTTGCAACAAGTGGCTTACCCATCCTCTGGCTCTTTTCTCTCTCTCTCTCCTTTTTTTTTTTTTGGCCATGCCCAGGGCATGTGGAAGTTCCCAGGCCAGGGAATGAACCCACGCCACAGCAGTGGCCCAAGCTGCTGCAGTGACAATGCCGAATCTTTAAAACCCCCTTTGTGTAAGAGAACTCCTGGACATTGCAGCATTCATTGGCAGAAGGCAGGCAGATGAATGAGGAAACTCTGCCACCTTGCCTGTTCAATGGCATTAGCTCATAGGGCAAAAGGTTATGTTGGATTCTGGAGCTGGTTTTGCTGCTAATGATCTGGGTCATCTCAGAGAAGCCGCTGACTCCCTGAATGCTGTGTTTCCTCGTCTGGGAGATGGCCAGGAGTCAGCCAGCCCTGCCTTCCTCGCAAGGGTGCTGCAGGGCTCAGCAGAGCCAGCAGGCAAGAAGATACTTTATCTGATTTTATTTAGTTTTATATTTCTTTTTAAGGCCACATCTGCGGCAAATGGAAGTTTCCAGGCTAGGGGTCAAATCTGAGTTGTAGCTGTTGACCTATACCACAGCCACAGCAACACCAGCTCTGAGCCACAGTGGTTACCTAGGCTGAAGCTTGTAGTAACGCTGGATCCTTAACCCACTGAGCAGGCCAAGGATCGAACCCAAATCCTCATGGAGACTATGTTGGAGAACCCACTGAGCCACAGCAGGAACTCCAAGAAAACACTTCAGATATAGCCAACTCATCTTGAGCTGAAAGTTATCTCTGCTCTCACAATTTCTTGGCCACTCTCAGCATTTAAAAAAAAATTTTTATTATAACTGATTTACAATATTCTGTCAATTTCTGTTGTACAGCAAAGTGACCCAGTCATATATATATACACACATTTTTTTTTTTGTCTTTTTAGGGCTGCACCCTTGCCTTATGGAAGTTCCCAGGCTAGGGGTTGAATCGGACCTGCAGCTGCCGGCCTTCGCCACAGCCACAGCAATGTGGGATCTGAGCCGAATCTGTGACCTCCACCACAGCTCATGGCAACGCCAGACCCTTAACCCACTGATCGAGGCCAGGGATCAAACCTGCGTCCTCATGGATTACTAGTTGGGTGTGTTAACCACTGAGCCATGACGAGAACTCACACACACACACACACACACACACACACACACACATTCTTTTCTCCCTTTATCCTCCAACATGTTCCATTACAAGTGATTAAATATATAGTTCCCTGTGCTGTACAGCAGATCTCATTGCCCGTCCACTCCAAATGCAAGAGTTTTCATCTACTAACCCCAGATTCCCAATCCATCCCACTCCCTCCCCCTTCCTCTGGCAAACATGAGTCTGTCCTATATGAGCCTTTCTTGCTCCACATGAATATTCCTATTCTTGCAGGCTCATATAACACCAATTTGTATCTTCAGGGAACACCAGGCCAATTCTTTCCCAGATCCAGCATTCGGTAGAAACAAAACATAAAAGGATAAATAAAACATAGGCAAAGCACATCACTCTTCTTTCAGGCCTGACTTTTTTTTGTGAACCTGTGGTCTGATTTCAGAAAGGTTCATGGAAGCCAAGGTTTCATGTTGTACCAGCCTTAGCCAACAGCCATGGCAGACGGCTGGGTAAGATCTGCTCCGCCCTGGAAATATTTGTTCAAGAAACAGGGAGGAGGAGCAAAAGGTGGCATGCAGGCCCTCTCCTGAAGGGTAAACATGACCTGGCCCCGCTGTGGTCACAGGTGAGTGACATAGCCGGCCACCTGCCTTCCTGCCCTGTGACACACGAGAATGAACAGACCCTTCTTACAAGCCCTCAGCACGTCTGTTTGTGCTCCCCCAGCCCCCAGTGCCTTCAGTGAGGCCAGGGCGAGGGGTGTGGGGAGGAAAATCCTGAAGAAAACCTGGGATGGGCTACAGCAAGCCGAGGTCACTACCTCTCCGCCAAGACAGAGTACTCCCCACCAGGAGGCTGGGGACAGGCCTCCTGTGCCAGGACAGACAGCAGCTGCTTTTCTTCCTACTGCTCCAAAAACGGTGAAAAAAGGATCAGACGTCACAGCATTCCCCGTGGGTGCATCTCTCAAGAATGTGCTCTATGCCAGGAAGCACAGGCAGGCTAGAACAGGCCCTGCATGAACTTGGCCACTTTGGCCAATACCACATCATGGAGAGGGCTCGGGGTCCCCCAGGCTCTGCTCATGTCTCCTCGGCATGGTGTTGGGGTGCCTCAGAGAACACCCAAATATCACCTGCCAGGTCCGAGTCAAGAGAGTCTTGACCTTGGGGTGGTGCTCCCCATGACTACTCCCCGGCATCGATTTTAAGATTTTATTCCACTGAAGTTCCTGTCGTGGAGCATCGGAAACAAATCCAGCTAGGAACCATGAGGTTGAGGGTTCGGTCCCTGGCCTCGATCAGTGTGTTAAGGATCCAGCATTGTCTCGCGCTGTGGTGTAGGTCACAGACAAGGCTCGGATCTGATGTTGCTGTGGCTGTGGGGTAGGCTGGCAGCTGTAGCTCCAATTCAACTCCTAGCCTGGGAACCCCCATATGCCGAGTGTGCGGCCCTAAAAAAAGGCAAAAAAAAAGAGATTTTATTCCACTTCAACCATCGCCCGCAGGGAATCGAGCCTGCTGCCCTGCCTGACATCATCACCTCGGCCTCCTTGCTCTTTCCCCAGGGCCTTAAAGCTGGCTCAGCTCCCCTCCCAACCCCGAGATCCGGCCCTGAACATGTAGAGAGAAGCTTGCCAAAACTCTTGGAAAAAAAATGTAAGTGACTAAATGCACAACCATCTCCCCAGTCAGGGCTGGCCTCCCCAGCGTCAGCACTTCCCGACGACGCAGCCATGGGAGAGCCGGGACAGAGCCGGGAGGTGTGTGGGGAGTCAGGACGAGGCAAAAAGCACCCTGCAACGGGCACTGGGGCGAGGATGGGGTGGGGAGAGCATGGGGAGGGCGGGGCCCGCGTGCACTGGTGCTGATGGAAGGCGGGGTGGGAGGAGGGGGAATGTTCTGTCCACATGCTTTACACGCCTGCAAACACTCACCTGCCCAAGCATCCTCACCTTGCCGTCTGAGGAATGCGAACAGGAAGGGCCTTGGATCAGGACAGGGATATGTTTACAGCGGCCAAGCAGCTCCTTCCACGGGGAGACTGGGTGGGTGTCGGGAGCCAGGGAGGGTCCTTGGAGAGCATCCTGGGAACACGGCCCACCCATCGGGGGGCCCCGCCTCTGACCCAGAGATGCTGGGCATGGCCCAAAGGAAGGAAATGGCCTGACAGCTTGAGACAGCCCAGGCTTCAAGGCCAGCCGGGCTTGCCCTCCGTGAGGTTCTAACATGCCCTGCCCCTAGCCAGATGGACAGACAACCCCCTTCCACATGAGACCTGGGCAGAAACCTCCCCACATTCCGACCTCAAGAAGCTATTCTGAGGATGAATGTGGCAGCAGCATGAAAACACTTTGGGCTGTTCAGAAAAAAGGCACCATGGGCTTTTGATGAATCCTTCTGTGCTCATTCTCAGAGCCAGGCTGGGCCTGCCCTGAGCCTCAGCCACTCTCCGGAGCCTCTGGCCCCTGTCCCCATGCAGCTGCCACACAGGCGGTGGCTTCCTGAGGCAGGAGGGTCACTTTCCCAGCCAGGCAGGGCCCTGGGGCTGGGCTGGGAGCTGTCTTTTCCCTGTCACTGAGAGCCTACCTGCCAGGCTTGGCATCGGCTGAATTCGCTGGTAAACTTGGGGGGAGAGAGAGGATCCCAGATCAAACCCGCAGTGCTGAGGGGAGATGTCAATTCACTTCCACCTAATAACGCTGCAGGATCAGCAGGAGAACACACACGTTCATTACCAAGTCTAATTAGGCTGGCAGACAAGTGGCATTAATCATTTTTGACTGTACCTGGGATTCAAGCCCCTCTCACTCCATAATCAGAAAATTTCATGCTCTGATGAATAGAGGGAAAAATTAAAGCCACATTAAATCCTTTCGCTTTCATCTTTTGAAAATACAGGAAGCAGGGAGGAGAGGAAACGGAGGATACAGCTTGGGGACCTCAGATGGCCTCTGTCAAAGCATTCCAGGTCCTTTCTCCGTCCCCCGCCCCCATTCCCTCCCCTACACACTCCGCCAAGACTTTCCCCAGGAAGAAGACCCCAACCAGAGCCAGGGGCAGGGAGGGACGGGCGGTGGGGGATTCCACAATCCTGAATGAAAAAAATGTCCATTTTAGGACTTAATTCTCCTAACCTCCAAAGCCACGCATGAGCTTGAATCAATGAAAATACTTCAAGCCACATTCTTCAGTGCTGCTGGGTGTCCCGGACAAATAAGACACTTTCCATGTGTCCTAGGTTCCTGTGCTGCTACAAGGAGATGCGACATCAAGCTCCCAGTAACCTCTTTTACAAAAAACCCGTGACAGAGGGTGGGTCTGCAGGATCCTGGCTGTCACATGGGTGGGGCCAGTCTGTGCAGAGATGTGGGTTAAGTATGACCACTTGTGCAATGACGAGATGGGGCTAGAAAGGCTGGACACGGGGCTCTGTGAGATGCCAGCCTCACTCACCAAGAAGATCCCTGTCTCCATCCTTTCAGGCTCATCAGTAAACACTCACATATCATAATTCAAGTCTAGGAGTTCCTGTCGTGGCACAGAGGAAATGAATCTGACTAGGAACCATGAGGTTGTGGGTTCGATCCCTGGTCTTGCTCAGAGGGTTAAGGATCCAGCGTTGCTGTGGCTGTGGTGTAAGCCCACAGCTACAGCTCTGATTAGACCCCTAGTCTGGGAACCCCATATGCCACACGTGTGGCTCTAAAAAAAGACCCCCCCCCAAAAAAAGGAAAAAAAGAAAAGACATACTTCAAGCCTATCACAGGAGGGGGAGATCAGGATGATGAGCCCCCAGGCCCCCCCTTTCCATCCCACAATCCCAATCAGGTAACACTCCACAGTTCTGCACAGCACCCCCTCCCAAGAGAACCGGCTCCAGGAGCAGACACCCATTCGCAATAAGGAAGGCAAGCCCAAGCACCCCTTCTTGAGTGATGAGTTGGACTTGGCTTTCTCCATTTCCCAGACCATCCCCGGATCCAGGATGGCTACCACAGCCACCAAAACGAGGTGGAAGGTAAAAAAATCAACTCCAGGTGCTTCCTGCAGAAGAAGGGGTCCACAACGTATACGGGACATTCTCTGAGAACAAAGCTGGCCCATGAGAGTTTCAAGGGTTGTTTGCGATTGACCATTCTCCCCACCTCCGGAATGATGGCAATGAATTCTCACCACGGCCACTGGCCTCCACCTCACCCCCCCACTCCCCGCCCCACATGAATCATATAATTTACCTCTCTCTCTACTCCCTCTCCCCCCCACCTCCCCACCCCATCCCCACTGGATTTCCTTCTCTCTCTAACAAACACGATTTCTCTAATCCTGGAAATTAATAGTAACTTTGAATTTTTCCTGTTGGCAAATCCGACATTAAGCAGAGCTCAGTTACAGACCTTGAAGTCGGGGAAAGCTTAAGTTAGAGGGATTTTCACTAAAAAGGCAGGCAGGGAGTTCCCGTCGTGGCATAGTGGTTAATGAATCTGACTAGGAACCATGGGGTTGCGGGTTCCATCCCTGGCCTTGCTCAGTGGGTTGAGGATCTGGCGTTGCTGTGGTTGTGGTGTAGGCCGGCGGCTACAGCTCTGACTGGACCCCTGGCCTGGGAACCTCCATATGCCGTGGGAGCAGCCCTAGAAAAGGCAAAAAGACAATAAAATAAAATAAAATAAAATAAAACAAAACAAAATAAAATAAAATAAAATAAAATAAAATAAAATAAAATGGCAGGCAGAAGGTGCCTAAAAGTTTCCCTTGTCAAAAGCCCATTTCGCTAACACGGCTCCCACCCGGTGTCAGCCTCCTGCTCATACTCGCTGCCCTTCCACTCACTGCCAGGGGCAGGGAGATTTGATGGTAAAAACAGGCTGCCACCTTCATCAACCACTACTTACTGAGACTGTGCTCTGTGCGGGGGCAAGTGGTCCAAAGACCTGGTGCCAGGGTGGTGGTGACCTCTAAGCCAGCTGCATCCTGGCTGGAGTGGCATTGCGATAGGACCACTAATGTCCACACGGACGAAGATGCTCGGCACACCCTCTTTCCCACTCAGCTTGGCACCAAGCAGAGTTGGAAAGCTGCACTCACTGCTGGGAATGATGATCCTAAGAAGTGTCAGGATCCCAACCAATTGTTACAGCTGCCAGAGGGGAAGGGCTAATAATAACATTCATGTTGCGTGAAATGTTTATGTTGCATTCTGCCAGGCACCGTTCTAAGTGCTTTCCATAGATACATTTGGCCATGCCAGCCGCATGCAGACGTTCCTAGGCCAGGGACCGAACCCGAGCCACAGCAAGCAGTGACAACGTCAAACCTTAACAGGGAGGTCACCAGCGAACTCCACTTTCCATCTATTCATTTGCTTAATCCTCGTATTAACATCATCAAGAAGGTAATGTTATCATCTCCACTTTTTTTCTTTTTTTTCTTTTTTTTGTCTTTTTGCCTTTTCTAGGGCCACTTCCCACGGCACATGGAGGTTCCCAGGCTAGGGGTCCAACTGGAGCTGTAGACGCCAACCTACACCACAGCACAGCAATGCGGGATCTAAGCCGCGTCTGCAACCTACACCACAGCTCACGGCAACGCTGGATCCTCAACCCCCTGAGCAAGGCCATGGATTGAACCCACAACCTCATGGTTCCTAGTCGGATTCATTAACCACGGCGCCACAATGGGAACTCCATCTCCACTTTTTAAAACAAGGAAGTGGAACAACAGAGGTGCCCAGGGTCACACAGGAACAACGTGGCAGAGTCAGGAGTCAAGCCCAAGCCTTCTGGTTCCAAGCTGTTCTCTTTGTCACTGCAGAGTATTGCCTTTTAAAAGTCATGTTTCTGGAGTTCCTGTCATGGCACGGGGTGGGGTGGTAGGGAGACGAGTCTGACTAGGAACCATGAGGTTGCAGGTTCGATCCCTGGCCTCGCTCAGTGAGTTGAGGATCCAGCATTGCCATGAGCTATGGTGTAGGTCGCAGATGAGGCTTGGATCTGGCATTGCTGTGGCAGTGGCTGTGGCTGTGGGCTGGCAGCTGTAGCTCTGATTAGACCCCTAGCTGGGGAACCTCCATGTGCCACAAGTGCGGCCCTTAAAGGGACAAAAGACCAAAAAAAAAAAGTCATGTTTATGACCCCTGCTTTTCAAAACAAAGGTAAAACAAACCAACCCCACCGTGGAATTAGAACTTCAACTAAAAGAAAGATGATTGGTGAATGTGGCCTCTCCCTACCAGCCACCAGAACATTTCTCAACTGTTCCCATCCAGCCACAGGTCCAAAATCAGTTAAATATTAATAACGACAAACAGAGATTCCTCCCTGTAGCCCCTTGAGTCCAACTCTGCTCCCTCTCTGACGTTCAGTATTAAATTACCTCGCCGGGGGCCACCAACTGACACACGGAGTCAGAGGACATGCCTGTGCATCTGAGACTTCCTGCCGCCAGAACCTATGGATGAACTAATCAAAGGAAACAATTCTAACGTGAAGTGAACATCAGGTCACTTAATCACGGAGTACCACGCACACACATATACACACATACACACAGACTCCATTATCAACAATACCCTCTGAAAATCATAAAACTCTATGCCAAACATTCAACAATTGATACAGTTCTCCAATGTCTTCATACAAACTAGAATTCCAGGGAAGCGGATTTCCTGGGATTCCAGCACAATAAAACCCATTACAGTGAAGATACTGCTTCTCTGTGTGTTTCCAGGGTTGGTGGAGGCAGGTAAGTACTCCAGGACCCTTGAGAGGACAAAAGCTGCCAAGACATCTGTGGGAAAGTTGATCTGATTCCCCGGAAGGTCAGGGACATTTAACCAAGTGACAGCAGCCCTCCACCCACATCACACACCTCTTACAGCTTGTGTTCCTTCCTTTTCAATTAGCACCTGAACTGAGTTCTGGTGGTGGACGGAGCAGCACCCATTTGTCCCTCCAATCTTCCTCTTCCACTTGACCCTGACCTAGAGTCTGGGCTCTCCTTCCCTGAAGCCAGCTGCAGTGAGAGGCACACACGGCACACAGCCTTGGGTATGGATGGCAGAGAGAGGGAAGGTAGGGTTTTCCTGATGTGGATGTAGCTGCTGCTGTCCAGTGCTGTAGCTGGATGGGAGCTGTGGGGCTGCTGGCATCTGGGAAGGGCCTTTGATGAAAGATGCAAACCACAGGCCATTTCCAGAGATGCTTGCTAGAGGTTGTATCACTGTCTGTGCTTTCTGCTTCAGATATTTATACAATATCTGGAATATCTATACAAACACATAAACATATGGGCAGGGATATCCTCTGCCAAACGTGGCAAATATGGGGGTGGCGTGGGGGGTGGGAAGGGGACATCCACTAAAGAAACACACACACCTAACTGCTGGAAGAGAAAAATAATAAACCCCCAAGAAGACTGCAAATTTCCTCAGAAAAATCTATACACTGGATGCCTAGGGCTTTAATAGTTAGGCTTTGAGAAGAGTCTGGCTCAGGAGGAGGCTGGAGGGACCCGAGAGCTCTGAGGAAGAAGGGCCAGCGCAAGTAGTTGGGTAATTTTTGACCCTGATGACTGGTGCTATAACCTAGGACGAGGAGGAGGGGGAGGCAGGGCACAGAAAAACATCAGAGCAGAGTCCAAAGGTCTGAGGGACCAGAGGTGGAAGGCAGGAGGGGACACAGGTCCAGGGTCACCTCAGGCTCTCTTCAACCTCACAGCCCCTTTCCATCCAAAGCCTGATCAGGTCCCCTCCCCGGCACAACAGGTCACCCTGTAGGAGGGTGACCATAGGCAGGTATGCACCATGGGCCTGTACCATAGGTGACAATTCATTTTGCCATTAACCCTAATGAGTAAGGGTCAAATGATCATCTCAATACCAGCCTCACAACCCATGGTCAGGAACGTACAACAAAAGCAAGACAGTGCACAGCAGACAACGGAATGACCTTGTAGCTTTAGCCATCAACCCAACCTGCGTGTGTGTCTGTGTGTGTACGTGTGTGTCTGGGGAGGTGCGAGGCGCACACCTGTCAGGGAAGAGGTAGTCGTAAAATACCACGTAACCGTACCTGGGCAGTGGCTGTTACTGAAGGATAGCGGGCAGGGGACTAGGGAAAAGAGTGTCTCCCGCAGTCAAAGTCAAGGTCTCCCCTGGAGCCAGAGACGGCAATGTCCCCTCTCTGCCTGCCCCGGCCCCCTCGCAGTGGCTTGCCCATGGACTGCAGTCTTCCCGCGCGCCCCTCCTCTGCCCTGCCCTTCCCTGCCCGCACACTCACTAGCGCAGCGCAGCGCCTGCCGCAGCACCTCTCGTCCGCACAGGTCACACCAGCCCCGGCCGCTCCGCAGCGCCAGTTCGGCAAAGCAGTGCCCCTCGCCTCGCTCCGCCGGGACGCGGGGATCCTGTGGCTGTTCGAAGATGCTCCGCACGTCTCGGGGCCGGGGCGCTCCAGGCCGCCGCCGCAGTCTCTGCTGCAGACCAGGCCGGAGAGGGCGAGAGGGTCGGGAGGCGCGAGGCTGGGACTCCACGTCTCCTCGAGCAGCCCTCCGGGCGCCGCGCCCCTCGTGCGCCCCAGGCGCAGTGGACAGGGGCGCGGGGGCGCAGCGGCGCGAGGACGGGCCCGGGGGTGGCGGTGGCGGCTCGGGGCCGCTCAGGCTCGGCAGATAGCGCGGCGGTTCCGGGTCCAAGAGTAGCCGGTACGGGCGCTGCCCGATGGCCGGGGACGCCATGGCCATGCCGGGTTAGTGGCGGCGGCTCTCAGCCGTGGCGCTCCTCCCGAGTCCGCCTCGAGAGAAGGGCGGCCCCAGCCGAGCGCGCCTTTAAAGGGACCGCAGCCTGCAGGGCGGGGCGGGGGTGGGGAGACTTCGGAGAGGCGGGAAGGACGACCCGAGGGAACCACCTACCGACCCAGCGGCGGGGGTTGTGGTGGAGGGGCTCCTGAGAGAGTGTGGATTTAGAGGAGTCTTCGGGAAGCTGGGGCAGCTCAAGGATTGCGTATGCGAAAAGCTCTACACAGGACAACTCAGAAGAGACATTTGGTAGGGGGACGCCCGCCCTCAGCCCTGCCTCCTTCCCTTTCCCACCAGTTCCCCCAACCCCGACCCTCCCCAACGCGCCCAGGGGAGGGCTTCGGACCGGATGAAGAAGCTTAGGAACTAGCTGATGATGGAGTGTAGGGAGATGTCTACAAGCTCAGGATCCGCTCGCCACCCTCCCGGTGGTCGCTTGCTCGCCCCCCTCCCGCTCGCCATCACCCGCCGCTCCCTTGCGCACAGAGCCAGGCGTGGGTCGCGGATACCCGGCTCCCGCTCGCGCGCTGGCGGCGGCGCAGAGTCCCGTGACGCGGAGGGACGCGCCGCGGGGGACGCTTCCCACCCCGGTGGCGAGAAGCCGCCTCCGCGCGGCCGTCAGGGCTGTCCGCGCACCACTTTCACTCTTGTTTGATTTCCCCTCTCTCAGCAGCCCCGTCGGGTAGGATATTCCTTTCCCGGAAGGCTGGGAATTATAGCGCTCCTGGGCCCTGGACTGTGAGAACACTCCAGCGCCCCGTGGGTTGGAAGGGCTTTTCTTCCTAAGTCAAACCCTCTTCTCCTCATAGCTGCCATCGTAATTCACTGTGGAAATACTGCTGCCGCCGACGCAGCTGTCCCCTGCCCGCAGACGCCTTGCTTGTACCTGGTAAGGACAGCTCACCCAGTGGGATCAAAGAGAGATCCCCTTCTACCAGCTTCCAGGACAGGCTTCGTAACCTCTCCCCACCCCTCGAGTTTAATGCCCTGCTATCACCGCCTTGAAAGCCTTAATAATTTTTGGAACAAAAGGTCGGCATTTTCAATGTCCCACACATTGCATAACCGTGACCATCTCTCATGGGTGAGGAAACGGAACTGCTGAAGCTTTGAACCTGTGTGTCTGGCCACAGACTTGCTGACCCTGGCTGTAGCCGCTACAGTTTCCTTAACTAAATTGTCCGGGAGTGGGGAGACAGATGGATGCTTTTCCCACCTTCTCCACTTTCACCATTCTGACTCCCTGATCACTGCCTGGTCTCTCAAGACTTGGGGTTCAGTTTGGTTAATTTAACAGAAGTCACCGGTAAATCAGCTTTGGAAAAACGTGAGAGAGGGTGCCTCCTCTTCCCAGGCCAGAGATGGGTCTCCCCCTAGTGTCTCCTAGGGGAATCTTTGCTTTTGCTTTTTGTTTTCCCCTTGGAGGTGATTTTTAGGTAATTCCTAAAATTTCAAGAGTTTAGCAGCCAGGGAATTCCCAGCCAGCTTTTTGGCCCATGGCTTCTCCCCCGCAGGGCTAGCGATCATAGCGTCCTTTGGTCCCTGGGTCACACCAGAGGCCAGTGCTCCTCACCTGGTGAGGTGGCTTCTGGGTGCATGGGAAGAATGGCCCACAGGAGCCCACACCACAATGCTGGGAAGCAGGAGTTGCCATGGGGTTGAATGAGCCAGGGTCACCTCGTCTGCTCCCCTCCTCCACCTTGCCTCGCAGCTGCCTGAACCCTGCTTTCTCTGCATCAGTGGTTTTCAAATGTTGCCGTGCCTCACAATTACCTGGAGGGCTTGTTAAATCACTAATTACTGGGCTCCAACCCCAGAGTTTCTGAGCCAGTTTATCTGGGGCTGGGGATTTTGCTTTTATGACAAGTTCCCAGACAGTGTTGATATGCTGGTCCAAGGACCCTACTTCTTTAGATGGAAGGTGGTGATAAGAGAAGGGGGCTTTTCTGCCTTGGCCCCGCCCCCCCAAGCAGGTGAAGTTCAGTGGGACATGACAGAGAAAAACCCAATAGAGAGCTATTTCGCAATACTTTCTGCTGCGTGTTAACAAAAGAAAGCGCAGTTTGCCTTTGTGATATCTTATTCTCATCGCTTCCACTTTTTCTGCAAGCACTTCTCTCAGGGTTGTTGCAGAAACCTGTATTGCATATAAACATTTGCTTGTATCCACCCTCCGTTATCCATCCATCTCTTCACAGGCTTGAGACCTGTTCGGAGATTGCTCCCTCCAGCTTTGGGAGGGCAGTGGGCTGGGTGAGCTCCAGGGTGTGGACCAAGCCTGAGCTCTGGTGACAGCTTGGTGTGGCAAGAAGAAGGGACCTGGCAAAGAGCGTCTCACTGGAAGGCCAAGTTTGAAATGCCATTTGTGAAACAATTGCCAATAGTCACCATCTCTATCCCCTTCCCCCCAAGCATGAATTTGGGAAGCTCAGCCTGGATTCCCAGGATGGAGAGGCTCATGGGATGAGTGTCTCCTCTAGCCCTGGGAAACTGACGACCCTCTGGAGCAGCTGGGCATAAGCCCCTTTCCCAGTTCCTGAGCTGTCCAGAAAAAAATGCTCAGGTTTTTCACGTCGTGGCGGAGTGGAAACGAATCTGACTGGGGACCATGGGGTTGTGGGTTTAATCCCTGACCTAGCTCAGTGGGTTGAGGAGCCAGCATTGCCATGAGCTGTGATGTAGATCACAGATGCGGCTCAGATCTGGCATTGCTGTGGCTCTGGCCTAGGCTGGCGGCAACAGCTCCCATTGGGCCCCTAGCCAGGGAACCTCCATATGCCGCGGGTGCAGCCCTTAATAAAAGAGCCAAAAAGAAAAAAAAAATGCTCAGGTTTTGTTTTCTCTCTTTAGCTCCAATTTGGAGGAGTGCTGGGGCTTCTCTCAGCCCTGAAGCAGGGAAGAGATCGGGCAGGGCCAGAGCCCTCCATTTGGCTTCTGGGATGGGAATAGAGATGAAAACGGAGATAACATAACTTCATGTAACCCATCCAAAAAGTTCATCAAGTTTATCTTAAGGCTCATCTCCCTGAGCTAAGAAATGGAGGTCAAGGGAGTTAGCTGACTTTCCAAACCCCAGTAGGAGGTTCTCTGCCTGAGTCTTGCCTCTTCTGATGCCGGATTGGCCAGCCCAGTCCCCTTCTTCCCTGTAAGAGCATCTTCTCCAATCACTCACACACACACACACACACACACACACACACACACACACACACACACACACGCAGTTCATTCCTCCTTTCCCAGGGAAGAAGTACTAAATAAACTCTAATCTCGTGGTAGGGTCAAGACAACGCCCGGGGTCGTGTCTGATGCTTGAACTTCTAAGTTGTCTTCGTCCTTGAACAAAAGTACCCAGAGTTTTAAGAGGACTGAATCTGGTGTTTCTACTTTAACCCCAGTAGAAGCCTAAATCCTGAAAAGTCTCTGCAAAAAGCATATTTTGTTGACCGGTGATTGTATAGGGTATAACCTCCTACAAAAATCTTGTCTAAATCCACCAGGATGGTGAAAATGAATGATAGATACTATATCAAAGTCATGGCTGTATTTGCTGCATGGCCTTTGATTTTTTTGCTTCTTTTTCCCTTACACTTTTTTTCAGTCTATTGAGAAATCTTATTTAAAAATCACAAACTGAACAGCAAATAAATAAATAAATTTGTCTTCGGTCATGCAGGCCACAAGGGTGAGACCACAGTGGCTGCTGAGACACCTCCACTGGGAGGTTTTTTTCCCCCCTTGTTAGCAGATCCTCTTGGCTCAGGGCCATTAACTTTTTTTTCCATTTGTGACTCACTCCCAGAAGAGTGGGTGTGCTGTTTTTATTTTTGACCACCGGGAAAGATGATGACAGTGAGTTTGAGTGTGTGGTCAGTGTGTGAAGTCACTTCCGAGGCAGTCCCAGAGACCGGCAGGTGGTCCCCCCTGTTGGGTGAGTTGTTTCGAGGCCGTCCCCTCACCCTCCGGGAGCTTTCGAGTAGGAAGGAAAAGGGGAGGACAGAACATGGCCTGACTTTCTGAAGGGGAAGTTTCTGGGTTTGTTTGGCTTTGAGGCATTTGAAGTCACCTGAAATCCCCAAGGCATTTAGGGACCTCCCAGTGATTCTGACAGTACAGCTGTCTGCAAGGGATCCCTGGATCTGTCAGGACAAGTTAGGTTATGCTGCAGTGAAAAACAAGCCCCCGTCCCAGTGCCTGGAAACCAGGGGCTTCTTCCTTGCTCACATTCCATGCTCTTTGCCTGTTGGCAGGGGGACTTTGGACATCAAGGTCACCCAGGGACCCATGCTGATGGAGCAGCCACCACCTCAAATGGTGCCCATCACCGTGCCAGAGGGAAACCAAGAAAGCCCAGAGCACCTCCCCCAGCACAGAAAAGCCCCAGTCATTTCTGCTCACAACCCATTGGCCAGAACCTGTTCCATAGCCCACTCATCACAGGGGGAGAAAGATGTGCAATCTTCCACATGTCAGAGTGGGGAGAGAGCTGGAAATATTTGGCCAGTGGTGCTCATGACTGCTCACTGCCGTCTTTAAGGGCCAGAGCAATGATTCATTTCACAAGTGATTGTCTAACTTCCACTACATCTCAGGTGCTGTTGCACTAAAGGTGCAGCAGTGAAATGGTCGTGTTCTGAAACTCACATTTCTTATGCACGAGCCAGATAACAGACACGCAAACTCAAGTGTAATAGAGCATTGGGTCACATGCACTATGATGGCCAACAAAGCACAGTAAGGGGTAGGAAGTTAACAGGGGCCATGGTATTAGATAGGGGCTGGTGTGTGTGTCAGGAAGAACCTCTCTGGGGAGCAGACATTTAAACACAGACCTGGGAGTTCCCTTCGTGGCTTAGCGGTTAACAAACCCGACTAGGATCCATGAGGATGTGCGTTCGATCCCTGGCCTCGCTCAGTGGGTTAAGGATCTGGCACTCCCAGAATCCCTGGGAGGTCCCTAAATGCTTCAGGGATTTCAGGTGACTTCCAATGCCTTCCGGAGTCTTCCCAGTAAAGGCTGAATTCACTGCTCTTTTTCCTGGGCTCCCACAGCAAGTTGCTTGGGCTTTTGGCACTGACCATGATCCTCACATCGTGATGTTTGTATGTCTTTGCTTCCCTCGCTCAGGGCTTGTCGGTCTTCTCCATCCCACAGTGCAGGGCAAATAGGAGGTGCTCATTGAATGTTTAGTGACGTGAACTCAATCGTAGGCTCCCAACCTGTACCTAATCAGGATTGATCTCTTAATACCCCTTCCAGCCATGGCTCCTTCACCCAGGGAGGGGGAGATGAAAGTATGGTCTGGTCCAGGGAGACTAGAAGATGCCCTGCAGGGGCTGGGTAGAAGCGGGGTGATATTTAAAGCTCCATTTAAGCTGCATGTACATTCTCCAAAGTTGCTGGTCATTGAGGTAGATTTCTTGCCTCCAGGTGCTCGTACCCAGCCAGGGGTGAGGGCAGGCAGGGTACCAGCTCCTGGGCACCATTCTGGGGGGATGGGCTTTCTGTGCCACCCAACTCCAGTGCTCCTGTGGTGGTCACCCAAGTCCTGGACAATGCTGGGGGACAGAAGGCCAAACCAGGGTGGGAATGTAAGCAGGGACATGAAGGCTCCCAGAGCAGTGTCACCCTCCAGGGTGGGGGCGAGTGGGGCTTGTTTTCCAGCCCTTGAGAGGCGCCTCTTCCCTCTGCATCTCAGTTATGGAATTTTTCCATCCCCGACCACTCTGGCAGGCATATGATAAGATTGGTTTGTGTGTGTACATGTTTCTTCTTTCCATGTTGGAAAAACTCAGATATTCCAGACAGATTCGTCAGCAGCTTTTGCCCTCAGCCAGAGGGGAGGCTCCAAGCCGTAGCCACGGACGTTCCAGTACGAGGCCAGCTTTGGGCCCATCACTGAGGCTGGCAGCCCTCTCCCCACTCATCGTCATTCCTTCTCCATCTCTTTCTCTCCCTTCCTCTCCATCCTTTCCTCCTTCCTCTCTCTCCTTTCCTCTCTCCTAGCTCTATTCTCTCTGTCTCTCTGAATCTCTGTGTCTGTCTGTCTGTCTCTCTCTCTCTAGCAAAGGGTGCAGGGAAAGAAGCAGATGGCTTCAAGTGGCTGCTGTAATTCTGAGTTTCCAAGGAGAACAAACTGAAGGGACTTCAGGTCACGCTGGCCCATTCCTTACCACCTCCCCACGGGGTTGCCTGATTACGGAGTTTCTGTGAAATGAAGGGACATGAAGCCAGGAATTCCACCCTTTACAAAATCGCTGCAGCGGTTTGGAAGTAAATCCCGGATGAGCAACTGTAGCAATCCTCCAAGCTGCCCCGAGGCAGGGAGGCGGCCTCGAGAAAGCAAATGGGGGTCCAGTAAGGGGAACCCGGGCTATTGAGGTACCTAGGCTGTTCCTTAGACCAGCTTCCCTATCCTCAGGTTGGGAGTGGACCCTAGACCCGTGTGCCACCCACTGCCCATGGGCCTATGCTGGGCCTTCCCATGTCCTGGGCTGGACATTGTAAACTTTGGCTTGGTGCCCTCAAACTTCAGCTGTGGGAGAATCCCCAGGGATGCTCATCAACAAGGCAGGTTCCTGGGCCATACCCTTACCGATTGGGATCAGGAGGTGAGTGGGGTCCTAGAATCTGGGTGTCGAGCAAGAACACGTCTATAGGGAGTTCCCATTGTGGCTCAATGGTAACAAACCCCACTAGGACCCATGAGGATGCAGGTTTGATCCCTCGGCCCTACTCAGTGGGTTAAGGATCTGGCATTGCCGTGAGCTGTGGTATAGGTCGAAGATGCAGCTGGGATCCTACATTACTGTGGCTGTGGTCTAGGCCAGCTGCTGTGGCTCTGATTAGACCCCTAGCCTGGGAAGTTACATATGCCGCAAGTGCAGCCCTAAAAGAAAAAAAAAAAAAAGAATTCATATATATATATATGCGTCTATAAAGAGGAAACTGCATAGTCTCAGAGGGATGCAAAACTATGGCCCTCCTACAGCTCCAGGGCGTAGAAAGAGGCACTGGGCCCTCCAGGGCTGCACTTCCCCCTGGGGAGCTGGATAGCGCCCTGCTTCCTTGCAATTAGACCCTTTTGAACTGAGCCGGCCTGTTTTAATCCAAATCTGAATGCACCATGAACTCTTCCCAGGTATTTGTCATCTGTCCGACCCCACCCTTGACTGAGCCGTTCTGAGACAAGAGCTCCTATTTCTTCATCCCCCCCACATCGGCCTCAGCCACAGAGGAGGGTCTGGGAGGGTGCCCAGAGAACCAACGCAGTGCTTCAGGCCCCTTGTGGAACTACTAAACCTATCCCTACCAATAACTTTAAAAGAGATCATCCCCCTTTTATAAAAGAGGAAACTAAGGCACAGGGTTCCAATCCAACCTTCACACAGGAACCAAGAGTCATATGATTCTTTTTTGCTTTTCCTAGGGCCACACCGGCAGCATATGGAGGTTCCCAGGCTAGGGGTAGCTGCCAGCCTACATCACAGCTACAGTCACAGCCACACCAGATCCCAGCTGCATCTTCGAGCTATACCACAGCTCACCGCAACGCCAGATCCTTAACCCACTGAGCGAGGCCAGGATCGAACCTACATCCTCATGGATGCTAGTCAGATTCATTTCTGCTGAGCCACGATGGGAACTCGCCAAAGAGTTGTATCTTTAAAATATCAGGTGGTGGAGTTCCCATCATGGTTCAGCGGTCAGTGAACCCGACTAGCATCCATGAGGACGCAGGTTCAATCCCTGGCCTCACTCAGTGGGTTCAGGATCTGGCATTGCCGTGAGCTGTGGTGTAGGTCGCGGTCGCAGATGCGGCTTGGATCTTCTGGCATTGCTGTGGCTGTGGTGGAGGCTGGCGGTTATAGCTCTGATTGGACCCCTAGCCTGGGAACCTCCGTATGCTGCAGGCGTGGCCCTAAAAAGACAAAATAAAATAAAATACAGTTGGACTTAGCCTAAAACCTGTTTCTGTAAAGCCCAAGTTCCTTCGTGGTCTACAGGCAGGTTTCGGGTCTGGCTCCTCCCTTTCCTCAACGCCCACTTCCCACTTCAACCTGCTCTCCGGTGACACACATACTCATAGTTCCTTCCGTGCCTAGGCTGGTGGTGTTCCCAGCACCAGGCATGCCTTCCATGCCTTCTCTGCCAGGTAAACCTGCTCACCTGCCAAGCTCCCACTGGGGAGTGGCCTGCTCCCTAAGTCCTTCCCTGACCCCTTCCTGGCACCCCGGGCACCCTCCCCAGTGATGGTGGTGATGCGGTTCCACACCTGAGCTGTGCAGCCCCATCGCTGCATGCTCCTGTGATGCTGAGGTGCCTTCCCCATCAAGGTGAGCTCCTTGGGTGCAGTCTAGCACCTTGCCCGGGGCCTGGCACACTGCGGGCACCCATTCACACCTGAGCAACTGAACAGGCTTTTTGTTTTGTGTCGTACTACATAGAGGTCGTTAGACAACCTGAGGGTCTTACAAGGTCCATGACCTTGGGCCAGTTCCTCGCTCCCTCCTTGAGAGGGAATCGGAAGCTCTCCAGAGCTATGGGGCGGGGCACCCATGTCAGTGGCTCTGAAGCATAGGAACAGACCGAGCCCTTTGAGTATGACCCCAGCTAGGCTTTGCTCATGAGATCATAGAGCCTGGATCATATCATTCCCCAACAATCTGCATTTGGCTTTCAGGGGTCCCCTGGCTCTTTTGCTGTGCTCCACCAAGCATGTGGGGTCCAGAAGCAGCCGTAGCTGCCAGGGAAAATCCATGGTGGGACTTTCCTGCAGGGCCATTGACGAGCCAGGAGTGTCAGCCTGAACTCCTGCAGGCAGAGCAGACCAGAGGTGGCCCAGCAGCATCAGGGCAGCAGCTGGCTCCTGGGGCCCCAGAATCTGAACCCACCGGGCTCAAGTGATCCATAGCATGAGGCCTAAATAGCACACACGAAGCCACTTAGGCCTGATGCATGCAAACCCAGCAACTCTCCCTGGAGTCTTTAGAGGGCGCTGGTCTTTGCACAGAGAAGCAGCGGAGTGGATGTCCGTCTGCAGGATTCAGCCTTCCTCACCTCTGCCCTGCTGGGTCGTTAGACAGAACAGCCTCTGAGGATGGGGAGGCTTCAAAAAGATGGGCAGGAAGGATTTCTAGGGCGATTTAGGGTAAAGCCTAGTATTAGCTTCATGCTTCAAAGCACAAAGTATGGCTTCTCACTCTTTTCCTTCCCCCGGCTGGGGTGACTTTTCTGCACCCCCTTCCCCCAGCCCTCGGCCTGGTGGGTTGTCCAGCTGTGGTTAAGGGAGAGCCGGACATACTGCAGGGGAAAGACTAAATCGGCACAGATCCGAAGGCCTCCCCCAGGCACCCTGCTAGCTTCTAGGCAAAGTGAGGGAACATTCACAAGGATCCATGGTTCTGCTTTTATATATTTAGGAGACAGACAGTGGGGGCGGGGGGAAGGCACATAGATGCTGGGTCTGAGGTTTAAAAATTAATAAATAAATAAAGAGCCTTTTCCCTAAGTTCCTTACACAGCTCCGCAAATGACAGGGAGCAGGAAAAGAGAAAGGACGAGAAGGCAAGGCCTCCCAACAGGAGGCCATCGTCCCTGGGCTCTTCCCTGAAATCAGGGCCCATTTGGGGGAAAGGTGGGAATCAAGAAGTGAGCAGTCAGAGTTCCCATCGTGGCGCAGTGGAAACGAAGGCAACTAGGAACCGTGAGGTTGCGAGTTTGATCCCAGACCTCGATCAGTGGGTTAAGGATCTGGCATTGCCATGAGCTGTGGTGTAGGTCGCAGATGCGGCTCAGATCCCGCGTTGCTGTGGCTCTGGTGTAGGCCGGCACCTACAGCTCCGATTGGACCCTTAGCCTGGGAACCTCCATATGCTGCAAGTGCGGCCCTGAAAAAAAAGCAAAAAGAAAAAAAAGAAGTGAGCAGTCCCCTCTCCATTTCCCAGTCCTCTTCACACATCCCTGGCCTAGGTGCCTGCTTGGGTGCCAAGCACACACCCAGCTGGGACCCTTCCCACCTCCCAGACACAGCCCAGTCGGACCCACTCAAGAATAGAAAAGATTGTCAGGTTTATTCCACGTCCTGAAGGTGTGGACCTTGACGTCTTCCAGATTTGGGACTCCTGGGCCTGTGCTAATGGGCATGGCTGCCGTGGGCACCACTGCCTGCAAACCCCTGAACTTAGCAGTGCCTCAGAAGGAGGAAGGATCCCTGAGACACTGGCACTGGGCCTTGACCACCCGCTGTCTCAGCTTTAGGCTCGGCCAGACCAGAGAAGGGAAATCAGGCTCTGTCATGCCTGGAGCCACACGGGAACCCTCAGCGATAACAGAGAGGGGAGAGGGCTGTGTGCTCAGCGTGAAGAACCCTGAAGAAGGAGGACTGACATGAGGTCACCTGACCCAGGATGCTGGGAAACCCCAGGAGGCTTCCTCTTCTGTTCCCTGAGGAGCAAAGCCCTGTCACCAGAGCGGCTGGGTGGAGGGGGTGCTTCTTGGATGGAGCCCCTTCTCCCAGCGGCCTGGGCCAGGTTCAGCCATACAGGCCAGGGTGACAGAGGTGCGGTACCCGAGCCTGCACGAAATGTCAAGGTCATCCCAGGCAGTGGTCTGCAAGCCCACTGGGCATGGCCTTGTGCCCCAGGTCCCACTGTGCTGCTTCCTGCAGGAAGGCAATGGAAGGTAATGCTGGCGATGTCTCCTGGCTGGCAGCCAGGAGGGAGGTAGGCTGATGAGATGGGACCAGGCATCGTCCCGTGTTGGGTCCCACAGTGTAGACAGGAAAGCAGTGTTTGAAGGAGTCTAATGCTTCAGGATGCCTCGCGTACCTCCCAGAGCTCAGATGTCAGGAGCCGCCGGGACCCTATTCAACCTGTAAAGAAAGGCTCAGGTGAGCTTCCCCCACCCAGGTAAAGAGGCTGACAGACCATACCCCAGGGCCCAACACAATCAGCTTCCAGAAGCACCAAGCCATTCAAGCCCTCAGCTCTCCTCTTTGGCATCTGTGTCCCCTGACGAGAGCCCTCTTGTTCTCATCTCTGACTACATATTAGCGTCATCCAGGAAGCTTGTAAAAACCCCCAACTTCCAAGCCGCACCCAAAATGCTCCCCTGGTGACTCCAGTGCAGCCAGGGGTTGAGAGAAGGGAAAAAGGAATTCAAATTGTTTCTCTGGGCTTTTTGGTTACAGCTCTGAACAAGGAAGTAAAAAACGCACTGAAATAAAATTTCGAGCTTTCTGTAAACAGGCGACATATCAGAGCAAGAAAAATTTATGTCGGCACTAAAATTAGAACTTCCTGCCCATGAGGGTGTTTTGGAAAGTCTTTCCACGAAGCTGTCACATCTCATCTTTGTGGTTATTTAAGAGGATATAGAGTGGGACACGGGCTACCTCTGCAACCCAAGGGCCCTCTGCAGCTCTGGGGACAACCACGAGCTCCGCTCCTGGCGTCCCTACCTCCTGGCCCACCTGCTGGCACCCCAGGCTGGCATGACCTCTGCGGAACACCTACCTGCCCTGTGCAGCCTCCCCTCGCCAGCACAGCACAGATCCCATCCTATTTAATCCCTGCATTCACACCAGGAGGTCGGAGTCACTGTGCCTATTTGCTCAGCTCAGAGCTGAACAAACCTAACAGGGTCATGCAGCTGGGAAGGAGCAGCATCAGGGTCAAATCCTGTCAGAATCTCTGCAGACTCTTTCCACCCTGCTGCTGGTTCCCAAATGGGGAAGCGATGGACAGAAGGATGATGGGGAGGATGTTTGTGTGTGGGGGTGGGTGCCTGGACGCATGCGCATGTGTGTTTATGTGTAAACAGGCCCGACTTCCAGAGCGAGGATCATCCTTGAGTCTGAGACTGTGTCCTTCCTTTTCTTTGGTGGGAAAATGCGCCTCAGAAAGTGGGATTTCCAGACATCAGGGTTTTCTTCCATTTCAATTGTGCCTCCTTGCTAACTGGAGAAGCTGGATGCTTTTGTGAATTTTACCGATGCACAAAATCCAAAAGGCTGAGTGAGCCCTGCTGCCTCCACCAGCATCCCCTCCACCCCTGGGAAGGGCCTCCAAGGAGGTGATGACTCTGAGTCTCTCACATGGGGCCAGCAGCCCAGGCAGCTCGCCCCAGCTCTGCGCTGCGTTGCCTGGTGCGTGACTTGGATGTAGACCCTTGGTCTAGAAGGTTAAAGGAGTCGTCAGGCAGAGTCCACCTTCGCACAGTGCTGGGCATCCCTGCAAGGCCATGCGCCTCCCAGCCCCCATCCCTGACTGCCCTGCAGCCCATAGTCTCCTGACTACGTAAAGCCTACACCCAGTGAGGACAGGGCCGAAGCTCTGCTGGGACTGTTTAGCAAATGGACCCTGTCATCAAACCTGTGTGGGCCTGTGCTCCGGCAGCGAGGGCAGCCCAAGGACCAGCCTCCCTGCCTCCTGGCACAGTGGGGACTCCTCACCCTTCGATGATGCGGTTGTTGTCCTGGAGGTCGCACGCCAGCAGCTTCATCTCCTCACAGAGCTCCTGCATGCTGTCCAAGGCCAAGGCAAGAGTGGCGGCTGTGGTCAAGGCCCATCCCCTCTGCCCAGAGCTTTCCCAGGGATCCCCCTCCCACCCCAAGACCTCTAACACCCCCCCCCACACACACACACACCCTCTCTGGCACTTACTGTAGAACCAGGTCCTTTAGTCCAGGGTTGGGATAAGGAGCCATAAGGGGTGGTGAGGCCTGAGCCCCCCGTGTTCTGTCCTGAAGGAGCTGGTGAGCTAGCTGGTCAAGAATCTAAAAGAACCACACTTTAGTCAGAAGGGAAAAGCCTGCTCATGTGGGGGGCGGGGCCCAGAGGCGTGGGGAAGGGTAAGGAATGGGGGATGAAATGCCACATCCCTGGACTGTCCAGAACACTCAGGCCTTTCACGGGCCCCTCATCCTGAGAGCCAGGCTGGCACAACTGGCCATCGCTGTCTGTGCTTGCATTTAGGGGTCCAGTCTGCCAAGCTCCCCTTCGTGTCTGACCTGTCCCTGTCATGACACTGTGTGAGCCAGGAGCTGCAGAGAAGGGGCGGGCACAGCCCAGCACCAGTCTCTGAAAGGATGTGCCCTGTGCTGGGCGGGGAGGAGGAACCACGTGGGCTTGGTCATCTAAGAACCGTACTCCTTTATCCCTGCTGGCAAAGCAGGTGGCTTCTCAGTGCTGCCCGAGCTGCTCTCTTGGCAGAAAGGAGATCAGAGGACCAAGGAGTGTTCGTGTCCCATCTCTCAAGGAAGCTCCCAGACTGTACAGGGCTGTGAGGAAGATGTCCCCGCATTCGGGAAGCTCTGCCCTGCAAGGAGTGGCCTTCAGGCTGAGGAATGCCAGGGAGTGTGTTCCACACTGGTGGCCCAGAGACCTCCAACCCACACCAAAGTGCTTCGTCTTGGTCTAGGGCAGCTCTGTTCCGAGGTGGGGGTGTGGCCCGGATGCCCCCCAGGTGCCTGATTGGCCTGGCTCTCGGCAGCCCCGCCCCCGAAGCTCCCCACCTGGCTGAGGCTCTCCTGGGCTCCCTGGGCTTGGGTGTTACAGGCGGCCACGGAACAGCCCACCAGGCGCAGGTGGTTCCTGGTCTCATGTACCAACCTCAAGAGAGCAGAGAAACGTCAGGGCTGGGCCCGCTGGCTCTCACCGGGGCCCACCTAGCAGTTTGGTCACCACAGATAGGCAGGAGGGGCTTTCCAGACCACAGAGGCTGGAGCTGGTGGGCTCAGCGGGTGCGAGGGCTCCCTCACTGCCTCTGCCCTTCCAGCTATGCCCTTGACTCATCCCTGTCCCACGGTAAGGATGCTGATGAGCACTCTGACCCAGGCCTATGAGGGTCCCTGCAGAACCACAGTTGGGGCTGCAAACAAGGCCATTTCGGGTTGTATCACACATGCCAGTTAGCAAGGACTGGGGCCAGGCTCCCGAGAGGCTGAGACAGCCGGCCCTGGGGCATTTAAAATGGGACCTGGGAGTTCCCGTCGTGGCGCAGTGGTTAACGAATCCGACTAGGAGCCATGAGGTTGTGGGTTCGGTCCCTGCCCTTGCTCAGTGGGTTAACGATCCGGCGTTGCCGTGAGCTGTGGTGTAGGTTGCAGATGCGGCTCGGATCCCGCGTTGCTGTGGCTCTGGCGTAGGCCAGTGGCTACAGCTCCGATTCGACCCCTAGCCTGGGAACCTCCATGTGCCGCGGGAGTGGCCCAAGAAATAGCAACAACAACAACAACAACAACAAAGACAAAAAAATAAATAAATAAATAAATAAAAAATAAATAAAATGGGACCTGGAGACGCTCCCACTTCCAGAGCAAATCAAAGTCAATAGGCTGCTCCGACTGCCCTTCTAAGGTGGGGAGTGAGCAATAATATTTCTCCACTGTACAAAAAGGATGCTAAGTCCTGGGGTGGTCCAACCAGTGGTTGAGTCCTAGCCCTGGCAACACATTAGAATCCCCTGAGGAGCATTAAAATACTGACAGTCAAGCCCTACCCCAGACCAGTTCAATCAGAACTTGGGGTGAGGTGGGGTGGGGGCACTCGGCTTGGTATTCCAGTGCTGAGGATCTCAATAAGCCCCTCAATAAGCCCACAGGTCACAAGGACCTCAGAACGGGCAGCACCAGGGAACCTGCCCTCTTGTCTCAGGAGGGGGCAGGGAAGGAGGGAGGGGTTGGTCCGAGAAGGAGAAGCCAAACTCCTGCAGGGGACAGTGGAGGAGGGGGTTCTACTTAAGGGCTTCTGTCTGGCCCTGCTCCCCAGAGCACTCATCCTCATCCCAGAGGGACCTTGTGTTTTCCCCAAAGAGGGGGCTCCCTAACTTCACCACCTGGGACCATGGAAAGGGTCCAGATCTCAGAGGCAGTCATACCCACATACTAGTCCCAGGTCTGCTATTTATGACATGGTATTGAGGAAGCAACCCGTTCTCTGAGCCTCTGTTTTCCTCATCTGTGAAATGGGGCGAGAGTCTCCACTGCATAGGGTGGATATTGTGGAGTCAGATGGGCTAGTGTACAGAAATTAGACTGTCTGGTCCACCCCAGGTCACAAAACCACCCATTTCTTTGCCTTTGTTCCTTGACTGTCACCTTCCGCTCAGTCGGGGCTCTGCAAAGCCCAGGGCTGTTGGAAGTTGGGAAGGGCCAGGCCAGGGGGTCCTGGGGATCACAAGTTCGGGGGGCAGGGCCAGGGTTACCTCATTCGCTTGCCGTGTGTGACCAGGGACGCCTGGTACTTCTGCACACGCTCCTCCTGGAACACCTGCAGAAGCCTTTTGGCCAAATGACTAAAATTCATCCTGGAAAGAGAGAAATCGAGGCACAGAGATGAGCAGCCAGAGCCACCTGTGCACAAGCCTGCCCTCCCTGAGTCTCCACCACCCCGAGGCCCAGACCCTGGGTCCACAGCAGGGCTGCCTCTCTAAAGGAGGGGGTGACTCTCACCCCCATGCATCAGGGAGTTCAGCGTGGCCCGTGTGCAGCATACTCCAACAAGGGGTGTAGGAGAAAGATAGGAGGACATCAGGGAACGCACACGCTCTCCAGCTCAGTCCCCAGAGGTCAGGAGATATGTTTGTGTGTGTGTGTGTATGTGCATGCGTGCGCGCGCGTCTGTGTGTGTGTAGGGTGCAGGGGCAAGGCTAGAACTCGGGGAGTGAGTCTTCAAATAAGCATTAAATCAGGGAGGGCTTCCTAGAAGAAGAGCGTGTCCAGGAAACAGAGGAGCAGAGGATGCCCAGAGGAGAGCCCAGGCCGAGGTCAGAAGCAGGAAGTGGTAGGTGGTAAGTTGGCAAGGACAGCTAAGCAAAGAACTCCTACAATCATGTTCAAACAGGAAGTCAATCCAGGTCCATCAAGACTGCTGCTGAGATACCTCCCTCCCCAGCCCCAGATCACCTGCCCCAGAGGTAGTTACCCCCCTTTCCTCCTGCCCAGCTCTGGTCTGGGATCAGGGCCCTTCCCCACCTCTTGTCTGGCACAGAGACTCGTTCTGCCCTGATGACACCCACCCTCCTGCTCACCCGCCTGCCGGGGGACAGGCCACTCACTTATCCAGCTTGTGAATCTGCTCCTCGTTGTAGCCAAGCCCTGAAGGAAAGAGACAGGGCTGAGGTCACCTCTTCAATCAGTGAACAGAACAGAACGGTGCAAGAGGCTGGGGGACAACTACAGAGGTGAAGGCAGAGGCCCAAGCCCAGCTCCATGGAGCTCACAGCCCAGCAGAGCCAGGAAGGATGGACAGAGGGAACAAGCATCCGAGACATTTGCATTTTGACAAAGTAGGGTATCCACCTGGGCCAGGTAAGACTGCACTGTAGGGGGTGGAGGGATGCGCACTCAGGGAACACGTCAGGTGGGCAGTGGTGGATGAGATGGGACTTGAAGGATGTGAAGTTGGCCCTGGACCCTTCAACATCCCTCCCGGTGTGGCTGATGCCTGAAGCCTGTGGACTCCATCCCTGAGCATTCAGGCTGCAGGCAGAGCCATCTGGGCTCTGCAGCAATGAGCTGGATAAGCCAGGTCTCCGCCCTCCACCTCCCCTTCTCAGTCCAGCCAGAAGGAGAACTTTTTTTGCCAGTAGGGCTGAAGCCTTCATCGTTCACCGCCTAGGCTGCTTCCTGATGCGCTCTGCACTAGGGAGGTGCTGCCCCCTTCTGGGCTTCAAGGGAATGGCCTCCGGTTAATGGCTTCCCCAGAATGAAATGATGAAGAGGCTAACCTTGTAGCCCACCCCACCACTCCCTTAATTTGCAGAATCGCCTTCCTGGTTTCTTTTTTCTTTTTTTAAAATGAGCGCTTAATCTTTATTTTATTTTATTTTATTTTATTTTATTTTATTTTATTTTATTTTATTTTTATTATTATTTTGTCATTTCTTGGGCTGCTCCCGCAGCATATGGAGGTTCCCAGGCTAGGGGTCCAATCGGAGCTGTAGCCGCTGGCCTACTCCAGAGCCACGGCAACTCGGGATCCAAGCCACGTCTGCAACCTACACCACAGCTCAGGGCAATGCCAGATCCTTAACCCCAGGGATCAAACCCACAACCTTCCTAGTCAGATTCATTAACCACTGTGCCACGACGGGAACTCCCTTCCTGGTTTCTTCATCCCTGTGCTCAGCCAGCTGACTTGTGAAGTCCAAGTGATCTGGGACAAGGTCTAGCCCTGCCTCCCTTGAGCAGGGGGATGTAACCAAGTAATTTTGCCTCATCCATCACATGTAACACACAGGACGGATAGGAGGGTAAAGTGAGGAAGTGCCCTGAAAATGATCAAGCATTTTCCAGACTAGCATCTTTCAACACCCCAGGTGTTGGCAGTTAAGTGATATTCTTCCTGGTCCAGTTTCAATTTTGCATGTGTGTGTGTGTTTTTTTAGGGCTGCCCCCACGGCACATGGAGGTTCCCAGGCTGGGGGTCAAATCAGAGCTACAACTGCTGGCCTACCCCCCAGCCACAGCAATGCAGGATCTGAGCTATGTCTGCAATCTACACCACAGCTCACGGCAACCCCGGATCCTTAACCCATTGAGCGAGGCCAGGCATCCTCAAGTATACTAGTCGGGTTCATTACCTCTGAGCCACCATGGGAACTCCCATTTAATAAAGGATGCTTGCAGGCCAGTAGAAAGGAAACTCTTTTTGAGGCTGTCAAATGGGGTGGTTAAATGCACTTGGACTAGAGCGCTTGGGCTACTTGAACTTCTGGAATCTCAGCTTCCTCATCTTTGAAATGGGGAGGGTAACAGTGTCCAGAGTTTCATGAGCATTAAACAAAGAACACGCACAGGAGTTCCCGTTGTGATGCAGTGGTTAACGCATCCGTCTAGGAACGATGAGGTTGCCGGTTCGATCCCTGGCCTCACTCAGTGGTTTAAGGATCTGGCGTTGCCATGAGCTATGGTGTAGATTGCAGACGCAGCTAGGATCTGGTGTGGCCGCGGCTGTGGAGTAGGCCAGCAGCTGTAGCTCTGATTCGACCCCTAGCCTGGGAACCTCCATATGCCACAGGTGCATCCCTGCAAAGACAAAAAAAAAAAAAAAAAAAAGAATACGCACAGCCCAGGGGATGGTGCCCAGCACATGAGAGATGCTCAGAAATGTAGTGGTTATAGGATAATGGATTCCCAGTGATGGAGGCAGAAAAACCACTGAAGGTCTCCCAAAGTCACACAAAGGTGGGTGTCAGGCCAGGCCTCCTGAGCCCAAGGCACCACTGGCTTTGGGGAACAGGAGAATCTCTGCTTTCCCGTCTCCTGTGGTGTGTTCCCTCCAAGGTTAGACCCAGAGGCACGACCCAAGGAGAGAAGATGACAATCTAGAATCTGTACGTTCAATACATGGCCACACGGCTGCCGAGTACTTGAAATATGGCTAATTAAATTAAGTTAATTCAATGAAATTTAAAAATTTAAGCTTTCCTATCAAACACAGCTTTCTGTTCTGATAAGAGTACATTTCATTTTGTTAAAAAAATTAACTTCTGAATAGAGATGGGCCAAAGCACGAAATACACACGGGCTTGTGAACACTTAGCACAAAAAAGAATCTAAAATATCTCAAATAGTTCTGTTCATATTGGTTACAACAACAATTTGAATATATTGGGTTGAATAAAATATTAAAATTAATTCCACCTGTTTCTCTCTACTTTTTCTTTTTTCTTTTTAGGGCTGCACTTGCAGCATATGGAGGTATCGAATCGGAACTACAGCTGCTAGATACACCACAGCCACAGCAACGCCAGATCCGAGCTGAGTCTGTGACCTACACCAAAGCTCATGGCAATGCCACATCCTTAACCCACTGAGTGAGAGCCAGAGATCGAACCTGCAACCTCATGGTTCCTAGTCGGATTCTTTTCCGCTGCGCCACAATAGGAACTCCTCTCTGCTTTTAAAATTTTGGCTACTAGCGAACTTAAAATTACAAATGTGCCTGAATCATGTGAGACAGTGTTTTTCAGATAATCCTAGGGATAGAAGAGAACTTTGTGATCAAACTCAAGACCTAAGTGTGGATTTCCTGCACATTAGGAAGCGCTGGGGGTGGGGGTGGGCGAGAGGGTCTGTTCCTGGAGTGCGTTAGCTCCTCAACCCCCAAAGTCAACTGGGGTCTCCCCAAGCTTTCCCCACCCCCAGCCCCAGCCCTCCCCTGGGTTCGACCCTCCCCTACCCAATGAAGAGTGAGAAGCTTCTGTCCCCAAACCTGCCCAGAGGGTCTTTTTGAAGACTGGTAGATAATGCAGGCAAAGTGCCTGGACCAGTGACTCTAACAGGTATTTCTCCAGCTCCTCCCTTTTCTGGAAAGCTGGGCTATTTTAGTGAGCCAGAGACACAACGGGTAGAGAAAAACTCCTTAAACTGTAAAGTGCCCTGCAAGGATGAGTGGTCTTTTTCAAGGCCACCTCTTCTACAGCCTGCGGGCCTCAGCTGGGCCCTCAGGTGGAAACGCAGGCACCAGTGAAAGGGCTTCACATTCCTCACCCATCTGCAGGCAGCAACCTTGCCTTAGACCAGCCACATGGGGCTCCGCAGAGCGCCCTCTGCATAGTGGGCTTCGGCATCAACAGTGGGTGAAGTATTAGGAACAACCAGCTATTGTGAGGGAAGGAGGGGGGGGAGGAGGTGAGGGAGGGGGAGAGGGAAGGAGGGACGGAGGGGGGAGGAAGGAGGGAGGGAGGGGGGAGGGAGGAAAGGGGAGGGAATGAGGGAGGGAGGAAAGGGGGAAGGGAAGGAGGGAGGGGAGAGCGCAAGGAGTGTCTGGCTCTCCCGGTGGCTCACCTGGCCTTATCCTGGATTTCTTGAACTGTTTGTAGATGAGACACATCTTGTCCAAAGAGCACTGAATCTGCTGGATGCTGTGGGCAGGAGACAGGGACCAGGTGACGGAAGAGTCAAAGGGCACAGGTAAGGGGGGGAGGGGATGGCAGTAGGAAGAGGGCGCTCCCTTCCTGCAGAAGGAGCCTCCTTGCCACAGTTCTGGGGGCCAGTCTGGGAGTGGGGTGACTCGTTTCTAAGCTTGTGTGAGGCACCTTTGGGCTAGAGAGCCATCTCTCATTCCTATGTTTATTCTCTCTCTCTCTCCTCTCTCTCGCACACACAGTGTTTAATAAGAGATGAGATAGAGAAGAAGCCAAGCAGGGCAGGCGACAGGAGTGTGGCCTTTGCTCCACAAGAGGGCTTGAGAATAGGCTCCCAGAAGAAGCCTTGGCCTCCGAAACAGGGGAGTCTGGCAAAGGCAGCTGCGCGTGGGAACGGAGCAGGAGTTTCTCTTCTGTCCCCCGGCAAGGGCAGAGGTCACGCTTTCTGAGGACACCCAACACCCCGGCACATAGAAGGAACAACATGAGTCAACAACTCTTGGTTAGAACAAGACTTCCCATCATGGCTCAGCAGAAACGAACCGATTAGTATCCATGAGAATGCAGGTTCAATCCCTGGCCTTGCTTTGGGGGTCAGGGATCCGGCATTGCTGTGAGCTGGGGTGTAGGTTGCAGACGTGGCTTGGACCCCAAGGGCTGTGGCTATGGTGTAGGCGGAGGGGCAGCTGTAGCTCCGATTGGACCCCTAGCCTGAGAACTTCCATATGCCACAGGAAGCAGCCCTAAAAAGACAAACAAACAAGAATGAATTGAGGTTCTTGGTCCTGCCTATAGGCAGGGGAATTCGGGAGACGACCTCCCAACCCTCCTGGCCTGGGGTTTAAGGTCATTATTATTTCTTCCTTCCCCTTTTCAGGATTCAGACACTCGGTTGAAGATGCTCGGGAGGTGGGGAGTCTTCCTCATCCTCAGGCTGCTTTAGCTTCACTTCCTCCCCACAGCTCCTTCTCGTGGCTCCATCTCAGCTATTTCTGGAGCTGGATTCTTGTGCCCAGGCCTCTGTGGATCCTGGGCCCCTGTTTGTCTGGTACCCAAGGTGGACAAGACCCCACATCCGGTCTCTATCTAAAAGGCCCAGGAAGATACTGACTCAGAGACTTTGAAAAACTTAATGGTTTCCAAAGGAGACAGGATGGGGGGTAGGGGCATGGGCTGGGGGTTTGGGATGGAAATGCTATAAAATTGGGTTGTGATGATCGTTGTACACCTATCAGTGTAATAAAATCCACTGAGTAATTACCAAAATAAATAAAAATAAAAATAAAAAATGGCCCGGGCCTGAGGTGTTCCAAATTCAGAACTGTTTTCTGATTTGAGAGAGGTAGCTGTGTCTACACACCCCATGTCGTGAAGTACCCCTTCAACACCTGCCCTCGGTCTTCAGAGAACAGGAGAGAAACCTGGGTTACACTTCAGTTTAGGTCAGGTTGTGCAGCCAAAACAGTGAAGAAAAAGCCCTATGGTGTTCAGAGCTTTCTGGCTTCAGACTTGAGAACGTGGGCTGGTGGCTCCAGGCCAGCACTAAAGGCGGTAGGTTTGAGGAGCGTGACTGCGTCCCAGTCAAAGTGGGCAGGGAGGGAGTTCCCGTCATGGTGCGGTGGTTAACGAATCCGACTAGGAACCATGAAGTTGCGGGTTCGGTCCCTGCCCTTGCTCAGAGTGTTAATGATCCGGCGTTGCCGTGAGCTGTGGTGTAGGTCACAGACGTGGTTCAGATCCCGCGTCGATGTGGCTCTGGTGTAGGCCGGTGGCTGCAGCTCCAATTGGACCCCTAGCCTGGGAACCTCCATATGCCGAGGGAGCGGCCCTAGAAAAGGCAAAAAGCCAAAAAGTAAAAATAAAAATAAAAAAGCGGGAAGGGAGGCAGCAGCTCTGCCCACATCAAGCTGCGGGGTGGGTGAGAATCTTTATGTTTGCTAAAAGAAGACTGGGATTTAGGGCCGTAAATCCCTGGAGTAGCCCAAACACATAGGCTTTGGATATTGGCAGATCAGACCTTGGAGCCCTGTGTCTGTCATTTGTCATTTACTGGCTGTGTCTCGGGCCCAGTTAACCTCCCTGAGTGAGCTTCCTCATCTAGAAAAAGAGCATAAGGAGTTCCCATTGTGGCTCAGTGGTTAAGGAACCCGACTAGTATCCATGAGGACGCAGTTTTCAATCCCCGGCCTCGCTCAGCAGGTTAGGGAGTCAACGTTGCCGTGAGCTGTGGTGTAGGTCACGTACCTGGCTTGGATCCCAAGTTGCTGTGCCTCTGGCGTAGGCCGGCAGCTACAGCTCTGATGTGACCCCCTAGCCTGGGAACCTCCATATGCTGTAGATGTGGCCCTAAAAAGACAAAAGACAAAAAATAAAAATATATATATATAAAAACAGACATTATATTTAAAAAAAGAAAAGGAGCTTAAGAGTAGTTGTGTTATTATTGTTTTGAGGATTAAATGAGCTAGAAGTAAGAGGAACTAGTCAAGGGTCTGATACAGAGCAAGGATTCAGGAACGGTAAGGAACGAAATCACTCAGTTAGAACTACTGCACCTGCTAATATTTGTAATTAGTTCTCTAACTCCCAGATGGGGGCAGGACCCCGTAACCTTTTCTCCTTCTGGCCAGTCCCACGAGAAGGTCTTGGACCTTCCTGGACGCTCCCCCCCCACCCCCCAGGCCTCGGCATCCTTGCCAAGGTCAGGGAGAAAGCAGGCTGATTCCCGAGAAGGCCACTGGGGGCTTTTGCGCTCTATGCTCCGCCCACCCCGGCCAAGAAGAAAATCCCACAGACCTTCTGTCCTCATGTACCTGATCCCGGTTCTTCATCAGCTCCGAGCTCAGGTTGCTCAGGGTCATCTGCGTTTCTGTGATGTTGTGGGAACATCTGGAGAGGACCTCAGCCAGCTGGGGGACACAAAGGCAGCCCCCCGTGGGGTCCTCAGCTCGAGGCTCTGATGGGAGGCCTGGCTGGATCACTGCCCACCCCCCCCACCCCCGCGCCTCAGCTCTGCTCCTGACAGCCCGCCACCAACCCCAGCCTCACTCACAGTCCGTAGCTGGGACCTCATCTCTGCCGCCCTCTTCAGTTCCTGGATCTCCTGTACCCCAGCCACACTGCTGGACCTCGGGAGAAGGATGAAAACAGACATGAGGACACCACAGCCAGACACCAAGTGTGGTCTGGGATTGGATCCTGGTTTGGATGAAGCCAGCTAGGAAAAAACATGTGGAGAGTCACTAAGGAAATTCGAATATGGATGGGTCCTACAGATGGGATGAAAAGGTTCTGACATGGAAAGGGCAGAGCTCAGAAAGTCCAAGAATATGTCATGTTGGCTAACACATTCGTATAGCAGAAAACGATCCAGGAGGATATATACTATTAAAGAGTGACAACCCACCTCTGGGTGGTAGGATTTTTTTTTTTTTCTTTTTATGCCCAACCTGCAGCATATGGAAGTTCACAGGCCAGGGGTCAAACTGAAGCGCATCTGTGACCTACACCACAGCCATGGCAATACCAGATCCTTAACCCATTGAGCCACAAGGGGAACTCCCCCAGTTTCTCCCTTTTTCCAACCCATCACCCCTAATTAGCCCAGGTCAGAGGAATGGAGGTTGTGGAGTTCCGAGGACTGGAGCAGGGAATCCTAAAGAGGTGAGGACAGTTGAAGGCCTCGAGGAAGCAGGAGGAGGAGGGTGGAGGTGAGACCACCCAGATCTCCCTCCTGTCAAGTCCAGGGCACCACGTGTGGGTGCGAGTGCTTTAGGGTCTGGGGCAGGTGAGCCATCTAAATCTTCAGAGAGGGGTCTCATAAGACAGAGGCCCCTTCCTGGAGCAGGGAGGCTACCCCAGTACCCAGAGGGGCAGTGCCCCCACAGGCCTGTCCCCCCCGAGGTGAAGGACCAGGGGGAGGTGGGGGGCGGGTGAGGGTCAGGATGGGAGCACCCCCTCTCTCCCAGCGTGGCAAAGAAGTGGGTGGAGGCAAGATGCATGGTTTGGGAAGACTAGGGGAGAGGAACAGACAGAGAGAAGGACCGAGGGGTCTGAGCGGGCCCCATCCCTGCAGCCCCCGCCCTGGGCAGGACACCCACCTCTCGTTGCCCAGGCTGCTGCTGAGGAAGAGGAGGGCCATTCTCGTGACCTCCAGCGTCCGCTTGCACGTGGCCTGGAGTATCTCCCTGCCGAGGGGAGCCCAAGTCAGACCCACCTTCTTCCAGGGGACCCAGGGCACCCATGCCCGTGGCCACAGCCCCAGGGCAGCGTGGATGAGGTCCGGCTTTCCTCTGCCTCCCCCTCTCCACCCAGCCCTCAGGGTACTCACACAAACCAGTGTAGCCCCCGAAGCATCAGCTCCTGCCCAGCCAACAGGGCCCGTGCCAGCCGCAGGGCCTGGTAGCCAGCGCCCAGCACACCCTGAGACATGCAGGAGGGCAGGGTCAGGTCCTGCACCCCCTTCCTCTGTGTGAACTCCCCTCTCTGCCGCCTGGGGGCCACCCCTCACCTTGGCTGTGTTGTAATCTGCCTGCAGGTCCACTTTGGGGACGAACTTGGGGATGTCCAGAGCAGCTGCAGATAAAGACCCAGTCTGAGGGGGCTGCCTATCCGGCCCTAGATAAGGTCTAGCTCATCTTTCCTATTCTCAGCTCACACTCAGCCATCACCACCTATCTTCCACCTCAAGCTTCCGGACTGGCCTGAAACCCCCACTTTCCAAGCCTTCAATGCACTTACTGTGCTTCTTTACAATTGCGCTCCCTCACTGCCCCCTTGTGTTCACCTTGGAGAACTACAGCCTCATGCCCAAGGCCCCATCTCAACAGCAGGAAAGGGGCCCAAACTACCCCTCTCGCCTGGGGGTTTCAAGGTTAATGCCCCTTCCAGCCTTGTAGGTACTGAGCAGGAGGCAGAAATTGACATTATTCAAATGAGAAGGAGTGACATTTTTGCTAGAACTTGAAGGACAAAGCTCTGGACCCCTGACCACCTTCCCTTCTCTCCAAACGGCCTGGGCTCCCGCCTCAAACTCAAACTATCAGAGGTTTCCCCACCAATCATGGACTGTGGAGAGCATATTAAATCCACATCTCGGAGTTCCCGCCGTGGCTTAGCGGTTAACAAACCCGACTAGCATCCATGAGGACGCGGGTTGGATCCCTGGCCTTGCTCAATGGGTTAAGGATCCAGTGTTGCTGTGAGTTGTGGTGTAGGTCACAGATGCAGCTCTGATTGGACCCCTAGCCTGGGAACCTCCATATGCCATGGGTGTGGCCCTAAAAAGAAAAAAAAAATCCACATCTCCCTGTTCCACTGGAGTTTCTCTCTCTTTTTTTTTTTTGTCTTTTGTCTTTTTAGGGCTGCACCTGTGGCATATGGAGGTTCCCAGGCTAGGGGTCCAATCAGAGCTATAGCTGCCGGCCTATGCCACAGCCACAGCAACACCAGATCCGAGCCACCTCTGTGACCTACATCACAGCTCATGGCAATGCCAGATACTTAACCCACTGAGCGAGGCCAGGGATCGAACCCGCAACTTCATAGTTCCCAGTCGGATTTGTTTCCACTCTGCCACGACGGGAACTCCTGGAGTATCTTTCATAGATCCGTGGATGCTGTGAAGCAGGGAAGTCGGGTCACAGGTCTGAATCCCATAGCATTTCAGAGGCATGTGTAGAACTAGAACCCAGATCTGCCTTGCTCACCCTGGGGACCCAAAGAAACACCCACAAATCCTATATTGTAAACCCCTGCCCCTTGAGGAGAACGGGAGGAGGAGAAAAGATCCAGCCTGGTGGGTCCAACTCACGGTCCCTGAATGCCAGTCCCTTGGGGATCTCGCTGGCCACGCTGAACAGGGTCAGGGGGCTGCTTGCTGTCGTGTGGGCGATGTGCTGTGCTGAGAGGCTGGGCTCGAGGACACAGAGGTGACCCTCAAAGAGGTACTCCTGGTGCTGGGGGGCCACGTTGGTCTGCTCGTACACAGCCTCCAGAAAGATGGCTATCCTAGACAATGGCCAGGGGGGAGGGGGGGCAGGTCAGAGGCTGGATACGGGATTAGGGGGACCCAAACCCCAGCTAAGACCTTGGGCTCTGCTTTTCAGAGGAAGGGACTTGGTGATGTTTTCTTACGCAGGATGGGGAGACAAAGGCTTGTATCTTATGGAGACAGAGTGGGGACAGAGCTCCAGCCTCTGCCTTTGCACCTTTCTCTGTCATGCTCCCATTAAATCTCACCTAGTCCCTAGTTCCAGAAATAAAGTGTTCTATGAACAATACACTGGGAAAATGCACTGCACACACACATACACACACACACCCCTCAGGAGATTTATGCACATTAGTTTTGTAAAGTTTGTTGAACTTCTCAAGTCCAGCAGCAAGGAGGCCTGTTTCACGTGCTAGAATTCATATTTTTCCAAACAAAGATCAGAACTAGAAGCTGCCATATCTCCATGCCCCACAGAGCACTACCCAGGACACACCCCTGTGCTTGGGAAGAGGAGGCTGATGCCTGCTCACGTGTTATGTGTGTGGACGTAGACATGGTGCAGGACGGCCTGGGGCAGGGAGAAGACGTGGACGATGACTCGCTGGAGGATGTCACTGGTCTCCGCAAAGAACTGGTCGAAGCCCCAGCATTTGGCCTGCTCCACCTCCAGGATGTTGGCCAGGATGGGCACCAGCTGGCTCTGCAGCCCCCTGCACCCAAGACATGGAGACTATCAGGGGCCAGGGCCCAGCCTCGTCTTCCTTGATCAGGTGATGGGGGTCCTTCCGTGAGAACATCCTAAAGAGCCAGGACCGTGGGGGTGGGCAGGGTGGGATGGGGAGGAAGAGCTGGGAGGGTCTTCCAGCATCCAGGCGGGGAAATCGAGGCGGGAAAGGCAGAGTGGTGTGCCCAAGCCGACCGCACCCAGGGACCCCTCAGCTGAGAAAAGGACATTGGCCCACACGCAGCTCTGTGTCTGTCCCTCCCACAGGGTCCCACGCACGTGGACAGCTGGCAGGTGACGGGGAGGGTGTAACTCCACTCCAGGGGCCCGTTCTCCCGCTTCTGGATGCCTGCGATGGCCCCGGCTGGCTTCTCCGAGGTGATCCGGTACCTGAGGGAGGCAGGGCCAGGTCAGCAGGACCCCCAGCCCATCCCACTCCAAGGGAGGACGGACTCAGCTTGGAGGGCCAGCCACCCAGCTCCTCCCGCTCTGAGGCAGCCTGAAAATGGAATTCGGGAGTCCTGGCTCGCAGTCCTGCTACTCCCCAGCTAGGCACACAGCTCTCGGCTCCACAGGCTCTCGTCTCCATCCACTTCCTAATCCCTCACCACACATCCAGGCCTCCAGACGTGCGCCTGCGCAGTGCTTGGCCCCTAGGGCCTCCCCTCCCTCTCACTATTCCCACCGCCCCTCCCTTCAAAATCCAGCTTCCAACTGAGCCAGTCTCCTCCTTCTTCCCCTAATCTACTGCAGTTCCACCACAGCTCAGCTTGACCCCTGAGCTGAAGGGGCATTGACCTTTCTGAAATCCACCTTAAATCTCTTTTGCTTTGGGCGGTGCCCGCAGCGGGAGCAGCCACAGTAAAGGATCTGGAACTTGGGATCAGGAGGTTGGGTTCTTGCACCTTTGACACCCCCCCCCCCCCCCCGCAGGCTGTGGGAGCCTCTGCTGAGATAGGGTGAGCCACAAATAGGGGGTGGGGTGGGGCGGGGCTAGGGAACCCCTGAACTGAGACAAGGACTCCCAACAGCCCGGGGGCAGGGCTCAGCTTCTTGTTTGAGGCACTGAGAACCAAGGATCTAAAGGGAGTTCTCATGGGGGCTGGACCACGAGGACCATAGAGTCGAAATCAGAATAGGAAACAGGAGTTCCCGTCGTGGCGCAGTGGTTAACGAATCCGAATAGGAACCATGAGGTGGCGGGTTCGGTCCCTGCCCTTGCTCAGTGGGTTAAGGATCTGGCATTGCCGTGAGCTATGGTGTAGGTTGCAGACGCGGCTCGGATCCCACGTTGCTATGGCTCTGGCGTAGGCCGGTGGCTACAGCTCCGATTCAAGCCCTAGCCTGGGAACCTCCATATGCCGCGGGAGCGGCCCAAGAAATAGCAACAACAACAAAAAAGACAAAAGACAAAAAAAAAATAGGAAACAGCAGGGACCCAAGGCCCCGAAGCCCACCGTACATGATCTCCTTGTTGCGCCGGGGCCCTCCATAGGGGATGAAGGGCAGGCTGCCGGTGGCTGCGTGGTACAGGGTCACCCCAATACTCCAGAGATCCACCGTCACCCCGAAAGCCTTCTGCTGGGGCTTGCGAAGCACTGCCTGCTCATACATGTCCGGGTGCTGCCAGAGGGGGAGCAAGAGAGCAGTCATGGAAGGGAAGGGGCCTGAGGTGAAAATGGAACAACCAGAATGCATTTCCTTTGCAGGTGTGGCACATGCTCACCCAGAGCGTATTTCCCCCCCTCCCCCGCCCCCCGCCGCCCCCCAGCCTCTGCCCTGAGGAAGGTGGTGACCAACTGTGCTCCATTCTCCATGAAGATCAGATCAAGGACTTAACAAGGGAGGCCTAGGCAGGGGGGTCTGGGCAGGTGGACCTGGGCAGGGAGTCCTGGGCACAGAGTCTGGGCCGGGGGCCTTGGCAGCAGAGCCTAGGCAGAGGGTCTGGTCAGGGGGTCTGGGCAGGGGGCCTGTGAAGGGGGTCTGGGCAGGCCGTAGCATTGCGTTTTTGGCCTTAGCAGAATGAACTGCTCTGGTCAGGGTTCTCCCGCTGGACAAAGGGAGACTGGACAGAGTCACTCAGAGGGGCTCTGGGAGTCACAGGGCAAGGGGCACCCAGCTTCGGGGGAGGCCCTCAGTTGGGTCTGCATCCACTCACCAGGTACTCCTCGGTGCCGTAGACGGAGACGAACTTCTCATCATCGTCCAGCTCCCGGGCGGCCCCGAAGTCCGTCAGCTTGTAGATGCTCTGCCCCTCCTCCCCCACCAGGCGCATGATGTTCCCGGGCTTGATGTCTCGGTGGACGATGCCATTCTCCCGCAGGTGGTTCATGCCGGCCACTGCGACAGAGGGAAGGCTGCTAGTGGATCAGGCCGGGACAGCCTAGAGGGGAGACTCATCTCGGGGGAAGGCTGTCCTTGGGCCCACGTGGACAGAGAGGGACAACCCAAAAACCCAGGGGTCAACAGGGCCACCAGAATAGCAGAACAGAGATGCATGCAGAGGAAAGGATGGGGGTCCCAAAGATATGGGGTGTCAAGTTTCCCTGAGATCCCCTGAAAAACTGAGAGGGGTGGTGACTCTGCGTCCCAGAGGAGGTCACTCTCCTCCCTATCTTTCTTTAATTATTTTTTTAAATTGTGGGAAAATTTACCTAACATAAAATTTACACTTGAACCATTTTTAAGTGTAGGAATTCCTGTCACGGCTCAGTGGTTAATGAACCCGACTAGTATCCATGAGGATGCGGGTTCGATCCCTGGCCTTACTCAGTGGGTTAAGGATCTGGCATTGTTGTGAGCTGTGGTGTAGGTCGCAGACATGGCTTGGATCCCATGTTGCTGTGGCTGTGGTGTAGGCTGGCAGCTACAGCTCCGATTAGACCCCTAGTCTGGGAACATCCATATGCTGCAGGTGCAGCCCTAAAAAGACAAGACGAAATAATAATAATAAAGTGTACACATCAGTGGCATTATGTGCATTGACATTGGTGTGCAACCATCACTACCGTCCATCTTACTAAACCATCCCTCCCATCCCCACCTCACCCCCAGCATTCACATTCTACTTTCTGTCTCTATGGATTTGACCCATCAGGGTCCCTCATATAAAAGGACTCATATAGTGGTTGTCCTTGTGTTGCTGGTGTTTTTCACTCAGCACGATGTCTTCCAGGTCCATCCATGAGCCTGAATTTCCTTCCTTTTCAAGGCTGACTAATATTCCATTGGGTGTATCTACCACATTTTGTTCATCTATGCATCTCTCTCTGACATTTGGGTGGTTTTTGCCTGGGCAATTGTGAATAATGTTGTTATGAATATTTGCATGCAACCTATTTTAAATTTGTTTCTGAAGCTAGGATGTTAAACCACTGAGGAGCAGGAATCGGACACATGGGTTCCATCTGTTCGTTAGCATCTGTCCCAGGTCTGTGAATTCTTCTGTGTTTGGATACTTATTTCAGAAATGCCACACCCCTCTGGGCCTGAAGGGGAGAGGGGGCTCCGCGGCGGGAGTCCAGGACCGCTCACCCACGCAGCGCAGCACCACCAGGAACTCGTTCTCAGGCAGCCCGAAGGCGTTCTCAGGGCTCTCCAGCACGCTCAGCAGGCTCCCACTGGAGCAGTACTCCATCACCAGCACCTTCTGCCGGCTGCCCCCCTGTGGTGGGACAGAGGGGGGCTTGGGGAGGAGGGCACTTCCCCTCCCCTTCTTCAAGACCGGTGGCTCAGCCTAGAGCCCAAAGCACCACCCCTCAACACACACACGCCCTGCCGGGCTCTAATTTCTAGATGGCCTTCCCTCCTTTGTCCTCAAACTGATCCCACACACCTGAGCTCAAGGTCACCTCTTCCAGGAAGCCTTCTTTGATTAGGCCCCACTTCCCACCAGGCCCTGTCCCCAGCCCCCTGACATTCTTTGCTCCTCCCTACAGGGGGCTGCTCCTGCGGACCTGCTGGCAGACCTGCTGGCGAGTATGTGCCCACATGTCTATTATTATGTGACCTGACTCCTCCCAGCCTGTGAAGGTCAAGACCATCCTCCTCTGACCCAGCACTGGACCCACCGTCTCCTCCACCGCAAAGAGCTTGATGATGTTCTGATGGTTCAGCTTCCGCAGGACCTCAAACTCCCTCACTTGCACCTCGCGGGGGCGCAGGTAGCTGGCCGTGTTGAAGACCTTGACGGCCACCAGCTCTCCGGATTTCTGCCACAGGGGGATAATGTATGTCACACCTCTGACCTGGAAAATGCACCCCCGCTCCCTGGCCTCCATTCAGCCTCTCCTGCCAACCTAAGCACAGGCAGCCTGGTTGGGGAGGGGCTCCCCCCTCTGGCTCCTCCCCCTACTCAGAGGGTACCCAGCAGGTGCTGTGGCACCAGGAGATGACAAGAGCTTGGCACACCGGACACCCTGCAGGGGATGGTTTGCTGCTGTTAATAATAACTACAATGGAGTTCCCGTTGTGGCTTAGTGGTTAGCGAACCCAACTAGCATCCATGAGGATGCAGGTTTGATCCCTGGCCTCACTCAGTGGGTTAAGGATCCGGCATTGCTGTGGCTGTGGCATAGGTTGCAGACATGGCTTGGATCCCGAGTTGCTGTGACTGTGGTGTAGACCGGCAGCTGCAGCTCCTATTCGATCCCTAGCCTGGGAACCTCCGTATGCCGCATGTGTGGTCTTAAAAGACAAAACAAAAACAAAACCAAAAAACCAATAGCTTCAATGGCTGCTACTCCTCCCTGGGCTTAGCAGCACCGTTCTGTCTGGCTTCAGTTCTTAAGTTCCATACTGTGCAGTGCGTCTCATGTACTCAGTACGGCTCTCAATAAGAATAAAGGCAGGATAAATCAAACACGTCCCACTTTCCACTTTCCACCTCTGCTATCCCTAGATCTGCTGCCACTTCCCCTGGATGTTGGCTTGCATCTCCTTCCCCTCCTCCCCAACACCCCTAAACCCCGCCTGACAGAAGTGTCATTCCGAGGGTCACCGCACCTCTGCTCGACCTCAGAGTGTGCAGAGCCAAGTCAGAGAGCTCTGCCCAGCTGCACGCCACCCTTGATGCCCACTGGTAAGAGGGGGCCCAGGTGGGCTGGGCTGCACACTACCTTATTTCGGGCCTTGTACACGCTGGCAGTGGCCCCCTGTCCCAGCAGGTCGTCCGTGTGCCACAGGTAATTGACGGTGCTCTGCATCTCCTGCTCCCGGCTGGCTGGCCACCTTCTGCCCAGAAGAAGTACCTGCTGGGGTCCAGGATTCCACCCCTGACCTGGGGCGGATACTGGTGACCCGACTAGTGTAGCAATGCCCGAGGCCACCCTAGGAAGGGCTCCAGGTGGCTATTCCAGTGGCAAGGGGGCAGGGGAGGCAGAAAGCACAGAATGTAACTCAGGTAACTTCCCCCCAAAGAACCACAGCCCCCGGGCCCTGAACCCGCAGCCTGGGCCTGTCCCACAGCAGGGCATTCTAGCCGGCCTTGCTCCCTAGATCCCCTTTCAACCCCCTGCCCAGACAGGCCAGGCTGCACAGACAAACCTTTTTCTTTGTCACCTCTCGCAGGCACTGGGAGTTCTGGGTTTTGAGCATCCAGGCCTGGGATTGTCCCAGGAAGCAGAAAGAGTGCTTGAAGGAAGGGCCCCAGGTCAGATCGTGTCAACCACATCACCACAAATCTCCAGGATTGCAACACGAGCCTGGAGCCTCCCCACCACTCGCCGGGGCCCACCACTTCCTGCTGCTGTGAGCTAACAGAGCTTCAGGAGGCCAGCCTGGCCAGGTCAGTGCTGCTCTGGAGAGGAAGGTGCTGCTGTGGAGAGGGCTGTGTATGTGCGTGTGTGTGAGTGAGTGTGTGTGTATGAGTGTGTCTGTGTGAGGGCCTGGGGGAGGCAGGAGACCCTCAAATCCAAGGGCTCAGGAGCCTCCAGGAGGATCTGAAACCCCTCTACAACTCTGTTCCCCATCTTTGCCCCCATTCTCTTCTCTCCAAAGGCCAGTTCCGCTAAAGCAGTTGGCCAGAGGATGTAGCCTCAGGAGTTAAATTCAGCGCTTTGCTGAAGAGCAGGGCGAGGGCTGGTCTTTATGGGATGACTGGGCATAAGAAGAAGGGCCACCCCTTAAATACCCTCCAATCAGGCTGAAATAGACAGGCTGCTGCCTCTTCTCTCATCTTAAAGGTTGTCAACCCTCAGGTCACTATGCCTAGAATCCCACAGTTCCTTAGCTTTAAGCCTTCTCTCAGTAATTTTGTTGTTGTTGTTGTTGTCTTTTTGCCTTTTCTAGGGCTGCTCCGGCGGCATATGGAGGTTCCCGGGCTAGGGGTCTAATTGGAGCTGTAGCCGCTGGCCGACACCAGAGCCACAGCAACTCGGGATCCAAGCTGCGTCTGCAACCTACACCACAGCTCATGGAAACGCTGGATCCTTAACCCACGGAGCAAGGCCAGGGATCAAACCCGTAACCTCATGGTTCCTAGTCGGATTTGTTAACCAGGGGAACTCCTCAGTAATCTTTTTTTAAAAATTCAAGTCTTGGTGTTTCCTGGTGACGTGATGGGTTAAGGATCTGGCATTGTCACTGCAGCAGCTCGGGTTGCTGCTGTGGCCTGGGTTTGATCCCTGGCCCAGGGACCTTCCATAGGCCTCCGATGTGGCCTGCCTAAATAAATAAATAAATATTCAATAAAATCAAAATCAAAATCTTAGAAGGTCAACTCCTTGAGCCAGAGGTCATTTCAAGAGATCAGAGGTCAATTCCAATTTCAGAAGATAGATTAGTGTTTGCATTTCACAGAAGCACCTGAGGGGCTGGGAAACTCTCTGCAGGGATGAACTGGTGAGGTTTTCCCCTCGAAGGCTGGGGAGGATTCAGCCAGTGGGGCCTGGCAGTGTAAAATCAGGTAGAGCATCCTGAAATCAAGGCCTAGGGCCCAGCCAGGGGAGAGGTCACCACCTTCAAAACCCTCCCCAGGGCTGCACTGGGGCAGATGCATAGCTGAAGCTCTGAGGCATGGGCAGTGTGGCACAAAGGGCAGAGTCCTGGACAGGGTAGCATGCCCTGGGCTCTGCTCCTGGCCCTGCTGCTGTGCTTGGGAGCTGATGGACAGTGCAGCTGGTCAGTTGTGCGTGCTCTCTGACGCCAGCCCCGCAGCGGTTGTGCTGCAAGGGCTCTCACTGTCCTCCAGGGGTATTCAAATGAAGGAGGGTGGGTGGTGGAGCCCTGAGCCTGCCGCCCCACCCACCTTCCTCCCCCTCTTCCTCCTCCTCCAGGCTCTACTGTGGCCAGAAGCACTTACCCCGTGCTCTGAGCCGTCCCGGATCAGGCAAAGACTCTCCTGGGCGAGTGTGTGTTATGTTTTCTGTCTGTGGCAAGTCCAGGAGCTGAGCTACACCGGAAAGAAGAGGGCGGATGAGAGGCACCCCTGGGCGCTGTGTGATTCTCAGCCTCCATCAAAGGCCCCCCCTGCGGCCCCAGCCCTTTAACCCTTTCCTGTTTGTCACCCTCCCCTACAGAGCTGGGGGTTTCCAGCCCAATTCGCCAGCTCTAGGAGATTCTCCTGGCCACTCCCACCCCCGCCTCCCAGACCTGGGCCAGTGAGAAGGCCCCCAGGATTGTTGAGGGCAGGCGCCAGAAGCAGAAGAAAAGTACGGAGGCAGAGCTGATTGCTGGCTTCAGGTGTTGGGAAGCCGAGCCTGGGAAAGGAGCACCGTAGGTGGTAGCAGCTCTCTTCCACGCACACACACCCCCCCCCCCCATGGGCCTCTAAGCAGTCTGGGTACCCACCGGAGATGGAGCACAGGGCATCTCTGGGGGGAGGGGCAGCAGCCGCAGAGAGATGGAGGGAGGGCCATGAGCCTCGGCTGACAGGGCCAGCACCCGGGCACTCTGCTAAGTGCTGACCCTGAGCTGCCTGGCCCCCCAGGCTCCCTCATTCAACCCCCCCAGTGGACTCAGCACACTCACCCCATCTCGGCTGTGGGGCATGCAGGCTTGTGGGACTGCGTGGCGCCCGCAGAGATGTCAGGGCTTTTTGTCATTCATAGGCAGCACTCATCACATCCTGGTGGCCACCAACCCTGGGGATCTGAAGTTGAAGTGGCTCGGTGCCACTCCGGGGAGCTAGGGGAGCTGGGAGCAAAGGCCAGCACTGGCTCAGCTCCCTGCCTGCCGGCTTTCAGCTCTCTCACACTTCCTGATTTCGTTCTTTCTCTCTCTTAAAGAGACAGAGGCAGCTGGGCTGCCGCCACCCCCCGGCAGGAAGGAGAAAGAGGATGCTCTGAGTTCCCAAGTGGAGGCCATAGGACCAGGGCGTGAACCACAAAGAGGCTGGGAACTGAGGCTGAGTGGCTGTGGTGGGCTGCGGGGTGCTATTTCTGTATCTCCTGTGGTTCACCCGAGCAGGGAAGTGTAGCGTTCAGCCTGGACTCTACAGAGCAGGTTGGGCCAGTTATCCAAGTGCAGAGCAGCCTGGGAAAACCAACTTCCCACACCCCCAGGAGCCCCAGGGAGGTTCAGAGCCAATGAGCAGCCACTTCTAGGAGAATCTGGCTCCGGCTCATCTTCCCAGTGAGCCTGCAGAGGTCTGAGAGCAAGCACTGGAACCCGGGCCATGCTTCCAGTGTGGCCTTGAGCATAGCACACGACCCCTGCCAGATAGTTTTTTCTCATCCAAGGCATGAGGGTGGTAATGTTGACTCTATTGCTCATGTGGGTGACACGGGACAGTATATTTGGAAATGCACGGGCACCAGGAAAGAGCTTTACAGATGGGCATGGAGGCTCACACACCTGCAGCAGTTTTCCCATGATCATCAGAGATGGCTGGGGCTGGCACCCAGGTGTGCCAGCTTCCCAGTGGGACTCAATGCCCCAAACCAGGTGTCCTCGGAGGCTGGAAGTCCGTCAGTCCTGCTCTGGTCAGCTCCGAGATGGCAGCTGGATAAGAAGTGGTTAAAGCCAGGAAATTCCATGTTTCAATAGAAAGTCGGAGGGACTTTCCCATGGCCACACCTGGTGGTTTCCTCCGGCAGCCCCACCCCTAGCACAGTGACACCAGAACGGGAGCCCAGTTGAGAATGGCCTTGTGCTCACATTTGCGGATCTGGCACTGGCTGATAAACCACATCCCCTCCGGCAGCCAGAGCTGCTCTCCCAGCAGGCCCAGGAGAAGGAGCATCCTTCAGGCCTGTTCTTCAATGGACTTCCTGGCTTCCCCCTTGCCTGGTGTACGATCGAGCTGCACTTCCTTGGCACCCTCTGATTCAGCGGGGCCATGTGATTTCTTAACCAAAGCATTTAATTGCTGATGCAAGACACTCCCACCACAGACAGTGTGATTCTGGTAGAAGTTGTGACTTCCCTCTCGGTCCGAGTCCTTGAGTGCCTGTCGAGCAGAACCCGTCTGCTGGCCCACAGGGGACACGTTGCTTTGGTGAGACATCAACCTTTGTTGTTTTAAGCCACTGAATTGTGCAACCTAACTTACCCTATCGCTAAAGCTCTACTCATTCCCCACCCCCCATGAAACTGCCCAGGGCTCACCAGCACCCCCTATGCCGCGGCGCTCTCTGCAGCAAGCCTGATCCCCTTCCTAGGGTCTCAGGCACCCTCAAAGGCGATGAGCCTGTGTGTCTAGCATTTACTAGGAAGCAGGCACTGTGTGCTAAGGACACAAAGGGGAGACCTAGGCACCCCCCGGAGCTGTTCAGGACAGCATGGTGAATGTTATGAGGTTTGTTTGTTTGTTTATTTATTTATTGATTGTCTTTTTGCCTTTTCTAGGGCTGCTCCCTCGGCATATGGAGGTTCCCAGGCTAGGGGTCCAATCAGAGCTGTAGCCACCGGTCTATACCACAGCCACAGCAACGCGGGATCCAAGCCGCGTCTGCAACCTGCACCACAGCTCACGGCAACGCTGGATCCCTAACCCACTGAGCAAGGCCAGGGATCGAACCTGCAACCTCATGCTTTCTAGTTGGATTCATTAACCACTGCACCAAGATGGGAACTCCTGTTATGAGGTTTATACTTCAGCAGGGAGTGACTCTGTGAACCTGGCAGAGGGGGATGGCTGGGGGGTGGTGGTGGTGGTGCTGCTGACCAAGAAGGGCTTGTGAGGAGAAAAGATACTCAAACAAGCTTGAGAGGGAGGTAGGTCAGAGGTGTGAGCTTCCAGGCTGTGGGAAAAATGCACAGCTGGGAGGTGAGCTGGTGACCAAGTTTTGCTGGGCATCTTCTGTGAGGTCACATCCTCTGTGTGGACAAAATGAGCACATGTCTTGTCTGTGGTTTTAAGCTGCTGGTCCCAGCTGGGCTGCACGGCCCTTATTTCATCTGAGGAGGCACAGGCGACTGGCCGGCTCCTGGGGGGAAGAGAAGTTTGGTAAGTGGCCTCGTCACATCTTCCTGAGTGGCTCTCAGGAGTCATAGACGTAGAAGTGGCAGTTCAGAGGTAATACAAGGACCAGAGGCAGGAATGAGGCAGGGGGGTGGGCACAGGGGTCCTCGATGGCAGCTGCTGGGGACAAAGCCCATGTCTGCCTTCTCCAGAGGGAAGCCGGGTGGTGTCTCAGGAAGGGCAGGGCTTTACCACCAGGGGATTGAATGCTGACTCCACGACCTGCCATGAGCAAGTCACTCAACCCTTCTCATCAATTTGGCGGGAAAACGAAATGACACGCTGTGCCTGTTATCCGATAGGCCCTGAATAAATACTAGTTGCCTTTTCTGCCTCTGCCTGGCGTGAGCCTGTTTGTCATGGCTGCCTCACCTGTCCAGTGTGTGAAAGGAGCGAGGATAGAAGGATGAGGCCTGGTGGCTGTTCGGAAGGTGGGCAGTGTGTCCTCATGATGCCCAAGTGTTTCTGAAGGGCCGAGTGACCAGGTCTCAGTCTCCAAGCTCTTCCCCTTGTCCCCTTCACCGGTCAGCTCCAGCCAGGAGCTTTGGATGGGGAAGGAGGGACCGACCCTACAGCAAGACCTGGCACTCCCCCGGGCAGTGAGCCCAGCACCAGGCCACAGGTGGCTGTCTTTCTCGGTAAGGAAAAGCCAGTACTCTGCTCATTCTCCTAACTCTTCCAGCCGCCTACCCACCATTCACTCCTGCGCCCTCAGCTAAAGGCTTTGCCTTCAACCTCACTGAAATTAAAGAGGGGGGATCAAGAGGGAACTCCCTCGGAGTTCCCGTCATGGCTCAGTGGTTAACAAATCCGACTAGGAACCATGAGGTTGCAGGTTCGATCCCTGGCCGTGCTCAGCGGGTTAAAGATCCGGCATTGCCAGGAGCTGCAGTGTAGCTTGCAGACGCGGCTCGGATCCTGCATTGCTGTGGCTCTGGTGTAGGCTGGCGGCTACAGCTCCGATTGGACCCTAGCCTGGGAACCTCCATGTGCCCTGGGAGCAGCACAAGAAATGGCAAAAACACCAAAAACACCAAAAAAAAAAAAAAAAGAGGGAACTCCCTCATCTTCTCACCCTACATCCACTGGCTGCCTCCCCTCCCCTAAGGTGGAGGAAGCGGCTTTTCTCTGGCCCGGGCCTTCCCTTCCATCTCTGCTCAGTAATTCACCCTCATGTTACTAGGTCCTGCCCTTGAGCACACACATTTCAACACTGTCCATTTTCAAAACAGAAACTGGGGTGTCGACCCCTTTTGATGCTCCCCAAGCAAAGCATAGTCTTTGAATGAGTTGCTGAGAGTTTGATGCTCCTTTCCCCTCCCACGTGCTACCCAAGCCCCTCCAATCAGCTCACTTCCCTCTTCCGAAAGGTCCAATGGTTACCTTTCTGCACTGGCCCCACATCCTATCCTGTGGCCATTTGACAACTGATCCTCCTTAGCGAACTCTTTCGTTCTTTGTGTTGCTGTGACGCTGTGATCTCCTGGCCACCGACCTCTGTCTCTAGCTCCCTCTACCCTCTTTGCTGGCTTCTTCAACTCTGCTGTTTATTTAATGACGGGGGACCACCCCCCCGCTTTTTTCCCATTGGTAGTGTTTCCTGGGAATCTCAGAGTTTGAATACATCTATAATGTAACAGCTCCTAAATTTGTTTTCAAGTATGATCTGTCCCTCAAACTCTACACTCATATATCCAAGAGTTTTGCTATTTCCACCTGTATGTCTAATAGTCACCTCAACGTTACCAGGATAAGCAGAATTCTTGACTAATTGTACTGCTTCTTTCCCCAAGCACGCACTATCTTATTACATCGTTTCATTTTTACTTTACTTTTTGGCCACACCAGTGGAATAGGGAAGTTCCCAGGCCAAGGACTGAATTGGAGCCACAGATACGACCTTCACCACAGCGGGGCAACGCTGGATCCTTAACTCACTGCACCACAGCGGGAAGCCTGGTTGTTTCACCGTTTGAGTATTTATCTATTTTTTTGCGTATTTATCTATTCTTCCCGAAACTAGAAAACTCCATTGTCTGTTTCTCGTGTTCAATGCTGTATGACAGTGCTCGGCACACAGTGAAGCTTAATTAACTAACAAGTGAGTCTTTGGCATCTGTAATATGCCAGCATTTCTAACTCCTGAGTAAAAGGAAGCTTCATAGGCCTAAGGAGATAAATGTTTAGGTTAGAGAATCATAAAGACCATTTCCTAAATTCATATCCACCTGGTCTCCTTTCCTGGTTCCCATATGGATTAAGTGGGTCTGTTTTGACTGTGTTCATTGTCACTAGATTCCATCAAGATCTCATCAGAATATATGAAATGAGATAAAAGGACCCCCATGGCTCACCTTCGCCTTAGGACTCTCTGGAAGGGGTTTGGGGTCCTCTGCTCACAGCTTAAGCACTAGCTCCACCTCGCAGCTTGTCGCCTAAACCCAGGAGTGAAAACTCATCCACGGCAGAGGGTGGCAGAATGGCTCCAGGTTGGACTCAGCCAAGACCAAGGGACCATCCAAAGAGGATGGAGCTCTACCATAAAGTGAGGGAGGAAGGAGAGATGACAGGGCGGAAGGGCGTGAGAAAGCTGAATAAAAAATACACAAATAACGGGGGCGGGGCAAGCCTAAGGAAGGATGGGACATGTCTAGTCTGGGGCTGGGGTAGGACGCCTTCCATTATCATTGAACTCTGCGCCCTCTCTTGGGTCTGAGACATCTGATCCACCCCCAGGGGCTTCTGGTGTTAGAATAAACCCACTAAACATAAGTGTGGGTCCTAGGGGTTCCAAGACGCACTTCAAATTATTACCTTTGGATAACTTCACTCTCAAACTTTTTTTTTTTTGGTCTTTTCTAGGGCCACCCCCGCCCCCACCCGGGCATGCGGAGGTTCCCAGGCTAGGGGTCTATTCGGAGCTGTAGCTGCCGACCTACACCAGAGCCACAGCAACGCGGGATCCGAGCCACATCTGCGACCTACACCACAGCTCATGGCAGCGCCGGCTCCTTAACCCACTGAGCGAGGGCAGGGATCGAACCTGCAACCTAGCTGGTTCCTAGCTGGATTTGTTAACCACTGAGCCACAATGGGAACTCCCCACTCTCAAACTTAGAGTCTGCTGGAATCAAAACCCAGAGGAGAGAAAGCATTCCCTGTGCCCCACCCCACGCCCATACTCAACACCAGCGAGCAGCATAAACACAAGGCGAAGCTCTTCCTCCAGAAGCTGGGGGCTGCCCAGGGCAGAATCACCCACGGCCTTGGTCGTGGAAGAAAGAAAATCATCAGTCCCCCTTGGTTGTGGCTGGCAAAGCTTCCAAGCAACTTCGCAGGCTCCACTCTTGCAAGTGGGGAAATCTGACTTAGAGACAGAAATGAGAACAGTCCTCCCTGAGCGGGGAGAGGTGGATTCAGTGGAGGAAATGGTTCCCATGGCAACAGGCAGCCCAATCGTGAGCAGGAAGACTTGCTACACAATCTCTTAGGTTCCCCACATGGGCTAAATGAAAATGCTGGTGGGGTGTGTGTGTGAGGAATCCACATTCTAAATGCACCTCTGCTGTGTCTTGCTGGGGGAGGGAGGAGATGGTTGGCTCCTGAGGTCACCCCATCTCTCCTTCTGTTGCTGGGCAGGGCTCCATTACCACGGACGAATCAAAATCCCTCCTGGGCAGCGGGACTCCTGGATTGGCGATTCCAGGGAGAGGAGAAGGGATATAAACTGCAGCATGGAAACCTAAAAACGTATTTTATTTCGAAGTTGTGCTTTGGATTTTCCCCAATCCAACATCTGTTGAGTGACAGTCTTAGGTTCACACAAAGCATCTCCAAGCATACATACAATATTCCAGTTATCAACACTATTTTAAAGAATATACCATTTTACACAAACGTGACATACAAGCCAGACGCCACAACATTGCAATTCCCTGGAAGATCTAACTTCTCTTCTGAACATGAAGTACATGTACACCAGCCCTTCCAGTGGTGGGTTCCTCCTGTTGCTGGCGTCATCTCTCCTCAACTCTTTGGGGAGAAACCAGGGTGTGCCCTGAGGAGGTTGGCTGAGACCAGTGTTTCCAGTTTCCAGGCTGCTGGCTGCAAACTCCTCTCTTTTCCAAACTGGGATGCTGGAAGCCCCACCCCACCTCTGTCTCCCAAAGACCAACCCATCAGAGTCCACATCAGGAAGAGAATCCACGCCTCTAGGGGCAGAGAGGGGCTCTCTGAAGCATCATGCTGGTTTAGGCAAGCATATTGGAGGAAGACTGGTCTCCCTAGGCCCTGGGGGGCCAGCTCCGTTTGGCTTTTCGGTGTAAAAATCACAGTGTGCAACCTCAATTCCAGTTGATGGCAATGAGCTCTGCCGAGGAAGGACTCTCCTCCTGGGGTTCCTAGTCCCCTGGACGGGACCCTCTCACAGGTGGCAGGAGCACCAGAGGTGGGAAGACAGCTTGACTCCCAGATCGGGGGGTAGCAGGTGACCACGCACACACTGTCCAGTTCGTGATGCACATCAGCAGACGGACCCTGACCAAGGGGACGGTGAACACAAGTCAGGTTCAGGGCTGCAAGAGAAATAAGGCAGAGCAACAGAACAGACCCAAGGTGGCGTCCCTAAGGAAGCCCTGCCTTTCCTTTCTCAAAGAAGGATGAGCTGGAGCAAGGGCAGAAGGGCAGCTATGGGCACCCATTTTGACTAGTTGGAGCAAAAGGAATGTCAGATGAAGGGTGGGGTTTCATTGTCGGCAAGGAAACAGATCCCTGGGGATGAAAGTCCCCTGTTGGCTCAGGACCTGTGTAAGTCCAGGTGACAGACAAGGACAGGCACTCAACAGAGCAACAAAAGTCAAGAATCCAGAGGACCGTGGGTTGCCTCTCACAGGCCGACTCACTGAAGGCGTTCTTCATCTCCCCGTCTTAGCTCTTGGGATGGTTTTCCTGGTGTTGCAGCCTACTCTTCTAACCAGTGACTTCCCACCATGCTCCTCTTTTCCTTTGCACAGAATGAGGAAAATTCTACTGTGTTCCATAGAGCCAACTACCAACTTCCCAATGTTGGTCCAAAAAAGGATCTTCTAGGCCAAAGATAAGAAAATTCAGTTTCCTATCCGAATGGCAACCCACTTTTCTCCTGAACTGTGGAAAATAAGGCAAAAAGCACAGCTTTAAAACCAGAAAACAGAGAAGAGGAATGCATTTCAGTTTTTAACTCAAGTAGTTATCCGAGACCCAGCAGCCTGGGGTGTGAGTGGTCCCAGCCCTGGACCTCCTGGGACCACATGATGCTAGGAGAGCTGGGACCATGGGCTTCAGATCTGGAGAGGGAATTAAAGCAGTCAAGGTGTCATTTTTGCTTTTGGGAGAGGACCCAGAAAAAAAGGCCAAAGGAAGGCCCAAATATTCAGCACAATTTTTAATTTTCTTCGATTCAGTCCTTGGAAAGACTTTAGAGCCCATGGGGCCAAAGTTCTCTTAGTTGTCCTTGTCTGGATAAATAAACCAATTCTAAGGGGCGAAGTCTCTCTTTAATCTAACTAGGGCTCCCTAAGCCCCCACTGGTCCCTGAAGAGAGACCCTGTAGATTAACCCAATGAGGGGATCCACTGAGAGTAGATTTTCATCTGGGAACAATTTTAAGGTTAGAAAAGCTGCATTTAATTTTTAATAGGATAATGAATTTTATGTCTTAAGTACCCAAAAAAGCGGAAGGAAGAAGGACCCATTTCTTACCATTTCCAAGCCTGCCATAAACACAATAAAACTCTCTTAAGACTCTTTACCCTAAAAGGAACCAACTATAAATAAAATTGTCTTATACAGGAAAATGTCTTAAGTGGAAAATGGTCCATCAGAGACGAAGATAGAAACCCGAGAAATGTCTATACATTCAGAAAAACTTCAGAAGTTCCATAGTAGGATTGGGTTGCAGTTCTAGAGAATGGAGAGAGCAAAAGCAAACACCAATGACCAATTCACACCGATAGAAATAAGACAGAGAGGAAGCCCCCAACCCCAAACAGATTGCAGGATTGAGTCCCATCCTGCTAAATTTCAAATGATGGAGAGATTTCAAAGGCTAGGTTCTCTGGCCCAGACAGAACAAGATTTGTAACGGAAACAGAGACCCCTGGTGGCTCCTGTGTGAACTGCCACAATAACTTACAAAGAGACTGGTCTATCTAGGACCAGGAGAGGCTACACATGCCAGAGACTAGAAAAATCTACGTGTGTGTGTTTGTGTGTGTGTGTGTGTGTGTAAAACGGAGAATGGACTGTATATGATTCTCTATAATCAGTACCCAAAACAAGATGCCACTGAGAGCTGGCTGTCCCCAGCCAATCATCTGGTTAGGCATCCCCTGTATCTGCGGGGACGGAGGCTTCAGCCCACTGCCCCCTGACTTGCCTCGCCAGATTTCACAGTGACCTGATAATGGAAAAATCTATCTCTGGCTAACCTAAGAACAGTATGTACTGGCTGGATTACAACGACTGGGGGAAGCAGAGGGCAGCGGGAAGGGAGGGGGAGGGCAGGGCAAGAACGAGGGCTCCGTTCGCAAGGTTTGGGGTGACGGGAAGGCTAAATCCTGCAAGAACAACTTAGAATCTAATTTTCAACTGAAGTCCCCAAGCTAGTTAAATAGGAAGATTTTAATAACAGTCAGTCCCTCCAGTCCCCTTGTCTAGAACAATTAAATTACATCCCTCAGACAGTACAAGACTTGTCGTTGGACTGTGGGGAGGCCGAGGAGTTGACACCGGGGCTAGTGGCATTTGTTTTGGGGAAGACAGCGGGCTTGGGTCGCGTGGCTGGCGGCTTGACCGGGGCCGCCATCTTGACGGACTTGACGGGCCGGAAGGCGCAGGCGATGTCCCCAGCGGTGCTGGCACTGCGCTGGAAGGCCGGCTCGGGGTCCTTGAGGAGCTGGGTGTGCAGGGGGCTGGAGGGCTCTGACGTGGGGGCCACCACGGGGGAGGTCTTGAGGGGCTCCAAGGTATCCAGGACCACATCCGGGGTGTGTTTAACGCTGCTCTGCCGCTCTAGCTCCCGCAGCTCGTTCAGGGCAGAGTTCATGGTCGCTTCAATATCCTGGGGACAGGAGAAGGGAGGGAGTGAGGCTCACGCGGGGAGAGGCCCCCCCCACCCCCTGGGGCGGACGGGCGGGGGGGGGGCGCTATTTCAACAACCTGGGCCAAATCATGGAGAAACCAACTGGAAAGAGATGTCCAGATGATTTCTTTCGGCCCCAATCTTTGAACACATGGCTGTTCGGAACAGGAGGGAAGAGGGGCAAAGGGACTTTGATTCTCATGAGGGTTTTTTTTTTTCCTCTTGAGATAGTGTGGTTGAGATGCTTTCCAAATAGTCCTCAGGTTTTAGACATATCACTGACTTCTTTACAGATGAAATGACGTACAATCCAGTGGGGAGGGGAAAGGTGGGTGAACTAAGAGTGGCCGGGAGTTTGGTCACGAGTACATGGGATTCATGACCCACCTTCCTCTACTTCTGTATATGCCTGAGACTATACATAACAAACCATCCCTTTCAAAAGTAGTAGACATGAACTATGACCTTTGTCATCTTGGACTTTAAGGCTAAAGATTAAGGTTAGTCCTTCTTCCTTGAGGGCTGAGGGAAGGTTCGAGAGCCCAGGCCCTAGGGATTCCTCAGGTCACCCCCCACCCCTAGCCCACCCCACCCCTCAGGGAAGCCATTTCTACCCATCACCATGAAAGGGGACCAAGGAGTGACCAGGAGGGGGAGTCAGAGCCCATAAAGGAGAATCTCTGGTGAGTCACCGCGGAATACTCCAGAGCTGAGGAAACAGCAGCCCTAGCTCAGGGGCTCAAGGCAGAACCAAAGACTTTGTATGCAGCCAGCTGCCTCCCAGGGAGACCTCCCAGCTCCCTCCCCTCCTCTCCACACACTGAGTCTGGCACCCCCAAACTGCCACAGGACTCCTCCCTTGGGATTAAACTCATGTGGAAAGACTGTATGTTTCAAGCAAAGGCCTCTGGTTAAGGCTTCTTTATCCTACAGGGTGAGCCACCCTTTCCGCTGTCAGTGGTTCAATTCCATTCATCCCCCTGATGTTCTCAAACACCTTAAAAATGCTCAGGGAGTTGCCGTTGTGGCTCATCGGAAATGAATCTATCATCTATGAAGATGAAGGTTCGATCCCTGGCCTCACTCAGTGGGTTAGGGCTTTGGCGTTGCCGTGAGCTGTGGTGCAGGTCACAGACACCTCTCGGATCCCAAGTTGCTGTGGCTGTGGCTGTGGCTGTGGCCAGCAGCAACAGCTCCGATTGGACCCCTAGCCTGGGAACCTCCATATGCCGCGGGTGCAGCCCTAAAAAGGCAAAAAAAAAAAAAAGCTCAGGAAGAACGCCACCTTCCTCCTCAGTCCTGCTCTGCAGCTACAGTCTGTCCCAGCTGTGGACCTGCTCTGACATCCTGTTAACACCCAGCCAAAGAGGGAGTTGGGAGGATTCCCGTGGTGCAAGGCAAGTTGCAGCCGAGCGCTTAAGGAGAGGCACGGAAACAGAAGGCTAGCCAGCAAAGCAAGACATCTCAGGCCCATAGCTTAATACTGTGCTTGCCAGGTACACCTTCCCTAAGCAGAGCACCACAATTAAGCCAATAGAGACCACACCCAGCCTCTATTGCCCCCTGGAGGTTGGGGTGAGGAGAATCTCAACTTGGTTGAGACATAAAAGGGCAACAACGAGCCCTTAATGCCTACCTGGTCTAATGAAAATTATAGAGTTGGGAGAGACGTCTGAGTGAACTGCTTGGAGTGGCCCCGGGAGTCGGATTTTTAGAGGTGGGGTTGGATCTCTAATATTTCATGGAAAACAGAGACTCGTCAGTGTGGTGCATATATGGACGGAAGACCCCGTAACCAGGGGGCTGGTCTCCACTGCCTCTGGAGGCTGGGGCTGGAAACCCTTCTGGTACCCAAACCCACAGGGTGCTTTAGGGTCTTCAAGACCAGGAGCAGACTATGGATTGATCTATGACTAGGGACCAGGGAATTGGGCTTCGGGATGATGGGCATGGCACAGTGACACGAAAATGTGGCCAGAACTACCTCTGAGCTGCACCTCTTTGGGCAGCGTAGCTGACACCTACTAGGGTTTTAAGATGCAAAACTTGGGCTGAACGATCTACCGAAAATCTTCAATCTGTTAACTACGGGCTTTCAAACTTACAATAGCTTTGCAAATAGCCCATAGGTGAGCAAGAAGCCTGCACTGTTTTATTCTGTCCTGGAGTTCTTCTTGGGGAGACTCTGGGTCCAGATGTCCAGTGGTCCCTGAACTCAGTGTATACTGTACATATAGCACCGTTCTATTTCAAGTCCGCTCATAATCCATGTCAAGCATAGACCCACGGTAGCTGTTTGTCCAAGAGCCCCCAGTTACCTGCGCAATGACCTCTGGGTCCATGGGCCGGTGGTTATTGAAGCTTTTTGACCTTCCTGCTGTCACCGTCTTCCGGATCTGTGGACTGTCCAGCCGATTCTTCAGGGATGAGTGGCGGCTGATGGAGTTGAGGCTCCCATGCCCACTGATGGAACACTTATCGGGCCCTTCCTTTGGGAGGCTCTGGCTCAGGACAGGCTGGGAAGACGGGCGGCAGCTAGCCCCCACCCCCGGGGAGGTGGGATCAGTCAGGGGACTGCTCAGCCCGTGGCTGTCGCTCCGAAAGGTTTTCCGGATGCTCCCAGATTCGGGCCGCTTCCTTTGCCTTTAATGACAAACAGAGAGGGGCAGGGTGATGGGGGAGCCCTGGCTCTGAGGCAACTCAGATGACGGGGCGGGGTGGGGTGGGGGTGGAGAGGACAGATGTTGGCCCCCAGGGATGCCTGGAAGGAGAGGACACAGAGCACGTTCTCATTCTCTCCTGTTTCACCTTCCCGTGCTTCCTCCACGTCTCTGTTCCCCTCCCACCCCGACCTGGGCAAAGGAGCCATGGATACTTACTTGGTGGTCGTGGGCTTTGAGTCCTCAACATGTAAGGTGCTGTCAGGAAAAATGTCTGATTAAGCTCAAGTTTCTAATGGGAGACAGATTGGCGAAAAGGCACCTTCCATTACCTGCTCGGGACAGAAACCAGGCCCCAGGTAGGAGAAAAAGTCTCCTCATCACCAAGGAGGTGCGGAATTGCTGGTAAGAGGAGAGTTGACGATTCCAAATTTTAGCATGCTTCTAAGTCCACTGACAAGACTAATTCGTTTGGGCTTTGGCAAGAGGCAGTTGTCGCTTATTCTGCAGACATGGAACAGAATATCTTTCAAGAGGCTGCAGGGCTGCAGCATCTGGGCCAGGTTTGTGCATTTTGGGGAAATACATCTATGTGACCCTAAGTCACCCAGCACTGGGCCGAACCCGGACTCTGAGTCAGTGTGTTTCAGACCACGAAGGCTCTCAGACGAAATGGCTGGGCAGAATCCTATTCCTATGGGCGTTGTCTGCTGCCGAATCATTTCATTATCTCTTGGCATCAGATCCTAAAGGGCCTAATTTAAGAGGCAGCGAAACTTTGGGTTTGGGGTGGCCGCTGGACAGCTCTGATCTTGAATCTGCTAAGGGCCCCTGAGGCCGAGGTGGGGGTTGAGAAGGAAAGGAGTAAGACCTGAAGATAGGACACCCGCCTTGTGGCAGGGCCAATGTCCTTCGAAGTCCTGTTCCCTGGGGAGGGCTTTCTTAGCATATACCCCTGGGGCCAGGTCTGGGATGGCACAAAGTAGCCATGCCCTGAAGCTGCCTGCTCGGCTGCTTTAGCCTTGGCCGTCACCCACTCTCCAGTGGATAAAGGATGTTCTCAGAGTCTTATACAGCCCAGCTGAAACGACTTTTCTTCCTCTACAAAGTCTTCCTGACACCCATCCTCCTAGGCAGGCAGCCTTGTTCACCCCTGTTCCTTCAGTGTCTCTAGAGACCCCTTTTTAGTCACCTGTCTTTTTTTTTTTTTTTGTCTTTTCTAGGGCCACCCCCGCGGCATACGGAGGTTCCCAGGCTAGGGGTTGAATCGGAGCTGTAACCGCCGGCCTACGCCACAGCCACAGCAACGCCAGATCCGAGTAGTGTCTGCGACCTACACCACAGCTCATGGCAATGCAGATCCTTAACCCACTGAGCAAGGGCAGGGACCGAACACGCCACCTTATGGTTCCTAGTCGGATTCGTTAACCACTGACCCACGACGGGAACTCTGAGTCACCTGTCTATCTGGTATTCACCTTGCCTGACTGTGAGCTCCGAGGCCAGGGATCATCCTATTTGTCTCTGAATAATAATACTTGGCACAACAGTAGGTGCTCAATACATGTGTGGAATTGAGTCGAAGGGCCACACCCTAATAACTCTTTGCTGATTTCCTTTTTCCACTTGAGGAAGGCTGACTCACGAGGCCCAAACTGCTGAGAAGGCAGGCTCATGGAATGGCTGGTGTGCGCCCGGCCCTGGGGACGTGTAGGGAGGAAGACAGACCTCCAGGGTTCAGGGAGCTCAGCCTGGTGGGGGATCCGAGTGCGGCCTGAGTCCCGAGACTGTCTCGGGCATACAGAATAAGGGCACCTAACCCAGCGTGGAGGAACGCGGGGGGTGTCAGAAAGGTTTCCCCAAAGAGGTAAATCTTCGGATGGAGTCTTAAAGGAAGAGGAGCTGACCAGGTGAGGAGACAGATGTGAAGATCCAGGAGGGAGAGGACCCAGGGCGTTCAGGAAAGAGAGGGAGTTTGGGAGCTGCGGCTGGAAGGCAGTCTTAACGGCAGGACATGCCTGGGGGCTGTCGCTCACCCACCGACCAGCTGGTGTCCGGGGCAGACCATGTCCTCCAAGACCCCATCCTGATACCACCAAGCAGGGAGTTTATGGGGTCTGCCTTGACTTGCTACCACCTGTTCCTCTTCTGACTCTTCCAGCCATGACTCGCTATGATTCTTTTGCACAAATGGCAACAAATCTATGATGGCTCACGCTCCCTCCAATGACCTCGCCTTTGGTTTCTGGGTTAATTACAGGCTTACGACCTGATGATTACAGGCTTATAATTAACATAGACTTGCAAATAAGGAAGAAGATGTGATGAGCCCGCAGTTAACTTTTTATGAGCTTGCCCTCCCAACAGGGCACTGTGCTGGGGGGGAAGAAAGAAAACCCTCAATCTTTTTTTTTTTTTTTTTTTACCGGTCTGCCTTAAATTACAACTACGCTGCGCCAGCTGAATCAGCTACTCTACAGACTAGAGGGTGAGAGAGAAGGAAAAGAGCCACGTGCCCCAACCACTCCCCCAGCTACCGTCTGGTTGGAAAAAAGCCAAGAGATCTGGGCGACCTGGTGCAGTTTAAAAACAACAAGCATCCTTTATTCTCCTTCCAGTTTCAGTGTCCAGAGGCTACGGTTAACAGGTTTTCAATGTGCAAATCATTTCATTCCTCCAGAGCCAGAGGGGAATTAAAAACTGTACATCATCTCCAATCCATATGCATCGGGAGCGCCCTGGGGCTTGTCATCCTGCTGGCACTGGGCCAAGTTTCAGGGTCTGGCGGAAAGAGGTCTGTAGGCTTTGGGACTTGGTGTCTGGCCCCTTGAGATGAGATTAGCTCTCCAGTAACCTGAATGTCTCTAGGGGAGGCAGCAGCACAGGCGTGGAATCCCTCTAGACGGCCAGATCGGGTGTGGGTGGAGTGAAAACCCCAGGATGTTGCTAACAGCCACAGTGAAAGCTGGGGGTGGGGGCAGAGTTACCAGCCTGCTGGACAGAAGTGGGAATCTGCAAAGGGACTCATAGGGAAGAATAATACACAGGGCTCAAGCAATGGGGAAAAAAATGGCACATTATTTCTACTGGTGTGAAAGGGCAGGAAAAATGAGAGCCGGGGGTTAGGCAATGAATAAAGAGCTCAGGACAATGCTTTCATTGGGGTGGGGGGGGTGGGGAGCAGTGGTCTCTTTTCCTCCAGGGGAGCGAATGCAGGGCGAGGGAGAAACAGACACGTGAGATCTAAATAAACCATCGGGGGTAACATGAACCTGGTAGAAGACACACGAGACTTTGGATCTTCGGACAAACAAGGGCCAAGGAAGACATCACAGAAATCGTTTGAGTCAGAATTGGAAAAGAGAAGGCACCTCTCGAGAAACAGTACAAAACCAAGTTGCATGAAGTGACGAAAGCTTTGGCCAAAGTCTTAGCGGTCAGACGGCCTGGAAGGTCTGAGCGGACAGACGGGCACAGCTGTCCCTAGCGCTACGGCCGTCTGCCGGAGACCTGGGCCTGCTGACGAGGCCTGTGGATGTTCTCCTTGGCCCTGTCCGCCCTGCAGCAGCCAGGAGCACATGCAAGCTGGTCAGGCTGGGGAGCAAGGGGGGCCCTATGCCCAGCAAAGGAATGGAGGGGGCGGTTAGGCCAGAGGGTGAGGCTGGGTGTCGCAAGTCATTCAGGGGAGCAGAAAATGAAAAGCAGAGCTTACTTGTTGATGTTTGCAAGATAAATATCGGCTACATGACCCCCACTGGGACAGCTGGCCCCCGCTCTGGCTGTCACCTTTTCTTCAGGTGGCTCAGAAATGACCTCAATGTCAGACTTGGGGCTGGACCTCTCCACGACACCGTCCTCGCTGGGGCAGAAGGGGCAGGCAGGCGGGGAGGAGGGGAAAACAACAACAACACAAAAAGCAGTGTTAAATCGGCAGGATGGCCCCCCCGACACACACACACACACACACACACACACACACACACACGCATGAGCGCACAACCCTGCAACGGCTTGGAGGTGGCAGCGATGCCTGGCTGGGCTAGCTTTGGGAGCAGAGGCAAGGAGAGCTACAGGCCTTTGGAGGGTGGTTTAAATAAAAATAAATAATCCTGCTGAGTCCTGCGGGGTCCTCAGCTCCTCCGGAAAGCTGGGCTAGGGGACACCTGGCTTCGAGGCATCTGCCTTCCAGCCCTTGCTGCTTCCCTGGGGCAGCTGTGCCGGGGCCACCTCCTGCAGGATGGCGGTTTATGTGCTGAGGTCCCGAGCACAGCCGGGTAAGAACAGTCCGCTCTGCCGTGGCTCTGGAGCTGCCGGCGTTGAGGCAGGACCCTGCCACACTCTGTCGCAGCGCGTCGAGCCCCACTTAGAGCATCCAAGCCGGTCTCTCCACGGCTCTCCTGGCCCCTCTGGCTACTGATGACAAAGAAAGCCCCTTCTCCCCCACAATTCATCTTCTCTTGGTCCTGCAGTGAAGTCATAACGCTAAATTTGGGAGGGTCCTGTCCACGCACAGATGGCCACCAGGAAAGCGATGTTATCAACAGAGGGAGGATTTCCCCGCAGGACGAGCCGGGGAGAGGCTGGGAGGGTGCAGACTCATTCAGGATATCAACCTTTAAAAAATAATATTAAGGGAAGGACTAAAAACACTGACAGCATTGTATCCAAGGGGGGAGGAGTCGGGGCGGAGGCAGGGCCAGGGGGCAAGGGGGAGGGTTTGGGGAGACCACAGGGAAAAGCCTTCCTGATGGGGAAATCCTGCTTCAAAGAGTGGGAACCAATGGACAGCCCACATGACGAAGTCTTTCTGGGACCAGTCCACATTCCCCTTGCTCCCAGCATCCTTTCCCCTCCTCTCCCCCATCCTTTCCCAAGTCAACCTCATCTGGGTTAAATGAACTGGGTTATTTCCGCCAGGCTGCTTAAACTGGATTTCTCCTAGAAAACGAACTCAACATTTTCATTTGCATGTAGAAAAGTGCCATCAGCGGCCCAACCAGATGGGGTGAGCACGGTTGTTTCAAAAGAAAAAAGAGAAATCCAAATGCTTTCCCCACCTGATCTTTCCAGACAGGAAAGGTTCAGTGGTCAAATCATAACCCAGTTTTATCGCTCATCAGGTATAAATGTGGATGAGCAAGTTTCTAAAATGACTGGGGGTTGGGGAGGGTAGTGGAGATGTGATAGGGGGAGCGGAGAGTGGAGAGATTAAAAAAACAATTCTCCAGGAGTTCCCGTCATGGCTCAGCGGTTAAAGAACCTGACTAGCATCCATGAGGATACAGGTTCTATCCCTGGCCTCGCTCCGTGGTGTAGGTTGCAGACGTGGCTCGGATCTGGCGTTGCTGTGGCTGTGGCCTAGGCAGGGAGCTACAGCTCCGATTGGACCCCTAGCCTGGGAACCTCCATATGCTGCAGGTGCGGCCCTAAAAAGACAAAAACAAAAACAAAACCCAAAAAACAAAAACCTGGAAAAAAATATTTTCCGCTGAATCTGGGGAAACTTCAAGGACGCTTAAGCTTCAACAACCACGTTGGCACCCCCTGGGGATTGGTCTCCCTCATCCTCCTGGTTCCAGAAATAAAGTCTCACTCCCACAGCATGGCCAGGGACCCATAAGGTGCAGGGGGCCCAACGTACGTGTCCTGGACCACGATGTACTGATGGGGGATGAGTCCGTCGATGCCATTGTGCCGGCCTTCCCACCAGTCGTCGGAAGCCCGCTGGTAAAGCAGCAGGGATGCCCCCTTCTTGAAAGACAGCTCTCGGGCTGTCCGGCCCACGTAGTCAAACTTGGCAATGGCCTCAATGGGCTCACACTCTGAGAGGAGTGAGAGAGAAGGAAACACATGTTGCTGGGACCCACGGACTCAGGAAACTGGATGGAAAAGCCAATTAGCTGAAATTACAGCAGTGAGAAGATAACCTCTGTGAAAATAAGTCATGGATGATCTGTGAAGTGGGCAATTTCCACACAGTCCGTGCAAACCCCTGAAAGAGCACTTATATACCCTTCCCTGCCTTTGTTCATGCTGTTCCCCTCCCTGGAATCCCTCTCTCTCTCACCTGCCTGAGGAAACACACTGAATCATTAACTCAAACATCACTGGCTTTCTATAGCAACTTCCTTGGTGTTGCCGTCCCTCTTTATGCCAACCCCATCCCTGAACCTGCCGTCCCAAACTTGTAACCCTAAGTTCCTTCTTGACTATAAAACAACTCCATTCATGTGGAATACTTATCATGTTGCATTTTAAGTAATTTATTCACGTTATCCATTCCCCCTACTAGAACACGAGCTTTTAGTCTCCGTAAAGAGAGAATAACTTGCCCGACCAACTTTCCAAGGAGTAAAATATGGAAATATATTTTGGGGCTAACACATGGAAAAATGCACATGGAAGTGATCTGAAAAGTTCAAAGGGATGTGCAAAAGCAATGTAGTGTTACTTTTGTGTGCGCTTCCGTTTCCTCATCTATGAAACCAATAGTAGTGCCTTTTTCATGAAGTTGGCATGAGGAGTCCATAAAGAACAATTTGAAAAAGTGCTCAGAACTGTCCAGGCCTGGATTAAATGCTGCGTATGTGTCAGCCGTGGTTATTATGGTTGTTGCCTGCTCTGGTCTACAGGTAGAGGTCAGAGAGCAAAAAGAAGGCTCTCGGACATCAGGAACCTGAGGTTAAAGTCAGATATTCTGAGTGGAGAGAAAAGCCTGCTTACGAAGGAGACTCATGCCTAGACCACTGAGGTGGTAGGTCTGCTCCTGAACGGGCAGCCCTGCAGACTTCATTACAGGAGACCTGTCTAAATACTGCGATTTCAGTTCTGTACAGCCTTGGGTTTGGCACTCGATCCCGCGGGCCTCAATTCCCTCAACTATAAAATAGCATCTCGATCTATTCTACTAGGGATGAAGACAGAAGACACACAAAGTCTCTGACAACACCTAATGCGAATTTGCCCCTCTTGCAGTGTGGCACATTGTCATCTTGATCCATCTGACCTCAGGAGCCACATAAGCAGTCCTAATTCTTTCTTTCTCCACCCCCCCTCCGCCACCCCTTTCAAAGCTGGCCTAGGATTGCAGACGTCTCAGCAAGGCAGGGAGCGGGGAACGCTCTGCAGACTCTGCCATTTCGTTCTCGTGCCCAGAAAATTCTGAGGCCCCTTGTCAGCTGCTGAGACTTCCAAGTGATCCGGGAATGGAGGTGCAGAAGTGCTGGAAGGAGGGGGAATGTGCTGGCTGGACGGACCCTAATAAATCATGGCCACCGCCGAGGCCCTCGGACGACAGCTGTGCATTCCAGCTCTGAGGCACGGCCGCCAGGCCGCGCAGCGCATGTCTGGGTTTTGGAAAGGGTCAATTTTTCCAGTCGGCGGGCGTGAGGGCATATGGTTCCTGTGTCCTGATTCCCACCCCCATCTGGCTTGCTTCTGCCAGCTTCTTGGCCCCCAGTTTCACTATTCCCTGGGGCTCCCTGATTTTCAAGTGAGTTCTCCTGCACCTGGGTCTCCAGCTACCTGGCCGGCACCTGGGCTGTGCCAGGGGACTGATGCTGGCCACATGACACCAGGATCTGGGAGGTGGGCGAACGGCAGGGAGTTGGGGAGAGAAGATTGAAGGGCTAAGGTCCCGCTCTTTACTTCTGGTTTTTAACACAGAGACTGTGCTGTCTGAGACGTGGGCTGTCTCTGCAGGAAAGGGAAGGTATGAAGGCGGGAGGCAGCTTATATACAGTATATACCACCCCTCCTCTCGGGCCTCGTACCGTCATCGCTTGTGTGGTGCTCTGCGGTCACGTCCTGGGTGGAGTCTTCAGCCGAGGTAGTCTCACCGTGAGGGCTGTCACTGCAACAGAAGCAAGAGAAGCCACAGACCTGGGACCTCAACATTGGCTCACCAACATTCTTGTATTTCTCATTCATAAGGCTTCCTTGGAGCAAGGGCTTGAGATCGATCCCAGGGCTCTCGAGATCCTGATCACACACTACAGACAGATGCTCAGAATGAAAAAGAAGGTGCCTGGGGTTCTCCAGGCCAGCTCTTGCTACAAAAACTACTTGAGACTACGTAGGACGTACAACATCTTCTGACAAAGGGAATCCCATGGGACCTTGTAAATCTTTTGAAAAATACAGAACAACTCAACTCCTCAAGGACTGTTTCTCTAGGTGAATTAGTTCCTGGGGGGAGGGTGGTGGAAGAGAAACACTGGGCTTTCGAAACAGACACAAAGTGGATCTTTCGAAAACCAGCCACATGACCCCAGGCAATGACTTACTCTTTTTAATTTTTTTAAAAAAATTTAATTTTCTTCAGGGCCGCAGGTGCAGCAATATGGAAGTTCCCAGGACAGGGTCTGAATCGGAGTGGAAGCTGCCGGACTACACCACAGCCGAAGCAACGACCTACACCACAGCTCACCGCCAGGCTGATCCTTAACCCACTGAGTGAGGCCAGGGATCGAACCTGCATCCTCAAGGACACTAGTCAGGTTCATTTCTGCTGAGCCACAACGGGAACTCCAATGTCATCTCTTTAGGCCTCAGCTACCTAAACTATACTCTGAAGATAATGGTCTATCTTATCTCACAGGGTTGTGTGAAGATGCAGTGACATAGGAGGGGACTGACCAATGGCAAGTGCTTTCCTTCTTTCTCATTGTGCTGAAGGCCTCTGGCTGCTGTGTGGGTCAGTCTGTATAACTGGTGAGAAAGTGGGAGGCAAGTCTAGAAATGAGTGGAAAACAAGAGCAGGGGAAGAAAAGCCTGCTGTAGGCTGGACTCTGCAAGAGGCCGGGGATGGGAGCTGGGTTTAAGATCTTGACAAAATTCATGGAGGCTAAAATCATCCATGGGTCTGTGGTGGAGAATTGAGAATGGGCAGGGTTCCTAGAAAAATCATTTCTGGAGTTCCCGTCGTGGTGCGGCGGAAACGAATCCGACTAGGAACCATGAGGTTGCGGGTTCAATCCCTGGCCTCGTTCAGTGGGTTAAGGATTCGGTGTGGCCATGAGCTGTGGTGTAGGTCGAAGATGTGGCTTGGATCTGGCGTTGCTGTGGCTGTGGTGTAGGCCAGCAGGAACGGCTCTGATTAGACCCCTAGCTTGGTTCCCTCCATATACTGCAGGTGCGGCTCTAAAAAGACAAAAACCGAAAGCCAAAAAAAAAACAAAAAAAGAAAAAAAAGTCATTTCTCAACCTGATACTCCTGGACTTCAGAAAGTGAGAACTTCCTGGGATCGCCAGGAAGTTCTCACTTTCTGAAATGTAGAGAGAACCCTCGTTCATTTCTAAAGTTTCTTCCTCTGGCAGTAGGTACTAATAAGCGAGCCTTTGCGAGCCTTTCCAGGCAGTTCTGTGGAAGCATCTCGCCACCCCCCTCCTTCCGCCCCATGTTCTGGCTTCCGTTTCTGCCTTTGAGCCTAAAGCCTCTCCCTCCTCATGGGATGGGCCCTTCAGTCCTAGAAAGTTCCTCAAAGAACTCATGCTCTATGAAGCAAGTCAGCTCCAAGGAGGCTCTCCAGGCTCCAGAGAATATTATGGGAAAACATCAGCAGGGATTTCTCTTTATTGAAAAATGTGGGCACACTATTTCTGGGCCTAAAAGCCCTCTGATGAGTTTGGTGACATTCTGGAAACCCTCAGGGCCCCAGGGGTGCGCAGGGCAAAGGGTCGTTTTTCCCCAGGCCTCTGAGTTCATTTATGTGGCCGTCCACTAAGGTGGCAGCTCTCAAACTCCAGGGAGCCCTGGGTGGCCTGATAAAAACAGACTGCTCGCCCCCAGAATCTCTGATTCACCGGGTCTGGGCGGAGTCAGAGCACCTGCTTTCCTAACTGGTCCATGTGATGCAAAGCGCTGTTGGTCCGGAGACCCCACTTTGCAAACCACTGCCCTAAAGTAAAAGCAAGACGATGCTCTATCAGGTCCTTTCCAGCCCTGAAGCCCTATGCTTCTCTCACTCCAGCTTTGCCCCCAGGCCCACTGACACCTGGGGTCCCAGAAGCAGCCCAGCGTGCCACTCTGCAGGCTGTCCCGGAAAACCCGGTTCTGGTTTCAGGGCTGGTAATCGTGGTGCAGTGGGGATGCGGGGAGGCCAAAAGCATCCTTTTTCCTGGCTCTTCTGGTCTCATGGCCGATTTCCAGGATCCCTGGGTCCTGGCTACCCCTTTGCTACTCTTCCCTCCCCTCCTCCATCTGTCTTAACTCGCTTTGCCGGCAACTTCTCTCTCTCCTAAAGGAGAGGTTGGGAGCTTTCTGAGTGGCTGTGAACCCAGTGGTCAGATGGTCCCTCCTACCCAAGGTCATTAACTCTCACTCCTAGGGTGTTTCTGGCCTCCCACCCAGGCTATGGTAGCAACATCTCCTGACTAATCTTTTTTTTTTTTTTAAATCTTTTGTCTTTTTAGGGCTGTGCCCGCAGCATATGGAGGTTTCCAGGCTAGAGGTCGAATTGGAGCTACGGCTGCCGGCCTACGCCAGAGCCACAGCAACGCCAGATCCGAGCCGTGTCTGTAACCTACACCACAGCTCACGGCAACACCGGATCCTCAATCCACTGAGCGAGGCCAGGGATCGAACCCGCAACCTCATGGGTCCTAGTTGGATTCATTTCTGCTGCGCCACAAATGGGAACTCCACCATCTCCTGACTAATCTTGTGGTTCTCCCAGAAGCTCCTAATAAACATTAGACACACAACTGATACTGGGGCTAGAAGACGACCCTGGAGAGAACTGGGGGGGAAGGTGCCCGCCCATCTGCGCCTGTTGAGCTGTCCCGGCCAGGGCTCTGCTGCACTAGGCAGGGACTGGGGGAGCAGGGCTGGGGGTGGGGCGGGGCTCTGTGTCCCGGAACCAGTCCAGAGCCTGCAGTGGTTTCATATATGAAAAGGGAGGTCAAACAGGAATCAGGAACACTCTTCCACATTCCAAACCTTCAAGGCACAGGCACTAAGGCAGCTCCCTGGATGGAGTCCACCAGCCAGTAGGTGGGGCCCTGAACCACCCCCCACCCCCCAGTGCCCTGCAGCCATCTGTCAGTGATCAGAAGCCTGCGCTCCTAGTGGCGAGCCTGGGTTTCTCCAGCTCGGCCCCAGATGCTGCAACGGGCAGGCCAGTGGAGGAGACTGAACCCAGCGATGTCACGGGTGTTTTAATGTTTATCGTCTCATGGGAAGAGCTTTCCTCATGCTTTGGGTCGGAGGCTTTTTCTGTGGGAATCAGGGAGAAGCATGGACCGACTTGGCCTCTAATTAAGTAAGCAACCTCCCCTGTCTGCCCCACCTCAGTCTATAGCAATGGGGCTGGCCGAATTGGTTCCAGATGTTGAATTCAGATGGAATCCGATTGGGGATGGCTTATGCTTTCAGCCCAGGCTGACACACTGTTCAGGAGAAGAGGGGAGGAGAGGAGGAGGAGGTATGGATGTTTGGGAGTAAGAGAGGCAGTTGTCTTTGTGTCCAGTGGAAAGATGACCTGTACGTGGCACACTGGGGACAGTGTGGGGCAGTGGGTGGTGCCCTGTACTGAGAGTCAAGGGGTCAGGGCTGGAATCCCCACCACTGGGGTGGCCTCAACGATTGTCCCTGGCTTCCCTGAACTGCAGCGACTTGATCTGTAGAAGGGAAATAGTGATTCGTTCTTTGTCTCATCAAAAGGTCTAATAAAGATGTGCTCTAGGGATTCTTTTTACTCCTGTTCCCAGCCAAGCCATGAAAGTGGGGAGAACTGGCCCCCACCTGCCTCCAATGGACCTTACCCCTCTTTCTTGTCACAGGTGTCCGAGATCATGAGGAAATCATCATTGTGCAAACTCCTAGTCGGGAAATCATGCCTCACATCTGAACTCTTCCCCATAAGAAAGAAACTCCCTGGGACGCAGGACTGTGGCTCTCACACGAGCCAGCTCAGCGCGGGAGCCTGACCGACGCTGCTGCCTGGTGAACGGCAACTTCGATACAAACTTCCTTTCCCGGAGATTACTAAGGTTCCTGTTATTGTCGTCATCCTCTTTCGGTATGCCGCCCCCCCGCCCCAGAACTCCCCTGTCAAAAAGGGAGGTGGCTTGAAGTGGCATTTGCTCTGTAGGCTGGGACCAGGTGGAGGACCTGCCTGCAGTGACCCCAGAGCTGGGCAGCTCGGAGTGGGCAGCAGGGAGGAGCTGGGTGTTTCCCTGGGTCTCGCCTAGCCATCTGGCCCCCATGCCAGGGTGTGTGGGTGACGCCATCCCTCCTCCAGCCCCGAGCCCCCTACCAGTAATCCTCCGTGCTCCCTCCTCTGCTGTAGACGGGGCCCTCCAGCTCCCTGGGGTTGGGGAAGACGTTCTCATGCTGGATGATGATGGTTTTGATCAGCTCGTTCACGTGGGCTTGGCAGGACACCTGGTCATGGCCCTCAGGCACCGACATCAGCGAGGGCCCGAAGCAGATGGCGAGGTTGTAGGGGTCCATCATGTTCTCTTCACTGAACTGGGATAAACTGGAGGAAGAGGGAAAGGGGGCAAGCTGAGGAGCATGCGCACAAAAGCCCAGTGATCACAACTACAGCAGGCACCGCGGCAGCATGAACAGAAGGGCCACAAATGGCCACCTGCTTTTCTGGGCGTCAGAGCCCTTCCAGAAAAGTTCATGGGCGGGGGGAGAGAAGAGAATGACCGCCAGGACAGTCGCTCAGGAGCCCAGGAAAGGCAAAGCGGAGGTCCCTCCCTGCAGGTCTCACCTGTCTTGTTTCTCTAGCTCCCTGTTCAAATCTCCTTAGCCCCCATGCCCCCGATTCCCACCCACATCTGAGATCTTTTCCACCAAATCCCCCCCTGCTTGGAGGACATGCCACTCGGCAGACTGGATACGCTCCCACAGACCAACCCGCTGGGCTGACAGAGCAGACGGAGCTCCTTGGGCTGCCCTGGTAATGACACGGTCAGGAGACCCGGCTGTTGTGCGTGGTGTGCCTTCTTGCATGGCAAAATGATCCAATTATTAGGGCTATTCCATTCTAAGCTCTAGACTTATTTTAAAAAATAGCCAGCTGATGAGCTTTTGTATTCCATCAAGCCCGTGAATTTCTTTCTGGAACAGCTCATGCAATTGTTTTTCATTTCCATAATAGCCTCCTCTACTCTTAGGTTCAGGATTTATTCAGAAAAAGGTCAGCATGCAGTTCAGCTTCTGCTCAGGCTTCCCCTGGATGCAGCCTGAGTTCCTTCTTGGGTGTTTTATCCCAGGAACTCCCCACTTGCAGCCAGAAGCTGCTCTAGCCATCTCTCCAACCCTGGCCAAGGACCCGAGCAAGCCCTTCTGTGATGAGTCCCCGCTGGTCTCTGGCCAGGCACTGAAGGCAGGGCTAGCTCTGGATACAGCCCCGCCCCCAACAGTCTGCAGAACGGTGAGCTCTGCCAAGGGCTTCTGCCTCCCTTAGGGGCATCTGGACGGGATTCTGACAGATCTTAAAAGGAGACCAAAGCCCTCTCATGCTGAACCAGAGGCCAGGGACTCAGCTGTCTTCATCTGCATAGCTGTTCTTCAGAATTGGGCAGAGTTTATTTCTAGTGCATCCAGCATCCAGACTCAAATGACTAAGGTGATCTCTCTCTAACTCAAGGATTCTCTCTTCTAATAAAGATTCAGATATGTCCCCTGTCCTCCTTAGAGAATCACTGCAAAACAGAGGAGCTAAGCAATTGCCATGGCTGAGACTCCCTGCTCTCTTGGATTGAGTCAAATGCAGGGAGGATCGCAACGAGGGGTGAGTGATGGATCTCAGTGGCTGGACTGCTTCATAGGAGGTCTTAATGATTTAATTTTCAAAGTCCTTTCTGACTTAAAAGAGAGCAGAGATTCAGAAAAGGCAGGAAGACGTTTCCCAACCTACTTCTTGGTCAAATTAAAACCTGGAGAGAGAGAAGCGAGAAAATTACCTTGGGAACCTCAATAGGGGCAGCGAAGGCATGAGAAACCAAAAGGCTAGAGTTGTAGCTCTTCCCAGACTGGGCTGGTGCTGGTGTCACAGAGGGACAAGAAGGGGGAAGGCCTGTTTCTTTAGTGTGATCTGACAATGTTTTGGTGACATGGAAGGGAACCAGCAATTTCTAGGAAGCCTGGTGACCAAAGGGAAATAATCTCCAGCTCTGGAGTGTCCCAGGCTAAGCTCTGTGAGATGAGGAATCTTGTCCAGGCTTCCAAGGCAACAGACTGCTCCACTCCTAGGTGGCTGCAATGACCAGGGGCCAGAGAGGACATGATCCTGTGGAGTGGAGTCCACTTTTCATGGGTCCAGGTCCACTTCTTACTCCCTTTAAAACACAGGCCAAGAGCCTTCTCTCTCTACCCTTCTACAGTGGGAACACCTCAGTTTAGGAACTAAAGCCATGATTCTCAACTATTTAAGGGACACAGGCTCCTTCAAGACTTTGACAAAAACTAAAGCGTCTCTCCCCAGAGAAATGCATATATTGAGCATATAACAAATGCACACAATTTTGTGTATAATATAATGACACTAATAATCCTTATAGACTCTGCAGTCTGTACCTAGTATAAGACCTCAAACAATGCTTTTTTTTACTTTTAAAGAAATACTGGAGTTCCCGTTGTGGTGCAGCAGAAACGAATCTGACTAGTATCCATGAGGATGTGGGCTCAATCCCTGGCCTTGAGCAGTAGGTTAAGGATCTGGCGTTGCCGTGAGCTGTGGCATGGGTTGCAGATGTGGCTTGGATCCCGAGGTGCTATGGCTGTGGTGTAGGCCGGCAGCTACAGCTCCGATTCAACCCCTAGCCTGGGAACCTCCATACGCCGTGGGTGTAGCCCTAAAAAGCAAAAGACAAACAAACCACGTACAAAAACCAAAAAAAAAAAAAAAAGGGAGATATCTAAAGTGAGTAACACTGGCAACAGCTCCCTTTTTTTTTTTTTTTGGTCTTTTTGCCATTTCTTGGGCCGCTCCCAGGGCACATGGAGGTTCCCAGGCTAGGGGTCCAATCAGAGCTGTAGCCGCTGGCCTGGGCCAGAGCCACAGCAACACGGGATCCGAGCTGTGTCTGCAACCTACACCGCAGCTCATGGCAACGCCAGATCCTTAACCCACTGAGCGAGGGCAGGGATCGAACCCGCAACCTCATGGTTCCTAGTAGGATTTGTTAACCACTGAGCCACGATGGGAACTTTTTTTTTTTTAAGCTCTCTCTTTTAAAAATTGTTTTTCGGTATTGACTTCTCTACACGCCATCTCCTCTAAGGGCTCTATCCCTTTAGTTCCTGTCCATTGCACGAGGAAAGTCCTAATTGCTCTGACCGAAGCCATCCTCTTCTGCGCATCTTAAAACGGTTTGATGCAGTGGTTAGGAACACAGACTTTTTTGGGGGGAATGAGAAAATCAGGATCGGTGTGGGAAACTTGTTTTTTCATGATGTACTTTCTGGACTTTTTACTTATTAATGATGCACATTTGTATCTTTGATGACATTTTAAAAGATAAAACAAAATACCCCAAAGATGTTAGCGTCCAGCAGCCCTGCTTTTGAGTCCCAGCTCCATGGCTTACCAGGGCTACCATTTTGTTCTAATTCTCTAGTATCTTCAATGTAAAAATGGGGGCAGTGATGGGCTGTTGTGAAGATTCAATGAAGCAATAGATGCAAAGCACTTAGCACTGTGCCCGGCACATAGGTGATGATCAATGTATATATTTTCTGTCATTTTAATGTCCTGTGTGCCTCCGGACACAGGACTCTGGATTCCAGTCAGGGAATGGAAAGAGGGCTGGCCGACGTTTGGCAGTCACTGATTTCCAGGAGTCCGCCCATCTTCTCCTGGCAGGCATTATCTAACATGCTGAGGGCTTTGCATCCCTGCATCAAAAGCTTAAATCCTCAGGGAGAGCAGGAAGCTCTGAACAGACTGCTTTACACATATGACATTTCACTTAAAAACCTTCAACTTCACAGGCCCCAGAGGTTTGATGTGGCAACAACCCATAGACCACAGGTAAGATATTATGCATCAGGGTTGATTTGGGGTTTGAAAGGGATGAAGAGAAATTGTATTCTTCACCATGGCCCCAGGTGAAATGTGGGGTTGAGAATCTGTAAATCCATGGCTTAACAGATTTCCTCAAAACATTCCTTTTTAAATTTATTTTGTTTTTTAGGGCTGCACCTGCGGCGTATGGAGGTTCCCAGGCTAGGGATCGAATTGGAGCTACAGCTGCCTGCCTACACCACAGCCACAGGATCCGAGCCACTTTTTCGACCGACACCACAGCTCACGGCCACGCCAGATCCTTAACCTACTGAGCGAGGCCAGGGATCGAACCTGCAACCTCATGGTTCCTAGTCGGATTCTCTTCCGCTGAGCCACGACAGGAACTCCCCAGGACATTCCTTAAGAGGTAAGAAGTGGAAGGGGATTCTGGCTGACTCTTCCTGATGATCCTTCAAAGGCATTCCCTCAGCCTCCTGGCCTACAAGGCCACCCGCCCCCATCCTCTATGCTCCCCGCATCTATCAACCCGCTTGCCTTCCTCCTAAGTGGCGAATCCCACCTTCTCCCACCCCCTGGAGAATATCACTCCAACACTTAACCTTACTCTCTCCATCATCAGTTCTTCTCTACTGGGTCATCCCCACCAGCACACAAATGTGCAATAATACCACCCATCTTAAAAATGAAGTTCTCTCTTAACCCATATCCACACCAAAATTACTGTCCCATTCTCTTCTCCTCCAACCCCCTTTTTTTTTTGGTCTTTTTTATACAGCTGCAGGTATGGCATATGGAAGTTCCCAGGCTAGGGGTTGAATCAGAGCTGTAGCTGCCGGCCTACACCACAGCCACAGCAATGAGAAGTCCAAGCCGTGTCTGCAACCTACACCACAGCTCACAGCAATGCCGGATCCTTAACCCACCGAGCAAGGCAGGGATCGAACCCGCATCCTCATGGATACTAGTCGGGTTCGTTACTGCTGAGACATGACAGGAACTCCTCTTCTCTCCTTTGTAATAAAATTCTTTGAGGGCTGTCTGTACCTGCTGACCCTGATTTTCTGCTGCTTCTTCACCCCTTCTGTTATGGATTAAATTTGTCTGCCGCTCATCTCATTCATTTGTTGAAGCCCTTACCCTCAGAATGAGGGTATTAGGAGAAAGGGCCTTTAAGGAGATAATTAAGGTTAAATGAGGTTATAAGGCTGGGACCTAAACCCTACAGGACTGGCGTCCTTAGAAGAAGAGGAAAAGAGACCAGTGCTCTCTCTCCAAGTGTGTGCCCAGAAGAAAGGCCATGTGAGGATGCAGCGAGGTGGCCGTCCATCATCCAAGGAGAGAGGTGTCCCCAGAAACCAACCCTGCTGCCACCTCGATCTTGGACTCCTAGACCGAAGAACTGTGAGAAAACAAATTTCTGTTGTTTAAGCCACCTTGTTTGTGGTATTGTGTTATGGCAGCCTCGGCAGACTCACACCTTCTCTCTTTCTCCTCCCTGTCTTTTTTTTGCGTGTGTGTGCCTGCATCATGCATAAGTTCCCTGGCCAGGGATCCAACCAGAGCCAGAGCAGTGACAATACTGAGTCCTTAACTGCTAGGCCACCAGGGAACTCCCCCCACCCCCCACCCCGCAAAATGGTAAAATATATGCACCAGAAACTTACCATTTTAACCATTTTCTTTTCTTTCTTTCTTTCTTTCTTTCTTTTTTTTTTTTGTCTTTTTGCCTTTTCTAGGGCTGCTCCTGCAGCATATGGAGGTTCCCAGGCTAGGGGTCAAAATGGAGCTGTAGCTGCTGGCCTACACCAGAGCCACAGCAACATGGGATCTGAGCCACGTCTGCAACCTACACCATAGCTCACGGCAATGCTGGATCCTTAACACACTGAACAAGGCCAGGGATCGAACCCACAACCTCATGGTTCCTAGTTGGATTCGTTAACCACTGCGCCATGATGGGAACTCCCATTTTAACCATTTTCAAGTGCACGATTCAGCAGCACTTAGCTGACTACTATCCCACTGTACAGATCTACTGCATTTTGCTTATCCATCGTCAGCACCCCTTCTAGCTTGAACTGATCCCATCAGGATTTGCCCCCTTCCTCTCCAGCAAGACAACACTCCTCAAGGCCAGGGAGATCCATGTTGCTGATCCAGGCCTTTTCTTAGTTGACCCTTCATCGTATGACATTGGTTATCATACTCCTTCGTGAAATACTTTTTTTTTTTTCCTTTTATGGCCACACCTGTGGCATGTGGAAGTTCCTGGGCCACGGGTTGAATCGGAGCTGCAACTGCAGGTCTGCACCACAGTCACAGCAACGTAGGATCCGAGCCATGACTGTGAACTACACTGCAGCTTGCAGCAACGCTGGACCCTTAACCCACTGAGCGAGCAAGGCCAGGGATCAAACCCACATCCTCATGGATACTAGGCAGGTTTGTTTCCATTGAGCCACCATGGGAACTCTCCTCTTTGAAATATTTTCTGTGGCTTCTGGAACACTGTCTCAGTCCTTCTCTCACACCACCGCCCACTGCCACCTGCTCTGGGAGGTGTCCCTGAGCACTGCATATTAAAGAGCAACCCCCCACGTCCACCCCTCACACTCTTCAGTCCCCTAAACTGCTTTAATTTTCTTCACAGCCCTGAGCCTCTAACATATGACATGTGTACTTATTACTTTTGCCTGTCTTCTGCCAATTCTATGTGCTATGTAGGCTCCATGAGGGCAGAGACCTTGGCCGTTTGGTGTCATCTTCGATAGCCGGCAACTAAAACAAGGCCAAGCACACGGTAAATGCTTAATAAATACATGTTCAATAAATACAAGAATACATGCATGAGCATCTGCGATCTCTAAGATAATCTGGCCACAATTCTACTGGTCCATTTGCAAATAGAAATTAAAACCCTCCTTGTGAACGTCTGAAGAGAGCAGTGCAGACAGAATCTTTGCAAACCAGGAGGCACCTAAGATGGTGAGGTTTAAAGGAAGGACTCGGCTTTTCTGGAAAACAGTGGGGCGTCTTAACCATGAGAGAAGCACCACTCAGTCCCTCTTTTAGATTATGAAGCAATATGTGAGGACATAGAGTGATGCTTCTTGGACTTGCATGTGCCTATGACTCACCAGGGGACGTGGTCAAAATACAGATTCTGATTCATAGGTCATTGGGGGTGGGGTGGGGGAGGGGCCGAGAGTCGGCATTTCTAACACTTTTCCAAAAGATGTGGATGCCACTGGTCTGTGGACCGCCCTTGATTAGCAAGAGACTTTTAGTATTTTAGACGGTATTGTCTGACATCTGAAGAAATCAGGTTGCAAAAGGCAAGCAGCAGAGCCAGCTGTAGTGAGGGGGGCTATCTACACTTGGTGGTGGGGCAAACACCCACTGGGGAGTCAGATGCTGCGGCAGGCAGTCTCTACAATGAACCCCCTGGTCCTGCCTCCTGGTAATCACGCCCTTGTGCGGTTCTCTCCCTTTGGGGGTGGGCTAGATTGAGTGACTCACTTCTAGTGAATGGAATACGCCAGAAGTGCTGGGATGTCACTTCTGCGATGAGGTTCCAAGGACTGGGTGCTGTCTTTCTCGGTTGCTCTCTCACTCTGCTGCTTGGTTGCCAGCTGCCATGTCACAAGCAGCTCTATGGTGAGGCCTATGTGGTGAGGAACTGATGGAGGCCTCTGGCCAAAAGCCAGCCAAGAAAGGAGGTCCTTAGAGCAACAACCGGCAGAGAACTGAATCCTGCCAACACCACGTAAGCGAGCTTGGAAACAGATCCTTTCCCAGTTGAGCCTTCAGAAGAGCCCACAGCCCTGCTCCCAATACACTCACTGCAACCTCATGAAACCTGGAGCCAGAGGTCCCCCAGCTAAGGTGCACCTAGATTCCTCATGCACAGAAACTGTGACATACTAATAAATGCTTACTGTTCTAAGTTGCTAGGTTTTAGGGTCATTTATTACATAGAAATTGATAATCAATGCAGATGCTAAAAAAAATATAATGTTACTAATTAACAAGGCCTGCTGGACAGGTAGATACCCAAGGTTCATACAGTGGATTGGATACTAGCTCCAAAGATATGTAGGAACCTGGTCAGGTCCACGCAACATAGTGCACCAAATAAGGAAGATATATATATATATGAGTTTTGGGGGTTCCTTGAGATGGAGGATGTGTACAACCCCCCAAAAGATCATGGCCAGAAATAAAGTTCACACATCCTCAGGACCTATAACAACAAAGGAGAAGGGTCCTAAAAGTCTGGGCCCAGCCCGAGTCTTCACAAAGAGCTACCTACTAACTCTGCCTACACCTTCCTGCAAGTGCATATTTATCACCCGTCACCTTCCCATGCAGGCAGGTAGTTTTCCCTATCCCCTGTGTCCTGCACCCCACTGATTATTTTAGGAAACACTGTGGTTATCAATGCTGCATCTTTTCAATGACATACTTTGATAGCAAGTTCATCTTTTTTTTTTTAACCAGAAAAAAAAAAGCAAAACAAAATTCGTCATTTGGATTGGTGCGCTTTCCCACCAATTTGATAGTGGCCACGATCTCAGCTCTTATGATGCCTGCTCTGTTGTCTCCTCCCACCCCTCCACTCAGCAGGAAGGAAACATGGGGAAGAGAACGAGGCCACTGTGCTTATTTATGAACATGGTCTCCCCAGGACCTGTCTGCTCTCCTGCCTGGTTACCCAGGACCATCAGGCTCCTCGCTTGTGGGGAGCAGACTAGGCTCTTTGAAGGCAGGTATTGATCCATGAAGGTAGACAAGGCTTGGTGGCCCCGGGGTGACCGAATGAGAGTCATTACCAAAGTTTATCTCTGGGCAGCATGTGAGTGAGTCATAAGGGGCTCTCAACCAAAGGCAGTCGTGGTGCTTATTCAGAGCTTGGCTGATGAATGGTGCAGGCACAGCCACGTGGAGGCAGCACGCTGCAGGGCCGGGACCCTCTGTCGCTCTGCAGGGCCAGCCACAGGGCTAGAGGATGGTGTGGTGGCCCCAGAAAGGTCTCAGGTGGGGGCTGCTAACTCAGATGCTTTTAGGGTAGGTCAAGGCTCCTGAGATGGCCTCTGAATTTGTACTTCTTTGAATTAGAGACCAGTCCACTAGGAAGACTCTTCATTTTCACAAAGATATGAGCTAAAACACCCTAGTCCCTTGATTTATTTATCGTTTTCCCTTTTTTAAATAGATTTGTGCGTCTGGAGAAATGTTCCTCCACTATATTAAAAACTACAAAGCACGAGTGATGATAATAGCAGCTGAATTCAGCCTTGACACTGGGGAGTTCTGAGGAAACCTGGGGACTGAAATGGGGAGCCCTGACCACCTCACCTAGGCAGCAGCCCTTCTTCCACAGGGAACTGCAGCCACATGGGCGTGCAAATCCCATACTGCCAAAACTAGGGATTTTTTTTTTCCTTGCATGTTAGGGCTGCACCCGTCATATGGAAGTTCCCAGGCTAGGGGTCGAATCAGAGCTACAACTGCTGGACTATGCCACAGCTACAGCAACGTCAGATCCAAGCCGCATCTGCGACTTACACCACAGCTCACGGCAATGCCAGATCCTTCCAGGCCAGGGATCAAACCCGAAACCTCATGGTTCCTAGTTGGATTTGTTTCCACTGCACCACGATGGGAACTCCGGGATTTTTTTTTTTTCAAGAGAAACTAAAAAGTGAGGTTTTTTTTTTTTTTTAAAGAAAGTAAAACCTCCCAATATTCAAAGGTTTCAATGTTTCTAAGACAGTGGACTTAAAGGGAAGATATCTATGAACCTTACCTGGCCACTGGATTGCCCGTTTATAAACTGTAGGCTAGGCCACTGCAGGAGATGCTGTAGTGAAAATAATGGGGACAGACAGAGGTGCTAAAGGGAGAAGCACTGCAGGTTCTGGTCTGTTGTCCTTGCTGTCCCGTGGGGACCCCCATGCCTGCCCTGGGTGAGGACACACCGCTTAGCCAGGGAGAAATGCCCTGGCCAGGTCCAAGGCCCCTGTGGTCCTCAGATCCCTCTTCAAGCTACACTCATGCCCTGGCTGATCAGCTACCATCAGTACTGGAGGACTCCACACGGATCCTCCGCCCCACGTTTCTTTTCTGAGCATCTGATTCCTGTGATCAGCTGCCCACTTACGATCTCTACCTGGAGGGCGGAAAGGTTCCCCAAGTTAACACATCCGCATCTCGTCCTGATTCCCTCCCTCACACCTTGTCTTCCCAGCTCCATAAACGGCATCACGACTTCCCTGCTGCTCATGCCAAAAATGCAGAACTCCTCTCTTTCCTTCCATACTATGTCCTCCCCATCAGCAGGGCCCGTCGAAGCTCCGTTCCAAATAGATCCCAGACCTGACCATCATTACAGCCCCAGTCTAAGGTCTAAGCCACACTAGGCCCAGCCAAGACCGTCCAATAACCTCCGGTGAGGTGTTCCTGCTTCTCTCCACGTTCCTCTATAGTACTTGTCCCACAAAGCAGCTGGCGGGTTTTTAAAAATACCTAAAAAAAAAAAATCACTTGTTGTATAGCACTGGGAACTCTATCCAGTCACTTATGATGGAGCTTGATGGGAGATAATGTGAGAAAAAGAATGTGTATAGGTATGGGTAACTGGGTCACGTTGCTCTACAATAGAAAATCGACAGAACACTGTAAACCGCTATAATGGAAAAAAATAAAAATCATGTAAAAAAAAAATCAGATTACAACTCTCTTCTGCTTACAACTTTCCCAAGGCTTCTTCAGATCCAAATGCATCGCTGCCATGACTTTCGGGGCTTGGTGGCCTTGATGGTCCCTGGACTCTTTCCTTCACTTCATTTAGGCGGCTGCTTGGCCACGTCCCCCCAGAGAGGGCTTTGCTGCCCACCCCTCTGCAGAGTCTCTCCCTCTTTCGCCCCTGCCCCCAATTCCTTAACTTATATTTTATTTTTCTTCTAAGCGCTTATTGCTACCTGACGAGTCTATTATGGTCTGTGTGCTCTGCTGGAACATGAGCCGCGTGGTATCCAGGCTTTTGTCTCATTTCACAATATATTCTTACATCCGACAACCATGCCCAGCACGTAGCAGGTGTTCAGTAAGTATCTGTTGTGCTGGATGAATCAACAGAGGTCCCTATATCAACATCCCACGGCCGAAGCCAAGGCCTGACCCGGTGGCTCCCTGGGCCATCTACTCACTGATTGAGGAAGGCAAAGAGGTATCTCATGATAATCAGAGTGGTTTTGGGCAGGACCAGGAGGACCTTCCGGATGTGTAGAGCTCTCTCCTGCAGGTTGTCCATGGCTGAAAGAAGAAAGCTGTGTGTTATCCTCCACGGTGACTGTGATCTCAGGGAGTAGGGGGGTCAGAGAGCCCTGCGTAGCAGCAGGTGCATCCCAGAGGGCAGCCAGGTCAAGTCCACCTAAGGAGCTCCATCGCCGTGGTGCCCTGGGCGGGCCCATGGGGGCTCCAGGTACTTCACCGAGGGTGGACATAAGGTTATGTGCTCCTCGGGCCCAGAGGGGTTGGTAATAATCCCCCCGGCATCTACCATCCTCTTATTACGGCCTCACAGACGAGGAGCTGGCCGGAATCATGGTGACCGATGGACACCCAGTCTTGCAGGGTTGCTGTGTGGGGAGGGGGGGGGCTGCGCAGGTCCTATGCTGCCTGTGCCTCACCTCACCCTGGGGATAAGTCTGGCTTATCTCTCCGTCCCTTATGTGCAGTGGGGATGAGGAGAATGTGGCCAGAGCTCCTGTGTAAGCAAGGATATCTAAGGAGAAAATCGGAGAACTTTCCTGATTCTTGTGCTGTGGACAGATTAATTTCAGGTATGGCCCCAGGCCTGTGCCTCCCTCAGGGCCAGCCTCCCCACTTACACAGTGTAGCAGGTAGATGTTGTCATTTTCTACTAAAGCCTTTACGTGAAAAAGAAATGGGAGGTACTGGATCAGGAGCACCTCTCAAGGGGAGGGTTGGGCAGTCAAGGTCTCTTGCACTGTCTTGACAACCCCCATGCACTTAGGACGCTCCACCTAGGCCCAGTCCTGGAAAAAGACACGGATGCACGAAGCATGCATAGAGTCAGGCACCCACAGAACTCATTTCCACCAGGACTCCCACAAATAGTGGGTAAACCAGTAAACAAGAGAGCGAGCCTCCTGAGTGCTCTGGGCCTCTCTCTCAGAATAACAGAGATGGGGAGTTCCCACTGTGCCTCAGTGGTAATGAACTTAACTAGTATTCATAAGGATGCAGGTTCGATCCCTGGCCTCATTCAGTGGGTTAAGGATCTGACATTGCCATGAGCTGTGGTGTAGGTCACAGTTGTGGCTTTGATCTGGCATTGCTGTGGCTATGGCGTAGGCTGGCAGCTATAGCTCCGATTCAGCCTATAGCCGGGGAACCTCCATATGCTGCAGGTGCAGCCCTAAAAAGCAAAAAAAAAAAAAAAAAAGGAATACTGAGATGGACAGTGCTCAGGGCATATAAGCAATCAAACTGGAAACTCGGGGGACATGAAGACCTGGCTGATCTGGGAAGAAAAGCTTTTCTTAATTTCAAAGGCATTGCCTCCTCCAGCCTCTGAAGCCAGCATTTCAATGGGGTCCGCTTCCAGGATGACTTAATGTTATAGTCCAAGTTTCTGTGGACAGCAAACGAGCGGGTGTCCCAGTGTAAAGAGCTAAACAAAATGGCCAGAAATAGCTTTCCGAGACCCAGATTTTGGAGAAAGAGGCAGAGCATCTCTAAGGTAATCCACTTTATCTAAAGATTAAGTAGAGACTGTCTTTCTCTGGGAAAAGATCCTATTTTGAATGTGCAGAGAGGGCTTTTATTCCTGGAAGAACACATATTAACACATCTAGCAGGTAAACCATGCCATATTTAAAGTAACACGTAGGAAATGTGTGTAACACTTATGTATTCTCCTTTTGGATCATGAAAAGCACAAATACTAATATATAAGCTTCCAGAAGCTAAAAAGGACTGTGTCTTACATATGGACATAAATGCAGTTGACTGAAGAAAGATAAGACCTAGCAAAGCAAATGAGTTTAAGGGGGATTAGAAAGAAAAAAAGCGCAGTTCCCGTCATGGCTCAGTGGTTAACCAATCCGACTAGGAATCACGAGGTTGCGGGTTCGATCCCTGGCCTCGCTCAGTGGGTTAAGGATCCAGCATTGCCCTGAGCTGTGGTGTAGGTCACAGATTCGGCTTCAGATCCTGAGTTGCTGTGGCTGTGGTGTAGGCCGGTGACTACAGCTCCGATTAGGCCCCTAGCCTGGGAACCTCCACATGCTGCGGTTGCGGCCCTAGAAGAGACCAAAGAAAGAAAGAAAGAAAGAAAAAAGCCATGAGTTCTGACTGGTGGTCCAGACTCTTCCTGAAAAGTCACTTTCTCATCGCCTGGTATGGGTGAGAGCAAGGACGAGAACCTCACTGAGGACAAGGAAAAAAGGAAGACATTACTGTAGAGCTTATGAGAATAAAAGAGCCTGTGGAAATTACTTTTTTTTATCATTAACTTGGGATCTTTATTCTTGATGATTTTGTCATAAACTTATCCTAAGTTTGGTTACGCAAACTCTCATCTGGCTATGAGAACTCATTGGAATTTGCTAAAGGAACTACGATGACAAAATTATACAGTTGGGACAAACCCCCAAGAAACAACACACCTTTTTGTAAAATTGTCAGGTGTCAATTCCAATAACCCACAAGATAGGGCCAAATGCCTATTCATAATCCCACCATTCCAAAACAAGTAGCGATGGCCAGAAACTTTTAATGGGGTGAGAAACGGAATAAAATATAGTGCCGATCAATAGAGGTTTAACCGTACAGTAGAGCCCGTGGAAATTGCTCATCTGTTGCTATGAGGTGCTCTGGCCCAGAAGCCAATCTGTGGCCAGGATGACACTTACTGACACAGGCCATGAGGTCATGGAAGATATCCTTGGGGAAGAGAGGGTGTTCCAGCCCCCGGAAGTAGAGCTTCAGGACACCAGCGATGGAATCCATGTCATGGTCATTCTGGTCCCCAGCCAGGGGGTCCTCTCCTGTAGACAAGCAACCCCCCGCAAAAAAGAGTGAGAGAAGTAAAAACACATAAGTCGGAGCAGAGGTAGTAGGGAAGAAGTGGCCTCTTTAAGTCTTTATCACAGTCCATCAGCTCTCTGCCCAGCATGGTGGCCATGAGGAGAGCAACCAGGGACTAGATAAAGCAATGACTGTTCAGGCTCAGGGGCCCTGGGGTCAGAGGAGGGGCACAAGAGTCCACTAACATAAACTTGCTTGTGCCAGTCTAGCTCTGGGACATTCCCAGTGGGCTGGGGATGGAACACTGCCACTGGTTCTCTCACAAGCATCATGGAGCCAGGCTGGGATTGAGCGCCTAGGGGAGGGAAATGAGGCCGGGGAGGCCAGCCCCTCCGACTAGGTCCCATGCCTCTCTGCCCACCATGAAGGACATACACTTATAGGAGAACAATCACATTGGGGATCCCTATGGAAAATTTCATATCAGATGTAATTAGATTTAATGATAGGACTAGCCTCAAATTGAAACCATATATATCCATCACAGCCACAGAAACTGCCAAAGCTTGCCCATTACCTTAATAGCCCACAAGATAATACATGGGCTTATGATGAGCAGGCGCACTCGCCCTGCTACAGAGGGTTGTGGACACAGCCATAAATGGCCCAGGTGTCAGAGTTAACTTGGGTTTGCGCAGATCATCCGCAGGAGAGAGGCAGCAGGAATGGGGCTGAGAAGGAGGACATTGGCATGGGCCCTGGCCTCTCCCTGCATATCTAGGGTTTGGGGTGTGTGGGTGTGTGTGGTGGTGGTGGTGGTGGTGGTGGTGGTGATGGGGTATCTACAAGAGAGAAGATGCTGGGCTAAAGAGGAAGCAAGATGGCTTGCTAATAACCTCTGGGTACCTCTGGATACCTCTGGAGGGTGAGGCTGGAGCCAGTATCCCAGGGGGCTGGCAAATATTTGGTCTTCCCGTTAAGGCTGTTTGCTCACCTCTCTCAAAGGCGTTTTTGATGTCATTCACTTCCACCTGGGATCCTGACACCCGGAAAATTCCCTCATGCTGCAGTCCTAGAAAGACAGGGAGAAGGGATCAAGGAGGCAGAAAAGCAAACTCGTGACCACAGCTCCAAGCTCAGCTGAATGTCTACCTCTCCCAGCCAGTGTGTACTTAAGCATCCTGTCTCTTCAGTCTGGGGGTGGGGGTGGGGTGGGGGAGCCCATTCAGGGACGGTGGGAAAGTCACTAGAATGAACACGAGGCACTGGCCTAAAGCAAGCACTGAGCCAGAGACGTAAGGAAAGAGATGCCTACACCACTCCCGATTCTGTAAGGCAGTTTCCTTCCCGGGCCTCTTTCTCTCCAGCTGCAATGGGGGAAGTGACTCCTGGTACTCTCTCATCCCCCAGGATCAAGGATGCGATCCAGAAGCATGGCAGGCAAGCTGTCAGACACCATTGGAGTTTCATAAGCTCCGAGAACATAATTAGTGCTTTCGCTGTTCCAACATTGTTCAGCTATTCTAGGGACCATGCTTTCACTGCTTACGAAAAAGAGAGGACATGAACAGACAGGTGATCAGTCACCAGAGAGTACTGTCAGGCATGGTACTAGCCACTGGCCCTTGACTATAGCTTGACTCTAAAGGCAAATATGCCTGAATGCCACCCTAGGAAAATGTGCATGAAATCTCTGTCTTTTTGAATTTTGTTAGAATAAAAATAATAGCAGAAAACTAACACACGCGTGGCGCGGTGACTGCTCACGTGCTTACAGCCATGTAAGACAGGTTACTGGCCAGCCCGTTCTCTAGGTGAGGGGATTGGTAGGTGATGACCAGCCTTAGGTGATGTAGGTGACGAGAACCAGAGCCGGCACCCAAACCCAGGCCTCCTGGCTGCAAGTCATGTACTCATTCCCCAAGGCCAGGCTTGTGGGGACTCCTGGAGGGAACATGCCGAGAGGGAGGGATCCCATTTGTCAGTTTAAATGCGGATTTGGTTACCGAAAGCACCACACGCCCAACTCCAAACTGGGAGGGATCCAGGCAGCATGTGCCCGGGGGCCTGACTGAATTAGCATCTTTCATCATATCAGGCCTGCCCAGTTTCCCTCAAGAGCCCTGTGGCTCAATCTTGGGGATTTGATCAGAGTCTCTTCAACATGGCACAATCCATTGAAAATTTTGAATTTCAAACAAACTTCCTTTTTGAATAAACAAAAGAAAAAAAAAAAAAGCTACATTTTGCCCACTGTGTTAGGACTCCTCTCTTGGTGACTCAATTCTATCAGTCTTTTTTTTTTTTTTTTGTCTTTTTGCCATTTATTGGGCCGCTCCTGCAGCATATGGAGGTTCCCAGGCTAGGGGTCTAATCAGAGCTGCAGCCACCGGCCCACGCCAGAGCCACAGCAATGCAGGATCCGAGCCGCGTCTTCAACCTATACCACAGCTCACAGCATCGCCGGAGCGTCAACCCACTGAGCAAGGGCAGGGACCGAACCCGCAACCTCATGGTTCCTAGTTGGATTTGTTAACCACTGTGCCACGATGGGAACTCCTATCAGTTGACTTTTGAAGTAAACCACACAGGCCAGGACTGAAGCCTGAATCCAACTGAAGCAATGGTAAGAAGTAAGCAGGGGGAATTTAACTGCCTGGCTTGTAATGAGGCTTAAGTTGTCTGTTCCTCTAAGGAAATCTCCAGAATATTCCTCACAGAATGGCAGGCAATGTTAAGACGCCAGTGGAACAGCACCAGCTTAGCTACCAATGGGATGTTAACAGCCAGATCATGTCATATCAACACAGCATGTAAACAGCAAGGTTCTGATAGGAATAGTCACATACTCAGTGACTTGCAGAAAACACAGTATAATATGAGGAAACGTCATCTCAGGGACCAGCCTACTCAGTGTCTTTGCTGGAGCCAACAGCTTGCTGAGAGAGGCTCATCTGGGTCCTTTTTGGTAGATTGTGCATCAAGGACAAGCTGCTCTGGACCCTGGGCCCAGGACAGGAAGAAATCAGAGGAGAGCTTACTAGAAATCAGGCAGCAGGCCTGAGATCCCTTTCTGCCTGGTTTCTGTTTCCCCTTGAGAATCTATGCTTTAGAAGGCCCAACAAATATTCTTGCTCAATAGCCAGACTCTGTAGAGTGTCTAATCTGATGATTCTGAAAGTAGGAGCATTAATAAGTGGTCAGTTTCTAGAAAGTGAAAGGGAAAAGCGGCTGACTTTTTTTTTTTTGGTCTTTTTGTCTTTTTAGGGCCATACCCGTGGCATGTGGAGGTCCCCAAGCTAGGAGCTGAACTGGAGCTGCAGCCGCCAGCCTACTCCACAGCAACACCAGATCTGAGCTGCGTCTGTGACCTACACCACAGCTCACGGCAACGCCAGATCCTTAACCCACTGAGCAAGGCCAGGGATCAAACCCGCAACTTCATGGTTCCTAGTCGGACTCGTCTCCCCTGCGCCACGATGGGAACTCCTTTTTATTATAATGCAGGTAAGAGCTCACATAACCAAGCTAACACATCCATGACCTTTCTCATTCTTCCTTAGTGCACACCCACATCAAAGTATACAGCCAATCGGACTTGGCCAAGTTATTTGGAAATGGCACAAAACCTGCCATTGTGGGATGGATTCAACTGTTGCCATGAGTTGCTCTCCTGGAGGATTGTTGAAATGATGGCACCGCCCCCTGTTCACGTGACTCATGAGAAGGGTGGGGGTTTTGCATCCTGAGTCTCAGTTGTTCCTCACCTCCCTTGTCTTGCTTTAAGTCTTCCCCCATCATCCCTATGTGCTGGTTACAGAAGAGCCTCAGCTTTCTGGTCTACCTCCCATACCCCATCTACCTCTCAGGGAAAATGAAGATAGCAAGGATGTTGTAAATTCTGGCCGCAGACCTTTTAGGGGCTGACAAAGGTTATGGACACCGTCCCCATTAAATGTACATATACAAACATTTTATCCATCATCTTCAAGGAGTTCAGGAATACCCTGAGTCCCTATTTGGGGAAAAAGTTCAATGTAATTGAACAAACATTTTGTGAACAGTGACTATGTACTGAGCTTTTATTTTCCTTTCTTAGAATCAACAATACATTTCCTTCCTCAATCCCGCAACACATATAAAATGGCTTCAGAATTGCGAGCTCACAACCCTGTGATAAAAAATTATGTACCTTATTTGCATGGGTTTTTTTGGTGTTAGACTTACAGAGTATCATCAAAAATACTGTTTTCCAAAGACTCTTGGATTATTTTCTTCCTCATTTCCTCAGTGGCTATGTTATTCACTTGTAATTCAGTTATGTTTAGTTGTTACTGTTAGTATTCCTTTTGGGGTTTTACCCACATCCTTGTTTTAAATATCTGTTTATTTATCTTTTGAGTATGGGAACACCAGTGTCATTTTAAAAGTCAAAATTACACAAAAGGCAAACAGAGAAAAGTCACTCCTCTCCATTTCCCATTCCCCTATTCTTTTTCACCCTTTCCCGTCCCTGTAGATAACCAATCAAACATTAGTTTCCAGATTCATCCTGCCTGTCAAAGTGAGAACACACATGTATCATCTTACATCTTCTTTCTTACACAAAAGGCAGGATGCTACAGATACTCTTTAGTATTTTGCTTTTTTCCACTTGATAATATAGCCTGGAAATCTCTTCATGTCATTTCATGGAGATCTTCCTCATTCTTTTTCTATGGCTGCGCAGTCTTCCAGGGTGTGGTTATACTATAGTTTATTCATCTATTCTTTTATGTATGGTATTTAGGTTACTTTCTTTTCTTTTCTTTTTGGTCTTTTTAGGGCCGCACCCGCGGCATATGGAGGGTCCCAGGCTAGGGGTCTAATCAGAGCTGTAGCTGGGGCCACAGCCACAGACACAGCAAGGCCAGATCTGAGCCACGTCTGCGACCTACACCACAGCTCATGGCAACGCCGGATCCTTAACCCACTGAGCGAGGCCAGGGATGGAACCTGCAACCTCATGGTTCCTAGTCAGATTCTTTTCTGCTGCGCCAAGATGGGAACTCCAGGTTACTTTCAATATTTTGCAACTGAAAATGATGCTGTAATAAATAATCTTGTGTATGTGTACTTTCCTATTGTTGGAGATGTATCTTCACGGTAGATTCCCAGAAGGACTGCTGGATCAGAAGATTAGCGCATATGCAGTTTTGTTACATGTTGCCAAGTTCTCCTCCAAAAGGGTCACACCAGTTTGCATTCCCATTATCAATATGTGAGCTTTCTTGTTTCTCCAGAGCCTCACTACAGAAACGTGCTAAGTTTTGGCTTCCTCCTGTGCTGTGCCAGTAGAGGGGCAGGGACGGGCACATTCAAGCCACAATATCCAGAACTCATCCACTTCTCAATGACTCCACAGCTAATGCCGTAGGCAGGCCACTGCCACATCTTCCCTGGGCTACAGTAGCTTCGTGTTTCCTCCTATGATCTGATCGCTATACAGCAGTCTGGGATCCTTTAGGAAGAGCATAATTCCCCGACAGCTCCCCAACTCATTTAGAATACAATCTAAACCCCGACCGTAGCCGACCCTAAGACGCTGGCCCCCAGCTTCCTCTCCTGCCACTCGCCTCTTCATTCACTCAGTCCAGCCACACTGGCATCCTGCCAGCTGGTCCCAGCACATGCCAAGGACCTCTGCACTCGATCTTCCTTCTCCCCAAAACACCCTTCCTCAGACACCCACATGGCTAACCCCCTCACCTCCTTTAGGACTGCTCAAATATCACCTTCTTAGGTGACATAAGACCTTTCCCCTGAATAATCTGCCTACCAGTGTCCGCTCTCCATTCTCCATCTCCCCACCTTGCTTTACTTTCCTTCATGACCCCAACATCGGATATATTGTATATTTATTTATCAACAGGGAGTTCCTGTTGTGGCGCAGTGGTTAACGAACCCGACTAGGAACCATGAGGTTGCGGGTTCGATCCCTGCCCTTGCTCAGTGGGTTAAGGATCCGGCGTTGCTGTGAGCTGTGGTATAGGTCAAAGAAGCGGCTCGGATCCCACATTGCTGTGGCTCTGGTGTAGGCTGGCAGCTACAGCTCTGATTGGACCCCTAGCCTGGGAAGCTCCATATGCCGCAGGAACGGCCCAAGAAATGGCAAAAAGACAAAAATAAATAAATAAATAAATACATCAACAGATCATCTGCTTATTGGTCCTTCAGGAGAAAGTGAGGTTCATGAAGACAGGCATTTTTTCTTGGCACACAACGAGCAACCCATAGGTACTGTATACAAATGATCCTTGACTTATGATGGATGTTTCACTTACATCTTTTTGACTTTACAATGGTTTTAAAGTGATACTTAAAATTTTGATCTCTCTCTCTCTCTCTTTTTTTTTTTTGGTCTTTCTGCCTTTTCCAGGGCCGCTCCCGCGGCATATGGAGATTCCCAGGCTAGGGGTCTAATCGGAGCTGTAGCCACAGCAACGAAGGATCCGAGCCACCTACACCACAGCTCACAGCAATGCCGGATCCATAACCCACTGAGCAACCTCATGGTTTCTAGTCGGATTTGTTAACCACTGCACCATGATGGGAACTCCTTAAAATTTTGCTCTCTTCCTGGGCTACTGATACTCGCGGTCTAGTACTCTGATGTGATGTTGGACGGCAGGCAAGGGCCGCAGCTCCCAGCCAGCCATGCAAACATGAGGTTAAACAACTGATACACTTATGACCATTCTGCTTTCCACTGTCAGTATAGCATTCAATCCATTACATGAAATATTCAACACTTCATTAAAATATTGGCTTTATGTTAGATGATTTTGCCCAACTGTAGGCTCATATAAGTGTTCTAAGCATATTTAAGGTAGTCTAGGCGAAGCTATATAGGTTCGTGTATAATGTTAGGTAGGTTAGGTGTATTAAATGCATTTTTTTTTTTTTTTTTTTTTGCTGCACCCATGGCAAGGGGAAGTTTCTGGGTCAGAGATCAAACCCGGGCCACAGCCCCAGGCCACAGCTGTAATCAGAGTCATAGCAGTGAAAACACTGGATCCTTAACCTGCTGAGCCACCAGGGAAACTCCTAAATGGACTTTATTTTTAGGGCCGCACTTGCAGCATATGGAGGTTCCCAGGCTATGGGTCGAATTGGAGCTGCAACTGGCAGCCTACACCACAGCCACAGCCACAACACCACCAGATTCGAGCCATGTCTGCGATCTACACCACAGCCCATGGCAACGCCGGATCCTTAACCCACTGGGCAAGGCCAGGGATCCAACTTGCATCCTCATGGATCCTAGTCAGGATCATTAACTGCTGAGCCACAAAGGGAACTCCCAATGGATTTTTTTTTTTTTTTTAATGGTCACACCTGCAGCATATGAAAGTTCCCTGGCTAGGGGTTGAATCAGAGCTGCAGCTGAGGCCTATGCCACAGCCACAGCCACACGAGATCAGAGACGAATCTTCAACCTACACTGCAGCTTGTGGCAATGCTGGGTCTTTAACCCACCGAGGGAGACCAGGGATCGAACCCCATCTTCTTAACCTGCTGAGCCACAACGGGAGCTCCCTAAATGCATTTTATTTTATATTATTTTTTTTTTCCCCGCTGTACAGCATGGGGATCAAGTTACTCTTACATGTATACATTTTTCCCCCCTACCCTTTGTTCTGTTGCAATATGAGTATTTAGACGTAGTTCTCAATGCTACTCAGCAGGATCTCCGTGTAAATCTATTCCAAGTTGTATGTGATAACCCCAAGCTCCCGATCCCTCCCACTCTCTCCCTCTCCCATCAGGCAGCCACAAGTCTATTCTCCAAGTCCATGATTTTCTTTTCTGTGGAGGTGTTCATTTGTGCTGGATATTAGATTCCAGTTATAAGTGATATCATATGGAATCTGTCTTTGTCTTTCTGACTCATTTCACTCAGTATGAGTCTCTAGTTCCATCCATGTTGCTGCAAATGGCATTATGTCATTCTTTTTTATGGCTGAGTAGTATTCCATTGTGTATATATACCACATCTTCCTCATCCAATCATCTGTTGATGGACATTTGGGTTGTTTCCATGTCCTGGCTATTGTGAATAGTGCTGCAATGAACATGCGGGTGCATGAATCTCTTTTAAGTGGAGTTTTGTCTGGATATATGCCCAAGAGTGGGATTGCGGGGTCATATGGAAGTTCTATGTATAGATTTCTAAGATATCTCCAAACTGTTCTCCATAGTGGCTGTACCAGTTTACATTCCCACCAACAGTGCAGGAGGGTTCCCTTTTTTCTCCTCAACCCCTCCAGCACTTGTTACCTAAATGCATTTTTATCTTAAGATATCTTCAGAGTACAATGGGTTTATCAGAATGTAACTCCATTATAAGGAAGATGTGCACTTGCTGAATGAATGAACAGAATGTTTGGATAAAAGGATCAGAGTTCAGACACTCTTCTGCCTACTGTCCTTTAGGCACAAATAATTCTTCCTCATCTGAACTCAGTTTGGACTGAACTCAGTTTGGACTTATCTTTGCCAACTGCTTGGCCATTAATCATTACCATCTTGTGAAATTTCCGAGACTACTATTCTGAATTACTACAGCTTATCTCTTTTTATTTCACTTTTTTACTTGCTTATTTATTTTCTCCCAGTTGCACCATAAAACTAGGTAAGGACAGGAACAGTATATTATCCCTGTTTTTGTTTTTCTATTTGGCAATGCGTGGCGCCCAGCGTGATCAGGGACTTGGTAAATATTTGTTGACTGTTCAGGATCGCTATACAACTCTGTTACTTCTAGTGAATGGAGGAGATACAATGGAAAGATTGTAGCTGATTAGAATGGGATAAGATGTAAGCATGCTAAAATAATTACTATTCCAAAAATGAATCCAAGCCATGTCCCAGTTTACTGGAAGAGAGGAAGGAAGAGAGAGTGGCTACTCTCTGCATGTGTGTGTCTTTTTAGGGCCACATCCATGGTATATGGAGGTTCCTAGGCTAGGGGTAGAATTGGAGCTGTAGCCGCCGGCCTGTGCCACAGCTCATGGCAACGCCGGATCCGTGACCCACTGAATGAGGCCAGGGATCACATCTGTATCCTCATGGATGCCAGTCAGATTCGTTTCCACTGAGCCACGATGGGAACTCTGAGAATGACTACTTTTGAATTGAGACCCACAATCATCTATAGATCTCTTTAGACCTCCTTCAATGACCAAGGTCATTCTGTCACTTTTCCTATAACTAGACAGAACAGCATCAAAAAATAATTTCTGATGCCGTGTTCCAAGAACTCTTCACAGTTCTTGCAGATATCTACACTTTCTATATATGCTTATAGTGGGAGACTGATTCTCTGGCAATTCATCTCTTTCCCTAAATTCTGTCCAACCAGCTGACAAGCTGGTGACAAATGAAGTTTATGAGATTCAGCTTTGTCCAAACAGAAGATAGGTAACTTGACTTAGGTTGAGAAGGAGCCAGCCCCTGCAGACCCTTGAATGTCGGCTACAATTTTAAGACCAGGTACTAACTGAGCTCTGATGATGCTGTATCTGGTGAGATCAAACCAGAATAATAATAATAAAAAAGTGAATATTACTAGGAGTCACGGCAACATTATAAAAGCAGTCTGTTTCCAAAGCAAGCTGATGCAGAAAGCCAATGTGACATAATGGTCCAGGCTGTTCAGTGGGAGATACCAACGCGTGCAAAGACGGTGAGTAATGGCAAAACCACCGTCACTGCATCAGACCAGCTAGACTTAATCACCTAACAGCTATAATTTAAAACTTACTCTCAAGCTAGAAAAGAGAGTGTGGTAAGTAGCAATGGGATTTGGGGTCAAAACATATGATGTCTTTCGCTCCTTGTGTAAGCGTGGCCATCCTGAGGCAGCAAACATTACGTGAGCAAATAAGATTGTATTCCTTTTCTGAGAATGTCAGGATGGGAAGCCAATCTCTATTCTGACTCTACAGAGAATTCCTGGAAGTTCTTCCCCACATTGCACAAATATGGTCAAGGCTGTAATCCTGCTTACCGTGTCTGCTGATAAACCGGATACAGCTTTCCACCACCAGAGGAATTGCCTGGCTGGAATCCTAAAAAGCCAGAGAAACATGAGATTAGAATCTGCAAACAGGGAGAGCCCAGGGTCAGAGAAAATAGGCTAAACTGTATGAAACGTGTCTCAGCTGGATCAGTGGCTGGACCGTAAAGAAGCATCATCTGTGCAGATGTGCACAACAGTCTACTTGGGATACCCTGCAGACGCCTTCCATTCAGCAGGTCCTGATGGAACTGATCATCTTTTAGCCCAAACCAGCTCCCCACCCTGAGCCATACAATTCACCAGTCAAGAAATACCTGGTCAAGTTTGCCTCCCAAATCCCTCCCAAATCCACTGATTTCTCTCCATCTCTACGGCCACCAACCTAGTCCAATCACTCAATATTTCCATTCCACCCCCCCTTCCCCTGCCCCATCTCTTCCAAACCAGTTTTTCTTTCATCACATGTGGTCAGGCCTCTTTAAAAGCACACATCCCATTGCTTCCTCCTTAGGCTAACTCTTTCAGGATTCTTGTCCCTCTCTGTGCATAGCCTTGCGTGTCCACGGTCCTGCCTTTGCTCCAGGCTCCTCTTCTTCTGCTCTGCCCCCGGTCTCTGTTTTGGCCACGCTGGCCTCCTTTCTGCTCCTCAGCGAGTCGTCCTTTGCCCCTGGCTTTGCATGAGCTGCTCCTGCTACTGGAAAGCTCGCCTCGCCTCGCCTCACACCCCTGACCCCAGGGTCTCAGTGCAAGTATTACTTCCTCGGGGGTGCCTTTCCAGACTCCCCAGATGATCTGGGGGGCCCTTGTCTATGGGGTTTCAGCACCTTGAACTCAGCCCCACATCCTGATTATGCCTTGATGGTGGGTGTATGAATATTCGTTTGCCTTTGCCATCCAATGTCAATTCTTGTTGGCCAGTGCTGGTCATGATATGCCATGTGACCTCCCAGAGCAGGTGCTCAATCCATACCAGTGGAAGGTAGTGGAATCAATCAATAGGCACATCAGAAAGGGGATTTGTCTGGCATAAAAGGCAAGAAAGAAAAAACCTAACTCTTGGGAATAGTGGAAACTAATTGGTACTAAATTAAGAAGCAGGCCTCACAGATAGCAATCTTTGCTCTGCCATTTTACCACACAAGCCTGACACTTAATTTAACCTTTTTGGGCCTTAATTTGGCATCTATAATGCAGGGAGGGGCTTGGTGGTGAGGAGAGTAATATTTCCTATTGGCACATGAACACAGCGCTTGCCATTTATAAAAGATTTTATGGAGGGCCATGTGCTAAGTGTTTTAGACGGACTGGTCCTGGTAACAACGCTGTGGGGTGTGTATTGTTCTTATCCTCACTTGATGAATGTGGAAATGAAGGCTCAGTGAGGTGAAAGAGCTGCTTAGGGTGATGAGTGGAAGAGCCAGGATTCAAACCCAGGCAGACTTCCTGAGGTGGAGCATCTCACTACCACCCACACTGCATCCTAGGAGCTCAGCAACAGCCAGGTGTGAACCCCAAATACTGAAAATGCCAGCAGGGTTTCATAATGCAGCTAAATGCACAGTAACTCCAAGGGATGAAAGGGATCAGGCAGAATGACCTTAAATCTAGCTAGAAAGGGCTTTCAATGTTCAGAACAGAGGCTGGGTCCTCCAGTGGGATGGGTCTGCCTGTGGCCCTCCCCTTACTCTGAATTTTCTTTCTTTCTTTCTTTCTTTCTTTCTTTCTTTCTTTCTTTCTTTCTTTCTTTCTTTCTTTCTTTCTTTCTTTCTTTCTTTCTTTCTTTCTTTCTTTCTCTTTTTTTTTTTTGGTCTTTTTAGGGCTGCACCTGTGGCACATGGAGGTTCCCAGGCTAGGGGTCGAATCGGAGCTGTAGCTGCCGGCCGACACCACAGCCACCACAAGGCAGGATCCGAGCCGTGTCTGCCACCTACACCGCAGCTCATGGCAACGCTGGATCCTTAACCCACTGAACGAGGCCAGGGACTGAACCTGTGTCCTCATGGATGCTAGAGAGATTTGCTTCCTCCAAGCCATGACGGGAACTCCTGGCTCTGAATTTTCAACTCTAGCTGTGGGGTTGGGGGTGGTGTTTGGCCACTTTTAGGGAAGCACCTGTGTCCAAGAAGAAGCCAGGCTGACAGGAGAGCTGGCAAGGCCTCTAGCTCCCAAGCCTGCTGGGAACCCAGGACGCTGCCAAAGGAAGTACTGAGTGTGCCATTGCGCAGCTCAGCAACCCAAATGCTCATCTCACGACCCCCAGACCCATCTGCTTCCTCCAGCTCCAGGTGCCAGTGTCTGCTCTCCTACTATCACTGAATTCTACCAGTCAGCCTAGGCTGATCTTAGAGAAGGAATTTTTGTCAGTTTTTCCATACACTAATAAAGAAACAGGAATCCACTAAGAAAAATAAAAAAAAACTCATTTTTTTTATATGTACAAACATTGTTACTGTACTTTCCTTTTCTTTTTTTTTTGGGCCGTGCTCTCGGCAGGTGGAAGTTCCAGGGCCAGGGATCAAACCCGTGCCACAGCAGTGACAATACCCGATCCTTAACCTGCTGAGCCACCAGGGAACGCCTATATGTTACATTTATAAATAGTAGTAGCAGTGATAACGAGGACAGTGATATGAGGGCTCCTAAAGTTTTCCTGGATCTCAGTCTATAGAAAATAAAGACCCAGAGGGAGGGAGGTTGGAAATTCACATGTTACTGGCTTCCACAAGTTATGTGAAGGCAAAATTCTGCCTAGACTTGTGGGAAAAGGACTAGCAATGGGAGTTAAAAGGAAGCATGCAGGGCTGCAAAAAGCAAAGAGTCAAAGATATTAACCTGTATGTCCATGGGTACCAGTAACATGTCAGAAGTCGCCCAGAGAATGATCTGTGACCGATGAGAGTTGGCCAGAGATAACCTGTCCTAGCACAGATGTTTTCCTAGTCCCTGCTGTGCCAGGGACGCCTAAGACAGAGTCCAGTGGAAACACACAACTGGGCAAAGTCACCAAGGCTTCAGACTCTCTCCTTGTAACATTTCTGAGCTCCGAGTGAATTCATTTCCTCAGGATGTGCCCTGGCAAAGACCCCCGCTTTACCACCAATATTTTATAGTTAACCAAGTAGTACCTATATGGTTCTCATTCAGTGCCTGTCTCTCTCTTTATTTTTATTTTTTTTGCCTTTTTTTTTTTGGTCTTTCTCTAGGGCCACACCTGCGGCATATAGAGTTTCCCAGGCTAGGGGTCGAATTGGAGATGTAGCTGCCAGGCTACACTACAGCCACAGCAATGCCAGATCTAAGCTGCATCTGTGACCTACACCACAGCTCACGGCAACACTGGATCCTTAACCCACTGAGTGAGGCCAGGGATTGAACCTGCAACCTCATGGTTCCTAGTTGGATTCAGTAACCACTGAGCCACGACAGGAACTCCATGTCTCGATCTTTCTTTTTCTCTTTTTTCATCCTCCAGTGTTAGAATCCATGTCAGTTAAATTTTTTGTTCATAATATTTTTGGTCCTATAACCCCAGGGTTGGGAGGGGCCTTTAAAGACAATTGTGTCCAAACCCCATTCAATCAGATTAAAGGAACTTTATTATTATTATTATTTTAGAGGTCTTGGTTTTCATTGATGCCTTCATTATTTAAAAATTTTTTTTTGCCTTTTGTCTTTCCAGGGCCGCTCCTGTGGCATATGGAGGTTCCCAGGCTAGGGGTCAAATCAGAGCTGGAGCTGCATCTGCTGGCCTACACCACAGCCACAGCAACGCCAGATCTGAGCCGCGTCTGCAACCTACACCACAGCTCACCGCAATGCAGGATCCTTAACCCACTGAGTGAGGCCAGGGATTGAACCCACAACCTCATGGTTTCTAGTTGGATTCGTTTCTATTGCGCCACGATGGGAACTCCAGATTAAAGGAACTTTAAACCAAAAGTAGAGGGAGAAAGGCAGCAGGCATAACTTGGAAAGGAAAGGAAAGCAGGGGTTCAGTGATGGTAGCCAGATAATGATTGAAAACCACCTCTGTCTGGCATCATTTCTCATGCATGAGAAAGTTGGGATTTTGCCAGGTACTGATCTCTTATATTTGTTAAATTTCTGTCTTTACCAAGGGAGAAATTAAAGTCTTGACACCTGATTAGATGTACCAAGGAAAAAAGAGACATCCAAGAAAAGACGTAGGGCTTCAAGGACTGTGAAGAATGGAGGGTTCCCCCGTGAGAGGTAGAGAAGGTAGGGAGGGGCCAAAAAACAAAAACCTGGCGGGGCGGGTGAGGGGATGGGTGCTGAGGAAAGCAGGTACCAGCTCGACTCTTGCGCATTGACTGCCTGCCAATCAGTTAGGAGTTAGAGCCAAAGACTCAGAACACAGCATCACAGAACAAGTGGACGCTTAGGGAAGGAGGGAGAAGAGACAGATTTAGCTAAGGCAACAAAAGTGACAAGGGAAAGAATGTGGCTGAAAATCAAAAGAGGACCAAGCCTTGAGGAAATGCGTACATTTTGAGGGACAGAGAAAGATGAGCTAGCAAAGAAGATACAGGAGTAATAGGAAAGAGAATTCTGGACTGGACTGGAGCAGGGAAAGCATGGAAACAGCAATTGAGGCATCCCCTTTTTAAATTTTTTTTTTCAAATTTAGGGCCACATGTGCTGCACATGGAAGTTCCCAGGCCAGGGGATGAATCGGAGCTATAGCTGCCGGCCTGCACCACAGCCACAGCAACTCAGGATCCGAACTGCATCTTCCACCTACACCACAGCCCACGGCAACACTGGATCCTTAACCCACTGAGGGAGGCCAGGGATTGAACTTCCATCCTCATGGATACTAGCCAGCTTTGTTACTGCTGAGCCATGATAGGAACTACGAGGCATCACTTTTTTTGTTTGTTTGTTTTGTCTTTTTGCCTTTTCTAGGGCCACTCCTGGGGCATATGGAGGTTCCCAGGCTAGGGGTCTAATCAGAGCTGTAGCCACTGGCCTACACCAGAGCCACAGCAATGCGGGATCCTGAACCTGCAACTTCATGGTTCACTAGTTGGATTTGTTAACCACTGAGCCACGACGGGAACTCCCGAGGCATCCCTTTTTTTAAAGGAAAGTCAGGTGGTTTGAACCTAGGCTTTTCAAGGGTCAAACATGACTGGAACCCAGGAGGGACCCTCAAAAACAAAAACCGGATTCTACCTCTTGCTTGGCTGATTTGCGTAAACAACCAAAACAAATTTTATTTCCTGGTTATGTATTACTTACTATTTACCTTCCCGACTATCTTAGAAAAACTCTTCACTGAGCCAGCATTAGATTTCTAGATCTACTGGAGAGAAACTGAATAAAAAAGGGGTCATTACTTGATTGGAGTTTCCGGTGCATCCTGGAATTCTTATATAAATCTAGCACCAGGCAAACACATTTTGCCTGCAACTGCCTAGGCACAGCATGATGCAAACCAGGAGGGCGTCATTCCTTTCTGATGAGCCCAACCAGGGTCACATATCACCTGTCACACTGTGGCCTTTGGCACTCGTGCAGCCAGCAGGGGGGCTGCAAAGCCCTCCCACTCAGGCTCCATCTATACATAGGAGGCTCAGTTTCATTCCAGAAACTGAAAAGGAACATACTTCAAGTTCAATCCTGTTCTCACTTTTGAAGGGAGGAAAAAAAAAAAAAAAAAGCTTGCTCCCTATTTAAGATATCCACCTATTCATTTTAAATGGAAGACATTCTCCCGGGGAGGCACTCCATTCCTCTCTAGTTTTAAGTGAAATTATGAAAGAAAGGGGAAGAAGAAAGAAACAGAGGAACAGGAGGAAAGAGCATTGCAATGAAATTTTTGCAATTTAAAAACTGTGTAATTGCATCCGATGGTGTTCTCATTAAAAGGAAATCCAGGAGTTCCTGTCGCAGTGGTTAACGAATCTGACTAGGAACCATGAGGTTGCAGGTTCAATCCCTGGCCTTTCTCAATGGGTTAAGGATCCGGCGTTGCCGTGAGCTGTGGTGTGGGTTGCAGACGCAGCTTAGATCCTGCGTTGCTGTGGCTCTGGCGTAGGCCGGCAGCTGCAGCTACAGCTCCGATTAGACCCCTAGCCTGGGAACCTCCATATGCCGTGGGAGTGGCCTAAGAAATGGCAAAAAGACAAAAAAAAAAAAAAAAAGGAAATCCAAAAGAGAGAAGGCAGGAAAAAATATTGACATCGAAGCTAAGAAAACTGAGGGCTAGGTTATCAACTTCCCTGGCTGGACTGCCCAGCCAGTGGAAGCAGTCATCCAGCTGAAGCCCTTGCAGGTATGCCACCACCATAGAAACCATTTGCCCTCTACAGTCCATCATCTCCCTGTGGCTACAGCCACTGTGAATTACCCTAAATGATTTTTTTTGGTTTGTTTTTTTGTCTTTTTAGGGCCGTACCCATGGCGCATGGAGGTTCCCAGGCTAGGGGTCGAATCGGTGCTATAGCTGCCAGCCTATGCTACAGCCACAGCAACACCAGATCCTTAACCCACTGAGTGAGGCCAGGATCGAACCTGCGTCCTCATGGATCCTAGTCGGGTTCGTTAACCACTGAGCCACAACAGGAACTCCCCAAATGATTTTTTAAAGCCTGGATCAGCTTTCCCCTGAGTAGACACAAAGACATTTCTGAGCCCTCTCCACCCCCTCCCTGCTCACTGCATAGCTGGTATGAGCTTAGGGGATACAAAACCATTCTAGTATTTGCCATATGTAATGTATAATTAGGAAGTCAAACTGGTTACTGAAGAAAATACTTCAATTAATTTTTTTTTAAACAAGCACAAGTGCTGTTGAGATGATCCGTTGATGTGGATTGTCCATGCTGCGCTAAGATCCCTCCTCATGTGGGTCAGGCCAGCTAGCTGCTCACTGCTGTGCCAGATTTTAATACAACACTGAAGATCAGGCACAAAACTGCAGAGTTCAACATCCCTTCCTTATCATTCCTAGACCAGACTCCGCTTTACATTTTTAGCAAGTCTTAGAAATACATCTAGGATGACCATGCCACCGGAAACACACAAAAACCCGCAGATTTGGTCTAGGTGATTCGTTGCTTTGAGTTACTGACTGACATGTTGGTACGGATGTATGAAGTGTGAGGCCTCATTCAGGGTCTCGTAGAGAAGTGGTGCCAGCGATAGTTCTGGCACAATCTGCTATAGTCAAAGCAGATTTCTAGCATGGAAGAGGGTAGAGGAATGAGTCAGAAGGACCATGCACCAACTCCCACCCCTGACCGCTAAATCAGTGAAGGTGCCATAGTAGTAGACACACTCTGACTATACGGTACATTGCAAACACAGGCATGGAGTCAGAAGTGTCTGCTCCATCCACAGCGGAGTTCCACAAATGTCTGGGAGGGACCCATTCTCACAGCCCACAGGCCTGGCTCTTGCTGGGCGGGCCCTTACCTGTTTCCTCACGGTTGAGCTACGCCTGTGGTTGAATCAGCATGGACAGATCCAGCAACAGGGAGGAGAAAGGGAGAAATGGGATGCAAAACAATCTGTGAGATGGTTAATGAAACGAGTCCTATGAATCCGTTCAGTCCCAGAAACGGCTGAGAGACTTGCTAATTTACCTTCGACACGAAGCCCAATAAAGCGCTTTTCACCAAAGCTTGGGGGTCTCTTTTTAATGTCTGCCACCAGTCAAGAGCAGAATCGGAGGGAACGGGCTCGTTGTGGAGCAAAATATATATGGGTCAGACAACAGGAAGAGCCAGCCAAGGTCGCACAGTGAATAACACAGCGTAAGGGAATTAAACTCAGTACTTTTCCCTCCCACAGAACGTGCTGTAGATACGGGACTTCAGGTGAACTTTACCACCAAGAAGATATATTCCACGGAAATCCGTCACCCTGGTTCCCTCTCGTCAACGAGACTGGTATATGAATGGGATCTTTATTGTAATCCGCAACGACAAAATGATGAAAGCCAAATGAAGCTATTTTTAAATAATGAGCCTATAATTGTAAATGGCCTCATGATTATTGTGTGTGTTGGCAGATAGAAGTGGTTTATATAATGGGCTAACCCGGGGTCTCTGCGGAGTCCGGCCCATTAAGGCTCTTTCCCCAGTTAAATCAGCACATTTTTCGGCATCTTGGAACCGCTGGCTGGAGGAATGCCTTGCTCTCCACCAACTCACGAGTTCTCTCATCGCAGCTCCATGACCGAGAGAGAAAATATTTGGCCGGGGTGGGGGAGGGCGGGGCCGTGGGGAAAGATCAGGAGGGCTGCATATTTGTACAGCAGGCAAGGATTGGGACCAATGCTGCTGGCAAGTAATGCAATGTAATATTGCATTATCTAGCAACACTCACTAATTAGAGGCTGTCATCTTTTCCGTGTATTTTAAAAAAAAACAAAACACCAAAAAAACCTCCGGTCAAATGCTATCGTCTGATCATCCGTCTAGGGGTCAGAGAGGTCTCAAAACCCATATGTTGAAGTCTGGAAGCTAAGGTTAGGTTGCCAGACTCCTCCTGCATCCAGCATTTCTTTGCAATGCAGTGGTTTGGGGGAGTCTCTGGGACTATCTCAGCAAGTGGTAACTCCCTTCACTCAGCTCTGTCCGGCAAATCCCATTTCCCTCTGAGGCCAGATGGGGTCAGCAAGGCATCCAAAGCTCTAACACTCAACTCCCTGGCTCTTTCCCAGGCTGGGATGGCTCTACCCTGCCGGCCTCTCTGTATCCCTTCCCAGGGCTGGCTCAGGCCACACCTACCTGGCCAGACTGCAATCTGTCCGCTGACCTGTTGGAAAGACAAAGGCAAAAAGCACATGTTGAAGCAGAAGGGGTGAGAGGGGTAGACTTGATTCCAGGAATGACCGAGTCTGCCCACCTCCCCAGGGAGCCGCTAGCATCATGCCTTCCTGGCCTAAAAGAAGAGCGTCCCCAGGGTTCTGGGCAAGTGCTGCTTCTGATGCTTGTTCCCAGCTCAGGGCTGCTGGTGTCCCGAAATCTTAGATTTGCCTACTCTACTTCCCAGTGGGAAAATAGGAGCACCAGCGAGGCAGGTCAGACTTTAGAGAACAAATTCTTAGAAGCCCTCCCAGAGATGAAATTCAGCTTCTCCTGTATGTTTGCCAGGTGTGTGTGGTGAGGAGAGAAGAATGAGCTTGCCTGCCCTTCATATGTGAACACACACACACATGGTTGAGGGTGATGGGGAAGAAGGAAGGAATAGTTACTTGGGTAGAGGAGGGAATGTATCTGGAAGTTCTAGTTTTAAATCCATATTAAATTCTCACTCCCATTAAGGTGGGCTGAAATGACAAGGAAAAATATGAGATTTAAAATACTGATACTGCTATTAGCTTGTGATTCTCAATCCAAGGTGGGCTCTAATACTAAGTTTAATGGATCATGGGCAGCCTTCAAAAATGGAATTGGAGGAGTTCCCGTCATGGCTCAGTGGAAACGAATCTGACTGGCATCCATGAAGATGCAGGTTCGATCCCTGGCCTCACTCAGTGGGTTAAGGACCTGACGTTGCTGGGAGCTGTAGTGTAGGTCGCAGACACAGCTCAGATCCCGAGTTGCTGTGTCTGTGGCATAGGCCAGCAGCTATAGCTCCGATTCAGCCGCTAGCCTGGGAACCTCCAAATGCCATGGGTGAGGCCCTAAAGAGTCAGAAAAAAAAAGTGGAATTGAAAATTTTAACATCCATCTGAAGTACTGTTATGTTTTTAAAAAATACACATGCAGTGCCCATGGGCCATCATGTAACCCGGGTTGCTTTCTTTGGGTTCACAGTTAACCAAGCTGGGACCAGGGAAAGCGGAAGCAGGCGCTGAGCTGGGGAAGCAGAGATCAGCTCCCAGGCTCCTCATCCACGTTCCTGGAAAGGCGACTCCAAGGGTGGGGGGAGGGCAGGGCTTTTTCTTGCCTTTAAAAGTTGCTAATTGTTGATTACAGTTCAGCACATCTTGAGCAACACCCTCCCCCACCCCTAACAGCCTCTCCTACTAAAGGCTCAGCTTTCATCTGCAAAAATATTATTCGGAGCCATTATTTCCAACATCTGTCCCACTTCCATTCTGGAATATTCATACACATCAATTATCCCTCTGTGGCAAGAACAAGGGGCTCTTGCGTTACGGTGACAAATACGTACAGAAGGCAGGGACATGATGACTTGCACACAGGAAGATCTATTTTTTTCCCCTTATAGCTAGAACTTGTCATCTTTAGATGAAACTTGCAGCACTAATGAATGGTCACTAACCTTCACCCCATCATAGTAGCACATTTGGGGCAGGTATGTATGTTGCAAACCCATTCATTCTCTCTCTCTCTCTCTCTCACTCCCTGAGGCCCCGTTTCCCATCTCATTTATGGGCCATGTTTAGATTATCTTGGCAAAAAGAAATCACAGTTATAACCTGCCTCAAATAGTTCTGGGCTTGCTTTCTACCGATTCCCCACGGAGCAATCTGATAACCCAAGAGTAAAGATTTTCTATCAGCAAAGTTTGGATCTCGATGCCTAAACCTGTTCAGCCTGAGTCCCTTGGGTGGTGAGGAGGCAAGAGAACAGAAGTTACTTAATAGGCTTTCTTCACATAAAAGAAAATGCCTTAAAAATCACAAGATCAAAGACATTGGAGATAAAAGAATTAATCATCTGGGGGAATCAATTGTTCAGGGCAGGAGAACAGGGCCAGAAGGGTGGGTAGGAGGCTCTGGTCTGAAAAGTGGGGCTCTGATTCCTGGGGCCATTGAGCCAATGAGCGCTGAATACTCTCCCAGATGCTGCAGTTGGTCTAAGGAGGGCTCAAGACTTTACTGGAGAATGCCAGGCCTCTGCGTGAGGGCAGGTTTTGCCTTTTACTGGCATTATTACATATTCTCTGTTCCCTGCAGCCTCTCCTTCCTCATCTTTAAGTGAGGAGATTAGTGGCAGAGGGAGGTGGGGCAGGGCCGGAGAGGCACCCCCAACCTGGGGATCCCCATAATCATAGGATGCTGAGAGCTGGGCAGGAGACCTGGGCAGGATGCCAAAAACCCCAGGAAAGCTTCTCTTTCAACCTTGGCCTTCTGTTTGATAGCTAAGGAGAGGAAGTTGAGAGGGCCAGGCCGTTCCTCTGCCTCGCTACTTTCCAGGGTCTGGTTAACATCATCCTATGAGATGAGACGGTCTATTTGGCACCACCGCTCCAGCATGGCCAAAGCAGGGGGAGGGCTACCTCCTAGCGCCAGAACCTTCAAAGCAGGAAGAAACCGCTGCCCCACCTTGAAGCCACAGACAGCAGCAGTCTGCCCATCAGCCTTGCCCGTGAAAATCTTCACCTCTCCCTGGAGCTGCTGGGCAGCTCACCTCACAGCTTCCCATTGTCTTGCTCCAGCCTCAGTCCCGCCACAGGGGAGCTGAGAGTTTTACCAAAGTGTCTGGACAGTAAATAACCCACCAGCTCCTTTGCTCCAGCAGTGACAGAGGAGGCGAGGGAGGGGGGCTGCGTGGAGAACAGACATGCTCCATTGCAACAAATAGATGATGCACATTAGTGCTTCATTAAGCGCTGGCCTTTCCCCATCACTCAAGCAGTCATTTGGGGCGTGTGCTCCCACGTCAGACAAGCGAGGAAAAGCCATGCATGCACATAACCGGATCAGGGCCACTGGGCTGAGGATGGAGGCGTGTGCTCAGCGCGAGGGCCCAGGGCTCAGCCGTCCCCTCACGGCCGAATCCCCAGCAGAGCCCACACTCACTCTCTCCCAGGGTTTTCTGGAGCAGGTCATGCTTGGCTTGCAGCTTGGTGATGAGGTTCCTGCCCTCCAGGTACTCCTTCATTTTCTGGAACAGAGGAAGAGGACAAAGAACAGTCAGACTCTTGAAGGGGAAAAAAAAAAAAAATCACAGACACTCAGCTGTACAAGTCCCTTTCTAAGAGGGCTTTTGGTTTCTGACCCAATTTCCACTAGGTCTGATTTTCATTTCTTGAAAACCCTGAGCATCGGGGCAGCTGCCGTTAGTTATTCCTGGTGGATTAGTATCTTGCTCTACACCCTCCTGGGAGCCCCATATCGGCCGCTGTCAGAAACTATCTCCTGAGTCCCCCATTCATATCTTTCAGCTCCGTGGAAGAAGAGCAGGGGGTGAATGGACTCACTGAGCCCCGCCTTCTTGGTGTGAGGATATACACTTGTACACCTCCAGTGACATCCAGCCCTACCTGGCCCCTCCCAGAGTGCATCCTTTCTTTCTTTATTTTAATTTTTTGCTTTTTAGGGCCACACCTTCGGCATATGGAGGTTTCCAGGCTAGGGGTCGAATCAGAGCTGCCGCTGCCAGCCTACACCACAGCCACAGCAACTTGGGATCTGAGCTGCATCTGTGACCTACACCACAGCTCACGGCAATGCCAGATCCTTAACCCCACAGAGTGAGTCCAGGGATTGAACCCGCAACCTCATGGTTCCTCGTTGGATTCATTTCCGCTGCGCCATGACGGGAACTCCTCTTTCGTTCTATTTTTTTGAAGCTTTATTGAAGTAGAGTTGGTTTACAATGTTGTGGTCGTTTTCGCTGTACAACAAAGTGATTCAGTTCTACATGTACACACGGCCATTCTTTTCCAGCTCTTTTCCCATATAGATTATCACAGAATATTGGATAGAGTTCCCCGTGCTACACAGCAATTCCTTCACACCAGGAGTGACGTCGAGGGCAGGCTCAGCCGCTGCCTCGGCTGCAAGCACGGCCCTCACGGCATCTTTGTCTGAACCGTATTTTAATCAGCCTCCTCCTCCATTCTGCACGGAATCTTTGTGGAAAGCTTGGGATTTCTGAGCACACAGAGGGAGGGGCTGCCACCCCCCCACCTGCACACACACACATCTGGGCAGCTCCAAACGCAAGATGAGGTTTATGGAAATACGATCCCATCGGCTCTGACAGTCAAGATGTGATTGCTGGGCTGTGTACTTTGTGATCTGACCTCTCTCCACCCTTGTCTGTCCAGCGAGAGGCTGTATTTCCCTGGGCAATTCATCAAAATCTCAAAACAACTCTATGAACTATTATTATCATGATCCCCATTTTACGGAAGAGGGCACTGAGATTTGGGAAGATTAAATAAATTGTTCTAGGTCAAATGATGACTGAGTGATGGAGCCAGGAGCCAAACATACGTATCTGGACAATATAATGTGTGCTTTTAACCATCATGATAACCCATTCTGTCTGTCTCTTATGGTACAACAGGAGGAAAGAAGCAGAACAAAAGTTCACAGTAGTAATTCTGTATATATGTGCAGCAATTTACGAGCTTTGAGAGCACCTTAGCATGTCCTCCGCTCTCGTGATCACTCTGTACAGCACATAGGGAAGACATCAGTATTTCCTATTACAGATGAGAAGGGGAAGAGGGTATTAAATAAAGTGGTGATGGCTGCAGTCTAGGAAGAGGTAGTGCCAAGTCTGAATCCCAGGTCTTGGGACCCAACGCAGTGTCTTCAGCCCACCCTACCCTGAGGCTGTTCACGGGTTCCCTAGGTTGTCCCCTAATGCAATGGTTCATCTGCTGGGTCAGAAGCCCATGTCTCAACTCAAGAGACCAAATGGCAGTGTTTCCCGGAGTGGGCTCTGTGAAGGTGATATGTGGTGATATGTGAAGTAGTTGGAGGAGTAAGTGGATAAAACATTTAAAATTATAATAGGCGTTCCTGTCGTGGCTCAGTGGTTAATGAACCCGACTAGCATCCATGAGGATGCAGGTTTGATCCCTGGCCTCACTCAGTGGGTTAAGCTGTGGTGTAGGTCGCAGACGTGGCTCGGATCTGACATTGCTGTGGCTGTGGTATAGGCCAGCAGCTGTAGCTCTGATTCGAGCCCTCGTCTGGGAACTTCTACATGTGGCCCCCAAAAGACAATAAAATAAAATAAAATAACATAAAATAAAATAAAATAAATAAAACAAAATAAAAATAGTTCTGTCTCTCTTTTAATACGCTAACCAAAAAATATATAATTATATGTCAAGCCTTTGATTTTTTTTATCTTTCTTTTTTGATGGCTGCTTTCACAGCATATGGAAATTCCGGGCTAGAGGTTGAATCAGAGCAGCAGCTGCTGGCCTACACCACAGCCACAGCAACACTGCAACCTGTGGCAACGCCAGATCCTTAACTCACTAATCAAGGCCAGGGATGGAACCTGCATCCTCATAGACACTATGGTGGGTTCTTGACCCACTGAGCCACCACGGGAACTCCAAGCCTTTGATTTGATGGCTACTATCACTTGGGGGAAAAGCAGAAAGAAAGGATGAAAAAATGTGAGTTACTTTTATTCTGTACCTTTCTGCACAGTATGAACTTTTAACCAAGAGCATGTATTTCTCTTTCTCCCTCTTTCTCTGGTTAAAAACAAAGAAAAACACCAATTTCTCTGGGATGCTCATTCTGGCTCCCACGTTCACCTAGATGCTTCTGCGTGAACCTTCAAGCACTTCCTACCCAGCCCTGTCACGGAGGCTTTGCTGCTCCTGTGTCTTTCCCTCCAGATTTTCTATTCTCTATGGTCAGAGACTGTAGCATTCATTTTTCTTTGCATCCCTGATGCTTAGGACTGTGCCAGGCAGGTAGCGGACACTCCAATAATGCTTGAAAATGAGTAAAGCATTAATTACTCATTAAAACAGTCTCACTCTCCTCTGGATAGAGGCTTCCTCCAAAGTTGCAAACCAAGCCCCCAAGTGTGTCCCTACTTTCTGAATTAAAGAGAAGACAAACCAAAAACAAGCCCTGTGCCAAATCCTTCCTGCTGCTTTACTTACAACCCGTTCCCTCAGTTCCTTTGTGCTTTTGCACGAGAACATCTGCATGAAAAGAGGCTCTGTTGTCACCTTCCCTGTCCCATCTGCTCCAGCTGCCAGCTCACCTGCTGTCAGTCTTCCCCGGGCAACATCCTAATAATCCCCAACCAACACCTAATTGTGAGGCTTGGAATGGTCCTTCGGGGCCTGGAGGCGAAACACCTTCAGGACACGTCCGCTGCTAACATCCTAACCATCAGGGGCCCCTCTCTGGAAAGTTATCCCAAGGAGACGCTAAAGGATTCCTAATGAGGAAAAATTCACCCAGACACTGCAACCCTTAACAAATAAGACCAGACTGCTCAGAAAACAGCCAAAATTCAAAGGAGATGGGCGCAAATTCCTTTCTCTTACTCATGTGTACACCTGTGATTCCGGAAATCATTTTTTTTGCACTCGTGTTCACAGTTCACCAGTTAACTCCAGCTGTCGCTCCATGCACCATTAAAATACAGAGCAATCTGATCAGGAGGTATGATGAATTACCTTTTCAGTTTCCTTTCAATCCTGAAGGATCAAAAACTGTGTCAAGGTATGACCTGCATCTCTCAGAGTGGCAACAGTGGTTGGAAGTTTCCCATCTAGGTAGGCTGGATACGGGAAGGTGAAGCACCCTACAGTTTGCAGGCATGTCGTGTATCACTTCCCCATCCTGCCTGTAAACTGGCGCTCATCTGTACGGCATAAGCTGGGAGAGGGAACCCGGCCTCTTCTGGTGGAACTGAACTAGGAGGCTCCAGCTGCTGCTGACCATACACACAGCCAAGGGAGCCGAGAGAGCCGAAGACAAGGGAGAAACAGGTGGCCTTTCAGTGATTTCTAGAGACCAGGAGGCCAGGGAAAGAACAATCTACTGTCATCTCAAAACTCTTCCTTGGGCAATAAGGGTCACTTTCCTTATTTATTTACTTATTTGTTTATTTATTTATTTCATCCTTTTAGGGCCACACCTGTGGCATATGGAGGTTCCCAGGCTAGGGGTCCAATAGGAGCTGTAGCTGCCGGCCTACACCACAGGCACAGCAACGCAGGATCTGAGCTGCATCTGCGACCTACACCACAGCTCACGGCAATGCCAGATCCTTAACCCACTGAGCAAGGCCAAGGGTGGCAAACCCGCATCCTCATGGATGCCAGTCCGGTTCGTTAACCGCTGAGCCACGATGGGAACTCCACTTTTCTTATTTAAACCATATCCCAATATTAAGTAATTAATTTCCTTTCATTCTATGCCCTGTACCCTACTCCCCCCCTAGACATCTAAAGGTAAAAACCTGGAATTGTCCTCAAAGGAGGAGAAAAGAAAGGCTCAGGTTCTATTCCAGATCACCAGAATGAGATTACATTCCTAAAACACAGCCTGTTCCCTCTGACTGCCGTGCCCCGCCCCCTCCCATTTTTCACTCAATATTATCAAAATTGAGAATTTCTTCCAAAAGCAGGAAGAAAGGCAAGCATCTATTGGGCGGGTTTGGTTTCTGCCATTGTGACCTGCCAATTCCATTTTATTTATTTATTTATTTATTTATTTATTTATTTATTTATTTATTTTTAGGGCCACTCCTGAGGCACATGGAGGTTCCCAGGCTAGGGGTAGAATCGGAGCTGCAACTGCTGGCCTACCCACAGCCACAGCAATGAAGGATCCTTAATTTCCTGAGCGAGGCTAGGGATCAAACCCGCATCTTCACGGATACTAGTCAGGTTCATAACCCGCTGAGCCACAACGGGAACTCCCCAATTCAATTTTATGATCTTATTAATTGCTTTCTTAATAATTCCTAATTGGTTATTAACTGTCAGTGATGTTTTCCTTATTGAAAAGGATTAGCATAAAATTTTTTCTTTCTGAGCCTGCCCTCCCTGACAGACATTTTTATTGCAATCAAATAGAGAAGCTTGGGTTGGGATATTCTAGTCCTACCACTAACTGACTCTTCCTACCTCGGGCAGTCTCTTGACTGCCATCGCCCTAGGTTTCCCATGTGAAAAACAGGGATAATGTGTTTTCCCACAAGGGTAGTAAGATGAAATAAGATAACAAGCATGACTGTGACTGTTAGCACAGGGTCTGGCATCATAGCGCCGATGCTCAAACGTACTCCTTAGGGGAGTTCCTGCTGTGGCACAGTGGGATCAGCAGCATCTCTGCAGCACCAAGATGCAGATTCGATCCTCGGCCCGGCACACTGGGTTAAAGGGTCCACCCTTGCTGCAGTGGCACTGGCTGCAACTGTGGCTCTGATTAGATCCCTGGCTTAGAAACTCCATATGCTGCAGGGTGGCCAAAAAACCCAAATAAAACAAACAAACAAACAAAAAGTATTCCTTAGGGAGTTCCCTGGTGGCCTAAGCGGTTAAGGATTTGGCATTGGCACTACCGTGGCTTGGGTCACTGCTATGGCACAGGTTTGATCCCTGGCCTCAGAACTTCCACAGCCTTGGGCATGGCCAAAAAAAATTATTCCCTGTACAGAATCACCTGCTCAGTTAACCTAAAACAGTCTTTCTTTAAGCCTCTTTGCTTTGTGATAATATTTAAGAAAGCTCAATCAAAGCAGGTTTTGGAGCTTAAAGAAAAAAGAGGCACAAGAATGCTTTTCAAATTTAATTTTAAAATACTGCTTCCCTTTAAATGCTACTTACTGACTCTTCCAACCTCGGGCAGTCTTATCTGGTGGTATAAAATTCAGGGATCTCGCCTAGGCCTTGAATTTAATCTGTGAACCTAGGGCCATAAGCCTCCACGGCTGCCAGAAGGTGGGGTGGGTGGGAGGAATGAGTATGCCCAGCCAGCCCTGTGCACAGAGACACCCAGATGTCATTACTGTGGTTGCTTCCCCACCATTCAAGCACGCTGACATCTCCCCTCCTCCTTGTCAATTTTTAAAGCAGGAAACAGCTGTCAGACAGAATACATAATACAGTAAACCTTTCAAGAGAAGCATATCTCTCTATTTTAATTGACAGGACAGGGGCATTCATTCATTTGTACCTGCTTAGCACACATTTAGTATTTGTTTATTCTTGGAGGAGACCAAGATAAAAAAAAGATCGTGGACCACACCAAGTCTAGGGGTCTTAGAGTGATGCCCATTTAATGGCCAAGGAACCGGCTCCTCTCCAACCTCTTACCCAAATCTGCTCCTCCAAATTTAGGCAGTCTAGCTTTGCTTATTTTATCGCTGTAATCCCCCCTTCTCCATTTCATCCTCCACTCAAGAACCCCATACTCAAACCCCCATACAAGGAAAACCTATATAGGTTTTTTTTTTTTTTTTTTTGTCTTTTCAGGGCTGCACCCATGGCAAAAGGAGGTTCCCAGGCTAGGGGTCTAATCAGAGCTGTAGCTGCTGGCCTACGCCACAGCAACGCAGGATACGAGCGCATCTGCGACCTACACCATAGCTCATGGCAACACCAGATCCTTAACCCACCGAGCAAGGCCAGGAATCGAACTTGCAACCTCATGGTTACTAGTCGGGTTTGTTTCCACTGCGCCATGACGGGAACTCCAAAACCTATATAGATTTGACAGTACTTAGCTAAAGACAGTGAGCATTACTGCCTATGAGCAGGGAATTGGTTAAATAAATGATGGTACATCTATCCTTACAACAGAATTCTGTGCAGCCATAAAAAGGAGGCAGATCTTTTTGGACTAATATGAAGGTAATATCCAAAATAAATTAAGTTGCAGCAACATGGATGGAACTACAGACTCTCATTCTGAGTGAAGTAAGTCAGAAAGAGAAAGACAAACACCATGATATTACTTATATATGGAATCTAACATATGACACAAGTGAAACTTTCCACAGAAAAGAAACTCACGGACTTAGAGAAGAGACTTGTGGTTGCCACGAGGGAGGGGGAGGAAGTGGGATGGACTGGGAGTTTGGGGTTAGTAGATGCAAACTATTCCATTTGGAGTGGATAAGCAATGAGATCTGGCTGTATAGCACTGGGAACTATATCTAGTCACTTGTGATGGAACAGGATGGAGGATAATGTGAGAAAAAGAATATATATATATATATATATATATATATATATGACTGGGTCACTTTGCTATACAGTAGAAATTGACAGCCTGGGTCACTTTGCTATACAGTAGAAATTGACAGAACACTATAAACAACTATAATGGGAAAAATAAAAATCATAAAATATAGTGAAAAAAGCAAAGTGAAGAACAGTAGGAATGGTATACTTCTATTTGCATTTCTATATTTTTTCATTACATTTCTAATGTAATAATATTATGTTGAAGGGTACAGCAGTGGTTGTCTCCACACAGAATACCCCGGAAGGACAGTGAAGAAACTGGTCTCAAACACTGGTGGGGGCGAGAGGAAGTGAGGGTTGGGGTGGGTAGAGGTCTGACTTTTTTCTGTAAGCTCTTTTGTAATCTTTGCATCTTTAAAAAAATCTTTTCCTTAAAACGTTTACAATAAAAAAGAGAATGGGAAAAAATGGAGAGTGCTGGATTGTGTGTGGTAGAAGACAAATGAGGCAAAGCCAAGGAGGTCAGAAAACATCTTCTCACTGAGAGCAAAGAGGAGCAGAAAGCCGCTGAGCTGTTTCTGAGGCTTCCCTCACCTCAGCTTCCTCCGCAGGGCATAGAGAAAATGCCTGTGGCCAGACACCAGAAGACCAGGGTTCTGGTTTCAGCTCTTGCTGAGGACACTGGATTTGGATTTTTTTTAAATTAAAAAACATTATTATTATTATTATTATTATTTGTCTTTTGTCTTTTTAGGGCCGCACCCACAGCATATGGAGGTTCCCAGGCTAGGGGTCCAATCGGAGTGACAGCTGCCAGCCTACACCGCAGCCACAGCAACGTGAGATCCAAGCCTCATCTGCGACCTACAGCACAGCTCAGGACAACTCAGGATCCTTAACCCACTGAGCGAGGCCAGGGATGGAACCCTCAACCTCATAGTTACTAGCCGGTTAACTAGTTTGTTAATCACTGAGCCACGATGGGAACGCCTGAATTTTTTTTTTTTTTTTAATCTTTCACATAAGAAGGTTTAGTTAGATGATTTAAAATTCCATGCTTATTTTCCTGGGACTCTTGCAAATGACTGACCTTTCCAGGTCATGCTTCAAATTTCTACTTGATGTCATCTGGGCAGATCAATCTGATGACAGCCGAGAGTGGTGGAAAAGCTTTCCTCGCAGCCCTCTGGGTCACGAGGTGCATGCTAAGGGTCAAAGCCATGACAACCTTCCCCAAACAAGGGAACTTCTAGGATGTGCTACTCTGATGTCTTTGAAGGGCAAAGGGAAGCACAAGGGCAAGGTTTGTGGAGGCCAAAGACAAAGAAAAGCACATTGGCAGAGGTGTTGGCTTTGTCGGGCTTGCCAAGCACAGGCAGCCATCCTGGTGAACATGCACAGCCCCTTCCCTCGACTGTCCATTCTGCCACCCCCCCAAAAAGTCCTTTTATCATGAATTGAATTATCTGACGCATCCCAAACACCCATCACGAAAGGGATGAACTCTCTTGTAAATCTGTTACTAGACAAGCCCAGACAAAAAACGTACCTGTTAGCCAAGGAAATTTGCACACAATTTTGATAAGTAGTACTCTGGCCACAAAGGACAGGAAATGAGTTAGAGGACATCAGTGCATTCAGAGGGGAAAGGGTGGGCGGGATATGAGAGGTCACCAGTTTGAATGTGGTCACTCCTGAAGGTCATTTAAATACAAATGTTCGAGCTTCATTTAAAGCCCAAAAGCAATTTCTGACAGTCTTAAATAGAGATTTGGATGTCCAAAATTCTTATTTAATCCCAAACATGGAAATCCTCTGCCATGTAACAGGTTTGGGTCATTTAAGTAGTGTTATATCTAAGCAGTCCAGACAGACCAGCCAGACAATCCTATTATTAAAAGCCTCCAGAGTATTAGACAACCTCCTGAGATACAGAGGCTTGGGGAGGTACACAACCTTCATTATAGACAAGAAGTTTTCTTAACGTCTGTTCCAGGTTTTTCATGCCTTTATGCTTTTTGCCTCCAAGAATGCCCTTCTCCTCTTGATTCATGCCTGATGGGTACAAAAGTCACTGTGTGTGTGATGTTACCTCAACTCCATCCATCCTGGTTGCCATTTCTCAACGTGAGCATGTATGCACTTAACATTTTTTACATTTATCTTTTTAGTTATAAAAATCAACCTATTGTAATTATTTAGAAATATAGACAGTTAAAAAAAAGTTCTCCCTTCATAAACCTAATCCCATCATTCCTCTCTGCATTTTACTTTCTCAGCATTCCCAGCTTATAGCACACTGTCTGGTACATAGCTGATCCTTAATAAATAACTAACGGATTTAAGTTACTTTTTATTGAATGCATTAATACTGATAATAAATTTTCAGCATTTTTGAGCACTCACTACAAAACAGGTAATGTGCTATTTTACAAAAATGAACGAATGAGTCAAAATGCCATTCTAGTCTTTCTCTGTATGGATTTGAGTATTTTACACATAAATATATTTCAAGGACATTATAATTAAATGACTTAGAAAAATATTAATAATTTGTTAAATGAAGGCAGCAGATTATAAAACAATATGCAGAGCAGTATCCCATTTTTTTCTAATAAAATTATAAACATGCACTCACATATGTGTGTACGTGTAGAAAAAAACCCAGGAGGGAACATATTCTAATACTATTATCTCTATAAGTGTTTGGGATTATGGATGATGTTTAGTTTCTTTTTTGCTTCTAAATTTTATATAATGAGCAAGTTTTGATTTGTATAGTAAGCAAAACAATGTTATTTTAAAAGAATAGTACTGTGAAACCATTCCCTTTCAACAGTCTTCTTCAGGATTCAAAAAATATATATACATTTGAAGAATTCTTAGCTTAACTATGTGAAAAAACAGATTTCTTCTTTAAGAGAGACAGCAAATGACTCGTGTTCTTAATGGAGAAAGGGCAGCGTTCAAAGAAGAATTAAACAAATGGTTCCAGTTGGAGGAAAAATTCAATTTACTACATGCAGACTGTTCCTTGACTGAAAAATAAGTTAATTCCTCTCATTCAGAATGAGTATGCACATTCACTGGCTATATTTCATCTCACATCTGCAAACTTAATTTCTCCTTTCTTGGTCGTCAGAAGATTAGGAAATAAATTTTAGTTCAGGCAATAAATCCGACTTGGCAAGCTCAAAATAACTTAATTATTAAAAAATAGCACTAAAGACCAGCCAGCAACCTTCCAATAGACTGTTAACACTACTTAAAAAAAAATTGGGTCCATCTGTCTAAAAGAAGACTGGGAGATGCATGAATAACACAATACAATGTTTTCGAATTCTCTGCAAACCAACAACGCTACACGTTACCTGTCCTTTTGAATGTTAGCCATAATTATGAAAAATAATTTCCCATTGGCATAAATTATAAAATAATGTCACCATATCACCTAGAAGAGACTGCAGACTTTAAAAACAAGCTATGTGTTAGCCAAAATATTTCGATGTCGTTCCCAAGGACCAAGAGATGCGGTTCCCCTTTCACACCCCTAGGGCTGAGAAGGAAACTTTCTAACAAAAGCCTACTAGCTTGTTAAAAGATCTCCCAAAAGAAAATATTCTTGGTAGCATTCTTGGTGGTCTATTTTCTCTTGGGGTCCCTGTTAGACATACAATTTGTATATATTTGTGCATATACACATATATGTGTATGTATGTATAGGGACGGTCTCTGGATATGCCCAGCTCCAAATCAGGATATTCAAAGACTGCCCTGCAAACACTGGACAAGGGATCCGAATCTCCCTTGTGTGCTGCGGTGTCTAGAGATGATCTTTCAAGGCCATCAGCCCCCTCACCGTGAAATAGAACTGCTCTGTCTCCTGCTGGTTGGCTCTCCTCTTGGCGATGCTGGGCTTGCTCATGAAGGTTTCTGAGACGGTGGACTTGACGGACTCCATAGAGTTGCTGTACTGGAAGCAGTCAGACACGTCAAAATCCTCGACGGTCACAATGTCCTGGATGGTCTGCAGAGTGGCCTCCATTGTCTTCTTGACCTGCCGAGATAAGGGCCAACGTAATGCGTGAGGGGTGGGCTGCAAAACAGCGGGTGATGATGAAGCTTGGAGAAGTGGACGGAGGAAGGAGGGAGGGTGCTGTCAGAGGTACAGCTCTGCTTCCGACTGAAGAGTGTCAAGTGAGGGCTGAACATCACACGGCCCCTACTCTCTCCAGTAAGGACCTAAAACCCACCACTCCCCTTGTGCCACGTGCTTGACTCAGCTATTTCATGTTTAATGCAAACATTTAATATTAGGTCTTGGCTATACTGGAAGTGCTAAGGGAGACAGAATGAAACAAATCCAAAACAACCCCATCATATAAAGTGCGAGTTAAAAGTGTATGTTGGGCCCAGTCCCATAATACCCTAGGCTCTGTTTCATGACTTTCAACAAATGAACTTTTTCCCCTGTTTGCACATGAAGCGACACATCCCAGGCTTTCCTGATCTTACTAGGAAAAGTAAGCCTTACTGAGATGCCAGGTAAGAAGTCACATGAGCCCAAAAGAAAGGCGCAGATAATCAATCATACTGCCCTTGTGAACGAGCTGTTGAAAGCAAATACGCTGGGCTCAGAAGAAAGTCCCCCTTTGCTAAGAGGACGGAGACATTTGAAGCGTCAAAGTCAAAGGCCTCTGTTTGTTTGAAAATGCTGGAAAAAGCCAGGCATGAGGGGGTGGTTTCAGAGACACAATATTGTTCACACAGCTGCCAAGTGCCATTTTGATTAAAAGTGTAAAGGCGGGGAAAAGCATTTCGCAAAAGCTCAAAATAGAGCTCAACCTTTGGCAATGCAAGAGCAACTTCCTGGAGTTCAAGGGCAGGATGTAGCAGAAGGGGAAAATCCAAGCCTACATTTGGCGAGGAAATGTTTGCAGCAGCCCGGACATTCTCCGCATGCTCCTTCCACCTGCTCCCAGACAGGCAGCAGCTTCAACAGGGAAACTCAGACGGTGGCTCTGTGTCTCCTAAGCAGGAAACTCACCTCTTCGTTCTCAATCTTCAGGGTGGATAAGCGAGACTGCAGTTGTTGGCATCTCTGGACCAGCTCACTCTGGACGGGCTGCTGGGCACAGAGCTGGGAAGCCTGCCAAAAGAAAGCAATATCAGGTCAGGAAAAGGACACGGTTCTTTGGTCAGTTCCAGGGTCCCATTACTGTTAATAAAACTACTCAGGAGTTCCCGTCGTGGCTCAGGGGTTCATGAACCCGACTAGGATCCATGAGGATGCAGGTTTGATCTCCGGCCTTGCTCAGCGGGTTAAGGCGTTGCTGTGAGCTGTGGTGTAGGCCAGCGTTGCTGTGAGCTGTGGTGTAGGCCAGCAGCTACAGCTCCAATTTGACCCCGAGCCTGGGAACCTCCATGTGCCACAGGTGCAGCCCTAAAAAAAGAAAATAATAAAAAGTAAAAAAATAAAAAAACTCGTACTCAAGCTGTAAAGCTCATAGGTTCTATATTAAGACAAAAGGCAAAGTCAAAGTATGTAGAGCTCTTCCAGAACCAAACAGCATAAGAAAGGAATGAGCTTCCAAATGGAACCTATTTGGAAAGGCCGGGTCTCTCTCTTCGGGGCCCATCTCCAGCCTGGTCTATACAGGGATAGCCTGGTCTGCAGAGGCAGGTCTCCACAGGGCCTGTGGCTCCAAGGAAGCCGGAGTTAGGGCACAGAAGAGGGCCTTGGGCAGCCCGGGCTCCAGATGCACAATGTTTTGGCACAGTGAGGACTTCCTGCCAGACGTCCAAGTGGCCACCTCTCTGGCCCCTCCTTCATTCCCCATCATACACCAGAGGGAAAGCACGAGAGAAGTGGGTCAGGAGGCTAACGTGCTGCTGTTGGCAGCCGCCGTGTGTTTATAAATCTGGGCCATGCATGAGCTCTCTGACTCAGTGAGAGAAAGCACAAAGCCAGGAACAAGTCCGTGGGCTTTGCGAGAGAGCCCCCAGAGAGCATGGAATCTGGTGGAACCTGGCATTTTCAAAAGGCCCTCATTTTGCTCCAGGTCTGCACCAGATCTGTGTGGGAGAGAAGTCTGCCCTTCCCCCAAGCACCCCTGTCAATAAGCTCCCCCCGCTGTGGGAGGGGACAGCTGGGCCACCGTCTCCTGATGGAGCCCTGGCTATGGCATGGGCATGAGGTCACCTACAGTCCCCAGGATGACAGATGAGGAACAGAAGGCTGGCAGATTGGGAGGCAGGACCACGTGGAGGCCGTTTCTGTCACCTTGCCACCACGTGTCCTTTAGCCTCTTGTCTGTGGAGAGACATCTGGATAGAACCGGCCTCCTCCTTCCCCAGCGACGAGTGGGCATATTCACATGCCCACGGACCATTCTCCTGCTTGAAAAGACAAAACCTCTCTTCAGATGGAGGAGAGGCTGGGACTTGACCTTTTCCTCCATTGGCTTTTAAGCGCTCAACTGACTTGACCTCCTCCCCCAGCTGAGAGGCCGGCCTGAGCCAGCTCTCAGATCTAAAGAGAGCTGACTTCATTCTGGCTCTTGGATAAGCAGACACAATGGAGAAAGCTCGGTGGCCAGGATGGGTTAGTGCCAAGAGTGAAACTCTCTGGCTGCCTGATGTCACCGGTCAGGCATCCCGAGCCCCACAAGCCTCGGGGGGCATCAGGGGTAGAGCCAAGCGCCTCCTCCCAGTGCATCGGAGAGTGCTTGGCATCAGTTCATGTGCTGAGTGCCCCAGAACACCAAACAGCGTGGGGCTTTGGCCAATTTCAGGGCTTCCGGTCAAAATGCCACCCGAACTTTGGCCCTAGTTCAAGGACTTCCAGGCAGCTCCCCCGTGTTGCCGCCACAGTTTACAGACAACCCTCACTGATGGGGATAGACCGCTGCAGGGACCAAGAAAGCCTCAGCCTCGCATCTCTTTTTTTATTTTCCACTCCACGTGAAGGCGAGGCTGGAATGCAAAAGCTTTGCAAGATCTAGGACTGGTCCTGGCCCCTGCCTGGCTCAGCCACCACCGATGAGCTACATCACACAAAGTGAGGACCTAGGCAGAAGAGTGAACGACTGATTTCTTAAAGTGACGTTCACCTAGCAGGGAGGAGTGGAGGGAAACCCACCTCCACGCTTGTTTCTTTAAGAGTCAGCAGGGCTGCTGATGCATGCTTTGGCAGTGGTTCTCTACCAGGGTGCAAGGTAATATATTCCAGCTGTGCTCCAGAGTATGGAAATGAGGCTCTGACAGAGCTGGGATGGGGGCCTGAGCACCCAGTGTTTGGAATCCCCCTTTATGGAGACAAGCTGTTTGGCTCAGAAGGCAGCTCAGTCAACACCAGAAAATGTATCACACCACTCAGCTGTTTCCCAAGTTCCACGGCTTCTTGGGAAGGAATCTCTGTGGCAGCTGGAGAAGAGGCTTGGGAGGCAGGTTTGCCCAGAAGCCAGGGCAGGTGAGGACCTGGGCTTCCTGGGGCTGGGTGACACCCCTCCCCCCATTCTAACTGCACACGCTGTCATCTCCCGTCCCCATCTGTTCAGACACTGACATTTCCTAAGCGATGCAAACAAACTGCAAAGGGTTTGGTTTTCCCCAAGAAGGAGAGGAAAGAAATCATCTCCACATTTTTGTCTTTAGGATAGAAATGTCCCACTCTCCACTGTGGCCTATTGATGACAACAAATCCACTGGTTACATTGCAACAGTTGTCATTCTGGAGCAGGATGTCTAAAAAGGGTCAGGATGCTAACTTTTTTTTTTTTTGTCTTTTTGCCTTTTCTAGGGCCACACCTGTGGCATATGGTGGTTCCCAGGCTAGGGGTCTAATTGGAGCTGTTGCTGCCGGCCTACACCACAGCCACAGTCATGCAGGATCCAAGCTGTGTCTGCGACCTACGCCACAGCTCCTGGCAATGCCAGATCCTTAACCCACTGAGCAAGGCCAGGGATTGAACCTGCAGCCTCATGGTTCCTAGTTGGATTTGTTAACCACTGAGCCACGACGGGAACTCCTGGATGCTATCTTTTTTTTTTTTTTTTCTTGTACCGCTGCACCTGGGGCAGGTGGAAGTTCCCAGGTTAGGGGTAGAATGGGAGCTGAAGCTCCCAGTTTACACCACAGCTACAGCAACACTGGATCTGAGCCACATCTGCAAGCTACGCCACAGCTTGTGGCAATGCTAGATACTTAACCCACCGAGTGAAGCCCGAGATTGAACCCTCATCCTCATGGACACTATGTTGGGTTCTTGACCCACTCAGCCACAAGAGGAACTCCTGGATGCTAATCTTAATGGAAGCACAATTCCCTTGTTGAGAGGACATTGTCGTTTTTTGGTCACCCAGCATTCATTCCTCCTTCTTCTGGAATAAAGACTGACTGTCCTCTGGGAGGAACCTTCTGCTCACAACTCAGGCCATGTGCTTTGGATGGGGGACTCCCCAACTCAGGAATGCAGTGCGTGACCTTGGCATAAGCCAATCAGCTGCCAGCAGATATCAGCCATGGTGATTGGCTCAGGGATAAGCATATCAACCAATCAGAACCAAGGAGACACAATGAGACTTTTGTGGGGGCTCTGAGGAGGGAGGCAAATATCCCTTCTGCGGGATTTCAGTCCACAGAGAGTGAAGGCTGGAAATACAATCATCTTGCCCCCATGGCATGAAAGTCTATTTGAGAATAGAGCCAACACAGGATATAGAGCAGAGAGAGAAAAACTGAGTTTTGACAAAATTCCCACTCCTAAATCCAACCAGGTCTGAAGATCCACCCTGAGCTCTCCCATCACATAAACCTATACACCCTCCTACTGATTTAACCCACAGGTCAAACAGTGGCTCCTAGCCCAGGGACACGATTCGCTTTGATTTGTACATACAACCACCAGAAGGAGAACCACAGGATTCAGAGTAATGAAAACCAAAGAGCTTCTCCTTCCTCTCACTTTAGTTTAGTTAGGCCATTCTTGTTTTAGTCAATGGAGGTGAAAAGTCAGAAATGGGGGCCCCACGTTCATGCACCCCTGCCTGGGCAGACAGTATCAGGACTTCTTAGGGATGACATTTTAGCTCTTGTCCTTTCTCTAGGTACCCATACTTTTTTTTTGCTCAACACCCAAACAAAACTACACCTTTTATCGCAATCTTCTAAACCCAGGAGAACAAGATCCTTCAGAACTCTGCCAAATGGCCAAAGGCCACTTCATCACCTGGCTGAGCCCTCCCTCCCTATCAAAAGCCTTTAGTATCTGGCCCCATCTCAGCACTCACTTCTTCCAGTTGCGCCCCTTGGAGGCCTCCACCTCCTTCTTTCCCTTGTAACCATGTAGAACTGTTAGTCGTTTTGAGAACACATGGGCTATTTTTCAACTCCTTTGATCCTGAGATCCTGAGGGTCGCTTCGGGTGCCCTTCCCTATGCATAGTTCTCTCAGCTCCACTGACTCTAAGCCCTCGGAGGGCTCTAATCCCCAAAGTAACTACAGTCAAGCCTAGCGGACAGCAGGCAACCAGGAGCTATGAGCTGAATGGGTGGAATGGACTTTACCCACCTGCCAGGAAGCCGGCTCCAGGCCTCGCCCTCCCCAGAATAACACCGCCCTGGTGCAGTCAATCTAGACCTAGTGAGCTCAAGCCCCCTGGGGACTAGGGGATGGGGAGAGGGCTCACCATGTCCCCCATGTGGGGCTGGAACTCAAACTTCATAGGTGGGCAGAAGACATTGTTGTACATCTCCATGAGTCGCTGCTTGTCGCTGGTGGCGTCCAGGTTTTCTACAGCGTTCTCGATGGCATCTAGACCCTCGTGCTTTGACTGCTCCAGATTCAGCTCAGCGGACAGGAAGGTGCGTAGCGCCCGGTTCAGGCTAGCGTGGTAGCCTAGGTCACAACACTGCTGTGGAACGGAGAAGGCGCGTGAGCAAACCGTGGAGAGCCGCAGGCCTGGCAGAGATGGAGGGGAGCCCTGAGGGCAGATCCGACTACATCAAGGAGATGCAGCAGGAAGAAGGCTGACCTTCCATGATCTGGGTGAGAGTTCTCAGTTCTTGACTCCCAGTTCGATGTGGAGGACTCCTTAGAGGACGGTAAGGTTGTCAGAAGGAAGAGGACTCATTGGGACAAAATGAAATTATTTATTCATGTTATTTAGTCAATCTGAGCAAGTGGAGAGTTAAAGGGAATCTTCTTCTATGCTCAGGGTCCCCCAGGGATACCATTACAACAAAATTTAACAATAAGAATTTAGCCTGCTGCTCCCTCAGGGTTACTGTGGTTTAGTCACCACAAAACAACCAAGCCAGGCCATTTCAGCAGTAAGGGTTCAGAAATCAGAGGTGTGGCAAGAGCCATTCATTTACACAGACTCAAAACTAGCTGAGAAAAGAAGCGACTAGGGGGCTGTCAGTCATCAACACCCCCTGCCCCGATCCCCCTGTTTCCCTGAAAACTCCCAACATTCTAGGGGAGGCTTTAGCTGTAGATTAGGATTTTTGCACCAATGTTCCTATTCAACAGAAATAGCATTTATAAGACCAAACATTTCTAAATATAAGTCTTCCTGGGAAAATTCACATCACTTCAAGGATTCTGATTTTCTGAAGTAAAGTGGAAAAAAATGGTATGAAAGAGGCACGGTGTAAAAAAAGCACTGGAGACAGGAAGTCAAGCAATCTTGTAAAAGCCACTCCCTGAACCCATTTCCTCGACTGTAAAATGAACAGCTTTGGCCAGGTCCATGGTTTTCAAGCTGCGGCCTGGAGCTCTAAGGTTCTGGGCCACTGCTCAGGCTGCTCTGGAGAGAGGGTAGCTGGGCAGACCAACTAGCAGGACTTGGAACCTCCTCTTCCTGCTTCAACCCAAACCAACTCTGCTCTTTTTCTATTTAATCTGTTAAGATTCCAGGTAAGGCCTGGTTTGAAGGAAGAATTCTTCTGCTAGAGAAAAAGTCTGAAAATACTCGGACTAAAGATAATTCCCGAGGCTCGCTTCAGTCACGGCGTTCTGTAACTAGGACACTATTGCCCATTCCTCCCGAAGGACCCAGAGATCCAAATTCCTCGGCCATCCATTATCCCCTCCATTGCTTAAGCAGCTTTGAGGTCCAGAACCTGAGAAGAAATATCAGAGAAGAACCCATGGATAGAGAAAGACTCGCTGCCTGATTGCCACTTCATTTGGTAAGCAGCCAAGCAGCCACCAAATTAACCCTTCCCCCAGCCTTTCCCCCGCTTCATGATCACATTGGGAGCAGCCACTGCTGGGGACAAATAAGCACGTGCTGCACCTCCTCCTCCCAGCATCTAACAAGATGTTCCGAGACGGAGTGCCTGCCATGGGGCTGGGCTCTGGATTCAGTGCCAGTGGGCTGTGGCAGGTGCCTGGCTGTGCGGAAGAAGAGCAGTTACGACTTCACTGGAGGCGGAGGATGATGGAAAGGCATTACATTCAGTTGGGAGGGAAGAGCAAATGAAAGCTAGACAAAAGCGGCTGATTGGGAGGCTGCACGTGCAGCGGCCCTTCCTCCTCTGGGAGATGCTGCTGGTCTCACCAAGCTGCCCTTGAACCTGTAAACCGTCCTGACTAGCTCTGTGTAGACCCTGATGATGAACTCCACGCCTGTAGGTCTGATGAACAGAAGTCACGCTGCCTACAGGGATGAGCAAGTGTGTGGGCGGGGTCTGGGGGGCAGGGCTCAGTGCAGAAGAGAATTAGAGGATTGCAGCCTTCCTAACCTCTACATATTCCTCTCCATTCTCACGATCTCTACCCTACCCTAATTGGTACTTTTTGTTTTGTTTTGCTTTTTGCTTTTTAGGGCTGCACTCGTGGCATATGGAGGTTCCCAGGCTAGGGGTCGCATCAGAGCGACAGCTGCTGGCCTAGGCCACAGCCACAGCAACGCAGGATCCGAGCCACGTCTGCGACCTACACCACAGCTCACGCTAACGCTGGATCCTTAAAACCCACTGAGCGAGGCCAGGGATCGAACCTGCAACCTCATGGTTCCTAGTCGGATTTGTTTTCGCTGTGCCACCATGGGAACTCCCCCTCTTCCCCCCCCCATTTGTACTTTTATCATCTTACAAGTGCTGTCTGCTTCACTGTCCTAAAATAGGGCTTTTGTTATACCTACTCCCCTGCTGAAGTACCTATAATAGCTCTCATTTTTTTTTCTAAAGTAACATTCGCTTTCCTCAGTTGGGAAATTTAAAAATGCCTCTGTTTACTAAGAGGGCTTATATAGGCCAGTGTGCTAAGTGCTTTTTGTGCATTCTACATTTTAATCTGCATAGTAACTCCAGCGAGGCCAGTATTATTTTAAAATTCCCGACTAGAAAGCTGAGGCTCAGTGAAATTAAACAATGTCAACAGCCAGAACAAAGTCTCATCTGTCTTCCATCTGAGCATCTAACATCATCTCCCTCTATTCTCTTCTTCAGACTCTGTTCTAATCCAATGACATACTCTTTGTTTAGGGCCAAGTATTAGAAAACCATGGGCCTCAAATCAGCTGTGTAACGGTGAGCTAGCTCCTTAACCTCTCTGGGCTGCATGTGGGGATAAGGCCAGTCCTATAGGTTGCTGTGAGGCTGACATATATTTACATATATATGGCACGATGCAGCCACCTAAACACCAATCACCAATATCTCCAAATCCATTGACTTTCAGCTCCCAGCATTCTCTCTTCCTAAAATGTTTCCCCCTGTTGGAATTGGACCCCATCTTCAAAATCCAAATCAAGTTCCCAGCCTCTGGGTAGCCGGCCAGCCCTGCAACCCTGGCATATATTGACCTTGGCATCCACTCAGAACGATGCTCATCCACAGCTCTCACCTCACACAGAACACCCTCCCTCATTCTGTGACTCGCTATTTCATGTCACTGTAACCAGAAGGCAAGCTCCGATGTGGCCAGTATCCTATTCCTTCTTTGCCTCCCTCACCGGTAGGTAGGCCTGGCTCATAGCAGGCATTTAATGAACATCAGTTGATTGATGGCTGCCAGGAGAACAGATTCTAGCCTCTCAGGAAATAATCCACTTAGGATGGATGCTGATCTAAGTCAAGTGGACACATGTGGCCCCCGAGGCTTTTTGTTTTGCTCACTCTGGCTGGCCTGCAGAAGGCTCGGGGCTCTCTCAGGCCAGCCCCCTGTCTCTATGATATAACTGCTCTGTAGCTATTCGGTGCTTGCACGTGGGGGTCTGACTCACAGTGTGCCCTCTGGCTCCTCCATGCCTCCAATCAACCAGGGAGATTTGGATGAGGTCTTCCCGGGTCTTGGCTGGTCACACAGCTGAAAGGGCAACAGCCGGAAACTGAGGCTTCAGCAAAGATGCAATTTCTCGCAAGGTTAGGTAAACAAGATCTGAATATTTTATCTGCGTTCCCAGTAGAGTCCCGGTGAGGAGAGGCAACACATTATTTTGCTCACCATGGGGACAAGGCCTGCTTTCCATGACTTCTGATGAATTCTGTGGCCATGCCGGGCTCCCCTGGCCATTTCTGGGTTATATAAATGTTTGATGAGACCTCTCTCAGGGGAAATCAAATTTTTATAAGGATTTAATGATAGCCCATCCAGATGTGTGGTGACTTGAGCTGACATCTCGTTAACCCTTTACCAGCCGAGAGCCTCACCCAAAGACTCCAGAGAAGGCCTAGAAAAGAAACATGATGTTTCATATCACACATCACCCACTGCAAGTTTGCACAGAAGTGAGAAATAACTGCCCTGAATAAAATGTCCTATTGAGAAAGCTGAGTTCTCTCCTGTCTGACTTGGGTGCACGTGGCGACACAGATTCTCTGCCCGTGTACACCTCACTCACACCCTCCTGTTACTCACTCGTCCATCCGCTCCTGCAGAGGAGCCACATTCCAAGGAGCCTAGGGTTCTCAGACTGTCTCAAGTCGCTTCAGGATGTCTTTTTGGCCTGAAGTCAAGGTTTTCCTGGTGTGTGTCAGATGCCTCGCGTGGATTCCTATCGTCTGAATTTAAATCATACAATCCAAATAAATTAGAAAGGCTTGGAGTTCCCGTCGTGGCGCAGTGGTTAACGAATTGGACTAGGAACCATGAGGTTGCAGGTTCGGTCCTTGCCCTTGCTCAGTGGGTTAACGATCCGGCATTGCCGTGAGCTGTGGTGTAGCTCGCAGACGTGGCTCGGATCTCGCGTTGCTGTGGTTCTTGCGTAGTCCGGCGGCTACAGCTCTGATTCGATCCCTAGCCTGGGAACCTCCATATTCCTCGGGAGAGGCCCAAAGAAATAGCAAAAAGACAAAAAAAAAAAAAAAAAGGCTAGTCCTTGTGTCAACTGCGTCAATTTTGGCATTGATAAAAAAAAGTCAATTCTTTCAATTACCCTTGGTGCCATAGCCCACACTGAGCTTCAACACCACCAGGAAGGAGGCAGATGGGTGTCCATAACACAGATGGAAATGGAATGGAATAAGATTCATCCTATATCCTCCCCCCCTTTTTTGGCCATGCCCATGGCATGGGAAAGTTCCCAGGCCAGGGATCAAACTCACCCCACAGCTACAACTGGAGCCATAGCAGTGACAACGCAAGACCCTTAACCCGCTGAGCCACCAGGGAACTCCTCGTCCCACATCTTAAAGCAAGTTCTGGATACTGTCCAGATCAGAATGCCAAGGTACTCAGGCTCCCCACTCACTCCTGCTCTAACTGTTGGTTCATGGCCAAAGCATCCTTTTGGCCATTTTTATGGCGACAGATCAGCAAGAAAAAGGAAGAAACTACTGATCCATGTAATAACATGGATGAAGCTCAAAAACATCATGCTGGGCAAATAAAGCCAGCTACCGAAAAGTATATACGACATAAGAATCCCATCTTTGTGAAGTTCTACAACAGGCAGAACTAATTCATGGTAAAGGAAGTCAGAACAGTGGTGGCTTCTGGGTGGGGAATTGACTGAGAGGAGAAAAGAGGAACTTTCTGAAGTGATGGAAATAATTCTACATCTTGATAGAGATGACGGTTTCAAGCGGGTAGGATTCATCACAACTCTCAATCTCACACTTAAGTGCAAATTAGATCTCAATTAAAACAGTACTGCAGGAGTCCCCTTCGTGGTGCAGTGGAAATGAATCTGACTAGGAACCATGAGGTTGCAGGCTCGATCCCTGGCCTCGCTCAGGGGGTTAAGGATCTGGCGTTGCTGTGAACTGTGGTGTAGGTCACAGATTCGGCTCGGATCTGCGGTAGGTAGGCTGGTGGCAATAGCTCCAACGGGACCCCTAGCCTGGGAACCTCCATATGCCGCAGGTGTGGCCCAAAAAAGACAAAAGACAAAAAATATATATAAAATAAAATAAAATGTGACCTTCTCCATAAAAATATTAAAAAAAACCCTAAAAAACAACCCCCCCCAAAAAAAACAGTATTGCAAGGTATAAAAAAGAAAAACAATCTGGGCTTAGAATATCATATTTTTCTTCTTCTTCTTCCTCCTTCTATTCCTTTCTTCCTTTGATGAATATCCTATGTGCTCAGCTATGTATTAAGTTATGTATTAAGTGTGCTTATGCGCTGTATATGCATGTATTTAGCTAAACAGCAGACTTGGCTCCTGCCCTCATGGAGCTTATAGGGACTAAAAAGACCTGTTCTTAGTGCAGTGGCTCTCAAACTTTTTTTGATCTCCAACTCACAGTAAGAAATACGCTGTCACACACACATACACACCTATTTTATCCTAGTCTAGTTTATTCCTTTAAAAAATTAAGTCAAACCCATAACTGTGATTTTATGACTCCGCTAATGGATCATGACCTACGGTTTGAAAACCACTGTTCTAAGGCCAGCTTTCTAGGCACTGGTGCTGCAGTTAGCCAGTTACCCAGAAATTATCTGTCTGGATGTCTACGAATGTCTCTAGAGAAAGAGCTGTCTTTCTTCCTTTTGTATCCAACAGACTGAACACACAGCCGCATCCCAAATAAATACTTAACATTTGTAGAGCAGAATCATGTTACAAACATTTTTTTTTTTTTTATAAAAAGAGTAATTAATCTCACCCCAGGAAAAACAAACAAACAAACAAACTAAAACCAGAGCAACTCTCCTATCCATGTGGCCTGGAACGCTACCAACTTGGACTTGCTCACAATGACCTTGACCCATGCTCGGGCAGAGTGCAGAACTCTTTTTCACAGCACCTCACCCAGCATCCTATGAAGACAGGCTCTTAACATACTTTTTTTTTTTTCTTTTAATGATGAGAATAAATCACCTGCTTCTTGGACCGTTTTAAGACACCTATGCACGACTGACGGAGGATCTGTGGATGGAGGGTCTGTGACTGATATAGCAGTGGCCCCTCACTTCCCTCGAGGTCAGAGTTTTGGTCAAAGGGGAGGGAAAGCTGCCCTGAGGGCAAACGAAAGAGACAAGGACAAACCAGTAGCAGAGGTAGGGTGGATGCCTAGCCTGATTTTTTTTTAATGCATGTGAGAGAAATTGCCGAAATTGAGCATAAGAGAGAAGTGATTCTCTTCCTCATTTTGAGAACAGGACTCTCTCCCATGAGGAGCTGTTCCCCTGAGCAGGAGAAAGGATCCCATCTAGGGCTCTGACCTCCGTTGAAGGACAGTGTTCAGATTGGCATCACGAAGCAGAGAGAACAAAGTGGTGCCTGAACAGGGATCAGGGCTCCCACTTATTCAGTGAGATGATGACACCAGGGCATGACGAGGCTGAAACCTCTGAATCCAAAAGCCCTGGCTGAAGGGAGACAGCAATCTGTATTTTAGAAACTTTCCCCCAGCAGCTCTGATGGGAGGCCAGATTTAAGTATCAGTGATGTAGCGCCCGGGGGCGGGGGGTGTGTGGGGGGAGGCAAATGGTTCCAAACCAGTTCAGTGACAAGCCCCAGAGCACCCAGCTGGTTATGCAACGGTGAATCTTAGACCAGAACCACACGTGATATTGTGACGTGTGGCAGGTTCGCTCATGGAGAAACCAAGGGAGATGGGCAAGTGTAAGAGGTCTGGCCTGAGCCTTGCAAAACCCAGCTGCTGCTTGCCGACAGCAGGAGGCAAAGATCAGGCCTCAGGCTGGCCAGGATCTGCCTGATGCCCTGGAGACTGGGAGGCTGATGCTAAATCGGCCGGCCCCAAGCCTGTGACTTGGATGACAGGAGGGAGAGGTGAGAAAGGACCCGCTTATGCAGCTGCAGTCAGGGCTGGCTCAGAACTGGGCCAGACTGGGGTTTGCAGGTGAGCACGATTGCAAGACTGAACTACAAGGTGTGGGGAGAAGCAGCAGAAGAAATAAGGCCAAGGCTGACCCATCAGACCAAAGACAAACCCTTATCCCTCGTGCCTGCCCCCATGCAAAATACATGTGCTTAGCATCTTGCTTCTCTCCAGGTGTCAGGGGCATCTGGATACCTTCCTGACCAAGACCCTAATTTGCAGTTTAACTTGAAGCAAGAACTCTCTAGACCCCCCCACCTAGATTCCTTATCTACAAACTGGAGACAGTAATTCTGATCCACAAGGGTGACATGACACTCCAAAAAGATAACATGGAGAAACAGTAAGTGCTTTATAACACTTTATATAAACATAGGGTAGGACATTCTACCCCTTTGGCTCTTGTCACTCACTTCTGTGTGCAGGTAGCTGATCAAGGGAAATATTTCCTGGGGGACGGAACTGCACCGAGGTCATAAGCCTGGGTGTGTTTACCAATCAGAGCCAGGGACAAATTTCACCTCTCTCACTGGTTAGCTGACTCTGGATAAGTCATCTCAACTCTCTGAATTTGAATCGGTAACATCGGAGGTCATAATGCCTCCCTCCCAGGATTCTGGTGAGGACGGAATGAAAAACAAGTCCGAAGTGCTTCACCTGGTACCTGGTACCTGGCAGGCACCGGAGGCACCATGGCCTCCATCTCCATAACTGTTCTCAAAAGGCTCCAAGATGCCTGAGCAACAGAACTGGGGGCCTCCTGCCCAGATCTCTGAAACCAGGAAAGAGGCACCCCTGCGCCCCTTGCTTTAAGCACTTACATCAATAAGGTCAGACAGGTCGTGGATGTAGTACTTGAAGACAGATGCATTGGTTGCTTCTAAAGCCAGTAAGTACTCATTCCGGGCTTTAATGGCCTTCAGCTTATTCTCCGTGTACTTGGCTTGGCGCTGAAAAGAGAACACAAGTTCAATTTTACTTTTTCTTTTTTTTTCCAAAGGGGAGATTGTTCTCTCAAAGATGAACGTACAGTACATTCGAGAACCACAATTGTGCTGCGACTCCCCATGCGCGTCTGCCTTAAATTGGGTTCTAATTCTGTTTAATGAGATTCAAGGGCGCAATGTAGATCAATCCAGGCAAGGTTAATGAGGCTCCCTACTTTCGATGCGTGTCCCACTTTGGGTCTGTCTGCAGATTCCATCCTCCATCCTTGCACCACCGGCCTGAAGGAGGTGTTGCTACATGTCCCTCTGAACACCCGAGGTCTGAAGCCAAACTCTAGGTCTACAGTTTCCTTCCTGGGCTTGGGAAGGGCAACTACTCTTTCTTTTCTTTTCTTTTTTTTTTTTTGTCTTTTTGCCTTTTCTAGGGCCGCTTCCATGGCATATGGAGGTTCCCAGGCTAGGGGTCGAATCAGAGCTGTAGCCGCCAGCCTACGCCAGAGCCCCAGCAACTCGGGATCCGAGCCGCATCTGCAACCTACACCACAGCTCACGGCAATGCCGGATCCTCAACCCACTGAGCAAGGCCAGGAATCGAACCCGCAACCTCATGGTTCCTAGTCGGATTCGTTAACCACTGTGCCACGAAGGGAACTCTGCGACTTACTCTTCTTGCTTCGCTGCTAGAGGTGAAAAACTTGGAGGCCAAGTTCTTCCAATACCTAGGCCTTCATCCAGAGCCGAGAACAAAAGTCATTGGGCCCTAAAGGAACACATACCTCCCAGTTCTGCTCTCCACAGTGCCTGCTGGGAAATTCCTATCAGTTCCGACTTCCAGAGGGTTCCTCCCCAGCCCCTACGGTTGCCAGAGCACACACACCTTTTCCTTCATCTTCTCGATCTTTTTCACCGAGCTCCTCCGGACGTGCTTCTCCTCAATGCGGACGTTGGAGGTGGAGTCAGGGGAGCGTGGGGTCTGCCGGTCCTCCTGCTTTACGGATTTTCCGATTTGCTTCTCCTCCTGCTTCTCCGCTTCCTTTAGTTTGCTTTGAGCACTGATGCTGTCGGCATTGTACATGTGATATGTCTTCATGACCTGCAAGACACCCCCCGCCCCCACCCCACAGGTCAAGCCAAGGGGGTCAATTCTCTGCTTTACAGACCACCAGACACAGCTGGACCTCCCCTCCCTCCTTGAAGCGACATCCCCACCCCCTTCAGGGCAAAATTCAAAATGCGTGTTTGGTTCAGCACACCGTCTATTACTAAAGACCATTCCAAAACACAGGAAAGCAGTATTGGAACCGAGCCCACACGTCGCTATTCAAATGATTCCATGTCTTCCAGCACGTATCATGTACTTCTATATCTGAACATTGGTAAGCATTTCTCTTACATATTAGCCAAGTAACTTCCACCAGTTAGTCATCTTACAACACAAGATGGGCAACACTACCACGCAGAGCCTGAGAGCAAAGCCTTCCTGGGCTGGCTAGGACCCTGAAGAGGGCAGCACAGCCCACAGAGCAGCCTAGACTTTGGGGACTTTGAGATATAAAATGGGGAAGAGGAACTGCTCTAAAACCCGCCCAGCATCCTGGGGATCTGTCTGGTCTGTTTTATCAGATCAACTACGCTCCTTCACAGCAGCTGGAACAGCAGCAGCAAGAACAGCAACAGCTACTACCATTTACTGAGCACTTAGTATATTCCTGCCGTGTGGCAAGCGCCCCACAAGCACATCCTCATTTCATCCTTGTGGCAATCCTGTGATTTAGACAACAACCCTACGAAGACTGGAAACCTGCAGAAAAATTCAGGAAAGAGCCTGAGAAGGAATCGAACCCACATCAGGTGGAACTGGAGTTGCCACAGGAAGGAAGTAGTATCAAAGAAGAGGATACAGTTTTTCAATTTTCCATCAAAGCAACCGTCTGGGAGTCTCGTCCCTTTTCTGAATAAGGGGGTTGGGAATCCTGGAACTTGTGTTCGCTTCCTCCCAAACATACTATTTCCAGCCCCCAGGTGCCTGATCCTTCCCGCTGGCACTCTCCGTTTCCACGGGGAGGCGGGGTGGGGTGGGGGGGTCCTCTACTTCTATGTGGAAATTGAAAATGGTTGATAACAAACCAAGAAAGCTGAAGTTCAAGAGTGCAGACATGCTGGAGTTCCTGTCGTGGCTCAGTGGTAATGAATCCCATTAATATCCGTGAGAACATGGGTTTGATCCCTGGCCTCACTCAAGTGGGTCAGGGATCTGGAGTTGCTGTGAGCTGTGGTGTAGGGTGCAGACATGGCTTGGATCCCATGCTACTGTGGCTGTGGCGGAAGTCAGCAGCTGCAGCTCAGTTTCGACCCCTCGCCTGGGAACTTCCATATACCAGGGGTGTGGCCCTAAAAAGCAAAGAGTGCTGATATTTTGAGGCCATGAGAGGCAGAACTAGAGAATGTCGAAGTTGTGGGGGCGGGCTGTGGGGGGGCACTGAACAGCTGAGGAGAGCCAGGGAATTATTATGCTAATACAATATTAATAATAATCTCTACCACTTAGTATGCACTGTGTGTCAGGAGTCTTTTGTATGTCACCTCATGTAATCGTCACAACAAGTCTAGGAAGGACCGTTATTTCTGTTTTAATATTTTTTAAAGATGAGGAAACTGAGGCTCAAAGAGATTACCTAACACACCCAAGGTCACACAGCTAGGAAATGAATCAAAATTAGGACTCAAACTCAAGTTCGTTAGACCAGGAAGTCCACATTCTTAGCCACTAGGCACCAGTGTCTCTCCTCTGCATAGGACCAAGGCTGGATTCCTTGGGAGGAAAGGCTAAATTTAGTCAAGAGAGGCTTAAAAAGGGAATGTGGTTTCATTTGAGGATTGAGTTAAAGCCACAGTGTCAAAAGGAGGCTAATTTGGCCCCCAGGGGACCCATGTCTGGAGACATTTTTAATTGTCACATCATCTGGCCACAAATGTCCATGGTGCTGAGGCTGGGAAATCCTCGGTTAGAAGGATTCTGTGGGTATGCTCATCTGTTAGCTGGAGATGAAGAAAGGAGAAGACTGAGACACGGACAGAATCAATGTACTTGAGAGTTTAAATAACCTCTCATTTTAGAGGCAGAATGTTTTAAATCAGCTTCACCTTATTCTGAACCTGACATCATTTCCCATAAGTGTAAGATCTCCTCTGTTTCTTCTCTATACAAGAGAAGCAATCTTTAACAACTGACACCGTTACAAACCTTCCTAAGTAATTCAAACTGTCTTCCAGGTTTCCAGGTTGGCGAAGAAGCAAGAAAGAGGCACCTATTATCCTCGCTGAAGAAGGGTAGGCAGGAGGCTCCTTTTTCTCTTTTCATGTGAATGTGACCAAGGGATTCGACAGTTTGAGTGAACAACTATAAACATGAATTGATTTTAAGAAAGTGATTTTCTATTTCATGAAGATGCATAATCAATAAGGAGGACATGCTATGAATGAACATGAGAGACAAAAAAAGGGCTCAAAGGCATAGATAGTGTCCACAGACAACAAATGAAGGCATTAAAAATCACCAATTTATATTGCTCCTTTCCCGTAATGAATTTAAAGAACTCTCTTTAGAAGAATGAAACACTATCTCGTCTAAGAAGCTATAAATGCCTCAGGAATTTATATTTAAAGGAAATACATTTATATTTAAAGGAAGACACTTCTTCTTTTGGGTTCTCCTTTCTTCTCCAGAGTTAAGAAATATGTCACGTATACAGTGGTAGTCGTACAATCAATGTGGCTGCCCAAATGATTTAATGGCACTAATCTCTCCTCTGTGCAAATACAGGATAAGTATATCTAGTATCCTCCAACTCAAGGGGAAAACTGAGGTATTCTGAGGCCGAAGCTCAAATAATTTATGTCAAAACAATTGGATAAATAGAGAATCAACACAGGCATTGGAGAAACATATACTGAGGCAAATACAAACTAGGGGGAAAAACTCACAAGTCTAAATTCTCAATTCTACAATGGAAATTCACTCTACTTTGAAAAACTAAATATTGAATTCATGCCTTTAGCTCGGCTCCCTTCACAAGCCACATTGAAATAGTAGAAGTGTTTTAATGATTATTTTTTAGGTATAAGCTGAGAAACAATTAAAAGAATGAAAGCAGAAGATGAAAAGGGGAAAGGCAAATAGTAACTGACCTACTGAATCCTAAACCAAAAGTAGGGAGATTCAAGAAGCAACTAGACCTAAATCACAGAAGCCCTCAGAGGTATCAGTGGCAGTGGGATGAAGGCAGAGCTAAAAACAAGAGAAAATGCTGAGCACCTAAGAACAGTTAGACACCTAGATCCCATCCCCTCCCCAAGACAAGAGGTTTATTTTTTGGGGGGAGGGTCTGTAGACTGGGGACGCTAGGCTCAACTGAGGATAAGGATAAGGGTACTGAACTTAAAACAGGCAGATCAACTGACAATTCTGTACTGAATACTGAGATGGCCAGGTCCCTTCGCAACTTGGCCCCCAGACATAGGCAGGAGGAGATCAGAAGAGCTTTATCTGGGGAATCTGCTCACCTGATATCAAACACCTATAAATACTGACATCAGGCCTCCCCAAGGACACAGTCCAGTCATATCACTCTCTGGTAAAACACACGCAGTTGACACAGAAATTTCCAAGCAGCTTTTCATTTTAAAGTGTCTCACTTTAAAATATAAGCAGGCAGTTAAAGTTTACCAGACATTTAAGGGAACTATCTAACATGAAAGACCAAGACGAAAACAATTGAGAGGAAACAAAGTAGACAGAGAGAAGAAAACTTCAAAAATAATCCAGGAAGTTCCCATCGTGGCGCAGTGGTTAATGAATCTACTAGGAACCATGAGGTTGCGGGTTCGATCCCTGCCCTTGTTCAGTGGGTTAAGGATCCGGCGTTGCCGTGAGCTGTGGTGTAGGTCGCAGACGCGGCTCGGATCCTGTGTTGCTGTGGCTCTGGCATAGGCCGGTGGCTACAGCTCCGATTGGACTCCTAGCCTGGGAACCTCCATATGCCGTGGGAGTGGGCCAAGAAATGGCAAAAAGACAAAAACAAAAACAAAACAAAACAAAAAAACCCCAAAATAATCCATCACTAAAATCCTTAGAGAGACCCATGAGAAAGGAAAGACATCGCCTCACGAAACAAGAGTAAGATGCAACAAAAAAGGAACATTTTTGAGCACAATAAAAGAACTCTCGGCAATTAAGAGTCAATGCAAACATCTCTCCAAGGAGCCTGCCCTCATGGCCCTCATCTTTGTAGACATGTAAAAGGGTCATCATCTCATATTTTCCTTACTGCTTTCCTTTTCTGTCTCATCTATGAAAATGAAATGCATTTAGTTTTTGAGTTCGGGGACATCTTACATGTTTTTGTATCCCTAGTGCTGAGAGCTGGGGACAAGCAGGCAGGCAGAGTTGGGGGACTATTAACTGACATTGTTTCGAGGGAGCAGGTGCTAAATTCCAATCTGAAGTGGCTCTGTAAGCAGACAGCTGCTGTGCCAAATCAAGGGGACACAGGGGACAGAAGCCTAAAACCACTAGGACCACAATAGCTCCAGGGTTCCAACACCTCTTCCTTCTTTCTCGATTCTAGGTTCTTGATGTAGTTCCCTGGCTCTTCTCTTGCAATCCATGTGACTTCAGGGCCCCCTGCCCTTCACTGCTGCCTGTGGGAGCTTGCTGGGCTTTTCCAGATACAGCCTCTGAGCATAACTGAGGCAGAGAATTCCGGAGCTCTTCGGGCAGCGGCCTGCTCCTACTTCAAAGGCATTCCTGATGCTTCAGTCAGAAAATGAAAACCACTTATGCCGTTGCTTACAAACTGGCCAGCCCAATGTGGGGTACAAGCACGTGGAGGAGAATGCTCACTGGGATTGCTCTCTGAAGAGCAGCTGTGGCAGGGGGCCCCTGGCAAGGAGTGCCATGTCAGAAAAGTCAAAGGCCCTTCAGGCAGAAAAAAGGAAGGTACAGAGGGGACAGCTGGCCATTTATGGTGAGAGAGTCCAGGCCTCTTGCTCAAAGGCATCTTTATTTGGGTCCTGCCCCTTGGATCCTCAAAGGTCAAAGGTACCTAAAGTATCGACCCATAGGTAATCAGTCTTCCCAAAAGAGGTATTTGTGGCACTAAGAGCAGATACCAAGTAAGAGCACTGAATACGGTAGCTTCCTTACATTCTTTGTTTCCTTTATCTCAAGCCCACGAATAACTTTTGTTGCTTAAAGAGGCCCTTATTATTGCTTATAGAGATCAAAGAAAAAACCCCTTATAAAAAGTCCTCCGCTGTTCTCTTCTTAACTCCTCTAACGGGAAGAGAGACAGACAGACAGACAGACACACATACACACAAACACAGAGGATCTATATACAGCACCTATCTCCCCAAAGCCAGTATACAATAGTCCCAAGTTCCTATTTTATGAAACCGCTGTTGCAGGCAGTGTGACCTATCATCCTGGCTTACCCCGGACTTTCTTAGGTTCAGCACTGAAAGTCTCATATCCCAGGAAAGCTTTCAGTCCTAGGGAAAGCAGGATCCTTAGTCATCCTAATGCCATGGTTTCTTACTCGGGCCAGCCCTACACTTACCCCGCCCTCCAGGAGAAGCAATTCATACTTCTAAGCCTCTGAACTTTCTTTTCTTTCTTTTTTTTTTGTCTGTTTGTTATTTATTGGGCCGCTCCTGCGGCATATGGAGGTTCCCAGGCTAGGGGTCGAATCGGAGCTGTAGCCGCCGGCCTTCGCCAGAGCCACAGCAACGCAGGATCCGAGCCGCGTCTGCGACCTACACCACAGCTCATGGCAACACCGGATCCTTAACCCACTGAGTGAGGCCAGGGATTGAACCCGCAACCTCATGGTTCCTGGTCAGATTGGTTAACCACTGAGCCATGACGGGAACTCCCGCCTCTGAACTTTCTAATGGTCTATGGAGACTGTAAACTCATTTGAGCCTTAGCGACAGTCTGATATGTCATGAAGCATGACTCCTCCAAACTCCCCAACCCCCAGGACACAGAGACACCAGCACACGAGTGCTGTATACACCTGGGTCATAGAAGTCAGGTGCATTTCCCAGGAATTTTTTTTTTTCTTTGTCTGTTCTAGGGCTGCACCTGCGGCATATGGAGGTTCCCAGGCTAGGGGTCGAATCGGAGCTGTAGCCGCTGGCCTACCCCGCAGCCATAGCAACTCAGGATCCAAGCCACGTCTGCGACCTATACCACAGCTCACGGCAATGCCAGATCCCTAACCCACTGAGCAATGCCAGGGATTGAACCCGCAACATCATGGTTCCTAGTCAGGTTCGTTAACCACTGAGCCACAACGGGAACTCCCATTTCCTAGGATCTTAGAGCTGGTGGGGACCGGGTAGAATTTGGGTTGCCTAACTCAGGAGACTAGTCATTATACCAGAGTTTTTCAGTCTTGGTACTATGGACATTTAGGGCCAGACAATTCTTTGTTGTGGGGGCTGTCCTGTGCACCACCATATCTGTTGCATCCTGACCTCCTGCACCCCCGACTTCCGTTGTTGTGACAACCACAAATGTCTTCACACGTTTCCAGGTAGCCCCTTGCATGAAAAATACACTTTGCTTGAGAATCACTGCACATACTGTTCTGCCTTCTATGGAACTTTCCAGCATTCTCTACTCCTATTCTCTTCCCTCTGTCTACTAGAGGAAAATGCCAAATTTTTGTCTTGGCCTTGGGTAGGTTATGAGAGTGTGTGCCAATTCACCTAACGGAAGAGGACACCATGCCTAGCCAGTTCTCAGCTTGCCCAGCGATGGGAAAGCTTCCATGCTCTGCCTTGACTGTGGCCTCACAGTGACCAGTGAAGTCCTGGCCAATGTCAGACTGCCTCAAGACTGTGGCTTGAGGTGCCCGCTCAGCCCTCCTTAGCAGTGAGTTCCAGCATTCTCTTCCTTCCTCTCATACAAATTATGCCTTTTCACTTATTTATTTATTTAAAAAAATTACAGCATATTAGGAGACCTAGGGCTCTGAGGAAAGCTCACAGATCCCTAGACACTGCTCTTCCTCTGCTGCCCCAAGTCCCACTGCAGAAGTGGTACACTGGATTCCAGTCAGTTGAAGCAGCTGCCAAATGCTGCTTGCCTCTGCCTGCTAATGTGAGGTTTGCTGATTATCCACCCTCCTCCTCCCCAGGAATGGTAAAAGCAGAGACCCAATATACTTGCGAGAAAATAAAGAGATTCGTATAATGACTGCATGTGTCATTTTCTATCCTGATGAATGATTTGCCAGGAGAAAGGAGTCATAGCCCTTCTTGGTGCCTAGAAGATGCTCTAAAAATAAAGAGCAGAAGTAAAGCATTTAAAAGACCAGGGGGTCCAGGCAACTCATCCAGTCTGAAAATGTTTCGCGTCAGCAGGCTTCTATTTTTAAAAAGCCTTAACTTCATTTGAAAGAAATGAAAACGTGGAAGCTGAACCAAAGGGAACCATCTATCTCCTTGGCTTCAGAGCAGAAGAGTCACAGAGTAGAAACTGCAAACAAACTGAGCATCACTAGAGACAAAGCCGATGACCACCCGACCCTATTTACTTGCTTAACAGTTGCCAGGACAAAGTGGCCACACCTAGGCTTTTGGATCAAGAACACGGAATTCTCTGATTCCAAATGCCTGTGATACTTGTCGCCACTGCCTGTCTTCCTGTGAATTAAAAAAAAAAAAAAAAAAAGAAAAAAGAAAAAGGGCAGTGCATAAGCAAATAAACACAGGAAATCAATTTCACCTCCAAAACAGGATGGGGCAACCCTGGAGAGGACACAAGGCCTGGCACAGCCCAACTGGAAAAGGGGGCCCTGGAATGGCTTTAGAAGCACAATCGGAACAGTGCCTGTACGACAGCAGGAATTTCCTTAGTGTGCGTGTGTGTTTTTAAAATTATAATTAACGCAACATGGCTGGGGGAAAAACAACCCCCTCTACCTCCCAGTGCATGAAGAAACACGCAACAGCCACAGGCATCATGTGCCTGAAGCTCCAGTCACTTTAGAACAGATTGTGTTTTCTTCTCCAAACCCAAAACCTGGCCCTTCACTGAGGCTTGGCCTTTCTAAAAGCCCAGGGAGTCGATGCAAGGCTCTCTCTGCCTGAACTGGTCCCTTATGTTAGGGGCATTTAGGATTCTGTGCTTCCCTCTAGAGCACCTGCTCTGGTTTCAAACCACTACATCAGTCCAAGAACTGATGCAAATCTATGAACAACAGCGCCTTTACCACTGGGCACAAATTATTCACGGAGTGATGCACACTATGCTCCTTGCCATTAGGCTCGGGGTCCCTGGTTGGCTGCTAATGAGGGTCAGTTGTGCTGGTGATCGAGGATCTTGGCTGCTCCCTGGTGATTACGCCCCAAAGGAAGCCACCGTTAGCTTGCACAGCTGAAAAGGGATCTTATTTTGAGAAAGCATTTTTTTTGGGCTGATTCCAGTTTGAAAATAAGAGGGCGAAAAAAGAATTGGGTGGAGTTGTCCCCAGTGGGGACCATGCACTGTCCTCAACCTCAGCTCAGTTCTGCTGCTGACGTGACAATGGCCATGAGCTGCCAAAGGCTGCTTCCCTCTGCTTGTTAAAGAGCCAAGCAACCCGTCCGATTTACCGAGTAGAGCTCATTCAGGACCTTCATCAGATCATCTTGGAGCTGCTGGCCGACTTCTTTGCTCTGCAAAGAAAGAGGAATGAAGGTTAACTGGGCAACAGAAGGAGGAGGGAGGGGCAACCAAGGCAAGAGCAGTGCTGGCTCCGCAAATAACACAGATGTAATTAAGGCCCATCATTGAACCCAGCAAATCAGATAACCCCTCTGATCAGATCAAACTATGGTCAGATTACTCAAAGAGCTTTAATAAAATGAAATGGGCCCCTTCTAGAGCCCAGCAAAGGCAAAATCATGCAGAGGGAAAATGGGTCGAAGCCTTTGATTTTTCAACTGGTCCCCAAAGAGCAGGCCAGAAAGGCACACCCTACTTAGCAATTGTTGTTAAGTGGACAAGCTTTCTTGGATCCTCGTAGTCAAGCATTCCGAGAACTGCGGAGGGAAGTAAGATGCGAAAGAGGATGAGAGAGGCATGTGTACGTAAACATCCAAGGACTTCAAAGTACCTGACTCCATAAGAATCTCCAAGCAAGGAGAAGTTATCCCTCTTACTTGCTTTATTTCTACCCCAAACTCTCAGGGCAGTGATACCTCAATCCTGATTGGTTGCTAATGTTACTCGAGTCTGATAATATATGTTACGGGGTGTCTGATTGGTTAATCTCAAGCCCTGGTGGCTCTCAGGTTCTTCACCGCTGCTTCCCAGGGCTGGCATCTAACTACATGGGAGAAGGGTAGAAACAGAGAAGAACAAGGAAGCAGGAAGGAAATAAGAGCCACGCCTTGGATACTGAGTGTTTAATGCCAAGTCCATGAGAGCAGGGCATAAAACTGATTGGCATCGCTGGGTCATTGAGAGGGGAAACCCTTGTTTTATCTTCTGCCAGATCCTTCTAGTTCTTTCCTACTAAGAATCAGATACCAGCAATGCCCTTCTAACAGAAGGTAAAATGCTACTCACTGCTATAGCTCGGCTCCCAGGCAAAGAAAGGAAGAGGTTTTGCATATCAGAAACATAACCATTTAAGGTCTTGCTTTTTTTCAAAATAAATGACTTTAGGGAGTTCTCTCTGTGGCGCAGCGGAAACAAATTCGACTAGTATCCACGAGCATGCGTGTTTGATCCCTGGCCTCGCTCACTGGGTGGGGGATCCGGCATTGCCGTGAGCTGTGGTGTAGGTCAAGGTACGGCTTGCGTCCCACATGGCTGTGGCATAGGTTGACAGCTGCAACTCTGATTGAACCCCTAGCCTGGCATCTTCCATATGCCTCGAGTGCCGCCCTAAAACAAACAAACAAACAAACAAACAAACAAAGATATGTGACTTTAAAATTCTTTTTTCTGATTACAAAAGGAATATGTGTTTATACCATACATCAGAAAACTGTAGGAAACCTGAAAAGACAAAAGTAACCCTTAATTCCTACTCCTAAAACATCACTACTCTAAACTTTGTTATACATTTTTCTTTTTTTTAAACTTTGTTGTACATTTTTCTAATCTCTCTATGATTTTTATGGGATTGGAATCGCATTATACACACTGTAAATTTTCCACCTCGAGGTCTATTGTGAACATTTCTCTACATGTTATTCTTCTATAATTACAATAGATTATATTGATGTACATTGATATAATGTCCAATTCTTGGACATTTACTTTGCTTACAAATTTTTATAATAAAACATGCTGTATTTAGTTACTCTGTATATAACCTATGCACAAACCTGTCATTATTTTCTCCTAGAAGTAACACTGCTGAGTCAGACTGCTAATTTATACCATTAACTGCCCTCGAGAAAAAAAAAAAAATGGACCCATCTAAAATCCCTCCAGAAGCATATGAGAATGTTTTTTTACTTTTCTTGGGTCTGAACAGTTTGATATGGTATCCTATTTTAATTTACAGTTCTTTGACCCTAGGGAGCCCGAACCTTTTTTTTTCCCCCCATGTTAACCAGTCATTTTCACTTTTCTTTTACGCTTTACCGTTTTTCTATTGAGGAATTAATTATGGAACATAACATATGTGTGACCTTTGTTGCAAGTAGATATGAATTTTTACACCTGGCCGTGTGGAGAGGGATGAAAGGAGTCCTGAATCAGCAATCACAAGACTCTTCTATTTCCAGCTCTCACACCATCAAGAAGATAACTTTGGACAACCTGGGCCATTTCGCTGGACCTCTGTTTTCTCTTTTATAAAATGAAAGTCTTCGGCTTAAATATTCCGAGGGTCTTTCGCAACGTCTGCCATTCAATCATAATTCTTCGTGATCCTTCACCTGGCTTCTTGAGTCTGTATCAGACCCAAATACCACCCACTTCCATGTCCCATGGGTTGGCCTCCCTCCACAGAGCAGAAGATACTGAGCAAGTTCTGGGGACAGAGCTGCTCTACAAAATACTGGCTGGCTTCAGGAGTCCCTTGCCGGTCTTAAATTTACTCTTCCCAAATGACTCTCATGCAAGGCCGTCAACCACTAGAAGAAACCACAAGAGCAAAGGCCTCTCATGCAGGACCTCATATTCCCATGATGAGGAGAGCTGAGCTCCACTAAAGCAGCAGAGGTCCGAGGAGGTGAGGTGAAGGGAAACAACACACCCACCAACTCCAGAGTCAGCACCGAGGCCAGAAAGTGGCCGTGAGCAACATTTCCAAATGCCCTGCCCTCCTGCCTCCAGGCCAGCGCCCCCTGCCAGCCTCCCTTACACCTCCCTGTGTTTAAATGGCAGAGGTTACAGGAGAAAGCTCCCATCCCTCTACCCTGCTGCTTAGCCCCGACTGCAATAACCTTAGCCCCAGAGGAGGTGGGAAGAGGAGCGGGAGAAAAAGCATAACCAATAAAATAGCAATGAAGCCCAGGCAGGTGTTTCCTTTCGAGGACTGATTAGTTGGAAAAGGACCGACTCCACTATTATCCCTGTTTATTTGAACAGGCTACAGAAGTGATTCTGACTTATTCTCCCTCTGGCTAAGGGCTGGGCTGGGAACTCACGTGTTGCTAGCCTGGTCACAGTTATGCTAAAGCCCCCAGCGTTTGAGCAATTCTGACTCTGAGAAGAGAGGCAGGCAATGGTCTGTACCTCTCCTTTCCCAGAGGATAAAAGGTCACCAGAAACCTGAACTGTGTGCCTCTGGGGGTGAGGGTGGCCCCAGTGACCCCAAAAATGGCTTCCACACTGCTGTGGAGCAGTTGTCAAAGCTGGGAAGCTACAAGGGAGCTCCACCCAAAGACAAGGGGGACATTTAGGCCTGGGAACAACAGGACCTGAAGGGGCCGAGTCCATGACAATGCAGACTTTCCGCTTCCTATAAAAAACAGCAAGGGGTCTCTCCGCAGGGAAGAGAAAGAGAATTTACAGAGCAGTCTTGATGCATATCACACAGCCTGCATCTCTTTTCTTTAAAATTTCTTGGAAGAGAATGAGTCATCTAAACATCGCAGGAAACCAAAAAGAAGTTGAGGGAAAAAATTACTTTGGGCAAAGTTTTGCTCTTAAATGTCTGCATAGTAATCTTTGCCTGGAAAAAAAAAAAAAAGATGCCTAAATTTAGACCAGAGATGTGGCACAGTTAAACAATGCTGGTTCTCTGAGAGAGGAAGTGCCATGGGGTGCGCAGGCAGGAGCTTTTATTTTGAAACTAACCACAACCATTTGGCCAGTGTGTTTGTGGGGGGGCTGGGTGGGGGGCACTCTGCCTGCTGCCGGGGCGGGGCTGATCGGAAGGCAGTGAGATTGCAACAGCTCCTGCCAGCTGTGTGCTTATTTACCAAAGGGGCAGGGAACCCTCCTTTTCCAACAGATAACAGCAATGGACGACAGAACCGAAACACACAGCCTCCTTTCCCCAAGACCGTCACATTCCGGAACCACCTCACTCCCAGAAAGGATAGAGCAGCAGAAATATAAGGAAACGTGAGGTTCCGTGGCCTGAGCAGGATGTCGGGACACGAGGCTGGTCACTCATCTTTGGAGCGAGACGTAGCCTGAGCTTGGATGGGTTTGTCTATTAGCTTTTCCCAAAGAACACTGCTAATGAAGGCATTTTTAACTCTCATCAGAGAGATTACCTACTATCTGATGCTCTAGGTACTTGGCTCAGCATGCGTGTGCTTTCCGAGTTAGGGAGAAGGGGCTGTTTAATGGCCATCTATACTACAGAGCTGTATTATTTGACAGGCACAGAATTACCCCTTATTTGTATTAAAAAAAAAAAGGGGGGGGGGAAGGCCTGTCTCTGCTGTATGGTGAGAGCTCATTTCAGCCCTGTCCCAAGGCTGAGCCTGTCAGCAGGTAGAAACAGTAGGGTCATTTAGTTCTCTGCCGATTAGCCTGTGTCAGCAGTTTTCTAAAAAAGAATCCAATTTTCAAGGGCATATATCTCTCTCTGCCAGTGCCCCACCCCCTCCCTACCCCAAAGGCACTTCTGAGGGCAACTGTTAAGAAAGAAAACCTAGTTTCAAATAGGATTTACATTTACAGATTTCAGGGGAAAGAGACGTGAACGCTATACAAGGCTCTGGCAGCAGCAGAAGTGTCACCAGATGTAGAGCGACAGTGTCAGAGGCATTGGATCACCACTTCAAAGAGGCCAAGTTTCAAGAGTTGGAGCTTTGCCTGAAGTGCTTTTGGTGGGCAGGACGAGGCTAAAAGGAGTGGCTGTCTGGCACCAGGGTCAGTGCTTGGTGACAATGGGCACTGTGTCTGGCCCCTCCCCAACCCAACTCAGCCCATCCAAACAGGTGGTGCAGGATGTGGCTGCAGGGGTACAGGGGGTGTGATCATGCGGGTCAAAACTCAGGAGGGACTTCTAGATTCCTCTGGGGCCAAGCTACTTCTATCTATGCAAGGGGACTCTTTCTATACCGCTTTCACTCAAAAATCCCCATGATGTGAGTTTCCTGGTGGCTTAGTGGGTTAAGGATCCAGCATTGTCACTGCTGTGGCTCTGGTTACTGCTGTGGCATAGGTTCAATTGATCCCTGGCCCAGGAACTTCTGCATGCTGCAGGTATGGCCAAAAAAAGGAAAAAAAAAAGAAAAAAAAAAGGATAGCGTATGATGGCTCTAGCAGGCCTGTGCTCTAGTTATATACTCTGAGGAGCCCACGGGAGCATAAAATACAAATATACTGAATTGCAAGACTTTTATAGAAAGGTAGGCTGGGAGCTGCCTCGAGAGGGACATTTGAAGTGCTTTTACCTTCTGAAGATAAGGCAGAATAGGATTTAAAAAAAAAATACACTTCAGGAGTTCCCATCGTGGCACAGTGGTTAATGAATCCGACTAGGAACCATGAGGATGTGGATTCGATCCCTGGCCTTGCTCAGTGGGTTAAGGATCCGGCGTTTCTGTGAGCTGTGGTGTAGGTTGCAGATGCCGCTTGGATCTGGAGTTGCTGTGGCTGTGGCGTAGGCTGGCAGCTGTAGCTCGGATTGGACCCCTAGCCTGAGAACCTCCACATGCTGCAGGTGTGGCCCTAAAAAGACAAAAGAAAAAAAACCCACACTTTCAAAATTTCAATCCAATGTAATATCTGTGTCTACAGTAAAAGTACTTTTTGTTTACACTGTATTCTGATGTTTCCTATTCTTGTCTCCTCCATTTAGTCATAATTCACTAAATTCCTTTTACAACTCATCAATAATGAGTCATTATACACAGGCCTCAAAAGACTGGGCACACTGTAATTGCGGAATTACTAAAGAAAAGAGTTGGTTACTGACTGAAGCCCACCAACCAAGACACGTGTTAAGTAACGTGGCCTTTAAGGTGGCTGATGGCATGTTTTGAAGCAGGTTCAATTACTAGATCTTGGCAAGGGGGAAATGCTGAATTTTAAGGAGTGATCAATAAAAAGTCCATGGCAAATATTTACTGAACGTTATGATGTGTTAAGCACTTGCAGTTTAATGGAAAATATAGATGTATACAAAATAGTTTAAAAGTTTATAATCTACTGAGAAAGATGGACATTAAGCTGATGTTTGAGCCTATCTGCATGCAACTCTTCCAGACTCAAAAATATTACTAGAAATGGAATTTCTTAAGCTGCTTTTCTAGTTCAAGATCAATTTCTTTTTCAATCTCAGCCAAGAGCTTTCCACACTTAACCTAACTCCAGAGCAAGCTGAATCTAGCTTGCCAGAAACAGAAATGGGATTTCAAAAGATCTTGCTATTACATAGCACATCCTTTCTTTGAACTTGCCTTTCTAAGTTACTAATAGATATTTCAAGTGATAATGATACTGCTTCGGTATAAGTGACTCCCAGAGCCATCACATTTCATTTTTAAAGAATCCCTTGAGCTTCTCAGTACCATAAAACTAAAAACTCACCAGTTGCTTCTTCACTCAGAAGAGAATGTGTAGTTAAATTCTCTCAGGGACCAGAGTCACATTTTAAAAGAAAATATCAGAAACCTGACACAGTCTGAGACCCAATACCTGTCCCAGAATTTGTCTTTTGAAACACAATTGGTTTCTTCATTAGATTCCAGTTTAATTATCTAAAGAACTGAATCTTAAAAAAAGTACCAAAGCTAAAATAATGAAAGAGACAGGTTACAACTTTTAAGGCATCTTTCTATCTTCCAGGGTGCCCAGTCCACTGCTTTGTACACAGCAGGTGTAAGATAATCAGTTGTCAAATCAATTAGATAAATTATTATTATTATTTTGCTTTTTAGGGCTGCAGCTGTGGCATATGGAGGTTCCCAGGTTAGGGGTCTAATCAAAGCTACAGCTGCCAGCCTACACCAAAGCCACAGCAACACCAGATCCTTAACCCGCTGAGCCGAGGCCAGGGATCAGACCTGAAACCTCAGGTTCCTAGTCAGATTCGCTTCGCTGTGCCACAACAGGAACTCCCAATTAGATACATTTTTAGGCTGAAACATTATGCTTTCACATAATCACAAGAATAAAATAATATAGCTGCATTTAATTCATAGACATAATTGAAAGTGGAAACTCCATCAGAAGATAACCATATGAACTCCCTCAGGTTATAGTTCACAGATGAGCCCCAAAAGTTGAAACAACTTTTCCAGGGTCACATAACTGTACTCAGAGGGGTGAAACACACAGGCTCCAGAGCAGGATTTGAATCCCGCTTCTACTTCCCAATTGTGTGACCTTGGGTAAAATCTCTAACTATTCTATGCCTCAGTTTCCATGTCTGTAAAAGAGGATAATAAAGTGATAATCCATGTAAAGTGCTTAAGTCTGAATCTAGCACTTGGTACGCTCAATAAATGTTAGCTATTATTAATACTAGGGTCCAGGTCTCTCAATACCCACTGGATGCTCTACCACACTGGGCTGCCTCTGTAGGTACCCTCGAAACATGAAATGATCATGATATGTGGAATTGGTAGAGCCCCCAGAAGTTAATCCCCAGGCAGGACTGCAGCTAACTCCCTCCAGGGAAGGGGCTCGCTCAACCGCAGGGAAGAAGAATCTTTGGCTCTCCTCATGCTCTTGCGGCACCATCTAGTCCCCTCCCCAGTTTCAGTAAAAACTAAAGTAACAATGACTCTGTAAGATATATGCAGATTTCCTACGGGGTGTTTAGCCACAAGGAGGAAACTGGAAGAGGTGTGTTGAGCAAAATAAAAAAGGACAGAATTCCTTTCTAGCTCTCTGGGTAGATTCAACAGAAACGATCCTTCTCAGATGCACAACCAGGACATGGTTCAATTGGGGTCATAAATTAAATGTCCAAAGGTAGGCGCTCCCAACTGCTCAGGTCAGAGAAGACAAAAAAATGTCCAGGACTAATTTCTGATTTAATGAAATCCAAGAGCTTTCTCCTCTAGGGCCTGTGTTTGTGAAAGCCATTTCCTTAAGGCTTTCCCAGAAGTTCTGGAATGCATGAGCAGTCAGACTTCATCACCCACAGTACTGCTAAGTGAGCCCTGGGAGAAAATCCACTCTTTGCCATGACAGTGAACTCTGTGGATTGAACATCGACCTCCCGTGGCCGCTTACCATGCTGTTCCAACCGACCAGAGCCTCTTGTCAGGGAAACATACGATTAGGACAAGACTGAGTCCCACTGGACTGGGGCAGGGGTGGGGTGGGAGTGAGGGAGTAGGACAAGGTTGAAGGCCCTCTGCTCTCCCAAAACCTTAGATGGCACAGTCTAAAACACGGTCCTCTAACCATCTGAATGTCCCTCCATGGCTGTTTCAATCTTTTGGATGGCCTATTCTAATGCTAAGAAAATAAGCTGAGGAGTTCCCGTCGTGGCGCAGTGGTTAACAAATCCGACTGGGAACCATGAGATTGCGGGTTCAGTCCCTGCCCTTGCTCAGTGGGTTAACGATCCGGCGTTGCCGTGAGCTGTGGTGTAGGTTGCAGACGCGGCTCGGATCCCGCGTTGTTGTGGCTCTGGTGTAGGCCGGTGGCTACAGCTCCAGTGAGACCCCTAAGCCTGGGAACCTCCACATGCTGTGGGAGCGGCCCAAGAAATAGCAAAAAAAGACAAAAAAAAAAAAAGAAAATAAGCTGAAAGCAACATCCCTAAAAGGAAAGAGACAATCAAGTCTGAGGCTCCATTTCTTAAACCATCACTGTGATCCTTCTCTTGGCAAATTTCCATCTTTAGCTCTTGGGGATAATGATTTCAGTGGGAGTGTAATATTGTCTTTAGGCCCTGATCTCCAGTGCCCAAGGACTTCTTGAGGTCATATTGAGGATGAGTGATCACCCCGTGTCTCAGGCAGGACACTAAAGTCATAAAACAGTGTCTTGATGACCATGGCTCCTTGGGTAGACTGGGACACAGGACAAAAGACACAAACGCAAACAGGCAACCTGAAAGCACAAATCTCTCAGCAGCTGTAAAATGAACTCTGGAAGAAAAACAGTCAATGGGGAGTTCCCGGCGTGATGCAGGGGAAACAGGTTCGACTAGGAACCATGAGATTGAAGGTTTGATCCCTGGTCTCGCTCAGTGGGTGAAGGATCCGGTGTTGCTGTGAGCTATGGTGCAGGTTGCAGATGTGGCTAGGATCTGGCATTGCTGTGGCTCTGGCGTAGGCTGGCAGCTGTAGCTCCGATTGGACCCCAAGCCTGGGAGCCTCCATATGCCTTGGGTGCAGCCCTAAAAAGACAAAAGACAAAAACAAAACAAACAAAAAAAAACCCCAAAAAAACAACAGCCTATCCATGGCTTGCAACTGGGCAAGAAGGGGGAAATAAAAAAGCCAGAATGATAGGATGTGTATAAGCATATGCCCGCCTACAATAAGGAATTCCCAGGGGATGGGGGATGGGAAGAATACCCCTGCGGCTCCCAGATGACTGGGAGAAGGCTGGAAGAACAAGAGTTAATAAAGTCCATCTGAACGTTGGCAGCGTGAACAGGGAAAGGAGCCACGCAGCCTGGTAGGAAGTAAGTCAGTCAGCAGCACCCATACAGGAAATGCCTGAGGCACTGGGAAAATCGCTGATTAGATACTTTAGGAAAGAGGAACCCAGCAGCAAAGTCAGTTCATAGACTGAGTTGTAGTACTTTTGGAGTTCCCTTAGACTCTCACTGTCCAGAAAGCAAAGGAGGCTCCAGGGGATTCCACTGGGGAAAATGGGGTTTCCTGACAGTCCAGGTGCCACAGTTGGACCCAGAGGAGCATAAAGCCAATTCTGGGAGACAAGCAGAGCAGTGCACTACCCAGGGGCTGGGGTGGTGCTCTGAGCTTGGACAGTTTCCTTGGTGACAGTGGTCTGCACCCTCTTGTCTTTGTCACGCTATGTCATGTGCATAGTCACTCCCAGCAGTCTACATACAACTAAGAAAATCTACATCCATGGGGGAAGGTACCGTGGTCTCCCTTGCCAGTACCTCATCCCAAGTGAAAAATCCCTGAATTGTGAGAAGGAGGATGTCCAGAGTTTGGACCTGACTCCAGCTCTGTTTTCTCACCTAACTGCTTCAAATGTTTCCTAATTCAAGCTTTATAAATTTTCCTGGTACACCACAAAGAACTTCTATCTGCTTACAACTGTTAGGCATAGTGCCGTGTAGGCTGGGTTTGTTCACTGTTTTTCATATCTCCTAAATCTTTACTCATTTTTTTTGTGTTTGTTTTTGTCTAGTTGTGTGATCATTCACTAAGACAGGTGTATTAGATCTCTCACTGGGGTTGATGATCTATTTTCCTTTAAACTCTGTTCATTCTTTGATTTATAGGCTTTAAGGCTGCATTAAGTATATACTTCTTCCTGGTAACTTAAATCTTTAATTATTATGAAATGTCCTTCTTAATCTCTAATAATACTTTTTGCATTAAAATCTATCTGGTCTGATTTTATCAGAACTATCGTTTTCTATCATTTTGCTTTAACTCTTTCTTTTTTTTTTTTTTTGCTTTTTACAGCCGCACCCATGGCATACGGAGGTTCCCAGGCTAGGAGTCGAATTGGAGCTACAGCTGCCGGCCTACGCTACAGCCATGGCGACGCAGGATCTGAGCCGCGTCTGCAACCTACTCCACAGCTCACGGCAATGCCAGATCCTTAACCCACTGAGCGAGGGCAGGGATCGAACCTGCAACCTAAGGTTCCTAGTCAGATTCGTTGCCACTGAGCCACATCAGGAACTCCTTTTTTTTTTTTTTTTTTAACTCTTTCTGTATCTTTATATTATGGTACTACTTTTATAAGCAATGTAAGCTTCAGTTTTGTTTATTTAAAATCTGTTTTTTAATTTTGCATGAGTCTGTTTGTGCTTATTGTAATTACCTATACATCTAGGTTTAAATCCACTTAATAGTTTATGATATTTGTTCTTCTTATCTCTACGGTCCCTTTTCTCCCATTTTTTTACCTTCTTTTTTGCCTTCCACTTAAAAAAGATTCAGTGAAAGTCACTCTTTTTGGTTTATTCTACGTGTTTTGACCAATGTACCCAAGTGTGTAACCAGCACCACAATTAAGACATAGACATCATTCACTTCACTCAGGCTGCCCCTTTGTAGCTGAACTCTCCTCCACCCATAACCCCTGAAAGCCAGTGCTGTGCCCTACATTCCTATAGCTTTGTCTTTACCAGAATCTTTCAGGCTATTTTGTATTTATCAAGTTTCCCCTTCTCTTAGATTGGCAGAGATACTAATTCTTTAGTGAAAACCCTAAAGTAAATACACATCCTTGACTTGCCAGAGTCTAATATAAATTAATCCTCTTACCACTTGCTGAACAATACCTTCAAACCCATTTCTCCATCTCTGCCTAGACATGGATTCTATTGTTGCCATTTACATAAATTTTACATATGTTTAAAACCCCATAAGAGATTATTTCTTAAAGTTGGTATTCATTTAGATGTACGCTCACATATACTTATTGTTTCTCTTCATTCATTCCAGCATATCCAAGCCTTTACCTGCGAGCATTTCATTTCTGCCTGAAGAATACCATCCAGGATTTCTTTAGTGCAAATTCTGCTGATGATAAGTTCTATTAGATTTTTCTTGTCTGACACTATCTACTTCACTTTCATTTTTTTTAACATTTTATTATTTCTATTATAGTTGATTTAAAATGTTCTGTCAATGTCTGCTGTACAGCAAAGTGACCCAGTCATAAGTGTATATATATATATGTACATATACACATTCTTTATATATTTATATATATATACATTCTTTTTATCATTTTTCTCATTATATAATATATATATACATACATATATATATACACACACATTCTTTTTCTCATGATCCTCCAGCATGTTCCATCACAAGTGATTAGATATAGTTCCCTATACTACACAGCAGGATCTCATTACTTTTCCACTCCAAATGCAATAGTTTGCACCTACTAGCCCTAAACTCCTGGTCCATCCCACTCCCACCCTCTCCTCCTTGGCAATCCCAAGTCTGTTCTCTGGGTCCATTAGTTTGTGTCTTTTCTGTTGTTAGGTTCATTTGTGCCATATATTAAGTTCCAGATATAAGTGATATCATATAGTATTTGTCTTTCTCTTTCTTACTTCACTTAGTATGATAGTCTCTAGTTCCATCTATGTTGCTGCAAATGGTATTATTTTGCTCTTTTTATGGCTGAGCAGTATTCCAATGTGGATATATACCACATCTTCTTAATCCATTCATCTGCCGATGGGTATTTAGGTTGTTTCTGTTTCTTGGCTATTGTGAATAGTGCTGTAGTGAACATAGGGATGCATGTATCTTTTTCAATGAAAGGTTTTTCTGGATATATGCCCAGGAGTGGGATTGCTAGGTCATATGGTAGTTCTATATTTACTTTTCTGAGGTACCTCCATACTGTTTTCCACAGTGATTATACTAATTTACACAACTGTGTAGGAGGATACCCCTTTCCCCACACCCTCTCCAGCATTTGTTATTTGTTGACATCTTAATGATGGCCATTCTGATTGGTGTGAGGTGGTACCTCATTGTAGTTTTGACTTGTATTTCTCTAATAATCAATCTCTAATAATCAGTGATTTCAAACATTTTTTCATATGCCTGTTGGCCATCTATATGTCTTCTTTAGAGAAATGTCTATTCAGGTCTTCTGCCCATTTTTCGACTGGGTTGTTGGTTTTTTTTGCTGTTGTGTTGTATAAGCTGTTTGTAGACAAGGGCTTAATCACTTTCATTTCTGAAGGCTATTTCATTCCATCGTCTCTTGTCTTCTATTGTTTCTATTGAGAGGTCAGCTGTCAACTTTGCTGTTGCTTCTTTGACGGTAACATGCCTCCCCCCCACCCCCTACCTTTGGCAGTTTTTAAGAATTCTCTCTGTCGAGATTTTCAGCAACTTTACTATAATGAATGTACATGTAATTTTCTCTGTATTTATTCTGGTTGGGGTTCATAACCCTTCTTTTCTTCAACCTGTAACTTGAAGTCTTTTCTTTTCTTTTTTTTTGTCTTTTGTCTTTTTTGTTGTTGTTGTTGCTATTTCTTAGGCTGCTCCCATGGCATATGGAGGTTCCCAGGCTAGGGGTTGAATCGGAGCTGTAGCCACCGGCCTACGCCAGAGCCACAGCAACTCGGGATCCGAGCCGTGTCTGCAACCTACACCACAGCTCACGGCAACGCCGGATCGTTAACCCACTGAGCAAGGGCAGGGATGGAACCCGCAACCTCATGGTTCCTAGTCGGATTTGTTAACCACTGTGCCACAACAGGAACTCCTGAAGTCTTAGTTTGGGACAATTCATAGCTATTATCTCTTCAAATATTGCGTCTATCCCATTCTCTCTGTTCTCTTCTTCTGGGACTTCAAATATATATATATATTAGGCCTATTCATATCCCATAAATCTCTTATGTATTTATTTTTTTGGTACTTTCTACCCTTTTCTCTCTCTAAGCTTGAGTATGTGGGTTTTTTTTCCTGACCTATCTTCCAATTCTTTAATTCTTTATTCAGCTTTGTCTAACCTGCTGTTTAATCCACACTGAACTCTTTTAGTTACTGTATTTTTCAATAGTAAAATTTCTGTTTGATTCTTCTTTTTTTAACCATTGAGATAAAACTCACATACAATACTCAATTCCCCACTTTTTTTTTTTTTTTGGTCTTTTTAGGGCTGCACCCGCACCATATGGAAGTTCCCAGGCTGGGGTTGAATCAGAACTATTGCCACTGGCCTACACCACAGCCTCAGCAATGTGGGATCTGAGCTATGTCTGCAACCTATACCACAGCTCCTGGCAATGCTAGATCCTTAACCCACAGAGTGAGGCCAGGGATCAAACCTGCATCCTCATGGATACTAGTCAGATTCATTTCTGCTGAGCCACAATGGGAACTCCTCAATTCACCATTTTAAAGGGTATGGTTCAGGGGTTTTAATATATTCACAAGGCTGTGCAACAATCACCACTATTTAACTCCAGAACATTTCATCACCCAAAAAAGAAGACTTAAACCTGTTATTAGGACCTCTCTCCCTTGACCCCTTCTTCCAACTCCTGGAAACTATTAATCTACTTTCTGTCTCTATGGATTTACCCGTTCTGGATATTTCCTATAAATGGACACATATGTGTTTCTAAGCTTCATCCATGTTATAGTATATATCAGTACTTCCCTTTCATAGCTAAGTAATATTCCACTGTAGGGGTATGCCACATTTTGTTTATCCACTAATCAGTTGATGAACATTTGGATTGTTTCTACTTTTTGGTTATTAGGAATAATGCTGTTATGAACATTCATATACAAGTTTTTGTGCGGGCATGTTTTCAAATATCTTGGATATATATCAAGGAGTGCAACTGCTTGGTCATAGGGTAGCTCTATGCTGAAGTTTTGCTTAAGTTTTTGAAAAATTACCACACTGATTTTCATAGCACCTGCACCATTTACAATCCCATTAACAATGTATGATGGTTCCAATTTCTCTACATCCTTACCAACGTTTGTTCTTTTCCTATTTTTATTTTTAAATTACACTCATTCTAGTGGGTGTGAAGTGGGCTTTCACTGTACTTTTGATTTTCAGTTCTCTAATGACTAACAATGTTGATGATCTTTTCATGTTCTTGGACATCTGAATACCTTGTTTGGAGAATTGCCTATGCAAGCCTTTTGCCTTTTTTAAGATTGGATCGTTCCTCTTTTTGTTGTTGAGTTGTAAGACTTCTTTAGATATCCTGGATACAGATCTTTTTTTTCTTTTTTCTCCTTTAGGACCACACCCGTGGCATATGGAGGTTCCCAGGCTAGGGGTTTAATCAGAGCTGTAGCTGCTAGCCTACACTAGAGCCACAGCAATGCCAGATCTGAGCCTTGTCTGTGACCTACAACTCAACTCACAGCAACACCGGATCCCTGACACATTGAGCGAAGCCAAGGGATCGAACCTGCAACCTCATGGTTCCTAGTCAGATTTGCCTCCGCTGTGCCATAACGGAAACTCCAGATATCCTGGATACAGATCTTTGTCAGACATGATTTGTAAATATTCTTTCCCATTCTCTAGGTATTTTTTTTTTCACTTTTTTGATAATGTCCTTTGAAGTGCAGGAATTTATAAGTTTTTCCTCTGTTTAAACTCAGTGGTTTTTTTTTTTTTAAATTATTATATTCATATAGCTGTGCAAAAATACCACATCAATTTAGGAATATTCTCATTACTCCAAAAACATTTTTTTTAGAACATTTTCATCACTACACACTCATTATTTTAAAGCAGTCATCCCCATTTCCCTCCAGCATTCCCTGAGGTCTAGGGAACCACAATCTACCTTCTGTCTCCATGAATATATTTCTTATGGACCCTTCAGATAAATGGAATAATACAATGGTTTCTGGTGACTGAATTCATTCATAGAGCATGATATTTTCAAAGCTCACCCACACTGAAGCATGAATCAGTATTTCACTCCTTTCCACAGTCAGATAATACTACATTATGTGGGTATATCGACTTTTATTCATTCATCTGTTCATGGACATGTGGGTTATTTCTATTTTTTTGCTATTATAAGTAATGTTGTTTGAACATATGTTACAAATCTAATAATACACTATAATTATTACATTATATAATTTTGGAAAGTTTCTATTTTTACGTCTTCAGGGTAACTAATCATTTCTTCTGCAATATCAAGTCTACCATTCCACATGCAACACAATCTACCAATCTACCAATCTACTCCCAGTGTATTTTTTATCTCAGACATTCTCATCTCTAGAAATTTGATTGTGGTCTTTTATATATTTTTATGTGCCTTATATGACTTTTGAACATAAGGAGTACATTTATAATAACTTTTAATGTCACTGTCTGCTAATTCTCACATCTGTATAAACGTGCAAGTTTTGGGTTAGACTGACTGCTTTCCTCTGCCTTACAAGTTGTATTATCTTGTATGCCTGGTTATTTTTAATTTGATGCCAGACATGAGCTTACCAGGTTAGATACTGCCATATATATTTGTATTCCATACATTTTTTTCAGCATTAATTTCTGGGACAAATGAAATTATTTAAAAGCAGTTTGACCTTTTGGGGTCTTACTTTTAATATTTGTTAGGTAAAACTCCAAATGTGTTTAGTCCAACAATAATTACTCCCAAATATAGACACAAGACTCTTCTGAATATTCTATTCAATGCCCCACAAATTATGAGGCTTTCCAGACTGGCTAGGAACAGACACTATACCCAGTCCTGTGGAGCACTATGTACTGTTCTCTGTTAGCCTTCTGGATTATTCTTTCCTGTCCTTGAATAGTTTGCTTACATGCATGTACTGGTGAGCTGAAAACTTGAGGGGAACTCTCTGCAGAAGTTTATAATTTTGATGAACTTCAATTTATGTATTTTTTTCTTTTTGCCGCTTATCTTTGGTGCCATATCTAAAAAAAAATTATCAGAGTTTCTCTTGTGGTGCAGTGGAAATGAATCCAACTAGGAAGCATGAGGTTGTGGGTTCGATCCCTGGCCTCACTTAGTGGGTTAAGGATCCGGCGCTGCCGTGAGCTGTGGCGTAGGTCACAGACACGGCTCAGATCTGGCCTTGCTCTGGCTGTGGCATGGGCCAGCAGCAACAGCTCTGATTAGACCCCTGGCCTGAGAACTCCCTAAAAAGACAAAAGACAAAAAATAAAATAAAACAAAATAAAAATTACCTAATCCTAGGCCACAAAGATTTATGCCTATGTTTTCTAAAAGTTTTAGTTCTTACATTTATATCTTTGACCCATTTTGAGTTATTTGATTCTTTTTTTGCACTTTCTAGTTTTTGGTATTATGATATTTGATTTCGTAAATATATTAAACATAATTAATTTAGAGTTTGGCAGACATTATATGTCCATCCATAGAATGGCTATCCATGCCTGTAGGTCTGTTGTTTCTCTTACCAGCATTGCGTGTACAAAACACACAACTGGCCGAGGATGACAATAGTGCCTTCCACTAGAGAGGATTTAAATTTGCTTAGAGCCACTAGATATCCTAGATCAACTTAATGCAATTAGAGATTAAGATAATTTGAAGCTAGGTTTCAGTCCTCGTGAGACTGCATGGTCTATTTCTGATTCACTCGTACTTCTAAATTGTGTCCCTGTGGGGTCCCAAAGCCTGGGAAGGTTTACCAGGGCTCCCATTCCTTGGCCTTGAATTCCAATTTCTGTTCTGCTAGCCTTAGGGCTACTAGCCCCATGCAGCTTCTTTTCTAGATGCCTCTCAGGCAAAAGCAGCTCCAAAGAAGCAGAAGGGCTGGTCTGAATGACCCAAACTTCCATTTCCAGTAGCAAAACTCAAAGTTTAAACTCTGAAGACAGACTTTATTTTATATTTATGTATAGCCCTCACCAAGCCCAGTGCAATGTTGGATATCCAATTAGTATGCTTTGTATGAGAGAATAAATGGATATTGGTGAAAGTGAAGGCTTACCACATGTGTGTTTTAAAGTTGTTCATTTCCCAGGACACGGTAACCAAAGTATTCTGGTAAAATAAGAGAGAAGTAAGCCTGAGGTTTTAAATATGGTTCTTCACTACTTCCTTAGGGGCTTTTCAAAAACCACAATCCATCAAAGGATAGGAGGGGGCTGAATCCACCTCATGTGAAGGGCATATGTGATATTAGCTGTTAGTGATTGAGAATCCAGATTTAAATCTCAGGCATTCTCTGGGAATCCAAAGTCCACCAAAGGGAGGAAGTCCCCACGAAGCTCTAAAAATGAGCACATACCAAAGTCTTCTGTGGGGCCATCTGGGGCCTGAAGGAGGTTTGGCCATTTAGTTCCTGGGACATGTGTGAAAATGTCAGCTCCTCAGCTAGCCCCAATTCCCCACCAGCACACTGGCCTTTCTTAAGTGACACTAGCATAAAAAGAGAAAAAAATAAGCACTGGCTTCTGATTCTCTCTCCAGTAAGTGGCCACACGCTGCTGATTCTTCCTTCATGATATATGTAACATCTGTCTGCTTTTCACTGCTCCTGCCAGGCTACCACATTGCGGGCCCTCATTCCCCTGCCCTGGATTAGAGGCCCAGTCTTTCTGAAACAGCAGCTCTCTTATATCATTTTCCTGTGAATAAATCTTCCTTGGTTCCCAAGGCTCTCAGAGCAAAGTTCAAACTCCTTGGTCGGACATTCAGGGCTCTTCTCAGGTTTGTTTCAAGTACCCCCCTCATAAACACTCGGATTTAGCCAAACGATTTTACTCACCACCCTCGGAAGGGTCCTCACAGATTCCTGTGCCCTCTTCTGTCCTGAAATCTGTCCCGTCCAAATGGAATATCCTTCTACTCTAACTCCCCCGCCACACCCATAAACTCCTCACTTTCTCTGTCTCTAATTATGAAATCGTTTTCACTCACTAAAAACCTTGGAGTTCCTGTCATGGCTCAGTGGTTAACGAATCTGACTAGGAACCATGAGGTTGCAGGTTCGATTCCTGGCCTCGCTCAGTGGGTTAAGGATCCAGTGTTGCTGTGAGCTGTGGTGTAGGTTGCAGATGCGGCTTGGATCCCACGTTGCTGTAGCTGTGGCGTAGGCTGGCAGCTACAGTTCTGATTAGACCCCTAGCCTGGGAACTTGCACATGCCGTGGAAGCGGCCCAAGAAATGGCAAAAAGACAACAAACAAACACACAAACTCACCTGTCTACTTACTGTATGTAAAGCATTCACTGTACCTGGCACATGATAAATCTTATATATTCTTTAAAGAAAGTGTGCTGTGGGCGGGGATATAATTTTTAATCAGTGGTGATGATGAAAATTGCATGTCTACTTTTCAAAAAATTAAATTGTGTCCTACCTCACATTATGTATAAAAATTGATTTCATGGAGATGGCTTAAATACCATAAGGTGAAAGACAAAACTGTAAGATTTTTTTCTCTTTTCTTTCTTTTTGCTTTTTAAGGCTGCACCTGCGGCATATGGAAGTTCCCAGGTTAGGGGTCCAATCAGAGCTACAGTTGCTGGCCTGAGCCACAGCCACAGCAATGCCAGATCCGAGCCTTATCTGTGACCTACATCACAGCTCACGGCAATGCTAGATCCTTAACCCACTGAGTGAGGTCAGGGATCGAACCCTCAACCTCATGGTTTCTAGTCGGATTTGTTTCTGCTGAGCCATGATGGGAACTCCCAAACTCTAAGACTTTTAGAAGATAATACAATGGAATAGCTTCAAGACCTTAGGGCAGGAAGGATTTTTTTAAACATGGTAGAAAAAGCGCTAACCATAAAGAAAAACAGATACAATCATGTCAAAATGATGAACTTTTAATAACCAGTAGAAAATACGAAAAGGGAAAAAAAAGACAAGACACAGTGTAGAAGAATATGCGTCTCCCCAAATAACCAAGGAAAGGATTAATATTCAGAATAGGCACTTCATAGGAATACATCTAAATGGTCAATAAAAATAAGAAAAGGTCCTCAAAACTCATTAGTAAGGAGGCTGTTGCAAATTAAAACCGATGTGACAATAGCTAAAATTAAAACAGTTCAAAGTAACACTACAGCCAAAATGAAAAATCTGACCATACTAAACATTGGCAAGGATGTAGAAAAATGAAACACTCACACAGTGCTGGCGGACATGAAAATTACTAATAACTACTTTGGGAAACAGTTTAGCATTCTATTCCTATTTATTTATTTTGCCTTCTTGTCTTTTTAGGGCCCTATCCGCAGCATATGGAGGTTCCCAGGCTAGGGGTCTAATCGGAGCTATAGCCGCCGGCCTCCGCCACAGCCACAGCAACACCAGATCCAAGCCTCGTCTTGGACCTACACCACAGCTCGGATCCTTAACCCACTAAGCAAAGCCAGGGATCGAACCCGCAAGCTCATGGTTCCTAGTCGGATTCATTTCCAATGAGCTATGACGGGAACTCCTCGAAGGGACGTTTGAGGGACTGATAAGGTTCTACGTATTGACCTGTGTGGTTGGTTACTTCGGAGTTTGCTTTAGAATTACTCATTTATTATACACATATGTATTTACATACTTTCCTAAATCTATATTTCAAGTCTCAAAAACAGAAAACCGGAAGAGTTCCATGATTGATTGGTGATATCAATCTACGATGCCTTGATAAGAGCTCTTTAGGCAGATGTCTTCTTCCCTTTCAACTAGAGCCTAAGCTTCCGAAGGATCTGGACTATATTTTGCAATTAGTAATTAATAAAAGTAGTTAACTGTAGCTTACATTTACCTAATGCTTAGCGTAAGCCAACCATTTATAGGCATAACCTCATTTAATCTTTGCAATAACTCTATGAGGTAGTTATTATGATCACCATTGTATAGATACTAAAGCTTGGAGAGGTTAAGTTATTTGTCTATGGAAACAGCTACGGAACGGTAGAGTTAGTTTGGTAGAGTTTGAACCCACAAACTCCTGTCCAATGCTATTTTGTCAGATCTGTATTTTCCTTATCTTGTACAATGCCTTACAAAGAGTAAGTACCCAATAACTAAGTGAAAGTGAGAGGGTGAAGGGCCATAAACTTTCACAGCAAGAAAGAGAGGGATTGGACAAAAGAATATCCTTGATGTATCGGTTTTAAAATCCTCAATACACACACACACACACACACACACACACACACACACACACACGTGTATATATATATATTAAAATTTTTTTTTCTTTTTATGGCCACACCTGTGGCATATGGAAGCTCCCAGGCTAGGGGTCAAATCAGAGCTGCAGCTGCAGGCCTACACCACAGCAACAGCAACCCCGAATCCAAGCCCCATCTGTGATCTATGCCCCAGCCTGCTGCAGTGCCAGATCCTCAAGAGGCCAGGGGTTGAACCTGAACCCTTACAGAGACAATTTGGATCCCTAACCCACTGAGCCACAATGGGAACTCCAGGTATATATATATAAAAGGTTATGATACCATCTGTTGCAAAGAGAATCATACAGGTAGAGCTATAAAAAGAAGCTGCTAGGGTATTCTAGTTAGAAGGAGAGAATCCAAAACTTTGCTTTAAATCCACTTGCTGTATTTGGAGGGCTGGTGGTTCAAAGGGCAAATGGCAAGCACTTGTCTCAAGAAGTACCCTGGCCACAGTGCAGACAGAAATGAGCCAAGGGGTGACTGATTCCTGCTTTCCCACCCATGCGGTGGCTCTATGGAAGCCTTGCAGGATCTACCTGTTCTTTGCTTTGGTCTTGGGGCTTCAGAATGAATGGAATGAGGATGGGGGTAAATGAGCCATGTCTTGGGGGCACTGCTCAGAGTTCAGGCAGCAATCTTCTTGGGGAACCCCAAGGAAGGGAGTGGAAAGAAGGCTTAAGACAATGGGTGCTTTCAGGAGTTGGCTTAGAAGCTGGAGGAGAAGAGAGAAGCAGAGGGAATGTTCAAAGACCCAGGGGAAAGGAAAGCACTTTTTGGTCCACTCCAAAAACAAGAATTGTTGTCTTGTTTGTTTGTTTGTTTGTTTGTCTTTTTAGGGCCGCACCAGCAGCATATGGAGGTTCCCAGGCTAGGGGTCGAATCGGAGCTGTAGCTGCCGGCCTACACCACAGCCACAGCAACGCAGGATCTGAGCCATGTCTGTGACCTACACCACAGCTCACAGCAATGCTGGATCCTTAACCCACTGATTGAGGCCAAGGATCGAACCTGTATCCTCATGGATGCTAGTCAGATTCGTTTCCGCTGAGCCACAACGGGAACTCCCCCAAACAAGGATTGTGATCAAAGAATCAGTTGCTGAAGTTAGAGCCCAAAGAAAGCAACCACGGGCCTCCCCACATTCCTGCCTTTCCATGCCAGGCTGTCCTCTCCCCCTGATCATCCCCACCCCCCACCCCAACTCCTGGGGACAATTGAGCTGTGTCTCTGCCATGTGTGGAGATGCAGGTCATGGCCATATTTAACGAGAACATTCATTCTTCACAGGCGCTACAGGGCTCCTCAAAACGCCCTTTGTGTCACTGCGCCTTTCTCTCCACCCCCCTTGACACTAATTTAATCAAGATGTCCTCGCTCGTAGATGGAGCGGACCCGTCAGTTCCGCATTCTTTGCGGCATTAAGGCTTCGAAGCAAAATATGTAGGGTTGAAACCAGCGAGTTGAGGGGATGGGGGTCAGGATGTCCAAGCCAGAGCATGTCGACCTTTCTGTGTAAACCCCAGGCATAAAGAGGGCAGTAGGTTTGGGACAGACGCTTCTAATTTCTAATTAACCCTAAATATTCTGGAGAGCCTGAGAAATATTTTCTTAGGCAAACACACAGACACTCAGAAGCAAAACCAAACCAAACCCAAACTGAAAACAAAGAAAAAGAAAAAAGCCAGGATTTATGCCTCAGCACGGTTTCCAGAATGCAGAACTAGCAAAGAGAGCTTGTCACTGTTACTTCTGCTTGTTCTCTCCTAGTTTCCCCTCCACTCCCCCATGATTTGGCAAAAATCTGAAAATGTCCATAACCTTACCTACAAGCCAGATTTTAATTCAGATGTGCCTTTCTCTGCTGCTTCTCTAGACCACAGCCAGAACTGAATCTCAACATTGTGGGCGGGAATTAAACAAGTAAGAAAAATAAACAAAGAACCCATCTGGAGCCCTGGGTCCCTGCCCGGGGTTACCTGATTCCTATCCCGAGGTTCTTTTCCTGGGCTATGGTATCTCCCCCAAAGGGGCCTCACTATTCATCACCACTTTCCTGAGTTGATGTGTGGATGCCCAGCTGAGCCTCTGAAACCTGAGTCTGGTGGGCCAGGAGTCAATTTCAAGAAAGGCATGAGGCAGGCCTGGGGAACTCAGACAACCTAGCTGAGGAACTGATTTGGGTATGTGTTGAAATTCCTCTCGTCAACCACAGATCCATTTTGTCATGACCTCCCGCTGGGGACATACAACCCATTCCCTCCATTTATCTGCTTGCCAGTTTAATCAGCTCCCATCACCATGGACAGAAAAATAGTCAAAGGACTATTGTTTCACAACCCATGAGGACATTTTCAGAAACCTAGCAAAAGAGGGGTGTATCCTCCACAGCTTTTGGAGCAAAAAGACCCTGGAGTTCAAGTCCATCTCCTCTTGCCTAGATCAAGTAAGCAATTGGCCTGGGGTCAGGAATAACCCTAAATGCTTAGGCTAATCCCTAAATTCTCATGTAATTCTGTAAACCCAATTAACCCCCCAGCCATGAAAGACTGAAATGATTTTCATCCCCCTTGCAAAGCTGTGCTAAAAAATTTCACTACCCTCTAATAAACAAACATCTTCCCCAGGGGGCTTCTAAAGGTAAGAACTGAGCCTCTGCCCTTTCTTTGTCCCTCTTTTTGTTGATCTGCATTTTTTTCTTTTTCTGGAAAAACTAATAAGAAATGCTTCCCTGATACTGTCAAATCATGACCATGGCCTCTAGCCCTGGATTTTATGTTTCGGAAGAAAGCACTTATTCTAACCCCAAAGAGTGTACCAGCTAAGTTGGCAGAAATTTGGGGAAACAGCCAATGGATGCGGCCTCAGAGATACGGAGAACAGTACCTCGTCTTATCACAACCTATAACCAAAGAGCAAGCACATCTGCACTGGGGATTAGAAACGGCTGTGGGTTGAACCAAACATATTAGGTCCAAGCATTGTCTAGGAGGAGAAGCAACAACTTGCGAAACTTCATTTAAGGAGTACAATATATTTAATAAGGTCAATATATTTAATAAAGTCAGCTACTCTAGCTCTTAGAAGAGTAACCCAGCAGTTATCTAGAGAATTTTTTTCCTATCAGAATTTTTCCAGCATTTAAATCTGTAAGCCCTGTGCATTTTGAGTCCAAATCTAGCTGGAATATCTCTCCCCTCTTTTCCCACTGCCCTCATTCAGGACCCCATCATCTCTTACATGAACAATGGAGACAGTCTTATTATAACTGTTTTTGCTTTTTTTTTTTTTGGTCTTTTTTGTCTTTTCTAGGGCCCCACCCACAACATATTGGAGGTTCCCAGGCTAGGGGTCGAATCAGAGCTGTTGCTGCTGACCTACACCACAGCCACAGAAACGTAGGATCCGAGCCGCGTCTTTGACCTACACCACAGCTCACGGCAATGCCGGATCCTTAACCCACTAAGCGAGGCCAGGGATCGAACCTACATCCTCATGGGTCCTAGTCAGATTTGTTAACCATTGCACCACGATGGGAACTCCTGTTCTTGCTTTTCTAATTGCTCTCATACCCACACGTTTCAGAGTAATCTTTCTCAAAGGCAAATTGGTCCATAGTACTCTCTTGGTGACCCATTACTTGAACTGTTTCAGTTAAGAAGCATCTACAGAGGCTAAAAAGTAGTGGTCAGGAGTTCCCTGGTGGCCTAGTGGGTTAAGGATCTGGCATTGTCACTGCCGTGGTTCTGGTCACTGCTGTGGTGCAGGTTTGATCCCTCCACATGCTGCAAGGGCAGACCAAAAAAAAAAAAAAAAAGTACAAGGGCAAAGATGAGGAGAAATAGGATATTTACATTGTCTCAAAGATTCTCTTCACAAGATATTTGGAGGGCAAAGGGTAAGAAAGTAACTTATGGTAAAGAAATCTGGCAGACATCTACCTTAACCAAGGGATCAGGATGATGACACCAGTGACGGGGGGGGGGGGGGGGGGGGGGGGGCGGGGGGGGGGGGGACGGACGGACATTTGGAAGTGGCTCCTGATATAACACCTAGTATCACTTCTAAGGTATTCTTGCTAAAACTGCTTAATCAGATCTAATCGTGAGGAAATAGCAGTCCAACTAAAATCGAGGGAACTTCTACAAAAAAAACCTGGCCAGCCCTCTTTAAAAGTGTGAGTTATGAAAGGAGTTTCCTTCGTGGCGCAGTGGTTAACCAATCTGACTGGGAACCATGAGGTTGCGGGTTTGATCCCTGGCCTTGCTCAGTGGGTCAAGGATCCGGCGTTGCCGTGAGCTGTGGTGTAGGTTGCAGACGTGGCTCAGATCCTGTGTTGCTGTGGCTGTGGTGTAGGTCGGCAGCTACAGCTCCGATTAGACCCCTAGCCTGGGAATCTCCATATGCCATGGGAGCAGCCCTAGAAAAGGCAAAAAGACAAAAAAAGAAAAAAAAGAAAAAAAAATAAAAGTGTGAGTTATGAAAGATAAAGGAAGACAGGGAAAAGTTATCGATCAGAGGGGACTAAGGAGATGGTAAAATTTAGCACAACGGGTAGCCCTGAACTGGACCCTGAGCCAGAAACTGGACATGAGGGGGGCAATTGGTAACATTCAATTTAGATCCCTAGATTAGGTAATAGTGTTGCACTAGTGTTCATTTCCTGATATTGATCATTATGCTGTGGTTATATGAGGTTTTTTTTTTTTTTTTTTTTACAGCCACACCCACCACCTATGCCACAGCTTGTGGCAACACCAGATCCTTAACCGTCTAAGTGAGGCCGGGGATTGAACCCACATCCTCACAGAGACAATGGAGGTTTCTTAACCCGCTGAACCACAATGGAAACTTCGGTTATATGAGACTTTAATACAAGTAGAATTAGGTGATGGGTATACAGGAATTTTTGAACAGCTTTTTGGCAACTTTTCTCTAAGACCGAGAACGAAAAGTTAAAAAACCCACAATACCATTATGAGGCTTTCCCTTTGCTGGCTTCAGAGTGTAAGCTCTTTAGTGAGGTGTGCAAGGCAGGCCTGCCTCTTCAGCTGCATCATCTGCCATCTCCTGCAAGGGTCCTGTGCTCAGCCATCCTCACCCATAGCACTTAGGGTTCTGGAACTCTGTTTGCCTGTCTTCTGTATAAGCTGTTCTATCTCCCAGGAATCGCTGTTCACCACCAGCCCCTTGCTCTCTCCTCCCCAAGGCTCAAAGGACTTCATAAGGCAAACCTCAGCTCATGCTTTCCTCCACTGTAGAACCTGTTATTACGCTGCATTCTCACTGCTTATTTGCATGTCTGGTTCTCCCACTAGATGCTGTGCTCTTAGGTCAGGGGCCTGGCCATGACACCTTCCCAGCCCCTGGCAATGCCAACCCAGAGTCCGAACTCCAAAACTATTTGTTGAGCGAATGTATTGCCTTCACTTAAAACCATGATAATACCCACATCTATATACTATCCAATGGTTTACCAAGCACTTTCATAAACATTGCTACACTTCATTACAGAATTTCAGGGGTATTTCTTAGAAAGATGAATCCAAACCCTTATTTTAACAGATTAGAAAACCAAGCCTTAGAAAGGTTAAAAAGTGGGGTTGCACTGTGAGTCAGTGTGAAAGCTGGGACAAGACCCTCACTCCCGAGCAGGGTCTTTTTTGATCTGTAAACTACAACAGAGGCCTCCCTCCTCCAAACCAACAAAACAACACGGCACGCAGGCAGGCAGGCAGAACTGGGCCTGGCATGGTGCTTGGGGAAACATTTACTAAGCACTTGTTAAAATGAACTGAATCAGGAGTTCCCATTCGTGGCTCAGTGGTTAACGAACCCAACTAGCAACCATGAGGTTGCAGGTTCGATCCCTGGCCTTGCTCAGGGGGTTAAGGATCCATCGTTGCTGTGAGCTATGGTATAGGCCAGCAGCTACAGTTCCGATTCAACCCCTAGCCTGGGAACTTCCATATGCCGCAGGTGCAGCCCTAAAAGGCCAAAAAAAAAAAAAAAAAGAAAAAAGAAAGAAAGAAAAGGCAAAAATGAACTGAATCACCAGGAAGCAGCAGCATCACGCTTCCTTCCTTCCTTCTGGTTGCACCTGAAGAAGGTGAGACTCTCAGGCCTGGCCTAACCAAGATGCCCGATGGCATCTTGCAGTCGGGAAAGCACAGCTGGAATATGCAGCCTTCAGTGAGGGCTGGGTTCCTACCTAAGAGACCTTTGATCCTGAAAGAGCAGGAGCCTGGCTTTCCTTGAAGGCTGGTGGGAGGAGGAGGCAGAGATTCTGCATCGCCCCGAGCTGTGTGGTGTCAGGCCAGAGGCGATGCGCTCAGATCACATCCTTACATCTCACCTGGGGAAGGAAGCCCATCCCTCGTGTCAAAAATCATCTGCTCTGATTACAACACCCTTTTTAATCTTCCTGGCCCAGGAGAGGATATGCGCTGATAACTTTAATAATGCCAGCAGGTACAATTAATTTCCATTCCGCTCTTCATACACGGTTATGTGAAGGGGACTGGAAGGACACAATTAAACTCCACTGGGGCTTCAGCCTGCAGCTCTGAAGCAGAAAGACTGCTGAGAACCCAGCACGGAAAACCTCCCTCTGCGGTTGGGCCGATGTTGACCTACGAGTGCTTGAAAGGCTTGTGTGGCCTCGGGGGCAGGGGTCAATGAAATTGAATCACGTTTAAAAGCCCAGGCAGTGTCGAAATCAAATTTATGGTTACCAAGGGGGAAATGCAGGGGAACGGATACATTCGAAGTTGGGGATTAACATACACACTATTATATAACCAACGAGGACCCATCATATAGCACAGGGAACTCTACTCAATACTCTATAATCATCTATGTGGGAAAAGAATCTGAAAAAGAACGGATAATACATATATATATATATGCATGCATATATATATACAGGGATCAAACCCACATCCTCATGGCTACTAGTCGGATTCATTTCTCTGTGCTACAACAGCAACTCCTGAGTGTGGAAGGTTTTGAATGCTAGCTCAGGGAGCTATATATGCACATATATAAATATATGTGCAGTCTATTTCTCAGACGAGAATGTAAGCTCCATGCAGGCAAGGACTTTCTCTGTTTTACTATCTGCTGTATGACAGTGCCTACCACATGCCTGGGACATGGGAAGCACACTGCAAATGGTGGTTGAATGACTAAAGGAATTTTGATCCTCTCTAGCACTTACCTCCTTCCACCTCCTATCAGGTTACTCTGCACCACATACACCTCGTTGGCTATGCCTCTTAATAAACCCCCTTCTTTCAATTTCCATTGCCATTATCCAAGAATTGGTTTCTATTATCCCCTGGATTATTGTACTAGGCTCCCAAACAGTTTCTTCTACCCCCAACCACACTGATCACTGCCACCAATGCCACTGTAAACCACAGTTTTCAATCTTTCACCTGCCCTAACTAAAATGTGAACAACCCTCTTTTTGAGCAGTGGCTTCAACTCCCTGAGCTAGCATTCAAAACCTGCCACGCTCCAGGGAGTTCCCGTCGTGGCGCAGTGGTTAACGAATCCGACTAGGAACCATGAGGTTGCGGGTTCGGTCCCTGCCCTTGCTCAGTGGGTTGACGATCCGGCGTTGCCGTGAGCTGTGGTGTAGGTTGCAGACGCGGCTCGGATCCCGCGTTGCTGGGGCTCTGGCGTAGGCCGGTGGCTGCAGCTCCGATTAGACCCCTAGCCTGGGAACCTCCATATGCCGAGGGAGCGGCCCAAGAAATAGCAACAACAACAACAACAACAACAAAAAATCTGCCACACTCGGGAGTTGCTGTTGTAGCACAGAGGAAATGAATCTGACTAGTAACCATGAGGATGCGGGTTCGATCCCTGGCTTTGCTGAGTGGGTCGGGGATCCAGCTCAGCATTGCCATGAGCTGTGGCGCAGGTTGTAGACGCGGCTTGGACCCCGAGTTGCTGTGGCTGTGGCGTAGGTTGGCAGCCGCAGCTCTGATTTGACCCTTAGGCGCCATGCTCACCCTGCAATTCCTCCCCTTGCTGGCCAATAGAAAGTCTCTTCTGCTGTCAGACTGGTCTCAAGGGTGGCACCTCTAATGGGGACAAAGAGATAGGAGAGGAAGTTGGCACCAGGTAACTTGGAAATATTCAAAAGATATTTCCAGAAGATAAAAAAATTGATGGATAATTAGGCATACTGGCAGCATATACTTAAAAGAACATCAGCCCGATCCTTTCCCCTGTATGAAGCTTGCCTGACTCACCTTTTGTGAATCTGTGCATTTTCCAAACCCCTAGAGACAACCAATTATCTGTACCATTCATTAAATTGTTGTCTAAAGTTGTAACCTGCTTCTGGAGGCTACGGTCTGTCTATCCACCCGAGATGCAAGAAATCTAAGATCCGAACCATGATTTAGGCTTGTTCTGAAGCCCTTTAATAGCACCATGTTGAATATTGAGTTGCTATAGACAATCAAATAGTATTTATTAAATCTTGTATTTATTTCACTTTATTTTTTTACAGCCGCATCTTTGGCATTACGGAAGTTCCTGGGGCTAGGCATTGAATTGGAGACGCAGCTGCAGGCCTCAGCCACAGCCACAGCCACACCAAATCCAAGCCACATATGTGACCTATACTTGCAGCTTCCATAACCCACTGAGCGTCATCAAGGATGGAACTTTCGTCCTCAAAGAGACAATGTCAGGTCCTTAACCCGCAGGAACCTGCGTCAGGTTCTGCCACAGTGGGAACTCCAAAAGCAGTGCTCTCTCTCTCTCTTTTTGTTGCTTTTTAGGGCCACACCCATGGCATATAGAGGCTCCCAGACTAGGGTTGAATCAGAGCTACAGCTGCTGGTCTACACCACAGCCACAGCCACATCAGTTCCAAGCCACCTTTGCGACCTACACCACAGCTCATGGCAACGCCGGATCCTTAACCCACTGAGCAAGGCCAGGGATCGAACTGGCAACCTCATGCCTCCTAGTCAGATTCGTTTCTGCTGCGTGACGATGGGAACTCCATCTCTCTCTCTTTACAAAGAATCCCTGAAAGAAAAATCAGGTGGACTCTGCAGTTTTCCTGCCGGTGAACTCAAAGACTCAGAAAGGCCACTGACTCACAGAGCCACAAAAGAGAAAACTTTTTTCTACTCTCCACCCTTGAAATGAACATCAAAAGGAAAACAAGGTCATGGGAAGCGGCAAGGCAGGAAAGGATGCGATGCTTATGTGGGCAGAAGGATTGGATTATCTTGGCTGTGGAGAACATGATTAAAGCTAGAGACTGGATCTCCCAGTTTGCTTTCTGCATTTCCTTGCTACCTTACATGATAACACATCGCTGAAAAAGATCAGCTTAGAGAGGCAAGGACCACCCCAGCAGGGAGATGGTGCAGGGGCACACTCTTCTACTTGGCCATGACTAAAGCCCTGCAGAGCACTTTCTTTCCTTGTTTCCTTTTTAACTTCATTAAGGAATAATTAAAAAACATAACTATATAATTAAAAAAATTTTTCGGCTTTGCCTTTGGCATGTGGAAGTTCCAGGGCCAGAAAACCCAGGCCACAGCTGTGATAATGCCAGATCCTTAACCCACTGAGCCACCAGGGAACTCCTGCATATATTTAAAGTGATGATTTGATATACATATATATTGCAGAATGATTACCAAGATCAAGATCATGAACTCACATAGTTAACTCTTTGTGTGTGTGTGTGTGTGTGTGTGTGTGTGTGTGTGTGGTGAGAAGGTTTAAGATCTACACTCAGCAATTTCAAGTACACAGCACTGTATTATGAACTATATGTTATTCATTAGATCCTCAGAACTTATTTCTATAATTGAAAATTTGTGTCCTTTAACCCTTTACTCCATTTCCCCTTTAGCCCCTTGCAACGACTATTTTCTTCTCTGTTTCTATGAAATTTGACTTTTTTAAAAAGATTTTATATATAAGTGACATCATATAGTATTTGCTTATTTCACTTAGCATAATGCCCTCCCAGTTTATCCATGGTGTCACAAATGGCAGGACTGGAGTTCCCATCGTGGCACAGTGGTTAACGAATCCGACTAGGAACCATGAGGTTGCGGGTTCGGTCCCTGCCCTTGCTCAGTGGGTTAAGGATCTGGCGTTGCCGTGAGCTGTGGTGTAGGTTGCAGACGAGGCTCGGATCCCGCGTTGCTGGGGCTCTGGCGTAGGCCGGTGGCTGCAGCTCCGATTCGACCCCTAGCCTGGGAACCTCCATATGCCGCGGGAGCGGCCCAAGAAATAGCAACAGCAACAACAACAACTACAACAACAAAAGACAAAAACAAACAAACAAACAAACAAAAAACAAATGGCAGGACTTCCTTCTTTTCATGGCTGAATAATATTCTATTGTACCTATACATATACGCACACTGTACACATACACATACACCACACATTTTCTTTATTTATTCATCTGTCAAAGGGCATGTAGGTTATTTCCCTATCTTGGCTATTATGAATAATGCTCCAATGAAAACAGGAGTGCAGATACCTGATCGGATACTGATTTCAATTCCTTCAGGAGTGGAATTGCTGGATCATAAGGCAGTTCAATTTGTAATTTTGTGAGCAAGTGTTGTACTCTTTTCCACAGCAGCTGTACCAATCTACATCCCCATCAACAGTGAATAGGGGGTCCCTTTTTCCACATCCTCACCAACATTTTTTATCTCTTGGCTTTTTGATAATGGCTGAGCCCTTTCTTCTCAGGTTTTACGGAGTCGTGCACCACTCTGGGAAGGAAGAGCAAGAGCATGGACTAACACGCTCCAGGGTAAAGATGAGGAAACTGAAACCTAACATGGTGAAGGCGCTCCACTGAGCCAGCCAGGTCTGAGATCGGAGACAATGAGGAAGACAGAAGGGGAGGAAAAGGGGAAAGAAGCAGAGGGGAAATCCTCTCTCCTTGCCTTGTATCAAATGGAAGTAGGGTATTTCCAAATGAAAGCACAGGCCACCAAGGCTTCCTATAAACAAGTGACTTTTTTTCTTTCTTTTGTCTTTTTATACCTGCACTTGCAGCATATGGAGGTTCCCAGGCTAGGGGTCTAATTGGAGCTATAGCTGCCGGCTTACGCCACAGCCACAGCAATGTGGGATCCAAGCCGTGTCTGCAACCTACACCACAGCTCACGGCAATGCCGGCTCCTTACCCCACTGAGCGAGGCCAGGGATTGAACCCGCAACCTCATCGTTCCTAATCGGATTCGTTAACCATTGAGCCATGATGGGATCTCCTTTTTTTTCTTTTTAATGATTTTTATATTTTCCATTATAGCTGGTTTACAGTGTTCTGTCAATTTTCTACTGTACAGTAAGGTGACCCAGGCACACATACATAATATGCATAAGTGATTAGATATAGTTCCCAGTGCTATATAGCAGGATCTCATTGCTTAAACAAGTGACTTCTGAGAAGATGCCAAGGAGAGTCCGGATTGCTTCTGGACATATCAGAACACGGTCCAGCAGAGAGTCAAGACAACATAGCCAAGGAACCATAAGAAATGTATGACTGAGCTGTGGAATGGCCAGCAGACGGAATGTCATCTAGTCATTAAAAGCAATGTTTTGAAAGAGGATGCCATGACATGGAAAAAATGTTCATTTCAAATGGTAAACGGGAAAAGTTACACTAAACTTAATATACAATGTAGTCCTAAATTTTCCAAAGAAAAGTGTGCATAGAAAAAAAAAAAAAAAAGATCAGAAGCAAATGTACCAAAATATTAAACTGGTTCTAAGTAATCATTATTTTCTTTTTATTATTTTTGTTTCCTCCACAATGTCTTGGAAGAACATGAATTACATATTTTACAACTGGAAAAAACCTAAGCGAAAGGGTTTTTTGTTTGTTTCCAAATCAAAGGAAACAGAAAATAAAACCAGAAAATGTTGCTTCTTGGTCTTGCCCCTGGGCCTTAACAATAACCACTTAGCTCAACAAGAGGATGATTCCAAGAGCTCACGAGTTCATGAGGAAGTGCCTATGGTCTCTCAAAGGCAAGAATCAGCGCAGACAATTAAAATTAGCCCATAACTGAAAGTTTCATTGTGGGTACCTACTAGGAAAAGCTGGATAGACCCAAATGATTTGTGGAGCATTGAGTCAATGAAGAATACAAAGCAAAACAAAAACTAAGGGCTGTGCAGGATCAGGTAGAAAAATCCTGAAATTAGCAGGCTGGCCTATACCACAGCCACAGCAACGCAAGATCCAAGCTGCATCTGCAACCTACACCACAACTCAGGGCAATGCCGGATCCTTAACCTGCTGAGCGAGGCCAGGGATCGAACCTGCAACCTCATGCTTCCTAGTCGGATTCGCTTCCTCTGTGCCACAACAGGAACTCCATAATCTGTTTTTTTATTATCATATCTTTGCTTCTTCTATTTCCTAATTTCTCTGATGCACATGTGCTACAAAATTTTAAAAGATTATTCAAATGAAGAGAGAGCAGGGAGGAAGAGAGAGGAAAAAAGAGAAGAGGTAGAGAAAAGGGAGAGGGAGATGAGAGGAGAGAAGAGGGAAACAGGCAGAGAGAGAAGCAGGTCTTGAATTCACTATCCTTAAAGCTCAGATTGCGACCAGGTTCAACAACCTGATCTGGCAATAACTACGTTTTAAGGGTACCACCTATAAATCCCGAAACATGGGTGGCAGAGTGATGTAGGAAAAAGACATGGGAGTTCAAATTCCAGTGTCACCCCTTCTTGGTCTTACAAAAGAGTATTTTTACCAGTGTGAGCTTTAATTTTTCAACTCTACAGAGAGAAGAAAAATAACCTTCCAATATAATGTTCAGAGCAGCATTATTCAAAAGAGCCTCAAACTGGGAACTTATCCCAAAGTCATTAACAGTAGAATGGATGAAAAAACTGAAAGTCTCATATGCCAGGAACCCCTTCCTCATCCCCAGGCAAAATGGGACTGCTGGTCATTCTAGCTGCTGCACACTGTATGGGAGATAGAATTTGAAGTTCAAAGCCTGCCAGATTCGAGGGCTTCAGAAACATCCTGGGCTTTCTGTGGAAATCCCAGAAAGGCCATACCTTAAGTAATTCAGAATATGTTCCAGGACTGAAGGCAAAACCAAAATGGGCCCATTTTAACAAAGCATAAAATGAATTCCCCACAAGCTCAAGGTGATCAACCAGTGGTTTAACAGCCTCCTAGAAAAAAACTAAGCAACCTTCAGAGTAAGAGAAACACTTTTAGAGTCTCAATAATGACATCTATGATGCCCAGTATGTCATAAAAAATCAGTAGATGTGGAAAAATAAAGAAATGAGATCCCTGGTCAAGAGAAAAATCAACAAATAGAAACAGAACCACAGATGATGTAAATGTAGAGTATAGCAGATAAGAATTTCTCAATAATTGCACAATATGTTTTGAAAATAATGGGTGAAGAGAAGGGAAATTATATGGACTCTATAAAAAAAGAACCAGATGGAAACCATAAAACTAAAAAATATAATATCTGAAATAAAAAAATATAATATCTGAAATAAAAAAATATAGTATCTGAAATAAAAAAAAATCACTGGATAGTATGAAAGCAGATTGGATACAACACAAGAGAGGATTGGTAAACTTTAGAAATCATCTAAACTGAAGCCCACAGGGAGAAAAAAGCTTGCCTCGATGACCTATGGGACTGTATCAAGCAGTCTAACAAACATGCAACTGGGGTCAAAGCAAGAAGAGAGAACAGGACAGAAAAAATATTTGCCAGGATTTTTCCCAAATTGAGGAATAACCTCTACCACAGATCCAGGCTATGTAGATATTGTACTTATCCAAGTCAATTAAAAAAAAAAAAAAGGGAGTTCCCGTTGTGGCGCAGTGGTTAACGAATCTGACTAGGAACAATGAGGTTGCGGGTTCGATCCCTGCCCTTGCTCAGTGGGTTAACGATCCGGCGTTGCCGTGAGCTGTGGTGTAGGTTGCAGACGCGGCTCGGATCCCGCGTTGCTATGGCTCTGGCGTGGGCCGGTGGCTACAGCTCCGATTGGACCCCTAGCCTGGGAACCTCCATATGCCGCGGGAGCGGCCCAAGAAATAGCAAAAAGACCAAAAAAAAAAAAAAAGACCATCATAATTAGACTCATTATAGTCAAATTGCTGAAAACCAAATATAAGGTATTAAAAGCAGCACCCTCCCTTCAGGTCCCCAGATATTACATCCAGGGGAACAACAATAAGACTCACAGCTGATTTCTTCTGAGAAATCAACCCATTCTCATTGGAAACCAGGAAAGAAAAAAACGGCATATTTGAATTGTTGAAAGAATTATATAGTTCCATTTATATATATATTTTTTCAAAAACAGAAAATACTTATATTGTATAGAAGTCGGGATAGTAGCATTCAGGGGATAATGAATGGAAGGGGATAAAAGAGGGGACTCATGGAATACTGGTACTTTTCTTTATCTGGGTAATAATGACACACTTGTTTTCTGTTTGTAAAAATTCATTGACCCATATACTTTACAACATGTGCACTTTCTCTTATGGAAAAAGGTAAGGAAAAAAACCCCTTGTAACATATATGAAAAGACTAGAGAAAATACATTTCGAGCCTACTAGAGTGTATCATATTTAGAGTAAGCATTTTATGAAAGCTTGTTATTTATCTTTATCATCCTCCTCCTCTCCTCCTCCTCCTACAGAAAGTTTTGGGAGACCTAAGTGGACTAAAAAGAACAGAAAAGTCTAAGCTCTCTGGGAGCAAATCTTATGCCTCAATTTGATTTTAAGCTCTCTTTAGCACCTAGCATAATGCTATGCATATATATAGTTTTCACTAAAATACTTATTGACTACATGCTTTAAGTTTAGGGTAGTATTCAAATATGTACAAAGTTGGAGTTCCCTGGCGGCCCAGAAGATTAAGGATCTGGCATTGTCAATGCTGTGGCTCAGGTCCCTGATGTAGCATGGGTTCCACCCCCAGCCTAGGAACCTCTGCATGTCGAGGGTGTGGCCAAAAGAAAGAAAGAGAGAAAGAAGAATAAGAGGATAGAAGAGAATAGAGGTTTTAGCAGGAGGAGGCAGAGGAAGCGGATAGGATTAGGAAGGAAGGAAGGACGCAAGGAAGGAAGGAAAGGAAGAAGGAAGGAAGGAAAGAAAAGAAAGAAAGAAAGAAAGAAAACTACAAGAGAAGATATAAAGAAGAAAGACTCGATGAACGAAAGAAGAAAGTGAAGAAATAGAAAGAGAAAAGAAGGCAGAGAAGAGGAAAGAGAAGAAAGAGAAGGAAAGAAGAAGATAAGAGAAAGAAAGAATGAAGAAACTAAGAAGAAAGAAAGATAGAAAGCAGAAAGGAAAGAAGAAAGAAAGAAAGGATAAGAAAGAAAGAATCCAAGAAGAAGAAAAGAAAAAAGAAAGAAAGAAGAAAGAAAATAAGAAAGGAGAAGAAGAAAGGAAAAAGAAAGAAAAGAAAGAAAGAAAAAGAAAGAAAGAAAGAAAGAAAGAAAGAAAGAAAGAAAGAAAGAAAGAAAGAAAAAGAAAGAAAGAAAGGAAAGAGAAAGAAAAAGAGAAATGCAAACAAATATGTACAAAGTTGCATGTGGACCCTTTTGTTTTCTGTCCACTGCAGCTCTCTTTTCCATCCTCCATATTTTTAAATTGTTCTTCTGATTCTCTTCATCATCTTTTGATTTATCAATTTCGAAGTACCACTACGCCTTTGAATGTCCCAAACATAGCATGTGCTGTTTCAGAAGAGGCAGACAGATACCTGAGAACTGAAACACCAAAAATGCAAACATATACACATATAAGCTAATCTAAGCCAAAGACAGCAGGCATCTTTGATGTGCACATTCCCTCTGAGCTGGATCTTCCTAAGTCCAAAAAAAGACTGGACCACCCAGGGAGCAGCCCCAAGGAGGAGGATACAGATGCAGCTGACCTAGTGTCGCAGAAACCAGAGCTAAAACGCCACGCACACGGCACTAGCTGCAGAGCTTCCCTCCGTGTTGCCTTTGGCAGCAAACCTGACGCCCCTTATCAGCAGAGATACCTTTGAAGTAGCTGGCAGCTTTCCATCCCCTACTCAAACAAGCTCAGCTTCACATCCTATTCATTTTTCCATAAAGGAGCTCTTCCTCAGATATTAAATAGGAGAATAAAGCTCAATTAATCGGAACAGATTTTTGATACCAACAAGATAAATTAGGCAATTGGAACACCTGGCTATACAGTGCTGTACAATGCAGCTGCTACTGCCCATGTTATGATATGGAAGAAAGTCAATCCATAACAGATACTGAGTTCCAAGGGGAGGGTGGGACTGAGGAAGAGAGGGAGGGGTAAATCGATGGTCCACGCCTTCTCCCAGAGATGTCTCCAGGTTAAATCCTTTGTCAAGAGGGCACACCACAACCTTTGGAAATCCATTCTTCCTCCATTCATTCAATCTACGGTACCTACCAGGGACAATCAACTATACCAGCATCATGGGTCACTTTTTCTCCTTTTCTTAGTTACAACAACAAAACCATAGGACATGCCTCCTTACCGAATCCTCATCCTTTCTCCTCACATATGCCAGACACGTGGACTCAAAGACTCCATAGGCAATCCCACCCAAAGGGGATATACAGGTAGGGAGATAACAAGAACTGCTTTTCACTTCAAATAGCCTTTATCCTCTTTCACTGTCAGACCCATTTCCTTGGTGCTAAGGAAACTCGACTGATCATGGCAATTCTCTTGTGATTGATCTAATGGGAAAAGGATAATGTTTAATACCGCAGGGCTCCAGAGAAAACTATTAATTGAGCCTTTTTTTTTTTTTTTTGGCTTTTTAGGGCTGCACTCAGGGCATATGGAGGTTCCCAGGCTAGGGGTCTAATCAGAGCTATAGGTGACGGCCTACACCACAGCCACAACAACGCAGGATCTAAGCCGCATCTGCAACCTATACCACACATATCTCATGGCAACGCCAGATCCTTAACCCACTGAGAGAGTCCAGGGATCAAACCCACAACCTCATGGTTCCTAGACGGATTTGTTTCCGCTGTGCCATGATGGGAACACCAATTGAGCCTCATTATGTTTCTTTCTCAGCACCCTTCTTGCATCTCCCACTTTCTAAGGTGTTGACCTACTGACCTGAGGCCAGATTCACCCTTTGTCACCCTCTAAGAATAAAGTAGGGAAACCACAATGGTTTGCCTAGACAAATTGACCTGGAAGCTTCACCATCGTCTGGAACAGGGGAAAACATGCCTCACATCCAGAGAGACAGGATCTTATGGCTTCGGGTGTACCTCTGTGGTCTTGGGTTTTCCCCAAGATGGAAATCAGTACATCCACAGCAGTGGTTCTCAGGCGGCCCTGATTACATGCAAGAAACAATTGGGGGAGTTCCTGCCGTGGCTCAGCGGAAATGAATCTGATTAGTATCCATGCAGCTCAGATCCTGCATTGCTGCGGCTCCGGTGTAGGATGGCAGCTATAGCTCCGATTTGACCCCTAGCCTGGGAACTTCCATACACCACAGGTGCGGACCTATAAAGCAAAACAAAACAAAACAAACAAACAAAAAAACCCCAAAACAAACCCAACCAAACAACCCCCCCCAAAACCCACACATTTATTTTCTTATGGTTCAGGAAGTCAGAAGTCCAAAACCAATTTCCCTGGGCCCAAATCAGATGTCTACAGGGCCATGTTCCCTTAGAAGGACTTGGGGACTATCTGTTTCCTTGCCTTTTCTAGCACCTAGAGCTGCATTCCTTGGCTCACGGCCTCTTCCTCCATCTTCAAAGCCAGAGGCCTAGCATCTTCTGTCTGTGACTTTGCTTCCCTCCACTTCTCTCACAGGGCCTTCTCCTCTTTCGCCTGCAACTGCCTCTACTTTTCGCTTATAAGGACACAAGTGACTGCATTTAGGACCCACTTAGGTAAACAAGCATAAAATCCCATCATAAGCTCCTCGAATTCATCACGTACACAAAGACTTATGGATAAAGCAAACCTTCACATTTCTAGGAATTGAGACATGGGCGTCTTCGGGATGGGCGTCTACAACAAGTGCTATTCTGAACATCCAGGTATGAGTCTTTGTGTGGGGATATACTTTTATTTCTCTTGGATAAATACCTACCATAGATGGGTCCCATGGTAAGCACACATTTAACTTTATATGAAACTGCCAAACTATTTTCCAAAGCAGTTGTACCATTTTACATTTTCACCAGTAACATATGAGAATTCCATCCGTCCTAACAGTTGGTATTGTCAGTCTCTTTAATTTTAACCATTCTCATGAGTATGTAGCATATCTCCTTATAGTTTTAATTTGCATTTTCCTGATGCTTAATGATAGAGATTGAGTATCTTCTCATGTGCTCATCAGCCATTTATATATATATACACACACACACACATATATATATATTCTTTAGTGATGTGTCTATTCAATCCTTCTGCCTATTTTTTTTTAATTTGGGGTATTTTGCCATCTTATTATTGAGTTCTATGCATCGCAAATATATTCTTCCAGTCTGTGGCTTGTATCTCGTTTTCTTAACAATATGTTTCCAAGAGCAAAAGTCCAAGAATTGATGAAATCCATTTTATCTTCATGACTCTTTTTTTTTTTTTTTTTGGCTGCATCCCTGGCATGTAGAAGTTCCCAGACCATGGACTGAACTTGCACCACAGCAGTGACAACCCCAGATTCCTGACCCACTGAGCCATCAGGGAACCCCCTCTTCATGTTTTTTATATCCTAAGAAATCTTTGTCTCTTCAAGGTCATGAAGATTTTTTAACAAAACTTCCCAAGTGACATTCTTGCAAAGAAGCTGAGAACTACTGGTCTACTGGGAATCTGACCTATAGCTTTTTCGATTTAACCTGACTTTCTGCCATAGGGTAATAAACATAAAACAGGAGTACGGTTACCTGAAATACCATAAAAAGAAGCATGCAATTCAGAGTCCTAGGACTGTCTGAATTGCCTGGCTTCCGAGCCTAAGCGTGAGCAGCTGTCAAGGGCTAGAAGCAGTGACTTGAACAGCCAAGTTGGAGGTACTTTCAGTGCGTTCCAACTACACGAAGGGAGGAAGAGAAAACAAGACTGTCTTCTCTCCAGTGGGAAAAAGCACACCCAAATTTATCTCTGTTTAAATGGAGAAAATGAGAAAAATGATTTCTCTTCTTGGTGGGATTCTTTAGAACATGCCTCTCACAGAGACGCGATGGAGGTGGGAGTAGCAGTTGGCAGTATTTGGCCCCAGGTTTTGAAGCCACCGCATTAAACAAATGAAGGCGGCAGCAATAATATTTGTCCAAACCTTGGTTCCAACGGGGGTTAGACAGGCTGAGCTTTCATGACATGAAAGGAGATGGCAGGAACACAAATGGGCTCCATGTCCCCCTGAGTTCCAGACAAAGTGGGCCTGTTTCTAAGCGTGGACAGGAGGCTACTTTCTCTAGATGTTAAATTTAGCGAAAGGAATCTCTACTGTGGCTTCATGCAACATGTAAACTATGTCCCAGCAGACATAACCACAAACCAGAGGGCAGCAGGGAGCAGCCCTTAAGGGGGTTCAGTAGCATAGAGGGGCCAATTGTGCAGCCACCCTGATATCCCCAAATTAGCTGAGTTAGCTGTGCGCCAGATTTTCAGTCAGTTCTCAGATTTAATGAGTCTTTGTTTCCTTCTTACTAGAGATTCTGCCCCTGGGGAGAAAAACATGCCGCCTTATTTCACTCTCAGTTCCAGCTGCTTGTCCAGACACCAGGTAGGAGAAACCAGCCAATGCTGATGTGTAACGACTCCCTACCCCTTGAAGGGCTGTGTGCAAGAGAAAAGGTTAGGTTAATTCTGAAATGAAATACCTGGATTTATTAGGGAAGAGCAAGAAAATCCAGGTACCCTTTCCTCTGCATACAGAGAGGCCTAATAGAACACGCACGTAGGTGGAAAACTTTGGGATCTAGAGCCAAATGCCAGTATTTAAATACTGGCCTCACCTCTTTGTTCCTTCATCTCGCTAAGCCTAAATTCCTTCCTTCATAGAATAAGGATAATAGTAATAACGACATTATAGACGTACTGTAAGGATTGATCAAGATAATGCATACCAAGTGCCTAACACTGTACCTGGCACAAAAGGGTTCAGAATATTTGGGTTTTGATTATCAAAACCTTTGCCAGTGAATCGTTAGGTTTTATAAATTTAAAAAAAAGCTAAGGAGTTCCCTGGTGGCTTAGTAGGTTAAGCATTGTCACTGCTGTGGCTCAGGTCACTGCTGTGGGGTGGGTTTGAGCCCTGGTCCAGAACTTCTGCATGCCCTAGATGCAGCCAAAAAAATTTTTTTTCTTAAAGGAAGAAAACTGGTGATTTTTGCCAGTGACAGATTCAAATTCACATAAAACTCTGGTAAATTTTCACAGGTGTCCACGGCTGAACCGGAAATAAAGGGATCTTTTCTGAAGCCTGTGTCTCCAGAGCAATGTGGGTTTTCCTTTTGCTACTGGAACCAAATTTACAGGTAAAATAAGAGGTGTCTTTATTTCATATATTTGGAGTCCAGTGTGGCGTCTCTTGGTTGCTGGCCGTCACAGGTAACAGAATCTGAAACAATGCTGCATTCTGTAGGAAGTATGGTCCTCAATCGCTGAACCTGGCCCCTTCTCCATACCCATACCCAGTTTTCTTAGCTCCTATCTCAGGGACTACAGCTTACCTGCGGCAATTTAACAAAGGTCACCCAACAACCAGATGGAAGCCCTGAGTGGAAGAGGCTTTGGTCATCATACAATGACAGTGTATTAGATTTCAAGGGCAGAGATCATAGCGCCCAAACACTTTTCTTTAAACTTGAGGGAAGTGAGGCCCAGAAAGGAGATGTAATTGTCCAGAGTTTCAGAGTTACTAGCAAAGGGTCCCTTGGGAAAGGGCTCTGTTAAGGACAATGCCGGATCTTTAACCTACTAAGCCACCAGGGAACTCCTTAGCTTTTTTTTTTTAATTTTAACAGTACAAAGGAAGCCCCATGAAGCTTCAACCTAACTGTCAGGGCGGCCAGGGACATTCCTTGGTTCTCTTACCTGATCGCTATAGCCTAAGTAGTGAGATTCTCATTCTTCACATGCAACACACTCTAAACATAAGAGACTGAAAATCTAGGTTATGGAGGAAGAATGCTTCTCTGGTCCATGACTAGAAAGCAGAGAGGCTCTCACCCAGCTAAATAGAATTAATCTCCTTTTATAATTGGCCAAGCCAGCTTCTACCTGAGAGTTCTCTGCCTACACTGGGTCCCAGGGGAGAGAGAAAAAAGGCTCTCCACCCTGTGGGGTAGTAATCATTGGCTATTCAACAATCCTATGGATAACTCGAATCAGCTGTAATCTGACTGATGAACATTATACAGATGAAGAGTCCTATGATCTGCACCTATACAATATGAACACATCTCAGAAATACAATGTTGAATGAGAGAAACCAGACACAAAAGAGTACGTACTGTATGATTCTATTTATATAAAGTATGGAACCAAGCAAAAGTAATCTCTTGCTGTGAAAAGCCAAGACTGATGTTACCCTTGGGGGTTGGCAACCACCCCTCCCAAACCCCCAAAGACTAGAACGGAGCATGAGGGGACTTCTGGAAATATTCTGTCTTTTGATTTGGGAGCTGGTTACCAGGTGTGTTCAGCTTGTAAAAACGCAGTGAGCTGTAAGCCTAGGATATATGCACTTTTCTTCAATGAAATGTAATATATAAACGTCCTGTGATGAACCAGAAATCCGTCCTTACACCCTCAGCATAGAAATGCATGGCTTAAGGCGGTCAGTGCTTAGACCACAGCTAGGACTATCATTCATGGTGGGTGGGGAAAGACACCACATCTTTTTTTTTTTTTTTGTCTTTTTGCCATTTCTTGGGCCGCTCCCGCGGTATATGGAGGTTCCCAGGCCAGGGGTCTAATCAGAGCTGCAGCCACCAGCCTACGCCAGAGCCACGTTAATGACAGGCAAGTGAGAGCAGATGCTGGAGAGCATGGGGAGATGGTGGAAAATACCCTCGACCCTAAATGAAGTGTGGCCCCAACCACAACACAGCCGGGCCACTAAAAATAGCCAGTGAGCTCTGTGAACTCCTTTCTCTTCCTTCTTTTCATTCTCAGATGATTGTGCCCCTAATGTCCTGTCTCTAAGACACAAGGAAAGCCTCTTTACAGACACAGTTATGTAGCTGGAAGATTCTAAATCAGTTATTTTGCCGTGCTGGTATAAACAGAAGAAACTGGGTTCAACTGCAAACCTACTGAGATCTGGAAAACTTCCTAATGTTAAGAATTGGAGGAGTTCCTGTTATGGTTCAGTGGAAGTGAATCTAAGAACCATGATGTTGTGGGTTCGATCCCTGGCCTCGCTCAGTGGGTTAAGGATCCAGCGCTGCTGTGAGCTGTGGTGTAAATCACAGAAGCAGCTCGGATCTGGTGTTGCTGTGGCTGTGGTGTAGGCCAGCAGCTGTAGCTCCAATTAGACCCCTAGCCTGGGAACTTCCATGTGCCGTGGGTATGGTCCTAAAAAGCAAAAAAAAAAAAAGAATTGGAAAACTGACCAAGAGCTAAGGTAACTAGCGACCACAGTCCTGTTTACTGAAGTCCATCCTCTCCCAGCCTCAAATTTTAACATTGGATTTTGTCAACTGGAAGTCAACGAATTCCCTATACACAAAACCAATGAAATAGCCCTATGTATCCTCTTTTTACATGTTACTTGCGGGAAGATTATTTGCCTTCTAAAAAGTCTTGTGGGGATGCCAAAGCTTGAATGTTAGACATGGTATATCCTGGACAAGGGTTGGGGCCATTTGTAGCCAAAAGTCACAAATAAATGACTCCATTAAGAGCTCAGGTTGAGAGAGCTTAGAAAGGAGCTTCCTGGGTTTCCAAGAGTTTAGTTCCACTACTGACAGATAAGGTGAATTTGCTATAAATTCCTTAAGATTATCACAATTGGAGTTCCCATCGTGGCTCAGTGGTTTAACGAATCTGACTAGGAACCATGGGGTTGTGGGTTTGATCCCTGGCCTTGCTCAGTGGGTTAAGGATCCATTATTGGGGTGACCTGTGGTATAGGTCAAAGAAGCGGCTCGGATCCCGAGTTGCTATGGCTCTGGTGTAGGCTAGCGGCTACAGCTCCGATTCAATCCCTAGCCTGGGAATCTCCATATGCCGCGGGAGCGGCCCAAGAAATGGCAAAAAGAAAAAAAAAAAAAAGACTATCACAATTACTTTTGAGTTTTTCCTAGGTCAGGTTTTTTGATATACACTCAAGGAATTGTGACAAACAACTGAGCTTCAGAAAGCGTTCAGGGACCCAAAGACAAAGATAAGTCATGATAAGAATAACCAAATTCATGACCTCACCTTGGCCCAGATGAGAACCTGGGAAGAGAACTAAACTACAAACATAAACAGACTTGAATTTGTAAATGAACTAGAAGAGGAAATCAAGAAGTGACACTGAAAAGTCCCCGAATCTCAACAGCTTCACGTATCATTTAAGGAAATGGACCACACACGGACATTACTCATGTTCATTATTAATATATGCAGGTTATGCATTATGCTGCAAGACCTGGGGTTGTACCTTGCAAATGGTCACTTTCGCAGGGCTACTATAAATTTAGCTCAGAGAGGAAATAAAAAAAATGCCAATCCAGTACTTTTTTTCTTCGTAAGTGCATGGTAGGGAATGACCAAAGAAAAACATTTTAAGTGGGCCAATAAGATAGTCTTCTTCGTATTTACAAGACTGTGTCAGTGACTAGAAATAGCTCTTTACCTTTTTAAAGAGTCTTCCTGAGTCCTCACTGACTTGGACAAATCGAGGAATGATATTATTCAGGTAGATGTCACTCAAGGTAGTGTGGTCCCTGCTCTCCCGCTTCACCTGGTTTAAGAGGAGATTCCAGCAGTTGACTGGAGAGAGAACATTCTGATCCTTCCTGCAAAGAAACAGCAAGGGAAAAAAAAAAAATCAGTGTTGGTAAGCAGGCAGGGCCAACATCTATGACAGCAGTCCGTGTCACACAATCATGCGATCAGAGCCAAACCAGGAATAAAGATGTCTTTCCCGAAGCTGCACCTTTAGTTTTCCCTTTTTCTAAAAACTCAGTGGAGGAGAAAAGGGGAAAATAAGGAGAGGGAGGCCAGAGGACAAGGAAAAGAGGAGAAAAAGCAGGATTATCTATTAAACATCTACTCTGCTCTAGAAGCTTTGGAAAAGCTTTATATGATAGGCAGTATCGCATCTAAGTGCCATTATTTCATTGTCAGAAAAGAACTACCATTATCCCCATTTTACTGATTAAAGAAAACAAACAAACAAACAAAACACCTTGGAGAGGTTGTCCCTTGCCCACAGCTAGTAAGGAGTCCCAGAGATGGTAAGAGGGAGCCAGGGACTAGAACCACAGGTCTGTGCTGACTGCAACAACTGTAGTAGGTCTGACTCCAAAGTCCATAACCACAATCACTAAGTCATTTGATGTGTGTCTAGGGTTGGAAGCCAAAGTTAGTCTCTAGACAAAATCTATGCTATAGACTAAATATCCACACATTTATCTATTGAAGGATTCAGTGAAGACAACTATAGAGGCAGCTGCTATGAAAACATTTCCTAAAAACTCCTCTGTGCCACAGAACACATCTAAGGAGGTTAGATTTCATTGACTAAGCCATCTTCTCAAGCTCCATACAGTCAAGAACACAAATCATATCTGAATATGTGTATTCCTAAGACATCTACAGCTTGAGTGGAGCAGAAAAGCACCTAGGAAAACACTGTGATCCAAAAAGATTATTGATTATCTGCTCAGCTCACAGCACTAATTTAAGCAACTTAAGAAAGTTCCACATCTGCAAGTTGGATTTCTTTAAGGAGAGAAACAAAAGGAAGGAGGCTATTTATCAAGGGCTTACTGTGTACTGGGCTCTTGGCTGGGTCCTATACTCATGTTGCTTAACTTGAACCTTACAAAACCTGACGAAGTGGGGGCTATCAACCACATTCAGCAGATGGGGAAAGTTGAACTAAGAAAGGTGAACTATCTGGAGTTCCTGTCGTGGTTCAGTGGTTAACGAATCCAACTAGGAACCACAAAGTTGCGGGTTCGATCCCTGGCCTTGCTCAGTGGGTTAAGGACCGGCATTGCCGTGAGCTGTTGTGTAGGTCGCAGATGCCGCTCGGATCTCGAGTTGCTGTGGCTCTGGCGTAGGCCAGCAGCTGCAGCTCCAATTCGACCCCTAGCCTGGGAACCTCCATATGTCATGGGAGCGGCCCAATAAATGGCAAAAAGACAAAAAAAAAAAAAAAAAGGTGAACTATCTTGTTCAAGGCCACATAGCTAAAAAGTGGCAATGCTGGAATTCAAGAACACGCCTTGTAATTGCAAAGAGCATGCTCTTAAATCACTGCAAAGTTCTCACAACCTGTTTGTTCCCATTTCCCTACAGTCAGATTCTTAAAGCAAAGAAAGTGAGCCGAGAGCAGCTTGGTTATTGAGTCTGCACCACCTCCACATGGGGCTGGTGGCGGCCAGGCACCTGTGACTTGTAGAGCATGGAATTCAACTTAGAAGGGCTCTTTCAATTCAGGCGTAGGTAACTATTAATAAATAATCATGCCACACCTATTCTGGCTTCTGAACACACCAGACCATTAAATCTGTCTAACCAGCACCAAGAGGCTGCCTCAAACCAATGAATATTAGAGTCCAAATTGGAACGGTTCTATACCTGTCCTCCACCCCCACCCCCGACCCCGGGCACCACACTACTGTGGTCAAAACCCCTAAGATGTATTCGCTGACCACTGCAGCAACAATGGTATCCGATGACCTTTCTAGGGAAACTAAAAGATTTCTATGGAAATTAGGGAGTTCCCATCTCGGTGCAGTGGTTAACGAATCTGACTAGGAACCACGAGGTTGTGGGTTCGATCCCTGCCCTTGCTCAGTGGGTTAAGGATCCGGGGTTGCCGTGAGCTGTGGTGTAGGTCGCAGATGCAGCTCCGATCCAGCACTGCTGTGGCTCTGGAGTAGGCCAGTGGCTACAGCTCCGACTGGACCCCTAGCCTGGGGACCTCCACATGCCATGAGAGCAGCCCTCGAAAGGCAAAAAGACAAAAAAAAAAAAAAAGATTTCCACGGAAATTAAATATATACTAGCTAAAGGTAAGAGATACATGTAATTATTCCATTCCTTTAAAAATGCCTAGCATCTGAAAAAAAAAAAAAAGTAAACCAGAAACAATCCTAAACTCAAAATGGTGAGCAATTGTTGCATTGGCAACATTTGAAGTTTCCACTGTAAGAAAACTTTCCAGTTGATTCCAGATCAGTTTCAGTTACAAAATTCTCAATAATTTAGTTTACATTTTTATTGGTTGGCAAGACATCCATATTCTCAGTAAGCATGGGATAGATAGACTTGCTTTTCAAAAGGCCTTAACTTTACAACTGGTTTCAATCTGTTTCTTGTGGGTGAACGTGGGTTGATGGTCCCTCTTGGTTCTTCTCCAAAGCACTTTACACACATAAAAATGACACTACAATTCAATTTTACAAATGTATAAACATCTGTATCTTTTTTTTTTTTTTTGGTCTTTTTAGGGCCACACCTGCAGCATATGGAGGTTCCCAGGCTAGAGACTGAAGGAGCTGTAGCCACTGGCCTACACCAGAGCCACAGCAATGCCAGGTCGGAGCCTTGTCTACGACCAATATCACAGCTCACGACAACACCAGATCCTTGACCCACTGAATTAGGCCAGGGATCAAACCCACATCCTCATGGTTACTAGTCAGATTCATTTCCACTGAGCCACAACAGGAACTCCAGACCTCTGTACCTTAAATGAACAAAGTACAGTAGTAGAGGCTTTAGTGGTTATAAAAGTCCTGATGTCACAGTACAGTGGGTGTGTGTGTGTGTGTGTGCAGAGACCTATAATATAACAGAACATCAGAGGTACAAACAAAGGGCCAAGAGGCTCAGGCACGGACACCACAGATCACAAGTGGTGGCAGGAGAGGCAAAACCAATCCGACACATGAGAAAGGATGCAGAGCATAAATCCCAAGGGGACCCTTGAGTAAACAAAGATGAATTAATAAAAAGGATGGGCAGGAGTGGGACTCTTTTCAAATGCCTTATCACTTGATACTCATAAATGTATACTTACTAAGAACGTCTAAGGGGCTACAAGTGCTTTGACCACATGCGTGTATTTACTTCCATTTTTACAACCTTAGCAGGGCGGCTATTACTGGTTTCGGTGAGCAGGAGCTCTTAAAGCATGGAATTACAAAGAATCACAGTTTAATTTCAAACAACTAGAACACACCCACCCAAATGAGTAACCCCCAGTGAAAAGTGTAAGGGACCTGGACCCAGCTTCCCTAGAGGAGACACCATCACAATGTCTCATCGGTTGGCCGCCCAGGTGAGCTTCATTGTGCAGTTATAGGCAAGCTCTATAATATAGAATCAATGTGTGTATCCAAACTGCTGAAAAATGTGCTATTGATTAGAAAAGATGTTGCTCTGCACAGGTTTAGGTTTTTAATTCAACCTGGGTGTCTCCTTGGGTAAAGCTGTTCAGGGGAGCACATGATTTGACACAGAGTGGCCGGGTTCGATTACACGCCACAGAAGGCTCAGGGGTCTATGCTATGTTCACGGTTGATCACGGTTGGGTAGTGAGAATGTACACGCTCAATATCGTCTCATTTCATTTTCAATGGCTATAAAGCTTATTATATATTTCCATTTACTCAATTAATACTTAGAAAGGAGAAAGGGAATAGCTGCTAGGTAAGGTTAGTGACTCAACTTTAAAACAAAAACATCGGGGAGTTCCCGTCGTGGCGCAGTGGTTAATGAATCCGACTAGGAACCATGAAGTTGCAGGTTCGATCCCTGGCCTTGCTCAGTGAGTTAAGGATCCTGCGTTGCTGTGGCTCTGGCGTGGGCCAGCGGCTACAGCTCCAATTCGACCCCTAGCCTGGGAACCTCCATATGCCACAGGAGCGGCCCTAGAAAAGGCAAAAAGACAATAAATAAATAAATAAAATAAAACAAAAACTTCCTTCTTTCATAAGCGTCTACATCAATTTCAAAGATCTCAGAACAACTTGTCTATGTCAATCGGGATTTTCTCCATATCGAGCAATCCAAACCAGAACTTGAAAGAATTCGGATGCTGAAACAGATATAAAACTGCAACTCTGATTCATAATCTGGACTTCAAAAGTATCTTGTGTTCATAAACCCAGCCTCATTGTTCTCAACGATTAACTCGGTCATAAGTACTCTTTGTACATTTGCACTTTAAAAGGAGATTTACACCAATAAAGCACTGCTCCGATCTGCTGCATATATAGGGAGTTCCAGGTAAGATTTTTATTTTAAAAAAGGAGCCCATGGCCCTGAAAAAACAGTATCAGACTCTGTTGCCTGTTTCTCCTAGGGGTTCCTACTCTCTTTTACTATTAGTGCAGCTTTTCATGCAATATTTTTGGTTCGGGGAGTCTGTGTGCTTTCTCAGACTTATTTCTCCTTCCAATGGAGGTGTTTTAATTAATTCATCTGTTTATGTTGGGATCGTGGTGGGGAAGGAGAGGTGTGGGGATGTAGGAGGGGAAGACAAATTCACTGCAGAGACAATTTTCCCCGCCAACATGAACAAAGGCGAAACACACTTCGGGCTGGAAAATGAGCAAGTCAACGAGACGTGATTTCATAGGGAGCATATTAAGGTTCTGCTAGAGTGGTTTCCTGCTTCAGCAGCTTTGTAGCCTGATTTTTCTTTGGGGCCGCTCAAGCCCAGGGAGCGTCATTTGGTCAGGAGATTGAAATTTGTCTTTATATCTTTTCCATCTATCATTTGTTTGCACAGTTTCTTTACTTTCTCCGCCCCCGGAGTCTTAGGTTGTGTAATACTTGGGCATTTAACGAAAAGGGTCTGCATCCCTTAGGCATGTGCTGAACAGCTGCAAACCTCCTCAAACACTAATCCCTAAAAAGCAGACAAAATATCCAGAAGTATTTTTCTTACTTAAACATTTTATTTTTTCAGGAGGAAGATCAAGAATAATAATACTATGCTTGAGAGTCAAAAAATAAAAATAAAAATAAAAAAATAAAAAATAAAAATAAAAAAGAGGCCCAGAAAGTCCCGAGCCAGCTATGCATGCACAGAAGAGATGGTCATTATAAATGCACTGAGCGAGCTAAACCCGCACAGCTGAATCATTAGCTTCAAATACATTAGCTCAGTTTTCCTCCTTCAACTTCAGACTATTTATGGCCGTTCAACAAACTTAGCAACCAATCCTTCAAGGGATTTCTCCAGAACATCCTACTGTGAAGCGTTAACCTCAAGGTCCAAGTTGGCCTCAACAGTACCCTTTTCTTCATTTCTCCTCTGGATGGTTTCAGTTGTCTTACCTATAAAATGGACACATGCCCTGTCGTTGCACATCTGGCTCCCAAAAGAGCTTCAAAACATGACTGCAAAACGCTGCAAGCTCTCCTGGCTCAAAGTAGCATTTCATTAATAACTACTAAGTTCACAGCTCTGCAGATGGGCCGCGTGACACAAGCCTGGCATGACCGCATGGCCCGAGCTTCTGCATTGCTCCACTGAGGGACATTTCCTTTGGCACCAGTGGTCTCTGACTTGCCTACCTCTCGGGGCTCTTGTGTGTCTCAAATGAGATATGGGATGCAAAAGAATTACATCAGCCGTAAAGCACTATACAAATGTGAAGAAATAGCATCATTTTTATTTCCAAACAAACCAGGATTCAGCTTTCATCCATTTCCGACGTGCTCCTCACCCGGCCCTGGGCCAGGGCCAAGAGCGCAGCCTGCTGCACATGCACAGCCCTTGGCAAATAATGGTTGGGATCAGACAGCAGCAACAGGCAATTAACCAAGCAGCTGTAAGTCTCTGGGAAGACGTGAGAGAGCTACCAACGGGAGAGCAGAATTTAATCTTCCAGTGTCCTTCCCCTAAGGAGCAAGGTGGAACAATCAGTCTGGCGTTCCACACGGGAACTGTGCTGAGGTAGACAGGACGGAAGCCAAAGGGAGCCTAGATTGCCAGAACTATAGATGCTTCTGCAACTTCTGCTGAGTCCCCCTTTCTCAGTATTCCTATCAAACCTGCCAGTCTGCATCTCAAGATGGCAAACGTCAATACACGTAACCAGAATGTGGTTTCTCACTTTTAAAAATAGATGTATATGTGATGATAGACAAAGTCCCAAATGGAGTTTGAATAAATACATCATTCAACATAGATTACTGAGTACCCAGCTATGAGGAGGATTAAAGAAAAAGGTACATGCATAACAAAAAGGATCATTTAGTGACAGTCGGACAGGAAACTAGTGACAAGGAGGAGGCTGGTTTTTAAACCGAAGTTCCTTCCTGGCACCTTGATGAAAATGAAATGAACTGGGGCAGCCAAAGAGATTATTTTATTCAGATGAGTGTTATTAGCCTTTCTGGCTTATTTTCTCTATTATGCATTTTGCTGATGCTGACAGAAGCAGACTGGCTGGATAGAGAGGCAAAGCCGCAGCGGATTTATGGCTTGACAGTGCCATGCATAAAATCAGACCCTTGCTGACCCAGATAAGCCAGAGGATGGATAGGATTTGCTGGGGAAGGTGTTAAAAGAAGGAGCGGGGAAAAAAAAATTACCAAGGTGGGAACAGACTTGAAAAAGATTCTGCCTATAATGGTGGCTGCTGGTTGTGTGACAACCAGCTGTACAGCGGCAGCCTGGAGGCATCTTTCAAAGACAGGCGGGTGAGCAAGCAGGGAGCGGGAGCGGGAGCGGGCAGGCACACTTCCCTGGGCTTATCACAGCTACAGCTTCAGCTCTGCCAACAATGAGATCAGAGTAGGAGAGCTTGGAGTCAGAAAGAAAAAAAGGCCAAAGGCAAAAATTCTCCGTATGGAGAAATGAGCTTTCAAATTTTTGGGGACAAGTTACTACCACAAATTGTCTTCAGTAGCCTAGACAGATGATTAGAAAGGATTCAAGTAGTGGTGTAGCCACCTTACTCAAAATAGTCTAAACTGTCCCCTATAATCAGGTTTGGGGGAAGAGCTGCATGGAAAGGGAATTCTTGTGGCTCTGGCTTGGTTCCAAGGAGCCCAGCCACACCCTTGGATAATGGCATATCCAAGAGCTGGGAGCTTAGGAATCTGCTTTGAAGTTGAAGACTGGACTAGCACGTGTCTGACATCTTAATGACTGTTTCCTGAATGACTGTAGGACCAAGGTTCTTCTGAGTGAGGTTAGAGAACCAGGAGTGGTTCCGAAATCTGAGCCACTGCAGATGCTAAATGCAAATGGCTCCATCAATTTATGTCAAGTGAGAGACTTAGCCTTCCCTTCAAACACCACCCACCCAACCACATTCATGGTGGTGAAAGGAGGTTAGAGGTTCATTCAAGACAACTCTGTGGGAGTTCCCGTCATGGCTCAGTGGTTAACGAACCCGACTAGGATCCATAAGGATGCGGGTTTGATCCCTGGCCTCGCTCAGTGGGTTAAGGATCCGACATTACCATGAGCTGTGGTGTAGGTCGAAGACGTGGTTCAGATCCCATGTTGGGACCCCGTGAGAAAAAGCATGATTGAGGGGATCAACCCAAGATTTGAATTTTTCCATCTGTATTTCTTGCCTAGACTTCTAACAGCTTATTGTCCAGGCTCCTTCTCTGAGCCCCTGATCTTATCTTCTTATCTCATTCAACAAATACTGATTGAGTACCTACTATGAGCCAAGCACTGTTCTGGGCATAAGGGACAAAGGGAGCAAAATTCTTGTTTCTGACCTGCTTCTCCCATGTCCACAGACCTTTTGGACCCAAGACAGGACTTTCCTCCTCCTAAACTGTCCATCAGCTATACCCCAGATCTATCCCTGGTCCTGATGCTTGGGTGTCCCCTGGCGTGGATGACTCACTGTGAAACCCTGATTTAGCTGACTTAGAATAGCTGCCTGCCCATCAGCCCACTCATGGCTTCTGCAGACCTGGGGTGTTCCCTTCATTTCCATCCCGTGTCTTGCCACTAGTATTCTCAGGGAGGTATAAACAAAGAGGTTATACAACCCTCCCTGTGTACTCTGGGTATTACCTAAATGCTGGAGAACAAAAACTACACCAATATGATCCGTAGGGCCAAGGGCTAGAAATTTACTCATGTATTAAAATTTCCCCGGATGGCTTCTACCAAATAGGTTGTGATCATATCAAAGGTCTGAGCTGACTTGATTAAAAGAAAATATCATAACAGGAGCAAGAGACCTAACAAAGATATGACTGATGACCAAAACCAAAAAAGTAATACAGATTTCTCAGTTGAAAAAGACTTTAGAACCATCTACATTTACAATTGAATCCACATATTCCATAGAATAACCTGTGGCCAACTCTACAATTATATCTTCAGTTTTTTTCTTCTCGAGTTAATTAAGATGTCACCAGAAACCCCGTAAGTAATTACCGCACATGACAAATATACAGAGGAAAAAAATACACGCAGATGTGTTAGCAGATTTTTTAAATGAATGGAATCTTGGGAGATGACTGAGACAGACAGTCTGGCTCACTCCTGGTAGCTCATTCTAGAAAAATAAATACCTGTCTTTGCCAAACTGGAATGATGTCACTCAGAAATCCACATGCTTATTTTCAAAGCAGTAACCACTACCTTGGTGCAAGGCATCTCTCTGGTACCAGGCACGAGCAGGGAAGCTGGATCTACAGCCAATAACTCCTCCTGCCTGGCAAATGGTCCTGAAACGTGTCAAGTACCAACAAGCTGCTTGGGAAGAAGGGGTATCCCTAAGACTCAGACCTCCCCCATTGGAATACCTGTTAATGGGACCGTGTGTTTCCTTAGATGGCTCATGATAACAATGAGAAAGGAGGACTAAAGTAATGTGATTTCGTTCTAAGAAACTACAGAGCTACATGGAATGAAGCCTAAAGAGTCATCAGATAAGCTTGCATGCATCATCATCACTTCTCATGTGTTATTTTGATATTTATCTTGCCTTCCCAGAAGGAATTCTCTTGAGGACAGGGGAGACTTTGGAACAGTCAATGTATATCCAACACCAAGAATGGGTGGGCAGTTAATCAGTGTTGGCTAATGGACAGATGCCACAGCCACAGAAATCCTGTAAGTGTTGAGCACTGTAAGACGATTCATTTAATGAATAGTTAATATCTTCAGCCTCCATCAATCTTGCCTTAATCAACGGCTGTAGCATGAATCTGGGTGGCTGTTGAGTGACTGGATGTGAATGTCTGTTGGCTTGTATGCTCTAATTTACAGCATAGTATTAACCTTGATGATACTTTGCTGGTAAAATTTTAAAGGACTGGGTGGAGTGAGAGAGGCCCTGGTCAATTTCCGGGTTAGCAGGTTACTGAGTCCTACAGATGTGTAAGGAATCTGGATGAACAATGATATGCCATCTCAGCAAGGTGGTGCTCTGTGGAAAGCACCCTGAACCAAGCTGATGACCTACGATCTGGTCTTAATCCTGTCACCTGCTGGCCAGTAACCTTGGATAAGTCACAGATGCATTCTGGGCCTCAATATTTCTTTTTCTTTTCTGTTTTTTTAGGGCCGTACCTGTGGCATATGGAGGTTCCCAGGCGTGGGGTCCAATTGGAGCTGTACCTGCCGGCCTACACCACAACCACAGCAATGCAGGATATGAGCCACGTCTGTGACCTACACCACAGCTCACAGCATTGCTGGATCTTTAACCCACTGAGCAAAGTCAGGGATCAAACCTGTGTCTTCATGGATGCTAGTCAGATTCATTAACCGCTGAGCCACGACAGGAACTCCATGGGCCTCAATATTTTCTTCATCTGCTTAAAAAAAATAAATGGAAGGAGTTCCCATCGTGGCGCGGTGGAAACAGATCCGACTAGGAACCATGAGGTTGCAGGTTTGATCCCTGGCCTCACTCAGTGGGTTAAGGATCCGGTGTTGCCGTGAGCTATGGTGTAGGTCACAGATGTGGCTCTGATCTGGCGTTGCTGTGGCTCTGGGGTAGCCTGGGAACCTCCATATGCCACGGGTGCAGCCCTAAAAAGACAAAAGACAAAAAAAAAATGGGGACAGCAGATCTGCCCTGCCTAATTCACATGGCTATTATCGAGATGAAGTCAAACAAAGTGATATCCATAAAAAAAAAAAAATCGTAAACATTACAGTGTTCTATACCTACAAATCATATCATCATATGTTATTATTGTTATAACAACTGTTATTATCTGACAATCTGTACAATGTATTTACACCCACAGAGTAGCTAGACAATGTCTGAAAAGACAAACATGGCCCCAAACTCCCAGGCCTTATCACCCACATTTGCAATGAACTTGCTTTATAAATGTTGTATTTTGTCTCTACACTTAACTAGATAGGAATGTATTTTGTTGCTATTAACTTATCATCTTGGTTCTCTGGAAATTCCCAGCCTCAGTGGATCTCCTTTGGAGAGACCTAGGAAGGGCTTTAAAGGAAAGACTTTTAAAGCACAAAAAGAAGCACCAGAGGGTACAAAAACCAGAGTCACGGTATTTTAGAGCTAGAAGGGATTTTCAAGATGTTCTAGAGTCAAGCCCAAACTTGTCATTTTCTTTTTTTTTTTTTGGTCTTTTTTTAGGGCCGCACCCATGGCATATGGAGGTTCCCAGGCTAGGGGTTGAATCGGAGGAGCTACAGCTGCTGGCTTATACCACAGCTCAGGGCAACGCCAGATCCTTAACCCACTGAACGAGGCCAGGGATCGATCATGGTTACTAGTCAGATTCATTTCCGCTGCACCACGATGGAACTCCCACACTTGTGATTTTCTAAGTGAGGAAACTGAGGCTCCCTGAGGAGCCTGCGGTCACAAAGATAAAAGCAGAGCAAAGCAAGGATCCAGGTCTCCTGATTAACAATCATTTTCTTCTTTTATTGTGGTTGTTGCTCTGTTTCAACTAAGATGCGCTTAGCATCTCTAAAGCACTGGTGCTGAAAGAGTTAATGGACCAAGCTCAGCTGCCCGAGCGCCCCAGAGCGCAGAGCTATTCTAAGACAACACATAACAGGAATACCAAGGGTCCATGAACCCAGAGGGAGCAAAACTGCTGGTGCCTAACGGCGCCGGAAAGCATGTTGACACACTGCATGTGGTTACACATGAAAGGCAAGTGAAGAGGAAAACCAGTTCTGAATCCCACCCTATTCTAATTTGGGACTGGCTCTGGGCACCTACTGGAGGGCTGGGCCACACCCTAGCCACTCTGTAAAATGACCCTTCAGTTCCTTTGCTCTCTATTCTGCGGCCTCAGTTAACTCCTTCTCTGCCTTCACAGGGGCCATAACAGATATTAAAAGAAGAGGACGGAGAATTCCCGCCCTGGCGCAGCGGAAACGAGTCCGACTAGGAACCCTGAGGTTGCGGGTTCAATCCCTGGCCTCGCCCAGTGGGTTAAGGATCCAGCACTGCTATGAGCTGGGATGTAGGTCGCAGACGTGGCTTGGATCTAGCGTTGCTGTGGTTGTGGTGTAGGCTGGCGGCTACAGCTCTGATTAGACCCCTAGCCTGGGAACCTTCATATACTTCGGGCGTGAGCCTAAAAAAGACAAAAGAAAAAAAAGAAGAAGAAGAAGAGGATGATCAGAGGACAGCAAAAGTCCAGGAGTGAGGGTGGGGAGACTGGGGTTACTCTATAAAGAGAAGATTCTCAATCTAGATTCAGAGGGTACCCACTAATATCTACCACCTCCACTCAAGGGTGTGATCTGAAGCCTTGAGCAGCCAAGATCCTAGTCCATGGAGAGCAGTTTTCCTAAGTGTGAATGTTCAGGACCCCACATCTCCCTGCATCAGAATCCCCTGTGGTACTTGTTTAAAATCTAGACCCCTGTGCCATTCCTGCCAGGGATGACTGATGACTCACTAGGGGCGGAAAGATGGTCAGGAGTCTGCATTTAAATTTTTTTTTTTCTTTTTGGCCATGCTCCAGGCCAAAAGATGTTCCCGGGCCAGGGATGGAACCTGTGTTACAAAAGCAACTCAAGCCACAGCAGTGATAACACCAGATCTTTAACCCACTGAGTCACCAGTGAACTCCAGAAGTCTGCAATTCAAATACTTATCCCAGGTAATTTTATTTATTTTTTATTTTTTTGCTTTGCTTTTTAGGGCTGAACCGGTGGCATATGGAGGTTCCCATGCTAGGGGTCAAAGTGGAGTGGTAGCCACTGGCCTACACCACAGCCACAGCAACTCAGGATCTAAGCCACGTCTGTGACCTACACCACAGCTCACGGCAACACCAGATCCTTAACCCACTGAGCGAGGCCAGGGATTGAACCCGCAAGCTCATGGATCCTAGTTGGGTTCATTAACCACTGAGCCACAAGAGAACTCCCCCAGGTAATTTTATATGCACCAAAATTTTAAGAACAAATCCTCTTAAAGCAATTTTTTCAAATTGTGAGATACAACCCGTTAGTGAGGTTAAAAAAAGCCAACTTAGTAGGTCACCAGCTAGCATTTCTCCAAAAATGAAACAGCAAACAGTGGAACAGCATAACACAGAACAAAGTAGAAAATATCAGAATACATCACACAGAGCAAAGATCTCTAGGTATTGTTCTACAAAAAGGTTGTTCTCAGTTATTCTTGTAAAAACATACATAGGTCTGGAGGTCCTGCTGTGGCACTGCAGGTTAAGGATCCTGCGTTGTCTCTGTGGCAGCACAAGTTCGCTCCCCGACCCTGCACGGTGGGTTTAAGGATCCAGCATTGCTGCAGCCGCGATGCAGGTTGCAGCTGCGGCTCAGATTCCATCCTGCCCTGGGAATTTCCACATGCCGTGGTGAGGTCAAAAAAAAAAAAAAAATGTTGGTGTGTGTATTCCGACTTGGAAAATAAGATATTCTGAGGGGGGGCGGTGATGACATACGCAGACCCTTTTAAGAATCTGAAGATTCTCTTTCAAATATTCACCTCCAAAGAAGGGAATGAAAGAGGGAGGGAGAGAAGAAGAGAGGGAGGGAGGGATAGAGGGACAGAGAAAAGAGGTTTTTATGTATATGCACATCTTAAGGTGCGTGAGTCAGGGATCCCTGAACTTCGGGAGGCCCGTCCTCTGAGGACTTCTCTTGGGGACAGTTCCTTTGGCATTTAGTACTCTGGTCACAGTAGGCACCCAATGGCCACTGGACTGTGCCAACAACTTTCTCCCGATGCTCTGCAAACGACTGCCAGTGTCTACATGATGCACCTGTAAGATGCATGGCCCCACCACGTTGATTCTCTTCCTCTTATGTTCAGGGTGATGAGAAATGTTGAAGTTAAACAATGTTCTACAGAACACCAGGATGAAGCCGATGGCAAAGGCACGATGTCACTGCTGCCCGAGGAACACACTCTGTCTAGAGTATGCAGGGACAGCCTGTGGAAGTGGCACCTTTTTGGCACCCCTATTGATAAAGTCATTAGAGAAACATATACTTTATTTCCAAGTTAGTGGCTTCTCTGACCTGTGAAGGTACCCACATTTAAAGATACAGAGACCCAGCCTCACTTTTCTGTTCACAACCAAAAGGATAGAAATTCCTTAGCCCTTGCTGGAAGATTCAAAAAGAGCAGAGAGTTCCCTCATGGCTTAGTGCTTAGGACTGAGTGCTTTCACCTCTGTGGCCCGGGTTTGATCCCTGGTCTGGGAACCGAGATGCCACATCAAGCTACTGCAGGCAGCAAAACACACACACACACACACACACACACACAATTAGAAAAAGAGCAACAATCCAGTCTGATTATTATTATTATTATTATTATTGTCTTTTTGCCTTTTCTAGAACCACTCCTGCGGCACATGGAGGTTCCCAGGCTAGGGATCTAATCAGAGCTATAGCTGCTGGCCTACGCCAGAGCCACAGCAACGCGGGATCCGAGCTGCATCTGCAACATACACCACAGCTCAAGGCAATGCCGGATCCTTAACCCACTGAGCAAGGCCAGGGATCGAACCTGTAACCTCATGGTTCCTAGTCGGATTTGTTAACCACTGTACCACGACGGGAACTCCAATCCAGTCTGATTATTAACACCATCTCATCCCAATGGTTAAACCTGTCTGCATGTAGGGAGAGTAAAAACGGGGACTAAGGATGTAGAGAGCAGCCCTTGCCAAATGAGGCACTCAGAGAAGAAATGGAAAGGTAGCAGGCATCATGTGGAGAGGGGACGGGGGGGACGGAGGAACAGGAAGGAACACTAAGACAGAGAGTCCAACCTCAAAACTATTCCGAAATTCCCTGATGCTTTTCAGTAATTTGTTTTCATGTGGTGGATATTGGCACAGCATCTAGGATGCTTTGGGTCTGGTCTGTTTTTGAACTTAAGCTGTAGGCAAGATTCAGAACAGCTGGAATCAGCAGCATGGACCATGTTACATGCGCCTGGAGGAAGGAGAGACATACAATGAATGTGTGGGAGACGGAGGAAGCGGGTTCAACAGGGCAGAGGAAGGGGAATCTGGAAGCCATCCCTGGACCGAGAAGAGAAAATGCCCAAGTCAGAACTGATGGAAGAGAGCTATTAAAGAGACCAGAGCATCTGAGTGAGAAAGCCAAGGAGGAGAAGCAGCAAGCCTCTCAGAACTGGGAGCCAGCAAACAGGGCCAAAATTCTGCAAGTTCACATGTCAGCGAGCAGTGCTCCAAGGGACCAGATCAAGAGCATGCAAAGGTCCTACATCAGGCATATTGCATGAGCTACTTGGTAAACAGTCCTCACAGCCATAGCCTAGAACTGAGGTGAAAGCTGGATTCATGGTTCCCTAAATGCAACGGAGGTAATCGTGGAGAACGACAGAGAGAATAGCAATTCCCGTTGTGGCGCAGTGGAAATGAATCCGACTAGGAACCAGGAGGTTGCGGGTTCTGTCCCTGGCCTCGCTCAGTGGGTTAAGGATCTGGCGTTGCCGTGAGCTGTGATGTAGGTCGCAGATGCAGCTTGGATCTGATGTGGCTGTGGCTGTGGCCGGCAGCTGTAGCTCCGATTTGAGCCCTGGCCTGGGAACTTCCATGTGCCCTCAATGCAGCCCTAAAAAGAGAAAAAAAAAAAAAAAAAAAAGAATCAGCAGAGCGAACAGGAAAGGGATAGTCTTAGGAGAAAGTGGCAGGGGTCCCAGTCCATAAGGTGACATTCCCAGAATCATGGCAGGCCCAGGGGTGGGGGGAATGTCCACAGGACGGTGCTCAGTGTGTACTTTGGCTTTTTGAACCTGTGTTTTGGTCCGAAAGGCTAACAAGAAACAAACCCAAGACCTTCAAACCAGTTTTGAAATCAAATTAGTAGTAGCCATGCCTTTTTTAGAGGCGCGGGTTAGCAAATCTGAAACTACTTTGCGTACACTCTAGGAATGAGCAATTAAATACACCTATTATGGGTCATGGGTACCAGGTTTCTCAGGGTTCAGAGAAAAGAGTTACAAATACAGAAAGGGGAGAAAGGAGAATAAGACAATGGAAGATATCCATGTGATCTCACAGGCTTCAAAACAGATAACATGTAGAAAGATAAAGGAATACATATAGAAGTATGTGGGTGTGTGTGTCTGTGTGTGCACCTGCAGAGAGGTATATCCTACCTCTGCTGGATGAGGGGGACCATAAACCATGGTACTCCAGTCACAAAGGGCACCATGGTTTCTAAATATCATTCCTCACTGAAAGAAACAAGGGCTCTTTGAAGAAATGGCTCCAGAGCTGAGGCAAAGAAAGTACAACACGTACCTAAAATAACCTGTTGCACCAGGAAGTATAAGAATACTCAAAGATTGCTGGGAACATGTCAAAAGGACACAGGAACCAACCTGAAGCCACTAGCCAAATTGGGGACAATATGAGCATTAAAATAAAGGTGGTAAAAGAGGATAACCTGTTGAATAAAGTCAGAAGCCCGGAGTTCACACTGACATAAACAAACCACCAGGCAGACACAGGGAGGAGACAGAAAGCTCTTCCTTACAGGAGAATCCCAACTGATAAATGCAGACGGGATGTTGGAACCTGGAAAAACTACCATTTGGTAACCATCATCAGAATAACTGACTCAAGCAAGAATCCATCAATAAATGCTAAAAACTACTGGGTGTAAGGTTGGAAGAATAACATGATATCCACATGGTCTCAAATTCTCTCTCCAAAATCTATGCATTAATTACAAAGCACAGAATAACTTGATGGTACAGAAATGTGTCAGACACCACTTTAACCAACTGATCACCAGCAATGGGACGAAGCATCAGCAGTGCCTCCAGACATGATACACAGAAGAACACAATACCGTTTCTACGGTATTCCTGCGCAAAAGTACATAACCTGAATAAAGAAATGTCAGACACGAACAAAAGTATCAAATTAGAGAACATTCTATAAAACAGCAGGGCTGAATGTTCCCCCCAAATGTCAATGTCATGAAATACAAAGAAAGACTTGGAAATCTTTCCACATTAAAGGAAACTGAAAAGTAAGACAAGGGAATGAAATGCAGAATCTTGGACTTTCTTTTGCCAAAAAGGAACTATTTGGAACAAATGGTAAACCTGAAAGTCTGTGAATTATATAATATTATTGTGTCAATATGAACACGCTGATTCTGATAACTCTACTACCATCGGGTTCAAGAACAACCTTATTTTTAGTAAATACACACTGAAGTATGTAGTTTAAAGGGGATCTGGTTGTTACTTATGCTCAAGAGTTTCAGAAAAACAAAATATGTATGTGTGTGAGTTGTGTGCGGAGAGAGAGAAAGAAATAAAAAGCAAACGCTAACATTTTTGGACAATCTGGGTAAATGGTATACAGAAATTCTTGGTACTATTCTTGCAATTTTTCTGTAAGTCTAAAATGATGTCCAAGAAAATTGTAAAGATCCCATTCTGGATGAAAATGAAAGCATTTCTTCCATTTTCCTTTGGCAATCAATATATACTAGTTTGTGTTATCTTTTTTCATATAAACCTTCTGTCTCCCACATGACACAACAAGCCTCCTGCGGGCAGAGGCAGGGTCCCATAAATCTTCGTGTCCCCAGCGCCTGCCAGAGCCTATTGGTCACTGCTGATGAAGAAGATGAAGCCAAGTGCCTATTATTGAATCATATATAATCCAGGTGACTAAAAGGGTCACTCGGCAATTCCGGCTCCTCAGTCTTGAACTCTATACTTTGTCAGAACATGCACGTGAGCACGGGGCGGGGCATGCACACACACACAAACACACACATGCATACACAACCTTAAACTAGTTCACATTGAATGGTAATTTCTATAAGCTAGAACACTGGCTTAGTCTTCTGTGCATATTTAATTCCTAGAAAAGCCCTAGAATAAGTGCTGAATAAATGTTTGCTGAAAGAATACATGAGCCTTGACTACCAGGACTGGTGTTCCCCCAAACCCTAGGCTAATGCACACAAGGGCTAGGAGTGGATTTGTTTTCCAGAAGAAATAATAGCACAAGGATGTTCCTAGCCTCCAAAATAATAGATGAAAAATCTTCTTTGTCTTTTTGTCCTTTTTAGGGCCGCAACTGCGGCACATGGAAGTTCCCAGACTCGGGGTCTAATCAGAGCTGTAGCGGCTGGCCTATGCCACAGCCACAGCATCTCGGGATCCGAGCCACATCTGCGACCTACACCACAGCTCACCGCAACGCCGGATTCCTGACCCACTGAGCAAGGCCAGGGATCAAACCTGCAACCTCATGGTTCCCAGTCGGATTCGTTTCAACTGCACCACGACGGTAACTCTCAAAATCTTATTAAAGATTTTCAAGCCAATTCTTCCTGGCTAGAATGGCTCAAAAACAGGCCCAGACCTGATACATCCCTTTTTTCACCTGATTAAAAGGTTAGAACTTTTCTAGAGTCTCTTTAATTTGGTATCAAGAAAGGCTACTAAGGGAGTTCCCATCATGGCTCAGAGGTTAACGAACACAACTAGCATCCATGAGAACGCAGGTTCGATCCCTGGTCTCGCTCAGTAGATTAAGGATCCAGCATTGCCATGAGCTATGGTGTAGGTCACAGACGTGGCTTGGATCCTGCATTGCTGTGGCTGTGGTGTAGGCCGGCAGCTAGAGCGCCGATTCGACCCCTAGCCTGGGATCTTCCATATGCCATGGGTGCAGCCCTAAAAAGACAAAAAGACAAAACAAACAAACAAACAAAGCCTACTAGAGATGTACATGTATTTTTTTCCATATGGCTTCCCTGAACCATGCTGTAAAGTAAATTTCCAAATTATTCATCCTCTGTCTGGAAATTCAGTATGTGTATTGGGGGGCTGGGAGTGGGGTGAGGGTTAATAAAAAAGGCAGCACTGAATTCAACTTTTTTTTTTTTTGGCCAAGGCCCTGGCATGTGGAAGTTCTTGGGCCTGGGATCAAATCTATGACACAGCTGTGACCTGTACCACAGCTGCAGCAACACTGGATCTTTAAGCTGCTGTGCCACACAGGAACTTCCAGCACTGAATTCTTTATAAGCCATGTTACCTTCACTCACTTCCAATGAGTGATGTATTGAAGACCTGGCAAGACCAATACTGAGAATGTACCAGAATCAGGTTAGCATCCAAGACAAAGCTCCTAACAATACCAGTTAATCTGTATTAGAAATTCCTGAATGGCTTTAGAAGGTGCTCCGGGAAGAGCATGGGCATGCCTGCCTGAGTGTGTGCATGAGTGCATGTGTGTGCGTGTGTGCGTGTGCGTGTGTGTGTGTGTGTGTGTGTGTGTGTGTGTGTCGGGGGGTGGGGGGGTGGGGGGACTTGGTGGTAGGGAAGGGCACACATTTCTACCCAGGACCAGAGAGAACAGAGCAAGGAGGTGGCTGGCAGATCCAGTCCATGTATAAAGAGGCGGGGTGGTGAGAAGAGCAGAAAATCAATAAATCTAAGAAGCCAAATCTTTCTTAATCGTGCCTGACTTCCTAGGTGGATCTGATCTCCATTCATTGTCCATTCAATGCCTGTGCTTTGTCCTCCAAAGGAAACGTCTGAGGCATCGTTTCCACCTGTACGCTGCAGCATCAATTCTGCACAACTTCCTCCTTTGCTAAATCCTCGAGATGCTGCCTTATAAATGCAAAGAATTTCAAGCATCAACAGAAACCCCCACCCCACCCCCAGAACTTGGTTCTGAACATCTGTTGTTTACAAGGGTTCAGGCTGAGAGCTGCCAGACTTGTTCTGCAACCTCTACTTTAACACAGAGGCTGCCAGGGAGGGATGTCTGAATTTCATGCAAGGATGCCCTGTCCCAACTGCTTAAGCAGGAATCGGCAAACACGGCTCAGCATCCTCCCGTTGAAGATAATCCTAGTTTGTTCGATTCATTTTCTAATCCTGGTTCTTTAACCAGCTGTACCCAAACTATGTTAAGAAGGAGAGCTGTGCTCATTGATCCTCCTTGAATTAAAACCCGTGGGGCACTGATCCAATCATCACTGGGGGTATAGCAGGACAGGAGATGGCGAGACGGATTTCATCTCTGAAAAACCCAAAACCTTCTTTTTTTCTCATTCTCCCTGAGTCTTTGCTTAACCCTGGGCTCTTTGCATACGACTCTGTTTCTCTTCAGAGCCTGATACTTCAGTGCAGTACAGAAATTAGACATGAAAGTCTTTATTTCAATTAACTTGGGGCGAAATCTAATAGAGAGCATAACTGTGATCCTTAACCTCCCCTGGCAGAGCCAAGCGTGAGCGCTCCCGAGCCCTCTACCTTCTTCCCCCTGCTTCCCAGTGACGACCGAACCCTGCTTTACACGGGGTCCTATTTTTAGATCCGTGTGCCCATGCGCACATGTGTGCTTATTATTCTCTCCCAGCCTGTCTGATTTTCCCCGTTTCAATTATGAGAGTCCTCACGGAAGAGACTGTCTTTTCTTCTTATCTTGTAAACCCTCCCACTTACCACAGTCAGCTCCCAATAAAGATGACATGGCTTCTGCCTTTAAAAGAGAACTGGATCAAAGTCAATTCACTTAATTGGCTATGAATTCCTGAGAAGGAAAAGATCCTGCAAACCCGCCTCACATCGCTTCCTGTGTCTACTGTGGAATTATGAGGGGCTTACAAGAGCCAAGGAAATGAATACTTAAAAGTTCCCCTGTGCCCAGCACTGTAGTTAAGGGACACGGTCACCAGGGCTCCCGCGAGCTGAAAGCCTGAGGTGTGTCTGCTGACATTCCAGCGGCAGAGCCTGTGAGACACAGGAAGCCCCCAGCCTCCAACATCCTCCCAACTGTGCATAAAAAGCATGTTTTGCTCCCAGTCTGCCCTCTATCATTCTCTGCCCTAAAAGGATAATATGAAGCCATTTACGCAGAAGCTTGGAAGCTTTCTGTTTGGCCTCCTGAGACAAACAACCCCGTAAACCACAGTCTGTTAGACTCATCACTGAGATTTGTGCTGCCCTGGCCTGCTGGTCTTGATGGTGGCCCCTGCAGGAGGCTGAACACGACATGTATTCTTTTATTCGCCCAGGGTGCAGTGGGGACCTCTGGACCTCCATACGGTGCCTTTAATGATTTGGCAATTAGTACTAACTATTAATTCCGTGAGGACAAGGACATCAGAGGACGGAGAGACAAATTACCTCCTCTGGACGATGATGAGCCTGGATCTAAAAATAACAGGCCAGGGTTAAATACCTGGTTCAAGGTAGTTCATGACACCTTGTGACTAAGCCCGCTTAGAGGACAAAACACACAATTGCTGTTTTTCTAAGAACTGGACGTACAATTATAGAGAGTCACATAATTACATACTTCCTCCCAATGCAGCCATATCAGAAAAATCAAGAGGCAGGAAGAGGGCCTGTCATTCGTGAGGTCCCATGGGAGTCACCGAAGAAAATGGAGACAGACATTCTATTACCTAAGGCCAGGCTTAAGAATGCTTAACTCTGCAGGGGAATAAATGGTGAGTCTAATTCGTCAGGGCTTTAGCTCGTATAGCTATATTTGGTCCCAACTCCTGAGGACAAGAAAAACTGCCACGGCTACTTACATTTATTCTGGGTCAAGCACTGTCCGAAGGGCTTCCCATACATTAACTCATGTAATCAGCATAACAACTTCACGAGGTGGATGCTGTTATTACAACTTACCGATAAGAAAACTGGGGCAACTAAAAGCCTTCATCTAAAATCACACGGCTTGGAGCTCCCATCATGGCTCAGGGGAAACGAATCTGACTAGTAACCACAAGGATGCAGTTTCGATCCCTGGCCTCCCTCAGTGGGTTAAGGATCCAGCGTTGCCATGAGCTATGGCGTAGGTCACACATGTGGCTCGGATCTGGTGTGACTGTGGCTGTGGCGTAGGCCAGTGGCTACAGCTCTGATTTGACCCCTAGCCTGGGAACCTCCATATACAGCCCTTAAAAAAAAAAAAAAAAAAAATTCACACAGCTACTAGGTAGAAAATTCAGGATCACAAGCCCAGGAAATCTGGTTCCAGAACCTGTGATCTTGACAATCACCTTCTGCAGTGATGATAATTACATCAGCTACTATTTTTTTGAGCATCTAGTAAGTTACAGGCATTAGGCTGATGCTTTCTATGTATTATATCTCATCTTTAGAACCACTCTTCAAGGCAAGGGTGACTCTCCACATTTCACGGATGAGAAAACTGAAGTGAGACGAGGTTAAGTGACTTGGTCAAGGTCACACAGCTGCAAGTGGCAGATCCAAATGTGTCTGGAATAAAGCTCTCAGTTTTTTTCTGCTAAGCCGCAAAGCCTTCCAAAGAGCTTTCAAATGAATTCTTTCTCTGTTCAAAAGACAGGCCACCCCTCTGTCTTGATGGTCCCCCAAACTGCCTTGTGTCTCTTCTATCCACCCTCTTTCATCCATGTGAGGAGACTGCCCAACTCTTCCAAAAAGGACCCAACTGTCGGAGATCCCGTTGAGGCGCAGTGGTTAACGAATCCGACTAGGAACCATGAAGTTTCGGGTTCAGTCCCTGCCCTTGCTCAGTGGGTTAACGATCCAGCGTTGCCGTGAGCTGTGGTGTAGGCTGGCAGCTGTAGCTCCAGTTCAACCCCTAGCCTGGGAACCTCCATATGCCGCGGGAGCGGCCCAATAAATAGCAAAAAAAAAAAAAAAAAAAAAGGACCCAACTGTCACTTAAGGTTCTATATGGCCCAGGCCTGTGAAAAAGTCACCAACAGACCTTTTGTTAGTCTCTAAATAAAGTCAGCTTGAGCGACGGCAAAAGAAAGCCAAGCTTTGCTCAATACCAGATGCTAATTGTGGGCAAAACCTTCCCCAGAGGGACAGACAGCTCCCAAATGTGTCCCAAATGAATGAGTGACACACTGGTCCCAGGAAGTAAGGGGTTCTACCTTCTGGCAGTTTCATGCTTCCTCCTGCTTCCCTCCCCCAAATCACCCCATACTCAAAGGGGAACTTTCTGGTCCTCCACCCCTTCCTGATTGGCAGTCACGGCTATAACATTCTCCCTGGCCAGCTAACTTTGTTTTTCAAACTAATGCTACCCTAGGAGGCTGATGAACAACTTTGAACTCACTTCCAGAGGAGAAATCCATCCGCGAGAGGTGATGTAACTGCAGAGACTGTGCACGTTCAAATACTGGGCCCAAGGCCAAGAACGTGCACACTACACGGATTTCTCTTTAATTAACTGTGTACCTAACCTCCCCTGGAAAGGAGTATTGCAGGTTGAACATCTACCAGATTCCTGAGATACCTAAGCCCTACTCCCTCACATCCCTTCCAATAGTTACACACTTCAGAACCAGCCAGATAAGCAGATTCACATTCCGTGTGCATTTCCTTAATAAACTACTTATTCAAGGTGAGCAAGAATAGGATATTGTCTTGTTCCCATCCCCAGGACCTAGCTCAATACTGGTACAGAATTAGGTCCCCCAAGTGTGTCCTGAATGAATGGACAAATAAATATATCTTTCAAATTCCTTTTCACTCTCTGCAATCTGAGGACCACAGATACAATGAATACTTCCCTTTTATAATGCCTAACCCCTTACTGTGGGAAATCCATTATTTCCACAGCCTCAACCATCGTCTCTCTATGAATATGCCCAAATCTCCATCACCTCAACAATCCACACGTTTGTCCTGAATACAGCCCTTCATTTTCCATCAGTTACAGAAATATCAGCTTCCATCTCCTTCCAATATTGTTTTTTTTTTTTTGTCTTTTTAGGGCTGCACCCGCAGCATATGGAGATTCCCAGGCTAGGGATCATCGCAGCTGTTGCCACTGGCTTACGCCACAGCAATACCAGATCCGAGCCACATCTGCGACCTACACCACAGCTCACGGCAACACCAGATCCTTAACCCACTGAGCGAGGCCAGGGATTGAACCCGACACCTCATGCTTCCTAGTCAGATTCCTTTCCGCTGCGCCACGACAGGAACTCCTCCTTCCGATATCTTAAACTCAACTTCCAAAACCCAGATTTCTCATATTCCAGCCCTTCAAAACCAGCTCCTTCGCCTAACTTTGGTATTTCTATTAAAGGCCCTATTAATCTACCAATCACCCAAGTCCAAAAGAAACTTCGCAGCCCTTTCTTTTGTGCCTCCAAGGTTACTTGAAACCCAAATCCCATCAGTCAGCAATTCCTGCAGACTCTTCCTGCACCAGGTGTTTTCCATTTGTCCCTAGACTGTAAGCTCCAAGAGCACAGGGAACAGATCCGTCTGCTGGGCATGTGTCTGGCACATGGTAAGAGCACAATACATACTTGCTAAATGGACTGAAGGATCAATTTCTATTCTTTTCGTTCCCACCCTCCCAGCCTAATTTAGATCCTTCCTACCTCCTGTGACAACTGGTTTCACTGTCTCAAGTTCTTCACCATGGAGCAAACCACCACCATTAAGGTTAATCTTCCTTAAGCAGAGTTCACACCTTAGCTTGGACCCTAGCAGCTTCCAGTGTCCACAGCATAGACCCAAATCTTAGTCAAGAGTCAACGTTTGCCATGATACGGTCTTCACTACTTTTGTCTAGTCTCTCCATATATACATATTACCCCAACCAAGCCAGTCGCCTAACTGTACCCCAAAAGTGCCTTGTACTTTCCTCCTGACTATAATATCTTCCCCTTTCTGCTCTCTCCATTTATCAAAAATCGATTCATAATCAAGGACTGGTTCACATCCCGTTTCCTCCCTGAAAGTTTCCTGACTCATCAACTGTGCATCCCACCTTCTATAGTACATACTTGGTACTGACCCCATCTTGCCTTATACTGAAGATTTGTGTTATTATGTCAGGCATGATTTATCCCTGATTGGATTATAAACTCAAGCAGGAAAGATACATGACGTCTTATTCTTTGCATCTCTCTCCTCTAAGAGTCTAGAGGAAGACCTTGAAAATGTTCAACCAGGAGTTCCCATCGTGGTGCAGTGGTTAACAAATCTGACTAGGAACCATGAGGTTGCAGGTTTGATCACTGGCTTTGCTCAGTGGGTTAAGGATCCGGTGTTGCTGTGAGCTATGGTGTAGGTCGCAGACGCAGCTCGGATCCAACGTTGTTGTGGCTCTGGTGTAGACTGGTGGCTACAGCTCCGATTAGACCCCTAGCCTGGGAACCTCCCATGCCATGGGAGTGGCCCTAGAAAAGGCAAAAAGACAAAAAAAAAAAATAAATAAATAAATAAAAATAAATGTTCAACCAGGAATTCCCATTGTGGCGTAGCAGAAATAAATCCAACTAGTATCCATGAGGTTTTGGGTTTGATCTCTGGCCCTACTCAGTGGGTTAAGGAGCCAATGTTGCCGTGAGCTGTTGTATAGGTTGCAGATGTGGCTCGGATCCTGTGTTGCTGTGGCTGTGGTGTAGGCTGGCAGCTGTAGCTCCAATTTGACCCCTAGCCTGGGAATCTCCATACACCTCGGGTGTGGCCCTAAAAAGCAAAAATAAATAAATAAATTTTTAAAAAGCAAAAAAAAAAGTTCAACCAATATTTGTTGTTGAGAAGGAAAAGCTGGAAGAAAGACAGAAAAGATGTTGGCCATGGGTTATAAAGTAGCATAAGGTCTCTGTAAGGGACACAGTGGGATAGAAATGAGAGTGTATTCCTCTAAAAACTTAACAGGAAAAAAAAAAAGCCTACCTCAAAATAAAAGAAAGAACTAAGTTATTCAAAGCAGGAGATCAAAACCAAATGAGCTATGACTGAAAGGTAATTTACAGCAAGTCTATGAAAAAAAAAGAAAAAGAAAAAAAGAAAAAACAGCCAACGCATTATCAATTAGAGTCCTGCTGGGCAATATTAACACAGATTCCACTTAAAAGAGACAATCAAAGGCTTAGCGACAAATAGGAATACATTCAGACTCTTCAAGGAGCCAAAGAAAATGCAAGAGCATCTTCCCTTGGAAGATTTCCTACCCTCACATAATATTATATCTCTGCTCTTCATCAAACCAGGCAGATAGAATTTCAGACATTAATAGGGCCCTCCCACAATTCAAAGGGACAGAGGAAGCCCTATTACCCATCTTAAACAAAGCAGAATACGACAGATACAAATAATTGCTAGAGTTCTACCTGTAGGGGGAAGAGAAAGGGGGGTGGGTACCCGGGATGAGACTCTGCAATGGAGTCAGAGTTGGGTGAGCTTTATGAGGGTGTCTGCACTGAGACAGTGTGGGAGAGGACACAAGGTGAGCAGGAGAAAAGCAGAAGAGGAAGCAAAGCCAAAGAGCAACAGGGTAATGGCCTCCAGGGTAAGGAGTTGTCCAAGAGAAGATGAAAATAGCATTCAGCAGTGTTTGTCCCTAAATGTGGTTACTTAAAACTAAAAAAAAAAAAAAAAAAAAAAAAGCCACCCAACCTAACCCAGTATGAGGGGCTGAAATCTAGCCAGGTTGAGAAACTGGCCTGGAAGAGGGTGGGACGAATCCATGTAGACCAATTTTGGCCCTGGCCAACCTGCCCCATCCCAAGTTGAATAGTTTCCATGTCCCTGAGACGCGTCTGTCCAGGGCTGCCGCTGGCAGCTGCTCTCCTGGCAGCACAGGGAGACAAATTCATGGCATTGCTGGGCCAACAGCTGCTATGGCTCTGGGGGAGGTGACGAGTGCCCGCCGAGATGCTCTGGGCAGAGAATGAACTATTCTAGGGACCAGCCCTAGAGTCAGCAAAATCAGGCCACACTTCTCCAGGCTGAATGAAAATACAGTACAACTGCGGCTCCAGAAACCCAGGAAACCGACAGCCCTTCCTCTGTCCCAGCTTCTTTAACTTCAGCTGCTTCTTGCCCTCACGTTTGACCCATCTTTTCTATTTCCTGGGGCACGACTGCAGTCTCGGCCCACATTAACCTTAGGCCCACTGCCATCCCATCCTTACAGCCTCTCTGCTCCAGCTGATCTTATGCACGGTTGCCATGGTTACCTTTCCGAAGCAGAGCCATCCATAATGATGCTCAGAAATTATCAATGGCTCCCCCAGGCTTGCAGAATAAAGCCCAAACTCTTGTCACCTGGCATTCATGGACCACTGTAATGTGATCCCTCCCAAGGTTTCCAGGCTTAATGGCATTATCACATTTACCATCCTGTTCTTTGGCAAAACAGGTGACTTAACCTAGCAGTTTGGTTTTTTGCAACTCTGGTGCCTGTATCAACACTGCTCTCTCTGCCTCAACGGCTTCCTTCCCGATCTTTTTCCCTCCCTTCTACAATTTCTGCATTGTCTCAAAGGAGTTACAAAAGCAATCCCTTGCATTGGCACCAGGGTAAGAAGGGTATGTTTCCATTTCCCATCCAGTGAACTTCACCCCCATAAAGCCCTCTCTTCTCGGTGCATTTATGACGCTTTACAAAGTGGAGGAATGAAGTGCTCTTTCATACACCTGCCCTCTCACAGATCACACACAGACAACGTGGCAGAGGCTGCTAACTGTCCCCCACTAGTTCCCCCCTCCGCTATATTAATAAAACTACTCTCTGGTCTCCAGAATAATATCACCATTAGCCAGCCTCCCTTGCAGCTCAGTACAAGCATGCCAGTCAGATGTGAGCTGAGGGACATATGTGCCACTTCCAGACTGCACCCTTAAAGGAAAAGGATGTACCTGCCCCTGGCTCTTGTGCTTTTCCCATTGGCTGGAATGGGGACATGGTGGCAGGGAGCCACCTTGGGTCACACAAACAAGGGAAAGCCTCCAGGGGTGGAATAAGGAGCCCGACACAGCCCTGGATGGCTAAGACCCAGATGATTACACGAGAGAAAAATCAACCTCTACCTTGTACGGGATACTATTATTTGGATCTATTAGAACTGCTAAACCAATACCCTAATCAAAACAGACATGCCTAAAAAGCCTTTCCTGGGCCCCAAATGTTAATTTTCAGTTGCTAACAAATGTTTCAAGCTTGGCCTGGTGGTGGTGCAGCCTGCCAAGCGCCAGTTCAGCTTTAGCTGCGTGCTTGTCTGGGCACAGCAACGTTGGTGCGGGCAAACACCTGAACACTGAGTTCCCTCTTACAACAAAGAGGGGACAGTGGAAAACTGCAAGCGCTGCTTCGAGTGTTAGGTTGAGAAGTCGAGTCTCATCACTGGATGAACAGCACAAGGTTAGAAACCATCAGCCCCAAGGCGTCCTCAGATGCTAGCTGGACTGAAGCAGGCAGACCACGGATTCAACTGTGGCAAAAAGAACATTGAAGACAAGGTACAAAATGCTCCAAGAACCATCAGGTGAGGGAGAATGCAGAATTTCACACATATTCTTACAGTAACAGAAGCCACCTACTCCACGTAAAACGCATATATGTTTTTAGGAATAAATTATGTATGAAGGTAGGATGCTGTCTGGATTCCCCCACTGACCTTCTTACCGCCTTGCCTGTGGTGAAAGTGTATGTCTCATGGCCTCGTCTATTGGGCTGGACCCCATGAAACGGCCATTGTGTGACCAGTTTTGTCCCCGCAAACTGAGCAATCTCATGGTTCACTCTAACAGATTGAAAGCTCTTGGGTTTGAGGGTCGTTTTAGTCATCTTTGCCTCTCTCACAAGGCCTTAGAATGGGAGCGTACCAGTAAGAATGACTAGCTTTAACTTTCACAGATCTTCTATTTGAAAGACACCATTTCCATCAGACAACACGATCCTACTTTACCTTCCATCTTTTTTTTTTTATCTTTTTGCCTTTTCTAGGGCCACTCCTGCGGCATATGGAGGTTCCCAGGCTAGGGGTCTAATCAGAGCTGTAGCCACCAGTCTACGCCAGAGCCACAGCAACGCAGGATCTGAGCCGTGTCTGCAACCTACACCACAGCTCACAGCAACACCGGATCCTTAACCCACTGAGTGAGGCCAGGGATCGAACCTGTAACCTCATGGCTCCTAGTCAGATTGGTTAACCACTGAGCCATGACGGGAACTTGTAGCTTCCATCCTTTTAAGTTCTTAAAAAAAAATTTCACTCTCGCCTTCTTTGGTTCCCCTCCTTCTTCCCTCCCTTACCCCCTTCTGGTAAATTCTCTTTCTAGTAATTTTTTAAATTATTTATTTTTTTATTTTTTAAATTATTTTTATTTTATTTTTATTTTTTAGGGCTGCACCCGCGGCATATGGAAGTTCCCAGGCTAAGGGTCGAATCGGAGCTGCAGCTGTCAGCCTACACCACAGCCACAGCAACTCAAGATCCGAGCTGGGTCTGTGACCTACACTACAGCTCAGGGCAATGCCAGATCCCCAACTCCCTGTGCGAGGCCAGGGATCAAACCTGCATCCTCATGGATACCAGTCAGATCCGTTTCTGCTGTACCATAATGGGGATTCCTATTTACTTTTATTCTTTTGTGTTTTTAGGGCCGCACCCACGACATATGGAGGTTCCCAGGCTAGGGGTTGAACAGGAGCTACAGCTGCCAGCCTACACCACAGCTCACAGCAACGCCGGACCTTAACCCACTGAGCGAGGCCAGGGATCGAACCCACAATCTCATGGATACTAATCAGGTTCATGACCGCTGAGCCACAAAGGAACGCCTAGTAATTAACACTTACTACTCCCTAAAGTTGAATGTGCCCCAGCCTTGGGTCCTGGTTTCTTTGTTCTTCCTGCTCTTCCCTGAGTTCGTATCATTTCATATCTCGCATAATCACTTCTACACTTGAGAATCTGCTCTCCATTCCTAGTCATCACCTCTTACCTCAGTAGTACCACGTCTCCACGTGAAGGCCTCCCACTGCCCCAACACCAACCTGTCCAGAGCAGGCTCCCCATTCACAGCAGGTCCTCCCTCAACATCCTCACTTCTATCAAGATGGCCCCATTCTTCCAGGTCACCAGGTTAGAGACATGGCGTCACCTCTGACCCTTACAGTTCTTTACCCAGTTACCCAGTCCTCTCCAGGGTCTTGCATATTTCCTGACTATATGCCCTTCCTCCCCATTCTTTTTTGCTCTCCCACTGTACCTGGATTATCCCTCCCACCCACAACCCCCACCTTGGCCTTCTCTGGCCGAAAAACACATTCTTCTACGATTTTTCCTCTTATCGCTTTCCCACACAAGAGCCCAGAGGGCTCACTAGCATGCTGTCACATCAGATCGCAACTCCCCTGCTTGGCTGTCAAAGAACCACTACGAGGTCTTCTCTACTTATCGAAACCTTCTCTTCCACTGCTTTTGAAAATACCGTGTTCTCGTAATATCTTGCACACACCTTTGTGAAAGCCCTTTTTGACACTGTATTATTTCCATGTCTCTTTTCCCTATGCGCCAAGATCCCAGAGCTTATCTCAGTTGCTACAGAAATCAGCACAGAACACAGTACCCAGTAGGCATTTAAAAGGGTCTGCTGAATAAGTAGATTGCTATTCAATATCAGATCCTACAGGAAGCTCTTCAAGGAACCTAGCCATAAAATGACAGCCAAAGGGGTAGGAAGTCCCCTCTATGAGTGCTTGCAGCCCTTTGTCCTTTCGTTTTGCAACACTTACCCTTGACTCATCTGTGTGATGTGTTCAGTGCCTGTTTCCTCATTCTGCTATAGTGCCATGTGGAAGATGGTACTTGTTCACTGTTACAGCCCAGACACTGTTCACTTGTCTGTCCTGAAGGAATTCAGGAATGTGCAATGGACATTTGTTGAATGAATAAGAACCTTCCTTTTTTTTTTTTTAATTGTTAAAGTGTCTGATTTTTTTTTTTTTTTTAGCCCCACGCACAGCATGGGGACGTTCCCGGGCCAGGGACTGAACCCACATCACAGCAGTGACCCGAGCGACTACAGTGACACAGCCGGATCCTTAACCCACCAAGCCACAAGCAAACTCCAAGAACCTTCATTTTAATGGAGGTGCATCGCCCACTAGCCCCTCTCCTGCCTCACCACCAAACATTTCTGCTTCCTCTCTCGTGCACCTGCTCTCCCACACAAATCTACTTTTAAAGCCTAACCTAAGTCCCACTTGCTTCATGAAAACACTCCTCACTACTCCAGATTCTTTATCTATCTCTGATGATTTATCACTGACCTCTTATCACATCGATAGTCTACAGAAAACCAATGATCTCTTAATGAGGCCATTAGTGTCTTTATTCTCTAATTGCTTCCTATATTAACAATCTTTTCTCTCCCACCAGATATGGCCCCCTATGAATACACACAATAAACGTGCCTTGTATCTTCTGGTGTTTGTACAACATGGAGCACATCGCTGGCTCTCAATAAACACTCACTGGCTGTTTGGGGCAAAGGAAGTCAGGTACCAGTTTTATCAGAAGAGAAATCAGTTCTTCCAGCCTTGGAGAAAATACACTGTTTCTTGTAGGTCATCTTGATCAGGGCAGTTTAGCATATCTCTACCTTAATTTATAGCAAATATATCCTTAAGCTAAGAATATATTATAGTACTGAAAAATCAAATGCTATTTTAGACTTAGGAGGAGTTTATCAAGAGAATAAATCCAACTTTGAATCAGTTTTCTAAAGCAAATAATTCCTTCCCCAAACCTTCATTTATCACATACTAAAATAACATTTTATTCTCTCAGGATTGCTTATCATAAAGAGAATAGGACTTGGAAAAGATAAGGGACTCTGAGGACAAAACATCTGGAAGAAATTCTCACTCTGGCTTCTACTGAAAGTGTCATATGTTCTCCTTAATCTGAGCCTCCATATTCATTGCTCAGAGATGGCTTGTAAAAATAAAATTGTGTCCCAAGTTATTAGGACGTAAACAAAAACAGAAAATAGAGGGAAGTAAGATACACTTGGCGTTAATTCTCAAATTCACTCATTCGTTTACTCATCCAACAACACTGGATGTATTATCCAATGGGAGCATGCATTAGCTATTACATTAGGCACTGTGGGAGACTGAAGATAAATCGGAAAAGCGCACAAAGTTCACTAAGGGAGGGTCATATAAGGCAGACACTGCTGGATATCCTAATTAAAAAAAAAACAACAGGAGTTCCCAGCATGGCTCAGCGGAAACGAATCTGACGAGCATCCATGAGGACACAGGTTTGATCCCTGGCCTTGCTCAGTGGGTTAAGGATCTGGCGTTGCCGTGAGCCATGGTGTAGGCCAGATCCTATGGTGTGACTCAGATCCCGTGTTGCTATGGCTGTGGTGTAGGCCAGCGGCTACAGCTCCGATTTGACCCCTTGCCTGGGAACCTCCATATGCTGCAGGTGTGGCCCCAAAAAGACAAAAGACAAAAATAACAATAATAACAAAGAACAAGAATAACAAAAATGCTATAAGAATTTAAAAGAGGGAGACTATTCTTCTGGGAGAATAGGAAAAGTTTCTTCAAACAAGTTGCATTTGCAATGCATGCAACATGCATTAAAAGATGACTATTGCTTAGACATGCAGACGTGAAGAATGGACACCTTCAGTTCAAATAACAGTTTAAGCAAAGGCCCAGTGGAGTTGCTGTTCTGTTTGGCTATGGTATAGTGGAGCAGAAACAGGAAATAAGGTTGGAAAGCTAGTCAAGCCAGATGTAGAGGGGCTTGAAGACCAAGCCAAGGGGTGTACAGTGTTGTGAATAGCGCAGCACCTCTCAGACTTAACTGCGCACACAAATCACCTGGGGATCTTGTCACAGCTGATCTGGGGATAGGACCTGGGATTTTGCCTTTCCAGCACCCAGGCTGTGCTGATCTTGGGAGAACACATCTTGAGTATCAAGAATACAGACAGCGGGGAGCCACTGCACAGAGAAGCTGCCTGATCCCCAGTGTGTTCCAGGAAGATGACACCTGATAACAGTGCACCAGGCAGACTGGACTGGGGAGAAGCTGGGGACTGTGGTCCCCAATGCTGATTGTTAGAATCATCTGGGAAGCTTTTACACCACACTGTTACCCAGGCCTTACTCCCAGAGATTCGGATTTAATTGATCTGGAGTGGGGCCCAGATTTCAGCATTTGAAAAAATGTTCTCCAGGGAATTCTAATGTGCAGCCAGGATTGAAAACCTCTGCTATCGATGACACAGCAAGTACTCAAATCATTCAGGCAGAGATGATGATGAGCTAAACCAGGGCAATGGCAGTGAGAATAGAGTGAAGGGGCCAGTCGTATAAAATATTGTAAATGTGGAAGGAACAGAGCTCAGCAACTGTCTGTGCAGCAACTTAGAGGAAGGGCTGCAGCATCATTTCTGCCCATTAGAGACAGATGGATGAAATGGTTAAGAACACAGACTCTGGAGCCAGACTGCCTGGGTTTGAATCCCAGCTCTGTTATTTATTTACCAGGGGTGTGTGTGAGTTGTGAGTGAGAGAGAGGGGAGAGAGTATTTATTTACTAGGGGTGTGTGGTTTGTGAGTGAGAGAGAGAGAGAGAGGTATCTTGATCAATTCCTTAACCTCTTGATGACCCAGTTTCCTCATCTGTTAGCTGGCAATAAAAGAAGAACTAAATATGGAGTTGTGAAGATTGAATTAACATAAATGTAAAAGCCCTTAGAACCACGCTTGGCACATAGGAAGAGCTATCAAGCTGTTTGCTGATTTTATAAGCATGGTTTATCATCTATTCTGATATCTCCAGGATGTCAAACGGCACGTAAGACAGATCTGGAAAAAGAGAAGCTCTTGAGGTCTCCCAACCCTCAGCCAATGTGAGGTCACTAGGTCACCCATTTCATGAATACAGTTGCCTCCCTCCATCCTGGACCCCATTCCCAAGGTCCCTACTTGAACTGCTGGTCCTTGGTGCTTCGCGTCTTGGCCAGGAAGCGCTCTGCCAGCTTTTCCAGGTTGCGGGAGTAGTCCATCTCGATCTCAGCCTTCTTCCGGAAGAAGTCCTGGAGGTCCTGCAACAGCTGCACCCGGAGCTCACACTGCTGGTCCAGACATTTCATCTGCTCTGTGAGCTGAGCGCGGATCTCTGCAATAAAAGCCAGGTGAGGCAGTCAGACAGAGATCCCTGGAAAAAACCAGAACGCCAACCTTGACCCCTTCCATTTAGTTGTTCCCTGACCTCTGCGAAACGTAAAGCTTTTAATTAAAAAAAAAAAAAGGCAAAAACAAAAGCAAGCCCATACTGGCCACGTGATGGGAAGCATCACCAAAAACTCACCAACTCTTTTCAGACCCTTGGAGAACAATGACACCATGGATCAGCTAAATCATTTAAAAGATACTGTATATAGCACAGGGAACTCTACTCAATATTCTGAAATAACTTGTACGGGAAATGAATCTGAAAAAGAATGGAAATACATATATGTATAACTGAATCTCTTTGCTGTACACCTGAAACTAACACAACACTGTAAGCCAACTATACTCTCATAAAATTTTTTAAAAATTAAAAAATAAATCATTTAAGAGAAGCTGCTTATCAGATATAATCATATTCAGAGCTACCACTTAAGAAGCAATTGACTGCTCCTTTTCCAACGCAGTGTCAGAATCGGGGCTGTCCTCTGGCAGGGCGCCTAATGAATTCTCTCATCCTAGGAGGTAGGTACTATTTTCATCCCTAATTTAAAGACAAGAAAACCGACTCTTGAGGAAGTCAAGCTACTAGGTGGTGGAGCTGGGATTCAAACCCACACAGCGTGACTTAAGGGCCCAAACTCCAACTGTTTTTTGTTTTTGTTTTGTTTTTTTTGCTTTTTTTTTAGGGCTGCACCCGTGGCATATGGAAATTCTGAGGCTAGGGGTTGATTCGTAGCTGCAGCTGCCGGCCACAGCCACGGCCACGGCCACGGCCACAGCCACAGTCACAGCCACAGCAACTCAGGATCCTAGCTGAGTCTGTAACCTACAACACAGCTCACGGCAATGCTGGATCCCTAACCCACTAAGCAAGGCCAGGGATAGAACTTCATTCTCATGGGTTCTAGTCAGATTTATTTCTGCTGCACAGAAACTCCTCAAACTCCAACAGTAACTCCTCAAACTCCAACTCTTTAAACTTTCTCCCATTATTTCAAAATGTTTTTCTGCAATGTCATTAAGTAGGGGGAGGAGTCGGGATATTTTAATGGAGATAGAAGGGCAGTGGCAATTAACAATGAAACAAGCCCCTCCCCCCAACTTCTAGGCAAGCAAACCTCACCGTCAATCAGATTCCATTCCAATATCTTTGAATGTAAATCAGTCTTCAAGAAGCTGATAGTTTCACCAGCAAATATCACTCATATCTCTGTTGCTTCATCCTCACGGATGCTCAGAGCTTCTGCTGTGTCAAAGCTGGAAGTATTTCTGGTGAAGTTACTCTAGCGCAGCAGCTTTCTGGCTGGCCAGCATCCTCATACCGGACTAGCAAGCACCCTCTCTGGAAATGCAGCAGTGGCCACTTCAGATACAACCAGATCTGCCTCAAATGCAATAGTGCATTTGTTCCTGACAAGAGACCTGGCACCTGCAGGAAGCAGCTTGTCAAAGCCAGGCTGCTTTTCAGCTCAGGGAAGGCCTGCAATGCATATCTTCCTGAGGTTATGTCCCAATCTCCATCTGAGTCACAATGGAGTCATTTCTTTCATCTCCTTCTCCCCAGAAGCCTGCTCAGCTCCAATACCATAGGAAGTGATAGTGACTCCACTGCCAGGGAAAAAGAGCACCTGTATTATTATGCCTTTCCTTATGCACGCACCAAATTCATTCCCCAGTAACAGAACTGTAACAATGCTTTCTGTCTATGCTCGGCAATGCATGGGGTGGGGGTGTGGGATTTTTTTTTTTTTTTCCCCTTTATGGCTGCACCTGTGGCGTATGGAAGTTCCCAGGCTAGAGGTTGAATTGGAGTTGCAGCTGCCAGCCTACACCACAGCCATAGCAACGCCAGATCCAAGCCTCATCTGCAATCTATACCACAGCTCATGGCAATGCCGGATCCTTAACCCACTAAACGAAGCCAAGGATCAAACCCACATCCTCATGGATACTAACTAGTTGGGTTCGTAATCCACACACAACAGGAATTCTCAGAATCCAGAGTTTTCTTCTGAGCTGTGGATAAATCAGACGTGAATCCAGGAATGGAGCTATGATGTGGAAAAGTCTGCCAACCACTCCTTCTATGAAGCAAAAGGGATGGGTACATGGTGCATTTACTCTTGCCTTGGAGTAGCTGGGGGTCCATCATCCATACTGGTCTTCATTTTTGTCTCTTTCTTTTTACAGATATCAGGATGTACTGCCTCTGGTTCTTTGGGGGTGATCTCAGGTGATCTGTAAATGTAGTTCTCCCCTTCTTCGTCCCCCTGCCTCCCCCGGGCCAACCATCAATGCCAACCAGGCCTGGGGTGACCTCACCTGAACTGAAACTGAGCACCGGAGGATTGTTTCAAGCAGACAGAAGGCTGCGCAGAAAAGCCGCCTACCTCATCACTCATCAAAGCTCTCTTGTTCTCTGTTTTTTTGGAGTCTGATTACAAGGGTGTAGGGGGAAAGATCTGCAGAGGGCACATCAGGCATCTGGCTCTTGCCAGGGATTTCTGGGCCTCTTAAAGGCAACAGCCCTTGTCGAGACGCCTCCTCCAGGAGGCATCCGCCCCACTTTTATCTCATTTATTTATTTATTTATTTATTTATTTATTTGGTCTTTTTAGGGCCCAGCCCACAGCATATGGAAGTTCCCAGGCTAGGGGTCAAATTGGAGCCATAGCTGCCGGCCGACACCCCTACCCCAGCAACGCTAGATCCAAGCCTCATCTGAGATCTACACTGCAGCTCGTGGCAACGCCGGATCCTTAACCCACCGAGTGAGGCCAGAGGTCGAACCTGCATCCTCACGGATACTAGTCAGGTTCTTAACCCACTGAACCACAATGGGAACTCCCTGTCCCACTTCTATCTTTGACAGACAGAGGTAGTAGCTGGCAATAGTAGCCACTGGGTGGGCAGGCTGGGAGGAGAGGCCATTCACAAGGCTCACTGATACTCCTTACAACTTGTCCATTAAATAAGAATCAGAGTGTCTGGGGTGATAAGGCTTTCCAGGTACCTAGTCAGTAACAGATGTACAAGAGGATGTGGACAGGCAAAGGGGCTGTCAGCCCTCCCTGAGTCACTTGTAATTCATGTAAGACTTTGCCTCAATAAACTCCCTAACCAGGGGAGCAGAGAAGGGAATGCTTTAGGAGAGTTGATGTCCACCTTTGCCCAAAGAAGGGGAGGCTAAGCAACCTCCCACGACAACCATGAAGCCACCCCAGGGCTGTCCTGTCTGAGGCATAAGCAATTCCTAGGAGGCTTTTAAGATAAGTGAATTAATCTAAGAAGGCCCCATGTACATCCAGCCTGCACAGAATTGCATCCCGACCTCCTCAGACGCCTCAATGAATGGGTGGCATTACCCGAACGGACCCCGCCCTCAAGCATCCCCTCTGGGTCCCGGAAGGAAAGAAGGGGAGCCTCCGTTTACTGAGCACCTTTCATGGGCCTTTAATTACATATGCATTTATTTATTTTTTCTCTTTTTTGGCCACCCCTTGGCAGATGGAGTTCCCTGGCCAGATATCAGATCTGAGCCGCAGGTGCGACCGAAGCCCAGCTGCAGCAATGCTGAATCCTCAACCCACGTTGCAGCGCTGGGGATTGAACGTACGTCCCAGTGCTCCCAAGAGAGTGCTGATCTTGTTGTGCCCCAGCAGGAACTCCTTGATGGGCCTTTATACACATCATCTCATTTCATCTTTACAACAAGCCTCTAAGGTGTCCCCAATTATCCTGGGTGCACAGATGAGAAAACTGAAGCATGACTCGCCAAGTAACTTACCAAAAGGGTCATACAATTTGGTGCAAGAGGTGCTGAAGCCAAATTAAGGTTTCCCTTGACTTGTCAAAGAGGTTGACAGTGGGGCAAGGAAACAGGAGAAATGGAACAAGAGTTTGGAGTCTCCGGCGTCTTTCTGGGGAGCTCATAGTTTTCTGGCTCCCACCCTTGGAATGTCCCCTTCCCCACCTTCCAGCTGGGGTGGTGACTCAGGCCCCCAGAGTCAAGTTTGGAGCAGCCCGGTGACTCATTTAGCTGCCCATGTTTCAACGAGTCCACAACCAGGCGGGAACCCTTCCTGCTTCCTAGATCTACTCCACAGGGCGGCTTTGGAGGAAGTGAGACTGCACCATCCCCACCCGGATCCAGAAGAAGGAGAGGTTCTGCTCACAGATATCACCTGCCACTCTGGTTACTGTGTGATGCAGCACACAGAGCGTCTCCCCTCCCCCACAACCTGCCTGGAAGAAGCCGCCCCAGCTCCCACCCTCATACCCTCAGAGCCCATGCACGGAACGGAGAGTCCGACCACCCCCATCTCCAGGCCTGCAGCTCCAAGACAGAATGGGTGCTCTGTCCGGGGCAAAATGTGCTGCTTCAGGCTTTTGCCACCACTGCTGTTGCAAAGACAAACAATGGTCCCCAAGAAGGCAGCTGTGCCAGCCCCAGTCCTCTGGCCCTGCATACAAGGGGCAGGAAACAATAGGCCACTGAATGCCAGCATGCCTGGGCCATGTGCCCAGGCTGGAGGCCCCTGTGCACTCTGGCTTACCAATAAACTATGAGGGTAGAAAGAAGAAAGGGGCGATTTATAAAACCATGGAGGAATCCTCACAGTTCCATCCACACAGTTCCAGCGTGCTTAGGCCAAGTATGCACGTGCACACGTGTGTACACTCAAAGACACAAACTCACGCCACCCACACTGGGCTCTAGCACGCCGATTCAAGAAGCCTTTGCAAATCCAGTTTATAGTTGGATGAGAGTTTCTGGGAGCTGTGGATGATGGGGTCTTTGTAGGTTCTGTCCCTAGAACTTCCCTGGAAGAAGTCAAGGTCTCTTTTTCTAGAAGCAGCTGCATCTCAGGACTACAAATGAATTCCCTGGCCATCTAGAAAGCCCAAGTACAAAGGTCGCCATGCTGGAGGGATGCAAGTCAAAAATGAGCTCCCCGGGCACCTCATACAGCCCATTTATGCAGCAAATCTTTACTGAGGTCCTACTGTAGGACAGACCCTGTGCTAGGTATTGGTGACAGAGGACAAAACAGGCCCAAGCCCTGCCCTCAGGAAGCATGACTTGACAAGAAGAGGAGGGAAAAGAAAGCAAGACAGTCTTACTGCTTTTGCTTCAAATATTCTTTTTTTTTTGGTCTTTTTGTCTGTTTTAGGGTCGCACTCGCGGCATATGGAGGTTCCCAGGCTAGGGGTCTAATCGGAGCTGTAGCTGCCAGCCTTTGCCACAGGCACAGCAATGCCAGATCCGATCCAGGTCTGTGACCTACACCACAGGTCATGGCAGTGCCGGATCCTTAACCCACTGAGCGAGGCCAGGGATCGAACCTGCAACCTCATGGTTCCTAGTCGGATTCGTTTCCACTGAGCCACGAAGGGAACTCCTGCTTCAAATATTCTTTATCATAACACAGTCAGGTAATAAGCCCCCACCGAAAGACCAAATATTTTGAACTTATCAGCAACAGGCAAAAGAGATCAAGCAAAAATACTGAGAAAATTTCAATGTCATCTGACTCCTCCTGTTTATAAAAAATGATGTGAATAAAAACTACAGCTTCCCTTGAAAAAGGGGCCCACGTTTTAGAACAAGTTTCCTGAAAATCAGAGTTGACCTTTGATTAGTATTTCATTCAAAGAGTTGAGTCAAAATTGAACCCCACAGTTCTGGAACTAGATCCTGGTGAGAGTGCACAATCTTGAGACTACTAAAAAGAAAAGAAAAGAAAGAAAGAAAGAAAGGAAAGAACCCAAAATTGTACACTTCAAAGGGGTAAATTTTATGGTATGTGAGTGATATCTCATTAAAAAAATTTAATCCCAGCAAAACAGCATGTCCTGTTGAGCACCTTCCTGTCAGCTCAAGGGAAAATGGCCCAACAAACAGGCACCAAAAGGAGGAAGGAATTCTTGGTTTCCATTTCTCCACTTGTATGGGCTGAATTTCAGTTCTGCACTGAATATTCTTAAAGCAAACTTTTTTTTTTTTTTTTGCTTTTTAGGGCCACACCTGTGGCATATGGAGATTCCCAGGCTAGGGGTCCAATCGGAGCTACAGCTGCCGGCCTACACCACAGCCACAGCAACGCCAGATCCGAGCCGAGTCTGCGACCTACACCACAGCTCACGGCAATGCCGGATCCTTAACCCACTGAGCAAAGCCAGGGATCGAACCCGCAACCTCATGGTTCCTAGTCGGATTCATTTCTGCTGCGCCACGATGGGAACAAAGCAAATTTTAGAAGCTGTCCCTTAGGACAGCAAAGCTTGGCCATGACATTGAACTCCACCAGCAGATCACCATTCCATCATTTCCAAATGGTGTCCCATCCAAACCTGGCAAGGACCCTTTTTATGCATGAGTTCAAATCCAGGATCAGCAGACACATCCAGAAAAGCCCCCCGTAGGACGTGCTGACTCCTTGTCCATGCGTAGCCACAGGTGAGAGCCTAACTACACCGGTCCTGGGAGTTAGAAAGAGGCTCATTTTCTTTTTAGAAAGATGCTGAAGGGTCACAAAATGGATGAAATTCAAAGAAAAACTAGACCTAACAGGATACCGATCATTTAACAGAAACAGTAAGGCCCTGCCACAGCAACAATCATGGAGACTCTAAATTATATAACACCTGCCAATGCAGGTGACATAATCCTCGGAAAACTGTCCTTACCTCAGAGAACACCCAGGGAATTCATCAGTCAGCAGAGTACTAGGGGAATTTGCTCAGCTTAGTGCTTCCAACCCAAAGCAATTAGCCCTCTCCTTTCCCTCTTTCAAAATTCATCTCCTTCTTCTGGAATTTTCTCTAAGTCATACGAATCCCACATTTCTGAGGAGAGAGTGAGGGTAGGAGGGCAGGCCAGGAAAGACGCAGTTTTTCAGGAGAGTGACGCAGGCATGTCCTTCCCTTCTTGATGCGTTGGCATGTAGGGGACAAGAGCTGTCACTCCCACAGGTTCTGTTCAGCGCCCGTGGAGCAGGAGATCAGGCCCCCATGCTCCCCCACTGGGAGCCGGGCCCGACTGCCAGTCTTTTTCCACAAAATCTGCCTCACCTGCTTTTAGCCTTTCATAAACACATGACGTCACCTCTGCCATCTCAGGAATATTCCTTCCTTGTACCTTTCCAGCAAGTGTTATATAAGAAGACAATCAAGTCTTTCACCAGGCTCCACTCTCCGTATCTCTTACCAAGACCTCTTATCGCCACAGTAATCAGCTCCTCTCAAAACTGTCCCCCAGGAAACAAAATGCTAGAATGGCTTGCCAAGTCTTGCTCTTGACCTGCGGGTTTGCCTTTCTAGAAACTCAGGAACAGGAGGGCCTTTACAATTTTGTTATGGGACAGATGGGAGGCACAAAGCCCGGAGAAGGGAAAGGAATTGCTGGAGGTCAGACAGCTCTTTAGCTGCAGATCGGGGCCTGGAATCCAGGTCACTGGGTTCCTAAGCCAAAGTTCTTTCTTACTTACTCTTACTGCAAATATTTATTTGAGCCCCTTCCAGGTGCTCTGAGAGGACAGAGACAAAAGTCCTCTGTCAAAGTCAGCAGAGTGGTCAGGAAGAAACAAGCGAAAAAACTATAACAAACCAGATGAACTAAGAATACAAATAAACGAGGTACGTACACGGTGTCGTGAGAGCAGAGAGAAATGAGGCACATGTCACCCTCAATCCATCTGCTATACCATGTCTTTCAGTGACCGACATCATTACTTATCTCTGAGGAGTCAGCATGCCAAAAAAAAAAAAAAAGCCATCACACCACTCCTAGTAAACTGGAAAACAGCAAATATTTTCCCTCAAAGAGTGTGATTGATGGCCTTTTTCCTTGTTACTTCGCTCTGCTGATTACAACAGAGAAACAAACGTGAGTTGATCCAAGCAACCAACCAACAAATAGCTACCAAGCTTCCCAAATATGTGGATGTGATATAACTTATCGTTATTTTTTTTTCCTTCCTTGCATCCATATCCTCCCTCACTCTTGGTCCCTGTGCTTTTCATAAAGCAGATGTCACCTCTGGCCTCTCCAAAGGTGGTTACCTCCAGGCCCTGTTTAGGAGCTACAAGACCTGGGAACAATGTCAGTCTGAGGCTGTGCAGCCATCTCGCCACCATGAGTACAAAGCCTGTCTGAGCATCAAGCTCACCTGGAGGAAGCAGAACCAAGACATGGGACAAGGAAATTTGAGCCCCTGAAACAAGTCATGGCCAGATGCCAGCCCTATCCCTGGCCCTTTCTATCACACAAGCCAACCGATTCAGTGTTTGCCTAAAATAGTTTGCTTTGGGTTTCTGGTCCGTTGCAAATGAAGGCGTCTGAGTGGATGGTGTGGCAGATTCTCAAGTATTCAGAAGGATGAAGGTCCCTGTTCTCAAGGAACTAACCATCTAATTGTGAAAACGTGATCAAAATATATATTTTCAAAATAGAGATTTATAAATTAAAAAATATATTTATATATTATATACAATATATATTTCAAAATATATAATTGCTTATATATTACCTACTTATGCAAGATACAAATATATATAAAATTTCCTGTCATAATATGCTGTAAGAATGAAATTAAGAACAAACACAAGTGAAAGCTTAAGGATTCAGAGCAGTGGGGACTATCATTGCTAAAATAAGCTTTCTTGAGAAAGATGAAACTCCTTAAGAGGAAGAAATTATTTGTTTGGGTCACCAACTTACTCCTAAATACCTGGCATACAGTACACCTCCAAATTTGTGGAAGGAAGGAGATAAAGAGAGAAAATGGGAGGAAAAGATATAAAGCTGTTTTCCCACTCCAGCCCCACACAAAAACTTCAACATTCAGAGGTCGGGCAGTGAGAATGAGGACTTTTGTTTGATTCACAATTTGCGTTAGTTTTAGGTGTACAGCAAAGTGATTAAATTATACGTGTACATGTACATTCTTTCAGATTCTTTTTTTTTTTTTTTCCTTTTTAGGGCTGCACCTGAGGTATATGGAAGTTCCCAGGCCAGGGGTTGAACTGGAGCTGCAGCTGAAGCCTATACCACAGCCACGGCAACATCAAATCCGAGCTGCATCCATGACCTACACTGCAGGTATGGCGAGGCTGGAGCCTTAACCCACTGAGCGAGGCCAGAGATCCTCACAGAGACAACGTCAGGTCCTTAACCCTCTGAGCCACAATGGGAACTCCTCATATTCTTTTCCCATTAGGTTATTACAGAATATAGTAGAGTTCCCTGTGCTAGACAGTAGGTCCTTATTGATTATCTATTATATATGTACATATATATATATATATTTTTTTTTTCTGCACCCGTGGCATATGGAGGTTCCCAGTTCCTAGGCTAGGGGTTGAATTGGAGCTGAAGTCGCCAGCCTACACCGCAGCCACAGCAATGCCACATCTGTGACCTACACCGCAGCTCATGGCAAAGCTGGATCCTCAACTCACTGAGCAAGGCCAGGGATCAGACCTGTGTTCTCATGGATGCTAGCCGGATTTGTTAACTGCTGAGGCACAATGGGACCTCCAGATTATCTATTTTATATATAGTAGCTAACAGGCTAGTTTGGATTTCAAGAGACCAGAAATGGAGCTGGTGAAAGTTCGTGTCAGGATGAAAACAGAGTTGCAGGAAGATCAGAGTGGAGGAGGTCTGCTGGATGGATTCCAAGGCCTAAATGAAGAGATGGAGTGAGCGTGAATGAGCAACCCAGGCTGAAGGAGACAGAGGTCAAAATGAGTGGGAGAATTCCAGGAGTGGAAAATCCTTGCACATACCAACACTCATCAATCATTAGTAGGAATAATACATACCTTGAAGCCAGTGATCCTAAAGCTAGTGAGCCCAAGCTATCCCTCCCTCTACAGTGGTGAGCAAACTGGCTAAGAACCATCACTGGGTTCAAAGGTAAGACCTGGAGATCCCTGTGTGGCTCAGCAGAAACAAATCTGACTAGCATCCACGAGGACACAGGTTTGATCCCTGGCCTCGCTCAGTGGGTTAAGGAGCCGGCGTTGCCATGAGCTGTGGTGTAGGTCACAGACACGACTCAGATCTGGCATTGCTGTGGTGTAGGCTGGCAGCTACAGCTCTGATTCGATCCCTAGCCTGGGAACCTCCATATGCCATGGATGCAGCCCTAAAAAGATAAACAAAACAAAACAAAACAAAACAAAACCTAAGACCTTCCCCTTGGTTCACCTTGGTGGGAGGAAGGAGGAGTGAGGGCAACTGGGCTGCTGGCCTCTTGGCTTTCCTTCTACTAAGTCCTCTCTGTCGCACTTTAAGTTTGACCATCTCTAAAACGGTCTGCCCTTTGTTAGTCACCTCTACCTTATTAAAGAATGAACCCTTCCTCCGCTTGCATTAACTCCACACTACCTAAAAACAGTGCATGCAGCTTTGGAGACAAAGAGAAACTAGCCAGGGGGAAGGAGGAGGAGAAAAATGGCCTTAGGAGTTTCCAAAGGACATTCATTCATTCATTTTTGAGCCCCCAAGTGAAGGCACAGAAAGCAACCTCGTAAAGCTGATATGCATGAGAGAGGGTGTGAGGGGGAGTATCTCAGGGAACTTTAATCATCGGGATTGCTCTTGGCTGGCGCCTCAGTTCTTTCAAGTGACTCAAGAGAAAGTCAAAGACAAAAGGCTCCCAAATGTACAAGCTGGCCACATCACACGCCAAAGTAGTCATCTGAGCTCCAAGGCCTTGCCCGAGATGTTTAAGAAACAGAATTCCCAAGGTCCAAAGTCTAGAATTTAACTAAAGGTTTGGAATGAGGTGACCAACAGCTCCTCTGGGAAATGTCACCTAGTCTGATGCCCTTGACGCATTGCTGGAGGTCAAGTGGAAGTCAACTGCCAAAGACCGTGATCATCAACCGTCAAGGCTAGCAAATACTTGTGTCAAGATCTGAGCGGCAAATCATTAGAACACGTGAGAAAATATAAGACACTGTCTTGCTTTCAAAGGGCTTACAACCCAATTGGGGGAAAAAAAGGAGGCTAAATGCAAAAGTATTCAGCTGAATAGGATTGTGTGTGCTAAGAGCCAAATTCATGCTCCCAGGCCATGGCCACGCTCAGAGAGGCCATCCGTGTAAAGCAGGGTTGGCCTGAGTTAGTCTGAGGATGTAGAGATGTTACGGTGGTGAAGGAAGGAGGTTGTGATGGCTCCTCAAAGATGAGGGGGCAGGAATGGGCTGATCCAGCTCAGGAGGATATGTGAGTAGAACATGGTGATGTGAAGGTTTACTCCGAAGACGATGGAGAGAAAGAGCGGGCTGGAGAAGCAAGAGAGGGCCCCCGAGTTCTATGAGCAGGTCAGATACACAGGTCCAAAGGGCTCTATAAACTGGCCAAAGCAAGGGGATAGTCTTGAAAAGCAGAAGGGCAGCATAAGGAGAGTCAAAAACCCAAGGATTTCCCTACCAATCCACTCCTGAAAAGACCAAATGTCAATTTAAACATGTCCACTGTGGGAATGGACCGTGGCAAACTCTGCATTGCTCAAGGCTCCAGCACAACAAAATGGCAAATAAACCAGATCAATATTAAAAACCAGATCCTAAATCCCTAGAGAGCTGGCACTGGAGGACTGACTTCATTTTGTGTAGGACCCAGCTTGGGATATGGCACTGGCACAAGTTGAGTTCCACCAGTCTGGACCAAGCCCCTATGAGCTGTCAGGAAAAGAGACAAACGAAGACGACTATAGAGGACCATGAGATTCATCTGGACTTTAAAAGGGAACTTCCTGTTGGAAAAATGCAGTTTTGTTCTCCAGTCTGGAGTTCTTAGGAGAGGTCAAGTCTGGAAGAAGACATCTGTGAGCCATCAGCAGCTAGACAGGAGTATGGAGTTAGCCATGAAAGTACATGCAAGGAGTTCCTGTTACGGTGCAGCAGTAACAAACATGACTAGTATCCATGTGGACTCGGGTTTGATCCCTGGCTTTGCTCAGTGGGTTAAAGGATCCAGCTTTGCCGTGAGCTATGGTGTAGGCTGCAGATGCAGCTTGAATCCTGCGTTGCTGTGGCTGTGTGGCAGGCCAGCAGCTGCAGCTCTGATTCGACCCCTAGCCTGGGAACTTCCAATACTGTGTGTGCAGCCCTGAAAAGACAAAAAGAAAAAGAAAAAGAAGGAAAGAAGGCATTCCTGTCATGGTACAGCGGAAATGAATCTGACTAGGAACCATGAGGTTGAGGGTTCGACCCCTGGCTTCGCTCAGTGGGTTAGGGATCTGGCATTGCTGTGGCTGTGGCGTAGGCCAGCAGCTATAGCTCCGATTGGACCCCTAGCCTGGGAACCTCCATATGCCGCTGGTGCGGCCCTAAAAAGCACACACACAAAAATAAAATAAAACAAAATAAAAGACAGAAAAGAAAGAAAGTGCATGCAGCTGCCTAAAGAAAGCACGTAGCATGAAAGAGTAGACCTAAGCCTGGGGCCACCCCCATTTAGGTGGAAAGCAAAAGAGGAGACAGGAAGTAGACTGAGAATGAAAAAAGATATACAAAGGTGCACATCTTTGCACTTACACAAAGGTGTAACTGTAAATTACTTAATGACAGTGGGGCAAAGAGTTTGCTCACCTTGGCAAAGAGCCTATCACAGTTGAGAGTTGGCTACACATCACCCAAGATGAATACAAGTGTCTGGCTGGCGGGCTGGGTCAGCCCATACCGCTCCAGTTGCAATGGCTGTCCCCGTCCTTCAGTTGTTGGGAGGGCTGGCCTGACAGTGTCTCGCCTTGTACCTGTGCACGCCTCTCCAGTCCCACCCGGGGGTTTCCCTACTGCCACTAAGGCGTGAGATTTGGAGGGATCTGCTCAGTCACCAGCCATGCTATGAAGACGCATAAGGGAAGTTGAAGCTCCACGATGTCAACCCCTGACTAATAGGAGACGGGAGCTGGCAAATGAAATCTTCCCCTTCCTTCCCCTGGTGGACCGTTCAGAGATGTAGTGGTTTCACATATTTTCTCTGACGATATCCCACAAACCCAAAGAGTCAGCCTCTCTTGAAGCTGTGGGCAGCCTATAAGCAGCCCTTAAATCTCTCCTTACCTCTTTTTCTCACTTCCCTTTCCCCCAATTCCTGCTTCCTGGCGATGGCTCCCACAAATCAAGTGCAAGCTTTTGCCTCAAGAGCTCTATTTTCCTAGGGAACCCGACTAAGACACTTACCATGTGCCAGGCACTGTTCTAAATGCTGGAGAGATCATCTTTTCCTCGATGAAATTTATGCCGCAGTGAAAGTATCCAATTGGTAAATCCTGGAGACGAGCTAATGCTATTTCAAGAACTCAATGCATTTGTGAAGTGATTTGGTTGGTTATGAGAACTGGTTTAGTTGGCTACATTTTGTCCTCCGTGGAAAGGTAAGCTGTCTCTACAAAAGCTACGGGCAGGTGTTTCATATACAATCAATAGTGATCACAGATGCCATTTACTAAATACTTTCTATGTGACTCATAGGAAGTTGAGACAACATTCACGTATAAAAGTATATTATCTTACGTAATCCTCGAAAAGTCCCAGTGGGATAAGTTTGCAGTAAAGCAGAGTGGTTAACAGCACAGACTTTGCATTCGGAAAGACCTGGCTTTAATTCTAGCTCTGCCACATGCTAGCTGTATATCCTTGAATAAGATACTTAATCTCCCTAAGTCTGTTCCATTACTTATAAAATGGAGTTTGTAAAAGCAGCCACCCCAGTGGATTGTTATAAAGAGTAGAAGAGATAATGCAGATAAAGTGTTTATTATATGCTGGGTATCCAGTCAGATTCCATTATAAGTCAACCATAATTCTTCCCACTGCGCAGATGGTGGCCACCGAGGTTGAGAGAGCTCATTAACTGCCTGAGGTCACTCAGATAGTTACAGATCACAACAGGATCGAAATCTAGGTGTGTTTAATTCCAAAATCCGTGCTCTTAACCCCTCTCCTACATTTTTAAAAATTCAGCTGCGATAGGGAGTCATTTGGTCGCCTTTTATACTGAAGTCCCATAGTTCTAGGATGAAGTTGGCAGTACTGATTGGGTAACAAAAGAGATCCCTGAATTTCTCCAACTTCTCCAACACAAATCCTCATTCTCACTGCTTTATCTCTGAATGTTTAAGTATTTGTGGTGAAGTGGAGTGGGAAAACACCTTTATATCACTTCTTCTTGAAGGAAACATAAGCAAAAAGTCCATGCCCACCTAGAGAGCTATCAACTAGAGGTGGCAGAGCAAAATCAGAGTTCCACTCAACTTTCTATGAGCTTCCTTGGCACAAAAAATACTTTTTTTTAATTAAATAGTATTTAATGAATGGCACCTGTGATCACTATTGATCCCTGTCAATAAGTGGAAAACAGACAGTCTATAACTGGAAACAGACTACCTGGGCTCAAAACGCCAGCTCCATTACTTACTAGCTGTGTGACCCTGGGAAAAGTACTTAACTTCTCTGTGCTTCAATGTTTCCACGTGTAAAAGTTCATTAATAATGGTACCTACCTCTTTTGTTTTTTTGTTTTTGTTTTTGTTTTTGTTTTTTGGGGTTATTTTTTTGGCCATACCCGTGGCATGCACAGGTTTCTGGCCTAGGGAGTGAACCCACACCACAGAAGTGACCCAAGCCACAGCAGTGACAATGCCAGATCTTTAACCCACTGAGCCACCAGGGAAATCCCTCTTAGCATTTTTATGAGTTAATATTTGTAAAGTAACTAGAATAGTTCCTGGTATTGCAAGTACTATATATGTTTTTGCTAAATACATAAGTCAAGTCTGTCTTATGGGCTCTTTGATTCTTTAACTTTCTAGACAAGAAAGTACAGTATGTGATAGAATAGAATAAAGTAGTGGCTTCCTAACTTTTACCAGCCAACACATACACACACACACACACACACACACACACACACACACGAAACAAAATTTCATGAAACAATACATATGCCATAAACTCTGATATTTTGACATTTTTAAAAATGTTGCTTGTGTCCCATTAATTTGATTTCATGACCTAGTAGAAGATCTTAATCTGTAGGTTTAAAAAGCTCTGGAATAAACCACATGACCACTAAAGGCAGAACTAGAACAGAGTCTTCAAACCCTCGGCTCCTTATTCATCGTTATTATTCAGTCAGAAAGGGCTTAAGTTTCACTTCTTGCTGGAAAAGGAACTCTACATGCTGGGTCCTCCTCTCAGCGCCTCCACAGTTCACGTGAACACTAGAAATTCAGAGAACACCAAGGAAACAACGGACACATCCTGTCTATGCAACTTCTGTTACCATTGCCCAAGCCAATGTGCCATCCTTATGCATTAGGGAGAATTCCTCCGCTGAGTTTCGTCTTCCTGATTTTGAGGTGCAGCAAGTCAAGTCACCCATTGCACCTTCAGAGCAAAGAAGGTGCTGATCTAACACAACAAAGCAGTTAATAAGCAGATGGTAAACAGAATAGGCAAAACATTCATGGTTAAGTTGGGGAAAAAAAAAAGGAGTCCTTATCTTCTAGAGATAAATACTGAAATATTCATGGATGAATAATGTCTAGTATTTGGTTCAAAGTGATGCAGGGGAGTGGGAGGGAGTAGGGGATAGAAATAAAACAAGACTGGCTGTGAACTGAGGATTTTTGAAGCAGGGTGATGGGTACATAGGATTTCATAACACTCTTCTAGTTTTATACATATTTGAAATTTTTTGAAACTAAAGGTTTTTAAATAATATGATTAATGGCATATTTTAAAAAGGGGCTTAAAAGACTCATAGTAAAGGCAAAGGAAGAGAAACAAAACAGAAAAAACACACAGAGATCTAATATAGAGCAATTTCCTTAAAATGAAGGGCAAATTAAATCTGTGGGTAGGAGTTCCCATCGTGGTTCAATGGAAACGAATCTGATGAGCATCCATGAGGGTGCAGGTTTGATCCCTGGCCTTGCTCAGTGGGTTAAGGATCCGGCATTGCTGTGGGCTGAGGTGTAGGTTACAGATGCAGCTCAGATCCCGGGTTGCTGGGCTGTGGTGTAGGCTAGCAGCCACAGCTCCGATTTGACCCCTAGCCTGGGAACCTCCATATGTCATGCCCTAAAAAGACAAAAAAAAAAAAAAAAAAAAAAAAAAACAAACCTGTGAGTAGAAAAGGGAGACTATGCATCAGGAAAAGTACGTAAAATAACCAACATCAAGACACATGGTGTTTCAATTTCTGAACTTCAAAGACAAAGAAAGAATTATTTAAGAATCAATTGCGAGGAGTTCCCATCATGAATCCGAGTAGGAACCATGAGGTTGAGGGTTCGATCCCTGGCCTTGCTCAGTGGGTTAAGGATCCGGCATTGCCATGAGCTGTGGTGTGGGTCACAGACGTGGCTCAGATCCCAAGTTGCTGTGGCTGAGGAGTAGGCTGGCAGCTGTAGCTCCAATTCGACCCCTAGCCTGGTAACCTCCATATGCCATGGGTATGGCCCTAGAAAAGACAAAAAAAAAAAAAAAGAAGAAGAATAGAGTGGAGTTCCCTGGTGGCTCAGCAGGTTAAGGATCTAGCATCACCGCTGTAGCTCCGGTTGCTGCTGTGGTAAGGGTTTGATCCCTAGCCTGGGAATTTCCACATGCTGTGGATGTGACCAAAAAAAAAAAAAGAAAGAAAAAAAAATCAGTGGAGAAAAAGCAAATTATCTGACAAAATGTGGGGGGGGGGGAATCAAGGTGGTCCCAGATTTTTTCACAGCAACATTTGAGGCCTGAAGACAATGAAGCCAGGTTCTAAGACGATTCTAAGGGAGAGCAAAGGTGAGCCGAGAATACTATGGCAAGCTGATTCACCATTCAGATGGGGAGAAGGCTCAGACATTCGCCAACTTGAAAGATCTCAGCCTGTATAGACCCATGAGTGCCTCCTGAGAGCCAGAAATCCTGCACCCGGGAGACTAATCAAAGCCAAACCACAGGAACAAAGAAGCCGTGGTCAAAGGACAGACAGTAGTACAACACCAAGACCCCCAAAATGGGAGCATGCAGGTCAGAATGTACACGTCAGAAACACTGTCAAGGAACAAAACCCAGATAAGCTGCAAAAACTGGGAGATGGCAAAGAGAGGTACCAGGGAGGTGAAGAATGTGAATCTCCTAATATTTCTAGGTAAGGAAGCAGCCAGTCTGTCAAAAAGTGAAGATGGAGCTTAAAATGTAGTTAAAAATATTAGCAATGACTTCCACCTCCGAATGATTTTCACAAGCGCTATCTGCACCTTAGAGAGAACTTATAGGACTATGAGCTTTTCTAGAGAAGAAACATTCATCTGAAGTTCACCAGTTTCTCTACTTTCGCCTCAGTTTCTTTTTCTTCTGTTAAAGTCAAAGAAAATTCAATTCAATTGTTTGTATTTTTAGGAGTTCCCGATGCGGCACAGCAGAAACGAATCCGACTAGGAACCATGAGGTTGGGGGTTCGATCCCTGGCCTCACTCGCGTGAGCTGTGGTGTAGGTCGCAGATGCGGCTCAGATCCTATGTTGCTGTGGCTGTGGTGTAGGCCAGCAGTTGTAACTCCAATTCGACCCCTAGCCTGGGAATTTCCATATGCTGCAGGTGCGGCCCTAAAAAGCAAAAAAAAAAAAAAAAAAAAAGTTTGTATAAAAAGTGCATATGGCACAATGCCATGCTTATAAAATGATTCCACTCTCACCAGCCACCCTTCTGCTTCTGGGTGCAGAATGTTAGCACTGGAAGAGAAAGTCCACATGCCCATCACCAAATCCACCGCCCCCACCTCCCCTCCCACCCTCCCCGTCGCAGTTCCTAGCCTAGTTAATCTTTCCACCCGCCCCCTAGAACCCACCCCTTCTTGCTCACTCAAGGCCCTTGCTCCTGAAATTACACACTTACATTCTGTAGCAGCATTTTCCCTCGCTCTCGGATCATTCCCATAAGCAAATGAATGTGCTAATTTTTCCTCATCTTATTTATTTTTAAAAGATTTTTATTTTTTCTATTATAGATGATTTGCAATGTTCTGTCAATTTCTGCTGCAGAGCAAAGTGACCCAGTCATCACACACACACACACACACACACACACACACACACACACACAGATTCTTTTTCTCACATTATCCTCCATCATGTTCCATCACAAGCGACTATAGTTCCCTGTGCTATCCAGCAGGATCTCATTGCCCATCCACTCCAAATGCAATAGTTTGCATCTCCATGGGTGGTTCAGTGGTAGAATTAAAAAACAAACACAGTTTCCTTGATCTCCCCTCCCTCCTCTTTTTCTTCTCTTTACAGTAAAACTCAGAGTGGTTGTCCATCCTCCCCTGCCTCTACGTTCTCTCTTCCCTTTTCCTCTCTAGCCCCTTGTAACCAGGCTCTTGCTTTCTCCACTCTCATGATGGGCAGTCATGACCTTCACCTTGCCCAGCCCGTCCGATTCTCTGGACCCGGCTGACTCCACCGCCACCGGGACTGGAAGAGGTGATCACTCCTTGGCTCCAGGACGCCACCCTCTCGGATACACCCTTGGACACACATTCCCAATCTCTTCCATGGGACCTTCCTCCCTTCTCCCAGCCTCCAAGTGCTGACACCCCAGGGCTTAATCTAGGGCCTCTTTTCCATCTCTATTGCTTCCTAGTTGATCTCTTCCAGTTCGGTGCTTGTGGATCACCACACTTCTATTTCCCGTCTGGACCTCTCACCGAATCCCTGCCTCCTATAACTGAGCACACTTCCTCTTGGACGGCTCACAGGCTCTTAGATCTTAACATGCCCAAACCTGAGCTCTTGACATCCACCCTGCTCCCCCATGTTCCCTGGCTCAGTATTGGCAACACCATTTACCTGCCAGGCCCCAAACCTTAAGAACCTTATTACTGATTGTATTCTCTCTCTCCATTCCAATTCATGTGCAAATCCTCTTCGCTCTACCTTCAAAATTCAACCAGAATTAAACCACTTCTTCTTCCCTCTGCCAATCCCAGCTTAGTCCGACTCAGTTTGGTCTCGTTCTGAATTACTGCGGCAGCTTCCTAACTGTTCCTGCGGCCACCACCCTCACTCCCCTACAGTCTAGTCCCTGCGCATCATCTTCCATCAGCTTCACATTGGAGAAAAAAAGCTGATGGCTTTTATTTTTATTTTTTATTAGGGTATAGTTGATTGCAGTGTTGTGTCAATTTCTGCTGTACAGCATAGTGACCCAGTCATACATATATATAGCCTTTTTCTCATACCATCTTCCATCTTGGTCTATGCCAAGAGATTGGATGTTGTTCCCAGTAGGACCTTTCTAAAGCCTTACATTGGCCCAGCCCCTGGCCTCTCTGTTATGGTCACCTGACTCACTGGTCTCCAGTCACACCGGCCTCTCTGTTCACAGAACATGCCAAGCATGCTCCTGCCCCAAGGCCCTTGCATATGCTTTCCCTTGGCTTGAAGCATACTTCTCCCCACATTCATATGGGTAGTTCTCTCCACTCAATTCTTTGTCCAAACATTGCCTTGTCAGAGCAACCTTTGTGGCCACTCCATTTGAAAGAGCCCCTGACACTATCTATGCCCTTAGCCCCTTTTCTTTTTCTTTAAGACACTTATAAATCTATCTACGGATTTGTTTATCAGCTTATTCTCCCACCAGAACATAAGCCCCATGACAGCAGGGACTTCACATTGTTTCCTGCTGATCTCTGGTGCCATAGCGCCAAATGCATAGTAAAGCACTCAAGGAATATTCATCGAATGAATGCATGTAGATCTCTTTTGGTGTCATGGAAGTTGCAGCATTTTATTGCAGTCTTCTATGTACTTTTCAGTTTTGCTTGGATTTTTTAATGAGCCTTTCCTATTTTATAAGCAAACCACAGCTACTCCTTTAAACGTTAAAAGAGAAAACCAAGCAAAAATCAAAGGAGGGATGCATTATCTAATCAGCTCTGCTATATTTTGACAAGTGTTTTTGCCCCATTATTTATGAGAGCCGCCAAAGAGTTCACAATGTAATGCCCACAGGGTATTTTTCATAATTAATGAAACTTTTTAGGAGGAAACTTTACTGGAACCAAAGTTTTAACTGCCTAGGGCTGACCAACGAGTACAAAGGCAAGGCTCCCAAGTGAGATGAAAATTGGCACAGTTTTCCTAACTATCACTTCCCACTGTAATTCTTTTTCAATATTGCTGCCATAATCTAGATGCCAGAGTCTGTTAGCATCCTGCAAACTACAGCGTGATGGTCTTAGGTAATACATACATAGAAAATAAAAACGTCACTTTCAAATAACGAGACACTTCTGAACATGTAATAATCAGGGTCACAGAATCACAGGGGCCAGTGAGAAGATGATAAAGGGCCCCCATAAACCCGTGACACACATGCCCCCAGGAAAAGTTCCTGTCCCTCCAACCAACCCACAGCAACAGCCAGCAGTGTCATTCAGCAAGTGGAATGAACTGCTTCCTCCACTCCCAAGAGGCTCTGAGGAAAATGGAGATCAGAGGGCCACTCCCCTGTCACTGAGCACTGGGGCCCAATGGCAACGTCAAGGTATGAGCAGCCAGGCCATGGTTTCAGTGTCTTGCCTTTACATGCTCAGCTCCAGTGTTACCTACCTCTTCTGCTCTTTTTGTGATGATGAAGGAAGCAGCAGTGGGAAATATGTAGTTAAAACCATTGATGGTATCCCGCATTTAGAAATAAAATTTTAAAACGACATTTAAGTCATTTTTTTTGGGGGGGGTCCAAAATACAAAAATTCCAAACATTAGGTCAAGAAATCAAGTTGCTCTCTCTCTTTTTTTGGCCAGGCCAAAGCATGCAGAAGTTCCCGGGCCAGGGATTGAACCCGTGCTACGGTAGTAACAAAGCCACAGCAGTGACAACCCTAGATCCTTAAACTGCTGAGCCACAACGGAACTCCACCTTATTTTTTAAAAATGTATTAGCAAGTCATTAAATTTCCAACCACATTTTAATGAAGTTGGTCCCAAATTAAGCACGATATTTTTATCTTCAAATGTGTTTTAACAAATCACACGCCTTCTTTCATAATTTATTTAAATAAATTAAATTGCGCACATCACTTGCTAAATGAGAAAAGGAAAAATTATCTTTATATATAATGGAGGCTATTAAATTTTTAAGTCTATGTTAAAATAAACTGTACACTATAATTGCAATAATGTTGATATAAAAGAAAACACTTTACCTAAATTCAATTCTTTATCATAGTTCATAAAAGTAACAAGATTATTTTTTAAATTCTTGAAGAGGTTCGCAAATTATTTCACTCTGAAAGGAGTTCATAAGTTTGAAAATGTTGCAAAATGCTAGTCTCATATAGAAGTCTTTTGGGTCAGACTCCAGTAATTTTAACCAATTTCATTTCTCTTGACCCTCAGCCTGCCTTTTCAAGGAAGCTAATCTCTCAGAGAAAGACTAAGTTATTGCAGTGTGAAGAGCCCAGAATCGGGAGAAAGGGTACAGTAGGAAAATGCACTAGAAAGCCTAGCCTGGTCTAGGGCATGGAGAATCAGGGTAAACCAAAGGAAGAAGCAGGAAAAGTACTCCAGCCCAGAGGAAACAGCATGTGCAAAGGCCCAGAGGCCAGACAGAGAAAGCCACGTGCAAGGAATTGAAATAATATGAGAAATTCAGAGACGCCAAAGAATATAGAGTTTAAGTGAGAGGGTGAGAAAAGATGAGAGTGATTAAAACAAGAGGCAGGGGTCAAGCCCTGGAGAGTACTGCAAATAGTCTGAAGAAGAGCGGAATTTTTCCTCAGAGCAATGGGAAACCATTAACACATGCAGTAGAAATTAGATAAGCAAACTACAGTGTTTTTAATGACCTAAGTGTTCCACTCCAACAGAGAGCCAAAGTAGAAAGGAAATGTGAGACTTTTTATTTTCGGAGGGTTCAAGGCTTCTGAGACTCTTCATATAATGGCTCCCTCAACCTGAATACTCCAAAGAAAGCAAAATGCAAATGCCCCACAAAACACAAAGAGCCTGGCTGTCCAAGTATCAGCCAAAAAACCACCACCGGCTCTGATCTTTTGAATAGATCTGTAGCATCATTTAGACATGAGAGGCGGCAGCAGGGTATCTGCATGAGTGAGATTTGGGTTTCTGGGTTTCACTTTCCTCGTCTGAGAAACTGCGATTAGTATTTATTCTCTGCCTACCCACCTCACACCGTTTGAAGGCCACGTCTCAAACAATTAAGTGGGGAGGATTTTACCAGCTACTTTGACTCAATCCCACAGACAAGAAGAAGTAAATGCTTCAGAATGTACAGTTAAAAGGCCGTCTGATCTCACTGCACACCCCTGAAAAAACATGCCACTGTTCAAACCCATAGATGGGCGTGTATTCACAATTTGTCAGCAGGAACAAAATTCAAAGTAAAGTCAGCTGACAAAAAACAAAACAAAACAAAACAGCAGCAACAACAACAACAGGGAGTTCCCACTGTGGCTCAGGGGTTAACGAATCTGACTAGGAACCATGAGATTGTGGGTTCGATCCCTGGCCTCAGTGGGTTAGGGATCCAGCGTTGCCGTGAGCTGTGGATAGGTTACCAATGTGGCTTGGATCTGGCGTTGCTATGGCTGTAGTGGAGGCCGGCGGCTACAGCTCTGATTCGACCCCTAGCCTGGGAACCTCTATATGCCACTGGTGCAGCCCTAGAAAAGGCAAAAAAGACAAAACCAAAACAAAAAAACTCCACAAAAAACAAACACAAAAAACCTAAAGCAAATAAAATACAAACTAAAGACATTAAAACTCTGCTCTTGATTCAGTCTGTTTCCACAGTTATGGGGCAGGCTTGGTCCACCTGCAGCTGAGTAAATTAGCCTGCATTTGGGAGACTGGGGTTCTAGATCCGCAACTTGCACTGTATTTTTTTTTTTGGAAGATCCCAGGCTAGGGGTCGAATCAGAACTACAGCTGCCAGCGTACACCAGAGCCACAGCAACAGGGGATCTGAGCCGCGTCTGCAACCTACACCACAGCTCACGGCGATGCTGGATCCTTAACCCACTGAACAAGGCCGGGGATCGAACCTGCAACCTCATGGTTCCTAGTCAGATTGGTTTCCGCTGCGCCACGACAGGAACTCCGCTTTGTATTTTGTTGTTGTTGTTGAATTAGTCATGATTTTATATGTCCCCAAAAGTTACTGCCGATTTTAAACATCAAAGAGAAAGTAAAAGCATTGTGCTGTGGGTTCTATCCGAGAAAAACATCCAGTTCCTATTGTTTTGGTCGTCAGGGTTTTTAAAGGACATTCTAGAAAATCACCTTAAATTATTTAATGCAGCTCCAGACTTTTAGGCAGGGATTCTGTCCAAATTTACCTTTTAAAATATTTTTGAAAATATGAACATAATGTTTAGAGTAAAAGACATGAAATTACACAGTAGCCTGACTGGATGATCCCCATTCCCTTAGAAATTTCATTTTCCTTTCCAATAGAGTGACTTCTGCAACTTTTAGAAAAGAAACCCCTATTCTAGCTCTTTATCATGAAATGGCACAGTTCTCCATAGGAAAGGCTGGGAGCACAGTTCCTCTAATTCCTAAGCTCTATGCCGGAGCATTTTACACACAGTCTGTACTATGACACTCAACACAATGTGTGGTAATTAGCAATTTACATCTGTCTTTGCTGCCAGGCTAGGAGCGCCCCAAGTCTGAGACCATGTCTTATTCATTGTTACATCCCAGCACCTAGCACAGCGCTGGCATAAATGTTGAATTGAAATAAATGGAAATGAGTTATGCTTTCCCTGTCTTCCACAACGAATCTTTGGCAGATTCCGACAAAGCCCCAGAGTTAACTACGTGCAGATCCTGGGGCAGCCAGACTCACAATGAGGACTTGAGCCTAATTACCTCTTTCTCCCCTCTTCCTTCCCCTTCCCTCTCCACTTCCAGCGGGAGTTCCCACTGGAAATTGCACAACTCTTTGTGTGGAGAGAAACAACGAGCTTAGTTCCTGTTGACCTGAACAGCATAATGTTCTGGCGCAATAATGTCTAACTTCATAGAAGAATAATCAGCCCAAATCCAGGTTCCTTTTTAACTAAGAACTGTCATTCCAATGTCAACTTTTTTTCTTTTCTTTCTTTCTTTTTTTGCGGGGGTGGGGGTGGGGGCTGTGCCTGAAGTATGTGGAAGTTCCCCGGCCAAGGACTGAACCCACATCACAGCAGTGATCCCAGTCACTACAGTGACAATGCCAGGTCCTTAACCTGCTGCACCACATGGGAACTCCCCAACTTCAACTTCTATCTCACAAAGCTAGCACCTTCCAAGGCACTCACTTCTCTCTCTTCACCAGTCTCATAATAAGCAAATACAACTTTTGGGTAGGCTAAAGCAATGTTTTAATTTTTTCTGATTATGACCTATCATGAGCAATACATGTTGCACTGTGACCCAATACACACACACACAACTAAAAAAAAAATTGATGCAATATTTACCTTTTCTACATCCAATGCACTTTGATAGTTTCTATCCCCCCGCCTCCTTTTTTTAAATGCTATTTTATTTACATTTCCAAAGAGGTAGTGAGTGGTTGACAGAATTGGTTTCACAACCTGCTTGGTAAAGGGGTTACAATCTGGGAGTCAAAAACACAGTCAAACCTATCTGTGGATAAGTCTCTGGTCAGTGTTTTCAAAATCTATTTGGAGATTTGAGGCAATAACAGAACAGCTCTTGAAAATAAAACACATTGAAAATCAGGTACATAAGATGAAATCCTCATCTAGAACAAACTATGCCACGCCACAATCTTCCTGTGGAAAACCATGCCATCACTGGGCTTCTCAGCATAAAGAAACAGAGGGACTTGGTACAAAGGTCAGAGTTAGACGGGATCCAGATATTCCTAATATCCAACTGGGCCAAGAGAGAACTACGTCCCCCCCAGTGAAACACCTCAACAGTGATGCTCTGGCTGTGTTTTTCTGGGAATGAAGGTGGGTAATGAAGAGAGTGATGCAGCCTAACCATCTCTTCCTGGAGTCTGAGTTTCAAAAGGCTTTCCCATCAATTTCTTCACTTAAATGCTTCTAGAAAGTTCCTGTCCAGAATTAGAAAGTATCATGCCAGTGGTACAGAAAAGTGTTTCAGGGCGCTCTCTTGTGATGCTGCAGGTTAAAGATATGGTGTTAAAACTGCAGCAGCTCAGGTTGCTGCTGTGGCATGGGTCTGATCACTGGTCTGGGACTTCCACATGCTGCAGGCATGGCCAAAAAAAAAAAATGTTTCAGAATGCTCTCTGGGGTAAGAGGGTTAACAGTAAGGTAACACCTTGATAAACTAACTAAAATTATACCAAATATGCCAAAAATCATATGTGAGATTCTTGAAGCAGAAGAAGGGGAGAAGCGGGGTTAAGAGAAATGTGGACTTCCTGTTCTGCGGGCCAGGGAAGGGTGGGAGGGAAGAATCTTACCAATGGACTGCATCTCAAAAAAGCCCAGGTTTGGAGTTCCTGTTGTGGCTCAGTAGTTAATGAATCTGACTAGGAACCATGAGGTGGAGGGTTCGATCCCTGGCCTTGCTCAGTGGGTTAAGGATCCAGCGTTGCGTGAGTGGTAGTGTAGGTCGAAGACATGGCTTGGATCTGGCATTGCTGTGCCTGTGGTGTAGGCCGGCAGCTGTGGCTCCAACTGGATCCCTAGCCTGGGAACCTCCATATGCCACAAGTGTGACCCTAAGAAGCAAAAAACCCCACAAAACCTGACCAAAAACCCCCCAAAAGCCCAGGTTTTAGTGCAAGTTTCTCTATTTCTTCCCTCAGAATCAATCTCCCTTCCCAACCCCAAATTCCTAGAGAGACCTTAAGGAATGGCATAGATACAAAACCATAAGATCTGCTGGTACCTCCATGAGATGGAGATGGAGATGGAGATGATGGAGATGGAGATGATGGAGATGATGGAGATGTACACATAGATATTTAGAGTAAAAGCCAGTGGCCTACATGGCATGACACAACTAAATGCTCAAACATCAGCTTCCCTACAGGACCTCCTCTAGGACCTCATCTCCTATTCCTCCCCAACCCCAACAGACCACTCTGCTTTAGCCACAGAGGCCTTCCTGCTGTTCCTCAAATACACCAAGCACACTTGGGGCTCAGAGCCCTGCCCTACGGGCTCTGCGCTGGCTGTTCCCCCTCCTGGAAAGCTCTTTCCCCAGTATCCACTTGCCCCCTCCCATCCTTCAAATCTTTGCACAAATCTTAGCACAAATGTGACCAATTTTATAAGGCCTCACCTAAAAGCTTCCAACTCCGTGCTTTTAAATGCAACCTGACCTCACTACCCTGACCCCCTTTGACTGTACTTATTACTGGCTAAATACTAAGTAATTTACAGCTCCATCATGTTTCTTTTTCTTTTTTATGATTTTTATTTTTTCCATTATAGTTCAGTTAGTGTTGTCAATTTCTATTATACAGCAAAGTGACCCAGTCATATACATACACACACACACACACATATTCTTTTTCTCACATTATCCTCCATCATGTTACACCACAAGTGACTGCATATAGTTCCCTGTGCTGTATCGCAGGATCTCATTGCCTATCTCCATCATGTTTATTTTTATCTTCCTTTTCCCCCACTGGAATGTTCACTCACGGAGATCTTTGCTTTATTAACTGATATAAACAAAGCACCTAGAGCAGTAACTCATACCTGACAGCTGATCAATATAATATCTGTTGCATGAACAGATGTGTGAGTTAATAAAGGAATGAATAAGTCTAGGGCAACTCTTTCTTCACCTACCTGGTGAGGGCTCACACAAGAACAAGGCCTTCTGGAGTTCCCTAGTAGCTCAGTGGGTCAAGGATCTGATATTGTCACTGCAGCAGCTCAGGTCCCTGCTGTGGTGTGGGTTAGATCCCTGGCCCAGGAATTTTTCTGTGCCAAAGGTGCAATGCCACCACCACCACCACCAAAGGATTGGCCTTCTAGTCACAGATGGAGATGCATGACTGAAACCCAAGTGATCATTTATACTGGAGGATAATGGTCAAAGCAATAGTATAAAATTAATAGTATCAGATCCTCCTCTGTTTTTACAGAACAATAGTTTTCTGCAGGAGGAAATGACAGCCACCGCAAAAGAAGACAAGCGCAAAGAAAGGAGAGATGTTTATAGAAAACCAGAACCTTTTAAAAGGCCACGACTTACCCACGGAGCTATTTCTATTTACCTTGACCTGAGAAGGAACAAACAGAAGTTTTAAGATGTTTTTGTCAAGTCCCTGCGTCTACAGCTCCCTCTAGAATGATTTATGAAGAAATATGTATGTACTTATCCTTTTGTAATTTATTTGTTTTCATTTTTAAAGTTTTATTAAAGTATACTCGATATACAATGCTAGGATAATTCCTGCTGTACAACAAAGTGACTCGGACACAGTGTGTACTTATCTAATACAGATAAGTATCTAATATATGGCTCAGAAAATAAAGAATAATTTCCCTTCATTCGGGCAAGATTTGCAATCAGATTTATCTGATGGCCAGACTATGAAGCAGCCAAGATCTTGGCTGTGTATACTGGCCCTATGCGTGATATGTGAACATTTCGAGGGCTGGCTTAGGAGCCAACAGATTGGATTTCCAACCCTGAAATATATATATATATATTTTTGTTTGTTTGTTTGTTTGTTTTTGCTTTTTAGGGCTGCGCTCGCGGCATTTGGAGGTTCCCAAGCTAGGGGTCTAATCAGAGGTACAGCTGCCGGCCTAAGCCACAGCCACAGCAATGCCACAGCCACGCAGAATCTGAGCTGTGTCTGTGACCTACACCACAGCTCACAGCAACGCCAGATCCTTAATCCACCGAACGAGGCCAGGGATGGAACCCGTGACCTCAGGGTTCCTAGTCAGATTCGTTTCTGCTGCGCTACGACGGGAACTCCTTCCAACCCTGAAATTTAACAGGACTTGGCAGCAAATACCCAGCTGCTGCGCAATAACAATTGTGGGAAGGTATTACCCTAAAAATAAAGAAAGTTAAAAGAAGAGTCCCCCATTGGTCTTCTTCTCCATGTCACTGAGGAGCTGGTGCCCTGAAGAAGGGTAGATTTATTTCCCACCAGCAAGCATAGTCCCCAGCCTAAGGAAAGCCCCAGAAAGGATTTCAGGCCACGAGGGGGCAATTTCAAGAGGGATGAGGCCATAAAACAATTAAAGAGAGAACAGGTTAATCTGTAGCTGGTCATAATCCATATGTCCAGAGCAGCATCGCTGCAAATGGCAATCTCGCATCAGTCACCAGCTTCTCAACCCAGGCGATTTTCTTTATTCTCCGTCTTCCTCCCCCACAAAACACATTTTATGACAAAGGAGAGGCAGAAAAAAGGCAGAGGGTGAGCTTCCTCACATCTAAGCCCCTCAGGCAACCTGAATTTACTGAAGCCACTCTCCCAGGAGGGGGCATATTGTGACCAAGCTTCCTGTAGTACCTCCTGCCATCTGCAAAATTAAATTAAATGGTCCTTCGCTTTTGAAATCCTGCCATCAGTGTACCAAAGGGAACATCTGAGTATACCAGGCAGGGATGATGACTTTTCCTTTTTACCAACATACACAAATCATTAGGAGATTAAGTCTCTGAATAGCTAATGTGCATTTTCATAAAGAAGGACAAGTTAAACACTCCGTCTAACACCCACATAGAAGGGGCTGAAAGGGGCTGGGATTGCACTTGCTGTTGTCCCGGGAAAGGGATCAAAAGCAGGGCAGACAGAAAGCTAATGGCTTTTTTACCACACTTTTATGGGGTGGGGGCGGGGGGAATGGACATGGGAAACTCAGTACCAGGAGTTAAAGTGGAGGAGAAAAGGGCTGCTGTAGGTCTGGAAGGCCCGGGAAAGGCCCCTTAGAGGGAAAGATTTCCCTACCCACCCCGCCCCACAGGAGCTCTGTGGTGTTAAACCCAAGGTCTCTGGGAGGCCTGGTGTCCCCAGACTGCAGATGGACGACGCTCTAAGGCAAACTGAGACGTAAAGCAAAGCAAGGTATTCTTGTCACTCTGGGGCTTTCTGCTCTATTGCCGTTTCCACTTTCTGACCCTAAACCCCAGACAAAAGACTCTGATGGTTTTAGCAATCCATCTCTCCTCCCTTCCCCTGCCAGAATATATTTTCACACCCACCTAGTCTCACTTCCAATATGCCTAAATTTGGAACAATGGAAGCAGGTGGATGAAAAAAAACAAAAGAAGGAAAATTGAGGAAATGCCAATCTTCAGAGCCGCAATATGTAATTTGACAAGTAACTCAGATTGGGAACAGACTGAATATAAAATTACATACAAATCGTATTTAACGCAAACCATTTTAATCGCACAAATCTTTATTGAGCACTTAACGACTATGCCCTGTGGGGAAAGACCAAAAAAAAACGACTGGTCAGAGCCCTGATGAGTCTACAACACAGCAGGCTCTGATTCAGGCACCACAAGGGGACTTGGGGCAAATCTAGTAGAGGCTCTCGGTTAGGGATAGATAAGAAAGAACCCATGACGACCTCCAGGTCACTCTTTTAATTTTTTTGCTTTTTAGGGCTGCCCCTGCAGCATATGGAAGTTCCCAGGCGAGGAGGGGTCGAATCAGAGCTACAGCTGCTGGCCTATCCCACAGCCCTAGCAACAGTGAATCCAAGCCGCGTCTACAACCTACACTGCAGCTTGCGGCAATGACGGATCCTTAACTACTGAGCAAGACCAGGGATCAAACCCACGTCCTCACGGATACTAGTCAGGGGTTTTTAACTCCCTGAGCCACAACGGGAACTCTCTCCAGGTCACTCTTTTTTTTTTTCTTTTGTCTTTTGAAGGCCGCACCCAAGGCATACGGAGGTTCCCAGGCTAGGGGTCTAGTCAGAGCTGTTGCCACTGGCCTATACCACAGCCACAGCAATGCCAGATCATAGCCGAATCTGCGACCTACACCACAGCCCATGGCAACGCTGGATCCTTAACCCACTGAGCGAGGCCAGGGATCGAACTATAGTCGGATTCCCTTCCGCTGCGCCACGACAGGAACTCCCCTCCAGGTCACTCTTAATGGCTTCTTTGTACCTACTTGTCACCGCAACCCCCAGAGTGGACAAAGAGGTAAGTTAAGGGGACAAGGCAGAAGCAGAGAGAAATCAGATGGCTGTTAGCATCACTTGGGAACACATACATGCTTCTCCATGACCTGTTCTGGCAAGAGGGTAGTAGAAAAAAAAATTTACATCATATTCTTCTCTGAAAAATTACAATCTGCAAGGGAGGTTATTCACCAAGAATTTTTTTTTTAACTACCGTAATTATTAATAAGCCTGTTTCTCTCCCTTTCCCCCTATTCTGTTCTAAAAGACACAAAATTTTCAGAGGGAATCATAGAAACTGGCATGCGCATTTGTGGTGTAACGGGATCGACCACATCAGTGCAGCACTAGGATGCAGGTTCAATCCCCAGCCCGGCACAGTGCGTTAAAGGATCCGGGATTTCCACTGCTGTGGTTTAAGTCACAACTGTGGCTCAGATCTAATCTCTGGCCTGGGAACTTCATATCGCCACGCACCCCCCCCCCCAAAAATGATACAAACCAGGAGCAAGGGAATTCTGCAAAGCTCCTGCCCCATGATGAATATCTTCCCAAGCCCAAGATCCAATTCTCTTCATAGAAACACATACCTAATGTCACAAAAATAGAATCAATTGGAACTGCTCCTGGGTTCTCATCTCTCAACCACAGAAGGGTTTTTTCGTGTGTGCGTGTGTGTCTTTTCAGGGCCGTGCCCACGGCATATGGAGGTTCCCAGGCTAGGGGTCGAATGGGAGGTGTAGCCGCTGGCCACGGCCACAGCCACAGGCAACTGTGTAGCCAGATCCGAGTCACATTTTTTACCTACACCACAGCTCATGGCAATGCCGGATCCTGAACCCTCAACCTCTAGTGAGGCCAGGGATCAAACCTGCGTCCTCATGGATGCTAGTTAGATTTGTTTCTGATGAGCCACGATGGAAACTCCACACAAAAGGGTTTTTATGAAAATGAAAAGTCCCCACAGAAGCCTGTAGTCTGAAGGTCATCAAAACTAGGACTGTCTCTTTTGAGCTTTCACACTGCTGTCCTCAAGACGGGCTGCTCCAGGGCCTAGGTCGGTCAGCAACTGAAATGACATCAGACCTCTCTGTCACTGATTGCTACTGTCATGATCTGCTGGGAACTAGCCAAAAGCACAAGTGCAAAGGCTTCAGGCAGAAGGATTCTCACTCTGGATCCCAGTTCTTCTCAGAAAAATACAACGGCATGAACAATGAGTATCACAACAAAGAGCTTCCACCCTAAAGAGGCAAGGTCATGGAGGAAAGCCAAGGTGACAGAGCGTGAATGCTGGTAGAAAACACACATCCCCCAGACATCCTCTTCCCCCCTCTGAGAGCAAAAACTGCCCAGGTATGGGGAGGACAAACTCCTGCAACAGTGTGGTACACACCACTCCTTCGTCGTTCCTCCCAGCAACCACCCTCCTTGGGAGGGGACCAGAGCCAAACATCGTCCAGGGATGCTGTACTTTCTCCCATTCTGCAAGGCTTCAGAGGCAAGCTGGAGCTGCCCACTGTATCTGGGCACCCTTTTTTATTTTTTATTTTTTTGGTCTTTTTGCCTTTTCTAGGGCTGCTCCGGCGGCATATGGAGATTCCCAGGCTAGACGTCTGTAGGGAGCTGTAGCGCCCCCCCCCCCCCCCCCCGCCCCCTACACCACAGGCACAGCAACTCGGAATCCGAGCCGCGTCTGCGACCTACACCACAGCTCACGGCAACGCCGGATCTTTAACCCACTGAGCAAGGCCAGGGATCGAACCTGCATCTTCATGGTTCCTAAGTGGATACGTTAACTGCTGAGCCACAACGGGAACTCCTGGGCACCCTTTTAACACAGGGTTCCGGGTCTCTGACGGTCTGGCATGGTGTGCCAAGTCCCAGACCGTCAGAGATGCAAAATGTGGAGCAAAAGAGTGTGTGGCTGCAAAGATGGAGAGAAGGGCAGTTTGAAAGAAAAGTTTAAGTCTCTCTTGATAATCTTCTTCATCTTGCTCTCCTGTATTTTCCAGATTGTCTATGAGAAACATGTTGCTTTCCTAATTAGAAAAAAGGAATAAATGTCACTTAAACTGTTTCTGAAAAATTCACACAAGCACTACCCAGAATGCATTGAGGCAGTCTCTGGAGGTGCCCTAGGGGGAGGGGGTGGGAGGGGGGAAACAGGGGATGGGAAGTTGAAAGTTTTTTTTTTAAAAAGGAGACAATCGAGGGGGTTGGGAAAGGGTGGGAATTTCCTAGCATTTAGTGTGCACATGTAAAAAAAAAACTGAATTTATAACCGAAGGCACCTGTTTGGTGTGCTGCCCAAGGAAAGACTCAAAATAGAGAATCACTATTTCTGGGTATGTTCTGAGAAGACAGATTTCTACCTTGATGTTTTTACCCCTGGGCGAGTCAGGCTATAAGACCCTAGTCGACTAAAGAATCCTAAAGGCTGAAGGATTCTCAAATGTCTCAAACGCTGGCTTCCCATATCGGGAGAGTCTTGGCCCCTGCAAAGGTGTGCCTCAGTCTCTCTTCTCCTTGTGGCCTCCAGGGACACTAGGGTCTGACAGGTTCTTCATCAGGAGTCTCCTGAGAGAGGTTCTAATGTGAATTCAGTGCTACATGGGCCCAGCTCGGAGGGCACTGCAGTGCGGGGAGAGACAGATGCCAATTTCCAACAGAAACATCTGTTGCCTTCCATCTCAGAAAAAACTCTGTTGGCAGAGAATAGTCTAGGAGGATTTTTTGGTTACAAAAAAGCTAAAAAGCGCATCACAGAAAAACAGACCAATCCTACTGGGATACAACCAATCCTCTACCAGTCACTGGCCCTGGTCAGTATCTTTTCTTCTGCGCTAAAAAGCCAGAGTTACCGAAGAGATGCTTCTTTATGTCCCTCTCTAGGTAAAGGTCTATATAGTTGCCCATAGAAAGACTCTGCTAGGTCAGCAGAACCTAAGAACTGAGAAATAAAATTTTTTTTTTTTTAAGAATTTTCATCTCAGCATTGTTTACACTACACAGAGAAACCCCCCCCCCTTTTCTTTGGACTTTTTATTGTAGGGCCACACCCAAAGCATATGGAGGTTCCTAGGCTAGAGGTCCGATCTAAGCTGAGCTGCTGGCCTACACCACAGCTTCAGCAATATGGGATCCGAGCCTCGTCTTCGACCTACACCACAGCTCACGGCAATGCCAGATTCTCAACCCACTGACCAAGGCCAGGGACCTTCATGATGCTAGTCAGATTCATTTCCGCTGAGCCACAACAGCAACCTCCAGAAATTAAATTCTTAACTCCAACAGCACCACTCCACCTCGTGAGGTGCTCATAAGCCACAGGGGCATTTTTTGGTTGCCACAATGATTGGAGAAGTGCTACTAGCATTTAGTCCAAAGGGACAGATAGACACTCAAAATGCCAACAGCATCTTTGCTAAGAATTACTATGGACAGAAGAAGTAGTTTTGTCCTATGTTTCCCTAAAGAGGTATAATATTCACCTGGGGCAAACACTTTCTAATAATACAGTGAGATGTTTTCCTCCTATCCCTGACCTGCCTTCAAGTTCTATACCTCTAAGGAAACACTGCTAATATTTTCTTGTATATCCTTCCAGCAATATTCAATGTACATACAAACATCTGTGTATATATCTTTCCCCTTTGACTCCCTACTGAGTTTTTTTCATTTAACAGGTTATCCTGGAGTTTTTCCATATTAGCACTCCGCTGGATGGCTGTGCTTTTATTTATTCAACTAGTTCCCTCCTGTTGGTCCTTGTCATTGTTTCCAAGGTTTTGCCACCATAAACAATGCCATTCTAAATGCAGATATGAAAATAGCTACAGAATAAAGTCTTGGCAGGGAAATGTTAAGTCAAAGGATATGCACATTTGAAATTCTTTCAGATACCACCCAACCAACAGGGTCAAAGTGGCTGCGGTCTTGTACCCTGAGAACACAATGTACCAGCAAAGGTTTTTATCAAATATGAGGAAAATGATTATGTGCTGTAGTTGTGATTTTATTTGTATTTTCCTATTATGGGTGGGATCTGGGCATCTTTTCTTACACGGTATGTTTGTATGCTGCAATGTCTTTGTGATTTTTGTTTATTTGTTTGAATCAAATGCTCTTTGCTCATTTTTTCTTTTGGACTCTGATTTTTTTCACATTTTGTTGTCTGTAAGTATGTTATCTATAAAAGAAATTAAACTAGGTCTGGGCTGCAGATATTTTTCTCAGTTTACCTGTTGACTGTAAATTTTTTAACCACGCAGAACTTTTCAAATTTATCCATCTTTTCTCATATGGCTCCTGAATTTTCTGAATCATGCTTAGGTTATATTCCATGGTTTTAAAAATTATTCTCCCATATTTTTTTAGTATTTTTATGGTTTCATTTTTATATGTATATTTTAGTCTAGCTAAAGTTTACTTTCATATAAAGAAGATAGGAATTCAATAAAAATTTTTCTAAATGGCTACCAGTTGTCTCAAAACCAGCTACTGAAAAGTCAATTCTCCTCTCCCATCGCACCAATTTGAAATTCCATGGTTTACTCTACACTAAATTCCTGTGCGATTTAGATTTGCTTCTGGATTCTCTATCCTGTTTTTCTAGACTCTATTTTTAATTTGGAGATGGGAAAAACAAACCTAGGGAGCAACCTTACGTATCTAAGGAAAAGGAAATGGCTTCAATAGCCTAGAGACAGTGTTCATATAAATTGGAATTTAAAATCACTCTCTCCAACAACTAAGTCCAATATTCCATTAAACTTTACCCTACACTTTGTCTTTTGCCTATAAATAGTTTATATTTTTAAGTGTGGGCCTTTTATTAAAATGTAACACATATAGAAAGGATACATTCTAGCCTCATTCTAGCCTAAAGAATTTCCACAAAGGGAATAAAACCACACCACTGGTGCCCAGATGGAGAAACAGTGTCCTAGTGCTCCAGAAGCTCCTTTGCATCCCTTTCTATTTTTTTGTATTTTTTGTTTGGTTGGTTGTTTTGGCCACACCCCTGGCATGGAGAAGCTCCGAGGCCAAAGATTGAACAGGCTCCACAGCAGTGACAGTGCCAACTCCTCCACCTGCTGAGTCGTCAGGGAACTCCTGCATCCCTTTCTAGCCATTACCCTTCTCCAAGAGGGGCCACAATCCTGATCGCTGTCACTATACATTCGTTCTGCCTGCTTTTAAACTTCACCTATTATATTTACATATTAGACATATATAATATGAAAATACATAAAAACTTCATATATGAAGTTTCATGTTATGTATAACATATTACACATATAACATAAATATATGTTATATGACATTTAAAAGCATGCAGAATGAATCTATGGTGATGCTAATCATACATGTCTCTGTATTGCACAAGTGAAATTTACTAAGCGAGTAGAACTGCAATGTTCTCACCCTCCCCAACCCCTCCAAAAAAGGATAAAGATGGGAGGTGATGGATGTATTAATTAACAATACAGGGGGCCAATTCACAATGTATACTTCTATCGACTCACCATGATGTAGACTTTAAGTATATTATGATTTTATGTATCAATTATACCTCAATAAACCTGAAATAAAAATGGAATAAAAATGTTAAAAATGGGATCAGATACTATGTACTCTCGTTTTGTGCCTCTTTTGCTTAATAGTATGATTATGAGATTCATCCATGCTGTTACATGTCCTTCTACATTATATATTCTTACCAATAATGACAGTAGTATTCCACTCTGTGGAAACACACAATTTACATTTATCCGCTCTACTTCCGGTGGGCATTTTGGTTGAGTCTGAACTTTTTTTTTCTTTTTCGGCCACACCCACAGCATACAGATATTCCTGGACCAAGAATTCGAATCCAAGCCACAGCTGCAACCCACACCACAACTGCGGCCACTCCAGGTCCTTAACCCACTAGGCCACAGCAGGAACTCCAGGTCCTCAACCCACTAGGCCACAGCAGGAACTCCTAAGAACATTCTCGTACATGTCTTTCAGTCATCCTGCTAATTTCAGTCTTTCTGGATCCTTTTTGTTTTAGGTATGTCTCTCGTATACAGCAAAGAGTTGTATTTTGCTTGAGAGCCAAACTGCAAATATTTTTCTTTCATTTAGATGAATTTCAGTTCATTTATATTTTTATATCACTGACATATTCAGTCTCAACCCTGTCACACTGTTTATTATTTTTACTTACTATCATGCTGTATTCATTTTACAGCCTTTTTTTTCTATCTCAGAGAGGAGGTACTTTTGTTCTAGTGCTTATCTTCATATTAATACCTTCTTTAATGTTCAGAACCTTCCTTTCTCCTTACTTAATCTCCTACTATTCGGCTTGTCAGCTTTTTTTTTATATTACTCAATGAATTTTATTATTATATTTATAGCTGTACAATGATCACCACAACCAAATTATAGCATTTCCATCTCAAACCCCCAGCGCATCGCCCCCAACGCCCCAACCTGTCTCATTTGGAAACCAGAAGTTTTTCAAAGTCTGTGAGTCAGTATCTGTTCTGCAAAGTTCATTGTGTCCTTTTTTTAGATGCCACATATAAGGGACAGCATATGATGTTGGTGTCTCACTGTCTGACTGACTTCACTTAGCATGATAATTTCTAGGTCCATCCATGTTGCTGCAAATGCTGTTATTTCTTTCCTTTTAATGGCTGAGTAATATTCCATTGTGTCTATGTACCCCATCTTCTTGATCCACTCCTCTGTCAATGGACATTTAGGTTGTTTCCACGTCTTGGCTCTTGCATATAGTGCTGCGATGAACACTGGAGTTGGCTTGTCAGCTTTAATGAACCCTTGGACTCATATCTATTAACTTTGTGACAATCATACTGTCTTTTACACATCCCTTCTCCCCTTCTCCTCCTTTTTATTTGCTTTATTTTTATTTGTCAGAGTATATATATATATAGTTTATATACATTATTCTTTTATTCTTTCTTATTTATACCTTTGCTTTTGTCTATCTTAAATTATACTCCATGAACACTTTGAAAATACCAATCCATTTTTTTTCTGACTTCCTTTTTTTTGTTTTTTTCCTTTTCCCAATGGAAAATTAGCTGTCAGTCCTATTGAATAGGTCTTTTTTCCTTTGTTGCTCTTAAGATTTTCTTTTTGTGATTTAGCAATTGTACTCCTGAGTATATACCCAGATAAAACTATTAATTAAATTGAAAAACTATTAATTAATTGAAAAAGATACATACACCCCTATGTTCACAGCAGCAGTATTCACAACAGCCAAGACATAGAAACAACCTAAATATCCATCAACAGATGATGGATAAAGAAGATGTCATATATATACATATATATGTATATACGTATATATATATATATATATATATACACACGTATATATATATATATATATATATATATATATTTTGTCTTTTTGCCATTTCTTGAGCTGCTCCCGCAGCACATGGAGGTTCCCAGGCTAGGGGTCTAATCAGAGCTACTGCTGCTGGCCTATACCAGAGGCCGCAACAATGAGGGATCTGAGCCATGTCTGCAACCTACACCATAGTTCATGGCAACACCGGATCCTTAACCCACTGAGCAAGCCCAGGGATCAAACCCACAACCTCATGGTTCCTAGTTGGATTCGTCTCCCCTATGCCAAGATGGGAACTCCTATACACACATACACACACACACATATACACACGATGGAATACTACTCTGTCATAAAAATAATGAAATAATGCCGTTTGCAGCAACATGGATGGACCTAGAGATTATTAGGTTAAGAGATGTAAGTGAGGAAGAGAAAGAGAAATGCCATATCATATCACTTATATTTGGAATCTAAAATACAACACATTATCTATGAAACAGAAACAAACTTACATGCAAAGAGAATAGACTTGTGGTTGCCAGGGAGGGGTGGGTGGAGGATGAAGGTGTGGGCATTTGGGATTTGCAGATGTAAACTAGTATATAAAGGGTAGATAAACAACAAGGTCCTACTATATAGCACAGGAAACTATATTCAATAACCTATGATAAATTATAATGGAAAAGAATATATATATACACATATATATATCTGAGTCACTATGCTATACAGTGGAAAGTAACACAACATTCTAAATTAACTATACTTCAATATTTTTTTTAAGATTTTCTTTTCGTCTTTGTTTCTTAGGTAGGTTTACTATGATGTGCCAGAAGTATGGTTTTCTTAATTTATGCTGAATGCTTCATAGAACTTCTTAAATCTATAGTTAGAATATTTTGTAGTTTTGGGAAACAACACAGAATTCTCTCTCTGTAAATATTGCTTTTATCCTGGTCTCTCTGTCCTCTCCTTCTGGGCCTCCACCTGCTAGTGCTTTAGATATTTCTATGTGTGATTCCCCATATCTCTAGTACTCTTTTTTATATTAAAAAATAATTTTGGCCTCCATGTTTCCTTTAGATATTTTCTTCTAATATATCACTAGTTTACTAATTTTTTTTCAACTATATGAGACCCATTCAATACATTCTTACTTTCACTTGTTACACTTTTTAGTTTGTAACTGTCATTTTACCAGGTTATAGCTTTCAGATCTCTGCCAAAATTAATCAAAATTTTTTTCTTATTCTTAAGCATATTTTCATAGCTACTTTTTCCCCCCATTTTTTCTTTTTTGGCCACCCTGTGGCATATGGAAGTTCCCAGGCCAGGGGTTGACTCAGAGCTGCAGCTGCAGCCTAAGCCACAGCCACAGCAACACCAGATCCAAGCCACATGTGTGATCTCTGCTGCAGCTAGCAGCAATGCCAGATCCTTAATCCATTGAAAGAGGCCAATGATTGAACTCACATCCTCACATTGGGACAACATTGGGTCCTTAACCCCCTGAGCCACAAGAGAAACTCCCAAAGCTACTTTTTAATCCATGTCTGATGGTTCCATTAATCTGGATCTTCTGTGGCTCTGTTTCTGTCATCTATTATTTCTCTTGTTTTCAAATCATATCCTCGTATCATCTCATATACCTGCTTATTTTTATTGTTTACTGAATATTCTATATCAAAAAATTTTAGGCAGTCAGAGGGTATGGAGCTGAGCCTCAGTCCCTGAGAGGGCTTCTAGAAAGTTCATGCTTAATCCTAAAATTTAGCTCTTCAGAGTATCAACACAAAGCTCAGGATATTTACTAGAGCCCACTCTCCTTGGCAGGTTCTGAGTACGATTTTTTACCCTAGCCCTATAAGTTAAATTTCTAGTAGATTCCCAGCCTTCCGGCTGTATCTTCCAGGTGCCCCTAAGAGAAAAGTTCCCCCAGTGCTACTCTCTTGAGTTTTCCTGTTCTCCAGGATCTTGATCCCATAATGTCTTAACCGCTTTGTTGGCTCTTCACAATTTCAAACAGATTTTTAAAATTTTGTCTTATTTGTTGGCTGGCCTATGTGGAATTACCTCGTCCATAATATGCAGAAGCACTCCTATGAAGAAGCCTGGAGGCAGGAAGTGCACAGCTGGTAAAGTACCTTAATGACGTCATCAGAGATTCAGGGCTCCACCTGTTCTTCTTTAGTGAATTAGCATAGTACTTTGTGTCATAACATGGCAACCGAACTTCCAGGCATCACATCATGTTTCAGGCAATAAAAAACATGGAGCATGGGTCATGCCAGCCAGTTCTATTTCCCTTTCCATATATTCTTTAATATGTAAGAATTTTTTTTTGGGGGGATTGCTCTATTCATAAAAAATCACCTTCTCTTTTGCAACAGGAAACTATGGAAAAGTCACATCACCTCTCTAAGCCTCTTCTGTCAAATAAGTGACTTGCACTAGATGATCTCTAGGCTCCTTCCAGCTCAAACATTCTTTGATTCTATTAACTCACTTATCTTCTTCTTATTAGGATAAAAGTAGGGAAAATTAGGAGAATTCAGCTATTGAGGAGATAAGAGCTGGAGTCTGAAGATACAGAATGTCCCGAGCTTTATTTTAAGGTCTCATTTTAAGTTAAAGCAATATACTAAATCCTAGATTTAAAAATTAGGTTGCAGAGAAGGAAACATGTTGACTTTATGAAAAATAATTCTAATCTTCCAGCTTGTCTTCACATGACGTTTTCCTAATACCTTTAAATTATTATTTGATTTACAGTAACTCAATTTGCACACAACTTTCAAAAACATCTGTAAGTTCATTTTGATCATGCTCAGGGACTCTTATTTTATTATTATTTTCCTGAAACAGACCAACACTCCTTGGCTTGCGTACCACCGACAATATCAGACATTCCTTCCATTTCGGTATTTCTCTGACCATCCTTCTATGACTTTAGGAGCAATTTTCAGAGTGCTTCTCAAGCCCAACCCAAAAGTTCAGCTATCATTGAGCATTCAAAGGAAATATCTTGAAACTCCCAACTTGAATTTTTATCTATCTACTTCTTTAGAGGTGAACTGTTGAGAGATTCCATATATTTGCTTAAAAGAAATATGAAAGGATTCCTTATTTTTCTCCACCCTTGCTCACATTCCTCATAACCATTCTTCCCGCCAAAAGGGGGTATAATTTGCTTACATTGTGCCAAATATTTCAGCTTTATTTTCACCATGGAAAAAGCATTAAACTCAGCTGAATTATTCATGAGACCCTAGGTAACATGATAGTTGTTTTTGGCCTTAGGCTTCAATACTTTCAATCTTGCAACTCATTTTAGGGTTTCTCAATGGGGCTAACAAGGAACTTTGCTATACACATCATTAAATAGTTGGCATGTGTTCCTGGCACAGAAATTTACACTAGATCAACATACCCATATATTCGCAAGGATGCAGGGCAGTTCTTACTTTTATCCGTTTTTCCTACTTCCCTGAAGTTTCACCCAGATGGGATTTTCAGGGTATGTGCCAACATGAGATGAGTGAAATATTCAAGATGGAAAAAAATGTCTGGGCTCCAGCTTAGAGATGCTCAGTCTACCTCTGAGGATGGTCACAAGACTACTTTGACTGATGAGGGACAAACATCACCATGCACAGCCGTCTGGATTCCTTCTCATGAAGGCTGCAAAAGCATTTTTCTGAAGTTGCTCACAGCATTCAGCAGTTCACACTCTCCTAATGCCCAAAGTCTTCTAATGAGTCGGATTTCCTTTTAACTATCATGTAAACATGTCTCCTGTCCTATTGGTTTGTCCCTAAGAAGAGGGAGAAAACAAAAGCAGATGAAGCTCTCCTTCCCCCATTTCAACTCCCAACCACCACTTTTCACACTTCTTCACCCCAAAACAAAATAGGTATTGCCCACTCTTGCACCAAGAGATCTCTTCCAGTCTTATGGTCACACAAAATAAATCACTGCCAGTGGCAATGAAACAAAGGTCCCTCAACAACCAGACCTGAACTCGATCTCTATGATTCTTTCAGAAAAATTATAACAAGTCTCAAAATTTTCATTGGGGACAGTTATGGAAATTTTAAGGAATCTATTTCAACATCCTAAGTTCTTCCAAAATTACATTAGATGTGATATAAGGATTATGCAATGAATCCATTTCTGTTCTACTTCTTGTCAGGATAAGAGCTAGGCTGACACTAAGACTGGACCAGTGTCCACCAAGCAATCAAATGTTGGGACAGTCTGACCGCTCAAGATGGGTGCTCTCTGCGAGGGACTTAACACATAAACAAAACTCAAATTTCATCTCCCAGTAAACCCAGTGAGATATTAATGTGTTCTCAAAGATGAAAAGCAAACTGATATCACTATTGGCTATTCATTTTGGAATATACCAGCTACTTAACTTTGTCACAATGCTGTCAAGCAATATGACACATTTCTTTCTCACCTACTGTTATCTCTTTTCCAAGGCAAGTGAAACTACTCTGGAAGCAACCAGGGTTCTGAGAGATTTCCATTTCCTTCTCATGACCTCTCTGTGCCCTGGAGACTTGTCTTTCACATGAACTTGTTTATTTTGTTTCATAGCAATTATCTCAATTTATAATTACCTTTATTTATTTGTTTTTTATGGTCTATTTCCCTCACAGAATGTAAACTCCATGAGGGAAGAGGTTTATCTGCCTTGTTCACTATCCCTAATAGTGCCCAGTCTGCTGCAAATATTCAAAAAATATACATTAAGTGAACACTGAAGCAGCGAGGATGGGCTGGGTTCTGCTGTGTAACAAACATCCCTCAAATCTCAGTGGCCTGACACAACAGAAGCTCATTTCTCGCTTATACTCTGTGTCCAACATGATTTAAAAGGGGAGAATATGTCCATCACTGTAGTTCAAGGACTCAGATTGACAGAGGCTCTACCTGGTCACAAATAGAAAAAGAGAACATTGCTTTGTCTCACACTGACAATTGCTTCTGCTCAGAAGTGCCACATGTGGCCACATTTTGCTGGCCAAGGCAAGTCACATGGCCACACCTAACTGCAAAGGGAAGAAGAGAAGTGGATATAAGCACTGGAGGCCTATGGAGAATTAAACAGCAGATCTAGACTCATGTTGCTATAAGGTGGTTCATTTGCTCCACTCCTCTGTGTCTGGGCAAGGTTGCAATTGATTAGAAAAGGTCAACAGATGCACCAAAGAATCGAACTAACAATGGACATTTCAAACATCATACCAAAAACGCTTTTCAATTCAGTTGTCAAGTGATATTATCAGAAGAGCCTTTATAAAAAAAAATATATCTTAATTGCCCAATCAAGAGGAAATATCTGTATTTATCACGTCATTTACCTCAGGAACAAACTAAATGATTAAGATGCACTTGGTACTCTTGCTGTCTGTAGGAGAAACCTTCTTAGGAACTGATAACCAAGTGTAAGAAAAGGTGTGTTCAGATTAAAAAAAAAAAACTCACTGAAATTCCATTCATATATTTATTTATTATCCAAGGAATGCCTGTGGAAAAAAGCAAGAAACTAGCAGCAGCATTTAGACCCACAAAGACACACACACACACACACACACACACACACATTCATTACCGCAGAAAGCCCGCACACCAGTCTGACCCAGGTATAGAACTTTCTCTAGAAGCCTGTCTCTTGGTATTTCCTGCTGATATAGGGCATGATTTCATTCCTGTTAGACGGGCCTTTTTTATCTCCACCAGTCAGACTTTCATAGAGAGATAACCTCCAGTCACAACTCTCTCCAAATGAATTCCCAAGTTGCCATGGTAACTAACACCTTCCTCCCAACTGTCAATATGTTTCCCAACCTTAAAGGCAGTCCTTTTGATTTACTGCCAGAAGTACCAGTCTCCTCAGGCAAGAGAAAGCACCTTCCTTCTCTCCAAATCTACAAAGGAGCCCCTTTAGACGACTCTCTGCTAATAACAGCAGCAGCCCCCCACCTATTATCTCATTTAATCATTAAAAAAAAAAAGATTCTGCAGAGTAGATATCATTCTCTTATTTTATACATTAAAAGGATCATAAATGAAAGGTTATATAATTTGGCCATACAATACTGTAAGTCAACTACACTCCAATAAAAATTTAAAAAAAATTTTTTTTTAATTATATAATGTGGTCAAGGGGGAAACTAGGATTTGAGGAGCTCAGAGGGGCATCCTTACCTGTCCGGCTCTCTCAGCCCTCCCCCTGATCCTTTTTCCAAAAGGACTTTCTACATTCCAAGACAGTTTAGTCTGCTTAAATAGGAACAAAGCAGTACTCCAAAGCCAATGGCACTTTACAGTGGGTTACTGCTAATGAAACCCTCAAAAAGAAAAGACCTCATTCTCCCATCTCCTGTGCTCCAAGGGCTTCAGGTGTGGAGGGACCAGATAATGGGTGTTAAGCCTTTTGTACTGAGAAGGAAGGTACAAGATCCATACCACCCCAGATGTTAAGGCATCCACGCTGTGACGCAGATGCCAAGGAATGTCCATAAGTGTGGACCTGCAGCCAAGTCTCCTGGATTTGCTTCCCCTGGTTCCTCTGAAAGCCCCTCTCCCCCATGTGATCCCCATCCCCACACTTCTCCCCTACACACAAACTGAAGGACACACAAAGCAAGCACTGTACTTACTTCTTAACTGATCCATCCCCTCCCCCACGCCCGACACACAGGCAGACTATGTTAGCCTCGTAAATAAGAAGGGAACACTTACCTTGCCACAGTTATTTTTCCAGTCCGCCTTTTTTTTAACCACTCACCTGGCAGAAACTGTTATTCCCCTGGCCAGCAGCTATTTGTAAAACTGGTCTGCCTCCTTCTTCTCATACCAAAGACACTAATTCTTTAGTAGGAAGGGGTCTATTCTAAAGAAGACAATTAGCAAGTCACCTAGAATCTCCACCCACTCTACAGAGTCACACAAACAAAGAGAATTAACTCAATTTGTCGTCTATAATAAACAGGACGCTCTACCCACCACAGAGCCCCAGAGGTTGGTAAAGAATGACTCATTCCAAGCAGGAATGGCTACAGTGGCCCAGTTCCCTATTTTGTAACGTGATGTGCTAAAATTCAAAAGGCGCTCCTCCCCCACCCCCATCTTTCCTCGCATACTTCTGCATATCAATCCATTAACCATCCGAGGTGTAATTTATCTTATTCACTATTATCCTTTTAAATTGCTCTACAGCTGCCATGGCAGTAATTGCAGTGATCAGTGATTCAGACTTCTTGAGCAAAGGGCCTTAAGTAGGTTTCCTTATTAAAATTTCCAAAGGTTTTATTATGAAAATAAACCCGAAATGGAGGAGTAGGCTGCCAAGGGGCAGTCATACGAACGATTCTTCAGTTAGAAAGGGATGTCGGTCCCATCATCAATATTTCACTCATGAATATAGGTAACTGGGAATTTATCAGCCAATCAAACCAACGAGCATTCTAAGAATGAAGAACAATAATCTCATTTTAAGTAGCACATGTAGTGCTACAAAAGCCTCTAAAAAGCTGTCTTTGTTCACTGAGGTATTGCTTGTAACAACAAAGACTGGAAACAACACCAAGTGTCCGTTTGTAAGGGACCTTCTGTAAACTAAAAAGCAGCCACCCACACAATGGAATACTATGTAGCTCTGATAAAAGAATGAGGAAGCTCCTTCTGTATCAACACAACCCCCCACCCAAGACTTACATTTAAGTACAGAAAGCAAGTTACAGAACAGATTATATAACATGCTTCCTTTTGTATAAGAGAATCAGGGGTGGGGGAGAAGACTATATATTCCTACTTGCTTGTATTTACTCCAAGAAATACTAGACAGATACATAAGAGCTATCAAATGGCATATAATTAAGGGCAGGCAGTTTACTGTGCAGATCAGAACTGAGATGAGAGTAATTTTTCTCAACATATACGCTTAAAAATAATTGTCCATGTTTTTAATGTACATTTAAAACCTATTTCACTTGGTAGTAGGGGTTAAGAGTCTCTATTTTCTCCACTTTGGGGACCAAGTGACCAAGAGTCAGATTTCTAACCTGAGCCTGCTAGAAGTCACTAACCTCAGGACAGTAATAATTTTTTTCTTTTTTTGTCTTTTCTAGGGCTGCCCCCGCAGCATATGGAGGTTCCCAGACTAGGGATCTAATCAGAGCTGTAGCCACCAGCCTACACCACAGCCACAGCAACGCCAGATCCGAGCCGCATCTGCGACCTACACCACAGCTCACGGCAACACCAGATCGTTAACCCACTGAGCAAGGGCAGGGACCGAACCCGCAACCTCATGGTTCCTAGTGGGATTCGTTAACCCCTGAGCCACGACGGGTACTCCTCAGGACAGTAATAATTTAGGTAAGAGGAGTAACAAGACTTGACTGTCCCATTATAGAAGGAGAAACTGATCAAACATGAGGACCCATAAAATTTGAACATTGTACTTAAGGCTGGTGAACTCAGCCTTTTAAAAATGTGCAAACAGCAGAAATGTGACACTGTGTTAAAAACGGCGGGGATGGGGGGAGAAAAGGGTCGAGAGTGGCCCTCTGCCTTCCTTTACAATCTTGATTTTCTTCTTAAGTTTTCATAATGGACTTTCAGGAACAGGGGAGATTTACCTCCAAGTCCAGGATTACAACAATCTCAAGGCCACTTTCAATACAAGGGCTTTTTTATAAATCACTTCTGTGGTTTCCTTTCCCCAGACAAGAACGAAGGGAGAAGGAGAGGGACCGATCAGGGGTTTATCTAGCTTTGTGGGTTAAGAGGATTGGCACCAAAATGAATAAAATGCAGCCCATTGTCTAACCCTGGTGTCAGAGAGTTCTTGCTTTAACAAAACTCCTAGGACAACTAAGATATTCCTACCTATCCAGATCCTCAACCAGATAAACACAGACATGACTCAACTGCAGAGTTGCAAGGCCACAGATGTTCCCAGGTTAACAGGGAGTCTGGAAAGGAAGAGCCCCCGGCGCTGCCCTACTCACCCCCTCCGTTAAGAGAAAGAGGTTGGCATCCAGGAGAGCAGGTAAAGTAGGTCCTCATGGGAACCTGCCAGTCTCCATGGGAAAAAAAACACTCTATAGGAGTTCCCGTCGTGGGTCAGTGGTTAACGAATCTGACTAGGAAACATGAAGTTGCGGGTTTGATCCCTGGCCTTGCTCAGTGGGTTGAGGATCTGGCATTGCTGTGAGCTGTGGTGTAGCTTGCAGATGCGGCTTGGATCCCGCATTGCTGTGGCTGTGGTGTAGACCGGCGGCTACAGCTCCGATTAGACCCCTAGCTTGGGAACCTCCATGTGCCTCGGGTGCGGCCCTAGAAAAGACAAAACAAAACAAAACAAAAAAACACTCTATAGTCACGAGATGACCAGACTAACGGATGCACACCGTAGCTTTGCCTGCAATCCAAGTCCATATGGGAAATAAACGCCTTGAGCTCTAGCCCTGCCCTCTTCTCGCAAAAGCCAGTGTTTGCTGATGACTTCAACATCCCTGGCACTACCAGCCCAGCCTCATGCCACAGAGCTCCTGACCTCTTTCAGTGATCTTCTGGACATCTCTCGCTGGATGTCCTGGGGGTCCCATGTCCTTCTCCCTGGTAACATATGCTCTTTCTAGCTCCACTCTTCCTGCCTCAGTTAACGGCGCTGCCAGACACCAAGATACCTAAACCAGAAAGCTGAAGGGCATCCTGTGTCCTTTCTGCCTTGCTCCTGTTTCTGCCCACCTAGTCATCAGGAAGCAGGCTGATTTTTAACTCCCTAAATATCCCTTCATTTTCATTGTCACTGCCTTAATCTGTATCTCATCATTCATTCAACAATATTTCATAAGGATAGATAGGTAGGTGCTTTGAAACAGAAAAAAAGGAGTTCCTGTTATGGCTCAGTGGTTAATGAACCCGACTAGTATCCATGAGGACACGGGTTCCATCCCTGGCCTCGCTCAGTGGGTTAAGGATCTGGCGTTGCCGTGAGCTGTGGTGTAGGTCACAGATGTGGCTCAGATCCCACGTTGCTGTGGCTGTGGTGTAGGCCGATGGCTACAGCTCCGATTCAGCTCTTAGCCTGGGAACTTCTATATGCTGCCGGTGCGGCCCCAAAAGACAAAAAAAAAAAGAAAAAAAGAATAAAAGGAGATTGGCCCCTGCCTTCTGGTGCTTAACATCTAGCTATTTCTTTTCTTTTTTTTTTTTTAATGGCATAATATTTGCATATAACTTACATGCATTCTCCCTATGCTTTTTTTTTCATTTTTAAAAGTTTTTGAAGTATAGTTGATTTACTAGTTATTTCTTCTCTGAACTACTCAGATATATTCTTTCTCCCACCATTCATTCTCTATATTGCACCCTAAGTGTCTTCTCAAAACTTAGATCATTGGAGTTCCTGCCATGGCTCAGTGGAAATGAATCTGACTAGCATCCATGAGGATGCAGGTTCCATCCTTGGCCTCGATCAGTGGCCCAGGGATCCTATGTTGCTGTGGCTGTGGCGCAGGCCAGCAGCTACAGCTCCTATTCAACCCCTAGCCTGGGAACCTCCCTGTATGCCTTGAGTGTGGTCCTAAGAGACAGAAAGACTAAAAAACAAAAACAAAAACAAAAACCTTAGATCATTGAATTCAGAGGTCATGCTGTTTCTTTTTTTTTCTTTTCTTCTTCTTTTATGGCCACACCCACGGCATACGGAAGTTCTCAAGCTAGAGGTAGAATCAGAGCTGAAGCCTACGCCACAGCTGCAGCAATGCCAGATCTGAGCTGCATCTGTGACCTACACCGCAGCTTGGGGCAAGGACAGATCCTTAACCCACTGAGGGAGGCCAGGGATTGAACCAACATCTTTATGGATACTAGTCAGGTTCTTAACACTGCGCCACAATGGGAACTCCAGCAAACTGTTTCTGTAAAGGGCCAGCAAGGAAATATTCAAAGGTTCTGGGCCACACGTTCTCTGTCACAACCACTCAGCTCTGCTCTGGGAATGTAACATCAGGCATAGGCAGCTCGTAATCCAATGGGCAGGCCTGATAGTGTTCCAATTCCCTTTATTTACAGACACAGGCAGCAAGCAAGTCAGATTTGACCCATGGACCACAGTTGGCCAATCTCTGACAATTAACTGCCATGCTTCTCACCCACTGGAATGAATCCGAATTTGTTCCCATGGCCCACAAGCCCTCCAACCTCACTTCGGGACCGCCTGCCCTTCCTTCTATGCTCTAGCCGCCCAGATCTCCTTCCTGGCGCTCAAACACTGTGCCAGTATGTCCCCATCTCAGGGTCCCTGCCTGTGTCATTCTTCCCATTGGAACCACTCTTCCCCACATCTTCCTATAGTTGCTTCAGCTCAAATACCACCTCCTTAGAGAAGCCCTCACTAACTACAGCTAATACGTCAGCACCTGCCCCGAGGCCCATTCTAACTCCCATGGCTCTATTTATTTTCTTCAAATTACTTGTCACCATCTGAAAAATATCATTTGTTGCATGTATATTGTCTGTCTACCTGACCTCACACCACCGCTACAATGTGGGCTCCCTGAGGGCAAAGACTGTGACCTGTTTACCCCTAGGTTCCCAGCAGCTAGTACTATGCCTAGCACTAGGTGGGGGGCTCAGTAAACATCCACTGTTTGAACTGTTACTGCCTCCAGCCTCACCTCTTCTCATCACTGGTATCCTCACTGCCATCAGAGATCTTTCTATAATACAAACTGGGGAGTTCCCTGACAGCCTAGTGGTTAAGGATCCAGCATTGTCACTGCTGTGGTGCAGGTTTGATCCCTGGCCTGGGAACTTCTACAGGACAAAGGAGCAGTCAAAAGATTAAAATAAGATAAGATAAGATAAATACAAACTGAATCATGTCACTTCCCTGCTTAAAATAATCCCACGGTTCCCCACTGGCTTTAGGGTACAAACCTAGAGTGTGCGGCAAGACGACTTATCATACTTTCTGATATTCTCCCATTAGACTGTGAGCTCAGGTGGCAAGGACCATGTCTTGTTCAACTTTTCATTTCAGGGGCCCAGCAGAGGGCCGGAAACTCTGGAGGTGCTCCGTAAATGCTGCATGAACTCGATCCATCAAAAGGGGCACAGCAGGAGTTTCCATCATGGTGCAGCAGAAACGAATCCGACTAGGAACCATGAGGTGGCGGGTTTGGTCCCTGCCCTTGCTCAGTGGGTTAAGGACCCGGCGTTGCCATGAGCTGTGGTGTAGGTCGCAGACGCGGCTCAGATCCTGCGTTGCTGTGGCTCTGGTGTAGGCCGGCGGCTATAGCTCCGATTAGACCCCTAGCCTGGGAACCTCCACATGCTGTGGGTGCGGCCCTAAAAAGACAAAAAAAAGGGGGGGGGTGGGCACAGCAACAAGCACAATGCTAGATTAGAAAGGGGTAACTCAATAAGTACCAATGTAAATCTGCTGAAACAAGACTATGTACAAGACTCTCTTTTCTTTCTTTGTAAACAACCTGGTTATGCTTACGATTCTGAATCTAGCTTTGGATTTTGTCATCTAGATTCTCCCTGGCAGGTAGCCACTCACCATTTTCAAAAAGAATGGTAAGAGGAGGCAAAGAGAGAAATGAAGCAAATCTATCTATGCTCTTTCCTCTGAATAGCTCTGGTAAAAGGGTCAGGAAAGGCGACATAACACCTGACCTAAAATGCAACTTGGGGAGTCTCCATGAATTCCAAATGTCCACATTCTCTCTGTCACTTATTAGCAAAGAAAACCCAGTGCTGGCTGTTGTGCTGTATAAAATAACCCAAGACATTTGAGGAATTTCTGCAGAACTGTCTTACCAACAGAATGGAAATTGTTATTTCTAGAAGGATTTCCATGAGCCATTTGAAATCCTTCAACATTCATTAAGGCCATGGAGTTGTCACCTAATTCAGTCTGATGGGTGTGAGCACAGAGTCTTTCTAGGGAATACAGACTCGAACACCATTCAGCTGGGAAGTAGGGAAGGAATTTATTACTCAAAATCAAAGGGAAATGAAAAAAAGGCCAACCCAGAATGTTATTACTCTCTTTCTGGTGTGGGGGTGGGTGAGGGGGATTAGGTTTCAGAGTCATTCAGTTCCCCTCAGATGGCCTCTTTACTTAGCATCTAAAAGCTTTGGGTTTTGGGAGCAGCCAGCTAGGTTCTCTTCTGATGTAATAACATCTACTTCAGCAAAGCCATCTCCAGACTCCAGAAAGGATAGGCTATAAATTACTGAGTCTCCCATTCGATATATAATGAAGTGCAAGTTAGTGCAGTCCTGAATGACCACTCCACGTGCTACTCTGAGTTGCTGGAAGCAAATCTGACTGAGGACCGAGCATGCACAAAGCAGGGCTAGATCTGGGATTTTCATTTTGAGCCTAGCTCCTCACTACTCACTTATGGGTCCAATCACAGAACCCCAGTAGGGGATGGGAGGGAACAAGGCTCCTGGTTTTCTCAATCCCAAGGTCTGCTTCTCTTCTGCGTTTATCATCTCCCTGTAAAGAAGCTAAACAAGCTATACTAAAATAGTTAAATGATTGTACATATAATCATTTTACATAGAACAGCCAGAGATCCACAAAAGTACATTCAGGATAAGTATACCATGCAAATATCCCTGAGGATAACTGACTTTCCTCTAAAGTTAAGTACAAGTGATCTTTCAGATTTGGGACCATTCAAAATCCCTGTCAAGGATCTGCCAATATGGAAACCAAGACCCGACCATTCAAATGGGCCCCGCTGCCAACCCTCTTTACAAGGCCATCTTCTCATACTGTTCTACTTAACAAAACTATAGCTTATTATCTATCCTCAAATCCCTTTGCCAACAGTTCGGAGCCAGAACATCCTACTTCCTGGCTCAAAGGCAACAGGATAACCTATCAAACGCCACTCTGAGGATGCTGAAACCATGGATTACATACAAGGGGAAAGAAAAAGTTGAGACTAAGTCATCCAGGCACATGCTACTCCAACAACTCTCTAACCACCTCCTCCCAACCCCACCAACAGTGCCTAATCCTAGCTGGGTTGATACTCACCTCATGAGAGAGACCTATAGATGCTCAAACAGAAACAGGAACACCTGAGCTGGTTCTTCAGCACCTAGGAAGCAGCAGTAAATCTTTAAAGACCAGGTAAGGATTTGATGAGGAAAGGGAGAGCTGAAGATGAATGAAATGCTTGGAACTGGTAGAACACAGAGCCCACGAGGGCAGAAGTTAAGTTGAGCCCAGACAGACTCTAGCTTATAGGGTATAGGGCATGGGCTGGCATGACTATTCTAGCCTGGGATGCTGGCACCAGTGAGAAGAGCTTGGCAGTCCAAGACACAGCATATGTATGGCTCGCAAAATTGAGGGTGATTGAAGCAAAAGTGTCAGAACCAGGGGTAGAGCCTAAGATTCTCAGAGATGAATCTTTACCAGAATAAGGCAGAACCCCATAGTGGGGGACTGCTGATCTGTTGATTTCCAGCAAGAACCTCACACTGGCTACTAGCCAGGGAGCAGCCGGTAGTCCCAGAGGAGGAGGTTGATGGTTGACAAAAGTAATTTAGTCCTACTAAAATTTAATACATTTAGAGCTCAGACTGTGTTCAAGGAATCAAGGCGCCCTGGAGAAATGGCTGATTCCATGTCTGGTGTAGGATATAGAGCCTGGAACATCTTATGCCAGAAAGCAAGGAAGCTATCAAAGGTCACTGGGGTCATGTCAAAAGAACATGGGAATCAATTTAAAGGGATGTCTCCTGACCTAAGATGAGACAATGTGAACCTCCAAAACACTTAATACTGAATGTGATGGCTTGAAGCACATCAATTACATAATAAATCCCTAAGTCCATAATGAGAGTCCAAACAAAACAAACAAAAAAAATTGTTGGGTGCCACTGGAGATTACTAAGTCACTCACTCATTATTTTGAAAAGCCATTTGAAAAGGTGGATGGGTTCATTTGCGCCATATATTATTTACTCCAGATGTAAGTGATATCATACAGTATTTGTCTTTCTCTTTCTGACTTACTTCACTATGTCTGGTCACTTGTGATGGAGCATGATAATGTGAGAAAAAAGAGTATATACATGTATATGTGACTGGGTTACCTTGCTATGCAATAGAAAATTGACAGAACACTGTAAACCACCTATAATGGAAAAAATAAAAATCATTATAAAAGAAAAAAAAAGGTGGATGGGGTGGGGAATTAAGAATGTATTTATTTATTTATTCATTGTCTTTTGGGGGCCTCACCCAAGGCAAATGGAAGTTCCCAGGCTAAGGGGTCAAATTGGAGCTGCGGCTGCCAACCTACACCACAGCCACAGCAACTCAGGATCTGAGCCAAGTCTGAGACCTACACTGCAGCTCAAGGCAACGCCAGATCTTTAACTCGCTGAGCGAGGCCAGGGACTGGACACTAGTTGGGTTCCTTACCCCTGAGCCATGACTGGAACCCCCTGGAATTAAGTATTTATTTAGTCTTTCCTGTATAACGGTAAATGTTTAAGGGTTGGGGGAGATGAAATCTGGCAAAATGGGGATAACTGTTTTATCTGGGTGATGAGTAAATAGAGATTCGTTATGTTTCTTATGTCCGTATTTGTTTTTTTTTAATAATGATTTTAATTTTTTCCATTATAGCCGATTACAGTGTTCTGTCAATTTTCTACTGCACAGCAAGGTGACCCAGTCACACATACATGTATACATTCTTTTTTCTCACATTATTGTGCTCCATCACAAGTGAGCAGACATAATTCCCAGTTATACAGCAGGATCCCATTGCTTATCCATTCCAAAGGCAATAGCTTGTATCTATTATCCCCAAATTCCCAGTCCATCCCACTCTCCCCACCCCTTGGCAACCACAAGTCTGTTCTCCATGTCCAAGATTTTCTTTTCTGTGGAAAGGTTCATTTGTGCCTTATATTAGATTCCAGATATAAGTGATATCATATGGTATTTGTCTTTCTCTTTCCGACTTCACTTAGTATGAGTCTCCAGTTCCATCCATGTTGCTGCAAACGGCATTGTTTTGTTCTTTTTATGGCTGAGTAGTATTCCATTGTGTATATATACCACATCTTCCTAATCCAATCATCTGTCAATGGACATTTAGGTTGTTTTCATGCCTTGGCTATTGTGAATAGTGCTGCAATGAGCATGTGTCTTTTTCAAGGAAAGTATTGTCTGGATATATGCCCAAGAATGGGATTGCTGGATCATATGGTAGTTCTATATAGAGTTTTCTGAGGAACCTCCATACTGTTTTCCATAGTGCTTGTACCAATTTACATTCCTACCAACTTATGTCCGTATTTGAACCCTCTCCCTGTCATCACCACCACCAAAAAGAGAGCAATTCAGAACTGGAGTCAAGCAGCTTAGGGTTTAGGCAAGGCCTCTGCCTCTAAGAGAGACCAGGATATAAGAGCAGCTTTAGCCCTGTTGGGCTGAGCCAACTAGAGGGACTGGGGGAGCTGCTAAGTTACAGGGCATCAAGGTCCCCAACCCTTGATCTAGGATCCCAGATCCCAGGTCTGCTGGGCAGCACAGTTTACCAGGGGATGGAGAGGAGGCTGCTTCCAGAACTTCCTTTTCCATCATAACTGGCTCAGGAACTAAAAAGAAGCTTGGTTTCAGACATGGAGCCCTTAAATAAATTCAACCACGAGGCGCTGGGGAAAGCATAGGCGTGAGGAAAGCAGCAAGGGCTAGCAGAGAAGTCTGCGTAGGATAAGAGTAAAAGTCACATTGAATCCTGTAGTCTGGACTGCTTCACCAACACAAAGAGACCTCTCACCCCTTGTCCAACTCACCCCTACCCACCAGCACAGCACCAGAGGCCTCAGGATAAAGGTGACGCTCTCCCACCCGTCTAGCCGTGTCCAGACGGGAGACTGGCCTCGAAAGCTCAGAAAGCCCCGCCCTAACCATCACTCAAGTAACCAGCTGGGAAAGCATTCAGAAAACCCGCATCCTGACACACCACTGCCAAACAGCTTAAACAGCAGAGAACAACCCACCTAAACAGCCGTGCTGGCTGCCAGGAAAAGTTCTGTAGGGACAATGAGCCGGGGAAAAGGAGACACGGGGGGGCCCCCCAAAGTCCTGATCTTTTAGCTTCAGCACTTTCAAAGGCGGAATCCATCTGCCTCTGGGGCCTTTGGAGCCCCACCGGCAGGTTGTCTCCTTCCATCTCCTCCAAGATAAATGAGCGGGTGAGCTGGCCAGAAAACCACTCAGGGGCATTCCTCTTTAAAGAATCTGTAAAGGGTCAAAGAGGAATAGGTCTACAGGCTGTGTGTATCCCCCACAGATGCTGGGGATGATGTCAGATGCCCTTTCCAGATGCGTTTAACACTTTGTGGTCACTTGTATTCCTGACACTCAGAGTCAGCACTTTGCCGATTGGACTGATTCCAGCTCAGGCGGATCCCAGCCCCCTGGCTCTGGCGACTATGAGCTGAGACGGTCATCTGTACTGTTCCCTTCCAGAGAGCCCCCAAATAGCTCTTCACCTGCTCTTCCAATTCGAGTAATAACGTCTGCCAAAGAAACAGTGGGGGTGGGGGGAGGGAAGTTGCTGGAGAAAATGCAATTAACATACTACCAAGAGCGCGCATAAAGAAACGCTGGGAAAAGACTCAGTGGGTTCACATTTACTTCCAAGGCTTTTGCTTTTGTCTGAATGAACCGCCCATTTAAAACTGCTACTGGAAAAAGAAAAAGAGGAAGAAAGAGGCAAGCCCAAATGGCAAAGTGTAACTTCTACCATAGTTAATTGAAAACAAGAAGGGGGAGGATTCCATTTCCTGGTGATTGAACCCACAGGCTGAAAGGCTGCCTCTGCCCCTAAGGATCAGAGCATTCTGTGTTTGATGACAGAACCCAAGTAAGAATCCAGCATAACCCCTGACAACCCAAAACATCAGGGTGAGTTCCCCTGAACCTTGAGATTGCCCCTCTAGCTCTTTGATCATAAGATGTACAACAAGCAAGAAGCAATACCCTTTCCCCACCCTGGTTACATGAACTCCACCATTCCAGATGCATCTTGTCCGGACCAGGGGCTCCCACGAGTGACTGTGACCTGAACCTCAGAATCACCCAAGTCACAGAGGGCTAAAAGGGTAACCTTAAAAAATCTGAAGCTGTAGAAGGGAGAAATCAATGGTGAAAAGAAATAACCTATAAATAGAGTAACCTCTGGTTCCTAATTCTAGGTCTTATTGTTTTGCTAAGTGTCTTAGAGCACCTTTCTAAACTTTCTGGCCTTTACTGTTTTACCCACCTAATGTAAGAAACCTAAGCTAAAATAAAATTTGTAACTAAACCAAAATGTAATTTTCTAGGTGAAATGGCGTCTGTACTCAGGAGAGTAACCTTCCCTTGACCCCAGAACAGCTACCTGGAAATCAGCATCCCCAGAGTACACGTCACATCTAACTGGAAGTATGTTGAAATAAATTAAGAAAGTCTAGAGCCTCTGCTTGAGCAAAACGAGATGCAGCAAAAACATGGGCTTGTCACATGTTTGGTAGGTACCGTCAAAGACGCCACTGAGAGTGAAACTAATATGACACATTCTTCATGTGTGATCAAAGTGCCTTCTAAACTCAAATCGGGGCACCTCATATCACAAAACAGATGACAAGAAATGAATAAATGTAAGCCTTTTTCCCTCCACCCCAATTACAGCTTGGTTAGATCACAAACGCGGGCTAGCAAATGCTAGGAGTTTTTCTCTCCTTAAGGGTCCTTTCTCACTTCACCCGGCTTAACAAAAGACCACACACTACACACGCGCTTCAAAAGAGGATGGAGGCAGGCCAGCTTCAGGACACATGCTGCACGGGGGGAACTGACTGTGGCAAAGAGAGGGCTCTCCACCCCTCTGACAAGTCCACAATAGACTGGCTAGACACAAACGCCTGAAATAAGGAAGTCCATCCAGAGAATGAACAGTTGGCAAGATCAAGGCTTCTGGTCCTAAAGGACCTGCAGCTGGTCTGGCCATTCATCAAAAACACTGATTTCAAATGGAAGACACGTTCTGACTGTGACATGGAATAAAGCAACTGGAACGGCAAGCGATCTTGATTTTGGTTTCCTTTCCGCCCTACACAGCTCCTGCCAGCGGAAGAGCGAGCCCGCCTGTGGTGCTCCCGGCACATCTGGGGTAGTTTCCGTCCACATGGGTTAGTCTTTGGGATTTTCCACATATTCCAGGGTCATTATCCATCTACGCTAACCCAGAACGTCCAGACAAAAGCTCCTGTTTGGAGTCTGGAGAGAAACTGTCAAATGCGAAAGCCTCGAGTTCCCACTGTGCTGCAGTGGCAACGAATCCACCTAGGCACCTTGAGGTTGTGTGTTCGATCCCTGGCCTCGATCAGTGGGTTAAGGATCCGGTGGTTGCCGTAAGTTGTGGCATAGGTTGCAGACGTGGCTCAGATCTGACATTGCTGTGGCTGTGGCTGTGGCTGTGGCTGGCGATTAGACCCCTAGCCTGGGAACCTCCATATGCCACGGGTGCAGCCCTAAAAAAAAAAAAAAATCTGAAAGCCTGTGAACTCTCTCAGCCAGAGGAGACCAGATGTAGCAAAGATTATGGAACCAGAGGTCAGGGGCCTAACTTCAGACCAGCATTATGAGTTTGGGTAACTCACCTACTTTCTCTAGCCTCTTATTCTTACATCAGTAAGGGAGAAGCAGACCTAAGGAAGGGTATCCCAGATCCCTCCCAATCTTAACATCCTCTGACTTTATGACTAAAAAGTGATACTAGTAAGGTTACACTCAATAGGTGGCTTAAGTTCAACAGGAGCCAGCTGGGATTATGCTAAGGAAAACTTTCTTGCACATAGAGTCAATCTGATCACATCCTCCCCACATCAAGCACCAGAGAGATGTGCACCACTGGTCCAAGAGCCCCTTCTACGGAGGACATGCCCTGAGTGATTTAGCAATAGGCTGATTCATTCATTCAACCAAGTATTTACTGAGCACCTTCCAGGGAACAGAGATACAGCAGTGAACAAAACGGGCAGAATCCCATCCCCCGGGGAGTTCATATTCTAGTGAGGGGAAGAAGGAGTCAGACATTAATCAAATAGTAAGCACAAGGTGGAGTATACTTTATAGAGAGGGGTCAGTCCTTTAAGGACCTGATGATCAGGTAACTTCTGAGCAGCAATCTGAGGCAGGAAGCCATGCAGATACCAGGGGGAAAATGTTCCAGGCAGAGAGGAAGAGCAGAGCGCAAAGATAGGACTGTGCTAGGATGGTTGACATATTAAAGGGAACATCATGAACCCCATACTGAGAAACAAGAGTCAGAGGGGGAGAGCAGGAGAAGGCAAGGTCAGGTAGATAGTAGGGGCCCCAATCACGTCTGGAAAGAAAAAACCACCAGTGGGTCTGAACGAAGGAGCAACAGGATGTGAATTCCATTTTTCATAAAAGATTGCTCTGGTTGTTGTGTCAGGAATAGATGGAAGGAGGCAAGAGTGGAGGCGAGGAGACCCGTTAGGAGGCTGCTGTGAGAGTCCAGGTGAGAGACGATGCAGCTGGGCCCAGGGTAGCAGCCGGGGCGGGGGAGGCGCCAGGGGATGACACACGCTGAAGGAAATAGGACACCAGGGGACAGGACCTTGGGAAATCTTGGAACTACTACAGAATTAATGAAGCTGAACGGCACTAAATTCCAACATCCACCAGGAGATTTTAAGATTTAGGTGTTTGTTCATCTCCATCATCCAGTGTCCAACAGGGTCCCTGACACAGAAGGGGTATATAGAAAATGCTGAATGAATAATCGCGGGACTGAATATGTGATGAGGCCAGAAGATCTGCATCTGCAGCCGGATAGGTCATCAGGAAACAAAAAGCATTTGGTACTAGACATATTTTACTAACAATTAGATCCTTTCGCCTGGGTGAATCTATCTCGTTTTGTAAAAAAATTTCCCTTTGTAACTTGGCAGTGGGAAGTACTGAAGCAGACTGAAAACTTCACATAATGCAGCTGAGGCTCTAAGAGGCCATTGTGGGTTTTTTTGTTTTGTTTTGTTCTATTTTGTTTTTGCTTTTTAGGGCTGAATCTGCGGCATATGGAGGTTCCCAGGCTAGGGGTCCAATAGGAGCTATACCACAGCCACAGCAACTTGGGATCCGAGCCCCGTCTGCAACATACACCACAGCTCACGGCAACGCCGGATCCTTCACCCACTGAGCAAGGCCAGGGGTTGAACCTGGATCCTCATGGATGTGAGTTGGATTCATTTCCACTGTGCCACGACAGGAACCTTCATAAGGGGCCATTTGTAATCACCAAACCTCAGCACCTCCCACCTAAAATATAGGGAGAAACGCTTCATGTGGAATCTCATGTGTTTTCATGAATACTGAGTCATGAGGGTAACTAGAAAGGTATGACTATGAATAATGACATTATCACAACAACAAGGACTAACACAAGCCCAATCTGCACTGTTCTGACAAGACCAGGCTGTTCTTTAATGTGCTGCCCTTCCTCTTCGAAACTCAGGAAAGGAATTTCTAGACACCCCCTTGCCCGCCCCCATTCCCCCCACACCATAGCACTGCTCTGAAAAAAAGCGACAGTTCCCAACTACAGACGCCTCTCTCTGTCAAGGTGATACTTGAGAGTCCCAAGGTTCTTAACCCACAGAAACTGACAATGTGCAAAACAGATTCAGCATCAGGGAGAAATAACAGCAAAGGTGTGTTTATAAACCACATTCTGGCAGCAGATTTCTCAGTGAAGTCATTGATCATCTCGAAGAGCTAAATTAAAACCCCACATTACTCAGGAACTAGGTGTGAGAAACATCTTATTTACCAAATTAGAAAAAGGAGGAAGAAAGATATGACATGCAAGGTGGCGGAGACCAAATTACATGGTGAGGGAAGCTGCAACATTTGGGAGACCCAGTCCGAGGCGGATTTGTCAGCTGAGTCGGAAATCATTTGATGTGACCTTGGACTAATTATTTAACTTCTGTGCCTCTGTCTCCCATCTGCGCCTGGATTTCCCACTCCCTGTAAAGGAGAGCAGGGATTTCAGACCCTCCTGTTTGGACAGGGATGTTCTGAAGCTGAGATCTTGTCTCTGGAAGCCCCAGAGGGTTCCTAGAGAAAGACAGTCCACACATAGAGGGCAATGTCTTTCGTAAGATAATTAAAGAGATCAGGCTGCTCTTAGAAACACTTCCACGCTACGGAGGCTCCCCAAGTCATGGCTCCAGAGTTAGACAACCAAACTATTGCCTCAAATGCCAAACCCAGGGTTGGGGCCAGTCTCTCTGCAGATAAGGTCAAGACCTTACTGTGAACCCAATCCCACATGTATAATAACTACATTCAAGTGTCCAGTAAACATGCAAACACCGTTTGGTGGTGCTTTTAAATCACCAAGATCTCCCTGACCTGACCCCATGGTTACCTATTTGGCCAGATGGTGTGTAAGGTATGAAAGAACAGATGGGCCGTGATCATGAACTCCTGGGCTAGTCCTGATCCTCAATTTCCACCTCTGTATTACAAAGCTAAGAATAATGAGGAAAGATGTGAAATGTTGCAGGCACAGGCCAGGGATCATGGAAGGAACAAAATAAGTACCCAAACCCTCCTCCCTCCTGGGGCTCTGCTCAATAAATAACAAGTGCTGTTAATCCTTTAATCACATATCCAGGAAAAAAAAAAGAAAAGAAAAGAAACAGGAAAGGGTTCACCCATAAATATCTTCACTGCTTTTATTCTCCTATAACCCTTTCTTTGACTGGAGCAGAGTAAACAGGCTGAACTTTCAGGAGGATCATAACGTGAGATGTCCCAGGTAAGCCAGACTCATAAACTCCAGACAATTAGGAGGAGACTGGCTTTTCACGGACTGCCCCCTACCTGGCCTACTCAATGACAGAAGCAGACCTGGTCCTTTGTCCCAGCTTCCCAAAGGAATCCATTACCAGGCACACGTGGCTCCGGTGGGATGTCGGGTCAAAGGCTTTCTATTCCGGCGATTGTGGTCTAAGAATAGAAGTCCTGAACACCAGGCAAATGGATTCACAAGGATCGTGTTCATTTACTGTTCAAGTCACCCTCCAAGGACTATTTAAAGCACAAGGCCGGCAAGCCCTGTGCTCTGAACAGGAGATGGAGACAGGGAAACGAGCAGAGCATGTTGTTAATATAGTTCTCCAACGTACACACACAGCGCAACTTGTAAACCCCAGTTTGGGACGCAGGGTCCATCCTCACCAGCTCAGATGTTTCACCTGGCTGCCTGTCAACCCCTGAGTAGCAACCGTCAAGTTCATCTTCCAAATGGAGAGATGGCAAGCATGGAGGGACAGAGGCGTACATTCCGAAGTCCCCTGGGAGTAACAGAAACGGCTGGAGCCGATGTGTGTTCCCACACACTGGGCCCTCCCTAGGCATTCCACCTTCTCTCACTCTAACCTCACGACCTCCCCACAAGGCAGGCAGTTGTTCTGCTCACTTTTTTTCTTTTTCTTTTTTCTTTTTTGCTTTTCTAGGGCCGCACCCTCGGCATATGGAAGTTACCAGGCTAGGGGTAGAATCGGAGCTGTTGCTGCCAGCCTACACCACAGTCACGGCAACACCAGATCTGAGCCATGTCTGTGATCTACACCACAGCCACAGCATCGCCAGATCCGAGCTGTGTCTTCGATCTACACCACAGTTCACGGCAACGTCAGATCCTTAACCCACTGAACGAGGCCAGGGATCGAACCCGCGTCCTCGTGGATGCTAGTTGGGTTCGTTAACCACTGAGCCATGACAGGAACCCCCTGCTCACGTTTTCTAATGGGAACATGGAGGTCCTAGGAGATTAAGCCATGTGCTCCAAGCGACACACCTAATACAAGAATGGCACAGTCACCACCTGAACTCCGGTCTCTCTGACACTAAAGCTTGTTGTTCGGGCTTTTGTTTGTTCCTAGTTACACCATACTGCCTCTCTTGGTTTCTCTCCGCTAACTTCCGAACTCAAGGGACCTATAATCCAAAACCAAACTAATATTTAGACATGAGGTCTCATGCCTTCTTCCTGATGTCATCAAGGTGGTGAGCAAAGAGCATTGGCCACCCAAGGCCGTCAGCAGTGTCTTTCAGGGACAGACACCGGACCATAATTCCAATTAGCTAGACAAAACACATGAATTCCACATCGGAGGAACCTTTCCCAGAAAACAACAGAAGACCTTTAGCCCCTGATAACACTTCATCTCATCACTTCTCCCGTCCAGACAGCCCTTTGCTTCAGCTGGCTTCATATTCTGGACCACACGGAAGACAGATCCAGCACCTTGGAAACATGAAGCCCAACAGGCAAGTTCTCTGGGATCCCATCAACGTTTTATTTTACTTTGTGAAGTCATTTCCCTGTCCAGCTTCCCTGGTGCATATCTCATGTCAGACCTCACATTTCCCGGACCACATGTGAAGGGACAACTCAGCCCACATTCCACAGAACTGATCACAATTCGTCAGATCAAGGGCAAGATCAAATCTCTAGTCTCTCACTTTTGCAGCTCTTAGAGAAAGTTACCTTCTTGGAATTATTTATTTATTTATTTATTTGGTCTTTTTAGGGCCCCACCCGCAGCATATAGAAGTTCCCAGGCTAGGGGTCGAATGGGAGCTGTGGCTTCCAGCCTACACCACAGCCACAGCAATGCCAGATCCAAACTGCACCTGCGACCTACATCACAGCTCGCGGCAATGCCAGATCCTTAACCTACTGAGCGAGGCCAGGGACCAAACTCGCGTCCTCATGGACACTAGGGTCATCAATAGCAAGTGGGAGGGGGGAAGTCACGCAAAAAAAATCAGTAGTGGAGATAAGCCAGCAAAAGTAAATGCGACACAGTCCAAACCAAGCTGGGCACATTCTCACAATCCGCTGGAAATGACTTTACCTGAAGCCTGCAGGACTCCTTAAACTCAGCACTAAGATGGTGAGGTCTCCACAGGGACCCTTGACAGGAACCTCCACGCTCTTCCAAGCCAGGTCTCCAAGGCCTGGCACTGACAGGGTCACCACTTTCATGGAGAAGCTTACAATTCTGTTCTCTCCTCTCCTCCCCCCATCAGACATGCTAACTGGCACTTGTTTTATCTACGAAGGCTAGCCTGTGGCAGCGGCATAGTGTGACAGCTGGAAAATTCGGGGACCTCAGCGAGTCAACGCACAGAGTTACCACAAAGAGAAGCATGCTGTGAACCAGTTGTCAAAGTCTCCAGCCGGGCTTTCCCTCACACTCATCTCACATGAATCTTAATCAGATCAGGAGAGAGATAAAAGCAGACCCTGAGGTTCCTGTGCATCCCTCTAAAGGAGGGAAAATTTTCTTTCTTTCAAGAGGGGTGACCTGGCCATAATAACCTTTGGGGTGGCTAAATGGCCTTGGTGTTCTGAGCAAAAAAAGAAAGAAAGGAAATGAGACTTTTTTTTGTTGTTGTTCCATTTAGGGAAATAAGGAAGTGGAATGGTTTCTCTCCAGGCCCGATCCCTTTCTGAGAGTCGGTTTGGAGGTAATGTCATAATTTCAGGCCCTTCTTGCAGAAATCCTCCTTGCATTTCATATCAGGTTCTAAATAAAGATGTGCTCTTGGTTGACTTGTAGCTGTTGTCAATATTAGGTTATAAGCACTGGGTAAGGGCTGGAGCCCAATCAAAGTATGCTTATAATAATGATCATTCAGAGGGAGCGACAGTGACCACACAGATGCTGGCTAATACCATCCGAATCCGAATCCAGGAAAATGCTGTCTGGAAGCATTCCTCCCTACCAATCACACCTTCAGACAGGGAAGCTGGGTGATTGGTCCAGCTTCCAGACCCTGATATATTCAAATCAACTGGTAGTCACTGAGTGACCAGAAAGTAGCCAGCAGGCATTGTGGCTTTAGCATGCGTCAGGCATTTCTAGTCAGTCTTTAATTTGCAAAGGCCAATCGGGTTCGACCCCAACGTGAGAGACGGAACAACAAATCAAGGAAGACCTCAGTTCTTGCAGCAGGTTTAATCCAGGCAGCCAAGGCAGCCCCTGAGCCTCTTTCTCAAAGTCTAAACCACTCAGAGCAGGAAGGGCTGGTCCATCTACCACGTAGATGCAGATCGTCCCTCTGAGAAGTAGGACAGGTTCCCAAGTCTTTCTCTCCTTTCTCTCTAGGTCCCTTCAAAGAAAAAGCCATCCCCTCCTCCATCTCAGCGTGGGACACACAAGTGTAACCTTTTCTACCAAAAGAGGAAGGTCTGGAGGACACTAGCAGCTACCAGGAGTTTCTCTATGACTCGAAGCCCCTTGGCTCTCGCCTGGGGCAGCCGGAGTCCACATTTAAAAGCATCTTGTTTCCTCTTCTTCTCTAGGTTAGAGCCCAGCTAAGAATAGCGCACCATTCATGCCCATGTGTACACATCCTTTTCACTTGCTGTTTTCTCTTATATATGCATGAAACCCTGTTCTTGCATATCTTCCAAGGTAAACAAAAATATTTTTAAGTGGGCACAGAGCAGCAGTTTTATTCCCTGTCCAGTCTTCAAGAAGGCACTGCCCGGAGGAACTCCGCTCCAGAACCGAGTGTCACAGGGATGGTTGAGGCACCGGCTTCCTCTCTGAAGCCCCAAAGAGAGACTCACACTCAGAGATGGGAACTCAGTGGCAACAAGCTTAGGATTCCCTCGATCTGCCCAGACTCACCTCTGTGGATGTCCTAAACCTACAGAAGACCAGAAGGCCATAAAATTGGTCTCGTTTTATTAAGGTGAACCATATGAAACTACCTACAAAATGAGGATTTCATATGACTTAAACTAACAGAATCCTAAAAAAGCGAATCAGGCATTTTGCAATGAGCAAGAATGCAAAATCCATTATTTCCCAGATAGCTCCACCCATGACCATTTCCTATTAGACTTTTTTTTTTTTTTTTGGCTGCGCCCATGGCATATGGAAGTTCCTGGGCCAGGGATTGAACCGGTGCCACAGCAGCAGCAGCAACCCGAGCCGCTGCAGTGACCACATCCAATCCTTAAGCCGCTGCACCACAGGAGAACTCCTTCCTATTAGTCTTTAGTAACTAAAACATTTTTCAGGAAAGTTAAAAGCTGTAAGTTATAGGCTCGTTATGGGACCCCTTGTAAGATAGGCTTGGCATTGGTAACAAATATCTTTTCCCTCATTCCTTCCCTATCTGTATCCATCCACATCCAACACCATTCCTGGTCCTCAAGAGCTCACGAGTAACAGGCAAATAGAACACAGGGTGAGCAGTTGCCCTTGTGGCGAAGGGGAAACAAATCCGACTAGGAACCATGAGGTTGCAGGTTCGATCCCTGGCCTCGCTCAGTGGGTTAGGGCTCTGGCGTTGCCATGAGCTGTCATGTAGGTCACCAAGGCGGCTCGGATCCTTTGTTGCTAGGGCTGTGGCGTAGGCTGGCAGATGTAGCTCCAATTCCACCCCTGGCCTGGGAAACTCCATATGCTGAGGGTGGGCCCATAAAAAGCAAAAAAAAAAAAGAAGGAAGAACACAGGGTGAAAACTGCTACTCTATAGAAAAATACACAATCTGCATGTAGCTCAATTACAACATTTCCCACACTGAGCTTGGCTGGTCGTTTGTATGTGGGCCTCGTGATCTGATGACACATACTCAGGGGCAGGAAGAGTGTTCGTTTTGTCTTTGAACCCCTGGCCTCCAGCACAGTTCTCACACACAGTCAGTGCTCAGTGATGTTTGTTGAGTGACTGAATGACTCAGAGGCTTGGGGCATCTCTCTAAACTGAGGCAAGTAAGCAGTGTTCCTATTACCAACTTTAATGTTCTTATCTGTTTTTGGCCACACCCACAGCATGCAGAAGTTCCTGGGGATCAAGTCTGTGCCACAGCAATGACCCACGCCACAGCAGTGACTGACCCAAGCCACAGCAGTGCCTAACCTGCTGAGCCACATGGAAACTCCCTAGGTTCTTATATCTTAGACCAGACTACTAATTATAACACTAGAAAGAGCAAGCTCTTAATTATAGAACTAGAAAGAAAAGCAGGGGGTGGGGGGAAAGGAGAAGGGGCACTACACTTTATAATCAAACAAGCCTGAAATTACAGATTAAAAAGCCTGCCTCTAGCTGGGAGTGTGGTGGCATCTTTTTCTCTCTCAATTTAACATCCTTTGATTCCAATTGATTTTCCTTACAGAGCAAGTTCAACACCATCAGCAGTAAAGGAAGTGAAGGTGTTTTATGAACTAAAGCAAATGGGATGAACCCAAACCATTTTCCATTTGACTTTTGGAAAAGAGTATTCACTAGGGTCGGGGGTGGGGGGTGGTATTATTCCCTCTGGGGGCTGGAATGTCTTGTATGAGTTCAGAAAAAGAAAAAAAAATCTAATTCATATGGGCACCAAAAATAGGTTTTTTGTTTTTTGTTTTTTTTCTGGTTTTTAAGGCTGCACCTGCGGCATATGGAAGTTCCCAGGCTAGGGGGTTACACCACAGCCATAACACCAGATCCGAGCCATGTCTGTGACCTACACCACAGCTCACAGCAACACCGGATCCTCCACTGAGTGAGGCCAGGGATTGAACCTGCAACCTCATGGTTCCTAGTTAGATTCGTTTCTGCTGTGCCACGACGGGAACTCCAGGTAATTAAATATTGAATTAAAGGATTGAGATGAGGGAAGACATTAGGCTGACTGCCAGGTGGTCAGAGTTGAAGGAGGTAACACACACACACGCACACGCACACGCACACGCACACGCACACACATGATGTCTATAAAACTCCTCCCAGATTTAAAAAAGTCACTTGGGTCACCTTTTAAACCTATAGCGCAATCATTTCTAAAAGAAACAGCAGGTAGCAAACAAGCCTCAAAAAAATTCATCTTTCAAAGTTGAATATTTTGATGTAGGCTCAAGAAGTCTTTCCCTCTCTTCAAATAACCAAAGCCCTGGAAAAGGGCAGCACAGATCCTTCCCAACACATCACCTTTCATCTATACATTTCACTTCTAAAGGAGAGAGACTGGCTGGAGCACCACGCTGCTTTGGAAGTAGAGGAAGTCTTTATCCTAATGAATTGATCTCATCAATTTAACTGCACATTTGATCCCAAGACCCTTTGTGGGTCTGATGACCCCAGGGAGGCCCTTAAGTGCGGCTGTCCCCAGGGTGGCACACTCCATCATGGCCACCAGTAGACAGGAAAAGGCCCTTGGGGAGATTCTAATTTTATTATGTAAATCACAGGAAGCCCCATTTAGCTCCTCTCCTCAGTGCAGCAGCATCCTTCTTTCTACCCAGTGGCCATCAGCAGAGGAGGAGGAGGAGAGTGTGTCAGTGTGAATGACAATGACAGGGCTGGCTGTCTGCAAGCTCGACCTGAACGCCCATGGTTAGGTTTCTCCTTTTCTCTCTCGCACCCATTTTAGTTCTTTTATTTCCAAGGAATGAGAGAGGCGACATAAATGGCAAAGGGTTGAGGTCAAGTTCAGAAGCCCTGTGGGAAAAGCACAGACTTTGAGTCAGATTACACATTTCACAGACAATGATACATGGGAATCCGAGAGATCTCAGTCGCTAGGATCCATGTGACCTTGGGCACATTACGGATTTTCTCTGAGCCTCAGGGTCCTCTCTGTAAAATGGCCATAATAATACCCACCTCTCAAGGCTTGGGTAAGGATTATGTTTTGGGGTGCTTTTAAGGCCAGTGGTTTTGTGAGGACCTGTAGGACGTCATTTTGTCTCAAGAAAGCAGAAACCCGATGGAATGCCGAAGAAGAGTCATACCCAGATGTGGCCTAGGTGTCAACAATTTCCGCTTGCATGCGTGGCTAAGAGGCTGGCGTTTCAGGGAATCACCTCTGCGGGTTCAAGGTCAAACTAGAGAGGCCTTCCACCCTGATGGGCACTGCACGTTTCCACGCACATGACCCATGCCACCCAAAATTCTCTTCCTACTCTAGCATCCCTGAGTTGGCCAACTTCATCCAGCTCAGAATAAAACCTAAGAACTGCCAAAACGAGTCACTGTCTTCCTTTTCAAGGAACATCAAGTAACCCAAGAGGAATCCAGAGAATTCATTCTAACATGAAATCAGCCTGGTGAATAAATAAAATCACCTTCCTCAATCAAAATCTACACTCTTGTCAAGACATCTGTCAAAAACTGTAATCGCTGCAGCCAAGGAGAGAAAATGGCCACACAGCAGCATAAAAGCCCTTAGCTGGAAAGAACATCAAGAATCCTTTCACTTAAGTTCCAGGCCAGGGTGTCTTTATATTAATTTAAAGCCAACCACAAAATCAGCTACAGCTTTTCTTTTGAGAAGAGCACCTGGAAAAGAGGCCCTCTGAATGCTGTCTCCTTCTCACCTACAAAAAAAGGGGTCCCCGAGCAGACATTCAGTTGGGGCCCTGAGAAGAAATTCCGTTTGCCAGCCCATGGGTGTTTTGTCTGTTGCTGCTGTTGCTGTCCAGCCCTCTGACCAACAACAGCCTCAAAGACTAGCACTTTTTAAGATTCACTTCTGGAGTTCCTGTTGTGGCTCAGCGGTTAACGAACCTGACTAGCATCCATGAGGACGCAGGGTTCAATCCCTTGCCTCGCTCAGTGGATTAAGGATCTGGCATTGCTGTGAGCTGCGGTGTAGGTTGCAGACCTGGCTCAGATCCCACGTTGCTGTGGCTGTGGTGTAGACCAGCACTCTAATTAGACCCCTAGCCTGGGAACCTCCATATGCTGAGGGTGTGGCCCTAAAAGCCAAAAATAAAAATAAAAAATAAAAAAATAAGATTCACTTCTGTCTGTCAATGAATTTGTGAAGATGAGGTTTGTGGTACCTCCCGGACCCCCAAAGCGTAGACAGGCCAAAGACCCTACCTGTCCCTTAAATTCAGCTCAGAACCAATCTCAGGCCAACAGCTAGGAAAATTACTTCCATCATCACTGCTCCAAAAAGGAGCCCCTCCGCCCTCTGCCCAGCTCCCAGCCCAGGTTCCTGGGTCCCACAGTTTGCATTGGCACCTGCAAGCAACTTGTTCTCACACATCCAGACCAGCAGAGCAGGAGTTCAGAAGGGTCCTCTAACGAGTAGGAGGCCTGGGAGGAAACTGACAAGCAGGATCCAATGTCCCACAGTAGCTTATTCTCACTGTCACCTTGGCTTTTCCTCACCACCGGCCAGGAGCTATTCAAACACTCTAAGCAGTCACAAGGATCCTTTTCATCCTCTGGAGTCCAGAAAGTGCCCACCTGGGTTCCCAGAAAGCCAGAAGCAAGTACAGCCTCTCCCTCTAGATGCTCTTTTAAATCCAAGGGCTCCTTTCACCCTGCCTAGAGGGACCCACACCCTCAAATAAGAAGCAGCGCCCTGAAAACAAACTGGACTCATCTCTCAGCTATTCCAAGACCAGGCCTTCCAAAGCGTCCTCATCTGCAAGACTAATAACAACACATTCTTTTCTGTGTCTCCTTTCAGGGTTGCGGATTAACTGCGAGAATATATACCCAGCACAGTGCCTGGCAAATGGTCAGTACTCAGTAAATACACATTATTATTGATATTATTTTAATTATTCTCAGAATGAAGTATAGTTATTATTACTGTTAAGAAAGGACCTTCCGGGAGTTCCCGTCGTGGCGCAGGGGTTAACCAATCCGACTAGGAACCATGAGGTTGCAGGTTCGATCCCTGGCCTTGCTCAGTGGGTTAAGGATCCAGCTTTGCCGTGAGCTGTGGTGTAGGTCATAGACTCGGCTTGGATCCCGCGTTGCTGTGGCTGTGGTATAGGCTGGTGGCTACAGCTCTGACTCGACCCCTAGCCTGGGAACCTCCATATGCCGTGGGGCAGCCCTCAAAAGGCAAAAAGACAAAAAGACAAAAAAAAAAAAAAGAAAGAAAGTACCTTCCCAAAAGACATGTTATTCTAACCTAAGGGTAAAAGCTCCATTGTCAATGTCAGCTTCTCACGCAAAAAGAAGGAACCAGTACAACAATAAGGACAAAAATCTAAACAACAGCTATTCTAATGGTTTGTGTTTAGATTTTGAGGACATTATGTGCAGTGACACACACATACTGATCCATTTATTCACCAACTATGTGTACAGCATTACACTAAATACGTGTGCGCAATGATTAATGACCACCTATTGTATAACACAGGAAAGTCTACTCAATAATTTGTAATAACCTATATGGATAAAAAGAATGGATATATTTCTATGTATAACTGATTGACTTTGCTGTACACCTGAAACTAATACAACATTGTAAATCAGCTATACGCCAATAAAATTAAATCTGCAGAACAGAAACAGACTCACAGACTTCTGAAAACAAACTTAGGGTTACCAAAGGGGACAGGTGGTGGGGGGGGCTGGGGGTTTGGGACTGGCATATGCACACTGTGGTATATGGAATGATTGACTGATGGGGACCTGCTGTACAGCACAGGGAACTCTACCCAATATTCTATGGTAGCCATGTGGGAAAAGAATCCGAAAGAGAATAGATATGTGTAGATGTGTAACTGAATCACACTGTCGTACAGCAGAAATGATCACAACAAGGTAAATCAACTATAATTCAATAAACCTTTTAAAAATAAAAAAATAAAATTAAAAAAATCAGCACATGATGAAAAAATATGTGTGTTAACACACACACACACACATAGAATCAATAAGACAATTTATACTTGTAAGAATCTACCATGGGCCAGGCATCATATTAGGCAACTAGAGATACACACACATTTAAGACATGGGCCCTGTGTTCCCTAAGCTTACAGTCTAATAAAGGGAATTACAATTATATATGTGATGATAAAATCCCCTATAGCAAACGATGGATGCAAAAAGGATAGAGACATACAGACAATGCTTCCTTAACCAACTTGTCATCTTACCCAACCTACTTCTTTTTCTTTTTTGTCTTTTGTCTTTTGAGGAGACATATGGAGGTTCCCAGGCTAGGGGTCTAATTGGAGCTGTAGCTGCCGGCCTGCACCACAGCCACAGCAATGCCAGATCCGAGCCTCGTCTGCAACATTCACCACAGCTCACAGCAATGTCGGATCCTTGACCCACGGAGCAAGGCCAGGGATCGAACCCGCAACCTCATGGTTCCTAGTCGGATTCACTGCCACTAAGCCACGATGGGAACTCCAAACTGGCCCACTTCAATTTCACTACACTGGCTACACTGCTAGCAGCAGGCATTCCTCTGTATATCTGCTCCCTTCTGCCCCATCGCCCAGGCTCGGTGCATCCCCAGGGTCAGTGGTCTGTTCATAATAGGTATACTCATCATTTTAGTCATATATTATTAATATAAACTGCTGAAATATAGTGTAAAATAAGGTATTTCTATGAAAAATAAATGAATGCCTTGGAAAGACTTGATGAAGGCAAGGTGCTAAAAATTGCGGATGAACAAGACAATGGTGAAAAAAAAAAAGCTGTAATGGTAGAGCTAAAAAAATCTAGAAATGTTATGCATTTTATTTCTCAAGTGTATTAAAGAACTCATTCCACATATAGAAAGTGAAACTGGGAGTTCTGTGGGGTGCAGTGGTTAAGGATCTGGCATTGTCCCTGCAGTGGCTACAGAAGCTGCTGTGGCTCAGGTTCAATTCCTGGCCTGGGAATTTCCACATGCCGCAGGTGTGGCAAAAAACAAAACAAAACATGGAAAAAAAAAAGAAAGTGAAACTGGAAATCACAGACCATGTATGAAAGATGCCATTTATGAAAGAAAATCAGCAGAACTCTACTCAGAAGACCCACACTCAAGAATAAGCCCTGGCCCTGGCCCACATCAAAAGATTTGTGAATGTATGTACATTTATTTATTTTTAAGTTTAAATAAAATGCTTAGGGACTGTATCTTTTTCTTTTCTTTTCTTTTTAAGATTTTCTGCTGGGAGTTCCCATCATGGCTCAGAAGAAACGAATCTGACTAGCATCCATGAGGAAGCAGGTTCGATTCCCAGCCTCGCTCAGTGGATGAAGGATCTAGTGTTGCTGTGAGTGGTAGTATAGGTCATAGACTCAGCTCCTATCCTGCACTGCTGTGGCTGTGGTGTAGGCCAGTGGCTACAGCTCTGATTAGACCCCTAGCCTGGGAACCACCATATGGCATGGGTGCAGCCCTAAAAAAAAAATTTTTTTTTAAAAGATTCTCTGCTGTAACTGACTTTTGGGACTGACTGACCAACTACTGACCAGATTAGAAAGTATCTTCACTTTACCTGCCTGTTGCTCTTAGGTTGATAGCAAAATAAGCTTGTATTCCCTTGATCCAATCTAACTAGGGAGCAGAAAAAAGGCTGGTCTAGGGCTTTAAAAAAATAGACCCATTAGGAGTTCCCATTGTGGCACAGTGGAAACAAATCTGACTAGGAACCATGAGGTTGCGGGTTCGATCCCTGGCCTCACTCAGTGGGTTAACAATCCAGTGGTGCCGTGAGCTGTGGTATAGGTCACAGACACGACTCAGATCTGGCATTGCTGTGACTGTGGTATAGGCCGGCAGCTGTAGCTCCAATTCAACCCTAGCCTGGGAACCTCTATATGCGGCCCTAAAAAGCAAAAAAAACAAAAAAACAAACACAAAAAAAGACCCATTAAATGTCTCTCAAATACACAAAGTGTGAGCAAATACTGAATTTTGACCATATTTCCAGAGACTGGGATGTCAGCCCTCGTAAGCATGAGCTGCACTTTGACTACTTGCAGCCTGAAGCCTGGATCAAGAGATGCGGGGTGCCTCAAATGCCACCTCAGCTTTGATCACAGGTCTGGACACAGCCTGTTGGTTAATTCTAGCATCTGACATTCCAACCGGGCACGTGATTCCACGTCTGCAAGGAGACACATCTCAGGTGATGTTTTCTTGAGAAAAGACACAAGTACAAACACAACTACTATCAAGGAGGAGTGAGATCCCTTCCCAAGACCCCTTGATAGTCAGTCTAATACGTTTCTGTTCATTTGCACAGAATGCTGGATTTCTAGTCCACGCAACCAGGTTCCAGGCACTGAAACTGAACTGCCATCATTAGCTTTCCACCAGAGCTTTATGCCATCAAGATACAATCTGTCAAGGGAGGCACTGCAGGGCCTCATGTCAAAAGGCAGCAGCAGAAAGCTGAGGAGAAAGGGAGGACTCAGCAGAGTTTCAGTCTCCTGACAATATTTTTAAAAGAGATATTTCACATAGGGGATCCCATTGATGGAGGAGAGAAAAATAGCAAAACTTTATTTTTTTTAAAGACGAAGGACTGGTACAAGAGGAGGGAGAAGAACTGGGGAAGCCTTTGCATATGGAGTGCTGAGTTTATTTTTATTCCCTCTGCCAACAGAGGCAAGGTAATTCTACAAGCATCATTTAACTTTCTCACTTGAAACAAAACAGAGTAAGTAAGGCATTCTACATCTTCAATTGCAACTCCAGAATCACTTGTTTTCCCCCTGAAAATTAAATTGATTCTCACCCAATGGCACCCAAATGTGTGCTTTCAAAGGCAGAGCCCAAAACGGATGGGATGGATCCTCACTGAGGGATGAGGAGCTATTTTCCCTTTCAATTGGGAGTCAGGAAATCTGTGGGTCTAATTTTCTTCATTAGGGGTAGGCTCTGAGAACCTCGAGGATCCCTCTCCTTCCCAAGGAAATGAGTTTCAAAGACAGCTGTCAAACTTGAAGGCAGGTATTGGCAAGAAATTCCTAATTTGAGAGCTGTCAATCAGCAGAACAGGTTTCAAAATAGGTTGTGGAATCTCTTCCCCGGAGACAGATAAAAATAGGTGAGGCTGCCATCTGCCTTGGGAGGGTGCAGCCTTTCCAAGAGGCGGGTGAACAAAAACCCTACTTCCCTCCGAGAAAGCTTAGGACAAAAGGAGCGATGAAGCTGATGAGGGAAAAAGGAGAGAGAGGGCAGTTCATCCAGACCCAGGGAAAGCCAGGGTTTAGGCAGCCAAGACTTCCTGTGGAAGGGGAAGCGTCCCACTCCAAAGAGGAAAACCCAATGGGAAAAAGGCAGGAAATAACCACACAGCTCTGGGCTCTTTGGAAAAAGCTGAGCCAATCGGCTTCCCAGCTGTGGCAGCTCCATTTGGTCCCGAGAATGACAAGCTCAGCCCCAGATCCTTGGGGAGGGTATCATTCCCCTCCCTAGTTCCCAAACAAGCGTACACATGAAGCCTAAATGGAAGATGGGAATGGTCAAATAAATCCAACACCTCCCCAGGGGACCAGCAGCATCCACAGGGCATCTCCAAAAAGTGTTCCTTTAAAGACATTCTTTTCTCGGCCACCCTCTTTGGCCATCTGAAATCCTCCCCGCTTCCCACACTCCTTTCATCGCTATGGAGAGCCCTCTCGGGGCATGAAAAGGAATGAAACCTTCGTGGCCCTTGAGAACGCCAACTCCAATGGGAAATGCAAGAGACGGCATCCCTACAGTCTGTAACCTCTGCACAACTGGAGTTGTTCCTCCCTCGGCAGACGGGAGCAGCCCTTGCACCCCATCCACCTCTGGGCACACTTGAGGCTCTCAACTAAGGCTTTGTTCTAACACTGTCTTCCCCACAGCACACTGGTGTCGGCCACACGGCGTTGTCACCGGGGCCTTTGGGTAGCCAGCTTTGCCAGTAGATAAAACACAGGAAGCTCACTGTTTTCTAAAGCCATTGAGTAGGAGAGGCCCCGGCAGGAGGGCAGCGAGGTCAAGGGACTCACCAAGCTGAGGTGGGTGGCAAACGAAAAACGGAGGCGAGGGATGGCCACCAGCTGTCGAGAACTAGACATTTAAGGACCTACAAGGCAAAACCAGTGCCTGAGGCTCAATTCTTTAAAGAAGAAATTTTTTTCTGGTGGGAGGTTGCCCGCTAAGGAGAAACCTGAAGCTCAAGCATGCAGCCTGGTGACTTTTTCTCCCTTCAGCAAAGCCAGAGAAATGTGCAGAGATAACTAGAAGAAAATCAGTACTGCAAGGTCCCAGATTTAAGATGAGCCCTTGCAGAGGAAAAATCTGAATCCATTCTGCCCTTGCAGCTGTCCTAGTCAAACGGGATGGGGCTTTTGCCCTCACAGAGGGTACCAGACTTACTGAGAACAAGAAGAACATTAATGGATAGGAAACAGCCCTGTTAACTCACACAGCCCAAAACGAGCAAAGAGAAGGATTATCATCATTGCTAACAGCTCATGGGCTGTCCCCAAACTGGGTAGTGAAATGGGAGCAGTGTCACCTAGAAAGCAGAGACTACATTCTGGGTCACTCCCTGTGGCCACTCCAGGGGTTCAGCTAGGTAGACACCATCTTCTATCTCACTGGTCTGGGGGAAATGCTGGCTACAAAAAGTGGCAGGCAGGTCCCTTCCGCCCTTCCTTTGCTGGATGCCACTCACAGCAACTTCAGGGAGCAGGTATGGCCCAGCACCTGGTCAGACATGTGGACTCTTTGGAATGAGCCAAACAAGTCTGATCAGAATCCAGGATGTGGGGAAGTTCCCCTTGTGGCTCAGTGGTTAACGAATCCAACTAGGAACCGTGAGGTTGCGGGTTCAATCCCTAGCCTCGCTCAGTGGGTTAAGGATCCGATGCTGCCGTGAGCTGCGGTATAGGTTGCAGACAAGGCTCAGATCTGATGTGGCTGTGGTGTAGGCTGGCAGCCACAGCTCCATTTTGACCCCTAGCCTGGGACCCTCCATATGCCATGGGTGTGGCCCTAAAAAGCAAAAAAAAAAAAAAAAAAAGAATGCAGGATGTGAGAACAGCATAGCAGGAAGTATCTCTCTTCAGAATCTAGCTCAGGTGCAAAGGGAGCATTCTCCCTCAGACCCACCCTCCACAGCTATGAAATTCAGGGTTTGCTCATTTTTCAGAGCTGGGATCTTCAACACCCTTGGGCATTCATGCCTCAGATGTGGGATTCGGATTGCTTAAGGCCTTGGGGAACTGCAACTAGGCAGCAGAGAGCTGGTTTCCACGGAGGAGACTGAGCAGGAGATCGGGGAGCCGGACATCCTCTAGAGGTCGTCTCCTCCACCAACCCCATCACCTCCGACTCCCCGCTGCAGACTACAGGGAAGCCAATACAGACAGGTGAAGGGGTGCCCTGTTCTCCAAGCTCTCCTGAGAAGGAGAACCCACACGAACTCTCTGTCGCCTGGAGCTGGTAAAAGAAAGGAAGGGAGAGACCAACAATGGAGTAACCAACCCACTGGCTTCCCATTCACTCTCATAGCTCAACACGATGCGGTTGGCCGGCTGCCAGCCTGTCTTCTCTGCAGCAGGATAGAGCTGAAAAGGCTGTCAAATCAGAGTGTGGGATAGTGAGGACAGCATGGGATGAGACATCAAAAGATCCTGGGGGGAGATTAATTAATGCAAAGGAGAAGGATGGAACTCTGAGGGATAGAGAAACGCTCAATATGTTGATTGTGATTGTGGTTACACAAGTATGTATGCTCGTCAAAACTCAAGGAACTCTAGGTTTTAAATGCGTGCATTTTCTAGTACATAAACTATACCCAAGTAAAGTTGTTTTAAAAAGAAAAACATCTGGCGCAGTGGTTAGGAATCCAACTAGGAACCATGAGGTTTTGGGTTCGATCCCTGGCCTCACTCAGTGGTTTAAGGAGCTGGCGTTGCCGTGAGCTGTGGTGTAGGTTGCAGACGTGGCTCGGATCCCGTGTTGCTGTGGCTATGGTGTAGGCCGGTGCCTAGAGCTTTGGTTCGACCCCTAGCCTGGGAACCTTCATATGCCGTGGGAGCGGCCCTAGAAAAGGCAAAAAGACAAAAGAATTTAAAAAATTTTTTAAAAAGAAAAAGAAATACATCTACATTCTGAATTCTCATTCACCCTTATTAACTGTGGGACCTTGGACAAGCCACTTTCCTACCAAATGCTTCACCTTTTTTTTTTTTAGGGCAGCATCCACAGCACATGGAAGTTCCCAGGCAGCTCGAATTGGACCTGCAGCTGCCGCCCTACGCCACAGCCACAGAAACTCAGGATCCGAGCCGCGTCTGTGACCTACACCACAGCTCACGGCAATGCCGGATCCTTAACCCACTGAGCGAGGCCAGGGATCGACCCCGCATCCTCATGGATACCAGTCAGATTCGTTTCCACTGAGCCACAACAGGAACTCCCCTAATACTTCACTTTTCCCATCTGTTAAGTGGGGTTAATCATTTCTGCCCTGCTTACCCCACAGGATTTGAGGGTCATGTGACATCATAAATGTGAACTAATTTCAAAAAGCACAAAATGCTAAGCCATTATGCGGTAACTGTAATTATGTTTGCTCCCCAACACTGGGGACCTCCTTGCTGTATATTTCCTGATGATCTTCAGGTGTGGAGGGAAATTCCATTCTATTTAATAGCTGATGGTGCAAAAATCTTCCCTCTGGAAAACTTCGACTTGAGTAGTTTTTCCACTTGCCCACCTCTTCACCATGTAAAAGTCTGTGGGCACGTAGGCCCTTCTGGTCCCCACAGATAAGCACCCCAACATGGAGCAGAGCCACGGAGCACAGCTGCCCAGCCCGAATGCAGACACCATGGCAGATACCATTCTGGAAGCATGCAACCTTCTCTTCCTGGGGAAATTAGTGAGCTGGCATTTTACACATTGCCACAGCGCACCTTCGGGCAGAAACAAAGGAAAGACAATGCAGGATCTTTTCACAGAAGGACAAAAGGGAAGAAACTTGGAAGCCTGGGTGGTTAGGTACAAACCTACTCAGCTAAAATTAGCTAAAAAGACCTGAGATCACTGGATCAGACTCAGACTCCTTCATTATAAAAGTTCAAAAATATTCTCGGAGAGGGCAAGAGCTCGAGGCTAAGCAAAACTGCTAAGGAGGTTCAACTGCAGGTGCCTCAACCTTCTAGTTCTAGCCATGTGTACACAGTCCCTTTCCCCTAAGATGCTCTCCTTCTCCAATTTGGCATCTAACGGGCTCAGACCCTTACCGAAACCTTTTATGGAAACAAAGGCAATTTCACACTGAGGTATAAACAAAGAAATAGCACTTTTGAGTAAGGTAAGGAACGAGACCACTGCAGACAGGTAAAGCCAATAGTGGAAGAGGCGTCTTCAGCCCATCCCCCCACAGGGACCTTGACAAGAGCCCCCAAATGACACCCAATAGGTGCTTTTCTGCCCAGCCTCAGGCAAACAGAGAACTAAAGCTTGAGACTGTTCCAGATAAGTTGAGTGGATTTACAAAGAAGTTCAAGTGGGCCTGCAGAGTTGTGGGTCTTATCATCCTGCAGAGCCTGGGCTCTAAGCCGCAACAGAAATGTTGTGTGTCCATCCTGTAGGAATGGGAATCAGAGCTCCACATACACTCCTGCCACTCATCCTTGCAAATGCTCTTTTAAATCCATCTTAAGAATACCATTTATTCTGGGATAAAGAAGATGTGGGATATATGTATCCCAGAATAAAAATACACACACACACACACACACACACACACACACACACACACACGGAGTTCCTGTCGTGGTGCAGTGGAAACGAATCCGACAAGGAACCACAAGGTTGCAGGTTCAATCCCTGGCTTCGCTCGGTGGAGTAAGGATCCGGCGTTGCGGTGAGCTGTGGTGTAGGTCGCAGACGCGGCTCGGATCTGGTATTGCTGTGGCTGTGGTATAGGCCAGCAGCTGTAGCTCCAATTCAACCCTAGCCTGGGAACCTCCATATGCCACAGGTGCATCCCTAAAAAGACAAAACACACATACACACGATGTGTATATATGCACACACACACACATACAATGGAATGCTATTCAGCCCATAAAAAATGACATAATGCCATCTGTAGCAACATGGATGGACCTAGAGATTATCACACTACGTGAAGTCAGTCAGACAGAGAGAGATGAATATTGTATCGTATCACTTACATGTGAAATCTAAAAAATAATACAAATGAACTTATTTACAAAACAGAAACAGACTCACAGCTATGGGAAGCAAATTTATGGTTACCAAAAGGGAGGGAGATTAAATTGGGAATATGAGATTAACAGATGCACGCTACCATATCTAAAATAGATAAACGACAAGGATTTACTGTATAGCACAGGAAACTATATTCAATGTCTTGTAATAAACTATAATGGGAGAAAATCAGAAAAAAAGAATATATATGCATATATTCATATACATTCATACATATATATACATTTTTTTTTCACCATTCATTCTGGTTTCATTTGGTGGAGAAAACAAGTCTCACATCTGCCCACTTTTCACCTAGTCTGAGCCACCATCATCTCTCATGTGATTACTGCCTAGAGTCCAACTAGTACCCTTCCTTCTACCTTTTACCCGCTAATATCTCTTTTCTACCCAGCAAGCAGCGTGATTTTTGTGTGTGTGTGTGTGTGTGTCTTTTTAGGGCCTCACCCGCGGCATATGGAGGTCCCAGGCTAGGAGTTGAATCAGAGCTGTAGCTGCCAGCCTACACCACAGCCACATCAACTCAGGATCTGAGCCACTTCTGCGACCTACAACTCACGGCAACGCCAGATCCTTAACCCACTAAGCAAGGCCAGGGATCGAACCCACTGAGCCACAACAGGAATTCCCAGCAGCATGATCTTAAAGAAATAAATAAACCAGATGTGTCACGCCTGCAGATGTGCCACACCTGCAGATGCCCTCCAGTGGCTTCCAGGAATCCAGTGCAGAATCCTGACCGTGCTCTCCAGGTTGTGTGGTCTGGCCCTGCCTGCCTAGTCCACCTCACTCAACGGCCCTATCCCATCTGCTCTCTACCTCTGGCCACACAGAACTTCCTGCTATTCCTCAAACACACACAGTTCTGTGCACCTTCAGACCTTGGCACCTGCTGCTCCGTTGCCCCCAGAACTCCCCTTACAAGGTCAGCCCGGGCGTTGCCTCCAAGAGGCCTTCCCTGACCACACACATGAATCGAGTAAGCTCCTCCCCAAGCCCCTGCCAGCCACTCTTGAGCCCACCAGCTGACTTCTATTTCCTATAGAACACTCGACTATCTTACTTTACCCTATGGATCCATTTATCTAGTTTATCATATATTTCTCCCCCTAATAGTACAGTTCCATGAAAGCAGAGAGTTGCTCTGTCTTGTTGGTAACTCTATCTCTAGTACCAGACTAGAGCCTGGTACCTAGCACACACGGATCGTCACCATGTGTTGGGTGTATAAATGAAAGAATGGATGAATGAACTCATATCTTTCAAACAAATCAAAGTGAATGTCTTTAAAAACAGGCTAAGGGCCTCTGCTAGGCTCCACAGAGATGGTGTCCTGGGTCACTCCTGTACTCACAAGAAATGACAAGGCTGGCACACACTCAGCCAACAAGGAAATACATCTCGAAGATCCCGAGGTAAAATCAAGCCCCTCCCTCAGGAGTTTCCATAATTAATCACGAGCATTGGTGGCTGTTACCTCTCCTACCAACTCTGGCATCGATCTGAAGGAAACCTATTCATTTAAATGGACAAAAACATGCTGTCGGTTTCATTTCCCTGACAAAGCATGCCAATGCAGCAGAAACACTTCGACTGATGGACCAGCTTTCCCTCAATCCAAGTGGCAACTGATCAGCTTACCAAGGGACAGGAAAGTTCAACAACTCAAGTCAAAAGTAGAAAAGTCTTTCTTGTTTTCTCTCTCTTTTTTCCTTTCTTCCTTCCCTTATGTGGTATAAGATATTAAAAATACAGGAGTTCCCATCGTGGCGCAGCGGTTAACGAATCCGACTAGGAACCATGAGGTTGCGGGTTCGATCCCTGCCCCTGCTTAGTGGGTTAAGGATCTGGCGTTGCCGTGAGCTGTGGTATAGTTTGCAGACGCGGCTCGGATCCCGCGTTGCTGTGGCTCTGGCGTAGGCCGGCGGCTACAGCTCCGATTAGACCCCTAGCCTGGGAACCTCCATATGCCACGGGAGTGGCCAAAAAAAAAATAGCAAAAAGACAAAAAAAATACAAAAAATTACTAATGTGTCAAATTCTCCTCTAGCAAACACTGAACTGTAACACTGTCATCTATTCTGTTTGAAATAAGGTAAGATGTATATGTGTGTGTGTATATACATATACATAGGTATGTATGTATTAGGTATCTCTCTACCTATAAATTGGTCAACAAGTAATTAGAAGAACTTCCACTGCCACTGACTGCAGAACAGGGACCTGTCAGGCCAGTAACCACCACTTCATCTCCACCAACACCTTAATTCCTGACCCTACAGAGAATAACTAAATGACAGTGATGAGAGAACTAAAAGCACTTTGAATCTCTGGGGGAAAAAAAAAAAAAAGCTACAGAAACCCTGAAAGAAAAAGAAAAAGAGGAGTTCCCGTCATGGCGCAGTGGTTAACGAATCCGACTAGGAACCATGAGGTTGCGGGTTCGGTCCCTGCCCTTGCAAAGTGGGTTAATGATCCGGCGTTGCCGTGAGCTGTGGTGTAGGTTGCAGACGTGGCTCGGATCCCGTGTTGCTGTGGCTCTGTCGTAGGCCGGTGGCTACAACTCCAATTCGACCCCTAGCCTGGGAACCTCCATATGCCACGGGAGCGGCCCAAGAAATAGCTAAAAAAAGACAAAAAAAAGAAAAAGAAAAAAACACGGTCTCTAAGGGGGAAAAAAAATAGACACTGCATAAAAAGAGAGGCAAAGTGTTAATTGCTGAAGAGTCCTTCAGGTTGAAGAGAAGCATCCTTGACTAGCCTTCCGAATCCTTCTTTTCAAGGATCCCCAGTGATCGGTTCTTCTATTGCCATCAGGCTGTTTACTCAGTGGCCTTTTGACAGCCACGATGCCAGGAGCCGCTCAGGTGCAGCCCAGCCAAGCAGGCCTGCACAGGTTTCTACCACACCCTGCTTTCAGCTTGGTAGAAAATGAAAATGGCCCGAAGAGTTTTAATGAGTTGTTAATGATTTAAGTATTCACAGTGATATGCTTGCAAGATAAAAAGGGAACCTCGGAGCAGTGAAACCAAATCAAACCAAGAACACATTCAACAGTGGTGAATGTCATTACACAACTTTGGCGCAAATTTAGAAAGCTTCAGAAACAGAACCAAGGCTGCAAGATCCTATGGTCTAGCCTTCTGCCTCCACTCTGAAGCAACCCCACAGCCACCCCCATCCCATACTCTTTCTAAAAAAAAAATATTTTTTTCTTTTAACTCCCTTAAACATAGTATTCAACAGACTTTCATTGTAGTTTTATTCTATTGCTCCACAAACACCTGGCTTCTGCCTAATGTCAATCCTACCTCTCAACCGCTTACAGTTGGACTTGAGCAACCGCTTGCTACAGCCCAGTTCAGTTGTAACTATAGACTAAACTTGAGTAGGACAGGACTAAACTTGAGTTGTTTCCTGTAGACAGAAGTACAATGGTCGACATAAAAGGTCACCTAATTGAAGGAAAACTGGTTTCAAGCAGATGAATAAACTCCATGCTTACAGGTTCTCACACTGGGATATGTTTCCGAAACACCCCCAACAAGATAAGAGGTTGGGAAATGGTTCCCTTGGTTAATTAAGAAAGAATGTCATCTTTTAAATAAGGGGAGAAAAGATCACATGCATGCCATTCTTCCGGACAACATTCTTGCAAGTAGATTTGCTTTTCTTCACCCAAATGTATCCAGCTTCAGAGGTTGCAAGACAAAATAGATATATAAGAAGGTCCTCCAATTTCCCATTCTTGGCTCTAAAATAAATGAGTCAGTTTTCCATTGGGTCAAGACACAGAGCTTGCTGCAAATAAGAATGATTCTAGGTCATGATTAAAATTGCTTTTTTGGAGTTCCCGGGTGGCTCAGGTGGTTAAGGATCCAGTCTTATCACTGCTGTGGCTCAGGTCACCACTGTGGCATAGGTTGGATCACTTCTGCATGCTGTGGGCATGGCCAAAAAGAACTTGCTTATCAAACTATTGACAATAGTATGTCTTTTTTTGTTGTTGTCTTTTCTAGGGCCGCAACCTCGGCAGATGGAGGCTCCCAGGCTGGGGGTCGAATTGGAGGTGTAGCTGCTGGCCTACGCCACAGGCGCAGCAACGCAGGATCCAAGCCGTGTCTGTGACCTTCACCACCCCTCACGGCATCAGCTGGATCCTTAACCCACTGATCAAGGCCAGGTATCGAACCCGAAACCTCATGGTTTCTAGTCGGATTCATTAACCACTGAGCCATGATGGGAACTCTGACAATAGTATGCCTTAATCACCTGTTAAATGCCCAGCACTACGTAAAACATCAGGGGCAGGTACAAAAGAAGTACAGATTAGAGTTCCCATCATCCACACTCAACAGTGTAGACCCAGCCCTCAATTTACCAATAATGTTGCATAATAAGATCAATCGTAAACATGTGCTTGAAGTACAAACACACTTCTCAGTAAAAAGCAGGGGATAATGTTTCAGTTCAGCTCAGGCTGGTAGAAAACTGACTTAGCCCAAAATGTAACTAAAATACCCAGTACCCTGCAAAGCAAACATGATACAGAAAAACCAGTTTATGGAAAGAAATACCTGATGGTACATATGGTGCTTTGTTAGCTACGAGGAGTTTTTCAAATAAATAAACTTCACCATGACACTGTGGACAGGTGGTATTTGGTAGAACATGGTGATATCGTCAACAGTTGAGGAAACTGAGGCACAGAAAGCCTAGAAACTTCTTCAAAGTCACAGAGTGACTAAGTGGCAACAGGACTCTAATGCTGGCCTTCAGACTGCAAATTCCATTCCCTTTTCACTGATGCAAAACTGAATAAGAAATAGGTGTGGAGGGGTTTTGTTGGCTTTGTTGTTTCAGACTGCAGCCTGAGAAAGAAGAAATGTCATTTGCAGGAGTTCCCGTTGTGGCATAGCGGAAACAAATCCAACTGGGAACCATGAGGTTGCGGGTTTGATCCTTGGCCTTGCTCCGTGGGTTAAGGATCCGGCATTGCTGTGAGCTGTGGTGTGGGTCTCAGACCTGGCACTGCTGTGGCTGTGGCGTAGGCCAGCGGCGACAGCTCCGATTAGACCTCTAGCCTGGGAACCTCCATGTGCTACGGGTGCAGCCCTAGAAGGACAGAAAAGACAGAAAAAAGAAAAAAAAAGAAAAAAAAGAAATTTCATTTGCAAAAGCTAAGGAAGTAAATGGAAACTTTGAGGGATTCAAAAGGAGGCTGAGGGGCAATTTTAGAGACTTTCAACGTGGACAGCCTGGTGCTTTATTGCTTTCATTTCTCGGAGAGGCTTGTGGAGGGGCTTTCCTGCTTTCAGGTCCATCACTAGCGCTTTTCAAGTTCATCTGCCACGATTAAGGTGTGTCAGAGGAGGGTATTCACCTTGCGTTTGAACTCGGGAAGAGGAACATGCCATCAGCAAGAAGGGTTTGAAAAGATTTCCTTGAAGAGTAGATAAGCACTGGAAAAACAGAAGGGAAGGAAGAAGCGTGAGGAAGAAGACCAACGTGTGTAAGAGAAAGACAGCCGGAGGCAGAAGGAAGGCAGAGGCGAGGGGGGCTGAGGAAGGACCATGATTCTATTACGAGACCACAGGTGCTGAGTCAGCGCTGGCTCACCACTGCTCCATCAGGCCGAGGCAGCTTGGCTGGAGGCAGATGAAGGAGGCAACAGCTGCCGCACCCAGCTTTGCATAAATATGGGTCTCTCCCCCACAGTGAGGGTCTACAGTTGAGCCAGCTATAAAAATTAGCAGATGACAACACAAATAATCACACATCTCTCCCCTCCACAAAAACCCCTTGAAAGGAATAAAGGCGCAAGGCATGTTATGCATGCATGCATCCAATAAACATTCACTAATGGGCCAAAGCACCACACGAGGCACCAGAAAAACAACCATCAAGAGGGACAGACCCTGTCTTCAAGGAGCTCACAGTTGAGTTGGCGGAAAGATGTCCCCATAAATAAGTGCGACTGGTATGCATGGGTTGGACCCGGGGTACAGCATGGCCACAGCACGCTTCAAGCATTGATGGAGCCCAAGTGGTTCTGCAACACGCTCTACTTGGCAGGCTTGCTGTTTGTCATGTACCCATCCATAGACGGAGGCCAAATCTACACGATTAATCACAGGTTTGGCCTGCCAAGCCACTTTCCTGATATCTATCCTGCCCAAGTCGCTGTTTTGTTCCTATGGGGGAAGAAATGGGTGTGTGCGTAAATCCCGCCCAAATTGTGTAAGAGGCAACCTAAACTCGGGGTGGTGCAAAGGAGGGTCACCATAACACGGCATGTCATTTCAAGTATGGCCCAGCAGGCATTGGGTGATTCACTTCCACAAATATCCTGAGTCAGTGTTATATAGGTCAAGTCCCATTAAAATAAACTTCGGGAGACCTGTCCCCCATCTTCTGTCACAGCAAATAAAATTCTAACGTCTATTTGTTTGGACTGTGTAATCTACAAAGCAGATGCACAAGCCTTCTATCACTTAATCAACACAGCAACCCCTGGGTAGGCTTTTTACATGATCATCTTTCTTTTTCTTTTCTTTGTAGGGCTGCACCTGTACCATATGGAGGTTCCCAGGCTAGGGGTAGAATCGGAGCTGCAGCTGAGGCCTACGCCACAGCTTATGGCAATGCTGGATCCTTAACCTACTGAGCAAGGCCAGGGATTGAACCTGAATCCTCATACATACTGGTCAGGTTCTTAACCCTCTAAGCCACAAGGGGAACTCCACATGGTCATCTTATATCCGAAGAAGCCGAGGCCAGGAGAGGTCAGGGGTTTACCCAGGTAATGGAGGGTCAAAGCTGGGACTGCTGTGGAAGCCTTCTAACCTCCATTTGGGTGTTTTTTCCCTACCAAATTGCTTAAAATTCGGTAGTTTAAAATTTCCAAACCATCTCTGGGTAATCTTTGTTATTCAAATAGAAACAAAAAAGGGAGACTAATAATTCCTACAGTCTCCTTGGATCTAGTATATTGGATGAGATGCAATCAGAGGCCATTCTGTTCCAAACAGAAATAACACTAAAAATGCAAAGCCTTTGGAGGCTGGTGATGGACTCCATTCGGTTCAATGGCCAATATTGAAAATATATTTTCCCATAGATAGCTGTAGCCTGAACTCCTCTCTCAACAAATCCCACATGACAATCTCCAATCAAGCCCTCTATCTCACATCCCAAAGTTATTCAAATTAGGACAATTAGCCATCCCTGCCTCCACACCTCGCAACAGCACTGGGTACCACCCAGTCCTGCTATGCTGAACTCAGCCTCTCCTGCACTCCCTGGGGTGCTTTGAAAATCACTTGTTCATTTGCCAGCTCTGCATCAACCAGGGGCACTCCAGAGGTGTGTGGGTGGGTGGGGGCTTTGATTTCACTTTCCTTTAATTCACAGGCTGACCCTCCGAAGGGGCCTCCAACTGGGTCTCAGGGCCGGAGAGAGGCTTATCATAGGACAATAGGGCAGCTTGAGGTTTTCTTTTCCATGTTGAGCCAGGCTCATCTCCTACAGGCAGTGGGGAAAGAAAACGCTATGAACTCCTGAACACAAACAGTAAGTTGCCTTCACTTTACATCTCAAAGTGAAATGTAAAGAAGCTGCAAATGAGGTCAGGTATCTGGCATGTACCCAAGGAGGTGTCGTCTATTTCACGGTTTCTCTGCGACATTCCCAATATAGAAGAAAGGAAAATGACAGAATTAATGAAAGTGGGGTGGGAGGAGTGGGGAAGGGATGGCATTGTCACTCGCCTGACGCAGTCCCTGCCTGAATGGAACCATCCCCTCCAGCTCAGGATGTCTAGAATAAGGCTCCCTCTCTCGCCAAGTCCAGCGACTCCTCGTGATTTCCCCTTGTCTATTTCTGCCACAAACATCATCATCCCCTCCATCCCCCAAGCTAGAAACCTCAGGCATTGCTGCCTCTTGCCTTAACCGTAGCCCTCGGCTCCCACACCCATCTCTGCTGCCCATTTTCCTACCTTAGGAGTGTCTCTGGCTGTAATATGGATAAACATGGTACCGACCAGTAAAGAATAATCGGACTTTGGAGCCGAACAGGCCGGGCCCCTGTCACCACGCCACCCAGGTCACTTGTCACCTTGGATCATCTGTCTGAGCACAAGTCGCTTGTTCAGTAAATGGAGAATCACACTTCCCTCCTTGGTGGCACTAAGAATTGGTCACATTTAGCAACATATTCACAGCACCCACCTCCGGGCTGGGCACAGACTAGTGTACACTGTGTGAGCAGGATCAAGCCTCCCTTCCCAGCCCAGCGTCCTCTCTGAAACGGCCTTCTCTTCAACCCAGGCTGCCTCTGGTTATTCACCGCATCAGCACAGAGCCAGACTCTGGCTGATCCTCAAAATCATCAAAAACCATCCAGCCCGATCTTACTCCCCCCCACTCCCCGCCCCCGCCCAGTCTCTGACTCCTCTGGTCCAGCCAGAGTCCACGCATTCAGCAAACATTTTTGGGGTGCCCACCACATGCCAACATGCTGCTGGCTGCTGGGAACATGGAGATGAAAGGCTATCCACCCTCGAAGAACTCACAAGCGCCTTTCTGGAAGGGGGCGTGTGTCTGCCGGAAGGGGCACAGGGTGGGGTGAGGGCGGATAGAACCATCATTGTGTTACGGTGTAGGAAGTGATGCAGGAGGGGTGTGCATGGTAGGGCTGTGGGATCACCGCCGAGGGAGGCGCACACACGGCCTCTGTTCTCTCCTCCTACTCTCCAGTCAGCCAAATCCTACTCCAGAAGTCAAGGTCTTATTCATTCTGGCCCACACCTCTCCCATCGCTGGATTCCTCAAGTTCTTAAACACTACTCATTTGCAGTCATCCACTGGCTGATGTCATTTCTTGTATGGCTAGGGGTTAAATTTTTTGTATTACTTTTTGTATACGTTGGCTGTTTTTCCCCACTGGTTTATGTGATCATAGAAGATATTGACTAGACTCTAGACAGCTCTAAATCTCTTGTGGAATTTACATACTAATTACTGGTGGCCTAAGTGATTTACTTGGGACTACTGACAATCACAAAACCATTTATTTTTATCTTTTTGCCTTTTCTAGGGCCGCTCCCTCGGCATATGGAGGTTCCCAGGCTAGGGGGTCGAATCGGAGCTGCAGCCACCGGCCTACGCCAGAGCCACAGCAACGCGGGATCTGAGCCGCATCTGCGACCTACACCACAGCTCATGGCAAAACCAGATCCTTAACCCCCTGAGCAAGGCCAGGGATCGAACCTGCAACGTCATGGTTCCTAGTTGGATTTGTTAACCACTGCGCCACTACGGGAACTCCCCACAAAACCATTTATTTACCTGGCAGACACACACACACCCCACTGCTAGGTCCTGACTTCTGCATGGCTTACCCTTAGACTCCAATCCAAGATGACAGAGAAGACCCCCGTCGATCTCTGAAACACTTTCCATCATATAATTTGCTAAAACTGTAATTTTAAAACCTTTTTTAAAAAAAAAATTTTTTTTTGGTCTTTTTGCCTTTTCTTGAGCCGCTCCTGCGGCATATGGAGGTTCCCAGGCTAGGGGTCCAATATGAGCTATAGCTGCCGGCCTACGCCAGAGCCACTGCAACGCAGGATCCAAGCCGCGTCTGCGACCTACACCGCAGCTCATGGCAACACCGGATCCTTAACCCACTGAACGAGCCAGGGATTGAACCCATCACCTCATGGTTCCTAGTCAGATTTGTTAACCACTGTGCCACGACGGGAACTCCTAAAAATTTTTTTACATGTAAGAAGCTCTTCAAATAAAATCTTAGGTAGACACCCTATAGAGCAGACATGCCAGCAGAGCTGTTTTGGTTGCAGTGGTGGTGACAGCCTACTGCCGCCCACCTCAGGAGGGAGACATGTACTCTTCAGCAGTGGCCCTTGTCACACATGCCAGGTGGCACAGTGTTAAACCACCACAGCATGATGGTGAGCTCATCTTGCCCACAAATATGTGGAAACTCAATACATGTCCAATGTGACATGACAAATCAATGGGGGAAAAGACAACCCCTTTCAATAAGTGGAACCAGAAAAAATGGTCAGCCAGATGAAATACAAAATAAAATTTGATCTCTACCTCATATCATCCACAAAAATAAATTCCATATGTATTCTAGGTAGATATGTGAGAAGTGGAACTTTAAAACTTGGAAGAACACATGGGAGAGGAAAGGTGATATGTATGTGCATTTTAAAATAAGTGCAAACAATCAAGGAAAATCCAGATAGATGTGAGTATACTAAAATTTAAGGAGTTCCCGTTGTGGCTCAGTGGAAACGAATCTGACTAGTACCCATGAGGATGCAGGTTCAATCCTTGGCCTTGCTTAGTGAGTTAAGGATCTGGTGTTGCCATGAGCTGTGGTGTAGGTTGCAGACACAGCTCAGAATCTGGTGTTGGCAGTGGCACAGGCCAACAGCCACAGCTCCAATTTGACCCCTAGCCTGGAAACTTCCATGTGCCATGCAGGTGTGGCCCTAAAAAGACATAAATAAATAAATATTTAAACTATCTTATGCAATCAAATGTCCTGATTGTGATAACGTACCAGAGATTTGCAAGATGCTAACCACTGGGGGAAACTAATTAAAGGATATATATATAAAAAAAAACCTATTATTTCTAATGGCCTCATGTGAATGTATAGTCATCTCAAAATAAAATGTTTCCCAAAAGATCACAAAAACAAAAACCGAAAAGGCCTGAAATCACACTGCTCTGCTGGGGTACCATTCAGAGGTTAAAAGAGATAAAGTATGGAAAGTCACTTCCCAGACTGCCAGGTGCCATCACTATCCTCCTCCACCAGCCTCATCAACGTTACTCATTGTCAGACTCTCACCCGAGCTTTCTATATCCCTGAGCTGTGGTCCTATCTCTGTATTTGAGTCATCGATCCATTGCTTTGAATAGACCAGCTCCTTGAAAACCAAAACCTCACTACTTACCTCCATATGCGCACAACCTAGGGCATACCAAGCTCACAGCAGGTATTAAAAAAAAATGGGTGCTGGAGTTCCCATTGTGGTGAAGTGGTTAACGAATCCAACTAGGAACCATGACGTTGTGGGTTTGATCCCTGGCCTTGCTCAGTGGGTTGGGGAGCTGGCATTGCCATGAGCTGTGGTGTACGTTGCAGACGAGGCTTGGATCCTGCGTTGCTGTGGCTGTGCCGTAGGCCGGTGGCTACAGCTTCGATTGGACCCCTAGCCTGGGAAAACCTCCATATGCGGCGGGAGCAGCCCAAGACATGGCAAAAAGACAAAGGAAAAAAAAAAAATGGGTGCTGGAGTGAAATGTTGCTCATGATTTCCTTATTCAATGAGAAGTGGACCACAACTGGTGGCAGTGAGGAGGGGCGGGAACTGGGAGGAACAGGCCAGCAGCCATGAGCCAGGCCTTACAAGTTTCGTCAATTACCTCCTCCTTCCCTGAGCCACCTAAAACCCAAACGAAGCAAAAGTCTGTACAGAGGGTGTGGCAGCAACAGCAAAAACACGAGTTCAATTCATCAGGCCTCCTTTTTTTCTTTTTTTAAATCCTGTTTCAAGCTCTGCAAATGAAGGAATTGACCATTTCTAGTTTGGGTCAGTGGAACAAGATGGAAAGGGAGGCTGTGGTGTTACTCTTCTGGAAAAGATGTTAAAGGTTAGCTGACAGCCCTTTTCCTGAAATGATTAGCCTGAAAATTTGCCCGGAGGGAGGTGCAGAAGAATGTTCTAAAATGATCTGTCAGGGGAGTTCCTGTTGTGGTGCAGTGGAAACAAATCCCAACTAGGAACCATGAGGTTTCGGGTTAGATCCCTCACCTCGCTCAGTGGGTTAAGGATCCCACATTGCCATGAGCTGTGGTGTAGGTCACAGATGCAGATTGGATCCTGCGTTGCTGTGACTGTGGTGTCAGCCAGCATCTGCAGCTCTGACTGGACCCCTAGCCCGAGAACCTCCATATACTGAGGGTGTGACTCTAAAAAGCAAAAAATAAAAATAATAAAAAAATAAATAAATGATCCGTCAGGATCTCTCCGAGACCTTGCTCTCTCCCTGGGCAAACAGATTTGGCTTGCAGGGTGGGGAGGGGGTTCCCACGCCCTGAAAACAATGCTAGCTCCTTACTCCTCCTCCAAATAGTTTTCAGGCATTAAAAAAAAAAAAAAAAAAAGCACAAGCGAGTGCTTTGCTGTGCCTAATGTTATCGGATAATTTTTCAAATTCTTACTCAATTACATATCACGCTCTTATCTGCCATCTCCACAGGCCAAATAGCCCTGCTTTCACATCACTGAGCCTGCAGAACATAAGTATCGCTCCCAAGTAATTCCAGCTCTCATAAACATGAGATCGTTTTACATTAAGTTCTGTAAGAGAGAGTGTGAGTGTGTGTGTGTGTGCGCACGCCTGTGTGCCCACAAGTGCCTTGTCTCCTCTGAGGAACAGGGAAAAAAGACTTGGACTTGGGGCACTGGAAGGTTAAAAACTCGGGAGGTTTGTTTCTGCCTGGATGATGATTAACTCTTTTTGCTGCTGGATCCAGAAGAGCTAGCATTTCTGGATCGGCAGTCGTGCTCCCTGGCCCAAGAGGGGAAAGCAAGCTTATGGGCACACATTTACTGTCAGAAAAGAACCAACTGGCCCCACCCGTTTCAGGCTTTTGCAGCGGGAGCGCTACTGTAGTTTGAAGGAATACTAGATGTTTTAAAATTGTGTTGTCACGGCGCTTAAAATATCCAGATCACCCTCGTTAATCAAAGCAACAGATAGCACCTACCCAAAATGTTTCGATGTTTTGTTTAAAACTGCTGACAGCAAAGAGGTGGGATAACTTACATCACCCCAAATCACTGAGTAAATAAGAGAGATCAAGAGATAACGGCATAACTGACTCCGAGGCCGTCTAAAACACAAAGCCTATTAATGTCATTTAAAGATGAAATTTTGAAGCCAGGAATGGGAGAGATGAAGAGGAAGAACCTAGGGTGTCTATTGCCTGGGTTCCAGCCGTCCCTCAGGAGAGTTATCAACATGTAAACTCGGTGTCAACTCACTTGGAAGATAACCATTTGGGTTAGTCATGTGTCCCAAATACGACGACGCAAGGAACGCGTAATCCATCTTTCTACTTTCGAGCTGAGAAGCCGAGAATCCCAAAGGTGGAAGGACTTGTCCAACATTACGTAGCTAGCCCTCCATTGCCCTCCAACCCTTCCTGCGAATGATTATTTTTTACATGCTGTAATGATCAAAATATGAGCTGTCATCATTATTAATAGAACTCATTTTAAGACAACAGACGGTTACTTAGCCTATTCATTAGGTGAAAAGAAAACAAACATAACCTTGGAACCTCAACTCCGTATTACCACATACCTCATCACAATCCACAAAGAAACCCCTTCGTTCTCAAAGGGCTTAACATATGGAAATGCGTATAAGAGGCAAAAGGCCATCCTACATCCTGAGAAAGCCTAAAAGTTCCTTACCCCACAGCCCAGCTGTCTAGATGAACCTTACCCAGTTCCACATCCACGCCACCTCCCCCCAGTTTGTCCCAGCCCAGATGTCAGGGATTAAAAGCCCCCCACTTCCTTACTCCTTTCATTTTAATTAAAGACAATCATGGGAGTTCCCGCTGTGGCTCAGCGGTAATGAAGTTGACTAGTACCCATGAGGACTCGAGTTCCATCCCTGGCCTCACTCACTGGGTAAAAGATCCAGCTGTGAGCTGCTCCGTAGGGTGTAGACTCCAGCTCGGACCTGGCATTGCTGTGGCTGTGGTGTAGACCAGCAGCTGCAGCTCCAATTCAACCCCTAGCCTGGGAACTTCAATAGGCAGAGGTGCAGCCCTAAAAAGCCAAAAAAATAAAAATTAAAAAAAAGTAAAGACACGTCCGGTGTTGCTGTGAGCTGTGGTATAGGTCGCAGATGCGGCTGGGATCCCGGTTGCTGTGGCTGTGGCGTAGGCCGGCGGCTACAGCTCTGATTCGACCCCTAGCCTGTGAAGTTCCATATGCCGCAGGGGCAGCCCTAGAAAAGGCAATAAATAAATAAATAAATAAAGACAATCCCCAAATTCTTTTTTCTTTTTCTTTAAAATTCAAGTTCTGCACGCACCATGAATGTCTATAATACCATGAGTTACCCAGGTTTCATCTCTGGCCCACCAACATGACTAAGGAAAACCACATGCACCAGTAACAGCAAGTGTCTCGCTCTGGAAGTCTCTGAGCTTCCCGGAGGTCCTCGGTTGAATGTATTTATCCTGATGAGAGCAATTACGGCCCCTAGGAATCCAGCCACAAGTCCACCTCCAGGCCCATCAAGGACCTATCCCTCCCCCTCAGTTTCTCCAACTGTGAGGTACATCTGCCTATCAGACAGTGACCCTGGTGTCCTCAACTGATCTTCAGACCTGCTGCTGCAGTGCCACCTCGGGGGACGGGGATGGGGAGCGGGGGGGAGGGTTCACCCTCTGTCTATGTGCAGCAGCCATGCAGACTTGGCCCACAAGCCCTGGGACTGGGGAGAGGGACTTTCGGAAGCTACAACAGGTTTTGTACTTACAACCGTAGCCCTGGCTTAACAGGGGCAAAACTGTCATCTTCGGTGTCTTAAATCAGCAAGAGTCATGAACCATAAAACCTGGGGAACAATTTCCTAATTGAACCCTGAATTTCCTAGACGAGAAAACCAAGGTGTAGGCAGATCCGGTAGGTGTGTACCAGGAAGACCTTTAGAACACCACATTTAGAACTCCTTTTTGCATCAAGACAGCAGGAAATGAGCACAATCAACCCAACGTGCGCAGCATTCCACAGCTTCAAAGGCATCTCAAATGAACTCTTTCATTGGCGCCTCACACCAGCATTGAGTCGGCCTGGGTTCACACTCTGTCTTCATCACTTACTAGCTGTGTGCCTTGGTGTAAATTATTGAACCTCCTTGTGCCTTATCTGTGCGTTGGGGATAATTAATAGTAGCTACTGGGAGTTCCCGTCGTGGCGCAGTGTTTAACGAATCCAACTAGGAACCATAAGGTTGCGGGTTCAATCCCTGGCCTTGCTCAGTGGGTTAAGGATCTGGCATTGCCATGAGCTGTGGTGTAGTGTGCAGACTCGGCTCGGATCCCTCGTTGCTGTGGCTCTGGTGTAGGCCGGCGGCTACAGCTCGATTCGACCCCTGGCCTGGGAACCTCCCTATGCCGCGAGAGTGGCCCAAGAAATGGCAAAAAGACAATAATAATAATAATAATAATAATAATAGCTACTTCATAGGGCTGCTGGGAGTTTCAGTGAGGTAACCCTATACATAAAGCACATAAGGCAGAGTTTAGACATAAGAAGCACTCCCTAAATGCTAGCCATCTTCACCCCCATCATCCTCAACATCACTGAGAGCCAAGAAGCGCTGTCCCCATTGTACAGATGCAGAAACTAGGGATTTTGAGACCTGAGATGAGGCAGCCTCAAAATCACAGTAGCAAATGGCAACACCAAACAAGAACCCAGGCATTCTGCCTCCAAATCCAGCAGTCTCGCCCCATTTGTCATGGCCCCAGAGAAACAGTGCTCCAAAATAGGCACCTTGATCAAGATGCTTCCACAAAGAGCAGCTTCATTATCTGATAAGATCTGGCCCAATTACCCCCCCCCAAATAAGTAAATCAATTGATAAATAAATAAGTGCAAGAAAAAAGTCTAGTGGGAAGAAGGAAGCAGATCTCCAAAGGGTTTCAATGTTTGGAGAAATTGCTGCCAACTCCTGAGAAACAGGATGTATTTCTTACAGCCCTTGGCATATCATGTCTCAGCCAGCTCATGCTCCTGGATCCCTTTGTTTTCTGGGCTTTGCGTCTCTGTGGAACCCATGGCTGGTGAGGTCACCTTCTCCAGGGACAGCACTCAGCCCCTGCCCATCATACTGGGATTCGGAATGTAGAATCCGGGTCCAGGCAGCAAAGGCAAGGTCCGAACTTTCACGATGCCTTTTCGGTCACCTGCCCACTAATTAGTGCATTTTTAGAAGAAAAAGTTAAAAGAAAAAAAAGCTCTGCCTTTCTCCCTAACAGATGGCATCCTAAAATACCCACAGAAATGGAGGAGGCGCACTTCCCAGCTGCTTTTCCTTCCTCACCAATATATATTTCAAGTTCAGAACCATTCATTCACAATGTATAAATAAAGTCAAAGCTACTTAATACCCAGTGACTTGAAAAACCAGAGGGAAGAATTTTTCTGTTTGTCCCTTTAGACCTTCCTTCCCCTTTTACCACAGATCATGCAGCTGCTTCCAATGAGGCAATAGCTCCTTCCAAACCCAGGCTTCGAACAAGTATCACAGCACTTCCTCTTCCAAGTCAATTCTGTTTTAACTCCTGTCAAAATAGGAACCTTCCTCGACTTTATTTTTATTTATTTATTTTTAAGGTTTTCTTCTCTCTCTCCCTATTCTCTTTTCCGCTTCTAATTTTATTTTATTTATGTATTTGTCTTTTTAGGACATATGGAGGTTCCCAGGCTAGGGGTCGAATCGGAGCTGGAGCTGCTGGCCTACACCACAGCCACAGCAACGCCAGATCCAAGCTACATCTTTGACCTACACCACAGCTCAAAGCAGCACCGGATCTCTAACACACTGAGCAAGGCCAGGGATCGAACCCACGTCCTCATGGGGTTTGTTAACTGCTGAGCCACGAGGGGAACTCCTAAACTCTCTCAACTTTAGACTTGGTAAATCTGTTTTAAATGATGAAAATCCTGGACAAATGTAGAATGTGTTTTGCTTCAATTATAGCAGACCTCACTTTTGTTCTAAACTCTTTGAATTTCAGAGTTAATATTTTCCTTGGTTTCCAAGGAAAGAGATGCATTGAAGAACTCATACATAACTCTAGGGCAACGATTCTAAAGAGGGTAGTTGGGGTGGTAAATAAGGAGAAATTCACCCCCAGTGGGGAGCCTCCATCGTTCTATATAGTTTGCACTTGTCCTTGTAGAAGGATAATATTTACAATGCTTGATCTACTTTGATTTTTCAAATATATAAGGAGAAGGCTTGTTACTGGAGTAGGCGGAGAAGTGTAGAAGCAAGGCGTCTTGGCACTGTCACGTTCAATCTCAGCTCAGAAAAGGTTCACATTCGATTTGCAAGTGTTTTAGTGCTTACCATGTGCCTAGAAGCTGGAGGCCTTGAAAGGAATAAAAGACAATTCTGTCCTCAAAGTGCTCAGATAGCTGTAAATAACCAGGTGTAAAGGAAGAGATTACAATGTAATATGATGAGTGCAGTAGAGGAGTAAACACAAAGACACTGCTGAGAAGCTTAGGTGCAGGAATTAACCCTGTGCAGCGAGCAATGCTGAGGAATCCTGCTTGAGACCCTGCACAGGGTCACTATGCAGAGAGCAGGGATAAGTAGGGAAGACTTCCTAGAGGTGGTGACATCTGAGCTGGGTTTTAAAGGTTCAGTGTTGCAGGTTCAAGGAAAAGGACCTATTCCAAAGAGAAGGTAAAGAACAAAGCATGAAATAGCAATGTGGTAAGGAAATGAGAGGCAGTTTAGCTTTCTGGTGATAGAAAGTGTGAGCAAGGTACATGGGAAGTGATGGATGCAAACGGCTTCTTATGCTATGACCTTAGCAGACAATAAGGTTGTTCAAAAAAAAAAAAAATGCCTTTGGGAAAGCTATTCCATTCTCCCAGGTTGGAAAAATTAATATTGTAAAAATGGCCATAATACCCAAAGCCATCTACAGAGTCAATGCAATCCCTATCAAATCACCCATGACATTTTTCACAGAACTAGAACAAACAATCCAAAAATTTATCTGGAACCATAAAAGTCCCAGAATTGCCAAAGCCATCCTGAGAAACAAAAACCAAGCAGGAGGCATAACTCTCCCAGACTTCAAGCAATATTACAAAGCCACAGTCATCAAGACAGTGTGGTACTGGTATCAAAACAGACATACAGACCAATGGAACAATAGAGAACCCAGAAATAAACCCAGACACCTACCATCAATTAATCTTCGACAAAGGAGGCAAGAACATAAAATAGGAAAAAGACAGTCTTTTCAGCAAGTGGTGCTGGGAAAACTGGACAGCCGCATGTAGATCAATGAAACTGGAACACACCCTCACACCATACACGAAAATAAACTCAAAATAGCTTAGAGACTTCAACATAAGACAAGACACCATCAAACTCCTAGAAGAGAACATAGGCAAAACATTCTCTGACATCAACCACGCAAATGTTTTCTTAGGTCAGTCTCCCAAGGCAACAGAAATAAAAGCAAAAATAGACCAATGGGACCTAATCAAACTGACAGGCTTTTGCACAGCAAAGGAAACCATTAAAAAAAAAAGACAACATAAGGAATGGGAGAAAATAGTTTCAAATGATGCAACTGACAAAGGCTTAATCTCTAAAATATACAAACAACTTATACAACTCAACAGCAAAAAACAAAAACACAACCGAAAATGTGCAAGAGTAGACATTTCTCCAAGGAAGATATACAGATGGCCAACAAGCACATGAAAAAATGCTCAACATCACTGATCATTAGGGAAAAGGAATCAAAACTACTATGAGGTACCACCTCACACCAGTCAGAATGGCCATCATTAATAAGTCTGCAAAAACAAATGCTGGAGAGGGTGTGGAGAAAAGGGAACCCTCCTACAGTGCTGGTGGGAGTGTAAATTGGTACAAGCACTATGGAAAACAGTATGGAGGTTCCTCAGAAAACTAAATATAGAACTACCATATGACGCAGCAATCCCACTCTTGGGCATATATCTGGACAAAACTTTCCTTGAAAGTTCAGTGCAGCACTATTCACAATAACCAAGACACGGAAACAACCTAAATGTCCATCGACAGATAAATGGATTAAGAAGATGTGGTATATACACACAATAGAATACTACTCAGCCATAAAAAAGAGCAAAACAATGCGATTTGCAGCAACATGGATAGAACTAGAGACGCTCATACTAAGTGAAGTAAGTCAGAAAGAAAAAGACAAATACCATATGCTATCACTTATATCTGGAATCTAATACACAGCACAAATGAACCTTTCCACAGAAAAGAAACTCATGGACTTGGAGAACAGATTTGTGGTTGACGAGGAAGAGAGGGAAGGAGTGGGATGGACTGGGAATCTGGTGTTAATGCAAACTACTGCGTTTGGAATGGATAAGAGATCTTGCTGTGTAGCACTGGGGACTATATCTCGTCACTTGCAATAGAGCATGATGGAGGATAATGTGAGAAAAAGAATGTGTGTGTGTGAGAGAGAAAGACTGGGCCACTTTGCTATACAGTAGAAAATTCAAAGAACACTGTAAACCAACTATAATAGAAAAAATAAAAATCATTTAAAAAATCCCTTTGGTAGTATTATCTTGACAATATATCAAGATATACATATACATATTTTTTGTATATACACACACACACAAATAATGTCCAAATTAAGACTATTTCTAAAAAAAAGTATTTGCCGTAGTCCAGGTCATTCATTCATACACTCATGATTATAGCCAGTATATATTTACTAAGAGCCACCACTTATTCTAGACATATTTACTATCTGAAGGGACCCCCATAATAAGAGTTACTTATTTAGCCTCTAATATTTGCCATACATGCATCTAGCATTTTACATATACTCACAATAAACCAGCAAAGTAGGTCATGTTATTTATATATCACAGAAGAGGAGGCTTGGAATCACAGAAGAGGAGGCTTGGAAAAGAAGTTGAGTGAACAAGGACATAGAGCAAGGAGGTGATACTGACAAGATTCCCCTAAGGGCTACTTTCAAAGCCTATGCTCTTTGTATTGCATCACGCAAGCTCAAAACATTCCTACCAGAGGTCTAGGAGAAGAGAGAAGATTTTCTGAAAGACAAACATTTAAAACCTAAGGTTGAGAGTTCCTGTCTTGGCACAATGAAAACGAATCCGACTAGTATCCATGAGGAGGCGGGTTCGATCCCTAGCCTTGCTCAGTGGGTCAGCGATCCAGCATTGCCGTGAGCTATGGTATAGGTCACAGACACAGCTCAGATCTCCCACTGCTGTGGCTGTGGCTGGCAGTTGTAGCTCCAATTCGACCCCCTGGTAACTTCCATATGCCCTAAAAAGCAAACTAACAAACAAACAAAAACCCTAAGACAATATAAGATCAATGTTGTAGCACTATGTGAGTGAACTAGAAAGAAGGGTCATTTCTGATCAGTGCGATCAAGGCAGGCATCCCAGAAAAGCTGGGCTTTACGAGGGTGCAATCTCAGAGGGGCTGGCCAGGGAGAAAGAGGTATTCCATGAACAGCACACAGAATGCCACTCTGGTGATGGCTGAGGTTCTAAAACCTGTCCCATCACTCACCAGCTACAGCCCCTGGGTGAGTGGCTCAATAGCCTACCTCTCTTCATCTGCAAAATGGGATAATAACAATATATTCCTTCTAGAGTTGGTGTAAGAATTATGAAATAATCTATGAAGAGTATTCAGCATAACGCCTAGTACATTAAGCCGCAAACAAACAGCAAAATGTTAGCTAATAGTACATGCGTCTAGGGAACAGCAAATAGTCCAGATGGCCTCTAGTTCTCTTTAAAGTAAAATGAAAAGTATGGTTGAAGTAAGTTGCAGCCAGATTGAGGACCACGCAATGTTCACCTTAGAAAGTTGGTCTCTATTCAACACGCAATAGGGAATCAAGCATTACAGGAAAGAAGCCAGATTCATAACATTTGGAGCAGACCTCCCAAGGGAGCCCCCAGCCTCTCCCCCTGGCATCTAGCTCACTTGTGACCCCTTCACAAGAGGCATGAGGCATGAGACAGGTTCAAGCAAGAACTAAAGGAAAATAGGTAGTGTCGCTCTTTTTTTTTTTTTTTTTGTCTTTTTGCCTTTTCTAGGGCTGCTCTCGTGGCATATGGAGGTTCCCAGGCTAGGGGTCCAATCGGAGCTGTAGCCACTGGCCTACACTAGAGCCACAGCAACTCGGGACCCGAGCCGCGTCTGGGACCTATACCACAGCTCACGGCAACACCGGATCCTTAACCACTGAGCAAGGCCAGGGAGCAAACCCGCAACCTCATGGTTCCTAGTCAGATTTGTTAACCACTGCACCACGACGGGAACTCCGATACTGTCACTCTTCAACGTGTAACACAGCCAAGGTTTTCTTCTCTTTCTTTCTTCCCCTACATTCTACCCTCCCTCCTAAACACATAATGATAGCTGAGACACAGTTATTAGCCTGACATCTCTGGAAGACTGTTTTCTCTTTATTCACTAAGGTTAAATAAATTTGCCAGGGACCAATCTGGGTGGCTTGAATAATTAGTTACTTATTACATTTAAAAACCGGGTAATAACTGCCTTTTGCTTATTTATTCTATAATGTGATATTATTATTATTCATTCATCAACACATTACGAAGAAATTTTGGTGGTGGTGATTTCATAGGTAGATAACATGTCAAAACTTATCAAATGTACCTTAAACGTGTGTGGTTTATTATATGTCAATTAAACCTCAATAAAGCTGTTAAAAATACAATAAAAGTTGAGTCATTCATGTAATTACCAAGAGATAAAATTGTTATTAGTATACAATGTTCATATTATGAACATAAATACATACTCATGAAAATATGAAAATATATATTTAATTTTAATGCTAAAAATTTTTAAGAGGACAGAGGATTATATAGAAATTTATACACAGGCCTGTAAAACTTTGGTGTACAGGATATTTATTTACTTATTTATTTATTATGCGACATGCAGATACTCCCTGGGCCAGGGATCTAACCTGAGCCACAGCAGTGACAATGCGGAATCCTTAACCCACTGAGCCACCAAGAAACTCTCAGAGGATATTTTTAAAAAACTGGAATATACCTATGTTCATAGCAGCATTATTTGCAATAACTAAAAGGTAGAAATAATTCAAGCGTCCATGGATGGATGAATGAATAAACAAAATGTGGATAATACATATAATGTCCTTAAAAGGGAAGGAAATTCTGACACAAGGTACAACATGGATGAACCTTGAAGACATGATGCTAAGTAAAATAAGCCAGTCGCAAAAGGGCAAATACAAAATACTGTATGATTCCACCTATATGAGGTACCTAGAGTTGTCAAATACAGACGAGGGAGCAGTTATTGTGGGGTTTTTTATCTTTTGTCTTTTTAGGGCCAAACCTGCAGCATTCAGAGGTTCCCAGGCTAAGGATCGAATTGGAGCTGTAGCTTCCGCCCTACACCAGAGCCACAGCAACGTGGGATCCGAGCTGTGTCTGCGACCTACACCACAGCTCAAGGCAACACCAGATCCTTAACCCACTGAGCAAGACCAGGGATGGAGCCCGCATCCTCATGGATACTAGTCAGGTTCCTTAACCACTGAGCCACAACAGGAACTCCAATTCCAGGGGCAGCCATTGTTTAATGAGTACAGAGTTTCAATTTGGCAGAATGAAGAGAGTTCTGTGGATGGATGGTGGGGATGGTAACACAACAATGTCAATGTACTTAATGCCACTGAACTGCACACTTAAGAATGATTAAGATGGCAAACCTTACATTATGGGTATTTCGCCACAATTAAAGAAAATGAGGGATGAGAGTTCCTAACTCATTATTGTAAAATCAGGAGAGGTGTTAATTCTGTAATTTTTAAAAAACATTTTTAAGGGCTCTCATAATTTCTTTTTAAATCAAACAATTCTGAAGGTAACGTTCCCAGACTCCCCAAAAGGCCAATTCTGTAGTTGACCCAGGGTTAAAACTATTCAACTAGAATTTTATTACCAGTAGAAATCTAAATATCAACTTCTTTTTTCCCTGCCACATGACATCATATTTTCCAAACGAAGCCCTCAGAGGTCGAGGGTCTAAGGTAATCACAATGCCCATGAAGGAAATCTCTCTTCTGGAAGGAGAATTCGACAGGTGCACTGGCAGCCCACGTTTATCTAAAAGTTTATGAGTCAGGGGCTGAGCACGTGCTGATTTTAAAAGGGTGTGAACCCTACATATCAGGGCCAGACTCCATAAACTGCAGAGCAGAGAAATGATCAGGGCTGCTCCAGCCTTTTAACCTGTGTAGTGCATGACGATGTGGCCACGGCTACCAGATGGGCTTCTCCGAAGGAAATTTCTGTACCCGTTCCCCAAGAGAACGCCTGGACCTGGAAGAGCGAAGGAGTCCTCACGAACACTGCTTCTAACTACTGCTGCTTTGCACAGAACACAGTATCCCTGTGCACCAGCTTCCTCCCGGGGCCTTTTAATTCTGGGATGCAGAGCAAGGTGCTTTAATTTTTCCAAGAGCTTCATTTTCTTCCAGGAGCTCACTTTACCACTGAGTCCCGTGTTCCCTAAGCAAGGGAAGAGGTGCCTTCAATCATCTAGCGGGAAGATGATAGCATCTGCTTGGGGATTCCAACGAGCTGTTTTACTACAGCTTTTCACAAACTGATTATATTTAAAGCTCCCTTGAGGAATGGGGGCTGGGAGGAAAGAAGCTCCGCAGAAGACCTTTGCTGGCAGGAGTGAAGAACCGCTCACACCTCCCCTTCGGGGGGAACAAGCTTGTTTAAATACCAGCCATCAGCACTCCCAAGTGCAGCGTGTGCACACACAATGTGTCTAGAGTTTTCAATTTCATCTCCTGTTCAGAAAGTGTCCTGAAAGGGTTAAACTGTTCCAGGCAAAGGCCTGAGGCTTTTCTATCAAAATGCTCCAGATGGAAATTACAAAATTTCACTTCTCAGCTCTGTGATACACACACACTGTTCTTCTAAGACATAAAAAAAAAAAAAAAAAAGACAAGACCCCTAATGTTCTCAAGAAAGAGAATTGAAGGCTCAGCACACAGTGCCACTCTGTTTCAAATGATTCCTCCTGGAATATTTGCATTAACTGTCAATCTCAAGCTTGGGGTTGGGGGGGAGTACTGGGAAAACTCAAGGTATGGCAAGGGTATAGGAAAGGAAGCCTTGAATGAGAACAGGACAAGAGCTGGGAAGGTGGGCCTAGACGTGAACTCACCGGAATACCGCCCCATCACCACCTCTTGCGATGGTTATACCCAGCTCCTTACCACCTTCCACTGTTCCAATCCCCAAAGAAACTAGTAGGCGAGAGGCCAAAAGGCTTCAGGTTAATGACCATGAATCTGACCATGAATCTGTCAAGAATTTCCAGAGATTAATGTATATGAAGCGCTATGTAAACTGAGACATGTACAAGTACTCACAATATCACTGCATTCGAGTCAGAGATTGAAAGGCATGAACTTTCAAAGGAATCTGAACACCCACAAACCAGAAACAATGATGGTTTTTAAGAAGGCGGCTCCAAGGCAGGCTGACTAAGGAGGAACGCCCCTCATAAAATCACACTGGGGTAGGGTTGGGGCTGCAGCCCCAGAAGTCCTTCAGGGCACAGGCAAGCAGGTGGTTTTAAGGAAATCCAAAACCACAGGCGAGACAGGGTCGAAAGCCCATTGGGAGCCCTCTTGATTCAAACCATTCTGACTGTAAAGCAAGACCCAGGGCTGTGGGAGGAGGAACAGCTGCCAACGATTCAACAATTTACCTGTTCATTTTACAGAATGGGAAATTGAGGTCTAGAGAGTTTCAGTAACTGACCCAAGAACCTTTTGCTACCACCCTCTGGTAGAACTTCAGCTAGAACACAAGTTTCATCCCTAGACTTGTTTCCTACCATTATAGCTGCCACTTTGGAGTGAACAGACAACACAGCATTCACATTCACCCCAATTCAGTCAGAAGGAGCAGACTGGACTATTAATTATGGAGCATTTACAAGTACTAGATACTGTGCTAAATGATTTTGATAGAGTATCCCACTGAATCCTCACAACTACCTTAGGAAATAGATGTTATGCTGCCTATTTTCCACATTCAGATACTGAGCCTGGGACAAGTCCGGTGACTTGCCCAAAGAGCCAAGCAAGCGAGTGAAAGCACTGAGATTTAAACCTGGATCCCTTTGACTCAAAAACTTGCGCTCTTGACCACCAGACCAAAATCGCAATTTTCTTTTTTATCTCAGCATCTGTAAGAGAAGTCAGACTGGCAGCCCTATGAGTCCCATACAACACATAAAATGCTGAAGCATCATAAATCTGACCAAGGGCTTCCAGCTAGCGGGGGAACAGATCCAACCCAGAATTCAGGTCCTTGGTCTCCAAGTTCTATGACCTTCCATGGAGAACACGGACTCTAGAATTTAAGCTTCATGGCGGGGGAGGGGGAGACTTTGTCTTGTTATGGCTTCATCACTAGTCACCAGAACCCATTCAAGGTACTCAACAACTAGCTGATGAATAAAGGAGTGGAGTCCAGCTATCGTGGTTTGGCTGTGTGACCTTGGGATGGCTTCTCAATTTCTTTATGCAGTGAAGAGAGGACGAAGGACTCTCTACCTCCAGGTTTAAAATGAAGATTAAATGAGACAATTCTTATAAAGCATTTGGGAGAGAGCTTTGAGCACCCAAAATGTAATCTATTATTATCACTAATACTATTATTATTCATAGACAGATTTGGGCATCTTAAGGATTTTTTTTTCCTGCTCCAGTCAGATGATGTTTCATAGTAAATATGAATAAAATAGAATTGGGAATTGGTATACTGCTTCTAGTTTCACCAGCTAGCTGTGTGACCTTGGACAAGCTTCTTAATTTCTCCGTACTTGCCTCCTCTGTAAATGAGGGACTAAACCAGTTTCATAAGCATTCATTGGGCACCTTCTCTGAGTAAGACATCGTGCTCAGCCACTGATAAAATCCTATGATTCTGAATAGCGTCAATGAAAAAAGCATCCGCGCAAAGCAAAACAGTCCCCTGCTTGTGGCAAGGTTGACGAGAAACCCCAAATAGCCAAGCGCATTACATCATCTCAATGAACAATGTTTGTAAATACACAGAACTGTTTAATTTTGAGACACTTGTGAGATTTCCTTCACCAATAAGGAATCAGCAGATACAGTTTTATTAACACCTATCAGCCTTGAACCTTCCAAAAAATAAACATGTAAAATCACTTTGCACCTTAGTCAAACGGCATGTGCTTCTGGAGAGAAATCTGAGAAAGTCAAAGTTATTAACACTCCCTATGGCAACAGTTAAGAATAGGATACATAAAAAGAAGAATGACATATCTGGTTAAAACTGCAGGGGGGATTCCAGGAGCAAAATGCAGTGCATCTGGACAGGACACTGAGGCCAATAGCCTATTGTTTATAAAAACAAGCCAGGATTATGAACAGTGACAAGAGGCCAAGACCTCAATTATAACTCACAACCACACCTCTCCCAACCCCAGTTCAACTAAAACTATCCGTCAGTCAACTCCCCCATCTCTGTAATAAACCCACGAATATTTGCAGCCAAGTGGATAGAAGGTCCCTCAGGGCACCTCCAGCACTGACCAAGCTGATGACATTAAAAAGATCCTACAGGCACAATGGGGACCTGAAACTACCTTCCAACCTTCCAGGGATAAGGTAGCTGCCCATTTCAAACTCTACCCCCACCCTCACTCCCAGCAATCATTAGAGGGAAGACATGGCCCTTCCCAAGTCCTCTATGATAGGAAAAGGTCTCCTTGCATTGGTGCAGGGAAAGAAGGAGGGGCCCCTCCCTCTGTACTCTGAAACAAAGGAAAACCCAGAGCTCCAACCATGTGGTGTAACATTCAAGGCCACCCACCTCTCCCACCCCCCCCAGCTGAGGTCTCAATGGGCTAGAGCCACATGGCTTTTCCAGTCACTGGCCAGGAAGGGACAGTACCTTGCACAACCATATGCTGGGGCTCTTTAACAGGCGGGAACCCCTTCTATGGGAACTGCTGGTTTAAAAAAAAAAAAAAGGCTATCTAGAAAGAGGTTTTGATTTATGTCAAATTCAGTCGGTCAGGCAACTAGACATGCCCGACTGGTCACCTGTTTTCTCTAGGTCCACATTTTGCTTCACCCTTCACATTTTTGCAGAGAGAGACATGGGCCTTTAAAAGCATGTATTCTGGAGCAGAGGACAACACAGAAGGGTTAAACAATTATGTCTTCCCAGTCTCCAGAATCAGCACCACCCAGCAACATCCCAATTCCATTCAGGTTTAGGTGAGGGCGGAGACGGGGTGTGAGTGACCTTATTCTTTCTGTTCTCTGACTTCTGACTGAATGCAGACAGCCAGAGACCAGGCAGGTACAAGGTCCACCCAAGGTGGCCACAGACTTTCTGGGTCTGATGCCATAGCAAATGTCATGTTTTGATCTAGTGCATCAGGAAAAAAACCAAAAAAAAACCCCAAAAAACCCTGCCTCCCCCAGGGCTCTCCAAATGGTACACCTTCTCCACGGTATGCCTTTTCCTGCCTGGACTCCTCTTCCACCTCTGAAATAAATTCCCAAACACCTGTCAGATTTCAGCTGTCCTTCAAGGAAACCAGACCCAGGCACCCAGAGGCAAATTGCCGCCTTTCTCTCTCCAAGAACCTCCTGCCCCTCCCCCACCCCACTTAGCCTGGAGGAAAGGACTGCCAAAATAATGGCCAGCCCTAGGACAAGTCTAAAGCCAACTCCAAAAATTCATTTCCAGAGCCTGTGGCCCCTGCTATGGACAATCCCTCAGAGACTCAGACTCACCTAAGAAACCACCTCTAGGGTCACCTGCCCCCTACCTGCTCCACCCAAAGAAATGAACATCCTGCAAATCATGGAAATACAGGTCTCAATGGTCCACAGAGTACATGCATTATGCTATTTTTCAAAGCCCTTACCTTTGACCTGAGTATCGTACTCCGCTATGATCTCCTTATCCTTTTTGAATTTGGCTGGAGACGTCATGTTTTCCTTCTTTCTTCCAAATTCGAATTGTGAATTGATAGATCCACGGGGAAAATCCAACCACCGAAATCAATACCTCCAAGATCGCTTCTCCGGCGGGCAGAAGGGGCCCCCCGCGGTGGTCTCCAGCGCTCCGGGGAGCGCGGGCTGCGGGTTGGGCAGGCGACTACGGCGGGCACATGCAGTCGGTGGGCGCTGGGGCCGGGCGCGGCGTTGGTCGGTTCCTGTGCTAGAGCCCAAGCCGCAGCCTCAGCATTAGCCAGGAGAACTGCAGCGCCCGGAGGTTGGCCTGGGGTCTGACATCAACGACACAGGCGGGGAGTGGAAGTCCTTCCGCACAACATGGTGTGGGGGTGCGGGGGTGTGGACGCGCCCAGCTGGGTCCCCGGGAGGGAGCGGGTGCGTCTCTGGGTGCTGGGGGAGGGCTGGGCGTGCTTCGCGGTTTTTTGTTGCACAGACTCGAAGATGCTGCAAATCAAATCCCAAACGGGAGCCGCAGCAGCGTAGACTGGATCGGAAGTCGTTTGCTCCGGTTCACTTGCCTGTAAATGCAGGGGAAAGGGGAGGGGGCGATCAGCCCCAGTGCAGATCCTAATCGCTGCGGGGGTGGGGTAGGGGACGCCGTTTCCAGGCTGGCCTGGGCCCATTCATCTCGGCCAAACGCCGCCGGGCCCTCAGAGCCCGGCGCAGAGAGGTGGGGAGGAAGGAAGCTCCCTCCGGATTTTGTTTTAAGGCTGAAAAAAAAAAAACCACTTTGGAGCAGCCGCCTTAGAAGGCTTTGGGTGGGGACTGCGGCGGGAACGCGGGGCTCCGGGCGGGGACTGCGGCACCTCGGCGGACTCCCGAACTGGGCAGCGTCAGCCGGAGGGAACTCTCCCGGCCCTGCCTCCGACGCGGTCCCCGACCCGGGCTGGGACAACTCCCTGGACTTCAAAGGAGATCAAAGCCGGGGAGGGACAAGGCACCCGGGCACAACTTTTCTTCCCCTCCGCCCCTCCTCTCAGTTGTTTTGTTTTTGGTTACTAGCTTCTCTTGGCAGCAAAATGTTGCGGGGGGGGCGGGGGGGGGGTAGATCTGCAGGAAAAAGCCTGCTCGGCACGGGACACATCCAGGAAAACAATGTGGTCGGCAGAAGCAGGAAACTGGTTAGAGCCGAGGGTCGGAGTCGGGAAAACCGGGAAGGCGGGGGTGGGGGGACGGGGGGACGGAAGGCAGCCACCGCCTGTCCCAAGTCAGGGACAAGAGTGACTCTAAATGCCACCCCTAATTGGTCACCCAAGCCCAGAGATCCCAGATACCGCACCCAATCCCAGGCTGGGGGTTAGGGCAAGGCCAGTGAGGGCAGCAGTCCCGACTCCTCGCACCAGGAGGTGCCCTAGGAGATTCCGCTTCGACCCAGGCCCAGGAGGCGGGAGAGAAGAGGGCGGAGTGTAGTGCCGGGAGTCTCGCTACAAGACGCGCTGTAAGCGGCGACTCTCCCTCCTGGGCCGCCCGGTTCCCTTTCCGCGCCGGGAGTCTCCCACTTCCCCCGCCTGAAGAAAGGGCCGCACTGAGGGAGGAAGGGAGAGCAGAAGCGGCGTGGTGATTCAGGCCGGCAGGAAGAGAGGAGGGGGGTGAGAGGTGGGGTCCTAAGACTGCACGGGAGCCAGGGATAACTGGAGCTTCTGCACGCGCTTGATAGGCGGGGAGAGGGCAAAGGGAGGATAACCCAGGGGCTGGGGGGGAAGTTAGGAGACTACTGTGGGCCGCGATGCTACACGCAGCGCTAGGATGTTAACAACTTTGCGGTTCCAGATATGTCTGGGAACTGGAGCGCGTAAAGAGGAGCCATTCAGGTCCGGCTGGGGGCTCGGGCAGGGGAAGAGCCCCGGAAGCAGTGCGGAACACCCATTCTTCTAGGTCCAGAGCTGTAACTGGGCTGTCTGCCGGGGCTTGGAGACAGAGTAAGAGGGCAGCTGATGGCTGCAAGTGATGCCACCGACGGTTGCCAAAAGGTGGACCGAGGCTGCCCATGTGCAGGACTTGGGGAAGGGGCTGGGTGCGGACTGCGCGGCTGCATGTGAGCCAACGCAGAGTCCTAGGCAGTATGGTAATAGGCGGAGATGCAGTCCTGAGTAGTATTATGGGCTGTACTGGGAGACTGGGAGTAGGTCATGGGGGGAGGGGGTCTGAGATATTCCAAGCGACAATGTTAAAGCGTTGCCGAAAGCAGCATCCGCGCCCTCTCCTTCCCGCCCCTGCCCGGGTTTGTTCAGTCAGGGCTCCAGCTCCGCGGCCGGGAAGAAAAAGGGGAGAGGGAAGGAGCCTTTACCTGGCTCTGACGCGACGGGTCCCAGGCCCCCGGCTCCGCTTCCCACACAGAGTTCTCCTCCCCTCTTCCCCGCCACCCGCTTCTACGCAGATCGGTCCCCTAGTCCCCGGAGGAGCCTCCGCCAACTCCGCAGGACCCCGCCGGGAAGCAGAGCCCACCCCCTTGCCAATCACCACCCGTTTTCTATCGACCGATGGGGCTCTTAGCCAATAGAAATAGCTGATCCCGAGAGGCCTGGAATGAGGAGGAGGAGCTGGCGAAACTTGGGGGTGTGACTAGCACTACCGAGGCGTGGTCACAGAGTAAGCTCCTCCCAGGGTTGCCGAACCCAAAGTAGAACTGATGGGCGGGATTAAAATGGAACCCACAGCCAAACACATACTCCAGAGAGAAGGCACGACCAATTGGACCGGGGTAGAGAGGAGGGGCGTTGCGGAGAGTTTTAGCCAATAGAGAGTATAGACCGGCGGGAACCTTTAGAATCTCTTCCAATAAAAAGCGCGAAGGGCGTGCCTTGCTTCTCTCACCGAGGCGGGAGTAGGTCTTACCCCAACCTCCCAGGGCTGACCAATGGGATCGGGGGCGTTGCCAAGATCCGCCAACCAGAAAGCCGAGTGGATCTAGGCACCGTTACTGGGGCGTGGCGTACGGTTTCTTAGCCACTAAGATCTCGCCAGGGGCAGGCTCCCAAGCCTTCCAATGCGGGACATGGGCAAACTCTAGTTCTCCCAATCGGTGCGCGACGCTGGCAATTCAAACTGACAGCCTGTTGGAAAGGCAGAGAGCGGAAGAGGGAGCAAAAAACGACCTGTTCGGTAGCAGAGACCTCAATCGGTGGCAGAGACCTCCACGCCGTCTGAGCCCCTAAAGCGACCTCTGTCCCGCCCCACCCATACCACCGCGCGCTCTGGAGCGGCCGTTCGGGAGAGACTTGAGGGGACTGCGGGGGGCACGAGGGAGAGCCGAGGGGAGGGAGACGCGAGAGGAACCGCGCGAGAGCCCGCACGCTAAGGGCTGGGGGCTGCGGGGAGAGAAGTGAAGCGGTGGGCCTGCGAACGAGCACAACAGAGGAGGGTCGCGGGAGGCCTAAGGAGCACCCGGGATCCTTCCAGTGGGAAAGCTGAGGAGATTTCTGAATTCTGGGGAGAAGAGAAAGATTTCCAAAGAGGAGGCGTGGGTAGGGAAGCTTAGCCTGCGATCCCAGAGAGAGGAATTGGAGCTCTCCGTGGGAGGGGCTTAAGAGGGAAGGTTTAGATAAAACACGGGAGAAGCTGAGGGAATTCAGCCAAAGGGGCGGGAGTTAAAGGGTAAAGGATCCTTCCAGACTGGAGTAAGGGAATATTGCAGAAAAGTTCCCGAGGCAGCTTGCCTTTTGTCTCCTCTCCACTCCCTTGCCCGAAAGTTGAAGAGAAAGTCAAAGTTGCTATTTCTCCCGTCCCTGTTTAGTAAATATTACTTATACCCTCCCACGGGAAAATCGAAAAGGAACTCATTCCCTTCTCGATTTTAGGGCCTAGAAAAGCTCAAGGCCTCGCAATTTGATTTTTAACCTGGGGGCATCAAACTAGGAGGGGAATAGCTCTTGTTTCCACTTTGAAAATCCTACATCTCATCCTTCCCCGGAAGCCATGTCTACCAGCTGTTGTAGTTTCAAGGACCGCCGCGTGTCCATCCTGTGTTGCAAATTCTGTAAACAAGTGCTCAGCTATAGAGGAATGAAGGCTGTTTTGCTGGGCGACACTGAAATAGACCTTTTCTCTACAGACATCCCTCCTACCAAGTAAGTCATGCTATTGGCGGGCAACAGTAGCCTTTAACTAAGTGGGAAAAGTGTTTGGCTTGGACTTCTGGGAGTCAACAAAGGAGGTTATCATTTTGGTGTTCCAGCCACTCCCAACAGTCTGATGATCCCCTGGGAGTGTAACTAAGGGGGCAGACTGTCTGGACGAAGTCTGTGGTTTAGCCAGAGTGGTCAAGTCCTGATGTAATGTGCTAGCTCAATTATAGTCATGTGATCTCTCAAGTTGGATCCCTGGCAGCTGTGTGCTGCCTAACCATCCTCTCACTGGATCAAGTCCACGATCCAGACTCTAGGTAATTTAGGCAAGATTTTCTGTATTGTTGGTGAGAGAGGTCATTTGAGTTTTTCATTTTTATCCTTGAAGTTTTACACCAAAAAACTTTCCCTAGTTTTCTACCATTATTTGCAATTGGCATGTCAAATCAGATCAATTGTCCATCTAATTCAGTATTCTTTCCTGCTCTCCCTCTGTCTCTCTGAGTGAGAAAGACTTGTGTTGATTTTCATGGGATGAAATAGAGACTTAGCCTTAAAATGATCCTTGGCTCCCATAAAGCCTATTTGAGACATTATGTATTTGTTTGCATACTTAAATCCTTTTTAAATTCTGTTTTCAGTCACTACCTATTATTGGGTAGTCCTTAAGAATTAGCTTCTTATTTGCAAAGGCCATTTTATTTGCTTTAAATATACCTTTTTTCTAGTTCTAAAATGTACTTTCTCTTTCTATAGTCAACTTATATGTGCCCTTACATGACTTTAAATATTATGCTCTTTATTGAAACTTTATCATTAAAGCAAAAAAGTAATTATCAAAAATATACCTGGACAGCTATTCTTTGGACACAGAGCCAGAGGAGTCAGGCTAATAATCAGAATACTTTCGAATGGATTTTATGATCACGATAGACACTTTAAATTTTTTTAAATATACTCAAAGCTGTGGACTCTTCCTTGAAATCCTATCTACATTGGTTTAAATGTGGTCATGCCTAATGACAAAGCCAAAGGCCCTCATTTACTGCAAAGATAAATGGGTTATTATTTCAAGTACCTCTGTGAGTATGTATGTGTTATAAGAAGAAGAAGCAGTAGTAGACAATAAATCTAGAAACTACTCTTGCCAAGTTTCTATGATTTGTTATCGAGCATTTTTCTTTTTAGTAGCACATACAGAAACAAAAATTTTAAATATTAACCCATTAGTCTTTGTAATACCTGTGGAAAGTTTAAGATAGTCACAAGGAGGGCTCAGATATGTGACTTGTTAAAGGTTAGGCCAGAATCTGGAATATAATCAGGTCTTTTCCCTTGTCTACTCTTCCTTATAATGGTTACAGTGGTGATGGATTAATGCGCTAACATGGACGTGAGTCAATGAACACACAAGATTTTTTACATGGAAGGTTTGTTTGTCATTTATAATGAGCTCACAAATATTAACTCTTAACAAAATATACTTTAGTTCTCTTAGAGTCTCTTTTGGCTCTTTGGGTTTACAAAATTTATGTAAATCACAATCAAAAGTACTTTTTGTATCAAGGGTTCGGAAAAATCGGAACCCTTGTGCACTGTTGGTGGGAATATAAAATGGTGCCACTTTAATGGAAAATAAATGGCATGTTCATAATAACCAAGAGGCAGAAACAGCCCAAATGTCCATCAGCAGATGAATTCATAAAAAAAATGTGGTTTATGCATACATTGATACATTATTCAGCCTTAGGAAGGATGTCCTGCCTGTCACATGCCACAACATGGGTGGACCTTGAGGACATTATGCTAAGTGAAATAAGTCACTAAAAGACAAAAGCTACATGATTCCCCTCATCTGTGGTATCTAAAGTAGTCAGATTCATAGAAACAGAAAGTAGAATGGTGGTTGAGGGTTAGGGGAAGAGGGAAATGGAGAGTTGTTATTTAATGGGTACAGAGTTTCAGTTTTGCTAAATGAAAATGGCCTGGAGATTCATTGCACAAAAATGTGAACACACCTAACACTTATGAACTTGTCCACTTAAAAAATGGTGGAGTTCTTGTAGTGATTCAGCAGTAACAAACCTAGCTAATAGCCATGATCCCTGGCCTCTCTTAGTGGGTTATGGAACCGGAGTTGCTGTGAGCTGTGGTGTAGGTCACAGACACAGCTTGGGATCAACGCCTAGCCTGGGAACTTGCGTATGCCACAGGTGTGGCCCTAAAAAGCAAATTAATATATATTTTTTTAAATGGTTAACTTAGTACATTTTGTATTATTTTTTTACAACATGTTTTTTATGTACATTTGACTATCTCTACACTTTTCCCTCTCCAGTGCAGTGGACTTCATTGGAAGATGCTATTTCACTGAAATCTGCAAATGTAAACTGAAGGACATCGCATGTTTAAAATGGTAATTTGTGGCAATATTCCAAATAGCCCTGGGTTTAGGAGATGGATGTTGACACCAAAGCACAGAGTTCAGTGGACTGCATCAAGCACTGGTTATCACCCATGCGATGAGCCGTTGAAAAACCATTTGTTACACAGAACTGTTTTTTAAAAGGGTCTCGTGGCACTTTACATGTGTATATGATTTTACAGTTTCTCCAAGTGTATTAACAAATATCTGCTTTAACTTTCAGAAACAAGCAGTGTAGTTTTGGGGGGAGAAAGAACACTTGGATTTGTAGTCATAAAAATCAGGTTTGAGCCTTGGCCCTACCTTTATTCTCTATGTTAGCTTGAGTAAACGCCTTAAACCTCTAAGCCTCTGAACCTCTGTTTCCTATTTAATTTCTATCCTAAGACTATAGTTGTCATCTTAAGATAGAAATTAAAATATCTTTTGTGTTTACTTTGTAGGGTTGTTAAAGATCAAGTACATTATGAAGGTTAAAAGGCTTGATAGGAATTCCCACTGTGGTACCCAAAGGGATTGGTGGTGCCCCTGCACCACCAGGATGCAGATTTGATCTCCAAGCCTGGCACAGTGGGTTAAAGGATCCTGCTGCAACTACAGCTTGGATCTGATCCCTGGCTGGCGAACTCCATATGCCGTGGAGGTGGCCAAAAAAGGGGGAAAAAAAGTTTAATAAACGGAGTTCCCGTCGTGGTGCAGTGGTTAACGAATCCGACTAGGAACCATGAGGTTCTCAGTGGGTTAACGATCCGGCGTTGCCCTGAGCTGTGGTGTAGGTTGCAGACGCGGCTCGGATCTCGCGTTGCTGTGGCTCTGGCGTAGGCCGGTGGCTACAGCTCCGATTCAACCCCTAGCCTGGGAACCTCCATATGCTGTGGGAGCGGCCCAAGAAATAGCAACAACAACAAAAAAGACAAAAGACAAAAAAAAAGTTTAATAAACTATAAATTATAACGCAGATGACAGACTTGAGTGTTATTAGCCCTTTTTAAGAGAAAGAAAAAATTGAGATTTCCTATTTAAATGGAGTTTGGATTATAAATTATAATCCTTTTTTTCTTTAATGGCTACACCTGTGGCATAAGGAAGTTCCTGGGCCAGGGACTGAATCTGTGCCGCATCTGTGGCAACACTGGATCCTTTAACCCACTGTGCCTCATTAGAGACCATGGAAACTGCTAAATGATGCAGGAAACAAATTTGGCAAAAGCACAACCACTAAGAGATAGCCTTATCATTAACTGCACTTGATTTTGCTCATTAACCTATGTCACTTTCTCTAATAAAAGGCCTGTGTGCTGAAACCTAGAGGCCTTTGTTCTTTGGAACGGAGTGCCTCCTGGTCCCCCACTTTTCTAAATGTAGGCATCTTCTGTGGTCTGTTAGGCCACGCTGTCCCTCTTCCAGGGTCTCCCGCTGATCTGCAGTGCTGGCCGCAGCAGTGCCTGGCAGAGGATTGAACCCAAGCCCCTGCAGTCAGATTCCTAATCCACTGCCCCAGTGGGAACTCCTATAAATTATAATCTTAATCATTTAAATTAGCAAACTCTTCTTATGTGGTCATGACCATTTGATTTCTTTTATTCACTCATTCAAACTGTATACGGAGGTCCTACCATGTGCCCTTGTTATAGGGGCTGGAACTCCAGCTTTAAAGAAAACAAAGTTACAGTCCTTTGGACATTATATTCTAGTAGGAAGACAATCAATCAGTCAGGAAGATATTTAAATAAATAAGATCTTGACTGTGGTAGGAAGTACTCCAAAGGAAAGAATAATAATTAATAGAGAATAAGAGGTTGCGGGAGTGGGTAAGAGCTACTTTAGATAGCTTGGTCAGGGATGCCTTCTCATAAGGAGGTAACCTTGCAGTTGAATCTTAAAGGGTAAGTTAAGAAGGAGCCAATGGGAGAATGTTCTAGGCAGAGGTTACAGCAAGGGCAAAAAACCTAAGGCAAGAAGAACCTCAGGTGTGGCAGAAATGAATCCGACTAGTATCCATGAGGACGCTGGTTCGATTCCTGGCCTCGCTCAATGGCTTAAGGATCTGGCGTTACCGTGAGCTGTGGTGTAGGTCGCAAATGCGGCTTGGCGTTGCTGTGGCTGTGGTTAGGCCGGAAGCTTCAGCTCCAATTTCAACCCCAACCCCTATCCTGGCAACTTGCATATGCTGCGGGTGTGGCCCCAGAAAGCCAAAAAAAAAAAAAGAAGATGTTCAAGGAATAAAAAAGGTGATGGCCAGTGTGGCTGAGACATTACAAGTATTGGATGAGAGTAATGTGGGTGGATTAGAGATGCGGTCAGAACCCAGATAATCTAGAGCAGCGACATCCAGTAGAACTATGCAAGCCACCTATGTCATTTAAAAATGTCTCGTGGGAGTTCCCGTCATGGCACAGTGGTTAAGGAATCCGACTAGGAACCATGAGGTTTCGGGTTCCATCCCTGCCCTTGCTCAGTGGGTTCAGGATCCGGCGTTGCCATGAGCTGTGGTGTGGGTCACAGACGCAGCTCGGATCCCGCGTTGCTGTGGCTCTGGCGTAGGCTGGTGGCTGCAGCTCCGATTCGACCCCTAGCCTGGGAACCTCCATATGCCGAGGGAGCGGCTCAAGAAATGGCAAAAAGACAAAAAAAAAAAAAAAGTCTCGTAACCACATTTTACAAAGTGAAAAGAAACAGGTGACATAAATTTTAATCATATATTTTAGTTAATCTAATATAGCCAAAATATTATCGTATCAGCATGTAACCAGCATAAAAAATTACTAATGAAATATCTTACAATCTATTTTTTTATTCTTAGTCTTTGAAATCGAGTGTATTTTTATACCCGAGCACATTTCAGTTTGGACCAGCCAAACTGCAAGTGCTCAAGAGCCATGTTTTGAACAGCACAGATCTAGACCTTGGTATAAAGAGGTTTTTTGGTTTTCATTTTTGGCCAATGGGAAGCCAGTGAAGGGGTTTTAACAAGGGAGCAAAGTGGTGTGATGGGTCCTTACGACAATGTTAGCTTCATGAGAACAAGGACTTTGTCCACTGCTGTATTCCTAGCACCTGGAACAGCCCCTGACACATAGCAGATGTTCTATAAACATTCCTTGAATGATTGAGTGAATGAATGAATTTGGGTGGTAATTAAAAGCATAGAATTTACTCTTGCAATACAGTCTTACAAGTAACTGTCAGTCCTAGTCCAAAAACAACTTTTGCTTTCATTTATTTGCTCATCAAGAAGATTGTGATTGGAAGACATGGTTTAAGTGGGCCAGTATCTTTTATAGTATTTCTTATAGGACCTCACAAAAACAACTGAGTCTCATATTTCACAGAGTGGGTACAAGCTATAATAGGAATTTTCACAACTCATGGTATAAGCAGTTCATATTGTCCTTTAAAAAAAATTACCAGCTAAAACTTTCCCTGTGTATACACTCTATTTAATGGTGACTAGATAGAGAACCAAAAACCTCTAGAGGAGCGAAGCATTTCTAATCAGAAAGATAACCCTGAGGAGAGTAAAAAAAAATAAATAAATAAACTTTTGCAACTTTCTCGAGAAGCTATGGATTTGCTTCATTTCTGAATTCCTTCAAAAACACTACAACTAAAATTAGAGCAGCCAGCTTGTGTTCAGTTTTCATGGGCTCACGCTGTCTTCCTACTCCTCCATCTGTTGAAACAGTTTTTAGGTGCTGGCATGGAACTAGAACATATAAGAATCCAACTTGCAGTCCTGGGGAGAACAAAAACCTTTTACTCACAGGTCTGAGTTTATTTCATAGATTTTGTTCATCCAGCCCATCAATTTAGGGTGCTTTACAGAACAAATCACAACCTTATGGCATCTGGAAACTAATTTCTGAAGGGAGCATGCGTAAAACAATACTAGCAAAGAAATAGAGAATGCATTCCTATTATTTCACGTAAGGACTATTTTCCCCCTTAACAGTAGAGCTGTAGCCATCATCAGAGTAAATCCCATCCCAAAGATCCCAGCAATGGAGGTTGTTAGGAGGAAATGAGATTTTTACACGGTCTATCTACTCACATTAGCATATAAAATGCTTCCATGGCCAGACATTACCTTATATCTAATACTATTTACTTTCTTTTTTAGTGGGAATATTGTAGGTTATCATGTGATTGTTCCGTGTTGTTCCTGCCTTCTTTCCTGCAACAATGGACACTTCTGGATATTTCACAGCCAGGCGGTTTATGGTATTAACAGACTCGACTCTACTGGTAAGAACCAATTGACTCGGGCATTCCTCTACAGCATTTCTCTATCAGTGCTTGATATGGAGTGAACCTCTCCATAGATCATTTCAGGATCCCCACTGAGACCTTCTCTAGTGGGGTGGATTCACTAGAGTAAACCTTCGATCCTTTCATCCCAAGCACTTACTTATGGAAACTACTAGCCAAAATTCATTGCCCTTTCTATTTTGATCATCATATTTAAGAACCTCGTACTTCTTGGGTGGAGTTCTTGACCTTTATAAATTAATACTTTAATTGCTCCAAATTGGTGACTTGATACATATCATGACTCCAGGGAATTTGGGAAGAATTTAGGTCAATAATCAATTGTGTGTGTGTGTGTGTGTGTGTGTGTAAAAAGGGAGGAGGGGGGGCTGGGGTTATGGGAGTTGGGAGGAAAGATGACTAGGTAACCTCTGCATTTGATGACGTTGCTTCAGGATAAAAATTGACATCTTGGCATCTATATTAATACATTATGATAAAAATTTAATCAGGGGATGTAGTTGATATCAATATGTTACACTGATTATCTAGTAGGAAAATATACAACCCATTCTTAAAAGATATGTATGTAATACATTTTGTATTGTCTGGAGCCTGTCAGTTTTGTTATAGGACACATGTTCTCATTGTCTCAAATCTATTTACACAATACACTAAGTTGGCTCTTTGTGGGAATTTTTAAGTGGGAACTGAAGTTTACAGAACTTCAGTTTAGAGAACAAGTCTAAAAAACTTGACGTCTGAGTTGGCACTCACAGGCTCAAGTTTTCAAATGTATGTTTTTAGTCCTCTTCAGAACTTAAAATGTATTCCTTTTTTTAAAGTATGATTTTCCTTCACAGACTAAGAGATGACGAATCGTGAGCTAGGTCATCAGAGGCTGTAAACCCTCCAATTACATCTGGGTTTTTATAGACTCTGATTTTTTTTTTTTTTTAATCACCTGGCATTCGACTGTGGCTCTCAACCCATTATTTGGAGGCCTTTTTGTTTTTTTCTTCTTTTTAGGGCCGCACCCTCGGCATATGGAGGTTCCCGGCTGGGGTTGAATTGGAGCTGTAGCCACCGGCCTACACCACAGCCACAGCAATGCAGGATCTGAGCCGCGTCTGCAACCTACACCACAGCTCACAGCAACGCCGGATCCTTAACCCACTGAGCAAGGCCAGGGATCAAACCCACAACCTCCGGGTTCCTAGTCGGATTCATTAACCACTGCGCCATGACAGGAACTCCTGGAGGCCTTAATTTAAGACTCTAGTACATTAAGAAGGCCATTTTTGAGCAAGGACTTACCTGAACCTCCCTAAGTGAGAGAGAGGCTCTGAATGTAAGCCTCCAGTTTATATTTGTGTCCCTCATAGAACACACATGAAAGGAGGTTTCTGCTTTGATACTGTTTTTCCTGCTTCATAGAATTCCAAACACAGGGTGGAGATTTTTCAATTTTGTTTTACTTTTTCGTATTGGTCAATTTTTCAAAGATAAAAGCCCCGCATTCTTCCATTCGCATTGAATCTAATCCATGAGAAACAGATGTATCACAGGATTTCCTTCCTCCCTTCTTAACAGAGAAAGGAAGGTGCTGCTTCTGTCAGATCCAGGCTCTTGGTTTATTTTTTCTCCTTTGAACCAATTGTGCTGAGCCCCTTGTGTCTCTGAATCCTGACTCCAAGAATATCAAACTTCTCCTTTGTAAACCTAATACTGAGGTTTAAAGCAAGATTTTCTGGATGCTTGATTTAAAGCAGGGTTGCTCATGGCACTGGAACTGTCCTTGAGGCATCCGAGTGAGGAGCAGCGAAAGACTATGTACACTAGCTTTAGAAAATTCTAGAATGTCTAGACCGAAAGGGTCCCAAGAAGTCTATGTTCTAGGTCAGCCTTCACATGTAGAGCTGATTTCCCAAGACTTTCCGGAGGAGGCCTGGGAGAGCTCGGTTCAGGTGCTCAGGGGTTGGCGAATGCCCTCCAAGTCAAGTTGTCTTCAGCTCCCCATTTACTTTTTGGGGTTCGAATTGTCCCTTTGATTTTGTCCGAGTGATTCCTTACTAGCCTGTCATCTCTTCAAAAGCAGAACCACATCCATTCTTGGGGCAGGGGGGTGGGGGAGGAGTGTTTTGTATTGTAAGCAATTAAAAAATACAAAAAAATTATGGAAAATAATGTGATAGACATGAATATGCATCAAATAGATGCTACTTTCTTGACTGATTAAATTCCAGCATCTCAACCAAAAGAGACTATTGACTGTTTTCACTGTTTTAATGGTGCACATCCTTGTGCATGTCTCCTTGGGCCCCTGTGCAAAATGAGAGGAAATATTAGAGCAAAGGATGAGTGATGGACCATATTTAAGATATATATGGGTTTTTTTTTTTTTTTAATTCACACAATGGAATACCCTACAGAAATTAAAAGAAATGAACTGAATCTATATGTATGGACATAGGTAAATCTCAAAAACATAATTTTGAATGAATAAAGCAAATTAGAAGAGATACATATGATACCATACTGTAAAAAATTTTAAATACACAAGGAGTTCCCTGGTGGCTCAGTGGGTTAAAGATCAATCCAACATTTTCACTGCTGTGGCTCAGGTCACTTCTGTGGCTCAGGTCACTGCTGTAGCATGGGTTTGATACCTGGCCCGGGAACTTCTGCATACCAGAAGTTCCCGGGCCAGGGAATGTTGCCTGCAGTTGTTTGGCCAAAAAAAATTAAACACACAAAAAATAATATATATTTTATGTGTGTGTGTGTGTGTGTGTGTGTGTGTAAAATTACCTGCAGTTGCATGGCCAAAGAAAAATTAAATACACAGAAAATAATATATATTGCCTGCAGTTGCATATATATTTGTACTAAAAGTAGTAAAATCATTCATGGTGTACTAGTAGTGGTGGAAACTGGATTCAAGTCAAATCTCCAAATCCCGGCTCATTCCATTCCACCATGTGGCCTGGCCACTAGCTCAGTCCGTGTGGAGTGCATATCTAGAGCTGCTCTGTCCTCCTCGTGCCCACACTGATGACTGGACAGCTTGAGATTTGCATTCTTCCTGGCTCTCTTAGAGGTCAATTTTTTTTTTCAACATAGTGCTTTGCAGTTACAGTATCATATGTGCCCGTAATAAACCAGCTCATTATCCTCTACTATATATGTGATCTTGTATTATATACCAGTACTGGATTCTTTAATGTGAAATCTGACTGTCCTTTCACAGTGAGGCTTTGTTTATTGTGCTGATAGCTACAGCCTGGTCCTAAAGTTTCTATTTCTACCTTGACAGTCTCTGGGCTAACCCCCACGTATATCAAGGATTACCATTGGTATTATAAATGGCTCTGAAACCTCGCTTTGTTTAATCAGAAGAAAGGTACCAGCGATTTCCATGCTTGTTGAAGAGATGAGGAGACTTATTCAGGCCTTTCCCATGCACCCTCCAAAGAGATACTTAATCTAAAAAGATCTTGTGAGATCGCCATTCTTAAAAATCACTAAAATGGATTTGAAAATTATCAATGTAGACTGATTATGGCACAATGTTGCTGGAGGCAGGGTTTGAGCAAATGGACTCCCAAGATCCTTCAGAGTTCCAAGATTTTAGGAGTTCTCTTGTGGCACAGTGGGTTAAGGATCTGACATTGTCACTGCAGCAGCTTGAGTCACTGCTGTGGCACAGGTTTGATCCATGGCCCAGAAACTTCTACATGCCACAGGTGCAGCAAACAATAAGTAAATAATTTTAGGCAAAAAAAAATTTAAAAATATAAAGATGAGTTCCAAGATGTTAGAACTCAAGCCCTTGCTTAAAAGGGTTTAAAGAATGTTTGTGTTCTAGATATTCTAGGAGTTCCTGTTGTAGCTCTGCAGAAACGAATCTGATTAGTATGTGTGCATAAAGACGCAGGTTCCATCCCTGGTCTCGCTCAGCGGGTTAAGGATCCAGTGTTGCTGTGAGTTATGGTGTAGGTTGCAGACTCGGTTTGGATCTGGCGATGATGCTATGCCGACATAGGCTGACAGCTGTAGCTCAGATTGGACCCCTAGATTTGGAACCTCCATATGCCACAGGTGCGGCCCTAAAAAGACAAAAAACAAAAATAAAATAGATATTCTAGATGTTCTACTAGTATCTAAATCTAGTAGTAGTTGAGATACTTTTAATATCTAGATATTTTATTTGCAGTTCATTCTTGAATAGCTTTTTTCTTAACTGCTAATACTGTTGTTTAATATAAGAACATGAACATGGAAGGGTTTTTTGGGGGGAGAGGGGTTAGCTTTTTGGGCCACACCCACAGCACATGGAAGTTCCCAGGCGAGGGGTTGAATCCAAGCTGCAGCTGCCAGCCTACACCACAGCCACAGCAACCCGGGATCCAAGAAGTACCGAGCCTGCAACCTATACACCACAGCTCACAGCAATGCTGAATCCTTAATCCACTGAGCGAGGCCAGGGATCGAAACCACATCCTCATGGATACTAGTCGGATTTGTTTCTGCTGAGCCACAAGGGAACTCCCACATACAAGGTTGTATAAACATGTTCTGAGGTATAACAGTAGTCAGCACCAAATAATGCTATGACTTTTTTTTTTTTTTTTAGGCGTAAACTTCCTACTTTGGGGCAACTTGCCAGAGATAGAAGAGAGTACAGATGAAGACATGTTAGATATCTCAGCAGAGGAGTGTATTAGATGAATAGAATTATGATATATATATATCTAATTTACTTTTTCCTATTTAAAATATGTATTAATGGATCAATTTCTAAATTGTTAGTGAGAATTTGCCAGTGATTTCTTTTTTCCAAAAACAAAAAGTGGGGCATTTGTTGATTTATTTATTTATTGTCTCGAATGAATTCCCTGTGTAGTTCTTTTCTTCTGCTTCTACTTCTAGCCTTTCTCTCTTCCATCCATCCCTCTGCTTGGTATAAGTGTATTCTGTATTCTTTTTTTTTTTAAGTGTATTCTTAAATTCAGACAGTAGAAGATTCTTTCATGTGTCACTCAGCTATCTCCCAATCTGGGGAAGTTTTTCTTACAACAAGATGCCAGATGCCGTTAATTTTACATTCCTAAATAAGCAGCATAACTATCCACCACATACATATCGCCATGCATAAATCCATTATATGAATCCATGTGTAAAACCATGCATTTAAGCAGGCATATATGGGTGAAGCTCAGTGGGGAATTAAAGCTTAACAGGGAATTTTCCGTGGTCCAGTATCTATGGGTACTGGCTAGCATATGTTATACTGGTGGTAACCATGTTACTATGGGACAAGACTTTGTGAATCAGCAAATAGAATAAATTAAAACTTTAAAAATAAAATGACGGAAGAAACCCTCTTGATTCCTCAGCATGATATTAGATGTATAAATTTGTCAGAAAATGATCAATATATACTGTGTATCAATATTATTTATTTACATTCCTCTAAAGTCATATGGATAGTGTATTATGAAAGCCAGATAAACTGAACCTCCATATTTAACTTATCCCATCCTCTAGGGCTTTCTCTGTAAATAGCAAATTTTAGATGAGTGGTCTCAGTTCCAATTCTTCGACAGAAAAAAAAGGAAAGAAGTGGCTTGCTTATGCCTTTGTACATTGTAAAGAGGTGGGGGGGTTTCTTAATTTTGTTTTGTTTGGAGCTGCATTCAGAGCTACACAGGGACTAAGACACTGGGATAATGTTAGGTTCCTGTTTTATGTTTAGCTAAAATTAATGTATCCTTTTAACGAAGAGCTATAGGCCTTTTGTCAACAGCGATATCAAAACAGACCATGTTACAGTTTTGTAAATAAAGTTTTGTTCTAAAAATGACCAGCCTTCTTTTAATTTTTTATTTTACCTACTTTTCTTACCTAAAAAATAGAGAAAAAAATATTTCTTATTGTACCCATTTTTCTTGCCTACAAACATAAAGGTATAGAATATAAGAGCTATACATTTATTGCATGCTTATCATATACCAGACACTGTTCTAAATGCTTTACACATTTAATTCACTTATTCCACACAAGGCACCCATGAGAGGTAGGTATCATTATTATTTCTTTTTTTAACTGATAAGACAGGTAAGGCATGAAGAGGTTAAGTAGCTTGTCTAAGGTCACACAGCCAGTCAGAGGTGTGGCCAGATTCAACTCAGACCGACTGACTCTGGAGTTCCAGCTCTTAATCTTGATGCTGTACCCCGGAGTACCTTCAGGCATGAATCAGCTATGATTTTATTTAGTCAGGACACATGCTGGATAACAGCTCCCTTGTTAGCTGACCCACGGTGAGGGCCTCAGTGACTGATTTCAAGGTTGAACAAACTCATGCTGGATCTTCAGGTAAAAGTATTGACAGAATCATCTGCTATAAATCAAGAGAAAAGATGCTTCAGGAAAGGCTGCTACTACTACTGGAAACCTTTTCCGAAAGTCACCCTGACCATCAACACTGACAGAAGGTCACCAAAGAGTTGAGTGGGCAACAACTGATTTTGGATCTGGGATTTTTTTTTCTTTAAACTCTTTTTTTAATGCTTTTTAAGACCACACCCGCGGCATATGGAAGTTATCAAGCCGAACTGGAGCCGCAGCTGCTGGCCTACACCAGAGACACAGCGATACAAGATCTGAGCCGGGTTGTGACCACACCGCAGCTCACAGCAATGCCAGATCCCTTTACCCACTGAGCGAGGTCAGGGATTGAAGCTGCATCCTCATGGATACTAGTTGGGTTTACTCCTTAACCTCTCTTAAAGACTTTCTGGGAGTTCCCGTCATAGCTGAGTGGAAATGAATCTGACTAGCATCCATGAGGATGTAGGTGTGATCCCTGGCCTTACTCAGTGGATTAAGGATCCAGCATTGCCATAAGCTGTGGTGTAGGTCATAGACGCAGCTCGGATCCTGCATTGCTGAGACTGTGGTGTAGGCCGGCAGCTACAGCTCTGACTGGACCCCTAGCCTGGGAACCTCCATAAGCGGTGGGTGCAATCCTAAAAAAAAAAAAAAAAAAAGACTTTCTGGAACAAGGTAACGTAATTGCCAGGATAAAAATAATAAAGTGATACTACATTATATATTTCTTCAGTTAACTTGTTCAATTAGATAAGTTGAGTGCTAGAATAGAGAATGTGGCAAGTTAAAAACAGAATTCATCTGGTTCCCTTTCTGCTCATGACTTCAAAGGCTATGGTTGACTGGGGAGCTCTTTGAAGAGCAAAGACAGAGATGCAATGATTGAAGCAAGCCATAAATGTGATTCCACTCCAGCTGGAGAATATTTCAAATTACTCAGCTAACTTTTGGCTAATTGGATTATGGGAAGGCCAATTCTAAGCCAAAAATAGATTAATAAATATTCCATTTAGAGAAATACATTCATAGCACTGTTTTTTGTTGTTTTCTTTTGTTTTTGTTGCAAATTTGTTTTTTGTTCTTGCAAATTTGCAAGAACAGTACTTACAGGAGAAAATTACCCTGTTTTTTGTTTTTTTTGTTTTTTTGTTTTTTTGCTTTTTAGGGCTGCACCCACAGCACATGGAGGTTCCTAAGCTAGGGGTCAAATCAGAACTGTAGCTGCCAGCCTACACCACAGCCATAGCAACTTGGGATCCGAGCTGCGTCTGCAACCTACCCCACAGCTCAAGGCAGTGCTAGATCCTTAACCCACTGATCAAGGCCAGGGATCAAACCCACAATCTCATGGTTACTAGTCGGATTTGTTTCCGCTGAGCCACAACGGGAACTCCTACACTGTTTTTTAATAAAAGTTAGTTACATGTTCTCTGGTAAGACCAAAAGCAGAATCTCATATGTGGATTTAGCATCCACCTTCTAGTCCTAACATAATTCCCAGGCCTAGAAAACCTATTTATGCTTTGATCCTCTTCTAATATTTGACTCAGTTCAACAGACCTGTATTAAGCTCCTATGGTGCACAAGAACTGCGCAATTGCCCATATGGAAGATGCAATAGGTTTGGAAGAGGATAGAGCCCTATGAGTCTTATTAATGCATGGGATGCTTAAACTTCAATGACTCTGTAGAAGAAAGAACAATCTTTCTGAGTAGTCACAGGGAGTAGGTGTTGGGAAAGCTACACAGAAGTTATACTTGAAACCAGGCTTTGAAACCCAGTTAGGGATTTGCCAGCTGGGCCGAGAGCTCTGGGCAGAGAGAATAGTATAAACAAATGAATGGACTGGAGTTTATTTTATTTATTTATTTTTTAATTTTAATTTTTTTTTGTCTTTTTGCCATTTTCTTGGGCTGCTCCCGCAGCATATGGATGTTCCCAGGCTAGGGGTTTAATCAGAGCTGTAGCCACCAGCCTATGACAGAGCCACAGCAACTAGGGATCCAAGCCGCGTCTTCGACCTACACCGAAGCTCATGGCAACGCCAGATCCTTAACCCACTGAGCAAGGCCAGGGATCGAACCTTCAACCTCATGGTTCCTAGTCGGATTCATCAACCACTGAGCCACAACGGGAACTCCCAAATGGACTGGAGTTTAAAAGTGTCTGGCTTATTTAATAAATTTTAAGGGATCCCCTATACCTTCCAAGATATGTATTAAGAGCTAATTAGAAGATGAAGGTACCAAGGCAGGATGGAATCATGTTATGAAGATTATTCTCTGCCATTGTCAAGTTTCGACTTGATCCAGTAGCAATGGAGAGATATTGAGGTTTTTAATCAGGAGAATAAAATGATCAGATTTAGGATGATAGCTGCTGATGGCAAAATGTAATCAAGTTTAGTTTTCCCTGTGTCCTTTCTTTGATGAGCTTAAGGACTTGACCACAGAAATTATGTGTGTTGCCTTTACCCGAAGAACATATGTAGGTCTTTAAGTTCTCTGACTTTCCTGTCTTTCTTAGAACATCTCTTCTGATGTGGGGCACTGCCTCTCCCCCAACTCCACTGTGTCATTCCTGAAAGTTGAGGAAGGGGCAGTGAGTCATCAGCTCACCCACTACAGGGTGGTGGTTGTTGTTGTTGTTGTTGTTGTTGTTGTTGTTGTTGTTCTGCTCCTTTATCGTTTTCCTCAAGTCAGTTCCTCAACCTCAAACTCAGGCTCCATTAAGGCATGTTGGGAGGGGCTTAATCTTAAAGCCACAATATTTTAAATACTGTTTATCTAGGAAATAGATAAATACTGTTAATCTAGGAAATTTATCCCACCAAGAGCTGATTTTTTGACCTCTAAGCACATGTGGCTGATAAAGAATAATCTATATTACTTTTCTTTGGTGAGGAGGAAGCAATCATAATACATAAATCATGATGCATAAAACAACGAATTAGAACAAAAATGGGGAGAGGGAGAAAGTAGGAGGGATATGGATCAAATAATTTTGCTTCAGAGGTGAATTACTAGATGAAGGCTTTCCCTATTCTAACATTCATGCTTATAAAAGGAAATAGTTTCTTTTTCTGCCTTTTTAAAAAAACCTTAAAAGCAGCCTAAACCATAGTTTCTTTCTTGCCTGGTATTGAGTGTATGCCAAATCTACCCTAAACTGCACAGATGGAAAAAATTAGTCTATGTCTGTGGTACCTCTGGGGTTGAATATTTTTAGTACTTAAATCTTGAGCTAAAGATTCTTTCTTCCAAGACTCTCATAGAATCATTTTATTGTCATTCAATGGATGAATTTACTGAGATAAAAATTAATAATATCAGGGCTAGGGCTGAAATTACTCATCTAAAATTTGCTATTTACAGAGCGGGCCCTAGAGAATGGGATAACGTAAAGACGGAGGGTTAGTTTAGCTGGCTTTCATAATATGATAGTCATATGACTTTAGAGGAATATAAATAAATAATATCGATAAACAGTATATATTGATGATTGATACACCTTTAAAGTTTCTTGTGAGTTCTCGAATTCATTTTAATGCTCAGAATACCCTTGAGAGTTACATTTTTTCAAACCAAGAAAGAAACCTTAGCCTCAACACCCAGAGAGTTAGAAGAATTTAAACTGATCTTCTCATCTTAGTTCAGGGTTCTTTGCTACCTCCTTCACCTACCTTAAACCCAAAGTCTGGTTTTCCCTCACTAACTATAAAACTTAGGACAAATTCTCATTCACAGCCTCAAAACCTAGCTACTCTCATTAATTAATCCATTCCACGAATGTTTATTGAATGCCTACTATAAGCAAAACAGAAACTGAAGATGCAGAACTAAATCAGGCAAAGCTCCTGCCTGGGAACTAACATTTTGTTGAAGAGGAAGAAGAAAGCGAACTAATATTTATGGAGGGTTTTCTGTAGCCAGGCCCTGTTCTAAGGGCTTTACATGTAACAACCCTAAGAGGTGGGTCCTATAATTACCCTCACCATGGAGTTGAGGAAACTGTGGTGTAGAGAGGCTGAAGAACTTGCCCAGGAGTTCCCTTCGTGGCTCAGCAGCTAATGAATCTGACTAGGATCCATGGGGTTGCCGGTTTGATCCCTGGCCTCACTCAGTGGGTTGGGGCTCCTGCGTTGCTGTGACTGTGGCATAGGCCGGGGGTGCAGCTCCGATTCGACCCTTAGTCTGGGAACCTCCATATGCCACGGGTGTGGCCCTAAAATGGCAAAATAATAATAATAATAATAACTTGCCCAGCATCACACAGCTAGTAAATGACACCACTCTGAGATGCGGAAAAGCCTGAATTAATGAGCTTAATGACTATGTTTCCCTTTTTGTTTTTCAATGTACTTATCTTCCCTCCAAACAAAGGTATGTTTTCCATCTGCGCTCTTCCTGTATACATATTTCCCTGGTTGATTTTTGTGTTAAATTAAGGTGGTAACAACAGCATCTCCCTTTCCAGTAAGGAAACCTTGGTGCGCCTGTAAATGATAAAGATGTTAAGCTGATACACTAGAGAGAAGAAAAAAAAAAATTATGCAAAACTCAGCTTTGCTGCATTTCTATACGGAAACAGTCTTGTACTAGTCCAAATTTTTATCTTACCAGCAACAAAAGTTCACTAAAGAGTAAATGCCTGTTCTTTATACTCTTTCTATGTCTCCAAATATGTCATCATAGAAAAGTGAAGTAAACGATCACCTTTTGCAAACTGCTCTAGTCTCAGCCATGCTAATGTATTTAAAATCTATTTATGTGGAATTTCAGAAGCAGTCTTGCCTCAAGTGAGCATTCCTGAAGCTTCATTACAAGATTAAGGATTTCTTATGAAAGAGCAACAACAGGTATCACATCCATGGTCAATGTTTGCCTTTTGAGACTTGCAGAAGAGGGGGTTGACAAATATCTAAAGATTAATTGGATCTGCCAAACATGAGTACCATCGAAATTGGCCCACCAGAATGCATCTCTATGCCTCCATTCACACAAGCCTCTTCCTCTGGAAAGAGGCCCATGGTAAGAGTAGGCATATGGGAGTGATTCACTTGGGAAAAGCTGTACCCAGAATATCAAAACAGTTTGCTTTCGTGTCTCTATATCCTTGCCATAATTTTTCTGCCCAAAGGAACCACCTGCTATTATGACTGTGACACCTGAAAAGCTTTCTGGATATTGCAGGAGATTGCTCATGTGTGGGTGGATTTCCAGGCTGTTCGGTGGCATTGTTTTAAAAAAAAATGTTTTTTGGGGAAAAATATTCTCAGAGACTGGAACATTGCCTTGTCTTATCAAAATTGCTCTATAGCCTTGTTCATAAATACGTTCAACCATTGAGCTACAGATGGAATTCGGTCGAAGACATACTGAGCTAATTTCCTCTGCATGATGTTACCCAGAGAAATCAAGCTGTCAGCATTCTGAAGAACAAGCCCTCAAAGAGAGATGGTAGCCAAAGACATGGGAAGCAGGAAAGACTGAAGATTCTACCCTTCCCAAATTTCATTCCATCCTCCCAAATTCATCTTTTTTTTTTTTTTTTTTCTGCGCCCATGGCATGCGGAAATTCCCAGGCCAGGGATCAAATCTGAGATCTGAGTCACAGCAGTGACAATGCCAAATCCCTAATGGCTAGGCCACTAGGGAGCTCCCAAATTCATCTTTTTTTTTTTTTTTTTAGGGCCACACATATGGCATATGGAGGGTCCCAGGCTAGGGGGTGATGTGGAGCTACAGCTGCTGGCCTACACCACAGTCACAGCAACGTCAGATCTGCCTCTGCGACCTACACCAGAGCTCACGGCGATGCCGGATCCATAACCCACTGAGCAAGGCCAGGGATAGAACCTGCGTCCTCATGGATGTGAGTCAGATTCGTTAACCGCTGAGCCGTGACGGGAATTCCCCTTAGAATCATTCTTGATTCCATCATTCACATCTTCTGCACTTTCTCTCCTACTCCCTTCCAATCCATCAGAGAGCTGGAGCTCTTTCAAATACGCCCCACATCTTCCTCTACTCCAGGGCCTACTGCAGCAGTCTGCTATTTGGTCTCTGGTTGCTTTCTGTATCAGTGAGAGTTCAGTTGCAGATAACAGGCTGGCAGCTACACCTCCAATTCAACCCCCAGCCTGGGAACCTCCATAAGGGTGCTGCCATAAAAAGACCCCCCACCCCCCCCCAAAAAAAGAATAGATCTAAGGACTCCAGAGTTCCCATTGTGGCTCAACGGTAATGAGCCTGACTAGCATCCAGGAGGACTCGGGTTTGATTCCTGGCCTCGCTCATTGGGTTAAGGATCTGGTGTTGCTGTGAGCTGTGGTATAGGTCACAGATGCAGCTCTGATTCAACCCTTTGTCTAGGAACTTCTATGTGCTTCGGGTGTGGCCATAAACAAACAAACAAACAAATCTAAGTACCCATTTATGGGTCTTTGAGTTCAAGAATACTTCTTTTTCCCTCCCCACTTCCTCTTACAGACCATACATGAAAGACTTGTGAGATGCCGAAAGTTGGGCCTTCTCTCTTTTCTAGTTGCCGTCTATAGGATGAGTGAACACTACGAACCCCGCCAGGAAAAGGAGGGAGGGTATCGCTGCTCCAAGAGAAGTATATTCTCCTTTAAATATCCAATTTGATGCCCAATGATAACACTTTATGAAGCAAAACCAAAGGCAAAATCAATATTTATTTGTCCCCTAGTTACAAGGGGCATATGTTCTTCCAGATCTCAGGGAAAGAAGAGCCGTCATACCCTTCCCCATGTTTCATGGAAGGTTTGGAGAAGAGTAAATGAAAAGCAAATGCTTAGCAGCCTGCTGCAGCTTTTTCTCTCCTGCCTGTCAAAAAATTAATGCTGATCAGGCCTCTGTAAAGGGAAAATACCCATTGCTGTTTATACCGTCGTTAATTTGAGACTGAATTCTTGCTGACAGTGAACCTGTGTTTCTCAAATATAAAAATGTGAATGTATTTCCATTTAGCCCTTGTCTAGGACTGTGAATCAAATGTTGGTGGTGAAATGAAATGGACATATTCACCCTTTTGCAGTTCAGTGGTTGCAAGGAGGCCTAAAGCTGCAGAAGCCATGTGCTGGGAGAATGATTGCATTGATTAAATGCCAATTACTCCTGGACTCTTTTCAAAGGCTTCTGCTGTAGAGTTGAAACTGGGCTTTCTGTCTCATATTAGATTGGATCTCTATAATCCTAGGTGATGGCTGGTTTGGGAGCTCCAGCAATTACTTATGTCAGGTACTTTAATCAATAGCGTGCTTACTATTAGAACAAGTCTCCACACCCACTATGAAGCATTACTCAGGCTCTGTTTCCCCAGCCCCCACCCCAGGCACATGAACCTGAACTGCTTCTTTTTTTTTCTTTTCTGCTTTGTAGGGCCACACCTGCAGCATATGGAAGTTCCCAGGCTAGGGGTCAAATTGGAGCTGCAGCTGTTGGCCTGCAACACAGCCACGGCAACAGCAAATCCAAGCTGCACCTGCAACCTACACAACAGCAGCTCACAGCAACGCCAGATCTTTAACCCACCGATCGAGGCCAAGAATCGAACCCGGATCCTCATGGATACTAGTGGGGTTCATAACCTGCTAAGCCATAATGGGATCTCCCATGACCCTAGCTTCTGACCCACAGATGATGAAGTCACACTGGTGAATCATCCTCAGCGGGATGGGGGCAGCCCTCCATCCCCCAGGCAGACCTTTACCCCAAACAAGGGCCTGTCTGGAGAGATGATGGATCCTATCAGCCCAGCCATAGGTCAAGATACCTGTCTCACTGTTCCACTGGGTATCAATCTTCTGGCTGGCAGCCTGCCGGCAATTAATTCTCCTATTTAGCACGTGCTTCCAGCAGCAAATACTTAGAAAGGGCCTATGCTTGCATGTGGTCCCAAGGAAATTCTTTCCGACAAAGTTTTGGAACTAAGCATCACCATAGACTGATTTTGCCACCATCTCTGAACTCTCCAGCAGACTATGAGACGAAAGGACGGAAGGCTGAGCTAAAAGGGTGACTGAGTCACCAACTGGCTGAGCGACCTTAGACATCTTATTTCAAAACAGGGGGGTTGAGCAATTGGTCTTCTGAGATCCTTTCCAAGTCTAGCAGCCTATGGATTAATTTCATTTGTGCAGAGAGATTCTTATTCATTTGCCAGAGGCAATGGTATTAGTTTGCTAGGTCTGCTCTAACAAAGCACCACATCTGGGTGGCTTAAACAACATATGCTTATTATCTCACAGTTTGGGAGGCTAGAAGCCCAAAATCAGGATGTTGGGAGGGTTGGTTCTTTCTGAGGGCTGTGAGAGAAGGATCAGCTTGCACAGGGATGTCTAGTCAATATTCTGTGAGAACCTATATGGGAAAAGAATCTGAAAAAGATTGGATGTGTGTATATGCATAACTGAGTCACTCTGCTGTACAGCGGAAATTATTACAACATTGTAAATCAACTCTGCTTCACTGACGTTTTTTAAAATGAAAAAAAGAAAAAAAAGAGGAGGATCAGTTTCAGGCCTCTGTATAGCTGTCTTCCATCTTCATGGGTGTTCTTCCTTTCTCTCTGTCTGTCTCCAAATTCCCCCCCCCCTTTTTTTTGTCTTTTTGCCATTTCTTGGGCCGCTCCCGCGGCATATGGAGGTTCCCAGGCTAGGGGTCGAATCGGAGCTGTAGCCTCCGGCCTACGCCAGAGCCACAGCAACGCAGGACCCGAGCCGAGTCTGCAACCTACACCACAGCTCACGGCAACGCCGGATCGTTAACCCACTGAGCAAGGGCAGGGACCGAACCCGCCACCTCATGGTTCCTAGTCGGATTCGTTAACCACTGTGCCACGACGGGAACGCCCAAATTTCCCCTTTTTATAAGGACACCAGTTGTACTGGATGAGGGCCTACCATGATGGTCTCTTTTTAATTTGATTACCTCTGTGAAGACCCTTTCTCCAAATCAGGTCACATTCTGAGGTACTGGGGGTTAAATAAATAAATAAATAAATATTTGGGAAGACGCAATCCAACCCATAACAGCAATTAAATATCAATGATTGGTAAGAAATAAAGAATAAGTGTTTGACTGATGCTAAGGCTGATGACCAACGGGGGCACAATCGGCTAGCAAATAAGTATAGACTGTTGAATTTATTTTATACACTGCATTGGCTTAAATCCACAAGGACTACTAACCTTTATCTCCATGTACGGATTCGGGGTAAGAATTGGCTGTGAATCCCTTTGTCCCTGAAATTCTTAGCTTTGCTGTACTTTCTAATGTTTTCCTCTGTTTTTATAATTGAAGATGAGACTTCTTGAAAAGTCCTATGACTATTTAATGAATTATTGCTCAAAGGAGCCCCCTGGAAGTTAGCGAAATAGGTAAGCTAGGAGTTCCCATTGTGGCTCAGTAGTTAATGAATCCGACTAGGAACCATGAGGTTGTGGGTTCAATCCCTGGCCTTGATCAGTGGGTTGAGGATCCGTTGATGCCATGAACTGTGGTGTAGGTTGCAGACGCGGCTCGGATCCCGCGTGGCTGTGGTGTAGACCGGCAGTTACAGCTCCGATTCGACCCCTAGCCTGGGAACCTCCATATGCTGCAGGAGCAGCCCTAGAAAAGGCAAAAAGACACACACACACACAAAATAGGTAAGCTATTAGTTAATTAATAACCCTATCGAGGTTTGATTGAGTTTGACCATCAGAGGAAATCATTATGAATGGAATATGCTTTTCTGGGCTGATATGTGTCTCCTGATCATATAATGCTATTTCTATATTAGGAAGAAAGAAAAGGGATGCATTTGGTGCTGCTGACTCACACCTACACATTTGGCTTTAATGGAAATAAATGAAAGAGCTCACTCAATAGGAACAAAGGCAGATTGGGGTGGAACAGGGTAATGTCTCTAAAGAAAATGACTGGGAGTTCCCGTTGTGGCTCAGCGGAAATGCACCTGAATAACATCTATGAGGACGCAGGTTGAATCCCTGGCTTCGCTCAGTGCGTTAAGGATCTGGCATTGCGTGAGCTGTGGTTGAAGTTGCAGACGAAGCTTGGATCCTGCATTGCTGTGGTGTAGGATGGCGGCTACAACTCCTTCACCCTCTAGCCTGGGAACCTCCATGTGCCGCGGGTGCAGCCCTAAACACATAAAAGAAAAGAGAATGACTGAAATTCAGATTTATCAACAACATACACCTTCCTCATCACTGGTCTCTTTTCAGAGACTTTCTAGCACTGAAATCCACTAGGTGGAGCAAAGGACCAGGAATTAGCTGCCAGGAGCCCTCACAAGTGAATCGACAGCCATTCCTTTTCCTCTGCAAAACTTAGACAAAGGCCCGGGGACATTTGGGTTTCTCAGACGGCTTAAGATCAAATGCTCCTTGCTCATTAAAATGGATAGTAATCCAAAGAAGAAAAAACTTCAGCTTTGCTGAGCTGGACAGGATTACTAAACACACAGAGGCACACCCTTCTTGGACATGTTCCGCATGGCTTGGCTCTCATTACATATTTCCTTTCTGCTTTCATTGGTGGCAGATGGAATTTGGGGCAGACCTCTTACCCAGGCTCCTGTAATCCAAAGATCCTATGCTTAGATCATATGTCTTTTTCCTGAGATAACCACCTGAAAAGTCTGGTATCAACCTGGTTTCTATTTAAATAGGATCTCTTTGATTCCAGGCCCTTGGATGAATACTTCCTTCCTTAGATTCCAATCTTGTCTCCCCCCACCCCCTGCACTTATGAGTTCTTGCTTAGCTGAGCAGAGACCAGGAATTTGACTGATATGTCTCTGAGAACTTTTAAGGTGTAAACGGGGGACTATCTCAGTTCCCCATCAGGTTTTTGGTCCCTTTTGCAAAACACGCTCTGTATGCCTTTGCATTCAAACTGCAGGGGTTAAATGTCTTGTGTCTTCGTCCAAATATACGACCGATGGAAAACATGGTTTTGTTTATATATTATAATCATGATTCCAGAACCGCACAAATCCAAACACTTAGAGAAGGGAATGATGAGGGAGGTAAATTCCGAATCTAAAATTACTCTGTTTTCCGTGGCTCTGACCCTGTGACAGGAGCATTTATTCAGCTATGAACTTCTCTGTCTTCTTTCTGTATTTCGCTTCCTCTTTGATCTAAGCAAGTTAGATAGGCGCTCAGTAATACCTCACCTTAGAGATTTTCTGCAGAATTATCTTGCAGACGTTGAGTAAAACTTGAGTTCACTGAAGAGAGTAGTCTCCATGCTTCTGAAGGTAGCAGGAAAAGGGAAGGAGAAAATGTCCCAAGGATATGAAGAAGTTTGAAATGCAGAGATGAGAGTAGGTAAGACTACACACTGCGGCTGGGTCAGTAGATCTCTCTGTGGTAACCAGTGTTAGCTGACAACGGGCAGGGTCTCTGCCAGGCCAGACCCCAGGACCTCATGCAATCCCTGGAATGGGGACCGCCAATCATCACTGAGGCTAAATTTTCTGCACACAAAGCTGGATGGGGACCCAGAAGCTGATTTAAGTTGATTGAAAGGCAATATAAATTTTCTTGCATATCTGACTCTGGCTTTGTTTTCTAAGATTCTCATTGTCAGAGTTCCTGTTGTCGCTCAGCAGTTCAAGAAGTCGTGTCCATGAGGATGAGGGTTCCATTCCTGGCCTCACTCAGTGGGTTAAGGATCTGGCATTGCAGTGAGCTGTGATGTAGGTCACACATGTGGCTTGGATCCTGCATTGCTGTGGCTGTGGTGTAGAATGGCAGCTGCAGCTCTGACTCGACCTCTAGCCTGGGAACTTCCATATGCCACAAGTGCAGCCCTAAAAAAAGTAAAAAGAAAAAGATTTGCATTGGCTATGCTGTAATTAAGAGTTCGTCGTGGAGACCTAAGATTGTTTGGAAGCAGTGTAACATAGTGGCTAAGACTCTGGTTTTAGAACAAAGGTGCCAGGGTTCGGAGCTCCCACTGTGGTGCAACGGGATTGGAAGCATCTTGGGAGCACTTGGACACGGGTTCCATCCTGGCAGCACTAGGACGTGGGTGCCATCCCGGCCCAGCACGGTGGGTTAAGGATCCAGCATTGCCGAACCTGTGGCTTGGTTTGAGGCCGTGGCTCAGATCTGATCCCTGGCCCAGAAGCTCTATATGCCATGGGGCAGCCAAAACAAAAACAAAAAAGCAGTGCCAGGTTTCAAACTCTCAGCTCTGTCACTGATTAGGTGGGACTCCTTGGACAAATTATTCAGTCGTTTTCTACCACAATTTTCCCCCTCTGTGAAATGGAGATAATATTAGTACTTACCTTACAAGGTCCTGGTTGATTTAAGCCAAATAATACATGCAAAGTATTTAGAAAATCAGTGCCTGGCATACAGCAAAATTCAATGAGTGTAAGCTATTATTCCTATAGATTTTTTGTGTGTGTCACTCTTGCAGCTGTTGAAATTTTAATTACTTTTGAAAATATACACACAGATGGTACAAAATCTGAAGGTTAAAAAAGTATACAATGAAGGATAAGGGTATAAAAGAAAAACTGTTTTCTAATTTCCTTCCCTAGATGCAACATGTGTCTCTAGTTTATGAATATTAAACAAATGGAATTACCTATATGCATTTCTGGTACCCTCTTACTCCCTAGCAGCACATCATGAAAATTATTCTTTAATAGTGTCAAATTATACGGATATACTCTAGCTCACTAATTTATTTAACCAGTCTTCATGGACCTCTTCGTCTCTTTCTTTCTTTCTTTCTTTCTTTCTTTCTTTCTTTCTTTCTTTCTTTCTTTCTTTCTTTCTTTCTTTCTTTCTTTCTCTCTTTCTTTCTTTCTTCCTCCCTCCCTCCCTCCCTCCCTTCCTTCCTTCCTTCCTTTCCTTCCTTCCTTCTTCTCTCACAAATAATTCTGCAATAAATACCTTTATATTTACCTCTTTGAGGCACATGTCTGGAATATCTATGAGCGAAATTCCTAGAAGTGGAATTACAAAACCCAAGGCTTTATGCACTATAAAATTTGATAAATATTGTCAAACTGCCTTCCATTAAGCAAATTATTCTCCTAACACCTTTATATTAAAATGCCAGTGGAGGAGGTTATTCACTTTTAAAAGTTTTTGCCAATCTGTTAGGCATGCTCTTGTAATTTTTATGTATACTTATTCTAAGGAGAGTGAGCATATATATTTTTTTTGTCTTTCTCTCTTTTTAGGGCCGCTCCTGCGGCATATGGAGGTTCCCAGGCTAGGGGTCCAATCAGAGCTGTAGCCACCAGCCTATGCCAGAGCCACAGCAACTCAGGATCCGAGCCGCGTCTGTGATATACACCACAGCTTATGGCAACGCCGGATCCTTAACCAACTGAAAACGAGGCCAGGGATCGAACTTGTGTCCTTGTGGCTGCCAGTCGGGTTCGTTAACCACTGAGCCATGACGGGAAATCCAATTTTTTAATATTTCAAAAATCTCATTTCTGTTTTCCATTTTGAGAAATCTGTTATAAAATGGACTTTCAAAAGTGAAAATGATACATCTGCTGGTTTTATGAAGACCTTTCTTGTCTCATCACCAGGAAAAATGATTTCTGCCATCACAAGCTGCCTGACAGCTGCGCTCAATGATAGCCTCTGCATTCTTTGTGGTTGTCCCTGAATTCCACTGCACCAGAGCTAACAGAAGACTCTTGCTTCCTTTAGCGTATTTGGTAGTGGAAGGCGCCCAGGGATCAAAGGGTGGAAGTGAGAAGATGCTTCCTTGGATGCATTTCTAGAGGCTGTTACCCGCTCAGAGAATTGGAAAATCCAACAGCAAAAGAACCCGAATAAATCTTTTACATCTGAGACACCCCAGTGAAAGCATTCAGGGGGGAGAGAAGCAGAAAAATCACATTTTACAAAGTGCCTGAATAATTTTGAAATGATCACTTGTGCTGTTACACTCTCTACAGCTTTTCTGTGGAAGTAACAAGTGGAGTGAGAATGGATCAATCAGATGTCAGCCGTTTATCAAAAGGACCTCAGGGACACCATGGGCTCTGTTGTTTTGGCTGTTATCTGGGAAGGAAGAGACTCTGGGAGAAATGCACAATCAGAGCTCACAATAAGCCAAGGAAGAGAGAGAGAAAAAAAAAAATGATCTGAAGGAGCTGCTCTGTCTGATACACACTGACTATTTCTTTTCCAGGAAGGAAACGTGGCTGACTAGAAGCCAAATCCAAGTTTAGGATTCAATTAATCTTCCACTTGAAAAGTATAATCGAGATGATCAACATCTACTCTGGGGACATCTTCCCTGTCCCTGTAAGCCTTAACACACCTGTGTGTGTAAACTACCCAGAAGGTGAATTGCTAGTCCCCCTGTAAGAGGGGGCAGAACCCAACATTTCAGGGATCATCTAGCTCATCATTTTATAGCTGCAAGTCTCTAAGATAAGAGTCATCAAGTGGCTTCTCCGAGACTACACTGTGAAGGGTGGGTACCATTGCTGAAATGGGAACGCAGGCTCCCCGTCATGGTTTAGTATAGGGCTCTTTCCATGGGAAAAACCAACTGCGTACCTAGTCAATGTTCCTATTTCAAATATGTATTTATAAGCAAATCACTATGAGTCTGCTGAGGCCGCTATAACGGAAAACGAATTGGGTAGGTGAACGACAGACATTTCTTTCTCATAGTCCTGGAGGCTTGGAGTCTGAGATTAAGGTGCTAGGAGATTTGGTTCGTGGTGAAGGCTCTCTTCCTGGCTTGTAAATGGCCCCCTTCTCGCTGTGTTCTCACATGGCAGAGAGAGAACTCTGGCCTCTTTCTCTTCTCATAACAGCACTGATCCCATCATGAAAGCCCCACTTTCATGACCTCATCTAACCCTAATTATTTCCTAAAGGCTGTACCTCCAACTATCATTGTGTTGAGGGTTCGGGCTTCAACATATGAATTGGGGGAGAGGAAGAGGGGAGTGGGACATAATTCAGTCCATAGCAATATCTATGTATGTGTTGTCATGTGCCTCTTCCCACCAGGAAGTAAGCTACATGAGAGCAGAGACTTATTCTGTTTTGTTGACTTTAGTATTCCCAACATAAAATAGCGTCACCGACTGAGCCACAATTATGTTGAATAAACAATTGTTGAATTGATGGATTTATCGAGTGCTTACTACCTGCCAAGCACTGTCCTAAACACTTTACATGAATGCACAGAATCCTTACAATAGTTGTATACAGTAGAAATCATTATCCCCTCAATGGATGTAGGAGGAAACAGCACCAAGAGGTTAAGTTGCCCTGGTTTCACGGGAGGCAGAGCCAAGTTTTGAAATAAGGCGACCTGGCTCCTCAGCCCATTTTCTCATCCATTACACTAATAAATAGAGGATCATTTCCCCCCAAAGCTACTAGATGCCTATGGAGTCAAAAACTTGCATGGGTGTGGGATGGAAATGTTCTAAAATTAGGTTGTGATGATGTTTGTCCAACTATAAATGCTATTGTATAAATTCACTGACTTAAAAAAACTTGTATAAATTTTAAGCACCGTGTTGACTAATGTGTTGGCCTTTTATTCTAATATTCTGTAGTTTCTAGAAATGTTTCTGAATATCACACCTACAATTCTCTAATGTCATTCTGGTGGGGGCAGTGTTTCCATTGTATGGTCGTTATCCATGCTTATACTGTAGACATGTATTGTTGACTAGTCTTCTGCTTCGTGTAGCCAGGGAGAAGGAGTCCCTCTTCCTCAGATTCTTCCCAATGCAATATTGTCATTGACTAATTTTCCATTCTCAGGGAGTCTCCATGGTTGTAAAAAGTGATAATAAGAATGTTGGTAGAGGAGTTCTGGTTGTGGCTCAGTGGTTAACGAATCCGACTAGAAACCATGAGGTTGTGGGTTCGATCCCTGGCCTTGCTCAGTGGGTTAAGGATCTGGCACTGCCGTGAGCTGTGGTGTAGGTTGTAGACGCGCCTCCGATCCTGTGTCGCTGTGGCTCTGGTGTAGGCCGTGGCTACAGCTCCAATTAGACCCCTAGCCTTGGAACCTTCATATGTTGAGGGCACCCTAAAAAGACAAAAAGACAAAAAAAAAGGTGTTGGTGGAAAATGGACTTGTACTTGTGTGTGGGGGTGGGGTCAGGAGAGACCTTCAGAGTCACTGAGCTATAGGAGCAAAAGGAGAGCATGACACAATTTGGTTTCAAGAGAAAATGGCTTCTTGCTGGTAAGGCTGGACATTCTAGGAAGATGGCATAACGTCCATGTCTACCATAGGCTGGGCTTTTTCATATCTCATGTTAAATCAATCTTTCTCAACCTTGAGATGTGCATATGAAAGAGGAACCAATACTTTATAGCTAATAAGAAGAGGACCTGGGATTTGAAAGCCGGTCTGTGTAACTTCAGATTTTTGCTATTTCTAGTGGCATGTTCTGCCTTCTTTCCAGGAAGAGCATTATCCTCTAAAACAGTGAGATGGCAACTCTCCTCATCCAGGTAGTCTTTCCAGTAAGTAAAACTAAAGCAGAGAATTTAGAGATAGTGAAAAATGTTAGGTGCTTACTCCTCAGGTGGTTCAGAAAAACACTTCTTTTTTTGCCTTTTAGGCCCACACCCTTGGCACATGGAGGTTCCCAGGCTAGGGGGCGAATTGGAGCTATAGCTGCTGGCCTATACCACAGCCACAGCAACTCAGGATCTGAGCCCAGTCTGTGATCTACACCCCAGCTCGAGGCAATGCCGGATCCTTAACCCACTGAACAAGGCCAGGGATCAAACCCACATCCTTATGGATGCTTGTCAGATTCTCTTCCGCTGAGCCACAGTGGGAACTGCCCAGAAAAACACTCTTGATGATGGAATGACACACAGAGAAAAAGGTGATGGAGTAAATGATGTGAAATGTTAATAGGAATCTATGTAAGATGCACATGAAATTTTCTTATACTCTTCTTGCTTTATTTCTGCATATTTGAAACTATTTCAATACCATCATTTAAAAGTCAGAATAATACAATGTCATTACATTTCTTTCTTTCTTTTTTTTTTGGTCTTTTTGCCATTTCTTGGGCCACTCCTGAGGCATATGGAGGTTCCCAGGCTAGGGGTCTAATCGGAGCTGTAGCCACCAGTCTATGCCAGAGCCACAGCAACGCGGGATCTGAGCCAGGTCTGCAACCCACACCACCGCTCATGGCAACACCGGATCGTTAACCCAGTGAGCAAGGCCAGGGATCGAACCCATAACTTCATGGTTCCTAGTCGGATTTGTTAACCACTGCGCCATGACGGAACTCCTACATTTCTTATTGGTAGATGTATTTTCACTATTAGCTTTTCATAAATAATTTTGAATCATCTGCTTATGACATCCATCCAATTTTCATTGGTGTGTTATATGTTTTTATAATAGTTTGTTACCATTTTATAAAATAAATAACTTTGTCCTAAAAAAAGGTAAGTATATTTGCAGTCCCTAAGGAAAAAGTGTGTTGCTGAAGCAGGAAGCATATTGTACCATTATCACATCATCGTCTATACAAAAAGTAAAATTCACCAATGAACCAGAGTCGTATTTCTAACCAACCTCCAGTTCTTTTCTGTGGCAGCTGTAGAGGCTCTTTTTCTCGCTCTCTCTGTCTCTCTCCTTGAATAGTTAGTTGAGGTTTATTTTCACTGATAATATATTAGTGATTAAAGTATGCTTTCTCTCTTCTCTTTTTGAAACAGTTTTAAGATAATTTACATACCATAAAATTCCCCCATTTACCATACATAATTCAACAGTTTTCAGTGTATTTATACACTATGCAACCATCACCATAATCTAATTTTGGAACGTTTTCATTACCCTCAAAAGAAAGTCATTCCTCAATCACCACCTCCCCAGCCCTAGACAAATGCTAATCTATTTTCTGTCTCTAGATTTGCCTATTCTGGAAATTTCCTATAAATGGTATCATGTATTCGTGACTTTCTTCTTTCATTTAGCATGCTTTTTAAAAACTGAAGTATAGCTGATTTGCAATGTTGTGCTAATTTCTGCCATACAGCAAAGTGATTCAGTTATATATATATATTATTTTTCATATTCTTTTCCATTATGGTTTATCATAGGATACCGAATATAGTTCCCTGTGCTATAAAGTAGGATCATGTTGTTTATCCATTCTATATGTAATAGTTTGCATCCTCTAATCTCAAACTTCTAATCCTTTCCTCCCCGCAGCCCCCTTGGCAGCCACAAGTCTGTTCTCTATGTCTGTGAGTCTGTTTCTATTTCACACATAGGTTCATTTGTGTCATATTTCAGATTCCACATATAAATGATATCATATGGTATTAGTCTTTCTCTGTCTGACTTACTCAACTTAGTATAATAATCTCTAGGTCCACTCAAGTGGCCTTACTTCATTCTTTTTTATGGCAGTGTAGTATTCCATTATATATACAGCATGATGTTTTCAAGGTTCATCTGTGCTATAGCACAAAGCGGTATTGTACTCCTTTTTATTACATGCAAGATCTCCTTTATAAAAAAAAAACACTTTGCATGCAGAAATTTGTTCTGAATTGGGGTTGACCTCTCCAGTGAGTCCAACCCTGCCAGAGCCTGGTTCCTGGTGAACCAGCTTCAACATCCGACAGGAGCACTGTGGGACAGGGATCCTATTTAAGAAGAGACAGAGACCAGGTTGCTTTCCAGGTCACTGTCCCTGGAAATCTCAGAATTCTTTGGGAGGACAAGGGGTGGCTCTATAGATGGCAGGCAAGGAATGGCATCTGCATCTGTAGTGGCTGAGGCTGATGGCACTCATTCCTCACTCTGTTTTTTTGTTCTGCTGAGTTTAGTTTTTGTTGTGGTTGTTTGTTTTTGGTTTTGTTTTTGTTCTTGGTGCACCTGCAGCTTATGGAAGTTCCGGGGCTAGGAGTCAAATCAAAGCTGCAGCTGAGGCCTACACCACAGCCATAGCAAAACTGGATCCGAGCTGTATCTGCAAACTATGCTGCAGGTTGTGGCAACACCAGATCCTTAACCCACTGAGTGAGGCCAGGGATCAAACATGAATCCTTACAATGTCGGGTCTTTAACCCCCTGAGCCACAGTGGGAACTCCTGAGTTTAGATTTTTAGATGGAAGCTTTTAACTATAAAGCTCTTTTCTACATCTGATGCTCCAGAAGCCTCCGTTATGAAAAAGCTTGATTTTGCTGCCACCTGCTGTCCTTAAGCCTGTACGTGCTGTACTTCTATATTAGGCCTCTTTTTTTTTTTTTTTTCTTTTCTTTTTCTTTTTAGGACTGCACCTGCAGCATGTGGAGGTTCCCAGGCTAGGGGTCCAATTGTATCTACAGCTGTCGGCCTACACCACAGCCACAGCAATGCAGGATCTGAGCCACATCTGCGACCTATACCACAGCTCACGGGAATGCTGGATCCTTAACCCACTGAGCAAGGCCAGGGATCAAACCTGCAACCTCATGGTTCCTAGTCGGATTCGTTTCTGCTACGCCATGATGGGAACTCCCCCTCCTCTCCATTTTTACAGGTTGATTGAAAGTGAAAGCTGCCGTCACATTCTTTTAACTAAAAGGTCTCTGGTTACAACCGGAATACCATATGCATTAAGAAGAGATAAGGTTCCAACTGTTTTGTTTCTAAATGAACAAATAAGATGAAAGCTTTCAGGCTGCTCTTTATAAGCACTTTTTGCAAATAACACATTGTGGGTATAGAGAGTCTTCATTCCCAGTAAATGAAAAGCCAAATGAGAGAGTCTGTTATAGGGTCCACCTGAGCACCCTTGCACGTGCCCCTGCGGCACAGATGTCTAGGGTACCAGCTCCACACTGCGGATGCTCTAGAGCCAGTGTGGATTCCTTGCTCTGAAAAGTCCTCCGATTTCTTGGTTTGGGTCAGTTTTATGTTTGTTTTGTTTTGTTTGAGGGGATTGGAAGGCAGCCATTCAAAATGCCCTTGGCCATTTATTCATTGAGCAACTCGAGCATGTAATATGATTTCAACAGCAAGCAGGCAAGGATGAGGTAGAAGGGTGACTGATTAGCTGGACCTCATGCATCAGGGCAAGTCTGGGATTAGTTCTTTTCATTCCAGTTGTGACTGTGCCACAAGCTGATTCAGGAAGCCATAGGAAGTTGAGATTCAAGTACTTCCCAGGGGAAAGTAAAGCAGTGTTTCCTAAACTAGTGGCTCACAATGCCTGACAGATTTGTCATGTTCTCCCATTTTCTATCCTTAAAATGGGATTGGTGGTTACTTTTAAAGTTCTGTAAAAGTAGCTCAATATTAAAAAAAAAACAACCCAATCAAAAAATGGATCTAAATAGACATTTCTCCAAAGAAGACATACAGATGGCCAATAGGTACATGAAAAGATGCTCAACATTGCTGATTATTAGGGAAACACAAATTAAAACTACAATGGGGTACTACCTCACACAAGTCAGAATGGCCATTATCAAAAAATCTACAAAAAATAAAAGCTGGAGAGGGCGTGGAGAAAAGGGAGCCCTCCTACACTGGTGGTAGGAATGTAAACTGGTGCAGCCACTGTGGAGAACAGTCTGGAGGTTCCTTAAAATTTTTTTTCAAAGTGGCACAGTGGTTAACAAATCCGACTAAGAACCCTGAGGTTTCGGGTTCGATCCCTGGCCTTGCTCAGCAGATTAAGGATCTGGCGTTGCAGTGAGCTGTGGTGTAGGCTGCAGACGCGGCTTGGATCCTGCGTTGCTGTGGCTCTGGTGTAGGCCAGTGGCTACAGCTCCGATTAGACCCCTAGCCTGGGAACCTCCATATGCCTCAGGAGTGGCCCAAGAAATGGCAAAAAGACAAAAAAAAAAAAAAAAAGGAATTCCCTTGTGGCTCAGCAGGTTAAGCATCCAGCATTGTCACTGCTGCAGCTTGCGTTGCTGATGTGGCATGGATTCAGTCCCTGGCCTGGGAACTTCTGCATGTGATGCGTGCAGCCAAAAAGAAAAAAACTAACACATGAAAACAGAGTTGCCATATGATCCAGCAATCCCACTCCTAGGCATCTATTTGGACAAGACTAAAACTCTTAATTCAAAAAGAATCATGCATCCCAGTGATCATAGCAGCACTATTTATAACAGCCAAGATATGGAAGCAACCTCCATGTCTATCAGCAGATGAATGGATAAAGAAGATGTGATACATATATACAATGGAATATTACTTAGCTGTAAAAAGAATGAAATAATGTCATTTGCAGCAATGTGGATGGATCTGGAGATCATCATACTGAGTGAAGTTAAGTCAGACAAAGATAAATACATGAGTCACTTATATGTGGAATCTAAAAAAATGATGCAAATGAACTTAGCTACAAAACAGAAATAGACTCACAGACATAGAAAACAAACAGGTTACCAAAGGCGGGGTGGGAAAGGGATAAATTAGGAATTTGGGATTAACAGATACACACTACTGCATATAAAATAGATAAACAATAAGGACCTACTGTATTCAATATCTTGTAATAACCTATAATGGAAAAGAATCTGAAAAAGTATGTATATATACACACACATATATATAACCGAATCACTTTGCTCTACACCTGAAACTAACACAACATTGTAAATCAACTATAGTTCAATTAAAAGTTGTTTGTTTTGAAAAACAAGTCGGTAAAGTAACTGTTTCTTAAACGCAAAGTGAAAGAGTAAAACATCGTCTTGAATTTCAATGTCTATTTAGTAGGCAACTCCCAAATTAAACACTACAGAACATGTGTTTTTAAGACTTAATAGTTCACCATTCCTTTTCATGCAATTAATTTAAAGTAAATCGAAGACTCTGCATTATTTCATAGAGAAAAAGCGGGAAATTGTCTCAATGTTATAGTAAAGATTACAGTAAAATGAACATTATAATGGGATCATTGCACTAATTTAAACAAAATGTTTATATTTTAAATCATGTCTTTATTACATACTTGATGTAGTAGCATTTGTCATTCTTTTTAGCCACTTAGATGCCCTGAATACTCTTACCACACTTGGGAACTCTTTCGTCTAGGGAGCCTTTCTTTTGAAAAGAGCCAAATTTTCCCGGCTTCCCATGTAGCCAGGGGGCGGGGACATGACGCAGCTCCTCCCATTGGTGCCTCCGCACGTGACGTCAGTGCGCAAATCAGTGTCACAAAGATGAGGCTGTGGTGGAAATCATTCAGGCGGGATCGCAGATGTGGCCAAGAGACATCCACCTTCGAGGCCAAGTAGAGACAGAGGCTTGGCGCGTAGTGTCCCTGCCCCGCTTTAGGCCCGTTCAGTGACAGGCACAGCGGCACCTGGATTGATTCCAGTTGCCCAGACTCTAAGCTTGGTTTTCTTGCTCTTTCTCCCTGAGATGACGCGAACCACCTAAGATTCTTTAATATAATGGTCTTTAAACGTTTTCATTTATGGACTTCCAAAATAAATGTAATCAAGCTGGTTTTCTAAATGTTCGGGTCATTACATACTAGACTGCATTTTAGAAACATTTTGTTCTACATAAGTAAATGTTCCGTTGAGAGCGTAGTTTAATCTACTTTGCGGAAATGAATAGCAAAAGGAAAAGAAGGTAGTGAGCTGCTGGTAAATGTAGCGCTTACAAAAGATATAGTAATTATTATTTTAAGTGCATTATTTACAGTTGAATTCACAATACACCTCCATTAGGTTAATCTAAATCCAGTAAGTACATAATACAAATGGCTAAACCAGTGGAATAGTGGTTGATGAGAGACAGCAGGAGACTGTACCCTAGTAAAAACTGAATATGGGTCTGTTATCTTTTGGCCAAAATGAATGAAATGTTTCTTCTACAAGTCTGAATGAGTGTTTCAGGAAATGTGGAGAGCCCCTCCTTCCTTTCAATATCTTTTTCTAACCTGAAGATCTAATGTTGATCTGTTGGAAACACAGGACTTCTTCTCTTTGAAATCTTGCAAAATTCTCAGCTGAAATATGGTTGAATGCAGGTATAGTTTTGTAGCACACTGCTATTTTCCACTGTAAATTTTACAGATTTCGATATCTTAATTCTAGGAAAGAATTAGAAAAAAGAAGAAAGAAGGGATGGAGGGAGGAAGGGATGGAAAGATGGAGGAAGGGAGGAAGAGGGGATAAGGTACAGTCTTGCCTTGCCATGAGTTTTTGCCTGGATTGAAATGTCTTTGTGAAACTCAATATCTTGAGCCTCTTTGCCTTGATCTCCTAGAACTCTTCCATAATAATAACAATGCATTCTTTAACAATAACCTGGTAAGAACACTGAACAAAATTTGCCATCACTCCTGCCACTTCATTCTGTTATTTACATGAATTCAGGACACCCCAAAATACCTTGTTACTATACTATACTTCACCCTTACCAGAAATATGGATAAGACAGAAAAAGACACAAAGCCCTAACGTAGGATAACAATATCTTGAATAAAGAAGGCTTCCCTAACTCTAATACATTGAATTGTCCATCACCATCCTGGAGTTTATTTCACTCCAGTGCAATGCACCGTGATTACGTTCAGTAAGAGTGCTAGTCATTCATTCACTCATTTATTCACTCATTCTTTTTTTTTTTGGTCTTTTTTTTAGGGCCACACGCACGGCATATGGAGGTTCTCAGGCTACGGGTTGATTCAGAGCTGTAGCTGCTGGCCTATACCACAGTCATAGCAATGCCAGATCCAAACCGTGTCTGTGACCTACACCATAGCCACAGCAACACCAGATCCTTAACCCACTGATTGAGGCCAGGGATCGAACCTGCATCTTCATGGATACTAGTTGGATTTGTTTCCACTGAGCCATCATAGGAACTCCTTTTTAATTGTTATTTCCCCAAAAGAACTCCTATTCATTCATTCTGAACAAAATGGAGAATAGCATTTGTGCAAGAGAAGGTGGAAAAGGTAAACCAGTATGACATCTTGATTTCAAGCATGCTATAAGGCAGATTAACTTTAAGAAAATGTATGTTTAGAACTTAGGAAATTGATCCTCTTAAAATCTATGACATGGATGGAGTTCCCGTTGGGGCGCAGTGGTTAATGAATCTGACCAGGAATGAGGTTGCAGGTTCCATCCCTGGTCTTGCTCAGTGGGTTAAGGAACCGGTGTTGCCGTGAGCTGTGGTGTGGGTTGCAGACACAGCTCAGATCCTGGGTTGCTGTGGCTCTGGTGTAGGCCGGTGGCTACAGCTCCAATTAGACCCCTAGCCTAGTAACCTCCCTATGCTGCGGGAGCGGCCCTAGAAAAGGCAAAAAGCCCCCCCCCCAAAAAATCTATTGCATGGAACCTGTTCTCCAAGGCTGGAAACTGAAAATCTATGTATGGAATCTCCATCTGCAGGTATAGAACCTGATCCTCCTATAGGAAATCTAGACTTTCATGCATTGATTTAGGTCTCCTAGGATTAATTTTACCTTTCTAAGCTTGTAATCCTGATAACCTGCTGAATAGATAAGGGATTTAGACGTCTCAGCATCGAACCTAGTTCTTTAAGCATGAAAACTTGCAAAACAGATATAAAATGTGTCCATTCAAGGAGTTCTCATCGTGGCACAGCAGAAATGAATCCAATTAGGAACCATGAGGTTGTGGGTTCGATCCCTGGCCTCTCTCAGTGGGTTAAGTAGCCAGCGTTGCCATGAGCTATGGTGTAGGTGGCAGATTTGGCTCGGATCCCACATTGCTGTGGCTGTGGCATAGGCTGGCAGCTGTAGCTCTGATTTGACCCCTAGCCTGGGACCCTCCATATGCTGCTGGTGTAGCCCTAAAAATAAAAATAAAATAAAAAGTAAAAAATAAAAAAAAATAAAAGGTGTCATTTCGCACATGGAACATGGCTTTCTAACCATGGAATTCAACTCTCCAAATGCAGAATTGCTCTCCAGGTAAAGATGTTACATAAAATATGTCACATTGGAGTTCCCATCATGGCGCAGTGGTTAACGAATCCGACTAGGAACCATGAAGTTGTGGGTTCGATCCCTGGCCTTGCTCAGTGGGTTAAGGATCCAGTGTTGCCGTGAGCTGTGGTGGATTTGGCGTTATTGTGGCTGTGGCGTAGGCCGGCAGCTATAGCTCCGATTCGACCCCTAGCCTGGGAACCTCCATATGCCGCAAGAGTGGGCCTAGAAAAGGCAAAAAGACACATAAAATATGACATATGTGGAGTCGCAATATACAAGCATGGAAGCTGGTGTTCCTTGTGTGGAATATGACTTTGCAGAATGGATCCTGCCTTACAAACATGGGTCCTGGCACCCCATATAGGGATCTCTATCTCCAAGGCTGGAATCTGAACTTAGAGGAATGGAATAGCACACAATGGATGGAATCCCAATCTTCCAGTGTAGAACATGGCTTAAGAAGAGTGGACCCTGACACTTCAGACATTGAACCTGGTGTTTCAGTCATAGAAGTTGGCTGCCTAAGACATGGAGCCTGGTCATCCAGGGTTGGAAGTTGGCACTCGATGTACAGAATAGACAGTATCCCCAAATGGAACCTGGTGCCGTAATCGTGAAACTTGACATTCCGTGAAAGGAATCTCATCTCTAAGTATGGAATGGCCCCCGAAGCATGGAGCATAGCCCTTCATGTATGAAATCTGGAATTTCAAATATGGAGTTCTGTGTTCTAGAGGTGACGTCTACCTTGCCAGTCATATATTGTGGTGGTCCACAAGACCCAGTCCTACTTGAATCCTCCTCTAGGCATGAAACCTAAACATCTAAGCATGAATACTTGCCCTCCTAATATAGAGTGTGCCCTTTGACTCTGGAACATGGCTCTCCAACATAGATCCTGAATTCTAGCCACAAAGGCTCTCCAGGTGTGGGCCTGCCTCTAGTCATAAAATCTGGTACTCTAGGGTTGGAACCTTTACTTTTTTGCATGGATTCTGATGCTTTAGGCCTGAAATTAGGCATGAACAGTCATTTCATGGATGCTTATGTGAAATCTCTCTCCAGGCACAGAACCTGGCTCTTTGGTTGTGGGATCTGGGCTTCTCCACATATTCTTTGGCCATTTGGAAATGAAATTGAACCTTCTGGGCGTGACATGAGGATGAAATATCTCTCTCCAAGCTTGGGACTCTGCCTTCTGAGGCTGAAACCAGAAGCTCATGGAATGTCATCTAGCCTACCAAGGAGATAATTCAGGCTCACAGTGAAAAAATTTTTCCCAAGTTTAAACAATTGGTTTCTCTTGGCTTGGGTCCAGAATCCAGGTCTCCTGCTTTCCAGCTACTGCATAGAATGAGGTTTCACTTGTCCTGCCTCTGTCACTAGTGGTGTAGTGAGAAGAAAGAGAACTAGCCAGAGTCTGACTCTGCCCTGTCTGCCTCTGCCACACTGGACCTCACCACCCTCAACTTCAGGCAGAGACAGAGCCAGACAAGATGGCTGCTGAGCCCAGCCCAGCCCTGGCACTCTGTTCTCTGCCTCTATTTTGTGCTTTTCTCTATTAAGGGCCCCTTCTCCTTGTCCTCAGGCTGTGCAAAGCCCAATCAGTGTGAGGCAAACTGGGCCATCCGAGCAAGAAACAACCAGAAGATTAGCTTTGATCCTACCCTGACCCATCCTCCCTCCTGTGGTTTCCCCCATTATTTCAGCTGTTGCCCAAGGAAGATATTTTTTTTATCTGGTTGAGTGTCCCATTCAGCCTAGAAAATCAAATGCCATTTGTAAAGATCTTGACTTTGGAAGTTGGCCTGGCAGCTACCTGGGGCGCCTCACGATCCCCCTCTTTTCAAAGGCCCAGCCTTGTTCTTCACTTTAAGCTCTCATCTGTGTCTCTTCTTTCTGTTTGGATGGCGTTGGTTGCCAGGGGCTCCGATCTAGCTGCCGCCTGGGTCTGGGCAAAGGAGAGTCAGGGCTGGTAGACTAAGCCAGGGGTGGAGGAAATCTGTAGAGCATCTCCTGTCCTTTCAAACTTCCAGGGTAACCCTTTGAACACTTTGCCCTCCAATATCTGAAGAAATAAACATCTAGAAAAATAAACATTTTGATTTTTCAGTTGTAGACCTTATCCATTTATTTCCAGCAATGGTAGAGGCAACTTTCATGCACCTATGTGGGCCCAGCTCCTCTCTTCTGTCTACCTACTATGGTCTTTAGGTTTTCATGACTCTGAAATCCTGTTGATTCTAGGACATGGAGGATGTCTGATTACATTGCTTTTCTTCTCTGAGTTTCTACACTTGTTTCATTTTCCTTATTCTGTTTGCTTTGATCCTCAGCTCATTAAAAACAACTTTTATTTATTTAGTGGAGTCACCACATAGAATCTTATTTTAAGGAGACCTTTTATTTATTTTTTCATTTTACAAAATTTTATTGAAGTAGATTTGATTTACAAGGTTGTGATAATTTCTGATTTGATTTATAAGGTTGTGATAACAAAGTGATTCAGTTATACACGTACACACAGCCATCCTTTTTCGGATTCCTTAGACCATCACAGAATATTGGATAGAGTTCCTTGTGCCATACAGCAGGTCCCCTTGGTCAATCATTTCGTACAACATAGATTCTATTTGTATGGGGCTCATTTGTTTTCTTTCTTTTTATTGAGGTATAGTTGATTTACAATGTTGTGTTTGTGTCAGATGTACAGCAAAGTGATTCAGTTACACACACACACACACACACACACACACACTATTTGAAAATTCTTTTCCCTTATAGGTTATGTCAGGATATTGAATAGGTTTCCCTGTGCTATACAGTAAGGTCTTACCATTCGTCTATTTTTTTTTTTTTTTTGTATTTTTAGGGCCACACCCATGGCATATGGAGGTTCCCAGTTCCCAGGTCAAATCTGAGCTGTAGCCGCCGTCTTACACCACAGCCACAGCAATGCCAGATCTGAGCCACGTCTGCTACCTACACCACAGCTCATGGCAATGCCGGATCCTTAACCCACTGATCGAGGCCAGGGATCGAACCCGCAACCTCATGGATGCTAGTCAGATTCATTTCCACTGAGCCATGGCAAGAATTCCAATCTATGTTATATATAGAAGCATGTATATGTTAATCCCAAACTCCCAATTTATCCCTCCCCCTCCTTCCACTTTTTGGTAACCCTAAGGTTTTTTTCTATGTCTGAGTCTAGTTCTGTTTTGTAAAAAAATGTTCATTTGCATCATTTTTTCAATCAGATGATATGTCATATCCTCTCACCTCATTTCCTTTTTTCACCAAATCTTCATCATCTCACCTATTCTCTCTGGTGTCTGGACTCCTATGCAGAGTCCTCTATCAAGGAAACACTTTCAAGTATCTGAAAAACAAGGGTGGGGTGAGTGCCTACTGATTGCCAGGGCTCCTTCAGTGAGTTCAGTAAATCCTAACCATTTCTTTCCATAACCCTGCATTGAGTCTCATATGTGACAGGCACTGACAATATAGAGATAAATATAGCACAGTCCAGTAGTGACTCCATCTCATTCCCTTGCCTGGGGTAGGATATCTCTTGTTCCCAGCACCTGGTCCAGTACCCTCAACAAGTGCTTACTTAGTACCTGATTGGGACCCATTTATCAGGCCCATCTTCTCTTATCTAACCTCAATTATGCTTCCCTCAGGTCCCAGACATGGTGTTCTAAGCTGCACCCCTGGCACAAAATCCTTTCTCAGAGAGCTGCCCCCAAGGTTGGCAGAGTGCTGGGGACTAGGATGGGACATCAAATGAGACACTGGGCATCCATCCCATCTCTCAATCTGCCAAGCCTGAGGCAGTCCCCTACTCCAATGAGCCTGTTTCCCTGACTATAAATTTGAGAAACAAGGGCTACCTTCTCTCTTCCCTGCATACAGTTTAGGACAAGGTGAAAGCTCTTGGCCATGCAAGGTGGCACGAGGTATCTTCATTTACTCTTTTTTTTTTGTCTTTTTGTCTTTTTAGGGCTGCACCATGGCGTATGGAGGTTCCCAAGCTAGGGGTCAAATCGGAGCTGTAGCTGCCAGCCTTTGCCAGAGCCACAGCAATGGGCGATCAGAGCTGTGTCTGCGAGCTACATCACAACTCATGGCAATGCTGGATCCTTAACCCACTGAGCGAGGCCAGGGATTGAACTGGTAACCTCATGGTTCCTAGTCCAATTCGTTTCCACTGTGGCATGATGGGAACTCCATTCATTTACTCTTTTTTTTTTTTTTTCCCACTGTACAGCAAGGGGGTCAGGTTATCCTTACATGTATACATTACAATTACATTTTTCCCCCAGCCTTTCTTCTGTTGCAACATGAGTATCTAGACAAAGTTCTCAATGCTATTCAGCAGGATCTCCTTGTAAATCTATTCTAAGTTGTGTCTGATAAGCCCAAGCTCCTGATCCCTCCCACTCCCTCCCCCTCCCATCAGGCAGCCACTAGTCTCTTCTCCAAGTCCATGATTTTCTTTCCTGTGGAGATGTTCATTTGTGCTGGATATTAGATTCCAGTTATAAGTGATATCATATGGTATTTATCTTTGTCTTTCTGGCTCATTTCACTCAGTATGAGATTCTCTAGTTCCATCCATGTTGCTGCAAATGGCATTATGTCATTCTTTTTTATGGCTGAGTAGTATTCCATTGTGTATATATATACCACATCTTCCGAATCCAATCCTCTGTCGATGGACATTTGGGTTGTTTCCATGTCTTGGCTATTGTGAATAGTGCTGCAATGAACATGTGGGTGCACGTGTCTCTTTTAAGTAGAGTTTTGTCTGGATAGATGCCCAAGAGTGGGATTGTGGGGTCATATGGAAGTTCTGTGTATAGATTTCTAAGGTATCTCCAAACTGTTCTTCATAGTGGCTGTACCAGTGACCAACAGTGTAGGAGGGTTCCCTTTTCTCCACAGCCCCTCCAGCACTTGTTATTTGTGGATTTATTAATGATGGCCATTCTGACTGGTGTGAGGTGATATCTCATGGTAGTTTTGATTTGCATTTCTCTTATAACCAGCGATGTTGAGCATTTTTTCATGTGTTTGTTGGCCATCTGTATGTCTTTGGAGAAATGTCTATTCAGATCTTTTGCCCATTTTTCCATTGATTGGTTGGCTTTTTTGCTGTTGGGTTGTATAAGTTGTTTATATATTCTAGAGATTAAGCCCTTGTCGGTTGCATCATTTGAAACTATTTTCTCCCATTCTGTAGGTTGTCTTTTTGTTTTCTTTTGGGTTTCCTTTGCTGTGCAAAAGCTTTTCAGTTTGATGAGGTCCCATGGGTTTATTTTTGCTCTAATTTCTATTGCTTTGGGAGACTGACCTGAGAAAATATTCATGATGTTGATGTCAGAGACTGTTTGGCCTATGTTTTCTTCTAGGAGTTTGATGGTGTCCTGTCATATATTTAAGTCTTTCAGCCATTTTGAGTCATTTACTCTTTAGGAGGATTCGTTTTAGCTCAAATGTATTCTGTAATTATTTTCCAGTAACAAAGAATCGATGTGTGCCTCAACAGACAGTTCTCTTCTCTTGCCCTGAGCATGTCAGCATCTGCTTCCTCAGGACGGGCCTTTCCAAAGATTGTCCCTGCTGCTACGCTCCTGCCTTGGGGTCTTTGGTTACCTGACAGAACCATTTAATCCAACCCTCCATCCGGGCAATAGATTAAAACTCCCCACATAATACAAAGGTCTGCTGCAGATGGCTGTGCACCTGAGACTCCCGGGTTCCTGGGTCACAGGACCTGGCTCTGGATGTCCCTGCTTGGCCAGCAGCCTTGGAACCTCCAGCTCATCTCGCAGGGAACTGCAAAGCTGGCCCCTCATTAGAACAATGTCCAGCCCAAGTCTACTCCGAGAAGAGGTAGAGGTGTTAAACTGATGTGTGTAACTTAATATCAGTGAATTAGCCCACGCAGGGCACAAATGAGATGCAAACTCAGGCACCTCGACCAGAGTGATCAGCATCCTCTCTCCACACTCAGCCCAGCTGGCTCCTGACTTTTTTTTTTTTTTTTTTTGGCTTTTTGCCTTTTCTAGGGCTGCTCCTGCGGCATATGGAGGTTTCCAGGCTAGGGGTCTAATCGGAGCTGTAGCTACCGGCCTACACCAGGGCCACAGCAACGCGGGATCCAAGCCGTGTCTGCAACCTACACTACAGCTCACGGCAACGCTGGATCCTTAACCCACTGAGCAAGGCCAGGGATTGAACCCGAAACCTTATGGTTCCTAGTTGGATTCGTTAACCACTGCGCCATGACAGGAACTCTGCTCCTGACTTTTCAATTACAGCTTCAACGTCATCTTTGTGGCAGCCTCAGTGACTGCTCTGTCCAAGACAGTTCCCTCCATGTGCCCTTGGTCCCTCTTGCACCCAGTTCCCTGCTCTTATTCACTGATTTATTTTTAATTGCACATTATTTTTATTTACTTGTTTGTGTGATGTTTCCCCCTAAAGAGTAAGTTCCTGGAGGGGGGAGGGATAGTGTCTATTTCAGCCAACCACCTCTGACACAGTACATCACATAGTAGTTGCTTTACAAATCCCTGTTGAATGTCGAATAAACGAGTCAGAAAATGAATGCAGGTCAGAGCACTTCAGGGGTAGCGGACACTTTTACAGCCATGGACTCAAACTTTGTTGCCTATTAGGATCATCAGAGTGGGGATCCGAACTCTCCAGAGCCATTAAATCAGCACATCTGGGAGTGAGACCCAAGCACCAGGATGATTTATAAAATCCTCAGAGGATGTCAGCGCGAAGCTAAGACGCCAGTGTCTTAGAACAGAAGCTCTTCAATGTCGTCCCTGACCATCAGCATCAGCACCTCCTGGGGACTTGGTAGAGATGCAGGTTCTCAGGTCCTGCTCAGACCTACTGAATGGGAAAGGCTGGTGGTAGAGCCTCGCAACCTGCATTCAATGCACCCTTCAGGTGATTCTGATTCAGGCTCATGCTTGACAGCCTCTGCTTTAAAAAGGGTTGTGTTCTCTCCACTCTTCTCATCTGGTCTATTTTTGTTGGCATCACCACTAGGAAAATGGGATGACCTTTAGTAGGGTGGCCGCCATCCCAGTTTATGGGAGACTGTCCCAGATTTACTGGAAATCCTCAGTTCTGGCAACTAGTACAAGGGGTCCCCGTCTCTTTAGAACTCTTCCAACTCAAACACCAGATCCACCAGAGAAGTCAGATACCATGTGCTACGTGCATGAGTGGCCTTTAAAATGTTAATTTGATCCAATATCCAGGCGAAGGCTCCCTACCCTCTGGGGGTAGATGTGAGGCTGTCAGATACACCTGGTCTCCATGACGCCCAGAAAGTAAACATTGCTGGGCCTTGCGAAAATCCACCTTGTGGATTCTTTCGCTTTGTTTTTCAAAGGGAGGCACCAAGGCAGTTAAAATATTCTTAGAGACCCACTGTCACCTTCCTAATCACATACATGGTTTGGAAGAAAGTGAAAATATAACTTTCCGTCCAGTTCTTTTCCAGGCAACAAAACGATGGCATCATTTGCAGGTTGCCAAGGCCTCATCAGAGAGCGTCAGGGTCCTTTTTTTTTTGAAATGTATTTACTTTCGTATTTTCCAGTTAGCTGGGTATGATTTTTTAAAAGCCCAGAAATTTTGCTTCGGGTTAAAATCACAAACTCTATTGGGAGCTTGGGATTGGCCTATGCACACAGTGGTATATGCAATGGATGGTCATTGGGGACCTGACGTGTAGCACAGGAAATTCTACTCAATAGTCTGTGATAACCTACATGGGAAAAGAATCTGAAAAAGAATGGATGCGTGTATATGTATAATGGAGTCACTTTACTGTACAGCAGAAATTAACACCACATTGTAAATCAACTATACTTCAATAAAATGTTAAAAAATGGAAAAAAATTTACAAACTCAGATCATCATCTACTCCAGATTTTTTGTTTTTTTGTCTTTTATCTTTTTAGGGCCATGCCCGTGGCATATGGAGGTTCCCAGGCTAGGGGTCGAGTTGGAGCCTATGCCACAGCCACAGAAATGTCAGATCCGAGCTGCATCTGCCACCTGCCGAATCTCCCTGCCCGCACCCTGTTCCCACTATCCCACAACTAGGAAGTTACCGCTTTGGTTTAAAGTAGTTGCAGCGCCATCTCTTTAAAAATATATGAGAGAAGTAACGCCTTGTGAAAATTATTTTCAAATTTTTTTTTCTTAATGGAAATCTATTTTTGTTCCTGGTCTCTGAGACATTTGTGCAGAATTCTGAGGCTACTGGGAACACTGCCTAAAAAAAGCGTTGCTGCCAACAAACCAACTCTGCAAGCTCATTATTGAGACAACTGGGGAAATTTGTATACCGATTGAGTATTAAATATTGTTCATCTTGTTAGGTGTCATAATAGTATGGTGGTTATGTGAGAAAATGTCCTTATTTTTTAAAGCCTCATATTCCGTGATGTCTGGAATTGGCATTAAAAAGAAGCCAATGTGGCAAAATGAAAAATAATGTTAAATCAAGGTGGTGGGTATATGGGTTCATTGGAATATTCTTACTGACAAAGGCAAAAGCAATGCTTAATGCCATAGGAGTCATAAGCATTGTTATAGGAACAGGTCTATAAGGGCAATTGTCCTCTGAGATCCCAGTGGGGCTGCGGGGCTGCTGCATCCTTGATTTTCACTCACCACCCACAGAGGGCTGACAGGATGCCAAACTAGACTGAAACATGAAGGATGGACGAATTTTTTTTTTTTTTGCTTTCTTTCTTTTGTTTTTTTTTTTAAGGGCCGCTCCCGTGGCATATGGAGGTTCCCAGGCTAGGGGTCTAATCAGAGCCGTAGCTGACGGCCTAGGCCAGAGTCACAGCAACACCAGATCTGAGCCGCATCTGTGACCTACACCACAGCTCACAGGAATGCTGGATCCTTAACCCACTGAGCAAGGCCAGGGATCGAACCTACAACCTCATGGTTCCTAGTCGGATTCAATTCTGCTGTGCCAAGACGGGAACTCTGGGATAGCACTTTTTAACATTATGGGCAGGGCATCCGCCTTAGTCCTGGGCCCCCCAGGCTTGTCTTCTCTGAGGAGGCAGGAACCCCTCAGTGCCCTGCTCTTACCTGGTACCTGCTGCCTCAGAAGAAAACTGAGCTGATCAGTGTGTTCTTTCCTTCTTCCCCCACCTCTTCTCCCTCTCCTGGGTATCCAGGGATCCCAGGAGCACGCGTCTCATTACCAGGAAGCTGAGAGATGCCTTCTGGGGCGATGCTGCCCTTTCACTTCAGAGCCCCACCTTAGACAGCTCCCTGGCCGAATGCCAGCACTGCTCTCACTGTGCCTCGCTCTGCCCTCTGCCATGCCAGCCCAAGAGGCAGAGTTGTAGAATCTGAGAGAGAAGGGATTTCTGAAGTCAAGAAGTAGAGCCTCCCAAGCTGAGCCAGCATCCCCCTACATGTCTCTGATGAGATGGGGAGGGGGGCATCACTTGGCTTCTGCTAAAATGTTTCTGTCTGCAGTTCTTCCCAAAAGGAGTTCCCATTGTGGCTCAGTGGGTTAAGAACCCAACTAGTATCCATGAGAATGCGGATTTGCTCCCCTGGCCTCGATCAGTGGGTTAAGGATCCGGCATTGCTGTGAGCTGTGGTGTATGTTGCAGATGAAGCTTGGATCCTGAATTGCTGTGACTGTGGCATAGGCCAGCAGCTGCAGCTCCTATTTGACCCCAGTCCTGGGAACTTCTATGTGCCGCAGGTGTGGTGGAAGGAAGGAAGGAAGGAAGGGAGGGAGGGAGGAAGGACAAAAGAAATTCTTCCCGCAAACATTTATAGAATGTTCCTCTGTGTCAGGTATAGCACGAGGCACAAATCACGATCAGAGACCAGTAACATCTCCCAGGGCCAGTGAGAGCTCAGGAACAAAATAAACCAAGAAACTCCTGCAGCCCAGGAAACTTAGACCCACCAGTTTCCTGACTGCAGCCCCTGGAACAGGATGGGCCCATCTCCCCCAAGCGGTGACAAGGAAGGTGGCCGGCTGGCAGAGGACTCTGTCGCTTGTGAGGCTGCCGCTCCTCAATATTCTGGTCCTCAGCTTTGCACAGCTAGGAGCTCAGTTTTATTAATCCAGATCCTGGGGGACACAGGCCTGTCCTAACCACGGCTCACAAGAAACATGCATTCCAGAAGGCTGATCTAAGGTGAGCCTGAGCATGGCTGTCCAGAGACCAGAATATTCACACTTGCTGTCAAGATGCACCTTCCCCGAATGGGATGTACATCCAGGAGGCCTCCTGGGAGCACAGAAGGGAGTGGCTGTGAGGGAGCTTTTACTCAGGCTGTTGGGGAGGCCAAGGAAGAGCCCTTTGGACGTTTTTACACCTACAATATACTTGAGTGGACTCTTATCATGATGTGCTTCTTTCTACACTTACTTTTTTTATTTTTTATTTGTTTGCTTTTTATGGCCGCATCCAAGGCACATGGAGGTTCCAGGCTGGGGTCCAATCAGAGTTACAGCTGCCGACCTAAGCCACAGCCATAGCAACTCGGGATCCGAGCCTCGTCTGCAATCTACACCATAGCTCATGGCAATGCTGGATCCTTAACCCACTGATCGAGGCAAGGGAGCGAACCTGCATCCTCATGGATCCTAGACAGGTTCCTTAACCGCTGAGCCACAAAGGGAACTCCTCTACACCTCTTCTTTTGTTAACCACAGAACACCATCTCAGAAGATTACAACTTTCCGGAGTTCCCATCATGGCTCAGTGGAAATGAATCTGTCTAGCATCCATGAAGATGCAGGTTCGATCCCTGGTCTTGATCAGTGAGTTAAGGATCTAGCATTACTGTGAGCTGTCGAAGACACTGCTCAGATCTGGTGTTGTTGTGGCTGTGGCATAGGCCAGCAGCAACAGCTCTGATTAGACCCCTAGCCCAGGAACCTCCATATGCCTTGAGTATGGCCCTAAAAAGACAAAAAAAAAAAAAAAAAAGAAAAATTAAATATTGGAAACCAATTCAAAGTTTTAAAAACATGCTCCTCTAAACAAACAAAACATGTCAGGACCAGACTCAGTCAGTCAGTTGATTCGAAGTCACAACTTCTGCTTTATATGTTTAAAGGATCCCACGATAAAATGTTTTAGAAAATGCTGGTTTAGAAAAATAAAGTAGGCAGGAAGAAAGAGCAGATTTTTGTTGTTTTTTTTTAACTGTAGAACTTCTTATGGCCCTTAAGATACGGATGTGTTTGGATCTCCAAATCAGGCTCTTGGCCTCACACAGACAAAGCATCCCTGGGGGGTCTAAAGAGGCCAGTGTGTCCACTTCCAGTGAACCATTTGGCTTTATTTTAGCCAGTGGCATTTTCTGGCCCTTTCTCTCCAGTCAAGGGGTGCAGCCTTCCGGGGTCTCAGGTTCCCGTGCACCCCATTCTGGTAACAATGGAGCAGAACCACAAAAATAGGCTGTTCCCACTCTGGAGGGGAACCACTCACTTATCCCACCCAGCTCACTGATCTAGAGTCTAGAACTGTGTGGGCCAAGTGCAACTTGATCCAGAAACTGTACTTCCTCTGCCCTGTCAGTTTCACCTCCTACAAGGATCTCCTTCCTTACTTTTCTTCCATGGTCACAGCTTGTGTGGAATCCCACGCAAATCCCACCACCACCAACCCCTTCCAAAGTACCCCTGACTTATTTCTTCCCATCTCACCTCCCTAGCTGGTTCTGATATCCTCATAGAAAGACTAAGCCCTTATCTAAGCCCCAGCAAAGCAGAAGCACCAAAAAGATTAAGCAAGGGGCAGCTCTAGTGAATTTCTTCAAGATACCGCAATTGGAGACTCTAGAAAGCTTTTTCAATTGCAGCCTCCATAGGCGTCTTCAGTGTTGTTTTATTTTGAATTATACTCAGTAAAGAAAACCATCCTCTTTCCAGTGCTCAAAGCCTCTGCTTGCATAAAGGGAATCTGTTTTTTTTTTTTCCCACACACTTTCATGCTTTTTATCTGTTTGTCATCTATAGCCTTCCAGCTTCCCCAAAGAATTGGTGCCTGCCTGCAATAAAAAAAAAAAAAAATCAATGACGTGGGTTGACATGTGGCATCTGTCTCTCCTTTTCAGAAGCTCCAGCCCTTATCTCACTCTAGGCCAGCTGCCAACACCTCTGAACAGATTTCCCAGCTCCAGCTTCCCAATCAAGTCCATCCTGCTGCCAGAGTAATCTTTCTAAAACCTGCAGGGATTATATCCCTTCCGGCTTTCTTTAGCATCTCACCGGTATTGTCAGGTGTCTAAAGGCATAAACTATGCTCCTTTATATTTCCTATGTTGTAGTGATTCTCAAACTTTGGTGGGGAACTGGGAACTATATCTAGTTGCTTATGATGGAGCATGATGGGAGATAACGTGACTGGGTCACCTTGCTATACAGTAGGAAATTGACAGAACATTGTAAACCAGCTATAATGGAAAAAATAAAAATCATTTAAAAGTACAGTAAGGATTGCATCATTTAAAAAAAGGCAACTTATTTAAAATGTGACTCCCTGATTCTTACCACCAAAGACTGATCTGGTAGGACGAGGGTAAGCTCAGGAATCTGCCTTTTGTTTCCAGACAAGGACTCCCAGGAGACTGCGAAGGGGTCTATAGACTGCAGATTGGAAGCATTATCTTTTAAATCTGATAGGGACCCAAAAAATGATAAACATTGAATTTAGTTGTTCTTGAATCAATTCACGTCTATTTCATCTCCCCGAAAAGACTTCATTCCCCATTTCCTTCACCCCAGCCTGTTAGAGGGTCAATTGACTAGTTTCACATTGAAATAATTTTCTAAAATATTCAGAGGAGAAAGGAGCTTATAAATGGCTTTCACTACACACCCGGGGGATTATCAACATGATAGTTTGGAGGCAAAGGCCCTATTGATGATGTCTGGGGATAACCCAGATGCTCAGGTCCCTGAAAAATGTCTTTTCCGGAGTTCCCGTTGTGGCTCAGCGGAAATGAATACAACCAGCATCCATGAGGTCGCAGGTTCGGTCCCTGGCCTCAAATCAGTGGGTTTAGGATCTGGTGTTGCTGCGGCTGTGGCGTAGGCCAGTGGCTACAGCTCTGATTAGACCCCTAGCCTGGGAACTTCCATGTACCATGAGTGCAGCTCTAAAAAGACAAACAAAAACAAAAACAAAAACAAAACTGTGGACACATCTCTGTGGACACACATCGTCGCTTACCTCTCCACAGCAGATGGCTAAAGGAAACAAAAACATCTCTGTGGACACACATCGTTGCTTACCTCTCCACAGCAGATGGCTAAAGGAAGCTACAGCTAGGAGTTCCCGCCGTGGCTCAGTGGTTAATGAATCCGACTAGGAACCATGAGGTTGTGGGTTTGATCCCTGGCCTTGCTCAGGGGTTAAGGACCCGGCATTGCCATGAGCTGTGGTGTAGGTTGCAGACGCAGCTCGGATCCTGCGTTGCTGTGGCTGTGGCGTAGGCCGGTGGCTACAGCTCCGATTTGCCCCCTTGCCTGGAAACCTCCATATGCCGAGGGAGCAGCTCCAGAAAAGGCAAAAAGACAAAAATTAAAAATAAAAAAAAAAATAAATAAAAGAAGCTACAGCTAATGGAAATAAATTTTAATTTCCAAACTGCATACTCACTCTCTAAAAAGAGAACAGGGAGCCAGAGCCAGGAGGAGCAGCAGAGAACAGCAGCAGCATCAAAAAATAATATGATGTGCCTTTCATTGAACTTACTGTGTCCTAAGTCAGGCCCCGTGCACACATAACCGTTAATCTTCACAATAACCCGCAAGTAAGTATCAAGTGCCCCCGTTTTGTACATAAGGAAACTGTCTGCCTACCTCCTATGACATCACCGTGACTCAAGTAAGGGCAGCTGGGAAAAAAACAGGGCATGAAAAGAGAACCACCTATTCCGGAGTCAACCCGTGGGTACATTGTTCCAGAAGAGCACAGAGGAAGGGGAAAAGGCCTAAAGAGGGAAGAAAACTCTCTCTAAAGGCTCTTCCTAAAGGCACAGGAAATGACCCCGCTGACCCCAAGTGCTCCCAGGCTGACTTTCCCTTATGTGGGGATCCATACTCCCAAACAGGCCTCGAAGTGCTTGACCAGGCACAGATGAGTTATTAAAGGTAACTGACATTTTTGGGGCACAGATTCCATTTAATTGATCAAGATCACACACCTCAAAAAACCAAGGAGTTCCCATTGTGGCTCAGTGGGTTAAGAAGCCCACATAGTGTCCATGAGGATGTGGGTTTGATCCCTGGCCTTGCTGGGTTAAGGGATCCAGTGTTGCTACAAGTTGCAGCAACGTTTGCAGATGTGGCTCGGATCTGGTGTTGCTGCGGCTGAGGTGTAGGCTGGCAACTACAGTTCTGATTCGATCCCTAGTGCCTGGGAACTTCCATATGTAGCCCGAAAGAGCAAAAAAAAAAAAAAAAAAAGGCAAATTATATACTACACAAGTTATTATACTATTCTCTCTACTTCTGTGACTATTATGAAATGTCTACAATAAAGTTAAGAAGCAAAATGAGGCAGCATTACCTGGTGGGGATAATTCATTTACTTGTTTGTACTCATTAAATTCTGCATTAACATTCAATAAAAGCTTATTGACCTTCTAGGACAGGTCAAGCCCTAGGTTGGCTTTATCAGCTTTAGTGCTAAAACTTATGCCTTAAGGCATTGGATCAAAATCTCTGTGGGTGGGGCCTGGGAGTTGTACAATTTGTTCAGGAGATTTGCCTGTGTAGCCAGAGTGGAGACCCAGTGTCCTGAGGGACTGATGGAGAAAAGAGCCTGCGGACAGACTTGGGTCCTGGTCAGGCTGTCACCTTCAATATCTATGTGGTGCTGAGAACCTCACTTGCGTCTTTGGCTTTCACGTTGGATTTCCTTCTGAAAAGGAAAGAATGGGACTGGATGGTCTCTGGGATCCTTTTCATCACTCCTCAGCCTTGTGATCTCAACCAAAATAAAAGTCCCTTTCAACTCCAACGTTCTGGGACTTTACAAGATACTATGTGGTGGAGACGTTGGAAGAGTCCCTGAAATGTGTGCGGGTTCAGCTAACTGTCTTGTCCTCCATACCAACTCCTTTTACCCACTGGCTTTCCATCAGTCTCAGGGTTAAACCAACCTAACAGAAGATGGTGGTAACACCAAGCCTGTAAAAGATGCATTAGTCCCCATTATGGCCCATTTTCTCCAGACTGCATCCTCCATCTAGATATTTATGGGACAGTGAATCAAGGGTTACCCAGGGAGGCAGAAAGGCCAGTGCCTGGTGGATGATACGTGTGCAAACAAGGCACCAGGCATCCCTATGAAGTGCCAGTTCTGGCAAGTAACTCAGCAGGGTTAGAGTGCTCTGAGCCCCAACCAAGAAGAGGGCTCTGCAAGCCAGGATCCCAGATACTGCAGGAGAAAAATGCCCTTTCAACTTTCTTCTGCCCAGATCATGGTGTAACACCAGAGGGACAAATATTCTCCATCCTCACTGGCCAATAATAATGGATTTTGAGTGTACCCTTTTGGCCAAAATGGAAGATTATTAAAAGAATAGGTTTTTTGTTTTTTTTTTCCTCTTTTTGAGATGTACCTGTGGTATATGGAGTTCCCAGGCCAGGGATTGAATCTGAGCCACAGCTGTGATCTATGCTACAGCGGCAGTGATGCTGGATCTTTAACCCACTGCACCAGGCCACGGACCAAACCCACTCCACCACAGAGACAACATCAGATCACTAACCCACCGTGCCACAGCAGGAACTCCAAGAGAAGAGTTATTGATAAATATACAAATAAACTTTATTTTTCAGAGTAGGTCTATTCCTAAAAACATTACGTTAAAGGTGAACATATGAAAGCAGAATGCTTTCTCCTTTCATTGAAGTGATCGCTAACAATTTCGATTTTTTTTTTGTCTTTTTTTGCTATTTCTTTGGGCCGCTCCTGCGGCATATGGAGGTTCCCAGGCTAGGGGTCGAATCGGAGCTGTAGCCACCGGCCTACGCCAGAGCCACAGCAACGTGGGATCCGAGCCGCGTCTGCAACCTACACCACAGCTCACGGCAACGCAGGATCGTTAACCCACTGAGCAAGGGCAGGGACCGAACCTGCAACCTCATGGTTCCTAGTCGGATTCGTTAACCACTGCGCCACAACGGGAACTCCACAATTTCTATTTTGATTTCTCTGCATCCTATTGCACTGGTTAGTAATGTAGAAACCAACATTTAAATCCATGGAATCAAATCATTTTTTAAAGGATCAAGTTATGTGAGGATTAATTATGCCTAGCTTCAAGTTTCAGACATTTTGGGCGAGAGGCTTCACAATTGTTACCTCCTAAAGAGTCAATTTTCAGTTCATACAAAGTCAGTCTCAGATGGAGACTCACAAGTCACTATTCTCATTAGTCTGTGGGGAAGATGCGAGTACAGGAAATATGCATGTGGGCAGTGGGCTGTGTTGAAAGGGCTCAGGAGGAAGATCAATGTATAATGCTTAGAATGAAAACGAAGCCCTAACAGTATATTTTTAAATTTAGAAATAAGGAGTTCCCGTCGTGGCTCAGTGGTTAACGAATCCGACTAGGAACCATGAGGTTGCGGGTTCGATCCCTGCCCTTGCTCAGTGGGTTAAAGATCCGGCGTTGCCGTGAGCTGTGGTGTAGGTTGCAGACGCAGCTCGGATCCTGTGTTGCTGTGGCTCTGGCATAGGCAGGCGGCTACAGCTCTGATTAGATCCCTAGCCTAGGAATCTCCATATACCGCGGGAGCGGCCCAAGAAATAGCAAAAAGACCAAAAAAAAAAAAGAAAGAAATAAGGTGGTTAATAGCAACTAAACATACTGTATGAGTTAAAAAATGGTTGTCTCTGTCAAGAAATACCATACATCAGTGACAAAATGGGAAAAGATATCTGCAAGTTAAATGTCAGACAAGGGATAATTACCAGTATATAAACTTTCCAAAAGAGAGAATTAAAAGGTCAACAATATCAATAATTTTTTTTTGTCTTTGTCTTTTTAGGGCCACACCCACAGTATATGGAGGAGGTTTCCAGGCTAGAGGTCTAATAGGAGCTGTAGCTGCCGGCCTACATCACAGCCACAGCAACGCCAGATCTGAGCCACATCTGCAACCTACGCCACAGCTCACGGCAATGCTGGATCCCCAATCCCCTGAGTGAGGCCAGGGATGGAACCCGAAACCTCATGGTTCCTAGTTGGATTCATTTCCGCTGTGCCACGATGGGAACTCCCAATAATTTTTGAGGAAAAAAAAAAAAAAAGAAATACGAGCGGATCTTAACATTAAGATGTTCAGCCTCACTCAGTTAAAAAGCAGGCAAAGGAGTTGCCATTGTGGTTCAGCGGTAAGGAATCCAACTAGTATCCAGGACAGGACTTTGATCCCTGGCCTCATTCAGTGGGTTAGGGATCTGGCATTGCCGTGAGCTGTGGTGTAGGTTGCAGAGGTGGCTGGGATCCTACGTTGCTGTGGGTGTGGTGTAGGCTGGGAGCTGCAGCTCTCATTCGACCCGTAGGCTGGGAACTTCCATTTGCCAGACCTGCATCCCTTAAAAAAGAAAGACTAAAAAAAAAAAAAAAAAAAAGCAGACAAATTAAGACTATACTGAGAATACTATTTTTAACTTAGATTGGTAAAAATCCAAAATTTAAGAATACACTCTTGGTGGAGTTCCCTGGTGGCTCAGCAGGTTAAGGATATAGCATTGTCACTGCTGTGGCTCTAGCTACAGCTGTGGTGTGGGTTCAGTCCCTGGTCTGGGAATTTTTGTATGCCATGGGTGCAGCCAATAAAAAGAATACATGTTGGCAAGACTACGGGGAGACAGGTTCTATTATACATCCCTATTAGGAATGCAAGTTGGTTCAATCCCTACAGGAGAGAATTTGGTAAAATAGCAGAATTTTTATACGGATACTTTAAAACCCAGCAATCTCATTTCTAGGCATCTACCACAAAGATATACTAGCAAAATATTGGGAAAAAATAAGGCAATTTATTGCAGCACTATTTTTCTTTTTTTGTCTCTTTATGGCCATACCCACAGCATTTGGAGGTTCCCAGGCTAGGGGTCTAACTGGAGCTGTACTAGACAGCCACAGCAACGCCAGATCCGAGCCACATCTGTGACCTACACCACAGCTCATGGCAATGCCTGATCCTTAACCCACTGAGTGAGGCCAGGGATTGAACCTGAAGCCCCATGGTTCCTCATCAGACTCATTTCCACTCCGCCACGAGGGGAACTCCTGCAGCACTATTTTTAACAGCAAGACCGGATACAAGCAAAGTAGAAACCACCAAAGTAGAAACAAATCAGATGCCCATAGGCTGATGAATGGATGAAAATAAAAGTGGTATATTCATACAATAGAATATTATTCAGTCATAAAGAGAAACAGAGAATTGATACATACAAGGTTCATGGATGAACCTTGAAAGCATTAGCCTGAGAGAGAGAAGCCAGACACAAAAGCCACATGTTGTATGATTTCACTTACCTAAAATGTCCAAAATGGGAAAATCCATAGACAGGAAAAAAAAGCAGATGGTGGCTGTGCAGGACTGAGAGGGAGGGGAGATGGGATGTGACTGTTGTTGGGTTTGGGGTCTCTTTGGGGGATGATGAAAATATTCTGCAGTTAGATATTAGTGATGATTGTACAACTTTCTGACTACACTAAAAGCCACAAACTGTACACTTCAAAAGGGTGCTTTTTATGGTATGTAAATATATGTATCTATAAAAAAGATACATACATTAAAATGTTTAATATTTATTGTCAAATGAACAACACAAACACACATGAACTCAAGTGCCAACTTAAGCTCCCACTGACCAAAAATGGAACAATCAAAATAATTTTGAGCATCCAATTAAAAAAAATGAGCATTAAAATAATAACTATAGGTGATTGTAACACATCAAATATATTTGAATCGAAAATTTAAATAATTCCATGGAATTAATTCATTATTTTGAAAATTATTAATAACGGAACAGTACTAAACACCCATTTTATCTTTTTTTTTCCTTTCTTTTTCATCTGCACCTTCAGCATACGGATATTCACGGGCCAGGGATTGAATCTGAGTCCTACCAGCAACCCAAGCTGCCCACTGCACCAGACCAGGGATCAAACTCTGCCTTCACAGAGAAAAGCTGGATCATTAACCCATTGTGCCACAGCAGGAACTCCTCTTTCTGAATCTGCCGTGCAAACTGTACCTCAGGGTGACCAAATAGTTGATGAGGAGACGATTCTCTTTATAGAATTATTTGAATAAAAGGAATGAAGGAATGATAGAATTAGAATATAACAATTTTGCAAACCTGATGAATTAATGGATCTAAGCAATGGATCTATCAATGGCTGCTGACATCATAAAAAGATAGACAATCAGACATTATTTATCCGTGATGGAAGCATCCAATAATACCTACGAAGTACTCTCACGGAAACAAAGAAACAAACAAAAAAACTAACCAGAATCTTATCAGCCCTCATTAAACAGGAGAATTTATTAAACAACTTCACAGGGATACAAGTCTCAAAATATAGATAATGGGAAACTCTACAGGATAAAGCAGTCTTGTTCTTTAACAACAAAAACAAAAATACAAGGAACAAAGGAAACAAAAAAATGGAGGTGGAAGCTATAAAAAACAGACTTAAGGGATACATTAACCAAACACCAATGTATGAACCTTTTTCGAATATGGACACAGACAACCTGTTAAACATTTTTAAGACAATAAAACATTTTTATTAGATAATCAAGGAACTGTGAAAGCTGACTGAATATTTTATGATGTTAGTGAATTACTAATAGTTTGGGGGATTATATTATAGCTATATTTAAGAGCCTCATTTTTTTGAAAATATATCTGATGTATTTAGTGATGAAATGGTATTATGTCTGACATTTGCGTCAAAATAGTTTTGGGGTAGAGGGCAAGTGAATGACGAGGTAGATGAAACAAGATTGGCTATCTTCCTGCTTGAAAAACAGTCGCAGTGGTGGTAAATGACTTAAGAACCAAGACCTAAAGGCATAAGTTATTCATATGGTCACCTGAATGAGGACATAATGCGTTGGTCTAGGCATGCTTGACCTGTGCAGATTGGCAGCTGCTTGCACAGCATATGTCCTGTTAAAATAAGAGAAAGAGGAACCTCATGGCCCCCGGGGGTTTATGAGTGGTCGTTAGCAGAATGTGCATCAGCAAGGAGACCGAGGTGCAAACCTAGGCACACCAGGTTGCCGGGTGCCATTTGCGGAAGCACAATAATGATTCTCTAGATGATATGCATAGACAGCTAACACCAAGCTTCCCCAAACACTAATGATTGTTAAATGCCTAAAGGTCAGAATAAAAGCTTAACCATCTACAAGCTATGTGGCTTTTAAAATGATAAAAGAACTTTTAAAAATAATTAAAAAAGGAGTTACCGTCGTGGCGCAGTGGTTAACGAATCCTACTAGGAACCATGAGGTTGCGGGTTCGGTCCCTGCCCTTGCTCAGTGGGTTAACGATCTGGCGTTGCCGTGAGCTGTGGTGTAGGTTGCAGATGCGGCTCGGATCCCACGTTGCTGTGGCTCTGGCGTAGGCTGGTGGCTACAGCTCCGATTCGACCCCTAGCCTGGGAACCTCCATATGCCGCGGGAGCGGCCCAAGAAATAGCAACAACAACAACAACAATAACAACAACAAAAGACAAAAAAAATTAAAAAAATAAAAAAATAATAAATAAAAATAATTAAAAAAAAACCTATATCCTGCATCTACAACCCTCTCCACACTTGATGTAATCCTAAAGAGCAAAATAAAAGCAGTGTGGTTTCTTGAGGCAGTGCTCTTGGTCCCTGAGACCTTGAGTCCCCCAGTTCCCACCTTTAATTAAGATTAAAAAAAAAAAAAAAAAAGATTGGCTATCTAGGAGTTCCCGTCGTGGCTCACTGGAAAGGAATCCAACTAGGAACCATGAGGTTGCAGGTTCGATCCCTGGCCTTGCTCAGTGGATTAAGGATCCGGCGTTGCTGTGAGCTGCAGTGTAGGTCACAGTCGTGGCTCAGATCTGATGTTGCTGTGGCTGTGGTGTAGGCCGGCAGCTGAGCTCCAACTCAACCCCTAGCCTGGGAACTTCCATATGCCACAGGAGCGGCCTTAAAAAGAAAAAAAAAAAAAAGATTGGCTATCTATTGATAATTGCTAAAACCAGGGGATAAAAACATGGGATTTTCCTATAATATTCTTTGTACTTTTGTACATGATTAAATTTTCCTTTAATCAAAAAAATTTTTTTTGATTGGAAGAAGATTTTTACCTTTAGGGAGTTGAAAAAATAGGGGTAATATTGGAGTAAGATTACTTTTATCCCAACTCCTCTATAAAATCATCTGACTCTTTATACTATGCACATGTAAAAATAAGTATATTTTTAAAAATTAAAAAGTAGAGAGGATCTACTATAAATATAATACTTCATGGTGAAACAATATATTTAAATGTGTATAATTTTAAGTGAATACATCAAGAAATGAATTACTGAGAGCAGGAAGAGGGAGATATGCACAGACAGCCCTTTTGAGTTTTGCTGTAATAGCTGGAGGTGGGGGCCTGATGTCTGAGGTGGGTTTATATATATATTTATAAGATATATATTATATATACATATACAATTTCTTAACGCACAAGCCCTAGAGTTTGTTTGCCTGCCTAAAATGATCAGGTAGAGACTTAAAAGTTAAAGAGCAAAATCCTTGAGAAGTTGCGGCTTTAGCTGCAGAGCACAAAAGGAGGCTGCTACAGTATGTCAGGTAAGAAACAGTGCGAGCATGGTGGCAGTGGGATGGAGTGGAGATGCATGAGATGCATGAGAACACGGTGGCTGTTTAGGATGGAGGCTCTTCAAGAAGTGCTGTTAGGAGTTCCCATCATGGCTCAGAGGTAACCAACTGGACCAGTATCCTTGAGGACGCAGGTTCCATCCCTGGCCTCACTGAGTGGGTTAAAGGATCCGATGTTGCCCTGAGCTGTGGTGTGAGTTGAAGACACGGCTCAGATCTGCGTGGCTGTGGCATAGGCCTGTGGCTACAGCTCTGATTTGACCCCTAACCTGGGAACTTCCATATGCTGTGGGTGCGGCCCTAAAAAGACCACATAAAAAAAAAAGTGATGTGGAGTTCCCTTCGTGACTCAGTGGTTAACGAATCTGACTAGGAACCATGAGGTTGCGGGTTTGATCCCTGGCCTCGCTCAGTGGGTTAAGGATCCGGTGTTGCCGTGAGCTATGATGTAGGTGGCAGACAAGGCTCAGATCTGGCATTGTATGGCTCTGGCATTGGCCAGCAGCAACTGCTCTGATTAGGCCCCTAGCCTGGGAACCTCCATATGCTGCAAGTGCGGCCCTGGAAAAGACAAAAAAAAAGTGATGTTAACTGGATGGGGGGTGGCACTTTAAAGGGGGATCTGGTTTGATTAAAAGGCAGGACAAGAGGACCTCTGGTACGATGATGAACCCTGCCCTTTCTGAGGGTGTAAACGTGCTGTTGTCACGCCTAAGGAACTTCTAATATGCTCTAGCGAGTCCCAATAACCCACCTCCTATATGTACTAAAAATAAAGTGAATTCCACAACCAGGACCACACACTGCATTCTCCACTGAACCGTAAGCTTCCTCTGGGCCCTGGTGGTTTATTTTTCTTTGGACCCTCTGCACCAGCGCCTCTCACACACTGGATAAGGCCACTCGTGGAAAAGCATATGCCCTGGGTCTAGTCCTGCCTCTACTGCTTACTAGTTCTGTGATCTTCCAGAGCAAGTCATGTAACGTCCATGGGCCTCCACGGTCCCTCTCATAGGATGGTTAACTGCCTTTACGATGCTGCTTGAGAAGGATTCTGGAGTCCACGGGTTAACCTACCCTGAACTGCAGAACTCCAGGTCTAACTCCTCCCACCCCTGCCTTACTGTCACCACTATTGCCCCCTCTTCGCACATGTCCTGCTTCCCCGCCTCCTATCCTTTAAGACCTCCACCTGTTTCCTCGGACAGAGTCGTCAAGGTAGCTCCCAAGGGCTAAGAGCGCCTTCTGGGGCCCTGCCTCGCCCACCTGGCCACCCCTGCCGATCTTGGACCCTTGCTGGGCTAACAAGGAACCTAACAGTGCTGCTAGCCTTAGGGTCCCCACATGGTGAGTGGCCACCCCCCATTCCCTGGGTATGCATCTGTCTTGGGAGACAGTCCGATGGTTCCAAGCGCGAGCCAAGATGAGGTTACCTGCCTGTTTGCGGATCCATGGGTCCCTCTGGCAGGTGAGCGCTGACTTGTGTGGTCCCTTTCCCACCCTCTCTGTCTCTGATCCACCTTCTCTCCCTGCCTGTGCCTGGTCCACCGCCCTCTCTGTTCCTCCTCCCCGGACACTCCCCTCTACCCCCTCCAGCCAGCCTCTCGGTCCCCGCGCCGCCGGCTGGGTGCCTGTGTCACTCCGCCCTCCTCTGCAGGAGCCAACCGGCGCGCGGAGGGGCCGGTGCGCTACGGCTGTGAGCCCATAAAACCCGCTCAGGCTGAGCAGATGCTCTGCCGCTGCAGCTTGTCGCCTCCCGCCCGCCAGGGTGCGCGGGCCAGGCTGGGACCGCCACCCTGGGGCTTTCCGCTCCGCGGGTGTACGGGTGACGCTGACGGACGGCTCTGACCGCGCCTCCAAGCAGGCTTAGAGACATCTGCTTTCCACTTCCAGAAAAGTTTGGAGAAAGTGAACTCGGGGTGGATTCAGGAGTGGTGCCAGCTCCCCAAGCCTTCTTTCCCTTTCAGAAGCCTCACCTTGCACAGCCTCATCCATTCTTTCCTTCCTGACACCTTGCCTCCCTGACTCCTCGGTCCCTTCGCTACCGGTTTCCCCCTCCCCTCTCTAGGATCAGCGCCTTATAGGTCCGTCCTTATCTCTTTCTCCCTCATCCTCTCTATCCCTGTCCTCTTACCTATTTTCACCCAATTTCAGCCCTCTCCCTGGCATCCTCACCCTCCTCCTTTCTTCCATCTTAAATCTTCCCCTCCCCCCTCCATCTCACTCCTTGACCCTCTCCACTTGCACCCAACTCTCCATCCATCCCTCTCCTCGTCCCTGTCCCTCCCAGAAGACTTCCGCCATGGATTCAGGACCTCCTTGGACGGCCAACCCCACCCCTGGAGGCACTCTCTCTGTCCCCAATGCCACCACACCCTGGCTGGGCCGGGATGAGGAACTGGCCAAGGTGGAGATTGGAGTGTTGGCCACTGTCCTGGTGCTGGCGACAGGGGGCAACCTGACTGTGCTGCTGACCTTGGGACAGCCAGGCCGCAAGCGCTCCCGCATGCACCTGTTTGTGCTGCACCTGGCCCTGACGGACCTGGGCGTGGCGCTCTTCCAGGTGCTGCCCCAGCTGCTGTGGGACATCACCTACCGCTTCCAGGGCCCTGACCCTCTCTGCCGGGCCGTTAAGTACCTACAGGTGCTCAGCATGTTCGCCTCCACTTACATGCTGCTGGCCATGACGCTGGACCGCTACCTGGCCGTTTGTCACCCTCTGCGCAGCCTCCAGCAGCCCAACCGGTCCACCTACCCACTCATCGCAGCCCCCTGGCTGCTGGCCGCCCTCCTCAGCCTCCCTCAAGTCTTCATTTTTTCTTTGCGAGAGGTGATCCAGGGCTCCGGCGTGCTGGACTGCTGGGCCGACTTCCGCTTCCCTTGGGGGCCACGGGCCTACATCACCTGGACCACCCTGGCCATCTTCATCCTGCCTGTGGCCACGCTCACGGCCTGCTACAGCCTCATCTGCCACGAAATCTGCAAGAACCTAAAAGTCAAGACTCAGGCCTGGAAGGTAGAAGGAGGGGGTAGGAGGACTTGGAATGAGCCCTTACCTTTGGCCCAGGCTGCCGCCATGCGGGGGCTGCCCTCCCGGGTCAGCAGCATCAGTACCATCTCACGGGCCAAGATCCGAACTGTGAAGATGACCTTTGTCATTGTGCTGGCCTACATCGCCTGCTGGGCACCTTTCTTCAGTGTCCAGATGTGGTCTGTATGGGATGAGAATGCCCCTGACGAAGGCAAGTGTGTTGTCTGGTGGCAGGGGTGGGGGGAGGGGGGAATGAGGAGGAAAAATGCAGAGAAAGGAAAATGAGAATATGAGGACAGGGTTACAGTGGCTCCCAGGGCTAGACAGGCCACAAATGAGTGAAAACAATTCAGAGAGATGGTGCTTGTACCACGTGAAAGGGCTCAGCTGCAACTCCCAGCCAGGCAGCCGATGCCACGTGAAGTTTGTCATGGGAAGTTTCCATGTTTAAAAATGTTGGTAGCTAATTGAAACATTTAAAGATGCTATATGGCCCTAAGGAAATATGACCATTAGTAGATTTGATCAAGCAACTGGCAGTTTGCTTGATGTTTGAAAGGGATTTTCACATGATTCAGTCCAGGATGTCCATGTGTGGCCCACAAACTGTAGCTCTCATCACTCTTGCCCCCCTGCACCTGAACATGACTTTGAACTCCTTCTCAACAGCCCTTCCAGTTAACTAGCCTGGAACCCCGAAATTTCAATTCAATCCTGATGAGAAAGCAGAGGCCCAGAGAGGAAACGTGACTTGCCCAAGGCCACACAGCTAGGAAGGAGCAAAGTGAAGAATAGAACCCAGGCTTGCTGTTCCTTGACTTTTTCCTCAACTCTGTGCCCCCCTTCAATAATCCTGGTTCTGAAAGGGATGAGGAGAGGAGCCTTCCTCCTACGTGAAAAACAAAATGGAGCCCTAGGTGGACTGGGTCCCGGGTGGCATGTGGGAGGCCATGTTTTGGTGACTTTTTTGGAGTGAGGTTGATGACAGCCTCCTAAGTTTTAGACACCTCCAGATGGCCAGGCCATTTGGGGGTGAGCGTGTTCTCAGAAAGGTAGGTGCTGAGGGTGGGCAGCCAAAATGTTGGAGAGTGGTATTCAAAGGCATCTACTCCCAGAGTTCCCATTGTGGCTCAGTGGTTAACGAATCCAACTAGGAACCATGAGGTTGAGGGTTCGATCCCTGGCCTCGCTCAGTGGGTTAAGGATCCGGCGTTGCAGTGAGCTGTGGTGTAGGTCGCAGACATGGCTCGGATTCCGAGTTGCTGTGGCTGTGGCGTAGGCCGACAGCTACAGCTCCGATTCGACCCCTAGCTTGGGAACCTCCATGTGCCGTAGGAGTGGCCCCAGAAAAGGCAAAAAGACAAAACAAACAAACAAAAAAACAACAAACAAACAAACCAGAAATCTGTTCTGGTTCCCCTAAGAAGAGTGAGGACAAGTAAGTGTTGACTGGCCTGGGTGTCCTCAAAACAGGGTGACGGGGTGCTCTGCAGTGCAGCATTTCTTATGCAAAGCTGGGGATGTATAACACAGGTGCAACATGTAATTGCCCAGGGAGGCCCTGTGCACAGGCTCCTCTGGAAGCTTCTGGAGGGTTCACTGGCCAGTAGACCCAGGCTACCCCTTCCTACTAGATCTTAGGGAGTGGTCCTCTTTGCCTGTGCTTTTGTTTCTGATCTCATTTGGCTCATCCCAGGCCACACTCCAGCCAAATGCTTTGCCTTTTCTGGAGAAATGAAGTAAGGGGAAGGCTGTTAGTGACATTAACACAATTTGGCAAGAGGAGTGTGATGCTGACCATCCCACCGTACCTCTTTTTAACCACCTTTTGGACATCAGTCTGGACAAGGGGCTATTTATTTATTTATTGTCCTTTTGCCTATTGTCCTTTTGCCGCTCCTGCGGCATGTGGAGGTTCCCAGGCTAGGGGTCGAATTGGAGCTACAGCTTCCAGCCTACACCACAGCCACAACAATGCCAGATCTGAGCCATGTCTGTGACCTACACCCCAGCTCAAGGCAACACCAGATCCTTAACCCACTGAGCAAGGCCAGGGATCGAACCCGCAACCTCATGGTTCCTAGTCAGATTCTTTAACCACTGAGCCACGACAGGAACTCCCAAGGGGCTCTTTATAAATTACCCTTTAAGCAATGAGCATAGTAATCTTAAGAGCTGTAGAGATCTCCCTGCTCTAGTCAAGCCCAGAAGAGAAGGAAGGAGGGCTTCCTAGCACCATGCACATCCAGGTCCTGTGCTGCTTAGGGGTGGCCCTTTCTCCTTTCCATCTGAGTAACCTGAGACTCAAGGAGGTGAAATAACTGGTCCAAAGTGTCCCTGCTGGTCAGAGATGGAGCCAGGAATCTAATCAAGGTCTTTATGGGCCAAGCTTTATCCATGGCACGGCCAGATTCCCAGTCACAGTTCAGCTGGCACCAGGGGTAAGATGGCCATTTGCCCCTTTATCGAGGAACCTCTGAGAAGAGGTAGATCCTGCTGCTCAGCCAGTGCAGGCTTCCTGCTTTCACCACCAACACGAACCTGTGCCTCAGTACTATGTGTAAAGTGACTTACCAAGGGCCTCTCTGAGCAAGGAGTACAGGAACTAAGTGTCAGAAAATGTGCTTCCCTGGAGTTCCCATTGTGGCTCAGCAGGTTAAGGACCTGACATTGTCTCTGTCCTGTCGAGCTCTGTAATTCTTGTGCTTCTCTCTGGGCAGATTCAACGAATGTGGCTTTCACCATCTCCATGCTTTTGGGCAACCTCAGCAGCTGCTGCAACCCCTGGATCTACCTGGGCTTCAACAGCCACCTGTGGCCACGCCCCCTGCGCCATCCTGTCTGCTGCCGAGGCCCCGGGCCCCGTGTGCGCAGGCAACTCTCCAGCAGCAGCCTGTCCAGCCGCCGCACCACCCTGCTGACCCGCTCCAGCGGCGCCCCCAACCCCAGCCTCAGCCCCAGACTCAGCGGGAGGCTGGAGCCCCAAGACTCACTGAAGAACTCGGAGCCGGTGGACAGGGATGGCACCACCGAGACCGGCATCTTTTAGGGAACACACCCCTGAGTCTGGCGCTGTCCCTGGGGCTGGCGGAGGGTCTCTGCTCATCTCAGATGTGAACCCTGGGAGCATCAGGGCTGGAGTCAGGGGAGCCCAGGTTGAGGCAGGGTGAGGAGGCCAGCATGGCTGCTCCGACCCTCGCTGTGGTCGCTGTCCTCGTTGATTCCCAGTCTCACATGCTGGGAGTTAAGGAGATTCAATGTCTGTTTCCTTGATCCTGCCATATTCACAGGGTGTCTGGGGACCATGCATGTGGTAGATGTGGTGCCCCAGATCGGAGACAGGCCTAGGACTGTCCTGTCTGGAGGTCCACAAGCAGCAGGAACTCAGAGGCTGGTCTCTTATCTTGTTTATCCCCATCCTAACCTGACTAGCGCATCCCAGCTCAACCCTGAGTGGGAAGGAGTGAAAAACTGCAAGGAGGATGCTATTTGTATCCTGGATGGTTTTGTTTGTTTTGGTAGCGAGAGGTTTGTTAATGAAGAAAAGCAAACGAGTAGGCGGGGCTTCGCCTGCTACGCCCACCTGTCTACGGGAAGGGAGATGCAGGGTTAACACAGCACCTGGTAACTAGTAAAAGCTCTGCAAATGCTACTTCTCTTCTCTCCCTTAGGGGGCGACAGGGGCAAAGTGTTGCACATTCTCAGTGGAACGACCTGCTGGGAGCGAGTGTGAGAAGAAGGAGTGAGGAAAGGAGGAGATGAAAATGGTCATAATAAAATGACAAACGGAGGAAGCTTCAGAAGCTGCAAGGAGGGGTTGCTCTCCTTCCTCCCCCCCACCCCCAAAGGATCCATGCTGCTCCTGCCCCTGGGGCTGCATGGAGGAGGCATCCTTTGGAAAGTGTGACTTGGTCATGGCTGTGAATTTGTTTGAGGCTCTTCAGAGCTTCCACATGAATCACAAGCTTGCTGTGATCAAATCAGGAGCATAGGATTTGAGACTTGGCTCTACCTTTGGGGATCTGTAATGGCCCTGGGCAAGTCACCTCCCTCTCTGGGCCTCAGCTCCTGGCCTGGAGAACAGAAATGATCTTGGAGGATTTTCCCAGCTCTAACCTTTCATGACTCTGCAAGACTGGAGGAACGGTGTCTTAAGGACATTCTAACCAAAAGACTGGAAGATTTTTTTTTTTTTTTTGGTCTTTTTAGGGCCACACCCGCGGCATATGGAGGTTCCCAGGCTAGGGGTCGAATCAGAGCTGTAGCCGCTGGCCTACGCCACAGCCACAGCAATGTGGGATCTGTGCCTCGTCTGCAGCCTACACTGCAGCAATGCTGGATCCTTAACCCATTGAGTGAGGCCAGGGATCAAACCCAGGTCCTCATGGATGCTAATAAGGTTCGTTAACCGCTGAACCATGACGGAAATGCCAAGGCTGGAAGAATTGTTCAATTTTCATGACAATGACATTTATGCCCTTTGACTCAATTCTGATGACTACGGGTCCTGCCGTGGCCAGAACTTTTGCCCTCAATTCTGCAATGCTGACACCAGGAGAGACAGCCTAGCAGGTAGAATCTGGGGCTTTCTCCTGCTTCTCATCACCTCCAGTGGGGTTTATACCATGGAACAACCTCCCCACCCTGACTCTGGTTCTACTCTAAGTGATGGACTTGATGGTGAAAAGAGCACCAGCTGAAGTCAGGAGAACTGGCTCCTGGCTCTGCCTGGTTCACGCCATCACCCATGACCAAGACCGTGAAGATGCTGGCTGATCCTGGCTCTCTTCATTATGAGGGTCAAATAGGACTGTGGATGGTGGTTTGTCAGCCCACGAACCCATACTCATTATGGATGACTAAGCTAATTAGGAGCTCCTGAGAGCAGCTCTAGGGAACAGATTCGCTCTCTGCCCTCCACTCCTAGGGAAGCTTCGAGGAGTGGCTGTGTCTTTGGGCATATACTTACGTATGAGGCTACTTAGCTCTAAGTTTTCTTATGCTTCCTTAAAAGAAAAGAACCTAAGCCAAGTGTTGCGAGTGAGCAAAGCATCCCAAGCCTTTGATACGAGAGAACTGGCAAACAGGATGCATATGGGACCAAGGCCCAAGGCGGATGGGCACCCCCACCCCGTCTCTCTTCACAACACCCCATTGCTCAGTTAAGCCCCTGACATCCAACTACTTCTTCCCTGTCCATCTGTCCCACTGGAGCTGGGCTCAGGAGCTTCCTACGCCAGCCTGGGCTGTTGAAGTTGCTCCTTCCTCTGCTTGCATAAGCCACCCTCCTTTCAAGACCGCAATTTCCAACCCTAATGCCCATAGTAGGTACTGAGCAAATTTGCTCATCATGATGACTGAGAGGTAGAAGGGATACTGGCCTTGTACCCCTAAACCTGGATTTGAGTCCTACCTCACCTCTTTCCACCTGTATGAAACTTAGCAAGTTTGCCTGTATGAACTTGGGCAAGTTATCCAATCTCTCTGAGCAACAGGTGCCCCATTTGTGAAATGGCAGTAACAGTGCTCGCCTTGCTGGGAAGGATTTGTGAGGCTGTGGACTGACTTTGGAACATCCTGCTGATGTTGGAGAAGATAATGGCCTGGCTTGGAATTGCATCCGGTGGGTGACCTCCAGGGCCCTGGGCCCAGGAGACTCCATAGTAGAAAGGAGAGAAGAGAGGAGGCCTGGAATTGAGGTTCACCAGAGCCCCTGCCATGCCCATTCCAGGCCTTCTATAGCAAAGAGTAGCAGGTAATCCCACTATTATATTTCCAGCTTTGCATCACACAAGGGGGATTTACTTATGGTTGGTGGCTTTGGGGCCCTCACTGTTCCTCTCATGGAAAGGCTGCTCTTGTTCTTTTCCAGAAAGCTGGTGCTGTCCTATGATGAGGCCAGTGGGGAACAGCTGGATACTGGGATGGGGGAGGCTCCCGGAAGAAATGGCATGAGGGAATCTGGATCTACAAATGATGGCTTTTGCAGTCCCTGTAGGAAGCTCTCACAGACACTCTGAGACAACACAAGGGCCTTGGATAAGGTTCAGGGAGGTGGGCACTTGCGGGAAACAAGAAGGAAGTTCTGTGTTCTCTGGGTCAAACTTGTTTCTTTTTTTTTTAATGCATTAAAAATATTAAAGTATAGTTGATTTACAATGTTGTGGCAGTTTCTGCTGTACAGCAAAGTGACCAGTCTCTCACACACACACACAAACAAATACACATTCAATCTCATTTCTGAGTTTGCCCCAGGAAAAACAGAAAGATACTATCCCTGGGCTGAGCACATTTGTAAAATGTTTATGTCATCCTGTGGACTCAGAAATATAGCACTTCAGTCCCTTGGGACCCATATGGGAGCAGGGGGTCAAGGATACGCCAGGCAGAGGCTGGCAGGAGAAGGTTAATTGCTTGACCGTGGACATTTCTCAGAATGGCTTTTTATGTTGTTTGGTATAGGCCAGTAATTTTCCAGATGACTCTGTCTGTGTTATGCATGTAAATAGGTGTTTTATCTATTGAGGGGCTATAGCCTCAGCCGAGGGCACAGCAGCTCACTCCTGGGTCCAGCACCCATAGATGTGGTTGAAATTAACCAATAAAACTCCTTAATGACTGGGAAATTTCTGGGCATCTTTGATTCCTATGGGCAATGACAATGGGATATGCAAGCTAAAATAAAGTTTTGATCTCTTTGAGCAGGGCAGAGGCAGGGGAAAGCCTGAGGGGCAGAGAGCCACTTTCCTGGAGCCTCAGCATCTACTTCAGAGGGAAAAGGAGACAAGCGTGACCTGGGATTTGCCCTGAGACCACACGGTGGCAGTGTGGAGCTGAAAGTGGGCCCGAAGCAATAAATGACCCACAGGCGCCTACTGGAAAGTTACACAGTCTCTCAGCTCTAAGGCCATACTACCTTTCCCTAAAGTTCTAGCGCCTTGGCCTTTCATTTGACCCAGTGCTCCTGAGATTCTTGGATGTGCACGTCTTTTTCCCTAAGTTCATGGAGGATGTATTTAGCAAGAAGGGGCAAAGAACAAGAGGTTTCTTCTGCAAGGTGAGGACCTGAATATAGAAATTCCTGCCTGAAAGGCTAGGTGTATGAGGGAGCTCATAGAAAGAAAGAGAAAGAAAGAAAAAAAGAGAGAAAGAGGGAAGGAAAGAGAGAGGAAGGAAGGAAGGGAGAAAGGAAGGAAGAAAGAGAAAAAAAAAAGAAAAGAAGAGAGGAGTTCCCATCGTGGCACAGTGGTTAACGAATCCGACTAGGAACCATGAGGTTGCGGGTTCCGTCCCTGCCCTTGCTCAGTGGGTTGACGATCCGGCGTTGCCGTGGGCTGTGGTGTGGGTTGCAGATGCGGCTCAGATCCTGCGTTGCTGTGGCTCTGGCGTAGGCCAGTGGCTACAGCTCCAATTTGACCCCTAGCCTGGGAACCTCCATATGCTGCAGGAGCTGCCCAAAGAAATAGCAAAAAGACCAAAAAAAAAAAAAAAAAGAGAGAGAGAGAGAGAAAACCACTAAGATGGAGCCATTATAATGTATTTGGTTTAGAGGCCAGGGGCTTGGGTTAGAAGGCCTCCTGATCCAGGAGCAAATATCTCACTGATGTTGGACATAAAATACCTTCCTCACGCTGTGGGTCTTGCTGGCCAGTAAGTCTAGTGTCCCTCATGGAATCATAGAATTCTGCTGCAGCTCTATGGTGGGCACTGGGTGCTTGCTCCTTTAGAATAAATATTCATTGAAGACAGGTCACATTTTTTTTCTGGTCTACTCCATATTCCCAGGTCATCACTGGCATGTAATCAACCTTCATCTGGTTGCCAGTACCAAATCAGTTTGTCTGTAGCATGTTATAAGATAGTTTTGGAGAGGTTTTTATCCAGTCCTTATCCATAGAGGAACCCAGAGTAGGCCAGCCTGATACTCCCCTGGAGGTTCTGATGACAAATAACCTGGGAGAAAGCCACTCATTGTACTAGAAACTATGCTCCTCAGTTTGTCCTGTTTGAACTGTGCCTTGTACACGCAGCCATTCCTACAGATTTATACAGCTACCCTTTTAAGCTCATGGAGGTATCACAAAAAAAAGGCCATGTTATTTCTAGCAACATGGCTAGCAATGTGGGTCAGTTCAGATTGTTAGCTGGCCCCAATCATCATCAGCTTATTGGCTCAAGCTCCTTAATATGTCAGATCAGCCCTCCTCTTTATTTAACTTAGGGCACTGTGAAGTTATCAGCATTACTGATGGTCAATCAAACATCTGTGAGTCACTTGGAGCCACTCTTTCAACTCTATTCCTAAACAGCACTCTCCAAGTATGCCTTTCCTTATAAGCAACTCTATGATATGTTTATTTGCCGTGAAAGTCATACTTGTGAAGCCAAGCATAGCGGCGTTTATGATAGACCTTAATCAGCTTGTTGGTGGCATGGCCATCTCTGCTTTCTCTGACCCCAACTATACCTGCTCCCAGATATCACCACTGCTTCTGAGCCCAGGCTCAGATATTTCTCCTGCAGTTCAATTCAGGTTAGTCCCTGGAGAATTTATTAAGTGCCTGCATTGGGTCAGGTCTGCCCCCTTTCCTTCTGTCTCTTCTCCCATCCATCAGTTTTACACCCTTTTTTCTCAACTGAGGCCAAAAACTACCTCTCTCTGAGATGGTTTTTGATAAGGTCCACCTTTCTTATACCTACCAGTCTTATTCGTATTCTGCCTAAACATTGACCAGCTCTGGTTTCTTTGCTCGATATTAGTTCTTCTTTGTCACATGTTGTTTTGTACATGTTCTTGCCTGTGCTCACAACTAGGTCATACATGCCTTGACCCCATCCACATGTCCAAGTCCTCTTTTTGTGTATGATCTTCCCAACTCCCAGGGCCTATCCAGAATTCTGCATAAAGCAGGCATTTATGCAGTCCATACTACTGCAATTTTCTCCTCTCCTGGTGTTGGAACTGTCTCTGCAGTATCTCTGTCTCTCTTGAGTGTGCTATAACCTATCTGAATATCTTCAGCATACTCTTGAATTGTTTTTTCCTTTTTAAAAGAGATCTCCATTTCTGGATGCAAAGATACTGTTTTTGTTGGTGGCTTTGGTGGTGTTTAGTCTTTATTCTGCCTCTCTAATCAGTAGAATCTCTTCTTCCCCATTAAGAAAATCTTAAACAAAATTGATAACCCCTAAGGCAGACTTACCAGGAAAAAAGAGAGAAGACCAAATAAATAAAATCGGAAATGAACAAGGAGAAGTTACAATCAGCATCACATATATATAAAGGATCATAAGAGATTACTATGAAAAATGATGTGCCAATAAAATGGACAACCTAGGAGAAATGGACAAATTCCTAGAAACATATAATCTCCTGAGACTGAATTAGGAAGAAATCAAAAATATGAGCTGATCAATTACCAGTAATGAAATTGAATCTGTAATTCAAAAAACTCCCAGCAAATAAAAGTCTATGAGAAGACAGTTCTACAGGTGAATTCCACCAAACATTTAGTAAAGAGTTAATGCCTATCTTATCAAATTATTCGCAAAAATTGCAGAGAAAGGAATGCTTCCAAATTCATTCTATGAGGCCAATAGTTCCCTGATACCAAAGTCAGACAAAGATATCACAGAGAAGAAAATCATAGGTCAGTATTATTGGTGAACATAGATGCGAAAATCCTCAACAAAATCATAGTGAACCAAATCAACCATATTAAAATTATCATATGTCATGATCAAGTAGAATTTATTTCAGAGATATAAGAATGGTTTGATATCCACAAATCTAAGGAGGTAAAAGATCTATAGTTGGAAATCTATGAAACGCTAATAAAAGAAATTGCAGATGAGACAAATAGATAGAAATATATACTGTGCTCATGGATTGGAAGAATTAATATTGTTACAATTACCATACTACCCAAGGCAATCTAGAGATTCAATGCCATCTCTATCAAAATACCAATGATATTTTTCACAGAACTAGAACAAATAATTCTAAAAGTTGTGTGGAAACACAAAAGACCCTGGATAGCCAAAACAGTCTTTAGAAAGAAAAACAAAGCTACAGGAAACATACTTTCTGATTTCAAACTATATCACAAAACTACACTACCAAACAGTATGGTACTGGCACAAAAACAGACACAGAAATCACTGGAGCAGAATAGAGAGCCTAGAAATAAATCCGCACTTACATAGGCAATTAACCTATGACAAAGGAGGCAAGAATATACAATGAGGAGATGACAGTCTTTTCAATAAAAAGTGTTGGAAAAGTGGACAGCTACACACAAAAGAATCACACTGGACTACTCTCTCACACACCATGCATAAAAATAAATTCAAAATAGATTAAAGACTTAAATGTAAAATTAAATTGTCTAGAAGAAAACAGAGGCAGTACACTTTTTAACATTGGTCTTAGCAATTTTTTTTTTTGGATATATTACCTCAGGCAAGGGAAACAAAAGCAAAAATAAACAAATGGAACTATAAAAAACTAAAGAGATTTAGCACCATGAAGGAAACTATTAACAAAATGAAAAGGCTGCCTACTGAATAGGAGAAGATATTTGCAAATGATATACCTAATAAGGGGTTAATATCCAAAATATACAAGAATTTATATAACTCAACATAAAAAAGATGGAAAACCGGCAGGTAATTTGGATAGACATTTTTCCAAAGAAGATAATACAGATGGCCAGTGGGTACATGAAAAGATGTTCAACATCACTAATCATCAAGGAAATGCAAATCAAAACTACAATGAGATGTCACCTAACACCTGTCAGAATAGCTATTATCAAAAAGACAACAAATAAGTGTTCAGGAAGATGGGGGGGGGGAAGGAACTCTCCTGTACTGTTGCTACTGCAGAGAAGGTAATGCACCTTTGTACAGTCACTATGGAAAACAGCACGGAGATTTCTCAAAAGAATTGAAATTAAAACTACCATACATTACAGACCTTCCACTCCTAGGCATTTATCCAAAGAAAATGAAAACACTAGTTAGGAAAGCCATGTGCACTCCTATGTTCATTGCTGCATTATTTGCAGTAGCCAGGATATGGAAGCAACCCAGTGCCCCTTGATAAAGAGGATGGATAAAGAAGATGTGACACACACACACACACACACACAAGCACACACACAAACACACACACACACACACACACACACACACACTTGTATTACTCAAAAAAAGAATGAAACCTTGCCATATGCCACAACATGAATGGACTTAGAGGTTATTACACTGGCTAAGTGAAATAAGCCAGACAAAGACAAATACTATATCATTTCATTTGTATATGGAGTCTAAAAAACAAAAGTGTGATAAATTCATTGAGTAATTAAAAAAAAGAAAAAAGTATTCTTAAAATTAATATCATGAAGCTTTGGCCTTCAGGGTTTTTCTAGGACTTTTATAGTTTGGGGTCTTATTTTTAAGTCTTTCATCCATTTTGGGTATATTTGTATGGTATTTTAAAAGGATCAGTTTCATTCTTTTGCAAGTGAATAACCAGTTTTCCAGACAAAATTTGTTGAAAAGAGTATTCCTTCTCCATTGTGCATTCTTAACACCCGTAACAAAGATCAGTTGATCACATATGTGTATATTTTGAAGGGGGAATCTCTATTCTGTTCCATGGGTTTACATGTCTAACTTTATGCCAGTACCGTACTGTTTGATTAGTGTGGTTTTTTTTTTGTCTTTTTTTTTTTACCTTTTCTAGGGCCGCTTCCCATGGCATATGGAGGTTCCCAGGCTAGGGGTCGAATCGGAGTTGTAGCTGCCGGCCTACACCTGAGCCACAGCCACGTGGGATCCAAGCCGCGTCTGTGACCTACACCACAGCTCACAGCAACACCGGATCCTTAACCCAATGAGCAAGGTCAGAGATCGAACCCGCAACCTCATGGTTCCTAGTCGGATTTGTTAACCACTGCACCACAATGGGAACTCCTGATTAGTGTACATTTATATTATATTTTGGAATCAGAAACAATAAATAAAAAACAAAACAAATAAATATGACAAAATAGAAACAGAGCTTAGATACAGAGAACAAACAGGTTGTTACCAGAGAGGAGGAGTGAGAGAAGAGAAGAAGTAGGCGAGGGAGATTAAGAGGTACGAACCTCCAATTGCCAAGTGAATGAGTCACAGTTCTGAAAGGTTCAGTGCGGGGAATACAGTCAATAATTATGTAGTATCTTTGCAGATGACAGGGTAACTGCACTTACTGTGTCATCATTTTGAAATGTGTAGAAATAACAAATTGCTATGTTGTAGGTCAATTATGCTTCAAAAACGTACAAACAGGAGTTCCCGTGGTGGATCAGAGGGAACGAATCTGACTAGCATCCATGAGGTTGCAGGTTCGATCCCTGGCCTTGTTCAGTGGGTTAAGGATCCAGCGTTGCCGTGAGCTGTGGTGTAGGTCGCAGGTGCAGCTTGGATCCCTCATTGCTGTGGCTGTGGCTCCTATTGGACCCCCAGCCTGGGAACCTCCGTATGCCTCGCATGGGGCCCTCAAAAGACAAACAAAACAAAATAAGACAAAACAAAACAAAACAAAAAACCCACCAAAAAACCTATACAAAAATACTCATAGAAAAAGAGATCAAATTTGTGGTTACTAGAGGTAGGGGGTTGTGGGAGGGGAATTGGATGAAGGTGGTCAAAAGGCGCAAACTTTCAGTTGTAAGATAAATACTAGGAATGCAATTACAACATGATAAATCAAATTAACACTGCTATTATGTTGTATATGAAAATTGTTAAGAGAGTAAATCCTAAGAGTTCTCATCCCAAGGAACAAGTTTCTATTTCTCTAACTTTGTATATGTATGAAATGCTGGATGTTCACTAAACTTATTGTGTCAATCATTTCATGATATATGTAAATCAAATCATTATGATATATACCTAAAACTTATACAGTACTGTGTGTCAATTATATTTCAATAGGAGTTCCCATTGTGGCACAGTGGAAATGAATCCGACTAGGAACCATGAGGATGCTGGTTCGATCCCTGGCCTTGCTCAGTGGGTTAAGGATCCAGTGTTGCCGTGAGCTGTGGTGTAGGTCCCAGATGCGGCTCTGATCCTGTGCTGCTGTGGGTGTGCTACAGCTCCTATTTGACCCCTAGCCTGGGAACCTCCATAAGGTATGGCCTTAAAAAGACAAAAAAAAATTATGTTTCAATGAAGCTAGATGAAAAAAAGAATCCCTAAGGAGATGTCACAGTCACTACAGGCTGCCATAAAAAAAAAAAAAAAAAATGCCATAGACTGGGTGGCTTATAAACAACAGCTATTTCTTTTTCATAGTTTTGGAGGGTGCCAGCATGGTCAGTGAGTGCCCTCTTCTGGGTCTCGGACTTCTCATTGTATCCTTACATGTGAAGCAGCTGGGGAGCTCTGTGGATTTCTATGAGCACTAATCTCCTTCCGGGGGCTGCCACCCTCATGACCTAACCACCTCCCAAAGGCGCCATCTCCCAATGTCATCACCTTGGGTTAGGATTTCGATACACGAATTTGGGAATTTGAAGGGGACACAAATCTTCAAACTGTAGCAAGAGAGAAATAAGAATGGCAGTTAAAAGGAGTAGGGACATATGAACTGGCAAAAGTTTCCAGTCCCCAGAAACTTCAACTAGAACCCTTTCTTCAGATCATCTTGGGGAAGAGGAATTTGGGAAGATGAAAGTTGCCCACCGCTCTGAGGCTGAATAAGAACTCAGGTAGTCAGTGCAGGAGCATGGGCTTCGATGCATTCTTTGATATGGCTATTGATTGACATTTGCAGCTTAAGGGCTCCAGGGAGTAACATCCCCACAGGCCTTGTTTGCTATAGGGGGTGTACCTACACCCAGATGAACATTAATCCCTAACCCCCTGTGACTCAGTTTACAGGAAGAGAAGGGCAAAGAAACCATGAGACTTAGGAGACATTTCCACCCCTAAGACCCCTATTGGACAAGGACTGATAGAGGAAACTGGGCAAGGCCAATGGGAGAAAACCACATCTTTCTGGACCCCATGTTGTTACCCCCCCCAACTTTAAGGGATAAAGCCCCCTATAGGACAATGTGGGGGGGGGGGGGCTCTTCTCCCCTATCCCAGCTGTCCTGGAAGCTATTTGCTTTCCTGTAATAAAGACTTGCTTGCTGCCTGTGTTTTCATGAAATTAATTCTTTGGCTGTGTGAACAAGAACCCAAATTCAGGTAATCTCTTTCCAGCATCAACTCTCAGACCAAGGATAGAAAGGTCATTTACAGCCTGCAGATGGAACACGGTAAATAAATAGTCTCTAGGGAGTTCCCGTCGTGGCGCAGTGGTTAACGAATCCGACTAGGAACCATGAGGTTGCGGGTTCGGTCCCTGCCCTTGCTCAGTGGGTTAACGATCCGGCGTGGCCGTGAGCTGTGGTGTAGGCTGCAGACACGGCTCAGATCCCGCGTTGCTGTGGCTCTGGTGTAGCTAAAGCTCCGATTCGACCCTAGCCTGGGTACCTCCATATGCCACGGGAGCGGCCCAAGAAATGGCAAAAATAAATAAATAAATAAATAAATAAATAAATAAATAAATAGTCTCTAGACCTGAATGCCATTCACCCGCAGTTTGATTTTAGCTAGGAGTATTTTTAGGATTTCCGTTTTTTGAGAAGTTTGGTTAGCTATTGGCAGCCTTTTTTTTTTTTTTTGGAATTTTGTCTCAGCTGTTGGGAAAAAAAGGTATATCATATATTTATCTAGGCACTGTTACTACACATGATCAATTTTTAAACATTTAATTCCCTGAGGTTTTCTAGAATAAGCATACTGAAAACAATGGCGAACTTTATCCCCCTCTCCAATAGTTATAGCCCTTATTGTTGTTCATTGTTTTACTGCCCTGATTCAAATTTCTTTTTTTTATATATATTTTATTTTATTTTCCCACTATACAGCAAGGGAATCAAGTTATCCTTACATGTATACATTACAATTACATTTTTCCCCCAGCCTTTCTTCTGTTGCAACATGAGTATCTAGACAAAGTTCTCAATGCTACTCAGCAGGATCTCCTTGTAAATCTATTCTAAGTTGTGTCTGATAAGCCCAAGCTCCTGATCCCTCCCACTCCCTCCCCATCCCATCAGCCAGCCACTAGTCTCTTCTCCAAGTCCATGATTTTCTTTCCTGTGGAGATGTTCATTTGTACTGGATATTAGATTCCAGTTATAAGTGATAACATATGGTATTTGTCTTTGTCTTTCTGGCTCATTTCACTCAGTATGAGATTCTCTAGCTCCATCCATGTTGCTGCAAATGGCATGATGTCATTCTTTTTTATGGCTGAGTAGTATTCCATTGTGTATATATATACCACATCTTCCGAATCCAATCCTCTGTCGATGGACATTTGGGTTGTTTCCATGTCCTGGCTATTGCGAATAGTGCTACAATGAACATGCGGGTGCATGTGTCTCTTTTAAGTAGAGTTTTGTCCAGATATATGCCCAAGAGTGGGATTGTGGGGTCATATGGAAGTTCTATGTATAGATTTCTAAGGTATCTCCAAACTGTTCTCCATAGTGGCTGTACCAGTTTACATTCCCACCAACAGTGCGGGAGGGTTCCCTTTTCTCCACAGCCCCTCCAGCACTTGTTATTTGTGGATTTATTAATGATGGCCATTCTGACTTGATTCGAATTTCTAAAGCAATGTTATGTAATAGAGGAAATGGCAGGCTTTCGGACATTCTTACTTTGGTCAAGATTTAACAGGACCTCACGCAGAATCTTACAGTGAAATATCATGCTCTCAGCTGATTCGAGATAAGCTATTCTTCATCAAGTTAAGAAGATGCCCTTCACTACAAACTGGCAGTCAAAGTAAAAACATCAACAAACCCAGGATGGATATTGAATTTTATTGGATTAAATTTGGAAAGATTTTCCTTGGAATAACAGACTGTGATGTTGGCTGGCACTAGTACCCTGTTATCTTTCGTTCCCAAGAAACTGCAGCTTTGAAGGTGGAGTGCTGGTGGGCTTTCCAAGGGCACTGTTGAAAGTTCTGAGGGGAGGGGAGGATTACTCAGCAAGATAACAACGCTGAAAAAGGAACAGCGTGCAAGCTTAGGTGAGAGGAAAAGAGGAACGAGTAGTTTCTGTTTTATTTTAAACTTTTAGGGATTGTTTATTGGCAATAATTCAAGAGCTCAGAGAGGCATTTACTTATAAGACCGTCAAACAGAACGATGACAGCTGATGAAAACCTCGACACATTTTTCGCTGGCGAGCGTCTTCATGACCTTCTCTACTGAGATGCTCCAATGTTTTCATACATCACCTGGAAGGCTTCCTGATTTGAATCGTTCTTGCGGAGATGCAAGAAAGACTCAGGTTTCTTATGCCTTGTTTAAAAAACAAAACAAAACTCCGTAATTCACCTACAGTCTAAGTGCAAGAATTCATAAGGCACTGCATGCCACTGCAAAGCCTAGAATTCACACGGCCACTTGAGTGTATTCCACTGGCTCAGAGGCAGGGTTCACAAAAGCCCAGAAATTGGGCTTATGGCTTTTGGGGTTGACATTGACGTAATCTGTCGTTTCCTTTATGTTCTCATAGTCTAGGACGGATTCATTTCTTCGTCCTCCAGGGGCTGAAAAGATCACTTGTGTGTAGTTCACATCCTTGGTGGCCTTCGGGGAGGGGAAAGCAAAACCTTTGGGTCAAGATTCTTGCCATGTTTGGAGGAGATATTGAGCTCACTCACTCAAAGAGGCTCACCCTAGGCTCACCTGGGTTCCAGCTAGCGGTATCTGGGGGCAGGGGCAGGGCAGAGCGGACGATTGCTCCTCGTGCCCGCCGGAATGAATGGGTTTAAGGAAAAAAGGCATGGAGACTCCATCCAAGTACGGTCAAGAGTCAGAGTGGACTTTGGCCAGTGACTAGGCCATGGGAAGGAGGGGTCCCACTAGAGCTTTCATTTTTTTTTTATTGCTCAGATTTTTTAAAATTACTCAGTGAATTTTATTACTTTTATAGTGTACAACAATCATCACAACCTGATTTTATAGCATTTCCATCCCAAACCCCCAGCGCATCCCCCCCCAACTTGCCTCATCTGGAAACCCGTAAGTTTTTCAAAGTCCATGAGTCAGTATCTGTTCTGCAAAGAAGTTCATTGTGTCCTTTTTTTAGATGCCACATGTAAGTGATAGCATATGATGTTGGTGTCTCACTGTCTGGCTAACTTTACCTGGCATGATAATTTCTAGGTGGAGCTTTCATTTTTACAGCCCACTCAGATCTACTCTGTCTGGATAATCCATGCTGATAGGAGCCTTTGGGCAAAAGCCTGAGCACCCTCCCCTAAGGATGCTGGAATGACTCCAGAAGCCCCTCCTTCCTTGCTCCCATCTCTGTATCCAAGGTGACCCCAGACTCGACATGGAGGGCTGGGATCCCTGGGAGGGTCCATTACCTGGCGGGTGGGCGGCGAGCTGTCTGAGCTGTCAGAACTATCGGAGGATGTGTCGCTGTCATCTAGGGAGAAATAGAAACTGTTCTTCTGCAGGAAGCCAGAGGGTGTTAGGAGGAGGTAGGGGCAATGGAAGGGAGAAGGAGACAAAGACAGAGGCAGAGCCAGCGACTCAGAGAGGAGTGGGGAAGAGAGACACAGAACCCACCAAAGAGGAAAAAGGAATAGAACAGAGAAGAAAGGGCAGTGGGGCAGAGACCCTCCCCAAATAGCCAGGAACATGTCCAAGAGTTCAGGCACTGCTGGGTTTTGTTTGTTTGTTTGTTTGTTTATTTGTTTCTTTTTAGGGCTGAACCCACACCATATGGAGGTTCCCAGGCTAGGGGTAAAATTGAAGCTGCAGCTGCCAGCCTATACCACAGTCATAGCATTGCTAGGTCTGAACTGCATCTGCAACCTACACTGCAGCTCATGGCAACACCAGATCCTTAACCAATGGAGCGAGGCCAGGGATTGAACCCACATCCTCATGGATACAAGTCAGATTTGTTACATCTAAGCCATGACAGGAACTCTGGGCACTGCAGCTTTGTCCAGCTCCATCTAAAAGTAATGCCAAGCCCACCAGGTTGAACTGTGCCCGGGAAGGACTGTCTGCTGCAAGGGGAGTGAGCGGGCATGTGCTGAGATGCTGCGGCCCAATGAGAACAGCTCTGGCCCCAGAAATCACAGGCACAGCTTTTAGTCTATACCTGTCACTAACTCCAGGAAGGTTACATTCCTTTTTTTGTGCCCTGATTTTGTCCTTTGTCAAACAAGAGGATTGGACCATGATCTCTGAGGTTCCTGCCAACCAAACTGTGTCTGAGTTGGGCCAGGCTCCAGTGGAGCTTCAGGATCAGGGGTCATGGCAAGGCTATCACCCCTCCTATTCCACTGACACCTTGAATTCACGCGAAGTGGCATCTTCTGATTCCCACAGGCACTGAGGCCTTATTAAAGATATAAATAATATCTCAGTGCCGAGGAAGTCTGACAATTAGATTTCTTCAAGGGAGAAGATCCAATTAGAACAATAGAGCTGGGAGTTCCTGTTGTGGCTCAGTGGGTAATGAACCCGACTAGGATCCATGAGGTTGTAGGTCTGATCCCTGGCCTTGCTCAGTGGATTAAGGATCTGGCATTGCCGTGAGTTGTGGTGTAGGTCACAGATGCGGCTCAAATCCCACGTTGCTCTGGCTGTGGTGTAGGCAGGCGGCTACAGCTCCAATTTGACCCCTAGCCTGGGAACCTCCATATGCTGCAGGTGTGGCCCTAAAAAGCAAAACAAAACAACAAAACAAAACAAAACAGAAAAAAACAGAGAAAACTCAAAGCAACCAAGAGCTAAAGCAAAGAAGAAGGAGCAGTCTCTGGCAAGGGAATCTCATGCTGCAGAAGTGACCGTTGTCACTGTGTGAAGAGTGACCTGCAGGGCCTCCTAAGCAGAGAAAGAGAAAAAAAAGGAGTGATGTCCCTGTTGGCTCACTTGCCAGAGGGGGATACAGATGTGAAGTGTCACCAAGACTCACACTTATTCAAATGCCCAGATACCATGGCTGGGGGACAGGTGGCGTGGTTGTAATCTTGGCTCCACCACTCACTGGCAGGCAGGAGAAAAGATGCCAGAGGATCACAGAGACAGGGGAAGAGAGGGTCCCCAAGCCTCCCCTGCAGCCATTCACACATGACCAAAGCTGGGACCAAACTTAGACCCACACAAACCCAATGAGATCCACCCTCCGCCAGGATAGGAAGAACAAGCTTCTGAAACGGGGGTCTGGCTTGACCAGTACTGGGGAGGGTGTGAGGAATCTCCAGGCTAGGGGTTTGGGCAGGACAGCCTGGGGTTGCTGCATGGAGCCTCCCCCGCTGTCCAGACAGAACAGAACAAGTTTTGTGACAAGTTCACCACCTGCCCCAGTACTCACGCCGGTATCGGGGCTCAGACGCAGGGGGGTTTCTCTCTGCCCGAGCTTCCTTTATCTCCTTGACAGCAGGTGCGTGGGGCTGGGCAGGGCTGAGTATGGGGACCTGGAGCCTGGCCTCTTTCAGTATCCGCTCATTCTCCTTGACTAAAGGGGAAAAGGCAAGTGACCCATGTGAAAGGTCGCTGGGTTGGGCCCAGGTCCCAATAGGGAAAACTGATCAGAGGGATGTCTTCTAATCGTAGCATGTCTCTGCTCAAAACCCGGCAATGCCCTTTGCCTCCTGTGGAGTAAAAAACCCAAGTACCAGCCTGAAGGCCCTCCTGGCCTCACTCCTCCTTCCTCTTCCTGGCAGCTTCTCAGCTGGGCCACCCTAGCCTCTTTGCTCCCCGCACAGTGTTTGTTCCTGGCTTATAGCCTTTGTAGGTATGACTCACGTCCTTACTTCCCTAGGTTTAGACTCACCTGTCAGCATCGCGGGGACACTGACTCCCCCTTCCAATGCCTATTTCCTCGCCTTGCTTCATCCTCTTCCCCCCCCACACACACACCCTGCCCAGCACATAGCATAAGCTAACATATTTTTACTTGTTTATGTTGTTCATTGTCTGGGTTACCCATGGAATGTCAGGTCCATAAGGACAGGGAGTTTTGTTTTGTTCCCTGTTGTGTTGAATAAGTGAATGAATGCATGAATGAGTCACTAAATTTACACCACCCGACCCAGTGCCTTGTCCTAGCACAGCCAAAGCAGTGTTACTTTATTTTCTCTGACTGTAATGTCTTCCCTGGACAGAGCTTCCTTCTTTCCACTATAAACCAGTCCCAGCATCCAAGCTAATCTCTCAGTCTAAGTATACTTCCTTCTGCTGCAATGCTAGGCCACTTCTTCACTTGTTCAGTCCCTTGCCTGTGATGAAGGAAATTCACCAGGCTCAGGTTACGTGAGCCCAGCCTCCCAAGCACTGCAGAGAAGCCTGTCTCTAGGCAGGTCTGTGGGATGGATGGCCTCTGAGCTGTCATTGCCAACCACAAAGAGGTTGGGTCAGGATGGGGATTATCCCCTTAGAGCCTGGCAGAGTGAGGGGGCATCTGGCCAGTGGATCCTCAGATAGGTTTTCAAGTGATATTTAGGGCTCCAAAGGGGACTCCACTTGCTACAGGCTGGGGAGTGGTCCCTGAGAAGGACCAGGAAGGAAGAGAAGGCTGAGCCAGTTACCCATGTGCCGGCTGAGCAGGTAGTTGATGGCTGCGAGGAGGCAGGCCTGCAGGACCAGCGACACCACTGCGATCACTACTCCTTGCCAGAGCTTCATTTCTCTGTTGGGAAAGGTCAGGTTAGAGGTTGCAGAGGTGCTGAGATGGATGCAAACCCATCCCCTGCCCCCTGCCAGAGGCAGCCCGCAGAAGCTGGCTTGGAAGCCGGCTATACCATCAGCCTGAAAGGAAGCCGCGCCGGTTCTTCCGGGGCCACTCACTCCGTCAGCATGATGTGCTCCTCGCAGGGCAGCTTCGGGTTGTGAGTGGGGCTCAGGATCTCTGGAGGGGAGTGGCAGGAAAAGATGTGGGTGGATCCACCCTGGGCACCCTGTCGCCAAGGAGCACGGCCAGCGGGACTGTCCCGGAGACCTGCAGAGGTGGGGCAGCAGGTCAGGACTCCCAGGCAAACTCAGCTACTGGGGTGTCGTTTGCTTTTCTCTCCCCAGATTCCAGATTTTGTCTTTCTCTTTTTAAGGCTGCTCCTGTGGCATACGGAAGTTCCCAGGCTAGGAGGTAAATCGGAACTGTAGCTGCCGACCTATGCCACAGCCACAACCGCACCAGATCCAAGCTGTCTGTGACCTACACTGCAGCTCAAGGTAACACTGGATCCTTAACCCACTGAGCAAGGCCAGGGATCAAACCTGCATCCTCATGGATACTAGTCATGTTCTTAATCTGCTGAGCCACAACAGGAACTCCCCGGATTCCAGTTTTTGAATCTACAAAAGAGGCAGTAAGGGCCAGTGGGCACTTGTTCTCTGCCAGCCACAGTGATGAGTCCATGGGACATGGCCCATTCTACCTGATCCACATAATCCCATGACTTAGATGTCACTACCCTCCTTTTATAAGGAGCAATGTGAGGTCCAAGGGCTGAGGGAATGCGTCTGAGGTCACACAGCCAGGCCTGGATCTGAGCTCTACATCCAAGCCTACACCTCCAACCATTCGTCTCTGCTCCCAGGAGACTTACCTGCTGCTGGAAGCACAAAGGGGTCCAACTGCAGCAAACACACAGGGAGAGACTGTGAGGAAGCCCAATCTTACACACACACATGCACACACATTCACTCACACCCTCTGTGACTTCACTGGGCTTTAAGTCCAGGACTGTGGATGCTGTTCCAACCTTTATGAGCATGTTTATTTTAAAAATCAGCTGATGGAGGAGTTCCCATCGTGGCTCAGCGGTTGATGAATCCCACTGGAAACCATGAGGTGGCGGGTTCGGTCCCTGACCTTGCTCAGTGGGTTGGGGATCTGGCATTGCCGTGAGCTGTGGTGTAGGTTGCAGATGCGGCTCAGATCCCATGTTGCTGTGGCTGTGGTGTAGGCCAGCGGCTATAGCTCTGATTCGACCCCTGGCCTGGGAACCTCCATGTGCTGAGGGAGTGGCCCAAGAAAAATGGCAAGGAGACATAAATAAATAAATAAATAAATAAATAAATAAATAAATAAATTAAAAAATAAAAATCAAAATCAGCTGATGGAGTTCCCATCGTGGCACAGCCGAAACGAATCCGACTAGGAACCGTGAGCTGTCGGGTTCGATCCCTGTCCTCGCTCAGTGGGTTAAGGATCCTAAGGATCCGGTGTTGCCGTGAGCTGTGGTGTAGGTCACAGACATAGCTTGGATCCCAAGTTGCTGTGCCTGTGGTGTAGGCCAGCAGCTGCAGCTCCTATTAGACCCCTAGCCTGGGAACCTCCATATGCCATGGGAGGGTGGCCCTAAAAAGTAAAAAACAACAACAACAACAACAAAAAACCACTTATAAATTCCATCAACATGGAGTTGAATATGGAGATTACACTAAGACAAGCCAGGATAGTAAACACTGAAAGGATGTTTATTCAGTACAAGATGAGGCCATGAAACCACCCACTGTCCTACTGAAGACGGTAAAGGTTGAAAAGCCTTTTATTGCCAATAGGCTTATTTTCCCCTCAATCAGTTTCCAAGTGATGAGGGCAGTATGGAAAGTCTCGGCGTATTGGGTTTTGTCTGCAGTTCTCACGCTGGGGCTCTTCCAAGCTCCAACTTGGACTAAAGTTGGAGCACAGAAGAGGCGCTAACCAGAGAGGGAGTCTGTGGGGCTGGTCACCACGGCCTCTCCAGGCCTGTGGGTGTTGGCCAGCTGGGGGGTGCCAGAGGGAAGTTACCACCATCACCCCTACACCCTTCACAAAACAACAAGCCAGCCCTTAAGAATGACTTTTGTGTGTGTGTGAGGTCAAAACTTGGGAGCAACCCTGCCCAATTTAGTCATCATACTTGCTTGAGTTGCGTCTTTCCCGCCTAATAAATTCTAGACACTTCCCGCAAAGGAACCTAACTCAATCTACCCTTTGCTTTTCAAGTTAAATGAGCAAAGAACACCTAACACCATCACGCCTAAAGAGTTGTATTTAGTCTGATTTATAAAGCTGGATTCAAGATCCAGACACGAGTGCTTCATTACGTATAGATTCAGATCACGTAGGGATGCACTGGGGGAGATGGTAGGTGGGAACGTTCTAAGTGGGAGAATTCCCTTTCCTCTCCCTCTGCTGCATCCCAAGCACCCACCACCCTGGTGCCGAGAAGCACCAGAAGTTCATCTGAGCATTAGAGCTTCTGTGGTTCCTTCTGCAGGAGAGCTGCATGAGCTCACTCTGGTTTAGCACAAAGGGGCCCCAGGGAGGCAGGAGGTGGAAACTGACCCAGATGGAAAACAAGAGAAATGACCCACCTTTCACCTCCTCTGAGTCCCAGGACAAATGGATAGAAAATCGAACACTCGCCAGTGATCTGCAAGCTCCAGAAAGAAAGCTCAGTCTAAAAGTGGCATGTACAGGAGTTCTCGTCGTGGCTCAGTGGTTAAAGAATCCAACTAGGAACCATGAAGTTGCGGGTTCGATCCCTGGCCTTGCTCAGTGGGTTAAGGATCTGGCATTGCCATGAGCTATGGTGTAGGTCGAAGATGCTGCTTGGATCTGGTGTTGCTGTGGCTCTGGAATAGGCCGGCAGCTAGAGTTCTGATTAGACCTCTATCCTGGGAACCTCCACATGCCATGGGTGCGGCCCTAGAAAAAGACAAAAAAAAACCCCAAAAAAGTGGCATGCACAAAATAAAATTTACAGAGCCAGGATGCCAGAAATAAAACACCAAAGTGATGAAGAAGAAGCGAGAAGGGCATTGTTCACGAAAAAGTGATCTTGAAGGATCAGGTGACTTGACAGAAGAAAGGGCATAGGTGTATTTTAAATGCCCTGTTTTCTTTTGAATAAGCTGTCCTAAAAGTTCAATATGAAGCTAGTACAACCTTGTAAATCAACTATACCTCGATAAAATTAGAAAAAAAAATTTCAATAGATACCAATTTCTCAAGAAAATGTCATTACCTATCCTGATTTCTGGGGCAGTTGCAAAAATAAGATGCGATCTTAACTTTACCAGGAGAAATTTATTGCATCAAAAAAGATATGAAGGAGTTCCTGCTGGGGTGCAATAGGATCAGCGGCTTTTTGGGAACACTGGGACACATGTTCAGTCCCTGCCTGGCCTTGCTCAGTGGGTTAAGGATCCAGCATTTCCGCAGCTGCAGCGTAGGTCGAAAATGCAGCTTAGATCTGATCCCTAGCCTAGGGCCAATGGGAAGGCCCCCCCAAAAAAGAAAAGAAAAAGACATGAAGATCCTGGCAAAGGGCTAGAAGCTAGGCTAGTGTGCCTGGAACATCAATTGTTCCTTTTTTTTTTTTTTTTTAAGGGCCACATCCACTAGGTGAGGCTAGGCCCAGGCGAGGGGTCCAATCGAAGGTGTATATTCTGGTCACAGCCACAGCAATGGCCAGATCACAGCCGTGTCTGTGACCTACACCACAGCTCAGGGCAATGCCGGATCCTTAACCCGCTGAGCAAGGCCGGGGATCAAACCCGCAGCCTTATGGATACCAGTCGGGTTCTTAACCTGCTGTGCCACAATAGGAACTACTCAATTGTCCCTTTTTTAAAGGTGCTCTAGTGCCTTAGGATTGATTACCTCATATTGAGCATCTGATTCGTCCTTAATCTCAGAAATTATTCCCCCTCTTTCATTGAAGGAGATGGCCAGGACGCCACCAGAGCTATGTTCTGAAAGTGTGCTCAAAGTTTCAATCTTTAAAGACTCCCTTCTCTCTTTATTTATTAAAAAATTAAACAAAGAATAAGGGTTTATAATATGAGAATTAAAAATGTAAATAAGCAAAGCATTTCACAAAAATGACCCCAAATTTCTTCAATAAAGTTTTCTATATATTTTCATAAATGCATACACTTTGGAGTATGTTTACACGATATTTTAAAATATGGTGTCATGCTGATTGGTAGCTTTTTCTCTTCACTTAATATATCATAAACTTGTTTCCAGACAAGAAAAACCTCCATTAAAAGACTCCAATCTACTAAATGCCCGTTGACAGATGAATGGATTAAAAAGATGTGGTACATGTATACAATGGAATACCATTCAGCCATAAAGAAGAACAAAATAATGCCAGTTGCAGCAACATGGATGCAACTAGAGATTCTCATGCTAAGTGAACTAAGTCAGAAAGAGAAAGACAAATACCACATGATATCACTTACATGTGAAATCTAAAATACAGCACAGATGAGTCTATCTACAGAACGGAAACAGACTCACAGATATGGAGGGCAGACTTGGGGTTGCCAAGGGGGACCGGGGAGGGGGAGTTCGAGGTTAGTAGATGCAAACGATTACATTTAGAGTGGATAAGCAATATAGTCCTACTGGACAGCACAGGGAACCATATCCAGTCTCTTGGGATAGAACATAATAGAAGATAGTATGAGAGAAAGAATGTATATATATGTATGACTGGGTCACTATGCTGTATAGCAGAAATTGACACAACACTTAATCAACTGTATTTCAATAAAATAAAATAAAAAATCTCCAATCTAGGGGCCCACAGGCCAAATTTAATGCCAATTTTGCCATTAAACAAAATTTAATGATTTTGTTTGATAACATGCCTTAAGACTTTGTATGTGGATGTCCTGAGGAGGACCAGGTTCCTTTCAGACCCTGGCTGGTTCCTGAAGGCATTTGAGTCTGTCACCTTCCGTTTTATAGCATCATTTAAAGTTCCACTCTATTGGCGTTTCTTAGCAGGCTGACATTCTGAGGCAGACAGTTCCTTGTCTAGAATTATGTGGACAGCCAGACATTCAGTGTCCTCGGAGATCACCGATAACAGGTGTTAACAGGTCAATGTAACAACCAAAATGACCGAAATGACCGCACCCATTTCCAAATGTCCCATTATCTTAACACCAATCTTATTTTGTCTCTTTATACAAAACTATGTTGCCTGCCACTTCTTCCATCATTCTGATATATTATGAGCATCTTACTAGCCAAATGGCACACAGTACCTGTGGTAATAGATAACATAAACGTCAAACAGATCTCAATATGGATTCAAGTTCTGTTCCCTTCCAAGTGTGAATTATTGAATTCCTCAGTGTCTCAGGTTCTCTACCTGTACAATGGGGCCAATGAGAGTATCTACCTCCCAGAGTTCTTATGTGGGCTCTGGGAGTTATGTTTATAAAGACCTAAATCAGTGCCAGGCATATGGGAAGCACACCATAATTACTAGGTATTATTCAACCCTAAAATGCCACACCAGGCACCAAGGTGGTGACTAGAGTAGAGCTATTAAAACTGGGTCACTCTATTTTAGGAAACTTAGGCATTCCTTCTGAGTATGGTTTGAAGATAAAATCTGGGCAGAATGAGATATGAAAATGATGACAGACGTCATTATTAAGTGGCTAATAGCCCCTAACCACAATGAGCAAGTTGTTCCATGGTGTCTAACAGCAGATTGCTGATCAGTCGGCAGAAACATCTACTCATTTGTGTGGGCACACACACATGCACGAACGCGCACACACACACACACACACACACACACACATCCCCCAAATGACTGGGAAATGAGCAATCCGAGGCAATTATGCTGTGACAAAGTGCCCAGACCATGTACAAGTAGGTAAGCCTTGTCCCATAATCAAGAAGGGACTGTCCTGCCCTCTTTCAGGTTTTGGTGATAGAGTGTCCCGCCAGGTGCCTTCAAACGCACGCCAGCAAAGGGGTAAGAGCATTTCTTCTGTTCACTTCAGACCTGGTGGAAATCCTTAGGCTCCCAGTGAAGGCTGGATTCCATTTTCTTGTTTCTCCTTCCCCTGATAAAGGAGCTCTCTTGTGGCAGTAGGTACAGCAGAACAAAAGATGTGAAATAATAAAAACACACCTTTTTCTCTCTGATGTCATGCTTTCTTTGGATAGATAGATTCTGGAAAGAGTGCTTCAAAATAAGACCACAACAGAAGGTGATTTCGATGAAAAGCATGTGGGTTAGAGCCATTGTCATCAATATTGCTAAGCTGACTTGGTCAATTTTTAAAAATCAAGTCTCTTTAATGGCTTTTATGAAGCATTTAAAAAGATTTTCTCTGCTTTGTTGTATGGTAGAAGTTGACAGAACACTGTAAATCAACTATAACGGAAAAAATAAAAATCATTAAAAAAAGATTTTCTGGCCATTTTCATCATTTATTGCTTTTAAAAAGAACAATTTGAGGAGTTCCCATTGTGGTTCAGCAGAAACAAATCTGACTGGCATCCATGAGGACGCAGATTCAATCCCTGGCCTTGCTCAGTGGGTTAAGAATCCAGCATTGCCATGAGATATGGTGTAGGTTACAGACATGGCTCAGATCTGGCATTGTTGTGGCTGTGGTATAGGCTGGCAGCTGTAGCTCCGATTTGACCCCTAGCCTGGGAACCTCCATATGCCTCGGATGTGGCCCTAAAAAGACAAAAAGTAAATAAGATAAATAAAATAAAATGCACAATTTGAGCTAGAACACAGTGGAAAAAGAACAAGGCAGGGAGGAGAGCCTGGCTTATCCTCCTGGCTCTGTCACTTGCCAATTACGGCATGAGACAGGTGGAAGTCCTTCCCAGGCCCAGCAATTGACAGGACCCCTAAGGCTCTCTCTAGCCCTCAGGATCCTGTCTTTTTTTTTTTTTTTTGTCTTTTTAGGGCTGCGCTCGTGGCATACGGAAGTTCCCAGGCTAGGGGTCAAATCGGAGCTACAGCTGCCAGCCTACACCACAGCCGCAGGCAACTCGGGATCCGAGCCTCGTCTGTGACCTACACCGTAGCTCATGGCAATACTGGATCCTTAAGCCACTGAGCGAGGCCAGGGATTGAACCCACGTCCTCATGGATGCTAGTTGGGTTTGTTAACCACTGAGCCATGATGGGAACTCCAGCTTTCTGTTCTTTAAAGACTGAAGTAGAGTTGGTGAAAGGGAAGTATTAGCTGGATGGAAACGGAATCTTTTAAAAGAAAAAATATATATTCATCTTACAATATCATCCAGTCTCCTTCATATTACTAGACTTTTCTCCCCTAATTGAATATGCAGTTTTGAAGAGTCGGCAAAATGAGGAAACGAAAATAAACCAAACTAATAATGAATATAACCACAGGAACAGAGAAGGCCGAACATTGTGAGGCCACTGAAATTTTCTTTTCACAAAATCTCAATAAAATTATTGATTGCTAGAAAAATATAAACTAGCAAAATTGATTTCATCAGGCCCAGAAAATTTAGATGGAAACCAAAGCAAAATAATAAGAAAGAAGTGTGAGAAGCAGTGTAGTCTCCAACTGCTTAAGGCAGTGAACTTGGAGTCAGACAGCTTGAGTTCACACCCCAGCCCATCCCCTGCATGAGCTTGATGTAGGTATTTAACTTCCCAAAGCCTCTCTTTTCCTACCTGTAAGATGAGAGCAATAATAATTAATTCCCAGGATTAGATAAGATGAATATATTGGAGTTCCTGTTGTGGCTCAGTGGTTAATGAATCCAACTAGGAACCCTGAGGTTGCGGGTTTGATCCCTGGCCTTGCTCAGTGGGTTAAGGATGCGGCATGGCCGTGACCTGTGGTGTAGTTTGCAGACGCGGCTCGGATCCCATGTTGCTGTGGCTCTGATGTAGGCTGGTGGCTACAGCTCCAATTAGACCCCTAGCCTGGGAACCTCCATGTGCTGCAGGAGCGGCCCAAGAAATGGCAAAAGCAAAAAAAAAAAAAAAAGATAAGATGAATGTAAATGATACCTCCTTCTGCGGATGAAATAAGATGAGATATGTGAAGCAGTTATTCTAGCTTTTGTCACCTATTAAGAAGCATCCAATACATGGAAGCTATTATTATTTAGAAATTAAAAGCATTATAAAAATTCTCTACTCAAACTCTGTGTCCAAACAGTTTTACAAATGAGTTATTTTGAACTTTTCGGGAACATGTAGTTTTTATGCTATATAAGAAGATCCAGGGCACCGAAAAAGATGGAAAACTCTCCAGACTCATCTCACTTACGAATATAGAGACAAACATGATAATATCAAAAGGCACTCCAGGGATGTCCAGGGAATCCGTCATTACAACAAGGAAAACTAACGTTGAGTATTTACCGTGTGCTTTTATCCTCTTACTTTACGAGACTAGGCATCATCACCATTTCACAAAGGAGGACACTGAGGCTTGGGGAGGCTGAGCAATTTGCCCTGGGCGACCCACTCAAGGCTTGGGGAGGCTGAGCAATTTGCCCTGGGCGACCCACTCAAGTTTTTTTTTTTTCATCTTTTGTCTTTTTAGGGCTGCACTTGCAGCATATGGAGTTCCCAGGCTAGGGGTCGAATTGGAGCTGTAGCCGCCAGCCTGCAGCTACTCCAGATCCCAGCCGTGTCTGCGACCTACAACACACAGCTCACAGCAACGCTGGATCCTTAACCCACTTAGCGAGGCCAGGGATTGAACCCGTGTCCTCGTGGTTGTTAGTCGGGTTCGTTAACCACTGAGCCATGACCGGAACTCCCAAGTTTTTTTTTAATTGAAGTAGAGTTGATTTACAATATTGTGTTAATTTCTGCTGTACAGAAAAATGATTCAGTCACGCATATACAGTATATGGTTTTTTTTGTTTGTTTTGTTTTGTTTGTTTGTTTTGTTTTGTCTTTTTGCCATTTCTTGGACTGTTCTCACGGCATATGGAGGTTCCCAGGCTAGGGGTCTAATCAGAGCTGTAGCCACCAGCCTACACCAGAGCCACAGCAATGCGGGATCCGAGCCGTGTCTGCAAACTATACCACAGGTCACGGCCACGCCGGATCCTTAACCCACTGAGCAAGGCGAGGGATCGAACCCACAACCTCATGGTTCCTAGTCGGATTCGTTAGCCACTGCGCCATGACAGGAACCCCTATACACTGTTTTTAAAACATCCTTTTCCATTATGGTTTATCACAGGACATTGAATATCGTTCTCTGTGCTATTCAGTAGTCTAGAGTCAAGTTTTAAACTCACACCCATCTGACTCCAAAGTTTAACCCTCAATCCTTACAAAGAACTGCATGTTACATGCAAACATAAATACAACATGAACAAATCAGATTTTTTAAATGATCTCAGTAAAATGGTAAAATAATGGATAAAACTGAGGGTTCATTTTTAATTTTTTCATAAAGTTGATTACATTCAAGGGTGAGGATTGTTTCTTACTCTAATAATGAATATCCCTTCTATACGAACAATCAACGTCTTACCAAATCATAAAGTATTTTAGCAGTTATTTGAGAACAAGGATGTCTGCTGTAACCATTTTTAAAAGTTAGTCCTGGAAATTTGAGTCCTGGAAATTCATCCACATTTAACAACAATATTGAGTATTTATTTAGTATGTTCTCTGTGGCAGACACATGTATTAGCTGACTCAACTCTCACAATCACCTTAGCAGGTAGGTACTATCATTATTTCCATTTTACAGAGGACGAAATTCAGACACAGAGAACTTAAGTAATTTGGCCAAGATAATGAAAAGAGTTAATGAGGTCTTGTGCCCAGAGGAGCGCTGGAGCCTCAGCTAATAACTGATGCATCAAAGAAATGGGGCAAAAAAAAAAATCAAATTTCTCCTTATTTGCAAAAGATGTGATTTTATACTGATAAATCCCCAAAGAATCAATTGAAAGACTAGTGAAATTAATGACACTGTTCAGGAAAGTCCTGAGGACCTGATAAATATTCTAAAATTACCAGCTATCTTTCTATTATTTTAGCAATGGCCAGTTAGAAAACCGAATTGGGGGCGGGGAGAGGCAGGAGCCTTAGCAACCTTCACCACAGATCGATCTGAGAATAATTTGAATTATAGGAAAGTTATTTTGAAGAAAATTGTAGAAATTTATTGAGAAATCTAAAAGACTTAAAACTAATAAAGGCATACGATGATTCAGACTGGGAAGCTAGAAGACTAAGAATAAATCACTTTGAAATTGAAATCAAGTGAAATTGAAATAAATCAATTTGAAATTGTCCAAAGTTAGAGTGAGAACTTTTTTATCTCAAAATATGCAAAAATTCATCTGAGAAAAAGTAGTACCAATCCAGAAGCACTGAAACATGTTTGAGAAGAAATTGAGACAGGTGGATTCCAGACACACCACTTTTTAAAAGTAGTGTAGGCTTGTAAAATATGCCTCTGTACAGTGCATATATTATAAAAGTAATTCACAAAGCAGGGAGAGGAAAGAGAGGGGTTATTTTAAAAATGTTGCACCCAGAATAATGAATTAGCTACCTTTAAGAATCCAGAAAATATCTTAGATTCAGATGTGATATAACAAAATAAAGTATAAAGGGATTAAGGAAGTAAATATTTTTAAGTTGAGATATTAAAATTAAAAGGAAATAGGATCAGATATTCATATATTTAATAATATTTATGAAATCCCCAAATGAGAGAAAACTTTCTCAGTTTATGTGCAATGGAAGAAATTATAAAGTGACACAAGCAAAGTAGATCTGGTTCTAAAATATTAAAATTTTATACTCAATATTTTGTAATAATCTAAAGGGGAAAGAATCAGGGAAAGAATATCTATATAACTGAAGCCCTATGCTATATACCTGAAACTAACACAATATTGAAAATCAACGAGGATACTTCAATTAAAAAAATTAACATGTTAAAAAAGGATCTAAAGGCAAACAGACAAAAAACTAGAAAAAATACGTGGAACACATAATTTTTAAAGATTTTACATTTTTTTTTTGCAAAAATTCTTATGAAAAACCCTAGCACTCCCCAAATGATAAGCTATAAAAGGTGTGGAACAGACAATTCACAAACAATCGAGAATGAGACCAAAGATGTAAATGCAAGGTAGCTCTACCCACTGTGGGTTATAAAAATGAAAAGAATGGAAAACAATCTAATTGAAAAACAAAAACTTAATAAATTAGGATGAAGGTATAGAATGGGGTGTTTTATACAGATATTTTAAATTATGTTTAGGAAATATTAATCTGGGGAAGGACTCAGGTCTGTGAAAAAGTACAAGGCAGTTACATTTAGCTTGTACTTTATTGTATATATATATATATGATATACAATATGATCGCAACCCTGTGAAAAGTAAACATAAATTAATGAATATTTCTAAGAAAGAAAACTCTGCATTATTAGATTTTCTTGTCTATTAGTTGAACACTAATGGCCACCCTCAATTCACTTGATTTGGTTTCTCCAAATCCAGAGTAATTAATAATAATTGTGTATATCAAATATAGATTTTTCTCATGAATATAAATTATGAAAATTAAATTGGGGATTCTATTTAAATTACTTTATTCAAAAATGGGAAATGGAAGAAAATATACCTAAATGTTCACAAAACTAGGTAGTGAAATGTGGATGATTTTTCCAATGAGGAAAAAAAAACATATTTTAAGAGAATGGAGACAAGCCCAGAAATTCTGAGTAGCTTAAATTAGCTTGAGACCAAATTTATCTACATAAATGTTTTATTTAACCTCTAAATTGTATCTCATATTTTCTGGCATTGAAAGCACAGAAGATAAAATGTTGGCAGCTGATCTAAACTTAGTAAGGAATATGATAATTTGCCAAGGCAAAGAAAAGATGCTCACTCTGTATCTTAAGTTATAGAATAGGAAGGCAAAGGCTATTCAAAACCCTTTTGATAAGTTCTGTACAAAGAAATAATGCACTTCAATGGAAACAATCTAAATGTCCATCAACAGATGAATGGATTAGGATGTGGTACATATACACAATGGAATACTACTCAGCCATAAAGAAGAACGCAATGATGCCATTTGTAGCAACATGGATGGAGCTAGAGACTCTCATAGTAAGTGAAGTAAGTCAGAAAGAGAAAGACAAATACCATATGATATCACTTATATCTGGAATCTAATATATGGCACAAATGAACCTTTCCACAGAAAAGAAACAAACTCATGGGCATGGAGAACAGACTTGTGGTTGCCAAGGGGGAGGGAGAGGGAATGGGATAGACTGGGAGTTTGGGGTTAGTAGACGCAGACTATTGCCTTTGGAGCGGATAACAATGAGCTCCTGCTGTATAGCACAGGGAACTGTATCTAATCACTTGTAATGGAATATGATAGAGGATAATGTGAAAAAATTATATATATATGGGTCTCTTTGCTGTATAGCAGAAATTGACAGAACATTGTAAATCAACTATAATAATTTTTTTAAAAAAAGAAAAAATTAGAAATAATACACGGACTTCCTGTTGTGGTGCAGTGGAAAAATGAATCTGACTAGTATCCATGAGGATGTGGGTTTGATCCCTGGCCTCAGTGGGTTAAGGATCCGGGTTGACGTGAGCTGTGGTGTAGTTTGCAGATGCAGCTCAGATCTGGTGTTGCTATGGTTGTGGTGCAGGCTGGCAGCTGCAACTCTGATTGGACCCCTAGTCTGGGAACTTCCATATGCCGCAGGCACAGCCTTAAAAAGCAAAAAAAAAAAAAAAAAAAGCAAATAATACACTTCAATTCTCAATGATTCCAATGTTTTAACTTTCCATGTACTAAATAAATATTATGAAACTAAAAAAATTGTATCTCACCAAGTTAATCAAACATTGAGATAATCAACACCATGTTTGAATTTCAATCGATTAAATATTTTTTGAGGGGTCTATGTGCATGGTGCTGGGTGAAATACCCTGATGCCCATGAGGGAGATGAGAATGTCATCTGAACTTCCAAGAGCTCACGTTGTACTGGGAAAATTAAGACATTAACTTGCGAAAAATCAGAATGCACAAAAGATGCCATGGCATCCTTCTGCATGAAGGACTGGCAGAAGGAGTGATATCAATGACACATATTATTTCAGTGGAAATGGAGATCTCCACGCAGTAGCATGTTCAGAGAAGAGTCGCTGTGTGGTGACGGAGAACAGGCAATGGATGGGTGGAGAACTGGGAGGATAGCACTCCAGCGAAAGGTGTCTGCCAGCTCTGACTGTAGCTTCAGTGGAACTGACAGTCTTTAACAAAGTTCAGTCTAGATGACCACACGAGAATAAGGTTATATGGGAGAAAGCTGAGTATACTGCCAGGCAACCTCACAAGTAAGGGCAGGAGAATGCTGGAGAGCAGGGACTTAGTGGTCAGATGAACTGGGCTGGGAATCCCAGCTCTGGCCTTCTTAGCCTCATTGTTTGATCAGAAAAATGAAGACATCACTTGTTTCATTTTTTTAAACTCACATGTTGTGCGCTTATTCTGCACCAGCATCATACAAAACATCTCGCCTAAATTATCTTATTTAATCCTCAGAATAGCAACATATTGTTGTCCTCATTTTACGGATGAGAGAACCAGGCTCTAATCCCCCAGGGAGGGGAAGGGAACTCAAATCCAAGCTGTTTAGGGCCAGAGCCTCCACCACACTGCACACGGTATTTAAGAAGCTTAGTTGATTAAGAAGATGTGGTACACATATACAATGGAGTGCTACTCAGCCATAAAAAAGAATAAAATAATGCCATTCGCAGCAACATGGATGCAACATTAGATTCTCATACTAAGTGAACTAAGTCAGAAAGAGAAAGACAAATACCATGTGATATCATTATGTGTGGAATCTAAAATATGGCACAAATGATCCTATCTTCAGAATAGAAACAGAGTCACAGACATAGAGAACAGATTTGTGGTTACTGAGGGGGAAGGGGAGGAAGTGGCATGGACGGGGAGTTTGGGGCAGATAGATGCAAACTATTACGTTTAGAATGGATAAGCAATGCGGTCCAACTGTACTGCACAGGGAACTATACCCAGTCTCTTGGGACGCAGCATGATGGAAAATACCATGAGAGAAAGAATGTATATATATGTATGACTGGGTCACAATGCTACACAGCAGAAATTGACAGAACAGTGTAAATCAACTATATTCTAATAATTAAAAAAAAAAAAAAAAGAAGAAGAAGCTCAGTTGAGGGCCTGGTGTCTATAGGTGCACAGCAGCGGAAGATCCTCAGACCAGAACAGAGGGCTCAAGTTCAAACTGGCTTGCCCACGTAAAGGCACCCATTTCCATAGGGTCCTGTAAGAAAACTGAGCTCACTTGTGATTTTCAATGTACAAAGCTAGATGGTCCTGGGAGGTCCTCAGTCCTAAACAGTTCCCACTCCTACAACTGTCACCATGTCCACACACCAGGGGACAGAGAAAGTCAAAGTTCCAGCTGTGAAAAGGGAGGAAATCAGGGGATGACAGAGTGTTAGGGTGTCACCTCTCTCCTGGGTATCAGAGAAATCGTCTCTAGAGTTCCTTCGGCTCTGGTCACTGTGGCAGGGGCCTCACCCCCAGGTGGCTGAGACACATCTGGAATATGAAATGAGAACCCAGATCAACGTTGCAGCTTGGCAGCTCTCTAAACTCAGCCGCCTTGGACACCCTGCTTCCTCTCTCAGAGCCTTAGTTTCCCAGAAGCTGAGAGGGGTGAGCAAAATAGATTTAGTTCTGACATTTTGTTGTTCCAGAATTCTCTGAGTCTAAAATGACATAAATGAGCCAGAAGTAGCAACACTGAATCTCCACCAGCAAAGCCACATCTCCAGTCACAATGATTTGTAAGTGTGGGTGCAGCTGATTTTTGAGGAGGAAAACCAGTCATCCAAAATTTCGAATTAGGAGTTCCTGTTGTGGCTCAGCGGAAAGGAACCTGACTAACATCCATGAGGATGCAGGTTTGATCCCTGGCCTCGCTCAGTGGGTTAAGGATCTTGCGTTGCCGAGAGCTGTGGTGTGTAGGTCGCAGACGCAACTCGGATCCTGCATTGCTGTGACTGTGGTGTAGGCCAGCAGCTACAGCTCCAATTTGATCCCTAGCCTGGGAATCTCCATACGCAGCGGTGCAGCCCTAAAAGACAGAAAAAAAAAAAAAAATTGAATTAGTTAATTTGAGGTAAACATTTTTGCAAGAAAGTTTTAGAGAGAAATGTAACTTGGTGATTTGGGGGTGGAAGCAATTATACAATGACTTGAGGTGAGTGCAACTTAGTGCCAAGATTAAATCAGCAAGACAAAGAATTGCAAGCAACTCAAGCAGTATTCAGGATTCATTTTGCTAGTTCCCACAAAGCTCCAGGTGAATTGGAGGGGCCGACCACCTTTTATGGAATTAACCCAGTAACTTTTAGAGAAAGGAAACGCTTTCTATAGATTATGCTCAGTTTGTGAGCACTTTGGTGGCTGGGACCCTGTCTTGTCCATACTTTAGCTCCATCATTCCTGGTGCAATTCTTAGAGATAATGTATGAGGAAAGCACTGTTTTAACATTCTGGACACATTGCAGTTAAATCAGTTTGCATATAATAAACACTGTTTAAGCTTGGTTGTAGGGGGGCACTTAATGTCCCTCAGTCCCAATTTCCAACTCTGTTAATCAGAAAACCAAAGAGGGGTGAGACCATGGAAACTTCCAGCACAGTTATGGCTTCACTACTGGGTCTCAGAGCCCTGGACGTGCCCCCTGTGCAGTCTAGTAGCGCCTTGTGCTCAGAAGGGCCCCAGGGTTGGTTTAGTGATGGACCGTTACCATCTTTAAATCCTTAATAATTTTTAACAGGGAACCCCAGATTCCCACTTGCCTTGGGCCCTTCCGGTTAAACACTGATCCTGCTCAAGGCCTTTTATTGAGTAGAGCAGCCGAAGCCCACACAGCAAAGTCACTACACAGAACCAGAGCAGGGGGTGCCAGTCACCAAGTCTTCCCTGAGTGGTTGGTCTACACTTCTGAGCTCCCAGGCTGCAGAGAGGATGGAGAGAGGCCTGCTCTAAAAACACTCAGCTGTGCTAAACTTCGCTAGAAGAGTTTTCCATCACTGACTTCTGTCAGGTCACTTAACACCTCTGTGCCCAGGTTTCCTCAACGATAAAGAGAAGCTACTAACAGCAACTCTATTTTCAGGGTTGTTGTAAGGATTAAATGAATTAATCTATGTGATGCTCTTAGAATAGCTCCTGGAAAAAAAAAAAAAAAAGAACCGAGTGTTACATTTTGCTGTTGTTGCTGGCTTTTCCTTGCCGGAAGGGTTGTGTGGCTTTTTTCTTTGACAGCATACATTTTCTGATTCCCATTCATAACATTTTAAAACTGCTGGACTGGTTCCCTGGCCTCCACTTATCCCAATTCCTTGTGGATCAGGAGGAATCTTAAGGGAAAACCTCCTGCAGGGAGATATTCTCTGGAATCTACTTTCCAGTTGACTTTCAAAGTGTAATTTATAGCTACTACTGATGGAGCACTGGACTGGGTGCCAAATGTACATTGTGGAATCCTCATAGCAACACTGTAAGGTGGCTGGTTTTATACCCATTTTACAGATCAGGAAACTGAGGCCTACAAATGTTTGGCAGAGTTCTTCAGATTTGGTCCTGTCTGGATCCAAAGTCCATTCGCCTTCTAGCCAGAGCCCTGAGGGCCACTGCTGCTAAGGCAGCCACAGCTCAGGTTTCAGGAGCAGGAGACTAATGTCCCCTAAAGTGCAAACTGCTGCATCGTTAGCTCGCTTCAAGCCAATTGCAATTGAATTCCACACCCTGGAATTCTAGCATACAGGTAGAGAAGCTCCTCTAAAACTTCTGCCTATGTATTGTCACAAATAGAGGCACATCCCTCAAGCTAATTTAAAATCCTACCTTGTTCAGACAATACTTACCCTCAGGACCGTGAGAAAGGTCGGATCCCAGCCTATGTTTCAGCGCAGTCCTGAAAGAAACATCTCCGGTCGGAAGCTTCTCAGTCACTGGAGGTCAGTCACAAATGTTTCATCATTTCCAACAGGGTGGGGGCAGGCTGCTTAGAAGATAGCAATCTAGCTCAGTTGAGTAGAGTGGGGTGAAGCGACAGATAATACCACCTATCTCGCTCAGCCTCCTACCCTACCGCTCTGTGCAGCAGACTCTTTGACGTCGATGAAAATGAATCGTCTCTTTCTCTCTCTGTGAACACATGTTTAAATACCAAGAATAGGAGTTCCCGTCGTGGCTCAGTGGTTGGCGAATCCGACTGGGAATCATGAAGTTGCGGGTTTGATCCCTGGCCTCACTCAGTGGGTTGGGGGCTTGGCGTTGCCGTGAGCTGTGATGTAGGCTGCAGGTGCGGCTCGGATCCCGCGTTGCTGTGGCTGTGGTGTAGGCCGGCAGCTGCAGCTCCGATTCGACCCCTGGCCTGGGAACATCCATGTGCCGCGGGTTCAGCGCTAGAAGAGATAGAAAACAAACAAACAAACAATACCGAGAATAGGCACACAGCCTGGTAGCACAGAAATAGCACTGGAGAAGGACTCAGGAGGCCTGGGTTCAAATTCCGGCTCTGGCACTAATTTGCTGTCTGGGCTCAGGCAAATCACTTTCCCACCAGGGGCCTCACATTGTACCTCTAGAAAATAAAGACATGGGCCTCCAGCTATTGGAAAGATCCCTTCCAACTCGCCTCATTTCTGAGTCTGTGGGTGAGGCAGCCACAGATGATTGAGAGAGTGTGTATGGAGTATATGGCAACTGACGATTTTCTTTTTCTTTCTTTCTTTCTGGATAGATTTTCAAGGACTTCTTCTTCTTTTTTTTTTTTTTTTTGTCTTTTTAGGGCCGCACTCACGGCATATGGAGGTTCCGAGGCTAGGAGTCGAATGGGAGCGGTAGCCACCGGCCTACACCACAGCCACAGCAACACAGGATCCGAGCTGCGTCTGTGACCTATACCACAGCTCACCACCACGCCGGATCCTTAACCCACTGAGCGAGACCAGGAATCGAACCCAAATCCTCATGGATCCTTGTTGGGTTCGTTAACCACTGAGCCACAATAGAACTCCCCGGACTTCTTTTGCCACTAAACATGGAATGAGGCCACGCTACAAGGGCTGTTGCAGTTTGTAGGACAGAGAGTGCCAGGAAGAGAAGGAAGGTCTCTTGCAGGCTTTGAGGGGTGGGGGGTGGGGTGGTGGCGGGTCTCAGGCTAAACCCCTAAGATTTAAATTTGGGAATGAAGAAGAACAGGAGGAGGATAAAATGATTCTGGTATAAAACAATGAAGGCCGAACTTCATAGGCCTCTATGATGTCACCTCCATGCTCAAGACAAGATTGAGTTGTGTAGAAAAATGGCTCCCAAGTCAGACATATTCAGATTTGAAACCTGGCTCTACTATTTGGTAGCTGAGCAACTTGGGAAAAGTTACGTAACCTCTCTGATCCTCCATTTTTTCATACGTTAATAATAAATGTCTAATTTTTAATGACTTCATAAGGTCATTTAACGTTAATACAAACAGGCAAAGCACTAACAGAAGCTCCTTTCTCCAGTAAACAACAAATGGTAGCTATTTACATGTTCTCTAAGTTAAATTTAGAAATCCACCCCTCGGGCTGAGTCCTGCTCGATGTTTTCTGACCAAGATGTATTATCAGCTCACTGTGGAAATATTTTTGTGACTGCAGTTTCCTTTGCACAGCTTATGTTAAGAACAAGAAGCCCTGTTATTAGTCAAAGTTTAGGAACGCATGAGAATGCAGGAAGCTCTACAGAGTGATTTCCTAACTGGTTTTCCATACCCTCCACGTTCATTCTTTGCGGGGGGGCTTTGGGAGGGGGCCTTTTTTTTTTTAAGGCCACACCCACGGCATAGGGGTCGAATTGGAGCTGTAGCCACTGGCCTACACCACAGCCACAGCAACTTGGGATCCAAGCCAAGTCTGCGACCTACACCACAGCTCATGGCAACGCCGGATCCTTAACCCACTGACGGAGGCCAGGGATCAAACCCGCAACCTCAAGGTTCCTAGTCAGATTCGTTAACCACTGAGCCATGACGGGAACTCCTAACTCCCCTCCAGGTTCATTCTTACACTGTCAACATATACCTTCTCTGTTCCTGACTCTCCCAGGGTGTCTAAGTAATGAACTCTAGCTTCATTTAACCTATGGGAACCAAGCCAAGATTTTTTTTTTCATACCCGTGGAAGGTCCTGAGCCAGAGATCGAACCCTCACCACAACAGGGACAATGTGGGATCCTTAACCCCCTAGGCCACCAGGGAACTCTAAGCCAAGATGTTGACTCACTGCACTGATTTTCCTTTTACCTAAACCCAGAGTAGATATGGCAGCAGCCAGAGCTGTGTAATGTGCACACCTCTCTGCTCTTCTGTGTGGACCACTCTTGGACCAGAACCTTCCAGGATGTCCCTCCAGGGCTCACGATATCGTGTAGTTGTTAGGGACCTTTAAACATGACATATTTTGGGTCCTCCATTGTGTATTCTCTCTCTAGGACCGTATTGTGACAATAGAAAGTTCTTTTGACTTGGACCTCAGGGACCTGGAGATCTGAGGGACTGGACATCTCTGGACTACATTTTCTTCACATACAATAGAAAGACGGTTGTGTGTGTGTGTGTGTGTTTGCTTTTTAGGGCCACACCTGTGGCAAATGGAAGTTCCCAGGCTAGGGGAATTGAATTGAAGCTGCAGCTGCCAGCCTACACCACAGCTCACGGCAACACCGGATCTTTGATGTGCTGAGTGAGGCCAGGGATCAAACCCGCATCCTCATGGATACTAGTTGGGTTCATAACCCACTGAGCTGCAGCAGGAACTCTGATATTAAGGTTTTTAATGAGATCATCATGACTCTACTTTAAATTGAGGGTCTATGTCTTTTTTTTTTTTTTTTGGTCTTTTTAGGACTAAACTCATGGCATATGGAGGTTCCCAGACTAGGGGTCGAATTGGAGCTGTAGCCGCTGGCATATGCCACAACCACAGCAACGCCAGGTCCGAACTGTGTCTGCAACTTACACCACAGTTCACGGTAACCCTGGATCCTTAACCCATGAGTGAGGCCAGGGATCGAACCTACATCCTCATGGATACTAGTCAGATTTGTTTCCGCTGAGCCACGGCAGGAACTCCGAAGGTCTAAGTCTTACTCTACTGTATCCCCGGTCACCAGAACTCTGCCTGCTTCTGGTAGGTGCTCAAGCAGTGTTTGTGGCATGGATAAGTGAGTGATGAATTAAAGTGCTCTGCCTAGGGTATGCCCGCATCTCACACACTGCCTGACTACATGCAAACACTTGCCGAGGATGAGAGGATGTGCTGACAAAGCACTGAGCCTGCTCCTTCCCAGAGGCCACTGGCAATGGATTCCTGCTGATGCCCTTGGGAGGTCCATGGCCAGGCCTCCATCAGCCAAACCCCTCATGACGTGGTCCTCCTCTCTCTGCCTTGAGCTGATAGACCACAGCCTCAAAGGCAGGGTTCAAGGGGAGATCAGCCGGTGATAAATGAAGCTATGACATCTGTAACATCAACAGGAAGCTACTTCCGATAGCTTATCACCTGGTGGAGAAGGAGCAGCTGATGGAGGTTGATAAGTCACTCTCACCTCCCACCCGCTCCACATTTCGTAAGACCACATCCCTCCCAAGCCCTCTCCCCTTGCACAATGCCTCGGACACACATGGGATGCAGCACCTCACATAAAACACAGCTACTTTCCGCGGGTGAGTCCTTTCCCTTTCCTCATTTTTAAAGAAGGAAAATGGTGTGTCAACAAGATTGAGGAATTTTTGAAAAGGGAAAAAAAATACTCATCATCCAATCATCCAAATATATTTTTGCATAACTGTTCTTCCTACATACTTGTGTGTTTTTTAGATGGTTTCCCATATTACAAATGATGAGCTTTTTTTAGAATTTTGTAATTCATGGGAGTTCCCATCGTGGTGCAGGGGAAACGAATCCATCTAGGAACCATGAGGTTGCAGGTTTGATCCCTGGCCTTGCTCAGTGGGCTAAGGATCTGGCATTGCCGTGAGCTGTGGTGTAGGTCACAGATGCGGCTCGGATCTGATGTTGCTGTGGCTGTGGTGTAGGCTGGCAGCTGTAGCTCTGATTAGATCCCTAGCCTGGGAACCTCCATATGCCATGGGTGAGGCCCTAAAATAAGACAAAGAGACTATATATACACACAGACACACACACACACACACACACACACGCATGTATATATACAGACACACACACATATATATGTAGTTGATTTACAATATTGTGTTAGTTTCAGGTGCACAGCAAAGTGGTTCAGTTATACACACACACACACACACACACATATTTTTATTTTAGATTCTTTTCCATTATAAGTTATTACAAGATACTGAGCATATTTCATGGTGCTATACAGTAGGTCCTCATTGGTTACCTATTTTATGTACAGTACTGTGTATATTTTAATCCCAAACTCTTTATTTACCTCTCCCCCACTCTGGATACTGTTTGGGTTTTTTCTGGCTACGCCCAAGGCATGTGGAAATTCCCGGGGACCAGGGATCAAACCCACACCGCAGCAGGGATTCAAGCTACCTCATTGACAATGCTGGATCTTTAACCCACTGTGCCACAAGAGGACTCCTGGATACTGTTTTGTGTTTATTTTTATGTGTGTATTTATTTATTTTGTATACTGTTTTAAAACAAAGAAACTGAATATTGTAGAGGTTAACTTGCCCAAAGTCAAAGACTTGTAGAAAGCAGCAGCAGAATAAGGTTTCAAATTCAGATATTTTATTATTATTATCTCAAAAGCCACTTGCTTTAGGTATTCTTTCTCTACCATCTATATCCTCCAATGAAGTGACTTTCTGCAGTAGTGAGTTTTGTGGACACCCAACATACCAGAGCTTAGGGGGTAGTGTGGATCCCCAAGTTCTTGCGACAACATATTGGAGCACCAGCCCATGCCTTCCAGGCTCTGCAGCCTGTAGACAGGAGCCCCTAGCTCACCACCCCTCCCCTTCCTTTTAGATTAATCTTTTTATTGATTAAAGGTCTCCCTCCAAAAACTGAAGTTTAAACTCAGTGACAGATGCCGACAAGTGCCCACCTCACAGAATTGTTCAAGATCAAGGAGCCCACATGGAATACTGTCAACTATGTAACACTCTGCAAATGCTAGGCTTTACTATCTTTTAAAAATAACACAGAAGTTCCCATCCTAGCGCAGTGGTTAACAAATCCAACTAGGAACCATGAGGTTGTGGGTTCGACTAGCCTCGCTCAGTGGGTTGAGGATCCAGCGTTGCCATGAGCGGTGGTGTAGGTCGCAGACTCGGCTCGGATCCCGCGTTGCTCTGGCTCTGGCATAGGCCAGTGGCTGCAGCTCTGATTCGACCCCTAGCCTGGGAACCTCCATATGCCGCGGGAGCGGCCCAGGAAATGGCAAAAAGACAAAAATAATAAAATAAAATAAAATAAAATAAAATAAAATAAAATAAAATAAAATAATTTAAAAAAACCCACAGAAATAAATGGAGAGTGGCTGCTAATGAGGGCAAGGTTCTTATGAAAACTTACGGGTGATGAAAATGTTCTGAAATTGTGGTAATGGATGCATACCTCTGTGAATATACAGAAAAGAATGGAATTGTACACTTTCGATGAATGAATTGTCTGGTACGTGAATTCTTTTTTTTTTTTTTTTTTGTCTTTTTAGTGCTGCACCTGTGGCATTTGGAGGTTCCCAGGCTAGGGGTCTAATCGGAGCTGTAGCTGCTGGCCTATGCCAGAGCCACAATAACACCAGATCCGAGCCATGTCTGCGACCTACACCACAGTTCACAGCAATGCTGGATCCTTTAACCCACTGAGCAAGGCCAGGGATGGAACCCACATCCTCATGGATCCTAGTTGGCTTTGTTTACCACTGAGCCACAAAGGGAGCTCCCTCAAAGTCTTTAACGTCTATGCCCAGAAACATCACTGCAGAGCCTGTGAGAGGAGTACACTATTTTTACAAAGCCTAATGCACATAAAAACAAGGATCCTTCTGGAATGAGAGACATCCCTCAATGCTCACTGATTTCATACGTTTGGACCATTGTACAGTCAGTATATCCTTTCCTCGATCTGGGCTAGCTTCTTTGCACACACTTTTTTTTTCACCATTTGTGTCTATTTTAATTCCTCTTAGATCACTAGTTTTTAAGGAAGTGAAAAATCAGGGACCACATGATTTATTTATTCGTTGAGTTCCTGTTTATGATGAGATGTTGCTGAATAGTATTTGAGGCAGTTTCTCTCTCTCTCTCTCTCTCTCTCTCTCTCTCACACACACACACACACACACACACACACACAAATGTGTTAGCTGATAGTGGCCACTCCCTTCCAATGACGGCGAAATCATCCTGCTGATCTCGTCCATTCAACTGATCCATCAGCAACCTCTCCTTGTAACATAACCAATTGTCATATAATCAGTTGACAAGAAGTCTTCACATTTTCTACAGTATTTTATAATTTACAGAATATTTTCATATGACATCATCAGACAAACACCTTCCAGGTGGTCACAAATTATTTCCATACTCTGTGAAATTATTATTTCCATTTTATAGGCAAGAAAATATGGACTTGAAGAAATTACTTAACTTGCCAAAGGTTGCACAGGGTAAGTGATGGGTCAAGACTGATGGCTGGGAGTTCCCATCGTGGCACAGAGGAAACGAATCCGACTGGGAAGCATGAGGTTGTGGGTTCGATCCCTGGCCTCGCTCAGTGGGTTAAGGATCTGGAGTTGCCGTGAGTTGTGGTGTAGGTCACAGACACGGCTCGGATTCTGCGGTGCTGTGGCTGTGGTGTAGGTCGGCAGCTGTAGCTCTGATTTGTCCCTTAGCCTGGGAACCTCTATATGCTTCAAGTGCAGCCCTAAAAAGCAAAAAAAGCAAAAAAAAAAAAAAAGACTGGAGTAGGGTTGGGAGCTGTCCATCCTGGAAGCAGACATGAAAGGGGTGCCCTGTCTGCAGAGGGTTTAAAAATAATAATAAAACCAACTAAAGGCAGTCTGCTTCTTGTTATCACTGTGCTCCAGTAATTCCAAATAACGTCAGTAATAAAATACTCCTTCCTGCTGGGCACTGAGAAGTTGACTTTTCCTATCTTCCAATAGAAACATTAAGGGAGCAAGTTAGTTTCATTTCTAGTCACACACAGAGATTAACCTCAGGACTTGGCAAAACATTTCATGTTCCAAATCCCTGCCCTTGTCAAAATAGATACATTCTCTTTGAGGGAGTGTAGAATCTTACAAAATTGTGCTTTCCCAAGAAAAATAGCAAACATCACATAGCCAAATGTCTAGGAGCTCCTCAGCCTACTTAACAGAATTTCCTGAGACTCTTCTAGAAGAGCAGCACCCATTCACTCATTCAGCAAGATGCCTTGGGCAGCTCCTCTGAGGGTGAAGCAAGACAAGAGCCATGGGTGCTGGTGGATGACAAGAAGAGTTAGGTGTCATCCGCCAGGCTAGTGGGTTGTGGATAAGGACAAACTTCTTTTGAGGATGAGCCAAAGGGATTTGTCCTAGTGCCCAGGACCTAGGCTTCCTTGGAGTGTACAACTTGGTTGCCTTCTGGGCTTCAGCTGGAAAGATCCATAATTCTCCCACCTTAACTGAGAAGGGCAGCAGCTCACTCTAAAAATCACAAAAGATTGCTCTAAAATTCAGTAGTGGAGAGTCCTAGCTGCTTGCAGCCCAGACCTGAGGGGTTTCCTGGAACCCAGCACTCTTGATGCTAAGAGTGGGACATTCCAGGACAAGCTGGGGTGGTTGCTCATCCATCCTTCTAGTTGCTGAGATTTTTAAATCATCATTTAGTGCTCACGTTACTGTTGTTGAAATCACTGTGGGAAGGGAGTTCCCTGGTGGCCTAGTGGGTTAAGAATCCGGTGTTGTCCTTGCTGTAGGGCGGGTTGAATCCCTGGCCTGGGAACTTCCACATGTCCTGAGTGCAGCCAAAAAAAGAGAGAAATCACTGTGAGTCCCAAGCTTTGAGTATAAGGGAGCTGGACAATACATTCATCTTAGCTGTGTATAGGAGCCAGCATCAAAGCCGGCTCACACATGAGCTCCCCGCAAAAGCTAGAGCAGGGTTTCTCAACAGCAGCACTACTGACATCTTACGGAGAGTAATTTATTTGGGGGGTGCTTTTCAGTGCATTGTGCAATGCTGAACAGCACCCTTGGCCTCTACTCATTACATGCCAGTACTTGCATGTATGCGTGCATGAGAGCATGCACGCACTCACATCAAAAATATCTCCAGATATTCTCAAATATCCCCTGGGAGGAGCAAAATTGCTCCCAGCTGAGAGCTGGTGCCTCAGAGAGAGAGGTCTCTGTTTTCCTCACTAAAAATGTGGGGCTGTTAGGCACAAATCAAAGCTGGAAGAGGGGGTGTCCTGGCTTCAGGCGGGGCACAGCCACCCCATGTGACATATACAATAATGGCTATGCGGCCCCATCCCCAGGTAGAAGCAGGAGCAGAATTAGCCCTGTCGCTGGGGTCCCCCTGGGACAGGGCTGCTTGGACAGGTGCCCACTTAAGCTCTTCCCACAGCATCACAAGGATTACTTCCTGTCCCTCAGAATGTTCCCTAGGGAAATCAGAGGGAGTTTAAAGGATATTACATGACTATTCACCAAATACATTACATACGGAAAAATCTGAAAAGCCTCGCAATAAGGAAACCTGTTTACATTACACAACCCAGGCGTTACCATTCTGGTTCAGCGGAAAGGAATTCCACTAGGAACCATGAGGTTATGGGTTCGATCCCTGGCCTCGCATAATGGGTCAAGGATCTGGCCATGCCGTAGCTGTGGTGTAGGTCGCAGATGAGTCTCGGGTCCTGGGTTGCTGTGGCTGTAGTATAGGCTGACAGCTGTAGCTCCCATGGGACCCCTAGCCTGGGAACCTCCGTATGCCGCGGGTGCGGCTCTAGAAAAGACAAAAATAAATAAATAAATAAATACATACATACATACATTAATTAAATAAATTAATTTAATTAAATAAATTTCACAACCCAGACTTATGCTGAGATCAAACTATCCACTGAAATATCCTCATCGCATCTCTCAGCTGACGGTTCTTTGGAAACTCTAGTGCCCTGCCTGAGATTTCTGAGAATTTGCATTCGTGGGTTCACTTCCAGCTCTGTGTTCAGCCTCCCCCTGAATTGTCCAACTCATTCATATTGCATCTCTTACCACTTCCCTCTATGTCTGCTCTTATGCTGACCAAGATGTGGATTTCAGCCCCCTTTCATAATGTCTCCTTCCCCAAAATATCCACGCCAGGCATTGGTGTGTTCTGCGGGCTTTGCTGAGGTTTGCAGTGGTGGAAGCTTTTTATGTGATTACTAGCACCCCTTCCCCTCAAAACTTTCTTCATTCTCACCCTAACTCTTTATTTATTTATTTATTGTCTTTTTTCCTTTTCTAGGGCCGCTTCCATGGCATATGGAGGATCCCCGGCTAGGGGTCGAATTGGAGCTGTAGCTACCAGCCTACACCAGAGCCATAGCAACGCGGGATCCCAGCCGCGTCTGCGACCTACACCACAGCTCATGGCAACGCCGGACCCTTAACCCACTGAGCAAGGCTAGGGATGGAACCCGCAACCTCATGGTTCCTAGTCGGATTCGTTAACCACTGAGCCACAACGGGAACTCCCGACCCTAACTCTTTATTCATGCAACCTCCTCCACCCCCACCCAACTCCATCCTCCTTCCTTTATTGGATAATTTGCTTTCCCCTTCTTATTGGTCTTGGACTTGTTTTTTGCACTTTCAAAGCCTTGCTAAGAGGTGACCCCATAATTTATCATCCAAACTATGACCCTTTGGAAAATGAAAGGGGACCTAATAATTTCACTGTGACAACAGGCTCACATTAGGAAAGTCCCCAACAAACCAGGACTCGTGATTTCCATGCATCTGCACTAAAATAAAGGTCTGTCTACTCTTGGACTTTCCTGTTATCAACACAGAAAAGGTGGCACAGGCTTAGAAATTTTCGTGTCGCCTTTCTACCTGCTCCTCCCCTCGCTAGTCCCTCTAAGTGGCATGAACCATAGGGTATGTGTTTTCTTATTGATGATAGCCATGCCATCCTCCTTCCAAGAAAGAAGGGGTTCCCATCAGCTTTTATTTTATTTTATTTTATTTTATTTTTGTCTTTTTATCTTTTCTAGGGCTGCTCCTGCGGCATATGGAGGTTCCCAGGCTAGGGGTCTAATCGGAGCTGTAGCCACCGGCCTACGCCACAGCCACAGCAACGCGGGATCCGAACCACATCTGCGACCTACACCACAGCTCACGGCCATGCCGGATCCTTAACCCACTGAGCGAGGCCAGGGATCGAACCCGAAACCTCATGGTTCCTAGTCCGATTCATTAACCACTGAGCCACCATGGGAACTCCTCATCAGCTTTGATTTTAAGTGAAAATTTCTTTTTTCCCATTACTATTTAGTTATTCATCATTTTCAGAACTTACTTGGCCATCGATCTTATCTACTCTCTCCATCCCAACACCCATGAACATCTCCCATAACTGGAAGAACACACTTTGGGGAACTTTGAACTCAGAGGTAGGAAGAACCGTCTACATTGCCACTGAAATCACTATGGGTGATGACAAAATTCGGGTGGAGTGGAGGCCAGGAGTTCCTGATAAATGAGGGGACTGTGTGGGGTTAGCAGATGCTAGTAACAGGAGTGTAGAGGGTGGTACAGCAGAGCATCATCCCCAAAGGACCCTGGGGCTCTCTACTAATGTCCTGTGGAATATGCTGTGGGGAACACTGCCTTAGATCACTGATTCCCTAACTCAGGTGCTGATTGGCTGCCCAGACCTCATCTACCATCCTGTCCCCCCCTCACATACTCTAGACACACTCATATCTTTGCTATTGTTTGACCTTGTAAGGTACATGTCCACCTCAGGGCCTTTGCACTTGCTGTTCCTTCTGCCTGAAATGCTCTTCGCCAATTATCCTCAAGTCTCATTTTCTCACTTCCTTCAGATCAAATACCAGGGAGGCTGCCACCACCTGACAGTCTGTGTATTTGCTTGTTTATTTGTTCATTGCCCGTCTCCCCCTCCTAGAAGGTAAGCCCCATGAGAACAAGGTTTTGTCTGTTGTGTTCGCTGCTGCATTCCCAGGGTCTAGAAGATGGTGGTGTTTAATGAAGGTTTTCAAATGGAGGAAAGGGGGAGTGAGTCATTTGCAAAGTTCCAGACCTCTTCCAATTCACACGGAGCAGACCCTGGTCAGTGGTGACATGTATCCACTTCCACCAGGCGCTGCTTCCCCTCTACTCTCTGCGGGAGCTCCGCCAAGTTTCACGCCCCCAGGAAGAAGCACTTCACAAGTAGCTGCAGCTCCTCCACGCCTCCTTCTCCCCCGACACTTGGTGTGTTGTCCTGCAAAGCTGTTGCAAAGACATGCACAGTAGTTAGCGTTTCCTGTCTCCACAGGTATGAGCTTGACTTGTGAATTAACCTGCACCAGGTTAATTCCATTTCTAACTGGGAAGAACAAGAAAGAAAAAAAATCCAGAAGCTGGTCCCTGAATGGTGTGAGCTCCACTGCTCAGCCCTATCCTCAGGAGGGGCAGAGGCTAAGAAGGGATTCTCTGCTATTGGCCAGTCTCTCTCGGGAAAGCGTTTCTGGGGCTCAAGGGGGTCAGAAGGATTGTGTCCCTTATCTTACAAGCGTCACTCCTTTCCATTAGAGCTGCACTTTGCTTCCAATAAATAAGAAGAAATACTTAGCCACTTGTCTCCATCAGAATAAGTTTAATGCATTTCAAAGACACACACACACACACACACACACACACACACACACACACACACACACACACACACACCTAAAGCAAAAGCTGCATTGTGAGCCAGCTAGGGCACAGGTCTGACTCTCCACCCTGAAGCATCTCACTGGCTTCCCATCAGTGGAACACAATGGAGGCATATTCCACTTGGTCTGGGGATGTCCTTCTGGGGCGATTGAAAGGGGGCACGTTGGCATAGACAGCGAAGTCCTCCTCCTTCCTGGGGGCCAGGTTGATCACGTTGGAGTATATGGCATCAGCATGGCAGGAAAACTCCTTTAGAGACAGCACGCAGGTTAGAGGCAGAGAATTGGGCACCAGTGACTGCCAAAGACAAAACCAGCTACTGGGGTTCGTACAGGACAGCAAGCAGAACATTGGGTTCTTGCTGAGCAAGCCCTAGATCTCCCTTGATTTTCAAAAACATTTCTTTCAGGACTGTTCTCTGTCTCCCCCCTACCACCCCCTGTATGAGGGTCTATCTAGCAACTACATGAAATCTTGCAGAGATGACAGGGATAGTATGAGGCAACTATTTCCTTACCGAGGATTTGTGGAGATAGTTCATCTGATGCTTCAGTTGTTTCTTAAATAGTCCTAGAAAAATTAATAAATTCAGAGTCAGCCTGAGTCAGGGTAGTAACCGTCTTTGTCTGGCCAACTGCCGGACTTAGCTTCGAACTACAGAATGTAAAATCTACCACGTTCAACCCACTGGGCCTTTAAGACTGAGCTAAGTGCCCAGGAAGAGGCAGGGGGCGTGAGCACTGTCGTGTACTTTATAATTTTGCTCATTATTTAGATTATTTGGCATCAATATTTCTTTTCGTTGAAGCATATAAACCATCTTTGCAGATGGCTGATACGTGGCTTTTGGCATAAAGAATTTGGACCATAAATAAATCTTGTTGCAGAGTTTCCACTATGGCACAGTGGGTTAAGGATCTGACTGCATTGGCTTGGTCACTGCAGAGGTGTGGATTTGATCCCCAGCCTGGTGCAGTGAGTTAAAGGGTTCAAGTGCTGCCGAAACTGCGTCTCAGATTCAATCCCTGGCCCAGGAACTTCCATATACCACAGAGATGCAGCCATAAAAAAAAAAATATGTATATATATATCTTGTTGCTTTGCACTGAATCCCTGGCAACTCCAGAGAACAGACCCTATAGCCTACCCCCCTCCCCCAAGGCTGCCCCATAGGAAAGTCACCCGGTTTCTTCCCTTCCTCATGCCCAGCCCCTTCAACTCACTCTCGTGCCTCCATTTCTTCAGTGGCATGGACATGAGCCCCATCAGGAGCAAGATGAGGGCTATGACACCGATGGAGCCAGAAAGAACGGTGGCTGTTGGTCCTAAGCTGAGGGAAGCAAACAGAGAACGAGGATGCTTCTGCTGCCCTGGCTGGCTGTGGTGACCATTCACAAAATTGCCCTGCCCGCCTTCTGTTGGAGCTCCCTCATCTCTGGGCTTCCACATGCCCAGCAGCCAACGAACCCTCTCTGTCTCCATTTTGAGACTCTCTCCTCTGCCCCAACCTCCACGGCCATGGTCCCTCCCATACCAGTCCCTGCCTCCAGGCCAAACAGACCCTCCTCCAAGATCCCCAATACTCCTCCTCTGTGGTCAGCTCTTCCCTTACCTACCCACTGAGTCCTTTAGGGTCAACCCCTGGCTTCATGGTGGTGGTGGTCTCTGCAGAAAGAGACAGAGTGGAAAAGGAAAGGAGATTTGGATTTTATTTATTTATTTATCTTTTTGCCATTTCTAGGGCTGCTTCCGTGGCACATGGAGGTTCCCAGGCTAGCGGTCTAATCGGAGCTGTAGCCGCTAGCCTACACCACAGCCAGAGCAACGCAGGATCCGAGCCAAGTCTGCAACCTACACCACAGCTCACGGCAACACTGGATCCTTAACCCACTGAGCGAGGCCAGGGATCGAACCCTCAACCTCATGGTTCCTAGTCGGATTTGTTAACCACTGAGCCACGACGGGAACTCTGAAAAGGAGATTTGAGAGTAATTCTTTAGCACGTGCAATAGGCTGAATGTTTGCATCCTGCATATGTGAAAGCCTAGCCCCCAGGGTCATGGTATTTAGAGGTGGGGTGTTTGGGAGATGATAGGTCAAGAGAGTAGAGCCCTCATGAGTGGGAATAGTTCCCTTTTTAAAAAGACCCCAGAGGGTCTCCTTCCCCCCGTCATGAAGACATAGCAAAAAGATGGCCATCTATGAACCAGAAGGGCAATCTCAGAAGACACTGAATATACCAGTGCCTTATCCTTGGACCTTCTGGCATCCAGAATTATGAAAAATAAATGTCTGGTTTATGAAGCATCCAGCCAAATAGTAACTGGTTACAGCAATTCCCATGGACCAAGATAATACATATGGCAGTGAGCTTTACAGGATGCCAAACAGAAATAGTAGCTACTGTACCCTGGGGACTTCATATGTGCCAGGCACATTTATTACCTCATATAATCTTCATAAACAAACAATGAGGTAGGAACAATTCTAATGTCCATCTTGCAGGAAGGAAACCAGCTCACAGCCCTCAGACTTGCTCAAGGTCATAGAGCTAGACAGCGGCCAAGATCAGACTTGAACCCATGTCCCTCTGACTTTAGATTGTGTGTTGACGAATACTACCCCTTGCTGCCATTGTGCTATCATTTTGTCTTGAGTTCTGCCGTTCTTACAAAGGGTTAAGGGTTAGCAGATATGACATGATATCCAGAAAAAAGACAGCAGGGAGGACACATGTGATCTGTCCCCAGGGAGGGGTGTGTGAGGGGGTGGGAAGGGTTCAGGACACCAGCTAGATGGGCTGGAACAAGACAGAGGTGGCAGCTCACAGCTGCCCGTGCTCTGGTGAGGGGATGCTGTTTGCACAGTGAAAAAAATTTCTCCTGTATCAAGAGGTGGCGGCACCAAGGAGTTCCCTTCATGGCTCAGCAGTTAACGAACCTGACTAGTATCCATGAGGATGCAGGTTCGATCACTGGCCTGGCTCCTTGGGTTAAGGATCCAGTGTTGCCATTGAGCTGTGGTGTAGGTCTCAGAGGCGGCTTGGATCCTGTGTTGCTGTGGCTGTGGTATAGGCTGGCGGCTGCAGCTCCAACTGGACCCCTAGCCTGGGAACCTCCATATGCCTCGGGTGCGGCCCTAACAGCAAAAAAAAAAAAAAAAAAAAAAAAAAGGTGGAGATACCAAGCCCATCCCCTTTCCAGCCACAGCCTGTCCCTAGATTCTCAGAGTTGGAAGGAATCTTAAAACATGTCTTGCCAAGCTTCCCTTGTGTACAGTTCCTCAGGGTAAGCTGCAGGCCCCAGGAGTCCATGTCTGCAATTCCCAACCCAAAGCTCTCTGCCTGCACTCAGGCCCCTTCCTGTCCCTTCCCCCACAAAATACAGCTGAGTGACTCAGCCCCGATAGCAGGTGACACCTCTCCAGACATATCTTAGGAACTGGCTTCTCAGACACCCGAATGCAGAGACTGCTGTCAGGGTGGAGTGGAGGGAACCTATTGGACCTAATTGCCTACGAGCAATCTAACACCCACTGACCATACATAGGATCTGAGGGTGGAAGTACCAAGAATTACAGCCTCTGGGGCCACTGGCTGGATAGAATTGTGTCAGTCACCTTTATGGCTCATTTCCTTTTTTCTTGTCCCCCTTCTGAGTAAGATAGCTGACCTCTGGAGTTCCCGTTGTGGTGCAGTGGAAACGAATCCAACTAGGAACCATGAAGTTTCAGGTTTGATCCCTGGCCTCACTCAGTGGGTTAAGGATCTGGTGTGGCCATGAGTTGTGGTGCCAGACGCGGCTTGGATCCCGCGTTGCTGTGGCTGTGATGTAGGCCGGCAGCTGTAGCTCCAATGGGACCCCTAGCCTGGGGACCTCCATGTGCCCCAGGTGTGGCCCTAAAAAGCGGAAAAAAAAAAAAAAAAAAAGATCGTCGACCTCACCAAGTTTCTCTTTAACAGCTCCCACCCACTTTCTGGGCAAAATGTAGGGAGGGGACTTGGAAACTGGATCTTTCCAATGTCCACAGCCCCAGCTGGGAATCACCCAAGATGAGGTGCCAGGTCATAGGGCTTGATGTGTCAGGGAGTTAGGTGGCACGAGATGTGACACAAAAGCTGTGAGAGGAGGGCCTGGGGTACCAGCTGCGGGATGGGGTACCAGCTGCGGGAGGCTGGCTGGATAGGGCAACAGCTGTTCTCAGCAAGGAGGACAGACAACATAAGGGTTTCCCTCTAGGGTCAGAAAGACAGGCACGTATCCTGGGAAGGCAGAGGAGGGTTAGTAAAAGTTGCGGGGGAGGTGAGGAGAACACATCATCATGATGATGAATGATGTCATGAAAGAGCCTGAGCTTTAGGATCCAGTGACCTGGGCCTCAGGTATACTTTTGCGGGGGGGCGGGGGGGGAACCTGTGGCATATGGAAATTCCCGGGGGTCCAATCGAAGCTACAGCCGACGCCACAGCCACAGCAACATAGAATCAGAGCTGCATCTGCAACCTACACCACAGCTCATGGCAACACTGGATCCTTAACCCACTGAGCAAGGCCAGGGATTGAACCTGTATCCTCATGGACACTAGTTGGGTTCACTACCGCTGAGCCACAAAAGGGACTCCCCGAGTCGTAGGTACTTCTAACTGTGTGATCTTAGGACAGTCACGTAACCTCTCTGAGCTTCCTTCTCCTCCCTTGTGAGATGGACAGAGTTGGAACAGCCCACAGGGTTGTTTAAGAACAAAATGCTCAGACTATTATTTAACAGTAATTAATAGCCCCTGGGCCTAGAGCTGGCTTCCAGCTGATCTTACCCAAGCAGAGCAATTAGCTGGGGTTGTTAGGAAGTCACCACTGACTCTGGAGTCCCAGAACCTACCATTGGTCCAATTCATCTTGCCAAAGAGTCCACCCAGGGGGTTCTGGTCCCATGTACTGAGGTTCCCAGGATAGGTGGTCCCCGTTAGCTGAAAGCAGAGTTTCTTAGAGGCACTTAACAGTAGCTGGCAGACACAGAACCCCAGGGAACTGGCACCTTCCTTCTCTTCCCTGCCTTTCATTCCTCCATGGGCACCTGCAAGAGGAAGAGAATATTAGACTCTCACCACTGGAAAAGGGGGGCCTCAAAGGCATTGAGATGGCATTTCTGTCTTAAAGAAAGCATCTTCAATTTTCGTCTGTTTGCTGAACATAATTTTTAAAAAATGTTTATAATGATTTTTATTTTTTCTATTATAGTTGGTTTTATTTTTCCTTTTTATGGCTGCACCTGTGGCCTACGAAAGTTTCACCTGAGCTGCAACCTATACCTCGGCTTGAGATAACAGCAGATCCTTAACCCACTGAGGGAGGCCAGGGATCACGGACACTATGTTGGGTTCTTAACCCACTGAGCTACAATGGGAACTCCAGAAGGCATCCTCAAGACAGGCCTTCCCCAAGCGCGTGGTCCAAGGTGGCTTCCCAGCCTCTGCCACATCACCTTCTGATTTATTAATTACTATGTGATTTTACCTCAAGCTTTCATTTGTTTACTTGCTCATTGTCAGTCTCTCATTCCAAGAATATAAGCTCTACAAGAACAGAAACCTTCTGGGAGCTCCTGTTGTGGCTCAGTGGATAATGAATCTGACTAGGAACCACGAGGTGGTGGGTTCGATCCCTGGCCTTGCTCAGTGGGTTAAGGATCCGGTGTTGCCATGAGCTGTGCTGTAGGTTGCAGATGCAACAGGGATCCCACGTTGCTGTGGCTGTGGCTTAGGCGGCAGCTGTAGCTCTGATTAGACCCCTTGCCTGGGAACCTCCATATGCCGCAGGAGCAGCCCAAGAAAAGGCAAAAAAACCCCAAACCAAAACAAAACAAAAAAACAGAAACTTCTCCATTTTGGTCATCCCTGCATCCCGAATGCCTAGAACATCGAATAGGCTCCACGTACATTTGTGACCCAGGTGACACAACTTCTGTGGGGACCTTGGAGAGGCTCCACCACAGACTTTGAATCCCTTAGTGGATGGTACATCTTCATCCTTTGAAGGAGAAATTGACCTAAAACAGCCCAAAGTCACCTGAACCCATCAAGTTGTGTGATAAGTGGTGATGATTGATCTGGGAAGTGCCAGTTTTGGAAATAGAGATGCTATGCATACCGAACACCGATCACCGAACACCAAGAGAGCACGGTCCTGGTGGAGCCTGGGGGAGGTGGGAGCCCAGGGGGAGAGAATGAGTAAGATGCAGCCCACAAGCCACCATCACTGGGGCCCGCGTCCTGCCTGGGCCTCCCCCCACTGTTCCAGGGGTGGGGGGAGACATGAGGACAGAGGTGTGTACAGGACCAAATGAAGAGGATCTGGCCCCCACCCACTGTCACATCCCCGAAAAGAAATCTGCAGGGGCTGTCAGGAAATCCCCTAACAAGGCGAGAGCCGGGACCAAGAGCCAGATGCCCTGGATGAGTCACTCAGTCCGCCTGGACTCAGTTTCCCTCTTTGTGAAATGGGGGGAGGCTGAGTAAGGCACGACTACAAAAATGACTAGTTCTTTTCACAAACGTGTCTTTTGTCCCCTTCTAGTATCCGCTTTGCACGTGTCCCCACATACATTGCGTATTTCTTCCTTTTGTTCTACCCAGTGATGGGGAGGGTTTCTTGCCCTTTTTGGAAGTCTGAAGTCTTCTGCCATCGATCAATAGATGTTCTGTCCAAATCATTCTCTCTCTCTCTCTCTCTTTTTTTTTTTGTCTTTTTGCCTTTTCTAGGGCCGCTCCTGTGGCATATGGAGGTTCCCAGGCTAGGGGTCCAATCGGAGTTGTAGCCACTGGCCTACACCACAGCCACAGCAACATGGGATCCGAGCCGCATCTGCGACCCACACCACAGCTCACGGCAACGCCGGATCCTTAACCCACTGAGCAAGGCCAGGGATCGAACCCTTAACCTCATCGTTCCTAGTCGGATTCGTTAACCACTGAGCCACGACGGGAACTCCCCAAATCATTCTCTATGTAGATTTTTGTGTGTGTGTGTTTGTGGCACAAGTTGAGGACCACACCCTACTCCACCATCTTGATCCCCGGAGCACGTATTTCTTCTACTAATCTCTATTGCTCAAGCCCAACTAAGAACTTTTATTTGGAGGATAGCCTCTCTAAGGGTTAGGAATTGATTTCATTTTTAATTTTAGAAGAAGGAGAAGGACCTCATAATTTGTTCAGTGAGGGCTCCTAAGATTGTTTATTTTTTTAGGTAACATTCATATGGCTTAAAACTTAAAAGGTACTTAATATGCCTTGGGGTTAATTTATTACCTATATGTATAGAACTTTCTCATTCCTTTTATTCAGCTACCAAGTGTTCTATCTCATGGATGCCCGTGGTTTATTTAACTGGTCTCTGGTTGTGTGTGGGCCTTAAGATTTTGTTTCCCATGTTTCTCTTCAAATGATGGTGCAGTTATTAACTGTGTTCAAATCTCATTTTGCACATGCGTGAATCTATGTTTAGAATTAGAGGAATGGTTATTAAAGTAGATTTGCAATCCAAATTTTAAGACCTCGGTGTTACTTTTTTAAAAAGTCCAAAACTGGGAGTTCCCACTGTAGCACAGGGGGTTAAGGATCCAGGATTGTCTCTGTGGTGGCTCAGATTCCTGCTGAAGCATGGGTTTGAGCCTCAGCCTGGCATAGCAGGTTAAGGATTCAGTGTCGCTGCAGCTTTGGCTGCAGCTCAAATTTGATCCCTGGCCCAGAAACATCCATATGCCATGGTTGAGGCCAAAAAAGAAAAAAATAGTAATAAAAATAAAAATAACCCCCTGCCCCCCCCCAAAAAAAAAGAAAGAAAGAAAGAAAAAGGAGTTCCCATTGTGGCTTAGTGGAAACGAATCTGACTAGTATCCATGAGGATGCAGGTTCAATCCCTGGCCTTGTTCAGTGAGCTAAGGATCCCTGTGTCTGTGGGCTGTGGTGTAGGTTGCAGATGCAGCTCAGATCCAGCATTGCTTTGGCTGTGGTGTAAGCCAGCAGCTACAGCTCCAATTCTACCCCTTAGCCTGGGAAACTCCCTATGCTCTGGGTGCATCCCTAAAAAGACAACAACAACAACAAAATCCCAAACTGTAGTATTACCCAGTTGACCACCCAAATTCTTAACCAGATTTCAAATAGCAAAGATCTGAGACCATGGAGGGTACTGAATAGAGCTGCTTTGCCTCTGGAGGCTGTTCTCCATGAGAACCCAAATGCACCAGCAGTAGCACTAGAATAAGTGGAGTGTTTCTGGGGGTGATGCTGAGGCTGGGATAACTCTCAGTGACACAGTCATTTCCATGTACTTCAGACAAGATTTACTGAGTTTCAATCCAGAGTCTGCTTAAAATAAAGATGAACAGAGAGTGGCCTCGCCATCAAGAAACCAGCAGTCGGGAGTTCCCATTGTGGCTCAGCGGAAACGAATCTGATTAGCATCCATGAGGATACAGGTTCGATCCCTGGCCTCGATCAGTGGGTTAAGGATCCAGCATTGCCGTGAGCTGTGGTGTAGGTCACAGACATGGCTCAGATCTGACATTGCGGTGGCCGTGGTGTAGGCCAGCAGCTATAGCTCTGATTCAAGCCCTAGTCTGGGAACCTCCATATGCTGTAGGTGCCACCCTAAAAAGACCAAAAAAAAAAAAAAAGAAAGAAAGAAAGAAAGAAACCAGTGGTCTAAGGCAGCAGCTAGTTCTCAAAGTGTGGCCTGGGGACCACCTGAGGGTTCCTTTCAGAGGGTTGGTGAGGTCATAACTCTTTCATAACAGTACTAATATGCTAGCTGCCATTTTTTCTCTTTGTCTTTCTCAAGGTACAGTGAAGTTTTCCAAAGGCTACAGGACGTGTTTAATGTCAACAGGTTGAATGCAGAAGCAGGTCTGAGAATCTAGTGCTCTTTTATCAAGCCAGATATTAATAATTAGTTTGGCAAAAATATAAAGCAACACCTCTCTTCTCACAAAATTTTTTATGATTTGGAAAATCTGGTTATTTTTCATAAAACTATGTTAATTATGTTACTATGCAATAGTGATAGTACTTTTTTTTTTGTCTTTTTGCTATTTCTTGGGCCGCTCCCGTGGTGTATGGAGGTTCCCAGGCTAGGGGTTGAAACGGCGCTGTAGTCTCTGGCCTATGCCAGAGCCACAGCAACGTGGGATCCGAGCCGCATCTGCAACCTACACCAGAGCTCAGGGCAACGCCGGATCATTAACCCACTGAGCAAGGGCAGGGACTGAACCCACAACCTCATGGTTCCTAGTCAGATTCGTTAACCACTGCGCCACGACGGCAACTCCCGATAGTACTATTTTTAAAATTAGTTAAATACCTATTTTTTTCCCTTTCTTTTTCTTTCTTTTCTTTTTACGGCTGCACCTATAGCATATGGAAGTTCCCGGGCTAGGGGTTGAATTGGAGCAGCAGCTGCAGGCCTACTCCACAGCCATAGCAGCGCCAGAGCCAAGCTGTGTCTGTGACCTACATCACAGCTCAAGGCGACACTGGATCCTTAACACTGAACGAGACCAGGGATCCAACCTGCATCCTCACAGAGACAACATCAGGTCCTTAATCCACTGAGCTACAGTGGGAACTCCTAAATACGTATTTTTTAATTGTCTTAGTTTAATTTCTAACTTGGTCAATGTAAATCGACATAGCCTATATAAACAATAGCTCTTTTGGTTACTTCATAATTTTTCAGGGATCGAACCCACGTCCTCCCAGACACTATATTCGTGTTCTTAACCCAATTGAGCCATAACAGAAACTCCAATGGAAAGGATTTCTATAGGCGGTGCTGAGACTCTGGATGCATCATGATGCTAGGAGCAAAGGCAGTCAATTGGAACATGCAGTCATTTTCCCCTCAGTGAACATCTGAAAGCACTGAAAATAGAAGGAATCCTGGACCTCTGAGGATAAACTGGAGCTGTCACCTAGGATGACGGAAGAAAGGAAAGACAGAACCGGGGGAGACAGGGTGTGAGAAAATTCACAAATGAGACCTCAAGGGCCCTGGTGGACCGAGATCATGTCCGATCTGCCTCTTTCCAGCACACAGGCCAGTACCTGGAACGTGGCAGGCCCTCAATATATGTTTACTGAGTAAGTGAAAGATTGCACACTCGCGCCTTCTTTCCAGGTTGGCCACAGATGCGCTGCTGTAATCAAGCTGGGCCATCAATCAGGAAAAGAGGTGAGGAGGAGGTTCAACCCAACTTCCTCCTGGTTTCCTCTGAAGTAAATATTCTCACCATTTCTGGGACTTCAACTGCTTTTCTGGCTGTTTCTGCAAAATTGATTTCTCAAAATAGAAACCCCATGTCTTTTTGAGGTTTATTACAGAGCCATTTATTGGTTGGGGTGGCTGTAAAGATCACCTCTAGATTTTCAGTTTGCACAGTGGCTTGTTTGCAAGCTTCAAACAGTTGCCTTAATATTTGGCTTCCTCAAAGAATCAAAGGGTCATCCTCTCAGGCGGGCTTCTACAGAAGATCACCACTGCATATGGGAAATCAGCAACTGTCCACAGGTGACAGAGTGGGAACTGGTTCCAAATGCATCAGAATTATTGTCTTTTACTGGCTCTGCACATGCATTTCATTCGATTTAAAAAACATGATACAGGAGTTCCCATGATGGCTCAGCTGTAAAGAACGCAACTAGGATCCATAAGGACTTGGGTTCCATCCCTGGCCTTGCTCAGTGGGTTAAAGGATCCAGCGTTGCTGTGAGCTGTGGTGTAGGCCAGCACCTACAGCTCTGATTCTACCCCTAGCCTGGGAACGTCCATATGCCATGGGTGCGGCCCTAAAAAGACAAAAATTTTTAAAAATAAAAATAAATACATTAAAAAACATGATACAATTTTTAAAGAAAGTACATTTTATCAAGGGCAAAGTGGAACCTGCACGTCCTTCTCTTGATTTAATTTACTACTGAACTAGAGACATCTCCCATGGCCTCCAGGCAGCAGTTTGAAGGATTAGGTGTACTTATCCCCATTTGTAGATGAGGTGAGAGAAGACTCCTAGAGAGTGCTGTGTGAATTGCTCATGGTCACAGCAAACATCGTGACCAGCATCCAAACACAGGTCTCAGGATCCCTTAGCCCTTCTCTCATATCCCACACAGGTTATTTCTATGTATATGGGAACACCTTATTAATGGCCACATTAATGTTTAACATCTCCAAGGATGGTTGTTCAGGTTGGTCACTGCACAAATGTATGACATCTAAGGGGACTATCTGCATCATAGATGTCATTATGCTTTTGAATTTTTCCCACACTTTTGTTTGACTGCCGATTCCAAAGGTAGGTGATTTATATCCTCATTACAATAATTTTCTGGAAGATAACAATAAAATGTGTTATCTAGCAAAAATCCAGTTATTACGATAATTTTCTGACAGATGGAAATAAGAAGACTTTTTCTAACACTGTCGACATTTCCTTGCTTTATAAGTAAAGCAGAGTGAGGTTGGTGAGGCCCTTGTTGATGATTTGCAATGGCTAGTGCTTCCAAACAAGGAGCTGCTTTTCCATCTGTTGTTTTGATTTTTTTTATCTAAATTGCCAAAATCTATTAGTATTTGTGTATTGGCTACTTCTAAAATGTTGCATTATAATTCCTATCTTCTGCCTGAACAGTCGCTCAGAGATCCTAATTTTAATCTACCTTATTTTCATGATGATATAACTCATTTTTTTTTGTTTTTGTCTTTTTGCTATTTCTTGGGCCGCTCCCATGGCACATGGAGGTTCCCAGGCTAGGAGTCTAATCAGAGCTGTAGCCACCAGCCTACGCCAGAGCCACAGCAACGTGGGATCCGAGCCACGTCTGCAACCTACACCACAGTTAACTGCAACGCCGGATCGTTAACCCACTGAGCAAGGGCAGGGACCGAACCCGCAACCTCATGGTTCCTAGTCGGATTCGTTAACCACTGCGCCACGACGGGAACTCTGATATAACTCATTTTTGTAGGACCGTATGTTCATTTACCATTACCTATGCAGAAAGTAATGATTTTATATTTATAAATTAGAGATTGCTATGTAATGAACTGCTAAGTAAAGTAGAGCTACTATCAGAGTTCCCTTCGTGGCTCAGCATTTAATGAACCCAACTAGGATCCACAAGGAGTTGATCAGTGAGTTAAGGATCTGGCATTGCTGTGAGCTGTGGTGTAGGTTGCAGATACAGCTTGGATCCTGAGTTGCTGTGGCTGTGGTGTAGGCCGGAGGCTGGAGCACCGATTTGACTAGCCTGGGAACTTCCATATGCTGCAGGTATGGCCTAGAAAGCCAAAAATTAAAAAATTAAAATATATATATATATAGCTACTATTTATGGGTTAAGGAATTTTTTCCAGTTTTATGAGCTACAATTGACAGACAGCACTGTGTAAATTTAAGGTGTACAGCATAGTGATATGACTTATATACATCACGAAATGATTAACCATGCTGAGTTTAGTGAGCATCCATCATCTCACACAGATACAAAATTAAAGAAATAGAAAAGAATTTTTTTCCTTGTGATGAGAACTCAAGATTTATTCTTCTCAAGTTTCACATGTATCGTGTGACAGTGTTAGTTATATTTATCATGTTGTAAATTACATCCCTAGAACTTATTTATCTTATAACTGGAAGTTTGTGCCTTTTGACTGCCTTCATTCAAATCCCCCTTCCTGCCCCTTCCCATCTGTGGTAACCACAAATCTGATCTCTTTTTCTTTTTTCTTTCTTTTTTTCTTTTTTTTAAGGGCTGCACTTGAGGCATATGGAAGTTCCCAGGCTAGAGGTCGAATCAGAGCTATAGCTGCCAGCCTATGCCACAGCCACAGCAATGCAAGATCTGAGCCGCATCTGCAACATACACCACAGCTCACAGCAACACCAGGTCCTTAATCCACTGAGTGGGGCCATGAATCGAACCCACATCGTCATGGATACTAGTTGGGTTCGTTACCACTGAACCGCAACGAAAACTCCCATAATAATTCTTAGCATCATAAATTCTAAAAACAAAGAAGTTGTAGATTCTAAAATAAAATACTAAGCTCATATATTATTTTTCCCATGATATTGGAAAGAAAAAAAAAGATACTGAACCAAAAACAGGAAATGAAAAACTGCCTACAGAAGAAATGAAATAAAATAATTTGTATTGTTGAATAAATTTGGGGAGAAAAAGGTAAAGTGCTAAAAACATAAAAATAAAAGAGCTGTAGGTTTCAGTGACTGTGTCACAGAAATGTGATCAGGATGTGAATTCATTCCCTTGTCATTCCCTTGTCGAACACGACTGATAGATTCCAAGGAAAACTAGTACAAAATGCAAAGAACCCAAATACAAAACCATGTAATATGAATATGAAACAAAGGCACACTCTCGTTGAAAATTATTCACTTCAAGTAAGAAATTTATACTTTACATACGATAATAATACAGGTTGGAAGTTTATGGAAATATGACAGACACAATTTGGGGGGGGAGGGGAATCACTAAGTTCTGGTTACTTTATTATACTGCAAAGAATTCTGCATTTTGCCAGCACTTTGAGAATGAAAAACCAACTAGAAAGTAAGAAAGAGTGCAACGATTGGGAGAATTTAGCACTATTTTTTCTTAAAGATAAAAAATTTGAAATGAACATTAAATGTATTCAGATTTCAAATTGGATGTGAAAAAATGTGTACTTGCTGCAAAACTGCTTCTGTATGATAAAGAAAATACTGGCATGCTCTTGTTGACCACATAATAAACACAATTATGTTTTTAGCAAAACATTATCTAGCATTCAGAGGGTCATCCAAGAAATTACATGAGCATTCTAACAAGAGTTTTCCTCATTTGCAGAAATCATAGATTAATAACAGCAGTAGAGGAGAACACTTATCCAGGATGCAAACACCAGATAACATGACACATTATTTAGCAAATGAAAACCAAAGGTCAGTTAATTAAAATATAGTCGATTTTTAGGAAGATGCGGTATATATATACAATGGAATACTACTCAGCCATAAAAAAGAATGACATAATGCCATTTGTAGCAACATGGATGGATCTAGAGCCTCTCATACTGAGCGAAATAAGTCAGAAAGAGAAAGATAAATACCATATGATATCACTTATAACTGGAATCTAATATCCAGCACAAATGAACATTTCCACAGAAAAGAAAATCATAGACTTGGAGAATAGACTTGTGGCTGCTCCTGGGGAGAAGGAGGGAGTGGGAGGGATCAGGAGCTTGGGGTTAACCCGATGCAAACTATTGCTCTTGGAACGGATTTATGGTGAGATCCTGCTGTGTAGCATTGAGAACTATGTCTAGATACTTACATCGCCACACAACAATGGGAGGAAAAAGTATGTACACATGTATGTGTTACTTGGTCCCCATGCTGTACAGTGGAAAAAAAATTTTAAAAATATAGTAGATTTGTTGACCAAATTAGTTTTGAATATTGTAAGAAATACTAAACGTTACATAGTTAAATAACAGAGGTACATAGCCATGTAAGTCACGTGGAGCAGTTATTTTTAGATTTGTAATTTTTCAAAATGTATGGCTATCTATATGAAAACATTAAACAAATTTCCTATTGTACACGATACAGCTGGAGGAGGATTCCACAGATTTTTAGTAGACTGTCAGCAACAACAACAACAAAACACTGAATCCAAGCACTAATAATTTGTAGGGAGCAAGATTATGACAATGAAAAAAATTTATGACAAACTCAGCGGAGTTCAGCATAAGATTTCCCCCAAAACATCCTAAGGCTGCCCATTATTTAAACCTAGTGATGGATAATACAGCAAACATTTCTTTTGACATCACCGAATTCTGTTATGTCATCTAAGATCTGTTGGACTTCAGTGAAACACTGGAGAGTATTGAAAACAGAGTAATCAAACATAAATTTGCAACAACTGTCAAATAAATGATGGAAAAGTCCATCAAAAACCATTGTGATTGGAAAAACTCAATTAGAGACAATGGAATAGTCTTTTAGAAATCATCAATGTTCAGGAGTTCCCGTCGTGGCTCAGTGGTTAACGAATCCGACTAGGAACCATGAGATTGTGGGTTCCGTCCCTGGCCTTGCTCAGTGGGTTAAGGATCTGGAGTTGCCGCGAGCTGTGGTGTAGGTCGCAGACGTGGCTCAGATCACGAGTTGCTGTGGCTCTGGCATAGGCCGGCATCTACAGCACCAATTCGACCCCTAGCCTGGGAACCTCCATGTGCCGCAGGAGTGCCCTAGAAAAGGCAAAACAGACAAATAAAAAAGAAATCATCAATGTTCATAAAGATATAGATTTTAGAACACAAGCCAAAGCTATATATGTTTGTGGGGTTTTTTTCGGTATTTTTTTTGCCATTTCTTGGGCCGCTCCTGTGGCACATGGAGGTCCCCAGGCTAAGGATCGAATTGGAGCTGTAGCCACCGGCCTACACCACAGCCACAGCAACTCAGGATCAAAGCTGCATTTGCGACGTACACCACAGCTCACGGCAACACCAGATCCTTAACCCACTGAGCAAGGCCAGGGATCGAACCCACCACCTCATGGTTCCTAGTTGGATTCATAACCACTGTGCCACAACAGGAACTCCCAAAGCTATATTTTTGAAAAAAATATTTCAAAAGACATATTTGCTCAGCACTGATTTGTCATCAAATTTATGACAACATATGACAAATTACGACAATATAAATATCAAAAAAAGCAAAAATCAAAAAAGTTAATGTACATAATATCTTTGAAAACTTTACAGGGATTCAGAAACTCTTGTAGAAGCCATAAAGTTTTACCCAGTTCATAAAATAAAATTAATGAAATAGATATTATTGATGCCAAACAAATTGTGGTCTCTTGACATTGATGCCAACTTCTCCAAAACAGAAAATACTGAAAAAAGGAAAGAGAAGCCTCATTTTAACTGTGACCCCCATAACCAGCCCTTTTACAATCAAAAGATCAATATCAAAATCAAAAATGCTTTTCTATATGGGAAATGGCAATACCTTTTTAAAAGAAAAAGTTGTGATACTTAACAGAACTCTGATATGTGTAATTTGAAAAAGTTATGAAAAACATGAACTTCTACAATTAAAAACACATAATCGAGGGAGTTCCCATCGTGGCTCAGTGGTTAACGAATCTGACTAGGAACCATGAGGTTTCGGGTTAGATCCCTGGCCTTGCTCAGTGGGTTAAGGATCTGGAGTTGCCTCGAGCTGTGGTGTAGGTCGCAGATGCGGCTAGGATCCCTCGTTGCTGTGGCTCTGGTGTAGGCTGGTGGCTACAGCTCTGATTTGACCCTAGCCTGGGAACCTCCATATGCCGAGAGATCGGCCCTAGAAAAGGCAAAAAGACAAAAACAAAAAAAACACATAATTGAAATGGAGGAATATAGTAGGCAATGTGATAATGATGAGACTTTGATATAAGAAAAATCTAGCTGACTTACTCAAAGTGCCTCAATATATTTTCAGCAATAATATATCAGACACATTTTACTAAAGCCATCATAGCTTTCAGGATATACTAACCTTGGCAGTATCAGCCACCAGTGGAAAATGCAACTTCTCACATTTAAAATTAATTAAAAAACACTACTCATCCTGGCATAGACCATGATGGTAGGTAATACGAGAAAGGGAATGTCCACACACACACACACACACACACACACATACAGGGAGAGAGACATAGGACTGCGTCATTTTGCTGTACAGCAGAAATCAGCACAACATTGTAAATCAACAATACTTTAAAGGATTCAACTAAAAATAATACAAATAAAATAAAAAGCAAAAAATAAACACCCATGACTTCACAATGTCACAAGAAGGATTACCAAATCTAGCGACCCTTGCTATAGAAAATAAGATATTGGAACAAGCAAGCATTACCATAGACGGTTTTGTTTTCACGAACACTCTTTCACGACTGAAGCTCTCCTAGGACAAATTGTTACACCGCAGAGGTTTTGCGTTCATAAGGATTGGGACTAAAAACCTTGTCTACTATTTTGCATTCGATAATTTTGAGTATGTCATCTATGAAGAATCAGGTTATGTCTGCTTTGTTGTTACTGAGACGTACACAACTTACTAACTTGAAAAGACTTGACTTGAGAAAGGGATGCTTCTTCCTTCCTCCTACAAAGATGCCGCAAGAGCCAGTAGGAGCCCTGAACCTCTGGATGGCGCGATTCCTCATGACTTCATATTCTCCTTTCTTACTCCTCTGCGTTTTCTAATTTTTCTGCAGTGAGCATACAGAGTATTGAAAGAGGAGAAGAGATGAGAGAAGAGATAGAAGAGGAGAGAGCCTGCCCCCCACTCCCCAAGGTGTCAGCCCCTTTCAAGGTTGATAACGAGAAGGGAGAGTGGCTCTCAAAGCAAAGAGAGAATTGGAATTAGGAGAGGGAGAGGGAGTGGGTGAGTTGAGAATGCGAAGACCTCCAGTACTGAGATAACAGAAGCTTTGAAAAATGAAGATAATTAAAAACAATGTTTTAGAAACCTTGCATTTTAAATTTTTATTTTTTTACTTATGATCGTGCCTGAGGCATGAAGAAGTTCCCGGGCCAGGGATCGAACTCGGGCCACATCAGTAACCCGAGCTACAGCAGTGAAAATGCCAGATCCTTAACCTGCAGAGCCTCCAGGGAACTCCAAAGATAGGTTTTTAAAAGAAGTATCCAGAGGTGGATGGAATTGCCAAAAGGCAGCCTGGGCATCATTGAAGCTGCCTGTGAATCCAGCAGCTGGAGAAAAATTCTCCTGACAGTAAAACTTATTTTCACAATCCCTAGTTTCCCTGGTCTATTTACAGAGCATTGCTCCTTGCATCTAACAAAGCTTTAATTTCTGACCTCTTTCTAGGAATGTCTGCTACTTTTAATGTAGGTCAGAGAAGCAGATTTGTAATGAACGTGTTTTTCTGCCACGAATCTATTTTGATGTGGGACGAGCAAAGGTTGGAGCATCTCCACTTTCCTGGGATCTATTTTAAAACACATTTCAGTAAATGTCACCTTAATCTAGTGCACTCAGTGCCTGAGACTCATTGCAGTCACTTTATATTTAGCTCCTTTGGAAATTCAAAGCCTTGTGCAGGGTAGCTGTTAAATGTATGTTCTAAAGCAGGAGGGGCCGGGGGACAGCACGGTAGGTACCTGGGAGGAATCTGCTGCTGGAGTTAGAATTCAGGTTCCAGCCTCGGGTTCTCCTGGCCTCCACCATGCATCCCTGCCAGACATTTAGGCCAGTTTTCCTGAGTCTTTTTCTCTCTGTGTAGCTTGGAGGAAGGACTTGCTGGTCACCAGGTGTGCTGTTGGGAACGGGCATCAGCAATCCGACCAGGTCCCCCACCACACCCCCCGCCCCCCCCCGAAGGCTCTGCAGCACTGACAGCATCACCTGCACAGGCGCTGTCCTGCTCCATCACCCTTTTCCACTGCCTCCCTCCTCTTCATTCCCCATGGGCGCCCCAGAGCGCACCACCAAGCTGCCTCTGTCAGGATGTCAAGACGCATCCAGAGGTGTCTCTGAGCCCTCAGAAAGGGCTGTTTGGCCTGCCCGCCATCGTTCTGAGGACCACTGGATGGACATGCGCATGCCCCACTCCTTTCTTCTCTGTTTTTGGCAACACAGAGACCTTCCAGCTGTTTTAGGAGCTGACAAAAAGACCTGAGAATGGCAAGTCAGCAAAGAGCTGACTCCACACCGCATTCTGTTCATTCAGCATTTATTGAGTGCCTTCGGCATGCTCCCTGCCTTGAAAGGCTCTCAACCCAGGTATAAGTGCACATAAATTTTTCTTAGCAGTTTCTGGAAGAGCCAAACTCTTCCCCGGGATAATGACAGGTCCTTGTAACCTTGCTCATGTTAAGCCTTGTCATTTTTGCCTTTGTTTTGCAGATGTAGCCTTTTTCTGAAGATCTTGGTCTTTTTTTTTTTTTTTTTGTCTTTTTGCCATTTCTTGGGCCACTCCCGCGGCACATGGAGGTTCCCGCGCTAGGGGTCAAATTGGAGCTGTAGCCCCTGGCCTACGCCAGAGCCACAGCAACGCAGGGTCCGAGCCGCATCTGCAACCTACACCACAGCTCACGGCAACGCCGGATCGTTAACCCACTGAGCAAGGCCATGGATTGAACCCAAAACCTCATGGTTCCTAGTCGGATTCATTAACCACTGAGCCACGGTGGGAACTCCGATCTTGGTCTTTTTAATAACAATCTTCAGCAAAATGAAGGAAATCTTTATGCTGTTTTTCCCATCAAAGTGGCGGCCTTATTAAGTGTAGGTTGCCTACCCATGGTAGTCTTTTCTTAAGGATTCTCACAGAAAAACTTAATTTGAAAGTAACAGAATTCTTTGATCATCTCCACTGTCAACATGCTGAAAGATCTTTTAAAAGGCTAATTTGTTGTTTGTTTCTAAGAAATAACTTATCAGGGCCTTGTTATTGTTCATATGAAATGTTTCCCTCCTTTAATTTATTGCTATGTAGTGTAAGGCAAGAGTCCCTGATTAGTTAGTCGTCATGGAATCATTGAAAAATCAATAAGCGCTTGCTACTTATAATCACGCTTAAGTATTTCTTTAAATACTCCTACTTCCCATTGTGGCTCAGCGGTTAATGAACCTGACTAGTATCCATGGGATAAGGTTTCAAATCCTGGCTTGGCTCAGTGGGTTAAGTATCCAGTATTGCCCTGAGCTAGCTATAGGTCACAGGTTTGGCTTGGATCCAATGTTACTGTGGCTGTGGTGTAGGCAGGCAGCTGTAACTCCGATTTGACCCCTACCCTGGGAACTTCCATATGCCGCAGGGGCTGCCCTAAAAAGACCAAAAAAAAAAAAAAAAAAAGAGAGAGAGAGAGAGGTAGAAAGAAATAGGTTTTACTAATTTGAAAAGATACACACACCCCAATGTTCATAGTAGCATTATTTACAATTGCCAAGATAGGGATGCAACCCAAGTGTCCACTGACCAATGAGTGGGTAAAGAAGATGTGGTATACCTACAGTACAATGGTATAAGTATATATGCATGTGACACATACACACACACATGTGCACATGCACACGCACAGTGAATACTACTCAGCCATGAAAAAGAATGAAATTTGGCCATTTGCCGCAACATGGATGGAGTTGGTGGGCATTATGCTCAGTGAAATAAGTCAAAGACAAATACTGTATGGTATCACTTATATGTGGAATCTAAAAAAATGAAACAAACTAGTGACTATAACAAAAAAGAAACAGACTCACAGATGTAGAGAACAAACTAGTGGTTACCAGTTGGGGGGGGATGCAATATAGGGGTGAGGGAGTGGGAGGTACAAGCTATTGGGTGTAAAACAGGCTCAAGGATGTATGGTACCACACAGGGAATAGGGCCAACATTTCATAATAGCTGTAAATGGAAAGTAACCTTGGAAAATGTTACTTTGGAAAATGGAAAAATTATGTAAAAACGTAAAAAAACTAATTTAAAACAGGAGAAAGAAATAGGTTTTGAAATCCTTTACTAACAATTCTTTCTGTCCCTTTTCCCCACCCCACCTTGGAACTCCAGAGCCAAGTTTCAAAAGGGTTTAGATAAAGGATTTATCCTCTGCCCTCCCCTTTTATTTTTAATATCTAGGCCTCAAAGACTAGCAGTGAATTAATTTACAATGCTGCCCATTGGATAGATAAAAATCACTATTCACCCTGAAATCCATTCAGGAGAACTAACTACTGCAGGACTTCCATTGACCCTTCCAGAGAGCGGGAACAAGAAATAGCAACTCATTTGGAAAATGAGCCGTCGTCCCAGGCCTTCTTAGCAGCAATCAGAGGGTACTGGATAAAGAGGTTTGAGAAAGGCTTGATTTGGAGGGTGGGGGGAGGGGCTTAAGGAGCTTAGAGCTGCAGCTGGAGGAGCCCCCAGGCTGGAATTTACTTGTTCTTCACGTTCAGCTCTGACAAGGAGAGAGGCTGTCAGAGGCCCAAAAAAGAGCTCCTCAGGGCGTCCCAGCTTTGATGCTGCGCTCATGAACCGCTTTTCAGGGAGGATTAATAAACAGGTTTTGAAGAGCTTGGCATTCCTCTCCGATCTGCTAAACAGATAATGAGGAGGCTTTCTAGTCGTTGGAGCAGCGATACCAGATCAACATTCCCACGACACGCATCAGCATGAAGCCGCTCTGGGAAACCGCCTGCCTCGTGGGCGGGCAGCAGAGACCCCTGATCCTTGGAAGTGAACTTGAGGTTTCCTGCCCACCCATACAATGTGGATTCCCTTGTTCAGAATGTAGTTTTCGCCTCTTCCACGGAAATGTGGACATGAAATAAGAAGTTCTCAGAGGGTTGCCAAAAAAAAAAAAATCTTATTTAGAAAAACATCGTCTAATTCCAGGAGTAACCCGTTAGTGATTAAGTGACAAGAGCAGCCTGCATTTGGTTTCCCCAGCCTGCAGATTAGGGATCATGGCTGTAAAGTTCCTCTTTGTTTTACAAAGATGAAAGCTACCCATCCTGAACCACTTAGTAAATTAGGGACCACGCCAGGACCAGGACGCACCCCAGTGTTCTGAGATCCAGCCTTGGGCTCCTTCCTTGCACCACAGAGAAATCTGTGGGATTGCTTTAGGGAGCCCCTTTCACATGCAGGCATAACAGGACCACAGAAACCCCTGTAGATTCATTTCAAATGATGCAAAATGAAGCCTCCTGCTACTGAGGCAAAGGAAAATTTCCCTTTGAGCCAGACACACCAGGTTTCAAGTTCTAACCGTGCACCTCCTACCAGGTGGGTGATCTTGGGCAAGTTACCAGAGCTCTCTGAGCCTCAGTTACTTTCTTGAACTAAATAATGCCCACCCCTACAGAAATGTCATGAAAATACATCGAAAGGAGATAATATTTGGAAAGATAATATTTGGGAATGTCATGAAAATACATCTAAAGGAGATAATATTTGGGAAGCTTTATTTGGGATAAATATTGGGAGATAATATTTAAGATAATATTAACCCTGGCGCCTAAGAAGCGTTGGTTCCCCTTCTGCTTGCTACCACCTGAATTCCTTTATTCCCAAACAAATGGTGTGGTTACAAATTACATGCATGAGCAAAGCATTGCCAACGTGTACTCAGTGATTTCACACATGTAAAATACACAGGAGATCCTACTCTGGCCAATAACTGATTCTGGGGACTTTAGATGCCCAGGATGAAGGGCATCTCTGGTTTGATTTGAAGGTTGAAGGGAAGAGGAAAGAGTAGGACAAGGAAGGCAGTATAGACCAGAGATGTCCAATAGAACTACAAAGCAAGCCACCTAGGTAATTCCACATGTTCTCCTAGCCACATTAAAGAAAGTAAAAAGAAACAGATGACATTCATCGTTCATAATATATTTAATCCCGTATATCCAAAATATGGGAGTTTGGGTTTAATAGATGCAAGCGATTACATTTCGAATGGATAAGCAATGAAGTCCTTCTGTATAGCACAGGGAACTCTATCCGATCTCTTGGGATAGACCATGATGGAAGATAATATGAGAAAGGGAATATAGTGTGTGTGTGTGTGTGTGTGTGTGTGTGTGTATGTGTGTGTGTATGACTGGGTCACTTGGCTGTACAGCAGAAATTGACAGAGCTATGTAAATCAACAATACTTTAATACAAACAATTTTTACTATATGATCATTTCAACTTGTACTAATATAAAAATTATGAATAAGCTATCCTATGTTTTTTTTCCTAAGTCTTCAAATCACCATGCACATTACGCCAATAGCCACACGTCAATTCAGCCACATTTCCAGTGCTCGCCATATTCGACCAAGCAAATGTAGGCAAATTCCCATGTGCCAACCATTGGGCTGTTAAGAGGTCTAGACTAGAGCACGGTTTCTGCCCTCAGGGGGCTCACTGTCTAGTTTAGGATCCAGGACAAATGGGGGATGTTTTTACCCAGCAGTATACACGTGCCTGTGGGTTCCCAAGCTACTTATATCCCCAGGTACTTAACCGGCAGTTCAATCCTTTTCCTATGAACCGCAGACATATCCTAAGCTTATGGACACTATTCCTTCCCATTGCCCACATGAACAGCTGTCAGATTATGCATCTGGTTTGGGGGTTTAGGATATACGAGAAACTTAGGACTAGTTAAAGGGAAGGGGGGGGCCTTGTTCTCCAATCCCTTTAGGCTACCTAGTGCCCATTTCATCCTATTGAGCCCAGATTCCAGACAAGTAGGAAAGAAACCGAAAGCGAAGTTCAATCATCCACAGAACCCTTTACCTGTCTCCTGGGCGAACAGCAGCAGCGGGAGGAGCCTTCCATGTTGAAGAGGCAGCTGCTCTCACTGCTCTCCTCCACCCTACCCTGGCCTCTTTCCCTTGCCCCTCCCTTGAGAGCCTCTTCATTTCCTCCACTGCTGGCTGGGCTCAGAGGGAGAGGCACACCACCCCTCAAAATGAAGCGCCAGTGGCTGGTGCTGCTTGCAGAGCAATCATCATGCTGTGCCACTGCGGGCCTCAGCAAAACCACAAACTGAGATGTGCTTTAGATTCCTGAGCATTTTTTTGGGAGCTCTTTCTCCCTTTCATCAACTCCACCCCTGTTCTCATCCTCTTTCCACTGAGAAATTTGTGAATGTTTGCATTTCTAAAAGACCACCTAGAAAGAAAGAACAGCTAAAATTTATTGAGGGCTTACTAGGTGCTAGGCGTTATTCTAAGAAGGTAATGCCTTACTCTAGGGAAAAAGTGGACAATGGTGGAATTTCAAGCAAGCTGACCCCAGGTGGAACAAAGATATCTTCCTGGTGCTTTTAAAATCATACCTTGTAGAATACATTGGTGCAGCCACTATGGAAAACAGTATGGAGCTTTCTCAAAAAATCTAAAAATAGGGTTGCCATATGATTCAGGAATCCTACTCCTGAGCATATCCCCAGACAAAACTATAATTCAAAAAAATACATGCACCTGTAGGTTCATAGCAGCACTATTCACCAGTAGCCAAGCCTATTGGAAACAACCTAAATGTCCATTGACAGATGAGCGGATACAGAAGATGAGGTATATTTATACAATGGAATATTACTTGGCCAGAAAAAAAGAATGAAATAATGCCATTTGCAGCTACATGGATGGACTTAGAGATTATCATACGAAGTGAAGTAAGTCAGGAAGAGAAAGACAAATACCATAGGATATCACTTCTTTGTAGAATCTAAAATATGACACAATCAATATATCTACAAAAACGAAAACAGATTCACAGATACAGAGAACAGATTTGCAGTTGTCAAGTGGCGGGGGGAGGGAAGGACTGGGAGTTTGGGGTTAGCAGAGGTAAACTCTTATATCTTATATATAGGATGGATAAACATCCTATATATAAGATGGTCCTACTGTACAGCACAGGGATTAAAATTAATTAATGGATTGAAATTAATTCATTGATTGATTGATTAAAATTAATTAATTAAAGTTGTACTCCTGTGCAGCACTACCTATGGGGAATAGGCAGTGAAGGATATAGGAGATACACACCCTTTTTCCCTTAATTTTTAATTTTAGAGCTGTCTTCTTTGTTTATGGATTGGGGGCAAAGATTTAGTTTGTTTTTACTCACTCATTCGTTCAACAAATATTTGTCAAGTGCCTATTCTTAGCCAGGCACTAGGCTAGGGGCTGGGGATCAGCAGTGATCCTGATGACCAGAGCTCTGCTCTCCTGGCGATCAAAGGGTAGTGGGGAAAGACAGACAATCATGAAACAATGAGAGAGAATGATAGGTTGTGCTCATCTCTGCAAGCAAAATGGACAAGGCAGTGGGATGGAGATAAACTGAGGAGTAGGGAGGAGGCTGCTTCCGGGGAGGCCTACTGAGGAAGGTGACGCGGTTTTCCTGCGTCACCACTGTGCTCCTTCTGAGCCCTGTCTGCTCTTTCCTCCTCCTTCACACACCTGTGGGCGTCTACTCTTCTCCATCCAGGCCCTCTCCTGGAGCTTTCAACAAGTCTCGTGGCTTTAATCCCCTTCTATACATCTCCCAAATCTCTATCTCCAGTCCCAAAAGTCTTTTGAGAGCACCAGATCTGTAAATTCAAGTTCAACCTGATGTAGCCCCTGGAAAATCGTCCAGCATCTCAAAATTAATATGCCCCAAAGAAGACACCGATTCTCCACCTCCTCCAACTTGTTTCTGCTCTCCTGATCCTATACCAGGACACCACCATCCCCACCAATAGCTCAAACCAAAAGTTTAAGAGTGGTTTCTTTTTTGCATTTTAAAATACATTGAGGGGTTCCCGTCATGGCTCAGTGGTTAATGAATCCAACTAGGAACCATGAGGTTGCAGGTTCAATCCCTGGCCTCGTCCAGTGGGTTAAGGATCCGGCATTGCCATGAGCCATGGTGTAGGTTGTAGACGTGGCTCAGATCCTGAGTGGCTGTGGCTGTGATGTAGGGCGGCAGCTACAGCTCTGATTGGACCCCTAGCCTGGGAACCTCAGTATGTGGTGGGTGTGGCCCTCAAAAAGACAAAAGACAAAAAAATAAAAATATGTTGAGTAAGTAATTGCGGTAGGTAGAATAATGGCCCCTAGAGATGTCTACATTCAAATTCCTAAAATCTGTGACTGTTACCTTACATGGCTAAAGAGTTTTACACATAGGGTTAAATTAAGGACCTTGCATGGGGAGAAGATCCTGGATTACCTGGGTGGGTTGAATCTAATCACAGGAATGCTTAAAAGGATCTCTGACTGGCTCAACATCACTAGTCCTCAGGGAAATGCAAATCAAAACTATAATAATATATCATTGCACACCTGTCAGAATGGCTATCATCAAAAAGTCAACAAATGACAAGTGTTGATGAGGATATATACAAAAGGGAACCCTTGTTTACTGTTGGTGGGAAAGTAAATTGGGGCAGCCATTGTGGGAAACAGTGTGGAGATTCCTCAAACAGTTAAAAATAGAACCACCATACAATCCAGCAATTCCACTCCAGGAATTTATTTATCTATCCAAATAAAGCAAAAACACTAATTGGGAAAGATATATGCACCCCTAGGTTCATTGCAGTATTATTTACAATAGTCAAGATATGAAGCAGCCTAAGGGCCCATCAATAGATGAAGGGATAAAGAAGATGTAGTATGTATACTAAATGGAATATTACTCAGTCATAAAAAAGAATGAAATCTTGCCATCAACAAGGATGGACCTATATGGTATTATGCTAAGTGAAATAAGTCAAACAGAAAAAAAAACAAATACTTTTTTTCAATTATATGTGGAATTCAAAAAAATACATGAACAAACATAACAAAACAGAAACAGACTCAGAGACAGAGAATAAACAGAGTGGATCAGGTGAAGGGAGGGGAGAAATAGGTGAGGGAGGTTAAGAGGCACAAACTTCCAGTTGCAAAATTAATGAGTCACAGGCATGAAATGTTCAGTCAATAATTATATAGTATCTTTGTAGATGACAGAGGGTAACTGCACTTACTGTGTGATCATTTTAAAATGTCTAGAAATAACAAATCACTATTTTGTGTAATCGGAACTAACATATTACTGAGGGTCAATTAGAGTTCAAAAACAAGCAAATAAACTCATAGAAAAAGATCAGATTTGTATGGAGCTCCCTTCGTGGCTCAGTGGTTCATGAAGATCAGCGGTTCACGAACCCGACTAGGATCCATGAGGATGAGGGTTGGATCCCTGGCCTCACTCAGCGGGTTAAGGATCCGGTGTTGCTGTGGCTGTGGCGTAGGCCAGCAGCTGTAGCTCCTATTGGACCCTTAGCCTGGGGACCTCCATGTGCTGCAAGGGCAGCCCTAAAAAGCAAAAAAAAAAAAAATCTAATTAGTTAATTTGAGGAAAAACATTTTTGCAAGAAAGTTCTAGAGAGAAATGCAACTTGGTGATTTGGGGGGGAAGCATTTTAAAGTGAGATGCAGACCCACCAAAAGATGCTCCACATCACTCATCATTAGAGAAATGCAAATCAAAACTACTCTGAGGTATCACCTTACCCCTGCCAAAATGGCCATCATCAAAAAGTCTTCAAACAATGAATGATGGAGAGGGTGTGGAGAAAAGGGAACCCTCCTACACTGTTGGTGGGAATGTAAATTGGTGCAACCACTATGGAAAACAGTATGGAGATTCCCCAGAAAACTAAAAATAGAATTACCATTTGACCCAGCAATCCCACTCCTGGGCATCTATCCAGAGAAAACCATGACTCGAAAAGATACATGTACTCCAGTGTTCATTGCAGCACTCTATACAATAGCCAAGCCATGGAAACAGCCTAAATGTCCATCGACAGAGGAGTGGATCAAGAAGATGTGGTACATATACACAATGGAATATTACCCAGCCATTAAAAGAAAGAATGGCATTTGCAGCAACATGGATGGACCTAGAAATTATCATGCTAAGTGAAGATAGATCGTGAGACACCAACATCATATGCTATCACTTACATATGAAATCTAAAAAAAGGACACAATGAACTTCTTTGTGCAACAGATACTGACTCACAGACTTTGGAAAACTTATGGGGGAATTCGCATCGTGGTTCAGGGGTTAACAAATCTGACTAGCATCCATGGGGATGCAGATTCGATCCCTGGACTTGCCCAGTGGGTTAAGGATCTGGCATTGCTGTGAGCTGTGGTGAAGGTCACAGACGAGACTTGGATCCTGTATTGCTGTGGCTGTGTTGTAGGCCAGCAGCCACAGCTCCCAATCGACCCCTAGCCTGGGAACCTTCACATGCCGCAAGTGCGGCCCTAAAAACAAAAAAATAAAAATAAAAACAAAAAAGGAAAAGAAAAGAAAGGAAGCAAAAAAAAAAGAAAAAGAAAAACTTAATGGTTTCCAAAGGAGACAGGTTGGGGGATGGGGGGATGGGCTGGGGGTTTGGGATGGAAATGCTATAAAATTGGGTTGTGATGATCATTGTACACCTATCAGTGTAGTAAAATTCACTGAGTTAACAACAACAACAAAAAAGAAGCCAGCAGTCCTGGTAGAGGAAATAAAAGGATTTGAAAGAGGAATATCCCAAGATAAGGCCCATCACTAGGAATCTGAGGGAGAAGATGAAAGAAGGGATAAGATTCGTGTCACATTTACTTAAGGATAATTTCTCTTCCCTTATAATAAAAATTTAAGCAGGTATTTATCAGTTATTTCCTGTGTATCATGCATTTTCACATATGCTTTTATTTACTCTTCCTAACAACCCCCTTTTCCCATTTTACAGATAAGGAAACTAAGGGTCAAGGAGCGTTTTCATTTCTAGACTTCAAATGGTTGATCCCCTGATCACACTAAAAGCACAGATGGAAACTTTGACAATATTCTTGAACAATTAAAATACACCTAAGGGGAGTTCTCGTCATGGCGCAGTGGTTAACGAATCCGACTAGGAACCATGAGCTTGCAGGTTCGATCCCTGGCCTTGCTCAGTGGGTTAAGGATCCGGCATTGCCGTGAGCTGTGGTGTAGGTCACAGAAGCGGCTTGGATCCTGCATTGCTGTGGCTCTGGTGTAGGCTGGTGGCTACAGTTCTGATTCGACCCCTAGCCTGGGAACCTCCACGTGCCATGGGAAGCAGCCCTAGAAAAGGCAAAAATACAAAAAAGTAAAAATAAAAATAAAAAATAAAATACACCTAAGGGTGGATGATCCTGGCAATGAATTTCAGTCCGTTGGCATGTACAGTAGTGTACATATAAGCTCCAGACAGCAGCCTAGAGTTGTGTAAGGTCATAGACTCCCTCGCAATACCTCCTGGGCTCAAGCCTGGTTCCATCATTACCAGCTGTGTGGCCTTGAACAGATTCCTTTACCTCTCTGAGACAACTTAGCTCCTGGGGGTATTGAGAGAATTACACGAGGGAAGACATTTAAAGCACTTAGAGCAGTGTGGCATAAAGTGGGTGCTCCCTTAATGCCGGGTCCCTGTCCTGGGCTGTATGGCTTAGCCAGGGTACCAGTACTGAGTCCATATTCATCATCAATCACTGGGCTGGATGACACGACGTAGAAAGCACCCATCCCGAGGGTGGTCTCCTGGGATCCTCACATCATCTGACAAAGAAACCATTCTTCCTTTTCTACGGTAGAAGAATCTGAAGCTCCAGAACAACCCAGATGTCGTACTATCACCTGAGTGGCAGCACTGAAATAAAACCCTGCTTTGTCTGCTTTCAAAGTCCGGGCTCAGAAACACGCACAGAAGCTGGCGGTGCTGGCATGTGTCCTGGTCTCTGGCAAACCCAAAGCATGATCTGCTTTTCCTGATTACAAGTACAGGGGCCCGTGCACACATGCACATGCACACTCACACACACATGTGTGCGGTATTCAGGTGAGACGCTTCCCCAGTGCCTGGGCCCTTTGCTGACTATACCCCTAACAATTTTCCGGTCTGAAAGGCATTTTCCCAGAATAAAGTTGACAGTGGTTTTGGAAATGGCTCAGACTAATTGAATTCTCCACATGGCAAGATGCTGGAAACACTGGCTCCTTCTTATTTCTGATTGCCTGATAGCAAGAGGCTTTGCCAAACCAAAGCAGATCAAGGCACAGGAGGGGAGTAGGCATTTAGTGCCAGACGCTCTTTATAGCAATAAACAAATGGTTCGACTGCCTTAAACCTCTGGTTTTCATAATTCAGTGTCTGTGGGGACAGGGGCAGTAACAATCAGAGGGGTGCATGGGGGAATTTTTGCACCTATCAGCAATATAATACTGATCCTCGCTGAGAGGCTCCTTGATGGCAGAACATAAAATATTTGCAAAAAATAAGCAATGACAAGATTTCTCATCACACAGCCTCCTTACCACCATACTCCACCCTGCACGTGCCCTGCTCTCTTCTTACAATAAAAAGACCTCACGTTTTCCCCCACGCAGGAAATTATTGTCTTTCCCTCTCTCCTCCTCTCTTCCTCCCTCCCACCCTCTCTCTGTTCTTCTCTTTCAGAAAGAAATTCTTGAATATTAGACCCTAGAGATCATTCAATACAGACCATCAACCTTAAATTGAGCGAACCTAGGTTTGAATCCTGGTTATGTCTTAAGTGACTTAAGCCTTCTGTGCCTCAGTTATCTCATCTGTAAAATGGGCTCAATATCATACTTACCTGACAGGACTGGTGTGAGTATTGAATGAGCCAATCCTTAGGGCAGAGTCTGGCACCCAGCCTATGCCCCTAAAATGTTCCTTGTTATTCTTACCCAACCCACCCTCTTCATTCTATAGACAAGGAAACTGGATTCAGAGAAAAGCGATCTATCCTAGATCATATCGCAAGTGAGTGGCAGAGCCAAGTCTCAGTCCAGGCACCCCATCTCGGCCCTTTTCCTGCTGGACACACTTAGCATCATGGATCTAGCTTCAGTCAACTTTAAGCAGAATGAGGTTGGGATGTTTTCCAGTGGGTCATGTTCATGCCAAGCTGATGACATTGCCCGAGCCAGGGCCGAGAGCATCCCGGGTTGCTGGCCCCGCTTGATCGGTGAGGGGAAGGGTTGCCTGTGTCTTACGAGGACCCACAGACTCCGAGGCCATCAAGCCCTGTAAAGCTGATTTCCACAGAGCATGGAGCAACCACTCTCTAAGTATTCATCTTCTGGAAGCTGAAGCTCCAGAAAGAAATGGGTTGGATAGTGTCACCGCCAACAGGTTTCGAATGATCTGGAAACAGAAAAAACTTCTGCCTCCAACTAACCTCCAATTCACATCCCCGAGGCCTGAGGCTCTCTCTCTCCTTCTCTCTCTTGTTCTCCTTCTCCAAAGACCCTCTCCTGGTGCTGAGAGACTGGAGAGGCTGGATCATTACTTATATTATGGCCTGATTTTGCCCACGTGGTACTGTTTCACCCCAAATACTCCCCCTCCTCCCTTTTCTTTTTCTTGTTTTTTTTTTTTTTTTTTTTTTTTTTTTTTTTTTTTTAGGGCCGCACCTATGGCATACGGACGTTCCCAGGCTAGGGACTGAATTGGAGCTACAGCACCCAGCTTATGCCACAGCCACAGTCCTGTGGAATCTGAGCCACATCTTTGACCTATGTAGTCACTCACGGCAATGCTGGATCCTTAATCCACTGAGCAGGGCCAGGGATCAAGCCCTCATTCTCACCAACACTATGTTGGTTCTTAACCCACTGAGCCATATCGGAAACTCCCTGTTCCCTTTTCTTAAAAACACACATACACCACCACCCCCCCAACACACACCATCATGCACGTGCCCAAGGACACTTGCTTCCTGGGAAAAGTGTCCAAACCATCCAGAGCAACATTTGTCTCCAGTGTGGGAGGATCCACGAACCTACAGCCGGGGCAGGGGTGGCTCCTGCTGTTTCGGAGGTGATACACTCATTTGTTCTGACAAATGTACTCATGCTCCCGCTTCGAATCTCTGTCAAACTTTCCACCTCCTGCCAGACCCTGGAGCTCCGAGCAGACCATCCAGGAGGTCTTCCATCCAGTCGGTGGCCGGGTGGCCCATGGCTGCTCAGACCAGCAAGGTTTTGCTCAGGTCTGAGTCAGCCAAAGCCTCTGCTCACAACAAACAGAGGCCAGGGGGATGTAGGAACTGGCCTGGACGATGGGAGGGGAGAGAGGGATTACAGTAATTAATAGCAATGATAATTCTGTAGTACGAAGATTGCTGGCCTGGAAGGCAGGAGTCTGGCCTGGGTCTTAATTCTGGCCACTGAGTGAGCTGCGTGCTCCTGGGCTGGTCACTTAACCTCTCTGTGCCCACCTGCTATGGAAGTGGGCTTGCATGGGGCATCTGGAAGAAATCTCTCCAGGCAGGGTTTCTTTTTTCTTTTTTCTTTTCCATGGCATATGGAGGTTCCCAGGCTAGGGGTCTAATTGGAGCTATAGCCGCCGGCCTACGCCACAGCCACAGCAATGCGGGAGCCAGCCACATCTGAGACCTACACCACAGTTCACAGCAACGAACCCGCCACCTCATGGTTACTAGTTGGATTATTTCACTGTGCCATGACAGGAACTCCCGAAGCAGGGTTTCTACAGCGATGATCTCCAAGCCTGATGGCCCATGTGGATTTTCAAGTACTTCCACATACCTTGTTTTATGTATTTAATCCTCCTTAAAACTCAACCATGTAGTATGGTATTTGGTTGGACAATTCGGGGCAAACGGTAAGAGGGCTTGATGCCTGTTCTCTCCATCTCCAGCCACCTCCAGCTCACATTTTCTGCCCAAGGAGAGGTCAAAAAGAAGGATTCCCGGAAAGTGGGTAAATGCCAAGGAGGCTTCGTTCCCTTATGGGCAGGGGCTGAGGGTCTGAGATGTCCTTTTGATGTTTTTTAACAATTTTTGGAGCTCAAGGCAGGGCACAACTTATCTGCCAGCTCCAAGCCCATCTCCCTCTTGGGCTTCGGAAACAGAAAGCAGAGCCCCGCAGCAGCAGGGCAGTTAAGAGCTCACCTGCTAGACTGCCAGCTGATCAGGGACAAGTGGACATAAACCCAGGTCCCCTAGCTCCCACTCAAGAGCTAGGAAGTGGTGGCATATGTGACAGCTGTGGTGGCCTCTACTGCACCGGCTCAGAGTGTCCCACCTGCTCAGCCAAGGTCAGGGTTGGGGAAGGCGTTCCTTCCTGCCCCCTTCCTTCCCACTCAAGATAATAACCCCCACCCTGCTTAGGAGATTGCATGACCACAGAGGGGAGCCAGTGATGGGGGCTCACCTGCTGGCCCCACCTACCTGTAGTGACCTAGTCCCACCTGACAGACAGCATCCTGCTGGCCTTGAGCGCTATGATGGGCTGAACTGCATCTCCTCTCCCCACCCCGTACCCCAATTCCTAGGTACCCCCAGTATCTCAGAATGTGACTGTATTTGGAGACGGGGCTTTTAAAGAGGTAACTACGGTTAAATGAAGTCCTTAGGCTGGGCCCAGCGGGACTGGCGTCTTTGTAAGAAGAGAACATTTGTCCAAACACGCACAGAAGGAAGATAATGTGAGGACACGGGGAAGAGGAAGTGGCCTGTAGATAGAGGCCTCAGGACAAAGCAACCCTGCAGGTAACTTGATCTTGAACTTGAACGTATCATGGGGAAATAAATTTCTGCTGTGTAAGTTTCCCAGACTGTGATGCTTCATCATGGCAGCCCTAGCAAACTAATACAGATCCTGCTTCAGAGGTCCCCCTCCACCTCCACCACCTCCCTGGACCTCAGGGCTTTGCACCCTCCTCGGAACCTCCCCCACCCCAGCCCCCACACCTAACCCCCACCCCCAGTCCCAGATTCATCAAGTGCTTGGCATCAAAAAACTGCCTCCACACTCTTCAGCCAAAGCGTCCCGTTTCAGCAACTTTGGGGATTGCTGGTTTCTGCTTCAAAGGGGACTGGAGAAGGGCGAACAGCCCTCTGGGGCTCCCCTGGAGGAGAGAGAGACTAGGAAATACAGAGAAAACAAACAGATTGATATTTTAGTTAGAATCCTGGCCTGCATGGGACATCTGAGCTTCTTTCCCTCTGGAGTGTTTAGCCAGACTGTTGGCTCCTGACAACTCAGTGGCAGGGTTGGGGGGGGGGGTCCCAGGTCCCAGGGGCCTGGTGCTTCTTCAATTAATTAATATAGGCTTTCTTGGTGTCAAGGTGACAAAGACTTGGGGATAACTGAGTCTTGTGACCCTCTTACTCTTAGAGGGTGCACAGACTCCCAACTGCACCCCAGTTCCACACCCTCTTGCAGGAGGCAGAGGCAGGCGGGGGTATGGAAGGAGTGCTCTGCAGCCCAGGCTTTGTTCCCCCTGGGCCTGGCCAGTCACTGGGTCCTGAGACTGGGATGGGTGGCAGGTCTGACAGGTAGGGAGGTTCACTTCCCACTGCCCCATGGACCAAAGAAAGGAGAGAGGAAAGAAAACAAAACAAAACAAAGCAAAACTTTAAAAAGGAAGTTCCGTCATGGCACAGTGGAAAAAAATCCGACTAAGAACCATGAGATTGCAGGTTCAATCCCTGGCCTTGCTCAGTGGGTTAAGGATCTGGCATTGCCCTGAGCTGTGGTATAGGTCGTAGACACGGCTTGGATCTGGCATTGCTATGGCTGTGGTGTAAGCCAGCAGCTACAGCTCCTATTCAACCCCTAGCCTGGGAACTTCCATATGCTGTGGGTGCGGCCCTAAAAAGACAAAAAAAAATAGTTAAGAGGGTCAGGATTTCCCTCTGTGGCACAGTGGGTTAAGAATCTGACTGCAGTGGCTAGCGTCACTGCAGAGGCACGAGTTCGATCCTTGGCCCAGAGGAGTGGAATCTGGCATTGCTGCAGCTGTGGTGTAGGTCACAGCTGCAGCTCAGATTTAATCCCTGGCCTGGGAACTTCTATGTGCTGCAGGTGTGACCATAAAAAGGAAAAAAAAAAATGGTTAAGAGGGTCAGTTTTCTGTTATGAGGGCTTTACCCATTTGTACAATTTTTTAAAATTTCATGTTTTAGTTGGAAAAGGTTGTGAGGTTCCTCTGCTTCCAGGCACTCTTGCCTGGGGTCCTGAGAGGGTCAGGGAGATTTTTTACTGCTCTGACTCCTTTCCAGAGAGACAGGGCCTGGGCTTACCCGGCTTCAGGAGAAGCCCATTTCTCTTGTTCTCCTCTTCCACGTGGAGAGCCTTGAATTTCTTCTATAAGTCAGCTTCCTCTCCAGCACCACTGCAGTGAGGACCAAGCCTGGCAGAACTGTGAGAGGGCAGGTGTCTGGACACCCGCTTCCTCCTTTCAGAGCTTCCTGATCCCCCTCAGTCTGGAAAGACACGAATTGTGATGGAAAACAGCTAGGATTTTGCAGTCTGACTGACCTGGATTTTGGATTTAAATCCCAGCACCAACATTACTTCATCTCTGTGAACCTCAGCTTCCTCAAATGGACACTGGGTCGATGTGAGAATTAAACAACATGAGTCAGAGAACATTCCTAGCACAACACCTTGCATAAAGGCCATCAACAGGGGAGTTCCCGTCGTGGCTCAGTGGTTAATAAATCCGACTAGGAACCACGGGGTTGTGTGTTCAATCCCTGGCCTTGCTCAGTGGATTAAGGATCCAGTGTTGCCATGAGCTGTGGTGTAGGTCACAGAGGCGGATCGGATCCCACATTGCTGTGGCTCTGGTGTAGACTGGTGGCTACAGCTCTGATTCGACCCCTAGGCTGGGAACATCCATATGCTGGGGGAGTGGCCCTAGAAATGGCAAAAAGACAAAAAAAAAAAAAGAAAAGAAAAGAAAAAAAAAGCCAAAAAGGCCATCACCAAATATCAGTTCTTCCCCCCCCTTCACGCCTCTAAAAACATCTTCCTTGGATTCTCACAAATATCCACCCTCTTCCGCTTTACTGTCCTGCCAGACAGGGCCCCAAGATTTGGATTTCTCGGATCATTTTTCTTCCCAAAACAAATCAGTTTCAGGTCCCATTTCCCCAGGATCCTGCTAGATGCCAGAACATATTTCAAGAAATCAGTACAATATTAATAAATATTCAAGCTCCAGTAAGTCACGTTGAGTTCAATTAGCTTCTTCACCTAACGCAAAAGAGTGAATAGTGGAGACTTCAGACACCACCGCAGTTGTGGGGAAGATTCTTGGGGCAGAGGGGTCTCGGGGCAGGGGGGGTGCTCAAGTCTCATGGTCAGTGCATAGCCCAGAAAAGTCCTGACCATGGTCCCCATTTCTCATCTTCCTACCCCTTCTATCCAAGAAACAAGAGGATATTCATAAATCATCAAATAGAGTTGTTTCTACTCTTTTGCCCCCAAAGGCCCAGACTAATCAGCTTGCAGGAATCAGAAGCCCTGGTCTCAAAGCACAGGCTGACATTTCTACCTATGTAGGTACTTGGTGTGAGGGATCAGATCAAGAAGCAGGAGTCGGGGTGAGGCTCACCCCTAAGGTTTTTAGTGGCCCTTCCTTGCCAATCTGTCTGTCTTTCCACATAATGACACAGGATGTGGTGCAGGGAGAGAGCTGATTTTTAGAGGCTATGACCACTCCCATCTCTCTGAGAACCTAAATTGGGTCTCAGCCCCCAAGCAAGGCTGCTGGCAGAGTGCAGTGGACACATAAGTTTCCTCTGTAGGGTAGTTATTGTGTGAAGGAAGAATGCATAGCAGGCTCAACTCAAGTTGAACTAACTGAGTTGAACTGAATGAAACTGCCCATCCTTGGAGAGGGGCCAGGAGCTGGCTGCCTGAGGCTAGAGGTATGGGGGTGCTGAGTAGAAGTGCAAGAGAGGAGACAGTGACCAGGGCAGCAGACACGTGATACCAACCCCCAGCTTCCTCTCTTGTACATGTGATGGGATACAGCTTCAATTCAACAGAGAGAAAATACTAACTGTCAGCCAACTACTCATGGTTCGTTCAACATTAATTATACCTAAGACAGGGCTGAGTGACACGACATGCAAAAGTGAACTGGGCTCAGATTCTACCTTCACAAAATATTGCAGGAGATGAGACCTGCACACAAACCACTACCATGTAAAGCAGAAAGTGGTCTGCGATCCACAAGACACGTCACTTAAGCAGCCCCGCAGAAAGGGCACAACTACCTTTATCTGCAGAACTCCTCACAGGTGTTGTGGAGGGGGTGGCATTGACTGAGCCTATGCACACACCCATACCCGTGCACACACGCACACACGCATGCAGGCACATAGAGGCATGGAGCAATGCGGGAAGTGGAACTAGGTTCCTGCCACACACCTCACTAGACAATGCAGGGATTTAAAGGAATGTAATTCACGTTTCTATTCAGCTGAGAATAAGTTCCTGCAAGGGAACAGCCATGTGCTAGGCACAGGGATACAAAAGTCAAAGAGGCTCCAATGTTTACTGTCCACTAAGGGTTTTTTCTGACTGCAGGGATTTACCCATTTATGGGTCATGGCATCATTTTAGGGAATCATGACCTACTTTTTTAACTAAATGGGATCATATAGAAAACATTAGAATACACTTCACATATTAAGTGTACTTAATTATATTGGTGTATTAGCGTATTAAGGTGTCATGAAATTTTTATTGCGTGTGTGTGTGTGTGTGTGTGTGTGCTCCGTCAGAACGTAAATGTATTTCCTGCTGTGGGTCTCAGACAAAAAAAAAAAAAAATTGAGAAACACTCATTTGGTGAGAGAGACCAAAATGGAAATTCCTAATGTGCTTCAGCATGTCAGAGAGCCCAGCAGAGAGCGAGAGCTGCTGGAGGCCCAGGGGAGCATCGAGGGGGGAGGGGAGGCAGGAGAGGTGGGGGTGCCGATTCTTCCTTTGTCCTCAGAACCCAGGTGGGAGGCACCATGATGTCTGGCTCTGGGGGCTGCCAGGCCCTTGTGGACACCGAGACCTTTCTCATCACAGGCCCCTCTGAGGACGTGGCGCAACCGCACAAGGCCCCTGGGGCAGAGCCCATGGATGCAGAAGTGGGTGACTGCCTGCAGGGGGAGGGGCTAGGAGCAGAGTGCGAGGCCCTCTGGGGCACCGGGAGACCCCTGACTGGATCCTCTGTGTGGTGATTTGGCATACTGTGGCGTGGGTCAACGTCAACGACTTGCTGGGATGTCACCTTCACCATCAATGGAGTCCCCTCTATCTTCCAACTAACTGCCTACACCCTGCTGGTAAGCACTATGTCCTTATTCTGCAAGTCACTGGGCCGTCCCCTCGCCACACGCCTGCCACTTCCCCTTTACAAACAGTCTCCTGCTCTCAGGCTGCCGCCAAGCCCCCCTCCCATTTTATCCTGCTCTGAGAGATACCCTCTGGGAGGGGGCATAGCGGCTGAGGGCGGATGCAGCTGCCTCTACTTTCCTGTTCTAAATTCCTGTGCTGGAGTTCCCGTGGTGGCTCAGTGGTTAACGGATCTGACTAGGAACCATGAGGTTGCGGATTCGATCCCTGGCCTCGGCCAGTAAGTTAAGGATCTGGTGTTGCCCTGAGCTGTGGTGTAGGTTGCAGACGCGGCTTGGATCCCGAGTTGCTATGGCTCTGGCGCAGGCCGGTGGCTACAGCTCGGATGTGACCCCTAGCCTGGGAACCTCCATATGCCGCGGGAGCGGCCCAAGAAAAGGCAAAAAAAAGGACAATAAATAAATAAATAAATAAAAATTCCTGCGCTAATTTCCAAGCAGCAAACTTTGCCCAAGCGACTTAATGAGGTTTTCTGAGCTTGTCAGGTAGAGATTCTCCCCTGACAAGACAAGGTTTAATCCCCTCAACCACCAAGTCCGACGGAGATATTATTATCCCGTTTTATAGATGAGGATATTGAAACTCGGAGAGTTGAATCATTCAATAGAGGAGCTGCAGAGTTCCCATCATGGCTCAGCGCAGACGAATCTAACTAGTAACCATGAAGACACAGGTTTGATCCCTGGCCTTGCTCAATGGGTCAGAGATCTGGTGCTGCCATGAGCTGTGGTGTAGGTCACAGATTCAGCTTGGATCTGGCGTTGCTGTGGCTGTGGTGGAGGCCAGCGACTACAGCTCCAATTCCACCCCAGCCTGGGAATCTCCATATGCTGGGGGTGTGGCCCTAAAAAGACAAAAAAAAAAAAAAAAGATAGGAGCTGCATGGGTGTGGGGGTGGGAATACAGAATAAAGTTATATCTCTTTTAAGATTTTTTTTTTGTCTTTGTTGTTGTTGTTGTTGTTGTTGCTATTTCTTGGGCCGCTCCCGCAGCATATGGAGGTTCCCAGGCTAGGGGTTGAATCGGAGCTGTAGCCACCAGCCTACGCCAGAGCCGCGTCTGCGACCTACACCACAGCTCACGGCAACGCCGGATCGTTAACCCACTGAGCAAGGGCAGGGACCAAACCCGCAACCCCATGGTTCCTAGTCAGACTCGTTAACCACTGCGCCACGACGGGAACTCCTCTTTTAAGATTTAACATAACCTTCTACTCAAACAAGAAAATGTGGTAGATTGCTAGGTTTGGAGAGCGAGGCAGAAAGGGAATTCCAGGTGTTTCAGAAACCTATGATCCTGCATTTTCCATATCGCAGTTCTTTGGCAACACACTTTAATGCACCGACTTTGCCCAAGAGTCACCTGCAGCCTCGGGGTGCCAGCACCAGGAAGGCATTAACCTATAAATCAAGGGCTTGACTTACCCATACCTTGATCTCCATTAAACTTTTTCCAAAGCCATCAAATATTAACAGACAATATAAGCGCTTTAAAACGAAGCTTCATGGAGCTCCCGTAGTGGCACAGAGGAAAAAAATCCGACGAGAAACCATGAGGTTGCGGGTTCCATCCCTGGCATTGCTTAATGGGTTAAGGATCCGGCATTGCCATGAGCTGTGGTGTAGGTCGCAGACATGGCTTGGATCTGGTGTTGTTGTGGCTGTGGCGTAGGCTGGCAGCTGCAGCTCCGATTAGACCCCTAGCCTGGGAACCTCCATATGCCATGGGTTCGGCCCTGAAAAGACAAAAGATGAAACAACAACAACAACAACAAATCTTCATGTCGAGTCCCCTAAACTCCTCCAAAAAAGGAACCCCGGAGCTGACACTGTGAACACCATGCCAAGGACAAGCTAGACTTTTAGACTTTACTAATTTCATCAGTCTGTACACCCTTTCCCACTCCAGCACCCTCGTTCTCCCCACTTCACGCTGAGTCTCTACTCACCCGCTCACCCATCCCTGTACCCATTATAGCGCCATTGTCCTTTTATGCCGGCAGTTTCCAGAGCCACCTCAATCCATCAAGGAGGCTATTCATCACTTTGCATTTTTAGCCCCTTCCTCTTAAGAGGGCTCTTGAAGCCCTCTGTGAATTTCCCCAAGCCCTCATCAGCAACCTCAAATTTCAAATGGTTGTTGGAAAGACGACCTCTGCCTGTTAGACCCCAAGTCTTTACCAAACTAAAAAATAATGTTGGGGAGATTACACCCTTCTTATGGAACAAGGGATGCCTACTTGCCTTATAACCAAAAGGAGCCGCTCAAATGATTCTTCCTGGAACATCAACAGGAGAACAGTTGGTGGCCACCTACAGAGCAGCTACTTTCTCTTTAAAAAATTGAGTCGAGCTTTGCTAGAAAGAAAATAAATCAGAATTTAAGCCAAGATCTTCTAATGCCAAACCTTCTAAGGCCTGCAACAAGGTTTCAGCTTTCCCAATTATAAAATGGTGGTGAGGGGTGGAGGAACAGAGGAACAATCATCGAAATTGTAGAACTTAGGGAGTTCCCATTGTGGCTGAGTGGACACAAATCTGACTAGCATCCTTAAGGAGGCAGGTTGGATCCCCGGCCTCACTCAGTGGGTTAAGGATCGGGCGTTGCCATGAGCTGTGATGTAGGTTGAAGAGGTGGCTTGGATCTGGTGTTGCTGTGGCGCAGGCCGGCGACTGCAACTCTGATTTGACCCCTAGCCTGGGAACCTCCATTTGCCTCAGGTGAGGCCCTAAAAAGACTGAAAAAAAAAAAAAATAGAAGCCCAGGCCCACCTATATGAAATTGTGCAAACACTTTGTTGAGTACACAGGTAGAGGTATATGAAGTTGGAGGAAGAACAGACCAGCCAACATTGTGAAGCAGCAGTCCAGGGCATTTGGTATAGACTACTACCACACAGTACAGACTCTAGACAGTACTACTTCCTTCTTTCCCTGCAAGTCATTTACATTCCTCTTTCCAAAGCCAGGAATTCATGGATGGAATGAAGTTCTGAATCAGTCATTTTTCAAGGTTCTAACATCCAACCTCCAGCTGGGTCCTTCTGGATCCTAGGCAATGTCTTCCTTAGACAGTTTTACTCTTAGACCATGGGAATAACTGCGTGGGGCTGGTCTCAGCAGTCCCCAGAGGAGCAGTCTTGTGTCTATGCCCACCTGCCTGGCACCCCCGTGGAAATTCAGCTGGGCCTGTTAGGTTGGGGCATTCTTCATAGCTGTCAAAAGTTATTTTCAATAGAATGCAGTTGTTCCAAAACAGAGACAGATCATAGGTGTGGAAGCAGACTTGTGTTTGCCAAGAGGGGAGAGAAGGAGATGAACGGGGAGTTTGTGGTTTGTAGATGCAAACTATTACATTTAGAAAGGATAAGTGATGGAGTCCTACTGTGCAACACAGGGAACTGTGTCCAGTCTCTTGGGTTAGAGGTATGGTTGGGTCCCTTGGCTGTACAGCAGAAATTGAAGGAATATTGTTAATCAACTATACTTTAATAAAAAAATTTTTTTTAAAGAATGCAGTTGTTCCAGCACAGCAACTCGACTTACAATGAAGCAGAGCACGTGAACATACATACACTCACACACACAAACACATGTACATACGCACGCATACACATGCTTCATACATACACACGTACATGCACTTCCACCAAAATCACGAAAGAAGAATGAAGTTGTATGCCCTTACTTTTCTTGCTTTTTGCTCATGTTTTATTACAAACATGTGCACCAGCTGAGAGTACAGTACAGTAAATCTCTGTGCACCCCGCTCACCTTTCACAACCTAACTGCAACTGTCCTGTTTCAGCTGCCCCACCAGCCACTCCTCTCTCCAGCCCCACACACCTGAATTATTTTGAAGCAAATTCTTAGCATCACAGCATCAATCATCATAGCTAGAGTTTATCCATAAATCCTCTAATATAGGTATGCCCTACTTTTCAAAAGTTTGCTTTGCACCACTCTGCTTTTATGAAATACAGACATTGGTACCTGTTTTTCATAACCAAAAAGAATCCAAAGAGGATTTTGGCATTTATGAAAAAGGCAAAAAGTGAAAATAGGTTTCAGCTTTTGTTCTGCTGTGAGCTTTTATAGAGTCAGGGCACACGTGAGGAATGAGAGTGGCTCCTTCCTGGGAACTACACCACTCAGCATCTCAGAATCTGAGCCATTTTTTGTTTTTGCTGTTTTTGGCATGCTCACAGCATGTGAAAATTTCCAGGCCAGGAAACAAAACTGTACCACAGCAGCAACAACACCAGGTCCTTAACCCACTGAGCCACCAGGGAACTCTGCATCTGAGCTTCATCTCCTTTTACTCTGTGAATCAATTGGCAAGATGTGTCCTAAGGTAACTGCTTTACGCTGCTTCAGCTGAGGAAAGGTTTTACCAGAACATTCTACTTTCAGATATCAGAAGAGAACACCGATCCACAGTCAGTGTTCAGATGTTTCCTATTGTCTCACAAATGTTTGGTCATTTTTACAGTTGACTTATTTGTGTCAGGATTCACAGTTTACAGATTGCATTTATTTGGAAGGTCTTATGTCTCTTTCTATATGTAGAGTTTATCACATTCTGAATTTCACTGGATGAAATCAGTGGTGTCTGAGCTCATCTTTCCTATAAAATGAGTAGTTAGATCTAGAGGCCTGATTTCACGGAATATTCCGCAAGAATATTCATATGGTGCTGAGTACTACCCATTGAACCCATCCAGAGGCAGACGATGCCCAGTGCCTCTCTATTTGTAACGTTAGGACTGATAGGTGGATTCCAGAGCTGTCAGCCTCATCCACCCAAGACACAGTTCCCTTCAGCACTTGGCCAAAAGTTTTGGCAGCCATTGATGACCCTTTCTTAGACCCACACTATCTCTAGGAGCTGCAAAACAGACATTTTTCCTTTTGTTTTTTTGATTTTGCATTTTTTTTTAAATTATGGTTATGGAGTTCCCATGTAGCTCATTGGGTTAAGGACCTGACATTGCTGCAAGCTGCGGCACAGGTCATGGATGCAGCTCAAAGCTGCTGTTGCTGTGGCTGTGGCGGAGGCCTGCAGCGGCAGTTTTGATTCAGCCCCTAGCCTGGGAATGTCCATATGCCACAGGTGCCACCATAAAAAGGAAAAAAAAAAACCATCTTTTAAAAATACAGTACAGTTGACTTACAATGTTGTGCCAATTTTTGCTGAACATCAAAGTGACTTAGTTATGCACATATATAATTCTTTTTAATACACTTTTCCATTATGATCTATCCTAGGAGATTGTAAAGTTCCCTGGGCTATACAGCAGGACCCTGTTTTTTATCCTTTCTAAATGGAATAGTTTGCATCTAGAAACCCCTGACTCCCAGTCCATCCCTTTCCCTCCCCCCCAGACTCACAGACATAGAAAAATAGGGATTTTTCTTTTTCTTTCTTTTTTTTAAGGGCCACACCAGAGGCATATGGACGTTCCCAGGTTAGGGGTCCAATCGGAGTTGCAGCTGCCAGAGTCACAGCAACTTGGGATCCAAGCTGCACCTGCGACCTACACCACAGCTCACAGCAACTGGATCCCCAACCCACTGAGAGAGGCCAGGGATCAAACCCTCATCCTTACAGATCCCAGTTGGGTTCGTTAACTTCTGAGCCGCAAAGGGAACTTTGAAAATACGGATTTTTCTAGTTCTATTTCCCCCCCCCCAGTATTTGTTAGCTGGGACTCTTCTGTAAAAAAATAGCCTTTTCAGAGTTCCCATCGAGGCACAGTGGAAACGAATCCGACTAGGAACCGTGAGTTTTGGGTTCGATCCCTGGCCTTGCTCAGTGGGTTAAGGATCCAGTGTTGCTGTGATCTGTGGTGTAGGCCGGTGGCTATAGCTCCAATTTGACCCCTAGCCTGGGAACCTCCATATGCTGTGGGAGCGGCCCTAGGAAAGGCAAAAACAAAAAAAACAAAAAAAACAAAAAACAACCTTTTCACAGAACACTGTAAACTAACTAAAATGGAAAAAAATAAAAATCATTTAAAAAGAGAAAAAAAAAACCCAACTCTTTCATTAATTATTGTTCACTATGACATACAGCTCATGCAGCCAAGGCAAAATTGCTTGCTTTTTCCCCTTTACCAGTTTTCAGAATAGTGTGTGTGTTTCAACTTACCGTCGTCTTTAATGCTCAAGTCACCCCCACCTTTAGCCAGCAGGCACCTCTTCAAGTTAGTTCTGTGAACTTTTTTTTTTTTTGCTTTTTTTTAGGGTTGTACTCACGGCATATGGAGGTTCCCGAGCTAGGGGTCCAATTCAAACTACAGCTGCAGGCCTATACCACAGCCACAGCAACACCAGATCCAAGCCTTGTCTGTGACTACACCACAGCTCACGGCAACGCTGGATCCTTAACCCATTGAGCAAGGCCAGGGATTGAACCTGCAACTTCATGGTTCCTGGTGGGATTCGTTTCTGCCGCACCACGATGGGAACTCCAGTTCCTGTGAACTTTTGACTTGACCTCAATACAAAGAGATGTTCCAGGCCCATTTCCCCACAGTCCTGGTTCCTTGCAGTGTGTCCATGTGTTTGTTGTAAATGAAGATATTGCACAGGAGAGGGGAAGAGGGTGGCTGGAGAGGAAGAGGGAGGGAGAGAGAGGCTCTGAACCCTTTTCACCTTTGGGACCCAGGGCTCATCCTGGTGGAGCTGACCTGGGGAACTTGGGTCTAAAGACCATCCGTTGCCACTGGAAATGACTTGTCTTTCTTTTTCATCCTTTTATTTTTGCTTTTTTCAAAATGCGGCTATCTTCAGGATTTTTCTTATTCCAAAATACATGAAAGTTCCCCATGTGCCTCCTCCTCAGAGATAAACATTGCTATCAATTTGAAGTTGTTTTATGCAGACTTTTTTTTTTGCATATATGAAACAGAAATGGCTATTGTTCAGGGACCCTTTTTCTTTCCACAAAAAAAAAAAAAAAAAAAAGGAACTGTGCCACACGTACTCATCTCTAAACTGCTCTTCTCGATTAACCAGTAGATTCCACATCTGCACATTCTCCTAATTCATTTCTTCTAACATTAGCAGGTGCCATTTCTTTATCAAAGACTCTCTTAATGAATATTGGGTTCATTGGGGGGGTTAATTCAATGCAATACAATAAATATTTATTTGGTGCCAGGTGCTAAGGGAAGCACTCTTAGGACCTCAAGACAACTGGGGCAGGCCCTGGCTGTCACTACTGACAACGGGGTCGTGGAAAACATGCCAGGCCTAGCGTAAATGACCTGGATCCTCATCCTCCTCAACCTGCCGGCCTTGGCTGATGACTTCCTGTCTCTGAGATATCCTCCCTGCAGAGCTGTTGGAATGGGCAATGAGCTCACCTGGATGGGACCACTTATGAGCATAATGTCAGCGTCCCTTCTTTCTAATATTAGGGCCCAAGTAGATTATGGCTGCACACACATGCACATACATTTTGTTTTGCTTTTACTCTTTTCTTTTCCCATATATATATTCTTAAGCAAATTATTGCTTTCAGAAGGAAGTCAGAGCAACGTGATCTGAATGAGCTCTCAAAGCAGGATGGTGGAGCGGTTAGCAACTCAGGCTCTGTGGGGGCAGGGAGCGTCCCTGCGGGATTTCTCCTTAAGGGTGATTTCTATATGAGTGAGCTACCCTGATATGTTGACGGCACCAGCCTGCTGCCTGGGGGTCCAGGAACCTGAGTGGCAGAGGCTGAAGTATGAAAGCGATGCTTCCGTCTCACCTGTAGGAAGTGAAAGCGTGCTTCATCCTGAGGCTGCTCTAACCCAGTTCTGCTCTGAGCACTCGGGTCCCTCAAGGCAGAAGTGATGCTTTCAGTCAGTGTGGACTAAACCCCTGCTGCCCATGGGAAGCTACTTAACCCTAAGAGCTGCTTTGGGTTTTCCACAATTGACCTTGGTCCTTCGGGGCCTTCATTGCAGTGGTTATTACCTCTGAAATCCAGGACAATATCCCATGTCTAGGTCATGATCTCTCGGGGATGGGCCAGGAGTTTGGCCCCTAGGAAATGGGAAAGATGCTCTATTCATTTCCTAGGGCTAGATTTCCCATTGTGGCTCAGTGGTTAAAAAAAAAAAAAAACCCGACTAGTATCCATGAGGACGAAGGTTTGATACCTGGCCTTGCTCAGTGGGTTAAGAATCCCGAGTTGCTGTGGTTGTGGTGTAGGCCAGTGGCTGCAGCTGTGATACTACCCCTAGCCTGGGAACCTCCATGTGCCATGGGTGCAGCCCTAAAAAAAAAGAGAGGAGAGAGAGAGAGAGAGAAAAGAAAAGAAAAAGAAGACATTTCCTAGGGCTGCCATAACCAAGTACCACAAATTGAATGGCTTCAAACGGCAGATATCTATTGTCTCACAGTTCTGGAGGCTGGAATATGTCATTCTAGGTAGTGGGGATTCAAACTTGAACCTACCTTTTAAATGGATTTTAAAAATTAAAGTATAGCTGATTTACAATGTTGTACCAGTCTCTGCTGCACAGCAAAGTGACCCAGTCATACCTATATATACATTCCCTTTCTTATCTTTCATCACGACCTATCCCAAGAGACTGGATATAGTTCCCTGTGCTGTACAGCAGGACCTCAGTGCTTATCCATTCTAAATGTAACAGTTTGCATCAACCTCTCTTTTAGGGGAACACAACTCAACTCATAACAGATGCTTTGCTACCGAATTGCTCTCATATTTGACTTTCAACTTCTTAAAGTCCTTTGAGGCGTGTTCAGTGTCTTATTGTTCTTTTCTTTTGTCTTCTTTTCCAACAAATCTGTAAATTAGGCAGAGCAGTTTTTCTTACCCTGTTTTGTAGATGAGGAAATTGGAGTATAAATCAATGAAATGATTTGTCAAAAGCAGAGATGAAAGTAGGAATTCCCATCGTGGCTCAGTGGTTATCAAGTCCAACTAGGAACCATGAGGTTGCGGGTTCGATCCCTGGCCTCGATCAGTGGGCTAAGGATTCAGTGTTGCCGTGAGCTGTGGTGCAGATGGCAGACGTGGCTCGGATCTGGCGTAGCTGTGGCTGTGGTGTAGGCCGGCGGCTCCAATTAGACCCCTAGCCTGGGAACCTCCACCTGCCGCAGGTGCAGCCCTGGAAAAGACAAAAAAACAAAAAGACAAAAAAAAAGTAGAGATGAAAGTAGAATCTATGTCTCCCAGCTTCTAATCCACTGCTTTTGATTAACATTCCTCCCCCACCCAAGTAGTTGTCAGTTCAGGGTATCTCAAAGGCAAGGGGGAACATAGATTCTAGCCAGTCCTTCTAACAATGTTTACTTGTTAAAATTAAAATGGATAAGCTGGAGTTCCCATCGTGGCTCAGGGGTAACAAACCGACTAGTATCCATGACGATGCAGGTTTGATCCCTGGCCTTGTTCAGTGTGTTAAGGATCCGGAGTTGCTGTGAGCTGTGGTGTAGGTTGCAGACGAAGTTCTGATTCCAAGCTGCTGTGGCTGTGGTGTAGGCCAGCAGCTACAGCTCCGATTTGACCCCTAGCCTGGGATCTTCAATATGCCGCGAGTGTAGCCCTAAAAACACAAAAGACAAAAAATAAAATGAATAAAATAAAATAGCGCTTTCCAGGTTATGACATAACATTAGTTTCTATAGCAGAGAAACCCCCAAGTCTCAGTGGCTTAGCACAGTGGAGGAGTCTCATTCATGGAGAGTCTAGTTGAAGAGCCAATGATTCAGAACCCTGGGCTCCTTCCACCTTGTGGTTCCCACATCGCCTGGGACCTCAACGTCATCCCTACTGTTCTGTGGACAGGGATAGAGTGGGGCAGCTCCGGAAGAAGCCTTCCCAGGCCAGGCTTGAAAGAAGCGCAGGGAGCGGCAGGATGCTTCCTCTACATGCATTCAACCTGAACGCTCTGGAAGCAGGAGCTCTGACCTGTTTTGTCCATCGGCTAAAATGTGGTCCATGGCCCTGCCTAGCTACAGGGGCTGGAAACGCCAGCGAGCTGTGGCCTGGCAGTGTCAGAGGGCTCGAACAAACACTGGTCGTCTCTGCCCTACAAGGCCTCTGGCTGGGATTCTTTCCTTTCTCCTGCTTCTTAAACGGGAGCCTCAAATTCTGCCTCAGCCCACCACCACCACCTCTCTCTCTTTCTCTCTCTCTCTCTCTCTCTCTCTCTCTCTCTCTCTCTCTCTCGTCTCCATCCCCTTCCCCTCTCACACATGGGAGATGAGGTGTCTTGATTGGATGTTACCAACAGAGACAACACCTGGGTCAACATTTCTAAGCGGATAATCTGCAAATCTAGAACCTTATCAAATTAGCTCCTCTATCTCTTCTTTCTCATCCTGAGCTATCTAGCCTGAGGTCTGGTCCTACAATTCATTCATTGACCCAACAAATATTTATGGAGCCCTATCTTGGTCCTACTTCCTTAGGGGAAAAAATTTTTTTTTTAAATGCTTGAGTCAGGAGTTCCCCTCGTGGCTCAGCCGAAATGAATTTGACTAGTATTCATTAGGATGAGGGTTCAATCCCTGGCCTCACTCAGTGGCATTGCTGTGAACTGTGGTGTAGGTCACAGATGCAGCTCAGATCAGGTGTGCTGTGGCTGTAGTGTAGGCCAGCAGCCACAGCTCCAATTTGACCCCTAGCCTGGGGACTTCCATATGCCACGGGTGCAGCCCTAAAAAAAAAAAAATTTGAATGCCTGAGTCAGAAGCTTATATTTAACATTTTATTGAGAAGTTCGATTCAAAAGAAGCAATAGAGGGGGAAAAGGGAGGTAAGGAAGAAAGAGAAGGGGACTAAATACAAGGAGGTGAGTTTCCAAGCTGACTACAGATGTGCAACAAACACAGGCATTTCCATCAAGGCTGTGGACAGAGGGCAGCTCAGAATGGACCATTGGCTAGAGTGGTGGTGAGGTGAATTTGGACTTCTATCTGCTCCCATCTTTCTTCTCCTGTCTTGCTTGGTTAGAGCCTTTCCCGTGGGGATTTGGTTCCAGCACATCTGATTTGTAATCTTGGTCTTTTCAGGAAGCTGCTGGGAAGCCGAAGCCTCTGCGATGCCACCAGCCCAGGAGCAGGCGCAGCGCCTCCTTCCTCGGTTGGCGCTTTGCTTGCAAGCTCCTTGACCTGCAGTTGTAGTGCTCATGGATTTGAGACCAGGAACAGCAGGAACCCTCGCCAGAACTGCTCTGGCCAGAAGCAAGACAAGAGGCAGGGGCTGGGTGGGGGAGGGGAGGCAGACCAAGCGCAGAGCTGGTGCCAGGCCCTGTTGCTGTGCTCTGGGGACAGAATCCTGCACCGGACAGAGTTTGGCTTCATGGAGCCTAACAGGTGTCATGGAGATGTCTCGCTGGCACCTCAACCCCAGTTTAGACAACACATCTCCCCCTTGTACCCCCCAGTTGCAAGTTTTTCATGTAAGGTAGTGGCATCACCCCGCCTCCACTCCCAAGTCATGCTGGCGCTGTCTGGAAAGCCTAGACTCTTCCTCCGTCCACCTCACCCTCCTCTTTGCTCCCTGGCACACCTTCAGGTTCAGCCAGTGTTTACCAAGAGCTCTCTAAGTGCCAGAAGTTAGAGAAGGCTATGTCTTTTTTTAAAAAAATTGTTTATTCATTTTTTAATTCTTTAAAAATTTTTTTTGTTAAAGTATAGTTGATTTATAATGTTCCTTTGATTTCTGCTGTATAGAAAAGTGACCCAGTCATAATATATATATTCTTTTTTTCATACCATCTTTCATCACGTTCTAACCCAAGAGAGTGAACATAGTTCCCTGTACTATACAGCAGGACCCCATTACTTACCCACTCTAAATGTAATAGTTTGCATCTACTAACCCCAGACTCCCTGCCCATCCCATTCCCTCCCCACCCTCCCTAACCTCCCTGGCGACCACACGTCAATGATCTGTTTCTGTTTTGTAGATAGGATTATTTGTGTCATATTTTAGATTCCGCACATAAGTGATATCATATGGTATTTGTCTTTTTCTGACTGACCTCACTTAGTACGAGACTCTCTAGGTTGCATCCATGTTGCTGCCAATGGCATTATTTTGTCCTTTTCATGGCTGAGTAATATTCCATTGCACATATGTACCATATCTTCTTAATCCATTCAACCATTGATGGACATTTAGGTTAAAGTTTCCATGTCTTGGCTATTGTGAATAGTGCTCAATGAACACAGGGGTGCATGTATCTTTTTGAATGAATGTTTTGTCCAGATATATGCCCAGGAGTAGTATTGCTAAATCATATGGTAGTTCTATATTTAGTTTTCTGAAGTAACTCCATTCTGTTTTCCATAGTGGTTTTACCAATTTACATTCCCACAACAGTGAAGGAGGGTTGCCTTTTGCTCCCCACAATGTGCCCACCCTGGTGCCTGGTACATGATAAAGCCTCTATGACATCTGCTGGATGAGAATGTCAGTCTGTGATTTAACCTTCACCACAGCCCTGTGACTTCTGTCACAAAATCTCTCCCATCCCTTTTCCTTATCCGCGCCCCCCCCCCCACACTGCCTTTCACCAGGAGATTTTAAGAGCATCCTGATGATCTGATCTGGTCTCTCCTCCTTCCAGACACATTTCTGAAGCCCAGCTCTAATCACATCCTGCTCCTGCCTCAAGCTTCCCAATGGCAACTCACCAGACTCCTCAAGCCAAGGCTCTCCACTTTCAGGGCTCTGGGGCCTCGCCTCTGTTTGACCTCCTGCCCTCTGCTCCCCTCTCTCCCTCCCTGAACCAGAGTCATTTCTTTCTTTCTTTCTTTCTTTCTTTCTTTCTTTCTTTCTTTCTTTCTTTCTTTCTTTCGTTCTTTCGTTCTTTCGTTCTTTCGTTCTTTCGTTCTTTCGTTCTTTCGTTCTTTCTTTCTTTCTTTCTTTCTTTCTTTTCTTTCTTTCTTTCTTTCTTTCTTTCTTTCTTTCTTTCTTTCTTTCTTTCTTTCTTTCTTTCTTCTTTCTTTCTTCTTTCCTTCTTTCCTTCCATCCTTCCTTCCTTCTCTTTCTTCCTTTCTTTCTTCCTTCCTTTCTTATTTATTTGTATTTATTTATTTTGCTATTTTAGGGCCGCACCTGGCAGTTCCCAGGCTAGGGGTCAAACTAGAGCTACAGCTTCCAGCCTACACCACAGCCACAGCAATGGGGGCTCCGAGCTGTATCTACAACCTACACCACAGCTCATGGCAACGCTGGATCCTTAAACCACTGAGTGAGGCCAGGATCAAGCCCGCAACCTCACGGATCCTCGTCAGCTTTGTTAATTGCTGAGCCACAAAGGGAAACTGTGCCACCTCCATTTTCTCACTTGCACACTTTTACTCCCAAGATTCATTCTCCTCTGTTCCATGAAAAAACAGATAGGAATCTCAGTCCTGTGGGATACACACAGGTCAGCCTTGAATGAGCCTTTTTTGTGCTCTCTCTCTTTTTTACTTTTTTTTTCTTTCTCTTTTCTTTTTAGGCCAACACCTGTGGTGTGTGGAAGTTCCTGGGCTAGGGGTCAAATTAAAGCCACAGCTGCCAGCCTACGCCACAGCCATGGCTGCACCAGATCTGAACCGCATCTGGGACCCAGGCAGCAGCTTGCAGCAATGCTGCATCCATAAACCACTGAGTGAGGCCAGGGATAGAACCCGAAACCTCATGGATACTAGTCGAGTTCTTAACCCACTGAGCCACCGCAGGAACTGCTGTGCTCTCTCTTCTGCCAAGTAGATCAGCTGCCCCTCTCCCCAGGACCCAGGGCCAGCTCCACCCCTAGACCTCACTCCCCCTGCCCTTATCACACCTCTGCCCATGTTCTTATCTTATGCATCCTCAACTCCAATTCAAACCCTCCTTTTCCACAAAACCTTTTCCCGCTTTACATCCTCTAAATCCCCGCAACCCTTTAGCTGAGCTGCTGCTTCTTTTTTTTTCTTTGTCTTTTTACCTTTTCTTGAGCCACTCCAGTGGCATATGGAGGTTCCCAGGCTAGGGGTCGAATCGGAACTGTAGCCGCCGGCCTATGCCAGAGCCACAGCAACATGGGACCTGAGCAACATCTGCAACCTACACCACAGCTCACGGTAACACCAGATCCTTAACCCACTGAGCAAGGCCAAGGATCGAACCCTTGACCTCAAGGTTCCTAGTCGGATTCATTAACCACTGAGCCACGACAGGAACTCCCTAGCTGAACTTCTTATACCGTATTTGCACCATGTCTTATTTGCATGGATAACATGCCAGTATCCATTTTCTGCCCCCGCCCAAAGGGCTTGATGCACTCAGATCATTGAATGAATGTGGGCAAGAGGTAAGGAAGGAAGGAAATTCAACCAACGCAGCCTCAGGGCTTCCCCTGCTGGCTAAGAACAGGACGTCATTTTCCACTGAAGCACGTGACAGAGGAGGGGGAGGGAAGTTGGTGACTTTTGATCCATATGAGCAGAGGAAGTGGGAACTAGAGCCTGAAGGGTTTGGTGACCTGGCTTTCAAAGGTGTTTAAAGTTAGTTCTGCAAACGTCCCCTAAAAGAGTACGTTTCGGTCTCAGGTTCAGAGGCTGTAATGAGTAGCCAAGGACCATTCACTTCCTTGTGAACTGGGGGCCCATGGCAGTGGGTCCCTGGCAGCTTTTACGTGTTCTCTGAAAGAAACTCAAATGTATGTCTACAGATACCCACCTCCCCCACGCTCAATATTTCCCTCTCCCACATGTATGCACACACATACGTGTGTGTGTGAGTTTCTTTTTTTTTCTTTTTCTTTTTGCTTTTTAAGGCCGTACCCGTGGCATATGGAGGTTCCCAGGCTAGGGGTCGAATCGGAGCTACACCTGCCGGCCTACGCGACAGCCACAGCAACACAGGATCCGAGCCAAGGCTGTGACCTACATCACAGCTCAGGGCAATGCTGGATCCTTAACCCACTGGGCAAGGCCAGGGATCAAACCCACAACCTCATGCTTCCTAGTCGGATTTGTTTCCACTGTGCCACAACAGGAAGCCCATGTGTGTGTATGTTTTAAATGTTCGTTTAAAACCTGGTCTCAGAAAAGTCGAAGAATAGGGAGAGAGGAAGATTGGAAAGGGCAGCAATTTAAGAGCAAATTGGCTGTCATAAAACCAGTGGTGGTCCTGAAGGTGGATGGATGCACCCTTTCCGAAACAAGCCAAATGGAATTTGCCTTGGAATTTTTCCAACTTTAATGTAACTACACTCCCTGGAAATCATTGCACCCTCCCTCCGGGCATATGTGCCAATTGAAACAACGAAATAAGCTCTAACTGGAGCTTTTGTTCCACCAAAAACTCCTTACCAGGGCCTGTTCCTGGCACTGCATGTGACCAAGCATGGATTCTAGGGTACTGTCTACCCCTGAGAAATGTCTCATCAAGGTGACCAGACAGGCATAGAGAGTAGCAATGAAGCAGCGTCAGAGACTCAGACTGGACCAGTCCTTGAGAGTGAGGATTTTTAAACAAAGCTTGGGCCGCCAAAGAGGAAAACCCCAGCTCAGGAGGACTGTGGGGATGCTAGGGGCATCAAATGTATTATAAGCCTTAAAGGCAACCCTTGCTATCTGGTGACCCACTTCATTTTGGGTGTGTCTACGGTCCCTTTACTCCCCTTTAATCCACCAGCCAGAGTCACCCAAGGCAGCTCAAATCAGCCTCATGCCAATGACATTCTTCATTGAGACTCACCCCTGCAGTCTCCTAAGTACTTCAGGTTGGATCACATACTCTCATCTGAGAGGCTCAGGGAGATGTCAGGACTTGCCTCCCATCTCACAAGTCTGAGGTGTGTGTGTGTGTGCGTGTGTGTGTGTGTGTGTGTGTGTGTGTGTGTGTGTGAGAGAGAGAGAGAGAGAGAGAGAGAGGCATGAAGACAAGAAACTCTCCCTACCAGGCTGATGGCAGGATGGAATCTGTTACACATAGGAGTCTGTTAATTCAACAAGCAAAAGGGCCCCTTTATTGGGTGGCTTCCAGCAGCAGAGGCAGAAGTTCCTAAAACCAGCCAGAGGCTTTTTAAGGTGCCCACAAGCCCACGTGTTACGATGCAGAACCTCTAACCTGCAAGGTCCCATCCCCTGCCTTCTAGCCCTTTTTACCCCTGGGGGGCAGAAACCTTGTAAACTAAGTTCTCACGGTGCCCCAAATCCAGCTAGCTCCGAAGCCTTGCTTTTCCATTCCACCCCACCCCCTCCACCCACATGGCTGAGGTCACCCTCGCCCAGCCTCTTTTGCAACCTTCCCAAGTTCGTGCATGAGAGAGAGAAGAGGAAAACTCAGAAGGAAGTGGCTGGGTCTCACCAAACTCCCTTTTTTACTCCCAAAGCCTTTTGGCTCTGACCCGGCTGACAGCGTCGTTTTAAGAGGAGCCCCCCCCCGCCCCCCACAACACAGAGAGAACCTCCTCCTGCCTTTGGAAGCTGAAAGGGCCCTGGAAGCTTTTCTTGGTTCCTGTCTGTTCCAGCAGCACCAGAGGTATTTGGGTTTGGGGGGGTTGTGGGGAGGAGTGGAGGTAAGGGAGGCTTAGAATCTGACCCTAAGACCCCCAGAAACTCCCAGAGCGTGGCACAAGCCAAGGCAGAAAGGACTCCCTGCCCAGCCCCGGAGTCGGGGGCCAGCTCGGGGCTCCAGCAAAACGATGCAGCTGCCAGGACAGTCAGAGGAGGGCGGGCCAGAAATGGGAGCCCTTCAACAGGGCTGGGTCCTGTTAGGACCCAGCGTCCCCTTGCCGCTTTGACAGGGCACCTCCTGGGATGAAATCAGGTCAACCAAAGGGTCTCATTGGGAAGCAGAAACCCCTCGAGTAGGGAAGTGTCCCTCTTGTTCTAAATCATACACGCCTCTCATCACAGCCCTGCGGTGCTAGGAGAGCCAAGGAAAGAAGTTGGACTGATCTGGGTTTTAGTCTCAGCTTGTCACAAACTTGTTAGTTGTTTCTGACTCTGGAATCTACTGGGCTATGATGGCATTTCGTTAACTACAAAGTGTCCTATAATTTCTAGGCATTTATATTAATTAAAATAATTTCTTTGGACTTAGCACCCCCACCACACAAGTCCCATGGAGATAGTAACTTCTCTATATCTTCAGACCTACCTAGTGTTGATGCATGTAGGCAATGCAGTCCATAAGCTGGATGGAAGGAGGGATGGATGGATAGATGGATGGACAGAAAGGTAGATGGATGGATGGATGAATGGGGATGGACAAATGCATGACTACTTATTGAAGACTCGACATTCTCAGCATAGGAGTTCCCGCTGTGGTGCAACAGGTTCAGCTGCATCTCTGCAGCACCAGGACACAAGTTTGACCCCTGGCCTGGTGCATGGATTAAAGCTGCAGCCAGGTCAAAACTATAGCTCGGATCTGATCCCTGGCCTGGGAACTCTATATGCCGAGTGGCTGCCAAAAAAAAAAAAAAAAAGGCTCTTTGAAGGGATACTGAGGTGTGAGGCACTGTCCTGCCCTCTGGGCACTAACAGTCCATTTGGGAAGATAGGACTAATACCTACAAAGAACTTAAAAGAACAGGCATGCTGAGCCTCCTGAAACCAGGGCTGTGGGTTCCCGGTGGGAGCATGTCTAAACTTGCTGGGATTTAGGTGGGTGAAGCAGGCTTGTAAGCCTCCCTGAGAGGCAATAAAGACTTGTGCTGCCCAGATAGCCTGTTTTCAAAGACAGACTTACTCCCAAGACTGTAAATCCCATTATGATTTAGGGTGGATGCATTTGTCCTTCTCCAAGGCATGGGAGCAGGGAGCGGAGGCATTGACATGAGATAAGATGGGGTGGATGGGGAGCCCTGCCTGCTTCAGAATTCTCCTCTGCCCCTGCTCGCTGCCCTTTACCTTTCCTCCTTGGCAGCAGAAATGACACCTCACCCAACACAAACGAGGCAGAAAACTGTGTCCAGTCCTGGCTGGGGGCAGCAAGGTAGCGAAAGGAGTGGGAAGGTGAAAGCAGAGCAGGTGCAAGAGTTCTTAGAAGACTGACTTCAAAACAAATTCTAGAGGGAGCTCCCGCTAGGGCACAGTGGGTTAAGAATCCGACTGAAGCAGCTCAGGTCACTGCAGAGGTGCAGGTTTGATCCCAGACCCTGCACAGTGGGTCAAAGAATGCAGGTGTTGCCATAAGCTGCAGCATAGATCACAGCGGCGGCTCAGATTTGATCCCTGGCCCAGGAACTTCCACAGGTGAGATCATTTAAAAAAAAAAAAAATCGGCATGCTTAGGGAGCATCAACTCAGTCTTTCTTCCTTCCTGGGCACTGAGCTACAGCTTTGGCAGATGGGCAAGGCCAGGGCTTAGAAGTACGGCCTGGCAAGAGGGGATGAAGCGTTAGTCACGTGTGCTAGAGATGAGTCCCCGGCAGATTCTGCTCAATGGGGACCTGGGCTGGCTGAAGGGGGGCCCTGCATTCCACACCTGCTTTTCACTGTTATTTAACAGTGGAGGGTGAATACTCAGTCTGGCCTCTAGGAGAATGCATCTGAGTCAGCTGCATGGGAGGGAGGAGGCTAAAAAAGACAGCCGTGGCCAAAGCCCAGCCAAGGGCAGAGCCCGGAGGACCTGAAAAGGGACTTCAGTCACAGTCTGAAATCTACACATGCATTGATGAGCTCAGCCAGTGCCTACACCCAGGCCACACCCTGTTGCCACTGACACAGTCCTGGTCACCTTTTTGCAGCTAATTATCCTGGGACCAAAGACCAGGCTATTTTATTTTATTTTTCAAACAAAAGAGCTCACATATTTATTACTGCACCAACCTACTAGTGCAGAAGCATAGAAACAAAGAGAAAAGATCACTTTCCCAGAGTTCCTCTTGAGGCTTAGCAGGTTTCAAATCCAACTAGTATCCATGACAATGTGGGTCCAATCCCTGGCCCCGTTCAGTTGAGCTCGGTGTAGGTCATAGACGTGGTTCGGATCCTGCATTGCCATGGCTGTGGTGTAGGCTGGCAGCTGTAGCTCCTATTGGACCCCTAGCCTAGGAACTTCCATATGCCACAGGTTCATCCCTGAAAAAGAAAAAAAAAATCATTTTCCCAGTAGAACATGTCCAGTGGTCCAGATAGGGGTGATGTCTCTGGCTAGATGTGGTAAGATGCTAGTGGCCTTGATACAGCAGCTGTGTGGCTATCATCTTATGTATGATTCCTTATAGACCCAGCTTGGTTCTTCTCCAGTGTCTCCTCTTGGAGTCATATCTGATTTATTACCAGTTTTCATGTGAATCCATTGGGGGAATGGGCCAATTCTGCTTTTGTTTCTTGACCAGGATTGGCTTGATCCTGAACGTCTTGTGAGAAGGCATGGTGAGGAACAGAGTCAAGTCTCCATGGTGGTGGAGAAGGGGAGAGAGAGACAGACTACTGTAAATAGCAGTGTCAGGAAAGAGCTGCACCCTGGCAGTGCAGTGGGGAGCTCTGCAGCGGCAGCCCACTTTGAGGGTGCATCCAGGGGAAGGACCATGTTGGTGTGGTGGGTGAGGGGAGCTCAGAGTCAAAGCTGAGGTGAGTTCAAAGGATCTAGGGAAGAAAAGACTCAAGTAAAACTCAAAGAGAAGGAGTTCCTGTCGTGGCTCAGTGGTTAACGAATCTGACTAGGAACCATGAGGTTGCAGGGTTGATCCCTGGCCTCACTCAGTGGGTAAAGGATTCGGCGTTGCCGTGAGCTGTGGTGTAGGTCGCAGATGTGGCTTGGATCTGGCATTGCTGTGGCTGTGGTGTAGGCCAGCGGCTACAGCTCTGATTCTACCCCTAGCCTGGGAACCTCCATATGCTGCAAGTGCAGCCCTAGAAAAGACAAAAAAAAAAAAAAACCTCAAAGAGAAGACTATAAACCTCAGAAGGTTAGCATGTAGCCAAGGAACTGAGCATTCTTTCTGTGGCCTCCAGGAGAAATCCACACCAGTAGAGGGAAGAAGTTCCATAGGGGCACTTCTGACACCATCTTTCCATGAACATGGTGGAGAGGGCTCAAGCACTGAGTGGGAGGTTAGAGTCAATGAAATTTGAGGTTTTTCTATAATGTACTGGAGCAGGCTCCACACTGGTAACTTGAAATTAGCCATGGTGGGAGTATTTACACCACAGAAAGTGGCAGGCAACACAAAACAGTTCTCTGTCCCTCCCCTTCCACGGTTAACCATTTATCTGGGTCTTTCCAATTTGCTATAAGGACAGGGCAATACCACCCTGCAGAATCAGCCATAGCCATGAATGGAGACCATTTTTTCCATGAGAAAACAGACTCATCAAGATTAAGCAAGGTCACGAACGTATGGAGCTGGGATGAGAACTCTGACTCCAAAACTCATGATCATTCCATCCATGGTCTCAGGAGGCCTCCTTCTCCTGTCCCAGATGCAAAAATGACTTGTCCTATCAGGAAGTCACACTGCGATGACTTTGGGCAGCCATCCATCCACATGATCTTTTTAAAGAAATGCTGTCTTTATTTGATATTCTTAATTAGAGTAACAACTTAGACTTGTGTAACAAATTTGAACACAAGACATACATAAAATAAAAACAGTGCCTAGCCTCTGATCTAGGCTTTTCCACCTTCTATTAGTCATTTAGTGTGTATATATCCATAGCTTTCTGTGTATATAGGATAAGCCTAAATATAATATTAAACATGTAGTCACACACATAGGGTTGTTTGTTTTTATATGACTGAGATCATACTATACAAAATATTCGGTGATTTATATTACTTAAGTTATTATATTTTTCCACATTGTTATTCACTCTTTTTAAAACTGCCTGGTTTTCCAGAGTACACATGGATCATAATTTATGCAGAGAATCTCTTACTAATAGACATTTACGTTACAATGTTCTGCAATCATCTTTGTAAAAATGCATGTTTGAATATATGTGTATTTCTGTTGGATAAAGTTCTAGAATTACAATCTAGAATATATGCATATTAAACTTTGATACTGTCAAATTGTCCTCCAAAAAAAATGGTGCCAGAACTCCTGTTGAGGCTCAGTGGTAAACGAATCCGACTAGGAACCATAATGTGACAGGTTCGATCCCTGGCCTTGCTCAGTGGGTTAAGGATCCAGTGTTGCTGTGAGCTGTGGTGTAGGTCACAGACTCAGGTTGGATCCCAAGTTGCTCTGGCTGTGGTGTAGGCTGGCGGCTGTAGCTCTGATTCAACCCCTCCCATTCCCCTGGGAACTTCCATATGCTTCAGGTGTGGTCCTAAAAAAAAGAGAGAGATGAAAAAGATGGTGCCAATTTATAGGCAATAAACAAGAATGTTTCCACTACCTGTCAACACTATTATCATCAACTTTGTTGACTTTTGCCACTCTGGTGGGTTAAAAAGGAAAAAAAAAAAAAAAGGTAATTTTTAACTTCATATGGCCTTAAAAGTTAGTAAAGTTGAGGGATTCTTGCTGTGACAAAGTGGGTTAGGAATCTGATGAGAGCGGCTCAGGTTGCTGTGGAGGTGCAAGTTCGATCTCCAGCCCCCAGCAGTGGGTTTAAGGATCCTGTGTTGCCACAGCTGTGGCGTAGATTGAGTCCAAGCAGCTGAGGCTCGGATTCAGTCCCTGGCCTGGGAACTTCCATACACTGTGGGTGCAGCCATTAAAAAAAGAAATTAGTACATGATGGAGGATAATAGCAGAAATTGACATAACATTGTAAATCCAGTATAATAAAAGAATTTTAAAAATATTTTAAGGCGTTCCCGTTGTGGCTCAGTGGTTAACGAATCCAACCAGGAACCATGAGGTTGCAGGTTCCATCCCTGGCCTCACTTCGCTTGGATGCACACATTGGCTCATCCGTACATTGCATGTGGCCTTAGATGCTCACGAATGACTTAGCTTCTCTTGGCCTCCCAAAGGGTTATTGGGCCCTCTGATTCCCTAAGCTCTACAGAGCACCCAGAAGAACCCCCTGCAGGTGCTCGGCCAGTGCTAGTTCCTTTCCCACTTCTCCTTTCTCCCTTTTGTTCTAACTTCCTCTCTAGGGCACTGTATTCGCTTATGATGCTAAGTTAGTGTGTTGTACCAAAGCCTTTAGAAAAGGGCTCACCATTGCTCTAATTAATGCTTAGAGACATGTGCCTTTCAGGAGCTTCTGAGTCACTTGTCCCTTGACTGGTTTCCTTGTGGGCAGTGACACCCATTGCAAAATATCAGCCCTGGTTAATACCTTGTATTCTCACCCTCTGTGGGTCTGAAGTGTAGGAATTGTTTGATGAATGAATGAATGACAGGATCCTTGGTCTGATATTCACAAGCCATCTTTTTTTTCCAGAAATGGTATGATTATTTTAAGTCCACTTTTATTTATTTTTAAGTGTTATTGAAGTATAGTTGATTTACAGCATTGGGTTAATTCCTCCTGTGTTGCAAAGTGATCTTTTTTTTTTTTTTTTTTGGACCGCACCGAGGCATATGGAGCTTCCCAGGCTAGAGGTCCACAGCGACACAGCCTCAGCAACACTGGATTCTTAACCCACTGAGCAAGGCAAGGGATCGAACCCCCATCCTCACGGATGCTAGTTGGGTTCATTAACTGCTGAGCCACGACGGGAGCTCCCTACCTATACATTATTTTTCATATTCTTTCCCATTATGGTTTATCACAGGATAGCAAATATAGTTCCCTGTGCTCTACAGTAGGACCTTGTTGTGTATCCATTCTATATATAATAGTTTGGATCTGCTAATCCCAAACTCCCAGTCCTTCCCTCCCCAACCCCACCTCCACCTTGACAGCTACAAATCTGTTCTCCATATCTGTGATTTGTGTTTTGTAGATATTTTCATTTGTGTCATATTTTAGATTCCGCACAGAAGTATTATCATACGCTATTTGTTTTTCTCTTTCTGACTTACTCCATTTAATACGATAATCTCTAGCTCCATCCATGTGGCTGCAAATGGCATTATCTCATTCTTTCTGATGGCTGAGTAATACTCCATCATATATGTGTCCCAAATCTTTTTTATCCATTCATCTGTCAATGGATATTTAGGTTGTTTCCATGTCTTGGCTATTGTAAGTAGTGCTGCTATGAAAATAGGGATATGTGTATCTTTTTGAATTGTAGTTTTGTCTGAATAATATGTGGATTGTGTGGGTATGTGTGGTATTGCTGTATCATACGGAAAATCTATTTTTAGTTTTTCAAGGAAACTTCATACTGTGTTTCATGGTGGCCATACCAATTTACATTTCATCAATAGTGTAGGAAGTTTCTTTCCTCCACACCTTCTCCAGCATTTGTTATTTGTTGACTTTTTAATGATGACCATTCTGACCTGAGTGAGGAGATCCCTTACTGTAGTTTTGATTGGCATTTCTCTAATAATCAGCCAATGCATGGCTCACCTTTGTTTCTTCTCTAGATTTTCTCTTTCCACACCCTTCACCTCACCCTTGCCTGAAGCAAACCATCTACCTTCTCCACTCTCCCGTTCCCAGAGTTTTGATCATTTCATTCCCTCCTCTGAAACACCACCCCCCAATCACATTGTCATTTCCTCAGAGCCCAGTTGACTTGCTGCCTTCTCCCCCAGCCCTGAACCCCCTCAGCACTTTCTCTGAGCCTCTGTTGGGCACTTCACACTTTCTCTCTATTATAATCACTCAGCTCCTGTCCTTGTCCTTTCTCCCATGATGACTCCCTGGAATGGGCTTCTATTTCCTTCATATTTTTGCTCCTCCCAATGTCTAGTGCACAGCTTGGCATGCAGTAGACATGTAGGCATTTGCTGAAGGAATGCATGGGCACTCAAGACCTTCTGCCCACCATGCTGATCTAGCCCTCCTGGGTTATAGTGGATGGTCTAGTGCCACCAACTCTGGCCCCTGGGCCAGGCAGCCCTAAGCAAAGCCTCAAATCACCTTTGGGTCACGACATGGCTCGTGGGATGGGAGGGATGAACAGTCCAAAGCCTCTGGGAGTTTCTGCTTTAACTCAGCAATACCTAGGCACTACCCCCCAGGCAAGCCTCTCAGGCCCAGTGAGTTACAACACCAGTAGATAAAGCAGATAAAGGATTTTTCTTTTCTTTTCTTTTTTATGGCCACACCCAAGGCAGATGGAAGTGCCCAGCCCAGGAACTGAATCTGAGCTGCAGCTGCGACCCCATGCCACAGATGAGGCAATCCTTTTGATGAACTGCACTGGGCCAGGAATCGAACCTGCCCCTCTGCAGTGACTGCAGTCAGATGCTTAACCCACCACGCTGCAGCAGGAATTGCTCCAATAAAACATTTTCAGCCAGAAGGGCCTTTGGGTCTTTGGGGCCCAAATGGCTCATTCTCTAGTCGGAAAGCCAAAATTCTAAGAAAGGAAGTAACTGGCCCAAAGTTATACAGTAACAAAGTTGACAACTAGAAACAACACCTCAGGGCATCCAATTTGGAGCTTTGTCCGGAAAAAAAAAAAGCACAGCATGTTAAGTTTTATTAGGAGCAAAATGAGGACTATGGCCAGGGAGCAGCTTCTCAGCTAGCTCTGAGGTATTGGCTCCAAAGAGATAGAGGGGGAAGTCAGTTATTATATACGATTTTAGTGAATGGGGAGTAAATGCCATCAAGCACACATTTTGGCAGAGGCTTGCTGCTAGTCACAAGAAGCCAAAGTCACCATTGATCACTTGATCGCTTTTCTAGATACCAGGAGATGCAAGAGTTGGACTCATAAAATCTTCTGAAAATATCTACTTATCTTATCTGCAGGCCTGTTCTTTTTTTTTTTTTTTTTTTGCCTTTTCTAGGACCACTCCCATGGCATATGGAGGTTCCCAGGCTAGAGGTCTAATCAGAGCTGTAGCTGCCGGCCTACGCCACAGCCACAGCCACAGCCACGTGGGATCTGAGCTGCGTCTGCGACCTATACCACAGCTCACGGCAACGCTGGATCCTTAACCCACTAAACAAGGGCAGGGATCGAACCCACAACCTCATGGTTCCTAGTTGGATTCGTTAACCACTGTGCCACAACAGGAACTCCTGCAGGCCTGTTCTTCTAGTGTTTCCCAGAGCACAGGGTGCCTTGTTCCTGATCTCTATCCTGAATCCCTTTCAGGGGGTGTTGAAGGCTAGTGGCTGCAGTGGCTAGGGACCTAACCCTTACAGAGGCAGATGGCAAGTGCCAATTTTTAGTTGGCATTCAGTACTAGGGAAGCTCAGCCTAGCCAACTTTTGACACCTCAGCCAAGCAGAGTTAGATCAAGGTTAACTGGAGTTCCCTTTGTGTCCCTGTGGAAATGAATCCAACTAGTATCGATGAGGATATGGGTTAAGGAGCCAGCCTTGCCGTGAGCTGTGGTGTAGGTCGCAGATGCGGCTCAGAACTAGCCTGGGAACTTCCACATGCTGTGGATGTGGCCCTAAAAAGCAAAATATCAATCAATCAATCAATCAATCAATGTTATCTCAGTATGTCTAGTGCATCCAAGCTTAGAAGACCTAAGAGTTGAGAATAGTGAGTATATGTGTACATGTGAGGGTGGATCCAAAGAGCCAGTTAAGCACAATTCTCTGAGACGGTTATGTTGTTAAAATAATAATGCTAGGGAGTTCCCATTGTGGTGCAGTGGAAACGAATCTGACTAGTATCCATGAGGATGCAGGTTCAATCCCTGGCCTTGCACAGTGGGTTAAGGATCCGGCATTGCTGTGAGCTGTGGTGTAGGTCACAGACATGGCTCAGATCTGGCGTTGCTGTGGCTATGGTGTAGGCCGGCAGCTGCAGCTCCGATGAGACCCCTAGCCTGGGAACCTCCCTCCATATGCCATGAGTGTGGCCCTAAAAGCAAATAATAATAAATATATATATATGTAACTATTTTTCTCTTGTAGGAACAATACATGTTTGACATGTTTTGTTGCAAAAAAAAAATTGGAACATACTAAAAAGCATGGAGAACAAAACTAAAATCATATAGTTTCCTACCACCCAGAATTAACCGACATTTTTAGTATTTTTTTTCTAGACCACTTTCCATGTAAGGAGGAATTCATTTCAATACTTGGAGGGGGCTATGGTATGTAAGGTTTAGTGTCTTCTGTTGTTCATTTGAGTCCTATGGCCTTAGCATGTGCCCGCATTATTGTAATTCGCTCACAAACTCCATTCTAATGACTGCTTAATGCTTCATTGTGCACCACGATTATTTAGCCGCTTGTGTATTATTGGATGTTTATAAATGATCCCGGGGAAGAACATTCTTGAACAAGTCTTTGCCACATTTCAGATTTTTTTTTTTTAGGGCAAATTCCTAGAAGTGGAAGGCAGGGACATTTTTAAGGCTCTCAATACTTGCTGCCAAGCAGCTTTCCAGAAACATGCACCCATTACACCCCCAGCAGCTGCATCAGAGAAGAGGCTTTTGATTCTGTCAATGCAGCAACACCTCGGGCTGGGGGAGGGGCACTCTTCCATCCAAAGCCTCTCAGCAGCCCTAACAATGGACCTCTTGTCCCACCCCATCCCCTCTTCCCGCACTGCCCTCCATCCCTGGCTCCAGGCTTGACTAACTGCAAGGCCTCTGTTCAGTCCAATCTGGCCTTCTTGGTGCTCCAGGCTGCCTCCAGAGCAGGGCGGGTTAAAAGGTGAGAAGCACTGGGCCCTGTGGGGCCACCATTTTTCCGGCCTTGAGGAGACCCCAAGGGGACCCGAGGGAATGGGTGTGTAAGGGGTGCTGAGTCATCTGCCTCCTTTGAAGAACCACCCCACCTGAGCCCAGGCCCAGGGCAGGGATCTGCACACAAGGAGGAGAAAGCAGAGGCCGGCCTCAGTGGCCCTGGCTGTAGGGAACTCTGGCCATCACGTGGATGACTTCTGTTTTCCTACAGGCTCCGAAGCCCCTCCATGAATCCTCGGAAGAAGGTGGACCTCAAGCTCATCATCATTGGAGCCCTGGGGTAAGCCAAGATCAGCTCGGGGTCTGGGGGTTGGGAAGCAGCCCTCCCGTGGGTCCCTTTCTGATTCAGAGTGACCCCAGGGAGGGCACCCACCCAAGGAAGGGAGCTGAGATGGGAGCAAGAGCCTGGAAGTTGGCTGCCGGTTTCTGGTCCCAGCTCTGCAGTAACTGCTCAGTGATTAGCTGTGTGAATTAGGCGACCACCTGGCATCTATCTGCCCTCCCAGCGCCTGTCACGTTCAGTGAGGACCTGACCCTTTTGCTGTGAAGCCTCAGCCCTCCGCAAACTTCTCTGCTCACTCAGGTCCCCACTTCTAGAGGCCATTCCTTTGTCCCTTGCTACTCAAACTGCAAATGTTATAATTTCAAAATCCCAGGGAGAGATGGCAGGAAGATGTTGAGAATGGTATGGATGTGTGTGTGTGTGTGTGTGTTTGCCGTATGTGTTCACATGTGTCTGGTTTTTTTTTTCCCTCAGTGTAGGCAAGACCTCCCTCCTCCACCAGTATGTACATAAGACATTTTATGAAGACTATCAGACCACACTGGGGGCCAGCATCCTCTCTAAGATCATCATATTGGATGACACGACTTTGAAGCTACAGGTGAGCAGCCCTTCCACTCCCTCTTCAACATATACCTGAAAATCATCCCACATATCCTGGATAGCCACTCACACAGCAATGTGTCCCAGGAGCTAGAATAGCCTAGAGCATAGATCAGCAAACCTCAACTCATGGGTCCAATCTGACCCACTGTCTGTTTCTGTAAATAAAGTTTTATCAGAACATAGCCATGCTCCTTTGTTTACTTATAGTCTTATGGCTGCTTTCACACTAAAACAGCAGGATTGAGTAGTGGCAACAGATAGTACCGTCTGCCCAACCTACGATATTGGAGTTCCCTTCGAGGCTCGGTGGTTAACGAACCTGACTAGGATCCGTGAGGATGCAGGTTCGATCCCTGGCCTCGCTCAGTGGGTTAAGGATCCAGCGTTGCTGTGAGCTGTGGTGTAGGTCACAGACGTGGCTCGGATCCCGCGTTGCTGTGGCTGTGGTGTAGGCCAGCGGCTGTAGCTCCCATTCAACCCCTAGCCTGGGAACCTCCATAATGCTGTTGGTGTGGCCCTAAAAAGCAAAGCAAAGCAAACAAACAAACCTACAATATTTACTATTTGGCCCTTTATAGAAAAATTTGTGGATTCCTGATCTAGAAGGAAGAGCACTAATCCATGACTGGAACATCCCACTCCAAGTTCAGGTTCCCTGGAAAACTTGTCAAGCAGCCTTGGGGAAAGTCACTCCAAAGGTCCATATCTGTCAGATGGAATAACAATGCCTGTCCTGATGATCCAGGGGGAAAATAAGAGCTCAAATGTGAACGCACCCTTGGGACGCTAAATGTTAGTGCAGATACCACGATGCTGCAGTGTACAATGAGCGGCAGGGTCAAGACGCCTGTGTGTGACAGGACCCCATGCCCTTGTGCCAGGGCTACCTGCCCCCTTCCCAGGAAAGGAAGGTTTGACACGATGTGACCCAGTTAGGCATCTGTCCAGCCACTCATCACAGCCCCATGGGGCCGCTGCTCTTCCTTTCCAGATCTGGGACACAGGCGGACAGGAGCGCTTCCGCTCCATGGTGTCCACATTCTACAAAGGCTCTGATGGCTGCATCCTGGCTTTTGATGTCACTGACCTGGAGTCTTTTGAAGCCCTGGAAACCTGGCGGGGTGATGTTCTGGCCAAAACCATTCCGATGGAGCAGTCCTACCCCATGGTGGTGCTGGGGAACAAGATCGATCTGGCAGACCGTCAGGTACCATTCACTCATTCATTCATTCACTGGCAATATGCCAAGCACTGGGTTAGGTCCCACGTGTACAGAGCTGAATGCACCGTCTTTACCTTTAGAATTTCAGTCTGGTAAAGGATGCGAATAATTTAAAAGAAAATTATGATATAATACAGTAAATCATAAGCAATCAGAGAAATACACTTTGGATATTTGAGGACTATAATGGAGGGACATCTATTCAAGTCCAGGATATCGAAAGAGTTTCCTAGAGGAAGAAGGTTCCTGGCTGAAAAAACCACCATGAACAAAGGTAAGAAATTGCATGATGTGAGCTGAGAATTGAAGGCAATTTTGTTTAGAAACAGGGAATGGAAGAATGAAGGCATAGGGAATAGGCAGGTAGGGGAGTTCCAGTCATGGCGAAGCAGAATCAAATCTAACTAGTATCCATGAGGATGCAGGTTTGATCCCTGGCCTCCCTCAGTGGGTCGGGGATCTGGTGTTAGCATGAGATGTGGTGTAGGTCACAGATGTGGTTTGGATCCAGTGTTGCTGTGACTGTGGTATAGGCTGGCAGCTGTAGCTCCAATTTGACCCCTAGCCTGGGAACTTCCATATGCCTTGGGTGAAGCTCTAAAAAGACAAAAAGAAAAAAAGGGAAAGGCAGGTGGGAGTTCCCTAGGGGCTTAGTGGTTAGGACTCAGCACTTTCAGTGCTGTGGCCCTGGGTTCAATCTCTGGTCTGGGAACTGTGTTCTTACATCAAGCTATTGCATGTTGCAGCCAAGAAAAGAAGAAGAAGGCAGGTGGGATTTGAATTAACCTGTAGAATAGTATTTCTACCCAGGGTTAGATAGGGGATCTGCAATTATGAATTCTTAAATCTACACATTTTCTGGGACAGTAGTAATATGTATTTTTTTTAGCATCAGCTGGCTAACCGCCTGACCAGCGATATGATTCCATGGTTCCAGTGATGACATTTATGTAGGTGTTTATCATTGCAGTGGCATTGAGTAGAGCTCTGTTCATCCTTACTTACTAGTGAGAAAAGACTAGAAATTAACTTTTTTTTTTTGTCTTTTTGCCTTTTCTTGGGCCACTCCCGCAGCATATGGAGGTTCCCGGCTAGGGGTCTAATCGGGGCTGTATCCACCAGCCTACACCAGAGCCACAGCAACGCGGGATCCGAGCCGCATCTGTGACCCGCACCACAGCTCATGGCCACACCAGATCCTTAATCCACTGAGCAAGACCAGGGACGGAACCTGCAACCTCATGGTTCCTAGTCAGATTCGCTAACCACGGCGCCACAACAGGAACTCCAGAAATTATCTTAATTTGTAAAAGATGCTCTTGTGCCAAACGAAGCCAAAATGACACCAAAAAGAGCTGTTTGAACACTAAGTTGTCAACAACAACAACAACAACAACAAAAAGACAAAAGACAAAAGACAAAAAAAAACCCCCCAAAAAAACGTGAAAAACATTGAGGAGTTCCCGTCGTGGCGCAGTGGTTAACGAATCCGACTAGGAACCATGAGGTTGCGGGTTCGGTCCCTGCCCTTGCAAAGTGGGTTAACGATCCGGCGTTGCCGTGAGCTGTGGTGTAGGTTGCAGACGCGGCTCGGATCCTGCGTTGCTGTGGCTCTGGCGTAGGCCGGTGGCTACAGCTCCGATTCAACCCCTAGCCTGGGAACCTCCATATGCCGCGGGAGGGGCCCAAGAAATAGCAACAACAACAACAACAACAACAACAAAAAGACAAAAGACAAAAAAAAAAAAACAAAAAAAACGTGAACACTAAGTTGTCTTAGTGTTTCAAGTGGAGAAAACAAATGGGGAAGTAAGCCATCACATTTGAACCACATTTTCATAAGCGTTCAAATAGAGGAAAGTGATAGGAGAACTGGGGTAGCATTTGGAAGGATGGATGGCTAGATCGGTGGATGGATGGATGATGGTGTTTTCAGCAAAGCTATCACCTCCATAAAGAAGAACTTCCTGATCAGCAAGAGGTATGAGTTTTGGTTTGACAGGTTGAATTTCAGAAGCCTGGAGACAATTAATTGGGGATGACCAGCAGGCTTTAGACCACATAAGAATGAAACTTCAAAGGAAAAGTCTATGCTGGAAATAGAAATCTAATAAGCACTTTAGGTTACAAATCCAGGGTCAATCCTCTAATTACACATATCTGATCTCAAGTAAGAATCAAAGTCCTGAGTTCATTCAGAGCCAAGGGGTTTCCCCTTGGGAGTTCCCGTCGTGGTGCAGTGGTCAACGAATCCGACTAGGAGCCATGAGGCTGCGGGTTCGATCCCTGGCCTCACTCAGTGGGTTAAGGATCCGGTGTTGCCGTGAGCTGTGGTGTAGGTCACAGACAAGGCCAGATGCAGCAGCTGCATAGGCCAGCAGCTACAGCTCCAATTCGACCCCTAGCCTGGGAACCTCCATGTGCCACAGGAGTGGCTCAAGAAAGAGGCAAAAGCCAAAAAAAAAAAAAAAAAAGATTTCCCCTTCTTTTTCCCACTGAGACCACCTGCAGGTGAGAACAGGTGAGAATACTGTGGTCTATGTGGGGGAAATTTTTTTTTTCCTTTTCCCTCTCATTGCCAACTTTATGTCTCCACACTTCCTCCCCTTCTCAGGATCATTCTGGTTTCAGACCCTGTCAGGAACGAAGCAAAAAGAGAGAGAAGAGGTCAGAAGAGCAGGAAAATCCATATTTGACTTAAATAGTCTGTGATCTCTGAGCCCAGCAGGCGCTTCACGCTGTCTCTTCGTGGGTTACTCCTTTCGGTCCTAAGAAGCCTTCACTGGGGACACTTAACGGTTCCTCCCATGACAAGCATTTTGCATTTTCTTCCTCCTTCTCTTCAGCTCCTTATTTAGAAGTTGAAGTTCCATCCTCCACCCCACTGAGTCACCTCCTCCCACAGGCACTCTTCCTGATGGGATTTACAACTGCTCCAGGCTGGCTGGCGCTCTGCGGAGCCCACCTCTCCCGCACAAGGCACACTCGTGGATTCTGGCTCCAAAGGAGGGGCAAGGCACATTCATTCTCAGTGCAGGCTGTCCCCTCTGCCCTGTTGCCTTTTTTTCTTTTTCTTTCTTTTTTTTGGTGGGGGAGGCCACACCCACGGCATATGGAGTTCCCAGGCTAGGGGTAAAATCTAAGCTGTAGCCTCTGGCCTGTACCAGAGCCACAGCAATGTGGGATCTGAGCCATGTCTGCCACCTACACCACAGCTCATGGCAACGCCAGATCCTTAACCCACTGCGGTTCAAGGCCAGGGATTGAACCGCTGTCCTCATGCTTGCTAGCCAGGTTCATGAACCACTGAGCCACGATGGGAATTCCTGCCCTGTTGCCTTAAGTCCCTCAGATGCAATCAAACACCAATCCACTGTCGCCACCAAACTCCAGGGTTCATTCCAAGAGGCTTCCTAGAAGCCGTCTTCTACCCAGAGGGGAGGCCTTACATAAGCCCTCTCTTGTGGGACGTGTACCCCCCACACTACTCTCTCCCCAAATCCTTTCAGACCCTCTTTTTCAATCCTTTCCAGGGGTTTTAGAGTCATCTAGTAGATTCTTGGCCATGAACTTTTGGAAATATGCAGGGTCCCAGGGGTAGTCCAACTCCCAGCCAGCTTAATATCTGGCATCGATCAAATTCTAGTGTCACTGCCGAAACTTCCATTTTGGTCTCCTGCTGAGACTTCAAGACTGAGGGTCTGACTTTTCCTCAGTGAAATAAGAAGAACCATCTTCTATTGAGAGGGATGGGAGGGAGCCAAGGAGGAGGCTCATGAGTCATGGCGACGCTGCGCCAGTTACTCTGGAGAGAACTGAGCAAGGGAGCTAGTCCAGGGAAAAGACCAGAACCAAAGGGCTCAGCCCAAGGAGGGGACCAAGAGTTGGAGGTGGAGTCTGCGTCGTGTTTTTCTTCAGCAGCGGTACATGCAATCAAACCCAGGGACCTGATGGAAGGTTTTTTGCAGACAAGAGCAGCTGAAGGATAGAGCTGGGAGGGCACTGAGACCCATGGAGGGAGAGACAGAAGGGCCAGGGGCTGCCATGTCAGAGGTTGAGGAGCAGGACAGAGGGATGAGGGAGAAAGAGATGGAACCACAGACTGGGAGATCAGACATAATGTTTTATGGAGGCCCTGAGTCTGGGCTGGGAGGGAGAGGCAGCATAGAGAGAAGATGAGCACTGCTGGAGGGGAAGGAAGTGTGAGGCTCTGAGAGGCGGGGGGCTGCATGGAGAGGAAGTCTCACTAGACGGCAAGTGTTGCATGAGTCAGCAGGTACCTGGCTGGATGAGAGGTGTAGGTGATGACTGGAGGGGTAGAGGGCGTCCAATCCAAGCCGCTTCACTGGGGGATGGATGAGCTTTGTTCTGCAGAGAGAGGAAGGATAAAAGTGAAAGAAGTAGTGAAGCCCCAGGCAGGAACAACCCCTCTCTGGGGTCTGTGGTGAACAGGGTGTGGAAATAGCCCCCACTGGAGAGGGAGACAGGGGGAACTCTGGGAAAAGCCAGGGTTCAGCCAAAACAGGGAGGAAAGAGGGGGCCCTAGGAGTTCCCGTTGTGGCTCAGTGGTTAACGAATCCGACTAGGAACCATGAAGTTGCGGGTTCGATCCCTGGCCTTGCTCAGCGGGTTAAGGATCTGGCGATGCCCTGAGCTGTGGTGTAGGTTGCAGACGCAGTTCCGATCCCGTGTTGCTGTGGCTCTGGCAGGCCGGTGGCTACAGCTCTGATTCGACCCCTGACCTGGGAACCTCCGTATGCCATGGAAGCGGCCCTAGAAATGACAAAAAGACCAAAAAAAAAAATAGGGGGTCCTGGAGGAGGGCGACAGGGGCGTTTGTTCACAGGTAGGCTCCGGGAAAAGGGTCTGGAGGGAGGCAGAGAGGAGGAACAGAGGTGAGGAAGGGCTGGCAGTCATGAAAGGAGCACCAGGAAGTGGGGAGGCCGAACTGGGGGTGGAGAGAGCAGAGGGACTACAGTCGGGAGACCCAGGATCGAGGGGCCAAAGGTGAGTCTGGGTAAGGGCCGCCCCTCAATGCACAGGAAGCAGAGGAAGCAAAGGAGGCCGGGTGTGGGGATGGAGCAGGCCGGCTGAGAGCCAGGCAGGAGTCAGTCCTCCCTTGCTTGGGGCCGAGTGGATAAGAGAGCCGCCTGAAGGGTCACCTTCTCTGGGCTCCAATTAGACCCCTAATTGGGTCTGGGCTCAAATTCACCACTGTCTTTTGGGCAGTTCCAGCTTCTTCATCTGTGAAATGGAGACCAGACATCGATTTCATGTGGGTTTTGTTTTCCTTTTGAGGGCCACATGTGGAGGTTCCCAGGCTAGGGGTCTAATTGGAGCTGTAGCCACCGGCCTGCACCATAGCCATAGCAACTCGGAATCCCAGCCGCGTCTGCAACCCACACCACAGCTCACGGCAACACCAGATCCTTAACCCACTGAGCGAGGCCAGGGATCGAACTCGAAACCTCATGGCTCCTAGTCGGACTTGTTTCCACTGCACCACGACGGGAATTCGGATTTCATGTAGATTTTTTTGAGGGGTATAGGGAATGATGCCTATAAATAAAGCATATGACAACTTTAATAAATGGAAGTGATTGTTATCCTCCTTCTTAATATGTCCAAGATGTGGGCTGGAAAGATATGGAAGCTTTTCCTCATTAACAAAAAGAAAATGAACATTTCAAACATATTTGTTAGGTTTGGATGCAACTAGAGATTATCATAGTAAGTGAGGTAAATCAGAAAGAGACAAATATCGGAGTTCCCGTCATGGCTCAGTGGTTAACCAACCCAACTAGGAACCATGAGTTTTCGGGTTTGATCCCTGGCCTCGCTCAGTGGGTTAAGGATCCGGCATGGCTGTGAGCTGTGGTGTAGGTCGAAGACACAGCTTGGATCTGGCGTTGCTGTGGCTCTGGTGTAGGCTGGCAACTGTAGCTCCGATTCGACCCCTGGCCTGGGAACCTCCATATGCCGCGAGAGTGGCCCTAAATTAGACCAAAAAAAAAAAAAGAGAGAGAGAGAGACAGAGACAAATACCATATGATATCACTTATATGTGGACTCTAAAATATGGTACAAATAAACTTATCTATAGAACAAGAAACAGATCATGGACATAGAGAACAGACTTGTGGTTGCCAAGGGGGAGAGGGGAGGGAGTGGGATGGACTGGGAGTTTGCAGTTAATAGATGCACACTATTTCATTTAGAGTAGATAGACCATGAGGTCTTACTGTATAGGCCGTGAGGACCATATTAATGTAAATATAATAATAATATGACTAATAGCATGATAATATTTTAAAAAGAATATATATATGTATGACTCACTTTCCTGTACAGCAGAAATGGGCACAGCATTGTAAATCAACTATACTTTGATTAACAAATATAATTAAAAATATGTTAGCGGAGTTCCTATCGTGGCGCAGTGGTTAACGAATCCGACTAGGAACCATGAGGTTGTGGGTTCGATCCCTGGCCTTGCTCAGTGGGTTAAGGATCCGGCGTGGCCGTGAGCTGTGGTATAGGTCACAGACGCGTTGCTATGGCTCTGGCATAGGCCGGCGGCTACAGCTCCAATTCGACCCCTAATCTGGGAACCTCCATATGCCGCAGGAGCGGCCCTAGTAATGAGGAAAAAAAAAAAAAAATGTTAGCTTCGGGATGATGAAAGAGTTGTGGAGGTGAGTAGTGGCAGTGGTTTACACAATCACGTGAATGTATTAATGTCACTACAGCGTACGCTTAAATATAGTTCAAATGGTAAATTTTATGTTTATGTATATTTACCACAATAAATAAATAAATAAATAAATCACCAGGATAATTTTAAAGAAATTATTGACTTCGATATTTTTTTTAAAGACCCCTACTCCTTCTACAGAAGGTAAAAGTGAAAAAAAATATATTAGTTTGTTAGGAAGGACAGCTCTGCTAGCCTCTATGCTGTGAGGAATTTATTCACTAGGATGTGAATTCTGCCTTATTCTCAGGTGGGCAGTTTCTGGCTTACTGCTGATTTGTAACATTGGGATTACATTTTCTGAAGATATTCTTTGTTATTTTTGATAGTGGCTTAAGATGTATCCGACAGGTGAATTTTAACACACACTAGTGGTTGTTTTAAGTGCACTGAGATGGAAAAGCACCAGTGATGTACCCAGGAAAATTCTCATCTCCTGAGGGAAGGGGAGGAGGGATATAAAGAAGGAAAGAGCGATAAGAAGTTTAAGTCCCGTCCTTACTCTAAAGTCTTTTAAAGGACTTTGAAAGATACAAAGCCCTTTGCAGTCCTAGACGCCATCAGGGTATTAGCACATCATTTCCGGTGATTCTTTATTTGCATGTCACCAATGAGGACAATAATAATCAGCAAGCTGGCCATCCTCCCTCGATTCTTCATCCAAATACTTCAGGGCTTTCCCTGAGTTGTGAGGCTGCTTGGTTTCTCACCAGGTTGGGGGCATCTATGCTCTTTACAGAAGAGTGCAATCCTGGCCAGTTCAGGGACCCCTTGCCCCAAAAGGCAGGAGGACCTTAGAGATCAGAGGTCAAGACCAGGGTCTGGGGTCTCTGAACAACGCCCCCCCAACCCCTGCAGCTCTATTCAGGAGCAGCAGCTCCTGGGACACTGATCATGGGGGCTGGAGGTGTCCTCCAGGCTCCCCAAAGGGCAGGCTGCTTAGCTGACCGCAGTTTCTACCCTCCCGTCTTAGGAAGCAAGCCTCACAATTCCAGAGCAATGCTGGTGGACAGCAGAGGCTTTGTGAATGAACGAGAGCCACGAGCGGCCACTCCTGAGGCCAGGACAGCGAGGGCCAGAGGGACCTGGGACTGTGAAGGTTCTTACAAGCCAGTAAGATAGACATGACCTGCAGGAGATGATTTGATGAGGGACAGTCCTTCCCCCTGGCTGCCCTGTGTTCAGGGAAAGGGGCAGAATGGTCCTTTCCCCATGAGAAAATCCCTGACTCCCTTAAATAAGGGGAAATAATGGTTATAAAGCACCAGGCACAGCAAATGTTCAATACATGGTCCTTTCCGCCCCCCCAAATAATTGATTTGACTACATTCAGTTGAACTCATTGTCACAAGTAGCCCAGGGCTGCTAGAGTATTCTCCAATTCAACATCCTCAAACCGTGATAGCATGTCCATTTGGGTGACATGTATTCATTCAGCCTGTACTGAGTGGCTCGTGGTGCCAGGCTAAGAGCTAAAAAGGTCCTGACCCTGAGCTCCAGAAGCCTACAATCCAGTGGGAAAGACAGAATAGAAGCACAGTTCCTGTGCGGTGACCTGCAGAGGGCAGCGCAGATGCCAAGGGAGAACTGAACTGGGGCTGCATCCAAGTGCTGCCTCTCTTAGCTATGTGATCCAAGGAAAGCTGCTGAACCTCTCTGAGCCTCGATGTTCTTACCTATAAAGTGAAGCTAAAAAGACCCATCTTGGGAGTTCCCTGGTGGTCTAGTGGTTAGAATTCGGCACTCTCCCTGATTTGGCACAGGTTCCAACCTTGGTCTGGGAATGACCACAAGCCACTTCCAGTGGCAAAAATATATATATATATATATATATATATATATATATATATATATATATGCAAAAATAAATAAAAATAAAAAGACCCATCTCACAAGATTATTCGAGAATTAAATGAGTTATTATGAGAAGATGTGTAATAATACCTAGCCCATGGTAGGAGCTTCTCAACTGTTTCTAGGATTCTGTTCCAGAGAAGAAGGGTTAGCAGGACCTGAGTTCCTGCCCAGGAGCATGGGCCTGGTCAGCCAGCTCAGGGGAAGGAAGTCCTGGCTCCCTGGCCAGCGTTTGTCCGTCCACCTCCCTTTGAAGGGATTGAGGAAGGAGCCAGGGCAGGAGGAAGCTCCTAGTCCAGGCCTTCAGAAGGCAGCATAGTGCAGAGGGCTCTAATCCTGCCAAGCCTGTGTTCCAATTCTGCTCAGCCCCTTACACTGCAGTCCTCAGTCTCCTCATCTGTAAAATGGGCCAGCAATAGAACTTCAAGGACTGGTGGTAAAAAATATCACATGTATGGGAGTTCCCGTCATGGCTCAGTGGTTAACAAATCCAACTAGGAACCATGAGGTTGCGGGTTCAATCCCTGGCCTTGCTCAGTGGGTTAAGGATCCGGCGTGGCCATGAGCTGTGGTGTAGGTCGCAGATGCGGTTTGGATCCCGCGTTGCTGTGGCCCTGGTGTAGGTCGTTGGCTATAGCTCCGATCAGACCCCTAGCCTGGGAACCTCCATATGCCGCGGGAGCGGCCCAAGAAATGGCAAGAAGACAAAAAAAATATATATATATATATATATATATCAGATGTAAACCTACAGACCCAGGGAAGGCTGTCAATAAATGGAAGTGGTGGTGGGGAAGCTGGGGATGTGATGGTGGTGGTGAAGGTGATACAGGAACCATGACCATTTCTTCCCCTCACATTCAGGTGCCGCAGGAGGTAGCCCAAGGCTGGTGTAAAGAGAAGGACATTCCCTATTTTGAAGTCAGTGCCAAGAATGACATCAATGTGGTACAGGCCTTTGAGATGCTGGCCGGTCGGGCTCTGTCGAGGGTGAGTGGTACCTGCCAGGGCCAGGGGGACTCAGGAACTCCAGATGTTCTCCTGTGACAGCAGATTAAGGATCCGACCTTGTCACTGCAGCAGCTTGGGTTGCTGCCGTGGTGCAGTTCCATCCCTAGCCCCAGAACTTCCACATGCCACATGCCACGGGTGCGGCTGTAGCTAAAAAAAAAAAAAAAAGGAGTGTCTAGGAAAGAACCTCTTGGGCTCAGGGTGGGATGTGGGTGGGCCAGAATTTCTCCTTGTCTTAGTTAATTAGTTGCTGAATGGACTCAGCAATACTTCAGTTCTGGAACCACAAGATGCCAGAGGCTTTATGCATCCTTAGAGTATATTGTTGGAGGTCCCTCAATCTGGCTGATTATCATCTGTGGAGTTTCTAAAAAATGCAGTCCTGCACCGCATGCCTGAAGATTCTCACATAGTAAGGGTCTGAGAAGCCATGACCTCTGTTCAAGCCTCACTGGTGGAAGAGAAGCCTTATGTTGGCAGATATTGGTCCAGGTGAAATAATCCAGCCTGCAGGCATTGCTGACATCCTCCAATCAAAAAGGCGGATCAGGAGTTCCCAGTTGTAGCTCAGTGGCAATGAACCCAACTCATATCCATGAGAACAAAGGTTCGATCCCTGGCCTCGCTCAATGGGTTAAGGATCCATCATTGCCATGAGCTGCGGTATAGGTTGCAGACATGGATCTGGCATAGCTGCGGCCCTAAAAAGACAAAACAAAAAACGAGGGGATCAATGGAGACCCCTTGGTGTGATCATTCAAGAAGCAGGTGTTGAAGTTCCTGTCGTGGTGCAGTGGAAACAAATCCAACTAGGAACCATGAGGCTGCAGGTTTGATCCCTGGCCTCGCTCAGTGGGTTAAGGACCCGGAGTTGCTGTGAGCTGTGGTGTAGGTCGCAGGCGTGGCTCAGATCTGGTGTTGCTGTGGCTGTGGCGTAGGCTAAGCTCCGATTAGACCCCTAGCCTGGGAACCTCCATATGTCACAGGTGTGGCCCTAAAAAAAATTAAAAAAAAAAAGAAAAGAAGCAGGTGCTGGGCACTGCTCAGGGTTCGGGGACCCCTCGCTCTCCTAAGTGGGACAAATGTGTGGCTGCAGTACCGGCATTGTATGGTGGGGAAGGACTGGCGATGTGGCCCTGGAGGAAGGGCACACAGCCCGAGCTGTGGGGGCAGGGGAGGAGGAGGGACGAGAGGAAGATCAGGAAAATCTGCCTGGAAGCAGTAGCAGGGCTTTAACGCTGTTCTGATGTGGAGTTTGGAAACCGAAGAGGGTCCAGGAGAGAGTCCCACGGAGAGGGGCTCAGCTTGTTTCTTTATTGTGCCACGTGAAATCAAGGTGGCCTTCTCAGAAACAGGGAGAAGGTCATCACTGCAGTGATTCTGAATTAAAGAAAGGAACAAATGCGGACAGGCCCGCTGTCACTGGTCTACCTGGCCCAGCCCTGTGGGTTGTCCATGACGAAAAGGGACAGCAGCCACCTCTCTAGCGGCTGCCCAGAGAGAGGGCTGCAACTTGTCATTCTTACACCCCGCTGCCTTAATTTCAGGGTTTGCTCCTGTGAGTTTTTTGGTGGTTTTTTTTTTTTTTTTGGTATTTTTAGGGCTGAACTCACAACATATGGAGGTTCCCAGGCTAGGGGTCGAATCAGCCTACACCACAGCTGCAGCAACGCAGGATCCAAGCCAAGTCTGGGACCTATACCGCAGCTCACGACAACGCCAGATCCTTAACCTGCTGAGTGAGGCCAGGGATCGAACCTGCAACCTCATGGTTCCTAGCCAGATTCGTTTCCACTGCGCCACAATAGGAACTCCTGACTCCTCTTTTCCTTCCGCAGTATCGAAGCATCTTAGAGAGTTACTTCACAGACTCCATCAAGCTCTCACCAGAAGACCAGTCCAAGAGCAGATGCTGTTGACCTTGCAGACTCCGGCTCTGCATGCCCAGAGGCAGAGCACGCCTAGGGCCTGGTTGTCCCAGGCCCCCACCAGCCTCATCCCCTGCCCATGCTCAGCCCAGCAGTCTAGGCTCTGTGGCCAGGGCCCTGAACCCCCTTGCACCTGCCCTGGATCCAGAACCAGAGGGCAGCCCCGCCTCAGGCTGAGCGTAGTAAAGACAGGACCAGGCCCTTGAGTCCAGAAGAAACTTAGAATGTCACCGCCACGTCCTGGGGAGTCACAATTCTCTTGCTGCCGCCAGCCTTCTTGCCACCCACCCTCCCCAAACACACCCCTGCCTCTAGGATGCCCATCTCTGCAGACAGGATGCTGTCTGTTATATTCCTCCATGGACTGGCCGTTCTCGCCCCATCCACCACCACCTCCCATCAGAGCCACAGCACAGCTTTGGACAAAGATGTAGCTCAGCCTCTCTTGTAGCCGAGGCCAGGGAGTGAGGGTCTACTTCAACCTCTGGCGCAGCTGTTCAGGCCTGGCCCTCCGCCCCCCCCCCACCCCGTCTCCCCCCACTTCAGAGTGCAGGACAGAGGGAGCCCAGGAATACCCTCCAGAGACTGGTGCGTTTCTCCCTGCTGTGCTCAGGCAACTCCTGTAACTCTCTCAGAGCCTGTTTATTCATCTGTCAAATGGGGATGGCACATGTTCTGCCTGCCTCGGTGTGGTTTTCAGGACTGGAAGCTCTGCTTAAGTCTCAGTTGCTCTTGTTGAGATACATTTACTATTCTTTCAACAAGTATTTTTGCGTATCTACTATGTATGATGCACTGAGGTCCAGTGGCAAACGTAACAGAGACCTTGCTCTCCTGGATCTGACATTCTGGTGAAGGAGAGAGGAAATAAACACTGAACTTAAACAGACATTTATTTTCATATAGCAGGTAAGTGCTTGAACAACGTGAAACAAGGTGATAGAGAGTGACAGAGGGTGGGGTTGGGTGCTGTTTCAGACCAAAGGGTCCAGGAGGGCTTCCCTGGGGAGTTGGCGTTAGTCCAAAGGCTAGAGAATGAGCAAGGGGCTGACCCCTCAACTGGACAGAGAACACATGAGGAGAGTTAGCAGAAAAGGCCAAGACCCCAGGGTCAGGAAAAGATTGCTGTGTTCCAGGCACAGTAAAAAGACATTAATTTATCTGGATTCCAGGGGGCTGTCCCGGAGACTAGCAAAAGGGCCTTGCGCCCTTGGTTGACGCCTTGCGTCTCTGCTGATTGGCCACCAGAGGGCAGCAGGGCTCTTTCCGTTCCAGAGAGCAGCCAGCCAAAGCTCCGTGGACACTTGAAGAGTGGCTGTTTTCTGTGCTGGTGCTCAAAGTTGGTTCTTGGGCTCTGGGCATTTTCAGCCCTTGGAGATTTGTGGAGCAGGGAAAATCCCAATTTCTTTCTTTCTTTTTTTTTCTTTATAGGGCCACACCCGCAGCATATGTAGGTTCCCAGGCTAGGGGTCTCATCAGAGCTGCAGTTGCCGGCCTACGCCACAGCCACAGCCACAGCCACAGCCACAGCCACGCAGGATCCGAGCCGTGTCGGCGACCTACACCACAGCTCATGGCAACACCGGATCCTTAACCCACTGCACAAGGCCAGGGATCAAACCGACAACTTCATGGTTCCTAGTCGGATTCGTTTCTGCTGCACTAGGACGGGAACTCCAAGGAAAATCCTAATTTCTTAAGCCTCCTGAGAGATGGGTAAAAACTGCAGCATCAATGATTCAGGCAAGAAATCTGCATCCCTGGCAAATTTAGAAGAGAGACCTGGAAATCTCATGGATTTGTGTTCCTGCAGACTCTACAACCATAATCTACTTTTTCTTCCTTGGCAGACAGCACTGACAGGGTCCTGCCTAGAGGGAGTAGGCATATGCTGACCCACCAGGACCTCCAGCGGTCACATCCATGCCCACCACAGAAGTCTCCTCTCTAGGGAGTGCCTGTTGTGGCTCAGCAGGTTAAGAACACGACATAGTGTTCGTGAGGATGCAGGTTCAATCCCTAGTCTCGCTCAGTGGTTAAGGATCCGGTGTTGCCACATGCTGCGGCATAGTTTGAAGATGCGGCTTGGATCTGACGTTGCTGTGGCTGTGGTGTAGGTCGGCAGCTGCAGCTCTGATCTGACCTCCAGCCAGGGACCTTCCATATGCCACAAAGGTGGCCCTGGAAAAAAAAAGTCTCCTGTCTGCTCGGGAGTATCCTTCCCTGAGCTCCAAGCAGAGCTGGGGATGTTGGCCTATGACTTCCAAGTGTTGTCTGACTCTGAAGATACCCCGGGAGGTAGGGGATGGGGAGGTGGGGGGTCAGTAAGAGAGTTTGGGGAGCCCCTTCCCCCCAGTCAGTTGTGAAGTAAGAACTCATCCTGGGCAGCAGCATGGACCAGGCATTGGAGCAGGTGGCCAGGAGCACACCGCTGTCTCTGTCCTTCTTGGGGGTGGCACTACATGTCACCAGACTCACCTGGGAGTCAGTCGGACTATGGATTGGCCATGTGGTGTGTGTGCTGCAGCTTGTGCACCACAGTGGACATAAGGGCCCTTCTAAATGTGCACAACAAATAATAAATGTCTGTGTTTGTTTTGATCCTGTGTGGTATTGAGTTTTTTAATTTTGAAAAGCGTCTTCCTTTAAAATTCAAAAGATAGGAAAAGAGGGAATTCCCTGGTGGCCCAGGGGTTAAGGATCTGGCATCGTCACTGCTGCCATGGCTCAGGTCAGGTTTGGTCCCTGGTTCAGGAACTTCCGCGTGCCATGGGTGCGGCCAAAAAAAAATAATAATAATACTAAAAGGAAGATGAAGACAACCAAAAGTAAAAATAGGACCAGTTATATAACTGGCAGGGCCCAGTGCAAAATGAAAATGCCCCACCCCTAGTCCGAAAATGAGGAAGTTCCAAGATGGCCACAGTGGCAGTGGATCGCCGAACCAAGCATGGGGCAGGTGGCACACACAGGGAAGCCGTGCCTGGGTAAGCAATATGTCTTCTGTGCCCTCCAGAATGACAGAGCCCTGGCCAGGCCCACCTGGGCAGCTCGGAGATTGAAGGTTCTGCCTTTGCAAGAGCTACGTGGAGATTCAACCCCAGGTCCAAACCACACCTTTTGAATCTTCTCCTGAGTCAGGAGCCAGGATTAGTCCTGTCCACATGGGGGTGGGGAGTGGAGGGCTGAGGCCCACGGCATAGGTCCTCTCGTGACTATCCCTGGCCTCGCTCAGTGGGTTAAGGATCCAGAGTTGCTGTGAGCTGCAGTGTAGGTTACAGATGCGGCTGGGATGCGGTATTGCCATGGCTGTGGTGGAGACCAGCAGCTGCAACTCCAGTTCCATCCCTAGCCTGGGAACTTCTATATGCCCTAAAAAGACACACAAAGAAGACTGCTCTGACCAGACTGCTCCTCTCCCCACCACAGCCCTGCCTGAGGGGTGACTCCAGGCTACCAAAGAGCATAGAATACAGGCCAGGGGTCCAGGTGACACACGCCCTTGGGGCTTGGAAAAAACAAACACAAATCTTATCACCAAATAATACTGTCTGGGCCCCACAGGGCCACGGGGGAGCACGGGGGTGGGGGTGGGCGGGGGGGGGGGGGGAGCCGTACTGCCCAAAGGGGTTGGAGGAAATGCTGGTTGTTTCTGGATTTGCTCCCGAGTCTCCCACTGCCCAGACCACCGGCCAGAGGCAACTCCCGCAGGCAGGCCTGTGGCAGGCACCCAGGATGCGGTCTTGTTCCCAGGAGCATGTAGTCCAAAGGCAGCCACAGAACAGCCGTCCTGGCAGCGACACCCAAAATAATGGCCAGGCACAGCAGACCCAGCTGCGACCGTGGGCCAATGTGAAGCCATGCCAGCTGTAGGCACACCTGGAGCCGCCATCTGGGGTTGGCAGGAGGCAGGGGACAGGCTAGGTGGGAAGTTTAGTCCCAGTAGAACGCAGCAGCCAGTACCAGGACTCTGTGTGTGTGTGTGTGTGTGTGTGTGTGTGTGTGTCTTTGTATGTATGTGTGTGTGTCTTTGTATGTTCGTGTGCCTGTGTGTGTGTGTGTGTGTGTGGTGGGGAGGGGAGCAAAGGCTTCAAAGATCAGACAGTAGATTTCCCTTGCTGAAGTACAGAACAATTATAAATAAACTCATAGGCTTGGAAGGGAGAAAAAAAAAATGAGTGGGCGCTGGTGGCGAGGGGACAGTAAGACTGCTAAGAGCTTTCCTCATCTCCATGGATCCCCAAAACAGCCCGTAGAGGAGGACATTCGCCCCATTTCTCAGATGAAGGGACTGAGGCTGCCTCGCCCCCCCCCCAGCCACACCCCACTGAGTCCCAACACCCCCTCGTTACTCTCCTGAATTCACCCCCTCTTCCCCTCATCTTCGGCTCCAACAGGGCCAGCCCAACACAGGCCTTGCCTGGACCCCATGGCCCTCCCTCTGGCCTCCTGCCTGCCCTCCTGTCCCTTTCCCAGCCACTCCATGTGGCAGTCATCGCAATGGCACCAGGAGGGACAAATTCTTCCCACGACCTACAGGGTTCTCCATGGCTGGCCACTGCCTGCTCAGCAGGGCTCAGCTCTGGCCACAGACTTTTTTTTTTTTTTTTGTCTTTTTAGGGCCACACCCACAGCATATGGAGGTTCCCAGGCTAGGGGTCCAATCGAAGCTACAGCTGCCAGCCTACACCACAGACACAGCAACGCCAGATCCTAGCTGCATCTGCGACCTACACCACAGCTCACGGCAATGCCAGATCCTTAACCCGCTGAGTGAGGCCAGGGTTCATGGATACTAGTCAGATTCGTTTCCGCTGAGCCGCAATAGGAACTCCAAGCCACAGCCTCTCTTGATGCTGCCAACAGAGGACTTTCTCTTGGTCCCCAGGTAGGTCTCTCACCCTCCCTTCCCCACCTGGAGGAACACTGGCCCCTCTCTGACCTGTCACTAGGCTAGCTCCCCCTTAGCTATTAGTTATTAGGTAAAACATCATTTTCCTCTGGTAAGGCTGCCCTGATCCCAAGGCCAGGTTAGGGGCCCCACCACATATCCCCCACTGCCCGCCCCCATGTCATGGTGCCAGAATGTCAGCTCCGCTAGGATAGAAGTGCCACAGGGCAGGGGTTTTCCTTGGTTTTTATTCACCATCACTTCCCCTGTGCCCAGAGCAATGCCTGACAGGTGGTAGGAACTCAAAAACTATTTTTGGAAGGAATGGCTCCTACATGATTTTATCATAATTGTTTGTCTTTTTGTCCCTAGACTGTAGTCCCCCAAGGGCAGAGCTTGTTGTTTGGTTTGTTTGTTTGTTTGTTTGTTTTTTGTCTTTTTAGGGCCAGACCCGAGGCATATGGAGGTTCCCAGGCTGGGGGTTTAATCAGAGCTGTAGCTGCCGGCCTACACCACAGCCACAACAATGCCAGATCCAAGCCGCATCTGCGACCTATACCACAGCTCAAGGCAATGCCGGATCCTTAACCCATTGGGCAAGGCCAGGGATCGAATCTGCATCCTCATGGTTCCTACTCAGATCTCAGATTCGTTTCCACTGAGCCATGACAGGAACTCCTGTTTCTTTCTTTCTTTTTTTAATTTAAGTGTAGTTGAGTTATAATATCGTGCCAATCTCTGCACTCTGCACTGCAAAGTGACCCGGTTGTACATATATATATATACACACATTCCCTTTCTTATGTTATCTCCCATCATGGTCTATCCCAAGACACTGGATATACTTCCCTGTGCTGCACAGTAGGACCTCATTGCTTATCCATTCTAAATGTAATAGGTTGCATCTATTAACCCCAAACTCCCAGTCCATTTCACTCCCTACCGCTTCCCCCTTGGCAACCCCAAGTCTGCCCTCCATATCTGTGTGTCTGTTTCTATTCTGTAGATAGGTTTATCTGTGCCATCTTTTATTTATTTATTATTTATTTATTTTGTCTTTTTAGATTTGCACCCACGGCATATGGAGGTTCCCGAGTTAGGGGTCTAATCGGAGCTGTAGCCACTGGTCTATACCACAGCCACAGCCATGCCAAATCCGAGCTGCATCTTCAACCTACACCACAGCTCATGGCAACGCAGGATCCTTAGCCCACTGAGCAAGGCCAGGGAACAAACCTGCATCCTCATGGATACTAGTCAGATTCATTTCTGCTGAGCCACGACGGGAACTCTGTGTGCCATATTTTAGATTTCACATATAAGTGATATGGTATGGCATTTGTTTTTCTCTTTCTGACTTACTTCACTTAGTATGAGACTCTCCATTTGCATTCATGTTGTTGCAAATGGCATCATTTCCATCTTTTTTGTGGCTGAGTAGTATTCCATGGTATACCACATCTTCATTCATTCATCTGTCAATGGACATTTAGGTTGTTTCCATGTCTTGGCTAATGCGAATAGTGCTGTGATGAACACATGGGTGCATGTGACTTTTTGAACCGTAGTTCTGTCTGGATATATGCCCAGGAGTGGGATTGCTAGGTCATCTGGTGGTCCTATATTTAGTTTTCTGAGGACCCTCCATACTGTTTTCCAGAGTGGTTGTACCAATTTGCATTCCCACCAACAGTGGCAGGGCTTGTTGTGACTCATCATTTTAACACCAGCCCTCAGCATAGAAATGGATGCATAGTAGATGATAAATAAATACTGCAGAATATAATAGAACACAGTACAGCTCTTTTTAAAAAAAGCAATGAAAAGTTCTATGTGATGACATGGAACAGATATCTGAGATGTACTGCTGTGTGAAAAGGCAATGGCAGAATCATGGATAAAATATGCTAACTCTTCTATAACAAGAGGCTTAAATAAGACTTTAGGTTCATTTTTACTTATACACTGTACATAAAGAAAACTCTAGAAGGATGCAGAAGAAATGGATAAAAGTGGTTACCTTTCAGAAGGGGGACTGGGCAAGTGGTGTCAGGAGTGGGAGCAAGAATTTTTTTTTTTTTTGTATAATTTTACACCTCGAATTTTGAAGTCTTTGAATGTATTACACAGTCAATCATTTAAAAGAAGGAACACGAATCTTGGTGGAAGAAAGAACAAGCAGGGAGAAAAGCAAAGCTCCAACCAGAAATTAGCTGCATCCAGTTAGTCACACCCTGTGGTCTTGAATCCAAGACTGACAAACTTGGATTCTGCTGCCAGACAGTAAACATCAGAGAAATCCCCCAAGCCCAGATGCTCTGGCCAAGACTCCAAGGCTCCTGGGGTGTGGGGAGATCCCTTCAAGTATAGGTTCTGCTGTGTCCTATAGGAGGATCCTGTCTCTAGGGATGCTAGCTCAATAACTGAGCAAATATTTCCAACCTCAGAAGCTCAACTCTGGAGTTAACTGGCAAGTCTATGCACTGCTCTGTGAATTACCATGTGAATGACTACACTTAAGGGTAGGAATTTCCCAAGGTTAATCTCAGAGTTTACCCATTTGTCAACACCCTGGACCTCCTTTCCCAATACTGACCTCTGAAAAGACACTGCCCTAGCTTATAAGCTCCATAGTAAACTTATAGAACTAGTCTGTGGCTATATTGCATACACAGGCCCTTTGACCCTACAATCCCACCCTTGCACTTATGCAATGCTTACTGGTGCAACAGAGAATGTGATCAAGAAATTTCTCCCACCGCCAACATAACATTAAATGGTGAAAAGCTGAAAGCCTTCTTGTTAAATTCTGGAGCAAGCAAGGTTGCCCACTTTCACCACTAGTATTCAACATAGTATTGGAAGTCCTAGTCACAGCAATCAGACAAGAAAAAGAAATAAAAGGTATCCAAATCAGAAGGGAAAAGGTAAAACTGTCACTATAAGTAGAAGACATGGTACTCTACATAGAAAACCCTAAAGGCTTCACACAAAAACTATTAGGGAGTTCCCGTCATGGCGTAGCAGAACTGAACTCGACTAGGAACCATGAGGTTGTGGGTTCAATCCCTGGCCTCACTCAGTGGGTTAAAGATCTGGTGTTGCCATGAGCTGTGGTGTAGGTCGCAGACACAGCTCGGATATGGTATTGCTGTGGCTCTGGTATAGGCTGGCAGCTGTAGCTCCAATTCGACCCCTAGCCTGGGAACCTCCATATGCCGCAGTTGCGGCCCTAAAAAGACAAAAGACCAAAAAAAAAACACCAAAACTATTATACCTTAAAAAATGAATTCAGCAAGGTAGCAGGATACAAGATTAATATACAGAAATCTGTCTATTTCTTTATACTAACTATAAAATATCAGAAAGAGAAAGCAAAAAAAAATCCCCTTTAAAATTTCATTAAAAAAAAAAAACTAGGAATAAGCCTAACTGAGGAGGTGAAAGACTTATACACTGAGAACTATAAAACACTGATAAAGGAAATCAAAGCAGATTCAAGGAAATGGAAAGACATTCCATGTTCTTGCATTCAAAGAATTAATATTGTTAAGGTGGCCGTACTACCCATTGTGGTAGATCGCTTATCTATGGAGTCAATGCGATTCCTATTAAATTATTGTTATTTTACAGCACTAGAACAAATAAACCTAAAATTCATATGGAACCACACAAGACCCAGAATTGCAAGAGCAGTCCTGAGGAAAAAGAACAAAGCTGGAGGCATAATTGTTCCAGATTTCAAACATTATGACAAAGCAACAGTAATCAAAACAGCATGGTATTGGCACAAAACCAACATATAGATTACTGGAACAGAATAAAGAACCCAGAAATACACACATTTATGGTCAATGAATCATCCACAAAGGAGGTAAGAATATAGAGAGGAGAAAAGACACTATCTTCAGCAAGTGGTAACAGGAAAGCTGGACAGCTGCATGTAAATCAATGATGTTTGAACACTTTTTCACACTGCACACCAAAGTAAACTTGAAATGGCTTAAAGACTTAAATATAAGACATGACACCCTAAAACTCCTGGGAGAGAACATAGGCAAACATACTCTGATGTAAATTGTAGCAATGTTTTCTCAGTCAGTCTCCCAAGGCAAAAGAAATAAAAGCAAAAATAAAGAAATGGAACCTGGTCAAATTTATAAGCTTTTGCACAGCAAAGAAAACCATAAACAAAATGGAAAGACAACCTATAAAATGGGAGAAAATATGTGCAAAAGATGCAACCAACAAGAGCTTAATATTCTAAATATACAACAGTTCATACAGCTCCATATAAAAAAAAAAAACCTAATCAAAAAAAGGACAGAAGACCTAAATAAATATTTCTCCAAAGAAGACATACAGGTGGCCAATAGGCATATGAAAATATGCTCGTCACTAATTATTAAAGAAATGCAAATCAAAATTACAATGAAGGAGTTCCCGTCATGGCTCAGTGGTTAATGAATCCGACTAGGAACCATGAGGCTGCAGGTTCGATCCCTGGCCTCGCTCAGTGGGTTAAGGATCCGGCGTTGCCATGAGCTGTGGTGTAGGTTGCAAACACAGCTCGGATCCCGAGTTACCGTGAGCTGTGGTGTAGGCCAGCGGCCCATGTCCCCTTTCTATGATTTGACCTCTAGCCTGGGAACCTCCATATGCCGCGGGTACAGCCCTAAAAAGCAAAAAAAGAAAAAAACCTCAAAAAACAAAAAACTACAGTGAAGTATCATCTCACACAAGTCAGAATGGCCATGACAAAAAGACTACAAATAACAAATGCTGGAGAGGGTGTGGAGAAAAGAACCCTCCTACACTGTTGGTGGGAATGTAAATTTGTGCAGCCACTAGGGAGTGTTCTCCATAGTATGGAGGGTTCTTAAAAAACAAAAAGTAGCATTGCCATATGATCCAGCAATTCTGCTCCTGAGTGCATATCCAGAAAAATCAAAAATTTGAATTCAAAAAAATATATGCACCCCAATGTTCATAGCAGTACTATTTATAATAGCCAAGACATAGAAGCAACCTAAGTGTCCATCAACAGATGAATGTGTTCCCACCAAAAGTTCTCATCTCATCGCAGAAGAAATTGAGAAAGTCAAGTGAGGGTTTATTTAAGTGAAAAATACACTCCCAGAAGTGAGCAGCTGCCCTGCTTTCTTTGGCAAGCTGGTAACGAGGAGCATACAAATGAATAGGTGGAATAGTCATTGGGAAGAAAGTGTTTGGGGGTCATATTCTCTGATTTTCATTCCACTCCACCTTCCTAAAGGGAGAAGGGATTTTTGTCCTTATTTAGCCTTGATCAGAAGTATGATGGGAACTTCTTATCTGCAAGGCTAATTTTATTGTGATGAGGGCATAATGAGGAACAGGTTACATTTGGACATGGGAGATTCCCGCCTTTTCTACCTTTCTTTGTCTGCTTCCAGGACATTTATCACCCCAAAGTATGTGACATCTTGTCAGTCTGGAGTTTCCTGCTTCTCTTTGTCCTGAGGTTAGTAAGATGCATGGTTTCTTGCCATCTGGCCCATGTCCCCTTTCTATGCTCATACCTATCTGCTGTAACAAATGGATAAAGATGTGGTATACACACCCACACACACACACAGAATTACTCAGCCATAAAAAAGAATGAAATAATGTCATTTGCAGCAGCATGGATGGACATAGAGATTATCGTGCTAAGTGATGTAAGACAGAGAAAGACAAATATTACATATCACTTATATATGGAATCTAAAAAACAATGCAAATGAACTTATTTACAAAATAGAAATAGACTCACAAAGAAAACAAACTTATGTTTACCAAAGGGGAAGAGTGGGGAGGGATAAAAAAAGAATTTTCTTAACAGATATACACTACTGTGTAAAAAGATATAAAGAATAAGAACTTACTGCGTAACACAGGGAAACTACATTCAATATCTTGTAATAACCTGTAATGGAAAATAATTATATATATATATATATATATATATATATATATATATATATGAATCACTTAGCTATACACCTGAAAATAACACAATAGTGTAAATCAACAATACTTCAATTTAAAAAAAAAAAAGAACTTTCTTTGTAGTGTTGTTTGTAATAGCAAAAAATAAAAAGAAAGAAAGAAACTGGAAATTACCTATGGGATATCGGATAAATAAAATGTGGTATATCCAAACAATGGAATTTCACAGTGGTAGAAGTAAATAAAGCCACATACTGGGTGAATCTCAGAAGCTTAAGGAAGATAGCAAGCCATAGAAGAACGCATACTATATACCATTTGTGTAAAGTCCAAAACTAGATGGTTTTGGAGTTCCTGTCATGGTTCAGTGGTTAACAAACCTGACTAGTATCCATGAGGATGTGGGTTCCATCCCTGGTTTTGTTCAGGGGGTCAGCTTGCCGTGAGCTGTGGCGCAGGTTGAAGACACAGCTCAGATCTGGCGTGGCTGTGGCTGTGGCTGTGGTGTAGGCCAGCAGCAACTGCTCTGATTAGACCCCTAGCCTGGGAACCTCCATGTGCCATGGGTGTGGCCCTAAAAAGACAAACAAACAAACAAACAAAATTAAACATTTATCTTCATACACATTTATTGCAAATGCATGTGGTAAAACAACATAAAGCAACAAGAGGCATGCAAACAATGGAACAATGAACCCAAAATTTAAACAGTGGCTACTTTGGATGGGGCCCCAGGGTGGGAGGAAGCAGAGGAATGCAATCAGGGCCGGTCATGCAAGGTATGTGGCTGATTCAGAGAAGTTTCTACTTCTCCACTTGGGTTGTGGGGCCATAAGCAGTAATTTTAAGTGCACATAATACACATCTAAGATGCACTTCTTAGATGTATGTTATAGGTGTTCTTTTTAATGACTCAAGAGATTAAATTTAAAAAATTTAACCATCGATTGTCTGTATCTGCTCCCTGCGGTTGCAACCAGTCAACAAACTCTTTATCTGTTCTCTGTCCATGAGACCCAGGAGGGGACACTGAGCTCTCTGTAGTCTCTGTAATGATGAGAAATTTGTTTTGTTATATACTGATGTGTAACAGTAAAACTTCAAGTAACAAAAATAAATAAATAAATAAATAATTTAACCACAGCCTGAGCTTTGGCATCATGCCCACCTGGGTTTGAATCCTGACTTTTTTCCATAGCTGTGTGATCTTGGGCTTGTCACCTGACCTCTCAGAGCTTCCATGGTCTCATCAGTGTAGTGGAGATAATAATGTTTACCGCAAAGCATTATGCATATGCTATGTTCGCTCATAGTAGATGCTCAATAAAGAGTGGTTATTACTGGAGTTCCCATGGTGGGTCAGCTGGTTAAAAATCCGACATATTGTCCATGAGGATGCAAATTCAATCCCTAGCCTCGATCAGTGGGTTAAGGATGAGGCATTGCCACAAGCTGTGGTGTAGGTCACAGGTTTGCTGTGGCCGTGGTGTAAGCCAGCAGCTGCAGCTCTGATTCAATCCCTAGTCCAGAAATTTCTGTATGCCTCAAGCATGGTCCTAAAAAGAAAAAAAAATTAATATGAGTGGTTATTAAGGGCATAGGAAGAGCTGCAAAGTGTTCTCTTTGTGAATAAAGGTACAGAATTCTGGGGAGTTCCCATCGTGGCTCAGTGGTTAACGAATCCAACTAGGAAGCATGAGGTTACGGGTTCAATCCCTGGCCTTGCTCAGTTGGTTAAGGATCTGGCATTGCTGTGGGCTGTGGTGTAGGTTGCAGATGCAGCTTGGATGCCACGTTGCTGTGGCTCTGGCATAGGCTGGTGGCTACGGCTCCTGATTAGACCCCTAACCTGGGAACCTCCATATGCCTCATGGGTGGCCCTAGAAGACACACACACACACACACACACACACACACACACACAAAGGTATAGGATTCTGGGATTACCACTGTAGGTTACAGGCACAACAAATGAGGACTGACTGAATAAACGACTGAGGGAACAAATGAAAGAACACATTCGTTCTATTCATAGCTCCACACTGCCTCCCTACAGTGAATTCTGGGACTCATGTTGCCTGGTTAGCACTGTGGTCACTTAAAACAAAATTTAAAATCCAATTCTCACAGAGTTCCCATCATGGCTCAGCAGAAACGAATCAGACTAGCATCTATGAGGACACAGGTTCAATTCCTGGCCTTGCTCAGTGGGTTAAGGATCCAGCGTTGCCGTGAGCTGTGGTGTAAATCACAGACGAGGCTTGGATCCCACATTTCTGTGGTTGTGACATAGGCCAACAGCTACAGCTCCGATTTGACCCCTAGCCTGGGAGCCCCCATATGCCACGGGTGCGGCCCTAAAAAGACCCACAAAAAATTCAATTCTCACACCTACTCTGAGTATCTGGAAGCAGGTGGCTAGCAAGTTTAGCTCCAGGAAGATTCTGCCTCCATCCTCCAAATCGGACCAAAGAGAGGACCCCGTGGGAGGAAATTGCTGGCCCTGTGACAGCTGATTTTTAGGGAGGAGAGGCCTTTGGTCAGCAGGGAGCCCCCATAAATTTGCAGCCTTGGATCTCTCACTCTGTACGAGATTTCCTTGTTCTTAAAGTCAAGATACCTTGGTTGGTTGCTGGGCTGTTTTGCAGTTACCAAGTATATACTGAGGCTTATGATGTACCACATACTGTTCTGAGCACTTTACGAGTGTTAATTCACTTAGTTCTCACACCTATCCTATGAGCTGGATGTGATATTATCATCCCCATTAGACAGATGGGGAGACTGAGGCACAAAGGAGTTCAGACTAGTATGAGTCGCAGGCAAAGCTGAGATCCAAATCCCAGGCTGACAGCCTCCAGAAGCTGGGCTCTTGGCCAGATGTTCTGCCTCCTGCTTGATAGGTTTGAAACCCACCTCTGCCTTTCATGAATTCTTTCTTCTATCTTCCATTCATTCATTCCATGGCATGCCAGGCACTGTTCTAGGAACTGGGGGGTGGAGCAGTGAACAAAACATGCTGTTACAGATTTTACATTCTAGCGGGGGAGATGGACCACACAGAGATAATCATATAAGGTGTCAAGAGGAGTGAGTGCAGTGGGGGAATAGAGCAGGTGTCTGAGTCTGTTTGGGCTTTTTTTTTTTTTTTTTTTTTGTCTTTTGCCATTTCTTGGTCCGCTCCCACAGCATATGGAGGAGCCCCTCCCAGGCTAGGGGTCTAATCGGAGCTATAGCCGCCGAACTACACCACAGCCACAGCAACACAGGATCCGAGCCACGTCTTCGAACTCTACCACAGCTCACAGCAACGCCGGAGCCTCAACCCACTGAGTGAGGCCAGGGATCGAACCCGCAACCTCATGGTTCCTAGTCGGATTCGTTAACCACTGAGTCACGACGGGAACTCCCTGTTTGGGCTATTGTAATAACATACCAGACGAGGTGGCTAATAAACAACGGAAATTTATTTCTCAGTCACACTTCTGGACACAGGATGTCTGAGACCATGGTGCCAGTATAGTCATGGTCTACTGAGAACCCTCTTCTGGACTGCAGATGGCCACCTGTGTCCTTCCAGGTTGGAAGGGACCAGCTTGTTTTCTGGCGTCTCTTTAAAAGGGCACCAATCCCATGCATGACGGCTCCATCCTCATGACCTAATCACCTCTCAAAGGCCCCACTCCCCCCACCTTGGGGGTGAGGAGTCAGCATGTAAATCTGGGGGGGGGGGGACCCAAACAGCAGGGCAAGGGGATTGTGGGCCAATGATGTCACCTCTTTGAGTCTCTGACCTCTTATAGTAAAACGGAGCTACTGAGGCCTTGCCTCATTCAAAAGTCTAGGAGCCAATCAAATGAACTAAGGAGGTATACTTAGTATGCAAACTGTAAAATGCTATTCCAATACAGGGGTCATAGCATTTGGTGTTCTTGCCTCCGTTCCTGTGGTACTTGGTTCCTATCTCTGTGAATGGTTACACTTACCATTGTTTCATAGTTTCCCATGGAGGCCTCTGTGTTTCTCAAGAAACTGAAAGTGTGAGGGCAGGAACAGATTCATGGGCAGGATGAGTCTGAAACAAAGGTGGAGGGGTTCCCATCATGGCTCAGCAGTGAATGAACCTGACTAGTATCCATGAGGATGCAGGTTGGATCCCTTGCCTTGTTCAGTGAGTTACAGATTCGGGGTTGCCGTGAGCTACAGTGTAGGTTGCAGACACGGCTGGGATCTGGCATGGCTGCGGCTGTGGCTGTGGCACAGGCTGGCAGCCACAGCTCCAATTCAACCCCTGGGAACTTCCATATGCTGAAGGTACAGCCCTAGAAAAGAAAAAAGAAAAAAAGAAACAAAGATGTGCTACTCATAATAATCTCTATTTAGTGAGCCCCTGCTAATGCCACACACTGCATCTTCAATATATGAATTATCATCACTGTTCCCAGAAAGGCGACCCCCTTGCCCTCGGCCATTCACCAGTGAGTGACAGAACCAAGATGGGAACTGGCATCTCCCTGACTGCAAATTCCATGATCTGTCACCACCTCCGAGCTGTCATCAGGTGATCACGGGAATCAAACCCGCATCCTCACAGAGACAACGTCACACTGAGCCACAGTAGGAACTACATAACCATGTTTTTTAAAAATACATTCAGAAGATAGGAGACAGAGGGGAAGGTAGAAGGGGTTAGAGAAAGTGGACGTAGGCTGGAGTAGGGACAGTGGGTCAGAAAATGACTTTTGCAAATGTTTCCTTTCGCGTTAGCAGAATTAAGCCTCATTTATCTCATATATAATAATAATGGGCTGTAAGTGGGAACAACTGAATCAATTGCTGGGGCTTCCCTGTGAGAAGGATCAGATTTCTTCCTCTTTCTCTTTCCATCCCAAGGAGAGAGGTTGCCCAGAGCTCAGGGCTGAGGGACCCAGCGGCTGATGTCTGGAGCAAGGTGTCTACTGAGCAGTCAGGAGGATGATTCAAGACCAACTCTTTCTCCCAGGATCCACGCTCTTGGTGTCCAGATGCAGTTCAGCCTCAGCCAGAATGTAGTCTGGGACTCGGGCCTTCTGTGTTCCCATTTTTTTTTTCTTTTTGTCTTTTTAAGGCTGCACCTACAGCATATGGAAGTTCCCAAGCTAGGGGTGGAATCAGAGCTACAGCTGCTGTCCTACCCACAGCCGCAGCAACACCAGATCCAAGCAACATCTGTGACCTAAGCCACAGCTTGTGGTAATGCCAGATCCTTAACCCACTGAGCAAGGCCAGGGATTGAACCAGCATCCTCATGGATGCTGAGCCACAATGGGAAATATATATATTCTATTGTATTGCTTTGGTTGCCCTCTGGGAAATGGGCAGACAAATCCAGCCTGATTCCTGCTCCACTCCCTGGAATTTGTGATGGCAAACAAGATCCCATGGAGTAGAGACAATGGAAAAGGGAGATGGCACTGCTGGGACCTGGCAGAGGCCTCAGATGTCTACACAGCACCTCCTCTCCAATTCAGTTGTCTACACTGCCTGTCTTCTTGTCCCCCTCCCCTTCCCCATGCTCCTACCCAGTCCTCTTCTCCCTCTTGGAAAGGAAGTGGATTCATATCTTAGGAAGGTGACAAGAAGCAAAAGAAGGAAAACTCCAAGAAAGAAGAACTTTTAAGATGCAAAAAGACTGAATTTGAAAATTTCTGGACAACTGAATAATCTCAACCATAAACAACATAAGATTATGCAAATTGTAATGTAAATCAGTGCCCAGTCATGTTTCCTCCTCTTATTTCCAGCTCAAGTTTTTGTACTTGTGGAGGTGTCTGGGGCGAGGGGATCCTGGCAGAACCCCCTGTGCTAACGCAAAACCTGCAGAATTGAATTTTCCAATCATTCCTACTCCCAGGACTGCAGATTTCTTATTTTGATTCTGTTTTCCTCCATTCAGGCCACAAGCCATCCTTGGAAGGGACCTAGGGAAAGTCTTTACCAATCCCCATCCCCAAAGACGCCCCTCGTCCTAATGACTGGATAGGACATTTATGTACCGTAATCAGAGATGACGGGGCGAGTTTGAAGAAGGGAGGAGCTGAAAATAGACTCGTGCCAACGGAGTGTCTTTATGCTAATTATATGCAAATACAGCTGGTTTTCTTTCCTTGGCCCCCTGGAGCCAAGAAATGACTTGTCTATGTGCAGTGGACCGAAAAGAGGCCCAGAGAGAGAGCTAAAGAGAAGGAATGGGAAGAAAGAGAGGCCAGTGCCGAGAGCCCTGCCTGACACCCTCCCAGACTCAACTGACCTGCTGGGCAAAGGACAGTTGACAAGCTGCCCAGGCTGCCTGAGGAAGCACGGAGCTCAGATGGGCGGGGACAGCAGGAGTATCACCTGTGCCCTGAGCTTTCAGGACAGGTGCTGTCCCCCCTTCCTCCCCCATGGGGAGTGCCTCTCACCCCCCCCCCACCTGTGTAGAGGTTGTGTCCGTCTCTGCCATTATCTCCTACAATTGCTCATAAATGACAACAGCCCCCAGGGGCCCGCCCAGCACTTGAACCCCTTCTGGGCCAGGCGGCTTGCCTGAGGATTAGCTCCTCTTTGGAGAGTCCACAATAGCCCTCCACATCCTTTGTGTCTCTGTTTGCTGCAAATATTGAAGCTCTCTCCTGAAACCCATTTTGGGCCATCAGGACAAAGGCTTTCCATGGTCTCCAGGTCAGAGCCAGTGCCAGGGTGTTCCACGATACTGTACCTGCTGCCTCACCTGCCGCATCTTCTCCAGTTACCCCCAAAGGGAAATAATCCACATTCACACCACGCAATGGTGCCCATGCCTAGGCTTGCCCATCAGAGGGGGAGTGGGGAGCTGGGGGTGAGAGGAGGTCGCAGGCATCGGGAGATGGAAGGATCTGGAGTGAGGGAGCCTCAAGGGGAGCTGAGGACATGGCAGCAGGTGTGCCTTGAGGCTCCTCTGCCTTCTCAAATGCCGTTTCCTTTGCCTGAAACATCCTTCCCTCCAGCTCCCCAACCTAACTTTTATGGGCTAGTTTCATTCATCCATCTGATCTCACCTAGACAGCTTCATCACTTCCTCCAGGAAGCCATCCCTGCCTTCCACACTTAGGTGTCCTTCCTCAGTACTGATACACAGCATTATAACTCCCTGCTCACGTCTGCTCCCCTTGTCCCTCTGACTCCCTCTGATGTCCCCAGGGCAGTTCATGATAGCACTTTCATACGGCACAACTCTTAGAGCACAACAGATAAATACTGCCAAATAAATGAATGATTGAATGAATTCAGCAAGTGTGGGCTATGCCTGGTTCTTTTTGTTTTGTTTTATTTTTTTTATTTTTTATTTATTTATTATTATTTATTATTTTTTTTGCCTTTTCTAGGGCTGCACCCGCGGCACATGGAGGTTCCCAGGCTAGGGGTCTGATCGGAGCTGTAGCCGCCGGCCTACGCCACAGCCACGGCAACGCAGGGTCCAAGCCGCGTCTGTGATCTACACCACAGCTCACGGCAACGCTGGATCCACTGAGCAAGGCCAGGGATCAAACCCACAACCTCATAGTTCCTAGTCGGATTCATTAACCACTAAGCCACGATGGGAACTCCCTGGTTCTTGAGTCCTCAGACTAAAATGGTATTTTAGCCTCATAGGGGCCTGGGCAGGGAAGGACCAAGACTCTCTCACGGCCTTCTATGGAGACTCCCCCATTCAGTAAAGAGCCCTGGACAGAGTCCACCAACCAGGAGATGCTGGGCAAGTGTCTGTCTCACTAGAGCTTCAGTCCCCTCATCTGGCAAATGGGAAGGATAATATTGGGAAGAGAAGCGGGAGATTGTTGCGCAAATGACTGAGGGGTTGATGCACGAGCATTGCTTGGGAGGCTGTGAAGGACCCTGGCTGGGGTGAGGGGTGAGGGGACCAACTCACGAGAGGAAACCGAAGGTGCTTCAGGCCGCCACTCAGCAGCCACCCTGGAACAGGTGCTGGTTAGAGATGCGAGGTCCTGCTTCCTGGTCTGAGTGTGCATCTCTGGGATTGGGAATCTCAGGAGGCAACCCTGGAGCCTGAAAGCAGCTGGTCCAGCTTTTCCACCTGCCCTTTCACTCTCCCAACTACCGTAAGGAAGGAGCCTGTCAGACTGGCCAGGGGCTGAATCCAACCACTTAGTGGGTAAGTTAGTCATTTCTCTTTGCCTAATTTCCTCCTCTATAAAACAAATAATAACAGAGCGACCTCCAGAAGTGGCTGGGAAGCGTCAATGAGATAACTTCAGAAAACTGCTCCCAGCAGCTCACAAGTGCTCAGTAAACATGAACTGTTGGTCCTGTCAGTCCTTCACCGCGTTTCAGGGAAGCGCAGAGATGATCCTCCCATTTTTCAGAGGGAGAACCCACAGAGGTTCCAGAACTTACTAGAAGTTACCAGTGACTCAGGAATGGGAGTTGGACACAGACCAAGGGTGTCCCAGTTTCTACTCCTATTTCCGTGTGGTTTGGGACTTGAATCACTCTCTCATTACTTCGTGTGTACAACTCCAGGCCACCCCATGAGGCAGCAGCAGAGGTGTCGCCTGTGTCCCTCCTACCCTCTTGGTGGTTCGGGCCTATAGAGACCCTGGAAAAAATAAATAATGGGGGAGTTCTCTTGTTGCGCAGTAGGTTAAGGATCTGGCATTGTCATTGCATCAGCTCAGGCTGCTGCTCTGTCACGGGTTTGATCCCTGGCCTGGGAACTTCTGCATGCCACTGGGTGCAGTCAAAAATGTTTTTTCAAATAAAAATAAACAGTGGGATGGCTGCTGTATCGAGAGACAGACAGCAAAGCCAAAGCAGTTCCCTGAACCCTCCAGGCTCCCCCAGAGAACTGAACTAAGGAGTCCAGTGCTGACCAGGGGTGTCTGGGAGTCCAGGTGTCCAATGGTGAGTAGCTGTGTCCAGGGGACTCTGGCAGCCACAGGGGCTCAAGAAGGGTACCTGACAGTCAGGGCAAGCCGGGCCGGGGGCACTTGTTCTAAGACAGGAGCTTTCTCCCAACAAGACAACCAGATCCCAGGGCCACATGTGTGGCTCAGCTTGCCCACAGCCCTTTTATTTTTATTTTATTTTATTTTTTGTATTTTTAGGGCTGCACCCTCGGCAAGTGGAGGTTCCCAGGCTAGGAGTCCAATCAGAGCTATAGCCGCTGGCCCACACCACAGCCACAACAATGTAGGATCCGAGCCGCATGTGTGACCTACACCACAGCTCATGGCAACGCCAGATCCTTAACCCACTGAGCAAGGCCAGGGTTGAACCTGCATCCTCATGGATGCTAGTCCAGATCGTTAACTGCTGAGCCACGATGGGAGCTCGGCTCACAGCTCTTTTAGTCACATGCAAGGAGGCTTCTGTGGAAGTGTGGGGATATGCTTGAACACTGGCAGCCAGTCAGCTCTCTAGATGTTTCCCTGCAAGAGCACGGGGGCAGCCGGCGAGGAAGGGGGCACCGCCCCCCAGGAGTCTACCCTGGATGAGGCTGCTCCACAACGAGAGAGGCTTTCCAGACAGAAGGAACTCTCCACCCCACCTGCAGCTCAGGAGGGCAGTGCCGTTCTTTGCTGGTGGATCCCCCCACACACCGTGCTGATCGAGCGCCAGGCACACAGCAGACACGAAAACATACCTAAGGAACGAGTGAACCAAGTGTCCTCAAAAGCCACCAGATAGAAGCTTCCAGAGCCTCTTCCGGGACCCGTGTCAGGACCTCACAGGCCCTACCTCTCATCTCCCCTGAGTCCTTTCAGCTGCCGTTTCATCTCCGATGGCTGGGTCAAGAGTCTAGTCAATAAGCCTCTCCAAGTTCTTGGGTGGCGATAAGGTGCCCCCTCAGCCTTTTCTGGAATAAGTAATCCTAAAAATATCTTTCATCACTTCCTCGGCTCTCCTCTTGGCCCATCTCCAAGCCCTTCCTCAAATTTCCTCCTTGGCCCCAAACCTGAGCATTCCTGGCCAGCACCGCCAGAGAGGGAGCTCTCCTGTAAAGAAGCCTGAGATGGGGGGTGGAGTAGGGCGGGGGTGGGGACCTGGAGGTGAGAGCGATTTTCCACTTCAAGGGCCTCCAGCCAGGGGACCCCCTCCCTGCCTGGGTTTCTGCAACTCTGCTTATTCAACCGGTCTTATCTTACCGCCACCAACCCAGACTCCTTCCTGGCATCCTGGGAGGCAGGTCCCTCCGGACAGGGTACAATGTGATGATCTCATGCCCTGGCTCTTGGCTCTGGACCTTTATATTCCTAAGAACTCCCCTGAGAGAATGCAGATTCCTGTGTTCCATCCTCAAAAATTCTGATTCCAGGAGTTCCCGTTGTCGCGCAGTGGAATTGAATCTGACTAGGAACCATGAAGTTGCGGGTTTGATCCCTGGTCCTACTCAGTGGGTTAAGGATTGGCGTTGTCATGAGCTGTGGTGCAGGTAGCAGACGCGGCTCGGATTTGGCGTTATTGTGGCTGTGGCGTAGGCCGGCGGCTACTACAGCTCCGAATTGACTGCTAGCCTGGGAACCTCCATATGCAGCAGGTGTGGCCCTAAAAAGGAAAAAAAAAAAAAATCTGATTCCAGGGATCTGGTGGTGAGGCCCAACCAGCCTCTTCTTCTTTTTTTTTTTGTCTTTTTGTCTTTTAAGGGCAGCACCCGCGGCATATGGAGGTTCCCAGGCTAGGGGTCGAATCAGAGCTGTTGCTGCTGGCCTATGCCACAGCCACAGCAACTCGGTATCCGAGCCTCATCTGCAACCTACACCACAGCTCACAGCAACACTGGATCCTTAAGCCACTGAGTGAGGCCAGGGATCAAACCCACAACCTCATGGTTCCTAGTTGGATTTGTAAACCACTGCACCATGACGGGAACTCCCCAACCAGCATCTTTTTAGCAAGCTCCCCAGATGCTGATGGTCCAGGCATTACTGTTCATGGACCATCTCCCCAGGAGACTGAAGAGTTGAATGGGAGGTGGGCAGCCCCTGTAAGGAGGCAGAGCCCTGGTCTTGCTGCCCATGGGTGGCAGGAGACAGGAGAGGTGGAGGTAGGATAACAGCCAGGACTTTGGAGCTGGCCGCTTCAGGAAAGTGAAACCCTCTCCCATCATCCCGAACTAAGGGCCTAGAGCACAGGGAAGCCAGTGGAAAGAGGAGCAAGAAAGACCCCAGAGGAGAAGGAATGCAGGCCACATCTGCAATAACAAAAGTTTCCCTCAGCCCCGGGACACTGAACGGGCAGAGACGGCCGCCTGGCTGATGAAGTCTGACTGCTGGGTGAGGGGGCAACACAGGGCCATGGTCTACCTTCATCCTGAGTGAGTGGCCACTCCATGACCCGTTAAAGCTGTCCAGTTGTCCCTCCAGGCTCTGCCTCTCTGTCTTTCGGAGTCATTCCAGCCCCTGAAACTGACAGCCCAGCTCAAGGCTCCTGAGCCTTTCTGACCCCCACCAGCCCACAGAGAAGGAGTAAACATCCCCCTGCACCCCTTCACCCCATCGGTCTCCAGACTCCCATCCCAGTCTTATATTCCCGATCAACTCCTCAATTCCATCAGGCTGTGTGCAAGCCCAACCCACCCGACCCCAGGGGAGCTCCAGGCCTTCCAGGTATCCGGTTCCAGATTTAGAGCCGGGAAGCCTGGTCCGATGACTAGGCTTATGAGCTGGGACAGCCTCCTGGCATTTCCCATCTGCAAAGTAGGACCAGTAACCGCCCCTGCCCCACCCGAGTGGCCCTGAGGATCAAATGAGATCAACCACGTGTGGTCACGTAGAATGAATGAAACCCTCCCTTTGAATATTCTCGTGTTCCCACCGTAGTCTTAGCCAGGAAAACCATAAAGAGAGACAACTCTTTAGCTTCTCTGGTGCTCAAGGGGTGGCTTCTGAATAAAGACGTCCTCACTGCTGTCCTCCTTTTGGGTGGTACCTGGGACTCTTGGAAAGAGAGCTGCTTGATCAATCAAATGCATTTTCGGTTGACTAGACATCCCTGGCTCAGCCTCAACTGGCCTGGCCTTGTCACTCATCCTCAGACACACGCTGCACCAACCCCACACCCTCCCTTTATATACCTAGATTCTAAGCATCTCCCAAAGCCTGCCAACCCCAGCCTGCACGGGGTTCTTCCATTTCTCCCCAAATCAGGGCCACCTGCCCATCTTCTCTCCCCACCTAGACCCTGTGCTCCCTGTTTAATCCCAGCCTTAAATGAGCAGGTCCCAAAGAAGTCAAGTGTCACAAGACACAGCATACAAACCCTTCCAATCCATCCCTCTCTGGGGCCTTGGAAGCTAGCTGAGGAATTTTGTAGTAGCAGATGATGTCATGGTGACCAAGAACAGAAATTCAGGATTGGGACGTCCCAGGTGGTGGCCTGCCAGCCACAGTGCTCACCATTCCTGTTCAGCGGCTTTGGTGAGAAAGACCCTCTGGGAAATGTTGCCTCTGTCCACTGGTGCCAAATAGAAATGCGGAGACTGTTTGGGGTGTAAGAGAAAAAAACAGCTTTCTTGCTTTGCCAGGGAAAGGAAGCCATAGCAGGCGTTCCCACTGTGGTGCAATAGGAACAGCAGTATCTTGTGAGCACTGGGATGCAGGTTCAATCCCCAGCCCAGCACAGTGGGTTAAGGATCTGGCATTGCACAGCTGTGCGGATCCCTGGCCCTGGAACTCCATATGCTGCAGGGCAGCCAGAAAGAAAAAAAAAAAAAGGAAGCCACGGCAGGCTAATGCCCTACCTGTGTACCTCCCTTGGGAGATAATAGAAAGTAGTTCTATAGTTTGGAAAATAGTTTGTTCTATTTTCTAATAGGCCACAGATAAGGGTCAGAGTATATGCAAGCTTTCATTCTTCTTCAAAGTTGGTGTTTTGTGTGGAGTTCCTGTCATAGCTCAGTGGTTAATGAATCCGACTAGGAACCATGAGGTTGCGGGTTCAATCCCTGGCCTTGCTCAGTGGGTTAAGGATCCGGCGTGGCCATGAGCTGTGGTGTAGGTTGCAGACGCGGCTCAGATCCCGAGTTGCTGTGGCTGTGGTGTAGGCCGGTGGCTACAGCTCCCATTCGACCCCTAGCCTGATAACCTCCATATGCCACGGGAGCAGCCCTAGAAAAGGCAAAAAGACACAAATAAAAAAATAAATAAAATTTGGTGTTTTATGTCCCCAGGACTTGTTCTGATATTCCTCCTCTCTGGTTTTCATTTGTTGGGGGTTTTAGTTCTGCAGAAGAATTCAAAGATATTGTTATGTAGGAGTTCCCATTGTTGCTCAGTGGTTAACAAACCTGACTAGTAACCATGAGGTTGCAGGTTTGATCCTTGGCCTCTCTCAGTGGGTTAAGGATCTGGCCTTTGCTCAGATATGGTGTTGCTGTGGCGCTGGTGTAGGCCGGCAGCTGTAGCTCTGATCTGACCCCTAGCCTGGGAACCTCCATATGCCACAGGTGTGACCCTAAAAAGACAAAAGACAAAAAAAAATGTTGTTATGTGTATTCCTTGAAGAGGAACCAATACCCTGCCCAAGACCACACTATTGTTTCTTGACTGTTCCTCCCTGTCTCAGCATCCCCTCCCTTCCCTGATCAGCAACTGTTTGAACTTGCCCTTTGGAACTCAGAGAAGGTCACGGAGGCTGAAGCTTATTCGCTAAAAAAGAAATGGGGAACACAAAAAGGCTTGTGTGCAGGAGCCCCACGGGGTCTGCTCGGTTCCAGTCTCAGACCATCTGGTCCCACATCCCTTCCCACCTCCACTTTACAGATGAGGAAACAGGAAGTGTCCAGCCAAAGGTCACCTTGGGTGACAGGGACAGAGCTAAAGTCCAGATCTCCTGGCACTCTAATCTTACTCAGAAATCCACGGGGGGAGGACAGGATAAAGCACTATGAACTGCACAAAGCACTCACCTGCCTAAGGTCACCCAGCAGACACATCTGCAGCTCTGCCCTTTGGGAGCTCATCATGACAGACTGTATGAGAGACCTAAGTGCTTTGCGCTTCATTAGGCTTAAGGGAAAAAGGTCTTGTGTCCCCTAATGGGAGTGGGACAGTAGCCATTGTAGGAGGTGGGAGGAAACCTCACTGCATAAGTCTTCACCCTCGCAGTTTCCTTAGGGGCTGTCCCCAAAGTTACACGACCAGTAAATTAGCAGTAGCTCTCAGAAACAGACAACGTGGGGATCTTCTGTTCCTGGGCAGTTGCCTCTCTCTGTAGCCCTCCATCTAGACATAAAAGTCCAATGGTAGAGACAACTGCTTTGACCAGATCTTATTTTTTCTTTTTCTTTTTGGCCATGGCATGGCAGGCAGAATTTACTGGGCCAAGGATTGAACCCAAGCCACAGCAGTGACAATGAGCCATAGCAATGACAATGCCTAATCCTTAACCACTTGGCCGCCAAGGAACTCTCCAGAACTCACTCACTCATTCAACAAACACCTACTGAGTGCCAACCAAGTGCCAGGTAGTGTGGTAGGCACTGAGGCTGCTCAAGTGACTAGGACAGTCTGCAGAGTCGGGGGAATGGGGCCCCAAATGGGATCAGGGTCATCGCTGGCCTCACCTCTTGGCCATGAACTTTTATGCTAGTGGGGTGGTTGGTGGGGTGGGGGGTGGGGGAAACAGATGCATCCACAAAAAATTGACCATTCATTGTGGTGGGAACTCTGCTAAGGCCGTGCAGGGGCTCAAAGAGCTCAGAGAGGGCCACCTGGTCCAGGGTAGGGGACAACAGAGAAAGTGGCTTGAGTCCAGGAGTATGTGAGCTTGACAAGAGAGAAGAAACGCAATTCCAGGAAAGCGGGTGCAGAGGGCAGGAGCAAAGCTGCACAGCATGCGTAAGCTGTTTGTACACACTTAGAAAGATCTTGAAGGGTGTAGCCTCAACTGCTAAAGCTGGTTATCTCAGAAAATTAGATTCTGGAGACTTTTGCTTTCTCATTTGCGCATTACTTTTTTTATCTTTTTGCATGTTACTGTTTTGTCTGAAATTTTTACAATGAGCAGGAATTACTTTCATAAGCAGAAAAAAAATTAATACACTAAGAATTTTTGTGTATTTGAAAAAGCACGGGGTTTGAGGAGTGCAAAATTGGAGGAGAAAAGGCAGGGAGCTGTCAAAAGTCCCCAGGGCCTGGAGCCATAGTGGGTCTGGCTCGAGCCCACAGGCAGGGACTACAGCGCTCCTTTATGGGGCAAATCCCTCCCTGGGAAGCCACAGGAGAGCCGGAGCTGATGTATTCCAGCCAGAGCTCAGAGGAGTAAGCAGATCCTTGGGGTTCTGGAACTCACCAGCTAAAGCTCCCTCTCTCCATTAGGCTGGGCACCGTGCTGCCCTGAGGTGGTTCCACTGGCAACATCAGCGGATCCTAGTCTCCTAATCAGGGTGTTTCTCTTGGCCCCCATTTCTGTTCCACCACCTCACTCCCTAGCCTGGAACTAGACTAAACCAGTGAAGGACAAAATGTCTGAAGTTCTTTTAAACAAGGTCATTTACAAAAAAAAAAAAAAGATCTTATTGACCTTTCAAAGGCGTTTTCTATAGATGTCACTTTTTTTAACACTCTCAGTATTAGTAGGATCTTTTTCTATTTATCCTTTGCCAGAGAAGGAGGAGGTAACTTATAAAGTGTAACTCAGGTGTATCATTCAAACACACACACTCACCCCTAAGAACTTCTTCATCCATTCAACGGGGGGCTGCAGGAAGAGGCTGCAGTTCGAGGGGCGCTAACAATGTCTCCAATCCAGAAGAGTCTTTCCTTCACCGGTGCTTGGAATTTTACTTTAGGGTTAGACACTTCCCATCCTCTCCCTAGAGTTTCTCCTTTCTTCCCCCACTCCCTACAAATGCCTGGGAAGGTTAGGATTAGGTTAGATCTCAACCACTGAATGCAGGTTTGTTGGTGTGGAGAACACAGACTAAGATGATATTATTGGTTCCATCATTTAAAGAGCTCAGAAATGGGAGGGTGCCTGGCGACGGGTCAGGAGTACGGTTTGGGGTGCCTTATCCATGCCCTCTTCAGTTGGGGACTACGGAGCGTCTCCCAAGAAAAGAATAGAAGAAACCAGTTGCTCGGAAGAGCTTCTTGGTTCAGGGCCAATCTCCAATCTGACCCTTTCCCTTTTGGCCAGAACAAGGCAGAGCTATTTCTCTGTCCCCTGAGGGGAAGTCTGCCTTCAAAGCCTCAATAGATGTGGAACAGCTCCCGAAGACAGGGACGTGTCTTATTCAGTGACACTGCTGGTGGCTCAAGTCTCAGTCACAGAGCTTGCTGGGGTGGGGTGGGGGGCAGAAAGAGTCAGAACCCAGGCCCAGGGGAACACCCTGCAGTTCTTAGAACCTGCTTTTACTCTGAGGTTGGGGTGGGGTGGGGTGGGAGGGTCTATTACAAATAAACCTGAACGTCCCCTGCAGTCAGGGGCTTCATTCATATGCACTTTTGAGGAAATACACAATTTTTCAATGACCTTCTCCTGAAACCGTCCCTGTCCGCCTTCCCCTCTTTCCTAATTTTTGTCATTTTGAGTCTTCTGGCTGCTACTTTGGGGTCTCTTAACATGTTTAAACGTATTAAATGTTTAAACCTTTATTTTTTGTTTTGTTTTTTTTTCTTTTACATGTTGGCTCTGGGTAGTGACTCCCCTAGGGCAGGGGAAGGTTTAATTTTTTTTGTTTTTTGTTTTGTTTGTTTGTTTTTGCTTTGTTGGGCCACACCCGAAGCATATGGAAGTTTCCAGGCTAGGGGTTGATCAGAGCTACAGCCACCAGCCTACATCACAGCCACAGCAACTCAGGATCCTATCCGTGTCTGCGACCTACACTACAGCCACGGCAATGCCAGATCCTTAACCCACTGAGCGAGGCCAGGGATCGAACCCGCATCCTCATGGATACCAGTCAGATTCGTTTCTGCTGCGCCATGACGGGAACTCCTAAACATTTTTTTTTTATTAGAGTATATTTGATTTACATTGTTGTGCCAATCTCTGCTGTACAGCAGATCATCAAAGGCATAACGCCTTCTGTGCTGTCTCCATGGGTTGATTGTAAGAATGACTAAACCTCTATGACGTCTCTTTAAAGACGCCGCACCCACTGAGCACATCAGGCCCCTGTGGGGAGCAGTCAGGACTCCCTGTCCTTAGGGAGCCTTGGTGGAAGTCAGAGAGGCACAAGCCCCAGGAGCCGGGCCGCCCCACTCAGAGATAAAAGCGGGAACAAGTCAATACCGGTAGAGGCAGCACCTCAGTGGAAGGCGGTCCAGTTACAGTGTAACCGGACTATCAGTTATCTAGTGTAAATGACTGGTTATCAGATCCCTGCGCTATGGGTCAGGGAGGTGGGGGAGGGTGAGCCCTACGTGCCTGGAAGGGGAAGACGACATAAGGGGCAGGGGTGCTCAAAAGGGCGGTTCAATTCTCCCAGGAGGAGGGGGCTGGGGGCTGAGAAACCTTGCAGGCGCCCCTCCACCATAGATCTCCAAAGGCGGGGTGGGGGCAGCCTGTTTACTTTTAGCTGGTCAAGGGCACACAGAATGGGCACCGAGATGTTGATCACGGCTTTGTCAACACAGCGTCCCTGCACTTAATGAAGATTAGATTTGGGGACATGGTTTTTGATGGTTAAAAAAAAAAAAAAAAGCCTAACTTTATATAAAACAGACTCTTCCTCAAAGAATGTGGGACCCACTTTGCTAAGGGAAAGAAGCTTTCCCAAAGCAGCTATCGTATGATTTCACTGATACGAGTGAAGTCACACAAAGGGCAAACTAGTCGGCTGTAGGAAGAAATCAGGAGAGTTGCTGAGTGGGGGTGGGCTGGGAGTTTATTGGGAGGGGGCACAAGGGGACGTTTTTTGGAATCATCATCGTCTTGTGCAGCTTGATAGGGATTTTTTTTTTTTTCGGTCTTTTTAGGGCCGCACCCGTGGCATATGGAAATTCCCAGGCTAGGGATCGAATCGGAGCTGGAGCTGCCAGCCTTTGCCACAGCCACAGCATCAGATCTGAACTGCCACAACCACAGCCACAGCATCAGATCTGAACTGTGTCTGCGACCTACACCAGAGCTCACGGCAACACTCGATCTTTAACCCACTGATCGAGGCCAGGGATTGAACCTGCCTCCTCATGGATGCTAGTCGGGTTCGTTAACCGCAGAGACACAATGGGAACTCCTTGAGAGGGATTTGAGTTGTATGGGTGTACGTGTTTGTCAGAGCTCATCCAGGACACATTTGAGATCTGTGTGTTTTGTTCTATGTAAAACTTATCACAGAAGAAAAAAATAACTGCAACAAATTCTGCGATCTTGTTCAAGATATGATGATGACATATTGGCCTAGATGTGTGCTGATGCCTGCACCTTACTTAGTTTTTTTTTTAATTAATTTATTCATTAAACTATAGTTAATTTACAATATTATGTTATTTCAGGTGTGCAGCTTCAGATTCTTTTCCCTTGTAGGTATTACAACATATTCAACATAATTCTCTGTGCTATACAGTCAATCTTTATTGTTCTTTTTATAGAGTGGTATGTATCCATTAATCCCATATTGCTAATTTATCCCTCCCCCTCCACGTTCCCTCTTGGTAACGATAAGTTTGTTTTCAATGTCTGTGAGTTTGTTTCTGTTTTGTAGAGACATTCATGTGTATTATTTTTTTGATTCCACATATAAGTGATTTCACATAATGTTTGCCCTTCTTTGCCTCACTTAACTTCATTAATATGAAAATCTCTAGGTTCATCCATGTTTCTGCAAATGGCATTATTTCATTCTTTTTAAGAACTGAGTTATAATCCATAATACATGTATAACGCATCTTCTTTATCCATTCATCTCTTGATGGACATACGGGTTGCTTCCATGTCTTGGCTGAAGTAAATAGTGCTGCTGTGGACATAGGGGTGCATGTATCTTTTTCACTTAGAATTGTCATCTTTTCTGGATATATGTCCAGGAGTGGAATTCTGGATCACATGGCAACTCTATTTTTTAGTTTTTTAAGAAATCTCCATACTGTTTTCCACAGTGGCTGCACCAATTTACATTCCCACCAACAGTGTAGGAGGGTTCCCTTTTCTCCAGGATTTAGTGTTTGCAGATTTTTTGATGATGGCCATTCTGAGATGAGGTAATACCTCACTGTGGTTTTGATTTGCATTTCCCTAATGATTAGTGACATGGAGCATCTTTTGGTGGTCTGCATTTCACTTTAAAATACTCCCGAAATAAGAGGGATTGATGGATGGACAGAGAGAAGGATAGTTGGACAGACATGATAAACACATATAGCAATGTTTTTTGTTTTGTTTTGTTTTTTCTTTTTGCCTTTTCTAGGGCTGCTGCCACGGCATATGGAGGTTCCCAGGCTAGGGGGTCTAATCAGAGCTGCAGCCACCGGCCTACGCCAGAGCCACAGCAACTCAGGATCTGAGCCGCATCTGCCACCTCCACCACAGCTCACGGCAAGCAGGATCCTTAACCCACTGAGCAAGGCCAGGGATCGAACCTGAAACCTCATGGTTCCTAGTCGGATTCGTTAAACACTGATCCACGACAGGAACTCCAAACACATATAATGTTAATGGTAGAAGCTAGATATACGATGGATATATATGTATAGTGGATATATTTTATTCATTGGAGAAGCCTTTCAACTTTTCTGGATGTTTAAATTTTTTCATAATCAAATGTGGAAATAAAAAGATTTAAGGTGTCAGGGAATCATCCTCCTCCTTAGGACCCTCTGGGCCCCTCTCACAGGTCTTGATTCACTTGACTTGGTGGAGTCTGGCTGAGGAAGCAGAGGGGCCAGCAGCCCTTGTCCAGCCTCCTTGCCCTGATTCCCTCTTGCTCTGTCCCAAGTTCACGTGCCCAGGCAGACCACTCCAGATGCTACCCTGCTAGACACAGGGAAATGCTGCATCTTAGACTCCTCACCATTTCCAAAAGTGTCCTTCTTCCTTGGTCCCTTTATGCCCAGCAGGCAAGTAGCGCCCTCACTGCAATATTCTAAGCCCAGAATTCCCTCTTTGTTTCCCCAGGCACAGAAATAAATTGGAGGTATAGTTTCTAAACACCTCTTACTTTATTCTTTTATTGTTTCTCCTTCTGCCTGGGCTTACAGGTAGTCACCTGTACGGACTGCATGCCTTATTCACTTGGTTGTCTCTGGGCCAATCCAGTTTGTTTGTTTGTTTGTTTATTAGGGCCACACCTATGGCATATGGAGTTTCCCAGGCTAGGGGCTGAATCAGAGCTGTAGGCACTGGTGTACACCACAGCCACAGCAACGCAGGATCTGAGCCGTATCTGTGCTCTGCACCACAGCTCAGGCAATGCCGGATCTGAAACCCACTGAGTGAGGCCAGGAATCGAGCCTGCATCCTCATGGATGCTAGTCAAATTCCTTTCTGCTGAGCCACAACAGGAATTCACCAATCCGGTTTAAGTTGCCCCCTCACCCCGAAAATCAGAGGGGATAAGTATTTCTTTCACATTTATAGAAACTATCAAATTTCCTTCAGAAGATTCCACACTGGAGTTCCTGTCGAGGCTCAGTGGTTAACGAACCTGATTAGGATACATGAGGATGTGGGTTCGATCCCTGGCCTCCTTCAGTGGGTTAAGGATCTGGCATTGCTGTGAGCTGTGGTGTGGGTTGCAGATGCGGCTTGGATCTGGAGTTGCTGTGGCTGTGGCGTAGGCCAGTGGCTGTAGCTCTGATTCAACTCCTAGCTTGGGAACTTCCATATACTGCGGGTACGGCCCTAAAAAAGAAATATTCCACACTGCCCAGTCTCTGACCTAATATCCTCACTGCAGGAAGTTCTCCTTTGTGTCTAATTTAAACCCTGAATGCAGTATCACCCTACTGGTGAACACCTGCAAGCTTTACTATAGGAGCCAATGACCTGGAACCTGGGGTCTATGGCTCTAGACTTGTGGGTGTGTGTGTCAGGTGCACAGGGCTGTGTTTGTGTAATTGGTGGGGCAGCAAAATCAGGAACACTGGGGCCAAACCAACCTTTCTTCCCCACTGGCCTTTATCCTGCACTCCACCCAAGCAGCTGGTGTGGCTCAGCCACTGGAGGTGAAAGAGCGTGTTCCCAAGCCCACCCCATCCCCCACCCCACCCTGTCTTTCTGGGCTGAGGAACTCTCTGAGATGACATCTCAGGGCAGCCCTGTGTGGTTCACCCCAAGCAGGCCCACCTGGGGACAGGAGCCTGGAACACCTCTTCTTCCCCAGACCCCACCTTCCCCCAGACAAGTTGAAGCCCATAGATCAACTGGCCTTACAGTCTCAGAGGAAGGACGGGAGTTTGGATGTGAGCAAGGGAAAAACATCAAACCCTCCACTTGGTCTGAGAATCGCAGGATGTCATTCCCCTTTTCAGAAGAAGAAACAGAGGAGTTCCTGCTGTGGCGCAATGGGATGGGTGGCATCTTGGGAGCATTGGGATGTATGTTCGATCCCTGGCCTGGCACAGTGGGTTAAGGATCCTGCATTGTCACAGCTGCAGCATAGGTCACAACTGTGGCTCAAAGCTGATCCCTTGCCAGGGAACTCCGTATGCCATGTGGTGGCCTAAAAAGAAAAGAAAAGAAAAGGAAAGGAAAGGAAAGGAAAGGAAAGGAAAGGAAAGGAAAGGAAGGAAAGGAAGGAAAGGAAAAGAAAGGACCCGTCCCTTGCCCTTTCCTTACCTCTTCCTTTCCTTTCCTTCCTTTCCCCTTTGCTTTCCTTCCTTTCCTTTCCTCCTCTTCCTTCCGTCTCCATCCCTCCCTCTCCTCCTCCTTCCCCTCCCTCCCTTCCGCCATCCCTTCCCCCCCTCCCCTCTCTCCCTCCCTCCCCCCTCGCCCCTCCGCTCCCCTCCCTCTCCCCTCCGCTTCCGCTCCGCCCTCCCGTTCTCCCTGCCCTCCCTCCCGCCACTCCCCCCGCCCGCCCTCCGCCCGCCCTCCCTCCCTCGCCCTCCTCTCCCCCTCCCGACCATAAAAAGAACCAGAGTCCTGGGTAGCTTAAATGGCTCACCCAAAGTCTGTACAATGCCGGCTTCTCGATGTCATCCTCAGCATCCAACACTTTCTGGGCATAAGTCAAACCACAACATTTTTCAGCCTGGCAGCTTGTAGAAATGAAAGCAGGAAGCTGAAGAGTCAGGAACCCTGAGGTCTGATTCAAGTCTGGGCATTTCCCAGGTCTGAGTAACTGATCCTCAGTTTCCACCTTTGTAAACCAGGAATAAAACAGGACGCATAAACAGCCACGTCACAGGGCTGAGGCCAGCAATTAGGTGAGATGGTGCATGTGAAAGCACCCTATATAAACTGTAAGTGTTCTACAAATGCAAGGAGTGCTTACACCACTTTTTTTTTTTTTCTTTTTTAGGGCTGCATCTGCAGCATATGGAAGTTCACAGGTCAAATCAGAGCTGCAGCTGCCAGCCTACGTCACAGCCACAGCAACACAGGATCGATCCTACACCACAGCTCACAGTGACGCCAGATCCTTAACCCACTGAGTGAGGCCAGGGATCAAACCTGCGTCCTCATGGATACTGGTCAGATCGCTTCTGCAGAGCCTTGATGGGAACTCCATTTTTTCTTAACGTCGGTAAATAACACAACTTTCTCTCTCTTGCAATTCCCAGGAAGACCCTAGGAGACTAGAAGTTACCAACACACAGGGCTCTTTCCCGATCCTGAAAACCCCAACCCTACCTGTATCTTCTCATTCTAAGCAGGAGACAGAAGTGAGCCCCACAGGAGGCTCACCCTATCTGGGGCAATGGGGACCAGGGGGTGGTGGGCAGCTGTGCGTCAGTTATGAAGATTCTGCTGTTGGAGACACAGGGAACAGACTTGTGGTTGCTAAGGGGGAGGGGTGGGGAGGGAAGGATGGGGAGTTTGGGATTAACAGGGGCAAACTATTATATACAGGATGGATAAACAACAAGATCCTACTGTATAGCACAAGGAGCTATAGATTCAATATCCTGCGAAACCATACAGAATATTCAAAAGAAAATGAAAAAGGAGTTCCTGCTGTGGTGGCGCAGTGGAAACAGATCCAACTAGTATCCGTGAGGATGTGGATTCAATCCCCAACCTTGCTCAGTGGGTCAGGGATTCAGCATTGCTGATTCAACCCCTAGCCTGGGAACTTCCCTATGCCGCGAGTGCAGCCCAAAAAGCAAAAATACATAAATATATGAAAATAAAAGAAAATGAGAAAGAATATATATGTAGATGTATAACTGAATCACTTTGCTGGATAGCAGAAATTAACACAATGTTGTAAATCAACTATACTTCAATGAAATTTTAAGAGAGAGAGAAGAAAAACAAAAATCTGTGGTTGGAGAGGCACAGAGCTGGGAGTCCCAGCAGACCCAAACTGGGATCCAGGACTGGGTATGTCTGCTGACCAGTGAATCAGACATCTGTTTACAGGAGAGGACAAGTTCCTGAGGTCACATCTCTGGAGCAGAGAAGCAAAACCCAGGAAATGGGCTTCTTAGGTCCTCTCACCTGAGCCAAGCCCTAAGGATCAGTCCAGCCCTTAGAGAGATGAGATGCAGGCCTACAGGCAGTGTTCTCAGCACTTTCAGAGCCCACATGTGCATTAAAGACTAAACTGCAATGTAGTGGGGAGAACCCCAACACGGCGGATTGCAGAATTTGGGAGTTTTTCTCTCCTACAATAGTCTTGAGGTGAACAGTCCAGGCATCTAGAGCCCTCAGCTTCTTGAGGTCATGGGCTCAGATCCCTTCCATCTGTCGCTTTCCCATGTGCCAGGCCATTTGTCATCATGCATGGTTGATGCTGGGTCATCAGCATGGCAAGAGGTGCAAAGAGAGTGGGGGAGATGCACCCAGCTCCTAAGGCCCAGATCTGGAAAGGCTCACCTCACTCCATGTGACAACAGAGAGGCCTCGGTCACGTGGCAAGGGAGCCTGGGAAATGGAGTCCAGCTTGCTACCAGGTGCCTCACAGTAATGCTGTCACTGGTGGCAGAGAACTAGCAGTCTGCAGCACAGCATCAATAGAGTTGGGCCAACACAACGTGACTCAGACTGGATAAAAGCCACCCTGTGTGTCCAGTGGGACACACAGGGTGGCCACTGGTCATAGCATGCACTGAGACTATTGGACCCTCGAGGGCTGGAGCTCCTGGACACAGCTGAGCAGAACTCCCAGGAGGGGCCCTCTCTCCATGGCAGGTGGGCAATAGACAGTAAAAATGAGTTTGGAGCAGAAAAACCTATCCAGAGCCCCCCTGGAGACTCCCAAGCTTAATCATAAGAAAGTGCAGCCAGGGAGGGGGGATCCAGGTCCCGAGTCAGAGGGAGGGGGCACAGGCAGGCAAAAATGTAGGTAAGTCAAGATAACATGGGCTCACCAGCTGGTGGGGCATGGCTGCAAATGTTGCACCTCTTTGGAACCCTTGGACCTTCACAGAGCAGGGCTGAAACCGCAATACATGATGGCTCTTCTGTAATTGCCCTGGGGCAGGACCCAGGATGGGTACTCGGTCAATAGGTAAGCAATCGTATTAGTATGCTTAGTACATTTTGGTCCGTGAAGGACACAATAGAAGCAAAACACCCAAATGCTATGCTCCAGGAAGGTAGCCTCTTGGAAACCATTAGAGGCACATCCCTAAGAGCACATGGTCCAGTGTCTAGGTGCAGTTGGCCCCTGAAGAGAATGACAGGAGTGTGGGTGCAATCAGAGCAAGCAGGGCTGGCTTCAGGGAGGAGGTGTGGCTGGAGCTGAAGGACTTGGAGAACTGAGAAGGGAAGGGGGAACCTTTCAAACTGGATGGGGACAGGGTGCCAAACCCTGTGCTAAATGCTTGTTCAGTCTTCCCAATATCACTCTGAAATAAGTGCTGTTACTACTTACATTTTGGGTGGGTTTTTTTTGTTTGTTTGTTTTTCCTTTTTAGGGCCATACTTGTGGCATAAGGAAGTTCCCAGGCCAGGGGTCGAACAGAGCTACAGCTGCCAACCTACACCACAGCCACAGCCACATGGAATCAGAGCTGCCTCTGTGACCTACACCCCGCAGCTCATGGCAACACTGGATCCTTAACCCACTGAGAGAGGCCAAAGATTGAACCTGCATCCCCATGGATACTAGTCAGGTTCATGACTGCTAAGCCACAAGGGGAACTCTATTTTTTATTTTTTTTATTTTTATTTTGCTTTTTAAGGCCGCACCTGTGGCATATAGAGGTTCCCAGGCCAGGAGCCAAATCAGAGCTGTAGCCTCTGGCCTATACCACAGCCACAGCAATGCCAGATCCAAGCTGCATCTGCGACCTATGCCGTAGCTCATGGCAATACTGGATCCTTAACCACTGAGCAAGGCCAGGGATCGAACCTGCATCCTCATGGATACCAGTCAGATTTGTTTCCACTGAGCCACGACAGGAACTCGTATTATCTACATTTTGGACATAAGGAAACTGAGAGCTCAGAGAGCTTGCCTATAACCACACAGCTTGTTCCTAAGGTGCCAGGGCCAATCCTAGGACACTCCGGTTGCAGAGTCTGCTCTCGACCTCCTCACCAGGGCCAGCAATGGTGTCAGAACGTGCCAGGCAGGCTTGCTGCTGCCCTTGGCAAACCGCCCCAACAGCCACATCGAAGACAGACGAGCCCCCTGCTGCTCTGAGCTCCCTGATCGGTGGAGCAGTCCAGTCCTGCCCGCAAGCCTGGCACCCTGCCTGCCCCTGAAGATGTCTTCTGTGGAAGCCACAGCCAATGAAGGTACCAGCAGGACAAGACGAGCAAAATGTTCAAGAGACTGAAGGGGAACAATGCAGCTCTGTGAGCAGCCCAGGCTGGGGCACAGCCCTGGAGGGCTGACAGGAACAAGCCCCAGCTGACCAAGTTGTCCCAAGGACTCCTCAGCACCCGCTGGTGCTGTGGCCTCTTCTCTGCACTTCCCGAGCCTGGGACCCCAGACCCTCGGCCACCTTCCTTTGTACCCACCTCTGCCGCCGTGCCAGGAAACCTAGTGAAATGGCCCCGGCTGAAGTCTGATGGGCTGGCCCCTGGCCCCCTCCCACACTGTCACGCTGGGACCACATTCTTGGGGAATTCCACACACACCTCTTATGCCCTTGAATCTCAGAGGGAGAGTGGGGTTCAGGCTGGTCAGGACTGACCGGGCTGAGGGACCCTGAGTATGTCCCAGGCTGAAGCCCTGGCGTGGTCCCAATCCCCTGCCAGAGTGGACAAGCCCCTTCTCTAGGGATGAAAACCTCCTCCAGACCATGCTCCCACTTCGGCACAGCCCTTCAGGAGTGGTTCTGGGAACAGAGAGGGGCGAATCAGGGTGCTAGGTGCCCTGACCTGAGAAAGTGAGAAGACTACGGCAAAGGAGGCTGACATTGGGGATACCTTTCTGGACTTGTCCCCCAAACACAACCCCTGTGGAAGAACTCAGGGTAGGGATCTTGCTTTCCACCCTTCTTGCCAACAGGAACTGAGGAGAGTTCCAGCTGCAGGAGTCTGTTCTTGCAAAGGTTGCCCACGTCCTGAAGAGTCTGGTTTATTCCTCAGGTGGGGCGGGGGGGCTCCAGGACCTAGAGGGTGAGGGAACTCACCCTAACCCACCAGTTGGCCAGCTGCGGCAGGGCAAGGCCAAGGACCCCTGGCAGAGGGTCATCGGGGAGCGTGCACGGTAAGGAAGGAACAAGACAAAGGGTGAATACATGGCCCGAGTTCTATGCCCTTTTATTTATTTATTTATTTATTTATTTATTATTTATTTATTTATATGTGTGGTCTTTCTAAGGCCACACCCGCAGCATATGGAGGTTCCCAGGCTAGGAGTCGAATCAGAGCTGCACCTGCTGCCCTGCACCATAGGCACAGCAACATGGGATCCAAGCCACGTCTGTGACCTACACCACAGCTCACGGCAAGGCCGGACCCTTAACCCACTGAGCGAGGCCAGGGATCGAACCAGCATCCTCATGGATATCGTCGGGTTCATTACAGCTGAGCCACACTGGGAACTCCTCCACTCCCTTTTAGAAAAGCGCCTCTCTTCTCGTTCAGCACCCCCATTGCAGACACGCACGTGTACACTTGCACCCTCTTCGCTTGGCACCTCCCAGAGGCAGAAGGGGCAGAGGGGCAGGGACTCCAAGGCCCAGGTTCAGGGCATGCCCCAAGGCTCATTCTGCTACTTGGAACAACTTGGGAGAAGTGCTGTCTCAAACCCAGTCTGATCCTGGGCTGCATCCTTGGGAGGCCACGAGGGCAAGATCTGTGTGGGAGCTCAGCGCTCCTGGTTTCTGGACAAGGGAGCAAGAGACATTCGTGGTGCAGGGTGAGAAAGGGTATCACCTGGCTGGGGCACAGCCAAAGGGCCTAGGGCGGCGGGTACCGGAGAGGTGATGAAGATGGGCAAACGGCCAGGTGGCATGTAGTCACACCCAAAGGAAAGGAACTTGCCTGACCAAGGCAGTTCCTTTTTGCCAAGTGTCCCCTTTCACAGATGAGCAAACTGAATCTCAGAGAGGTTGACCCTTTGCCTGTGATCACATGACCAGCAAACTGAGAGTAAGGATTTCAGCCTCAAGTCTTCCCACTCAGCCCTGATGCCTCTAAAGTACCCTGATTTCAAGCTGCTGTGGGAGAGACAACACCTAGAAGACCTGGAACACCTCCCCTTTGACCCGTCGGGGTTCAGAGAGCACAGCCATCAGCACTCGGAAAAGAGGCCTGTGTGGTCAGGGGGTGGGGGGGTGGGGGGGGGAGGGGACGGGGAGGAAGAGTTGGGAGGACTGGACAGGATGACAGTGATTGGTACCTTCCAGTTTTACTCTTTCCTGGAGAAGAGAAGTGGGAGGCGTCATTTTCCAATGACTTTCCAAGGTCAACCAAACACACCACTTTCTGCCTAAGTGGCTGCCCAAGCTAGACCTGGCGAGAGAGCAAGGCCCTGGAACCAGGATTATCAATTCCGTATGCTTCCAGCTAGCTTGATTCCCCCAGCACTGGGGGGTCTAGGTCCCTCTATACCCCACCCTTGAGGAGGCAGCCCTCAAGGCCCTAAAGCCAGCACTGCAGTTAACATTCATAGCCTGGAACTCACCCTGTCCCCACCCCCAGCCTCATTCTGAGCATTTCCAGGGCAGCGCGAACTGCCCTGAACACACTCCCCTAGTCCACCAGCTTCTAGTTTTGAGCAGACGAGTTTCCTCTGTCTGGAGGCTACAGGATCAGCCCATTTGGGAGCTGCACCCCCTGGGCTTCCAGGCCCCAGTACTGCAGACCGACTTCCCCCAAAGCTCTCCCTTAACAAAGGTGGCTGGGGTCGGGCGAGCAGGGAAGTCCCTCTGCAGCTGGCACAGGCCCACAGGGTCTCTGGATGGCGACTGAGTGATCCTGAGAAGGGGGAGGGTGTCACCAAGTAACCGCCCACCCTCTCTGTGGAGAGAGCTTGGTTGGTGCTGCAGCATCAGGCTAGAGGGCTAGGCTGGGGCCCTGGGCTGAGCGCCGGGCTCGGCTCTGACCTTGTCTCTCTGCCTGACCTTGGGCCGCTCTCTTGCATCTCTGGGCCTGAGGTCTCTCATCTGTAAAATGCAGAAGGTGACTTAGAACCCTCAGGCCCGTTCCTCTTCTCCAAATCCTGTGGTTCAGTGACCCTCCCTTTCCTTTGGTCTCAGCTCCCTGGGGGTCTTGGTCAACTCTGATCTCTCTCCAGATGGGTCCTGTCCTGACCCTCTACCCTTCAGGGTCCACCCTTGGGTTCCTTCCAACATACTGTCCCCCAGCCCTGTGACCATGTGTGTTCTGTAAAGCCCCCCTCCGTGTACTAGTCTTGGTACCCCAAGAACTGGCTCTCATGGGTCTTAGCTGTCAGCACCAAGCACAGGCACATGGCAGGAGCTTGGGTTCCTTAAGCCAACACTGATTGGCATCGCTGCTACTCACTTCGCCTCCCCTGTCTCATGACGGGCCTGAGATGCTCACTGCTGGGGCACTGAGCCCCTGGTTCCCCTAGGGAGAGAGAGGAGAACTGGCTTCTCCTTGGGTCTCTCTGCAGCCCTGCCAGTTCCCATGCACTCAGGAAACTAGCAGCCGCAAGGCCAGGTCAGATCCTGTCACTGCAGGGCAAGGTGTGGAAGGTTTTTCTGTTTCCAGCCTTGAGGTGTTTGCTTAAGTCACTGGGCTGCTCTGCCCAAAACATGATCGTGCCCACACCCTTGGCACAGGCCCCACGCAGGGCACAGGTACAAGAAGCCAGCAGGTGCAGATAAGGCCAGAGGCCCAAGGATGGGTAGAGGTGGAAGAATTCATCTCCCTCTTGGGGAGGTCTAGTCTCCGTTTGTGCATCTGAAAGCTAGCTCTTCCTTGGCTGGACTAGCTCAAAGGCGACATAGGTCAGGAGGGTATTTGGTGAATACTTTGGCTTTATCTGCATGCCTCAGTAAATCCCCGAGTCCTGTTTGGTGTGAGCACACGAGTGCGTGTACACACGCATTCTAAGACGTGTTGAAGAATAGGGATGGAGCCCCGGGGGGTCAGAATCAGGCTGGAGCACAAGGATGGGCTTTAAAGAGAGAAGCTGGGATGGAGTCGGGAGTCAGAGGGCTTGGGGACAAGCTGGAAACCCCTGATAAAAACAGTGCTTCCAGGGGTGGCCCCATCCTACTTCCTCCTTGGAGCAGCCACCTGGGGTTTTGAACTCAGGTCTTGGGCTCTGGACGTGGCAGGCCTTTCTGTGTCCTCACCTGGAGGAAGCCTTCCCCCATGTCCCTTGTCCTCTCAGCCTCTCCTCCACCCAGCCACAGTGCTCTCTGTTCCGATGTGGCAAGTCCCTGCCTTCCCCCCCAGACTGGGATCTTCTCAGGAAAACAGTTGGGCCTTATTTATCTCAGTATTCCGAGGGCAGCATCCTGGCCCTGGATAAGGATTTTGAAGTGAATGAATGAATGAATGAAAGAAGGGATGAATACAGCTTTCAGCCCTAGAAGTGGGGGTGGAATGAATGGGTTGCTATCAAAGGAGAATCCACATGCTTCAGAGAAAGGTGCAGAGTTGATGTTTACCTGCTTTCACCATGAAAAATACACAATGATTTAACAAGAACCAAGACAGTGAGCTGTTGGGATGTTGAGGTGCTCTTTACTCTTTCCTCTTTGTTTTTTGTTTGTTTGTTGTCTTTTTAGGGCCGCACCCATGGCACATGAAGGTTCCCAGGCTAGGGGTCTAACTGGAGCTATAGCCACTGGCCTACGCCCCAGCCACAGCAACGCCAGATCTGAGCCATGTCTGTGACTACACCACAGCTCACGGCAATGCCGGATCCTTAACCCACTGGGCGAGGCCAGGGATCAAACCTGCAACCTCATGGTTCCTAGTCGGATTCGTTTCCTCTATGCCACAACGAGAACTCCTCCACTTTGTTTATGAATCTGCCTCTTCTTCTTTGTGTTTTCATCTCTGCCATCTGTCTGTCTACACCTCTGGGTCTTTGTTTTCTTTCCATCAGCCCTAACTCTGTCTCATAGTTTAATTCTATCCAAGATACCCTTTTGAGCTCACAGTGTCTCTCCCGCCTGTCCTTGGCTTCTCCAGCCCCTGGTCTGCTTCCACGTTCCTGGGCTTCTTTCCCATGGCCAGTCCCCTGTCCATCTCCCTTGGTGACTTCAGAGAACACTCTGGGCTCAAGTATGCTTCCCATTTCCTTTATGCAAGATTTACTTCCCCAGAATTTTATTGAGAAAGTAGGGAAAGAGTTGGGGAGGAGCATCTACAAGTTCCCAGGTCCAGAACATATTCTGGAGGCCTCAGCCATCTTCATCCAAGCTATCTTGGGAGATACACCTGATGAGGAGGCTGAACAGAACGTATCTAAAAGGTGGAGACTTGGAGTTCCTGTCGTAGCGCAGTGGTTAACGAATCCGACTAGGAACCATGAGGTTGTGGGTTCGATCCCTGGCCTTGCTCAGTGGGTTAAGGATCCGGCATTGCCGTGAGCTGTGGTGTAGGTGGCAGACATGGCTCGGATCCCGTGTTGCTATGGCTCTGGTGCAGGCCTTTGGCTACAGCTCCGATTAGACCCCTAGCCCGGGAACCTCCATATGCTGCAGGAGTGGCCCTAGAAAAGGCAAAAAGACTAAATAAATAAATAAAATAAAATAAAAGGTGGAGCCTTATATAGGGTTTCACCCTCAGCTTTGCAGGTTTGAAGATTAAACTGATACAATGGACTAAGCATAGGATTTGAAGCCATAATATCTAAATTAGATTCCTTCCTTTTCCATCCATGTCTCTGTGACATCGGGCAAGTTATTTTACTTTAGCCAACTTCAGTTTCCTCCTCCAGAAAATGAGAGTAACATGTCTATATCACGTGGTTGCTATGAGAATTAAACCAGATAACCTGTGTGAAAGCCTAGTGTCCCTATCAAAAGTCAATGGGACTCAGGGAGGCTGACTCACATTAACAAAACTCACACAAGACCAATCAATAGACCAGAATTGTCCATGAGTATTTAAAAGAGAGAAGGGGAGTTCCTGTCGTGGCTCAGTGGTTAACGAATCCAACTAGGAACCATGAGGTTGTGGGTTCGACCCCTGGTCTTGCTCAGTGGGTTAAGGATCCAGCACTGCCATGAGCTGTGGTGTGGATCGCAGACAAGGCCCAGATCCCGTGTTGCTGTGGCTCTGGCATAGGCCAGCAGCTACAGCTCTGATTAGACCTCTGGCCTGGGAACCTCCATATGCCGCGGGTGCGGCCCTAGAAAAGACAAGAAGACAAATAAATAAATAAAAGAGAGAAGGCTATTTGCAGGCAGCCCCTGATGCTCCAGTCAATTGGTTAGTGTGTGCTCTGCACTAAAGAAACCAAATCACAATCAAAAGTTTCCTTGGCAGGCATGGTATTCCAGCAGGGGACTTAGTTGTTGGATTTTGGTGGCCATGTCACCCGGCTATAGGGAGAGGCCAATAAACCATCTGCCCAAAGTTTAGAAAAGGTCAGGCTACCCATGCCACTGGACAATGCTGGAGATGCATGGACAAGCCCCAGCCCTCTGCCTCTACTTTGCCTGAAGATTCCAACGCAATCATTCACCATTCCACAAATCTATACGGAGCTTTTGCTACCAAGTGCCAGGCACTGGGCTAGGTGGTAGGGAAACAAAAGTGAATTAAACAGGCAATGCCCTGCCCTGCCCTCCTTGAAAAGTTCAGAGGCTTTGGAGAAAGACTGACAATTGAACGCATAATTACCATCGGTTGTGATCAGTGTATGGTTACCATGGTGAAGCAGAGGGAGCCGTGGGAACATGGCAGTGAAGCCAGTGCAAGGGCCTGGGGAAGGACGGCTGGAGGAAACATCCACGCACATATCCTGCCTTCAGCAGGTGGCCAGGCACGCTTGGGTGGCTTGCCTTCCAGCTTTCTTCAGTTGTGTTCAGGCCCCTGGCTACACCCTGACAACTCTGAGTGAACTTGGGTGTTTCCCTAGTCCCCATAAGCAATGCATCTACAAACTCTCCCCTGGGCTGGGCTTGCAGACAATTCATTCTTTCATTCATTCAACAAATATTTATTGAATCCCTATTATGTGCTGAAACTAGTTCATTTGACCTTCTGAGGGGGACTTTCCCCTAACCTCCAGGGTGCCTTACGGAAGCCCCACGTACTGATTCCAGCCCACATTGGAGCCTCTACTGTCTTCTGGAGAGATGGGAGGATGATTCAGGCTAAAGCAGGGCCGCCCCAGATGTCACGAAGGAAGGGGCTCCTGGTACCAGCCAGGGCCTCCCCCTCTCAGGAAATAAGTCAAGAAGCTCCCCCAACCCACGCATCTCCCTTTTCCGAGGTCCTCCCACGGAGCTCAGTGGGCAGGGGATGGGCAGGCTTTTCTAACCCGGAAGGCAGGAGGCAGCCTGAGCAGAACCACGACCCAGTGGTTCATTCATTTCTGGAAGTGACAGCAGCCTATGAATCAGATTTGGTAGCCTGCAGGTCACCTTACATATAGTGGCTCTAAGTCCAATTTCTTGAGCTCTTTTACCAGGTCCCCAACCCCCATGCTCCTCCTGCACCCTCCCTGGGAAGTTAGGAGACAAGGAATACTTTCTCCATCTCACTGGTGGATAGAGCAATGCACAGAGCTAACAAATGACTTAAGGTTGGGGACAGAACTGGGAACTGGGTCTCCACCATGGCCCCAAATCTCCCAAGGGCCCTCAAGGCCTCCCAGGCAAGGCTTGTACCCTTCCTCAGGGGTGTTCAGAGGTCTGCTGTCCCTCTCAATACCCGCCCCCGCCGCCACTGCTATCCAAACTTCAAAGCAAACAGCCCCAGGACCCCACCCCTCAGGTGGCCTCAATGGGTCCCATTGTCCAAGAGGCAAAGTGGCTCGACCCCAGCCCCATAAACAGCAGGACAGCAAGCTCGAAGAGGGGTCTGCCTTGTCCCCTCCTCAGCCTCAGCTGGCCGCCTTGGGGGAGCCTGTGGGGCTGGGGCCCCGCTGAATGTGACCTATTGTCTTCGGGGTGGATTTAGGAAGTGCCAAGCTCCCATCAAACAGCCCTGCTCCTCAGGTAAAACAAAAACAGGGCTGTTCATTTGGGACTTTTCTTCCCTTATCTCCTTTTCCTATCTCTTCAGGCTTAGCTATGGTGTAGTGTTCAAAACCACTTCCCCTCTGAGCCAATCGGAAGCCGGGGCTCACCCCGTGGCCCTGAGGTAAAGTTATTTATAAACGCCTCCCTGGATTATTTGAGCAGAGCCCTTTCGCACACCTCAGGAACACCTTTCGGCTGCCTGCTCCCCAGACACACCTGCAGCCCTGCCCAGCCAGCTCTGCTCACCCACCGGTAAGCCCCACCCAGCCCACCCCCCGGGGCTGGGGGTCATCCCTGGAAAAGCGTGGACACGGGGGGCTGCGAGAAGGGGGATGACAGGGACCAGCCGATCATGGCAGTGGCTGTTTGCCAAACCGACCACCAGTGGGAAAGAGGCTCTGAGAACAGCCCCCAGCCCTTCACCTCTGAGAAGCCCGTGCTGGGTGCTCACTTCCAGGTCAGGATCGCACCTGCAGCGTGGGGTCGGGGGCGCGGAGCTGAAGGGTGTTTGTGGGTCACAGCTCTGGTGGAGGAGGTCTGCCAGACCCAAAAACGGAGTGAGGAGAAACAGCCCGCTCCCCCGCAATGGCTCCCTTCCTTTGCAGAGGAAAAGAACAAAAATATTGGACCTTCCTTGGGGCACCCGCCTTGGAAGCTGCTGGCTGTACCTCTCACTTTCTTTTCAAGTCTTGGAAGCGAAAAGACTCAATGCTTGGCTCACTGGCCTGCACTGAGCAGCTGCCTCCCGCTCCTTCTGCCCCCCAGAGGTCCTCCTTTCACTCATCTGCTTCTTCACCAGCTCGGTGCACCTGCACGGGCTGCATGGAATCCCACTTATCCACATTGGTGCTGAGAGGTTGGAAGAGGCGGGAGGAGGGGAAAGTGAGCCTTCGGAGAGGGCGAGCCTGGGACCAGCTCCGTCAGGCAGGTAGGAACAGGACCCAGCAACCTGCCTCCCGGGGGACTGCTTCAACATGGGAGGGTCTGGGTCAGTTCCACTGGCTCCCAGCCTCGTCACCCTGTAGCCCTGAGGGGTCTCAAGTCATTATCCGGGGGTACCCCCATTCCTCAAAATCAGCCCAAGCAAGGCCAAGCAAAGCTAGCATTCTAGCATAACCCCCCACCCACCCACTTACCCTTGGCTCCATGGCTCTGAGCACCAGGAGGAAGGTTAGGTTTAAGGTCGTGCCCCTCAGGGTGGCAGAGCATCCCAAGGAGGACAGACCAAGGGAGGGCTGTGCTCCTGCATGTCTTCCCTCACAGAGACTCCCTGAACCCCACCATCCTCCCCATCCCTCCCTCAGCCCTGGCATTCAGAGCCCGGCAAGCTCCTCCTTGGGCAGCCCTGAGCCCAGCTGCTCCACCACCAGGACGGCCTTCCCTGGCACCTCCCAGAGCCTGGCCGCCTGGCCCGAATGCTCATTTGTAGAAAACCCTCTTTTACTGCTTGATGTCAAATATCTTCTCAGGAGGTTGGCCCATAGCAGGTATTTAGCAAGTGTGTGCTGAACTGAGTCAAACAACCAGAGCCGATCCCAGCGAACTCCCCGAGGGAAAGAGCAAGCTCGGCGAGGAGCAAGCTCTGGATTCCCTGAACCAGAGCAGCAGGTGCTTCACTGGTCTCCATGTACCCTTACCTGCTTCTGAGGGAGACTAACCCTAGTCTCCTTACAGACCTCTGGGAGTCTAACTTTAAGTGTCCATTTCAAGGACCCATGACCTTGATCAGGTCCCACTGCTGGAAAGTGCTTTTCCAAGTCTGGCCTCAGTCGTTTCGGCTGGAGCTTATTTCCTCAGCCCAGCAGCCATCCCCCAGGGAAAGCAGAGAGGCAAGGGGGCTTAGAGACACGGAGTGGGGATTTGGGGCTGGGGGGTGGGGGTGGGGTTAGCAGTGGCTCCCTCCCTTAGAGGGGAAGGCAGTCCCCAGAACAGCCAGAGAGCAGGTAAGCAACTCGGCAAAATTTCACACTGGCCATCATGTTAGGCTGAGGTCAAGAGGGGTTGGGAAATTTGCCCCAGACACATGGGGACAATAGAAATAAAGAGTATTGAGAAAACGCCTTGGAAACTCACAGGCCTCTACAAACACCCTCCTTCCTGCCAAGGACATAGTTGCCAGCGAAGAACCACCCTGTCCCATCCCCAACTCCCACCCCACCCACCCTGTCACTCGAAGGCAGCCCTTTCTCTCTGGCTCCCACCTGGATGAGGCAGGGAAGAACCAGCCCCTAGAGCAAAGGGGAAACCTCAAAGTGACCTTTCCTTTGCCCAGAACACAGCGATTGCCCAGGTAGGGACCAGTGATAAGAATGCCAGGGTGGGTTGGCAGCGCCGGGGCTGCTCCTGTGCCTGGCACACATGCACATCAAAGAAACAACACACACACACGCACGCATGCACACACATGCTCACCCTTTGAGGAAGTCAACCTGGGCCAAAATGACGGGGTCACCTCCAGACCTATCGAAACCCCACAGACAGGCTCCTTGCCTCCCTGCTGCCCAGATGTCCCGCCCTCTTCTAAAAAGTGTTTCTGCTCCTCCTCTCACCAGTCTGGGGAAATTTTGGAGGAACAAGGCTGAGGGGAAAGGCAGGTGGGGCTCACGTAGGAGCAGATGGGAAAAGGAAGGCCAGGAAAGGCAGAGGGACTTGCCTGGGGCAGCAGAGGAGCAAGGGCGAGAACTCTCCAGAGTAATCAGAATAATAATCTCAACAGTCCGATTTTGCCGCGCACGTACCGTGGCCAGGCACCATTCCAAGCCTTTCTATGCGTTGCCCCGGGCACTGTGCCCGAGCCCATCTCTGCCCACAGTAACCTCGTGGGGCTTTGAAAACAGACCGTCAGAAATACGACTGGGAGGAGGTTCCAGTGGGCTTTCTTTTGAATGAGCTTCCTGTGGGGGGAATTAAGATTCCGATGAGGGTCCCAAAGAAGCCCAGGAGGGGCGGATCTGTCCCAGCCTGTGTCCTCCCCGTGGAGTCCACGTCCCCCTTTGTCCCCATCCCCAGCTCCTTAGCTCTGCGAGACCTCCGGATCCCCCTTGGCCCAGATCTGACCCCAGTCCCCTGCCAAGCCTTGGGAATTGTCCAGACACCCACCTCTCCCACCCGCTGCCCTTCCCTTCTCGCCTTCTATTTCCCTAAAGCCCGGCAGCCCCCCTCTAGGTCCCTCCAGCAACTCAGGACCCGCCCTCCTTACCTCCACAGTGGGAGGAGGGGGCAGGGCACCTTTTGTTCCTCAATATTGTCACATGGCCCCTGCTATTTATCCCTGATCCAGTGGGGGTTGGGAAGCGGCGGAGGGGCTGACACCTTGTATGGGAGGCAGGGCTCTGTGATACACACCTGTGGCACCAGAGCACTCGGGCTTTTCTCAGCGATTCTGACATCACTTGGCAGGGCTGTGTGTTTGTTTAGTTAGGGATCAAGTCTTCGTGTTCCCTCTACCTCTCTCCCTTTCTCGCTCCCTCTTTCACCTTGTCACCCTTACCTGAGCATTGTAGGAGCCCTCTGTGGCGGGGGCGGGGGGGATGATCTCTGGGAGTCCCTGAACTCTCTGAGAACCCGGGGAGCCATGGAGGAGAGGCGGTGCCTCCCACCACACCACCAGCTCACTCTTTCCCGCCTCTCCCTCCCATCCCCTCCTTCCTCCTGGGCCTGAAGGACTGGCTGGGGATGAAGTAACCTCCCCTCCTAAGCCCCACCCTGCCTCAACCCCTATTCTTGGAATTAGGAAGTGAGACTGGGGCAGCTCCTCACCAGGAGCTGGGCCAGGTCGCGTGGCTGCAGACTTGGGATCCCGTCTGGCCCTGTCCTGGGAGAGCCGGGGCCAGGACAGGAGTCAGGACCCCCAGCAGAGCCCTCAGGAGCAGAAGCAGAACCCACAAGTCTTGTATCACCGGCTGTGATGGAGAGTCCCCAGGGTGGTCCCATGACACTCAGGGCCAACCCCCAGAGAGCAGGATCAGGGTTGTCTCTGGAAGGTCTGGGGTCCTTTCAACAGGAGCCCTTGAGCTGAAGTCCAAGGCCTGGTTCAAAATCCCCTCCTGCCTCAATTCAGTTTCCTCGTCCACAAAGTGAGAGGGCTGGACCCTGCCTGGTTCTCGGGTTCCCTTCCAGACAAAACTTCCTGAGTCCAGCCAGCTGCTAGGTTCTCGTTTTGGGGTGCAAGGCAAACTCAGGACTGGAAAAGCTCCCAGAGCCTTCTCCCTTTCAACACCCTATTTCTGGGATGAAATGAGCAGAGCATATGGAGAAAGGGGCAGATTTTGCCTTCCAGTAAAGCAAGGGTGCTTCCCTCCTCTGTCAGCCTGGGGAAGTGGGAACTCTCCTAGCATCTAACCCCCGCCCCATCTGTCTAAAGCCTGATCACAGGGGCAGAAACAGTCCTGTGTCGTCCACCTGTGCTCTCGGAAGGATTTCCAACATCATCGCCCCCTTTCTTGCCTCCTTTCCCTGGAAGTGACAGCCCCAAAGCCAACAGTGGTGAACAGGCTGGAGAAGTCCCAATAAAGACGATCCAAGGGGAAAGAGGTCCCAGACCAGGGTGGTCAGGAAGGCTTCACAGAAGAGAAGGAGGGCAGAGAGAAGGAAGAGAGGGCGGAGCAGGAGGAGGAGAAACCTAAGCAGGTCTTAAGGATGGGCAGGGCTAGAAAGACAGAATGAGTCAGGGCATCTCATGTAAGGAAGAAAGTGTGGACAGAGCCCCTGAGGGAAAACTGAGGAAGTTTGCTTGGGGGATGCTGGGTGGACCACCTGGATGGAGCGGGCAGACCCAGCCAACAGATCTACTGAGTCCACCAAACCAGGTCCAGGTGGTACAAGGACAAACATGGCAAAATAAGGAGCTGGGCTTGGTCCTCCTGGAAACGAGGAAGCTGGGGGTTTCTGAGCAGGGGGTGTGGGCTGGGATATCGGTCAGAAGACTAATGCAATCATCCAGGTGTGAGATAAGCCCTGGGAGGGTAGGGATGGGAGAGACACCGGAAGGAAAGAGCAATGGGATTTGATGACCTTCTGAACGTGGAGGCTGGCAGGAGGAAAGGGCAAGGACAAGGGTATGGGGCGGGGAACAGTGCCCCTGAGGAAATGGGGGAACGGGGTGGGTCAGGAGGATCCGATGTTCACAACCCCTTCCCACAAAGGCACTACTAGAACTCAGAGCCTTTGAGAACAGCCTGCGAAGGGTCTTTGGGTATCACTGCCTGCTGCATGGCAGGGAAGCAAGATCTCCCATCACCCCCTCTTCCATCTGCTGGTTCTGCCCCTTAAATGCTTGGCTCTTCCTTTACAAGCGGTCTGTAGGGGGCCCAGGCATAGACTCTCCAAACCACACGCCTTCTTCTGAAGCTGGGCTGAAGCGCTGGGTTCCTCCAGAGCATCAAGCTCCTGGCTCACTGCTCCCGAAGGACCCACCAGGCAAACCATCTGGAAAGCGGGACGCTTCCTGACCCTGGAAAGGACGGGGAGGGGAAGGAGGAGCGAGGCCACCCTGTCGCTCTGAATAGTCTCTCCCAAGAGGAAGGAAGCACCCTCCCATCTTAATCACAGTAATCATCGCCCGTTACCATTTACAGGGTGCCCTCCAACGACCAGCCACTTCACACACCTGATCTCATTTAATCCTCATGGCAACCGCCTGGGGCTGTTATTATCCCCATTTACAGATGAAGAAACTGAATCTTTGAACCCAGGTCATTCCGGCTCCCAAACTTGGGCTGTTTTCCTTATGCAGTGCATTCTCTCACTTCTCCCACTGAGATGTGTCACATGCCATTGCTCTTACTCATTTCTGCCCAGGTCTTCTCCAGAACAGCAGTTTGATTCACTCAACAGGCATGTATTGGGTGCATATGAAGTGCCAGGTGAGGGGCTGAGCACAGGCGCTGTTGACAGGCTCATTCCCCTCATCCCCTGCCAGTTGGGTGGCATCCGTGGGGGTTTGCCGGGGCACCCAGCCTAGTGGACCTTGAGGTCTTGTCAGCAAATGAATGGAATGTACCAACCCAACTTTCATTAATATGGGCACAGTCTTTCTCTCTCTCCTTTTTTTTTTTTTTGCTTTTTTTAAGGCCGCACCCATGGCATATGGAAATTCCCAGGCTAGGGGTCAAATCAGAGCTGCAGCTCCCACCCCATGCCACAGACACAGCAATGCAGAATCCTAGCCACATCTAGGACCTACGCCATAGCTCACGGCAGCACTGGATCCTTAACCCACTGAGCCAGGCCAGGAATCGAACCTGTATCCTCATGGTTACTAGTCGGATTCGTTTCCGCTGCACCACAATGGGAACTCCGTCATGGGCACCATCTTATCCACAATAGCAGCTCACATTTGCATCACTCCTTACATTTTATGTAACCCTTTTTGGTCCACTTATTCATTTGATCCTCAAACAGCCTTGTGAGGTGGATACGGCACCCCACTTTTACTGATGAGGAATCAATCAGAGGTTCAGAAAGATAATGCTGCCCCTTCTTCCTCCCCAGTAAAGACAGGACTAGAACCCAGGTTACTGGGCCCTTAGTTAATTCATTTTCCACCCCTCCCTCTGTGTTCTTCTCCCCATCAGGCATCAACCAGCCTGCTCTGAAACCTCTCATTCACCCAGGTTCTGCCTTCGGATGTCAGTGGGGTGGGGGGTGTTCCAAGCCTCTTGGGTGGTTTTTCAGTTTTAACCCCATCGGGAATTTTTTGCCAAGCTGGGCACAGCCTTCCCACACTCCCCACCTGCCAGGCATAAATCTCCCTCTGAGCCTGTCCCATCTCTTCTTCTCGCTCCTTCTTTCTCCGAGGTCCTCCTCCAGGCAGACTTCTGCCAGTTCGGCAGAAGGATGGGGCGGGGGACGGGACAGGAGGGGGGAATGAACCACTGGAAGAGGAGGAGGGAAAGATCGCTGCAGGGAGCTCCTCTGGGCCTCAGGGGCCCTGGCATCCAGCTCTGCCCTGCTCAGCTCTGGAACGTCAGCAAGGTTGCGCAAAAAGCAAGGAGGAGAGAGACATCAGTACACAAGGGTGGGGGAAAGGTTAGACACGGGAAGCCGTGGGAGGGTCAGCCCGTGCAGACCTTGATTTCCCAAAAGACATTGTCGTTGTCCCCCTGGGCAAACCTGTTGGTGAAGTCCTAGGTGGCTTTAAGAAGGGTCCTTCTGATGTCACCTGGGCCATCCCCCTGCCTCCAGGCAAGCTATTTTCTCTCTTTCTTCTAAGCTGACTGGCTGAATGGTCCGAGCCTTTCTGCCAGGGAAGCTGAGATCTGAGAAGGTAGAGGGACCTGTGGGGGGCATCAGGGGGTGGAGGGGGGAGAAGGGAGAGGAGCAACCTGCTGAATCCCGGCTGTGACTCCTGCCCTCGCACTCCTACCTCCTCTTTGCCTGGTGTTCGGCGGGGGCGACAGTGATGTCACAGGTGTGGAGTGCACAGCCACGTGTTGGGCGCCAAGCAAAACAGCCAGGGCGAGTGTATGCATCATCAGTGCCTGGGAAGGAAGGCCACCAAAAGAAGTGAGTCCGGTGGAAAGACTTGAAAGAGGGAAGGGAGGCACCTTGCTGGCTGGGGGCGGGGAAGGCAGGATAAAACTCTGCTGAGCCAGGACCAGAGAGAGAAGGCCCAGTGCTGGGAAGGGATGCCCCTTCCATCTCCCCTGCTCTGCTTCTCCTAAAGCTTGTAAATGCCCCAGACATGAGCCAGCCCAGGCCCCGCTACGTGATAGACAGAGCTGCATACTCCCTCACCCTCTTCGATGATGAGTTTGAGAAGAAGGAGCGGACATACCCAGTGGGAGAGAAACTTCGCAATGCCTTCAGGTAACGTGGCCCGGAGCCCAGACTCTTCTTTCCTCTGCTCCCCACTGCAGTCTTCTTGCCCCAGGACGTGGTTCCTGCACCAGCGTCCCTAAGACGGGATTGGGGGAAGCCTTGGGGAGGGGAGGTTCTGAACCCTGAATCTGAGATCTTACACCGTATCTCTGCTGAAACCCTCATGGAGGATGGGGATTGGAAGCAAGGACCAGCCTCAGCTGGAGAAGGGTTGGGAGGCATCTCCAAGCCCCTGCATGAGGTCTTGGCAAGTTCTCAGTCCGCTTAAGTCCCTCCTGGGTTCTTTAGGGGAGCTGGAGAAGGGCATGCTGCCATGCTACAGGGGTGGGGAGCTGCAGAGCCTTTATTTCCATGTCCTGTCACTTTCTTATGGGGAAAAATCTGAAACCTCCCCCACCCGTGCATTTTGCCCTCTTTCCCTCCTAGATGCTCCTTCCTTCCCCTGGTCCAGACAATGCCCAAAAGGCAGCCCCTAAACTCCTGGGCTCTCCTAAACAGTACTTACCAGGATGTGGTCTCACCAGTCCCTGGGCTCTTCTCAGATCCCTGGAATTGCTCTGGCAGGTAGTGGAGCCCGCCTATAGGGAGGGGGCTCTGAGAGGTGATCTATACCGCACTCCAGGAGCCTGAGGCTACCAGCCTCATCTTCCCCCTTTCCAGACGTCTGGCAGACCTCCCTCAGGCTTCACTGTGGTCTGGCATGCTCTTCCTCAGTCCCCTGGGGAAAGAGCTGATTCAATTACCTGGATTGAGGTCAGTGGCAATGGGTGAAGTGGAGATGCAGGTGGAACTGGTTCAGGCTGAGGGAATCACCCACTCGAGTCTTCACTCAAAGCCCCGGCCCAACCCCACCTCTCCTGGGAGGCTGCATCTCTGCCTGGTTACAGCTGCGACCTTGAATGCCAGTGTCCAGGCACCAAATGCACAGCTGTTCCACTCAGATAGGTGGGCTCTGCCAGCCTTTGTGTCCAAAGAGTTTAAGTTGGGGTTGTTTCTGGGTTGGAGGGATGAAGGCACCTGTTGTCGTCCTAAGAGAGGAGGAGGATGGAAATCACAAAGGGATGCAGGGAACTCACGAGTCCCATGAGGCTGGCAAGAGAGCCTTGAACGGTGCGTGGCACACAGAAGGTGCTCCAATAAATATTTGTTTAATCAATGGATGAATGTCTAGAAAGCTAATCCCTCTGTCCACTTCCCGCTTGGCTTCTGGAACCTCTGTATAGGTATTTGGCATCTGTTTCCAGCTCTTGTCTCGGGCTTCAGATAGCTTTGCTCAACATTTGGCAGGCTTGGAGTTCCCATTGTGGCACAGCCGAAATGGGACTCATGAGGTTGCGGGTTCGATTCCTGCCCTCACTCAGTGGATAAACGCTCTGGCATTGCTGTGAGTTGTAGTGTAGGTTGCAGACATGGCTCAGATCCTGCTTTTCTGTGGCTGTGGTCGTAGCTCCGATCTGACCCCTAGCCTGAGAACCTCCATTCGTTGTGGGTGCGGCCCTAAAAAGCAAAAAAAAATAATAATAATAATAATAATATAGCAGGCTTGCAAGTAAGGCTGGGCAGGTCCAAGCCCTCAGGTGGGCCATTTTTCTTCCCATAGCCACCTCTCCATTCATAGGTCCAGTTTTTCCTTCCATGAATAAACCTGAGAGAGTTCCTGAGGGCCTGGTTCTCCCTTAGGACAAGCCTTTAGAGATGCTTTAGGCTATTTGCCACCAGTCCAACTCCTCATCCACCATCCCAGGGATAGGAAAGGCACAGCCCACCCCAGAGGAGACTGGGGAGTCAGATGGTGATGGTGATGCTCTTCCACGAAGTATTGGGTGGGAGAGAAAAATCTACCCAGGAGTTCCCGTCATGGCTCAGTGGTTAACGAATCTGACTAGGAACCATGAGGTTGCTGGTTCCATCCCTGGCCTTGCTCAGTGGGTTAAGGATCCAGCGTTGCCATGAGCTGTGGTGTAGGTGGCAGATGCGGCTCGGATCCCACGTTGCTGTGGCTGTGGTGTAGGCCGGCGGCTACAGCTCCTATTAGACCCCTAGCCTGGAAACCTCCATATGCCGTGGGAGCAGCCCTAGAAAAGGCAAAAAGACAAAAAAAAAAAAAAAATCTACCCAGACGTTACAGGGTATACAAAGCATTGTCTCTGTAGATTTCAGTTTGGGGTGACATCCAGGTGACCCAGTGTCAGGGAAACTATTGTTAAGCAACAGCAAAGAGTAGGAATTAGTGCTGGGTGGGAAAGGAGGTCTAATCAGAGCAGGTAGTGAGTCACCAGATGGGCTCAGAGTATTTGAGTTCCCTCATCTGGGAAAAGAAAAGCAAATGCCTCCCACCTCCTTCCAGTCATCAGTCCACCAGCTGTCACCCTTGAGATTGAAGGCCCTTGTTCCTACCCCTCCTGAATGTCTATGCAAGGACTTCAAGGTGTTCAGCAAACGGGAGGGATCAACTGTCCCCACCCTGCATTGACCAACCAACAGCTCCCCACTCTTCCCTCTCCTGATGAATTAACAGAGGCAAGAACTCCAACATTGGCATCGTCACACATAAGGATGGTGGGGAGCAGAGGTGGACCTGCAGAGACAATAGAACCTTCCTTTTGGAGGAAGCTCCAAGAAATAGGACAGCAGCTATATTTCACTTAGATGGAGGTTCAATTCAGGCCCATTCTTTCACTTATTCATTCATTCATTCTTTTTTTTTTTTTTTTTTTTTTAGGGCCACACCATGGCATGTGGAGGTTCCCAGGCTAGGGGTCACATCAGAACTGTAGCAGCTGGCCTACACCACAGCCACAGCAACACCAGATCCGAGCCACATCTGCAACCTACAGCACAGCTCACGGCAATGCCAGATCCTTAACCCACTGAGCAAGGCCGGGGTCGAACCTGCATCCTCCTGGATGCTAGTCAGATTCCTCTCTGCTGAGTCATGAAGGGAACTCCTATTCATTCATTCATTTTTTTTTTCAACAGATATTTACTAAGCACCCCAGTACAATACATAAGGTGTGATAGCTGAACAAAAGAGCCAGACTTCTGTCCATGGTGGGTTTACTGTATAATGGGAGAGACTGATAAAAAGCAGAAATTAGGAGTTCCCATCGTGGCACAGCAGAAACGAATCTGACTAGAAACCATGAGGTTGCAGGTTCAATCCCTGGCCTCGCCCAGTGGGTTAAGCATCCAGCATTGCCATGAGCTGTGGTGGGGTCACAGACTTGCCTCGGATCTGGCGTTGCTGTAGCTCTGGTCTAGGCTGGCGGCTGTAGCTCCGATTAGACCCCCTAGCCTGGGAACCTCCCTATGCCACAGGTGTGGCTCTAAAAAACCAAAAAGAAAAAAAGAAAAGAAAGAAAGAAAAAAGAAAAACAGGGAGTTCCTGTTGTGGCATAGTGGTTAAGGAATCCGACTAGGAACCATGAGGTTGCGGGTTCGATCCCTGGCCTTGCTCAGTGGGTTAAGGATCCGGTGTTGCCGTGAGCTGTGGTGTAGGTTGCAGACATAGCTCAGATCCCGCATTGCTGTGGCTCTGGCGTAGACCAGCAGCTACAGCTCCAGTTAGACCCCTAGCCTGGGAACCTCCATATGCCGTGGGAGCAGCCCTAGAAAAGGCAAAAAGACATTAAAAAAAAAAGAAAGAAAGAAAAAAGAAAAACAGAAATTACAATACAACATATACACCATGCTACAGGAGTCCAGATGGGGATGGGGGTCCCTGGGCCTGTGTTCAGTCAGGCCAGAGAAAGGCTATCTGAAATGGGGGCTAGACTTGACCCCTCAGAAGGCTAAGCCATGACAAAATCCGTGCCTTTAGCCTTTAGAGTTTGGCACACTTCCCAGGAAAGCAGTCAGCAATCAGAAGCTCTCCAGCTCCCACTCAGGTCATGGTGATGGCTCTCAAGGGAAAGTCCCTGACTTTTCTTCTCAATATCCTTGAGAACACTACACATGGTAGTGTTGCTGAAACTCAGCCTCTGCCTGCCATGGGCTGAAAAGAAACGCGGAGACAGAGGTTAGGGTGAAGGAGAAAAAGATAGCTTTATTGCTTTGCCAGGCAAAGGGGGCCACAGCAGACTAATGCTTTAAAGACTGTGCCCCCCTTGGGAGAGATTAGGAGGTGGTTTTACAGTTTGGGGAGTGGAAAATAAGGCCCCAGATAAGGATCCAAGCTAGAGGCGAGTTTGCATTGTTTCTCAAAGCTGGTGTTTAGTGGCCCCAGGACTGGGTCTGGTGGTCCTCCTTGTTCCAGGAATGAAGAATGCTTCTTCCATCTGCTGGGGGTTTTAGTTCTATACAAAGGCTCAAAGATACTGTTACGTGTCTTCCTTGAGGAACCAGGACCCTGTCCCAAGACCGCACTATTGTCTCTTGACAGCTCCCCCCTGGTCTCTGCATCCCCTCCCTTCCCTGATTAGCAAACTGCCCTTTGGAACTCAGGGAAGGTATGGAGGCAAAGGCTTATTGCCTAAAAACAAGAAACAGAGGGAGTTCCCATTGTGGCACAGCGGAAATGAATCCGACTAAGAACCATGAGGTTGCAAGTTCGATCCCTGACCTTGCTCAGTGGGTTAAGGATCTGGCATTGCCATGAGCTGTGGTGTAGGTCTCAGACGAGGCTTGGATCCTGCGTTGCTGTGGCTCTGATGTAGGCCAGTGGCTACAGCTCTGATTAGACCCCTAGCTTGGGAACCTCCATATGCTGCAGGAGCGGCCCTAGAAAAGGCAAATAAATTAATTAATTAAATTAAAATAAAATAAAAATAAAAACAAGAAACAGAGGACACAGAAATGCTTGTGTGCTTAGGAGCCCCACAGGGCACTAGCTCAGTTACATTTGGTACCCACTGAATTTTGAATGAATTTTGAATAAATGAGTGAATGAATGGATGACCGGGAACAGGATATTACAATCCCTCCCCAACTCAGAGGGTCGGAGCTGGGCAGAGCTGACTGGAAACCTGCCCCCTCCCCCTCCAGATGTTCCTCGGCCAAGATCAAAAGCACCGTGTTTGGGCTCTTCCCCATACTCTCTTGGCTCCCCAAGTACAAGATCAAAGACTACATCATCCCCGACCTTCTGGGCGGCCTCAGCGGTGGAACCATCCAGGTGCCACAAGGTGAGAGGGTCCCCTCAGCCAGGCCTCTTCCTCTTTCAGCCCCTACCCTCCGTGACCTCCCTAACCCATCCCTGCCCGCCCCCCAGGCCCTCACTCTCTCTGTCCTCTGCAGGCATGGCATTCGCTCTGCTGGCCAACCTACCTGCAGTCAATGGCCTCTACTCCTCCTTCTTCCCCCTCCTGACCTACTTCTTCCTGGGGGGTATACACCAGATGGTGCCAGGTAAGGCTTCTCCCCTCTCGGCAGGCAGGTGACCGGGACTGCAAAGATGGGGGAGGGGCAGAGGGAATTCTAGTGATTTCCTATCTGCATTTTACTCTAGTTGGTGCTACTTGGTCCAGGGTGGGGGTGGGGGGCGCATGTGCTAGGGAGGAGGAGGGGAGGTGCGTCACGCTGAGTGTCAGTCCCATGTCATCTGTGACCTCGGCAAAGCCACTTAGCTTCTGTGAGCTCAGTTAGCTTTACCTGCTCAGTCTCCCTCCCTGGAGTGTGCGGGAGACTTGGCTGAACAAGATATGACATGTGCCATAAAGTACTTGACAGACATGAGAAATTCTCATCCACCTCCCAGACTGGTCCCAGCAGGCCACTCCAGGGACATTTGGAGTTCTCCGATACTAAGTGAGGTGGAGAAAAAGGTCACGAGGCCTGTTTCTGGCTCAGGCTCTGCTTACATTTCCAAGCCCATGTCCTCATGTGTCCAACAAAATAATGTTAACAATTGATGGGCACTCTCTTGCGGAGCAGCAGATAAAGGGCCCGGCATTGTCACTGCTGCAGCTCAGGTCGCTGCTGTGGTGCAGGTTTGATCCCTGGCCTGGGGACTTCCACATGCCCTGGGTGCAGCCAAAAAAAAAAAAAAATCGGAGTTCCCGTCGTTGCACAACAAAAACGATTTCAACTAGTATCCATGAGGATGCAGGTTCAATCCGTGGCCTCATTCAGTGGGTCAGCGATCCGGCATTGCTGTGAGCTGTGGTGTAGGTCACAGACACGGCTTGGATCTGGCATTGCTGTGGCTGTGGCGTAGGCCTGCCTCTGTAGCTCCGACTCAACCCCTAGCCTGGGAATGTCCATATACTGCAGGTGTGGCCCTGAAGAGTCAAATAAATCAAAATAACATTTGAGGTAAAAGCCCCTTGAAGAGTGTGGGTCACGGTTAGGTGTAAGTAATCGCTGTTATGCCAGGGAGGCTCCTTGGAGGCATGGGGATCCATCCCAGCGGGGGTCAGGGAGCATTCCCGGGCCCCTTTCTGGTTTCCATGGGTATGGTCCAAACATCTGACTTTTGCTGGCCGGGTGGGGCACCACAGGTACCTTTGCCGTTATCAGCATCCTGGTGGGTAACATCTGTCTGCAGCTGGCGCCAGAGTCAAAATTCCAGGTCTTCAACAATGCCACCAACGAGAGCTACGTGGACACGGCAGCCATGGAGGCCGAGAGGCTGCACGTGTCGGCGACACTAGCTTGCCTGACTGCCATCATCCAGGTGAGGGGAATGACCTCCATCTCTGCCAGGGCCACGTCAGGAAGCCACCTCTGCCCCTGCCCACCCTGCCCCTGCCTCTGAGTCCCAGTTTTTTGTTTTTTTTGGGGGGGGGTTCTTTTTAGGGCCTCACCCCCGGCATAAAGAAGTTCCCAGGCTAGGGGTCAAATCGGAGTTGTAGCTCCTGGCCTACACCACAGCCACAGCATCGCCAGATCTGAGCCGTCTCTGCGACCTACACCACAGCTCACAGCAATCCCGGATCCTTAACCCATTGAGCAAGACCAGGGATCAAACCTGTGTCTTCATGGATGCTAGTCAGATTTGTTTCCACCGAGCCACAACAGGAACTCCCCCCGAGTCCCAGTTTGGACATTTAAGCTGATTCAGGGCTCTACCTCCTCCCTCTTCTCCATTTTGAGCCCACAAAAGCCATTGAAAAGTCAGAGTATCTATCTTCTCACCTGCCTCCAGCAAGTGCGTTAGACCAGCATTTGCACCTAATGAAACTGTCCTGAGCTAAGGACTGTCTAAGGGACTCAGGGCTTCTCTCCACCACCCCTTCCAGTGCTCAGCTCTCTACCAGCACAGTCTGCCAGCTTCTCTGACATCCCTTATCCCCCCCACCCCAGACTCTTCTGCCCCAAGCCACAGCATCACCTGCTTGACATAAATTGCATTTCTACCACATGCAAAGGACTCTGCTAGGTTTTCTGAAGGCAAACGCAACAGGACAGAATGCAAGAGTATGAAGCAACCCCAGAGGGCACTTTTCATGCATTGATTCATTCAGTTAATGTTTTTTGGTTGTTTCATTGTGCCGGGAACTGGGCTAGGCTCTGGGGACAAAAGATAAGTAAGAAAGAGGCTCAGTTCTCAAGGAGTTCACAGCCCAGCAGAGGAAGTAGCCATGTCAACAGATAAATGAGTAGGCAGTGAGATAAGCAGTATAATGGAGCTATGTACCAATTGCTTCGGGAACACCAAAGGGATAGTTGGGGAAGGCCTCCCTCAAAGAGAGGAGGTGGAGTTCCCATCATGGCTCAGTGGTTAACAAACCCTACTAGTATCCATGAGGACGTGGGTTCAACCATGGCCTTTCTCTGTGGGTTAAGGATCTGGCGTTGCCATGAGCTGTGGTGTAGGTCGCAGAGGCGGCTCAGATACCGTGTTGCTACTATGGCTGTGGCGTAGGCCAGCAGCTACAGCTCCAAGTAGACCCCTAGCCTGGGAACCTCTAATGTCGCAGGTGTGGCCCCCAAAAGCAAAAAAATAATAAATAATAAATAAATAAAAAGAGGAGGTGACATTTAGCCACAATCAAAAAGGATGAGTAGGAGTTCCCGTCAGGGTGCAGCGGAAACAAATCTGACTAGGAACCATGAGGTTGTGGGTTCGATCCCTGGCCTTGCTCAGTGGGTTAAGGATCCAGCGTTGCCATGAGCTGTGGTGTAGGTCGCAGACGCAGCTCCGATCTGGCATTGGTGTGGCTCTGGCGTAGGCCAGCAGCTGTAGCTCCAGTTAGACCCCTAGCCTGGGAACCTCCAAATGCCACCGAAATAGCAAAAGAAAAAAAAAGGATGAGTAGAAGTTGACCAGTAACCAAATGAACAGAGCACCGAAGGACAGTCCAGGCAGAGGGAAGAGCACCCAAATAACTGAGGCCTAAGAGAGCTGTGAACTGGCCAGGGACTGGCAAGACAAAGGGTGTGGTGTGGCCGGAAAGCAAGGGGCCTTTGGGGAAAGAGCCAGAAAAGAGGCCAGACAGGCAGGTAGGGCCAGACAGTGAAGTGTGAAGTCCATCCCCTAAGCAGCGGCTTTGGGTCTGATTAGCACTCAGATGGGATCCCGCAGACGATGGAGAAATAGTGGGTGGGAGGTAGATCAGAATCAAAGCAGGGGTGTTCCTGCTGTGGCGTAATAGGATCAGCAGTGTCCTTGGGGCCACTGGGATGCAGGTTCAACCCCCGGCTCAACACAGTGGGTTAAGGATCCCGTGTTGCTGCGGCTGCGGGGTGGGTTGCAACTACAGCTCGGATCTGATCCTTGGCTCTGGAACTCCATGTGCCCCAGGGCAGCCCAAAAAAAAGAAAAAAAAAAAAAGAATCAAAGTAGGGACCTGTTGGGAGACTATGCAGAGGCCCAGGGAAGAGGGATAGGGCCTAGACCAGGGTGGGAGCCATGGAGATGGGGGGTGTGCGGGTGGGGGGTACCTTAAGGGCATTTTGCCAAGAACAGAATGAACAGGGCTTGGTGATAGATTGGAGCTGGGGAGTGAGGGAGGTTGACTCCCCAGCTTTTTGATGGCCAGCTGGGTGGCTGGGGGTGTCAATTACTGAGAGAGGACATACCAGTGAGTACCAAGTTCTTCCGCAGATGAGGAAGGTGGAACCAATGAGGAAAGTGTAACCAATCAGGTGAAGTGTCAGAGGCCTGTGCCCCGAGGGGCTAAAAGGTCTGCTGGCAGAAAGGGCAGGACAAGGTCACGATGGACTCATTTCCCTGGAGCTACTGTGGTCCCAGGGCTGCATGGAAGTCTGGCCCTAGGTTTGGGTCAGGCAGGTGTGGGAACTGCTGACCCATCTTGGTCTCTCCCCACCACCCCTCTCCTCTCAGATGGGCCTGGGCTTCGTGCAGTTCGGCTTTGTGGCCATCTACCTCTCCGAGTCCTTCATCCGGGGTTTCATGACAGCCGCTGGCCTGCAGATCCTGATCTCCGTGCTCAAGTACATCTTCGGACTGACCATCCCCTCCTACGCGGGCCCTGGGTCCATTGTCTTCGTGAGTCTTAGGAACACATCCTGCGCATGGAGTGGGGTTTGCGCCGACACAGGAGTAGCGATTACTGTCTTAAGAAGTTGTGAGCTCCTCCTTATGGGATGTTCCCAAGCAAGGGCCCGGGGACCCATTGTTCAGAGAGGATTCCAAGAGGGTCCCACTTTGGAAGGGAGGGTCAAATACATGACCTTGAGGGCTCGCTGAGGTTAATCCCTACCGAAAAGAAGACACACTCTTCATCACTTCCCTCATCCCAGTGCCTCAACCCCTCCCTGCCTGGGAAGTCTTTTTTTTTTTTTTTAATTTAATTAATTTTTTTTTTTTTCTTTTGCCATTTCTCGGGCTGCTCCTGCGGCATATGGAGGTTCCCAAGCTAGGGGTCCAGTTGGAGCTGTAGCCGCCAGCCCACACCACAGCCACAGCAACGTGGGATCCGAGCCACGTCTGCGACCTACACCACAGCTCATGGCAATGCCGGATCCTTAACCCACTGAGCAAGGCCAGGGATCGAACCTGCAACCTCAGTCGGATTCGTTAACCACTGCACCACGATGGGAACTCCGGGAAGTCTCTTCTTATGCCTAATCTCCATCCCTCCTCCTTTAGTTTGAACTCTTTGTAGAGAAAGAGGATGGGAAGCATAAGCTCTAGACATGCCCTCTGGGAGAGGGTGGGAAGGTGGGATCCTGGGCAGGATCTGGATTCTGTGTTGGGGCACCTCTGAGAGGGCTGAAAGATACCGCTTCAGTGGGTTGGATGCTGGGTGGGGGGGGGGAGGGGAAGAAGTGGTAGGAGCTCATGAGCATGATGCACTCTCCCCCAGACCTTCATCGACATTTGCAAAAACCTCCCCCACACCAACATCGCCTCACTCATCTTCGCCATCATCAGCGGCATCGTCCTGGTGCTGGTGAAGGAGCTTAATGCCCGCTACATGCACAAGATCCGCTTCCCCATCCCTACAGAGATGATTGTGGTAAGGACCTTGCCCAGGGTTGGGGTGTTGGGGTCCAGGCTGGGAGGCCTGTGAAAAAAAGGAATCCAGCTCCAGATAGAGCCAAGGGGTCCCTTTGACCTGCCCACTGTCAGCCCGTGGAACAGGCTGAATCCACTTCATCCCCAGCATGTGGCTGCCATTCCTGCTCCTCAGCTTGTTCGCCCTCAAGGAGGCAGGGGAGTGGGCTTTGGGGTCCCCAGAGAAAAGGGAGGCTTGGGAGAGACCCCTGCCCTGGCCCCCACTTGGGGCCAATCCCCATTCTTCACGTCGGGGTTCGCAGGTGGTGGTGGCAACAGCTATCTCCGGGAGCTGCAAGATGCCCAAAAAGTATCACATGCAGATTGTGGGAGAGATCCAGCTTGGGTGAGTCCAGGTGGTGGGAAAGCCAGATCCCACTCCCACCGTACCCCCTACCTAGGCTTGGAGTCGGAGATGAGATGAACTCTATGAAAGTACATCGTAAATTCTAGGGCACTCTTATGGCATATATTGTTATGGAGAAGAGCTACGAGTCTTCCCTGCCACACTCCCCCAAAAGTCACATTCAACAGATGCTATGAAAGCAAAGCCTCTCTGATGAGCCCTCCCCTGGTTTTTTGCCTTGCTCTAATGCGTTGACTCTTTTATCCATGTGGAAAGGAAGCTATTAGGATCAACCAAATTCATGAAGCCTCTCCTCTGGGTCCGGGATCACCCTGGGCCCTGGGAGGGGAGAGGGAGTGCTTATGCTTCAGAATTGGAGCGGGCGATGGGGAAAAGGCTTCAGAGCACTGGGGGCTGTGGATCAGAGGACCAGGGAGCTCAGAGAGTCCAGAATCTGGATGTGAACAAACGAGGCCCTACCATGTCCTGGCTCTGAGCCCTCAGACAAGTTATGTTCCCTAAGCCTCGGATTTGTGCTTTGTCGAGGGGAGTGGTGGTAGTGGCCCTGCAGAGGTTCTGAGGATTCCAACAGCAAGGGGTGATGCGTGTAAGGCCCTGGCACAGAGTGGGGCCCCGCTGGGGTTGACGAAGCCCAGATGGGGTCTCTGTGGGTGGCTGAAGGACGAGGTGCCCTCTCTCTCCTCACACCGTTGGGCCCTGCCTCCCTTCTGGCTCCTCGGCAGGTTCCCTACTCCCGTGTCGCCTGTGGTTTCGCAGTGGAAGGACATGATTGGCACAGCCTTCTCCCTGGCCATCGTGGGCTATGTCATCAACCTGGCCATGGGCCGGACCCTGGCCAACAAGCACGGCTATGATGTGGATCCTAACCAGGTATTCCGGCCACCACAGCAGGACTGAGCAGGATGGGCTGGGGCCCCCAGAGGCCTGGCAAGAGGCACCGCGGGCTCTCTGGGAGAGGGAGGAAGAAGGCTGCCTGACAGTGGGGAGGGGGACGCTAATGCCAAGAGGCTGACTTCAGTTTTATGGGGGTTAGATGGTTTTTTTGTCTTTTTGCCTTTTTCTTGAGCCACTCCCACAGCATATGGAGGTTCCCAGGTCAGGGGTCTAATCGGAGCTGTACCCACCGGCCTACACCACAGCCACAGCAACGCAGGCTCCGAGTCGCATCTGCGACCTACACCACAGCTCACGGCAACGCCAGATCCTTAACCCACTGAGCAAAGCCAGGGATTCAACCCGAAACCTCATGGTTCCTGGTCGGATTCGTTAACCACTGCGCCGTGACGGGAACTCCGGGATTCGATGGCTTTATAGCAATAGGATCACTCTCACGTTCAAGATCCAGCTTGCGGGGATGACGACGACGTCTGGTCTGTACCCTGTGCCCCACCCCCACCCCCAGCTTCCAATCTTGTCCCCGGTACCCACAGGAGATGATCGCCCTGGGCTGCAGCAACTTCTTCGGCTCATTCTTTAAAATCCATGTCATTTGCTGTGCTCTCTCTGTCACTCTGGCTGTGGACGGAGCTGGAGGAAAATCGCAGGTGAGTGCTGGACCGGAGGTTTGGTTGGGGGGGAGGAAAGGTAGCAGAACATTTGCCCTGGAAAAGCCAGGCTAGCTGCCTCTCCAGCCTTCCTCTCTCCTCTACTTGACCCAAGGCATCTACTGGCAAGAAATCAAGAACAAGAAGTTCCCACCTCTACCCTGTTTCCAACTCTTTCTCTGAACAGGTGTCAAGCCTGTGCGTGTCCCTGGTGGTGATGATCACGATGCTGGTCCTGGGGTCCTACCTCTACCCTCTCCCCAAGGTAAGAGCACAGCATGAGAGTAGAGGCCAGGGAGAGACTCCAGTAAGAGCAGACCCTAAGAGCTGTGTGGCACTTTACAGATTACCAAGTGCCGTCCTTGTCACACTTCGTCCCAATCACAACCTGTGAGGTAGTCAACGCAGGTTTTCCTCTCCCCATTTTACAGGTGAGAGAAACTGAGGCTGAGAGCATCTAGGTGATCTGGCTGTGGCGACAAGGCTCGCAAGGGCGGGGCTGGTCTCAAACTCCAGCCTTCAGACCTCAAAGTCCAGGCCCCAGTCAGTGTTGATGAGTGCCTGTGGGCACCCATAGGAGGGCTCTAGGCACGGGCCATTTGGGGATGAGGGAAGAAGGGAAGGGCAAAGAAGGGAAGGGCAAAGACAGGGCCACGATGGGCCCTGTGGCGCTATCATCTGCACTCTCCAGCCCTAAGATTGAGCGCAAAGATCTGGGGGTTCTATCAGTCAGAAAGTTCTAGAACTGCAACTCTGTCCTGCCAGGCTCCAGGGTGGTCAGGTGTTTGTAGGAAGGACAGGAAGAAGGGGACACTCAGGTGACAAGGAACAATGTTCTGCTTCCCCAGTCTGTGCTAGGAGCCCTGATTGCTGTCAACCTCAAGAACTCCCTCAAGCAACTTGCAGACCCCTACTACCTGTGGAGGAAAAGCAAGCTGGACTGTGTAGGTATCCATGGCCTCTCGGTACCCATCATGCCCCTGCCGCCTCCTCCAACCCCACAGCCCGTTCTGCTATCAACAATCCCTCTGGTCGGCTGCTCTCTATTTAGCATAGCTGAAGGCTAAGAGCTCAGGTCTTGGAGTGAGACATCTTATGTTCAAATCCTAACTCAACCATTCACTGACTCTATACCAATAGCAAGTCCCTTAACTTCTCTGAGTCTTGGCTTCCTCATCTGTGAAATGAGATAATACGAGCAAGGAACACATGGTCTAAACATGTACCTGTGTTCAATAAAACATAGCTGTTGTTATTTTTATGATTTATAGTTCCAAGGAAAGCAAAATGAAATCATTTTTTTAAAAAGTCATGGCTCGGCAGTAATGAAACCAACTAATATCCATGTGGACACAGGTTCGATCCCTGGTCTTGCTTAGTGGGTTATGGATCCAGCGTTGCCATGATCTGTGGGGTAGGTCACAGATCCAGCTCGGATCCCAAGTTGCCATGGCTGTAGCTGTGGCGTAGGCCACTAGCCTCAGCTCTGATTCAACCCCTAGCCTAGGAACTTCCATATGCCATGGGTGTGGCCCTAAAAAAGACAAAAATAAAAAATTTAAAAGATCTGGAACATAAAGCCGGCAGCCAGCCAGGTTAGCAGACTTCTCTGGAGCTCTATTTCTTCATCTGTAATGAGAATGAGTCATGGCTGTGTCACACACTGATTCTGAGGATTAAGCGTGATCATACTAGGAAAGCACCCTGTAGCCATAAGCACTCAGCAAACATGACTTATTGTTTTGATTAATCACATCCCCAGTGTATCTTCCGCTGGGCAGCAGAAATGAGGCTGCGATGTATCATCCCCACTTAAGCCCCATCATAAGCTGGGAGAGAGGCTTTACTAACCTCTTTTCAAAATGATGAAACCAAGGCTCAGAAAAAGGTTAAGTAACTCATCAAAGGCCACAGAAGCAATAAGTGGTATTCGGGACTGGAACTCCAAGTCTTAGTTAGACTCCAAACCTCTGGGCTGTTCCGTCTCACAGGAGAGGAGGCACACCTGCATGGTACGGGAAGGAAGTCCTTAAAGCCAAAGAAGTGAATGGTTCATCTGGGGTCCCACAGTGAATGAGTGATGAAGGCAGTAAGAAAAATAATGTTCCTTGGAGTCCCACAGTGGTCAACGAATCCGACTAGGAACCATGAGGTTGCGGGTTTGATCCCTGGCCCTGCTCAGTGGGTTAATGATGCGGTGTTGCCGTGAGCTGTGGTGTAGGATCTGGCATTACTGTGGCTGTGGTGTAGGCCAGCGGCTACAGCTCCATTCAACCCCTAGCCTGGAAACTTCCATATGCCACGGGTGCAGCCCTAGAAAAGGCACACAAAAAAAAGAAAGAAAGAAAAATAATGTCCCAATTCCCACCCCCAAAGATCTTACCACATCTCAGCAATCTCCCCACTGCAACAGTAGTCCCTGATATTCACATAGTGTTTGGGGTTTGCATCTGATCTTCACAATTCCCTACAGGAATGTGGGCAGATTTATTTCCTTTAGAGGAAGTTCCCATGTGGTGCAGAATCTGATGTTGTCACTGCAGTGGCTTGGGTTGCTACTGTGGCGTGGGTTCAATCCCTGGCCCAGGAACTTCCATATGCCGTGGCCAAAAAAAAAGGAAGAACTCGGGGGACTCTCAAGTATCATAGGAGACAACTATCAAAACTGCATCCAGGAGTTCCTGCTGTGGGGCAGGGAGTTAAGAATCCAACCGCAGGGAGTTCCCATTGTGGGGAAGCAGAAACAAATCCAACTAGCATCCATGAGGGTGTGGGTTTGATCCTTGGCCTCCTTCGGTGGGTTAAGGATCTGGCATTGCCATGAGCTGTGGTGTAGGTCGCAGATGTGGCTCGGGTCCTGCATTGCTATAGCTGTGGTGTAGGCTGCCAGCTGTAGCTCCCATTTGACCCCTAGCCTGGGAACTTCCATATGCCACAGGTGTGGCCCTAAAAAACTGCAAGGGCTCAGGTCACTGAGAGGGTACAGGTTCCATCCTCAGCCCAGCACAGCAGGTTGAAGGATCTGGCATTGCCACAGGTACAGTGTAGGATTCAAGCCCTGGCCCAGGAACTTCCATATGTCACGGTGTGGCCAAAAAAGAAAAAACTGCATCCAATCCTGCCCCCACCCAGGTCAGGAAGTGTAGATAAGCAGGTATTCATGTACTCAGTAAACTCAGATACTCAGTTTACTGTTGGGTGGAGGAAGGGGACTCATATTTATTGAGCACCCACTAAGCACCCATCACTAGGCTGGGACCTTATCTTCCTAACTCTCTGATGCTGTCATGAAGCTGATGTATTATCATTCCCCCTTTGTGGATTAACTAACTGAGGCTCACATTGCTAGTAAACAGGAGAATGAAACAGAACCCCTGCATATCTGACCCAGTTCTCACACTCCTGTCACTCCGCCACGCTGCCTCCCTGTGGGTGCCGGGATTGTCTGCTGACAACTAGCCATGATCAGGCAGTCACACTCAACCCAAGGGAACTGGGCAAGTGTAACCAAAGCATAAATAATGTAAAACGGTGCAGAAATGCTGTGAAAAGGGCAGGGTGGGCCTGGGGTTGTGCTAGCAGGGAGTGGCCTTAGCTGATCCAGGAAGATTCCCAATAGGGTAGTTTTCTCCCCAGGCATGCTTGGTTTTCGGCCACCCCAGCAACATAGAGAGTTTCCGGGGCCAGGGATCAGAGCCGAGCCACAGCTGCAGCCCGATCCTTAACCCACTGTGCTGGGCTCCAGAGACACTGCCAATCCCCTTGCGCCACAGCGGGAACTCCTCCCAAGCCTGTTTTGACATCTCTCTCCTCACAGTGCATCTGGGTGGTGAGCTTCCTCTCCGCCTTCTTCCTGAGTCTGCCGTATGGTGTGGCGGTGGGAGTTGCCTTCTCCGTCCTGGTGGTGGTCTTCCAGACCCAGTTGTAAGTAACAGCCCCTCCCCCCAAGGCACAGCAGCGGGGGCCCCTGGGCCCATCTGCCAAGGGCTCCCCTGCCGAGGCCTGGCCCAGCCTGCTGTGCCTTCTGGAGGTGCTGCCAGGCCTGAGGAGAGCCCAGCCCAGCCAGGACTGTCATCACAGGCTGAGCTGACTTCCCGTATGCTAAATACCCAGGCTGTCATGGTCCTGAAGGGCTGGGGGCTCAGAAAAAGTAGAGGATGAGCAGGTGGGTGAGCTTAGTGTCCTTTCAAGGGTACTGCCAGACCCCAGACAGAATGGGTCCTCACCCCAGAGGAATACAAGGGCAGAAAATAGATATCTCCTTCCTATGAAAACACTTAGGATTTCCCACCGTGGCTCAGTGGTTAACGAATATGACTAGGAACGATGAGCGGGCAGGTTCGGTCCCTGGCCTTGCTCAGTGAGTTAAGGATCTGGTGTTGCTGTGAGCTGTGGTGTAGGTTGCAGATGTAGCTCGAATCTGGCATTGCTGTGGCTCTGGCGTAGGCCAGTGGCTCCATGTCCGATTCAACCCCTAGCCTAGGGACCTCCATATGCCCCGGGTGCGGCCCTAGAAAATACAAAAAAAAAAAAAAATCAAGTAGAGGAGTTCCCTTTGTGGCTCAGCAGTTGACGAACCTGACTAGGATCCATTAGGATGCAGGTTCAGTCCCTGGCCTCGCTCAGTGGGTTAAGGATCCAGCATTGCTGTAAGCTGTGGTGTAGGTCACAGATGTGGCTCAGATCCCGAGTTGCTGTGGCTATGGCTGTGGTGTAGGCCCGTGGCTACAGCTCCACTTCAACCCTAGCCTGGGAACTTATATATGCCGCGGGTGCAGCCCTAAAAAGACCAAAAAAAAAAAAAATCAAATAGAGCAGACCAGATGTTCAGGGCAAGGCAGGAAGGATGCCACATGTTAGGGAAGCCCTGTTTTCTCTTCTTGAGAATGCAGAACCACGTGGTAACTTCAGGGCCACTTACTCTGGTCGCTGTGTGTACCCGTACCCTTTCTCCCCACTGAGCCCCAGTCTGGGAGCTAATTCTGGAGCTACCTGTCATCTCTCTAATTATAGCCCAGCCACAGGCCACCAGGCATGGGTCTTCAGTGCAGAAAGACAAACATAACAGGCCTAGAGTGAGGAAGGGAACTGCTCTGCCTCTGCCCAGTCCCCAGCCCCAGAATCCTTCCAGAAACATCCACTAAGAGCATTCTCTTCTTTTTTTCTTTTTCTTCTTCATCCAGTCGAAATGGCTATGCTTTGGCTCAAGTCATGGACACTGACATCTATGTGAATCCCAAGACCTATAATAGGGTGGGTAATCCAAGCTTATAACCTCTTCTTTTGTCCTATCCCCACCCCAAATAAGAAGTTTTTTAAAAAAGCAAAAAAGCCTATAATGATATTGCTACTACCTGAGCTGAGTGTCCCTGTCTCACAGGTCCAGGAAATCCAGGGGATTAAGATTGTCACTTACTGCTCCCCTCTCTATTTTGCCAACTCAGAGATCTTCAGGCAAAAGGTCATTGCCAAGGTAAGGCTCAGTCCTCGGGTGACCGGAGGGGCTGGACAGAGCACGCCCAGATGATGCATTAAAGGGAGCTGGGAGTTGAGAACAGGCCACCTCCAAAGAGGGTGGAATCAAGACTACTCTGGGCTCTCTCCCTGCAGACAGGTGTGGACCCACAGAAAGTACTGCTGGCCAAGCAGAAATACCTCAAGAAGCAGGAGAAGAGGAGAACGATGCCCACGCAACAGAGGAAGTCTCTATTTATGAAAACCAAGGTGAACTGAGGCTAGAAAGAGCCCATGCCCTCTCCCTGGCCCTCTCTGGTCTTGCCACTCGGTGCCCCACCTCCCAGTAGCCTTGAAGGCAAAGACATCAGGTCTCTGCAGCCATTGCCTGGTGGCCTTGCCTGGTGGGCATCTTCTCCTTGGGTGAGGAGCGGCCAGCTCCTGGGGTAATCACTGAACTCCCATGGCACCTCTTCATTTTCTGGCTAAGACATACCCATGGAACAACCCCAGATACGGAGGAGCAATGAATTTTCAGGGTACCCAGCCAACCTAGCATTAGCAAGGTGGAGGTGGGCGTGGGAATCCCGGGGACAAGAAGGCAGACACAGATAAATGCGAAAATGACCTCAATTGTTCCCAAAAGGGCTTCCTCACAGAGCAGAAGGGGCTGAGGCTTCAGGGCCTCTCTTGGACGGTTCCTGCAAATTGCAATGGGTTGCGGGAGATCAGACATGCAGGACCTGCCTAAAGAAGGGGTGTGGGGAGACACCAGGCCTGTGGGCTCTTCGTGGCTTGTATTCACGACCATCAGATTCAGTTACTCACCTCCACTTGCATGTTCCTTGCTGCTGTGATGGAGTTTGATGATTCCTGACTCTGCCCTCCCTCTCCCACCCTCCAGACTGTCTCCCTGCAGGAGCTGCAGCAGGACTTTGAGAATGCCTCCCCGACCGACCCCAACAACAACCAGACGCCTGCCAATGGCGCCAGCGTGTCCTACATCACCCTCAGCCCTGACAGCTCCACAGCTGTCCCTTGTGAGCCCCTGGCCTCCGCTGAGCCCAGGGACATGCTGGCCAGCGTCCCACCCTTTGTCACTTTCCACACCCTCATCCTGGACATGAGTGGCATCAGCTTTGTGGACCTGATGGGAATCAAAGCTCTGGCCAAGGTGAGGCCCTCCGGCAGAGGGATGCCAGCTCTCCTCCCCCACACGGTCCTCCCTGCTCTTCCACCAGCCCTCATTTCCACCAGCCGAGCCAGGAAGCTCAGCGAGGAGGCTAACAGCTCCTAGGATCCTTTTCCCCAGATGCCACTGCAGAGCAGGCCCAGGCAGTCCAAGACGATGAGTGCCTGGGAAGGAGTACCAGAGCCAGGCTCTGCTGGGTCACCTGTCCTAGCACCCAAGTTCCCTCTCGGACTGCCAGGAACCCACCCCAGCGTCCCCTGGGGAGAGTTCAACTGGGTCCTGATGCATGATCTGTTGCTCCTTCCTATATTCACCCAGACACTAGCATCCGCTGGTTCTGGCCAACCGAGGAAAGGAGAAGAAATAACATCAGTGCCCCACATCCTTACGCCAAACAGGCAGCTCACTGAACACCTTGAGTAAATGTATCCATCTGATGTCTTCTCAGCAGCCATTTCCAATGGCAAGGAGTCAGCAAACCTCAGAGCTGGGCCATAGAGAGGCAGCTCAGGGAAACCAGCCGGTCCAGAGGGCACACAGGCTGATGTTGTCATCATCAGCCAGGTGCACAGAGGCTCCATCCCCAGCTGTGGGCTCAGCTGGCTTCCGTAGCCTGGACCTGGGGTCCATTCAGGGAAAGCCCTGGCCTCTCTGGGCCTCAGTCTTCCTCTACATGATCTGCCTGAAGCCACACATTCACGGGAGAGATGGAGTCTGGGACTCTCAGCTACGGAAAGAAAAGATCTGGCCCCATACAAAGGGGCCTCGGGGACTTTAAGTGGCTGCCTGGTTGGCAAAGCCCCATGTCCTCCCCGCTTTCCAGAGGAGCAATCCGCCAACACTCCAGGGAGAAGTGGTGTGCTTTGCTGCTATTTTTATCTTTGGCTGCCAGGGCTCTCAGGGCTGCTTATTTGTTTGGCTTCCCCTCTGAAGTGCATTTTGTGAATCACTTTTGAGATCCACTCAGAACATTCTTTTCCTTTTGTCTCCCTACCCCACCCCCCTCCCCACCCCCCAGCTGAGCTCCACTTACAGGAAGATTGGTGTGCAGGTCTTCTTGGTGAACATTCATGGTAAGAGAAGGCGGATGGTTAGGAGACCGGGAGGCTGGTGAGGGAGTAGGGTAGGAACAGGTGGGGGGGATGCTGAATAGCGAGGGGGGTGGAAATGAGAACACCCAAACGTTCTCCCAAACTACTGCCTGCTTGTAAGAGCTTCAGGCACGAGTCAGAAGGGACCACAGCTAGAGTATATAAACATCCTAGGGGTCTCAAAAACAGAGTAGGGGATTGTGGAGTTAAGGACAATGATGGCGCTCCCGTGGTGGCTCAGTGGTTGGCAAACTCGACTAGCATCCATGAAGACATGGGTTCGATCTCTGGCTTTGCTCATTGGGTTAAGGATCTGTCATGAGCTGCATGTAGGTGGCAGACGCAGCTCGGATCTGGAGTTGATGTGGCTGTGGCTGTGGCATAGACCAGTGGCTTCAGCTCCGATTGGACCCCTAGCCTGGGAACCTCCATATGCCATGAGTGTGGCCCTAAAAAGACAAAAAAGATCAAAAAAAAAGAAAGAAAGGGAGTTCCCGTCGTGGCTCAGTGGTTAACAAATCCGACTAGGAACCATGAGGTTGCAGGTTCGATCCCTGGCCTTGCTTAGTGGGTTAAGGATCCGGCATTGCCGTGAGCTGTGGTGTAGGTTGCAGACGCGGCTCGGATCTGGCGTTGTTGTGGCTGTGGTGTAGGCTGGCGGCTACAGCTCTGATTCGACCCCTAGCCTGGGAACCTCCATATGCTATAGGAGCAGCCCTAGAAAAGGCAAAAAGACAAAAAGACAAAAAAAAAAAAAGGACAGCTAGGGGAGTTCCCTGGTGGCTCAGTGGGTTAAGGATCCAGTGTTGTCACTGCTGTGGTATAGTTTCCATCCCTGGCCTGGGAATTTCCACATGTCACAGGTATGGCAACTAGGATTCTAATTTGCCCCACCAGTAACTTGCCACCTATCTCCTTGGTCAGGTCACTTCATCTATCTAGGGATCAGTTGCCACCTTCATAAAATGAGGGGGTGGACCAGATGAATTTGGGCATCTTCTCTACGGTATAGTTAGATATACCGTAACTATCCAGGGAAGATTCAGACATACAATTTTATAGGCACACAGCCTCCAAGGGGCACACACACACAGCCTCAAGGACATGTCCAAGTGGCAGTGGACCTTCGCCTTGTTAGCATGTATACAGAGTGCAGGGATGTGGACACACAGCAGGTGCACACAGACACACAAGGGAATGGGAAGGGGCCCATACACACCCCGATTCCCTCGGAGGTCAGAGCCTGCCAGCAGGCCTAGGCAGTTGCAGCTCCGCTCAGGGAGAGCGTCTGTACCGACAGTGACCTGCTCTGTGTGTGCTCTGGAGTTAGAGCAGAGGCTCTCCCCCCCACCCCTCACTGGACACCCCCCCAGATCGTTTAGCCTTTCCCTCTGGAATCACCGCAAACTACCAACTCCCTGAATCCAACTGCTTCCTTCTGCCCTGGGTTGAATGGTCAGCATCCTTGAGCTCAAGTTGCCCCCTGCTGTCCAGAACTGATACTGCAAAGCCTGCTCTCCCCTTCCCTCTCACCATCTTCCCCTGCCCCCAGCTCCAGTCCACAATGGGGTTACCTTTTGAAGATGCTCTTTCTCTCCTTCCAGCCCAGGTGTACAATGACATTAGCCACGGAGGCGTCTTTGAAGATGGGTGTCTAGAGCGCAATCACGTCTTTCCCAGCATACACGATGCTGTCCTCTTTGCCCAGGCAAAGGCCCAGGAAGTGGCCCCAGGACATGCTTTCCGAGGGGTAAGATGTCTGTGCTTAGAGAACCCTGGGCCCCAGGGCACTGAAATAGCAGGATGGTTTGGGTTCCAACACCAATTCTGTTGTTTAACTTTTCTGGGAGTTCCCGTCAATCCTCAACTACGATCCATGAGGATGCGGGTTTGATTCCCGGCCTTGCTCAGTGGGTGAAGGATCCGGTGTTGCTATGAGCTGTGGTGTACATTGCAGACACAGCTCAGATCCTGCCTTGCTGGGACTGTGGCATAGGCTGGCAGCAGCACCTCTGATTGGACCTGGGAGCTTCCAAATGCCAAAGGTGCAGACCAAAAAAGCAAAAAGATAAATGTTTCTGAAGCTGTTTTCTTATCTGTAGAATGGTTACCCCAAGGTAATATTACATAACTCACAGGATTTTTCTTTTATTTTGACTTTAGGATCATCTGATCATATTTTTTATGTCCCTTTCAAGAGTTTTGTATTATAAAATTCTTTACCAACATTAATTTCCAGATCACACAAACACCCAAAGCGTAGTAGGTTATGCCCAGAATTCTGGCACAGCCGACCCTCTCCTGCTCCTTCCCTCTCTCTAGAAGAAGCCTTGGAGAAGGGAGGGGAGTAAGCCTGCCCGTTTTAATTTAGCAGAGCTTAGAGATTTCAGACTGGTGATGGATGAAGAGTATGGCTCAGGGTTTTGTCTCAGCTTCTTGACATTTAATTTCCTAGCTCAGTAAGCGGTATGCAAATGAGCTACAAATAACACTGTCTACAAATAACACTCCAGAAAGCCCGGGAGGCAGAAAAATCTCATCCTGCTGGAGTCCTTGCCCAGGCCTCCCCAGCCAACCCCACCTCCAAGATTGCCCTCCCAGCTCATGCTGCCCTTGACCTCCCAAGACTCTGTGTTGTGCCCATGATAAAAAAAATAAAATAACAAAAAACAATAACGAAAAAACAAAAAACCTCTTCTGCCCTCTGTGGGTCCTCAGAAAGTCTTTTCTGGCCCCAGGGCAACCATTTGCTCTTTGCTTTAAGAGATTGATAAAGGTGAAGCCATCTGTTCTAAGTGCTGAAAGCCTGCCCAAGGAAACACGGGGCCTGGCGCCAGCCCATGGCACACAGAGAGAAACTGTGTGAGAGCAAAGGCCTTTCTGGCCACATGCACCTCGTCGCCAGAGCAAAGAGAGAGATTCTGGAAGAATCCTCAGCATCTGTTATTGCACAAATAATGTCCAGTTACTACAGTGTAGATTTTTTTTTTTTTTTTTGCTTTTTAGGGCCACACTTGTGGCATATGGAGGTTCCCAGGCTAGGGGTCTAATTGGAGCTGTTGCCACCAGTCTACGCCAGAGCCACAGCAATGCAGGATCCGAGCCGCGTCTGCGACCTACGCCACAGCTCACAGCAATGCCGGGATCCTTAACCCACTGAGCAAGGCTGGGATCGAACCCCCATCCTCATGGATCTTAGTTGGGTTCGTTAACACCTGAGCCACGATGGGAACTCTGCTAGGGTGTAGATATTCTTAAAAATTTATATTATACCCATTGTACATTTACATGTTACAGAATATATGCACATATACAAATTACACACACACACCCTTTTCAACTGTGCAATGAAGGAGAACCAGCAAAGTGAGTTCAAGTACCCTCCTTTTACAGATGAGGAAACAGACTTCCAGGGCGGGGAAACGGACAGCTAGCCAGTCCTCCCCATAAGCTAGGTAACCCTCTCTGCCTCTGAAGAGCCTCACTGCAGAGGCCACCCCTGATGCACACCTGTCTGCTGTGAGGAAGAAGAGCACAGCTGGGCTGTATTTTGAGAGGCAAATGAGGGAGGCGAGGGAAGGGGCAAGAGGGTGAGTTGAGTCAGAACCTGTGGTCCCCCAGAGTTTCCGTCGTGGCTCAGTGGTTAGTGAATCCGACTAGGAACCATGAGGTTGCAGGTTCGATCCTTGGCCATGCTCAGTGGGTTAAGGATCCAGCGTTGCCATGAGCTGTGGTGTAGGTCGAAGATGCGGCTCGGATCCCGTGTTGCTGTGGCTCTGGTGTAGGCCGGCGGCTACAGCTCCAGTTAGACCCCTAGCCTGAGAACCTCCATATGCCGTGGGAGCAGCCAACAAATGGCAAAAAGACAGAAAAAAAAAAAAAAAAAAAAGAACATGTGGTCCCCCCTCTCCTTCTCCCCTGGAGCCTGCCCTTGGAGCCAGGCTGTCATTCAGGCACTGGCACTCATTCTGCTCCCCTTTCCTTCCTCCCCGCCCCTGTCCAGGCTCCAGTGGACCCTGAGCTCTCTTTGTACGATTCGGAGGAGGACGGCCCCAGCTACTGGGACTTGGAGCAGGTAAGCTGAGTGGATGGAGGAAGAGCCTCTCAAACCCACAGTGTTGGCTGGACTCCTCCACCTCCAAGCCAGAGCAGTCACCTTGAAGGCAACAACGTTTCTTTCTCATCTTTCTTTTAATAGCAGATCTTAATTCTTCTCACTCCGGGAAAGGCATCCTGGGGGAGGGGAGAGTCACTGGACCAAGTCCTGGAGAACTCATATCTATTCTTAACTCTCCAACGCACAGGCCACGGGATTTGGGGCAAGCCAAGTAACACCACACGGCCCCAGGGTTTATCTTGTAAAAAATAAGGGAAATGGGGGACATACCTGTCCCATCTCCTAACAAGATGAGTGGGAGAGTCCTTTGGTGGCTTTTTTTTTTTTTCATTAATTCAGTTGGTATTTATAGAGTGCCCACAACTTGCCACACACTATTCGAGGGTAGGCACACAGCAGTGAACAAAACAAAGACCCCTGCCCTTGGAAAACTTCTATTCTGGTAGGATCCGATGGATTCAAGGGATACAAATATGACTGTATATGTATATGGAAGGAACTTAAGAGCTAAGAGCTATGGGAGTTCCCGTCATGGTGCAGAGGAAACGGATCTGACTAGGAACCATGAAGTTGCAGGTTCGATCCTTGGCCTCGCTCAGCGGGCTAAGGATCCGGCGTTGCCGTGAGCTATGGTATAGGTCGCGGACGCAGCTCAGAACTGTGGTTGCTGTGGCTGTGGTGTAGGCCAGCAGCTGTAGCTCTGATTGGACCCCTAGTCTGGGAACCTCCATACGCCATGGGTGCAGCCCTAGAAAAAGGAAAAAAATGGGGGCGGGGGGGAAGCACTATGGAGATGTGAAGTGTTACTTCTCATAGAGCCGGAAGTCCTGGCATGAAGAGGATTCCCAGCCCCATGCCCTGAATCAAAAGAAACCAGATGACTAGGTTTAGAGGAATCTAGCTTTGCGTCTAACAGATATAACATCTCACTTTGTTACCTCTTCCCCTTCTGTTTGGCCCATGGTCCTCTGAACACCTCTCTGGGAGGGCTGATGGCATGTGGGGGGTGTTATGAAATAGGGCCAGGACAACGAAGATTTGGCAGACTGATTTCTGGGCCTTCAGGGAATCTCCAGCACATTCCCCAAACCTGGAGAGGACCAAAACAGCTTATCAGAGCAAGAAAGGACTTCAGAGCTTGTCTGATCGCAACCCTCGTTTTATCTAATGAATAAAGCGGAGTGAGAAAGGAGGGAAAGGCCTGGGGAGGTCAGACACCACACCGCAGGGGATTCAGAATCAGCCTTCCATGGAGTTCTTATTGTGGCTCCGACAACATAGTTGGATCCCTGGCCTCACCCAGTGCAGTGTCCCTGCCAGCTGCGGCACAGGTAGCAGCTGCAGCTCCAATTGGACCCCTAGCTGTTAAAAAAAAAAAAGGAAAAAAATGAGACTTCAAGCATCCTCTCTTGTCACCTCAGTACCAGTTCACCTCTTGCACTGGCCCTGCCTCTTCGTGTTCACATACATGGCACACATCCGGCCAGCACACTTCCTCAGGATGCCTCTTTCTATCCAGAGGTTTGGCAGGGCCAACCCGCTGGACTGTGACCACTGTGAACCCACAGGTTCTAACGCTCTCTCTCTCCCCATCCCCTCTCCTTCCTGCGGCCCCACAGGAGATGTTCGGAAGCATGTTTCACACAGAGACCCTGACAGCCCTGTGAGGGCCCAGCTGGTTCACGCGGCTTGCCTTCCAGAGCACCCCGGCACCTGGGACTGCCAACAAGCTTGAGCCCGGGACCACGGGGCGTGGAGGAGAGAGAACACCTCCATCGGGACTCTGGTCTCTCCCCACCCTCCGCCCCGTCCTCTCTCCTGCCCCTACTTCCCTCGTGGCATCTCTGGAGCAAGCCATTCCCAGCAGCAGGGAAAGCCACCTCTTCACCGTTCTGCTGACCCTCAGGGCCCCGGCCAGCAAGAAGCCAAGCTCCTGCCCAGCACACAGTTATGCCCCCATGCCCCTACCTGTGGCAGCCCGTGGGACCCCCACCCCCACACCACTTGCCAGCCTTTAAGAACAAGCCAAGAACAGAGGGGAAGCCATGTGCTGATGTGGAGTACAAGCTTGCAAGAGGTCTTGGGGCCAGCACAGCTTGGCGTCAGGGGGTGTCAAGCTGTCACAGGACACAGGGGCAAACTTGCTTAGGACTCTGGGGCTTGCCCCACCAGCTGCTCCACGTCTGGCCCTGGCAGCTCTGTACTGCTTGGGACCGTGAGCTGCCACAACCCAGGAATCTCCGTCTTGGTGACAGCGTCCCCTTCCTCTTCATCTCAAGCCTGCTGAGACCTCCACTGTTATTTAGCACATCAGACCGTAGCCTGGGGGGTGGCCAACAGAGCCACCTCCCCAGGGGCAGGCCACCAAGGTGGAGGGCCCAGCCTCCTGAAATATCATCACTGCCACTGCCTCCAAGGGTGGCTCCCTTCCACTTGAGACCAGGTAGGAACACAAAAGGGACATATGGATGGGGGGCTGGCAGACTCCTCTGGCAACCTAGCCACAGATACCACTTTCTGCATAAAAGCTTTTGGGAATCCCTCTTGGTACAGGAGACATGGTGGGCAGGGGGAGGTGTGCTGGTGCCAACTCAGGGCAAAATGGTTGGAACTGCATCCTGACCATTTCCCTGACCTCAGAAATGCCTCCCCTTGGGAAATCTGCCTTGTCCTCTTCATCTGGCAAAAAGCCAATGATTTTTAACTCTACCCTCTCAGTGTGGAGCTGGAATCCTTCAGTCAGGCAAGGGCAGAGCCCAGCTGGGTGCAGAACACAGGGAAGAGTTGGTCCAGGTTGGGTCTCCTTCCACAGGGATTCCTTAACAAACTCAGTGCCTGAGGCCTTCTTCTTCTGGAGCGATGAGAAGAAGCGCTATGTTCTCCATATACACAAGTAGGCAGAGCAATACCACGGTTGACTTGAAAATAAATGGGTTGCACGTGCAAGTGTTTGGAAGATTTTCCATAGACATGCACTGAAACCCTTTTGGCCTCTCCCCACTGCTTCTCCCAAGCTCCTCCAATTTAATGATCCCCACCCAACAGGTTGGGCTGGCCCAGCCTGCAGAAATGTCCAAATTCCATACTTCAGTTTGACCGGCCTTGTATGTCTGTGTGTTGAGTGAGCTGGTCAGCTAGCAAGTCTTCTTAGAGTTAAAGGAGAACCCTGATGAAGAGCCAACGGATTCTTGGCCTACAAGCATTGCTTCTCTGTGAATTCATTATTCCATCTGGCTGCCCATGGAACTCAAAACTTGGAAGGCAAGAGACTATGTTATCTGGGATTCACCGTGCCCAGCACCCGAAGTGCCAAATGTCGAGAGGACAAGAACTTTAGCCAATGAAAACACACCCTCCCCAGCTCCACCTCCTGCAAAATCCAGCTCAGGTCCAAGAGGTGGGGAAAGGTCACAGGGCCTCGGGACATCCTAAACCAGAGGTGCCCATTGAACCGAGTGTCTAGAACACTGGAGGACTTGATGAAGTGATCATTAACCCCCAGGCTCAAGGGGACTGCTGATTCACAGTGGCCTGGCGGTGGGGCTCAAGGAGGGGTCCTGCAATATGTCCAAAGATACAAGTACTCACGGAGCCCTCGGTGGACATAAGATGAGCAACAGCTGGCGTGGAGGGAGACCTTGAAGAAAACTTCACTGTGGGAATACTTTGAAAAGAACACAGATTCACACACACCCCTCACTGGATGTGACCGGGTCAGGAAAGGAGGGCAAGGCAAGGTCATAAAATAATCCAGAATTTCAATACTTTTGAATGTTCTTAGTGATACTGACCTGTGATAATGTGGTTCTCGGGGAAGACCGGGACTCTTGAGATATTTGCGTAATTTATTTAACTTAAACACCATTCTCCTTTTGTTCATTTTGCTAATAAAGTGATTTTTGAAATGGAAACCAATGCACGTGTTTTACAGAGAGGCAAGACAAGTCACTTCCCCAAGATGGCCTTGTTTTTGCCCTGTCCCGGGAGCAAGCAACAGGGAGCTGAGACTTCTCTGTGAGTCCGCCAGCTCCTCTGTAAGTTCTGGTTTTCTGCTCCTGGGAGTAAATAAACCTCCACAATCCTGCTGAAGAATAGAGGCCAGGGCAAGAAGACTGGACTAAGGGATCCTCACATTCAGGACCAGTCTCCAGGGCCAACTCTTGTTCTGTTGCTGCTGGGGAGCAGGTACCATCCTGGCCTGGGAATTTCTGCATACCATGGGCACAGCCAAATATATAATTTTTTTAAATTAAAAAAGGGAGAGAGTTCCCATCATGGCTCAGTGGAAATGAATCCAAATAGGAACCATGAGGTTGCAGGTTCGATCCCTGGCCTTGCTCAGGGGGTTAAGGATTCGGTGTTGCCATGAGCTGTGGTGTAGGTTGCAGACGCTGCTTGGATCCTGCATTGCTGTGGCTCTGGCGTAGGCTGGTGGCTACAGCTCCGATTCGCCCCCTAGCCTGGGAACCTCCATATGCCATGGGAGCGGCCCTAGAAAAGGCAAAAAGACAAAAAAAAATTTTTTTTTTAATTAAAAAAGGGAGGAGTTACTGAGGTAGCCACCATGGGGGGGGGGGGCAACTAGGGCTCCACCCTTCTGTGCCTTCCCAGGAGCCCTGTGAAGTGCATCTCCAAACTGTGCTGGAGGAACATTTGACTATCAGTCCATCTTCTACTGGTCAAGAGCGATCCCTTGGGTATTCACTCTTCTATAAGTACATGCTGCATGGACATGAGCACAGAGCAGTTCCCAAGGGGTCCCATGCTGTGGTATCATGGAAGACCCCAGAGCAGAAAGGAAGAGGTGTGCATGGTTCCAAGGAGAAGCCAGCAGCTAAGACTGCTCAGAGCTGTTACCCAAAAGAGGTTTTGCAGAAGAGTTTCAAGCAGCACATAGGAAGCATCTAAATCAGATGCATTTCTTTGACTTCTCATCTTTAAAACCCATTTGTACCCTTAGTTATGAAACTACTGTATGGCTTTAACAATCTTTGGGGGAGTAGCTCGTCTTTGGGGGAGTAGCTCAAAACCTCTCCCCCAAATAGTAGACATATTGGGCTTTTTGTTGTTGTTGGGGTTTTTTTGTTTTGTCTTGTCTTTTTTTTTTTTTTTTGTCTTTTTGCCATTTCTTGGGCCGCTCCCGCAGCATTTGGAAGTTCCCAGGCTAGGGGTCTAATCGGAGCTGTAGCTGCCAACCTACGCCAGAGCCACGGCAACTCGGGATCTGAGCTGTGTCTGCAACCTACACCACAGCTCACACCACAGCTCACGGCAACGCCAGATCGTTAACCCCCTGAGCAAGGGCAGGGATCAAACCCTCAACCTCATGGTTCCTCGTTAACCACTGCACCACGACGGGAACTCCCTTGTTTTGTCTTTTTGCCATTTCTTGGGCCACTCCCTCGGCATATGGAGGTTCCCAGGCTAGGGGTCCAATCGGAGCTGCAGGAACGACAGGAACTCCCATCTCTGCTTGCTTAATCCTTAAATCTTGTATTTCTGTGCTCAGTGTGTCTTGTAATCGATCAATCTTGGCCTCAGTGTATTTATAATATCTTGAATTATTTGAATTATCTTCACTATTATCAGTCTAAAATCTTTTTCATGGAGGTTGATCAATCAGCTGTTTTTCTGGAGGGTTTTCTTGCCCCTTTATCTGAGTCATAATTCTCTACCTTTTCATTTTGTATAGATTTTTTGGCGTGGTCTCTTTTTTTTTTTTTTTTGGTCATTTTCCTGTGGTGTATGGAGGTAATGTAGCTGCCGGAGCCACAGCAATGCGGGATCCAAGCCGCATCTGTGACCTACACCACAGCTCACGGCAACGCCAGATCCTTAACCCACTGTGCAAGGCCAGGGATCGAACCCCCAACCTCACGGTTCCTAGTCAGATTCATTAACCACTGAGCCACGACGGGAACTCCCCGCATGGTTTCCTTTTTGCAGATTATAGAGCTGTATAGAGCTGTGGTCTCTAGTGTTTCTGATGTCTGGCCCCCTTGTGGCTGACATTGGTGTTGGGGCTTGCTGTAGGCTTCCTGATGGGAGGGGCTGGTGCCTGCCCATTGGTAGGTGGAGCTGATTTTTTTCCCTCGGGTGGGTGGGGCTGTGTCTCTGGGTGAGAATAGAGTCAGCTGTGGGTCTAGGGGTCTTTAGGCAGCCTGTTTGCTGATGGGTTGGGCTGTGATCCCACCTGGATTATTGTTTGTCCTGGGGCTTCTCAGTGCTGATGGGTAAGGCCGGGTTTTCCTAAAATGGCCACCTCTAGAGGAATATATGCTGATGAATGTTCCCGAGACTTTTGCCTCCAATGTCCTTACGCCACAATGAGCCACTGTCACCCCCTGTTTTCCCAAGAGATCCTCCAAGAACTGCGGTCAGATCTGACCCACATTCCTATGGAGTCTTGGCTCTGCCCTGGGACCCAGTACACATGAAAACCTGTGTGCACCTTTTAAGAATGGGGTCTCCGTTTCCCCAGCCCTATGGAGCTCTTGCACACAAGCCCACTGGCCTTCAATGTCAGATGCTCCGAAGGCTCCTTCTCCCAATGCCAGATCCCCAGGCATGAGGACCTGTTGTGGGGCTCAGAACTCTCACTCCCACAGGTGAGTCTCTGTGATACAGTTACTTTCCAGTCTGTGGGCTTCCCACCTGGTGGGTATGGGGTTGCTTATATCACATCATCACCCCTCCTAGTCTTGATGTGGCCTCCTCTTTGTCTTCTGGAGTAGGATGACTTTTTTGATAGTTTGCAGCCTATTTGATTGAAAGTTGTTCAGCAGTTGGTTGTAATTTTGTTGCTTCTGTGAGAGACAGTGAGCTCCAGTCCTTCTACTCTGCCATCTTAATCCCCCTCCTACTATATACTTGACACCACATCCAAAGAAGAAAAAGTACAGGCCAATCAAACTACAAATAGAATTGCAGGGAGTTCCCGTTGTGGCACAGTGGAAATGAATACGACTAGGAACCATGAGGTTTCGGGTTCAATCCCTGGCCTCGCTCAGTGGCTTAAGGATCCAGCGTTGCCGTTAGCTGTGGTGTAGGTGCGGCTGTGGCGTTGGTTAGCGGCTGTGGCGTTGGTTAGCAGCTGTAGCTCCGAGTCGACCCCTAGCCTGGGAACCTCCTTATGCTGCATGGGTGTGGCCCTAAAAAAAAAAAAAGAAAAGAAAGAAAAGAAAAATCCTAAAGGAAAAGCCAGCAATGAGCTTATCCAAGTTGAGTTTATCCCAGGAATTTCAGGGTGGTTTACATTTTTTCTTATTTAATATATTTCATGAAATATGCTCTACCTGATATGGAGATGTATTTTCAAGTTATAATCATTAAGACAGTCATATTAGCATAGGAATGAACAAAGCTACCAACGGAACAAAGTAGAGTCCAGTAATGGGCCCAATGACACATGAAAACTTAGTAAATGATAGAGTTGTCCTTGCAGGTCACGGAGAAAAAGATAGACTCTTTAATGAATGGTACTGGAAAAACTGGTTATCTGGTTGATAAAAAATGGACTTGACCTCATACCATTTATAGAAAACCAATTCCAAATGGATTAATATCTTTGATGTAGAAGACAAAAGTTTCAACCTTTAAAAAGATAGCATATTAAGGGAGTTCCTGTCATGGCTCAGTGGCTAACAAATCTGACTAGCAAACATGAGGGTACAGGTTTGATCCCTGGCCTCACTCATTGGGTTAAGGTCCAGTGTTGCTGGAGTTCCCGTCATGGCTCAGTGGTTAGCGAATCTGACTAGGAACCATGAGGTTTTGGGTTTGATCCCTGGCCTCACTCAGTGGGTTAAGGATCCGGTGTAGGTCGAGGACGCAGCTTGGATCCCACGTTGCTGCGGCTCTGGTGTAGGCTGGCAGCTACAGCTCTGATTAGACCCCTAGCCTGGGAACCTCCATATGCCGCAGGTGTGCAGGTGCTGCTCTAGAAAAGACAAAAAAAAGAAAAAAGAAAAAAAGGATCCAGGTTTGCCATGAGCTGTGATGTAGGTTGCAGACACGGCTCAGATCCTGCATCTCTGTGGCTGTGGCATAGGCCAGCGACTACAGCTCCGATTAGACTCCTAGCCTGGGAACCTCAATATGCTGTGGGTGAGGCCCTAAAAAAGCAAAAATATAAAATAAAATAAAAAGATACCATATCAAAATAGCTTTATGACCTTGAAACAGAAAAAAAAACTGCCAAAAAGGTTGATAAATTCACCTGCATTAAAATTAGATTTTAGGGAGTTCCTTTGTGCCTCAGCAGGTTAAGGATCTGGCTTTGTCACTGCTCTGGCTCTGGTTGCAGCTGTGGCATAGGCTCCATCCCTGGCCCGGGAACTTCCACAGGCCACGGACACAGCCAAAAAAAAAGGAGTTCCCATGTGGTTCACTGGGTTTAAGATCTGGCATTGTCACTGCAGTGGCTTGGGTCACTTACTGCTGTGGTGTGGGTATAATCTCTGACCCGAGAACTTCCACAGGCTGCGGGTGTGGCCAGAACAAAAGCAAAAACATAAAGAAAGTGAAAAATACAAGACACAAGTAGAAACATTTGCAACATAAATATAACCAACAAAATATTAGTATCCACAATATTTAATACTCCTAAGGAGTTCCTATTGTGGCTCAGTGGGTTAAGAACCCTACCTGCTATACGTGAGGATAGGAGAGCAATCCCTGGCCTGGCTCAGTGGGTTAAGAATCTCATGTTGCCACAAGCTGCAAGGTAGGTTGCAGAGGCAGCTCTGATCCAGCTTTGCCATGGCTGTGGCATAGGACTCAGCTGTGGCATAGGACTCAGCTGTACCCCTAGACTGGGAACTTCCTTATGCCATAGTTTTGGCTGTAAAAAGAAAAATAAATAAATAAACACTCCTAACAGTCAGTAAGGAGACAAACATCTCAAAACAAAAATGGGCAAGGGAGTTCCCATTGTGGCACAGTGGAAACCAACCCAACTGGTATCCATGAGGAAGGGGGTTCTATCCCTGGCCTCACTCAGTGGGTTGGGGATCCAGCATTGCCATGAGCTGTGTTGTAGGTGGCAGACATGGCTCAGATCCCACATGGCTGTGCCTGTGGTATAGGCCGGCAGCTGTGGCTCAGTTTCGACCCCTGGCCTGGGAACTTTCATGTGCCATGAGTGCAGCCCTATAAAACAAAACAAAAAAAAAAAAAAAAAAGGAGGAAGGGCGAAAGAAATGAACACTTTACAGGGAAACACAAATAGCCAATAGGTATGTGAAAAGATGTTTAAACTCCTTAGTAACATGGGAAGTACAAATTAATACCACAAAGAGTTATAATTGGCCAGCCACAAAGCAGGCAAACTTAAGAAATCTGAAATGCCAGGTGCTGCTGAGAAAGTGGAACAAGAGGAACCTACATACTATGCATAGATCAGTGATGGCGGTATAAACTGGTTCAGTTGCTCTGGAAAATATTTGTCTTATAAAGTGGAACAGTCACAGGCAGTACTGCCCAACATTTCCACTTCTAGATATATACACGAGTCTCTCCTTCACCTGTGGTCCAGGAAACATGTACAATAAATGCTTATATATGCACAGAATGCAGTATCATGTATAGTAAATGCGAATAGACTATAGTTAGGTATAGCAGTATGAACAAATCTCAAAGACATCATGCTAAGTGACAGAAGCAAATTGCACATTATTGCTTACAGCATGCTGTCATTTTCATAAAAGCAAGCGAAACCAAACTCTCCTCCTTATATACACATATATAAAGCATCTGGAGTCCCCGTTGTGGCACCGCGGAAACGATAACCATGAGGACGCGAGTTCAGTCCCTGGCCTCACTCAGTGGGTTAAGGATCCGGCATTGCCCTGAGCTATGGTGTAGGTCACAGACATGGCTCGGATCTGACATGGCTGTGGCTCTGGCAGAGGCCAGTGGCTACAGCTCCAATTCGACCCCTAGCCTGGGAACATCCATATGCCGTGAGTGTGGCCCTAAAAAGCAAAAAAAAAAAAAAAAAAAGCCCATTATATATATATATGGCATTTAAAGCACACACATACAGATACATGATTTCAGATGGAGCTTACTTGGGCAAGAGATAGAAGCACTAGGACATACACACCTTCAATGTTATTGACCTTTCATGGGAGGGGGGGTCACAGTTGTCTATGTTATTGTTTGCTTTACATATTCATTGCATATATTCTTTATGTATCAAACAGTACATGACAATTGGGTTAAGGATCAGTGGGTTAAGGATCCAGCATTGCTTTGAGCTATGGTGTAGGTCGCAGACCTGTCTCGGATCGCATGTTGCTGTGGCTGTGGTGTAGGCCAGCAGCTGTAGGTCTGATTCCAGCCCTAGCCTGGGAAACTCCATATGCCACGGGTGCAGCCCCAAAAAGCAAATAAATAATAAAATAAAATATAAAATAAAATAATAAAATGTAAGAGCAGTATCATATTCAATTGCATCAAGGGATCTGGAAGGAGAGGTTTCTTCTGGCTCCAGGAAATCTAATTTTATATCTCTGTATCCTAAGAGAGCTTTTTTTTTTTTTCCTCAAAAATGATCCTCTACACTGAATAGTTATCAAATTTCAGTTTGTTGGATACATTGAAATTATTAACACATAATCTTTCTCAAAGTTCTTCAGTCTTAATAGGATTTGCCTAGAGTTGCAAAATACAGTGTTCGCAAAAAAAAAAAAAAAAAAACCTTTCAGCTAATTCCTACACAGAAGCGAACCCTATGATCTATTACTTCAAAATACTGTCTATGGACAGATCAATCTTGTTTCAATTTCAAAAGAAATCAAGCTGGGGCGGGAGAGCTTCCTCAAAGGAATCTAGTGAAATGGTAGTTAGGCCCTAAACTTCAGATGAAGTGAGAAGCAAGATGAAGACCCGAAAAAATTCCTTCACTTATTTTGACATTTCCCCCTTTAATTTGATCTGCTGTCGTCTAGAAAGGGGGTTATCTCTAAGCAGAAAACCAAGTGCAGACAAACCCTGCCAATTGCCTGGGGCCCTACTTCACCTCTGCTCCTACAGCTGCTCGCCACAGAGTGAGAAACCACAACTCCCAAAAGGCCTTGCGGGCCAGGGACAGGGCCATCCCGTTGGATTGGTTGGCCCACATCGCCAGGCAAGCGGTGATTGGCTATCTCTGGGAATGGGGTGGGGCTAAGGCAGTTAAGGGAATTGGAGTAGGCCTAGGGCGAGGGACACGGGCGGGGAGTTTAGGTCCAAGCTGCAGCCGCTGACTGGTAGCGAGGACTTGAGTGGAACATGGCTCGGCCGTACATTTGCCTTCTGGCCCTGGCGGCTGTGCTGCTGCTAGGTATTGCCACCATCTCCAGATCGAGGGACCTACGGGACAAGGCGCATCAGAGTGCACCGCGAATCCCTTCTCAGTTCAGCCAAGAGGAGCGCGTCGCGATGAAGGAAGCGCTAAAAGGTGAGCCTGGGTCCCCTTCGCCCACTTATTCTCAGATACAGGTCCCTGTCTCCTCTGGCCAACCCGTGACCCCTCTCTCCTGCCGCAGGGATCAGCTACTTGAGCTCAGCAACAACCCCGAGCTGAGCCCTAGCCCTCATTCCCAGCATCTCGTGCCCGGCTTGGAGATCCCACTCTCCTCCTAGACGTGGCTTCTCTGGACTCTGGCATTCCCTGCTGACCCCGGAAGCTTCAACTTTGCCCGCGTTGCCCTGGCTCTCATCGCCTCCTCCAATTGCCTGGAGCTTTACAGTGCTTAACCTTTGACAGTTTTCACTTGTTAAATGAGCTAGTTAGTTAAGACCTAATGAGCTTAATCTTATTCACAGACGAGGGAGATTGGGAGTTTAGGTCAGTTAAAAGATACTCCCCAGAACCCCACCTCACAGAGCCAGTACTGGATGACATCTATTACCTATAGGATCATGTGGGTTCTAGATGGCTCCAAAAAGAGGGGTGGGGGTGTTACTGGGTGTGAGATGTTCCTAATTTCCTCTCCTAAGGGGCATCTCTCCTGTAGACCTCAAACCAAGGCTAAAAACTTTTTTACCTCCTCAATCTACATTTTCCAGGAGAAAAGAGGAAAGTTTCTGCTAAGTGCTACATCAGGTGGTATAATGAGATCCTTCCTCACCACTGGGCTTAGCTTCAGTCTTTCCCTTCCATTAAGTAATGGATTAAAAGAAACTGCCTACATAAACATGTGCAGGCAGATGCAGGGACCAAAAGCCAACCCTTGTGGTTAAATATAATTGTGCTTGTGCTAGAGTGATAGGCCTGGGAAGCAGAGCAGGGCTTTCCCACAGCATCGTAGTATAAACAGTTCTCTGAAAGGCATCAGGCAGCCGCTCACCAGAGTCTCTGCACAAAAGAAAGCAAAAGCTAGGTAAGACCCTAAAATAGGGACCTCATAACAACATGGTTTAGAACTCTGAGCAGGGGGCAAAACATCTGAGTTCAGATCTTGAGTCTGGTTCTCAATCGCCCATAGGCAGTTTATTTAGCCTTTTTTTTTTTTTTTGTCTTTTCTAGGGCCCCTCCTTTGGCAGATGGAGTTTCCCAGGCTAGAGGTCCAATGGAGCTGTAAGCTGCTGGCCTACGCCAGAGCCATAGCAACGGGGGATCCAAGCCGCTCTGCAACCTACACCCAGCTCACAGCAACACCAGATCCTCAACCCACTGACCAAGGCCAGGGACCGAACCCACAACTTCACGGTTCCTAGTCGGATTTGTTAACCACTGTGCCACGAGGGGAACTCCTCAGGCTTTCTTTTAAGAGCCATGTTAGCCAAAACAAACTCAAAGCACCTGGGTTTAAATGCCAGCTCTACTGCTTGTTTCTGGACAATCTTGAGCAGCTCACCTACCACCTCTAAGCTTGCTTCCTCACCTTCAAATTAGGGAAAATGGTAGTGCCTACCTCAAAGGATTCTTTTGCCCTCCACAAGAAGACAATGAATGCAAAAGAACTTTTTTTTTTGGGGTCCCGAGGACTGTGGAAATACCAATGGTTGTTACCATCTGTAATCTTCCATCTCTCACTCTGACAGGTGCCATCCAGATTCCAACAGTGTCTTTCAGCCCCAAGGAGCTCAACACGACAGCCCTGGCTGAGTTTGGAGAATACATTCGTAAAGGTCAGCCACAAACTGTGGGCAAGGGGTAGGAGAGGGAGCACTGGAGACCCTTCTTTTACAGCTGATGAGGAAGTTGATTTTGTGACTGACCAGAGGACAAATTAATTTCCATAGGCCTTTTTTTTTTTTTTTCCTTTTTACAACTGCACCCAAGGCACATGGAAGTTCCCGGGGCTAGGAGTGGAATTGGAGCTATGGCTGCTGACCTACATCACAGTCACAGCAACACCAGATTCAAGCCATGTCTGTGACCTATGCCGCAGCTTGCAGCAACGTGGGATCCTTACCCACTGAGCGAGGCCAAGGATTGAACCCCCATCCTCACAGAAACTATGTTGGGTTCCTTTTTTTTTTTTTTTTTTGGGCTTTGGTCTTTTTAGGACTGCACCCACCGCATATGGAGGTTCACAGGCTGTAGCTGCCAGCCTACACCATGGACACAGCAATTGAAGATCCGAGCCTTGTCTGTGACCTACACCACAGTTCACAGCAACGCCAGATCCTTAACCCACTGAGCGAGGCCAGGGATCGAACCCACAACCTCATGGATACTAGTCAGGTTCGTTAACTGCTGAGCTACAACAGGAACTCCCTATGTCAGGTTCTTAACTTGCTAAGCCAGAACGGGAACTCCTCCGTGGGGCCTCTTTTAACAAAAGTTTGTACATAGGAGGGGGCGAGATGGGAGGATAGAAGGGAGCGTCCAGGAGTTAGAGTGGATGCGGAGTGAAACTATAGGTTTGCCCTTTGAAGAACCAAAGCACATAGCTGTTGGGTTGGAGTTTGAACTTTCTCAATCTTTGCCCTGAATATGTGTCAGTCAGTAAATATATAATCAGAAGGAAGGACTAGAAATTCTGTGCAAGTTTCCAGAACAATGCCCATGCTCATCCCTCTACCCCGCCTCCGTACACGCACCCCCACACCTACCCAGGCCCGGCTCTAGATTTATTGCTAATGCATGCTGAGCTTCTAGGCAGTCGACAGCTTTAAACTATCACAGCAGCCTTCTCTCCTCACCCTACGGCCCATGAGCTAAAGAAGGATGATTCAAGGGGGAAAAGGGGACTTGGAGCACCCCACTCCCCGTATAAAGAGCTCAGGGAGAATAGTGAGGCCACTTTCCTAAATCAAATAAAAAAACAGCCCCTCTAAAGTATCAGGGGCAGGAGAGGCTGGCACAGGCACAGCAAGTAGCCACCTCTTAGTACTCTGGGACCAGAGGATTTGGGGTCAACCCCCAGCAGTTGGAAGTCTTCGCTGAGGAGGAGGTAAAAATTAGGAAAGAAATGTACAGGAGTTCCAGTCGTGGCTCAGTAACGAACCTGACTGGTATCCATGAGGACTCAGGTTTGATCCCTGGCCCTGCTCAGTGAGTTAAGGATCCGGCATTGCCATGAGCTATAGTGTAGGTCACAGATGCGGCTTGGATCTTGCGTTGCTGTGGCTGTCGGGTAAGCTGGCAGCTGTAGCTCCAATTCGACCCTAGCCTGGAAACCTCCATATGCCGCAGGTGCAGCCCTGAAACACAAAAAGAAGAAGAAAAAAGAAAGAAATGTACAGTAACAATAGGCTAGATAAGCTGGCGGACATGGTAAAAGCATATTCTTTCTGGGTTTTTTTTTTTTTTTTTTGGTATGTTTGTTTTCAGGTGTCCACAGAGGACTATGTGGATTCTTCCAGTACAGTCCAGATAGCAATCAAAGTTCTTTCTCCTGTATATCTAAGGCCACTTGAATAAATACCTATCTAAACCCGAATACTTGATCTTGGGAAAACTCACACTTGCGCGCCAAAGTATGGCTGTGCGCTAGACAGAACAATCTTTTATCTCCATACAACACGGATGTTATTGTTTGGTAATTGAAAAGGATTGTTTGGTAAAAGAAAAATATCTCTGATTTATAAATAAATATATAATGTATATAATCTATATGTGAAATATGAAATATAAATATGTATATATATATGAAAGTCATGTTTAATTCCTAGTACTTTGAATACTGGGGCCTACTACATTTAAAATTTAGGGAGTTCCCATCGTGGGGCAGCAGAAATGAATCCAACTGGGAACCATGAGGTTGCAGGTTTGATTCATGGCCTCAGTCAGTGGGTTAAGGATGTGGCGTTGCCATGAGCTGTGGTGTAGGTCACAGACACGGCTCAGATCCTGCATTGCTGTGGCTCTGGCGCAGGCCTGCAGCTACAGCTCCGATTAGACCCCTAGCCTGGGAACCTCCATATGCCACAGGTGTGGCCCTGAAAAGACAAAAGACAATAGGCCAAAAAAAAAAAAATAGGAGTTCCCTGGTGGCCCAGTGAGTTAAGGATCTGGCACTATCGCTGCTGTGGTGTAGGTTCAATCCCTGGCCCAGGAACTTCTGCATGCCACACGAACAAACAAATAACAAAATTTAACGTAGTCCTAGTTTGCAAAGCCCTGTAACATGTATTTGGGACATTAGAAGTCAGACCAAGCCAGCTCTTGAGCTCTTGAATGTCATAATCATGGGGTCTTGATCTGCATGTTATTACAAAAATAGTGCATGAAAATATGGGGAAAAGGTGTTTTAGAGATTGTCTAGGCAAATCAGGAATCAGATTGGCTTTGTCCCAGATGGCTTCCTAAAGGAGGCTGCATGTTTTAAGGGGGCAAGGAGGCAGGGAGGACCAAATGGTAAGAAAACAAAAAAAAAAAAAAAAAAGAAAACCTTTTGAGTCTGGCTTTCTCTCTCACTGCTTTTCATCCCTTTGCTTCTAGTCTTTCCTACTGTGTTCAAAACCAGCTTCATCCGGCATGAAGTCGTGGGAGAGTATAGCCACCTGTTCACTGTCCACGGCTCGGACCCCAGCCTACAGCCCTACATGCTTCTAGCTCACATTGATGTGGTGCCTGCCCCTGATGAAGGCTGGGACGTGCCCCCTTTCTCTGGGCTGGAACGTAATGGCTTCATCTACGGTCGAGGCACAATAGACAACAAGAACTCTCTTATGGTCTGAAATGCTATGTTCCTTCTGCCTTGGGGTCCTAAAGATCAACCCAGGATGGGGAGCTCAGCTAACCTCTGGGAGGAAGGGGGCTATGGCAGGAAGAACCCTGACTCCAGGAGACCTGGGTTCCAGCCATCAGTTTGTCACTTCCCTTTTCTGGGCCCTGACTTCTCCACTGTGAAATGGGGATTCGAGTAGATCCCTTTCAGCTCTCACGTTGATAAATGGATGCTTTTCTCCAGGTGGTAAAGGTTTATGGGGAGCTCTGCATCCTTACATCCCATCCTCTGGGACTTTTTTTTGGGGGGGGGGCACACCTGTGGCATGCAGAAGTTCCTGGGCCAGGGACCAAACCCTGTGCCACAGCAGAGACAATGACAGATCCTTAACCCTCTGAGATACCAAGGAACTCCACCCTGGGACCATTTAACTTGTTCTGTCTAAAGAGCCTCTCCTGGAGTTCCCACTGTGGCTCAGCAGGTTATAAACCTGACTAGTATCCATGAGAATGTGGGTTCAATCCCTGGCCTCACTCAGTGGGTTAAGGATTTGGCGTTGCCATAAGCTTTGGCATAGGTCACAGATGCTTGGGTCTGGTGTTGCTGTGGCTGTGGTGTAGGCTGGGAGCTGCAGCTCTGATTCGTCAACCCCCTAGCCTGGGAACTTCCATATGCCGCAGGTGCAGCCCTAAAAGAAAAATGGAAAAAAAAATAAGAGTTTATCCCATCCTAGTCCCACCAGCCCTGTTGCAGGCAGCTGATTGTCTCTGATGCCTTAGTACTCCCACTTGGGTAATAAGCCTTTCTCCTCTTCCACTGCCCTTCTGTACCCCAGGGAATCCTGCAGGCCTTGGAACTTCTGCTCATCAGAAACTACATCCCTCGAAGATCTTTCTTCATTGCTCTGGGCCATGATGAGGAGGTAGAGCCCCCTCATCCTATCTGGGTCCCCTCCTGGGGGAGGGAGTATGTTTTACCATGGTCCACTTTGCTCCCCAGCTGCATGGTCTCCAGGATATGGCATGGTGGTTTGCCAACTTATCTGTAGCCAGAAATACTAAAGGACTTTGACCAAAATGCAGATGCCTAGGCCCTGAATTTGGATTTTTTTTTTTTTTTTCTTTTTAGGGAGGCACCCGTGGCATATGGAAGCTCCTAGGCTAGGGGTCAAATCAGAGCTACAGCTGCCAGCCTACGCCACAGCCACAGCAAGGCTGGATCTGCGCCATGTCTGTGACCTACACCACAACTCACGGCAAAGCTGGATTCTTAACCCACTGAGTGAGATCAGGGATCACCCGCAACCTCATGGTTACTAGTCAGATTCATTTCTGCTGCACCACAACGGGACTCCTGAATTTGGATTTTTTAAGACTTTTTTTTTTTAAGAGTAGTTTTAGGTTCACAGCAAAAATGAGAAAAAGGTACAGAGATTTCCTCTATTCTCCCAACCCGTACACATGCACAGCCTCCCCCAAAATCAACATCCCCCACCAGAGTGGCCTGTTTCTCATAAGTGATAAACCTACCTGGACACATCATAAGCACCCAAAGCTATAGTTTACGTTAGGGTTCACTCTTGATATTGTATATTCTATGGGTTTGGACAAATGTATAATGACATATATGCTATCATTACAGTATCATACAGGGTATTTTCACTGCTCTAAGAAGCCACTGTGGGAGTTCCCATCATGGCTCAGTGGTTAATGAACCCGACTAACATCCATGAGGACACAGGTTCGATCCCTGGCCTCACTCAGTGGGTTAAGGATCTGGCATTGCTGTGAGCTGTGGTGTAGGTGGCAGACAGCTCAGATCTGGCATCACTGTGGCAGTGGTGTAGGCTGGCAGCTACAGCTCTGATTCCACCCCTAGCCTGGGAACCTCCATATGCTGCGGGTGCAGCCCTAAAAAAACAAAAGAAAAAAAAAAACCTGCAGTGGTCTGCCAGCTCATCCCTCTCTCCTTCCCCCAAACCCTGGTAACCACTGATCTTTTTACTGCCTCCATAGTTTTGCCTTTTCTAGAAGGCTATACAGTAGAATCTTATAGTATGTAGTTTTTTCAGATTGGCTTCTTTCATATGCATAGATCTGAATTTTTAACAAATTCCCTGGTAGTATCTGAGGCAGGCACTGAGTCCATCAACTAAATACTGAAAACACTGCCATGAGGGAGAAAGAGAAATAACAGGAAGATCAACGAACATGTTTTAGGGAGTTCCCGTCATGGTGCAGCAGAAATAAATCCCACTAGGAACCATGAGGTCCCTGGCCTTGCTCAGTGAGTTAAGGATCCAGCATTGCTATGAGCTGTGATATAGGTCACAGTCAAGGCTCGGATTTGGCGTTGCTGTAGCTTTGGCTTAGGCTGGCATCTGTAGCTCCAGTTAGATTCCTAGCCTGGGAACTCATATGTATTGCCACAGGTGTGGCCCTGAAAAGCAAAAAAAAAAAAAGCATATGTTTTATTTCCACCAATACCACTTAACTTTGACCCTGAGCAAATCACTTCACACTCTGGGTCTCAGTTTTTTCTTTTGTGAGACACCCCAGGTGAGTTGGGCCCTTCGGGGTCTGACACTCCAGTTTTGTGACTGGGCGGGGTGGCTCTGGAGCCCCCAGCTCACTGAATGGGGCTCCATGAGCTATCCCTGGTGGTCTAGCTGAGAAGGACTGTGGCCCTTGGTTCATTGTCTGCAGGTGATGGGGGTCAATGGGGCTCAGAAGATCTCAGCCCTTCTACAGGCAAGGGGCGTCCAGCTAGCCTTCATTGTGGATGAGGGGAGTTTCATCTTTGATGATTTCATTCCTGGCCTTAAGAACCCCTTTGCCATGTAAGTAAAGTACCCCACCCCCCCCATCTTGGAAGGTATTCTCACTCCATTAGAGGTGACCTCAGCCTGGTATCTATAAGCCCTGCTGAGCCAACTTTTTCTTTTAATTAAAGTTGATTTACAGTGTTTCTTCAGTTTCTGTTGTACAGCAGAGTGACCCAATCACACAGAGTTCCCTGTGCTGTACAGTAGGAGCCCATCGCCCATCCATTCCAAATGTTACAGTTTGTGTCCACCAGCCCCAAACCCCTCCGTCCATCACACTCTCTCCCACTTCCCCCCAGAAACGACAGGTCTGCTCTCCATATCCATGATCTGTTTCTGTTTTGTAGATAGTACTGTTTGTGCCTTATTTTAGATTCCACATGTAAGTGATATCATATGGTGTTTGTCTTCCTCTTTCTGACTTACTTCACTTAGTATGAGAGTCTCTAGTTCCATCCATGTTGCTGCAAATGGCATTCTTTTGTCCTCTTTATGGCTGAGTAGTATTCCATTGTATGTATGTACTACAATTCTTAATCCATTCCTCTATCAATGGACATTTGTTTTCATGTCTTAACTATTGCAAATAGTGTTGTGATGAACATAGAGGTGCATGTATCTTTTTTTTTTTTTTTTTCTTTTTGCCTTTTCTAGGGCCGCTCCTGTGGCATATGGAGGTTCCCAGGCTAGGGGTCTAATCGGAGCTATAGCCGCCGGCCTATGCCAGAGCCATAGCAACATGGGATCTGAGCCACATCTGCAACCTACACCCCAGCTCACGGCAACGCTGGATCCTTAACCCACTGAGCAAGGCCAGGGATCAAACCTGCAACCTCATGTTCCTAGTCGGATTCATTAGCCACTGAGCCATGATGGGAACTCCGCATGTATCTTTTTGAATGAATGTTTTGTCTGGATATATGCCCGGGAATGGGATTGTCAAATCACATGGACAGCTCTTTCTTCTTGCTTTAATCATCCTGAGCTTTGACCAGATCTGAGCTCCTCTTTCCCTTCTTCCTCTAGTGTAAAAAAAATTTAAGCAGCATGAAACTGACTTCCTGGCCCACCAGACCACTGCACAGGTGGACCTGGGGGCCTATGGGATCATTCAGGGCAGGAGGAAGTCAGGAGGGCCCTCTCTGATTCTCTCCTACAGGATTGCAGTCTCCGAGAAGGGCTTAATTAACCTCATGCTGCAAGTAAACACAACTCCAGGCCACTCTTCAGCTCCTCCAAAGGAAACTAGCATTGGCATCCTTGCAGCCGCTGTCAACCGGTAAGCAATTCCCAGGCCTGCTCCCCGGCCAGACTCAGCCTGGAAGACCCGGTACTTTCCCACTTTGTATCTGAGGAGGCTAAGCTTCCTGTCCTGAAGCTGGGCTGAGAAGCCACGATGGGGGTGGGGGGAAGGGGAGCCGGGGAGGTCAGAGAGTGAGAGGTCAGAAGAGGATCTATCCACAGAGCAAGCAAGGGCCTGCAGACAAAAGCCAAGTTAGGTCGCTGGAATAGTCCAGCATCTGGGCCCAAAGTCAGAGATCACAAGCTGGAAAAGAACTGTCTAAATTCTCCCCCTGTCCTGACAAGAGGACCAAGATCAAAGCTACTGGCTTGGGTAAGGACCGCAGGGTCTGTAACAGACCCTGGCTGGTTTTCTTGCAGAGTGGGAAGAAGAATTACATTCATTCACTTAAATATGTAACTGACTCTCTACCATGATCAAGGCTTTGGGCAGACAAGTGATGGGCGTACAGTGGTAGAAAAAACAGACAGTCCCTTTCCTCCAGGAACTCAACTGTTAGGAGAAGAGACTGACAGTTTTGCAGAGAGTGGTAGGTGTGATAAGTGGGGGTTCCCTACCTTGGACTTGCTAGACAGGGACAGCTCTTGCTGGTGGAGTAAAGGTAGTCCCACCTGTGCTTAGAGATCTTGGAATGGTTGGATTGGTGGAGGTGATGGGGAGGTGACGGGAGACCTACGCCACAGCCACAGCAACACAGGATCTGAGCCACATCTGCGACCTACCCCACAGCGCACAGCAACACCAGATCCTTAACCCACTGAGCAAGGCCAGAGATTGAACCCTCAACCTCATGGTTCCTAATCGGATTCATTTCCACTGAGCCACACTGGGAACTCCCAGACTTCTGGTCTTTGACTGAGTTGGGTAAGTCTTGGGAACTCCATTTCTCTTCCAGACTGGAACAGACACCAATGCCAAACATGTTTGGAGATGGGCCAATGAAGATGGCATTGCAGGAACTGGCAAATGAGGTGTGAGGAGTCCTACAGACCCTTGGTCAGCTGTGGAAGAGGAAGAAAGGGGGGCAGAGAAGTTGCCTTTAGAATAATGAAATGGTCCCACTGCTGACCAGCACCCTGCCCATCCCAGCCAGTGGATGAGCCACGATGCAAGGACCTGGCTTGTTCCTTGGGGATTTGGGTGCTCAGGCTGAGAAGCTGGGACCTAACACCCAGCACCTGGAGGGAGCTGCTTCCCACTCCCCATTGAGACTACTGCTGAGAGCCCTCAAAGCAGCTCTAAAGTTGGGAGAGGCATTCCCGTTGTGGCTCAGTGGTAACAAACCCAACTGGTATCCAGGAAGACACGGGTTCGACCCCTGGCCCCATTCAGTGGGTTAAGGATCCAGCATTGCCATGAGCTGTGATGTAGGTCGCAGATGTGGCTTGGACACTGTGTTGATATGGCTACAGTGCAGGCCAGCAGCTGCAGCTCCAGTTCAACCCCTAGCCTGGGAACTCCATATGCCACAGCTGTGGCCCTAAAAAGACCAAAAAAGAAAAAAAAAAAAAAAAAACTAATAAAGTTAGTAGAGAGCCGGGCCTCGGGAACAGTGACCCTGTTATGCTGACCCCTCTGAAATCCTGCTGACCTGCCTCTTTCCCTTTCAGTTTTCCTTCCCTACCAATTTATTCTTGAGCAACATGTGGCTCTTTCGGCCCCTTGTAAGCAGGTAAAGTCTTATCTTTCCATCCCTCACATCCCCCACCCCACACCCACCCCCTCTCCAGTCTCCTTTCCTTGGCTTAACTGGACGAAACTAACCATCCCTCAGCCACCAGACACTACCTCTAATTCACATATAGGACATCCCTCCTGGTCTTCAAGATCTGCAAGGTTTAGGAAACGGGTGAATCCTATAACCTGTTCTTTCTTCCCATTGGACAAGGAGTGACCTTTGTCCTTTTGCTTTAGGTTGATGGAGAGGAATTACATAACCAGTGCGCTGGTCCGGACCACCATGGCACTCACCATGTTTAACTCAGGAATCAAGGTAACACTCCCCCTGGTTCCTCCCACGTATCTATTCCTCGCTGCCCAGGCACGCCTACATCCCTTGGCTATATCTCCTGGCTCCTCCTTCCTTCTGTGGTTATTATCTGAATAGTAGAAAGGCCCGTGCAGAACTGTCCTGTGTCAGATGAGTAGGCCTCAAGAGCCAGGGTTCTAGCTGACATCTATAAACCCTCTGAAATTGCTGGCCCAGTTTCATATATGTTTGTTTTAGGGTTCTCCCTCAGGTTCGTTGGGTCTGTACCCCTTCAAAAAAAAAAAAATTATACTGATGTGAAGAGGCATTATTTGGGAGTCAATTCTTGTGATCTATTCTCATTCAATATGTAATATGTTTACTTAGCACTTTGATCACGTATACGAAAGACTCCCAACCTCTCTTCTACCTTTTTTATTCTTTTTTTTTTTTTTTTTTTTTTGGTACAGGACCCACAACACATGGAAATTGCCAAGCCAGGGACCAAGCCCATGCCACAGCAGTGACAATGCCAAGCCACCAGGAAATTCCACCTTTTTTTATTATTCTACCTCATATTTTGAAAGATTTATTCACCTACAACTTTAATGATTGATATATTCCCCCTAGTGTTACCCTGAGTAGAATGAGAGAAATGCACCTGCCATTTTTAAAATCGATAACATTTGTGATACATACAATACTTAAAACGTATACATTGTCCCTCCCCCAGACACACTGAATATTGGGTGGCCTTAGCAAACATTAATCCCTTTTTTTTTTTTTTTTGGCTTTTCAGGGCCAAGCCCGCAGCATATGAAGGTTTCCAGGCTAGGGGTCAAATCAGAGCTACAACTACAGGCCTATGCCACAGCCACAGCAATGCAGGATCCCAGCATCATCTGCGACCTACACCGCAGCTCATGGCAATGCCGGATCCTTAAACCACCAAACAAGGCCAGGGTCAAACCCGAAACCTCACAGTTACTAGCCAGATTCATTTCCGCTGCACCACAACGCGAACTCCAGCAAACGTAAATTCTATATGAGGGTTACTTTTAGAGAAATAAGTTTCAGGTGAACCAATACTTTGATAAATGTTTTTTCCAAGAACTACTTTTCAGTAAATTGGTCTGCTTCTGGTTGGACTGGCCCACTAAGGGGCTACTCTTGTTTAAAGGAACAAGCACAGCCATGCTAGTTCACCTGGGCCTCGGCCTTTCTGAAATCTTAAAAGGAGCCGGACCGCTCCCATTTCTACCAGTTCCACCAGCACAACTTCGAGGAGTGCCATTCACCTAGAGTACAGTGTGGCCTTGTGGAGCTCTGGTAACCTGGAGCCCAGGATGAGGATAAGTGAACAGTGCCTTAGAATGAATTTCTGGCATAATGGACTGGTGTGTCCAGCATGTCGGCCAGACCCGAGCCATCTCCACCAGCTGCCTGGAGTGTTCACCAAACTCACAGTGCCGTGTCCTTGCATTTGAATGGTGTCCTTGTCTCTCCAGAATACTTTCACCTTTGTTACGCCATTGGATCCTCCTCCCAGCACTTTGAGTGTTCTTGTCCCAATTATAAGAGACAGAGGCCCAAAGAGATGGTCATTATTCAGAATCGCAGTGATTAATCAACCCAACTAAGATCCATGAGGATGCAGGTTCCATCCCTGGCCTCGCTCGGTGGGTTGAGGATCCGGCGATGCTGTAGTGTAGGTCACAGACTGGCTCAGATCCCAAGTTGCTATGGCTGTGGTATAGGCTGGCAGCAGTGGCTCCGATTCAATCCCTAGCCTGGGAACTTCCATATGCCACAGGTGTGGCCCTAAAAAAACAAACAAACCAAAAAAGGCAGTATCACAGAGCTAAATTGTAATAGCCCCATTCGCCTCTCTCCCTAGACTGGTGCTTGTTTGCATCCTACCAGTTCAAAGAAAGATACACAGTTGGGGAATCTGTTGTCCCTCAGCCTCTGAGGAAGAATTCCGTCCATAGCTTAACTCTCATCCAATCGGTCCTGGGTTCTTCCTGGTCGGGCAGAGACTAGAGTTAAATTTTGCAATTGGATTTGGGAAACTACCACCACCACCATCATCACCAACACCACGATCACCCCCTGAGGGATCCAACATGCCATGACCGGGCCTGCAAAGGTACTGGGTGCCCCATCCTGAGAAGCACTAATGCTTGACCGCTGCAGAAATGTCCCAGGTGCCCTGGGAAAGAGCACACAAGGAAGATTGCCAGTGGCACTGTACATGGCCAAAGCACAGGTGACTGAGCGGTCACAGAGAAAGCTGTCTTGCTTTTTTTTTTGTCTTTTTGTCTTTTTTGCCATTTCTTGGGCTGCTCCCACAGCTTATGGGGGTTCCCAGGCTAGGGGACAAATCGGAGCTGTAGTCACCAGCCTACACCACAGCCACAGCAACGCAGGATCCGAGCCAGGTCTGCGACCTACACCACAGCTCACGGCAATGCCAGATCCTTAATCCACTGAGCAAGGCCAGGGATCAAACCTGCAACCTCATGGTTCCTAGTCGGATTCGTTAACCACTGAGCCACGACGGAAACCTCGAAAGCCGTCTTGCTTTGAGCAGCTTTCTGTGAGCCCCTCCAGGACCAAGAAGCAAGATGGTCTGGCCTGAAGCTGAGACACACCTCTAGCATTGAACATGACCACATGTCAAGGGTGCAGAGAAGACAGGCTGACTAAAAAAATTAAGCCTTGGACTTTTTCTGTTTTGGTTGGTATTTTTTTAATGATTTTTATTTTTTCCATTGGAGTTAGTTTACAGTGTTCTGTCAATTTCTACTGCACAGCTAAGTGACCCAGTCATACGTATATTTGTATTCTTTTTCTCATGTTATCCTCTATCATGTTCCATCACCAGGGACTAGATATAGTTCCCTGTACTATACAGCAAGGATCTCACTGCTTCTCCACTCCAAATGCAAAAACGCAGTAGCTTCCTCTCCCTCTACTGGTGATAGTTGGCATTTCCTGGGCAGGGATCAGGTGTGGGGGATGTGAGGTCAGCTCAAGCCACGGTTTGTGGTTCTCTCTCTAGGTAAATGTCATCCCCGCTGTGGCCCAGGCCATCGTCAACTTCCGGATTCACCCCGCACAGACTGTCCAGGAGGTACGTATCATGTGTTCCCAACCACTGGGTCAGCATCAGTCGAGGTGTGGCTGCCAGGACCCGGGTGTACCTGCAGTCCCATAGCTGGCCCAGTCTCTCATTTGTTCCACGACTTTTCAAAGGCTTCCTATGTTCCAGGTGCTTGGCTACGATAGGAGATCTCTGGCTCAGGGGAACTTGGAGTCTGGAGGTGGGAGATGAAAGATAACAATAATAAATGACACATATTGATGATAACAATAGTAACAAACGCATATAGTGGGCTTGCTATGCTCTTGGCCCTCTGCTTAGGTATACACACAGTCTTTTAATCCCCATAACAACTCGATGAGGTAGGAAATACATTATCCTCAGTTAAAAGGGAAAACAGACCAACAAAACAGGTAAGTAACTTATGCCCAGGATTATACATCCAGCATAAGTTCCAAAGCCCGTGCTTTTAGCCACCACACTATACTAGGATTGTGACAATGAGGGACAGACAAAGAAGAGGACCAGGGCAAAGAAGAGGGCTGATGCTTTTACCTCTAGGGATCAACTAGGTCTTGTGCTGTGGCACAACGGGATCCACGGCATCTCTGTTGCATCAGGATGCAGATTCAATCCCCGGCCCAGCACAGTGGGTTAAAGGATGTGGCTTTACTACAACTGCATCCTAGGTCACAACTGTGGTTCAGATCTGATTCCTAGCCCGGGAACTCCATATGCTGCGGAGCAAACAAAAAAAAAATAAATAAAAAGAAAGAAAGTCTTTTCTGATCACTAGAAATCTGAGCTGGAACTTAAAGGACAAATAGGACTTTGCCAGAAGTAAGGCACTCAGAGTAAGGCTAAAGTCAAGTCTAAGTGTAGGATAAACTGGGAAGAAGTGATGAGAGATGAAAATGAAGTTGTAGTTTGGGGATCCAGGCCTTGTGTGCCATGCCAAGGAGTTTGGCCTCTAATCTGTGGACAAACAAGGACTGTCAGAGGTCTTCAAACAGGACTGTGATAGGCTCAGATTCTCTTTCAGGGAGACAGGGCTAGAGGTGATGCTGAGGAAGCACTGGAGTAAGAAGAAACAGATGAGCTGTTGCAACATCTGGGCAGTGGGTATGGAGGTCTGAACTTAGGCTGTGGTCATGAGGTGGAGAAGAAGGCACCACCAGAGGTGTGAGGGATGGGTCCAGCAGGACACCCTGGGTAATGGATGTGGGGTGAGGGAGAGGCAGGACTGCTCCAAAGTTTTAAACCTGGGTAGTTAACCAGGTGCTGATGCCTTTAACTGAGATTGGGAATTCAGGAAGAAGAGCCAATTCATACAGAAACATAATGGTTTAGAAATTTGAAGAGTTCCCACTTTGGCACAGCAAGTTAAGAATCTGACTGCAGTGACTGGGTTGCTGTGGAGGCATGGGTTCCATCCCCGGCCCAGCCCAGCGGGTTAAGGATCCAGCATTGCCACAGCTTTGGCGATAGGTCACAGCTGCAGCCTGATTCCATCCCTGGCCCAGGAACTTCCACATGCCATACGTAGGCACAGCCATAAAAAAAAAGAAAAAGAAATTTGAAATGCTTAAATTAATAGGCAATTATAAATACCTCAGGTCTAAGAGGTGGAGGCTGGATTATTATTGATTGAAACCTCTACAGTTAATAAAATCCCATAGGAATGGTGTGTAAAGTTTGGACAAAAGAGAGTTGTGGGGAGTTCCCATCGTGGCTCAGTGGAAATAAATCTGACTAGTATCCATGAGGATGCAGGTTCGATCCCTGGCCTCACTCAGTGGGTTAAGGATCCAGCATTGCCGTGAGCTGTGGGGTGTATATCACAGACGCAGCTTGGATCTTGCATTGCTGTGGCTGTGGCATAGGCCAGCAGCTATAGCTCCAATTCAACCCTTAGCCTGGGAACATCCATATGCCATGGGCATGGCCCTAAAAAGAAAGAAAAAAGAAAAAAAAGAGGGTTGTGGACAGAGCCTTGCAGTGGTCTGCTATGAACATCAATTTAAAAGTTATAAAAATGAAAAAAGAAAAAAAAAGTAAAAGTTATAAAAATGAATGTGTAAATGCAAAACATGCAGAGTGCTATGAGGAAAGGGGGCTGAGTGCTATTGCACAATATATGACAAGGAATTGGACCTTGTCTAGGGGTCAGGCAAGGCTTCCTCAAGGATGTGACATTTGAGCTGAAAGCTAAGGGTGAGAAGAAATACATAGACCATGGGAGTTCCCTGGTGGTCTCGTGGTTAGGATTCGGCGCTTTCACTCCTATGGCCTGGGTTTGGTCCCTGGTCTGGGAACTGAGATCCCACATCAAGCCACTGATGTGGGATGCTATGACCAAAAAAGAAAAGAAAAAATACACAGAGATGTAGGAAAGGCCAGCTTAAACATCAGGGCGAGCTAAAAACAATTCAAAAGGTAAATCTGATCCTTCAAAAAATGATCAAAAGAGGGAGTTCCCATCATGGCACAGCGGAAATGAATCGGACTAGGAACCATGAGGCTTCAGGTTCGATCCCGGGCCTTGCTCAGTGGGTTAGGGATCCGGCGTTGCCGTGAGCTGTGGTGTTGCAGACGTGGCTCAGATCTTGCATTGCTGTGGCTCTGGTGTTGGCTGGTAGCAACAGCTCCGATTAGACCCCTAGCGGGAACCTCCGTATGCCATGGGTGGAGCCCTAAAAAGACAAATGACAAAAAAAAAAAAAAAAAAAGATCAAAAGAGGCAATCGAACAACTGCAGGATGAATAAATGTTCTAAGGGAAGGGGCAGGTGTGTCGAGGGTCTGCCACGCTTAGATTTCTGGGGTCCTTTCTCCCTAGAGTCTTCCCCTTGGGGAATGCCGGGTATCCTCACACAGGGTGGGGGTCAAGTTGACAGCCTGCCCAGAGTCACCCAGCTTTGGCAGGGAGCTGGGACAGTGTAGGCCCTGGGCTCTGCTGCTTTTCATCCAGTGCCAACCTTTGTCCTCTCCCTGGGGGCTCAGGGGCCAGGAAATCACTGAATTCCCCTCACTGAGCTTCTTTCCACCAGTTTTTTTCCAGCCTTATTCCAACTCCATGCCCTTTCCGAGGGCTGTTTTCCACCAGCGGGGGCTTTCATCTCCCCAGGTGCTGGCACGCTCCCCGGCTCTCCTGTCGCCTGCCACAGTGGCCTTCCGTCCCGGCCTAGCTGATGAAATCTCTGGAATCCCTCAGCCCACCCTGCACACCTGCCCCAGGGGAGGAATGGAAAGCCCCCATCATCCCCAAAGCACATGGCACCTCTGTGTCCTGGTCACTCCTGTCCCTCATGTCCTGATTCTGTGCATCAGAGAAATAGAGAGGGCCAAGTGTGCAGAGTTTGGGGATGGACCCAGGGAGGACAGAGATGGCCCCCAGTGCCCTCTTTTTTTTTTTTTTTTTTTTTGGTCATTTTAGGGCTGCACCCTTGGCATATGGAGGTTCCCAGGCTAGGGGTCTAATCGGAGCTGTAGCTGCTGGCCTACACCACAACCTCAGCAATTCAGGATCTGAGCTGCACCTGCAACCAACACCACAGCTCACGGAAACCCCGGATCCTTAACCCACTGAGCAAGGCCAGGGATAGAACCCTCATCCTCATGGATCCTAGTCGGGTTCATTAACCACTGACCCACAACAGGAACTCCAAGTGCCCTCTCTCTCCACCTTTAACTGGTCTCTCCCATGTTGTGGGTATAGATGGGTCTTCAGCAGTCACCTATGAGGAATAAGAGCCTTGAGAAATGTATCAGGATACCATGTAGAAAGGAAAGTTTGTTCTGAATGGGCCTCAGGAAGTAGAAATAAGGCCACTGGGAGATGTTTCAGGGAGCCCCCACTTAAAGGAGAGCTTTGGAGGATGGCACCTTAGATGGTAATGAGCTTCTCTGAAGCTGAACGCCCACCTAGCTTGAGTGTTTTGTAGGAAATTCCTTTCTTCATTTATTCATTCAAGTGTTTGTTTTTGTCTTTTTGCCTTTTCTAGGGCCGCTCCCGTGGCATATGGAGGTTCCCAGGCTAGGGGTCTAATCAGAGCTATAGCTGCCGGCCTACCCCACAGCCACGCAACTCAGGATCCAAGCTGCATCTGCGACCTACACCACGGTTCACAGCAACGCCAGATCCTTAACCCACTGAGCAAGGCCAGGGATTGAACCTGTGTCCTCATGGTTCCTAGCTGGATTCGTTAACCACTGCGCCATGACGGGAATTCCCTATTCATTCAAATGTTTATTGAGTGGCTACTGCAGGCTAGACATTCTTCCAAGCACTTGGGAAAATGGTGACCAAGGCAGCCAAGATTCCCATTCTAAAGGTGCTTATGAGCTAGTGGGGACGAGACAGCAATAAGCAAGTGATCAAATAAATGAACAACATGGTCTTTTTTTGAGGAGAAGGAACCACAAAGAAAATCGTAGAATGATGTGTCACAAAGTGATTTAGGAGTGGAGGTGGTTGCAGATGAAGCTCAAATCCTGAATTGCTGTGGCTGTGGTGCAGGCCGGCAGCTGAAGCTCTGATTCGACCCCTAGCCTGGGAACCTCTATGTGCCGCAGGAGTGGCCTAAAAAGCGAAATTAATTAATTAATTAATAAAGTAAAGATAGTGGTCAGTCCTCTCTGAGGGGGTTTTCATACTGAGACCCAAGAAGCAGCAAAGACCTGGGGACAGCATGCAGGCAGCAAGAGCCCAGACCTATAATCTCAACAGAGGCTCAATTCGGATATGTCTAGCACTATATTATATCCTGCAGACTATACAGAATATCAAAAAAAAGAGAGAGAGAGGTGGGGGAGGTTAGATGCTCCAAGAAGCCGTATCTCAGTTTATTATTAGAAAGATATTCGTGTAAGAGTTGTTCACAGGTGGAATGGATTAAAGCACATGATGGTGAGCTTTTCTGCCACTGGAACTATTCAAGCACAAACTGATGACAGCCTGTTATGAATGTTCTAATGTCCTTTCAGCAGGACGAAGCTGCTTTTTTTTTTTTTTTTGTCTTTGTAAGGGCTGCACCCATGGCATATGGTGGTGCCCAGGCTAGGTCGGGATCGAATCAGAACTGTTGCCCCTGGCCTATTTCATAGCCACAGCAACCCCAGATCTGAGCTGTGTCTGCAACCTACACCCCAGCTCACAGCTCCGGATCCTTAACCCACTGAGCAGGGATCCAACCTGCGTCCTCATGGATACTAGTCAGATTCGTTTCTGCTGAGCCACAACAGGAATGCCAGATGAAGCTGGTCTTGCTGACTCTAAAGACCTTACCAGTTTTTAAAGTTATCATTCACTTGAGAGGAAAGTATAGCTTCGCGTAAAACAGAAAACAAAACACAGGGATGCGCTAGAAGGCCTATAGGAGCTCTGAGAAATGAGGGGTTAATGTCCTCTAAAGTGCCCTTTGAGGTCCCTCCCACCATTGATGAGTCTCTTCTTTTAGTCTCATCCTTGTGCCTCGGATTATTGCCTAGGATGGTCCCTCTATTCTAAACAGGTGAATAACAGCTAACCTACACTGAGTGTTGACTGTGTGCCAGGGACCAGCTTGAGCACATCACATATAGTCCAGTAATGGTCACAGCCACCTTACCAGGTCGGTGCTACTATTATCCTTCTGTTAACAGATGAGCAAGCTGAGATGCAGAGTCGAGGAGTTTGCCCAAGGTCACACAGCTCTAAGTGGCTGTCTGGGGCACAAAGTTTGGTGTTAGTCCTCAGTTTTTGTGCATGCCCCCTCCATGCTCAGACTGTCTTCTTGCCTCTTCTCCATCAGTTTCATATCCTTCCTTCCAATCCTGGGTCAAAATTCATACCACTAAGGAATCCATCTTAAGTGTCCACCTTCTTTCTGGCTCTACTCTATGATGCCTCAACCTGTAGATACTTTGGAAGCAGTAAAGCATCATCCTTGTGAAGTCATATCACACTCAGATACCCAGCCCAGCAACTATATCAACCTTGGGCAAGTTCCTTAATAAGACAACTCCCATTATTATTTTTATTGGCTCACATCTTTATGGTTTGTTTCTTGAGGGGTTTTTTGTTTGTTTGCTTGCTTGTTTTTTGGCTATGCCCACAACATGTGGAAGTTCCAGGGCCAGGGATTAAACCTGCAGCACAGCAGTGACAATGCCAGATCCTTAAACCACTGCCACCAGGGAACTCTTGTTCGCATCTTTAAAACTTTGTGTATCCAGGAGTTCCTGTTGTGGCTCAGTAGAAACCAATCTGACTAGCATCCACGAGGACGCAGTTTTGATCCCTGACCTTGCTCAGTGAGTTAAAGATTCGGCGTTGCCATGAGCTGTGGTGTAGGTTGCAGATGTGGCTTGGATCCCACATTGCTGTGGCTCTGGTATAGGCTGGCAGCTACAGCTCCAATTCAACCCCCTAGCCTGGGAACCCCCATATACTGCAGGCACAAGCCCTAAAAAGAAAAAAACAAAACAAAACCAAAAAAACCCACAACTTTGGGTATCAAACACTTATTGCGTGCCTTTTTTTTTTTTTTTTAATGGCCACATCCATGGTATATGGAAGTTCCTAGGTCAGGGATTGAATCCAAGCCAAAGCTGTGACCTACACAACAGTTGCAGCAACACCGGATCCTTTAACCCACAGTGCCAGGCCAGAGATAGAACCGGCACCTCTGCAGCAACCAGAGCCACTGCAATCAGATTCTTAACCCACTGTGCCCCAGCGGAACTCCCATTACATGCCTCTTATGTTCTTGGCACTAGAAATATAAAAATGAGGTAGACACAACCCCTGTCTTTGAGTCTGGACCTAGCCTAGCAGCTTGTGGGACACCTGGGCTCTTGTGGCTGTCACTGAAGGAGGCCCAATCTCTTTGCCCTCTTCAGTTTCTGGAGGCAGGAATCTTTAAGTAATTTGGGGCAGGGGGCAGAAGGCACAGTCCCAACCCACCTTATAGGGGATGACCAGGAACCTCCCAGTGGATCAAGAATATATCCAGACAATGGAGTTCCCGTCGTGGCTCAGCAGAAACAAATCTGACTAGCATCCATGAGGACACAGGTTCAATCCCTGGCCTCACTCAGTGGGTTAAGGATGCGGCATTGCCAGGAGCTGTGGTGTAGGTCACAGACGTGGCTCGGATCTTGCATTGCTGTGACTGTGGCATGGGCCAGCAGCTACAGCTCCGATTTGACCCCTAGCCTGGGAACCTCCATATGCCACAGGTACAGCCCTAAAGAAAAGACAAAAAAAGAATATATCCAGACTATATATTAATTTTTGTATTAGAGCATTTGAGACATAAGTGCCGGAGTGAAAATAAACTCTGATAAGTTGACCCCTCCCCCAGCCCCCCAGCAGGAAGTGTGGTTTGACTCAGATGGTTTCTAAGATAGAGGTAAGAACCCTCATTTCCTTTCCAGACTCAGCTAATAGCATGCTTTTTCTAGGGGACACTGACCTAAAAGGGGTCCTCTTGAGATAATGCCCCCCAGCTATGAGGTGCTCCCCTTTTAGGGCAGAGATAATTCTAAAGCCACTGTAGCGCAGATGGGTCGACATAGTGCTAAGGTTTTCCCTGGATGGCTGGGTGGGTTTGGGCAGAGCCATCCTTAGCTAGCCTCCTGGTCCATTCCTACATGGCTCCATGTGACCTGATCCTCAGGGTCTGGTCTGCATCCTGCCAGGGACTAGGACTTTTGCTGAGTTCAACTCTAGTCATTTTAGACCAACTTTTCTAGAAGCTTCCTCAGGTTCCTTCCTGAGGAAAAGAGGCACAGAGAGAAACCTTGAATACCAGCCCCCCAACTCCTGACTTTTTGTCTGTTGAGCTCATCTTCCTGGCTCCACTGCTGTTGGCTACAAACAGGAAGCAAGGATGCCCAGAGAGAAGAAAGTGTATGACCCTGTCACCACCTGTCTGAGGCTCCCAGGCTGAAGTGAGGTCATCCTTATCCATCCACCGGCCTGGAGATGGTTGACATCACCATGCTGTCTCCTCTACCTTTGCACCCAGCCCACGGCTCACAACCCATGGGGGAGGATGCAATTTGCTGATTTCCCTACCCCGCACCTGCCTTGTGGCTGTGAGGCAAGCCCCCCAGACATTTAACGTAAATCCACCACGCTGTAGATTTCCAGGAAGACCCAGCTCTCCTATCTCCTACAACCCGTCAGCTGAAATTGAGGTACCAAGACTGAAAAACTAGTCTCGGAGTGCCCGTCGTGGCACAGTGGTTAACGAATCCGACTAGGAACCGTGAGGTTGCGGGTTCAGTCCCTGGCCTTGCTCAGTGGGTTAAGGATCCGGCGTTGCCGTGAGCTGTGGTGTAGGTCACAGACTCGGCTCGGATCCCGCGTTGGCTGTGGCTCTGGCGTAGGCCGGTGGCTACAGCTCCAATTCGACCCCTAGCTTGGGAACCTCCATATTGCCATGGGAGCAGCTCAAGAAAAGGCAAAAAGACAAAAATAAATAAATAAATAAAAAACGAGTCTCCTCTGTAAACCCCAGGGCTCTGCCTTGCTGGAGAGAAATCAGGATTGCTTGAATCCATGTGGTCCTTGGATAGCAGATCACTACAAAATCAAACTCCCTTTCTGTCCTCCCTCAAGGTCCTAAAACTAGCCAAGGACATTGTGGCAGACGACCGGGTCCAGTTCCACGTGTTGAATGCCTTTGACCCCCCACCCATTAGCCCCTCTGATGATCAGGCCTTGGGCTACCAGCTGCTCCGCCAGACCATACAGTCTGTCTTCCCGGAAGTCAACATTGTTGTCCCAGGTAATGACCTCATCGGCTGTGGCTGGGGGGAGGCAGGGGCTGGAACTGTTTCCTATCTGGTGTCCACTGCCCCACCCCCACCCCAGCTGTTCAGCCTGGAAACAGCTGGCTGCTTCCTCTCCTAATGGGACTGGAACTGTATTTTCCCCTCTGAGTGGAAGTGAGAAAGCAAACAGGATAAGAGCAGAAACAATAAATTAGGTCAGCCAAGCCCGGGTCCTTGCTTGACCTAAACCAGCCACCCTGGCACGGAGGAGGGGATAGACCCAGATGCCCCCTCCTCTGGAGCAGCCACAGAGAGGGGCCAGGTTCCCTCCAATCTGGTTCTGATCCATTCTAGGTGACTGCTCAGCAATAGAGCTCAGACTCTGCAGCCAAGAAACTCTTCCTGGCTGAACCAACTGCATGGACCCCCTTCACCTCTCCCAGTAGCATGCCCCTATGCCCCTTCCCCAGTTCACCAGCATACCTTCCAAATCTTCACTGTATAGACAGTGGTCCTCAATATTTAAGAGGAGGAGTTCCCGTTGTGGTGCAGCAGAAATGAGTCCAACTAGGAACCATGAGGTTGTGGGTTTGATCCCTGGCCTTGCTCAGTAGGTTAAGGACCCAGCATTGCCGTGAGCTGTGGTGAAGGTGGCAGACATGGCCGGATCCCCTGTGGCTGTGGCTGTGGTGTAGGCCAGCAGGTACAGCTCCAATTCAACCCCTAGTCTGGGAATCTCCATATGCCGCTAGTGTGGCCCTAAAAAAACAAAAAACAAAAAAAAATAGCAAAAGAGGATTGCCTAAGGAAATTAATAAAATGCGGATTATCTGGACCCACTCCCAAAGATTCAGGTTAACCAGCTCTGGAGAAGACCCTGGAATCTGCCCTTTTAACAAATACCCCAGGTGAATCTGACACCAAAGGCCGGCTAACCACAGTTTGAGAATCTCAGGTCTGTGATATGAGGAAGAGATGCTCTAATGTAAAGACCTGTGCCCATGTCCCTTTTAGCTAGTTTTAATCATGAATGCCTTCATTTCCCAAGCTAAGACTTAGGTCCCACCCTTGTGCTAGTCATGGCCCTTAAAGGGATTTCTGTGAAATTCTGCATCCCCAAACTCCTCGGGTGTGGAAAGAAAAAAAAACAGCCTTGGTTTTTTAATCAACTTAAGTCTGTACGACTCCTCAGAAATTCAGCCTCAGACATTATTATTTTTTTGTCTTTTTAGGGCCACCCCCACAGCATCTGGAGGTTCCCAGGCTATGGGTCCAATCAGAGCCGTAACCACCCACCTATGAAGAGCCGCAACAATGTGCAATCTGAGCCACATCTGTGACCTACACCACAGCTCACAGCAACACCGATCCTCAACCCACTGAGCGAGGCCAGGGATTGAATCTGCATCCTCATGGATGTTAGTTGGGTTCATTAACTGCTGAGCCACAATGAGAATTCCTCAACCTCAGACATTATTGAGGCCTCCAAACATCACTTCCACCTTCAATCAGGCCTTCGGGGTCTTATGCAATAGTGTAGCATCAGGATCCCTTAGCCCATGGTCATCAGTCCTTGTGGTTCCCTCTGAGACATCCGTTATCCTGGCCACAAGGTCACTTCAGGTTGCAGATTTCCTCGGATTCCCTGGCCTGTCTAGACCCAAGATCCTCCCTAAACATAGCTCTCTGAGATTTGCCGCTCCTTGGACTTCTGCCACAGAGCAGGGCCTGGGTCCTCACCATCTAGGAATCCTGGCTTCCACACTCCGCATTCTCCTCTCTTGGCCCTCAAAGACTCCCCACCTTACCTTCTCCCTCCAGGGCACCTGCCATAATCCCATTGGCAGAATTAAGACTTTCAGCAGAATGAAGAAAGGCAGGCATCAACTGGCAGAAATCCCCAAAGCAAGAAGTGGTGAAGGGGCTGAGTCCTCATGTGAAACCAAGAGTGGAAAGTAGAACAAAACACAAATTACCATCCCAAGTCATCCCACACACTTCAACTGATGCTCCAAGGGGTCTTTTTTTCCAAGAACCCTCCTACTGGGACAAGGCCTAGCCCTGGATGGGGAGTCGGGTGACGTGCTACCATCAGGAGAGTCTCCTAGGACTTTCCAAATGTAAAGTTTGACTCTAAGAAGACAGAGTCCTCTTTCAGAGGACAAGAATAACAGGAAAATAGGGTTCCCGTCGTGGCTCAGTGGTTATCAAACCCGACTAGCATCCATGAGGATGCGGGTTCGATCCCTGGCCTTGCTCACTGGGTTGAGGATCTGGCATTGCCGTGAGCTGTGGTGTAGGTCACACACGAGGCTCGGATCCTGAGTTGCTGTGGCTCTGGTGCAGGCTCGTGGCTACAGCTCCAACTGGACCCCTAGCCTGGGAACCTCCATATGCTGCAGGTGCAGCCCTAAAAAGACCAAAAAAAAAAAAAGAAGGATACAGGAAAATACGTTCCACTTTAGGAGGACTGCACTTTATAGCAGTCACATTCCCCCCAGGAAGTATTTATTTCTGACCTGGATGATATGCAAGAAATCTCAAGCAATAAAGAAGTGGTCCTTGGATTTCTGGATAGCTAGCTTTCTAGAATAACTGGCTATGGGTACAAAGTGAAGCTGTTGGCCTCCATGGTCATCACGGAGAGCAGGCACTTAGTTTTGGACCATTCAAGGGATGTCTCCCATGTTCCCATGTTCCTGGCTGAAAAAGTGTTTTAGAAAGGTTTTGAGAGTGGGTAGCCTGGAGGACAAACACTCACAGCTGCATTCTCCCAAGGAAGGGCCAGATATTTTCTCTGGTCACCCAAAGGTCTCAATTTTTTTTTTTTTTTAGGGCCCCACCTGCGGCATATGGAGGTTCCCAGTCTAGGAGTTGAATTGGAGCTGTAGTTGCTGGCCTACACCAGAGCCACAGTAACTCAGGATCCAAGCTGAGTCTGTGACCTACACCACAGCTCACAGCAACACTGGATCCTTAACCCAGTGAGCAAGACCAGGGATCGAACCCGCAACCTTGTGGTTCCTAGTCAGATTCATTAACCACTGAGCCACGACAGGAACTCCAAGAGCCCACTCTTCTTGATTCTCCCTTTCCAGGTACATGTGTTGGCAACACAGACAGCAGACACTATTCGAACCTCACCACTGGCATCTACCTGTTCAACCCCCTCTACCTGCAGCCGCAGAGCTTCCGCTTGTGAGTATGTGGAACAGGTTTGGACAGCCTGGGGGAGAGAGAAGTTACATATGACCTGTCCCTTCCACGCCCCTGTTCTCTTGACAGTCCACAGCATGGGTGAAAGCCGGGGTTTGCACAAACTAAAAGACACTGTAGAACCCAACTGGCCAACATTCCTCAGTGCCACAATCTCACCACTCCCCGAAACTTGTGGGAATAGGTGACTGTTTTTCAGAGATGGAGACCATCAAATGATTGAAAGGAACCTGGTAGAATCAGAAGCTGTGGGTGCTGTCCCCACCCCTTCCTCCCTTTGAGAGAGTGCGTCCCCTATGATCTCATTTTCTCCCCAAAAACGGGAGACTCCAGAGTTGGCAGTTACCAGTCAGTGAAATACAGACGCATTTGAGGTCAAAGGTGGGTCCATGCTTTGAATTCTCAAAAGCAAACATACTGTAGGAATCTAAGACATGCTCACATTTCAACTGCTGTGTGTGAATTACTCTTTATGGGTTCTTCAGCAGATTTTTAGTCCCAGGGTATGAGGGGATGATGTCCATTTCCTCTCTGCTCCTTATGACATCCAGCTCTGATGTCCTTGTCGTAAGTCAGTTGCCAACAAAACAATTTGAATAGGAGCTTAAGAACAAATTTTAGGAGTTCCCGTTGTGGCACAGCGGAAGTGACTCTGACTAGTATCCATGACGATTCAGGTTCAGTCCCTGGTCTTGCTCAGCGGGTTAAGGATCCGGTGTTGCCGTGAGCTGTGGTGTAGGTCGCAGACGAGGCTCGGGTCCCGCATTGCTGTGGCTGTGGCGTAGGCCAGCGGCTACAGCTCCAATTCGACCCCTAGCCTGGGAACTTCCATGTGCCACAGGAGCGGCCCAAGAAATGGCAAAAAAGACCAAAAAAAAAAAGGCCAAAAAAGAAAAAGAAGAACAGATTTCACAGTTTTTTGTTTGTTTTTAATGGGGTTGAGGGGACAGGGGAAAGGGAGCTATTTTTTTTTCCTTTCATCTTTGAGGTTACATATGTGGTTTGGTGTTGTGTTGTGTTGTGCGGAGGAGGTTGTGGACCTGGTGGTGGAGTTCCTAGGTGAAGTAGAGAACCCTGTAATACTCTGGGCAGATGCCCTTCCTAACCACTTGTGCCCCTAATAATGAGGGGGAGGCAGCTGGCTTAGAGAGAAGTCTAGCTGGGACTCTGGCCTTAGAATTACAAAGATAATGTTGAAATGATCTAATGGATTCCAGAGCAAGCGGTGATCTTGAACTACGAGTTTATTATTATCCTCCCCTACTGTTCTTTGCCATGGGCATGGATCCTGGGACAGATGACCAAGCAGGTCGTGTGAAACCTCACTTCTTACAAATAGCCACTCCCAGCTTGCCCACATGCTACCCCTGGAGGGTCAAAGGACAGTGGCTTCAGGGAATGGGGCCGGGGGCGGGGGGGTGCTCTGTAATAACACCTGTACTATAGCAATGGACTCTCCTCCCTCAGCGTGCATGGAATCAATGAGAGAATCTCAGTCCAAGCCTACGAGAGGCAAGTGAAGTTCATTTTCGAGTTTATCCAGGATGCTGACACAGACCCCAGGCCAGTTCCTCACCTGCATGAACTGTGAAGTCAGGGAGCCTGCTGGTTTAGGGGTGCCTGATGCTGGGCCAGGACTAACCCAAGGGGAAAGCCGGTGTTGATGAAGCTTCTGGTCAAAACCACCATATAAGGGCCTTGCCCACCTGCCTTGATCATCCCTAAATTCACCCACGAACAAGGCCAGGGAGAAGTGAAGGCCACCAGGAACCCACCTTCGCCCTTCCTGCGGACAATGCCATCCTTCAGCAGATGGGCATTTACTGCCTTCTTGTCCATATGTTAGAAGATAGCTGGTTTGTCTTCTACTCGTTAAGGCCTGATTTAGTAAATGCAGATTTGAAAAATACCAACCAAGTTTTACCTTCTACGAGTATTTTATTTAGGGCACACTTATTGGGCTGCCTTCTCCATGGCTTATACACTGCTTCTTGGTGTGACTTTCTTTCCTTTCTCTTCCCTCCTTGCAGTGTATGGAGGTTCCCAGGGTAGGGGTCGAATTGGAGCTACAGCTGCCAGCCTACACCACAGCCACAGCAATGCCAGATCCAAGCCATGTCTGTGACCTACACCACAGCTCACAGCAATGCCGGGTGCTTAACCCACTGAACGAGGCCAGGGATTGAACCTGCAATCTCATGGTTCCTAGTCAGATTCATTTCCACTGTGCCATGACAGGAACTCCCTTTTTTGGATTGTTCATGAAGCTGGCTCTTCATCTCTCCTCTCCTGCCCCTGCATCCCTCCCTTTACCTGTCAGTTTATTCTATACCTAGGCAGGACTTAGTCAAACTAAGATACTACCATAATTACCACAACGATTGGTCAAATAAAATGATCCATGCAGCATCAGCTGGTCACTGAGGGGTGCAGCTGAGACAGGAAGCTTTGAAGGAACCCCCAGACCTCCTGGTTCTGGAGGTTGGAGCCTAGAGAAGAAAGCCTCTGTCCTTGGGCTCCTCCCAAGGGCTCCCTGGGCTTTTCTCCCTCCCCTGCCCCATTCCTGCCACCTGCTATGGCTGTCCCACCCCAGGAGGCACTAATCTGTGGAAACATTTCCCTGGCACATTGCACAGGCTGAGCTCCCAAGAGAAGGGCACTCATGATCCAGGCTCTTGCTGGAGCCCAAGACCAGCAGGGCCCTGGCATCCTGTCCCAGTTCAGACTTATCAAAGAGACGTGGAGGGCATGGGGCCGGGGTGGGGGTGGGGGGGAACTGGCTGGAGGGGCTCGGCCCTGGCCGGTGGGGCTAGAGGAGGGGTTAGCTGCCCTCCCCCAGGGGACCGCAGAGCTCCTGTCTTTTTTCTCTGGAATTCAAGCCTGAGCATATTTGAATCTGCTCCATGGCAGTCAGGTGCCTTGAATGCAAGGCAGCATTTCTTGGCTCATGGCTGGGAGCTGTGCTTTGTGTCTCACAAGGGAGTTGAGGTCATAGAGGGAGACACAGAGGGAGCTGGGACTTAAAAGACTCCCTCTTTTTTTCCTCTCCTGATGAGGACATTCGATGCCTTGCTGGGGTGTGACAGCAGTGGGCCCTGTTTCCCTCCCCATGTCCCCTGCCCACTATGGTTGTGAGCCATTCCTTAGGAGCTCAGGCCTAATGGGAAGTGTAAGAAACACAAGGGATTATTGGAGGTTTTCTGCTTCTCCCCCTAAGATTCACATTCCTTCCCTCACCCTCCCTCTTTTGGCCAATTCATTACTTATTCAGCCTTTGTGAGAGGGTGAGCCAAAGAACAAAAGGGACTCTTCACATTTGTACAGAACTGTACAAGTGCCTCCACACCTTATCTCGTGGGAGCTCCACAAGAACCCCGTGAGAAGGCAGTGCTCCTCTTAGAGAGAAGTTGCTTCTTAGGTTACATATCTAGCCGGGGGCAGATTCAAACCCATGTCACCCGCCCCAAATTTATTGTTATTCCCTGGTTCTCTGTTATAGATCAAATCAACTTCCCATCAATTATCTTATTAGTACTCCAAAGGTTGCCCCTGTTTTTGTTTTGTTTTGTTTTTATTACTCCAATGAATGTATCACATCTGTAGTTGTATAATGATCATCACAATCCAATTTCACAGAATTTCCATCCCACAACCCAAGCACATCCCACCACCCCCCAAACTGTCTCCTCCGGAGACCATAAGTTTTTCAATGTCTGTGGGTCAGCATCTGCTCTACAAAGAAGTTCAGTCTGTCCTTTTCTCAGATTCCACATGTCAGTGAAAGCATTTGATGTTGGTGTCTCATTTCTCATTGTATGGCTGACTTCACTTAGCATGGTCATTTCTAGGTCCAGCCATGTTGCTAAAAATGCCAGTATTTCATTCCTTTTAATGGCTGAGTAATATTCCATTGTGTATATGTACCACATCTTCTTGATCTACTCCTCTGTCGATGGACATTTAGGTTGTTTCCATGTTTTAGCTATTGCAAATAGTGCTGCAGTGAACATCGAACTACATGTGTCTTTGCGAGTCATGGTTTTCTCTGGATAGGTGCCCAGGAGTGGGAGGTTGCCCCTGTTTTTATAAATGAGATGGGAGTTCCCATTGTGGCTAATCGGGTTACCAACCCTACAATTGTCCACGAGGATACAGGTTTGATCCCTGGCCTCGCTCAGTAAGTTAAGGATCCAGCATTGCCACAAGCTGCAGCATAGGTCATAGGCCAGTAGCTGCAGCTCCAATTCTACCCCTCACCTGGGAACTTCCCTATGCTCCGGGTGTGGCCCTAAAACAACAACAAAACAAAAACAGATGAGGCATCTGAGGCTCAAAGGTTAAGTGATGGTGTCATGCAAGGTTAAGGGCAGAGTTTATCTGAGTCCAAAGCCTGTGCGAATAGTACTGAAGAGGAAACTGAGGTTCAGAAACATTGTTTGCCCAAGATCACGCAGTTCTCAAGGGGCAGCCTTGAATTCAAATGCAGCCCCCAAATCCCCAAGTCCAATGCTTTTTCAACCATACCACACTGCCTGCACCCAAGAATCTGTGGTGTACGGCTCATTCATTCTGACCCAAGGAGATCTCAAGGTCAAAGGCTGTTCGACTCTTGGATTCAGTTCTTAGTTCAAGCTCTCTTTTCCCCTGGCTGACCTCTCCCTGGTCACACCTCTCCCCCTGTCTGCCAATATTCCTTACCGCCCCCACCCTCAGCTTCGGGATTCAGCTCTCCCTTCCTGAAATTGGGGACAGCCAAGTCTTTAATGATCTGTAGGACAACTGGGAAAAGAATGACCAGGGGACCCTCTCCCCATGTAGCCTCACCACTGTCTTCTGGCATCAGAAATGATAGTCTTGGGAGTTCCCATCATCACTCAGCGGAAACGAACCTGACTAACATCCATGAGGACAAAGGTTCGATCCCTGGACTAGCTCAGTGGGTTAAGGATCCGGCGTTGCTGTGGCTGTGGTATAGGCTGGCAGCTGTGGCTCTGATTAGACCCCTAGCCTGGGAACCTCCATGTGCCGCATGTGTGGCCCTAAAAAGACCAAAAAAAAAAAAAAGAAAGGATAGTCTTCTGAGCCCCGGAGTGGGAGGGAAGGCCTTGAGAGGGAACTGCTCCAAATACGGACTCTGAGAACACAGATACTCCAGCCCTATAGCTCTTGAAGGCTTCTAGAAAGAGCAGCTGAAAGTGCTGGTCAGGGCAACACAAATCCCGAGATGCTGGACAGGATGAAACAGAGAATCTGGGACTTTCCTCCATCCATCTACCACTCCCCAAATCCACCTGGAAAGAGCTCCAGCAGATTTCACAAGTATACCGCACACTCCTATCAAGCTCAAGCTTCTTACTCATACCTCACTCCTTGAGGTTGGAAAGAAAACAAAATATTCCCAAGCAAAGAGAGTGGGAAAGGAAAAGAGTAAATGTTGGCTGAAGCCCCTTGATTTTGAACCTGGATTGCTGAAAACTTGATGTTCTAGACCAAGTATTCTTTTCTTCCAGAGGAAATAAGAGAGACAAAGTTCCTACTGAAGAATTAGACGCTTCGTTCATTTTTTTTGAAAGTTGAAACCTAATTAAATACTCTAATTAAAAACTAGTTGTGGGGTGTTCCCTTGTGGCACATCAGAAAGGAATCTGACTAGTATCCATGAGGATGCGTGTTCAATCCCTGGCTTTGCTCAGTAAGTCGAGGATCCAGCATGACCGTGAGCTATGGTGTAGGTTGCAGACGTGGCTTGGATCTGGCGTTGTTGTGGCTGTGGTGTAGGCCAGCAGCTGTAGCTCCAATTTGACCCGTAGCCTGGGAACTTCCTTATTTTGAAAGGTGTGGCCCTAAAAAGGAAAAAAAAGAAAAAAAAACCTATTTGCGGAAGTTCCCATTGTGGCTCAGCAGTAAAGAGCCCAACTAGTATCCATGAAGATTCGTGTTCCATCCATGGCCTCGCTCAGCGAGGTAAGGATCCAACATTGCCAGAGGCAGTGGTAGGTCCCAGAATCAGCTCGGATCTGGTGTGGCTGTGGCTGTGGTGTAGGCCAGCAGCTGTAGCTCCGATTCAACTCCTAGATGGGAAACTTCCGTACGCCACAAGGCGTGGCCCTAAAAAGCTACAAAAAAAAATTTGCAATTGTTATGTTCAGTGTCCATATCGTTTTCAATAAAAAGGATAAGTGCCATGTTTTCCTATGTTACATCTAAACCTACACATGCAAAAATGCTATAAATGATTTAAACTACAAAATGGTCCTCGGCCCCCATTTGCAATGTTGCAAACACTACTACACTAATTCATCAGTGCCTCCAGAACCAGAAATTGGAACTCAAAGAGAAGCAAAAAAAAAAAAAAAAAAACAGTCACTCAGCACTCCTGGGAAATAACATGTCAGGCAGGAATCTATTGCAGTCATGCTATCTGAGAGGAAGGATTTGACAAGTCAATTTTCTTTTCCCTTAGCTAAGCACTTTGACAGCTCCATTCCTCTCAGCTCTCCAAAGCTAGGTCTGTCTCCAAAGTTCACAGTGATGCAACCCACAAACCTTCAGGGCATTTTAGTTGTCAGGTTTTTTTTCTGAAGACATGTGAGGCAATTTATGTAAAGAAATATTTTTTGGCCTTCCTGTCGTGGCTCATTGGTTAACGAATCCACCTAGGAACCATGAGGTTGCAGGTTCAATCCCTGGCCTTGCTCAGTGGGTTAAGGATCTGGTGTTGCCATGAGCTGTGGTGTAGGTCACAGACACGGCTTGGATCCCGAGTTGCTGTGGCTCTGGCGTAGGCCAGCAGCAATAGCTCCAATTCAACCCCTAGCCTGGGAACCTCCATATGCTGCAGGTGTGGCCCTAGAAAAGACAAAAAGACAAAAAAAAAAAGAAAGAAAGAAATACTTCTTTGGGCCTGAACTGTGTTAGCCTCAGAAATGTATGGTTTTTGCTTATTTGTTTGTTTTGTCTTTTTTAGGGCCACACCCACAGCATATGGAGGTTCCCAGGCTAGGGGTCAAATCGGAGCTATAGCTGCCAGCCTACACCACAGCCACAACAATGCCAGATCCGAGACACATCTGTGACCTACACCACAGCTCACGGCAACACCAGATTCTTAACCCAGTGAGCAAGGCCAGGAATCGAACCTGTAACCTCATGGTTCCTAGTCAGATTCATTTCCGCTGCACCACGAGGGGAACTCCCAGAAATGTATGTTTAGGGTGAACAGGTGCTCTGTGCCAGCACTAAGTGCTGAATCCCAAGTGACAGAAACACCTCATAGATTTAGCTTTTTTTTTGGTCCTTTTTCTTCTTAGGGCCACACCTGTGGCATATGAAGGTTCCCAGGCTAGGGGTGTAATTGGAGCTACAGCTTCCAGCCACAGCAGTGTGAAATCTGAGCTGTTTCTGCGACCTACACCACAGCTCACGGCATCGCCAGATCCTTAACCCACTGAAAAAGGCCAGGGATCGAACCTTCGTCCTCATGGATGCTAGTCAGATTCATTTTCACTGAGCCACGATGGAAACTCCTAGATTTAGTTCTTTGTGGCTATAATCTTTGTACCTTCTAAACCGTGATGCCCAGGGCAAGGAGCTCTCTTGTCCAGGTCTAACAGACAAGGTCTTATTTTATGTACCCCTAGTGTGTGGTTGGGGAAGTAAGGAAGGCCTCTGTGGTGAGAAGGTCATGAACAAGCTAAAACTTTAAGGTTGAATAAGATTTAACAAGACAGCATGTATATATATATATAATTGAGTCACTTTTCTGTACAGGAGAAATTGACAGAACATTGTAAATCAACTATAATTAAAAATTTTTTAAAAACTGGGAGTTGCCGTCATGGCTCAGCAGTAATGAACCCAACTACTATCCATGAGGACACAGGTTTGGTCCCTGGCCTTGCTCAGTGTGTTAAGTCTCCAGTTTTGCCATGAGCTGTGGTGTAGGTTGAAGATGGCTCAAACCTGGTGTGGCTATGGCTGTGGTGTAGACTGGAAGTTACAGCTCTGATTTGACCCATAGCCTGGGAACTTCCATATGTTTTGTATGCGGCCCTAAAAAGACCAAAAAAAAATTTTTTTTAAAGAGTTAAGAAAGGAGTTCTTGGAGTTCCTGTTGCAGCTCAGTGGAAACAAACCCAACTAGTATCCACGAGGAGGACGTGGGTTCGGTCCCTGGCCTGGCTCAGTGGGTTAAGGATCAGGCACTGCTGTGAGCCGTGGTGTAGGTCACAGATGTGGCTGGGGTCTGGCGTTACTGTGGCTATGGCATAGGCCAACAGCTTCGTTCTGATTAGATCCCTAGGCTGGGAATCTCCATATTTTGCAAAAGTGGCCCTAAAAAAAAAAAAGAAGTTCTCTTGTGGTGCACTGGGTTGAGGATAGGACATTATCGCTGCAGCAGCTTTGGTCACTGCTGTGACGCAGGTCAATCCCTTGCCCAGGAACTTCCACATGCCTTGGGCATAGCCAAAAAACAAAATGAGGTAAGGCAAAAAATGGGGGGTAGGAATGGAAGATGTTGTGCCAGACAGAATAGAGTATTCAAATGAAAGTGTGATGGCTTCAGGAAACTGAAAGGAGGCCTTTTGGGGCCTTGTAAGTCGGGATAGGAATTTTGGAACTTGATTTAAGGATAATAGGAAAAGGAAGAAAAATTGAAAGTTTCTATTTTCCTCCTTCCTCCCATCTTTCCATTTTTGCTTTTATTCCTTCTTTCTAATACTTATACAGTGCTTACTACATGCCAGGCCCTGTTCTAAATAATGATATCTGTATCTAGATGATAGATTCATGTTTGTATATTCATTTAATCGTAATAATTACCCTGTGTAGTAGACCGTTGTAGCCGTTGAGAAATCAAGTCAATGCAGTGGAATGAAGAAAGGTAGGTGTGTTCAAGAGTTATTTAAGTTAGTCATTAGGGGAAATGCACATCAAAACCACAATGGGATAACATTTCATAACCACTAAGTTAGCCATAATTAAAAAAAAAAAAAAAGAAAAGAAAATAGCAAGGGTTGGTGAGGATGTGGGGCAATTGGAACCCTTGTGCACTTGCTAGTGGGAAGGTGAAAAGGAGCAGCTGCTGTGGAAATAGTTCAATGTTTCCTCAACAAGTTTAACAGATTTACCACATTAGCTAGCAATTCTACTCCTAAACATATACTCAAAACTGAGAACAGGTATTCAGACAAGTTTGTATACAAAAGCCCACAGCAGCACCATTCACAATAGCCACAAGGTAGAAACAACCCAAATGTTCATTAATGGATGAGTGGATAAGTAAAATGCATTGTGCCCATACTGTGGACTATTAGTCATCCCCGGGCTGCAGCATGAATGAAACTTGAAATCAGGATGATGAGTGAAAGAAGGCAGACACAAAAGGTCACATGTTGTGTGGTTCCATTTTTACGAAACGTTCAGAATGGGGAAATTCATAGAAACAGAAAACAGACTAGTGATTGCCAGGAGCTACAGGGAGGATAGAGGGAGGAGTGGCTGCTTAATGGTTAAGAGGTTTTCTTTGGGGCTGATGAAAACGTAACTAAAGAGAGGTGACAGGAGTCCCCGTTGTGGCTCTGCAGTTAACAAAGTCGACTAGTATCCCTGAGGACGCAGGTTTGATCCTCGGCCTTGCTCAGTGGGTTAAGGATCCGGCATGGTGAGCTGTGGTATAGGCTGCAGATGTGATTTGGATCTGGCGTTGCTATGGCTGTGGCGTAGGTCAGTGGCTACAGCTCCAATGGGACCCCTCGCCTGGGAACTTCCATATGCCACAGGTGCTGCCCTAAAAAGACAAAAATAAATAAATAAATAAATAAATAAATAAAAATAGAGGTGATAGTTGTACAACATTTTAAATATACTAAATGCTAATGGATTGCGTGCCTTTTTTTTTTTTTTTTCCGGTCTTTTTGCCTTTTCTAGGGCCGCTCCTGCAGCATAGGGAGATTCCCAGGCTAGGGGTCTAATCGGAGCTGTAGCCTCTGGCCTACGCCAGAGCCACAGCAGTGCAGGATCCGAGCCGCATTTGCAACCTACACCACAGCTCATGGCATCGCCAGATCCTTAACCCACTGAGCGGGGCCAGGGATTGAACCCGAAACCTCATGGTTCCTAGTCGGATTTGTTAACCACTGAGCCACAATGGGAATTCCTGATTGTATGCTTTTAAATGGTAATTTTTGTTGTATGAATTTTATCTCGGGGGGAAAAAAAGTCTTTAATAAGAGGTAGAGTTAATGGATGGCTCTTGGTGACTGATGGGTGGCAGGGAGATGGAGAAGTACAGGAAGGAGTCAAGAAGGACATCCAGCCAGGGGACTTGAACAAATGGGAGAGTGACTACATTTACTGAGTTGGGGAAACATGAAGGAGTAGGTATCTAGGAGGTGACAAATCTCCATTTCAGATATGACGAGTGAAAAAGTGTTGAGACATCCAAATCTAGAGCTCAGAAGAAAAGTCTAAGATGAAGATATTTGGGAGTCATCAACGTAGTACCGTAAATTAACACTAAAGAGTGAGTGAAGGAGTTCCCTTCATAGGCTCAGCGGAAATGAACTGACTGGTATACATGAGGATGGGGGTTCGATCCCTGGCCTCGCTCAGTGGTTCAAGAACCCGGAGTTGCTGTGTACTGTGGTGTAGGTCACCGATGTGGCTCAGATCCCACATTGCTGTGGCTGTGGTATAGGCCAGCAGCTGTAGCTCCGATTCGACCCCTGGCCTGGGATCAAACCCATAACCTCATGGTTACTAGTCAGATTCATTTCCACTGCACCACAATGGGAACTCTGGGACCTCCTAATAAATAATATTTAAATGAATAAAAATAAGAAGGCAGTCCCATTGAAGATCAGTGGGTTAAGAACCTGACTAGTATCTGTGAGGACGAAGGTTCTATTCCTGGTATCGCTCAGTGGGTTAAGGAACCAGCATTGCTGCAAGCTGCAGCATAAGTTGCAGATGCACCTTAGATCTGGTGCTGCCATGGCTATGGTTTAGGCCAGCAGCTGCAGCTCCAATTTGATCCCTAGCCTGGGAATTTCCATATGTTGCAGTGCAGCCATAAAAAGAAAAACAATAATAATAATAATAATAAAATGGCTATCAAGCCATGAAAAGACATGGAGAAAATTTAAATGCATATTACTATGTGAAAAAAACCAATCTGAGAAATCTACCTACTGTATGATTCTAACCACATGGCATTAAGGAAACGGCAAAACCATAGAGACAATAAAAAGATCAGTGGTTGTAGAAGAGGTTTATGAATAGGCAGAGCATAGATTTTTTTTTTAGGGCAGAGAAAATATTCTGAATGATATTTTAATGATAGGGAGACATCATTAAATATTTCCAAACCCATAGGATATACACCACCGAGATTGAATCCTAAGGTAAGCTTTAAACTTTGGGTGATTATGATGTATCAGCATTGATTCATCCTTGATGAAAAATGTACCACTCTAGTCAATGATGTTGATGATGGGGAAAGCTATGCACGTACAGGGACGGGGGATAGATGGGCAATCTCCATATCCTTCAATTTTATTATAAACCTAGAACTGCTCTTTCAAAATTGTCTTCTTGAAAAGTAGAATGCATTAGCAAACATCATGGGAATTTTTAAAGAGCCCTATAGGAGTTCCCATCGTGGCTCATTGGTTAACAATCCGAAGAGGAACCATGAGATTGCGGGTGGAGGCGCCTACATTCTCACTGCTGTGGCTCTGGTTGCTGCTGTCGGTGTAGGTTCAATCCCTGGACCAGGAATTCCCACATACTGCCTGGGTGGCAAAAAAATAAATAAATAAACAAATAAAAAAATCTCTATGGAGTTCCTTTTGTGGCTCAGTTGTTAATGAATCTGACTAGGAACCATGAGGTTGCGGGTTCGATCCCTGGCCTTGCCAGTGGGTTAAGGACCTGGCGTTGCCATGAGCTGTGGCGTAGGTCACAGACATGGCTCGGATCTGGTGTTGCTGTAGCTGGCGTAGGCCGGTGGCTACAGCTCCGATTAGACCCCTAGCCTGGAAACCTCCATATGCTGCGGGAGTAGCCCAAGAAATGGCAAAAAGACAAAAAAAAAAAAAACCTCTATGTTTAAGGACTTTGTAGTAGAGTTGGGAGAACAAAATTAACATATTTAACACATTAAACAATAAGTCCACGTAAAATAAGTTTTTTTTTTGTCTTTTTTGTTATTGTTGTTGTTATTGTTGTTGTTGTTGTTGTTGTTGTTATTTCTTGGGCCAATCCCGCGGCATATGGAGGTTCCCAGGCTAGAGGTCCAATCGGAGCTGTAGCCGCCGGCCTACAGCAGAGCCACAGCAACGTGGGATCCGAGCCGTATCTGCGACCTACACCACAGCTCACGGCAACGCCGGATCATTAACCCACTGAGCAAGGGCAGGGACCGAACCCGCAACCTCATGGTTCCTAGTCGGATTCGTTAACCACTGCGCCACAACGGGAACTCCAAGTTTTAGGTTTTGTAACAAATCAGATTGCATTCCGTCTTTCACCCTCCCCTTTATATGGGTGCAGTCACATATTGAAAACTCTGCTGTTCCCTGAAAAATCCCTCATTCTCCCTTCCCTGCCTGCAGTTTCACTCTATTTCTTCTAACTAGAATGCTTTCCTCCTCTGTTTTAAGTTCTTTGGAGGATATACTTAGGAGTATAATTGTTGGGTGACATGGTAATTCTGTGTTAAATTTTTTGGGGGGGTTGTCTTTTTAGGGCCACATCCGTGGCACATGGAGGTTCCCAGGCTAGAGGTCTAATCAGAGCCATAGCCTCCAGCCTACACCAGAGCCACAGCAACTCGGGATCCGAGCCACATCTTCGACCTACACCACAGCTCACGGCAACGCCGGATCCTTAACCCACTGAACGAGGCCAAGGACTAAACCCAAAACCTCATGGTTCTTGGTTGGATTCGTTTCTGCTGCAACATGACAGGAACTCCCCTCTGTTAAACTTTTTGAGGAAACACTGAGCTTTTTCCACGGCAGCTGCCCCACTTTACATTCCTACCAGCCAATGTACAAGGTTTCCAATTTCTCCACCAACACTTGTTATATTTTCTGGGTTTTGCTTTTTTTTTTTTCTTTTATGACAAACCTAGTGAGTGTAAATTGGTATCCCATTGTGGTTTTGATTTGCTTTTCCCTAACCAACCAAAATAACTTTTTTTTTTTTTGCATTTTAGGGTAGCGCCCGTGGCCTATGGAAGTTCCCAGGCTAGGGGTCAAATCAGAGCCACAGCCACAGGCCTACACCACAGCCACAACAATGCAGGATCCGGGTGGTGTCTGCAACCTACACTACAGCTCACGGCAACACCAGATCTCTAACCCACTGGGGGAGGCCAGGGATCAAACCTGAATCCTCACAGATACTAGTCAGATTCATTTCCACTGTGCCACAATGGGAACTCCCAAGTTAACTTTTTTGGGTTTGTTTTTTGTTGTTTTTTTTTTTTTTGCCTTTATTTTGGAAGGGGGGTGCCACACCCACAGCACATGGAGGTTCCCAGGCTAGGGGTCCAATCGGAGCTGTAGCCTCCGGCCTACACCACAGCCACAGCCACAGCAACTCAGGATCTGAGCTGGGTCTGCAATCTACACCACAGCTTATGGCAACGTCAGATCCTTTACCCACTGAGCGAGGCCAGGGATCAAACCCGCATCCTCAGGGATACTAGTCGGGCTCATTAAACGCTAAGCCACGATGAGGAACTCTCCCAAATTAACTTTTTAATACACCTACTTTTCTCCAATCCACTAACTTGATTTTGATCTGTCACATTGCAACAGCCTACTTCAGAGAGTAACAGGATTAAATGAGTTAAAATATAAATCCACACAGGAAGAGTCAATTAAAGCATCTCCATGTCTTTGAAGCCTTCCAGAGCCTTCCCAGTATTCAGTATTTCTTTTCATATGACAAAGGCATATTGTTAATCCTCTCCGAACATTCTAATATGAAGCCGTGACTGAGAACCATCAGGTTGGGGCACTTGTTCCCCAGACTGGTCAGATCGTGGAAGTCATCCAGGGACTATAAAAACGGTGGATTCCCTGGCCTGGCACCAGATCTTTGGAAACAGAATTTCCAGGAGAGAGGCTTGGAAATCTGTACTTTGAAAGAAGTGCCCACAGGCGATTCCTATTACCAGGCCTGTTTAGGAAACCCTGGGCTAGTGGATAATCAAAGGGCAGTAAACACAGAGGGAAGTTTGGAACTAGATAATCTGGGCGTTCTCTTTGTGGCTCAGCGGTTAACCAACCAGACTAGTATTCTTGAGGTTTCGGGTTCGACCCCTGGCCTCACTCAGTGGGTTAAGGATCTGGTGTTGCCGTGAGCTGTGGTGCAGGTCGAAAACATGGATCCAATCCTGCATTGCTGTGGCTGTGGTGTAGGCCAGCAGCTGTAGATCCAATTGGACCCCTATCCTGAAACCTCCATATGCCATGGGTGCGGCCCTGAAAAAAAGAAAAAAAAAAAAGATAATCTGGTTTGCAAAATATGATCTCCCTGGAGTTCCCACCACAGAGCAGTGGGTGAAGAATGCAACTGTAGCAGCTCAGGTCACTGCAGAGGTACAGGTTTGATCTCTGGCCTGGCACAGTGGGTTAATCTACTCAATACGATGTAAAACCTACATGGGAAGAGAATCTGAGAAGGAACAGATGTGTGTATAACTGATTTACTTTGCGGTACCTGGAACTAACACAACTTTCTAAATCAACTGTACCCTAATAAAATTATTAAAAATAAATAAATTGGAGTTCCCACCGTGCTCAGTGGATTAAGAGCCCGACTAGTATCCATGAGGATGAGGGTTCAATCCCTGGCCTCACTCCAGGGTTAAGGATCCAGTATTGCCGAAAGCTGCAGTGTAGTTCAAAGATTCCGCTCAGATCCCACGTTGCTGTGGCTGTGATGTAGCCCAGCTACAGCTCTGATTCGACCCCTAGCCTGGGAATTTCCATATGCCACAAGTGAGGCCTTTAAAGAAAGAAAGAAAGATAGATGGATAGATACATAGATAGATAGATATGAGATCAGGCATTGCTGCGGCTGTGGTGTAGGTCACAGCTGCAGATCAGATTCAATCCCTGGCCCAGGAACTTCCATTTGCCACAGGTTCGGCCATAAATTTTTTTTTTTTTTTTTGGCTTTTTGTCTTTTTAGGGCCACACCCGTGGCATATGGAAGTTCCCAGACTAGGGGTCAAATCCAAACTGTAGCCACAGGTCTATGCCACAGCCACAGCAACACCAGATCCAAACCGTGCCTTCGACCCACACCACAACAGCTCATAGCAACACTGGATCCTTAACCCCCTAAGCAAGGCCGGGGATCAAACCTGCATCCTCATGGATACCAGTCGGATTTGTTTCCACTGTGCCAAGACAGGAACTCTGATAAATGTTTTTTTTTTTTTTAATTGGCCTTCTTGGAGTTCCTGTTGTGGCCCAGGAAAAATGAATCTGACTATTAACCATGAGGTGGTGCGTTTGATCCCTGGCCTCGCTCAGTGGGTTAAGGATCCAGCATTGCCATGAGCTGTGGTATAGGTTACAGACAAGGCTCAGATCCTGCACTGCTGTGGCTGTGGTGTAGGCCAGCAGCTGTAGCTCTGATCGGACCCCTAGCCTGGGAACCTCCATATGCCTCAAGTGTGACTCGAAAAAGCAAAAAAAAAAAAAAATTGACCTTGTTGCATCCTGTCTCTAGCAGAATAAAACTTACTCAATCTCTGGCTGATGACTTACCACAGGGGTGCTGTCCCCTGGACTGTCCCCCCGCCCACATCCATGTGACAGAGACCATCCATCTTTAACACTTTGCAGTTGAGAGGGCCCTCATACTCTGTGAAGTCTAGACTTGAATGTGAGTCCCAGAGAGAGCCTGAGCTGCCCCTTCCAGACGCCTAATTCTTGTCTTTTTTTTTTTTTTTTTTAGGGCCACACCCGCAGCATATGGAGGTTCCCAGGCTAGGGGGTCCAATCAGAGCTATAGCTGCTGGCCTACACCGCAGCCACACAGGATCTGAGCCATGACTGCAACCTACACCACAGTTCATGGCAACACCAGATCCTTAACCCACTGAGCAAGGCCAGGAATTGAACTTGTGTCCTCATGGATGCTAGTAAGATTCGTTTCCGCTGAGCCACGACAGGAACTCCCGGATGCCTAATGCTTGTTTGTGGCTCTTCCTCTTTGGTGAAATCATACTATTCCTACTCTGTGTGGGCAATATTCCAAATGTTCTGGTATCACTAAACCTCCCAGCTTCTCTAAGAAAGAGAGCTGTGTTTCCATTTATTTAGAACTGGCTCTGAGACATGAAGGAGTTTGCTCAAGGTCACATACCTAGTATGTGACTGAGCATAGATTCAAACCCATGTGATTACAAAGCTGTGGCACATTCCACTCTGCAACTCTGCCTCTCAAAGATTACTTCATCTCCCCAGTTTTAGCTCACCAGACTATTTTGCTTGCTGCTAAGTCTTTCTGGTTATACCCAGTAATTTCAGCATGGCAGCTCCAAAATATCTGAAATCTCCAGCTTAAAGGAATCCAGGGAGAGTCTACAGGGGGCTGGGGTGGGGGGGGGGAGGGTTCAGGAGTTTCCATCATGGCTCAGTGGTTAATGAATCCGACTAGGAACCATGAGGTTTCGGGTTCGATCCCTGCCCTTGCTCCGTGGGTTAAGGATCCGGCGTTGCCGTGAGCTGTGGTGTAGGTTGCAGATACGGCTCGGATCCCACGTTGCTGTGGCTCTGCTGTAGGCCGGCGGCTACAGCTCTGATTGGACCTCTAGCCTGGGAACCTCCATATGCCACAGGTACAGCCCTAGAAAAAAGACAAAAAATTTAAAAATTTTTTAAAAAAGGTAAAGGGGGGTTCAGTTAGAGAGAAGCAAAGAGGATGATGAGAGCAACGAGCACAGATGGCCACGCTTCCCCAGCCCGCCCCCATCACTACATCCTCCTAGAACTGAATAAAGCCGGAAGGGGATATCACCTTAGCCCTGGGCAGCAGGAAAGAAGTTGACCTCCGAGAGAGAGAGACAGCAGGGGAAAAAAATGGGAGGGGGCATCCCTTTCCCAGCAGAAACAAAAGACAGAAAAGTTTCCAGCTGTGTCAGGCTAGTCTTGTGACTATACCATGCTGGTTAGAGGATCCAGGATTTACAGGGCTATGGAACTTTATGATGTTTGAGGATAAGCATCCGGGCGAAGGACAGCAACTGTCCCTGAAGGAAGGTCAGGGGACCTGGAGGACCTCAGGATAGAGGCTACATGAAACATATTAAGAAAAGGGAGGAGTTCCCATTGTGGCTCAGTGGAAACAATCTGACAAGTAACCATGAGGTGGCGGGTTCGATCCCTGGCCTTGTTCAGTGGGTTAAGGATCCATTGTTGCCGTGAGCTGTGGTGTAGGTCACAGACGCAGCTCGGATCCTGTGTGGCTGTGGCTGTGGTGTAGGCTGGCAGCTGAAGCTCCGATTTGACCCCTAGCCTGGGAATCTCCATATGCTGCGGGTGTGGCCCTAAAAAGCAAAATACAAACAAACAACAACAAAAAACAAAAACAAAATAAGATAAGTGAGAGTTTTTGTTGTGGCTCAGGGGGTTAAGAACTTGATTAGTATCAGTGGATTAAGGATCTGGCATTGCTGTGAGCCGTGGTATGGGAATCAGACACAGCTTGGATCCAGCATTGCCATGGCGGTGGCGTAGGCTCTGATTTGATCCCTAGTCTGGGAACTTCCATGTGCCACAGGTGTGGCCCTAAAAAAAAAAAAAAAGAGAGAGAGAGAGAAAGAAAAGAAACGTACCAAGCAAGACTGAAGAAGACTACCCAAGGAGATACTTCCCTCACTGGCTCCTCCACTGGCCCCTGGCAGTGATAAATACCTCCACCGGTCCCCAAATCCTCCACCCCCACCAACAATCTCATATTCTAGTGAGATACTGCGCATGCTATAGAAAGGCCATTTCATGACACATCTTGTACCCTTCTCCAACTAAACCGCTACCCCAAGCTTATCCTATATAGAAAATTCTGGAGCAGCTTCTAGTCCATTGTCTTCCAGAGGGAAGACCTGGGGAGGGGATGCCGTGAGTTTGCTGTGGTGCTGCAAGGGGGCAACTTCTCCCATGTAGTAATGGGAGCTGGTCAGAGACTTCTGACCTGATCTGGTATCAGCTCTAGCTGAAGGAGAAGGAGAAGACTCTGGGGAGAAAGACAGTGATAGAATACTGCTAGAGAACACAACAGGCCAGGAGAGAGACTTCCTGGAGACAAAGGGGCTGGCAGTGACCTCTGGTCACCCATCTTCACAATGGGCACACAGTCCATGAGGAAGTCAAAGCCAGATCTGAAAAAAACAGTTCTTTAATGGGGAGGTAGGAAAGAGACCCTGCAAAGTCTCAAGGCGTCTCCTTTGGAGAGGAGAAGTGTAGAAAACCTCTCTCTTTTTTTTCTTTCTTTTCCTTTTTTTTTGGTCTTTTTAGGGCCATGACCCACAGCATATGGAACTTTGGGGGCTAGGGGTTGAATCCATGCTGCAGCTGCCAGCCTACACCACAGACACAGCCACAGCCACAGCCACACAGGATCCGATCCACATCTGCAACCTCCACCACAGCTTTCCTCAACGCTGGATCCTTAACCCACTGAGCAACGCCAGGGATCAAAACCCACATCCTCATGGATTCGAGTCAGGTTCTTAACCCACTGAGCCACAACGGAAACTCCTAGAAGAACTCTCTTGGCTAACAAACTGTAAGAGTAAGCATGAGGAGGAGTTACTTGCAGGACTAGCAGTTTAAAGATCTGGTATTGCCACTGTGGTGTGAGTTCAGTCCCTGGGTCCAAAATTTCTGCATGCCATGGGTGCAGCCAAAAAAAAAAAAAAAGAAGAAGAAACAGGAAGAGCACCTATATGACCTTGGACGTTCTTCTACAAAGATCTGCTGTGATGCCCAGAGATCCACACAGTCTCCTTGACACCACCACCCCCTCCACCTCCACCTGAGTCTCTCCAGAAGCATCCAGCTGGCTTGCTACCTGCTGCTAGTTCCTGTCTTTTCATCTGTGACCTCTGCTCCCTACATCCGTGCTTCTCTCTTCACAGACTCTAATAGCTAATTTCTACTTTTTCAGTAGGGAAAGGCTGGGTGTCTTCCCCTTCCCAAGGTCACAGCTGGCTGGGCTGGAAGGAAATCTGCTCCCTCCAGCCCCTCTTGGTGTTTGCCCTAGGGATCAGCACAACCCAGGGCAAACTACCTGGGTGAGTCTTATCCATCTAATCCATCATTCATTCAACATAGCACCTATTGCATGCTAGGTGCTAGGAATACACTAGTGCTCAAAACAGACATAAAGTCTTATCCCAGTTGCCCTGAGGTTTCAGAAAACCCAAACTGAGCTCCTCCATATTTATATACTCAAAGAAATATTTGCAGTACCTATAATCAACAAAAACTCATATCTGAAATACCTAAAGAACTCCTATAAAGCAATGACAGAAAGCCTAATAGAAAATGGACTTGAACAGATATCCAATAGCAGTAAATACATGAAAATATATGCTTATTAGGAAAATTCAAATTTAAACCACAATGAGATACCATTGTGCACCCACCAAAATGGCTAAAATTTTTAAACATTTTTAGATTGACAATACAAAGGATGAGGAGCAGCCAGAATTCTAAGACACTACCAGCAGGAGTATAAACTAACATGAGCACCTTGGGAACTATTTAGTGGAGCTCCCATCATGGCTCAGTGGTAATGAACCCGTCCAGGACCCACAAGGACGCCAGTTCGATCCCTGGCCTTTCTTGGTGGATTAAGGAGCTGGTGTTGCCTTGAGCTGTGGTGTAGGTCAAAGACACAACTCGGATCCAACCTTGCTGTGGCTGTGGCATAACCGGCAGCTACAGCTCTTACTCAACCCCTAACCTGGAAATTTCCATATGCCACAGGTGTGGCCATTAAAAAAAAAAAAAAAAGACATAAGAAATAAAAATAAAAATGTAATTTAAAAAAGAAAATATTTAGTAACATTTACTGACACTAGACATAAACATAAACTATTCTATGACCCAGTAAGTCTGTTCCTAGGTATATATCTAACAGAAATATAAGTGTATCAAAGAACAGAAACAAAATTATTACAGGAGCATTATTCATAATAACACCAAACTGAACAACTCAAATGTCCACCAACAGAATAATGGAAAAAAATTGTGGGATATGCATTTAATGGTGGTGAAATAAAATTTATATTGTATTACAAGATAAGAAAAAATTAACTTTTTTTTTTTCTTTTCGGCCTCCCACGGCATATGGAGTTCCTGGGCCCAGGATCAGATCCAAGTGGTATTTGTGACCGAAGCCACAGCTGTGGTGGATCCTTAACCCACTGTGCCCAGCCAGGGACTGAACATGTTTCCCAGCATTCCCAAGACACCAACGGTTCTGTTGCACTACAGCAGGAACTCCAACAAGAAAAATTTAAACCTAAAACTTTTCTCTGCTTGTTTGGGCCTCCTCCTTTCCCTTTAGGGTGTATTATGCATCTGCATTAACCAGAACTCCTTAGGAGATAACGTTCCTTCTTAATCTTGTAAGGGATCATGATGACCCATTACTTGCTTTGTACTGAAAATCTGTCTTTTGTCTTTTTTTTTTTCCTTAGGGCTGCACCTGCGGCAATTTGGAGGTTCCCAGGCCAGGGGTTGAATCAGAGCTACAGCCACCGGCCTATGCCAGAGCCACAGCAACACGGGATCCGAGCCTCGTCTGCAACCTACACTACAGCTCAGGGCAACACCGGATCCTTAACCCACTGAGCAAGGCCAGGGATCGAACCTGCAACCTCATGGTTCCTAGTTGGATTTGTTTCCACTGCGCCACGACAGGAACCCCCATTTGTACGGCAAATCTGAATTGTGTAAACTGTCAATACGTCATTTGATGTATAAACCTTTGTCTCAAAAGCATATATAACTGTGTTTTAATCTCCAATGGGCAAAACAGTCCTCAGAGCTTTCTGAAAGACTCTTCCAAGTTACAAGCCTCAGGCTGGCCCAAATAAAAGTTCCCATTTCTTGGAGTTCCCGTCGTGGCTCAGTGGTTAATGATTCCGACTAGGAACCACGAGGTTGTGGGTTCAGATCCCTGGCTTTGCTCAGTGGGTTAAGGATTTGGCGTTACCGTGAACTGTGGTGTAGGTTGCAGATGCAGCTCAGATCCCAAGTTGCTGTGGCTCTGGCATAGGCCAGCAGCTACAGCTCTGATTAGACCCTACAGCTCTGATTAGCCTGGGAACCCCCATATGCTGCAGGAGTGGCAAAAAAACAAAAACAAAAAAAAAGTTTCAATTTCTTTCTTCAGTTGACTATTGATTAATTTTTTTCATCAACATCTGCAATGGCATACTATGCAGTAATGAAAAGGAATGAGCTACTGCTTACCACATTATGCATGCATTTCACAAACATAATATTGAGTCAGAGAAGCAAGACACAAAATAGTACCTACTGAATGGTTTCATTTAGAGAAAGTTCAAGAGCAGGCAAAACTAACCTATGGGATTAGATAGAGACATTATTTCTGGGAATGAGGGTGGGGTAGTGCCTGGAAGAAGATATGAAGGAGGCTTCTGGGGTGGGTAGTGGTCTTAATTCTTTTTTTTTTTTTTTTTTGGCCGTTCCAAGGCCTATGGAGTTCCCAGGCCAGGAATCAGATCTGAGTCCCAGTTACAACCCAAACCACAGCTGTGGCATAGATGGATCCTTAACCCACTGTGTGGGCCAGAGATTGAATCTGCATCTCAGAGCTGCCAAGACACAGTCAATCCCACTGCACCACAGCAGGAGCTCCAGTGATATAATTTTTGATCTATGTTCACTATGTCATCATTTGTTGACCTGCACACTTTGGATTTGTGCACTTTCCCATAGGTCTGGTATACTTCAATTAAAAAAAAAAAAACTCACAGGAGAGGGAGACTATTTCAGGGGGAATAAAAAAAAGTAAGCTGGGAAGGGAATATGAGGCAGATCAAGATTTTACATACAAAAAAAGAGGAGTTCCCATTGTGGCTCAGTGGTTAATGAACCCGAATATTACCCATGAGGACTCAGGTTCGATCCCTGGCCCTGCTCAGTGGGTTAAAGATCAGCCATGGCCATGAGCTGTGGTGTAGGTCATAGATGTGGCTCGGATCCTGTGTTGCTGTGGCTGTGGTGTAGGCTGGAAGCTCTAGCACCGATCTGACCCCTAGCCTGGGAACCTCCATATGCCTCGGGTGTGGCCCTAAAAAGACAAAAAAAAAAAAAAAGATTTTACCTGCAGGTGACTGAGCTGTGACAAGATGAAAAGGGGGCAAGGAGAACTGTTGAATGGAACAGGGCAGAAATTGTTTCCAGCCCCTAACTGAAGTCTCCAGATACTCTAGATTGAAAAGTCTCCTTAATGCCTCACCCACACTGCACTACCTAGTCAGATCTTTTTGGAGGAAGCCCAGTGCTTCCTAGCCTAGCTATTACTTCTGTCTCCACAGAGAGACTCAGTATTTGTAGCCAAAATTAGAACCCTAACTTAGGCTCTGACATTTCCTCTACCAGGGGCTATGAGGCTGTAGGCCTTTGATGCAAATATCCCAGCGGCTAAACTGGAATAACCCTGAGTGCTGGAGTGGAAGGTGAGGGGCTTGATTGCAGGGCTTTGCCATCCTTGCCCAAATGCTCCTATGGCTGTGTGTGCTGGTGAGTGTGTATCTCAGAAAGAGGAAGGTGTAGCCAAAAGCTTCACACCCAGCACTGTGTCCTCTCCGCAGGCACAGCTCTACTTCAAACCCCATGCAGGGGTCTGGAGTCTTGCTTGAATGCACCCCTGAGCCACTTTCCAGGAGGAAAAAAAAAATCACAGGAAGGAACCACCGGTCACAGGTTCCACTGACAAGAGGGGAAAACCTGGGGGGTGGGGTGGGGGGCGGTTCCTTTATGGGGAGGTCACACTCCATGCACAAAAACATCCCCCAAAGAACTGGTACTGAGCTTGTGTTGGAGAGGTGGAGATACCCCAGGGAGGAAGTGGCAAAAGGCGAAATGGGAACACCCCTCTTTGATCCCACAAGGTGCGTCAGGGAAAGTTGGATTTTGTTTAGCCCGGGATGGAGACATCTCGTCCCATGTTACCACCAGGACCAGTGGATCAGAGGAAGCCAGCCTCCCCTCCGCCCCTACCTCAGGTGGTGCGTGGGGGACCCCAGTGGTGAATCTGACCTCTTTTCCCTACCGCCCGCCCATCCCCACCCCTTCCAAGGCTGGGACTTTATTAAGGCCAGTCCCACCAGGCTGAGCCACGCGCTTGGAGAATCTGGCAGAAGCGCAAGGTGACGAGCTAGCCCCAGAGGAGCTGTGTCCGAGATCAAGGTAGGGACGGTTCTCTCCGGGTACGGAGCGAGGCTTAAGAGCACGGAAGTGGCCGCTTGAGCCCCAGTGGTCAGAGCTGGATGGCTCCACGGGGAGGTTTCCCCGTCTTCCCGAAGGCCAGAGGCTGAAGGAAACAGTCAAGATGCAGGAGTAGACCCGCACAGGCGCACACGCCTTTAAAGGACGAGGAGAGGTCCCGGCGCGGCGGGGAGGGCCCGAGGGAGGTGGCACCGGGCCTGGAGCGTTGGTCAGCAGGAACCTGCCGGCGGATGCGCGCTGGGACCCGCGAGTCAGCGGCACAGGCAGCCGTATCCTTGTTCCCGTCACTCTTCGCACTGCGTTCGCCGGTGCCCCGCCTCCGAGGCGCAAAGCGAAGGAAAGGGGCTGGGCCGAGGCTGAGCCCGCCCCCTCCCCCAGCCTTCGATTGGCTACTGCAGTTGTCCATCCAGAATCTATTTTTGATGGAGGGGGGGTGCCACCCAGTCTGCCCCAGATCACGTTTGCCATTAGCAGCCAACCAGTCGGGCCCGAGTGCGCGGGCAAGAAGCGATTGGGGGCGAGTGAGCTCGGCCCCGAGGTCCCCTGTCTGGGTGCCACCCCCGCCCGGGCCCGAGGTGGTATATCCTGCGCTCCCCGGCCACCTCCCCCTCGTGGAAGTGGAGCGGCGGCCTCGGAGTAACGCGGAGGCGAAATGTAGCGAGCCGGGTATCTCGGCTGGACGCTCGCCTAGGCTGGGGGTGTGGGGTGGGAGGGTGGCGCACCGGGGGCCGAGTAGGACTGCCGAGGAGGAGTGATGAGAAGAGGGGGCTCCCTGCACCCCCGAGACCACGGGTCCCTGCTGCCACTCACCAGGCTCCCCCTTTCCTCCCAAGCGAGGGGCAGGTCAGTCCTGTTGGGTCCTGGGGGGTGGAGGGTGGCGGTGGAGGGCGGGAGACCTGGCGCGCAGCGCCTTTGCTGAGTCTGAAGCGGGGAGAGGCGGGAGGGCCACCCAGTTAACTGCTCCCCCTCCCCGGCTTTGGGGATATTAAAACGGCCTTTTTTATCCCCTCCTCGGGGCATCCTGAGTCACTTTTGCTTCTTTCATCCCAGGGCCTTAGGCCCAGCTGAAGTCCCTTTACTGGCAGTGGAGTGGGGTGAAGGACCGGCTTCTCTAACTTCGAGCCCCCTTTCGGGTTAAGTGACCTGCCAGGAAGACGGGAGGAGGAGGGAGAGTCAAGTTTTAGCGGACTCAGAAACTTTTCTGGCACAGGGGCAGTGGACTCTCTCCTGCTCAGAGGTTTCCTCCTGGAGTTCTAATGACGGTTTTGAAAGAACCACAGGACAGTGTTTAAGGAGCCTGGAAAAGGGAGTCCTGGTGACGTGAGTGGCTAGGAAGAGAAAACAATTCCCGTGGGCCAGTTACTGGAGTTTGGTCCACCCTTCCCCAAACTGGAGTTGACTAATTATGTGTGTTTGGAATACTTAAGGACCTATTCATCCTTCCTAGGGAACTTCTCTTTAAATGAACTTTTTTACTTGTAAGAGCTATTCTGGTGAAATGGAATAGGGTGGGATCAAGGCCTGGGGATACCTTCAGGGGAGAAAAGTGGGGCCCCTACAGCTAAAGAGACTTGCATTTGGGTTTTTGTGTGTGTGTGTTGCTTTGTTTGACGTATTTAATTATTTTCTTTTTTTCTGGTTGGTGCTTTTGTTTTCTGGTCTTGTTTTTTGTTTTTTAAGAATTCCATTATATCCAACTCTCAGTAACCCTGGGGAACAGGGTGAACCTAGATACTGAAGTGTGTGCATCATAACTGATAGTTTTACTCTCTTTCCCTTCAAACTGAGATAACACCCTTGTTCTATCTGACAAGCTCACGAGGCCAGCAACAGGGAGAGAGAAGTAGGCACAGAGGCCTGGATCCAAGTCAGTGTCTCAGCTTTTTGTAACACTGTTGACTCTCAAGGGCAGGAGTGGGTAGGCCTCTGGCACTTGGCCTTGGTCTGGCAGGCTTGCCCCATTGCCCAGGGAGTCCTCCCATTTGTTTGTTTTTTACCCCCCCCCTCAGGGGCTGGGGCTTTGGAGGGTCTGGGGATTGTCACTCAGTGATCACATTCTCCCTGCTTATTTGCCCTAAGTGACTCTCTTGTGACCGTAAATCAGTTGCTACAGTGGGGTGGCTAGGTGGCAGGGAGTTTGTGACTGATTTTGTAACTGACCCCACTGGGACACCACACCATTAATCTTGGGTTCTTAATGGTCCTTTAAGAAGGGCTCTCAGCATTCCCGTGGTGGCTCAGCGGGTTAAGAACCCGACATAGTGTCCGTGAGCATGTGGGTTCGATTCCTGACTTCACTCAGTGAGTTAAGGACCTGGCTTTTCCCATGGCTGTGGTGTAGGCTGGGAGCTGCAGCTCCAATTTGACCCCTAACCTGGGTACTTCCATATGCCACAGGTGCTTCTGTAAGATAAAAGAGGGGGGGAGGTCTCCCCCAGGATATCTTTGCCAGTCCCCCTTTGCTGAGAAGGCAATGCCAAGGTCTCCTGTGCTGCATCTTCCAATCCCAGGCTTGACCACATTTCAAGCTGGTGATCCCTGTGGGGCAGTGGGTTGCCTCTTGGGAAGACGGCAGGGGTCGTGCCTTGCCCAGCGTCCAGATGTCAAAGGGCAGAAACGGATGATTTTAGTGAAGAAAAGGAAAGCGGATTGCAAACTGCCTTGTGGGAGAATTCTCCCAGTAGGAGCTGTCCTCTGCTATATGGTAACATTCTCTTTTTCTCTTGTCTTCTCTCTTCCCATATAAGGTGTTCCATACAGATTCTTGTGACTTTTAAGGACCAGGGATTTGGGAAGGTGCAGGATCTTCCCAGGAAGAAAGAACATTTCTGGGAAAAAGGAGAAAGACGGCAGGTACTGCCTTGGGACCCGCAGAGCCCGAGGAGCTGTGGGAAGCTGACGGAGCCCAGTTAAGAGGTGGGGGAAGGAGCCGAAGCCCAGAGCCGAGGCTGCCTTTTGAAAGATCTGAACTCAAGCTACTTTTCATGAAAGAAGAGCCACCTAAGAGGGCACCCCAGACTTGACTGGCCTCTTCTGCTCTGGATGTCCCCTGCTCTGAGGAGCCTGTGCTAAGAACCAAAGAAGTTAAGAGGCAGGAGGAGTTTCCCCCAAGCACGGCGCTGGCCGGCTGGATCAGGCATCCGCATCCCTAGTGGCCCGGCTGCAGTCTGGGGAGGACTTTCTTGCTTCCCTCCTGTTTGCGGCTTCGGTGCTTGATGGGGCTGTCTGTTGGTGGATCAGATTTTGCAGCGCCTCTTAGGAGCGGGGAGCCGTGGGAAGAGGTCCCGCGGTGGCCAAGCCTGGGATCACCCCAAGACTAAGTTCTTTCCCAAGTTAGAAAGGGAGAGAAAGCAAAAAGAGAAAGAGGAAAGTTCTCCCTTCTCCTCCCTTCCCGTCATGTCCTCGAAGCCGGAGCCGAAGGACACCCACCAGCTGAACGGGACTGGCCCTACGGCCTCACCCTGCTCTTCAGATGGCCCCGGGCGAGAGCCCATGGCCGGGACCTCAGAGTTCCTGGGGCCTGATGGGGCTGGGGTAGAGGTGGTGGTGATTGAGTCTCGGGCCAACGCCAAGGGGGTTCGGGAGGAGGATGCCCTCCTGGAGAACGGGAGCCAGAGCAATGAAAGTGACGATGTCAGCACAGACCGTGGCCCTGCGCCACCCTCCCCGCTCAAGGAGACCTCCTTTTCCATCGGGCTGCAAGTGCTGTTCCCCTTCCTCCTGGCAGGCTTTGGGACTGTGGCTGCCGGCATGGTGCTGGACATCGTGCAGGTAGGACCTGGGTAAGGGCAGCTCTTGACCCTGAGCCCGGAGCTACCTTTTCCTCCTGGGAAACTGTCTCTTCGGGGTTTTCCTCCACCCCCCTGTCAGAAGCCACTGCTGCTTCCTGGAATACATTTTCCCTTTGGGCCATGGCCTCAATTTCTTCATCTGGTCACTTTTTACAGAAGCTTCGAGGAAGCCCAATAGCCCCGGGGATGTGGTCAGGACAGTATTGCTTAACAGAAGCAGAATGGGTTCCAGAGCTCAGGTTGGGAAGAGGAGAGATGGAACAGGGTCATTGCTAGCCATCCCTCCTGGGCACTGCTGCTGAGCCCCGCTCAGTAGGAGGCATTGATATCTGTCTCCTCTTTATGCTTTCTTTTTAAAATTTTATTTATTTATTTAGGGCTGCACCCGCGGCATATGGAAGTTCCTAGGCTAGGGGTCGACTCGGAGCTGCAGCTGCCGGCCTACAGCACAGCCACAGCAACACAGGATCCTTAACCCACTGAGGGAGGCCAGGGATCAAACCCATATCCTCATGGATACGAGTCAGGTTTGTAACGCGCCAAGCCAGCGCCGCAAGGAGAACTCCTCTTTATGCTTTCTTTTCCCTTTTCTTCGGGGTTTCAAGGATACCCAGAGTAGAAAGCTGGGTTTCAAGTCTCCCCTTCATCCTCCTGCCGGGCAGGAATTTGTCCAGCTGCCAAGAGGGTCTCAGATTAAGTGGGAAGGTTCTTAAAGGCATTTTGTGTTGCCGTCTGCCTGTAACCTTGGCAGGATCTCCTTGGGGAATGGGGGCGGGCACATGTTGCCTGATACATGATTGGGGTGGGGGCGGGGGGGGGTGGGGGCGGGCAGGGCATGAAAAGTCATAGAATTGCTAATTATGTGACATATATGGGGACAAAATATAACCAAACCTGGGCAGAACTCCTTGCTACTTACCTGTCCTTCATGAATCTGCCATGGGCAAAAAGAGCTCTTTGTGAGGCTCCTGAGTAGAATAAAGGAGAAGAATTGGCAGGAGCAGGACACTTAAGAGCCAGGGATATGCTGTGTTAGCCTATTGTAAGTTAGGACTTAGCCAGAACTTCCAGGTCCCAGAGATGGTTAAAAGTCTTGTTTCCAGCTAAAGGTTTTGAAGCTCAGGAAGGCACACAGAGCTGGGTTTATCTAAGTTCATCACTAGCATGTATCAAATTCCTACAGAGTACTGGGCTCTGTCTTAGGTACTCAGAGAAATCCAAAGCCTGGAGGAGATCTATCTTTTGCCCTTTGGGACCCCCCAGTGTGTCCCTAATTATGGAAGCTCCCAGGAGAACACAGAGTTCAGCATCTCCTCCCCTTTGCCCAGCCAACCCTACACATGATGCATGTGAGTCCTGCTGGCAAGTCCCACCATTCATTGCCTGTGTCCCAGGAAACCGGGTGGTTGGTTCTAGGTAGTTCCTTTGATAGCATCCACCTGGACCACTTTGACTTGAATTCTTAGGAGAACCCTGCACCTTTGGTTGCTAATGAGGATGGGTTTTTTGTTGTTGTTGTTTTGTTTTGTTTTTGCTTTTTAGGGCCTCCCCCACAGCATATGGAGGTTCCCAGGCTAGGGGTCAAATCGGAGCTACAATTGCCAGCCTACACCACAGCCACAGCAACACAGGGTCCGAGCCATGTCTGCGACCAACAACAGAGCTCACGGCAGCACTGGATCCTTAACCCACTGAGCAAGGCCAGGGATCGAACGTGCATCCTCATGGATGCTAGTCAGATTCGTTAACCCCTGAGACGTGATGGGAACGCTGAGGATGGCCTTTATGTCATGCCCAAACACCTTGTGCTGCCTCTTCTCTCCCCTACTCTGTTACCTCCATGAGGGCTTTTTCCTCATGGAGGTTAGGCAGCCAGTCTGGAGCCGGAAAGGCAGGCTTTGGGTTCCTGCCCCTGGTAGCTGCTCCTCCTCCTAGAGCAGTGAGCGGGGGTTTGGGGAGGAGAGGAAATGAGATCACCACCTCTTCCATCCCTTTCCTGTGACCTTGATTCTCCGTCTGAGAGTTTTCCAGTTCTGGTTTGGTGCCTCCAAAAGGTATAGAACCAGGGTCTGGTGGTGACCTGGGGTTGGGGGGGGTAATTTTCTGGATAATACGAACTGCAATGGGGAGCATCTGCTGGACTCTTCTGTAGGCCCATGATGTAGGAAACATACCCGTCTCCATTTTGGAGAGAACCTGTGGCCCAGGTGGGTTAGTAACTTGTTCCTGGTCATCTGACTCCGAACCTGTGCCATTAACCTCTATGGCCTTCACCATGGCCATGTTTTGCCATTGGTTAAAGACTCTGGGAGGAGGGAGTTCCCCTTGTGACACCACAGACACAAATCCAACTAGTATTCCTGAGGAGGAAGGCTTGATCCCTGGCCTCGATCAGTGGGTCAGGGATCTGACATTGCTATGAACTCTGGTGTAGGTTGCAGACTCAGCTCAGATTTGGCATTGCTATCGCTGTGGTGTAGGCCGGCAGCTGTAGCTCAGATTAGACCCCTAGCCTGGGAACTTCCATATGCCGCAAGTGTGGCCCTAAAAAGCCAAAAAAAAAAAGACTCTGGGAGGAGTCTGTTCTCTTTTGTCTGTCCTTGAAGAACAGGGTAGACTGGAATCTGGAACGACTGGAGTTGTATTCTAAAATGAGCAAGAACAATGGAGTTCCCGTCGTAGCTCAGTGGTCAGTGAATCCGACTAGGAACCACGAGGTTTCGGGTTCGATCCCTGTCCTTGTTCACTGGGTTAAGGATCTGGCGTTGCTGTGAGCTGTGGTGTAAGTCACAGACGCGGCTCGGATCTGGCGTTGCCGTGGCTCTGGCATAGGCCGGCAGCTGTAGCTCTGTTTCGACCCCTAGCCTGGGAACCTCCATATGCCGCGGTTGTGGCCCTAGAAAAGGCAAAAAGACAATAAAATAAAATGAGCAAGAACAAAAGTTGGTAGAGGGCCCCTCCCTCCCCCAGTGTCTCACACTGAGAATTCTAGGGCTGCAAAAGGATTCTGACATCTTGCCCCACATACACCCCTCACTCATGAGCCTGAGACATTGAGAGACCTAGGTAGGGAATCTTGGGAGCCTGCCCAAATGTGCCAGCTTGCACCCTTGGTGTAGCACCTAGGCCCACCCCTCGCTAGGGTCCAGTTGGTATAGATGACAAAGGCTGGTTTGTCCTTGTCGCCCTCCCCCAGCCTCCCTGCCACAGCTGGTCTGGAGCAGGCCTTGCAGATGGCTATGATGATATCATGGCGGGGGTGGGAGCCAAGAGACCTGGGGCCACAGGGAGACTCTTATTTCATATGGGGGGGGGCGGGGAATGACTACTGATCTCAGGTTCAGGAAGAGCAGGACACTTTCTAAGGATTCCTACCCCGCAGTCCCCTTCACAGACTAAGATGGGCTTTGGTGGGACAGAATCTGGGAATACCTAAGAGGCTGGGGCCATCTGGGAATGCTGGCTCTAGAGTGTCCCCCAAGTCTCAGAGCAACTAAGCAGGAGGCCACGTTGGTGCAGCTGACTCCTTGGTCCAAGCCCGGAAGGCCCATTTCTATCTCCTCTTATCTGCCCTCCCCTCCACTGGGGATAAGTACAGCCAGCCTGCACACTGAGATAAGGGGCAGGTGTACTGGCCAAAAGCAGGAAAAGTTTAAGTGGACTATGATCTGCTCCAACTTCCCTATATGTGGCTGAAAGTTCCTATCGCATTTGGGAAGGGTAGCAGGACTGGATCCAGTGTTGGAATTGAAGGGGTTGGGATCTGGGAGCCCTCCATGCTGCAGATGCTCTGCCTCACCCCCTGGTTTGGTCCAAGCTATTGCCCAGCATCTCACTTCCCTCTGTTGGCCTTTGGAGGGCTGGGGATGGCTTGGAGGGGGTGTGCCAACCTTCACCGGAAGTCCCAGCTGTGTTAAGACAGGTGAGCATCCTAGTTCCTTCTCTTAACTCATGACTCACTTGCTGAGGATCCCAAGCTGCCCAGAGGTTTTTCTCCTTTGACACCTATAGGATGTCTGCCAGTGGCTGGGAGGCGGGGAGAGAGCCTCCGGCTGGATTTACTCTAATCTGAGCTGACTCAGTTCTCACTCTGAAAAGTCAATTCCTGCTTCCCAAGTTCTCCCACAGCCTGGTTCTTGGAGCTTTGAGGGCCGTTAGTCTTCATGTCTTTGACTCGAACTTTTCTGAGCTGTGACTTCCTTCCCTGCTGCTATCCTCCGGGAAGGGAAGAGGCTCAAGGCAGAACACTCAGAGGCAGGCGAGGGTCTGTCTTTGAGGCCAGAGGAGGTGAGGGATGGAAGGACCAGGAAGAGGTAGCAGCGGGGCCACTGAGGCTGGAGACTTGGGGTGGTTGCTCTGAATCAGGATTATTTCTAAGTGCTGGGAGAAGCAGTCTCACCCCCAGAATATCAAGGACCAGTGAGCACCTGTGCCCCCTCCCACCTCCTCACAAACACATGGGTAGAGAAAGAAAAGGAAGAGGAAGTTCTGGTCATGGCTCAATGGAAACAAATCTGACTAGTATCCACGAGGATGCAGGTTCGGTTCCTGACTTCACTCAGTGGGTTCAGGATCCAGCGTTGCCGTGAGTTGTGGTGTAGGTCACAGATGCAGCTCGGATCCCGTGTTGCTGTGGCTGTGGTGTAGGCCGGCAGCTACAGCTCCAATTCAACCCCTAGCCTGGGAATCTCCATATGCTGTGGGTGCGGGCCTAAAAAGACAAAAAGACCAAAAAAAAAAAAAAAAAAGGCAAGAGGGGCTGCATTTCAGAGAAGCGGTGAAATCTGTCCATGTGTCCAGCCCCCACTTACCTCCAAGTGCTCTCTGGAACATGCCCTTTTCCTTCCCCAGCAGAGCAGGAGGGCTTGGCTGATGGGTGTGACATCAGGGGCGGGCCCTCCCAGCCAGGATGAAAAGGATGGGCCTGAATTAGGCCAGAGGAGGAAGGAGAGACACCCCTGTCACCACCGCGTTCTACCACTCCTCACCTTACCGGGCCACCCTGCTTTCCAGGCTCTCCTAGAGCTGTGTGTGTGTGTGTGTGTGTGTGTGCGCGCGCGCTCATGTCAGAGGCTCTCCCGCCTTTGAGAGCATTTGTGGGTGAAAAAAAGTATGTGTGTAGGCACTGGCTACTCTGCCCCATGTGCCAGCTCAGGGCTTTGCTGGGCTGGAGGTTGCGGGGTATGAGGTTCCAGGCTGTATCCTGCGCAGGCTGGGAAGACTTCTGCCTAAGGGCTGTCATCACAGCTGCTGGTTCTTCTTGCCTTCTGCCCTGCATCTTATGGTGGCTAAAACCTCATCCCTTCGAGGTCCTTGTGTAGCTAAAGGAGAGGTTCCTGTGTGCTGGGAGGCGGAAGGTTTGGGAGGTATAGGAGCAGCCGAAGGGGCTTAGCTAAACTTCATGCATTTTTTTTCTTAATCATAAAGACAGGGAGTTCCCATCGTGGTGCAGTGGTTAACAAATCTGACTAGGAACCATGAGGTTGCGGGTTCGATCCCTGGCCTCGCTCAGTGGGTTAAGGACCTGGCGTTGCCGTGAGCTGTGGTGTAGGTCGCAGAGACACTTCGGATCCGACGTTGCTGTGGCTCTGGCGTAGCCTGGCAGCTACAGCTCCCATTAGACCCCTAGCCTGGGAACCTCCATATGCCACAGGAGCGGCCCTAGAAAAAGGCAAAAAGACCAAAAAAAAAAATCATAAAGACAAAGAATATTCAGAAAATATTGCTGGCATTCACTGGGAGTATTTCTTTCCAGGCTCCTTCACTCTGCCAACACATGTACACATATTCCATACGCCTACCTGGAGATCTCAGCTTTTCATGGAGCTGGCAGCTTGGAAGCTGCCAGGGGTAGATGTTATGCAGCAGGGTCGGGGTGGGAGGCTGGGGGAGGGGAACAGAGGAAATTCTTCCTCTCTGGTGCAGGGTGGCCAGTTGAGGTGAGGGAGGAGGAGGCGTAGCAGAGCAGGGCCTTGCCTGCTGGGAGCTGGAAGCCCAGTGGTATGCACCAGCTGTGTCCAAGAGTAACAGTGCCTGAGTTCTCCCAGAGTGGATGGGGCTCACTGGGGCTGCCTTCTCTCTGGGGGCCTCCTGGCTCTTCCTGTGGGTGCCTGAAAGCTCAGCAACTGTTGCAGGGGCGGGGTGGACGGGGGGAGGTTTCTTTGCCATCCTTAGTGTTCAGAGAAAGCCTTCCCTAAAAAGAGTCCTGTGCTTTCCACCAGTGAGAGGCTAGACCAGGAGCTCCTGGTAGGAATTCCCTCTTCTCATCAACATCCCCCCCGCCCCCCCCAAAAAAAGAACTCTGGTAAGAGAAGAGAGGTTCTTGCCTTTTTAAGAACATTTCCCCCCCACCCCCGCTGCCCAGTGTTGAGCCTCCCCTGGTCTCTAATCCTGGCCCCAGGCTCCTCTGATTTCCTTGCTGCTCATCCTTTTTTTTTTTTTTTTTGGCCATGTGCACGTCATGCAGAAGTTCTCAGGCAGGTCAGGGATGAAACCCAAGCCGTAGCAGTGACAATGCCAAATCTCTAACCCACTAAGCCACCAGGGAACTCCCATCCTTTGCTGTTGTTGTTGTTGATTTGTGCCATCTTGCAAAACTGAAACTCTACACCCATTAAACATTTAGTTCCCTTTTCCTCTTCCTCCCAGCCCCTGGTAACCACCATTCTACTTTCTATTTCTAGGAATTGGAATGTTTTGGATACCTCATATCAGTGGAATCATATTGTATTTGTCTTTTTGTGACGGGCTTATTCACTAAATATAATGTCCTTAAGATTCATCCATGTTGTTGCATGTAACAGGATTTCCTTCCTTTTAGGTCGTTTCTTGTGTGTATAGACCATGTTTTATTTATTCATCCATCCGTCAATGGACACTTGGGCTGCTTCTACCTCTTGGCTATTGTGAATAATGTTACTATGACCATGAATGTGCAAATATCTCTTTGAGACCCCTCCAGAAGTGGGATTGCTGGATCATATAGTAGTTTCTTAATTTTTTAAGGAACATCCATCCAGTTTTCCATAGCAGTCGTACCATTTTCCATTCCCATCAACAGCACACAAGGGTTCCCATTTCTCCACATCCTCGCCAACACTTGTAATTTTCTGGGTTTTTTAAAAGTTGCCTAGTAGGTTTTTTTTGTTTTGTTTTATTTTGTTGTTTGGGCCACACCCTTGAAATGTGGAAGTTCCCAGGCTAGGGGTCACCCTCACCCTGGCAATAACCAGAGCCACTGCTGTGAAAACACCAAATCCTTAACCCCCTGAGCCACAAGGGAACTCCTCGAGTAGCTTTCTTTTTTTGTTTGTTTTTTTGTCTTTTCTAGGGCCTCTCCCGTGGCATATGGAGGTTCCCAGGCTAGGGGTCAAATCAGAGCTGTAGCCGCAGGCCCAAACCACAGCCACAGCAACACGGGATCCGAACTGAGTCTGCGACCTACTCCACAGCTTATGGCAACGCCAGATCCTTAACCCACTGAGCAAGGCCAGGGATGGAACCCACAACCTCATGGTTCCTAGTTGGATTCGTTAACCACTGCGCCACAACGGGAACTCAGAGTAGCTTTCAAATAGCCAGTCCTGGCTTCTGCCTTTTTCCTTCCTAGCCCTAAGGCATGCAGTGCTCTGTGAACCTCAGTTGCCTCATTTACAAAGTGGGGATAAAAATTGCTCCTACCTCACTGGGTTGTTGATAGGATGAAATGAGAAAATGTACACAGTGCCGACCTAAACGATGTCGGCAGAAAGAATGGGTTGGAGAGCCAGGCCTGATGGTCTCAGGGCTGGAATCCATGTCTCCTGACTCCCAGTCCAGTGCTCTTCCTGCAGGAGTATACCTCCCTTCCCTAGCAGAGAGGTTGAGGAAGGTATGAGGAAGGGGTAAGGGGGTACAGAGGAAGAATAAAAAACCTCTTGCAAACCAGCACACTGAGGTTTGGGGGCCACAGCCTTCATTCAGACTCTGTTCTGCAGGAGAATTGCTGTGGCTGAGGCCCAAGGCCCTTGGAGATAGAAACCAAACAAACTCTCTAATCTCAACCCCAGCCCCGTGGAGGCCAGCGCTTAACAGCTGAGACAACACCACCCAAGGCTGAGGCCACAGAGAAACTAGACTCAAGGCAATTTGAAGGGAGAGGGCAGAGGAGTTCTGGGGTGTAAGCCAGCCCGGGGTGACTCAGCTGTGCGGGTCCCCACCATCTTCTCCCCCGGCTCCACAAAGCAGGCCGAGGAAGCCGAGCCAGACGAGGGTCTCCTGACGGGCAGAGTCTCTCTGTGTCTCCCCTGTTCTGGAGAGAGGGCTGTGTTGTTTGGAGTACCATGGGCTTGGTTTGCTTCCAGGGTTCCTGGAGGAAAGGAGGCTAACAGGCTCGCTCCCCGCTGTTTCCATTTCCTCCTCCGGCCCCTGCTCCAGACTCTGCAGTTGTAACTGAGCAAGGGCTCCTGTGCCCACAACACACAAAAGCCAAGTTCTGCCAGTGGCTGCAGCCGAACGAGGGCTTATTGCAGGGCACCAAGCAAGGGTGTGGGAGACAAGCCTCGGATCCACTCCAACTTGGTCTTTTTTTTTGGGGGGGGGGGTCTTTTGTCTTTTTAGGGCCACACCTGTGGCAAATGGAGGTTCCCAGGCTAGGGGTCGAATCGGAGCTGTAGCTGCCAGCCTACACCAGAGCCACAGCAACAGCCAGATCCAAGCCACGTCTGCGACCTACACCACAGCTCACGGCAACGCCGGATCCTTAACCCACTGAGCAAGGCCAGGGATCGAACCTGCAACCTCCTGGTTCCCAGTCGGATTCATTAACCACTGAGCCATGACGGGAACTCCCAACTTGGTCTTTGAGTTAGGGGTTGTTAAAGGGGAAGGAAAAAAAGCTGGGGTGAATCATCGCATTGCGACTTGTTTTATTACTCAATGAATTTAATTACATGTATAGTCGGACAACCATCATCACACCCCAGTTTTATAGCATTTCCATCCCAAACTCCCTGCACATCCCCCCGCCCCCCAACCTGTCTCATTTGGAAACCATCAGTTTTTCAAAGTCTGTGGGTCAGTATCTATTCTGCAAAGAAGTGCCCTGTAATCCTTTTTTTAGAATTGTGACTTTTTTTAAAGGTTAATTCCTTATTATTATTATTATTATTTATTACTCAAGGAATTTATCACATCTGTAGTTGTATAATGATCATCACAATCCAGTTTCACAGGATTTCCATCCCACAACCCTAGAATTGTGACTTTTCTTAACTGTGGATTCAGGAGTCAGAATGCCTACTGTTTTAAGAGTCTCAGGTCTGGGGTTCCCTGATGGCTCAATGGGTTAAGGATCTGATGTTGTCACTGCTGTGGCCCAGGTCACTGTTCTGGTGCAGGTTTGATCCCTGGCCCAGAAACTTCCATATGTCAAAAGTGTGGCCATTTAAAAAAAAAAAAAAAAAGAGTCTCTGTCTGGTGGTCCATGACCTGAGGGTCTGTTAGCTCATCTTACCCTGAGTCTGTACATGAACAACATTATCATCGACCTCAGTAATTTCAGTCATCCGGCTGATTGGTGTTCAGTTAGCACAGGATTGAGGTCAGAGGGGACAAAAAAGGAATTGAGGTCAGAGGGAATAAGAAAAGGAATAAAAGGAGTTCCCGTCATGGCTCACTGGTTAAACGAATCCAACTAGGAACCATGAGGTTGCAGGTTCTATCCCTGGCCTCGCTCAGTGGGTTAAGGATCCAGCATTGCCATGAGCTGTGGTGTAGGTTGCAGACACTGCTCGGATCCCGCGTTGCTGTGGCTGTGGTGTAGGCCGGCAACTGTAGCCACAGCAATGCAGAATCCAAGCCTTGTCTGCAATGTACATCACAGCTCAAGGCAACCCCGGATCCTTAACCCACTGAGCAAGGCCAGAGATCGAACCCACAACCGGCTGTGGCTGTGGCGTAGGCCGGTGGCTATGGCTCCGATTGGACCCCTAGCCTGGGAACCTCCATGTGCCAGGGGAGCGGCCCTAGAAAAGGCAAAAAGACAATAAAAAGAAAAAGAAAGAAAAAGAAAAGGAATAAAGTTTTGGATAGATACATTATCATAATTAATCATAAACTCAGGACAGGAACTCACTTGGAGCCTCAGTTTCCCATTCCACCTCGATGCCAGCCCTTCGGGGCCCTGAAATTCTTGGGGTCTGTTTTCACTTTACAGCACTGGGAAGTCTTCCAGAAGGTGACGGAGGTCTTCATCCTGGTGCCTGCCCTGCTGGGGCTGAAGGGGAACCTGGAAATGACCCTGGCATCAAGGCTTTCCACTGCAGTGAGTGTCCTGGCTGGGAGGAGGCGGGCACGGAGGATTCGGAGCAGCTCAGAGCCTGACTGGGAAAGGACCACAGGCCGGTCGCAACTGCCCAGCTTTGCAGTACGGGTCTGGGGTGGAAAGGTGGAGGGAGATCCCAGGCTGGTTGTCCGGCTCCTGGGCAGGGGCTCCCTGCCCAGAGTGGTTCCCAGGCTCAGTTTCTCGATGTCCCTGGACTCTTGCCCCACCCCCTGCTTGGCGACTCGCCTCGTGACTGTTTGTGCAGCTTTGACAGGCGAGCATCATGCTGGTCCCTCCACCTGCACAGATGGGGGCCTCCTCTGATCTCCAGCCCTGCTCTGCAGCTGGCCAGGAGCAGAGCCAGGCCTTCCCAGCCCCCCTCCCATTCCACTCCTTTTCCCCTTTGGCAGCTTGCTCTTCTGTAAGGGGACAGATGAAGGGGGCTGCTCATGACTCCCACCTCCTAGTACCTCTTAGATCAGCCATCACGGTTCAGAGACTGAACCAGATATAAGGCCATGGGATGGGAGGGAGGAAGCAAGAAAACTCAGGAGGCCCGAGGAGCCAAGTGGCAAGGATGTCCCCACACAGCCGTGAGCCTAGAGAAGGCAGCAGAGAGAAGCCACAGCCAGCTCTCCCACCCCAGCCTGACTCCAACCCTGCAGCTTGCCCTCCTGGCCTCTTCTCATGCCACCTCACTCCTTCCCAAACACTCTCATGGCCTCCGTCCCGCATCAGCTGCTGACCTTTCCTTCCCTAAGAGAGCAGCTGGCCTCAGAGCCAGGGATCGATCAGGTCCTCCGAACTCATGTGGGAACGAGTTACCCAGATGAGCAGGACAGAGCATGGAGTCGGCCTCTGCTCAGCAGCTGTTCTAGGAAGAGGGGGCGAGGAGGCTGCCTTGGGAGCTCCCTTCCTGCCCCCCACCACTCCCAGCCTGCCGCAGGAGCTCAAGGCTATTTAGCTCCTTCCCCAGCCTCTCAACCCCGCTTCACTTTCCCTGGGGGTCGTGTCCTGGTCCCAGAGTCTTAGGTCACATGCGCTGATCCAGGCAAGGTCCTATAGATGGAGTCGCAGGCCTTTTCTAGCCTAGAGCTCCAGCCCCTTGTCCTCCGTCTCCCAGGCCAACATCGGGCACATGGACACACCCAAGGAGCTCTGGCGGATGATCACTGGGAACATGGCCCTCATCCAGGTAAGAGAGCAGGGACCAGAGACAGTGGGTTGGGCTTCCTCCTTCGTCAGGATCTGAAAGGCTGAAGTCAGCGCCCCCCTGGCTCCTGAGTGAAGCCCCAGCATCCTGCTGAGCTGGCTTCTCCCAGAAGACCTCCAGGAGGTACCCAGGTTTCCCAGGAAAAGAGCCAAGCTCTTGAGGTGGGGACCTCAGGATCTCCAATGTCAATCCTTTACTTCCACGGGTGGAGAGGGCTTGGGTCGCCACAGATCAGACTCAGGAGGACACTCAGAAGTGAAGTGTCCGGGACCATTGTTGTCGCATCCCCCCATGAGGCCACACAGCTTCCAGCTGGGAGTCTTCCCCCTTGAGTCCCAGGTCTTGTGCCTGGACTGAAGTCTCAGGCTCTCTTGAACCTCCCCAGTCCCCAGAGGATCACTCGTTCAGCCAGTAACATGTCCTGGCCTCCTGCAGGGTGCACTACCCGGTACTAGTGTCTGGTGCGAAACTAAATAAATAAAGACATCATTCCAGCCTGGGAGGACTGGACAGGCCAGCCCAGCCTGCCTCCTGGGGCTGCTGAGGTCCAGGAAGATGTCTGGCTAAGTGCTCAGTGACCTCAGCTAAAAAGCTCTCTGCATTACCATGCCCCTCCTCAGGTGCAGGCCACGGTGGTGGGCTTCCTGGCATCCATCGCGGCCGTCGTCTTTGGCTGGATCCCTGACGGCCACTTCAGCATCCCACATGCCTTCCTGCTCTGTGCCAGCAGCGTGGCCACGGCCTTCATTGCTTCCCTGGTCCTGGGTAAGGAAGGGAAGGGAAGGGCAGGGGAGTAGGAAGGGGTGCCCCAGAGGTGTCAGCTAAGCCTGGCATCTCCAATCTCTCTTTTCAAGTTGATAGATAACCCCATTATCTCTTCTTACCCCGCCCCACCCCTCTCCTTCCGCCCCAGGCATGATCATGATCGGAGTCATCATTGGCTCCCGCAAGATTGGTATCAACCCAGACAATGTGGCCACGCCCATCGCTGCCAGCCTGGGCGACCTCATCACCTTGGCACTGCTCTCAGGCATCAGCTGGGGACTCTACCAGGAGCAGGGTGAGGCTGAGGCCACCGAGGCTGTGGCCAGGGTGGACTCTTGGGTGGGATTTGGAGAGACGGTCGTGGGTTTGCAAACATAAAAGGATTTCTTCTATGTTCTTAACTGTTTGGTTGAAACCCTGTTTGTAGTAACTCCCTCCCTTAGAGAGATGAGGCAAAGTACTTATCACAAATTCATGCAGACAGCAGGAGCAGGGGTAAAAGTATCTGAGAAATATGTGTGGTCCTGTGGATTCTTATTTCCTTTGGAGGGATAAGGTGGAAAGGCACTCAAAGCTGGAATTTGCTTGCAAAATGAAGAAGAGAAAGGGAGATGGGGATTTCTGGGGATCAAAGCAAGAAACCTAGGATCTGGTCTCTGCCCCTAATAAGTTCAGTGCCTGGGAGGCTTTCAACCTTGGTTTCCTCATCTACAAATGGAAAAGGCTGGCCCTATCTACCTCGTTGGTTTACAGTGAACATCCAATGAGGTAATGCACTCACTGGGCATTTAGCATGGTATTACTCTTGATCTGTTGGGACATTTGCAGACTGGGCCAAGCAGAGGCTTGGACAGGGAGCCACGGTACTCACCCCCCTCTCTTCTCTGCCTCTCTCAGATGTCTGGCAATATATCTACCCCCTGGTGTGTGCCTTCTTCGTGGCCCTGCTGCCTGTCTGGGTGGTGCTGGCCAGACGGAGCCCAGCCACAAGGGAGGTGTTGTATTCGGGCTGGGAGCCTGTCATCATTGCCATGGCCATCAGCAGGTAGGCTCAGGCCCTTGATACCCACCCCCGGCCTCCCCTCTCCCTGCCACAGACTCACTTTTAAGCTCTGGAAAGAGAAAGTGAGGCTCAGACCGTAGAAATACAGATCAATAGATCAGTTACATGACCTGTTCTGTCCCAAATGGGTCTTATTAGAAAGCAGAAGCACACAGAGTTCCCATTGTGGCTCAGTGGTCAAGAACCCAACTAGTATCCACAAGGATGCAGGTTCCATCCCTTGCCTCACTCGGTGGGTTAAGGATAAGGATCTGGTGTTGCCAAAAGCTGCGGCATAGGTCCCAGACGCGGCTTGGATCCAGCATTGCTGAGGGTGTGGTGTAGACTGACAGCTGCTGGTCAGAGTCAACCCCTAGCCTGGGAACTTCAATATGCTGCAGGTGCGGCCCTAAAAAGAAAAAAATAGGATAAGATAAAATAAAATAAATAAAATAGAAAGCAGAAGCATATTGGCTTAGGAAGCTAAAAAGGCATAGCTGGATCCAGGGATATAAATGATATCATTAGGGCCCCAGGATTCCTCTCTCGGCTCTGCTTTTCTCTGCTTTCTTCTGTGGTGGCCTGCAGTTTCAGGTTTGCACTTTCTTACGCTTACTAATTACAGCAGGGAGAGAGAGAGTCTTTCAACAGTCCCACAAAGTCCCATTATAGAATTTCATTGGCTGTCATCCAGTCACCTGGCTATTCCTGAACCAATCACTGCGGCGGTAGAGATGTGCTGCTCTGATTGGATGGCCCCAGGCTTCACCATCCTCCCGGAGCAATGTCACCACAGTGACTGGAGTTCGGGAGAGGTGGTTCCCTGAGGAAAAGCGCAGCACTGTCACCAGAAGGGGAAATAAATACTGAGCAGGCAAAACAGCAGGTGGCTCCTCTAGACAAATAGGGGGGTGGGTGAAGGAGGCGGCTGCCTGGCCCAGCACCACCAGCTTGCTTGGGGCACTGTACCAGTGTGAATGTCCGGGGCTCTGGCCGGGGAGGCAAGGACTGGAAGCAGGGGACTCCCAGGAGCCACCTTGCTGTCCACAGCCAGACAGGCCTGCGCCTGTCATCCTGGGACTGCAACAGAACCCTTCAGTGCTCTTTGTGTTATCTTGTCTTTGTGTCCATGTAGCGTGGGAGGCCTCATCCTGGACAAGACTGTCTCAGATCCCAACTTTGCAGGGATGGCTGTCTTCACGCCTGTGATTAATGGTGAGGTCTTGGCATCAGCTGCTGGGGGAAAGAAGAGGATGGGATCAGAGGGTCTGAGGGGGCCTCTGTGTCAGTCCGAGTTCTAGCAGGCAAGGAAGTCCCGCTCAGACAGTTCAAACTTTAATGAAGGAGTTCCCTTCGTGGCTCAGTGGTCTGTGAACCCGACTAGGATCCATGGGGGTACGGGTTCGATCCCTGGCCTCACACAGTGGGTTAAGGATCCGACATTGCCATGAACTATGGTATAGGTCACACACCTGGCTCAGATCTGGTGTTGCTGTGGCTGTGGTGTAGGCCAGTGGCTACAGCTCCAATTCGACCTCTAGCCTGGGAATCTCCATATGCTGCAGGTGCAGCCCTAAAATAGAAAAAAAAAAAAAAAACTTTGAAGAAGCTTCCCACAGAGGTGGGAGCAGGGTAGAAGGACCCAGAGGTTCCTCGAGGGTCAAGGGGAAGAGGTGGTGTTTTGGGAGCTCAGAGAGAATGCTTCTCTGCCCCCCACCCCAAGGGGTTAACCTCTGCCAAAAAGCAGGGAGGGGTCAGGAAAGAAATGCCTGACCTCCCTCTCCTCCCACCCTCTCTGACTGTCTACTGGTTCCTCCCGATGAAGAGACCCAGTTAGAAGCAGCCAGCAAGGGAGGCTGGTGATGCAGTCTGTAGAAGTTGGCTTCCCAGGGCTCAGAGAAGGCTGAGAAGGGCAGGGGATAGGTTGGGATAAAGGGCAGAGTCATTAGCACAGTTCCTAGAAGAGGTACCAGAGTTCGGAGCTCCACCCTGAAACTGTTTGCTAGAACCCACACATGAGCATTGGGTATCTGGGTCCTTTGGAGAAAGGCTGAGGCAGACGGGGCCCCGTGCCTTTGGCTGTGTGGCACAGCAGGTGCATACGCTGTACTGGTGGGTAAGTCAGGCTCCCTGAGTCCGCCTGTGTCCTACAATCAACCACACCGGTCAGTCCCAGTACAGGGGACTGTCACATCTCCGTAGCAGGAAGATGGGAGGAGCCTGGAAGGAGGGGTGCCTTTGTCTTCCTCCTTAGTGTCTCCCGGGGACTGGTGAATGGCCATCCCCACCCCCCGCCATGTCTCAGGTCTTACGTGTCTCTGCAGGTGTTGGGGGCAATCTGGTGGCCGTGCAGGCCAGCCGCATCTCCACGTTCCTCCACATGAATGGGATGCCGGGGGAGAACTCTGAGCAAGTCCCTCGCCGCTGCCCCAGTCCTTGTACCACCTTCTTCAGTCCCGGTAATGCCAGAGGTCCCGCCCACTTGAGCTTCACGCTATCACTTTTGCAACAGCCGGAGCCCAGAGCTGTAGGCTCTTTTTTTCTGTTGGGCTCTAGATCCCAGCTGTCTTGGAGGGCAAAGCCCAGGCAGGAAGGCTGTGCTTTCCTGGGACACCCTCGGGGCTGGGCACCACGGGATAGAGCTGTAGAGACAGTCCCCTGTCTGTGGCCCCAGAGTGTAGCGAGGTACCACCTGGCTGGGAAAGGCTCTCCTCCTCCCCTCCTCCCCCTCACACTGTCTCTCTCCTGGTCCCAGATGTGAATTCCCGCTCGGCCCGCGTCCTCTTTCTCCTCGTGGTTCCGGGACACCTAGTGTTTCTCTACACCATCAGCTGTATGCAGGGCGGGCACACCACCCTCACACTCATCTTCATCATCTTCTACATGACAGCTGCACTGCTCCAGGTACGGGCTGGTGGGGCATGGCAAGGGGCCAAGGCTGCCCTGCAGGGATGGAAGGGGACATTCAGGCTTGTCCTATCAGACATTCTGCCCCCTCTTTCTCTGTGACTGTGTGGCCAATAAACACTGGGCAGGTTATAGTTCCAGCAAAGTCACTAATACACTGCGTGACTTTGGCGCCGTTGTTTCACTCCTCTGAGCCTCAGTGATCCATTTGTAAGTTGAGAGGAATGAACCGAGGGTGGGAGATTTCAGGCAGGTATGTAGCCTGGCCACACAGCTCCATGTGGCTCTGTTTATGTGCGGGCATTTCTTGGGTGATTTCATTTGAATAAAGGGTTTCACGGGAATTTCCTCGTGGCTCAGAGGCTAAGAATGCAGCACTGGTTGTCACTGCCGTGTCTTTGGTTACAGCTATGGCGCGGGTTCAGTCTCTGGCTCGGGAGCTTCCACATGCCAAGAGTACAGCCAAAAAAAGTTTTCACAGCTTGGAAAAGTATCAGAACTACACCCTTGCCATTCTATAATTCTAGGACACCTTCTCCCTGGTTTTCTACTATATTTTTTTCAATTTTTTATTTTGAAATAATTACATATTCACAAGAAGTTGCCCCCCCCGCAATGTACAGAGAGATCCCATGTACTCTTCACCCAGTTTCCAACATCTTGCATAATTATAGCACAACATCAAAACCAAGAAATCGGAATTCCCTTTGTGGTGCAGTGAGTTGAGAATCCGACCGAAGCAGCTTGGGTCGATTCAGAGGCATGGGTTGGATCCCCAGCCCGGTGCAGGTTAAAGGATCCTGCATTGCTGCAGCTGTGGCATAGGTCACAGCTACAGCTCGGATTCTACCCCTGGCTAGGGAAGTTCCTTATGCCACAGGTGCAACCATAAAACAAACAAACAACAACAACAAAAGACAGGAAATCCACATTGGTACAATGCACAGATTGCACTTTTTTTTTTTTGTCTTTTTAGGGTTGCACCAGCGGCATGTGGAGGTTCCCAGGCTAGGCGTCGAATCGGAGCTGTAGCTGCCTGCCACAGCCACAGCCACAGCCACTCCAGGTCCGAGCCACATCTGCAGCCTATACCCACAGCTCACGGCAACACCAGATCCTTAACCCACTGAGCAAGTCCAGGGATTGAACCTGTGTCCTCATGGATGCTAGTCAGATTCGTTTCCTCTGAGCCAGGACAGAAACTCCCAGATTGCACCAATTTTACATGCACTCCTGTGTATGCAGGTGTGTATAGTTCTGTGCAAGTCTATCAAATGTACATTCCTGCAACCATCACCACCATCAAGATAAACCATGGTTCCATCACCACAAGGCTCCTTCATACAACCTATTTTATAGCCAGACTCACCCTCAGAATCACATTTTAAATGTCTGGATTTGTTTGGTTTTTGTTGTTGTTGTTGTTGTTGTTGCTATTTCTTGGGCCGCTCCCACAGCATATGGAGGTTCCCAGGCTAGGGGTTGAATTGGAGCTGTAGCCACCGGCCTACGCCAGAGCCACAGCAACGCGGGATCCGAGCCACGTCTGCAACCTACACCACAGCTCACGGCAACGCCAGATCGTTAACCCACTGAGCAAGGGCAGGGACCGAACCCGCAACCTCATGGTTCCTAGTCGGATTCGTTAACCACTGCGCCACGACGGGAACTCCTGGATTTGTTTTTTGAATAGGTAATAAGAGTCACATAGTTCAAAAAATTTTTAAGGTTCATAGTGAAACTCAGCGAAAAGTCTTTTCTCTTCCCAGCCATCCCCACTTCTCTTCCTCACAGGCCACTGGTGTTATGTTTGTTTTCTTTCTTCCTTTCTTTCCTTCTTTCTTTTTCCGAGGTATAGTTGATTTACAATGTTATGTTAGATTCTGGTGTACAGCAAAGTGATTCATATATATATATGTGTGTGTATATATATATATATATATGATTCCAGGTTATTACAAGATATTCAGTAGAGTTCTGTGCTATATAAGTAGGACCCTGTTGTTTATCTAGATCTATTTCTTTTTCTTTTCTTTTTTTCTTTTTTTTTTTTTTGCAGTGGAGGGGGGGTGCGCACCTGTGGCATATGAAAGTTCCCAGGCTAGGGGTCGGATCAGAGCTACAGCCGCCGGCCTACGCCACAGCCACAGCAACACCAGATCCTTGACCCACTCAGCAAGGACAGGGTCCAACCCACATCCTCATGGATCCTAGTCGGGTTTGTTAACTGCTGCTGAGCCATGACGGAAACGCCTAGATCTATTTCTTATATATCCTTTAAGCTTATTCTATATTTATACAGGCAAACATACATGTTTTTCTTATGTTCCTCCTTTTTTAACCCACGTGTAGCACACTACACGCGCTATCCACACACCGCTTTTAACACTTAACATTTTATCTTAGAGATCATTCCACATCCGTGTGTAAAAACAGAGACCCCTGATTTGTATGGCTGAATTCTCTTGTGTTGTATTGATGTACCATAATTTTTTAAATTTTTTTTAACTGAAACACAGTTGATTTACAATGTTGCATTAGGTATATAGCAAAGTGTTTCAGGTTTATTCTTTTTCTAATTCTTTCCCTTTATAGGTTATTGAGTATAGTTCCCTGTGTATACAGTAGGTCATTGTTGGGTAACTGTCTTATATATTTTACACATAGCAGTGTGTGTGTGCTTTTGTGGTGAGCTGCGGTGTAGGTCACAGACATGGCTTGGATCCTACATTGCTGTGGCTCTGGTGTAGGCCAGCAGCTGTCATTCTGATTCAACCTCTAGCCTGGGAACCTCCGTATGCTGTGGATGCGACCGTAAAAAGCAAAATAATAATAATAATAACAACAATAAGAATAATAATAATAAAGGTTCTTCCTGATCCCTTAGCTGCCACCTCCCAGCCACATGTCCTAGGGCCTTTCTTAGGAGGCAGAAATGTGGGGGCAGCTGCTGCCATTCCCTTCCTGGGGCACATCCTGAAGTCCTCCTGGCCACTCTCTTTATTTGGGATTCTTGTGGAGCTGCTGGGAAGGGTGTGAGGTTCTGAAGGGCTGGCCCTCACCCAGGGCTGGGGCCTGGGCCACAGGAGTGCAAGGCAGCTATGTGCAGGGCAAGGCTAGAACTGCAACCTCTGGCTTCCTTGGAGAGAAAACAAGAGAGCAGCTCAGTTTGCCTAAAATAGGTATCACTTCTGGCTCCTGGATCCCCCAGTGGGCCCTGGTTCCAGTATCTGAGACCCTTCAGGCAGAATTTACATACCACAGTATTTACAAAGCGCAGTCGGGAGTAAAACCTCCCAAATGACTGTGCTGAAGCTTTACTGTTAGAAACCATTTCATTTCTCGCACAGATGCAGTCATGTGGGGAGCCCGAGCGACAGAGTACATAGAAGATGCAGGCCTGCCCACTCCCGCATAATATTCTAGATCCAGTTCATCACCAATTTAAAAGTGCGTGTGAATCTTGTTAAAATACAGATTCTGATTTAGGAGATCCAGGGTGAGGCCTGAAGTTCTGCATTTTTAACAAGCTCCCAGCTATTGTTGCTGCAGCTGGTCCTGGGCCCACTAGCAATGTTCTAGATCCTTCTTAATTTTCTATGGTAATGGAAGAAAAGCGAGGATACAGATAAATCAAAGCAACAAATAACCCAAAATGTCTTTTGGATGGGTGTGGACCGCCTGCTTTATATTTAGCTAACTTCTATTTTGCTAGGACTAATGTTAAAATAAACTTGCATTCTCTGTGGCCACAAAAGCAGAACGGGAAGGGTCAGGAGGAAGGCAGCTTGGGATAATCAACTGTTACTCAGACAACTGTGCCGGCAGCCACCTCAAACACTGTCCTTATTCCACTCTGTTCTGAGGACAAATTCCTGTGTGAAAAGGAAACTCCAACCCCCAGCCTCCTGCCGGGCTCCCAGAGTGACCAACATGGCAGGAATTGGAGAACAGGACCCGAGAATAGGATGACCCAGAATTAGAGGCAAGAGGGCTGCATTCCTACAAAAAGGAGGATGTAGATTAGAGAGCCTCCTGTTTGGTGAATTTGGGAGCAGAATGTAATACTGATGTGGGCGCCTCTCAGGAGTAGCGGCATCTTCCTTCCCAAAGAACTTGAATTACACCCATCATCTGTTCAAAGTGGTAACCGTGGGGTGGAGGAACTTAGAAGGGTTTCAGGGACGGAAAGACAGAAAGACGGAAAGACGACGAGCTGTCCCAGCTCAAGGTCTGTGGAGAGCCAAGCCTTGTGATGCAATGAATGGCTCCGCTTGCGTGGCCTCTGGCTCCCCCTGGAGCGCGGGGATGGCTACAGGCTGGGCCTTTCTCTTTCTCCAGGTGCTGATTCTCCTGTACATTGCAGACTGGATGGTGCACTGGATGTGGAGCCGGGGCCTGGACCCAGACAACTTCTCCATCCCGTACTTGACCGCTCTGGGGGACCTGCTCGGCACCGGGCTCCTAGCACTCAGCTTCCATGTCCTCTGGCTCATTGGGGACCGGGACACGGATGTGGGGGACTAGCCTGGTCACGCACCCTTCTCTCCACCCCTCTGCACTTTCTGTTTGAAATATGTTTGGGTCCCCTTCCCCCACCCCACTCCACACGCCCACCTCTTTCCAGGACTTCACTTTGATACCGAATTCTCATTATTTTCAATGGGAATTTTTATACATTGAGCCAAGTCGGTATAGCAAGAATTCAGGTAGGACAGATGGACTGAGATGAACAGTACAAGTAGATTTCTGAGCCAATCACCAAGTGCAATTTCATGGTGGATTGGGGCAGAGGTTTCCGTCTGGGATCTGGGGACATTTGGTTTAGCTTTAGTAAACTCAGCCTCTGTGAGTGGGCTCTGGTTTTTGGGGTTTGTTTTTGTTTTTTTTGTTTTTTTTTTTCTTTTGGTTGAACAGAGGGATAAATATCACTTCCCCCCCCCCCGACACACACATACTTTTTCTAGAAATGGATCAACTTCAGAGCACTAGACAGGAAACAGCTGCTTCTGGCCCCAAATAATCCTAACCCCAGTCTCTGCCCTTCTGCTCTCAGAGTGAGGTGGACTATTTAAATTGTGTACATGCTTCTCACCCAATTGCCTGGTAAATACCAACAGCCCCTCCCTCTGATCTTTTGCCAATCGATTGTCTCATCCAGGAAGGAATGAGCAAGTGGCCTGGTCTCCCTGTTGCCCCATGTCCACCCATAGGCTTGCCAAGATCTGTGTCCTTCCTGGGCCCAGAGGACAGATCCTTTACCTCTGTTCAACCTTCATCTCTAATTGCCTCTAAGCACGACCTTCCCCAGAGCTTGCCTGGTTGGGTTCCAAGATTAGGGACGGAGAATGGGTATGTGGAGAGTGGCTGGGACATTGAGGGCAACCAGGGGTGTTTCACTGCTGCGGCTTCTCCTAAGGACATCATCACATGGTCACCTGAGACTGTCGCTTCCTAAAATTGCCCATTCTTTCATACCGTGGAGGCCTGTTTTCCTCTCTTTTGGCTTCTGCTCACGTTCATCATTCATCATTCATTCATTCACTCATTCAACAAATACACAGCCTCCCCAAGAGGAGCTTGTCTGCAGGTCTGAAACATTCATCGAGCGCTATCTGTTGAGTGCCTACTACAATGTTAGATCCTGGGCCAGGCACGGACTGGCCAGGGGTAGGGAGAACACAGCTCTAACCTCTCCTCGTGCCCCAGCTATGTGCCCTTTCCAGTCCGGTAGAGAAAGTTTCCTTGCTAGAAGGATTTGCATCTGTATCACCAAGCCGGGTTCTGCCGCGATTCCCCTCCCAGATCCCTCCTCCCGGCAATGCTGACCACAGCTGGAAACCCCAGCCCTATTGCTCCACCACTGTTGAGGTCCCTAAAGACCCCTTCATCGCTTTCCCTTCCCTCCATCTCCTCATCAGCCACCCAAAAGAGGATTCAGAACTAGAAGGTTGGCACCAGCCGGCTACTTCTACCTTTCTCGGCCTAGCACAAGACTGAGAGAACACGGGAGCCTCTGCATCTTCCCCAACATTGCTGTGAACAGACCAGAAGTCTGTCCACACTCACACATGTACACCTCTGGGCATTGGATGCGGGATTTTCCTAGCCTCTCTAGCCTCATCTATCTACAGCTTCCCTCTATAGCCCATCTCCAGGGGACGACGAGACAGTGACCCTGTCTCTTACGAAGCCCATGCCTCATGACAGGAGCATGCCCAATACCTCCAGGGACTCTCTTTTCTCCATTTTCACCCAGGCCGTCTTCCAGAGTCTAGAACCTTAGGATTGGAAGCGTAGAGGTTATCTAGCTGGGGTTGTGTCCCACAGACTTAATTAACACCAGCCTGGCCTTGTTTCTGCTCTTCCTCAGGCCTTCCTTGTCCTCCATTTCCAAACACCTTTGCACACAGACTTGTCTTGTACAGGCGCCAAAACCAATTCCTCCGCCGCCGAGGCTGTGTCCCTGTGATCTGCAGTCACCCCGGCCCCAGTCGCTCACCCCCTTCTCATCGCTGGAGTTCTGGCCAGGCTGCCTTGGAGGACGCCAGAGTGTCCTGCTTTGCTTAAAAAAAAAAAAAAAGCAGGAAGGTCGGCGTATCCTAAGCCCTGAGCGTGTGAACAGAGGGAGGCCTGTGGGGTGAGAGGGAAAGAAAATGAACTTCCTGACTTCATGACTTTTGTGGAAGATTCACTTCTTTTCCCCCAACTGCACAAACTGCATGGACTTTTGGCCTGGCTGCAAGGAGCAACATCGGTTTACTCTTCTATCCTTAAAAAAATGACAGAACTGTGTCTTAAGAGAATTATTTATAGTGACTATAACTGAATTGACAAATGTCAACGTAACTGATAAATTATATTTGGTAAAATAAAGAGGATGTTTATTTAAGTGCTTGGTGGTTCCTGTGTGTCTCATCAAAAAGCAGTTTCCGCTGTTCTTTTTGGCCCCTTCTGCAGTCCCACCCTTTCGTGGCACAGAAGTGGACAGGGGCCAGGGTGTAGCAAGAAATGAAATATGTCTTAAATACACAGGTGTGTGATAGAAAACAAACAGCAATCATTACTGAGAAGCAATCACGGGTGCTCTGGGACATATTCCAGAAACCAGTGCAATGTCCTTGCTCTCCACATGCTGACTTGGCTTCGATTAGGATGTTGTGCAAGCATCTTTGGGTTTTAGCTTTTTTTTTTTTTGCTTTTTCTTTTTTCGGGGCCGCACCCACAGCATATGGAGGTTCCCAGGCTAGGGGTCTAATAGGAGCTGCAGCTGCCAGCCTATGCCACAGCCACAGCAATTCAGGATCCGAGCCATATCTGTGACCTACACCACAGCCCACAGAAACACCGGATCCTTAACCCACTGAGTAAGGTCAGGGATCGAACCTGCAACCTCATGGTTCCTAGTGGGATTCGTTTCTGCTGTGCCACGAGGTTTACAATCTGCTTGGCTCAAATAACAATAGCTCTTATTTGCTGAGTACACAGCACATGCCTTCACTGTGCTCAACACTACAAGTTCTTAGAATTTTTTTTTTAAAGTTCACACCTATGGTACATGAAATTTCCAAGGCTAGGGGTCCAATCAGAGCTACAGCTGCCAGCCTACACCACAGCCACAGCAACACCAGATCCAAGCGCTTCTGTGACCTACACCACAGCTCAGGGCAACGCCAGATCCTTATCCCACTGAGCGAGGCCAAGGATTGAACCCGCATCCTCATGGATACTAGTCGGGTTCATTTCCACTGAGCCACAATGGGAACTCCAGTTCTTAGAAATTTATAATTGACTGCCAAGGGTTTAAAGCCAGGCAGGTGTGGGTTCAAATCCCAGCGCTTTTGCGTGAACTTGGGCAGATCTCTGAGCTTCAGCTTCCTCATCTATACTAATATCTATTTCCTATGTTGTTGGGGACTTCAGTGAGGTAATTCACAGAAAGCACTAAGCACTGTGCCTGGCACATAATAAGCCCCAACACACAAGTCAAATTTTTTTTTTGTCTTTTTGCCATTTTTTTGGCCGCTCCCTTGGCATATGGAGGTTCCCAGGCTAGGGGTCCAATCGGAGCTGTAGCCACCAGCCTACACCAGAGCCACAGCAACGCGGGATCTGAGCCGCATCTGCAACCTACACCACAGCTCATGGCAACAGATCCTTAACCCACTGAGCGAGGTCAGGGATCGAACCCATAACCTCATGGTTCCTAGTTGGATTCGTCAACCACTGAGCCACGATGGGAGCTCCGCCCAAGTCAATGTTAAAAGTGAGGCGGAAGTGGGCCAATGACTGGGCAATGTCAATATACTGACCATAGGGGTACATCAAGGGCAGTTGGGCAGCAGGCAGATGCAAAGGACACCTAACCAAGTCTTTAGGGTCAGAGAAGTCTTGCAGGAACTCCAAGAAGAATAGGAATTAGCAGGCGTGGGAGGAGAAAGTTGTCCTGGAGAGGAAACAGTAAGCTAAGCAGGGAAGTGGGCCTGTGCTTTTAGTTCCTAGACTAACTATAAATAGTTCATATGACTGGAGTTTGGAGGGCAGGGGGTAACCACACAAACACAACCTTATGAGACACACACACACAAGTTTGTGACAAAAAAGTTTGCATGAGCTAGCAGATAGGGAAGAGCAGAGTCACAGTGCAGCCACACCCCACATCCAGGTCTGTCTGACTCCAAAACCTCTGCTGGGAACCACTATCCGCCCAGGACACGTCCTCCCAGGATTCATGACACTGTTATATAGCACACAGTACTGAGCATGACCCATCAGCCCTATTTTTAGCTTTATTGAGATATAATTGACAAAAACATTGTAAGATATTTAGTGCAAAGCATCATGATTTAATATATGCATAGGTTACAGAATTCAAGTTCATGGGCCCCATGCACAGTGAGGCCAAACAAACCAAAACATTGGAGTATAGAGCTGAGATTTATTGCGGGGCCATACAAGGAGACCCCCCAAAACCCCCAAACTACCAAAATTCCCCAAGGGTTTCCGCAAAGCATTTTTGCTCTTTTTTTTTTTTTTTTTTTGTCTTTTTGCCATTTTTCTTGGGCCTTTCCAGCAGCATATGGAGGTTCCCAGGCTAGGGGTCTAACTGGAACTGTAGCCGCCGGCCTACACCAGAGCCACAGCAATGCGGGATCCAAGCTGCGTCTGCAAGCTACACCACAGCTCATGGCAACGCCAGATCGTTAACCCACTGAGCAAGGGCAGGAAACAAACCCACAACCTCATGGTTCCTAGTCGGAGTCTGAGCCACCCCAGGAACTCCAGCATTTTTGCATTTTTAAAGGCAAGGTGAGGGAGGGTGTGATTTGTTGTTGCAACGCCTAGGTGCCCGAATCCTTTGTTCTTGCAGCAGGTCAGGAAGTAAAGGTCCCCAGACAAATGTTATTTTCTGTTCCGTAACTTTTTATCTCTCCATGAATGGAAAAGTGTTACACCCTTTAAAGTCAGAGTCTTGGAGTTCCCGTAGGTGCAGTGGTTAATGAATCCGACTAGGAACCATGAGGTTTCAGGTTTCATCCCTGGCCTCGCTCAGCGGGTTAAGGATCTGGCATTTGCCGTGAGCTGTGGTGTAGGTCACAGACGTGGCTCGGATCCCGCGTCACTGTGTCTCTGGTGTAGGCTGGCAGCTACAGCTTCTATTCAACCCCTAGCCTGGGAACCTCCACATGCCGAGGGAACGGCCCAAGAAATGGCAAAAAAGACAAAAAAAAAAAAGATAAAGTCAGAGTCTCGAGAATGGGCTATTCTGTTTATTTCAGGCTAAGGCTGGCCTACCCCACAGCCACAGCGCCAGATCCTAACCATGTCTGCAACCTACACCACAGCTCACGGCAATGCCAGATCCTTAACCCACTGAGCTTGGCCAGGGATCAAACCAGCAACCTCATGGTTACTACTCAGATTTGTTTCCGCTGTGCCAGGATGGGATCTCCCTATAGGCAACATTCTTAACTCAAAACAAAGCAATAGGATACAAAGGTTCAAGTAAAAGAAATAGATCTAAGATGGAGTCAGATTTGTTCTTCCCTATTACATAGGCAAAGGATTTCCCTCTCATTGAGTTAATTAACATCCATCACTTCACATTACTCTTTTTTTTCCCCCAGTGAAAACACTTGAGAAATGAACCTTTTACAAAAGGCCTAGGCTCTAGGACTAATCTCCAAAGCAGCAGTATGTGAGTAAGGCCATTAAGCATTCATGGAAAGAGGATAGTTGCTTGCTAATTATTATTGGTATAATAGTTTAATAACAGTGTATTGTACTATATAATACAATTTTAAATAATAGCCTCACTTACAACTTCAACAAAATAACCACAAAATAGATAGGATCACCATTTTACGAGGAAAAAACTGAGGCTCAGAGGAGTGAAGTGTCTTGCTCAAAGTCATAGATCCACAACCCAGGTTTCTCTCAGACCAGTGCTGCACTCAAACAGCCTGGAGCCAGTTGAAACAGCTGGCCAAGGTATCCCTGTAGAGAGAACACAAAAACATTACCAAAAGGATCAGGACCTCAGTTTTGCCCTTGAAGCACCTTGCATTGCCACAAAATGTTAATTGTCTCCTGAAATAGATCATCTTCCAGTGGACATTAAAAACATACCTCCCAGATGCCAGCCTATTCCTGAAGATATTTTTTGCAACATAATTACAGGCAACACTACCAGCTCTGAAATCCGCTAGCTGACAGTTTCCTGCAATCTGCTGTCTCCACAGGAACTGAAGGGCACTATAGTATGTTTTATTGCATTATCTCGATAGAAAATATTTTAATATGGCTCCCAAGAAAATGTCCGGCTTGAAAAAGAAATTTTTTGGAGTTCCTGTCATGGCGCAGTGGGTTAACAAATCCGACTAGGAACCATGAGGTTTCAGGTTCGATCTCTGGCCTCGCTCAGTCGGTTAAGGATCCAGTGTTGCCGTGAGCTGTGGTGTGGTTCACAAACACAGCTGGGATCCTGAGTTGCTGTGACTGTGGCCTAGGCCGGAGGCTACAGCTCCAATTAGACCCCTAGGATGGGAACCTCCATATGCCATGGGAAGTGGCCCTAGAAAAGTCAAAAGACAAAAAAAAAAAAAAAGGAAGAAAAAAAATTTTTTAAGCTAGTTAAGGCTGCCTTCTCCAGTCAAGGCAGATTCTTTTTCTTTCAAGCTCAATAAATGAGAGTCCTCATGCCCGCTTTTGGAATGAGGCAACTCTTGGAAAACATGAGGACGATGCCATACCCTTCTTTTGAGAAGTCTCCCTAGTTTCCTCATGCAGCTTAATTTTATTTATTTATTTTTGTCTTTTTGCCTTTTCTAGGCCTGCTATTTTTATTTTTTGTCTTTTTAGGGCCACACCTAAAAAGAAGTTCCCAGGCTAGGGGTCCAATTGGAGCTGAAGCTGCTGGCTAGCGCCACAGCCACAGCAGCTCAGGATCTGAGCCACGTATGCAACCTATACCACAGATCGAGGCAACACCCGGATCCTTAACCCACTGATGGAGGTCAGGAATTGAACCCGAGTCTTCATGGATACTAGTCAGGTTCGTTAACCACTGAGCCACAGGAACTCCAGCTTAATTTTAAATATAATAACAAGCATAAGCTTGAGAGGTGGACATAGATCGGAATCCCACCATTATGGATGATGGCCATAATTTGTCCCATCTGTAGAACTGGATAACAATGCCTTTGCTGTGGCGCTGTTGGGCGCACAGAAGAGTCAATAAACAGAAGGGGTTTTTTTTCCTTTTTTTTTTTTTGGCCGCCCTGCATCACATGGAGTTCCTGAGCCAGAGATTAGATCTGAGCCACAGTTGCAACCAAAGTCACAGCTGTGGCATGACCAGATCCTTTAACCCACTGTGCCAGGCCAGAGATCAATTCTGTGTCCCAGCACTCTAGAGATGCCACAGATCCTGTTGTGCCACAGCAGGAACTCCATCGATAAACAGAAGCTTTATTACTATTATTATTATTTTACTTAATGTTGATTGAAATGAAAAGAGAAATAGAATATAGAATTTGGGATGATATGAAGTAGCTGGTGAAGTGAGAAGTTAATGGAACCAGACCCACCCTGGATCCTGCTCACTGGTAGCGTGGGTGCAGTTGAGGCTGGACAAAGCAGTGCAGAGGAAGAGCAGCTAGCTTCACAGATCTTCACAGCAGGGTGAATGCACTGTGACCTTGACCTGACTTCATCCTCAGAGGCCCAGAAACTCAGTCTCATCTAGAAATCATCTCAGGGAAGCTAACATAGGCCCACAAACTCACAGAGCTTATGCAAAAAAAAACAGAGGGTCAGTGGGCCTGACAGTCAGCAATTTCACTCCCTGGAACATAACTAGGGGGAGTTCCCGTCGTGGCGCAGTGGAAACGAATCTGACTAGGAACCATGACGTTGCAGGTTCGATCCCTGGCCTCGCTCAGTGGGTTAAGGATTCAGCATTGCCATGAACTGTGGTGTAGGCCTGCAGCTATAGCTCTGATTAGACCCCTAGCCTGGGAACCTTCAAATGCTGTGGGTGTGGCCTGGAAAATGCAAAAAATGTAAAAAAAAAAAAAGAAGAAGAAGAAGAAGAAGGTAACTAGCATGTAGAATCCTAACAGAGAAGTTTTGTTTTGTTAACTTGAAAACTGAATGGTGTCAGGCCTCGTTAGTCAGCTGTGTGAATTTCCAGAATAGGGCCATTGACAGATGGCCAGATGGTCCCTTAAGACTCTGGTGTCTGCCAGACAGAAGCCAGAGACATGGGGCCCCTCTCCTCCTCTCAGTATTTCCTTTCTTTGCTTCTAAGACTGACCAACTTCCCTTCCGATCAACACATTTCTTCTTTAGATATGTTTATACCCTCAGTCGGTCTAGTTTCCTGCCTGGGAACCTCTCATTACTTACTGATGTTAGAGATTAACACTGTGTTGTAGGTTTTGTGGCTTGTGTTTTGTTTTTTTCTTTTCAGGGCCCCACCTGCAGCATGTGGAAGTTCCCAGGCTAGAGGTCACATTGGAACTGCAGCTGCTAGCCTATGCCACAACCACAGCAATGCCAGATCCGATCTGTATCTGTGACCTATGCCACAGCTTGCAGCAACGCTGGATCCTTAACCCACTGAGTGAGGCCAGGGATCGAACCCACATCCTCATGGCCACCAAGTCCAGTTCCTAACCTGCTGAGCCACACGATCTGTATCTGTGACCTATGCCACAGCTTGCAGCAACGCTGGATCCTTAACCCACTGAGTGAGGCCAGGGATCGAACCCACATCCTCATGGCCACCAAGTCCAGTTCCTAACCTGCTGAGCCACAATAGAAACTCCTAAACTTTCACTCTGGGAGGCCTAGGAAGACCATAATATTTCTAAGTTCTTGGTGATAGAGTCAGGGATTATCAGTTGGTAACTAAGGATAGCCTATGCGTACAAGAATCTCCGCCTTGCTCACCTCTTGCAGAGTTGAAAGGACATAGAAAACTGGCATCATCTGTGTTAGAGGGTATGCCTTCATTTAATAGATGCGACTTTCCCACTGACTACATTGATAGTTGGGACCATACACTCAGTTCTTTACATCAAAAATTCCCCTCTACCCCATTTGCTATCATTTTTCCTGATCTGTAAAAGCTAGAGTTTGATGTTCTCCCTAGATACTCCCAGGCTCAAAGCTAGCCACAGACTCTTGGGCACAAGCCCACAGAGGAGTGACTGACCAGTCGCCCTTTGAGCCTGCCAGCCTCTCTCTAGAGGGTTTCCTAGGGCACCTTGCTGCAGAACCTTCCGGCTGAATGCTTAGCTGGGTCACAGGCACCCCACCAAGCTGCTTTCTGTGCCCAAAGCAGTTGCCAAAAAGCTATGAACCTGGCATTTGAACCCGGAGTTTGACAGCTGCAGCACCATAGCCTGATCCTGCTCTGGGTCCATCCCTCTTGTCTGAGCTCCTGGGCCACTTGCTGTATCACTTCAATCTCTATGTCATGGTAGAAAGCTTTTTTCCACTCTCTTCCTAGCAGAAGAGAGGCTGCAGAGATTATATAAACTCTTTCTATTTGAAGTCAAGCTGCCAAGTCCTCAAGAGACTGCCTGGTGCTGAGTCACTACTTTAATAATTTTTTCTTTTTTTTTTCTTTTTTGCTCCTTAGGGACTCATGTGAGGCATATGGAAGTTCCTAGGCTAGGGGTTGAATCAGAGCTACAGCTGCCAGCCTACACCACAGCCACAGCAAAGCCAGATTCCCCCATCCACTGACCAAGGCCAGGGATTGTACTAGCATCTTCATGGATACTAGTCAGGTTCTTAACCTGCTGAGCCACTACAGGAACTCCTTTTTTTGCTTTTTAGTGCTGGTGCAGCACATGGAAGTTCCCAGGCTAGGGGTCAAATTGGAGCTACACTCGCCGGCCTACACCACAGCCACAGCAACATGGGATCCAAGCCTCGATCTGGCACCTACACCACAGCTCATCGCAACACCATATCCTTAACCCACTGAGTGAGGCCAGAGATCGAAACTTCGTCCTCATGGATACTAGTGAGATTTATTTCCACTGAGCCACGACAGGAACTCCTAATTGTAACTAATTTTAATATAAATAGCCAGACATGGCCGCTGGCTCCTGGATTGGACATAGCATAGTTGAACATTTGAAAAGGCTAAAGAGGAGTTCCCTGGTGGTACAGCAGGTTAAGGATCCAGCATTGTCACTGCTGTGATTCAGGTCGCTGCCATGGTCCAGGTTCAATCCCTGGCCCAGAAACCTCTAAATGCTGGGGGCACAGCACCCACCCCCCAATTTTTAACAATAAATAAATAATACTAAAGAAACAAAATAACCACATGCAATGTATGAACTTATATTATGGGTGGGGGGAATGAGAAAAAAAGATTTCCAGGGATATGGATAAATGTAAACTATTTATTTATTTATTTTGCTTTTTAGGGCCGCAGATGCGGCATACGGAAGTTCCCAGGATAGGGGTCAAAACAGTTACAGCTGCCGGCCTACACCACAGCCACAGCAATGTAGGATCCAAGCCACATCTGTGACCTACTCCACAGCTCATGGCAATGCCAGTTCCTTAACCCACTGAGTGAGGTCGGGGATGGAGCCCACATCTTCATGGATATAAGTCAGGTTCGAAACCTGCTCAGCCACAATGGGAACTCCCAAATGCAAACTGTTTATGATATTACTGAGCTAAGGTTAATTTTCTTAGGTGTGAAATGGTATTGTTACCAAGTTCATGCTCATACTGCTCATCCCATGACAGGCCAATAAATCAGGAGATGATTTCCTAGGGCTAGTGATAACTGCCTTATTTGGAAAGCCAGCTGACTGAGACCACGGTGACTGGTGTCCCAAAAAACGATTTTACCCAAGTTAGAATTCGGGCTTTGCTTATACTAAAAGGGGAGGGAGTGAGGTTGGTGGTTGCAAACTTCTTGGTGTCAGAATCCTTTGTTCTTGAGCTGTCTTTGTAATTCAGGTCACCATGTTCCTGTAAACCTCCGAGGAGACAAAAGTTATTCTCTGTTCCACAATTTTTTATCTCTATATGAATGGAAAAGTGTTTCTTTCAGAAAAAGCAACTGAATACAAAGGTTAAAGTAAAAGAAACAGATCTAACATGGAGTCAGATTTGTTCTTCCCTCTTATAGTATTTTGGTTCCGTAGAAGAATTTAATGATTAGGTCCTGTGTGCTGAAGTATTTAGGAATGAAGTGTGTGCTACTTACTTTTAATTATTTTACTTTTTTGTATTTTTGTTTTACTTTTTTTGTCTTTTTGCCATGTCTTGGGCCTCTCCCGCAGCATATGGAGGTTCCCAGGCTAGGGGTTGAATCGGAGCTGTAGCCACTGGCCTACGCCAGAGCCACAGCAACGCAAGATCCGAGCCATGTCTGCAACCTACACCACAGCTCACGGCAACGCCAGATCCTTAACCCCCTGAGCAAGGCCAGGGATCGAACCCGCAACCTTATGGTTCCTAGTCAGATTCATCAACCACTGCATCGCGACAGGAATTCCAATGCTACTTACTTTTAAATGTTTTGATACACATACATAAAAAGACAAAGCAAATGGGACAAAATGCCAGTCATTGAAAATCCAGCTAGAGGACATATTGATATGCATCATACTTTTTTTTTTCCTTTTCTTTAGGGCCACACCTGTGGCATTTGGAAGTTCCTGGGCTAGGAGTTGAATCAGAGCTGCAGCTGCCAGCCTACACCACAGCCACAGCACTAGGGATCAGAGCTTTGTTTGTGACCTACACCACAGCTCACGGCAACCCTGGATCCTTTAACCCACTGAGCGAGGCCAGGACTCAAACCAGCATCCTCATGGGTTCTTAACCCGCTGGGACCCGGCAGAAACTCGCATTATACTTTTCTTTTAACTTTTCTATGGGTTTGAAAATATTTTTAAATAAAAAGTGGAAAGTAAAGTAAAAAGGAGGCAGGCACATGTAGGAAATGTGATAGCAACAGAGCAAGGCTGAGTACTTTATCTAGCTTCCAAAAAACTGTGTTCCAAACATGTACATGCAAATCCCTTGACCGGCACTCTGAATGTGCCTTCCCTCGTCTTATAACTGTCTCTCTGGGAAACTGCAAATTTACTATCAAAGAAATACAATACTCCCACCCCACCAAGCAACACAGGATTCAAACTGCATCTGCAACCTACAGAGCAGCTTGCAGCAATGCTGTTCTTAACTCGCTGAGTGAAGCCAGGGATGGAACCCACATCCTCATGGATACTAGTCAGGTTCTTAACCCACTGAGCCACAACAGAAACTCCTGAAGTCAGGCTTTTAATGAGTATAAAGAATATCACCTTTTGGAGGAGGGGATATTCCAATTTGAGATCAGGTGAGATGAAAGCGTTAGGTAGGTGCTTTGGACACCAGTTCAGAGAGGTTGGCCAGTTTTTGGAAAGTTGGTAGACAATGAAGGAACAAGGATGTTTTAGGAAAATTATCCTTGTTGGTTGTGTAGGATGCATTGAAGATAAAAGAAATTAAAATCAGGGAGACCAATTAACAGGTTTTTGAAGATGATCCAGATGTGACTAATGAAAGGAAACTAGGAAAGTGGCACTAGATAGGACGTATAAATGTCGAGTGGGAGAAATGTCTTTGAATGAAGTCTCAGCAGGATGTGGTGATTGACTTTTTAAAAGGAAGGGACTGTAGAGTGATGTGTGTAATAAATATTAACAATGTCTGCAAACAAAAACAAAAACCTCAGAGTTCCCAGCGTGGCTCAGTGGTCAACGAACCCGACTAGGAACCATGAGGTTTCAGGTTCGATCCCTGGCCTCCTCAGTGGGTTAAGGATCTGGCGTTGCTGTGGCTATAGCGTAGGCCAGCAGCTACAGCTTTGATTCGATTCGACCCCTAGCCTGGGAACCTCCATATGCCATGGAAGCAGCCCTAAAAAGACACACACACACACACACACACACACACACGCAAGTGATTAGTAAGAGCTGTGGGGAGGGAGAGATGGGGAGTTACTAATCAACAGGCATAAGGTTCAGTTAAGCAAGGTGAATAAGTTCTAGAAATCTGCTGTACAATATTGTACCTATGTTGCATTCTTTTTTTTTGTCTTTTTGCCTTTTCTTGAGCTGCTCCCGAGGCATATGGAGGTTCCCAGGATAGGGGTCCAATCGGAGCTGTAGCCACCAGCCCACACCACAGCCACAGCAATGAGGATCCAAGCCTCATCTGTGACCTACACCACAGCTCATGGTAATGCCGGATCCTTAACCCACTGAGTGAGGCCAGGGATCGAACCCTCAACCTCATGGTTCATAGTCGGATTCGTTAACCACTGAGCCACGACAGGAACTTCCTGTGTTGCATTCTTAAAACCACATTTTGTATTGTATTGCATACTTTAAAACCTAAGAAGTAGGGAGTTCCCGTCATGGCGCAGTGGTTAACGAATCCGACTAGGAACCATGAGGTTGCGGGTTCGGTCCCTGCCTTTGCTCAGTGGGTTAAGGATCTGGCGTTGCCGTGAGCTATGGTGTAGGTTGCAGATGCGGCTCGGATCCCGCGTTGCTGTGGCTCTGGCGTAGGCCGGTGGCTATGGCTCCGATTAGACCCCTAGCCTGGGAACCTCCATATGCCGCGGGAGTGGCTCAAGAAATAGCAAAAAGACAAAAAAAAAAAAAAAAACCTAAGAAGTAGATCTCATGTTGTGTTCCAACCACAATAAAATGAAAATGTTCAGGTCCAAAGCCTGAGTGAACGGAAGCAGTGATTGGGCCCATGACAGAAATAGCTGTTTTTGTGGTGATACACAAGGAGGCTCTGGCAAGACAGTCAAGTGGAGGCACCTTTATAGCAGTTGAACAGAACTGACTCAAGATAAAAATATAAATAAAATTTCAGAGTTCCAGTTGTGGCTCAGCGGAAACGAATCCAACTAGTATCCATAAGGATGTAGATTTGATCCCTGGCCTTGATTAGTGGGTTAAGGATCTGGTGTTGCTGTGAGCTGTGGTGTAGGTTGCAGACAAGGTTCGGATCTGGTATTGCTGTGGCTGTGGCGTAGCCGGCAGCTGTAGCTCCAATTCTACCACTAGCCTCGGAACCTCCATATGCTACACCTATGGCCCTAAAAAGATAAAAGAAAAAAAAAGAAGATATAAATAAAATGTGGACGAAGAAAAACTTGAAGCCAACAGCAATTCATTAAAGTCAAAAGTTTAGGAGTTCCCAGCATGGCTCAGCAGTTATCAAATCTGATTAGCATCCATGAGGACGCATGTTCGATTCCTGGCCTCGCTGAGTGGTTAAGGATCCTGTGTTGCTATGGCTGTGCTGTAGGCCGGCAGCTACAGCTCTGATTCGACCCCTAGCATGGGAACTTCCATATGCCATGGGTGTGGCCCTAAAAAAAAAAGTGGGAAAGAAGAGTAAAAGTTTAAAGAATTATCAGCTCAGGGACCAAGAATCAAGCCTTAAAAAATACGAAGCAAGAAAACCATGAAAGAAAAAGATCATCACAGAAGTAGGAGGATAAACAAGAAAGAACTATCACGGTAGGTATGTGAAAAACAAATTTCAAGGTGTGGTTATCTATGTCAAAGCCTATGGGGGTTGAGAAAAGACCATTAGAAAGGCGTCTGGGACATTCAGAAGGATGAGTAGCCTAGCCTGACCTCCAGTACCTGGGTAACAAATATTTGGGGCTAAATACATCATGAACCATGCTGACATCCTTTCCTTACAGAACATAGGTGGCAGCCTATAAAGACCTGAGTAGGGCTATTTTCCCATTGCCCTGTTGCTTTCTCTTCTACTCCTGGGAAAAACGGAAAATGAAGCTTACTGGAATTCCCACTGAGGTGCAGTGGGTTAATGATCTGGCTTGACTCTGTGAAGGCACCGGTTCAATCCCTGGCCAGGTGCAATAGTTTAAGGACCCAGCATTGCTGCGGCTGTGGCACACCTGGCACAGCTGTGGCAGGGCTCAGATTCGCCCCCTGGCCTAGGAACTTCCACCTGCGGCGGGGGACGGGGGGGGGGTGGCACGGGCAGCGGAAAAAGAAAATGGAGCTTATTTTGTTTGGCGGTGAAGCTCGTGTGTGCTTAATTCCTACCTAAAGGGCAGGCATGTCCAAAAAGTTACGGGCTGAAAAATTAAAAGTATTTGCAAAATTGTAGTTTAATCATTATTCATGAGCAACAGCGACAACAAATGGAAGAGAATTCTCAGTGTACTCCAGCTCAAATGGTATGAGGAAGGTAGTATGACTAGGGATTGTGGAAGTGAGAATGATGACCAAGCTATTGTTTTCTATTTTTACTGCTATAGCTAATTATTAAATGTTAATAATAACATTTAACAACATAGGTTTTTCTAGGAGTCTATCTCTTAATTGTGTCCCTGAACTTGATAGATGCATTTGAAAAAAATGTAAGAGCTAGTAACCTTCCTCATGTTCACAAGCTCCTGATGTGTCTATCTAACTGAAAGAGCAGGAAATATACTTCACTTGGATCCTGAGGGAAGAGGGTTGAGCTTTTGTTAGTGGAGTAATGTGTGAAATCTACAGGATAATGTTTAATCTTAGCTCTACAGAACTTTGAAAGATAATGAGAAACCTATCTGGGGACAGATTTAGGCAGGCAAGATCATGTCGAACAAATCGCCCCCGAAAGAGCTTTTCTATTCCAAAATTATTTTAATATAAGATTCCGGAGTTCCCGTCGCGGCTCAGTGGTTAACGAATTCAACTAGGAACCAAGAGGTTGCGGGTTCGATCCCTGGCCTTGCTCAGTGGGTTAACCATCCATCATTGCCGTGAGCAGTGGTGTAGGTCGCAGACGCGGCTAGGATCCCACGTTGCTGTGGCTCTGGTGTAGGCCGGCGGCTACAGCTCCAATTAGACCCCTGGCCTGGCAACCTCCATACGCCCTGGGAGCGGGCCTAGAAAAGGCAAAAAGACAAAAAAAGAAAAAGAAAAAAAGATTCCAAACGGTCGAAAGTGTTTGAAACTTCATGTAGGTTTTTAAAAACAAAAATAGTGAATAAACTACACATCCCAGAAAGCCACGCGAGCGAAATCTCCACACTCGGCCAGTTCTCTCCACCGCGAGGTAAGTTGGGAAATGTAGTGCTCCAAGCAACCCTGCACGTGACGCAGGCGGAGGAAGGCAAGAGACTACGCCACCTGGGGCGGTACAACGTCAAGGGGTAAATGTGTAAGGCGCTCTTTCCTCCAAATGTGGCTTGTGCAGTAGGGAGAGGTCCCCTATCTTCTACCCAACCGTGAAATTCAGTCGCCCGCTGGAACAGCTCCGGGGAAGTCCCGGTGGGTGAGGCAACGTGGTGCCTTGTCCGTTTCTCGTAGCCGGTCGGGAGGGGGAGAAGGTGAGAATAGCCGGGGGCTCGGAGCTTGCGTCCTGCGCCCCACCCAGGCTGCGGCCGCGCGGGGAGGAAGCGCGTATAGGTTGAGTGCAAAGTTTCCTTTTTTGCTTTTTCGTCATAGCAACCCCAACGGGCAGTGGGCAGAAATGCCAAACTTCAGTTTGAGCGGGGTCCGGAGCCAAAGGAGTTAAAATAAACGACTCCCCCACTTCCCTCCTCCCTAAAACGTCGGTCCCGCTAGCCATGAGCAGCCGCGATCACCTGTTCAAAGTGCTGGTGGTGGGGGATGCCGCAGTGGGCAAGACGTCCCTGGTGCAGCGGTATTCCCAGGACAGCTTCAGCAAACACTACAAGTCCACGGTGGGAGGTGAGACGTCCCTTCGGGGGCGGGGTAGGCGGGAGGCTGGGACCACGGACTCGAGCTGTGGACTCAGTTGGGGTGGGTAACGTGGGATTTGGTATCCTTGGGGCTTTCCTTGTGTCAGGAAGTAGATGTCTGGGATCCTAGAGGGAGGCAGGCTGGGTTTGTTTTGCTTGACTCTTGGGTTTCCCCATTAGGTTTTTTCCAGCCTGAGCGGACTGTCTGGAAAGAGATGAAACTAAGGTGTGATGATAAGGACATGGGGAAGGGAGATGAGAAAATGAGCAATTGCTGCTTTTCGCTGAGGGAACTATGAATTCAAGTCTCCTCCTGCTGCCTTCCTAGCGGTCACGAGCAAATCTCTGCCATCAGCAGATGCAGTGGAGACGCTCCAGAGAATCTGGTTAGGTACCAGCCAGGGACTGTTGTCCTGCCTTCACAGGAGTTACAGACAGCTGTTGAAGGCACAGAAAGGTGTTTAACCTGGCCTCAAGGAGCCTAGCTTTGTAATGGAGATGCCTGTAGGGGAGAACCCCTGGGGCACACAGTCAGATGCTTATCAGGGCTGCTGAGCTGTGTGTTTTTTGTCCATTGATTGCCTAAATAAAGGCAATGTAGAAATTCTTAGCTTGAAAGACACCACTTCTCTGACCTGTTTTTCCCACCCCTTTTCCTTTCAAATTAGGGGGCGGGAGGATGAGGAAGGGAACACCAAGAGTTAATTCATTTCATTCCAGGTGTGACCTTTGGACTCAACTGTCTTTTCAGAAGTAGAAATGCCTTTTAAATAGAAGTTTAGAAGGGGTGAGCTGGTGAAGAGGGAGATTAAAAACATTTATTTATCTTCAGTAAAAAGAACTAATTTTTTTGGCCTCGCCTGCAGCACATGAAGTTCCCAGGTCAGGGATTGAACCAGCGTCACAGAGGCGACCCAAGCCCCTGCAGTGAAAATGCTGGATCTTAACCTGCTGCACTACAAGAGAACTCCAAAAAAAAAGAACTTTTTTTTTTTAAGGAAAAAACTTGTGGTAATGTAAATTTTTAAAATGTGTGCTGGTGTTCATTATGGAATTTTAAAAAATTAACATGCATTTCGGGAGTTCCTGTCGTGGCTCAGTGGTTAACGGATCCGACTAGGAACCACGAGGTTGCCGGTTCGATCCCTGGCCTCGCTCAGTGAGTTAAGGATCTGGCGTTGCCATGAGCTGTGGTATAGAAGACGTGGCTTGGATCTGGCATTGCTGTGGCTGTGGTGTAGGCCGTCAGCTACAGCTCCCATTAGACCCCTAGCCTGGGAACTTCCATATGCCATGGGTGTGGCCGTAGAAAAGACAAAAAAAAAATTAACATGCATTTAGATTGCTATTAAAAGTGCCTTCCAGGAGTTCCCGTCGTGGCGCAGTGGTTAACGAATCCGACTAGGAACCATGAGGTTGCGGGTTCAGTCCCTGCCCTTGCTCAGTGGGTTAACGATCCGGCGTTGCCGTGAGCTGTGGTGTAGGTTGCAGACGCGGCTCGGATCCTGCGTTGCTGTGGCTCTGGCCTAGGCCGGTGGCTACAGCTCCAATTCAACCCCTAGCCTGGGAACCTCCATATGCCGCGGGAGCGGCCCAAGAAATAGCAACAACAACAACAAAAAAAAAAAAAGACAAAAGACAAAAAAAAAAAAGTGCCTTCCAGGAGTTCCCGTCATGGCTCAGTGGCTAAGAAATCTGACTAGGAACCATGAGGTTGCGGGTTGGATTCCCTCGCTCAGCGGGTTAAGGATCTGGTGTTGTCATGTGCTGTGGTGTAGGTTGAAGATACAGCTTGAATCCCGAGTTGCTGTGGCCCTAGAAAAATACAAAAAAGACCAAAAAAAAAATCCTCCTGTAGTTCTCTTGCAGCACAGTGGAATAAGGATCTGGTGTTGTCACTGTAGTGGCTTGGGTTGCTGCTGTGGCACAGGTTCCATTCCTGGCCTAGGAACTACCACATGCTGTAGGTAGGACCAAAATAAATAAATAAATAAATAAATAATCCTCCTTAATAACATTCATCAAAATTAAGTTTTTAAGTTTCAAAGATTTAAGGTAATCTTGGAATAAAATAAAATCTTTGAAAAGAATCTTAAAAAATAAAAAGAGCAGTTCCCTAGTGGCTCAGCAAGCTAAGGATCCAGCGTTGTCACTGCTATGGTGCAGGTTTGATCCCTGGCCTGGGAACTTCTGCATGCCCTGAGTGCAGCCAAAAAAATAAAGAGTTTCAAAAATTGTTTCCTGACCACTTGCCCTCAACTCTGAAATAATATGAGGGTCCCTATTTTATGGATTTGGTTTAAAAATATCCCACTAATTTTTAGCAGTTGCTCTAGTTTTCCTATAGTAAAGAATATAATTGGCTAATTTTTCCCCCAGTGTTTATTCTGAATTTCCCCTAGCTTTCATCTCTGTCATAGATGCAGGAAAATGTATTTCCAAACTTTGGAAATTATCCTATTTCTTTCTTTCTCTTTCTCTTTCTTTTCTTTTTTTTTTTTTTTTTTCCACACTCATGGCATTTGGAAGTTCTGGGGCCAGCGATCAGATCCGGGCCACAGTAGTGACAATGCCAGACCCTAAACCCACTGAGCCATCAGAAGACTTTGAAAATTATCCTATTTCTGTCCTTGTCTAAAGCCCTTCCCCCAGCCTTAACTTGTGGAGTCTCAGCATCTACAGATGTGAAGTAGATTCCAGCACAGCTTTAATTTTTTTTTTTTTTCTTTTAGGGCCACACCCATGGCATATAGAAGTTCCCAGGCTAGGGGTGGAGCTACAGCTGCTCGCCTACACCACAGCCGCAGCAACACCAGATCCTTAACCCACTGAGCGAGGTCAGGGATCAAACCTGCAACCTCATGGTTACTAGTCGGATTCATTTCTGCTGAACCAAACAGGAACTCCATCATAGCTTTTAAGCATACATCTGGTGCAGCATCTTCATCCTGGTGACTCCTCTGGGATCTTTTCACTTTATCCCACTCCTGCTCCAGCTAATTCCTACAGCCTTATGGGGGGATGTAGAATTCCCCAAAGGTGTGTTTTTCTCCATACAGTTGGATTAAAAACCAACATCGAAATTGAATGTGGAAGATGCAAAAGCCACCACACTTACCTCATTTCCTCCTTCTACCCCATCACCTCTTCCAACCCCCTCAATCTCCCAGAAACTGCTTAACCTGAGATTGAGTTGTTTTCGTAATTACTCCCATGCTGCCATGCCCAGCCTTAGACAGGTAGGATGAAATCAGTTGTTTGACAGGGGAATAGAAACTGGAGATGCCTTCAGAGACCCCATATGAATTATCTGTCCCACATTTAATACATGATGTGACTAGGGCCTAAAAAATAACCAAACAGCAGTTCCCATCATGGCTCAATGGTAATGAATCCAACTAGTATCAATGAGGATGCAGGTTCAATCCCTGGCCTCGCTCAGTGGGTTAAAGATCTGGCATTGCCGTGGCTCTGGTGTAGGCCAGAAGCTACAGCTCCGATTTGACCCCTAGTCTGGGAACTTCCACATGCCACAGGTGCAGCCCTAAAAAGACAAAATAAAAAAAAACCTAAACAAATAAATAATGAATGAGGGGGATGAAAATGGTGTGTACCTTGGATTGTAATTGTATTTTTGATGTGACTAGGGATTTTTTTTTTATTGTAACCATTTTTATTTAATATTGTTCTGGAGACAGAGCTTACACAATTAGGAAAGAAAAGTATGAATTTTGAGGGAAAAGAAGTACTATGGATTTTTGAAGTGTAAATTTTATTCAAGTGTGTCACGTCCATTTTCAGTGGATTTCGCTCTGAAGGTGCTCCAGTGGTCTGACTCAGAGGTGGTGCGCCTCCAGCTGTGGGATATTGCAGGTAGGCTGGGAAGACTGGACAAGAACAAGGGAAGAAACTTTTGTTTAACCATCAGGCTCTCAGAAAAAGTGGGGCAACAACACCAAAATTTTTTTTTCTCAAGTTGGGATGCTTGAGCTGCTCTGAGGATGGGCTGAATGGATGTAGAGCTTTTGTGGATGTTTTCTGCAAATGTTTTGCCCTGAATCCATGTAGAGCAGTCTCTACGTGGGTGGAGGGGCTGGTGGGGTGGTGAACTGTCCAGACCATAGGTGGATGCTCCCACAAGAGGGAAAGAGTGCTCTCTAGGTTTTCAGCTGACTCTGGTGACAAACAAAATAGAGACAATAATAATAGCTAATGCTTATTATGTGCCAAGCACTGGTTTGAAGCATTTTAGATTCTCTGACTCATAACTGCTATCCTCATAACTACTCTAAAGTGCGTGCCCCCCACACACACACACACTTGACAGATGAGCAATCTGAAGTACTGAAAACTTGATTTGTCCAAAGTCACATAGTCAGTGATTGAGCAGGGATTTGGAATTGGGGGATCTGGGTGCAGAATCTGGACTCAGCCGCTATGCATTCTGTCCTCTTTCCCACAATGAAAATGGGAAGAGCAGGGTGTCAGAGAGCGTGCCAGGACTAGTTCTGCGAATCACCTTCTCAAGAGCTGTCTCCTTCCTTCACAGGCCAGGAGCGCTTCACCTCTATGACCAGACTTTACTATCGGGATGCCTCTGCCTGTGTTATCATGTTTGATGTTACCAACGCCACTACCTTCAGCAACAGCCAGAGATGGAAACAGGACCTGGACAGCAAGCTCACACTGCCTAATGGAGGGCCAGTGCCCTGCCTGCTCTTAGCCAATAAGGTGTGTGGTCAGTCTTGGAAAATGGCCCCTGGCCTCAATCCATGCTCAGAGAATAAGTGTGTCTAAAATGTACTCCTGTCGTGGCTTAATGAACCCAACTAGTACCCATGAGAACTCGGGTTCGATCCCTGGCCTTGCTCGGTGGGTTAAGGATCCGGCGTGGTGTAAGTCACAGATTTGGCTCGGATCCCATGTTGCTGTGGCTGTGGTGTAGATGGGCAGCTGCAGCTCTGTTTCGACCCCTAGCCTGGGAACCTCCGTATGCCACAGGTGTGGCCCTAAAAAGCAAAAAAAAAAAATTAAATTTTTTTTTAAAAAGCACCCTGGGAGTTCCCTGGTGGCCTGGTGGTTAAGGATCCATCATTGTCACTGCTGTAGCTCAGGTCACTGCTGTGGCACTAGTTCAGTTCCACATGCTGTAGGAATGGCCAAAAAATAATAAAATAAAATGCAGATTGATTATGAGTATCCAGTTCCCCTTCTCAAGTTGGCAAAATCTTATCTCCTTTCAAGAGATGTTGAGACTTTTTGGGGGAAGAATGTCGACTGTAGATTTTTTTTGGCAGGGATGGGCAGGTCTTTTGAGGGCTACGCCCGAGGCATATGAAGGCTCCCAGGCTAGGGGTAGAATCAGAGCTGCCACCACTGGCGTACACCATAGCCACAGCAATGCCAGATCTGAGCTCATCTGCAACCTGCACCACAGCTCACAGCAACGCCAGATCCTTAACCCACTGAGCAAGGCCCAGGATCCACCCTGCATCCTCATGGATGCTAGTCAGATTCATTTCTGCTGAGCCACAATGAGAATTCTGACTGTAGGTTTTAGATGTTGTTTTCTAGCCATTAGTGGCACTGTTTTATTTTATTTTTATTTTTTGTCTTTTTGCTTTTTCTAGGGCTGCTTCCCGCCGCTTATGAAGGTTCCCAGGCTAGGGGTCTAATCAGAGCTGTAGCCACCAGCCTACACCACAGCCACAGCAACTCTGGATCCGAGCCTCACCTGCAACCTACACCACAGCTCACGGCAACGCCAGATCCTTAACCTACTGAGCAAGGCCAGGGATCGAACTCGCAATCTCATGGTTCCCAGTCGTATTCATTAACCACTGCGCCACAACCGGAACTCCATAGTGGCACTGTTTTATAATCACGGGTATCTGAGTAATGTTCCTGTCCTTGGAAAGTTTATGGTGTTGACTTTTATTTATTTTCTTTGCCAGTGCGATCTATCCCCTTGGGCAGTGAGCCGAGACCAGGTTGACCGGTTCAGTAAAGAGAACGGCTTCACAGGTTGGACAGAAACATCAGTCAAGGAGAACAAAAATATTAACGAGGCGATGAGGTGAGTAGCGCATGTTGTTCTGGGGATAGGCACAAAGATTCACCCATTTTGAACCTTCTTTTCTTATTTCTAAACAAACGAGAATAGACCGAGCCACTGGAATGCCAGTTTCTGAAGATCAGGGATGCTGCTGTCTTCTCTTCTGAGATAGCTAGGGAGAGAGGGGCATTGAAATCCTGTGACTGGCTCTGCTGAATGCCATCTGGTTTTAAGACAGACTGTCTATGGAGTTCCCATTGTGGCGCAGTGGTTAATGAATTTGACTAGGAGCCATGAGGTTGTGGGTTCAATCCCTGGCCTTGCTTTTGGGTTAAGGATCTGGCGTTGTCGTGAGCTGTGGTGTAGGTTGCAGACGTGGCTTGGATCCCGCATTGCTGTGGCTCTGGCGTAGGCTGGCAGCTACAGCTCCGATTAGACCCCTAGCCTGGGAACCTCCATATGCCACGGGAAGCAGCCCTAAAAAAGGTAAAAAGCCAAAAAAAAAAAAAAAAAAGACAATGTCTAGAGTTCCCTTGCAGCGCAGCAGGTTAAGGATCTGGTGTTGGCACTACAGCAACTCAGGTCACTCTCATGTACGGGTTCCATCCCTGGCCCAGGAACTTCCACATGCTGTAGGCATAGACAACGTCTGACATTTCTCCCTTTCTTCCATCCAGGTTCTCAGGCTTATTTTTTATTGTTTTTTTAGAGTCCTCATTGAAAAGATGATGAGCAATTCCAAAGAAGAAATGTCTTTGTCCACCCAAGGGAACTACATTAACCTGCACACCAAGCCCACCTCCAGCTGGACCTGCTGCTGATAGCATTTGGCTTGTGTTTGCTCCCAGTCCTAGGAGGTCTTTCTCTGCCTTTTGGTTACCCACCCAGCAATTTTACTAAGCACATTTGAACTGTCTCTTGCCAACTATCTGGTAAGGAGGGCCATCGTCCCTAAGAAAAAACACCTTGGACCCTTGTGTGTTTCTGCTTCTACAAGTTGCCTCTTGCTTGCAGCTGGCTTCCAGGGCTCAGTCGGTGCCCTCGGTAGAAGAAAAACTGTCTCATCCCTCAATTTGTGAGCTGGGATTTTGTAGGAAGGATTAGAAATCAGCATCTATATTTTAAGGATCATCATTCTCACGTGCTTTTGAGTGGATTTTTTTCCGTTCGATGTATATTGATATCTCCATCTGATAGGACTTCAGGTTGCAAGGAAAATAGATCAAAGGTCATTTCCCCAATTCCTTGTAGGTCGTTGGTTTCAGGTTCTTTCTGTCAGACTCTGAGCTACAGAAGTGCGTTTGGGGCTACTGAAGGTAAACCAAAAGTCACTATATTTTTTTAAGCTGAAGACACAATTAGCTTTCTCTTGTCATGGTTTTAAGACTAGTTAAGCTTAGAGTTCCTGCCATGGCGCAGTGGGTTAATGATCCGGCTTTGTCTCTGGCAGCTTGGGTTCGATTCTTAGCCTGATGCAGTGGCTTAAGGATCCAACATTGCTGCAGCTGTGGCGAAGGTCACAGTGGCAGCTCGGATTTGATCCTTGCCAGGGAACTTCAATATGCCACAGGTGTGGCTGAAAAACAAACAAACAGGGAGTTCCCGTCGTGGCGCAGTGGTTAACGAATCCAACTAGGAACCATGAGGTTGCGGGTTTGGTCCCTGCCCTTGCTCAGTGGGTTAACGATCCGGCGTTGCCGTGAGCTGTGGTGTAGGTTGCAGACGCGGCTCGGATCCCGCGTTGCTGTGGCTCTGGCGTAAGCCGGTGGCTACAGCTCCGATTCAACCCCTAGCCTGGGAACCTCCATATGCCGTGGGAGCGGCCCAAGAAATAGCAACAACAACAACAAACAAAAAAGACAAAAACAAACAAACAAACAAAAGGTCAAGCTTTTAAACTATCTGTCTTACGTGAGAGGGCCTCTTTCTCCAAAGAAATGAATTATCACATTAAGATTTTCTGCTGTGTCTCTCCCAGTGGAGTGGCAGGGTTTGCAGGTTTCTGGGTTGATGTCTTGCCGCATAACGCCACCAGGGCCATCCGTTGGCTGTGGTGCCCTGGTCTATACCTTTCAGCTCTGAGAGTCTGAATGGAAGAAGAGGGAGAGGTTAACAGATCAAAATCCTGTGGGGCAACTTCCATGAGCGCTATCGGTGGCTCGCACTTAACAGCCATAGGAAATAAATATCATGTATAGATGTTTGCCTGGGGGTGGAGAGTAGACAGACAGAAAATCATTAGGTAATTTAAGTGCTAAATTGGATAGAGTTTTTAAGTATCAAATCACTTCTAGACGGTTTAATTTGTTAAATTCTCACAGGCTGGTGATTTATAACCTACTCAAAGTTATGAATATTCTTAGTGAACTCAGAGGCTTAGAGCTCTTTGTGAGACACTTATCAAAATAAGTGTTCTAAGTCAATGCTTCCGTCAAATCTGACAGATCAGAACCACCTGGGAAATGTGTTTAAAATTTTAAAAATAAAATGTTGTAAGATTTTTGATTCCTAGCCCAGCCTCCAATCTATTTTTTTTTTTTTTGGTCTTTTTCTGGCCGCACCCGTGGCATATGGAGGTTCCCAGGCTAGGGGTCTAATCAGAGCTGTAGCCACCAGCCTACACCAGAGCCACGGCAATGCCAGATCAGAGCCACATCTGCAACGTACACCACAGCTCATGGGAATGCTGGATCCTTAACCCACTGAGCGAGGCCAGGGATCGAACCTGCAACCCCATGGTTCCTAGTCAGATTCGTTTCCACTGAGCCATGACGGGAACTCCCGCCTCCAGTCTATTGAATCAAAATGTCCAGGCATGAAGCCTGGGAATTTGTTGTGGTTCTTTTGTTTTTCACGTCTTCCCAGGTGATTCTGATCAGCCCAACGTGGAAACCCTTGCTGGAGAACATGATAAAGATACAGAGACCCAGGCCTTCCCTTCAGAAATGACTCTGGGCTTTTGTGGGCTCCGTTAGCTCTGCAGGTGATCCTGACATGCACCAGCCTTTGAGAAGCACTGTCCTAAGAGAGAGCAGAGGCCAAATAGCAGAGCCTTCAGTGGTTTGCTTTTAATGCGAATTGTTAAACATTTTGCACAATCCTTGGAGACCTCCAAGTTCTCTTTCGTATTAACCCTTTTCAGGTAGGGTTTTTATTACAGTGATTCTGAAAATAATAGTGGACTAACAAGTTCTCTGTGAGAAGAAAATTGATTTTTTATTCACTGGTTTGAACCCCTGCAAAATCACAAATAAATGGAAAATAAGGATTACATTCATAGTAGTTATTGGCCTTGAATGTGAATTTGTCAAAGTGTTATTTTATACCAATGGGGTGTTGTGGTAATGATACATTTTTCAAATACATACTTTAAAAATGGAGGTAAATGATTTTTCTGGTTATCTGTTAATTTACTGTACGAGTTGCCTCATTCCAGTTCAGTACTTGGTGTAGCTTCTCAAATATTGCTTGGAAATGTGACCATTTCAAAAATTGAATATGCTTCCTTTTCCCATTTGCTGACAGGATATTCCTGCGTTTTCAAGCATTGCTGCCAGCCCTTCTAGATTTTCTCTCCCAAGTGGTGAATATTAGGGCCCTGAAACTAATTAAAGAAGAAGTTGAAATATAACTAATTCCTCTCCCTGTCCCTATCTATAAAGAAAGGGGAAAGTGATTAAGATAAATAAGAAGAGGGGGGTTCCTGTCATGGTGCAGCGGAAACGAATCTGACTAGTATCCATGAGGATGTGGGCTCTATCCCTGGCTTCGCCCAGTGGGTTAGGAATCCAGTGTTGCATGAGCTGTGGTGTAGGTCACAGACCCGGCTAGGATCCCATGTTGTTATGGCTCCAATTCGACCCGTAGCCTGGGAACTTCCATGTGCCGCAGGTGTGGCCCTAAAAAAGAAAAAGAAGAAAATATTGACATGATTAGAAATGTGATTATACTAAAAATAATTCGATCCCACCATTTGGATAAAATTTTGGGGAACATGGAAACTGTTGTGGCCCTTCTAGAGAAATTTCCTTGAGACAAGATGCCCCTCCAACCATTCGGCTGGTCTATGGCCAAAAAGAAAACATGAGCATTCCCTGCAGAATGTTCTAAGAGACCCACGGAAAGGCTGAGAACAGAGCCGTGGGATCTGACTGCCCTGGCTTTCTACTTTGAACAGAATAGCTGAGTGACCCAACAAGCCAGGGAAGGGACTACAGGTCAAGGAAGGCCCCTCAGCAGTAAGTGATGGTTTGCTCTTTTGTACATGAGCCAGAATTGCTCCAGGATGATTTCCCTAATTCCCTTTCCTTAGCTGTTGCTGAGGAATATTTGGGTTCTTTATTTCCCCCTCTTATCTCCAGATTTAACCCTTTTCTTTAAGGGGTCTGTTTTCTGTCTATGGGACACTATCTCATGGAACAGGAGGCTTTTCCCGCCTGCCTTTCATAGGCATCCTGCTTTTGACATGATCTAAGGCCATGGGTGGAAGATGTAAAAATCAGAGTTCCCATGGTAGCTCAGTGGGTTAAGGACCCAACATTCTCTCTCTGAGGATGGTGGTTCGATCCTTGGCCTTGCTCTGTGGGTCAAGGATCTGGTGTTGTGGCAAGCTGTGGTGTAGGTTGCAAATGTGCCTCGGATCCAGTGTTGCTGTGACTGGGATTCAGCCCCTAGCCTGCGAACTTCCATATGCTGCAGGTGCGGCCCTAAAAAAAAAAAAAAGTAAAAATCTCCATGATAGGTATTCTGTAAAATCCAGTGACTAGATTGCTCATGGAAACAAACGTCAGTGCCCTTTTCTTCTTCACCCTTTTCTCCTTCACTAAGGAAGTATAAGAAGAGGCCTCAGCTGTATACATGACTCATTTATGGAAGCCAAATAATCCCCAAAGCTGCGAGTTGGAATTGGTAGGAAGCCACTAGAAAATGTGCATTGGAAAGAACTCTTACATGTATTTTTGATTCAGCCATAAATACCAGAGATACGAGAATAATCTACATATGACCTTTGTTGTTGTTAGAAAAGCCCTGCCTTCTCTTTGGCAAGTGTAATCTGAATTCTCTCCAGTTTTATCTGCAGAGTTTCAGTATAATAATGGTATTGCTCTGCTTTAGGGTTCTCCAGAGAAACAGAAATAATAAGATGTATTATATACATGTACACACACTCATATATGTAAAGAGATTTCCTTTTTTTTTTTTTTTTTTTTTGGTCTTTTCTAGGGCTGCTCCTGCGGCATATGGAGGTTCCTGGTCTAGGGGTCGAATCAGAGCTATAGCCGCCGGCCTACGCCACAGCCACAGCAACGCAGGATCCATTGCCGCATCTGCGACCTACACCACAGCTCACGGCAACGCAGGATCCATTGCCGCATCTGCGACCTACACCACAGCTCACGGCAACGCCAGATCCTTAACCCACTGAGCAAGGCCAGGGATCGAACCTGCAACCTCATGGTTCCTAGTCAGATTTTTTAAGCACTGCGCCACAACAGGAACTCCAAGAGATTTCTTATAAGAATGTGGCTCATATGATTCTGGAGACTGGCAAGTCCGAAAGCTGCAGAGCTGATGTCCCAGTTCAAGTCCCAAGGCTGGCACACTGGAAGAGCTGATATTCCAGTTCAAAGGCCGCCAGGGAGAAGAATTCTCTCTTAGTCAAGACAGGGTTCAATTTTTTCTTCTATTTGGGCCTTCAAATGATTGGATGAGGCCCACCCACATGGGGGAGAGCAATCTGCTTTACTCCATCTATTGGTTTAAGTGTTAATCTCATCCACAGACACCCTCACAGAAACCCCCAGAATAATGCTTGGCCAAATATCCGGGCACCTCATAGCCCCGTCAAATTGACAGAATTAATCATGACATGCACTTTACCTTACTTACTGTGCGATGGTGCTGTTTTGATACTTTTTCTTCACCTTCAAGTTTAATTTGATTTATACTCAAAGTCCATTTGACTAGGAACTAACTGCATGGTTTTTGTTTTGTTTGTTTGTTTTCTTGCTTTTTAGGACTGCACTGTGGCATATGGAAATTCCTGGGCCGTGGGTTGAATCAGAGCTACAGCTGCTGGCCACAGCCACAGCCACAGCCCCGCCAGCCAGATCCGAGCCACATCTGCAACCTACACCCCAGCTCACAGCAATGCCAAAACCTTAACCTACTGAGCAAGGCCAGGGATCAAACATGCACATCCTCATGGATGCTAGTCAGATTTGTTTCCACTGCACCACTAACAACATGTAAAGAGGAGAAAGAAGATAGGAAAGGAAGGCGATAAGGTAGACGTTGTATCATTTTTCATGATATGAGAAGGGCAGTGCAGAAGCACTGGGTACCAGTATCTGACTTGGTATAAACTCCTCCCTCAGATCTGTGAGTTGGATATGTGTCTTGCACTATCTTAAAAATAAAGCAAGCAGTTCTTCCCATTTCATGTTTGAGGGAACAAATATCTCACAATTTGAATGGCAGCCGGATGAATTTGTAATAAAGCCAAGACATAACTGCAAATCTTCCAATTCCCTATCTCCATTCTGTCATTTAGGTTTCTGGGAAGCCTTTGACCTGAAAAACCTATTTTAGAAAAGGAGCCCAGACATTTAGAGAAACAGAACTGGTCCCTTTTGGGTTTGAAACTTTTGGTGTGTGTTAATAGATTTTGAGATCATATTTAGGTGTGGAATAGAGATGTGTGTGATTAAGTTGGGGGCCAAATTAAGTGCAGGTTAAATAGCCTGCAGTGCAGATACGTCCTGAGATGTTTGACAGGTTTCGCTTACCAAGATACACCACCCAAATGCAGTGACTGTCATTTAATTTTGAATATTAGCTTTCTTGTTTGCAGGTACAGAGATTTTTTTTTAAATTTTTAATTCTTGGAGTTCCTATAGTGGCGCAGCGGAAACAAATCCGACTAGGAACCATGAGGTTGCAGGTTCCAACTCTGGCCTCGCTCAGTGGGTTAAGGATCCATGAGCTGTGGTGCGGGTTGAAGATGCAGCTTGAATTGGCATTGCTGTGGCTGTGGTGTAGACTGGCAGCTATAGCTCTGACCCCTAGCCTGGGAACCTCCATATGCCTTGGGTTTGGCCCTAAAAAAGACAAAAAAAAAGAAAGAAAAATTTAATTCTTTTCTATTTTAGTTTATTATAAAGTGTTGAATATAGTTCCCCCCATGCTATACAATAGGACTTCGCTGTTTATTTTAAATATGCAAGTATAGGGATTTTAACAACTGTTCCAATTTCAACTGTTGCTGCCAGTAGCTAACATCTGAGTGTTTCTGTAAGCCAAGTACATGCTCTTCTAAGTACTTCACATGGGTTATTTTTATTTTCACAGTGACCCTATGATTCCACATATATAGACACATAAGGCACAAAAATGAAGACTTTGCTCAAGGTTAGACAGCTAGCGAGTAGCAGACTGATTTTTAACCTTGAGCAGCGTGACTCTAGAAACTTCCTTTACTATAACACACTGCCTCCCATTTTGTACGTGTGTGTTTTGGTGGTGGCATCCTCAAAGTTTTTCCACAAAACGAGTTTTCACCATACTGAAAACAAAGAGTAATGTATTAAGTGGGTATATAGCTTTTCAAATACTTTTATAATGAAAATGTTAAATCTACTCATTAAGGAAGATGGAGAAAAGGAGGAAAATCCAAACCACCCATAGTCCCACAACCCAAACATGACCTCTGTTTACATTTAGATTTGTGTTCAATCCATTTTTCTATTTCTTGTCTTATCTTTATGGTCACATCTGCAGCATATGGAAGTCCCCAGGATAGGGGTCAAATTGGAGCTGCAGCTGCCGGCCTACATCAGAGCCACAGTAACATGAGATCCAAGCCATGTCTGCGACCTATACCACAGCTCACAGCAACACCGGATCCTTAACCCACTGATCGAGGCCAGGGATCGAACCTGCAACCTCATGGATGATAATCGGGTTCGTTAACCACTGAGCCACGCCGGGAACTCCAAGGAGGTGCATTTTTAGATAGAATAAAGTGAAAAAGGCATGGGGGCATGCAATAAATGGCAGAGTGTGCTCAAAGAACAGCTAGAGCTGGGTGGGGTCCGGGCAAGGAAGGGACTGTGAGAAAATGAAGTTGGAGGTGAGACCAAATCAAGGAGAGCTCTGTAGGCCATGCTGAGGCATTTGAACTTCATCTTGTAGTGCAAAAATAAAAATATTCAAGGGTTTAATTGTTTTCTTAAATTTTTTTATTGAAAAATACATAAAGATTATTACCTTTAAAAAAATGGCTTAGGACTTCCCTGGTGGGCTAGTGGTTATAGATCCAGTGTTGTCACTGCTGTGGCTGGGGTTGATGCTGTGGTGAGGGTTCAATCCCTGGCCCAGGAACTTCCACTTGCCGAAGACCTGCCCCCCGCCCAAAAAAAACTTAATAGAAATTTCTTATTTTAGAATTCAGGAGGTCAGAGATCTAAAATGGGTTGCAGTGGTTTAGAATCAAATTGTTAGGAGTTCCCGTCGTGGTGAAGTGGAAACGAATCTGACTAGGAAACATGAGGTTGCAGGTTCGATCCCTGGCCTCATTCAGTGGGTTAAGGATCCAGTGTTGCCATGAACTGTGGTGTAGGTCGCAGATGAGGCGTTGCTGTGCTTGTGGCGTAGGCCAGCAGCTACAGCTCCGATTCGACCCCTAGCCTGGGAACCTCCATATGCCATGGGTATGGTCCTAAAAAGCAAAAATAAAATAAAATCAAGTTGTTGGCAGGGCTGCATTCCTTTTTTTACCCTTTCTGGCTTCTGGAGGCCATGTACCTTCCTGGGCTCATGATCCCCTTCTTCCGTCTTCAAAGCCAGCAGTGGCTTTCTCACATCTAATCCCTCTGACCGTTCCTGTCCCCGTCTGCCACTTTTCAGGACCCTTGTGATTGCATTGGGCCCACCCAGATAATCCAGCTTACCTTCATATTAAGATCAGCTGATTAGCAATCTAATTCCCCTTCCCGCATTCACAGGTTCCAGAAATTAGGTCCTGGACATTTTTCAGGGATTGTGATTGTGCCTACCGCAGATAGGAAAACTGAGGAGCAATGGGTTGAAGAACTTGTCTGGCGTCACATAGCCGAGAGCAGGGCCAAGAATAAACAGCTTTAAAATTCAAATAGCACAGGCCTTTTTTTAGAAAGAGAATTCTTTTGTAATTTGACCTCTAAAAGACACCTTGATTAAAAGTATGAATATTCTTCCAAGTTTTCCTCTCCATATGCAGTCTTAGCTGTATCACCTCTTCCCCTTAAAAAAAAAAAAAAAAAAAAAGCTCATGTAAGGTTTCTTGCAACTTGCTTTTTTCTTTTCCATGTATCTTGGATCTCTCCCCATGTAAAAACATACAGTTCTACCTACTTCCTTTTAATTGCTACATAGGATTGTATGGATGTATTTTAATTTACTTAACCAGATATCTATTAATATTTGGGTTCTTTTTCCTCTTTTACAAAGAGTGCCACAAACTAACACCTTTATATATTTATAAACTTAAATGAAATCTTCTTTAGGAGCTCCTAGAAGTAAGCCAAAGAGAATACACTCTTTTAAGTTTAAATATAGGGCCAGATTTCCCTCCAAAATGTTGGTACCAGTATATACTCCCAACAATAGGATTTGAAGGCCAGTTTACCTATATCTTTTACAAGACTGTTTTCAGCCTTTACCAATCTGACTAGCAAAAAAAAAAAAGAAAAAAAAATTAATTTTTTTGTTACAGGTGAGCATATATTTAAATGTAATTGTGGTTTGTATTTCTTCTGTTAGTCACCTATTTGTATCCTGTGTCTGTTTTTATTCTGTTGTCTTTTTCTTAGTGCTTTTGCAAAAGCTCTTTGTATATTAAGGATGTTAACTTTTTTGTCACGTGTGTTGTAAATATTTTCCCCAGCTCATGGAGAGATTTTAAGCAGAGCAGTATTATATTTGTGCTCAAGAAATCTCTCAGGTAGTAGCTTAAATACTAGTATAAAGCTTTCAGACTTTATTAGGGGAGCTCTAAGGATGTATTGGAAATTTGAGTATAGGAATTCCATGAATGCTGTGCTTTAGGAAGGTAATATTGTCTGTTGTATCTACCACAGATAACCAAAAAAAAGCAGAGAAGAGAGGAGTTCCCATTTGGCTCAGTGGTAACGAACCCGACAAGTCTTCATGAGGACACGGGTTCGATCCCTGGCCCCGCTCAGTGGTTTAAGGATCCAGTGTTGCTCTGAGCTGTGGTGTAGGCTGCAGATGTAGCTTGGATCTGGCATGGCTGTGGCTGTGAGGTAGGCCGGCTGCAGCTCCGATTAGATTCCTAGGCTGGAAACGCCTATATGCCCCAGGTGTGGCTCTGAAACACAAAAATAAACGACTAATAATTGAAGAATGCTTTAAAAAAAAAAAGAGAGAGAAGCTGTTGCAGTAGTTTAAGTGTGAATGGTGACAGTGGACACAGCAAGTGAAAAGTCAATTTGCAAAATGCAATGAAGAAAGAATCCAGAAGTTTCCTTGTTGAAGACTAACACTGAGGTGTCGGGATAGAGCTGGTAGCACCAAGGACTTGAGCTCAGGTGATTAGGAAGAAGATGCTGCTGATAGAAATAGGGGAGTCAGGAAGAGAATGTGAGTAGGAGAAATAATTTGTTCAGCATAGATATTTTTATTTATTTTTATTTTTTATTTGTTTGATTTTTAGGGCCACACCCCTGGCATATGGAGGTTCCCAGGCTAGGGGTCTAATCAGAGCTGTAGCTGCCAGCCTACGCCCAGCCATGGCAATGCCAGATTCCAGCCGAGTCTGCGACCTACACCATAGCTCACGGCAACGCCAGATCCTTAACCCACTGAGCGGGGCCAGGGATCAAACCCATGTCCTCATGGATCCTAGTTAGGTTTGATAACCACTGAGCCACAAAGGGAACTCTGTTTGGCATAGAAAAATTGAGCTTGTAGTATCCCAGTGGAAATGTCTGTTAGGCAGTTAGGTTTCTGGGTTGGAACTCAGAGAGTGGCAGAGAGGCTGGCAGTAGTTGGTGCAATCATGCCCATGTCGGGCATGGTTGGAAAACCTCATTTCTCCTAGAAATGGTTAGGAGCTAGGGGAGAAGGAGAGACAACACCTTGGACATTCGTGGTGATGAAGAGGATTGTCACTTCTCACTGTCCCCCGCTCTCCATCTGTGAGCTGTGGGCAGCCTTCGTTAACTCTGTTCCCAGGGCTCAAGGATTGTTGTGTTCTGTTGGAGAATAAACCAGCTGATGGATTTGGGTTTTTTCCTTCAGTAAAGGTAGTATGATCCATTCTGTCTCCCACAGTGTCCACACTACTTTCACAAGGAAGCCCTTTTTATTGTTATTGTTATACCAATCTTGTGAAGGAGGTAAGAACCATATAATTATCTCCCTTTTACAGATGAAGGAGCAGTGGTACAGGAGTTTAAAATTTACTGAAGGTCACCTAGGTGGTAAATCATGGTGCTCAGGGTCAATATTCTTTTTTTTTTCTTTTTTTTTCTTTTTAGGGCCACACCTGAGGCATATGGAGGTTCCCAGGCTAGGGATCAAATAGGAGCTACAGCTGCCGGCCTACACCGCAGGCACAGCAATGCAGGATCCAAGCCTCGTGTTTGAACTACACCACAGCTCACAGCAACCTGGATCTTTAACCCACTGAACGGGGCCAGGGATCAAACCAGTGTCCTCATGGATACTAGTTGGGTTCGTTTCTGCTGCCCCAGAATGGAAACTCCCAGGATGAATATTCTTGATCACAAGTTTAGTGCTCTCTTTGGTAAACCTTGAGGCCTCCCCTTCAGCAATGTTCACTTAACAGTATTTGTTGGTGGTTTAAATGGATAGGGCTATGTCTTCTTCAGTGTTTCAAGGGGAAGGTTATTTTAATTTTAATTTTATTTTATTTATTTATTTATTTTGGTCTTTTTAGGGCTGCATCCATGGCATATGGAGGTTCCCAGGCTAGGGGTTGAATCAGAGCTGTGGCCACCAGCCTACACCACAGCCACAGCAATGCCAGATCCAAGCCGCATCTGCAACCTACACCACAGCTCACAGCAATGCCGGATCCTTAACCCACTGAGCAAGGCCAGGGATCGAACCCACAACCTCATGGTTCCTAGTTGGATTCATTTATGCTGTGCCTCGACGGGAACTCCCTCAAGGGGACGTTTTCTATGAATTTTATTGGTGTTGAGCTAAACAGCAACTGTTGCTCTTTTGCGGGGGTAGGGGTGTGTGATTCTTCAATTTAAACTGAATGTCAAGTTGTACATACTTTTTGTTTTAGTAGCAGAAACCCACCTAAACTTAGCTCTTAACATTTTTCAAAATAGGACGATGGAAGTCTGGAGCAGAAGAAATACACACTTGAGAAAATGAATTTAGAAGTTTAAATTGACTTTGGGAGATCCCCTTGTGGCTCAGCGGTAACTGACCCACCCGACTAGCATCCGTGAGGACGCCAGGTTCCATCCCTGGCCTTGCTCAGTGGGTTAAGGATCCAGCGTTGCTGTCAGCTTTGGTGTAGGTCGCAGATACGGCTTGGATCTGGCGTTGTTATGGCTGTAGAGCAGGCCGGTGGCCGTAGAGCAGGCCAGTAGCTGCAGCTCAGATTCGATCTCTAGCCTGTGAACTTCCATATGCCTCGGGTGCAGCCCTAAAAAGCAAAACAATAAATAAAAATAAAAAGTAAATTGACTTTGGCCCAGTATTTTTCTGGCAGGGACCTGAGCCAATGGAGCATCCTGTTTAACCATGAACTTATCTCCAAGCAGGTTTTAGGCCTCTGGGATTACAAAAAGACTAAGCAGACACAAAGCTCTTCTGTCCCATCCTTTCTTATGAGTGTTGTGATGAGGATGAGAGTCAGCAGGTTGGAGGTGGAAGATTAAAAAAAAAAAAAAAGAAAGAAAGAAAGAAAGAAAGAAAGAAAGAAAGAAAAGAAAAAGCCTGGAGAAGTTTTCTGTAACTTCTTGGCTGGGTCTTCAAAGACAGGTCCCTTTCCAAGCACCTGTGGTCAGTAGAAGCAGTGCCTGTCTTTAAACCTAGTCGGCTGTCTTTCATGAGGCCATGGAACTAGAATTGCCCAGCACAGAGTAAGGGCTCGAAAACTTTTACAAAGCTGCAAGCAAAGACAGAATGGCCTTGAAGGAAATGGGTCTTTATTAGGCACAGAGAAGTCTTCAGTCTCACCAACCCTACACTGCCACTTAATGTCTTTAACATATGCAAGGGAGAAGAAAAAGGCTACTTTTTTTTTTTTTTTGTCTTTTTAGGGCCACAACCAAGGCATATGGAAATTCCCAGGCTAGGGGTCCAATCAGAGCTGTAGCTGTCAGGCTACACCACAGTCACAGCAACACGGGATCCCCACCCCACTGAGCGACGCCAGGGATGGAACCTGAATTCTCATGGATACTAGTTGGTCGGATTCATTACCACTGAGCCATGATGGGGACTCCGGAAAAGGCTCCTTCTTAAACTAAAATCACAGGGGAAATTAAGAATTGGGTTTAAAAGGACCTCATTTCCAAGGGGAAAGAATAACTGTCTTTTCTGTCTACTGTGCCTCTTTTGTTTTCATAATTTCTCCTAGTTTCACTAAGTATATTGTCCCTTCAGGGTGGACCAATGGTGCATCTAAGATTTGACCTGTCATAAGATCAGTGTCTTTCTTTAGTTTCCTACACGCTAGCTGTGCCTGACACAGGTGTCCAGGGTATCGTCTGGGGATGCGCTGGAGGGAACCGACCTTGGAGGTTGCATTCCACACTCCCTTGACTGCCAGGGAGACAGTGCTGGGACTCCTATAACGCTGGACTTGCCAACTAAAACGTAAACTAGAAATTCAAGTCCTACTTTACTTCCTTCCTAAGAGACCATGTTTGTTAAAATGCTGAGTGAATAAAGCAAATAGAGGGAAGATGTTAGCTGAAGCTAAGGTGAAGAGATAGATAGGCTATGCCCCTCAGCTTAGAAGAGGAAAAGCCTTCATTCAGTGGCCATCTGTGTGTTGGCCTTGAAGTAAATTATAATGCCAAGGTCTAGAAGACTTGTTCTGAACTTTCCACCTGCCTGGACATGTAAACTATGGCCTGTTCCTTTCATTACCTAATAAATGAGTAACATGAATTCCTCTGCCTCCTCTCACAATAACAAATAATGGTATTTGCTAAAATAATAGTAATCTGACCTAATAAAAGAGCTCCCAACAAAGTCATTCATGATTACTGTACCTCTCCAGTCTCTGCACTGGCATCTTGACAATGATATGGATGATAATACACTTAGTCAAAACATATACGGACACCCACTAGGATGACTAATATCAAAACAAAACAGGAGTTCCCTAGCTCACCAGGTTAAAAACCTGACTACAATCCATGAGATCAGTTTGATCCCTGGCCATGATCAGTGGGTTAAAGGATCTGGCATTGCAATAAGCTGCAGCGTAGGTTGCAGATGTGGCTCGGATCCTGCATTGCTGTGGCTGTGGTATAAGCCGGCAGCTACAGCTCTGATTTGCCCCTAAGCCTGGGAACCTACAATACGCTGAGAGTGAGGCCCTAAAAAAGACAAACAAAAGAAACCAACCAAAATAAGTGTTGGCAAAATTTGGAGAAACTGGAACCCTTGTACGTTGGTGGGAATGTTAAAGGTGCACATGCTATAGAAAATCGTACAGAGATTCCTAAAAAATTAAAAATAGAATTACTATATGACCTTTTTTTTTTTTTTTTTCCTTTTAGGGCCGCTCCTGTGGCATATGGAAGTTCCCAGGCTAGGGGTCGAATCGGAGCTGTAGCCACCGACCTACACCACAGCCACAGCAATGCCAGATCCGAGCCGTGTCTGCAACCTACACCACGGCTCACAGAAACGCCTGATCCTTAACCCACTGAGCGAGGCCAGGGGTTCATTTCCACTGTGCCAGACGGGAACTCCTACTATATGATCTATTCCACTTCTGGGTATATACCCCAAAGAATTGAAAGCAGGATGAATAAAGAAGAGAGATTTATACACCATGTTCATGGAAGCAATTATTCACAATAACCAAAACCCGGAAGTGATCCAGCTGTCCACTGACAGTTGAATGGATAAACAAAATGTGATGTATATATATACATGAAATATTATTCAGCCTTTAAAAGGCAGAAAAAATTTTGTTTGTTTTTTTTGTTCTTTGCTTTTTAGGGCCCCACCCACAGCATATGGAAGTTCCCAGGCTATTGGAGCTGTTGCTGCCCTCCTACACCACAGCCACAGCAACACCGGATCCAAGCCGTGTCTGCGACCTATACCACAGCTCCACAGCAAAGCTGGATCCTTAACCCACTGGGCGAGGCCAGAGGCCAGGGATTGAACCTGCAACCTCATGGTTCCTAGTCAGATTCATTTCTGCTGTGCCACAATGGGAACTCCCCCCATTTTTATTTTTTAATTTAAACTACCACCACCAACTTTCAGCAGAGAAAAGGTGGAGTGACATGGAAGAGGAAATACGACTTGTTTAATGCTTTTCTTGGTGGACTGCCATTCTCTTCCCTTAGGGAAGCCAGATTTTACAAGGGGTAACTTTCAGGCGTTGATAGTGGTGGGTTTGTTTGTTTGTTTATGGAGTGTATCTTCAGTTGGTTATTAACAGACTGCCTGTGACAGGGATTGAAGTCTATTTTACAATGGTGGGGTACACGCTGGCCATTCATATAGGGATCCTGAGCTCCACCTCTGAGAGTTTTATGCATCTAACTAATGTTCACAGATTTAAATCTAATAATCTGAGTTACCCTCAGCTATTTCACTTGTGTCTTGAGCCAGCTCCTCCCCCTGCCCCCAATCCAGGGATAAGGGATTGAATTTAACAAATACTTATGTTGCGCTTACTGTGTTCCAGAGACTGTCCTAAAGTTGACTGATTAAAGTCACCTCATTTAATCCTAATAATTCTGTGAGTTAAGTACTATTGTTCCCCATTTTATACATCAGAAAACTGAGGCCCAGAGAAGTAAAGTTATGCAACTATTCAGTGGTGGACCTGAGGTTCAGCCTGAAACACCTTCTGGTCCAGAGCTCATGCTCCTAATCATTTGGTCCCCCAAAATGATGCTCATGACTGGGATTTTAAAGACCTCAAAGTGATCTCTAGGGGCAGAACAGAGAATGGAAATTTGTCGTGAAGTTATTCCTTGATTATGAGCCTGCCTCTCTGGTCTAGCAGCGGTTGGGGTCTTGAGGGCTAATGTTGAAGCACGGAGAAGGGGTTTGTGGATTTAAGGTCAAAATTTTTGAACCTATGGAATTTCCCTCCAATTCAGAAGCAGTACCTTCCTGACGAATCAGCTGCTTATCCCACAGATTTTGCTATTAGTGGAGTTTCTAGATGATCAAGCCAGGTGAAATGATACATCATTAAACTAACACTAAAAGACACTGAATCTTTCGTAAATCTTTTTTCCTAGTCGTCCCAAGATGCGACCCAAGACGAATCTGCAACGCAGGAGTGGAAACCAGGGGGCGGGCCGAGCAGCGACCATTTTTGTTTTGCGGCCTTGCGCTCTCAGAGCATCTTGACTAACAGGATCTCACGGAGGAGGCGGGGCCTATCAGTGAGGGGGGCGGGGCCTGAGAGACGTGATGATTCAAACGGACTAATGAGCTCGGCGCATCTGGCAGAGGCCACCAATGACCGGTTCTGTTGGGGCGGAGCCCACAGGCCCTAGTGGGTTTGGCTGTACCGCGGCTTTGGCGCATTTTCGGCTGGTTTGATTCATCCATTTTGAAGAGACGGGGGAGCGGGGGGCTCGTCAGATTAAGGGGCCCTGAACCTAGGAGCGGCGGAGTTTGAGAAGCCAGCAGCTCGGGGTTCGGCGGCAGCGGCCCTATCGGCCGAAGTTGGGGGGGGTGGGGCGCCGAGCGCGCGGGGGTGGGGGGGGTCCTGGTCTTTGGCTTCTCGACTCGGTCCTGTTTCGACAGCGAACATGTCTCGGCCTGTCAGGTCAGTGCGGAGTCCGAGGCCTGGAACGGGTTGGAGGGGGTTGGGGTGAGTGGTAAAGGAGTGGGGGACAGAAGCCTAGAGTCGGCCTTCTCCTGTGCCACGCACGGCCTCCTCCCTTTCGGGGCCCGCGCGCGCCCTTGAGCGTGGGGGGCCTTGCTGGCGCGCGGGGCTGCGTGGGGGTGGCGGCCGCGCGCTTCTGCGCGCGCTTCTCCCCGCCCCGCGCTGCTGCAGGGCTCGGGGCTGCTCTGCTGCCTCCCCCACTCGCCGCACTGGAGCGGGCGGGGTGTTCCCTGAACCGCCAGCGGCCGGAGGGGGAGGGGTGTGAAGTCAGTGCCCCCACCCAGGCCCCACCTCCTCCGGGCCGGCCCCTTGGAGCCGGCGGGGGTGGGGGACCGGCGGACTCAGTCTCGGCCCCCACCCCCATAATTGAGGGGGGTGGTGGAAGACTCTGCCCTCTATCTCCAGTGGTTTACCCCCCTTCCCCCCTCGGCTTGCGTGGGGCGGGGGGAACTCAGCCCTCTTTCTCCAGCGGAGGTGGGGGGGGGTGTTCCATCCAAAGGGGGAGGGGCAGCCCTGCCGCTGGGCCCCGCCTCCGTCCTCCTGGGTCGCAGCAGGGCCCCGCCTCCCGGATCGGGCCGAGCGTGGGCGGGACCCGTTCTTTTCCCCTCCAGCCAAAGTGAGAGTTCCGGACTAGGCCCTGGAAAATGACTGCAGCCTCTCGCCCAACTCGGAGTTTTGAGTGGGTTAACTCCCTTCCCCCACACCCCGAGTTCGCTTTTCTCTCCGGCTAGGAATGTCCTTCCTCGGGGAAATGTCCCCTACTCAGGGAGGTGCGGGTTAACTGCACGACCCAAATCCCGGGTGGTTCTCGTTCCCGCTACCTCTTTCTCTCCTCTTAGCAGTGTACACGTCTCGGATGTTTTTGTAACTTAATCTTTATCCCGGATAACTTTAATGATAAAGGGGCTAGATTTCGGTTAATCGTTAGACTTTATTCTGAGAATTTCAACAAGTTTGCTGTTCCCCCAGCGGACGGTGGAATCGCCCTTTGCCGTCTACTCCTGGCTGTTGTATGGAATGTGCCATTTATGGAGGGGTGTGGCTTAGTCCAATCTGTTGAGGCCTGTTGCAAATAAATGTTTGTTTGTTTTTTTTTAATGTAATATCCTTGACGCTTTCAGCGTGAGATATTGGCTACTTCGCATAGCGTTTTCTGGATAAATAGGTAAAGGGTTAGTTTTTTAATGTTTTAACAGTTGTTGCTTCCCGTACTTCATTCCAAGTTTTGTGAAAAACGGAAGTATTTTGACCTAGAGCTCTAAAGGGAGGTTTGGAACCCCGGAAAGGGTTTTGTTCCACACCATTCTGTTTCCAGACTAGATCATCCATCTCCAGCTGGTGGTAGTATGGGCTGCCTACTCCTACGCTCGGGGGTGGGCGTGAGGAGGGTGCTAACTACTACCTGACTGCTTTTCTGCCTCCTAATTTCAACCCGAATCTCCGTTAATTCAACATCGCCACTCGGAAGAGTTTTGCCGACTTTTGGGCACGGAATCGGAATAGATATTTCAGATTATGGTATGAATATTTTTGGGGCATTCTAATTGACCACTGTATCCCATCAAATTATGTAGAGATTTTCTTAAGGCTCAGGACAAATAGACAATATAATAAAGATTTTCATCTGGATTGGGTCTTCTGTCTTCTGGAAGTAAATTACTCTGTGGTGAAATTGGACTATTTTAAATAATTGGACCTTTTAACTGCAGTTCACTAGGTTTTGGTGACTTAATTTTTTTTTGTAACTCTCTTACTCATCTGCCTGGGTTTGTGTTTTCAGATTTAGATGTGGGAAAACGAACAGAACTTTTTTTTTCTTGAAAACTTGGATTTTTAATATCAGCAGGTGGGGATAAATATATTAAGCACACTCTCAGTTTTTCTGAAGGCATTGGGATTTGTGCACAGTTTTTTTCTTGCTCAGTGTATTAAAAGTAATTTTAACTATTTGCCCCAGTTGAAGAATGAAGTGAATATATCGTGGGCTTTTGGGGGTCACTTTTCAGATTATTAATTTCAAAGCAACTTGGTTTCTGATTATATATTTTAGTGATGAAGTCTCTTTGTAACAATTTTTTAAAAGTCTAACATACTCTTGACCAATAATAAAGCAGAAATAATTAAACTTGAGTTTGGTGGTTTGTTAAATTTTGCAATAAAAAAAATTCTGTCTTAGGAAAGTACTTTTGTTTCAAGGTGTAATTGAAGAATCTGTGTGCTTGAGGGAATTTAACAAAAAAAGATAGATGTTGACCTAGTATCAGAATGATCAACCTTATTTAAAAACAAAACAGTGGAGTTCCCTGGTGGTTACGGATCCAATCCGGCATTGTCACTGCTGTGGCTCGGGTTTGATCCTGACCCAGGAGCTTCCACATGCCTTGGGCTCCCCCCGCCCCCCAAAAAGAATAAAACAAAAAAGCACATGTTGGAAAATACCTGTGTCCTTACATCTTCTTTTGGGATATATTTCTGCCCTTAGGCCTGTGTATAGTTTTGAGGGTTTTCTAGTTTTAATTTTTACTGTAACTATTACTCATTTTCATTTTAATATTAACCTAAGTATTTAAAGAAGATTTAGAAATGTACTAATGGCTGCTTGACACCAGTTTCCAGATGAATGGAATGATGAACTGGTCAGTTACAACAGGGTTTTCCACAGACCTGAATGCAACACCTACCTAAGTAGTTTTGTTCATACTCTATTGCTGTCTTCGCCTTTTATGGTATCTGACTCATAGATCAATGAGAGCTCAAATGTTATAGGACTTGGATTCAAATTTATAGCATAAAATTATGGTCTAGTAGCCAGAAAGAAATGGAGGCAAATTCCTTTACAAGTGACCTTAATGTGGGGATCTGGACAAGCGAAGTGCCTTGCATCACACACTAGTAGGTGCCAAGATTCAGCCTAGAACTTAGATTTCTTTCTAGTCCTGCTTATCCTTATCCTCCCCACTTTCCGCATAATCACTTTCCTTCTGCCAGATAAGTATTGATGTCATTGTAGCATATGGCACTTTTAACTTTTCAACGTGTTTTCATGACCCTTATCCTTGCAAAGTAGGAAAGAAAATGCTATTAGTTGTAAGAGATGAGAAAGAAAGCTCAGAGATTTACTGACTTGCCCAGATTAGAAACCAAGTTTTTTGCAATTCAGTTTGGTATATTCTCCAGAGATCTTCCCTGATTGAAAATGGTCCAAGTCACTGAAATCAAGCTGTTTGCTTTTTCTTAATAACATAAGTGCACTCGATGTCTTCTTTTGTTTAGTGCTTGAGATGGCAAGGAACCTTTAACATGGAAAGTTTGGGTGTGAAATCATGGGCTCTTACAGATGGATATAAAAATAGTTTTGTATGTTTATAATTATGTTGAGAATTAACAGCCTTCCCAAGATTCCAAATTGCTTTCTTTTCAAAGAGAATTTTGTTTGGATTGTTTTTGGATTTTAAAAATTGATATTCTGTCTTAACCAGAAAATTCGTTTCAAAAAGTCTTCAGTGAAAGGGAAAACTTAGAAACCTGAAAACTAAAGATAGCTTGGAATTTATGATACCAAGTATACACAGGAAGATAATAGTATACTAGTAAATGTGGTTTTAGATGAGGCCTGATTCCTTGTATCTCTTACTCTCTGTCCAGATTGTGTGTGTGTGTGTGTGTGTGTGTGAGAGAAAGAGTGATTTATTACTTATGTGTCACTTTCCTCTAAAAAGGCATAAACTTAGAGTTCCCATTGTGCCTCAGCGATAACAAACCAGACTAGTATCCAAGAGGTAGTGGGTTTGATCCCTGGCCTTGCTCAGTGAGTTAAGAATCAGGCGTTGCCCTTAGCTGTAGGATAGGTTGCAGACGCAGCTCACATACTGCCTTGCTATGGCTTTGGTGTGGGTTGGCAGCTACAGCTCCAATTTGACCCCTAGCCTGGGAATTTCTGTATGCCTTGGGTACAGGCTTAAAAAGACACACACACAAAAGGCATAAACTCTTCTGTAGATTTTACCTTCAAAGATAGTCACCTAATAACTTGCAAAACCTGAATAGTGGGGGAGTTAATTTTATAACAGCACTTTATAAAGTATTCAACATTTTCCAACATAAATGTCTTTAATCTGAAAATTAGAATAAGACAATGTTTAAAGTTTGCTTTTTAGAGTAATTTACTAAGAATAAATGTCGAGTCTACTAGAGGCTTTTGCTTTTATCTTTATTATGATTAGGTAATAGAAGATTTTTTTTAAAATTCCCATTTAGTAGATGACAAAATGAGCTTAATATGTTACTCAAGATCATGGAACTATTAAACAGAGCCAAGATTTGAACCGGATTTTCTGAATACAATGCTGGCATATTTTCTGTGGTATCCCTCTTGCCTTCCTCCTAGTGTTCAGTGTGAAGATGGTCAAATGCTGTTTTAGTAATCTCTAAATAGTGTGTATTCTGTGTACACTGGTTTTTAAGCAGTATATTTTCTATATTTGAGGGGAAATAAATGTAGCTAAAAATTTTTAAATAGTTTTTTTAACTCAATTTTTAAAAGTGTTTGTTTTGTTTTGAATTAGAAAGAACCTTCAATTTACTAGTCATGACTTCGAAGTCAAGGAGCTAAAGTGTAGAAATAATAGTAAAGCTGGATTTAGACTGCATGAGTCTTACCTATTTTCCTCTTTACTAGATTTACAATTATTGTATTTGATTCCACATGGAATTATTACTGGTCCACTACCGGTGCACAATCCCTGGTTTGAAACCATTAGGGGGCCCGTATTTGTGGAGGTTCAGGTTTTTCAAGAATTTTAAGAAGTGCCTGTGCTGTATAAATAGTGTATCATCACCAGTCTGGGGGTAGTGCTCCTATAAGCAAACACAGGAATACTCTGTAGTAAAATTTCCAAATTTTCACACTTAAAAACAAATCCTCAAAATTCCTGACGTGTGGGTTAAGAATCCGACTCTAGTGCCTGGGGTCACTGCAGAGATGCAGTTGGATCCCAGACAGTGGGTTAAACGATCTCATGCCGTGTTGGCAGCTGTGGCTTAGGTTGTAGCTGCCCCTCGGATTCAATCCCCGGCCCGGGAACTTCCTTATACGGCAGGGGCGACCATAAAATGGGGGGGAAAATGCTAGGAAGTCCCTTATTTACCCTTCATGTTAATTTACTACCATATACATTATGAAAAAAAACTTTGTTTTTTCAGAACTTTCTGAATTTCTAAACTGTAGATGAGAGACTGTGGACCTCCAATAGCAGGAGTTAATTTCTTAACCTTCAATTTTAGAAAAAATAAAATGACTGGAAACTCGATAGAGCTATCACTTGCTGAGGAACTCTTTTTTTTTTTTTTTGTGCCAATTCTGCCAAGTAACGCATTTTTCAAAATCTTGAAACAACTCTTTAAGCAAAGGTACATATTATCCCTATTTAGTATGTGAGATAGCTGAATAAATTAGTAACTTGCCCAGTTCACCTAAGCATTGAGGCGAAGCAGGAATTCAGATAGAAGTTGTGGCCAACTCAAAGCCAGTGTGTTCTTTTCCATGAGACACTGCCACAGGGTGTTACTCTTCCTTGTGGTAGTAGCACACTCTACCAACTTTAAAGTCAGCTGGAGGGGGTGTGGATGGAGAAAAGGACAATTTTGTGAAAGGAAAAAGAGACTACGTGAAGGACTTGAATATACACCTTGGTGTACGAAAGAAAGCACTGCATAGTGTGAGGCTTTTGTGGGAAGAAGCGTGAGTGTTAGATAAGTGGCATTGCTTTAACTGCATACATTTCATAATTCAGGACACTTCCCCCTGACCAAAATGACTAGATTCCAAAGCCACCCAAAGGACACTGCAAGAAAATTAATAGGCTCATTTTACATACACATATAGAGTGCTGAACAGAATATTAGCTGAGTCTAGTATGTATTAATATGTATATATGATCAAATAGAATTTGTCCCAGGAACAAAACTTACAATCTATCACTGATTCATCATATTAAAAGACCAAAGGAGAAAAACCATGGCATTCATTTGAAAAGATCCAGCACTTACTATAAAACTCAGTACGTTACAATTAGAGGAAATTAAGATGAATAAATTGGAGTTGATTTAATTTAATAAAAGTTATAAACTAAGGTAAGTGTTTTAGTGTTTTAAATCACTTCAGGACAATTAAGTTAATAAGACAATTTTGAGAGAAGAAAGGGATGTTGGTTTTATTTCTGAAATTAAAAAAACAAAGCCACCATATCGTGTATCTCTGGGACACCATCCATGTCACGGCTACATTATAGTCCATGTGAATGGTGCTCCTCTGAAGTGTATTTAGAGTTTGCAAACTTTGGTCAGTTGACCTTAATAATAAAGAAGTTACTGAGCATGCTGTGAAGTGTTACTTCTGTTTACATTTTTTTGTTTTTAGCTGCAAAGATAGATAAAAACACGACCTCATTACTCTAGATTATGGAAAAGTAGCTTTTTGGATTGTTGAGACTAGAGATAGCACTTAAGAGACTGCAGTGTTGTGGACAAGAAGAGAAAACACTTAATTTAGCACAGGATGACTTGGGTCAAACTGGAAATCCCTTTGTTTTGTCTCAAAAAATGTATTACTGTCTAGGCACTAAGAAGTATAACTGATAGTTACAGAGTTGCATTGCCGTACTTTAAAATAGCTAGTATCTGAGTTCCTGATATGGTTAAGGACCTGACACAGTGTCAGTGAGGATGCACCTTCAATCCCTGGCCTTTATAAGTGGATTGAGGATCTAGTGTTGCGGCAAGCTTAGTCATAGGTCCAAGATGCAGCTCAGATCCAGTGTGGCTGTGGCTGTGGCTGTGGCTGAGGCGTTGTGGGCCTCAGCTGCAGTTCCAATTCAACCTCTAGCTGGGAACTTCCATATGCCATGGTGAGGCCATAACACAACAACAACAATAACAAATAATTAGTATCTAAATAGCCATAATCACAGGTCTTTGAAATACTTTAGATGAAGAGACCACAGATTGCCAAGAGTGTTTCAACTGGCAATAGCATATTTTCAGGTGCCCCTTGATGTATATATATATTTTTTTAGGGCCGCACCCGTGGCATATGGAAGTTCCCAGGCTAGGGGTCAAACTGGAGCTATGGCCGCCATGGCTGCCAGCCTGCGCCACAGCCACAGGAACTCAAGATCCAAACCTCCTCTGCACCCTACACCACAGCTCACAGCAATGCTGGATCCTTAACCCGCTGATCGAGGTCAGGGATTGGACCCCTGACCCCATGGATCCTAGTCGGGTTCATTATTGCTGAGCCACAATTTGGAACTCCCCATATCTGTTTTTTGAATTGTGCACCTTTTCAGTTACCTGCAATACAGTGATCTTTGGGGAGATTTCATCTGTCAAGATAAAATGGCCCTGAAGATGAACTACTTGAGAACGTTGAAGTTCCACTAAGAAGTAAGGCCCCAGCCTGCTATTCATTGGGCTGAGATAATAGTCTATCTTTACACTACTGCTGTAGCGTACACTACTATTCATACACTACTGCTAAAAAGATGTATAACAATCCTTTGACTCCTGCTTTCCTACTGAGAAATGAGACCCAGAAACTTTGCTGTTTGAGATTATATCAGTGAACAGTGAAACATAACTTTTTGTCAGGAAAAGCTAAGTCCTTTTGACACAGAGCATACCCTCGATTTACAACTTTAGGGCTTCAAATGAGGGGTTGCTGGACACAAAATTCACATCTGCCTTAACTTCTTTGCCAAGAAATAGGACCCAGTGTCCACTTCAGGGTCCATAACCTGGCATAGGCTTCTTATCACACAATCCTACTATGCTTTGAGCCTATCAAGACACTGCTTCATTTATATTTCACCTAAATTCTACCCTTCCCCAAACCCTTTAGTTTTCCCATTTGAAAAAATTTTAAGAGTTCTTTCACGTTCTTGATGTTTTAATTTTTTATTTTTGAATTTTCACTTTCTTGTGACCGATTTTGAATTCTGTTTAATTGCAGAAAGCAGAGTAATGTAAGATACAGTAAAAGCAGTATATCTTAGCCAAAAGGAAGGTGAAGCTCAAGTGAAGCAATTGTGAGAAATTACCCTGAATTGAGTTTATGTAACCTAGCTTCTACGATCTAACTTTTACATATCCTGAAATTTGGCATGTGAATAATTTTGAAGGGTAGAAGAATGGGGAGAGAGGTAAATGTCCAAAGTTTTAAGGGGGAAGGGTGGGGGGGGATGATTGTTGATATGCAGAAACTTTGAAGGAAAAAAAAGTAGAAACAAATTTTAAGAGCTGCTTTATGGAATAGAATTTAGATTTAGCCCATGGTGATAGCAGAAAATAGACAAGATAGAATCAATTTTAGAGACATTTCACCTGAGAAGAACTGCACTATCAAGTTTTCTTGGAATTGGTTGCCTTGGGAGATCATGAGAGGTTCTCAGTCCTGCCCTTCCAGGAACATTTGTTGATAGGATAACATGTTTTGGGTTAAGATTGGAATAGACTGTCTAAGGTCCAATAGTTTGGGTACACCTGCTGATGTATCACCCTTCCATCTGTATCCCCACAGGCCGGCAAACAGTGATAGGTTTTATGAGTACTTAAGTTTAAAAAGTGATATATGTGTATATGTATATATTTTTTTGGCTGCAGAAAGTTCCTGGGCCAGGGATCAAACCCCCAATGGCAGTGACAACACTGAATCCTTAACTGCTAAGCCACCCGGGAACTCCAAAAAATGCGATTTTCTTGATAAAATAGAAGAGAAGTTATACTTTTGTGGGTGTGGATCAAAAACAAATTGTTTTTTGTAAAGGTAAAATTTAAAACTGCTTTGGAAATCGCTTTATTCTAAAGCAGTGATTCTCAAGACTTTTTTTGATGAGGTTCCAATAAGAAATACATTTTACATTGCAATTTGCTATGCACAAGAACACACACACCTGAAACAGTTTTCAGGAACTTGCCAGTAATATAGGTACAGTTTTCTCTGATATTTTCCTTTCTTTTTTCGTTTTCTTTTCTAGAGCTGTTCCTGCAGCATAGAGATTCCCAGGCTAGGGGTCAATTGGGAGTTGTAGCTGCCGGCCTACACTACAGCCCGAGTAATGCCAGGTCTGAGTTTACACTGCAGCTCGTGGCAATATTGGATCTTTAACCCATTGAGTAGGGCCAGGGATTGAACCCGCATCCTTGTCGATACTGTCGGGTTTGTTTCTGCTGAGCCACAGTGGAAACCCCATCTTTGTTATTTTCTTTTTCTTTCTCTTTGCTTTTTAGGGCTGCACCTGCAGCATGTGGAAGTTTTCAGGCTAGGGGTCAAATCAGAGCTTCAGCTGCTGGCCTATGCCACAGCCACAGCCACGCCAGATTAGCATCCTCAAGCCACTGGGTGAGGCCGGGGATTGAACCCGCATCCTCATGGATACTACTCAGGTGCTTAACCTGCTAAGCCACAATGGGAACTACTGACATTTTCTATTTGCTTTTTCTTCCTGCCTGCCTGCCTTCTTTCCTTCCTTTCTCCTTCCTTTTTAGATCTGCACACGTGGCATATGGACATTCCCAGGCTAGGGGTCAAAGCAGAGCTGCAGCTGTCAGCCTACACCTCAGCAGTGCCCGATTCGAGCCGAGCCTCTGACCTACACCACAGCTCACCGCAATGTCGGATCCTTAACCCACTGAGCCAGGCCAGGTATCGAACCCGCATCCTCATGGATTCTAGTCGGAGTCGTTAATGCTGAACCACAATGGGACCTCCTTTCCTTCCTCCCTCCTTCCCTCCCTTCCTTTCTTCTTTCCTTCCTCCCTCCCTCCTCCTGTCTTTTTTTTCTCTTCTTTTTAAAATGCTAGTTATTAAACATCAGTGTATTTCAGGACCCAATAGTGGGCTGTGACTGATTGAAAAATATCATTCCAGATGTTTACCACCTAAGTGATTAGTGAAAAAAACTGTTAGCTATATTTCATTTCTCAAAACTCAGGTTTGAAGTGCACTGTAAGTATCTAATGGGAAATTTGGTGAATTCTAGAAAGTTAGCTAGGTGTTTTCTTCCCACATTAGCCAGAATAATATGACTTCTTCAGGGTAAAAATGATCAATTTGAGCTATTTAGTGTAGTGAATTGTCTAAACGTCTCTCTGATTTGCCTTGAGAAAACGATTTTGTGCTCTTTAAGTTGTATAAAGCTTAAGGTGTCAATAATCAAATGTGGGTTTCTATTTTAAAGTTCTGCTTCCTCACCTGGATCTTGATTGTTTCTCCATATTTTGATGTGCAGGTTTGTTATAAGGTGGCACTGGATCTTACAGTTTTTAGTTGTTTTCTCATCTATAAGGTTAGGAGCGTTGGATCAGATCATCTCAAAGGTGTGGTAATTTCCATCTCTGAAATGCTGTTGATCCTTGACTATCAGAATGTTAGTTTTACATACCTCACATTTCAGGAATATTATTGTTTTGGTCTTAAAACAATTTGGTTGCTCTTAGAAGAAAAAGCATTTGGGCAGCAGACTCACCTGGAGAAAAAAGTTGGTGACAGAGTGGAAGAAAAAAATCCAATTTCTTGAGTTATCCTCGTTTGGTGTCGAAAAGAGATTTTAGTGGGGTTTTTTTGTTTGTTTTTTGTTTTTTGTTTTGTCTAGCTTCCAACTTGACATTTCATTTTTGCATTTAAAGCCCTCTGGTTGGTTCACTGTGACCAAGATACCTTTAGAACCTAAGTAGCAGGCACATAATTGAAGTTTTTGTGTTCCTGTAATTCCTATTTTACTTGTTTTCCTTACTGGGTTATGTTCTCTTTCCTAGTGCAAACTTTCAGACTTTCCAGTTGATTTGAGCGATAGAAGTTGATCTAACTTGAATGGTGGATTTAAAATAGCTACTGTTGCTACTTTCTCTGGGCTAAATTGTAACAGAAAACTTTATCATAAAGTTGGAAATAATATAAAAATAGGGAGATACTTTGGTATTGCCTGTTAAAGAATAAGAACCGAGCTCTTTAAGACACTCTTTTTAAATAGTACTAGAACCAGTACTCTAAGATATTATGTTTTTAAAAGGAGTGACTTAATCATGCTGTTCCAATAAATAATTGTGTTACTTTTGTATTCAAATGTGTTTAAGATTGCAATGGTATTCTGGGTGGAACAAGTTCATGCTTACAGGAAATGATGGCTGCTATTTATTAGATAATTGTGTACCTGGCACTTAGAACAATCTTGAGAGTTAGGTTTGCTATTCCTATTTTACACGTGAGGAAAGTGAAGTTCAGTGAGGGGAAGTAACTGGCAGAGCCAGGATTTAAACCCAGTTTTTAAAACCTGCGTTTTTAACTTCTATGTTAAAATTTTGTATTGTCCTCCTGCTTGCAGTTTTTGATGCTCATTTTACACTGAGGAGTTGGTTTAGCTTTAGCATTCAATTTAAGTAATAGCTTTTTTTGTTTTTCCTTTTTAGGGCCATACCTGTGGCATATGGAACTTTCCAGAGTAGGGGTTGAATCAGAGCTGCAGCTGCCAGCTTATGCCACAACCATAGCACCACCAGATCCAGGCCGTATCTTCAACCTACAGCACAGCTCACTGCAATGCAGGATCTTATTTAGCCCACTGAGTGAGGCCAGGGATGGAACCCATGTCCTCATGGATACTAGTCAAGTTCTACCTCTGAGCCACAACTGGAACTCCAGAAATAGCATTTTGAACATTTCCTGTGCCCTTAGACTTAAATATTGCTCTTAAGTGTGGTGCTTCTGCCTCCAGGATATCTTCTTAATTTCAAGTTTGCATAGAAGTTGTTTATCAAAAATGTATTTCAGAGTTCCCGTCGTGGCTCAGTGGAAACAAATCTGACTAGCATGCATGAGGACACAAGTTTGATCCCTGGCCTCGCTCAGTGGGTTAAGGATCTCACCTCCTGTGAGCTGTGGTGTAGGTCACAGGCGAGGCTCGGATCTGACATTGCTGTGGCTGTGGTGTAGGCCGGCAGCTGCAGCTCCAGTTAGACCCCTAGCCTGGGAACCCCCCTCTGCCACGGGTGCGACCCTAAAAAAAAAGACAAAATGCGTTTCAACACTAAATAAGGTAAATCTTTAAGTAATGGAAGATAGTATGTTTTGAATAAGCATCTTTAAAAAGCAAGAAATAATCCAAACTATCATTATAAATCATTATAATGAGTTATGGTGAATGAGATCCTTATAAATGCTGTTTAAATTATTTTTTCTCTTCCTCTATTTAGCATTTATAGTGTATCCTTTTTATTTATTTATTTATTTTTGACTAGTCACCCTTAACACAAGCTTGCTTCTATATTCCTATTTTGCTTTACTCAGGTTTTATAGGTTTTGTGATAAATGACATTGGTTAAAATAGTTCTGGCTATTTTCATATAATTAAAAGTCGAAATATTTTATGTCTCAAAGGAAGGAGGATTCTTTCAATTTAGTTTTGAAAAACTTAGGTTTAATTACATGTATAAGGTCAATATAGTCTCCATGGCATTTTGGTAGTTTTCCTTTGCTGAAAACTAGGATAGGAAAAAAAAAATGTACTAAATCATTGCCTTTTAATTTTCTTAGATTTACAATAGCAAATTTTTTTTTAGCTTGGAGAGAAGTAAATTTTCTTGCGTAATTAAGGGCAGTAGGATTAAACATCTGATAGGTTGTTAACTGCAGTGGCATATACGTCCTTTCTACTGACCGCCTTTCCTACCCTAACCCTTTGCAGATGCCAGGTTCATTCACTCATCAGACCTTTCCAAACGAAGGAGGACAGCCCCTGTCCTCAAGAAGTTCACATTTAACAGGGAAGACATAGTTAGGAGACCGTGTGTGTGTAGTAGGAAAAGGGACTAAAGGAGTGCCCATCGTGGCTCAGCGGTTAACGAACCCACTCGTATCCATGAGGATGTGGGTTTGATCCCTGGCCTCACTCAGTGGGTTAAGGATCCGGTGTTGCCACAAGCTGTGGCTTAGGTTGCATACCCGGCTTGGATCCTGTGTTGCTGTGGCTGTGGTGTAGGCTGGCAGCTGTAGCTCCGATTCGAACCCTAGCCTGAGAACCTCCCTGTGCTGCAGGTGAGGCCCTAAAAAAAAAAGACAGAAAACAAACAAAAACTAAGGGAAAGGAAACTGCCCAAATGATTAAATTATTTAAACAGAGTAGAACTGATTAAAGACAGTAAAACTCGGGGCAGGCAATGCAACTTAAGATTCTTGTAAGTTCTGCCAAGGGTGAGCTGTGGTTTAGGTCACAGACACGGCTCCGATCCCGAGTTGCTGTGGCTGTGGCTGTGGCCAGCAGCTGTAACTCCAATTCACCCCCTAGCCTGGGAACCTCCATATGCTGCGGGTGCAGCCCTAAAAAGACAAAAAAAAAAAAAAAAAGAAAAGAAAAGAAAGAAAAAGGGACTAAAGATGTTGAGAGGAGATGAGGTTGTATCTGAGTAGGAGTCAGTCACATGAATAGCATTCTGAGCCAAGGTTAACACAACCAAGTGTTAGAAAACAAACTGATTGGTGGGATTAAACCTCCTGGAGTTGCTTGATTGATAAGTGGCAAGAGATTAGATCTTAAAAGACTTTAAGGAGATTGGATATTATCCTCTATATTATTTTCTAAAATTGGGTTTCTAACAGGGCTCTTAAATTTGGCCCTAAGAACAAAAAGCTCAGAAAACATTTTAGTGCCTGCTTTTTTTTTTCCTTTTTAAGACCACACCTGTGGTATATGGAAGTTCCCAGGCTAGGGGCTGAATCAGAGCTGCAGCTCACAGCAATGCCAGATCCCTAACCCACTGAGTAAGGCCAAGGATTGAACCCACATCCTCTCGGATTCTAGTCGGGTTTATTACCGCTGAGCCACAACGGGAACTCCTTGAGTGCCTACTTTTTTACCTTGTTCTGTACCAGAAATGTGGGTCTGATGTAATTGTTACCTTCAAAAAGCTGATTAGTGAAGAGTACAAATGGTACAGCAGTGTGTATTAAGATGTTTGGTGTGCAAAAGATGGTTGACCGTTTGCAATTCAAAAAATCTTTTTCATTGAATTTGATAATCTAATTTTATTTATTTATTTTTTGTCTTTTTGCCTTTTCTGGAGCCACTCCCTCGGCATATGGAGGTTCCCAGGCAAGGGGTTTAATCGGAGCTGTAGCCACCGGCCTACGCCAGAGCCACAGCAATGTGGGATCAGAGCCGCGTCTGAAACCTACACCACAACTCACGGCAATGCCGGATCGTTAACCCACTGAGCAAGGCCAGGGATCGAACCCGCAACCCCATGGTTCCTAGTTGGGAACTCCTTGATAATCTAATCCAACTTTTTAGATCTGTCAAGCAACTTAGGTTATCATTTCCAGTAGAGGAAGTAAGGACCAGAGAAGTAAGTGACTTGCTTGAAGTTCTAAAACTAGAACCCAGGATTCCTATTAATGGATTCTGTATTTTTACTACGTAATTCCTTCCTGGAGTGCTTCTAGTGACGGATTAAGGAAGTGACAAATCATTAGCAGATCCCCAGGTCAGGGATTGAACCTGTGGCACAGCAGTGACCCTAACTACAGCAGTGACAATGCCAGATCCTTAACTGCTGAGCCACCAGGAAACTTCTTTTTTTTTTTTGTCTTTTGTCTTTTTTTTTTTTTGAGGACCACACCTGTGGCATATGGAGGTTCCCAGGCTAGGGGTCGAATCGGAGCTACAGCTGCCGGCCTACGCCACAGCCACAGCAACGCAGGATCCAAGCTGCATCTGCAACCTACACCACAGCTCACAGCAATGCCGGATCCTTAACCCACTGAGCGAGGCCAGGGTTGAACCTGAAACCTCATGTTTCCTAGTCAGATTCGTTTCCACTGCGCCACGACAGGAACTCCCCACCAGGAAACTTCTTACCACATTTTATTTAAAAAAAAATTTTTTTTTTTTTTAGCCATGCCCTTGGCACACAGAAGTTCCGGGGCCAGGGATTGAACCTGAGCCACAGCTGAAACCAGAGCCACAGCAGTGATAACACCATATCCTTAATCTGCTGAGCCATAAGGAAACCCCTTTTTTTCTCTCTTAAATTAAGGATATATCAAGGATATACCTTCCTCCACATCTGAAGCCCCAAACGGGTTCAGAATTCACTCCTATCCCTATAATTTTCACATATTATATGCAAGTTATACCTGTACTTGAATTCTGACTGTCCTGTTTTTGCATTTAGATGGTGTCTTAATCTATGAAACCAGGAATAGTCCTCTGCTCAGGTTTAAGTGTAGTTGGTGGCATGTTTCTCATAGGTCTTTCAGTTAGTTCACTTGTTCAGTTTTCATTTAGTTTCAGTGCATCCGTGGCTCTTTTTTAATTTTATTGAAGTATCGTTGATTTATGTTGTGTTTCTGCAGTACAGCAAGTTGACTCAATATATGTATATACACACACACAATATATATATGTATATATACACACACATATATATGTTCTTTTTCATGTTGTTTTCCATTATGGATTATCACAGGATATTGATTATTGTTCTCTGTGCTACACAGCAGGACCTTGCAGTTTATCCATCATATATAATAATTTGCTAACCCCAAACTCCCAGTCCTTCCCTTTCTCCACTTCCCTCCCCTTGGCAACCTCAGGTCTGTTTTCTGTGTCTGTGAGTCTGTTTCTGTTTTGTAGATATGTTGATCTGTGCCATATTTTAAATTGTACTTACACGTGATATCATATGATAATTTGTCTTGCTCTTTCTGACTTATCCTTGTTGCTGCAGCTGGCATTATTTCATTCTTTTTATGGCTGAATAATATTCCATTTTAGAGACATACCACACTGGAGTTCCTGTTGTGACACAGCGGAAATAAATCAGACTAGAATCCATGAGGATGCAGGTTGGATCCCTGGCCTTGCTCAGTGGATCAGGGAACTGTTGTTGCTGTGAGCTGTGGTGTAGGTCGCAGATGCAGCTCAGATCTGGCATTGCTGTGCCTGTGGCATAGGCCGGCAGCCATAGCTCCAATTCAACCCCTAGCCTGGGAACTTGTATATGCTATGAATACAGCCCTAAAAAGGAAAAAAAAAAAAAAAAAAGGTATACTACATCTTTTTTATCCATGCCTCTGTTGTTGGACATTTAGGTTGTTTCCATGTCTTGGCTACTGTAAATAGAGCTGTTACAAACATAGGGATGCAGGTATCTTTTCAAATTATAGTTTTGTCTGGATATATGCCCAGGAGTGGGATTACTGAATCATATAGCAACTCTTTTTGCTTTTTAGGAACCTCTATACTGTTTTCTGTAATGGCTGCACCAATTTAGATTCTCACCAAGAGTGTAGAAGGGTTCTTTTTTCTCCACAACCCCTCAAGCATTTGTTACTTGGAGACTTTAATGACAGCCATTCTGACCAATGTGAGATGGTACCTCACATTGGTACTTTTAATTTGCATTTCTCTAGTAATTAGTGATGATGAGCATCTTTTCATGCACCTGTTGGCAATCTGTATGTCTTCTTTGGAGAAAGGTCTATTTTAAGTCTTTCTGCTCATTTTTTGATTGGGTTGTTCGGAGTTTTTTTGCTATGGAGTTGTATGAGCTGTTTGTGTATTTTGGAAATTAAGCCCTTAGCAGTCGCATTATTGCAAATATTTTTTTAGTCTGTAGGTTGTCTTTTTCATTTTGTTTATGGTTTCCTTTGCTGTGCAAAAGCTTATACGTTTGATTAGGTACTATTTATTATTATTTCCATTTTTTAATTCTATTTTTTTTTGCTTTTATTTCCATTTCTCATCTAAGGCTCTTTTAAAGGCCAGGCTGTTTGGATACTAACACAGAAGCTCTTATATCTCTCTAAGGAAAGTTTTAGGTTTAGACTATGAAGTAGGAAAATGAAAATTAAATTTGTTTGAGATATTGAAGATGCCTTACCCAGTAAGAAGCACTTAAAAATTATTGTCAAGTTGATACTTTTCAAGATAATTTGTATCTTTAATAAAAAGCATCTTTTGAATGAATCAATTTTTTCTATCCTCTCCTATGTAAAGCTTAACTTACCATCACCATGGTTTGTATATAGTATATTTAAAAGTCAAGTCACTTTACCATGAAAAAAAAAACCAGCAATAAGCTTGTTTATCAGGTATACATGAATGTGTGTATAGTGATAGGAGTAAAATAACATTTATAGTTCTGGTTTGTATGCATATGATACCATTTCTGTGTATAATGAATAGTAGTTTGGCTCATTTTGCTGTTTTATGTACTTGTGGGAGGTGGGAGGGGTTGTTTTGTGGGAAAGGATAGTATTTGAGCTATCCCTGAAATGAACAATATTGTTGTTTAAAATACTTTTGGTTTAAAGCTGCACTTTTCTATAACAACGTGTGACAGGTCCAAGCTTCTTGAAAAGTAATTTTCAGAGACCTTGTTCTAATTCTGCATGAAGTAGAAATGTGTGTTCTAATATCTTAGAAAAGTCCTCCACTTTTGTGATCTTAATTAGAATCTCTTCTTTCTACAGAAATAGGAAGGTCGTTGATTATTCACAATTTCAGGAATCTGATGATGCTGGTAAGTTTCGTGATTTCAGTAAGTTGTAAGTTGGGCTGACGAGTGGAAGAATAGCCAGCTAATGTACTTTTTAAATTTTTTTTATTTTATTTTATTTTATTTTATTTTTTTGCCTTTTTTGCTATTTCTTTCTATGGAGGTTCCCAGGCTAGGGGTCGAATCGGAGCTGTAGCCTCCGGCCTACGCCAGAGCCACAGCAACGCAGGATCCGAGCCTCGTCTGCAGCCTACACCACAGCTCACGGCAACGCCGGATCGTTAACCCACTGAGCAAGGGCAGGGACCGAACCCACAACCTCATGGTTCCTAGTCGGATTCGTTAACCACTGCGCCACGACGGGAACTCCATAATGTACTTTTTTTAAATTAAGGTATAATTAATTTACAATGTTGTGCCAATTTCTGCTATACTGTCATGTATATATTCCCTTATATTATCTTCCATTGTGGTCTATCCCAAGAAATTGGGTATAGTTCCCTGTGCTATACAGGAGAATCTCACTGCTTATCCACTCTAAATGGAGTAGTTTGCATCTACTAACCCCAAACTCCCAGTCCATCCCACTCCCTCCCCCCTCCCATTAGGTAACCATAAGTCTGTTTTCCATGTCTGTATGTCTGTTTCTTTTCTGTAGATAGATTCATTTGTGCCATAATTTAGATTCCACATATAAGTAATATCATATGGTATTTGTCTTACATACTTTTAAAATTATTCTTTCGGAATACATTTCATTTTTTTATTTTTAGACTGTTGATGTATATACATTATGTTGGTCTCTGTGACCCAAAACAAAAGTTGAGCTTGCATGAACTTTAACTTTAGTAAATCATTGATAATAAACACTTGAATAATTTTTTTTTTCTTATCTAGTTTTGAAGTCCAAAGGTTAAATTGGTGAGAATTCTGAGGCAGTGTTTATTAGTTAAGGTAACTCCTGCTATAATCACATTAAGGCTCATACCTTACAACAGAGAGTATGTAAGGTTTTTTGGCATAATGAAGTAAGAGGAAAGTATTTTGTAAAACACTTTGATTTGTGAATTAACTCATAGAATGAGTAGTGTATCTTAAGTCTTAACCCTAAAAGGTTTCTTACTTTAATTTTCCAGAGGTATTTACTATTCTTTTTTAATCTAATTTTACTTTTTAAATATAATATTATATATTTTGGGAAAACTTAGAAAATGCAGCAACATATAAAGAAGAATTAAAAAAAAATTGCAACTTCCCAGAGGTAATAGTAATATTTATTAAATGCTTGCTAAATGTTCACAGTTACTTATTTAATCCTTAGATCAATCCCGTTAAAGTGGGATTATACTATTTTCATTTCCATTTTGCCTATAAGGAAACTGAGGCAGAAATACTGTTCGTGGTCCCTTTGCAAGCAAATTGCCATTTTAACCTTTTTTTTTTTTCCTTTTTACGGCCACACCCAAGGCGTATGGAAGTTCCTGGGCTAGGGATTGAATTGATCCAGTCTGAGCTGCAGCTGCCAGCCTGTGCCATAGCCACAGCAACGGGGGATCGGATCCAAGCCGCATCTGGAAGCTATACTACAGCTTGTGGCAACTCAGGATCCTTAATCCACAGAGCAAGGCCAGGGATTGAACCTGCATCCTCACGGATATGGTATTGGGTTCTTAACCTGCTGAGCCACAGAAGGAATTGCTATTTTCACCTTTTTGTTTGAAAAGCCTTTTGTCTTTTTTTTCCTTTAAAAAATATACTTGACATCTTTCAATGGAATTTTGGGTTCTATGCACCTCCCACTCCATCCCACTTATCTTTCTTATGTTACTAAAAGTTTATGCTTGTTAAAGGTTGTATAATATTCCACAATTTATAATTACCAACCATTTAATAATTGATGAAGCTTTAGACTGTTCTAGATCCTCACAATTATATATAATGGTGTAGTAAACAGTTTTGGAAATAGCCACCTTTTAAAGTTTTTTTAATAGGGCTTTTATTTTTTTTTTTAATTTTGTAAATTTGTTTTTATTTATTTAGTTTTTATCTTTTCTAGGGCTGCTCCAGCAGCATATGGAGGTTCCCAGGCTAGGGGTCGAATTGGAGCTGTAGCCACCGGCCTACGCCAGAGCCACAGCAACGCAGGATCCGAGCCGCATCTGCGACCTACACCACAGGTCATGGCAACGCCAGATCCTTAACCCACTGAACGAGGCCAGGGATCAAACCCGCCACCTTATGGCTGTGAAATAATCGTATTACTATAATAGTTTCCAAATAAATATGAAGATGTGGGAACATGTAAAAAAGTCTTTACTAAGTTAAAAAGGTAGAATTTAAAATAAGAGATATTTGGCTGTGGATGTATGAAAATATACATGAGGACTGGAGAGAGTAATCAGCAAAAATGGAAATGGTTGAATTAAGGTGTAACTGGAGTAGAAAAGTTTTTTTTGTTGTCGTTGGGTTGTTTTTTGTTTTTTTTTTTGGTTTTTAGGGCCGCACCTGCAGGCTAGGGGTTGAGTTGGAGCTGCAGCCACCTGCCTACGCCACAGCCACGGCAACAATGATCCAAGCCACATCTGCAACCTATACCACAGCTCACAGCAATGCCAGATCCTCGACCCACTGAGCAAGGCCAGGGACCTAACCCAACTCCTCATTGATACTAGTCAGATTTGTTTCTGCTGCTCCACAATGGGAATTCTCAAGAATTTTTTCTTTTCTTTTTTTTCTTTTTCTTTCTAGGGCCGCACCTCTGGTATATGGAAGTTCCCAGGCTAGGGGTAGAGTCAGAGCTGCAGCTGCCGGCCTCTGCCATAGCTCACCGAAACGCTGGATCGTTAACCCACTGAGCCAGGCCAGTGATCAAACCCACATTCTCATGGATCCCAGTCAGGTTAGTTTCCACTGAGCCATAGCAGGAACTCCAAGAATTATTGTTATTTTTTAATGTTTTTCTTTTTTATCTGCCGTATTTTATAATAATTTTTTTCATTATAGCTAGTTTACAGTGTTCTGTCAATTTTCTACTGCACACCAGTCACACATACATGTTACATTCTTTTTTCTCACATTATCATGCTCCATCACAAGTGACCAGACATAGTTCCCAGTGTTATACAGCAGGATCCCATTGCTTATCCATTCCAAAGGCAATAGTTTGCATCTATCAACCCCAGATTCCCAGTCCATCCCACTCCCTCCCCCTCCACCTTGGCAACCACAAGTCTGTTCTCCATGATTTTCTTTTCTGTGGAAAGGTTCATTTCTGCCATATATTAGATTCCAGATATAAATGATGTCATCTGGTATTTGTCTTTCTCTTTCTGACTTAACTTCACTTAGTGCGAGAGTCCATGTTGCTGCAAATGGCATTGTTTTGTTCTTTTTTATGGCTGAGTAGTATTGCATTGTGTATATATTACCACATCTTCTTAATCCAGTCATCTGTCAATGGACATTTAGGTTGTTTCCATGTCTTGGCTATTGTTTTTTTTTTTTGTCTTTTGTCTTTTTTGTTGTTGTTGTTGTTACTATCTCCCGGGCCGCTCCCGCGGCATATGGAGGTTCCCAGGCTAGGGGTCCAATCGGAGCTGTAGCCACCGGCCTATGCCAGAGCCACAGCAACTCGGGATCCGAGCCGCGTCTGCAACCTACACCACAGCTCACGGCAACACCGGATCGTTAACCCACTGAGCAAGGGCAGGGACCGAACCCGCAACCTCATGGTTCCTAGTCGGATTCGTTAACCACTGCGCCACGATGGGAACTCCCAAGAATTAATTTTTTAATGGAGGAAAATTATTTAGGAAATCCTGCCCTCTCATATTTTATTTATTTATTTATTTAGGGCCATACCCGTGGCATACAGAAGTTCCAGGCTAGGGGTCAATCAGAGCTGTAGCTGCCGGCCTACGCCACAGCCACATCAACACCAGATCCCAGCCTCCTCTGTGACCTACACCTCAGCTCACGGAAATTCTGGATCTTTAACCCAACGAGTGAGGCCAGGGATCAAACCCGCCTTTTCATGGTTACTAGTCGGGTTCATTACCGCTGAGCCACAACACCAACTCCCTGCCCTCTCATCTTTTACATAACATGAGAGAATTGTCTCAGTAAATACAGTGATAATTTTGACATGTAAAAATCATAATATAGTTCATTGAATCTTATTTAGATGAAGATTATGGGAGAGATTCGGGCCCTCCCGCTAAGAAAATTCGATCATCTCCCCGAGAAGCTAAAAATAAGAGACGATCCGGAAAGAATTCCCAGGAAGATAGGTAAGAGGCACTGTTAATCTGTTTTTTTCTTACATGGTCACTACTCTGAGATGGGGGAAGTCTCTGGTCTCTAAACTGGTGGAACCTCCAGTCATTTTGGGGAAGTGCTTATTGTTTACTTAATGTTGTTTTGCATATTTCCTATTATCTCAAGCAGTGCTTTTGAGTCTAAAAGTTAACCTCTTTAAGATCATGAGGCTTGCTTAGACTCAACCTGGAATCCAAGGTAAGCTCCGAGAAGGCCAGAATGACTTTTTTGCTGCCTCAAACCTCTGACGGTAGGCAGAAAGATGGTTTAAGTATGTGATTTGTTTCCTAAGGTTAGTATTGGTATTTTCATTGCAGTAAAAGCAAAGAATAAGTGACCTTTCCTATTCAGTTACAAATAACTGGCAGAATCACAATTTACAAGAATTTTTTTTTCTTTCCTTTTTTTTTTTTGTCTTTTGAAGGCCACACCCAAGGCAGAACTTACAAGAATCTTAAGTTGCATTGCCTGCCCCGAGTTTTACTGTCTTTAATCAGTTCTACTCTGTTTAAATAATTTAATCATTTGAGCAGTTTCCTTTCCCTTAGTTTTTGTTTGTTTTTTGTAGTTTTTTTTTTTTTAGGGCCGCACCTGCGGCACATGGAGGTTCCCAGGCTAGGGGTCGAATGGGAGCTACAGCTGCCAGCCTCTGCCACAGCCACAGCCACACAGGATCCAAGCTGCATCTTCGACCTACACCATAGGTCACGGCAATGCCAGATCCTTAACCCACTGAGCAGGGCCAGGGATCAAACCCACAACCTCATTGTTCCTAGTTGGATTTGTTTCCACACGCCACTCCTTATTTGTTTGTTTTGTGTGTTGTTTTTATGGCCACACCCATAGCATATGGAAGTTTCTGGGCCGAAGGGTTGAATCCGAGCTGCTGCTGCGTAAATGCTGGATCTTTTAACAACACGCTGTGTGGGGCCAGGGATTGAACCTTGTCTCTTCATCAATCCCAGGCCGCTGCAGTCCGGTTCTTAACCCACTGTGCCTCAGTGGGAACTCCTCCTTTCCCTTAGTTTTATAGAGGATTTCAGTTAGTTTTCATGAATGAGTTGTATTTTTAACCATAATTGCCTCATAAGACCAGGGTATTGTAGCACATACACTTTCCTACTCCATGTAGCAAGACTCTAAGACCTCCTTGACGGTGATGGTGGTGAGAAAGATGAGAGTTGCCTTTTATGATTATTATGTGCTAGTATCTATTATATGATCATTTATATTCATTATCATTTAATTCTCACCTTTATCAGGGTAAATAATATTAACTTAGAGGGGTCAGTGATTTATCCAAGGACCAGCAAATGGACTAGCAGGTTTTAAAACCAGGTCTGTTGGCCTCCAAAGTCCTTTTGCTTTTTTTTCTTTTTAAGGCTGCATCCCGAGGCACATGGGGGTTCCCAGGCTAGCGGTCGAACCAGAGCTGCAGCTGCCAGTCTACACTACAGCCACAGCAACGAAAGATCTGAGCTGTGACTGCAACCTACACCACAACTCACGACAACGCTGCATCCTTAACCCACTGAGTGAGGCCAGGGATCAAACCCGCAACCTCATGGTTCCTGGTCAGATTCGTTTCTGCTGCCCCACCATGGGAACTCTGAAAGTCCATTTTTTTTTAACCATTAGGCTGTATTGCTTCCAAACAATACTATTAAGTATGAGCAGTTCAAAGAAATGAAATAATACTTCTCACTATTTCTTCCAAAATGTTTACTTTTGAGCTAAAATTACTGTAATAAAGCCCTAGGCAGAATTCTTTGCACTCTGAATTCACAAAATGCAAATAACAATAATAAATATATTTACCTAGTATTTTATTTGCTTGAATTGCTAACTTCTGCTATTCTCTTTCCTGGAGAATTTTCTTTTTCTTCCTTTTTTTTTTTTTTTACTCAATGAATTTTATTGCATTTCTAGTTGTTCAACGATCATCACAACCCAAACCCAATTTTATAGCATTATTTCCTGGAGCATTTCTGAAAGGAAAATTTTGAGGGAAAAAATAAGACAAAATTATACTGTAGGGAAATAGCGCTTCCATAGTTTCATAATAGATCTCTCTAATCCAGTTTTATATAGCAGCCCAACTTTGAACTATTTGTCATTATATTCATTTTATTTCTCCTAGTGAGCATCTTCACGGCCTGTTATAATTATGTCTCATCAATGTAACTGATATCTAGCCTAAATTTTTCCTTGTTGCAATAATTTGGTTTTATTACTGTCTCCTAAGTGTCCAGGAATGGTTGAAATAAATACAGCTTTTATTGCCATTTGTATTAAGTGCTTTGTATGTTGATTCCCTCAGACCAGTGTTATGTTGATTTTTCTGTTGGTCTTTACTGAAAGTCAAGCCTTTACTTGACTTCGCTGTAATGGGGCGCAAGGATTAATGGTCCCTATAAAGTCACTAATAAAAGAACTAGAGAAAATGATATCGTTCTTCATCATTGTAATAGACTTGTGAATTAAATGCTGATTTTGCATAAAATATTTATGCAGAACAGTCACAGGTTTCAGAGTTATAGTGTGTTTGGATCAGATGGCTTAGTAAAAGAAATGCGTTTGGGTTTTTCTCTTTGTTTGGGAATCTTGGGTTCAGTAGTTTGTCATTTGAGGGTGGTCTAGTTGATGGGAATACCAGAAGAGATGTACAAGATCTGCTGTTTGAGAAAAGAAAGCTATGAAGGCAGTTTTTATGTGTGACTATTTCTTTTTTTGTTTGTCACAATTTCTCATGGAATCAGAACATGTTGGCACTGAAAGGTACCAAGTGATGTGCCCAAGATCGTACATCTAATTAATTCATGACAGGCAGAACACTAGAACTGGGATTTCCAAGTTACGATCTGTGAGGATATGAAGTGTGCATCTTTGTGATCTAAAAAATTATTTTAGATAATGATTATTTCCTAAAAAATTATTTTTTCTAAAAAATAATAAAAAGTGTGCATCTTTGTGATCTAAAAAATTATTTTAGATAATTATTTTCATTGACTGTTGAAGTTCCTTAACTTCATATTTTGCTCCGCAGTGATCTTGGGCTCACTTTTGTTTTCTCCATGGTACAAGGCAGACCTGTGTGTTGTGGTTTCTGATGTATATACAGCTGGAGGCAAAAAGTATTAGAAGATAATGTTAATTGATTTGTTTTCATTTTGTTTTAGATAAATTTTTAAGAATATTGTAATATATATAACTGAACTCCAATTTGCTTTAATAATTATATTTTAGGTGGATTTTGTTTGTTTGTTTGTTTTTGTTTTGTTTTGTTTTTTAGGGCCACACTTGCAGTATATGGAGGTTCCCAGGCTAGGGATCAAATCAAAGCTACAGCTGCCGACCTACACCACAGCAACAGCAATGCAGGATCTGAGCCACGTCAGTGACCTACACCACAGCTCTTGGCAACACTAGATCCTTAAATCCACTGAGCGAGAGACCAGGGATCGAACCCGCAACGTCATGGTTCCTAGTCAGATTCATTTCCACTGGGCCACGACGGGAACTCCAATTTTTGGTGGTTTTTTGCATCTGTATTTGGTGCGATCCATTTATTTGCCTACTTTATACCACTATTAATACATTCTATAATTATTTTCAGTGTATTCATACTCTGCTTCTGACTACAGAGAGTTTTTCTTTAGTAAATGTTCTTATGAACCAGGCCTTATCCATAGGTGAGAAGTTTTTAGCTTGTGTTAAGCCTTCTTTTCTTCCTTTGGCTCTTTGGACAATGCAGTGTTTTCTAAAAGTAGATAAGATTGTTCTTATCCACCTGTAAAGTAGGAAAATAATGGAAGCAATTTCACTCCTCAGCATCTATTTGGATATTTTATGTATAAAAGAGGTTTTTTTGGGGTTTTTTTTTGTCTTTTCTAGGGCCACTCCCTTGGCATATGGAGGTTCCCAGGCTAGGGGTCAAATTGGAGCTACAGCTGCCAGCCTACGCCACAGCCACAGCAATGCAGGCAACCTACACCACAGCTCAAGGCAAAGCGGAGTCATTAACCCGCTGAGCAACACCAGGGATTGAACCTGCAACCTCATGCTTCCTAGTCAGATTCGTTAACCACTGTGCCACGACGGGAACTCCTAAAAGAGGTTTTGTTTGGCATTCTTTCCAGTCGGATACCAGAGATCTGTGTTCACTTAGATTTTGATCTAAGACTTAAACTTTTCCCCCTTCCCCTTACAGTGAGGACTCCGAAGAAAAAGATGTGAAGACCAAGAAGGATGATTCTCATTCGGCAGGTAGTAAACAATTTTTAATGGAATAGATTTCATTCTATTTATGTGTTTATTCATTGAAATGATTAGTTTCAATCTGACACTTTTTAACCAGGGAGTAGTCCTTTGAAACAGTAGCCACAGAGGGCTTTTCTGTAAGAATTTTACCTTAAAAGAATTAATGGGAAAAAAACTAAAGAAAAAGAAAAAATAAGAAGGGAAAAAAAAGAATTAATGAGATTGTGACCAAATTAAATGTTAAATCCTGATTACTTGTTATTCATATGGGGGAGATATTTTTTTAAATTTAATTCTCATTAAAATTGAGAGTTTATTCCATATTGCTCCCAACCATTTTAGTTTTGACCTACATCCCCCCTTCTTTTGCCTTCCTGAATCGCCCTTCAAATGAGACTGCTTGGAGTTCCTGTCATAGCACAGTTGAAATGAATCTGATTAGAAACCATGAGGTTGTGGGTTTGATCCCTGGCCTCGCTCTGTGGGTTAAGGATCCGGTGTTTGCTGTGGCTGTGGTGTAGGCCGGCAGCTGTAGCTCCAATTGGACCTCTAGGCTGGGGACTTCCACATGCCACGGGTGCGGCCCTAAAAAGCCAAAAAAAAAAAAAAAACCCATACACACAAAAAAAGAGACTGTTGTTTAGCTACTGTGTAGAGAGTAGACAAAGTTCCAGTAAATTCACTCCTCTGAGCTGTTTTGCTGTTACTTTTTGTCCCCAAGTCTGCTATCTGATTGCCTAAATTGAAAAGAAATTATATTAACCTAGTGATGTTGTAATAATATAACATACACTTTTATTTGTCCTATGAACCCTAATTTGAATCTCTGATGTGTGAGTTTATTGAGCACTTCAAAATGAATAACTTTTTTTGTTTCGTTTTGTCTTTTTGCCTTTTCTAGGGCCGCACCCGCGACATATGGAGGTTCCCAGGCTAGGGGTCGACTCGGAGCTGTAGCTGCCAAGCCTATGCCAGAGCCACAGCAACACGTGCTCCGAGCCACACCTGCAACCTACACCAGAGCTCACGGCAACGCCGGATCCTTAACCCCACTGAGCAAGGCCAGGGATCGAACCCATAACCTCATGGTTCTTAGATTCGTTAACCGCTGCGCCGTGACGGGAACTCCAAAATGAATAACTCTATACCAGTGTTAATAATAAGCACAGCTCCCACCAGGTGGGTTTAGTTTTGAGTCTACCAAAGTCAGCTCTATTCCCTGTGTCTATTTGTCTCCAGGTGAGGTTTTTGGTACTGAAAGTGATGACTTGAACACTGACCATGGCAAAGCTTATAGGACTACGAGTGATTCCAGAAGACTAACAGCTAAACCTTAGCAGACCAAGGGAGCCTCAAAGTCCAGGAGAAGGGCTGTAGGTGGAGAGTAACACAAATGTAACTTGGTCTAGACCCAGCAGGCTGGCATCCTGCCCTTTAACCAGATTTATTCATAACCACAACTGTGTGTTGAAAAGACTTTTTAATTGATAAACTATCATATGCGACAGTAATTTTTTATTATGAACTTGTTTTAAGATCTAATTGATTTAAATGTGTATTTTAAAGACTTCCCTCAATTCCCCCTCTAAACTGAAATGGCCACACCTCATCCATTGAAAAGGCTACTAGTTTGGCATTATTTTAGGTTCTGTGTATTTTGTATCTTAGCATAAATATCCTTGGAAGACAATCTTCCCCTGTTCTACTATTTTAAAATATTTTTTTAACTTTAATGTGGAAGAACGATGAACATAGGTTTGAATGTCATTGAGCATTTTAGGGCAAAGCAATGATGTAAGTTTAAAGCATGTTACAGGAAGCATGTGTTCACACCTAAATTCAGCTTCATTATTACTTAAAATTAAAGGCCTGCAGTATTTTATATGTAATCGTGGGGGCATAGTCTTATTCAGGTTCATTCTTTGAATTTTAGCTCTTTTGTATATTTCGTAGGAATTTTTAAGGATAGAATTTACTCGTTTAGAATGGGATGAAAGGTTACATCTCTTAGTGACTTTTCTAGTCAGCTGTCAAACCCGTAATTTGATCATTGCAGAGGACAGTGAAGATGAAAAAGAAGATCATAAAAATGTGCGCCAGCAACGGCAGGCAGCCTCTAAAGCAGCCTCTAAACAGAGGGAGATGCTTATGGAGGATGTGGGCAGCGAAGAAGAGCAAGAAGAAGAGGATGAGGCGCCCTTCCAGGAGAGTACGTAAAGCCGGCTTGTTACTTTGCTCATGATTGTAGCTTGTGACCTTGATTACTTCGGCGCTTTTGTGGCTGCTCAGTGTTAAAACCAGTCCCTTAAAGTAGGTCCTCACTGTTAAAAGAGATGATTGTTTTGATATTTATCTATATTTTAAAAGGTTAAGGAGTTCCCGTCGTGGTACAGCAGAAACGAATCCGACGAGGAACCATGAGGTTGTGGGTTCGATCCCTGGCCTCGCTCAGTGGGTTAAGGATCCGGCGTTGCCGTGAGCTGGGGTGTAGGTTGCAGATGTGGCTCGGATCCCACGTTTTGCTGTGGCTCTGGCGTAGGCCGGCAGCTGTAGCTCTGATTCAACCCCTAGCCTGGGAACTTCCATATGCTGCGGGTAAGGCCCTAAAAAGCAAAAAAAAAAAAAAAAGGTTCAGAGATTCCCATGTTTATTATCTCCATCCTTTGTACTCAAATACTGAATGAACAATAATTTCATCCTTTGTACTCAAATAATGAACTGGAGTTAACAATTGCATGGTGGGCATCATGATCAAGATTCATGTGTTGGCCTGATGGAGCAGGGCGTAGACCTCTCCCTGCAAAAAAAGGTGTTAACAGAATATAGATGTTTCAAGGATGACCTGAATTAATTCATTACATGTATATTTGCTTTGTATGTAGTTTCCTTATTTCTTTTGTTTATAATCGGGCCAGATACCCCAAATCAGTTGTTTCATTTCCCCGGTCGCATCAGGGTTATAGGGGATTGATGGAACTACCAAGTTATTTGATGCCTTCATTTGTTATCGAGATTAAGTCATCTCTCTTCCTGTTTTCAGCCTCCGTTTCAAACAAGTCAGTCATGTAACTCTCATGTGCTTAATGCTAAACCGTTTCACAGGTGGGGCCAGTGACAGCTCCAGCCAGATTGGTAGTCCAGCTGCAAATAGAATCCAAGAGTGTTGACTCCCCAATCCCATCCTCCAGTCATTCTCAGCACTCTCTCCCTTTGTTCACTTGGAAGGATGTATACTTTAAGTTGGACCTTGAAATTCTTCTTTCCTCTCAGAAGATTCCGGCAGTGATGAGGATTTCCTAATGGAAGACGATGATGATAGTGACTATGGCAGTTCAAAAAAGAAAAACAAAAAGATGGTTAAGAAGTCCAAACCTGAGAGAAAAGAAAAGAAAATGCCCAAACCCAGGCTAAAGGCCACAGGTAAGCTCTGCAGAAGTGAAATTAAATTACTGCTTTGAAAAATTTTAAGGCGTTCCCGTCGTGGCTCAGTGGTTAACGAATCTGACCAGGAACCATGAGTTTGCGGGTTCAATCCCTGGCCTCACTCAGTGGGTTAAGGATCCGGCGTTGCCTCGAGCTGTGGTGTAGGTTGCAGATGTGGCTCGGATCCCTCGTTGCTGTGGCTCTGGCATGGGAAAAATTTTGAGAACTACGCAGCTTTCTCTACAGGTTTTTGGGGGTTTTTTTTTGTTTTTTTTTTTTTTTGGCCGAATCCATGGCATATGGAAATGAGTGAATCTGAGCAGCAGCTCTGACCTATGCCACAGCTGCAGTAGTGCTGGATCCTAGAACCCACTGTGCTGGGCATCTAACCTGTGCCTCTACAGCAATCTAAGCTGACCCAAGGTGCTACAGTTGGAGTCTTAACCTGCCGCACCCCAGCGGGAACTCCCAGAAGTTCTTCATTAGGGCTTGGCACTGGCCACATACTTAATAAGAAAGAAGGATCCTGTTCTCTATCCCTGGAAGTATCACTTATTTATTAATAAAGACTCCAGCCCCTCCAAGAGGCTTACAGCTTAGCCCTATTCCTCAACTGTTGCTTGTACATAGGCGAGATTTGGGAATGACCTCGGGCACAGTAGTAGAAACACTGCGTCAGCATAGCTCTGACTGCCTTTTTTTCCCCACTAATGTCTCGGCAGCTAGTAAAGACTTGAAATTGGAAAATGCACACCTATTGTAATACATGTAAGTTCTGTGGTTGATCCCTACACCATCCTCTGTGCTGACAGAGTAAAATCACACTTGACAGCAGAGATTCATTTTCTTGGGCACCTGTAGTTTCTCCCTGATATTGATTGGAGCTAGTTTGTCCTTAAATCAGAAAGCTGGGAGTTCCTGTTGTGGCTCAGCAGTAGCAAACCCTGCTGGTATCCATGTGGATGTAGGTTCCATCCCTGGCCCTGCTCAGTAGGTTAAGGATCTGGCGTTGCCCTAAGCTGCAGTGTAGGTCACAGACTCAGCAGGGATCTGGCATTGCTGTGACTGTGGCATAGGCCTCAGCTGCAGCTCCAGTACAACCGACCCCTAGCCTGGGAACTTCCATATGCCACAGGTGGGGCCCTAAAAAGGAAAAAAAAAAAAATCAGAAAGCTGGATTTGCCTTTTTTTTTTTTTTTTTATTCTGGCAAATAGAACTGTTATTCATCATTTCTTACCCTTGGGAATGATGGAACTATCAAAAGTCATTTGATGGCTTCAGTTTCTACTCAGGATAAGTTGTATCCTCTTCTTCACTGGATTTTTAAACATAAACAACTTTTAGTTTCACAAGCCACTAAGGATGATGTGCAGTTTCTATGGCATCCTGTTTCCTTATTGTAAACATGGCTGCTAGCATGGAGTGCCTGTCGTGGCTCAGCAGAAAGAAATCTGACTAGTATCCATGAGGATGCAGGTTCGATCCCTGGCCTTGCTCAGTGGGTTAAGGATCTGGCGTTGCCGTGAGCTGTGGGTCAAAGACGTGGGTCGCAGACATGGCTCGGATCTGGCGTTGCAGGTCAGCAACTGTAGCTCCAAGTCGACCCCTGGACTGGGAACTGGAGTGTGGCCCTAAAAGAGACACACACACACACAGTTGCTGCTAACATAACATTACAGTGTTGCTAAAAAGTGTTTGGAAACCAGTACCCACCTTGATTTTTAGTAAGTTGGGGTATTGTCTTTAATAGATTTTTCTTTCTTATGGATTTTTTTGTTTTGTAGCTGATTTTTATTAAAGACATTTCCTTCCCCTTCCCCAAACTGGTGTTTTTCTTCTTTCAGTGACGCCAAGTCCTGTGAAAGGCAAAGGGAAAGCGGGTCGTCCCACAGCTTCAAAGGCATCAAAGGAAAAGACTCCTTCTCCCAAAGAAGAAGACGAGGAGCCGGAAAGCCCTCCAGAAAAGAAGACATCTGCAAGCCCTCCACCTGAGAAATCTGGAGATGAAGGGTCTGAAGATGAAGCCCAGTCTGGGGAGGATTAAAAGTGATGATGGTTTGGGGAGAGATTTTATTAAAAAAAAAAAAGAGAGAAAAAAAAAGAAAAAAGAAAAAAGAGGGAAAAAAAAAGAAAACCTACTTAAGATAGAATATGGTTTTGGCTATGGCTTGACTCATGGGCTTTCAGTGCTTTTTTTTTTTCCTTTTATCGAAAATAACATTTTCTCTTTCTCTCTCTTTTTTTAAGAAAACCATTGTATGTTTAATTTACCTTTTTTTGTCTATTGGTCTTCTCTTTGTCACTCCCCCCTCTTCCCCCTCCCCCCCTTCCCAATGAAAGCCATGTTAAATTAATCACTGGATTGACTGCTTCATCTTTTATTTTGAATGGAAGATATGCCACAGTTGTAAAGCAATAAGATTTGAGGTGAACACTATGGAAATTTTGCTTTTTGCTAAATGGTAGCAAGTTGAACAGTAATCAAAAAACCATAGAGGGTTTTAGTTAAAAATGATTGCTTCTTTCTCTACCTGAACTTTAAAAAAAAAACAAAAAACAGTCATCATCTAATACAAGTTTATATACTATATACAAAACTAAGGATGTCTTAAAAAAATCATGACTTTAAACTTCCACCGATGGGGCAGGTAGGAGATAAAAATGAATTCTGAATTGTTCCTAGAAGTATTCATATTTTTTACCTTGGGGCAGGGCAGGGAATTGAGGTTACCTGACCTTGTTTGAGAGTGTGGGTTTTTTTAAAAAAACTTCATCACTTGTTTGTTATCTCTAAGAGACTCTGAGCCAAGTGATCCTTTTATCCTGCTACAGTCTATAAAGAACTTAAAAAAACAAGGGCCGCCAAAACTTAAATCACTCTCGATTTCCTCTTTCATTTTCTAATGGCTCATGTTTTAAAATATATATATGTATCTATTCTGTTTCTTGGATAAAATTTTACCAAGGATCAAAAAAAAAAAAAAAATTCTAGAATTTAAATGGCGAGATCTCTATATCACAGCGACTTTCTTCTCAAACTGACATGTTTAGGTTTTAAGCAAATAAAGTACCAGTTAATGTGAAACTCAATCACCAAGACTTGAGGTTTTTCCTTTATGAGAACAGAGAATTTGAAATTCTTTTATGCCATCAGTGTGCATTCAGAGCTCATGAACCATGCTCCGTTTTTAACTGGGGATGGAATGTTTTCCTTTTCCTGCACCGATCCTCCCATTTCTTTGTAGAAACACAGTGTGAAGTGCATCTCTTGGCTGCCCTGCTAGTACGCAGACTCCTACCGCACAGCCCACCCCCAGTGCCCCCCAGTCCTGCTCTAGACCCTGATTGCTCCTTGCCCTGTTCCTCACTCCCTTCACGTTCTGTGCCTGATGGGAGTATGTGAAGTGCTGCTCTGACACTGCTCAGTTAGCTTTTGTCTTTTGACTGGTGCCCTTGCTTACCGCTCATTGCTTAAAGCAGGAGGTAAGGGGAGCTGCAGGGCTGGAAAAACCATACCTTCAGGAGGCTTATGTGCTGTTGATCACAGACTTTACATGCCTTATGAAGGCAGTCGGGAGACAGATCTGTAGATTGATTTGCTCCTCTACATCCTAATAACGAGTTAACGGGAACAAGGTGTAGGGGTTGTAGGGTGTGGAAATGAATTGAAAAATGTAACATCTGCCTTTCTATCTAGTTTGCTTCCTTGATATTATGCAATTTGCTTTCTGCCTGTTAACAGCATATTTTTCTCTCCAGCAACCTGGCTTTCTTACAGATGTTCATAGAACAACAACAAGAAGTTACTTAAGGAATATTTTTACTCTGGTAAAGTAGACACTGTAAGGAATATCCTTACTCTGATGGTTTTTTTTTTTTTTTCTCTTTTAGAAAGCACCCAGTGGCAGAGTCATTTCACTGTTGCACTGTGTGTGTGAAAGAATGAATTTGGAGATTTTCGTCCTTGGCCAAAAAAAGCAAAACTTGAACATAAGTAGCGATTGGATGATTATCTTTCATGCCGATTAACTTCATAGTTGTGAACTTTGTAATGAGCGTGTTAAAGATTATTCTCTCTGCTTTATGAGTTTGTTCAGGTATTTTAACAAGAAGGTTCGTGTTCCCATATTAAAAAAAACAACAACAACCTGTCAGTGTTTCCACCACGCACTTCTATTTTTAGGGGTTTCTCACGTCAAGTCTTACATTCCTAGTAACCTTTGTGGTTTCCTTAGATTACGTTTCATGAAGATTGGGGGGAAGGGTCTTTGACAACTTGAGCCTTGTAACATAGTCCCTTTACTGTATGAATCTGCACTAACCTCTCTGCGATACCCATGCATATCCTTTAGAGGTAATCCCGTCGTCTAGGTTATTTGCGTGCGTTTGGCTAGGCTTTCTGAGTGGGATCTCTTTCTTAAAGATTAATTCATGAGATTGAAAAGTGTATTCTGTATTTCTAATAGACTGGACAGAAGGATCTGTGTCCCCAAGAGGCAGGCTCCGAATGACCTTTGTTGTCTCCATTTTTACCTGATGATTCCAAACGCTCTGGTCTTCCCCTCAAATCATGCCTGCAAATAGGACAGCAGTGGTGTCTCAACTGGAAACAGGTGCTCAATAGTCAGGCTTGACAGTGATGTCAGGACGGATTACAAGCTCTAAGCTGGTAGTGACTGGCCACTGGCGCCCCCCTTGACTCAACACCCTCTTTTTCTCTGGTGTGCCTATGGTGAAATGGCGACAGCGTTCACCGTCGTGATTTGCAGTGCTCAGGAAGTGGGAATTCCCTTTGAGAGTGCTTGTTTGTGTTCCCTCAGTTCTCTAGGTCGGCTCTGTTAGGTTTGCCTCCAGAACATGGGTGTCGGCAGCTATGCTGACTGACAGACACTACATTCTCGTTCTGCTGAGATGCTTTGTTTCACGCTTCCGTCCCCAACCTGGACACACACACAACGAGAACTGGGTGGCGTCCATCTATTTGTAGCTTGCTGCTGCTTTTAGCCTTCCCCATCTCAGAAGGGAATCAATGGAATTGACCCAAAGGATACATTTTCGTTTCAAGGATGGTGGATTTGTCCTGCTTTCCAAAAACCTCTCTCCGTGACATATTTCCACTTCCCATGGAGTCCGTGAAGGAGAAATCAATGGCTGTGTCCTCCTTTAGGGAGGTAGTGAGTGGAAATCTTTGAGTCTGGAAGAATAGTGGTGGATTTCCCAGCTACTATGGAGCTTTGATACCAGTTGTGTGTTTTTGTTTTTCACCGTAACTGCTTTGCCCCAGGTTCATCTCTCAGTTCAATTCTTCCTCTTGGTACTGGTTCAGGTAGCATTTTCTTGCAGGTAACTAATCAAGAGTGGAATTTGAAGTTACAATCCAGTCAAGTGTTTGAGGTTCTTTAGGATAGGATCAACTAAACTGAACTTGACACTTTTTTTTTTAACATTATTTGTGTGTGGTGTGTTTTGCTTTTGGTTTTTAATCCATGAACATTCAAGTAACAAGTGGATTTTAAAGTGCTAGGTGGGGAAAGGGAATAGTGCTTTCCTTTAAAAAAAATAAATAAAAAGTTTAGGGGATGCTTTATGAGTATTAAAAAGGCAAGAGCAGAATTAAATTTTCCCAGGAGCAACAGGGAAAGCTTTATAAATGATTGTGTGGCCATTCTGGCTTAAGCTATGAAGAAAGGAAGTTTTGATTTGAGCGGTTCTTTCTGTGCCTGCGTTACCAGTAGCTACACTGAGAAGAAGCTATCACCTTAGGAGTTTGGAAAGGAAGGAACCTGGCCTGTGGTTTTTATGGCATTCAGACAAAACAAGTACTAAACGTCTCCTGTCCAGGGATAGCTCCTGAGGTTAGAGAGTTGTCCTTTTCTCTACGTGGAGCTGGGTTTATTTGAAAAGGGAGTTAGTTTATTTGAATAATGGGACATCAAACTACCTAAGCCAAATTTCAGTATAGAACCCATTTTCTCTTTTTTTCCCTCGATAAGCTTGATACAGAAGACTCCAAACCCCAGGTCCCTAAGTTACACTTCTTTTCAAAGCCTAATTCACAGAATTCACAGTGGTGCTGACTGTGTATTAACCACTATTTGGAAAAATCCTGTAAACCTGCCTGTTGCCATGCCAATGGAGTGACTGAACTGGTGACATCGGAGCATGCTTTGTGTGGCTGGTGGTAATGCCACCATTGTGCATATACTTTGTACATCAGGGGTGAAGGGAGGGTTTTCTAGATTATGGGGGGAGGGTAAAATTGGGACTTTTTTTTTGGTTGTTCCTTTTTTGATGGGGTGTAGGGGTATAGTACTCAGCTTATGCCCTAAATAACTTGTATAAAAACCCCCAAAGTATTGTGTGGGTGTGTGGGTGTGAGTGTGTGTGTTTGTTATATGTCTGGCAAATGAAACCTTTGTCTTCTGGAAATTAGTGAATTCCTCTCTCTCTCTTTTTTTTTTTTCCCCTCCAGAAGTATTTGTTACAAGATTTGTAAATAAGAGCTCTACTTAGTTTGTTTACCATGAACATGTTGCAGCAAAAACCTTCTTACACCTAATTCCTGCAAGATGGAAGGAAAGACTTTAAGACTTGCCAGGTTAAGCAGCAGCCAAGTTCTCAGTCATGGTTTGCCTTGATTCATCTTTCAGACTTCGTTTCGCCATCTCTAAACTTCCCAGTCTTCCTTGATTTGAGTCCTTAATCTTTTAGGTTCTGAGCAGGAAGGGTAAAAGAGAAGAACCTGCCTAAGTGTATTTAATTGTCCATGGGCTGAGACATCCCTTAATACTGCAATGTTGCCGGATGTACGCGATCAGACACCAGAGGGTTGGGCATTCTTGCAATACCTTAAACAGTGCTGAGATCTGCAGCATGGTACTAAGGAAGTTAAAGTTTGAATGTAACCACTTTATTTAAAAAGGTTTTTTTCTTTTATTTAAATGAAATGGAGTTGAAGTGAACATGATTTTGTTGACCATGTTCGTGAATTATAGATGCAACATGCGTTGGTAGACTTGTGCGATGGTCTTTTGTGATACTTAATTTTACATATCCCAGTCTCTGTATGTATCTGCATAGACAAAGAAAAAAAAGACCCGAACTCCTGCTTTCTTTCATTGAAGGGTTTCCAGGACTGCGTGTCTGTTCCTGAGCTCTCTTTTAAGTACGTGTATCCTTTGCTTGTATTTTGTATTAAAAAAATAAGAAAAAGAACCCTTTATTGTTGAGCATGTTGGCATTGTCCCCTTTATTTTTTTCTCTTTTTGGGACATATGAAGCAAGTTATTCTTTTTTCTGTATCTTTTTTTCTTTTGTAAACTTTTTCTGTTTTGTTTAAAAATGGCTTTATAAAAGGGCTTTTGTAACCCAGATGTGTGCTCTGTGTACTTCTTGTAATACTCTCAAACAAATGCACCGACTTACACAGCTGATCACCTTGGCCTGTCAGCTCCCAGTCCAGCCTGACCTTGGGGGGAATCTGCTGTCTGAACAAATTCTTTAGAAATGAGCTGCGACCCTCACTGTTGTCGGTAACAAGAAAAGCACTTCTTGTCCTAATTCTTTCAGCGTATGGAATCGAGAGGCAGTAGATAGACTAATTTTTGATTAATCCAGTGGTTCACTGGGTTAGGAATCTGACTGCTGTGCCTCAGGTCACTGCAGAGGCACAGGTTTGATCCCTGGTTGGAACAGTGGGTTGGTTAAAGGATCCAGTGTTGCCGTAGCTGTGACTTAAGTCTCAACTACAGCTCCAGTCTAGTCCCTGGCCTGGGAGATCCATATGCCTCAGGGTGGCCAGAAAGGGGAAAAAAAATTCAAGGGGGCACTGGACTGGGTGCATGAGGATTCCTAGTTAGCGTTTTTCCTTACGTTCATGTCGAAGGTTATGCAGTCTTATGGAGGGCAGAATTCAACAACCACATGTAATAAAGGATAATATTAAAATGGGCATTTGTTGGGAGTTCCCATTGTTGCATAGCGGAAACGAACCTGACTAGTATCCATGAGGAAGAGGGTTTGATGCCTGGTCTCACTCAGTGGGTTAAGGATCTGGCATTGCTGTGAGCTGTGGTGGAGGTTGCAGATGCGGCTCGAGTTGCTGTGGCTGTGGTACAGGCTGGCAGCTCTATAAGCTCCGATTAGACCCCTAGCCTGGGGACTTCCATATGCCACGGGTGCGGCCTTAAAAAGGCAATAAGTAAATGAATAAAAATTTAAAAAGAAAACAGGCATTCGTGCAATTTCAAATACCCATAAGAACTAAGCTATCTTGCAATTTATTTAATTATTACTTCTTAAATTACTTCTTAATATGGTAATGTAGCTATTAGTAATTTTATCCTTTTCAACCTTTTCCCTTGTTTACATTCTGGCCTTGTCATCCAATTATTGTAATTAACGTATAAACTCACCTTGACTTTGAAATTAAATGCTTTTTCCGCATGCTCTTATCCTTTAGTGACTAGCTAACTTGGCTTTCTTCTTATAAAGTTGTTTGTCCTAGGTCAAAGTTTACTTCAGAAGAACATTAACCAGACACTTTTCCTCATAAATCTGGGGGTGTTTTATGATTAACATGCCACATTTCAGCACTTTGCAGTTTATGAAGTTTTTATTTACAAAGTATCTCGTTTAGTTTTCTCAACAACTGTAAGATCGCTCAGATGTTTGCTCTTCCTCCAATTTTGTAGAAAATAAACTGGCTCAGGTAGGATGTGATTTGTTGTGGCTAGTATGTGGATACAAAGGTTCAAATCAGGTAGTTCTCTAAATTGTTTATTTGTTTGTTTATTTATTTACTTGGCTGCACCTGCAGCAGCATGTTCAGTCCCAGGCCAGGGATCAAATCCAAGCCACAGCGTTTATTTATTTACTTGGCTGCACCTGCAGCAGCATGTTCAGTCCCAGGCCAGGGATCAAATCCAAGCCACAGCTGTGACCTACACCACAGCTGTGACAATGCCAGGTCCTTAACTCTCTGAACCACAGCGGGAACTCCTCCCATTATCTTATATAAACTCATCCGTTGAGCCTTCCTACTGATAATAAACTGAGCATTTTGCTGTTCTTTAGCATCATTAAGTCACAGTGATACTTGAACCAGTCCAATGAATTACATCGAAGATTTAATAGGAAAAATGTCTGTTCCATGAGATATGAAATTTTTCATTAAATACTTACATTTACTTAAAAAACATCCATATCCATAGCCATGCAGCTTCGACGTATGCAAAAAGCTTTTCTTCTCTTTTTCTTTTTGATTATGTTTTAAGGTATTGACTGTAGAAAGGAAAATGTCATCTTGACTGTACCGCCCTCATCCTTTAACAGTAGAGGGCGGTGTTTGTCCTCCTTCTGCTTAGCCAGTGCGCCCATTGCTTGTCCATCTCATTTTTAGATACCGTCTCCTGGGCTCAGGGTCTGCTGTATCTGGACACCCTACTGAACATGCTTAGGTTAGAGACGTTCTGTGATCAGTGTGCCCACTTACATCCAAGCGTATGTAGCAGCCACAGTTTCTGAATGTCAGTGGCAAAATCGGATCTCTTGATTCAGGCACACCTAGCTGCTTACGTTCTTGTTTTACAACGCCTCAAACCTACGTGGATAACATCCCCAGATGCAAGACTATGTTGAGATTTCAAAATGCAGCTGTGAACCCTTGGCTCTATTTTGAAACAGATGTTGCCTTTTGAAATTGCCCGCAGCTCAAAAGCCTTGTCTCTTGCACAAGCGGCCCAGATACCTCTTCTCATACGACAATACTGAGACTTCTTTTCAAGGTAACTTGATACCTTGTGTTCCTTTTGCTTGCTTCTCTTTCTCCATTATTTTAGCGGAACGAACTGGGACCCATTCCACCTGCTTTGGCTGGGCCACCACTAGGAGAAATCAGCTTTGCCTAATGGGTGTGCTCTCTGTTTCAATATTAAAGTTCTGGGCAAATACTGTAAAATAAACGTTATGTTGATTCTGGGGTCAGGGAATGAGAGAGTGCAACCAGAGTTTACATCCTTGTAAAAAAGAGAATTACTTTAAAATATAACATAAAATGCTAAAAGGTAATAGTTTGCCTTCATTTGGCTCTAAACTGGCGCCCAGAAATGACTGGTTTAAAAGCCTAACTTTGGAGTTCCCACTGTGGCAAAGTGGGTTAATTGACCCTGTTAGTCTCTGTCAGCTCAGATCCCTGGTCTGGAAACTTCCACAAGCCAAGGGTGTGGCTGAAAAAGAAAAAAAGAAAACACACGTAAAAAGTGAAAATAAAAACCTAAGAAATAAGTCGTAGATGAAAAAGATTACATATATATTACTATTATTGGTAATGTTTTAACTATTAAGTTGATGAAAAGAGAGACAGGCACACACACACACACACACACACACACACAAGCTCTTTTATTAAAAGTGCAAGACCCACTTCCGTGACTGATGTAGTGTGTTTAATACAGTTTTTCCACCTTGGGTAGGCACAAGATAGGTAGTCTTGGAGCTCCCGTCGTGGCTCAGCAATTAATGAACCCAACTAACATCCGTGAAGACGCAGGTTCCATCCCTGGCCTCACTCGGTGGGTTAAGGATCTGGCGTTGCTGTGAGCTGTGGTGTAGGTTGAAGACGGCTCAGATCCAATGTGGCTGTGGCTGTGGCGTAGGCCGGCCTCTACAGCTCCGATTAGACCCCTAGCCTGGGAACCTCCATACGTCTCGGGTGCAGCCCAAAAAAAAATTAAAAAAAAAATATATATGTATTCAGGGCTTTCCTGACTATACGAGATTAGGGTTGATGGGTTAGGTAAGGTTCTGAAGGAGGTGGAGAGTCACTGGAACAAGAAAAATGATGGCCAAAGTTTTAGGATAACTACCAGTTTGGTAGCTCTACATGATTGGTTATATGGTAAAAATTGATTTTCATCCATGACCTCAAGCTGTATAGTGATATAATTAATAAAACGTAGATTGTGGGAATTCCCTGGTGGCCTAGCAGTTAAGGATCTGTTGTCACTGTTGTGGCTCAGGTTCCATTCCTGGTCTGGGCGCTGCCAAAAAAAAAACCCAAATCATTAGGTTGTGAAACACTTGTCTTCACGTGGAAAGTGCCTAGAGACAGTAACATACACTGGATCCTCACTTGGTGACTATAAATTCATTCTCTAATTCAACCCAAAGGAATAAGGTGCTGATCATTTAAAAAACATGGTTTCACATCTACAGTGGCAAGAAGAACGATATTGCACAGCTCTTTTCTGAGACACTAGATGTCTTAAGAAGTTATGGAGGACTTGACATTCTGTTTCGATCTTGGAACATAATCTAGGGCTTTCAGTAATCTCACTGCATATCTAATGCTTGCCACAGCTCAGTTACAGACTCCAAGCTCCCCTGTTTGGTCTTTTCCTCGCCTCTGACCTAATTTACCACCCTCTCGCTTCTCCTTTTCTTACTTTTGTGAATGAACAGTTTCTAGGGGGTTCGTGGTTTTTGAGGCAAATATACTGTTAATACAGGTAGCCCTAGAAGTGGTTGGGGAACCAACCGTCCTGTAGAGACTCACACATTTGGCTCAAATACAAGATAAATAGCCTTTCCTGGTAAGCCTGGAACAATGCAGAGCTTAGATTCCATAGCTCCATTGTAGGGAACTGCAGCTGCGACTTCAGGTATACAGGATACAGGCGGCGCCTGGTCAAAGAGAGTGGCTATTGCCCTAGACCTTGCACAATAGGCTAATCTTGGGCCATCGCAAATCAGGTCACTCCTCCTCTCATCCTGCTTTCCCTCATTCTCTTCCCACGCCCTCAAGTGAAGCAATAAGACCTCATGTCCGGCGCATGGGCATTCACTCTTCTTCAGAGTCAACCTAGAAGCAGATGCCCGCACTGGGAGATCCAAGCCTAAGCAGGGACACCCACAGGACGCCCAACCGTGGAAATGGGAGTTCCTAGAACATCTGTTGCTTCTAGAGTTCACCTCTCATTTATCCAGCAATGTTTATCCACAATGAAAATTACAGCGACTCTACTGCAAACCCCCAATTGGAACTGTGAGGAAGATTTTGTTCTTCCTCCTCCTTGGGAAAAATCAGTCTTCAGATATAGTCTGGCTCTGAGAATATTTGCAGTTTTGTGTTATTGTTATGGTTTAAGGAACCAAAGAATGAAATATTTAAAACTGGATTATTCCAGGAAATGCATGTGATTTGTATAAAAAGTGCGACAGATGTTAAGCAACAGAGTTGAGAACAGCACGTAACACCCACTAAAGCATGAGTTTTTTTCTTGAAGCCCACAGTTGTCTTTCCTCATCTTGTGACCTGCTCTAAGAGAAGCTTTGTGGCTGGTTGGGTTGAAGCACAGAGCAGCTTTCTGGGTGATCTTGGGCTGGTCACTAACCCACTGGCCCCCCATCTCTCCCCACCCCATGCCTGACCTCCTTTTTATCTTTTTAAAAATCTTTTTAAAATCTTTTTTCTTTTTTCTTTTTTTGGAATTTTAAAAATGTTTTATTTTCTAGGGAGTTCCCATCATGGCTCAGCAGAAACAAATCTGACTAGCATCCATGAGGACATGGGTTCAATCCCTGGCCTCGCTCAATGCGTCAAGGGTCCATTGTTGCAGTGAGATGTGGTATAGCTCAAAGACAAGCCTCGGATCTAGCGTTGCTGTGGCTGTGGTGTATGCTGGCAGCTATAGCTCCGATTCGACCCCTAGCCTGGGAACTTCCATACGCTTTTGGTACAGCCCTAAAAAGCAAACAACAACAACAAACCCAAAACCAAACCAAAACAAAAGTTTTATTTTCTGAAGTACACACACAGACATACAGAGTGGTATGTAGGTAGGCGATCCTCCAAGCAAAGGAACACTGATACATAGATGAATTGAGCAAAGGTGATCATAGGTTTCCACCTGATTTTTTTATATTTGTTTAGTTAACTTTTTAGGTTCACACAAACCATTTCATCACGATCTTTGTTAATGCTTATTTCTCCCTTTTTTCTAGGTTCTTCATTTAAGGGACTAGATATGTTTAACTTATTAAAAATTATTATAGGAGTTCCTGTCGTGGCACAGCGGAAACAAATCCGACTAGGAACCATGAGATTGCAGGTTCCATCCCTGGCCTCGCTCAGTGGGTTGAGGATCCAGCGTTGCGGTGAGCTGTGGTGTATGTAGGTCGCAGATGCGGCTCAAATCTGGTGTTGCTGTGGCTGTGGCATAGGCCGGTGGCTACAGCTGCGATTAGAACCCTAGCCTGGGAACCTCCATATTATATATATATAATAAACCAATAAACCAGTAATAGTACTTTTCCACATAATTCTAATGCTGAATTTAAAAAATTTGTCTGAAGGAAACTGGCAGCATTACTATATAGTTATACTGCTAGGCAACCTTCAGTTATTTGTATTGCACTTTTGGGGTTTTTTTTTTTTTGCCATTTCTTGGGCCGCTCCCGTGGCATATGGAGGTTCCCAGGCTAGGGGTCTAATCGGAGCTGTAGCTGCCAGCCTATACCAGAGCCACAGCAATGCGGGATCCAAGCCACGTCTGCAACCTACACCACAGCTCACGGCAACGCCGGATCGTTAACCCACTGAGCAAGGGCAGGGATTGAACCCTCAACCTCATGGTTCCTAGTCGGATTCGTTAACCACTGCGCCACGACGGGAACTCCGGGTTTTTTTTTTTTAATAGCCGCAGGTGCGGCCTATGGAAGTTCCCAGGCTGGGGGGTCAAATTGGAGCTGCAGCTACCAGCCTATGCCACAGCCACAGCCACGTGGGATCCAAGCACATCTGCCACCTACACCACATCTCATAGCAACACCGTATCCTAAACCCACTGAGTGGGGCCAGGGATTGGACCGGCATCCTTGTGGGTACTAGTCGGGTTCTTAGCCCGCTGAGCCACAGCAGGAGCTCCATCCTCCTTTTTGTCTAAAGAGGGTTCTAAGGGACCGATTTTCCTCTGTTTAAAGGGCCGCTGTGGACAGGAAAGAGGCTGTATGCTGTTAATGCCTGGAGGGGGAGGCTCTCTGGGCACCTAAGAGGCTGCTGGCTTTGTAGACCAACCAGCCCTCAAACAAGGGCAGCAATGTACCTTTAGGCAAAAGGCATGGCCGGTGAAAACCTCACTCCTGCAGAACTGAAATTCTTTGAGCTTTGTCTTGAGGTTCAAATGAGTTATTCATTAGTAAGAACACTCTTGCAAAAGGGTAAACTTTAACCAGCCCTCGGTGTAGAGTAGCTTTAGAGGGGAAAGAGTGACAGTAACGCCCAAGTCACCTATGCCCGTGAATGGATTTTTGGTTTTTTTGTTTTTATTAAAGTACAGTTGATTTACAATGTCATACCAATTTCTGCTGTACAGCAAAGTGACTCAGTCATATATATTTTTAATATATTTTATATATTTAATATTATATATTTAAATATGTATTTATATATTTGTGTATAAATGATATATGGGAGTTCCTGTTGTGGCTCAGTGGTTAATGAATCCAACTAGGAACTATGAGGTTGCGGGTTCGATCCCTGGCCTTGCTCAGTGGGTTAAGGATCCGGTGTTGCCCTGAGCTGCGGTGTAGGTCGCAGACGCAGCTCGGATCTGGCGTTGCTGTGGCTGTGGTGTAGGCCCGCGGCTATAGCTCCGATTAGACTCCTAGCCTGGGAACCTCCATATGCTGCAGGTGCAGCCCTAGAAAAGACAAAAAGACAAAAAAAAAATGATATATGTTTATGTTATTTTCCATCGTGGTTTATGCCAGGAGATTAGCTATAGTTCCCTGTGCTATAGTAGGATGTTTTTGTTTATCCATTCTAAATGTAATAGTTTGCATCTATTAATACAAGGGGTTCCTGGCCCAGGGATCAAACTCGTGCCACAGCAGTAACCAGAGCCATAGCAGTGAGAACACGAGCTCTTTAACCCACTGAGCCACCAGGGAACTCCAAGGGCCTTCTAATAGTGGAAGTGCGTAGAACTGATCGGCCTTTAAGTGATTCTTCAGCTTCTCATAGGAAAAAAATTCCACCTAATGCTTACAAACTGTATTCCCTGTTACGGGACATACATTTCAAATGTTTGAGGGAGCCCTCATTTGGACTGGAAAACTGATTAGAAATACTTATCAAGAGCATATTTTGGGGGCATGAAATCACCATATGTTTGTGTCTTTGGTTTTTCAAGTTTAATACCACAAAACTAAAGGAAGCCACAAAACTATCTGTGAGCCATTATCAGGAACAAACCCCAGGGGCTCAACTGAACAGTTTGACTGTTGCAGTGTGATATCCTGTGTTCTCATGATGCTGGAGCCTTCCTAGAATGCTTTCTGCGGAGGGTCCTTATCAGGAGACCCTTTTATAGAGTCTTGGCAACTGAACCCCAGGGACGAGCTTCAGAATGGAAGCCTCCCTCCCCCGCAAATTCTCTTCAGTCCAAGGGGAAGAAATTTCCCAATTTTAACAGATAATGAAGAGGCCTTTTTAAAAAAAAAATTTGATTTATGTGAATTGAGTAACGGTCAGAATATAAATACTGAAATTCTGGTCAGAAGCCTGTTATCTTGTAATACCCTCTCCCATCAGATTTTTAAGAACATCCCCATTCGTGATAAGATAACTCTCAGAAGTTGCAAGTCCCTCTTGTCATGTTATCTTGCCTAAGGCGATAGAACCAGTCACTGGGTTTAGTAAAATTTTCACTTTTCTCCACCCAGTTAGCAGCCCAAAGCTGTGTTACTGTGCCTGACACATGCTCCCCCCTCATTAGGATTTTGGATAAGTGTCAGCATTTAAGGTCGTGAGAACTGGATTTTCGTTCTCTTTTAAGAGTGTGGTATTAAGAAAACTTATCTGTAAACTAGGATAGCTCACTTCCCCGCTGGCTTAGCTTTCACAGCATTCTTGGAGTCAGAATGTGGGTTTGGGCGCAGACAGACAAGGTCCGTTCTCAACAGGAAAGCATCCAGCAGTGAAGGACCAGTCCGAGGAATAAGGAGCCCAGCTTCTTGAGCCCCATTTCTCTACTCACTTGACAGGCTAAGTCAGTTCTTGCATGTGTCAACCAAACTTTCAAAGAGATTTCTTTGCTCTGGAGCATTTGTTTCTTTTTCTGTTTTCAACATAAAATTCTTCTGTGTGTGTGTGTGTGTGTGTGTGTGTGTGTGTGTGTGTGTGTGTGTGTGTGTGCGTGCGCATCCTCAGCAGGCAGACTTTCCCAGGCTGGGTTCGAACCTGTGCCACAGCAGTGACAGTGCCAGATCCTTAACCACTAGGCCACTAAGGAACTCCCTCAACACAAAATTTTTTTGGGGGGGGGTTACTTTTTTAGGGCCATGCCCACAGCATTTGGAGGTTCCCAGGCTAGAGGTCAAATCAGAGCTACGGCTGCCGGCCTGTGCCACAGCACAGCGACACCAGATCCGAGCCGCGTCTGCAACCTACACCAACAGCTCAAGGCAGCGCTGGATCTTTAACCCACTGAGTGAGGCCAGGGATGGAACCCGCAACCTCATGGTTCTTATTAGGATTCGTTTCTGCTGTGCTACGATGGGAACTCCAACATAAAATTCTTAATTGAGAATATACATATTCATTTTCCAATCAGAGTGATAAAGTAAAAAGACTAATAAATAAATGCAACTGTTCCAAATATTGGAAAGGAAGGTGTTAAGCGTTCTGCAATTTGATCCACTGTGGTGGCCCATGGAAAAGTGTTTTAAACTTTAAAAGTGGTTCTCAAAATGTGATCACCAGCCCAACAGCCTCAGCATCAGCTGGGAATTTGTTCAAAGCACAAAATCTTTGGCCTCATCACATGCCTACTGAATCAGAAACTGAGAGTGGGACCCAACTGTCTGGGGTTTCCTTTCGGTTAATTCCATGCAAACTGAAGTTTGAGAACTCCTGCTAGTTTCAATCATGAAAAAGGATCAGCCGGACCAGATCCTTTTCTTCTTATTGGAAAAGGCGACTTGACCTAGATGGTATTGTCAAGACAGACCAGTCACTGCACCTGTCTGGGTTTGGTTCAACAGAACCAGTTAACTCCTATAGTTGCATCTTTTGAGGTGGTGGGGGGCGGGGGGGGGGTCTTTTTAGGGCCACACCCTCAGCATATGGAAGTTCCCAGGGGTCGAATCGGAGCTGTAGCTGCCGGCCTACACCACAGCCACACTAACGCAGGATCTGAGCCATGTCTGCGATCTATACCACAGCTCACTGCAACCAGATCCTTAACTCACTGAGCGAGGCCAGGGATCGAACCCACATCCTCATGGATACTAGTCCGGTTCCTTAACCCCTGAGCCACAGTGGGAACTCCTATATTTTCATCTTTATTTGCCTTTCCTTGGAAATACTTTTCTTCATTCTTGGACACTTCATCCCTCTGTCTCCAGTGATGAAATGGACCCTTTTCTCTTCAATGAGTCCCACTGTCTTACCTCCTCTGGCACCTCTGCTTTTCATCTTGTGACATAAGAATCATGCCGGCTATCAGACTTCCTACAGATTCAGGCCTTGGTTTTGAGGTTATTTTCATCTTCTTTCTGGGAAAACAACTTGACCTTGAAAATGTCGTTGACAAACCGCAGACATTCACGTTCAAGTGTGGAGCAAAGAGAACATACATAGTCACATCCTTAAAGGATCTCCATCGCATGGCGGAAAACTCATTTGGGCTGTTAACTTGTCATCCTTCTTCCAACATTAAGTCTTAATGACAGTAGCTCTTGTTTTTGCCTGGGTCCAAGGAATTGTCTTGAACATGCGACATGTCTTGTGTCAAATGAATCCTCACGACAGCCCCATGAGGTCCAGGTTATATCACTATGCCCAGTTCACAGAGGAAGAAAACCAAGTCTAGAGATGGTTAAGCAATGGGCTCCGGGTCACAGAGGCTGACAAACGCAAAGTTCTGCAACCTTTTTATTGACTAAGGTCAGCACTGATCAATTGCATTCTGGTCCCCAGAATACCCAGCCTCTATCAGAAACATGAAGGAGCAGTGAACTGACCAAAAATAGATGAAAAGAGAGAGAGAATGGAAAAACAAAAAACCACAACTCTAGACGGAAAGTCAGGGACCTGGGTTTGAGTTCCGGTTTTCCACTAACCAGAAACTTACCCTCCCTGAGTCCCAGTTTCTCAGTACCATCTCCATCTCAGGGTTGTTAATGATGATCATAAGTAAAACCACCCGGCAAGAGGCCTCACGGTGGCATTTCCCCCCTTCTCCCAGGGCTGTGAGGTCAAAAACACATCACTGGCAGGAGCAAGGAGCAGCCTCCATAGTGGACCTCTGTGCCTTTCATGTGTGCTGCACAGGGAAGCTATGTTTCTCTGACTGTGTTTTCTCCTGAGGGTAGGATGATGGTGCAATCCAGATAAATAAGGGCATGGGAGGAAGGGCTGGGAAGCACCCAGCCAACCTGTCTCAGGGCTCCTGACTGCCTATCCTCTGTGCCTCCTCCCCAAGCGCTCGCTCACTTCCGCCACTATCTGTTTATTTATACGCGTCCTGTGAAAGAGCTGGCAAACAGCAGGCTTCTTATGTACCCTTTGGTACTTGTGGCTGGAGCCAGCCTGGGGTCCCTGTTGGAATGCCCTGACATTCAGGAAGGGCACAGGCCAGGCCTGCCTCAGAACAGCACTCTCTTAGCTCATCAGATCTCACTGGTTAGGTGGTGGGTGTGGTGCCTGGCGGAAACGTGGGGAAACATCCTCTCTGGGTGCTTAGACTAGGAAAGCGGACTCTACTGATGCGGGCTGGGGAGGGGGTGCTTGGGAGTGGTGTGAGCTCCCCCTCAGCCCTCCCCCCGCCATGCTGCAATGGATTCCTGCAGAGGAGGGAGGGTCAGGGTGAGGGGGCCTGGATTTTCAGCTGCACCTGCTGGATAGGCTGCAATTGCCTATGGGGTCTCAAGTCTTGGGGGAATAGCTGATGGTGAGTGGAAAGCAACCTAACACCAGAAGTGGGGAGGGAAAAGTCCCCAGAGAGCACTTCCTCTAGGATGTTGCTCATGGCTGCGGTGGCCCCGCATCAGCCCGGCCTGCCTCCTAAATCCACTGCAGTTTGCTTTCACAAGGTATTTCATAGACTCTAGGACACCTAGAATTTGTTTTTTTGAGTGTGGCCTATGTGAACACGTAAGAGAGAAACAGGCAGAGCATCAAGTGCTTGTGTGCTTTGGAGCCTGGGAAGCTGGAAGGGGGGCTTCTCGTCCCTCTGGAGCCCCTCCTCTCTTGTCACTGTAACCGAAGGACATGTTGACCACCCGGGTCCTCCCGTTTCCCCAGGCTAATTACATGCTTCTTTATGAAAGGAAATAGTTTCTCAGCTGAGCTGGGAAACCCAAGTCCCTGGTGCCCCCTCATCGTGGGTATCATGAGAAGGACAAGAAAGGAAGCAGCTGCTCGCAGTCCTCCCTGCCTTCCCCAGCCTCTCCAGGAGCGCCCAGCCCAGCCCACCCCAGAGACCAGGTCGGGGGACCGGCTCCTTCTCTAGGCAGAAACCTCCCAACATGCCACCGGGCGTGGCTGCGACAGGGATGCTTTGAGGAAATCTGAGCAAAGGATGCGATTAGGTGGTGGATACAGGCTGTGTGTCAGAAAGGACCCCGAGGAAGTGGAGCTGTTAATTCACAGCCCCTCAGCTGCTGCTTGGGAGTGAGAGGGAGTGTGTCTGTCCCCACCCCTGCCGTGTACAGCTGCTGGGGACAGAGCCGGCTGCTTCAAGCTTGGCTGGGGGAGGACTGGGAGTGGGGACGGGACCCAGTAGGGAGGCAGGGGAGGTTGGCTGAGGTCCCAGGACAAGGCTGTGAGATCTTTCTCTCCTCCAGGACCTCCCTCTGTTAGCCCAGTCCCTGGGAGGTGGTTGCAGAACAAAGTCCCATGTGGGACTCTAGGTGAGGGGGAGGTGGAGGGAGCAGTTTTGGGAGCAGGAAACAGCTGGACTGCTGCTTCCCTGGAAGGGTCACTCCTGAAGCAGATTCCCGGATATGAGGGTTATGGGTATCTTTCCTCTTTCCACTGTTGGAGAGACAGACAGACAGATAGATGCAGAGCGACGCACAGAGAAAAGATCCCACAATCGAGTCTCTGCAAGACCTACAGTGAGATGGAAAAAACTGCTCAGCTGGGAGGGAGACAGGCATGTGGAGCCACAGGAGATACTCTGCCTCTTCCCTGAAGCCTTTCTCTGACCCTTGATCTCAGGGCTACCCCGAGATTCCAAGTGCCTCTCCCTCCCAATTCTCCTTTAAAAAAAAAAATACTAGGAGTTCCCGTTGTGACTCAGAGGGTTATGAACCTGACTAGTATCCATGACGATTCGGGTTCGATCTCGATCTCAGGCCTCGCTCAGTGGGTTAAGGATCCGGCGTTGCAGTGAGCTGTAGCACAGGCTGCAGACCCAGCTCGGATGCCGAGTTGCTGTGGCTGTGGTATAGACCAGCAGCTGCAGCTCAGATTTAACCCCTAGCCTGGGAACCTCAGGATGTGCCAAAGGTTCAGCACCCCCCCCCCCCGCCACCCCCCCCAAAGCAAAAATAAATAAATAAATAAAATACTATAGTTGGAGTTGCTGCTGTGGTGCAAAGGGATCAGCGACGTCTCTGCCGCGTTGGGACAGAGGTTCGATCCCCTGGCCGGGCACAGTGGGTTAAAGGACCTGGCCTTGCCACAGCTGCAAATTAGGTTACAACCGTGGCTCGGATCTGACCCCTGGCCTGGGACCTCCATATTCCTCGAGGCAGCCAAAAAAAAAAAAGAAAAAAAAATCCAAAGTTGAGGAAATTGGGATGGGGAAATCAGGAAAAGGAGTGAAGGTTAACCTGAAGTCGTGGCATTTCCATGACCGTTCAGCAATTTCTTCCCTGAGGAAAATCAGCTCACTCATTTATTTTGCGTCAGTGACGTATCACAAAGAGCTGGGTAAAAAGGCAGAGAAAAGAAACGGGATACACAGTGGAGAGGGTGAGCCCCTTGAGAGCAGGACATCTCTCTTTTTCTTTTGTATTTGAAATTTTTATTGAGATCATTGCAAATTCACATGCAGTTACGATAATAATACATAGAGATCCCTTGTACCCTTTGCCCAGTTGTCCCCAAAGGAAACATTTTACAAAGCTCTAGTGTAATATCAGCACCAGGATATTGACCCTGACACAATCCACCAATCTTATTCAGATTTTCCATTTTATTCATGTATTCGTGCTTGTGCGCGTGTGTTTGGTTTTATACAACTTTATCACCTGTGTGTATTTCAGCCGTCACAATCCAGATTCTGACGTTACAACACTACCGGGAACAAGGATCTCTTGTGTTTTATAATCACGCTCCTCACCCCCATTCTTGGCAACCACTATTCTATGCTCTATTTCTAAACTTTTATTTCAAAAATGTTATGCAAAAGGAATCACATAGCATGTGTCTTTGGGGGGATCAGCTTTTCTCTGAACATAATTCCCTGAAGATCCATCCAACTTGTGTGTATCAAAAATTCATCCCTTTGGGGAGTTCCTGTCATGACTCAGCGGTTAACGAACCTGACTAGTATCCATGAGGACTTGGGTTCAATTCTTGGCCTCACTCAGTGGGTTAAGGATCCGGCGTTGCCATGAGCTGTCATGTAGGTCACAGACACGACTGGGATCCTGAGTTGCTGTGGCTGTGGTGTTAAGACCAGCAGCTGTAGCTCCAGTTAGACCCCTAGCCTGGGAACCTCCACAGGCTGAAGGGGTGGCCCCAAAAAGCAAAAAAAAAAAAAAAAAAATCCCTTTTTACTGGGGAGTAGTCATTAAGGTGTGTGGTTACCAGGGTTTATTTAACCCTTCACCTTTCAAAGGACATTTAGGTTGTTTCCAGTTTGGAGCTATTACAAATAAGGGTGCTATGGTCATTCATGACCAGGTTTTATGTGAACATCAAGTGGTTTTTCTATCCAGCAACAGCATCGCATGGACACACAGTGGATCCTCAGTCGGTGCTCCTTGGTGACTGAGGACAGTCTGCTGTGCACTTTGGCCTGGGTGGGAGCGAGGGAGGATGCAGGGATTATGGTGCATGATGGGAATTACCCCCAACAATGAGCCAAAAAATCAAGGCACCATCTGAAGAAAGGGTTGATCAAAAGACACACTCGGTCATCATTAGCATTAAGCAGTTGGGACAAAGAAGGCAAGATTGGCTATAAAAACAATAGGCGTTCCCGTCGTGGCTCAGCAGTTAACAACCTGACTGGCAAGTATGAGGATGCAGGTTCAATCCCTGGCCTCACTCAGTGGGTTAAGGATCCTGAGTTGCCGTGAGCTGTGGTGTAGATCACAGACACGGCTCAGATCTGACCTTACTGTAGCTGTGGCATAGGCAGGCGGTTACAGTCCCCATTCGACCCCTAGCCTAGGAACCTCCATATGCCACAGGTGCGGCCCTAAAAAGACAAAAAAATTAAAAATAAAGAAAAATTAGGAGTTCCCGTCGTGGCGCAGTGGTTAACGAATCCGACTAGGAACCATGAGGTTGCGGGTTCGGTCCCTGCCCTTGCTCAGTGGGTTAACGATCCGGCGTTGCCGTGAGCTGTGGTGTAGGTTGCAGACGCGGCTCGGATCCTGCGTTGCTGTGGCTCTGGCGTAGGCCGGTGGCTACAGCTCCGATTCAACCCCTAGCCTGGGAACCTCCATATGCCGCGGGAGCGGCCCAAGAAATAGCAACAACAACAACAACAACAACAACAAAAAGAAAAATTAAAGAAACAATATACAAGTGAAAGAGAATGAGAACAACTGACAAGCAGCCCATGACAGTAGACAAGGGAGGCAGAGGGAGCTCTAAGAGTGAAGGGAAGAGGGGCTTGAGAAGTAGATCTGACTCAAATCTTGCCTCCACCACATTTTAGCTGTGTGTTCTGGGCAGGGTATTTAAAGCTCTCTGAGACTCCACTTCCTCATCAGTAAAATGAAGATAAATATCTTTCTCATAAGAGTCACAGGAATAAAGAAAACAGGGCATATAAAGTTCTTGACTCACAGTAGCCCTTGAGTAAATATTAGTTTCCAGGAATTCTTGTTGCGGCTCAGGGGGTAAAGAATCTGACTAGTATCCATGTGGATTCTGGTTTGATCCCTGGCCTTGCTCAATAGGTTAAGCATCCAGTGTTGCCACAAGGTGCCATGTAGGTCAGAGATGTGGCTTGGATCTGGCATTGCTGTGGCCGTGGTGTAGTCTGGCAGTTATAGCTCCGATTCTCCTTCTAGCCTGGGAACCTCCATATGTCGCGGGTGCGGCCCTAAAAAGAAATAAAAATTTAGGAGTTTCCATTGTGGCTCATTGGAAATGAATATGATTAGCATCCATGAGGATGCATGTTCGATCCCTGGCCTTGTTCAGTGGGTTAAGGATCTGGCATTGCCATGAGCTGTGGTGTAGGTCGCAGACACGGCTCGGATCCTGTGTTGCTGTGGCTGTGGTGTAGGCCTACAGCTACAGCTTCGATTTGACCCCTAACCTGGGAACTTCCATTTGCCTTGGGTGCAGCCCTAAAAAGCAAAAAAAAAAAAAAAAAAAAATTAATTAATTTAAAAATTAGTTTCTGTCCTCCCTCCACTCCCTAAGGGGAAGTATGGGGTAATAAGTATTGGATCGGGGTTAATTAGGAGAGACCTCAGGAGTCTGGCTTAAAGGAAGCCTGTCAAGTGGCATAAGAGTAACAGGGAGGATGCGAGCAAAAGTAGGGAGGTTGGGCCCAGCAGCGGGCTGGATCAGATGCGATGCCTCTCTCAGCATCAGCATTGACTCAAAGCAGAGCAGGACAGCAAATGGGGCTTGGCCCCAACGGATTGCATGTTCTGCTACCATTTGGCTGGATACACCAGGCTGTTTTTTTCTACTGTCAAGGTGAGCTTCTCCTTGCTTTATTAGAGGCCTGAGATGGACAGGGGGCAACCCTATTTGGGTTTTTTTTTTTGGCTTTTTTTGGGGGGGGTGCATCTGCAGCATATGGAGGTTCCCAGGCTAGGGGTTGATCAGAGCTGCAGCTGCCGGCCTACGCCAGAGCCACAGCAATGCCAGATCCAAGCTGTGTCTGCGACCTACACCACAGCACGAGGCAACACTGGATCCTTAACGCACGGAGCAAGGCCAGGGATTGAACCCACAACCGCATGGTTACTAGTCAGATTCGTTTCCGCCGTGCCGCAGTGGGAACTCCAGGCTCTTGCAACTCTTTGGAATGGCTACTGGTGTGCGCTGGGCAGGGTGCCCTCTTTGACAAATACATGCAAACCGTCCACCAGCCTTCCCCTCCCTTCAAATTCCGAGCTCCACGCAGCCAAAGTCTTTGGTGCCTCCAACGCCTTCCGGAGATAGCCTGGCCCCTGCGCAGCCCTCCTCCCAGCCGGGTCTTTGATCTGACAAAGATGCTTAACCTTTCGATCCCGTCATAGGACTGTCCCCAGCCCTAGGCCACTGGAAAGGGAGAAAGAGAGGCTCCTTTCCTTGTTCCCACTCTTGTTTCTTTTGAATGAGGAAGAGAAGGAGATCACAGGCTCTTGATACCCTGGTCCCTGTTTCCCAGGGACCAGGTGCCTCTGGCACCTCCCAGGTCCAGGATGGGGCCAGAGGTGCAGCTGGAAAGAGCTCCTGGCCTTTGAAGCCAGTAGTCAGAGGGCAGGGGGCCACAGACCACGGCCCCCCGGATAGCCCTCGTCTTCTCACCTTGCCATTTCCCTCTCCCGTGGCTCTTTGGGGATCAGAGGGCTTGCCTTTTCAAATGTAGAGGTGATGGTAGAGGAATTAGGAGTTGGAAGATAGAGGCAGAGCCCCTCTTGGGTGTGGCTGGTCACAAGGATCCCTCCCCACCCTGCTCAGGCCACGCCAGTGGTTACTGCAAACGGTTTTGTTCCACGTGTCTCTGTGGCCATCAGTGCTTTTTTTTCACTGGAACTAGTGATACGTCTCCCTGCCAAGTTCACACCTCTCAATGTGACCTTTAAACACATAAATCAGGGGGTCCTGCTGTGGCCCAGTGGATTAATGACCCAACTTATCTCCATGGAGGCATCAGTTCGATCTCTGGGCCCAGCACAAGTGGGTTAAGGATCTGGTGCTGCTGCAGCTGTGGTGTAGGTTGCAGCTTCAGCTTGGATTCAGTCCCTGGCCTGGGAACTTCCCTATGCCACAGGTATGGCAGAAAAAAGAAAAGGAAAGAGAAAAAAAAACATATATCAGATTATGTCACTCCACTGCCTGACTCCTAGTGTCCTGTTGCACAAGATCAAATCCACACAATCTGGTTATCCAAGCCCATCTCTGCCTCCTCCTCCTCTGGTGCTTTCCATTCCTGGCACTCACTTGCCTCAAAGGCTGGTCCTGCCCCAGGGCCTTTGCATTTGTGCTTCCATTTTCCTAGTCCTTTCCTCCTAGATCTTCCTGGAATGGGCTCCTCCTTAATTTTCTATGCAGCTCAAATGTCATCTCCTCTCTTCTTTGACCTCCCTCCCCACCCCCAGCCCCAGCCCCCACCATAGTCACCCTCACACGTCAGCTTATTTTACTTCCTTTATAGCCATCTGAAGTTATTAAGCTATGAGTCTGTGTGGTTTTACAGTGTGTCCCCAGCATCAAGAAGGGACTTAACCAATATTGTTTTGGATGACAGGTGCATCCCCCAAGGTAGGTAGCAACAGGACCGAGAGAGGCCCATGTTGTAGGCAGAATGCTGGCTGTAGAGACTAGAAAACCAAGTTTAAGTGTGCAGCTCAGCTTTGCCATATATTACCTGGGCAGCCCCAGACAAATTGCTTATCTCTTTGCATTTCATTTTCCTCATCTGTGAAATAAAAGCCCTACCACTTGGCTTCATAAGATTTCAGTGAGGCTGAGAGAGTCATGTGAAAGCACAAAATAGAGGGAGTTCCTGTCGTGGCACAGTGGTTAATGAAACCAACTAGGAACCATGAGGTTGTGGGTTTGATCCCTGGCCTTGCTCAGTGGGTTAAGGATCCGGCATTGCCATGAGCTGTGGTGTAGGTCGCAGACACGGCTTGGATCCCACATGGCTGTGGCTCTGGTGTAGGCCAGCAGCTACAGCTCCGATTGGACCCCTAGCCTGGGAACCTCCATATGCTGTGGGAAGCGGGCCTAGAAAAGGCAAAAAAAAAAAAAAAAGCACAAAATAGGGAATAAATACTGGTTTAAAAATCAATCCACATGGAATTCCTGTTGTGGCTCAGTGGTTAATGAGTCCGATTAGCATCCATGAGGACACAGGTTCGATCCCTGGCCTTGCTCAGTGTGTTAAGGATCCAGCTGAAGGCTTCAGCTCAGATTCGACCCCTAGCCTGGGAACCTCCTTATGCCATGCCTGTGGCCCTAAGAAAATAAAAATAAAAATCAATCCATATGGTTATGCAAAGATAGGGCAATAGATCCTAGGTGTTGTTACACAATAAACTCTTCACTTTTTTTTTTTTTTTGGCCACACCCAGGGCATACAGGAGTTCCCGGGCTAGGGATCAAACCCAAGCCACAGCAGAGACAATGCTGAACTGCTAGAGAGGCTGCCTGGTGGCAATAAGAGGGACATCGTGGCCCCTGGGGACCACTCCTCTTTCAGAGCTCTCTGCTGGGGAAAGTCTTGTCACCCCCCTGGCCATGGAGGCAGTGCCAACTTCTTGGAGTCCAGTGAGACACTGAGGGGCACTGCACACCTGTAAGCCCACTGGAGCCCCTTGTCCTGTTGCAGTTTCTCTGATCACCCTTTGCTTTTATTTTTTCTAGAAGGTGGGAATGGGGGTGGTGAAAGTGGCTTAACCTCTGGGAGGTCAGGTCTCAGAGACAAAGGCAACCTAGCCAGTGGAGGGGCCCTAGGCAACCCCTCTCCTCCGTGAAGCTGTTGCACGTCTACACTGCAGGTCCCTATAGAGGAGGCAGCCTGCGAGAGCCCTGGGAGCTTCTTAGAAAAAAGCAGGAAAGCCAGCTGCTTGGAGGATGTGGAAAGTCTGCTCTTAATGACAGGCCTGTCCCTCCCGGGAGATTATAATCACCTTGGGAGGCTCCCCCTTCGGGCAAAGTCACAGGGCCGAGGGAGCCGAGAGATCAAGAAGGCTGCTGTGCGGCCTCGGGGGTGGGCTGTGAAGAGATGAGGAGAAGTGACGAGAGTTAAAATGCAAATGCAAAGACTCAGGCCTCGCAAGAGCCACAGGGTCCTGGGGTGAACAGGAAGCCCAGAGCCAGAGGGGTCAGGCTGCCATCCTCAGGGCAAGGCTGAGGCCCAGGGCAGAGGGCGCCCCTCTTCTGCTCCCTTCCATCTCCTTCCTCTTCCTCCGGCACCTTTGGGAGGTTAGGAGGGCAGGACCAATACCCCACCACTGCCCTACTCCCTATAAGGAAAAGGTCTTTCTTGGGAGTTCCTGTCGTGGCACAGTGATTAACAAATCCGACTAGGAACCATGAGGTTGCGGGTTCGATCCCTGGCCTTGTTCAGTGGGTTAAGGATCCGGCGTTGCCGTGAGCTGTGGTGTAGGTCACAGATGTGGCGGGATTCCGAGTTGCTGTGGCTGTGGTGTAGGCCGGGGGCTACAGCTCTGATTAGATCCCTACCCTGGGAACCTCCATATGCCGCAGGAGCAGCTCAAGAAAACAAAAAAAAAAAAGACCAAAAAAAAAGTCTTTCTCAGGGAGCAGAGATAGACCCTGTCCTGTCTCTCTGTGCTCTAGTCCCAGCACCCAGCAGCCTGTGTCCCCATAGCTCACCCTCCTTTAGAGGCAGGCCTGGCAGGGGACATGCGGTCAGGCCAGGCTGTAGCACGGATGGCGATGCAGCCCTAGCTAGTCACTTTCTTCTTCCTCTTCTTCTTCTCCTCCCCGCTCCCTCTTCTATTTCTTCTCCTTCTTCCTTTTTTCAGCATATGGAGTTCCCACAGCTGCAACAACGCCGGATCCTTAACCCACTGTGCCAGGTCAGAGATCGAGCCTGCGCTCCAAAGATGCTGCCCGTCTGCCCATCTTTTGCATGGGAATTCCTCACTTTCTACTCTTTTTTTTTTTTTTTGTCTTTTGTCTTTTGTCTTTTAAGGGCCATACTTGCAGCATATTGAGGTTCCCAGGCTAGGGGTCCAATCAGAGCCTAGGCTGCCAGCCTATACCACAGCCGCAGCAATGCCAGATCCGAGCCGTGTCTGCGACCGCCACCATAGCTCATGGCAACACGGGATCCTTAACCCACTGAGCGAGGCCAGGGATCGAACCTGCCACCTCATGGCTCCTGGTGGGATTTGTTTCCGCTGTGCCATGACGGGAACTCCACTTTCTACTTCCTAAGTTTACATTCCTGTCCTTTTTAACACCTGCCTCCCAAGGTCACTGTGAGGACCGCATGGGACCCTGCACACGAAACCACTTTGAAAACCGTAAAACCCAGAAAGGAATGTTTATGAGCAAGAGCTGTGGGCTTTGTGCTCACACCACACAATGGACAGGGTCAGCCTCCCCTTGCATTAACGGCAAGCTGGACCCCAAGTGGTTCAGGGACTTTGAAATAACCTACGCACAACCTGCAAGAGCAGAGTTAGAGGGCCTGGAGGCCTCCACCAGGGAGGGGAGGAGGGCCTGGGAGGCCCTGGAGGTGCTAATCACGAGCTCAGATCACAGTCAGGCCCCTGCCTGAGGTCTAATCGTGGCATCTCTCTGGTGGGGCCCAGCCTTCCTGTGGCAGCTCCGGCAGTTAGACGGGGAGAGCTTCTGCTTCCCACTGAGCCTAGTGCCACAGCTTCTCCTGCTCCTTGGCTCTCCTCTGCTGCTCATCTGCTCAGGGCTGCAAGGGTGCAGGACAGGTTGTGAATGTGTGGATGTCCGATGGCACCTGCCTCTCCCCTCCTTTTTTTGGGTAGCCGCTGGCCTACGCCACAGCCACAGCAACGCCAGATCTGAGCTGCATCTGCAACCTACACCACAGCTCATGGTAACACCAGATCCTTAACCCACTGAGGGAGGCCCGGGACTGAACCTGCATCCTCGTGCATTCTAGTTGGGCTCCTTAGCACTGAGGCACAACAGGAACTCCTCCGCTCTTTTATTCATGGAAGGCGTTGATGAAGTTCTAGAAATCCCTGTGTGACTGCTGGGGAGCTTCGCACAAGGGTGTGGGCCTTGGGGTCTAGTCCAGTTCTGCCGCTCTCACCACATCACCCTTGGTGAGCCACCTCTCAAGGGCCATGTCCTCATCCTATAAAACACAGCACTGACGCCGTCCTGTCCGGGGCTGAGTGGTGAGGAGCACAGGGGAGGTGTCTGTGCAAGTGCTTTGAAAACAGTGCCATGTACCAGCAAGGACTGCTATTGTCTTGAAATGAGGCCTGGGGAAGACGGGCAGGGCCTGAGCCTGGGGTAGGAAGCAGAGGATGGGGGAAGGGGATCAGGGCAGTAGTGATTTACTGCTCTGTGTCAAGCACGAAACTAAGTGCTCTCTGATTCTCACAAGACCCCGTGGGATGGAGATTTTCATCTCCATTTAGTGGGGGGCGGCCTAGGCTCAGCTAAGTTAAGGCATCTACCCAAGTTTACTGCTAGTAAGGCCAGCAAGCCCACATCTGTCTAACTCGAGTCCCTGATCTGCGTACCCCACCAAGTCTCTAGAGAGCCTATTTGGGGGTGTGGGCATAAGATTAAAATGGGTGTAGGAGGGAGTTCCCGTTGTGGCTCAGCGGTCACCAACTCAACTAGTATCCATAAGGATGTGAGTTTGATCCCTGCCTGGCCTTGCTCAGTGGGTTAAGGATCTGGCGTTGCCACAAGGGGTGGTGTAGATGGCAGACGTGACTCAGATTTGGCGTGGCTGTGGCTGTGGCGTAGGCCAGCAGCTGCAGCGCCAGCTCCAGCTCCAGCTCCAATTCCACCCCTAGCCTGGGAACTTCCATGTGCCCTAAAAAGATCAGAAAAAGGTGGAGGGAGGGTGTGCAGTGGGAGGCGAAGAGGGAGTGGGGTGGAGGGAGGGAGAGAGAGGAAGCATTCCTCAGTGCCAAGAGTGCCTGGCCCATCGTAGATGCCGGCTTACTGCTAGTCCCTAAAGGACTTTCATGCAAATTAGGAAAAGGTAGATCAGACCATGAGCCTTGCCTAGTTGTGCTTGTAAGTGAACCACATGTACAGCTATACATGGGAATGACTCTGAAATTAACTAATCCAAGAAAAGAAATGCCAGAATTCCCATTGTGGCTCAGCCCATTAAGAATGTGATATGGTCTCTGTGAGGATGCAGGTTCGATCCCTGGCCTCGCTCAGTGGATTAAGGATCTGGAGTGGCTGCGAGCTGCAGTGTAGGTGGCTGCTCAGATCTGGTGTTGCTGTTACTGTGGCTTAGGCTGGCAGCTGTAGCTCTGATTCGACCCCTAGCCTGGGAACTCCCATATGCCACAGGTGCGGCTGTAAAAAGAAAAAAAAAATGTTTGGGAGTTCCTGTCGTGGCACAGAGGAAACAAATCTGACTGGGAACCATGAGGTTGCCAGTTCGATCCCTGGCCTTGCTCAGTGGGTTAAGGATCTGGCGTTGCCATGAGCTGTGGTGTAGGTTGCAGACACAGCTCCCGTGTTGCTGTGGCTGTGTAGGCTGGCAGCTGTAGCCCCGATTGGATCCCTAGCCCAGGAACCTCCATATGCTGCAGGTGCGGCCCTAAAAAAACCAAAAAGACAAAAAAAAAAGAAAGAAAAAAGAAAAAAAAGGTTTTAAAAAAGAAAAGAAAAACCAAACAGGAGTTCCCCCTATGGCCCAAGGGGATAAGAATCCTACTTCTTCAGTTCAGGTCACTGCAGAGGTGCAGGTCCAATCCCCAGCCTAGCACAGCGGGTTAAAGGATCCATGTTGCTGCAGCGGCAGTGAAGTTCACAGTTGTGGCTCAGGTTTGATCCCTGACCCTGGCACTTCCATATTCCCTGGATATGGCCATTAGAAAAAAACAAAACAATCCAGGATAGAGATTTTGTGGCTTGTTCCCCCTCGGTTTCCCGGCCTTGGAGCCCAGCAGAGAGACGCCTCCCACCAATTCCTTTTGTCCCTCTGGAGCTCTGGTCTGGGGACTCTCGGCCCGGCCCAGACACCTAAACCAGGCCTGTGCCTCTATTCCCTCCAGGCCTGGGGATGGATTGTGCAAAAGTGGTACCATAACCTGAGGCAAGAGGTTAGTTCACAATCTAATTATTAATTACTCACTTGCTTATTATCTCAAGCATTGCATCAGGAGCGTGAGAATGGCTTTATAGACACTTAAATTAGTATCAGTTCCCCTTTCCCTACAGACCCACACACAAGTCCCGGTACAGTAGTAAATCCTGCCCCAAGTCACTACAACCCCAGCCTATTGCTCACAACTCCTGGCACATTCAGGCCATCCCTTCCAGAATGGGAAAAGCTGCCTAGCCAGCAGGATCCCCAATCTCAATCCTCAGAGATGGAGCTGCTGCTGGTCATCTCACCCTGATCCCTGGGCTGCATTGCCCAGAATGTGGAGAGCTTGGGCGACAGGTAAGGAAAGGAGGTTAGAGGTTTTACACCTTACTGCAGATGCCCAGGGAAGTCCCTCCTCTAGTCTGACTTGCATCCCTCTTGCTGCAGTTCTAGTGTTTTCCCCCTCATTTGACCCTCCTTGGCCCTGATTGAGTAAGAGTGTGAGAGCACCTGTTAGGGGCAGGAGTAGCAGATCCTTCTTTTATTCCTGCTTTGAGGTTGGAGAGTCAGCCCCACAGGAAGAATGGGAATGAGCTCTCGAGGCCTCCTCCCTTGCACCCTCCTGCCCCTTGCTTGACTCTGGAGACTCTGGAGTCACAGCCAGCAACCAAATCCCCTTTGAGCCCCTCAGCCTCCTGATCTGGGCTCTGTCCGGGCCTGCTGCTGCTACTGCTGCTGCAGGAACAGAGCTCCACTGCGGCACTGAGTTGAGTGAGTCCTGAGCTCTGGCTTCTGCTGCCGGGCTGGGGACCAGGGCTCGGAGTGTGCCAGATCACAGGCCTCAGGTCCTCCGTTTCTTCAGCTCTGCCACCCTAGGTAAGCGACTCGACCTCAGTTTCCCCATCCATAAAAGAAAGTGGCACCTGCCTACCTTAAGGTTACTTATGAGAATCAAATGTGCTGATGTCTGTGAAAGTCTCTGAAGTCTTTAAGTATAGCACAGAAACAGGTAATTAGCACTCACGGTCCCCATCATGCTGGCCTCAAAAACCCAGCTCAGAACTTCCTGCTTCCCTGGATTTATCCCCCTGAACTCTGATCATGTTTGACCTCAAGGTTTACAGCTGACGTGTTGCTGAATCATATTTTTGTACCACTTTCTCTTTCCCAGAGGAGTCTGTAATCTCCACGAGGGCAGAGAAGGTACCTTGTATGTTCTTCCCCATCTCCTCAATCACATTTGGGATTCTGTACATGAGACAGAGTTGCGATTCTCCTCTCAGTACATTATTGATGCAGTGGCCCTGCATTCTTCAACAGGTTTTTGCATAAAAATTAACTCTGCGATTAAATGACTTGTTGGCAGGCATAAAGTTACAATACCCTAGCACTGAGCCTGATCTGTAATTGTTACTTAATACATGTCTGATGAATGAGAAACGAATGCTTGGATGCATAGCGAAGGGCACTAGACCTGTCTGATTCCAGAGCCCACACTTTTTCCAGTGGAGCACAGGGCTTCTCAGGGATTGGCTGGTGAAAGATCACCATGGGGGGTGTGAGGTAGTTGGAGTTTGGTTGCCCCGCCGGAGGCATTAACCCTTCAGGCAGTCTGAGCTCCCCAGTAGAATCCCAGGTATTCACAGTGACATAATCACCTCCTTGCTCCAGGCATTTGAGAGCCCAGCCCAGGAAACTAAGTGCCTTTCCCACTAGAGACTTAAAGGGAAGTTGTCTGGTTCACTCCTGAAACCCTGAAGGGGAAAGAGATAGCATTATCTTTTTTGCCTTTGCCTCACTGCCCTGAGCAAGTCCCATCAAGCTTCTAACCTCAGTTCTAATGCTTCCTGTTACCCAGGTTTCTAAAACTAAGCCATTGTAGTGCCAGTTCTAGGCTCCTCGGCTCAGCATTCAACTGATGCCCCTTACAGTAAGGGGGTCTAAAGGACTCGGTTCTGGCCTTTGAGAGGAAAGTGGGTTTCATTGGTGCTCAGAGCTGGAAAGGTATATTGTGCTGATCCAGGCTCAGGCCTTACCTGGTGCCTGGGAGCCCTGCGAATGTCCCCTGCCACGCTTAATCTGCTTAAAGCTGCTTGGGTCCTTCCCCTTGGTAAACTCAGCTGTGAGCTGGCTCCCCGTGACCCTCTCCTCTGGCTTAGGATGGCCCTACGATGCCATTCTTCTTTTTTCTTTACCTTTTTTCTTTTGCACCCACCAGGCTAGGGAGTCAATCAGAGCTGCAGCTGCCGGCTCATGCCACAGCCACAGCAACGCCCGCTCTGAGCTGCATTTGCCACCTATGCCACAGCTTGCAGCAATACTGGATCCTTAACCCACTGAGCGAGGCCAGGGATGGAATCAGCTTCCTCACAGATATTAGTTGGGTTCTTAACCCATGGAGCCACAGCGGGAACTCCTGAAGGCATTCCTTTTGGACATGGACTTTCCTGTTGCCTACAGAAAAGCCAACATGGCAAAATGGGCCCAGCGTCCCCCACCCACCCCACCCCCTGCTCTCTGCTCAGCTGGCTCTCTCTGCTTTGGGGTAATTCTAGTCTCTCCCCTGACTTCCCCATGGGCCTGGGCCTGGTAGGGGGAGGACTCAGAAGGAAGTTTAAATCCAGAGGAAAGTTCTCTTTGTCGAAGGCTTTCTGTTTTCTCACGGTCAGAGGGAAGTTTCCTGAAGAAAGTACCCTCGAAGGTGTTTGTTGTTGTTGTAGGAACTTCCCTGCATGGGGTACCACTCAAATCGGACTGTCCCCAGCTGCGCAGTGGGGGGACCACATTCACCAGCAATTCTAAGGCTCTGCCTTCTAGCGATGACAGTCAGGGGGCAACACGGGGGATCTCAGGACCTAGAGGCCACGGTAGTTCCCAAGCTTGAGGTTTGAGAGGGAAGATGCAACTGTTCAGTTCTTCTTTCAGTGGTTTCAATTTCCTCCTCTTCTGTGCCCACACTGCGTGTTGTTGATAGTGGACACTCTTCTCCAACTGCTCCATCTTAGTTCTTCACTTAAGGAACAGGTGTGTGTGCGTGCATGTGTGTGTGTGTGTGTGTGTGTGTCTTTCTAGGGCTGCACCCACGGCATATGGAAGTTCCCAAGCTAGTGGTCAAATCAGAGCCGTAGCTGCCGGCCTGTGCCAGAGCCACAGCAACCAGAGCCTAGCCACATCTGTGACCTATGCCACAGCTTACAGCAACGCTGGCTATGTAACCCATTGATTGAGCCAGGCCAAGGATCAAACCCAAATCCTCATGGATACAAATCGGGTTCTTGACCCTCTGAGCCACAACATGAACTCCCACTTAAAGAGTTTTAAACCTCTCAGTTGAGGAGGCCCAGTGGTTTTCCTGCTCCGGTCCCCGATCTCACCACCCCTAACCCTCTGAACAGAAATGGGGTGTGGGAGGAGTTCCTGTTGTGGCTCAGAGTGGCCCTAAAAATACAAAAGAAACCCCAAAAAACAAAAAAATGGGATGAGGAAGTCCACAATGGGGGGCAGACTAAGGGTAATATCTCATTCCTCTTTTTTCTGCTTTTTTTTTTTTTTTTTTTTGCTTTTTAGGGCCACATCTGCAGCATATGGAAGTTCCCGGGCCGGGGGTCGAATTGGAGCTGCAGCTACTGGACTACAACACAGCCATGGCAATCAGATCCCAGCCAACCTATGACCTATGCCACAGCTTTCGGCAACCCTGGGTCCTTAACCCACTGAAGGAGGCCAGGTATCAAACCCGAATCCTCCTGAATACTAGTTGGGTTAGTAGCCCACTGAGCCACAACAGAAACTCCTCTCTCCCCTTTCTTTTTGTTTTTTCCCTTTGGCGTTCCCATCGCAGCTCAGGGGAAACGAATCTGACTAGTATCTGTGAGGACACAGGTTCAATCCCTGGCCTCACTCAGTGGGTTAAGGATCCGGTGTTGCCATGAGCTGTGGTGTAGGTTGCAGATGTGGCTCAGATCTGCCATTGCTGTGGCTGTGGTGTAGGCCAGCGGTTACAGCTCAGATTTGACACCTAGCCTGGGAACCTCTATGTGCCGAGGGTAAGGCCCTAAAAAGTCAAAAAATTAAAAAAATAGAAATAATACTTATTCTTTTCTATTTACAAAAGCAATTTATGATCCACGTGGACTTGGAGATACAGAACAGCTTCCCAAGTGCCTCCTGTCCCCTTTGAAATCATCTTTCACTTTCATTGAAAAATCAGTACTCACCTTTTTGTTTTGTTTTTGTTTTTTGGCCACCTGGTGGTATATGGCATTCCTGGGCCAGGGATCAGATCCAAGCTGCAGTTGTGACCTACACCACAGCTGCAGCAAGGCCAGGTCTTTAACCCACTGTGCCAGGCAGGGATACAACCTGTGTCCCAGAGTGATGCCCCTGATCCTGTTTCGCCACAGCAGGAACTCCAGGTTACGCCATTTTAAAATCATTTCTTCTCTATAGATATACATCTCATTTTAAAAACTTACTTGGCAATTATTTTATTTTATTTTATTTTATTTATTTATTTAGTCTTTGTTCGCCTTTTCTAGGACCGCTCCTGCGGCATATGGAGGTTAACCATTGAGCCACGATGGGAACTCCTGCAATAATTTTAGGTTTACAGAGAAGTTGCAAAAATAATACAGAGTTTCCATATACCCTTCAACCAGTTTCCCCGGATGTAAACATAGCTGTAGTATAATAATCAAAGCAGAGAAATTAATACTGGTGGAGTCCTACTCACTAAACTACAGGCTTTATTCAGATTCCATTAGTGGGGAGTTCTCGTCATGGCTTAGTGATTAACGAATCTGACTAGGAACCATGAGGTTACAGGTTCGATCCCTGGCCTCACTCAGTGGGTTAAGGATCTGGCATTGCCGTGAGCTGTGGTGTAGGTCACAGATGCGGCTTGGATCCTATGTTGCTGTGGCTGTGGCATAGACCAGCAGCTACAGCTCCGATTAGACCCCTGGCCTGGGAACCTCCAAATGCCATAGGAGTGGCCCTAGAAAAGGCAAAAAGACACATACATACACACAAATTCCATTAGTTTTCCACTAATGTCCATTTTTTCTTCCAAGATCCAAACCAGGATATCATATTGCATTAGTATAGATCTAATTTTTTAAAAATGTATATTCCACTGTGCACACTGTTTTGTATACAGCTATTTTCACTGGCAATAAATCATAAACATTTCCCCATTCAGTTAAAATTCTTCTATGTCATTACCACTTCTTTTTTTCTTCTTTTTAGGACTGCACCAGCAGCATATGGAAGTTCCTAGACTAGGGGTCGAATTGGAGATGCAGCTGCTGGCCTATACCACAGCCACACAATATGGGATCCTAGCCGTGTCTGGAACCTACACCACAGCTCTTGGCAGAGCTGGATCCTTGACCTATTGAGCGAGACCAGGGATCAAACCCTCATCCTCATGGATACTAGTCAGATTCATTACCACTGAGCCACAAAGGGAACTCTGTCATTACCACTTTTTTTTTTTTTTGTCTTTTCACCTTTTCCAGGGCTACTTCTGTGGCATATGGAGGTTCCCAAGCTAGGGGTCAAATCGGAGCTGTAGCTGCAGGCCTACGCCAGAGCCACAGCAACAAGGGATCCAAGCCTTGTCTGCAACCTACAGCACAGCTCATGGCAACGCCGGATCCCTAACCCACTGAGCAAGGCCAGGGATCGAACCCACAACCTCATGGTTCCTAGTTGGATTCGCTAACCACTGCGCCACAACGGGAACTCCTGTCATTACCACTTTTAATGGCAGCATAATGTTCCATTATATGGATTTGCCATAATTTGCCTAGCCAATAGCTTATTATTCTACATTTAAATTGTTTCTAAATTTTCACTATTACAAAGAACGACGAGATGAATATCTTGTACATACTTCCAATATAAATACCTCTGGTCATTCTGCCACAGGAGAAATTCCAGAATGGAATTCCTGTGTCCAGGGGATCCACCCCATCCCTTCCAAGTCCACAGTTAGAATGTGGCCCTATTGGTGGCCTTGATGCTTAAAGAGATTGTTCACCCTTCCTCCTGAGGCAGGAGGGGGATGAAGCAAAGAAACTGCAAAGGGGACCACAAGCTTTGGGTGGTGGAGATGGCGAAGGAGGTGTAAACCTCAAGGGAACTCCAGTTTCTTTACAGCTTTCTTAGTCTTCTTCCAAACTAGCCAGCCCCAGCTGGAACTCTTATCACTGTAGAAAGAGAATGACACTTGCTCTGAGCCTAAGCGTAATGGGAAGGGGCTGTGGGTGGGGGGTGGAGCAGAAGCTGCTAATGCATTTTTTGCCAGCATCTTTGGTTTCTCCAATATCCAGCCAGACTATTAGCAGTTCCCCAAGGAGGGCCTTGCTTCTCACGTCATCTCCCATTTCCTATCACTAGGAAGTGGCTGGGGAGTAGTGTGTGTGTGGTGGGGGAGGGCGAGGGAAGGAAGGGAAAGGGACATGGTGGTTTTCCTACAGCTGACTTAGTGGGGAACTGAAGCCCAGGGAAGCTGTTACTTGTCCAGCATCGTGGGAGTAGTATGGGTGTTAGGACTTTCGTTAAGGCTTTGGAAGTCACTGGTCAGGAGAGATGAGTGATTGCTGCCTCTGCTTTGTTTCTGGGGCCCAGAGACTGTGTGTATGTGTCTTCGCGCGTGCATGTATGTAGTAATAGTGGTAGCAATAGCAATAGTAATAAGAGCAATAGTCGTAATTAGACTGAGCAATTGCCTCAGTTTCTTCATCTGAAAATGGTACCCATTTCTTGAGTTATAATAAGGATTGAATGAGTTAACACGTGAAATGCATTTAGAACAGTGCCTGGCACAATCAATACAAGTTAATGATTGTTGGAGTTCCCGTTGTGGCTCAGCAGGTTAAGAACCCGACTAGAATCCATGAGGATTCGGGTTCGATTCCTGGCCTTGCTCAGTGGGTTAAAGGATCCGGTGTCGCTGTGAGCTATGGTGTTAGGTCACAGAACATGGCTGGGATCTGGCACTGCTGTGACTGTGGCGTGGGCCTCAGCTACAGCTCCAAGATGACCCCTAGACTGGGAACTTTCACATGTCGAGGGTGTGGCTCTAAAAAGACCAAAAAAAAAAAAAAAGGTTAACGATCATTATAGGAGGCTACCCCAGCAGATAAAAGGGAGGGAGTGTTTTCATAGCAAAGGGCCCTACAGCACTATGTGCTGGGCACAGGGGTGGGGCCCAGGCAGTATATCTACCTGGCTCTTATGCAGGTGGCCGGACCACTGGATGGGGTCCAGGATCTCACACCCTGCTGTCACTGTCTGTGCTCATTCTCCTGAGCCCTCTTCCTCTTTCCTCCAGTCACAAGGCCCAAGGCACGTAGGCCCCTGGTAACATGTCACTGGGGGAGAGAGGGCTCCCACTCCTCAGAAGAGGGACAACTCCCTCCTGCTCCCCCAGTGCTCCTTCCCCAAGCCTGGAAAATACCGCCATCCATTCTCTTCTGGCTCAGTAATTTTCCAGCTGACCTGGAATTCCCCCTGACTCCTGCCCTCTTTTCTGGGGCAGAAGGGACACCATTTCAGGGACCCAGGACTCCACCCTAGTCTCTCTGCTGGTCACAATGGGCACGCCAAAGGCTTTGGAAAGCCACCAGGGCATGGAAGAATCACCCACTGGGGGGTGGGGGATGAGTGCACCCAGGAAGGCAAAGCTGAGATGGTTGTCAAGTTAGTCTGGACCCAGAAGGTAGATTCTTGGTCCCCCACCCCAGCCCTTCTGTTCTCTCCCGCAGCCACTCTCCTTCCCATTGCTGCCAGGCTCCACTGGTCCCTTCTCCCTTCTAGATGTCTCTTTTTTCTCTGCCTCCAGTTGGAGGTGCCAACTCCTTGTTGTAGAGGCCCAGAATATAGAGAGGACTTGTCCCACATCACACCTGGTTGGTGGTAAGGCCAGCATCAGAGCCCAGTGCCCTATCCACAGCTACAGTCAACTGGGCTCTTCCTTTCAAAGCCATCTTCCTGCAATTTTGCAGCATTTAAATCAACCATGCACATAAAATTGAGTTCTCTCCATCCTATAAAATTCCATGGAAGAAGAAAAACACAACTGCCCCCCCCCAAGGCCAGTAGGGACCCCCAGTTCTCTCCCACCTGCCTTGATCCCCTCTTGTCAAAGGCATTCCGGAAACAGCTATCTTTTGAGATCTTGCTCAACAACTAACAAAGAGAACATTTAATGTCAATGTAGCCTATCACTCCCCTTCCCCATACGCACCCCTTAAGGAGAAAAAAAAAATTGAAATTTGGCTTCAGGAGGAGGGATTGGGTTAGCCACCAGGAAGCTCCTTCTGCCTCAGAGAATAGCAAACGGTAGGAAGAGTAACTCTGAGCAGAATGTGACATCTTTCAAGGGCCGGTCCGGGATTGGGATGGGTGGGATACCGCTCTGCCCGGGGACAGGGGGATGGCCGGAATAGCACGTGTGGGTAATGATCCAGACTGGCTCCAGGGACAGGAGGCACCCCTGGAAGCCAGGCAGCGTTTACCTAAATGTTCCGGTGCTGAGGGCGAGGGGGCGGCGCATTGCCCTAGGTAATGACAGGGCAGTCTCGGAGCCACGCGGGGGCTGCCCGTCGCGGTCGCGGCTACAAAGACATCTTGGAGACCTCCCGCTTTCTTCCCTTGGGTACCAGCCCCACCCCTCCACACCCCCTCCCAGCACCCCCACCTCCGTCCCGCCTCGCCCCGCCCCCTCTTGGCCGCCCCAGCGCGCATGCTCTCTCCCCCCGCGGAGTAACCTGGAGATTTAAAAGCCGCCGGCTGGCGCGCGTGGGGGGAGGTGTGGGACGAGCTTGCACGCGCCGGTCTCGGGTGACAGCCTCCCTTCTCCGCCAGGTAAGGGGCGCGCCCGCTCTTCTCCGCGGGGAGGGGGTCCCGGTGCGGGAAGGGGAGGGGCGCTGCGCGGCCGAGCTCTGCGGTGTCGCGTGTTTTGCGCCCCGCGGGATGGGGCCGCACCGTGGCGGTCCCGGGCCCCGCGTGCCCAGCCCCGCGAGTCCCAGAAGAGGTGGCTGGGCTGCGGGCGCCAGGGCGCGCCCCCTCGTCCTGCGGCAAGCGGGCGGCGGGGTGCCGGGCGTCCGCTCGGGTCCCCACGGAGCCGCGCTTTCTTCCGCGGAGGCGGGCCGGGCAGGAGGCGCCGGGTCCACTGAGTCCTGGACCGGGCGGCAGAGTGGGCGGGGAGCGGCCCCTTCCCGAAGCCCCGGGCCGGGCCGGGCCGGGCCGATGGCAGGCGCACCGGCCGCTCGCTCTTGTTTGCCGCCTCCCCCGTCAGAGTTTTCTTTGGAAAGTTGCATTTATTTTCTTCCCTTGTCTAGGCTTCACCGGAAAGGGGCAGGATGAGTCACCGCGGCGCGCACAGTCAGGGACCTGGGAGCCGCTGGGGGCCGGGATGCCGCGGAGTCCCCGGGCGCGGACCAACTTGCTTGGGGGAGGAGTGAGCGGCTATTAAAGAGGGAAAGGTGGCCGAGCTCTTTCGGACGTTAGTCCGGGGCTAGGTTCTGGGCAGAGAGTTGGACTGGAGTGCCGGGTCCTGAGCCACAGGGAAGGAGGAAAAAACGAAAGGGCGTCTTTCTCCTCTCCTGCGGGCTCAGGTGGGGATGGTGAGAATCCTGAGATCAGCAGACAGGTGTGATGAGGTGGTACCTGGGCATCCACTACAGCTTCTCAGGGCTTTGTACTTAGGCACGGCAGGCCTGCTGGACAAGGCCCCAGGGATCTGCAGGATTCCTCCTGAATGAGGGTCAGCCCTTCCCAGAGTCTCCTGTTCCCCCTCGGCGCTGCAGCCCTGTGAGTTGCTCTTGCCCTTGACCTCTGAATCAGTTTCCGTCTTCCTGACGGACACTCTTGACCTGCTCAGCTTCCCCTGCTTCCCAGGGCCACACCCCCTCCTTTCTTTTTCTTCAAGGGGCCGGAGCTGAGGGTAGGAAGAGGTTTGGCTGGTGGGTACCTGGTGAGGGCTTGCCCTTCAGCTGTTACACAGACCTAGTCTCGGTGGAACAGAGATTAAGAACAGCCCAGCTGCTGTCCTGCTGCCCTGGAGTCTGCAGCTGGGCATAGCCAGTGGACTGGGGCCCAGAGTGACTCTTGCTGGACTCCTGGGAGCCTTGTTCATCAGTTGGGGGTGAGGCTCTGGGGGGCTTCTGGCTGCCTTTCTTTTTTTTTGTTTAACTTTTTAGGGCTGCACTTGCGGCATGTGGAGGTTTCCAGGCTAGGGGTCTAATCGGAGCTGCAGCTGCTGGCCTACACCACAGCCACAGCCACGTGGGATCCAAGTCGCCTCTGTGACCTACACCACAGCTCACGGCAATGCCAGATCCTTAACCCACTTAGCGAGGCCAGGGATCGAACCCTCATCCTCATGGATACTAGTCGGATTTGTTTCCTCTGTGCCACAGCGGGAACTCCCTGGCTGCCTTTCCTGATGCACTTAGCACTTCAGAGTGGGACAGCCTTGGAGTGGAGGCACCTGCCCAAGGCTGGCATATGGGGTGGGGAGGGCAGGGCCAGGAAGCATGGACCAATAGGAAGCCTGAGGAAACCTATAGAGCAACTTCTTCTAGGTTGTGTGCAACGTTATTTGAGGCTTTCTGTTGGACGGGTCCCATCCTCTCATTCCTCCCTTATCTCCTCCCCCAGCCCTGTCTGGAGCCAGGACTCTGTTGTTCTAAAAGTGCTTCGGAAAATCGAGCTTGAGTCAGCAGGATGAAGCTGAAGATACAAATACAGCTGTGGATGAATGTACAGCTGTGGACATTCAGGCCTCAACTTAGTGGAGGTGTAGGGGGTGGGGAAGGTTTCCTGTGTACATATGGAGTGTGTGGTGAACTCCCCGTCTCTCTTGGCTCTGAGGTTTCCTGGACAAGGAGGAGGAGGGGGACAGTGATCCTTGGTGGCCACTGACGTACCTCCAGGCCAGTGGTGGTGGAAGGATGGCATGGATTCCTCTCTTTCAGCCTGGGCAGGGCTCTGGAGAGAAAAGGCAGAATGGCAGGGGTGGTCTGAGGACTCTGAAAGTGGAATTAAGCTCTATCATTTGGACCATTAGAGCCTGATAACACAACATTATGGATAACAACGCAGACAGTCGGAAAGATAATGTTTATGTCCTGGCCGCTCCACCAGCTGTGGGACGAAGGGCAGGTTACTTAACCTCTCAGTATCCCTGGCTGCAAAATGGGAATGATGATAATGAAAATGCTTCCTCTGGGGAGTTCCCCTTGGGGCTCAGTGGATATGAATCTGACTAGCATCCATGAGGATGTGGGTTGTTCCCTGGCCTCGCTTAGTGGATTAAGGATCAGTGTGGTGAGCTGTGGTGTAGGCTGCAGACACTGCTTGGGTCTGACGTTGCTGTGGCTGTGGCGTAGGCCAGCGGCTATAGCTCTGATTTGACCGCTAGCCTGGGAGCCTCCATATGCCGCAAGTGCGGCCTGAAAAAGACAAAAAAAAAAAAAAAGAAAATACCTATGCTGTGGTAAATATAAAAATGACAAATATATAATTATACATATAAAATATGAAAAGCTATAGCTTTATTAAATCACACCAGTAGATCACTGGACTGTGCGCCTGATAGGTAATTAGTGTTCATTAAACGTTAGCTAGTATTCACTCTATCCACTCTGTCTGTACCTGTGACGCAGTGGACAGCAGCACCCAGCTGAGGCCTCTGTTCTTTTTTTTTTTTTTTCCTTCTGAGGCTGATGTTCTTAGGTTCTGCTACAGATCTTGTTTCTCTGGGACCAAGGTCTCCCAGACTTTGGGGAATCAGTTTGACTAGTTAAGAGACTGAGCTCTAACGGCCAGGGGGCCTGGGTTTGAATCCCATTTCCTTTTTCACAAGTTACTTGACCTCTGGGTGCTTCCACTTCCTCCTCGGTAGAATGAGGATAACAGTACCTCCCTCATCGTGTTGTGAGGCTTAAATGAGCTGATGTAGGTAAAGCTCTGAGCCCAGCAGCTGCAAGTAAGAAGAGCTTGATACATGTCAGCTGCTGTTCTTTGGCGGTAGTAATGGAGGGAATCACTGTAGTTTACTGCTCAGGAACCAACGTTTCTTAGTAAGGGAATTAATTATACCGCCTACAACTGTACACAAACTGTGAATGACACATTTGCAGTTGAACTTGCGCTTTGGTGCAAAGAACACACCAGGACTTGATGTCCTGCTCTCTCCCCTGTCAATACTGTGTGTGTGTGTGTTTTGTTTGGTTTTGCTTTTTAGGGCTGCACTGTGACATATGGAGGTTCCCAGGCTAGGGGTCCAATCGGAGCTGTAGCTTGCCGGCCTACATCACAGCCACAGTGACAGGGGATCCGAGCTGCATCTGTGACCTACAGCAACACGGGATCCTTAACCCACTGGGGAAGGTCGGGGATCGAACCTGCATTCTCATGGAGACTAGTCAGATTCATTAACCATTGAGCCACAAGGCGAAATCTGTGGCTTTTTTTTTTTTTTTTTGAATGGTCCAGAAACCCCTGCCCTGCCTAGCCAGTAGAAAGAGAGTACCATAAAGAGATGGAGGTGTATATCCTGAAAAATTAAGTGCCTTCCGTACATAAAAGATTATTTGTTCTGATTTTTAGGGAAATTGTGCGAGAGGGAGGGAATTAAGTTCGGGTTCTGCTCTGTCCTCCCTCCCCCACCCCTGGGATTGTTTGCACTGCTTTCTGGTGTCCGTAAGAGAAACCCAGTCTGGCTTTTCTTTGAACAGTCAGTGGCCCTATTTGCTGGATAGTGAGGGTAGAGGCTGGACCAGTTGGTACCAGGCCCAGTGTCTTGAACACTGATGCCACTCGGACTCCCAGCAATAGAGCTGGAGTGTGGAGCTTTGTCCAGTGTATTAAGTGTCCCTGCTTGGGGGGCTGGGGCTGGTGACAGAGCCATCACGGGATGGCCCTGATGTCTGACCAGAACTTCCTGTTTAATCCCTTTTTCTGCTGCATGGTCTGTGTTTCCTCCTCCATGGGAAAAAGACCACAGTTTTGCCGCTGACCCTCAGTGACTGGGGTGGGGGGCTTCTTGCTTCTGATGCTGGAAACAGGCCTGCCTCACCTGTTGGCCTTAGTTTCTGTGTCTGCAGAATGGAGATGATCATATTCACCTTGCAGGATTGCGGGGAGGATTCCCTGAGACTGCCCTAGTTAGCAAGGAAGCCGCACAGACCAGGTGCTCAGTACAAAGTTTGTTCCTTTCCCCCCTTCTTTGTTAATTCTGGAGCTCTCTCGCTCGCTCTCAGGGAAGCTGGGATGAGCCAGCAAGCAGGGGGTTGGAGCCCATAGTCCCTGTCACCAGATTCAGGCCAGATGAATGCCTCGCCAGATAGGGCGCCCTCAGGAGCAGCCAGCCTGAGACAGCCCTCCTTCCCCAGTGCCCCCGTTATGCCCCCTGCCCCTTTCATCTCAAGTGTACTTTAAGCTGGCAAATAGTGTCCAAGCTGGGCGTGCCCGGCCCATCCCTATGGGTGTGGCTCCCACTCGTGGCTCCTGTCCCTAGAGAGAGCTGAGCACTCTGAGTGTGGCTCTGCCTGCATCTCAGCCACGATGGTGGGTCACCTCGGACGGGAATCCTGAAAATCCGCCTGGCCTGTAAGGCCCCTGATTGAGCCTCTCCCTTTGCAAGCTGGGCAGGGGTGGCGCTCCCTGCTGAAGGGTTGGTGGGGTGGGGGCAGGGCAGGACCGCAAGCTAGAGACCCCGAGGACCATGAGTGATCCCTGACCTTGATGTGTGTCCAGTGAGTATAGTCAAGATTTGGGAGAAAGGGGTCCTCACTAGCCTGGGGTCCAAGTAGCCCTCGGGGCGGGGGTGGGAGGCACAAGTGAAAGGGAGAGGACTTCCAGGGGAAGTAACTGGAACACGGCAACTACTTTTCCTTTTTTTTTTTCTTTGTCTTTTTGCCATTTCTTGGACCACTCCCGTGGCATATGGAGGTTCCCAGGCTAGGGGTCCAATTGGAATTGTAGCCACCAGCCTACGCCAGAGCCACAGCAACGCGGGATCCGAGCCACATCTGCAACCTACACCACAGCTCACGGCAACGCCGGATCCTTAACCCACTGAGCAAGGGCAGGGATTGAACCGCAACCTCATGGCTCCTAGTCGGATTCATTAACCACTGCGCCACGACGGGAGCTCCAAACACGGCAACTACTTTGAAAGCAAAAGTAGGCCCAGTGCTGATCACTGTCCCCACCATTCGGGGTCTGGTATTCTTTCCAGCATGGCCTGACTGGGGAGGGGCTAAAAGGAGAGGTGATGGCGTTCCCTTCGTGGCTCAGAGGTTAACGAACCCAACTAGGATCCATGAGAATGCAGGTTCAATTCCCTGGCCTCCCTCAGTAGGTTAAGGATCCGGTGTTGCCATGAGCTGTGTTGTAGTTCACAGATGTGGATCCTGCGTGGCTGTGGCGGTGGTACAGGTTGATCCCCTAGCCTAGGAACTTCCATGTGCTATGCGTGTGGCCCTAAAAAACAAAAGAAAAAAAGAGAGGTGGATGCATATGGAAATCCCAGCTCTAGCAGCTGTGTTTTGCAGACATCTACCTGCTGCTCTTTGGAAGCTCAGCCTCCTCTAGAAAGCATTGCATACGCCCCACCAGAAGGACTTGGGTCTCAGCTCCTGTACCACCTCGTTTCACCCTGACTGCATCTTGGCCCTTTTGCTGAAGGGGCTGCAGACAGTTGTTTCCGAATCCCTAGCCCCTCCACAGTGGGCTTGCACCTCGCCAGAGCTCAACAGGAGTGGGTGGGTGGGTGACTGGGCTTTCAACGCTGACATTTCTCTTCAAGGATGAACGAACAGGGCTCTGTAACAAAAGCCATCTTTTGTGGAACCCACTCACTCCCTGCTCACCACTGAGTGACTGTTTTGGCAAACACATCCTTCGGACTGAGTCCGGCCCAGAGCCCTCTGATGATAAATGGGGCTGGTCACAAACCTTAGGGTATAGCAAGGCTGAAAGGGCCTTAGAGACCCTTGAATTAGAGGTCTGAGAGGTGGGACATGGCAGAGCTGGGTCCAGCACCCTGGTCTAACTCCCAGCCCCCAGGCTCTGCTCATTTTTAGGCCTGCACAGACCCTCCAGCCCCTGGCCTCTTTCCTGTATCCTTCACCTTCTAAGGGAGGCCAGGCTGTGGGGAGGGGACCCAGGTATGCATGGCTGGGGAGAGCTGCCTGGTCTGGCTGACTGGCTCACCAGGAGAGAGGCTGGTCAGGTTTCCCTTTGCGTGCAGGGGCTGTAGGAAGAGAAGGGAACAAGGGGAGGGGACTTCCCTGTGGCTTGGATGTGCCAACCTCCCCATCGTCCTCCTTTGTTCCTCTCCCCACACCCTGCTCTAGGGGACTTCTGGGTCCTGCTACCCTCACCTTCTTTGGAAGCATTGATTGTGGCCCAGGTAGAGAAAGAATGGAGTTACAGATTTCTGCCAGGAACAGAGTCTAGCTCTGGAAAGGAGTCGGGAAGAGGGCAATTCTGCCCTCAGATGTCTTGGTCACTTGGATCAGTTTCAGGTGACCTCTGACCCTTGGTACACTGTTGTACTTGAACAACACGTGGGCAGGTAAGGAACGGGATTGAGTGCCCCTGGGGAGCCCTTCTCTACCTGGTTCTCATTGATGGAGGCCTGTGACCTCCCCAGTGCCATGTGGCCTTGTCATTGAGCGCTCAGTGGGCACCTGTCCACAGTGAGGATCCTGCCTGGGGCTCACATCTCATACGAACAGTGTGCGATCACATAGCCGTTCAGTTGTAAAGAACCTTAGCATCTAGCCTGGCTCTCATTTCACAGGTGGGGAAGCTGAGCCCCAGAGAGGTGAAGTGGCTTATTCACAGCTATAGCTTTCACAGCTATAGAAGTTGCTGAAACTGGACTACACTGTCCTGGCTTCTAGTTCAGAGCACTTTCTAGAATTTTCGAAGGGTTTGGATTTTCCATTCAACCCACTTTACCTGTGCACCCTTGGGCCTGTTAATGAATTTTTCTAAGACTCCCTTTTCTTTCTTTTTTTCCCTCCCTTTTTGGCTGCACCTGTGCCATCTGGACATTCCCTGGGCAGGGATCGAATCCAAGCCGCAGCTGTGGTTGCCGGATCTTTAATCCACTGTGCCTAGCCGGGGATCAAGCCGGCACTGCCACGGAGATGCGCCACAGCGGGAACCCTGAGACTCCATTTTCAGTCTTTGTGAATTAGGAATGTTACATACTGACTTTCAGAGTTCCCATTGCGGCTTAGTGGTTTAGAACCTGACTGGTATCCATGAGAATGCAGGTTCAGTCCCTGCCCTCGCTCAGTGGGTTAAGGATCTGGCATTGCCGCAGGTTGCGCTCACGTGGTGTAGGGCTCAGATGCAGCTTGGATCCTGTGTTAGTGCAGCTCCGATTCAACCCCTAGCCTGGGAACTTCCATATGCTGCAGGTGCAGCCCTCAGGGGCGGGGCAGGGGGGAGACTTTGTAGGTATGTCAGGTACCCAGCGTAGGAGAGACAGTGAGCAGGTGTCTGCCACTGTAGTTGTTTTCCCTGTGGTTGGGAACCACCCTGTCTCCTAACCGGGGATGTTTATCCCTTCCTCTGTCAACCTTCAACTTGGCAGGGGGGCAGTCTTCGGCAGTGATCTCACCTGCTGGGGCCAGCACCTGGGGAGGTTTACATTCTCGGCATTCCTCTTGCCTTTGGGGGCTGAAAGAGGCACTAGGGCCCTAGTGGGAGGCATGTGGGTGAGGGGGATGGGAGCCCAGAAGAGAGGCAGTGTTGGTCCTCCTCTGCCATTCCTCTTGGGAACGAGAAACCCCTTCCCTGGTTTCTCCACGGCGGTAGCCCAGACAACTGGAGAAGTGGCTGCCAGGAACTTCCATGTGTTTTCTCTCAAACGCACTACACAACTGGTATTAGATTTTCCTCGCCTGTCAAATGGGTATGCTCGTTGTACCCACCTCCTCAGGCCGCTAGAAGATGACAGCGCTCAGAAGAGGGCCCCAGTGTTAGCTGCTCCTGTTAATTGCCGAGGAGGAAACAGGCTTAGGGAGGTCAATTGAAAAGTCACATAGTGGGGTCCCCTTTGTGGCTCAGCGGTTAACCATCCCGACTGGGACCCATGAGGATGCTGGTTCCATCCCTGGCCTCGCTCAGTGGGTTAAGGATCCCAAGTTGACGTGAGCTGTGGTGGAGGTTGCAGACTTGGCTTGGATCCTTCATTGCTGTGGCTGGGGTGTAGGCCAGCTGCTGTAGCTCCGATTGGACCCCTAGCCTGGGAACTTCCCTATGCCCTGGGTGCAGCCCTAAAAAGAAAAAAAAAAAAAAGAAAAGAAAGTCACACAGTTATAGTGATGTAGTATAGCCTGCCAACCCAGGCCCGACTGCCGAACCTAGGTCACCCTGTAGAATCCCCTGGGTTCGGGGAGGTCTGGGCACAGAGGCCTTCCTGGGGTAGAAGAATTCTTCTCCAGGTTGAAGAATACTGACTGTCTTGCTTTGCAAGGCACTTGGTCAAGGTGACCCCGAGTGACCTTGTGTCACAGCTGTTGGCAGAAAGGAAGTCTGATGGGGAGGCTGGGTGCTTGGAGTCAGATGTGACTCCACGATGACTGTCCCCATGGGATGGCCAGGTGATCCTGGGAGGGTGCTTTGCCTGGCCGGGTCCGGGGGAGGGTCAGGCCAGCTCCGGAATCCCTGTCACTGGATGGGAGAAGGGAGGGGAGAGTAGAGCAGGCTCCAGGAACTGCCCAATGTCCTTCCCCCTCCCCTTCCCCCAGCCTCCTCCGGCATTTGTTTCCTTTCAGTAGCTGGGCTGGGGCTCTCAGACAGGGCAACAAAAGCAACTTTCCTCCAAGCCACTGCCACCTGTTGGGTTTTCACATATTGGGGGTGAGTGGAGGGAGGGAGCCGTTGCCCTTTTCCCAGTGTCTGCCGTGTGCCCCCTCGCCGCCCCCCCAGGGACCGGGATTCTCTTTGCTGCCTGATGTGACAGGGCTCAGGAGCTGGAGGGGGTGGGGGGCCCACAGCAGCTGGAAGGGGGATTGAGTGGGAAGGGGCCGGCGCTGGCAGCCGGGAGGGAGTTTGATGGATTACTCTGCAGGCCGAGAGGTTTCTCCCTAATCCCTCTTTGTGTCCCGGCCTGCAGCCCCCTCGCTCTCTCTGACAAGCTGCTAAGCAGAAGGCTTCCAGTCCAAGTGAAGAAAAGGCAGCGCAGCAGGGCAGACTCTAAATCCCTGGCCTCTGGGCCCTGGGGAGGCAGGAGCTAGGGAGCAAGTCTGGGTGGGGGTGGGCTCTTCCTCTCTGCTTACAATTCCCTCGAGGTGGAGAGGTTGCATTCTGAGCGGGGGTTCTCAGTGTCTGTGGAAGCTCTGGGAGGTCTGGGGTGGGGGGGGGTGCCCTCGGCTATTTATGCAAATCACTGTTGCCTTTGGTAGGGTGGAACTGGGGGGCGCGCAGAACAGACTTTTGCTTCTTTGGAAGTGCGTCCGTGAGCCCAGAGAGTCAACTGACTGGCTTGGAAGCCTCATAGACTAGTCCCAGGTCCCCCTCTCCCTGGCTGCCCAGGTAGGACTTCCCACGGCACAGCATCCTGGCCAGGATCACGATGGGGAGCTCACTGCCCACAGGCTTTTCATTTCCCGGCTCCTGTCTGGCCAGCACAGGCTCTTTTGGGGGGCGTTCCGAAGCTCGTTGTGGAGCTGCCGTGGGGGCAGAGCTCACAGGGAGTGCGGTGTGCCAGGTTTTACGAGGTAAGGCCAAGCGCACTAGTCCCCTGGGACCAGGGCAAGAAGGGGGGCGAACCCAGCAGGAGGTTTCGGTGACCCTCCAGACCTTTGCGCTGCCCCCAGCCGAGAGTGCCTGGGAGAGGGCAACATGGAGTGAGATTCTGGGGCCCCTCTGGAGTGGAGGGGTCCTGCACCTGCACCCCGGGCCTGGGCTGGACAGCCTGGGCTGGGGTGCGCTGGGGAATCGGGTGTGGAGTGACCCCACCCCTTTCTGCTGCTGAGTCATTATTCCTCAGGCTTGCCTACCCCATCCCCAGTTTCCTCCTCTGCGGGGAGGGGCTTCCTGGTGGCCACGGCTTCCGAGGAGCGTGTGAGAAAGAGCCCAGTCTTTGTGAGCGTGGAGGGAGGACGCAGGGTCGCCAGCTCACAGGGTCAGGGTGGGGGCTGCAGCCGTTTGATGTGCCTGGGCGGGTGTGGGGACGCGGGCCCCGCATAAAGGGGCCTTAGAATTGCTGCCTGACACTGGCCCGCGGTGGCAGGTCTGCCCCCAGCCTGGCTCCCTCTGGCCTCTGTCTGTCAGTCAGTGGAGGGAGTCGGTTCCTCCAGCTCCACCTCGGCCAGAGGGGTTGAGGAACCCCTTTGAAAGCCCTCAAAGGGCTCTTTATATGGCCCTCTGACACTCCCTTCCCTGAGGAGCTACCAGGGGTTGCCTTTCCTCCTGCCTCCTCCACTCCTTTGACTGTTGGAGAAAGTTCAGGCCAAGTTTGTTCCTGTTGCTCAGTTTCATTCCCCAGTACTCCCTGCTGGGGCCTAACCTGAAGGGGCAGTGATGGGGCATTCCGGCCTGGGAAGCTCTTGTCCCACCCTTGCTGGATGTGGGGAGTGGGGAGGCGCTGAGGTCTTTCCCATCTCTTCCATCTCCCACCTCCACTCTGCTCTCAGCCATTTATCCTTTAGGTAAGCATTTCCCAGGCCCCTTCTCATGCTCAGGTGGGTACCAGAGGGTTGCAATGGAGCCTGCTCTGGCAGTGCCTCGTGTTACCCCCAGAGTCTCCCAGTGTCACCTGCAGGGCAGATAAAATGCATGGTTCCCCCAACGTACCCAGGGCCTTTGGCCCCCCCCTGGGGCTTGAGCTTTGCAACCCCAGGGATGAGGGAAGAGGGCCTGGGGCAGCACTCCCTAAAGGTTCCCAGGAATCTTGGGTTTCCTCCAGCTTTCTCGCTGTCCCACAAGGTCAGGCCAGATGCCTGCTTTCTGTACCTCCACTTCGCCCTCTTCCCGCCCCCTCCCCTCCAGGTGAGCACTGGAGGCTGGCTCTTCTGGTTGATCTTCTGTTTGTCAGACAGAATATCCCAGGAGCGGAGGAGCAGGAGGATTTGAGTCGGAAGCATCTCGGAGGCTGGAGGTTAGAGGGGAGGATGGGATCCTGTCTCCCCACCTGTATTCCTGAGGAGGCAGGAATACAGGGGGACCCAACGGGGATGGGTCACTTTCAAGCTTTGGGCAAAGGTGTGCCCTGGGGCTGCAGGAAAGTGGTGATGAAACAGCTTCCCCTACCCCTGCCTCTCTGAGCCTGGGACCCTGGGACCTGGGCTTCTCTGTTAGTGTCCCAGGGAAGCAGGCCCTGGAGGGACCGCTGGTGACCAGCGTTTGTGCTGCGGGAGTCCTCTGTAGTTCCCTCCACCTGAGGGCCGGGGTCGGGGTGACGTGGGGGAGACTGGGGGAAGATGTGAGGAAAAGAAAGGGGAGTGGGCCTTGAAAGGGAGAGTATTCTGAGGGGCTTGGGCTTGCTTGAGCAATTCCTGGCTGGGAAGAGTCAAGCCGGGATGACAAGACTGCCCTGGACCCCAGGGCATAGTAAGTGACAAAAGAGGGAAGCCGGGCGCAGCAACCTAAGAGCAGAGGGGTGCTGAGCAGGGCTGGAGCCTGCCTACTTCCTACCAACTCCTTTCAAGGAATTCTTCACCTGGCCCAGCCCCTGGTTACCTGGTAAAGCACCTCTGGGCAGGTGGGGAGAGGCGTGGGCGGCGGAGGGGGAGGCGAGGATTTTTTTGTGTTTCTCTCCCGTGGACTGAGGAAGGTCCCGATCAGTGAGGAGCTGGATTCCGGGAGGAAGGCAGGCAGGTGGGGGGATTCATGGTTGCTGGAGAGCGGCAGTTTGTTTTAAACAACTGGGAGCGACCAGGGCTTGGAAATGGGTGTAGGTTGTGGGTGAGGCTGGGTCTGATAAAGTCTGTTTGCTCAGGGAGGACCTGGTCCCTTAAAACCCAGAGCAGGTGAGTGTCCAGGCCCTCCTAGACTAAAGGGAGTGGAAGGACTGGAAGACTTTTGACCCAGAATCTTTCCCTCCAGATTGGATAGCGCCGCACTGTGGTCTCTGCGGTCCCCTGCTTTCCTTCTGGGGGTGCCTTGGCCGTGCAGTGGCTGGGGAGAACTCGGCTCACGCTGAACCCCCAAGCAGCCAGCTAAGCCAGATGTCTGGTCCCCCAACCCACTTTTGGGGGCTGCGTGGGTCCGTGTTTTACAGTTCTCCCCATGCCAGTCCCATAGGAGTCCACGCCCCTTCCCAAAGTGGACAGATGATCTGGGTCCAAGTGGAACTTTGGGGAGGAGGCTGCTAGTTTCCCAGCCTTGTCTGAAGTCCCTTCCTTGCTGGTCTACAAGCTGCAAAGCCTGGGAAGGCAATTCTGGGACAGACACGTCTACCCAGGATTGATGGCCCTCTGATTTCTTTGTGGCACAGCTCACAGGGCACCTCCGGCATGCTTTGTAACACACAAGGCCCTGCAGGGCTTGGTGACATTTGAACCGAGTCAAAGCCTGGAATTCTGAGATGTGCAGATTGGAAGAGGGCACAAGGGAGGGTGGAGGGAGCCTCCAGGAAGGCTCCCAGGTGGGGGTGGAGACTGGAGCCAGGCCCTGGGCACTGTGACCCCTGTACAGGGGTTGTGTCTTCAATAGCATTTATGGGATTGAGTCAGTGAGGCCAGGAAGGCACTCCAGACTCAGCCACAAGTGGAGGGAAGCTCTGTCCACGTGTCTCTATGGGATGGATGACAGAAGAGGGGACTCTTGCTCTTTTCCCCAAGGCCTGCCCTCTGTACCTCCTCTTCAGGGCTGACTTTTTAGGGCTGCACGCATGGCATGTGGAGGTTCCCAGGCTAGGGGTCCAATTGAAACTATGGCTGCTGGCCTACACCACCGCCACAGCAAGGCAAGATCCGAGCCACGTTTGTGACCTACACCACAGCTCATTTCAATGCTGGATCCTTAACCCATTGAGCAAGGCCAGGGATCGAACCCACGTCCTCATGGATGCTACTTGGGTTCGTTAACCGCTGAGCCACGATGGGAACTCCTCTTGTGGTCACTTGCAAACAGAGCAGACAGCACGTTACCAGGAAGCAGGACCTGGAGACCCGCTGGCTGGGGTGGGGGTGGGGGGCCCAGGGTGGGGTCTCTGCACAGGAGGTGGGCCTAGCAGGAAGGGCTGTGGGGGCTTCTCTGCTGAGAATGGAGCTGTTTAGGGAGAGAGCCTTCCCCAGGGGTCAGTGGCATCATTGCAGTGGCTGCCAGGTGGTGTAGTTTCGTGTCCCTGTGAGGCTGGGACTTGGGACTGGCCCCACTGTCCCCTGACAGCTGGGCAGCGCATGTGGAAATGTTTCCTTCCCCTGGACGTTGAGCATGGAGAGGACCTCAAGGGAGAGGTTTTCAGGCCGAGGTTCTTCCAGGGGAGCACGTTTCGTATGGTTTCAATGACAGGTTGAACCTCAACCCAGCAAACCACAGCCTCTCCTCCCTACCCTCTTGTCCCCGTCCTTGGGGTGGGAGTTACGGTGCAGTGTGGCTTGTGGCCAGGCAGCGTGGAATAGGAAGTGCGACTCTTAACAAAGGGGTATTGAACAGCCCAGCTTTGGGACGTGGAGAGAGAAAAGCAAACAAACCCGGCCTGGCAGAGGGTCTCTGGGGGCACCTTGATAACAGGGCCTGGGGACCTGGGAATTCAGCTGGTCTGATTTTTTTTTTTTTTTTTCCTTTTGTGCTGGCAGACAAGGGCAATTGCAAAGATATTCCAAAACAGAGAATTACTGACCTCTAGTTGGCTCTGGAGTGTACTGAGGTTTAAAAATCCTGTTTACCTTGTTAATTATGTCAGCCTTAGGCTAATATTAACATGCACTTCCTGATCGGACAGTGAGGGGTGGCACCTTGGTGGCAGGGCCACACCATCAGCCTGGGAGTGAACAAGGTTCAGAATTCAGAGCCACTCCTGGAGATCTGGTTCCCAGCACTTAACACTCTGTGTGATTGTCCACGTTCTTTCAGGATCTGAGCCATGAGTTATGTCCCCACCGAAGCACCCCACAGTGACACGCGGTTAGCATGGCTGAGAAGCTAGACCTGCACGGAGGGCTGGCAGAAATGGGTGCCTGGCCGAGTCCTAGGCAGTTGGTGGCAGCAAGGAGGAGAGGCCGGGGCGTCGGGGGCAAGGCTGAGCTGGAGCAGTTCCGAAGTGCGTGAACGGGCCAGAGCCCTACCCACCCGGCCCATCATGGTCCAGAGACTGTGGATGAGCCGCCTGCTGCGGCATCGGAAAGCCCAGCTCCTGCTGGTTAACCTGCTGACGTTTGGCCTGGAGGTGTGCCTGGCCGCAGGCATCACCTACGTGCCACCCCTGCTGTTGGAAGTGGGGGTAGAGGAGAAGTTCATGACCATGGTGCTGGGTGAGTCACACATCCTCCCTCCCTCCCTCCTGCCCCAGATGTAAGCCACCTGGGAAGCAGTGAGACAGTGCCTCTGCCCACAGAGCTGCTTGGAGGGAGAGGTGGCTGCCTGCTGTCCCTGAGCCTGGTGGGGAGACGGCCAACCCTGGGCTGAGGGGGTGCATGTCCCAGATTAAAGAGTACAGGGATGTTCCCTGGTCCTCTCTGTACCCTGGCCCCTGCATGGTGCCTGGCCCATCACAGATGCTGGAGTAGCTTCCCTTTATAATTTATACCTATGGTCTTATTTTATTTTATTGTTTTGTATTTTTTGTCCTTTTGGGGCTGCACCCGCGGCATATGAAGGTTCCCAGGCTAGGGGTCTAGTCAGAGCTGTTGCTGCTGGCCTATGCCAGGGCCACAGCAATGCCAGATCTGAGCCGTGTCTTCGACCTACACCACAGGTCACGGCAACGCCGGATCCTTAACCCACTGAATGAGGCCCGCAACCTCATGGTTCTTAGATTCATTTCCGCTACGCCATGATGGGAACTCCTAGGGTTTTTTTTTGCTTTTTTTTATGGTCTTATTTTGTTCCTGCAGCAACTCTTTGAGGTTCCCCATTTCCCAGAGAAGATAACGGAGGCTAATGAGAAGTTAGGTGACTTAGCCAGGCCATCCAGCTGGCTTAGCTACTGATTAGTAGGGCTGGGGTCACCTCAGCAGGACTCTTTCCTGTCCCTCGGGCAGGAGCTGGGCTCCTGACTGCAGATGAATTCTGCAAAAGCCACAGAAGGCAAGCAGTCACCATGAGGGGCCTTCCAGCAAGAGGGGCGGGATGAGAGGCTCTGGGGTCAGACTGGCTGCTGAAACCCCGCCTCTCGCCTTCCCTAGCTCTGGGCCTGTGCCCCGCTAACACTTACTGGTTGCTCCATGTCTCAGCTTCCCCGACTTAACGTGGGGGGCATTCGTGATCTTTGTTGTGAGGCGTGAATCGGGGTCCCGCGACACACTCAGCATAGAGCCAGTGCAGAGGTGGCCCTCCCTGTCCTGTCACCCTCATTTCCATCCTTCTCTGGGAGGCTGGTCCCCTCCCCCTGCCCCTGATGGGCTCCAGCCTTTAGCTCATCCTCCTTGCCCTTCTTGCAGGCATTGGTCCAGTGCTAGGCCTGGTCTCCGTCCCACTCCTAGGCTCAGCCAGTGACCACTGGCGTGGGCGCTATGGTCGCCGGAGGCCCTTCATCTGGGCCCTGTCCCTGGGCGTCCTGCTGAGCCTCTTCCTCATCCCGAGGGCCGGCCGGCTGGCGGGGCTGCTGTGCCCGGACACCAGGCCCCTGGAGCTGGCGCTGCTGATCCTGGGCGTGGGGCTGCTGGACTTCTGCGGCCAGGTGTGCTTTACTCCGCTGGAGGCCCTCCTCTCTGACCTCTTCCGGGACCCGGACCACTGCCGCCAGGCCTTCTCCGTCTATGCCTTCATGATCAGCCTCGGGGGCTGCCTGGGCTACCTCCTACCTGCCATTGACTGGGACGCCAGTGCCCTGGCCCCCTACCTGGGCACCCAGGAAGAGTGCCTCTTTGGCCTGCTCAGTCTCATCTTCCTCACGTGTGTGACAGCCACGCTGTTTGTGGCCGAGGAGGCAGCGCTGGGCCCGGCCGAGCCCGCAGAAGGGCTCTCGGTCCCCTCCATGCCGTCCTACTGCTGCCCCTGCCGTGCCCGCCTGGCTTTCCGGAACCTGGGCACTCTCTTTCCCCGGCTGCACCAGCTCTGCTGCCGTATGCCTCGCACCCTGCGCCAACTCTTCGTGGCCGAGCTATGCAGTTGGATGGCATTCATGACCTTCACGCTGTTTTACACGGACTTCGTGGGCGAGGGGCTGTACCAGGGTGTGCCTAGGGCTGAGCCGGGCACTGAGGCCCGGAGACACTATGATGAAGGTAAGGCCTGGGTAGGGGTGGGGCGGGCATGGGGAGGGGGTTCTGTGCCCTTCAGTGGATGTTCAGGCGCAGGGAGAGGCCCACGGCCAGTGCCTGGGCTGGAAGCAGTGCATCTGGGCCCCGATTTCCCCATCAGGAAAATGGGCCCATGTACAGGTTGCGTGTGCGTGTGTGCGGGCATTGCCGTGGTCTGGGCAGAGCCTCTGGCTGCTCAGAGTTTGACCTGTCATCACCCCCACTTGACAGAGGAAGAGGTGGAGCTTTTTAAGGTCCCCAGGCTGGGCCTCAGGTCCACCTGGCCCCAACTTTAGTGTCCCCTCCGCTCTCCTGCTGACTTCCCCATCACCAGCCCCTTCCAGCTCAGGCATTCTGGAACTTTGTCTTGGAGCCTATGGCAGAACCACCTTTGTGTCCCTCTCCGGCTCCCAGCAAGCTGAGTACAGTCAGCCCTTTGAACATCTTCCTCTGCCCTTAGCCAGTGGCTTTGGCCACATTCCCTGAGGTCAGTGGAAGAACCTGGACTCCCGTTCCTATGGGCAGGGTGCGAGAGGCTGGGGAACAGGTCCGGAATACAGCAGGTGCCTGTGGCTCCTAATTCTGAGCCACCCCCACCCCAAAGATTGTATTGGGCCTCCCCCGCCTTGTCTGACTGCCTTTCCCCCTCCCTCCCCAGGGGTCCGGATGGGCAGCCTGGGGCTGTTCCTGCAGTGTGCCATCTCCCTGCTCTTCTCTCTGGTCATGGACCGGCTGGTGCAGCGCTTCGGCACCCGGGCTGTCTATCTGGCCAGCGTGGTGGCTTTCCCCGTGGCTGCGGGTGCCACGTGCCTGTCCCGCAGTGTGGCTGTGGTGACCGCTTCGGCCGCCCTCACTGGGTTCACCTTCTCTGCCCTGCAGATCCTGCCCTACACGCTAGCCTCCCTCTACCACCGGGAGAAGCAGGTACTGGGAGCCGAGCGGAGGTGGGAGGGAGGCTTCCCCCGTCTGGCAGGAGAAGCTGCAGAAGGCATATTCTTTGATGGAGGAGGAAGCCTGTCGTAGCCCTGGGGGCCGAGACTGGGGCTGCAGAAGAAGGGTACAGATTAGATTCTGGGAATGACTTCCTGGTGTCAGGACTATAAAGCCCTTGAGTGGATGATGCAGGAAATGCAAAATCCTTCTCTAGGAATCCTGAAGAATCAGGCCGCACTGGGTGGTTCTCTGCAGCGGCGGGGGGCTTGGATCAGATGACCACTAGGGCACAGCTTCAGCAGCCCCCGGTGAGGGATGGTCTGGTGTTGACCACGCCACTCTGTATTCGGGGAGGGGCCTCGTGACTGACCCAAACCTTGCCTGCGTCTCTGAGATGGGGAAGGCTCCTCGCTGACCCCTCTTTCAGTTTCTCTTCCTTTTCTGTCTAATTCTCTCTTTTCTTTTGCTGCCTCACTCCTTTGCCTCGTCCCCTATCCCTGCCCTCATTGGCGGATCTCTGAGCCTGATGCACCTGACACTGCTCGCTGGGGCACTGTGTAAGGTGGGGGGGCTCCTTCCTGCCCTGCCCCACCCTCTCCAGCCCCTCCAGGGGCCCCCTTCTGTGGCACGCCATCTGACCCAGGCTGTGCGGTCACCTTTGCTGCCCTCCACTGGCCTCACTGAGCTACAGCCCTGGGTAACAGAGCTCTGCTCATGGGGGCAAGAAGTCGGGGTATCCCAAGGAAAAAGTGATGCCGCCTTCATAGAGCTTCTAGACCGTAGGGAAGGCACATTCTGCCCCTGGCAGGACATGAGTGGGGTGGCAGAGAAACACCCAGCTGGAAGGCTGGATAACTGACTAGGTAGCTGCAGGGGTGGGTGTGGAGGGGTGTTGTGTGGGGTGGCAGGAGGAGAGGTCCTGGGACGTCTGTTCTAAAGAGCTGCTGAGGGCAGGGTTGGCCCCACACCCTGGCTGTACCCGCTTCGTCCCCTTCCAGCAGCACCATGAGCCTTGGGCTTCCCTGGTGTCAGGTTTGAGCTCTGCCGGGCTCCCAGCTCTGATGCAGCCAACTCTGGGAGCTCTTTGTTAGCACTAGTGGGCCCGGGGACGGTGGTCCTGTGAGTTCTGGCCTTGTCCTTAGACTGGAGGCTCTGGGGCACTGTGGGCAGGGCAGGGGCAGGTCACGCTGATGCAAGGCAGACAGTGAGAAGCAGCAAGAAGCCTTCAGCATTAGCACAGCCGGGCCATTCCTCTGCTCCTTGCTTCTTCCAGGCCAGTCTGAGGACCCTCCCTGCACCAGGCTGGGGCCACAGACCTCACAGTAGGGCAGCAGCTACAGCCTGGGCCCTGCGCCCCACAGCGGTAGGGGAGCGTCTCTCTGTGGAGGTTGATGAGGGCAGGCAGGAGGAAGGTGAGGAGCTCCCTCAGGGACTTGGGGCCTCGGGAGCCCCACCTTTCGATCCTGTTCCTTTGCTCTTACATGTGTCTCTTCTCGCCTGTGTTCATTCTTCCTGTGTCTTTTCCTTTACCTGGGCTTCTGTTCTCTTCCTAACCTCAGTACTGAGTTTGTCTGCCACTCACCGATTCTAGGAGCAGCCAGAGGAGACCCAGACTTCTGGTTTCCCGGCCCCCTCTCCGTGTCCCACTCATGGGGAGGGTCCTTACTAGACCCAGACCAAGCAGGGTCTGCTCAGTCTTCTGGCCTGCTGCCTGGTTTCTGCTAGCCCCTGGGATAAAGGCAGAGTCTGTTCTCATAGCTGGGGTATGCTTGGGTACATACCTGTCCTTGGGTGTCCCCCCTTCCCCCAGGTTTTCCTGCCTAAATACCGAGGAGACGATGGAGCTGGCGCCAGTGAGGACAGCCTGATGACCAGCTTCCCGCCGGGCCCTAAGGCTGCATCCCCCTTCCCCAACGGACACATCGGTGCTGGAGGCAGCAGTCTGCTCGCATCCCCACCCACACTCTGTGGGACCTCTGCCTGTGATGTCTCCATGAGTGCGGTGGTGGGTGAGCCACCAGAGGCCAGGGTTGTTCCGGGCCGGGGCATCTGCCTGGACCTTGCCATCCTGGACAGTGCCTTCCTGCTGTCCCAGGTGGCCCCATCCCTGTTTATGGGCTCCATTGTTCAGCTCAGTGAGTCTGTCACTGCCTATATGGTGTCGGCCGCAGGCCTGGGTCTGGTTGCCATTTACTTTGTCACGCAGGTAGTATTTGACAAGAGTGACCTGGCCAAATACTCAGTGTAGGGTACCTCTAACCCGCTGAGGGAGGGCGGGCCTCCCTGGGTCCCAGCTCCCGCTATCCCAGTCTCCTGTGAGCCCAGCCATTGGGCTGGGGGCTGGCCTTCCGGTTTCTATTGCTGCCAAAGTGGCGTGGCTCTCTGCTGCCTCCCTGTGGCAGTGAGGTGCATAGCTGCACAGATGGGGGACTGGGGCTCCTTCCCTCCCACCTCTCCCCAGTCTTTAGGGCTGGTTGACTGGTAGTTCTCCAAAAAGCTTTAGTCTGTACTTCTACAAGGAGAGCAGGGCAGGGCATTTCATTAGCTCCGTGCACTGGTATGCAGGCCTCTGCTAGGGGATAACCCAGGCTCAGGGTTAACAGCTAGTGCCCTGGCCGAGACATACCCAGAGAAGGGACGTGGGGAGCTGAGTAAACTCAACCACCTGGTCTCCTGCCACCAAGGCCCCTTATCCTATAGGTTCCCCCAATGTTGCTCTTGCACGGCAGTTTCTAATATGGAACTCTCCTCTATAGGATTTGATGTATGAAAATCACTGAGGGGCATAGTCCTAAGGGGAGAAGGGAAGCTGCCTGGCTCCACAGGGTTACAGCCTTTCTGCTGTTCCCTAATTTTATTAGGATGTGGCTTGTTGGCCCCTGTGTTGCCATCATAGGGACATAAGTCTTTAAATATTTAACTTATTTAAGTAGAAGGGGAATCAGTTTCCAGCTCTGCTGGTGTCTAGGAGTTGGGTAGGATGAGATCCCTAACGACTAGGTCCCCTGAGATGGTTGGTGACTGGGCCAGCATCTCCTTCTCCTGGAGTGATTGGTCCAGCCCCTATGTTGCCTAATCCTGAGCTTGGAAGCTCTGCTCAGCCTAACTCATATCCCAAATCCTGTTACCCAAGGTGAGGAGGGCTGGGGAAAGGTGGCTGGTGGGGTTCCAGGTCTCAGCAGCCTTCCTAGCCTCTCCCCCTCTCTTGGCCGAGCCGCCCCTCAACTCCCCTCTGCTCCATCTAGGACTGGGCTGATGAAGGAGCTGCCCAGCCCCCACCTTTCCCCACTGGCAACCACAGCCCCTCTCCTTGGGGCTGTTCTGACCAGAAGCACAGTGTGGCTCCTTGAGCCTTTCTCCGTCTCAGCCCCCAGGGCATATCTGTACTTGGGGAATCTAGCACAGACACTCAGGAGCACACCCCCGCCCCCCCAAGGAGGTCTTATCTCTGGGGGGGTTTTAAGTGCCGTTTGCAATAATGTTATGTCTTATTTATTTAGCGGAGTAAATATTTTATACTGTATGTGAGCAATCAGAGTATAATGTTTATGGTGATGAAATTAAAGTCTTCTTATATGTTTAACTGGTCTTTGTCTCTTTTCTGAAGGGAAAATTTATTATTCTCTCTAAAATCATCCTAAATATCCTTCTGGGATCTGTTTGGCAGCTTCAGTTCCCAGCACCACCAGCAGATGGAGCCATAGGCCAACATTCTTGAGTCCTTTGGCACTGGGTGTGGCTGTGCCACCCAAGAATTGGGGTGTCCCTTTGTAGGGTGAGGGAGAGGGTGGGAAGAGTAAGGATACAAAGGAGCAAGGGAATTTTCCTTCTCAAAGGGCTCACAGTGTGGCCAAGGAGATGGAGCTAGCACCCATGACCAGTTACAGCAGTAGGAAGCACCTGGGGGAGGGTCTGACACCACTGTGCCTTGGTGCTCACCCTTTCCCATTCCTTCCTGCCAGGCTCAGGTCAAGTTCAGTCTTCTCGGCCTTGCCACCTCCTCTACCCCTCCAAGTGTGAATGACTTTCCTGTCCCTTAAATTTAGGTGGTCAGTATGGTTAACACCCTGTGCAAGGACTAGCTTTATTTTTTAAATGTTCCTTTTTGTTTGTTTATTTTTTTGCTTTTTAAGGCTGCATCTGTGGCATATGGAAGTTTCCAGCTAGGGGTCCAATTGGAGCTGCAGCTGCTGGCCTACACCACAGCTCACAGCAATGCCGGATCCTTAACCCCTTGAGCGAGCACATGGATGGAACCTGCATCCTCATGGATACTAGTCGGGTTCGTTACTGCTGAGCCATGATGGAACTTCAAATGTTCTACGTTTTATTTAATTTTCTATTATAGAAGTTTTCAACGTATATGAGAAATGAGCCTGGTATAATTAACCCAACATCGACAATGATTAACATTCTGCAATGTTTATTTCATTCTTCCTCTCCCACCCTTTTCTCTGGGGTATTTTTAAAGTGTATGTTAGACACACTCAGAAAGTATTTGCAGGTGAAATGAAATTGTATCTAAGAAATAGGATTTTAAAACAATTTGATCACAATACCATGAGCATATTCAACAATATTCCTTATTGTCAGATACCCAACCTATGTACAAATTCCCCCATTGCAAATCTCTCTCTCTCTTTTTTTTTTTTTTTGTCTTTTTAGGGCCACACCCGCAGCATTGGGAGGTTCCCAGGCTAGCGGTTGAATCAGAGCTACAGCCCTGGCCTACACCACAGCTCACACGACACTGGGTCCTAATCCGCTGAGCGAGGCCAGGGATCGAACCTTCATCCTCAAGGATGCTAGTCAGAATTGTTTCCGCAGAGCCACAACAGGGACTCCAAAAATATCTTTTTACAGTTGGTTCGTTCAAATAAAGATCTTAAAAAACAACCAAGAAGTTGCATTTAGTGGCCACGCCTCCTAGGTTTGTCTTAATCTCTGACAGTTTCCCTCTTTGTTTCTTCACCAATGAGTGGCGATTTTTTTTAAGTCATTATTTTTTCTACAAAATTTCCCACATTCTATATTTGGCTGACTCAGTGTTATTTAAGGGGTTCCTCTTTCCTCCTTTTCCCCCACAATCTGGTTAGACGCAGATTCGATTTTAACCAGAAGGCCACTGGCCTTTCAGTATTTAACTTAATACCTCCATACACGCCTATGTAATTTTGAAACACATTTCAGGTATCATATTCCATCCCTAAATATTTCAGAATGTATTTCAAAAAGATAAGCACTTATTTAAAACACACACACACACACACACTTTGCTATTATCAGACCAAAAAATAATTCTTTTTTTTCTTTTTTCTTTTTTTTGTCTTTTTTCCATGTCTTGGGACGCTCTTGCAGCATATGGAGGTTCCCAGGCTTGGGGTCGAATCGGAGCTGTAGCCACCGGCGTAGGCCAGAGCCACAGCAACACAGGATCCGAGCCTCGTCTGTGACCTACACTACGACTCACGGCAACGCTGGATCCTTAACCCACTGAGCAAGGCCAGGGGTTGAACCTGCAACCTCATGGTTCCTAGTCGGATTCGTTAACCACTGAGCCACGACAGGAACTCCAAAAAATAATTCTTAGTAAAATCAAATATCCAGTCAGTGTTCACATTTTCCTGTGTCTCATAAATGGTTTTGTATAGTTTTTGTTCAAGCTGAAATCTAAATCAGTTCCTTATGTTGTAACTGGCTGATGTGTCTCTTCAATCTTCTGTAACCCAGAAGGCACTTCCTCAATTTTAATTTTTTCCGTTTTCTTTTTATCCTTTTAGAGCCACACCTGCAGCATATGGAGGTTCCCAGACTAGGAGTCGAATTGGAGCTGTAGCCGATGGCCTACACCACAGCCATAGCAATGCCAGATCCGAGCCATATCTGTGACCACACCACCGCTCACAGCAATGCTGGATCCTTAACCCACTGAGCAAAGCCAGGGATCAAACCCGCAACCTCATGGATGCTAGTCAGATTCATTTCTGCTGAGCCATGGTGGGAACTCCTCATTTTTTCCCTTATTTAAGGAAACTAGGTTGTTTGTCTGGGAGATCATTTGGATTTTGCTGATTGCATTCCTGTGGTGATATTTCACAGGTTTTTATTGCCCCTGTATTTTCTATAAATTGGTAGTTAAGGTCAGAGACCAGATCAGATTTGGGGTTTTTTGTTTGTTTGTTTTTGCAAGAATACTTAATAGGTTTGTGTACTTCCATAGGAGGAAATATGTATTGTCTTGTTGTCTTCCTTATTTATTTATTTATTTATTTTTCTTGTTGCCTTTTCTAGGGCTGCTCCTGCGGCATATGGAAGTTCCCAGGCTAGGGGTCGAATCGGAGCTGTAGCCCCCGGCCTACACCAGAGCCACAGCAACGCGGGATCCGAGCCGCATCTGCGACCTACAGCACAGCTCACGGCAATGCCAGATCCTTAACCCACTGAGCAAGGGCAGGGATCAAACCCGCGACCTCATGGTTCCTAGTTGGATTCGTTAACCACTGCGCCACAGCGGGAACTCCTGCCTTCCTTTTTTGATGTTAGCAGTCACTGATATGTTTACTTGGATCCATTATTTCAAGGGAATTGATAAATTTGATATTCTTTCTTTAATAAATGCTGGACTCCTTCCTGATGTTTACCACTTTTCAAAATAATGGATGTTTTTTCTTTTTTCTTTTTTTACTGCTGCACCTGCGGCAAATGGAAGTTCCCGGCCTACGCCACAGCCACAGCAACACTGGAACAGAGCCGCGTCTGCAACCTATGCTGCAGCAGCAACCCTGGATCCTTAACCCACTGAGCGAGGCCAGAGATCAAGCCTGCATCCTCAGGGACATTATGTCATGCTCTTAACCCACTGAGCCACAACAGGAGCTCCCAAAGTAATGAACTGATCACTTAGCATCCCCTAGTGACGACAGACATCTTCCCCCAGTATTATTATATATTCGTGGGTTTACACATACGTGATGTGTTTCAGTCCTTTGCCTTCGTTACTCATGTTCAGATTGTTCCCATCTTTGGCCAGTGGGAGCCTCTTTAAGTTGATTTCTTTGAGTCCTTTGGACAAATTCCTAAATGGTTTTTGAAAGCTTCTTTGCTTTCTGGCATGATGAGATATCTTGGCCCCTCTTGTCTGTTTCCTGCCACAGGCCTGGAATGAGCTCTTTTCTCTAAGTCTCTGATTGCTTTTTGTGGAAGAAGGTATTTTTCCACAGAGACTCTAGTAGCAGCATTGGGAGTGCTTGTTACTGGGTTTGATCACTGGTTTTAGGCCTTTTCAATGGACAAAGCTAGGGAATTTTTTTTTTTTTTTTTTGTCTTTTCGAGGGCTGCTCCCACGGCGTGTGGAGGTTCCCAGGCTAGGGGTCTAATCGGAGCTGTAGCTGCCGGCCTACACCACAGCCACAGCAACTCAGGATCTGAGCCTCATCTGCAACCTACACCACAGCTCATGGCAACACCAGATCCTTAACCTACTCAGCAAGGCCAGGGACCAAACCCGCAACTTTATGGTTCCTAGTCAGATTTGTTAACCACTGCACCACGAGGGGAACTCTGAAAAAAATTTTTTTAATGTAAATACATGGTGCGTATCTATTGAAACTCCCAGTTCAAGTTCAGGATTATAGGTTGGATATATATGCATACACATGTATTTTACTGCTCTATTTAATTTCTACCACACTGAAACAGAGCTGAAGGCCTGGCCCAGGGCTTTCAGCATGTAGGTATGTGTGGTGGGAAGAAGCAAAAAGAAACACCGGTCAGCCATTAATGTCAGCCTGTCTGTGCCACCGGAAGGTAGAACCTGGCCCAGTGTGTTCATTCTTTCTCCCTTGGACCAGTAGCCATCCTCCTTACTTAGGCAACCTGGTTCTGAGTACACAAAAGGAGACTGCGAACTGTCAGGGAACAGGAAGCTTGGGCTCAGATGGACTTTCTTTTTTCTTTTTCTTTTTTTTTTTCTTTTTAGGGCTGTACCTGCAGCCTGAGCAGGTTCCCAGACTAGGGGTTGAGTTGGAGCTGCAGCCCCTGGGCTATGTCACAGCCACAGCAATGCAGGATCCGAGGCTCATCTGCGACCTACACCACAGCTCACAGCAAGAGTGAATCCTTAACCCACTGAGCAAGGCCAGGTAATGCGTCCTCATGAATACTAGTCAGGTTCATTACTGCTGAGCCCGTTCTTTTTTATTGTTATTTTTATTTTTTTGTCTTTTGAGGGCTGCACCCATGGCATGTGGAGATTCCCAGGCTAGGCGTCTAATCAGAGCTGTATCCGCTGGCCCATGCCACAGCCACAGCAACACCAGATCTGAGCCAAATCTGCAACGTACACCACAGCTCATGGCAAGGCTGGATCCTTAACCCACTGAGCAAGGCCAGGGATCGAATCCACAACCTCATGGTTCCTAGTTGGATTCGTTTTCGCTGAGCCACGATGGGAACTCCAGCCCTTTCTTTTTTAAATTGAAATATAGTTGACCTACAATATTTATGTTAGTTTCATGTGTACTACACAATGACTTGACATTTGCATATGTTATGCAATGATCACCACAGTCTAGTAAGCATCTATCCCTATACAAAGCTATTACAATATTATCATATTCCTTATGCTGGATATTACATACTCAGGACTTGTTTATTATGTAACTGGAGGTTTGCACCCCTTAATCCCCTTCATCTATTTCAGCATCCCCTGGCCCCCTGGCCCTTCTTAGAAACCACCTATTTGTTCTGAGCCTGGTTTTATTTTGTTTTTTAGGTTCCACATATAAATAAGGTCCTGTGGTATTTGCCCTTCTCTGTCTGATACTTCCCTTAGCATAATATCCTCTAGGTCCATCCATGTTGCCACAAATGGCCAGATTTCCTTTTTTATGGCTGAGTAATGTTCCAGTGTGTCTACACACATATGTATGCATTTACTACATCTTCTTTATCCATTTGTCCACTGATGGACATTTAGGTTGCTTCCACGTCTTGGCTACTGTATATAATGCTGCAATGAACAGCTGAATGTGTATATTTTTCATACAGAAACACTAATTCTAGTGTTTTTGTTATCTTGGGATAAATACCAAGAAGTGAAATTGCTGGATCATATGGCAGTAATGTTTTTAATTTTTTGAGGGACCTCCATACTGTTTTCCACAGTGGAGGCAGCAATATACATTCCCACCAACAGTATACTAGGATTCCCTTTTTCTGCATCCTCACCGGCATTTGTTATTTGTTGTATTTTTTGATAAATGCCATTCTGACATGTACGAGGTGATATCTCACTGGACTTCCCTGGTGACTAGTGATGTTGAGCATCTTCTCATGTACCTGTTAGCCTGTTTCATGTTCTGTACATGGTCTTTAGAAAAATGTCTATTCAGGTCTTCTGTCTGTTTTTTTGTTTTTGGCCACTTAACCCACTGGGGATCGAACCCAAGCCACAGCAGTGACAACGCTGGATCCTTAATCTGCTGCGTCAGCAGGGAACTCCCAGAAGAGAAGCTTCCCTGATGGGAATCAAACCCAGCTTATGGTGGTGAGAGCATCTACTCCTAACCATTAGACCACCAGAGGGCGTCTGTCCATTTTTAAATCAGTTTAGGAGTTTCTGTGTGGCTCAGCCAGTTAAGGATCTGATGTTCCCACTGCAGCAGCCTAGGTTGCTGCTGTGAGGTGGGTTCAATCCCTGGCCTTGGAACTTCTGCATACTGTGGGTGCAGCCAAAAAAAAAAAAAAAAAAGGTTGTTTTCTTGATGTTGAGTTGTGTGAGTTCTTGTGTATTTTATCCCCTTAGATATGTCATTTACTAATATCTTCTCCCATTTGGTAGGCTGGCTTTTCATTTTTTAAAAATTTTTAAATTTTTAATTTATTTTAAAATTTTTTTTATTTTTTGCTTTTCAGGGCCACACCTGTGGCATATGGAGGTTCCCAGGCTAAGGGTCGAATTGGAGCCAGCCTACGCCCCAGCCACAGCAATGACAGATCCGAGCCGCATCATTGGAGGTTCCCGCTGCGTCATTGGAGGTTCCCAGGCTAAGGGTAGAATTGGAGCCAGTCTACACCACAGCTCACAGCAATGCCAGATCATTAACCCACTGAGTGAGGCCAGGGATCAAACCTGCAAGTTCATGGTTCCTAGTCATATGCATTTCCACTATGTTACAACAGGAACTCCTGGCTTTCATTTTGGTGATAGTTTCCTTTGCTGTGCAAAAGCCTTTTAGTTTAACATAGAACCATTTGTTTATTTTTGCTTTTGTTTCCCTTGCCTGAGGAGACATATTTTTAAAAATGTTGGAGTTCCCATTGTGGCTCAGTAGAAACGAATCTGACTAGCATCCATGAGGACATAGGTTCCCTGGCCTCGCTCAGTGGATTAAGGATCTGGCGTTGCCTCGGAGATATGGTGTAGGTTGCAGACGGCTCGGATCCTGAGTTGCTGTGGCTGTGGTGTAGGCCAGCAGCTACATCTCCGATTTGACCCCTAGCCTGGGAACCTCCATATGTTGCAGGTGGCGCCCTAAAAAGACAAAAAAAAACCCCTCTTGCTAAGACCAGTGTCAAAGAGCTTATTGCCTAGGTTTTCTTTCAGGAGTTTTTGGTTTCAGATCTTACATTTAAGTCTTTAATTCATTTTGAGTTTATTTTTATATGTGGTATGAGACAGTAGTCCAGTCTGATTCTTCTGCATGTAGCTGTCCGGTTTTCCCAACACTATTTGTTGGAAAGGCTATCCTTCCCATTATATATTCTTGCCGCCTTTATTATAGATTAATTGATGTGTCATAAATTAATATGTCTGAGTTTATTTCTGGGCTCTCTATCCTGTTCCATTGATCTGTGTGTCTGTTTTTGTGCCAGTACCATACTGTTTTGATGACTGTAGCTTTACACTGTAGATTGAAGTCTGGGAGCATGATACCTCCAGTTTCGTTCTTCTTTCTCAAGATTGCTTTTGGCTATTTGGGATCGTTTGTGTTTCCATACAAATTTTAAAATTACTCATTCTAGTTCTGTGACAAATGCCATTGGTATTTTGATAAGGGTAGACTGAATCTCTGGATTGCCCTAGAGAGTATGGCCATTTTAACAATGTTAATTGTTCCAGTCCAGGAGCATGGTTGGTGTATCTTTCCTTTGTTTTCTCATCTTCAATTTCTTTCCTTTTTTTTTTTAGGGCCACACTCACATCATGTGGAAGGTCCCAGACTAAGGGTTGAATTGGAGCTATAGCTCCACCACAGTCGTAGCAACACAGGATCCTAGCCACGTCTGCAACCTACGCCACAGCTCATGGCAATGCTGGATCCTTAACCCACTGAGCAAGGCCAGGGATTGAACCCACATCCTCATGGATCCTAGTCAGGTTCATGACTGTTGAGCCATAATGGCAACTACTGTTGGCTTCAGTTTCTTTCTCCAACATCATAGTTCTCTGAGCACAAGTCATTTACCTCTGTGGTTAGATTTATTCCTAAGTATTAAGTATTTATTCTTTTTGATGCAGTTTTAAATGGAATTGTTTTCTTAATTTCAGAGGGCCTTTTTCTAGCACAACTTTTCAGTATTTGGGACCAGCTAAACTGGCTCTCAGGCTGTGGGGCCTTGTGTTGGTTGTTCCTCAGGTTTTAAAGTACATTCCTCAGAGAAATGCCAACTTGCTAAGAAAAACAGAAGGAGAGGAAAGAAGCAGGAAGAAAGCAAACTCTGGAAAGGAGGAGGAAACTGCAAAGACATGACAGCTAACATTTACAGGGTCCTTTCCATGTGGGTTTCAGACAAGTGCCATCTGGCCAATGCCCTTAATGACCATTTAATTGGGATGGAAAAGGATAAGCAGGTGTGAATCAAATTACGTAGATGTATCAGGCAGGATGTAAGTGGAAAATGCAGAACATGAGCCAAAGATATGAATAGAATTTAGAGGAGGGAAAAATAGGTGTTTTTTTTTTTTTTTTTTTTTTTTTTTTTTGTGGTGGAGAGAAGAAGGGTTGGGCTTTTTCACAGCACTCTCTGCCCTCATCATGCTGGATCCTGCCCATCTCCCAGAAGGGGATGGAGCCCTGGGTCCTGGCTTATGGTTTGAGCCCAGGAATTGGAGAAAGAGGGGCTGTGGTGGGGTTAGATGGGCAGTGCCCTATTCTTTGTACATTCAGGCCTAGGCTCTTCCTTTCTGGCCTGGGGTGCCTCTCCCTGCAGAGTCAGCTACAGCAAGAGGGGGAGCAGGTAGAGTTGGGGGAGGGGAGACATCCAGTAGATGGGCAGCTGGGGTCTCAGGTTACTTCTTTTGCTGCTGGGGAAAAAGCCCTTGGTTTCCAGGAGCAGATTTGATTACAGCAGCCTGGCAGTTTTGTCACCGTTGGCTGGAGGGCTGTTCAGAGTTGGAACTTTCTGACACCCAACACTGACATTGGATCTCCATGCACATTAGCAGGGAGCTTGGTGTGCCCTGGCGACCGGGTCACTTGACCTCAGTCTGCCCCTTTCTAGCCATTGACCTTCAACAGGTCATCCAATTATGTGTGTGTACAGTGAGGGGGGTTAATGGATCATCTCTATTTTATTTTATTTTATTTTATTTTTTATTATTATTTTTACTAGTTGTAGGCACCTTGTTCAGCATTTTATTCTTTTTTATTATTTTTAATAATTATTTCTATTTTTTATTTTTTATCATAATTTTTATTTTTTCCATTATAGCTGATTTACAGTGTTCTCTCACTTTTCTACTGCACAGCAAGGTGACCCAGTCACACATAACCTGTGTGCATTCTTTTTCTCATCTCTACAGACACAGCTCTAGACTTCACACTCCGGGGTTCTGTGCCTGTGTTTAGCACTTCATAGGAGACTGCTTAGCACTTTCCAGTCCCCGGATCCCCAGCCCATGCTCTCTTCTTCCTTCCTTTTCATCAAATAATATTCATCTACCTTCTTTTTTCCGCCCTTCTTTTTTTGGCCACAGGGTGCAGCAGCTTGATAATGCGATCTCAGTTCCAGACCAGGAATTGAACCTGGGCTGCAGCAGGGAAAGCACCAAGTCCTAACCACTAGACCACCAGGGAACTCCCTGTCAACCTTCTTTTTTTTTTTTTTTTCGTCTTTTGTCTTTTGTCCTTTTTTAGAGCTGCACCCACCGCATATGGAGTTTCCCAGGCTAGGGGTTGAATCGGAGCTGCAGCTGCTGGCCTACACCACAGCTCACAGCAATGCCAGATCCTTAGCCCACTGAGCGAGGCCAGGGATTGAACCAGCAACCTCGTGGTTCCTAGTCGGATTCATTTCCGCTGCGCCACGATAGGAACTCCTACCTTCTTTTTAAATTTTTTTTTTTTTGTCTTTTTGCCATTTCTTGGGCCGCTCCCGTGGCATATGGAGGTTCCCGGGCTAGGGGTCCAATCAGAGCTGTAGCCATCAGCCTACGCCAGAGCCACAGCAACGCGGGATCCGAGTCATGTCTGCAACCTACACCACAGCTTACGGCAACGCCAGATCCTTAACCCACTGAGCAAGGGCAGGGACCAAACCCGCAACCTCATGGTTCCTAGTCGGATTCGTTAACCACTGCGCCATGACGGGAACTCCTAAAATTTTTTTATTAATGACTTTTATTTTTTCCATTATAGTTGGTTTCCAGTGTTCTGTCAATTTTCTACTATTCAGCAAAGTGACCCAGTCCCACACATATATATATACATTCTTTTTCTCACATTATCCTCCATCATGCTCCATTACAAGTGACTAGACATAGTTCCCAGTGCTATACATCAGGATCTCATTGCTTATCCACTCCAAATGCAACAGTTTGCATCTATTAACCCCAAATTCCCTGTCCTTCCCACTACCTCCCCCTCCCCCTTGGCAACCACAAGTCTGTTTTCCATGTCTATGCTTTTCTTTTCTGTGTAAAGTTTCATATGTGCCAAGTATTAGATTCTAGATATAAGCGATATCATATGGTATTTGTCTTTCTCTTTCTGACTTACTTCACTTAGTATGGGAGTCTCTAGTTCCATCCATGTTGGCTGCAAATGGCCTTATTTTGTTCTTTTTTTTATGGCTGAGTAGTATTCCATTGTGTATATATACCACATCTTCCTAATCCAGTCATCTGTCAATGGACTTTTAGGTTGTTTCCCTGTCTTGGCTATTGTGAATAGTGCTGCAATGAACATGTGGGTGCATGTGTCTTTTTCAAGGAAAGTTTTGTCTGGATATATGCCCAAGAGTGGGATTGCTGGGTCATAAGGTAGTTCTATATGTAGTTTTAGGTACCTCCATACTGTTTTCCATAGTTGTCCTGTCTACCTTCTTATATGCTGAACCCTACATGAGCCCTGGGGCTGTGGCAATCACCAGCAGCTCAGATGGGGCTGTGAGGAGGCAGATGGGGTGAAGCCTTCTGCCCTACATTCTGGAGAGGATGCAGGCTCCAGGGAAGCACGATGTGGGTCTGCCAGTGAGGGCCTCCCAGGCTAGCCCCTTCTCAGTTTTTTCTCCATGTGTGTAGGGAGACTCTGTCATCCTTCTCTCACCAGTGACACAACGCAGGCCTGCTACGATGATGTGACTTGTCTAAGGGCACACTGACTCAGGGCCCTGACCCATTTTATTTTATTTGTTGCTTTTTAGGGCCACCCTCACACTATATGGAAGTTCCCAGGCTAGGGATTGAATCAGAGCTACAGCTGCCGGCCTGTGCCATGGCCACAGCAACACCAGATCTGAGCCGTGTCTGTGACCTACAGTTCATCCAACGCTGGATGCCCGACCCACTGAGTGAAGCCAGGGATCAAACCCACATCCTCATGGATACTGGTCAGATTCGTTTCCACTGCACCATGATGGGAACTCCCCATCACCAGTTTTATAAGGTGGAGGTGAGGAGTAGGTAGGGAGCCTCTGCATCATCTTTGCAGCTTTTCTGTAAATCTAGTATTATTTCCAAAACGAAATATATATATATATATATATATATATATATATATATATATATATATATATATATTTAATGTGGAGGACTTTTGACCCATCTCCCCACCTTCTGATATGCACCAACACACCAGCCAATCAACCATGACTGTTCACTGCACACCTGATGGGTATGAGGCACCGTGGAACATACAACTGAGGGGTTATGAAGATGGATCAAACATGATCCTTGCTCTCTGTGAGTTCACAGATTTCCCCATGGAAAAATAAGACACATTCAAAGAAAAGTTATTTCTTTTCTTACTTTTTGTCTTTTTAGGGCTGCACCCTCGGCATATGGAGGTTCCCGGGCTAAGGGGTCCAATCGGAGCTGTAGCTGCTGGCCTCCGCCAGAGCCACAGCAATGAGGGATCCGAGCCATATCTTCGACCTACATCACAGCTCACAGCAACACCGGATCCTTAACCCACTGAGCAAGGCCAGGGATTTGACCCACGTCCTCATGGATGCTGCTCAGGTCCATTAACCGCTGAGCCACAATGGAACTCCCTGAAAATTTATTTCTAACAGTACAAGGCAGTTTGACAAGTGCCAACAACACAGAGGAGAACAAGGGAGAGCAGGGAGAAACCACTGCTAGGAGGATGTTAAATAGGGACAAAGATTGTTTCCTGCTGTGAAACCCGTTCCGAGTGTTTTTGACTTAATGAACACTTTCAAAATACTTGAGCGCTTCTATCGATCGCACATACATTTTCTCAGGCTTCCTGCATTAGTCATAAAGAAACCCACCATGTCTTATTGAGTCTACATCTGAAACATCCCTGGTGTGGACTGCCTCACTGCGAATGTCACTGCCACTGTCATGTCATCCCTCTCCTAGACTGGAACCTCAACCTAGCCATCTGCTTTCTCTAATCTCCACGCACCCTGAGTGCCGGTCTGTTAGGTCTCTGCTGGTCCTGCAGCCTGAGTTTGTTTCCCAATGCACCGGGCTGATCGCTCCCGCTTGGGTGGCAGGGGTGCAGGTGTTTCCTTCATACATGGCTCTGTCCACCTCTTCATCCCCTTCATTGCCACCCCCATTCCCTTAGCCCCTCAAACCCTGTTCCAGCCACCGTGCGTTTCTCTCATTGCTCAACCAAACTTTGCTCCCAGGAGCCTTGGTACCTTTGCCCTTTACTTGCCTTGGGGAAAGCCCCCTGGGTCCAGGAAGTGCCGTCTTTGCCAACCCTCAGCTTAAACATCCCCTTCTCTGGTGCCCCAAAGTTAATCACTTCCTCCTCTGTTTTCCCATGATATACTGCTACTGTGCTGCTCGTGTACTTTGCACAAACACTTGATGTCGTCATCTACCAATTCTTTCCACAAACGCTTAAAATTTTTTTTGTTGAAGTATAGTTGATTTACAATGGGAATTTCTGCTGTACAGCAAAGTGACTTGGTTCTGCATATATTCTATTACATATTCTTTTCCACTGTGGTTTATCACAGGATATTGAACACAGCTCCCTGTGCTATACAGTAGGACCTTGTTGTTTATGCATCCTCCATATAATAGTTTGCATCTGCCAACCCCAAACTCCCACTCCCTCCCCCACCTTTACCCTCCCCCTTGGCAACCCCATGTCTGTTCTCTATTCAGTGGGTCTGTTTCATAAGTATGTTCATCTGAGTCATATTTTAGATTCCACATATAAGTGATATCATATGGTATTTGTCTTTCTCTTTCCAACTTAACTTCACCTAGTATGATAATCTCCAAGTCCATCCATGTTGCTGAAAATGACATTATTTCATTCTTTTCATGGCTGAGTAATATTCCATGGTGTGTGTGACATACATACCACTTCTTTATCCATTTATCTGTCGATGGACTTTTAGGTTGTTTCCATGTCTTGGCTGTTGTGAATAGTGCTGCTATGAACACAGGGGTGCAGGTATCTTTTCAAATTATAGTTTTGTCTGGGTCACAAGCACTTTTTAAGCAGCTATCATGGGCCGGAGGTGAGGGTGAAAAGATAGGAGCAGCCCCTGCTCTCTTGGAGGTCCCCAGCCAGTGAGGCATTTGGAGATACTCAGAAGCAATTATAGAATGTGTGACAGTGCTATGGTGATGGGCACAGGGCCAGGGAAGTACACAGAGGGGCACTGACCCAGTCTGGGATGAGTCCTGGTGGGGGGGGATCAGAGAAGGCTTCCCAGGAGAAAGGATGCTAAGAGAGATGGGAAGCCCAAGCAGGCATTTGCAATCTGTTCTCCCATCAAGTTTTTCCAGGGCAAAAGCATCTTATTCATTGTTGTGTTGCCCCTTACCTATATCTGCAGCTACACGTAGTAGGTGCTCAATACATTTGCTTGCTTGAATAAATAAATTACTGAGCAAACAAATTGAATGGGCAAATGAAAACCATCTTAGTTTTAAGCAAGTGGACAACCTTACCTCAACACCCCTGCTTCCAGTATCAGGTGGTTGGACTGAAGATGAAGGCTGTGTTTTGCCTTTTCACAGTTTATTGCAGTTTTTTTTGGCCGCACTCATGGCCTGCAGATGTTCCCAGGCCAGAGATCTAACCTGCACCACAGCAGTGACCCAAGCTGCTGCGGTGACAACAGCGATACTTAACCTGCTGCACCACAAGGGGAACTCCTTACTGTGGTATTTCTTTTTGACCTTTAGACTTGCTTTAGTAATAGGTGTGAGTGGTTTCGTGGTTTTTTTTTTTTTTTTGGAAAGAGTTTGTGGCTTTTGTTTCAGTATGCTATAGAAGGAAATATTTCATTGAATTTATTAATGTCTATGACGTTTATGGATAATATTTTCCTTAAAATGCTTGTACAATTTTCTTTTTTTTTTTGTCTTTTTGCCTTTTCTAGGGCCGCTCCTGTGGCACATGGAGGTTCCCAGGCTAGGGGTCGAATCGGAGCTGTAGCCACCGGCCTACACCAGAGCCACAGCAACACGGGATCTGAGCCGCGTCTGCGACCCACACCACAGCTCACGGCAACGCTGGATCTTTAATCCACTGAGCAAGGCCAGGGATCGAACCTACAACCTCATGGTTCGTAGTCGGATTCGTTAACCACTGAGCCACGACGGGAACTCCCTAAGATTTTCTTAATGGAAAAAAAGAAAACTTAAAATTGTGAAGTGGGAGTGGAAAGAAATTGGGGGGCGGGCAGTGGGAAGAGCTGGAATGAAGAACCAAGAATGACCTTGCCTTTGTGTCCGTGGGTTCAAAGCACTTTCCCATCCAGGGTCTGTCTTGTTCACAACCGGGGCCAGGCCTTTCGAGTGACCATCATCCACTTCTATGAGTGTGATGGTTAATTTCATGTATCAACTTGACTGGGCCGCAGGGTCAAATATTATTATGGGTGTGTCGTAAGGTGATTGGGGATGAGATTAACATTTAAATTAGTAGATGGAGTGAAGCAAATTAGGTGGGCCTCATCCTATCAGTTGAAGGCCCATAGACCAAAAAGGCCGACCCTCCTCTGAGTAAGACAGAGTTCCTTCTTCCTGAATCCCCTCGAATTCAACCCTTTCCTGCCTTTGGCCTTGAACTGAAACTTCGGCCCTTCCTGAGACCTGAGCCTGCCGGCCTTCAGCCTGCAGCTACACCACCTGGTCCTCAGGCCCTGACTCGGACTGGGAACTCGCACTGCCAGCTCTCCTGGGTCTCCAGCTCACCAACTCCCCCCGCAGATCTTGGGACTTGTTAGCCTCCATGAAAAATTGTGAGCCAATTTTTTTTTTAACTCCACTTGTAATAATATCACTTTAACTCAGAAATTTAAATTTACACATTCGTAGCAACTATCTTAAAAAGTATATGCCTTGTTTAAAAAAAAATGGCACTTCCAGAACAGGAGTTAGCCAAAAGCAATAGCAAAATCACATGATTACAGTCAGCTGAATTTGCACATAACATCCCTTAAACATCAAAAAGTAAAATAATCACACATACTCCTTTCCTGTCATCAAATTATTTTTAAAAACCTAATATCGGTACTCCAATGAACAAAAGTATAAACATCTTCCTCTTTTTTTTTTTTTTGGCCACATACACAGCATGCAGAAGTTCCCAGACAAGGGATCAAACCTGCACCACAGCACTGATCTGAGCCAGTGCAGTGACAACGCTGAACCTTAACCCACTGAGCCACATGGGAACTCCTAAACATCTCTTTATGACCAACTGTGTGAGCCAGCTTTTTATGATGACTCTTTCTCTGTACATAAATCGGATTGGTTCTGTTTTTCTGGAGAACTGTCACTAATAGGTGAACGTTTTACTAACAGCAGGTAAATCATTGACTCATAGATGCCAGAGCTGGGGCTCAAGCTCCTCCCTCAGTTTATGGATGACGAAACTTAAGCCCGAGAAGGAAGTTTCTTCCCATGGCACACTCCTCCTACTGTGTTCACTACCTAGCTGATGCTGGGATGCTCCTTAACTGGAAACCAGATTTAGAAATAATGCTTTTTATTTTTAATTTTTTGTTCTTCTTTTTATGGCCAGACCAGCAGCATATGGAATCTCCTGGGCCAGGGGTCAAATCAGCTGCATCTGCAAATTACACCGCAGCTTGTGGCAGTGCCGAATCCTTAACACATGGGCATGGCTAGGTATCGAACCTGCATCCTCACAGAGACAATGTTGGGTCCTTAAACTGCTGAGCCACAACAGGAACTCCAACAATACTTTTTTAAAAAAATACTTAAAAAATTTTTTTGGCCATGGCTGCAACGTGCGGAAATTCCTGGGCCAGGGATTGCCTATGCCACAGGAGTGACTCAAGCCACAACCACATCCTTAACCCACCAGGCCACCAGGGAGCTCCTAGAAATAATATTTAAAATGCAAATATCCCTGGGAAAATAACATACTGATCTGAATTCATAAGAGAATATAAATGGCCTGATGAAATGTTTTCTGAAGAGCACTTTTTTAGGGGGAAGACACAGGTACACTGTGAAAAGGTAGGTATAGTTAGTTCCTAGCCTCCTGGAGGTCTTTGGTAAATGAGTTTCAGAGATGGACAGGAGAGAGCCCTGCTCAATGGGCATCGTTTGGTTCTTGAATGTGAAAGGAGGAGAGGAGTTCCCATCGTGGCGCAGCGGAAACACATCCGACTAGGAACTGTGAGGTTGCAGGTTCCATCCCTGGCCTTGCTCAGTGGGTTAAGGATCCAGCGCTGCTGTGAGCTGTGGTGTAAGTGGAAGTCGAAGCTTGGATCTGGCATTGCTATGGCTGTGGCATAGGCCAGTGGCTACAGCTCTGATTAGACCTCTAGCCTGGGAACCTCCATATGCTATGGGTGTGGCCCTAAAAAGCAAAAAAAAAAAAAAAAAAAAGCCTGATGCAGAGTAAGCACTATATAATAATTTGTTAAATCCCATTTGGGACAGTGGGAGGTGGGGTAAAGGAGGGGCAGGGCTGGCCCACAGACCTCACCTCCTTGTGACCTCAAGAGCTGGCCCAGACTGCTGTGGTGCTGGGAAGCTGAGACTTTGCACATCTGGGGGAAGGCATGGCTGGAGCTGGCGCGATCCTTAATTTCAGTGAGCTCACAGGCAATTTCTGGAAATACAGCTTCTAGCAGTAATGCTTGCATCTTTTTAAAAATAACACTTTGTGTGCATGCGTCTGCCTTCTGGCTACATTGGAACGTGTCAAGGGTAGAGTGGGTGGAGGGTGTTTGGAGCCTATTTTCAGACCTTCTGTGTAACTTTGCTTTTTGCTTGCAAGAAGCTTCTGAGAGAGTTTCCTCTTTGGTTCAACAGCTTGAGAGAGAAAGCCGTGTTGGGCCGATCTGGCCAGTATTATAGCTTTCCTTCCTATTTAGAGCAAGGGCAGTGGGCAAGATGGTAGAGAAACTTGAAATCCCATCACGTGATAAAGGTGTGAAGGAAATGGGGGTTTGGTTAGTAAGGGAAAGAGACTCCTCAGGGGATTTTGGAACATTCTTCAGCTTTTTTTGTTTTGTTTTTTGTTTTTGTTTTTTGTCTTTTTAGGGCCGCATCCATGGCATGTGGCAGTTCCCAGGCTAGGGGTCATATCAGAGCTACAGCTGCCAGGCTACGCCAGAGCCACAGCAATGCAGGATCCGAGCTGTGTCTGTGACCTACACTACAGCTCATGGCAATGCTGGATCCTTAACCCACTGAGCGAGGCCAGGGATGGAACCCGTGTCCTCATGGATACTGGTCAGGTTCATTAACCACAGAGCCACGACGGGAACTCCTCTTCAGCTTTTTAAAGAGCTGTTCTGGGACTGCCTGGTAGCCTAGTGGGTTAAGGATCTGGTGTTGTCACTACTCAGGTCACGGCTGTGGCATGGGTTCTGTGAGAACACAAAGAGAAGGTGTTGGTTTCGACCCGGGAATCAGGGTCTCACCAGAGTGGGATCAGGCTGCTGCCTTGATCTTGGGCTTCCCAGCCTTCAGAACTGTGAGAAATCAATTTCTGTTGTTTATAAGCTGTGCGGTCTGTGGTATTTTGTTATAGCAGCTTGAATGGACTAAGACATCATGGAACATTTGACTCATTCAGCCCAGACTCTGTGCTCACCAGTTAGCATGATGGCCATGATTTGGCTTTTCATGTTAGTTTCTCTACAGGAAAGGCATATGACAGAAGGACCCTGTCACAGCACTTATCTCAGTGTTCTAAATGTTTGTCCATCTATTACCCTATACTGGAGTTTCTTGTGGCCCTCTCTTGTTAGCACGGTGCCTGGTACTTAGCAGCAACTCATGATATATTTAAGTGATGAAAGCTGGAGGGAACAATCACATCTAATTGGGGTCAAAGTGGGCACAGATCAGGAGAAACAGCGTTTGAGAGCTGGGCCTTCTTCTTTTTTTTTCTTTCTTTTTTTTTTATTACTCAAGTGAATTTACCACAGCTGTAGTTGTATAATGATCATCACAATCTGATTTCAGAGGATTTCCATCCCACAGCCCAAGCACATCCCCCCACCCCCCCAAACTGTCTCCTCCGGAGACCATAAGTTTTTCAGTGTCTGTGAGTCAGCATCTGTTCTGCAAAGAAGTTCAGTCTGTCCTTTTTTCAGATTCCACATGTCAGTGAAAGCATTTGATGTTGGTGTCTCATTGTATGGCTGACTTCACTTAGCATGATAGTTTCTAGGTCCATCCATGTTGCTAAGAATGCCGGTATTTTGTTCTTTTTAATGGCTGAGTAATATTCCATGGTGTATATGTACTACATCTTCTTGATCTGCTCCTCTGTTGATGGACATTTAGGTTGTTTCCATGTCTTGGCTATTGTAAATAGTGCTGCAGTGAACATTGGAGTACACATGTCTTGAGCTGGGCCTTCTTTAAAGTCAGAGCTCCTCATTCAGTGTTTACTAAGTCCAGGAGTTCCCTGGTGGTCTAGTGGTTAAGGACTTGGTGGTGTCACTGCTGTGGTTCGGGTTACTGTTGTGGCTTGGATTCAATCCCTAGCCTGGGAACTTCTTTATGCCACAGTCATGGGCAAAAATAAATAAATAAATAAATAAATTACTGAGTTCCTATTATGTACGAGGTACTAGGCTAGGAGATGCTGGATGTACAGAGATGATTGACGCTCTTTGCCTTTAAGGAATTCTATGGGATGGAGGGTACATTCCAGGTTGAAGGAGCTACATACACAAAGGTTGGAGTCCTGGATGTGCTTGATGTGTTTGCAGGGGTGGGGGTGGGGCCGGGGGCAGGGCTCTAGTGTGTAAGGCTGGAGATTAGGCTGAAAGAGGGCTAGGCTGTACAGGGTCAGTAATCAAAATAGGCTGATGATCTGGTCTTTAAGCCTTGCTCTTCACAGGCCTGTCAGGCCAGAGTTTGGACTTTCTCCTGGAAGCAGCAGAGAATTCAACCACTGGACACTCTCAAGCGGATGAATGATATAATCAAGAGTGGGTTTCAGTGATTTTCCTTGTGGGCTTGCAGAAGATGGGCTGGAATGCTTGGACACTGAGAGAGAAGTTAGAAGGCTACTGCAATAGTCCCAGCAAGAGATGGTGAGAGCCTCTGGGAAAGGTATGAGGAGGGGGCAGAAGCGAGGTATTCCAGACATTAGGCACAATAGACCATGGCGACCAGGTTGTCTGTGGAGGGTGAGGAAGAAGGAATTGTTAGAGACGACTGAAATGTCTGGGTACTGCTTTCAACTGAAATTGGGAAGGAGAATCTAGGGAGGTGTGGCAGGTACAGGTAATCCATTCAAGTTGTATATTCTGAGACGGGGCCAGGGTGGTGGGGTCTATGAAAATATCCAGGTGAAGAAAAACCCTGTAGGAAATTGGAAGGGGATCCAGGGTTCAGGGCAGAAGTAGGGGTCCAAGATAAAGATTACGGGTCATTAGCATTTGGGGGGGGTGAACCAAGCCTTGGAGAGAATGAGGTCCCTTGTGGGGAGTGTGTTGAGGGGCAATAGCTCAAAGACAGAACTCTGGGGTAAGGATAGAGCCCATACTTCAGAGCTGGTGGGACACAGCCCCCAAAGAGACAAAAACTGGCCAGAGAGATGGAAGAATAATCATGGAAGCCAAGAAGGAACTGTGTTTGGGGAAGGTACCAGGAGGGGACATCTAAGCCTGCTTTGGAGGTCAGGGGGTGTGTTTACCTAAGGAGGTGATGCCTGAATTAGTCTTTTTTTTTTTTTTTTTGGGCCACCCCAAGGCATATGGAGTTCCTCGGCCAGGGATCAGCTCTGAGCTGCAGCTGTGACCTATGTTGCACCTGTGGCAACACTGGATCCTTTAACCCACTGTGCCAGGCCAGGGATCGAACTTGTACCCTGGCGCTGCAGAGATGCTTCTCTCTCCATTGCACCTTAGTGGGAACTCCTGAATTCGCCTGAAGAATGGAGAACAGGATGATGCCTAGAAAGAGGAGGTGAGGTCTGGCAATTAGGATGGCTGTAGCCTTCACTGGGGAAGCGTCAACGGTGGGACCAGTAGACATAGCTAGTGGTTTGAAGAGTGAGTAGAAGGTGAGAAAGTGTAGGTGGCAAATATAAACCATTACTTTTTTTTTTTTTTCCTTTTCTGCTTTTCAGGGCTGCCGCCGTGCATATGGAGGTTCCCGGGCTAAGGGTCCAATGGGAGCTGTAGCTGCTAGCCTATGCCACAGCAATGCCAGATCCTTAACCCACTGAGCAAGGCCAGGGATCAAACCTACCTCCTCATGGATGCTAGTCAGATTCGTAGCTGCTGAGCCATGACGGGAACGCCAAATCATTACTTTTTTGAAGGTTGATATGGAAAGGAAGGGAAGAGAGGAAGAGATAGGCTGATAGCTGAAGGGTGGCTTGAACACCTCTCTGCATCAGGCATGTTCGTGCCCTTCGCCCGGAAGACTGAGTCATTCTGTGAACATGTATTAAGTAGCTCCCAGGGTAGGGACCATGCTGGGAGGAGCTGGGCTGCAAAGCGGACCTGGTCCAAAGGGTTGAAGAGACAAATAAGAAATTTCAGGGGAGTTCCCACCGTGGCGCAGTGGCTAACGAATTCGACTAGGAGCCATGAGGTTGTGGGTTTGTTCCCCGCCCTTGCTTAGTGGGTTAAGGATCCAGTGTTGCCATGAGCTGTGGTATAGGCCGCAGATGCAGCTCGGATCCTGCATTGCTGTGGCTCTGGCATAGGCTGGCAGCTACAGCTCTGATTTGACCCCTAGCCTGGGAACCTCCATATGCCGCAGGAGCGGCCCAAGAAATAGCAAAAAGACAAAAAAAAAAAAAAGAAATTTCAGGTCAGTGAGGTGAGTGTCACTGACGGGGTCAGTGTTGGACACAATGGGAGCCTGGAGGTCACACGCCCAGTCTAGGGGTTTAGAGGGACTCCCAGAGCCAGTGACATCTGAGCAGAGACCTAAAGTAGAAGACAGCCAGGTGAGGCAGAGCAGGGGAGAAGGCATTCCTAGTAGAAGGTTTTGGAGTTCCCTGGTGGCTGGTGGTGAAGAATCTGGCATTGTCACTGCTGCGGCTCAGGTCACTCTTGTGGCAAGGGTTCGATCCCTGACCTGGAAACTTCCACAGGCCACAGGTGGGGTCGAAAAAAATTTTTATTTTATTTTATTTTGTGTCTTTTTGCCTTTTCTAGGGCCACTCCTGTGGCATATGGAGGTTTCCAGGCTAGGAGTCTAATCAGAGCTGTAGCTGCCGGCCTACACCAGAGCCACAGCAACGCAGGATCTGCTTCTGCAACCTACACCACAGCTCAAGGCAAACCCAGATCCTTAACCCACTGAGCAAGGCCAGGGAGCGAACCCGCAACCTCACGGTTCCCAGTCGGATTCGCCAACCACTGAGCCACTACAGGTATTTATTTACTTATTTAGTGTTTTTTTTTTGCTTTTTAGGGCTGAACCTGTGGCATATGGAGGTTCCCAGGCTATGGGTCCAACTGGGGCTGTAGCTGTAGGCCTACACCACAGCCACATCCACATGGGATCTGTGCCACGTCTGCGACCTACACCACAGCTCACAGCAATGCCCGATCCTTAACCCACTGAGCGAGGCCAGGGATTGAACCCATATCCTCATGGATCCTAGTCGAAAATGAATCTGACTAGCATCCATGAGGATGCAGGTTCAATCCCTGGCCTCACTCAGGGCTGGGATGGGAGGTGGGGGGGAAGCAAAGATAGAGTGTTTGTTGGCGGGGGGTGGGGTGGGGGTGGTGGTGGGGTGGGGTGGGGTGGGCACAATTCCAAAAAAATCTAATCAGAATTCTGCTCCATGAAACCTTGCCTTCGGACTCTTTTCCATCATGAGCAGAAGCCCCTGTTCTCCTTCTACTTAAGGGCTCTCCGCTTGGAATTTGATTCCTAGACTTTTGAGCAGTTTACATGCATCGCAGCTGCCTTTTCTTAGAAATGAGGAGGAGCCGAGAAAGAGGGGAGAATAAATGCCCTACAGACCCAGCACTTTGCCTGCTTCATAGGGTGACTCCAGACAGAATTCAAATTTCCTTCCCTTGAGAGGGGGAAGCCAGAGGCTGCGTCACACTTCTGAACTGGGTATACAACACACAAGCTAAGGTCTCTGGCACAGCAAAACCCATTTTGTTTTGCAGCTGGATAAATTAAGTAAGGAAGAAAAAAGCTGGCATCACCATTTTTGAATTAGCACCAAGTCTTTCAGGCTCCACCCCTTTCAGGAAATGTTCCTTAATGCGGTGGGAGGTGGTAATTTCACTCCCTCTCCTAAGCCCTCCTCACCACAAGGCTCCCTGTTTACAGCAGCGCTTACCCCTTCATTTGTCAGCCTGACTTTGCTTTTTCCACCATCTCTGGATCCTTCGCTGAATTGTTTGTCTATGTCCACAGGATCAAAAGAGATAATGTGAGAGAATCTAAAAACAATGCAAGCCACCGATAGTAATGTCTCTGAGGGTGTCAGTGGGACTGGTCCAAGATTGAAAGTTCCTAGAAAAAAGAACAAAGCCTCTTTGAGTTTCTTCTACAGTCAACAGCATAGTATTATGCTGAGTAATAGTATTGGTAGCTCCTGAATTAATTGAAAGAGCAACATTTTCCAACCAGTTATAACACATACAAGAGAGAAAACAAAACTTCTAGTTTAAAATTCAGAGCAAGATACATCCTACAAGGAGTAGGACAAACTACCCAGAATATATATATATATATATATATATATATTATTTTTTTTTTTAGAGCCGCACCCTCGGCATATGGAGGTTCCCAGGCTAGGGATCGAATCAGAGCTACAGCTGATGATCCACACCACAGCCACAGCAACATGGGATCTGAACTGCATCTGTAACCCACACCACAGTTCATGGCAATGCCGGATCCTTAACCCATTAAGTGAGACCAAGGATCGAACCTCTGTCCTCATGGATACTAGTTAGATTTGTTTCTGCTTGAGCCTCCACGGTAACTCCTACATATGTATTTTTGGCAGCTCCCACATTCCAGAACCAGGGATAAAACCCATGCCCCGGCAGTGACCCAAGCCACAGCAGTGACAATGTGGGATGCCTTAACCTGCTGGGCTATCAGGGAACTCCTAAATCACCCAGAATCTTGTCCAGTTCCACACAAGGTGGATTTCATGAGCTTTTGTCAATGAAGTTATATCTTTTTCTAAAGGGCAGTTAGGAATGAAGTTTCCTCGTCTTTCTCTAGAAGACACCCCACATCAATTTTCATAAGCTGAGAAAAAAGTACATTTATCGAAGACCAATAAAACTATTTTTGGTGAAAAATATTTGTGGAGGAGAAAAAAAGGTGGACTGGGCGTAGATTCCAAAGATGAAAATGACATGAAATTATTCCTGAGGTATGTTTATGACGGGTCATCAAATGTCTTAGGTAGTTGCTATGCCTCAGGCAGGTAACTGCAATAACTCATGTCTCGTCATGTTCTCTCTGGCAAACCGTGTGTCGGTGGAGATTACAGCTGGGGCTGCGAGATGTTGCCAGGAGCTTTCCACAGTCTAGAGGCCACAAGCACATTGTTCAAAGACTTTTTCATGGATTTTTCTCTGGATCTTGAATATTCTCTGATGATAAGTCTTATTATTGGGGAAAAAAATCATCTTAGTGAAAAGACATTTCTAACCATCATTTCACTGCTGGTCTTTGGTGAATTTTAGGCCCTTGATAGGCTAAGCAAACACCCCCAAGTTCAACAGATGGCTAACATGCATTTTATTTTCAAAGATACATTTTCCTCAAAGATTTCAATCCCGACAAAGGCAGTACCTATGGGGTCATTTAACAAGAGTTTGAAGCAGAGTTTGATCCACCATCTTTTTCTTTTACTCTCTATACCACAATCTAGAAGGGAGAGGTATGACTTTCTTTTATTCATTATTTCTTTTCCTTTCTTTCTTTCTTTCTTTTTTTTTTTGGCTGCACCTACGGCTTATGGATGTTTCTGAGCCAGGGACTGAATCTGAGTGACAGCTGTGACCTACACCACAGCTTCCGAAATGCCTGATCCTTAACCCTTTGTGCTGGGCTGGGGATCTATCCCGCGCCTCAGCAAGGACCCAAGCCTCTGCAGAGATAACGCCAGATCCTTAACCCACTGTGCCTGTGCCGCAGCGGAACTCCAACGATACGCATTCATTCTTTTTTTTTGGCCACCCCTGCGGCATGTGGACGTTTCTAGGCCAGGGATCAAACCCTCACCACAGCAGTGACAATGCCAAATCCTTAACCTGCTGCATCACAAGAGAACTCCAGACTTTATTTTTGAAAATGTTCAAAGTGAGGCCCAGAAAAAATAAGGATATTACTTCCCTAGGATTTCAGCAGGAGGATTTCCTCCGGAGGATCAAGCTTTGAGTATTCGGAGACTGAAAGGCTAGAACTGGGAGTTCCCTGGGTTTTCTTCTTTCATCTCAGTGGTGGTGCAACTTGTCTCACCTCTGTTCCCACCTGGGGTTATGCTGCTTCCTTTGACTTAAAGATTATCTCCTCTCTATTTCATGTGCTGTAAGACATTGCCTGAAAGACACACCAGGCAATGGGATGGCTCCATGCTTGCTCCGTGAATCAGAGTCCATGAACTGTCTTTAGGAAAAAGGGATCCAGTCACCCCTTGGTATCTGTGGAGGGTTGCTTCCAGCACCTGCCCCGCACCAGGATACCAAAATCTGAGGATGCTCAAGTCCCATGTATAAAATGGTGTTATATTTACACACACATATGCTCTGGTATACTTTATTTTTCTTTTCTTTCATTGCTTTTTAGGGCTGTACTTGTGGCATACGGAGGTTCCCAGGCTAGGGGTTGAATCAGAGCTATAGCCGCCGGCCTACACCACAGCCACAGCAACACCAGATCCCAGCCACATCTGTGACCTACACCACAGCTCACGGCAGCACCGGATCCTTAACCCACTGAGTGAGGTCAGGGAGCGAACCCACAACCTCATGGTTCCTAGTCGGGTTTGTTTCCACTGAGCCACGATGGGAACTCCCCACTGGTATACTTTAAATCATGTCTAGATTATTTATAATACTTAATACAATGTAAATGCTTAGTAAATAGTTGGCATGCAGCAGAGTCAAGTTTGGCTCTTTGGAAAATTCTGGAATTTTTTTTCTAGTATTTTTGATCCTCGATTAGCTAAATCTGTGAACATGGAACCCCTGGATACAGAGAGATGACTGTACTAACTAGAGGTAAAGATGAGGCAGTGAAGTAGAAGAGAGGGAAGGGGAAGTTGCCTTAAGAGGAAATGAACATAACTTCTCATTGGGGTAAGAAATGCAACCACACAGGGAACTATATAACTAATCACTTGCGATGGAATGTGATGGAGGATAATGTGAGAAAAAGAATATATGTATATATAGCTGGATCACTTTGCTGTACAGCAGAAAATGTCAGAACACTGTAAATCAACTATAGCAAAACATTTTTAAAAAAGAAATGTAAGTAAATTAGGGGTACTGGCGTGGCTGGGCTGGGATAACTGTAAAGGTTAAACACACAATCTAGGGCAGATCGGGCAGAAAACATGTGTGTAAACAGTCAATAAAATCTACAAATTTTAGGAGTTCCCATCGTGGCTCAGTGGTTAACGAACCCAACTAGGAACTACGAGGTTGCGGGTTCCTCGTAGTGGATAAAGGATCAGTGGGTAAAGGATCCGGCGTTGCCGTGAGCTGTGGTGTAGGTTGCAGAAGCAGCTCGGATCCCGAGTTGCTGTGGCTCTGGAATAGGCCGGCGGTTATAGCTCTGATTCAACCCCTAGCCTGGGAACCTCCATATGCCACAGGAGTGGCCTAAGAAATGGCAAAAAGACCAAAAAAAAAAAAAAGAAAAAAAAAACCTGTACAAATTTTATGTGAGATAGCCCTGGGTAGCGAAGGCTAAGAATGGGAATTCATCTATTTGCTGGGAAAATGACCAAACAAGATAGCAAAAAAGCACAGTCTTTTTGGTTGACCAACATACATGCCATGGAGTTTGCAAAAACAGAACCATCTGTTGTGTGAGGAACCATGGAGAGAGATTCTATATTTACAGAATCCTGAGTGGGAAAACCAGGCACATTAATGGACTTTTTAATTTCAGTGCACTCCTCTGAAATCCACTTTTCTTCTAGTTTCTCTGCTGTCAACATACAGTGTGTTTAAAAAACAAACAAGACAAAACAGAAAACCCAATCAATTTGAAAGCACACAGACTTGCTATGACTAATTTAGGAACTCCCAAAGTAGGCCCTTTTCCAAAAACACCTCAGAATTGACAATACTGTCAGCTCAGTCTACAGGGTTATGATACAACTACAGACCCTGAGGCTAAATCAGATGTTTACTGCTAGTTTGGGCACAGCAGGGTAGTCTGCAGAGAAGCTCTGAATGCTTAGCTGTTACAAAATCTTTAACTGGCTTTAAAATAAAATCTTCCTATAAACAAATGTTTCTACTGGGTGCACCTTAAAAAATCTACCTTAAAAATTCTTATTTCTGGAGTTCCCTGGTGGTTCAGTGGGTTAAGGATCTGGTGTTGTCACTGCTGCAGCTCCGGCCACTGCTGTGGCTCAGGTTTGATCCCTGGCCCAGGAACTTCTGTAAGCCAAAGGCGTGCCCCCCGCCCCCCAAATCATATTATTTCCTTTTGGTTTCTAAAATGGAAGTTGTTGCAAGGAAAAAACTTGTAGCAGGGGCCAAAACTGCTAGCGCTTTTCAGATATTTTGTGTTCCTTTTAAAACACATCTTAATGAAAATAAGTTTACGATCCTTTGGTAAAATTATTTTAGAAGGGTTAACATCTTCAGAGGGCCGTTGCTTTTCCACGAATAACTGTGTATCACAATTACTCTGTATTATGGTGGAGGAGGTTGGAAATGAAAGGAAGTGATGACTCTTTTCCAAAAGCCTTCAAAGGGATGATAGGATCCCATTTCACTCAGTGAGGTCAACTAATTTTACCACGAATTCAATTGTGGGAATGAGGAGGAGGCAAAAATAAATGACATCACTATTTATTGGGTGTCCACTATGTGCCAGGTAAAATAAAATCACATTTTCTCAGCAATGCCACACGTTATTTCCGTTTTACATAAGGGGACTGAGGTTCAGAGAGGTTAAGCAATTCACTGCAGGACACACAGCTAGTAAATGACCAGGAAAAACAGAGTCTAAGACTTTGGTCTGTCCTTGATTTCCTGTTAAATGGGATATGTAATCCATTTCTTGGAGGTTTTGTTCAGCAGTCTCCACCTTCTGTTGCTAAATTCTTCAAGGAGTTTCTCTTATCAAGTGTGACCTGGTTTCTTAAGAATTGTACTTAATGAGAACCTATGCGCTGGACACTCTGAGAAGTCACCTATGTACTTTATCTCCTTTAATCATTAAACCCTAAGAGATTGGGTTCTCTCCATTTTACATATGATGAAACCGTTTGGAGTTAAAGAAAGTTTAAGTTAGTGAGAAGTAGAGCTACGACTGAATGTCTCTTGACTCCAACGCCAGAACGAGCTTTCCCAGCGAAAGTTCGGGTCGCGCGCCTCGGCAAATACTTAGCAACTGTTTAGAAGACCGGCGGACAGTGCAAAGCAGGGAACCCCAGGCGGCGCCCTTGCAATGCCTATACCCGCACCCCGGCCCCCCAAACCCGGAAAGGGGGCGGGGGCGGCTGGCAGCTCCCCTCTGCAGCCCGCCCCTCCCTTCCCGCCCCCGGAAGTGACGCGCGGCGGCTCCGGCTTCCGGGAGGGGCCCAGACGCTACTCGGGGGGGTTTGAGAGTGGCGGCGGCCGCGGAGCTACAAGCAAGCCCGGCAGCGGCGAGAACGCCCCAAGCGCGCGCCCGGCGAGTAGCGGCCTCGACGACCCACGCCGCCGCCGCGTGCGGGGGCGGGGAGGGCGGGGCGCGAGACGCCGCGGCGGGTGCGGCGGCGGCGGCTACAGGAGATGCGGGAGGCTGCGGACACCCGGCGGGCTCTGCTCGGCCGCCGCCGCCTTCTCCGGCTCCGCCGCGAGAGTCGCAGCGGCTGCTGCGCCGTCTTCGAGTTCCCAGCGTGAGGAGGCGGCGGGCGGAGAAGAGCATCGTGTTCGAGGCGGAGACTCGGAGGGAGCCACGCGCGCCGCCTCGGTGAGCGGCCAGCCTCGCGCGCCTCATTTACCCCGCGCCCCCGTTTGGGTCTCTCGGCCGCTGCCTCCAACCGCAGAGAGCGCGGGCGGGGGCGAGGGGCTCGCGACACAACAGGAAGCGAGCGGGCGGGGGCGGGAGCGGGAGCGGGGTTGAGGCGCGCGCTCCCCTGGGGACCCGCCCCCAGCCCGCCCTGCCCGCTCCAGTGGCCCCAGCCCAGAGGCGCGCAGGTGGACGCGGCAGCGCCCCGCTCTCTTCGCCCCTTATTTGGTCCCTCGAGGTCCTCTGGTTAAAAAGGTCGCAGTGGGTTGCTTTTTTTGTTTTGTTTTGTTTTGTTTTTTTCCTTGGGGCGGGGGGAGGGCAACAGGGGAGCGATTCTGACTTTCTGTAGTGACAGGAAGTTGGAAAGTGAAAGTACGGTAATTCAGTGCTTACCCAGGCACGGTGAGGTTGCGGCTCTTCCTCGGGACTTTGATCTCCTCGGGGGCACACGGTCATCCGCGTCTCTTCCTCTCCCCAAGCTCGCTGTTCATCCGGTGTCAAGTTTCATTTCTTTAACTGCTTCTCTCCAGCATACCTCCTCCCCCTTTACTTTCCGATTAATGTACAGCTGCCGCAAGGCTGGTGGCTTCTTCATTCTTCGGAACTGTCTTTTAAGAGCTGAATATTAACTGGCCTTGGCGGGAAAGAAGGGGCATTCTTGATTGAAGTAGTCGAAAGATAGAGTTGGCTTTTTCCCAGGCTATCACTGTTTGAAGTTCGGGGCATTTAAGTAAAGACCCCGGAGTTTTATTCCGAATCAGAACGGTTCACGCATCTCTTTGGTTGGTGGATCAGGTCCTCCCTCCCCCTTTGCCATCTCCCACTTACCGCCCCACTGCGTGGAAAACTTGGTGCTGCACTATTTAAGAGTGTCGGTAGTGTTTTAGTTACAACGTATTGTGGTTCTATCTTCCCTTCTCAGGAACTCTCTCTTGACTTTATTTCAACATTAAAACTGCGTTAAGTGGAATCCATTTAGGGAACTACTGTTTTTAAGTTTAATGGTAACAGTACACTTTTAATATTCTGTTAGTGTAGGATACACAAAGTACTTTTTGACAACGACGATGGTTTTACCTCAAAATTAGTCGATACATGTCATAATTGGTTGTTTTATTGAAGCAACCTTCTGAATTTGGAGACATGCATTTTTTGGGTCTTAACTACTGTTTCTGAAAAATAGTTGGGCTGTGGGGTCACCACAGCAACTAGGCTATGTGTATTGTAAACATGTTTAGGGTGGAAAAGGTTTCATTTAATAGAGACTTCCTTTCCCTAATGAATTCCTCAGCATGGTCCTTTCATTTTAGCACAGGGATTAATCTCCTATCTTTGAAGCGTTATGTTAGAATCAGTTGTATTTTCCACATTTAACCTCTGAAGAATCAGATTCCTTCTTTTGGATCAGTTAAGTATTTCTCTCCCACATTATACTTCTAAAAACACTTTTAAAAATGTAACTTTGGGGGAAAATACTGTAATTGTAGAAACACTGAGATTTTTGTGAGAAGAAAAATAAAGGATTTGGGGTTTTTTTGACTGAAGATAACAAAAATAAAAGTGTATTTTTTTACTTTTTTCACCTTTGTATTTTTAAATAATTGTTTTCTGTAACCTTTTTCCTTTTCTTTTTTTATGGCTGAGGAAATCTCTTTTATGGCTAAGAAATTCCATCTTAATAGCACACTTGTAGGAACTAAAATGAAGAGGTTCAACTTAACTATATGCCCAGTGGTTCACCACTCTTTTTTTTTCCCCCCACTTTTTATAATGATTTTTTTTCCATTATAGCTAATTTACAGTGTTCTGTCAATTTTCTACTGCACAGCAGGGTGACCCAGTCACACATACATGTATACATTCTTTTTTCTCACATTATCGTGCTCCATCACAAGTGACCAGATATAATTCCCAGTGTTATACAGCAGGATCCCATTGCTTATCCATTCCAAAGGCAATAGTTTGCATCTATTAACCCCAAATTCCCAGTCCCTCCCAGTCTCTCCCCCTCCCTCTTGGCAACCACAAGTCTGTTCTCCAAGTCCATGATTTCCTTTTCTGTGGAAAGGTTCATTTGTGCCATATATTAGATTCCTAATATAAGTGATATCATATGGTATTTGTCTTTCTCTTTCTGACTTACTTCACTTAGTATGGGAGTCTCTAGTTCCATCCATGTTGGCTACAAATGGCCTTATTTTGTTCTTTTTTTATGGCTGAGTAGTATTCCATTGTGTATATATATACCACATCTTCCTAATCCAGTCATCTGTCAATGGACATTTAGGTTGTTTCCCTGTCTTGGGTATTGTGAATAGTGCTGCAGTGAACATGTGGGTGCATGTGTCTTTTTTAAGGAAAGTTTTGTCTGGATATATGCCCAAGAGTGGGAGTGCTGGGTCATAAGATAGTTCTATATATAGTTTTCTAAGGTACCTCCATACTGTTTTCCATAGTGGTTGTACCAGTTTACATTCCTACCAACAGTGCAGGAGGGTTCCCTTTTCTGCACATCCTCTCCAGCATTTGTTATTTGTGGTCAGTCAGATTTATTTTCAGTCAAAGCCAGTAAATCAATATCAAAATTGAATGAGTAGAATATTTCTTTAAAGTACCCACTGAAAATGTCCATTTTGTCTTCTTGTTAGTTTCTCCCCAAAGAAAATTCCTTTTCCAGTACTTCAGTCCAAAATCCACAGTGCCCTTTTTCTTTGACAACAATTGTTTAATCCCAGTATGCGCTGTAAAGAAGCTTCGGTGTTTTCCACAGTTAGGTTCTGCCCTGCAATATCCAGCAGCTCCGCCAGCATGTGGCTCAGTCCATGCTCTCTCCTAATAACCAAAGGGGGTGGTGGTGGAAGTTAACCCCTCACCACCTTGGGAACACCTCCTATTTGCTCCGCAGAGCACTTGGGTGTTCACTGTGGAGATGTCGATGGTGATTTCTGTCTTTGTGCGTGTATAGCTTAGTCATTATAAACGTGTAGGGCTCAAGCATTATGTCCCTGAGAGGCATTAAGATTCTAGGATTTGGTTTGGTGAATGTTTCCAAAAATAGATGGAATTATAGGCACCAAATTTGTAATGGTCTTGAGATTCCAGTTCTCTGTCTTTCCTTTTTTCTTTCTGACTCCCCCACTTCCCCCTCCTTCTGGCATCGTCATCATCATCATCTTTCACCTATTCACACTGCTATAAGCATTCTTTTTTTTTTAATTTTATATATTTTTTCCACTGTATAGCATGGGGACCAAGTTACATGTATACATTTTTTTCCCTCCCTTTGTTCTGTTGCGATGTAAGTATCTAGCTAGACATAGTTCTCAGTGCTACACAGCAGGATCTCATTTAAATCCATTCCAAGAGCAGTAGTTTGCATCCGTTAACCCCAAGCTCCCCCGATCCCTCCCACTCCCTCCTTCTCCCCCCGGGCAACCACAAGTCTATTCTCCAAGTCCATGATTTCTTTTCTGTGGAAAGGTTCATTTGTGCTGTGTATTAGATTCCAGTTATAAGTGATATCATATGATATTTGTCTTGGTCTTTCTGACTTATTTCACTCAGTATGAGAGGCTCTAGTTCCATCCATGTTGCTGCAAATGGCATTATGTTGTTCTTTTTATGGCTGCGTAGTATTCCATTGTGTATATATACCACATCTTCCTAATCCAGTCATCATCATCATCTTTCACCTATTCACACTGCTATAAGCATTCTTGATAGGAAGATGTCTGGAAATGTGGAGATATGAGTTCTTTGGGTAAGCCGAAATTTGCTAGGGAGTAGTTGTAACAGATTTAGACTAACAAATAATTGTTTAAATGGGAAACATGTAGTTAAAAAGTAACTTGCCATGAACAGGCATCATCAGAAGAAAAGCCTCTGGTAAATTCAGAGAAATGACAGGGAACTCCTCCCCCCCAATACTTGATGGACATAATATAAAACCACTATTTTAACCCAGCTGAAATGAGGCTGTGGAAAAGTATGATTCCTAGTGGGCATGGTTATTTCCCACTAAAGTAGCACTTCATGTTTGCATATTATTATCCCTTAGTATCTAATAATGTAATACTTCTTTACAACCCACTGGTGATGTGAATGCTTTTATCCACCTAGGGATGTGGTTTCCCTAATGAACAGGGTACTCGACTGTGACTACAGATACTTGGATTCATGGCCTGTTTCTCCATTAACTCTAACTGTGGGAGGCACCTCCTCCTTTCTATTCTTTAATATTTTCCCTTTTTTCTGCCTTTTTTTCAGGGCCACATGAGTGGCATACGGAGGTTCCCAGGCTAGGGGTTGAATCAGAGCTGTAGCCACCAGCCTACACCACAGCAACAGCAATGGCAGACTGGAGCCACATCTGTGACCTACACCACAGCTCGTGGCAACACCATATCCTTCCCAACTGAGGGAGGCCAGGGATTGAACCTGTGTCCTCATGGACACTGGTCAGATTTGTTTCTGTTGAGCCATGATGGGACCTCCTTTTCACCTTTTTAATTTTAAGAATTCTTTATATTTTTTTGATGGAAGTCCTTTATTATTTAAAAGTACTTTCTCCCATTCCAAGGATTGTCTTCTCACTTGATGGTATTATTTGCAACACAGAGTTTTAAATTTTAATGTACTCCTGTTTACCTGTTTCTATAGTATTCTTTTTGGCCGTGCCCATGGCATGCAAAAGTTACTGGGCCAGGGATCAAATCCATGTCACAGCAGTGACCTAAGCTACGGCAGGGACAACGCCAGATCTTTAACCCACTGTGCCCCCAAGGGAACTCCTGTTTTTATAGTATTTTAACAGAATAAATTTGATTAACTTTCAAGTCCTGTCTGATCCACTGAGATAAAGAAAGGAAAGTTCTTTTTGTGTGTGTGTGTGAAGTTGCCATCATAGACTTCTTAGGATGTGCTTATATATATTTGGCCAGAGTTTCTGCCCTAGAGAATGTTTCCTTATAAACAAGGTGTTTTGAAGTTTTTGTGAGGAAAATAACTGTGAGAAACATTTCCTTGTTGCTCCATTGCCTAAACCAGTGGTTGTTCACAGGGATGATGATGTCCCCCAGGAGAACATCTGGCGACATTCTGATTGCCAAACTGGGCAGGAGGTGCTACTGGCACCTAGTGGCTAAAGGCCAGGGATGTTGTTAGGCAAACTACAAAGCATGGGACAGCCTCCAGGAACAAAGAGTTATCTGGCCCCACACATCAATAGTATCGATCTGCGCTAAATAGGAAGATCCTAAAACTTGAGATATTGAAAAATTTTCAGGGCATTCCTGTCATGCATGGCTCAGCGGTCACGCACCCGACTAGCATCCGTGAGGATGCAGGTTTGATCCCTGGCCTTGCTCAGTGGGTTAAGGATCCTCTGGCATTTCTGTGAGCTAGGATGTAGGTCGCAGACGTGGCCTGGATCCAGCTTTGCTGTGGCTGTGGTGTAGGCCAGTAGTTGCAGCTCCCATTCCACCCCTAGCCTGGGCACTTCCATATGCCCTGGGTGCGGCCCTTAAAAAAAAAAAAAAGAAAAAAAATTTCAGTTCAGATCTTTCTAGTCAATTAAAGGTTGCTATTCAAATAAAAGAGCAGTCTACACAGATGGAATCCCTGTGTATGGAATGGTGACTTGTAATTTGTAAATTAAGAAACATTTTGCTGAATTTTTAGTGCTGCCAACTTATGTGTAAATTACATTTATGCCAATGGAAACTGTTTGGAGGAGAAATACCTGCAGAGCAAAAGTTGGTTATTTCCTCTCCCCCTGGACCTCCTGAAGACACACACATACATGTTCTGGCAAATACGCGAGCTGGGCTAGTTTAGATGGATACTGAAAAGATAGTCTCCTCAGAGAATAGGACAAAGAGTTTTTAAGATAAAACTTAATGACAATTATAATCTTATTGATTGGCCTTGATCCGTCTGCTCCTATAATTTATGGAGCTAGCTTTATCTCTCAGTAAGACTTTCCTTAAGCAGCGTGGTGTGCTTAAAAGTTTCAACTGTGGATCCAGATTGCCTGGGTTTATTTTTATTTTATTTTATTTTATTTGTCTTTTGTCTTTTTCTAGGGCCACTCCCATGGCATATGGAGGTTCCCAGGCCAGGGGGTCTAATCGGAGCTGTAGCCGCCGGCCTACACCACAGCCAGAGTCACAGGGATCTGAGCTGCGTCTGCAACCTGCATCACACAGCTCACGGCAATGCCAGATCCTTAACCCACTGATCAAGGCCAGGGATCGAACCCACAACTTCTTGGTTCCTAGTCAGATTCGTTAACCACTGAGCCACGACGGGAACTCCCCCCACATTGCCTGGGTTTAAATCTCAGCTTCACCATTTACTTGCATGATCTTGGACAAGTTACTTTACTCTTATGGATCAGCTTTTTTGCATGTAAAATGAGGCTGCAGTAGTATCTCTCTTATAGGATTTCTGTGGAGATGAAATGAAGTGATGCAGTTAATACTTGAAATTGTCTGATGTATACACTGTTGGCTGTTAACTGAGTATCTTCTCTGATGCCTCTTTCAGCTCATTGATATGGACAGTGCTATCACCCTGTGGCAGTTCCTCCTTCAGCTCCTAAAGGAGCCTCAGAATGATCACATGATCTGCTGGACCTCTAATAATGGGGAGTTCAAGCTTTTGCAGGCAGAAGAGGTGGCTCGTCTCTGGGGGATTCGAAAGAATAAGCCCAATATGAATTATGACAAACTCAGCCGAGCCCTCAGATACTATTATGTGAAGGTAATACACATCCACCTCAAAACAAGAATTGTTCCTTCTGTTGAGGTTCGAGGTACTCATGCCCTGGCTTATTTATTTATTTAAAGAAGTTTTTGAAAAACTGAGGTATAATTGATATTTACAATTATATTAGTTTGGGGTACACAGCATCATGATGTGATATTTGTAAAAACTGTGAAATGATTACTGTTCTGGTTTATTTTAATCCAGTTTATTTTATAGCTAGAGCAGTTCGGAATTAGAATGAAAGATCTGAATGTTCCAGCTGTATTTCTGCAAATTCTGATTCAGTAGCCCACTCCCATTGTGCATATTTTATTCCTAATCGGAGTCGTTTTTAAAGAAGAAATGAGTATACGGAGTTCCCATTGTGGGGCGATGGGATTGGTGGTGTCTCCACAGTGCCAGGGCACAAGTTCCATCCCCAACCTGGTTTAGTGGGTTAAAGGATCACAATGGCAGTGCCGATCTGATCCGTGATCCGGGAACTCCATATGCTTCAGGGTGGCCAAAAAGGAAAAAAAAGGTTAGAGTTGGAATGAAGAAAAGGAAATTTGAGGTTCTTGAAGATAAATAAACTCTTGCCCATGTCATAATTTACTTGGATTTATTATTTATTATTTTGTCTTTTTGCGTTTTCCAGGGCTGCTTCCTGCGGCATGTGGAGGTTCCCAGGCTAGGGGTCCAATTGGAGCTGTAGCCGACGGCCTACACCAGAGCCATAGCAACACAGGATTGGAGCTGCGTCTGTGACCTACACCACAGCTCATGGCAATGCCGGATCCTTAACCCACTGAGCAAGGCCAGGGATTGAACCCGAAAACCTCATGGTTCCTAGGTGGATTTGCTAACCACTGCGCCACAACAGGAACTCCAGAAATTATCTCATATTTAAATTGCCTCATATTTACTTGTTTTTTAGCTTTACTTAATTCTTCCTCTTTTTTTTTTTTTTTTGTATTTTTAGGGCCATACTGCAGCATATGGAGGTTCCCAGGCTAGGGATCGAATCAGAGCTATAGCCACTGGCCTATGCCACAGCCACAGCAATGCAGGATTCGAGCTGTGTCTGCAGCCTACACCGCAGCCCACAGCAATGCTGAATCCTTAACCACTGAGCAAGGCCAGGGATCGAACCTGCGTCCTCATGGATACTAGTCAGATTTGTTTCCGCTGAGCCACGACAGGAACTCCATAATTCTTACTTTTTAGTTTAACCCTAGAACATAGATTAATTTCTTAAAGAATAGCTCTTAATACCTAGATTTGATTTTTTAGTGAAAATTTACTTATTTTTGTCTAATTTCTTATTATTTTGAGTACATTCTTGGGCATGGAGGTAAAATAAATGGTTCAGATGGATAGAATTAGAATGAGAAGCTGGGATCTTAATTTCTTTCACCTTGGAGTGGTTGATAGCAGCCGCTTTCCTGTATGGAGAGGGGAGGTAAGAAACAAAGGGAGTTTCTGAAGGAAGCGTCCTAAGCACAAGTAATGTTCTCAATTCCTTTTTGCTTCCTCAGGGTGTGAATGGCTTGTATCATTGGGGTCATTTGAGATTGCAGTTCAGTGTTTTGTTTTGTTTGCTTTTTAGAGCCGCAGGTGGGGCATGTGGAAGTTCCCAGCCTAGGGGTCGAATCAGAGCTACAGCTGCTAGCCTGTGCCACAGCCACAGCAACATGGGATCTGAGCCGCATCTGCGACCTACACCACAGCTCACGGTAATGCCGGCTCCTTAACCCACTGAGCGAGGCCAGGGATCAAACCTGCATCCTCATGGATGCTAGTTGGGTTCATTACTGCTAAGCCACAATGGGAACTCCATAGTTCAGCAATTTTTGGCTGTGTACAGATATGTGGTTGACAGGGTTGAGCAATTAAAATCTTTCCACTTTTATGTAACATATCATTTCAGTTATTTATAGGACATTTAGATGTTTTTAACTTGTACACCATAATAGTAGGAACTGTGTTTGTGATGGCTAGATACATTTGGACGATTTTGAAGTATTCGAGTAGACTACCTGTCAGATAGAGAGCCCCGTTAGGTCGGTCTTTTCATGAACCATGGGGGTAAATTTATCAGAAAGTATAAGAATGCTTATCTTGTTTATCTCCAGAACATCATTAAGAAAGTGAATGGTCAGAAGTTTGTGTACAAGTTTGTCTCATACCCAGAGATTCTGAGCATGGATCCGATGACAGTGGGCAGGGTTGAGGGAGACTGTGAAGCTCTGGGCATCGCTGAACTGAGCAGCAACAGTTCCAGAGACGTGGAGAACGGAGGGAAAGAGAAGCCGCTGCAGCCCGGTGCCAAGACCTCTAGCCGCAATGACTACATCCACTCTGGCTTATATTCTTCATTTACTCTCAACTCTTTGAACTCCTCCAGCAGGAAGCTTTTCAAATCTATAAAGGTTGAGAATCCAGCTGAGAAGTTGGCAGAGAAAAAATCTCCTCAGGAGCCAACGCCATCTGTTATCAAATTTGTAACAACACCTTCCAAAAAGCCACCAGTTGAACCCTTTGCTGCCACCATTTCAACTGGCCCCAGCATTTCTCCATCTTCAGAGGAAACGATCCAAGCGTTGGAGACTTTGGCCTCCCCCAAACTGTCTTCCCTGGAAGCCCCAACTTCTGCATCCAGTGTAACCGCGGCCTTTACCACTGCACCTCCTAGTTTGTCCGGATCCCCCTTGCAGGAGGCTCCTGGAACACCTTCACCACCGCTGAGTTCCAACCCCGACATGGACACAGACATGGAGTCCGTGGCTTCCCAGCCAGTGGAACTTTCAGAGAACTTGTCCCTGGAGCCTAAAGACCAGGATTCAGCTTTGCCAGAAAAGGACAAAACAAATAATTCATCAAGGTCCAAGAAACCCAAGGGGTTAGAGCTGGCACCCACCCTCGTGATCACAGGCAGTGATCCAAGCCCACTGGGAATACTAAGCCCATCTCTCCCGACAGCTTCTCTTACGCCAGCACTTTTTTCACAGGTAATGCTTTCTTTCCTTTGAAGGCTTTCTTTCGTTTTTGGTTTTTACTCACCTCTTTAAACAAATCCAGAGTTTATAACCTCACTTCTCATTCTGCTATGTATATAACCTTAGAGAGGTTGTGTATGACCTGCTTCCTCCTTTCAATTAGGACTGTCCAAATAAAAAGTTTGGAGTACTTGTTCTACAAGTAAATAAATGTTTTGGTTTTTCCATTTTCTCCTAAAGAAAGTAAGTATATAGTTTTTCTCTTTTTTGGGGGGTGGGGTCTTATAAAACAATAGTCATAATCTCAACAGATCCTTGAGGACCTTAAGAAAAATGGGGGTGATGGTGAGTAACAAGGTTGCATAGTTACATTAGATATTTCTTAAATTGCCTGTCTCTTATAATGTTTAAATAGTTAGTTTACTCCTAGATCTCATTATTAAGGGGAAAATATGTTTGTGACCATAATTTCTCCATACCTGAGTCCAGATTTTTTTTTTTTTTTTCTATTTGAAAAAGACCCTACAAAAACGAGAGAGGAAATATTTTGACCTTTGTCTTTCCTGGGTTGCAAAAGTGATTTCTGAGGTTTTTGCCTGTGGTAAAATTTGAGACTCGGGGATATTTGGAGTGGAGAATAGGACAATATCTGGGTCAGGGCTGTGAGTGTTTATTGCAAGGATAAAGCATAATCCTGATAAGCCATTGAGTTGTATCTTTATTTTGTATATTACAGACCCCTATCTTACTGACTCCGAGCCCCTTGCTCTCCAGCATCCACTTTTGGAGCACTCTCAGCCCTGTTGCTCCCCTGAGTCCAGCCAGACTGCAAGGTGCTAACACACTCTTCCAGGTAAATTACATAAAGCTCATCTTTTGTAATTGGGGTGAAGTAAATGAAGAAAGAGGCAAAAAGGCAAAATCTGCTTTTCAGTCTTTGTTTTTTGTTTTTTGTTTTTTTTTTCTGGCCACACCCACGGCATATGGAAGATCCCAGGCCAGGGATTGAACCAGATACACAGCTGCCACCTATGCTGCAGCTGTGGCAACACCAGATCCTTTAACCCACTGTGCTGGGCTAGGGGTTTGAACTCTGCCTCCAGAGTCTTAACCCCCAGCACCATAGCAGGAACTCCTGCTCTTCAGTTTAATGGTTGTAAAACTTCTGCTTAATAAACATTCTTTAGATTTATTTTTGAATTCCTAAGTGTTAATTTTCTGGCCAGTAAACAACTCAGGTAAACATTCACGGCAGAGTTTCCTTTTCCATACATTTGAATTGGACCAAGAATTGTACAAGACTATAGTGGATTTTGAGTCCACCCAATTTTTTTGGTCATTCTAAATGCTAGAAATCCTCTTTTCCACCCCCCCCAAAATATGTGTGTGTGTTCACACACTCACACACATATATATATATATATATATATATATATATTTTTTTTTTTTTTAGGAGGGACCTTTGCAGATAGGTTTCCCTTTTTAACTGAGAATTTTTAAAAAACAGAGTTCCCTCATGGCTTAGTGATGAAGGATTCAGTATTGTTACTGCTGTGGTTGGGCTTGATCCCTGGCCCGGGAACTTCTGCATAAGCAAGTGTGTCCCCCCACCCCAAATAGAGAAAACTTGAGAATCATGTATCAAATATCCCCATTTCCCCCTCACTCAGAATTGATATTCATCAACATTTTGAGTATGTATTTAAAAAAATGAACATTATATTACCTCTTAACCAAGACCTTAGGAAAGGTCTCACAACTTTAAACCATTATTTTGCCCAAAATATCAAGGGTTTATAACTTAAAGGCTTTCCTGAAGTTGATTCATTTACTTATTCAAGGGTAACTCCCTGAGAGATTTTCTTAGATTTTTGTATATAACTTTCCAAGAACAAATGAAATGGTAAGGGAAAAAAAGAAAATAGGAGTTCTCCTGTGGTGCAGCAGGTTAAGGATCCAGCATTGTCTCTGTAGTGCCTTGGTTCACTGCTTTGGCGCAGGTTTGATCCCTGACCTGGGAACGTTCATATTTTGTGGGCATTTAAATAAATAAATAAATAAATAAATATCTTTCTACTTCTGAATTCTTTTGGCAAAACGTCTAAATTATTGACTAGAAAAGTGTTGAGAATTTTCCATATTTCATTTCCATATTTTTCTTTGCCTCTCACAGATAATTGAGTTGTTGAAAGTCATAGTGCTCATGTAGCTTCAGCCTGGACTCTCAGAACATGTGATGGGGAGCCCTTTTCAGGAACGAGCACTCTATAACTGTTTGCACCAATTATAAATAGGGTTAAGAGATGGGCATCTCATTCTGGACCTCTTTTTGACAGTGATTTGCTTTATAATTAAATTATACTCTGTAGTGCCTGCTGTCATTTATGGCACTTTCTAAAACCTTCATTTGAAGTCAGATGTAAACCTATGTACCCTAGCATCTGAAGGAAGGTATAGCTTTGTTATTTCTATTAGGCTGGAGAGTGTTTATAAATATATATATATATTTATGGCTGCCGCTCCTGTGGCAAATGGAAGTTTCCAGGGTCGGGGATTGAATCAGAGCTGCAGTTGCAGCCTATGCCACAGTTTACAGCAACAGCCAATCCTGAATCCTTGAGGCGGGCAAGGGATTGAATCTGCATCCTCACAGAGACAATATCAGGTCCTTAACCCGCTGAGCCACAACAGGAACTCCGAGAGTGTTAATATTTAACATGTAAGACAAACTGTTTTTCTTTAAAGTGTTTGTGACATCATATTTTTCCATGATAAACAATTGCTGCCTTTGTCCTCTGAGCCACTGCAGGTGGCTGTCGTGTTCTGCCTCAGGGAATATAATAGGGATAGGAAGTAAAATTTGAGGTTGCATAATAGGATGGTGATGTGTTTTATTTTCTTTCTCAGTTTCCTTCTGTGCTGAACAGTCATGGGCCGTTCACTCTGTCTGGCCTGGATGGACCTTCCACCCCTGGCCCATTTTCCCCAGATCTACAGAAAACATAACCTATGCACTTGTGGAATGAGAGAGCCAAGGAATAAAGAAACAGAGAGATACTCAACATGATTACATTTAAAGTGAGCGATCGATACTTCCACACTGCTGATAATAGACTCTTGGGATTTCTGCCGCTCCCATTAAAATGCTTTTGTAGGATTCCCTTTGAATGGGACTCAAGTTAGACTGTGTATGCAAATGCCTTAATTGGAGTCCAAACTCCACGTCCCTCTTTTTCTGTTTAAAAAGTATTTTGAACTTTGTGTTAAAGACATTTTTGGTGGGGTTTAGCAGCTAGCTATGCTTCGCAAGAGCAATGATGAACAAAGTTACTCCTCTGCCTTATTGGGACCCTTAGGCTAGGGAAAAAAAAAATTATGCTTTGAGCATATTCTATAAAGAAATATTAGGTGAATGAAATTGGCCATATCTTTAGGACCTAAGTGTGCTCTGTTGAATAGTAAACCTGAGATGTGCATAAGCAGTGGAGGAAAAAGAATCATCCTCTTGACACTGCCTAAGACTGGGGTAGGACTATTGGGGAGGTTCTGTTTTGTGGTGAACTGCAACGTATGTGAGCATCTCCACAAATAGGCATGGTCTTTACATTTATTCAGGGTGGGTCTTTTAGCCATAAGTGTTATCTTGTCTGAACCTGTCAACAGAGCTTGGAGCTAGTTTGTTCCCACATAGAAAGATTTGTAAACCCTGGGGCTTAAGGCAGTGTTTGGAACAACCAGTGAGAATATGGGACCCCATATCTGGCACAGAAATGTCATCTGCACCCATGCAATGCAGCATGGTAAATAATGGCCTGTAGGGGGATGAACCTGGGTTTGGAACTTTTGAGGCATCTCTGGGTCAAAAAGATTGGGTTGAATAACTTGAAACAACATGCAGGGCTTTTCCCAGTTAGAAGATACCCAGCATGAAGGACCCTGTTTTCTGTTCATTTTATCCCATTTTCTAGTCTTTATATTTATCCTTTTAAATTTAAGGTTGTTCGAGGTTGTGATGGTTTGAATGATGTAATTAGGAAGATGAAATGCAAAGTGAAGCCTCCAAATCTGTAGTGAGGTAAAGATGAGAGTATTTCTTTGAAAAAAATTTTTTTTTAATGAAGGAGGAACAGAGTTGATTTGGAAATGATCATACATGGGATTGGATTATTCAGATTAGTGGTGAAACATTTAGGCCTTTGTCTCTTCCACATTCATAAAATGTTACCATAATGTCATCGATGCCAGGTACAGACAGATCTGTTGATCCTCCCATCACAGTGGAGTCTTTTGAAAAATTTGGCTTCAAAGTCCAGGGTTAGATGATATCCTGCCACTGTCACCACCACTACCCCCCTGGCCATTAAACTAGTCTTTCAGCCCCAGAAATAGTTCCTATAATTGAACCACCTGAACCAAATGGAATGAGGGAGTCAGGACTCGACACTGCTATAAACCAACATCTTCCCGGTGTATAAAAGTCACTTTAAATTTGCTGTATACAGTGTAGAGAAACTCTAATAGACGTCTATGCTAGTTCATTAGTAGCAGAGGGACAGTATTCAGGGAGCTGCCTTTATATTTGTAGCTTTGGAGACCTGTTACTGGTTCAGTTGTGGTTATCAGCTGAGAAGTTCTGTTCCTGAGATGTGCAATAGTAGTGTTGAAAGGTAGTGTTCAGTAGTGACGGGGAACAGACATCCTGGATTTTTTTCCCACATCGAATCATTTAGTTTGCATGCCTCTTTGAAATTAGCTTGCTCTGCAGCACTTTGGAATAGTCTTATTAGGTTAATTCACATTTTGTACATTAAATAAGGAAATATTGATGGCTTGATTGAACTAGATATTTTCAATTTTGAAAGCACAAAAAGTATCTTTGAATCAGAGGAGAAAAGCCATTGGTTTGTTGTCACAGATAATATCTTTGCTAATTAACTGTGTCAGCATAGGGGTGCCTGGGAACCAAAGGCACCTTTAAAACTCAGTCAAAGCAACTTCCTAGGAGCCAGTTTGAGTGAGTCCTCTGCCTCTGAACCTCTCCCGGAAGTCTCTGAGAGCTGCCGGCCTGAGAGGTTGATGATGATCTGCTTTCTCTTTGAGATCAACTATTCTGGGGAATCTGGCGTGTGTGTTTGTGTGTATGTGTGTGTTCACTTTTTAAAAAATGAAACTACAACCGTAGCACAAATGTTTGAGGCAGATGGTTCTATTTGTAAACTACCTCCTTCCTGGAAAAGTCTCTGCTTTGTAGTTATTTGAACATCCACAGAGGAGTTCTTTGCATCAGAAGGTAACATGCCACTTAAAATCAGTATTCACTGGAGGGAATTATATTTGGCCTAGCTGTAGCCGCTATCCATCACTAGTCACTTGGCCAGGATGAATGCTGGTGGGCAAACGTATGTATCCAAGTTAAGATAGGGGAGCAGGTTGAATGAGATTTTGAGACTTCTGCTGTGATTAGCTTAACTTTTCGTTTGCTCTCTCCAATAGCTAGTAAGTTGTATGCTGGGAAGTGTTTAACAGCCAGGCTGTCGAAAGGGAAAAAGAAGGCCTTAAATTGTAGTATTTGCTGATTTCCATGATGTAAGTTACTCCCTTGTGGCTGATTTTAAACCTTGGAGTTGAGAAGGGATGTTGGCTCAGAGCCACACACACTCAGCCAACAGACCACTACATTTATTCCACACTAGGGTGGATTTTCACATAATTTTTTTTTCTTTTCTTTCTTTTAAGGGCTGCGCCCATGGCATATGGAGGTTCCCAGGCTAGGGGGTCGAACCGGAGCTTTAGCTCCCAGCTTGCACCACAGCCACAGCAGCACAGGATCCGAGCCATGTCTGCCACCTACACCACAGCTCATGGCCATGCTGGATCCTTAACCCACTGAGCAAGGCCAGGGATCGAACCTGCATCTGCATGGATGCTAGTCATATTCATTTCCGCTGAGCTACCACAGGAATTCCCTCACATAATTTCTAAAATAATTTTTTCTCTTTGGTTTGTCACAATGCTTTCGTGATGTAATATCCCTCATGGCATATCTTGTGTGTTCAAACAAAGGTGGAAACCTCCATTGATGTAAAAAAAATTTATACATGATGGAAGAATCCAGAAACCCTCAAAAGGTCACCTTTAAGCTTTTTAGAATTAAAGTATAGGTTTAATTTTTCTACATTTTGGTGGTTAAAATACAGGAATAGTAATTTTTTTTTAGATTTTGATGGGAAAAATATGCCCAGGAAACTATATAGTAAAAGGTACTGGATTTTTTTTTTGTTTGTTTTTTTACACTGAATTTTTCTTTACACCCAAAGAATTCCTTAAAGATTTGCATATTATGTTAGAGATCAAAAAAGGCAGGACTGACCATTGAATCTTTTCACACGGCACAATTTCTAGTTTTCTCTGTATGATGTGTCACTTAGGCTTGGAGGGGAATACAAATCAGAGGCTTGGAATTTGGGAGCTGTCACTGCAGGCTGTTGAGATTATCCTTCCCAGCTGGCATTGTATGATGTCCAGTCTAAGGACATTGTTTCATCCTGATCCCAGGATTTGTGTTATGATTCTAGAATTCTCCAAGGCCGTTTCTTGTGTTGCTAGTGAATTTATGCACATTAGAGGCACTCACTGACATTTCGGAAAAGCAGTCTCCAACCTTTCTGAACACTCATCTTGATCAATAAAAGGTTTTGAACATAAATCCCTTTTGCAAATTCATATGCTGTATGCTAAGTTATATATTGCTGTACTAAAGTCATATGTACATTATAAGATATCTGCAAAACAGAAAATAAGGGCAGCATAAAAATATGTCTTGAGTAGATATTCTGGTATCTTCTTCCTGCACCCAGCAGATTGTCTTGTGCCCCGCCCCTCACAGTGTGTACTCTATTTTGAAGACCCCTCACGCAAGGTATTCTCAGTCTAATCTTGAAAAACAAAAATGTAGATGCTTTGGTTGTGATATATGGGGAAATCCTTTCCATGTTTGATCTGACTTTTATGTAAAATCTCTGGAAGAGATATAGGAATTTTTCAGGAAAGCTTGTCATCTAACTTTCTGAAGATTCATACTAATTCTTTTTCATCACTTGCCAAATAGCCCATTACCAAGTATTTTCCAGAGCTTCACGCATATGATTTTTGACAGCTTGTCATCTCTTTCCTTTTCATATTAGGTGTGACTTTATAACTTCTCTTTTATTTGCTGTTCACCAACTTTTTTTTTGACCTTATTAATGTTATATTTTACCAACAATTTCAGAACTATTTCAAGTTGCTTTATGTTAAAATATGTAACAACCTTCATTTCTTGCTGCATTAAGAAGTTTTAATTTTTTTAATTTGTAAATTTCGGCATCTGAAGAAATACTTTCTTGATGGGCCTGTTCTGTCTATCACTTCATGTACTGTATGAAATGTATTATTTACCCGTACCAGAAATCTAGAATTGTGGTGAGGTGCCACTTTTAGGTGTGTCAACAAGTATGGTGACCAGTGCAGGTCTCTGTGCAGAAGCCTGGAGCTCAGAGTGAAGGACCACGCAGGAGAGCTTGATACCTCACCAGGTGTGCAGACTCTGATCTGAAGGGCAGAAATGGAATCGAGGCGGTAATTGTTCAGTTCACAGTAGTGAATCAGAGACCAGTCATAGCTGTCGTGAGCAGGTACTCTGACCAGAGAATGAGTTGGATGGAAAATGTTTGATTAATTTTCTTTTTGGTCTGGGGTCAACAAGTAAGTGTCTTGTTACTTGTAATGCTGCTGGTGTTCTACCTGAAACAAGGTGCCCTGTGACTCCTCTCTGTCATCAGAACTCTGCTTGCTGACGTTGAAGTTTTAATCTTAGAATCTAGAATTCTTGTGGGCTGTGGTGTATTAAGCAAGAAGGTGGTTTGATTTCATTTCTTGTATTTGGTGGAATCTGTGAGGCTACATGTCATGTTTTTACCTGCAAGCTGAGCAGATCGGAAAGGTGAGCAGTTGATGTGGAGTGTAAATGTTCCATTTGACTCTGCCAGTTTCTTTAAGCTACTTTTCTGGAAAAGAACTTGTGATAGATTGATAGCCTACCAGAAAATAGTGATTTCCAGGGTGCTGCCTTGCACACTTAGCCATTGTGAAATGGAACCCGGAGTGGTTTGTGAGAGGGAATGTCGGATCTACGCTTTCTCTAGAAGCCAGGAAATTCAAGCTGTTGTTATTAATAGCATTTTAATTTTTTTTGCTTTTGGCTTTTTAGGGCCGCACCCGCAGCATATGGAGGTTCCCACGCCAGGGGTCCATTCAGAGCTGTAGCTGCCAGCCTACACCACAGCCACAGCAGCGCTGGATCCTCAACCCGCTGAGCAAGGCCAGGGATCGAACCCGCGTCCTCATGGATACTAGTTGGGTTGGTTAACCGCTGAGCCACGACAGGAACTCCTTAACATCATTTTAAATGAAACCTTTAAAAAGAGTATTTCTGAAGGATACAATCAAACAGTGTAAGTCTCCTAAACTTTAATCTTTTGAGTATAATATACATCAGGAAGTTTTATGAGGTTAAAATTTTTATTCTAAAATATTTAATTGGGAGACTAGAGCACTTAAGTCATTCTGATTTACCAGCTGAGTGCATATTTGTGTGTGTGTGTGTGTGTGTGTGTGTATATTGATGTGTTGACTGAGTATATGTTTGTGTGTATGTGTATAAATAAGTCTATTTTTCAGAGGGAACATATATTCATCCTAGTCTAGGATGGTTCCTAGGCTATTTTATACTCGAACTTAAAAAAAATAAAAAAAAAATGGCCGCACTTTGCAGTTGCCACTTTTTAAAAACTTAATGCCTCGCACATTTCAGTTTTTTTTTTTAAATACATAGAATCATAGGCCTTAAAAACTAATTGCTTGTCAATGTTTTAGAAATACTGTACAGAGCTCCATGTAACATACTCTAAGCAAAGTCATCTTAAAACTGTTGTCTTATGTTCATGTTGGTACTGAGCACATAAGGATGTTCTTTCTTAAAATTTCTACATTTATCTTTGTGTAAAATTCTTGTTACATTGGGTTCTAGGTTTCTCAGCAAGGAGGATTATCCTGAAAGTTGTGTTTCTAAAATACAGATTTGACCATGATAGACATAGTACTGGAGGAATTCTGGCCTTGTAGCCTCATTTATCCTTTTGAACTGTACATAATAAGCATTAGCAGAAAACCTCAGCGTATCTTGGGCTGAATGTTCTTCTCAACTTTGCCTTGTTTCCCATAAGGGCCCATTCTGGTTCTTGTCCCCTCCAAGGATTATGAGCCCTGTGAGGACAGGCCTGGGATCTTCTGGACGGGGTGGGGGTGGGGAGGTGCCCCGTGGCTGGACCTGGGTTCTAGCCAGTGGCATCATTCAAGCTTGCCTAGAGTTCAGGGGTGGGAATGCCATAGGTTGATATGAAATCAGTTGGCACTTTGGCGGGGTGGGGGGGGGAGGGCACCGTTATTAGCACTCTGTAGTTTTTAATAACTGGAAGCACTTAATGATGATTTTGTTTGTTTTCAGCTTTCGGATATTGAGGGTCAGGGATTTAAGGCTTCTTCCTTGTTAATGTTTTCTGGAATTTAAGACTGTTTGGAGAGGGGCTAAATGGATTCCCCAGTGAGCCGGTCTAGGCTCTGTAAGGTATGTTCTTTTGGCTAGGAGATTTTAAAATAATTTACAAGCTTTTACTGATGTGCTTTGTAGAAAGGTTTGCCCTTTAATGCTTTGCAGTTGGTGGATTTTACTCAACTTTGTGAACTCGCCAGCTTTGTTTCTTTTCTGTTTAATCATTGTTGCTTCTTGTCTGTCATGTAGGGGACACAGTCCCTTCTAAGACATTTCATACTTTTTTGATGGCAGTATTACCAGTGGCCTTTATGTGTACGTTACATTCATTGCTTATGAGATAATGTAGCATATTGTATGAACTGCACTGTTCAGTATTACTGAAGTTAACTGAGATACATCTGTGTAAAGATAGAAATGAGTAGTTAGTTTTTGATTACTCGAGACCTGTTTATTTGGTTTGGCCATTAGAGCTTTCCTAATTGCAGTCAAATGTATTTCTTCACTTTTACCTTCTAGCAGTTTCATTTATCTTTGTGGGTAGGAAAGATTAAATATGAAACTTAGTGCTGTCATTTTGCTACTCGTTGGCTTGGCTTTGGTTTGAGGCAAATAAAATAAACTAAAATTGGTTTCTTAGAATTATGCCCTTTTCACCAGATAATCAAGCTGGCTTTCAAAAAAAGCATGTAATTTTGTGTTCTGAAGAACAGACTAATAATTTTTTTATGAGCTCTAGTGGATCAAGTGTAGACATCACTTGAAAATTAATGTTAAACTTTTGATTTTCATCCACCCAATCTATAAATCAGAAAAAAAGCATATGTCTGCTATGGTGTTAACACAGAGATGTATTCTGGTACATCAGTGCCTAAGTTTGGGCTCCCTGGTAATAAGAACTTGTCAAGGTGCTTTCCTCAAACCTCGAGCCATTCACCTGAGAAGATCATTATTTCATTGTACATTTCCCCTCCGGTTTAGTTTATTGAAATCTATCTATCTCTCATAATATCTAGTATCCACTACTTTTGGATTAATAGAATACTTACATACGCCAGTGCATACCTACCCAAAAGACTGCATTTACTGTTACAGTGTCACTAATAACGTCTTGATTTTTTTTTTTTTTTTTGGTCTTTTTAGGGCCGCACTTGCAGCCTATGGAAGTTCACAGGCAAGGGGGTGAATCTGAGCTGTAGCTGCCGGCCTTTGCCACAGCCATATGGGATCTGAGCTGCATCTGTGATTTATATACCACAGCTCATGGCAACACCGGATCTGTAACCACTGAGTGGGACCAGGGAATCAAACCCGCATCCTCATGGATACTAGTCAGGTTCGTTACCCTTGAGCCACGATGGGAACTCCTAACTTGTTTTGATTAATCTCAGTGTAATTTATATTAGGGAGACCGTCAAAGTATTAACATTGCTTTTCTTTCTTTTTCTAAAAAAGCAATTCAAATGATGGTAACTGCTAACATTTATTAAAATGACATTATTATTGATGCAACTGGAGAGAAACTGCCACATCTTCTCGCTAAGCAGTCTGACTTAACCTGTTGGGAATCTAAGGGAAGTTGTTTTAGGGTGATTAGCGTGTCTGTAGCCAGAGCCTTGAGCTCTACATGCATGCATGTGCGGCAAAGAAACTTTAGAGTTTAGGTTGGTTGAGGAAGAGAATGCTCTAGCACTTTGAGGGCTTTATAACATGCTGCTTTTAAGAGGAAAAAGTGTAGTTGATACTCAGTGCATCTCCAGACATAGTAAGGGGTTGCTCTGAATAACCAATCAGGTGATTTTTTTTTCTATCGCTTTGTTTTATGCAAAAATATTATTAAATTCTATAATGACATGAATCTTTTTAGAAAGATGATACACTTAAACTATTTTATGTAAGAACTGACAGAGGAATTTGCTTTGTATAATGGCAAGCTGGCTTTAAGAAAGCATCGTTTCAAATTTACTAAAGTCCAAAATTATAGAGATATGTTAATAGATGTGCAACTAGATATGGACAATTGTATTTTTTTAAATAAATATTTTTAACAAAATGACTTTCTGCATTGATTACTTCCCTCCTTCCACATCCATTGGGGTAGTCTCTGTGTATTATATTTTCATCTATGCTAAGTGTGGGTAAGGAAAGTTCAGCTTTCCCAAAAGTTGTCACTAAAACCTGGCCTTCAACTGTTTGATGGGCATCTGCATTAAAACACTTCAAGCCTGGGTTGAGGTAGGTACTAAAAAGGGGAAATTGTAAAGTGATTGTTGATATAAAAAGGAATTAAAAGAATACTGACTGGCTAGAAAAATGATTTGCCATGTGAAATCTTTATTTTACTTATAAAATTGATTTACATTTTTATAAAGGCTTCAAAGTTTTAATTAATTCTTTTGTTTCAGCCCTTTGTAAGCAGCAACCGTGGCTTATTTCTGCTCCAGGCCCTGTTTCTTCATGTAGTTTTTGAGATTAGAAACTGGAGACTTCAACTCACTTAGCAAAGGTAGGCCTTTTCAGAACTGGGCTGATAAAATATGCACAGGGACAAGTTGGGTTAAGAGGTGGCAAAATCCAGAGTTCCCATGATGGCTCAGTGGTGAATGAACCCCACTAGCATCCAGAGGACGCGTGTTCGATCCCTGGCCTTGCTCAGTGGGTTAGAGATCCAGCGTTGCTGTGAGCTGTGGTGTAGGTCACAGAGGCTCGGATCTCATGTGGCTGTGGCTGTGGCTGGCAGCTACAGCTCTGATTAGACCCCTAGCCTGGGAACCTCCATATGCCACAGGTTTGGCCCTAAAAGACAAAAAAAAACAGTGGCAAAATCCGTGGTCTGCTTCATATCTAGGTGAAAATAAGTTAGAGTAGAAGACTGTTCTGCGGTGGACAGCAGTCCACTCGCCCTGGTGAGATGCCCCTTTGGATGGTGAGGCCATGCTCAGCATGGTTGGGTGGTTACCACTTGTGAGGATTCTCCTACACCAATGTGCTTAAAGGTGTTAACTAGAGCAGTAGTCCCATGAGGGCAAATAAGTTTGGGAAATGGGGTCTCTACCTCCTGGAGAGTCAGAACACGTATTAGACCATCAAAAGCTCTAAATCTTTTCGTTTACAAAGCCTGTTTCATCCACCTCTTACCTCTGACCATTGACCCATCCTCTTTGGAGAAGTATAATGTCTATTTTGCAATTACTTGGTGTTTCATAGACGCATGTCATGATACACTCACTCCTAATATTGGGTAATTTTCCAGGGCTGGCGTTATTAGGTAGGAGATAATCATTAACGGTTATAAGATTTCACATTGTCACCGCAAAGCACTGTGCTTGCTGGATAGACCCTGTAACTGAAGGGAGTCCATGAAGTTGCCTTCCCTTGGAATAACTCTACAATAAGAGGACATTATATACTGAAGAATGAAACAGGAACAATAATTTTTCCTTTTTTTTTTTTTTTTTGGCTGCATCCATAGCATACAGAACTTCAGTTCCCTGGCCAGGGATTGCACCCACATCACAGCAGTGACAATGCTGGATACCTTAACCTGCTGAGCAGGGAACTCCAGAACAATCACTTCTAACAGGTGTGCAAGTTAGGTGGCAAGCATTGGTGTCAAGGAGGTTGCTGGGACATCAGAGTTGATTTTTAGGAGTGTCATGTGTTTTGAATTCAGCATCCTTTGATAGAAACCCCTCTCCAGTCAAGGTCACCTTCATATTGCCAAACCCATTCATTGGCAGATGCTCTGTCCACAGGGGACCTTGTGGTAGCGCTGATTACTTCCTCCTTCTTAAGATAGTCTTCACATGCCTTCCAGGAAACCACATTCTCTCCTGAACTTCCTCCCGCATCTCTGGGTGCTTCTCTCTTTCGATCTGCTGGATCCTGTTTTTTCGCAGTCTTGCAGAACCCCAAGGTTCAATCTGCAGTCTCTCTCTACAGTCGCTCCCTAGATCATCTCATTCATTCCCACAGCTTTAAACACTCTAAAGTAGGTGACCATGAAATTTGTATCTTTAGGCTTGACTCTTCTTTGAAGCTCTAGATGTTATATCTATCAGCCGCCTTTTTTTTTTTTTTTTTTTTTGCTTCCTTGGCTGGGCCAGGGATCAAACCTGCGCCACAGCACCAACCCAAGCCACTGCAGTGACAGACTGGATCCTTAACCTGCTGTACCACAAAGAGAACTCCCTCTATCAGCCTTCCTGACAGCCAAGAGAGCATCGTAAAATGAACATGTCCTGAGACAACTTTTGAGCGACCTCTGCCGTCCAGTGTTAAATGGCCTTATCACATACCCATTACCCAAGTCAAATGCCTTGGGGTTATCCTTGAGGCCCATCTCATGTCCTACACCTAATCTATCAGCAAATTGTCACTTTGACTTCCAAATATACTTTAACCCACTTTCACTACTGATTTTATCAACATTGTCCAAGCCACCATCATCTCTTAGTTTATTGCAACTGTACCCTTTCTGGTGTCCCTGGTTTCATCTTTGACCCCACCCCCCTAGTCTCTTCTTCACACAACCACCAAAGTATTACTTGTAAAGCAGCTTGTGTCCCTTGCTTGCCCACAACTCTCCCAATAACCTCCCATAACAAAGAAAATCCATATTCCTACCATGGCTGATATGATCTGCCCCCAGCTGCCACTCCAACCTATTTCCTGCCACCCTTCCCCTTCCTGACTGCACTTAGCCACACCAGCCTGCTCACTGTTCCTCAGATACCATAAGCATATTCAGCAAAAGGCCCTCTCACTTGTTGTGTCCCCTGCCTGAGAGGATCTCCTTGGGTGTTGGGGTAGGTGCTGACTGGAGGTCCAAGGATGATAGGTCCTTCAATGCTTGCTCTCGCCTCTCATTTCAGTTTCTGCACAAAGGGTACAGCTTTAGAAAGGCCTTTCAGAGCATCTCTTGACATCCCTCTTCCCAAGCCCCCTTTCCTGCTTTGAACATTCCTTACGTTACTCTTCTCACTCACCCTGTGACATGTTACCTGTTTCCTGTCTTTGTGAGGCCGGGACTTCTATCCCATTCTCTGCTGTATCTTCCCCTAGATCGGCACCTTAAACCCAGCAGGTGGTCAGTAAGTTTTTTAAATGAATAAATGCACTGTTGGGAATGTAAATTCGTACAATCACTATGGAAAACAGTATGGAGGTGCCTTAGAAAATTATATATAGAACTATTATATGACACAGCAATCCCACTCTTGGGCATATATATATCCAGACAAAACTTTTCCTTGAAAAAGACACATGCACCCACATGTTCATTGCAGCACTATTCACAACAGCCAAGACATGGAAACAACCCAAATGTCCATCGACAGATGATTGGATTAGGAAGATGTGGTATATATACGCACAGTAGAATACTACTCAGCCATAAAAAAGAACAAAATGCCATTTGCAGCAACATGGATGCAACTAGAGTCTCTCATACTGAGTGAAGTAAGTCAGAAAGAAAGACAAATACCATATGATATCACTTATATCTGGAATCTAATATATGGCACAAATGAACCTTTCCACAGAAAAGAATCATGGACATGGAGAACAGACTTGTGGTTGCCAAGGGGGAGGGAGTGGGATGGATTGGGAATTTGGGGTTAATAGATGCAAACTATTGCCTTTGGAATAGATAAGCAATGAGATCCTGCCATATAGCACTGGGAACTATGTCTAGTCACTTATGATGGAGCATGATAATGTGAGAAAAAAGAATGTGTATGTGTAACTGGGTCACCTTGTGTTCAGTAGCAAATTGAGAGAACACTGTAAACCAGCTATAATGGAAAAAATAAAAATCATTGTAAAAAAATAAATAAATGAATTTTCTAAAAGATTTCTAGGTCACTGTGTCTTCCTTTTGTGAATCAGGTGTGCTGATTTCCTAGGGAAATCTGGGAACAGGGCGACTCCAAGAAGGAGATCAGGAAAAAAGCCCTCCTTGCTGTGTAACTGCTATTGAAGCCTGGTGTAAAACCTAGCTGCCTTCCCTTATTTTGATCATATGTAAGAGGAAACAGTGGTTCTCAATCCTCTCTGGGAGTTTTGTTTCTTCTAAAAAACCAGCCACATGAAGCTATAGGATGAGAATGGTCTGTCTTCAGGGAACACCTGGTCATTTGTTTCTGAGCTTATATAAAAGGTTCCGTGTCCTTTAGAATGGACAACACGCTTATTCAATTTAAAATATTTTATTTTAGGAAAGGTACTCTTAGATCTGTTTCCATCTTGTTTTCTGTAGTCACAAATTAATCATGATCGCCTTAGATGGAGCCATTGATTCTTCTAACTGTATAAAAAGGATGTTTTCTTGAAAAACCACAAGAAAAATATAGCTGCTTTCTATTCTCCCAGGTTAGTTACTCGCTATGGTTAGAATGCACATGTAATTTTGGCGGCCATCTAATACTTTTAGGTATTTACAGACATAGTTAAAACTCAGCATTCTTACCGCGCCAAGCTGCCTAGACCACCAGCTTTCAAAAGCATTTGGATCTGTTCGATTTACAATAAATACGTACCAAACATATGAACGATCTCCAAACTGCTATGGGGATGTTATAAAAATGGCTAGCAGTTGTTAAGCAAATTTCTATGTCAGGCATATAATAATCCCTTTACACAAAGTCACTTAATTCTTTCAGAATTCCTTTGAGGTAGGGCAAGTTTCTTTTAGAAATGTCTCTTTACAGATTAAAAACAAAAAGAAGCAAGGCTGGAAGAGCCTCAGTGATCTGTCCAGGGCCACACAACTAAAAGGTGCTTGAACCAGATCTCTCTAGGGCCAGTCTCGTCTCTGTACCATGACGATGGCAGGTGGAGCTGGCTTATAAGACGATGCCTGCAGTTCGAGGATAAACCTTTTAGTGTGGGGCCTGTGAAACACACCATTTGGACAGGCTACTGAGAACCATGGGCCACTTGTTTTGGATATTTATACATCTATTTACACAAAGTGCAGGTAAACGAATACACAAGCCGCTGTCAACAGCCGTTTCACTACTTACAGGAGTCTCGGCACTCTTACCCCGCCAAGCTGCTGAGTTTGCCTGCTCTCTCCATCCTACTGCCAGATCTGACCTGGACAGGAAGTGACACTCCTGGACAGACATAGCTTTCAGTATACCGCACAGCCTGAATTGTTCAGTAGTCCAGCTTTTTGTTATAAAGAACTTTGACATGGTATATATAAATAGTTCCCCCCGCCCCATAGAAGATGTAAAGTAAGATATCTTTGAGAAAGTCATCATGCTATTTCTATACCTTTTACATAAGCAGTAAGGAAAGCCGAACATCCATTCCATCCTCCCAGGCATCTTCTGGACCCATTAGCATGAATAGCTAGCAGTGGTATGCTGGTGTATCTTTATCAAATGGCTCTCCAGGGAGACAATAAAGCCACCGGTTATAGCTTTTGCCAATTTCTATGGTGTAAATACCCCCACCGTGGCTGATCTCAAGCCGCTAACAACGCTGAAAGTGGAGTTGGAAAGACACACACAGAAGCCCACCTTTACGTGGTATGTCTACCCTGCAGATACAACACACACCCTCAAGAGCATAGGTTTAAAAACAATTAGGGAGTGGTGAGTTTTGAGGAGTTGTAGTTAAATTCCACTAAAAACGAAGATAATCATTTCTAGGATTTAATGTTAAATAACGGCTGTGTCTAACAACCAGCTCTCAAAATGCAAGTGTAACAATTGGCTTTTATAAGCTGGAATGCGCTAGCCCAGCATACCACCAAATTAATGTCACAAAGGTAGCCAAGATGCAACTTTTCCTGCCCATGTTTTAGATTATAGATGAACTCCTGATAGCAGCTGCAGGAATTGGAGGGACTTTGGCCTATTAATAAGTAAAAGCACACAAATCCTTTGAGCATGCCAGGGAATAACTTCGGGTTTGTCTTGATTAACTTAAAATTTATCTACAGATAGCTCTTTATAATTTCAACTTATTTTGTCAAACTTCAACTAAGAGTGATCTTCAAACCCAGGGTGTGGTCCATGCAGGAGGCAGCCAATGGAGGGAAGCATCTAGCCATGTTCTTCCCTCCCAGTGGGTATCCCGGCCCGCTCTTACCAAAAGTCTGAGCCAGGGAAGGGGGTGGTCACTTGGATAGCCAGGTCAGCTTCTAATGATTTGCCCAGGGAGGACCCAGGTACCAGAACTCAATTTAATTTCTTCTACCCAACCAAGTGTCAGTGAAGATCAGAACCGAGGCATTGAGAGGTTGCCTCTGCTGCTACCCCAGCCTTCTTCAGCCCTTTGTTCGAGGGGCCAGAAGTCTTCGCCTGCCTCTTTCACCTAGTTTTACCTCTGGTAGCGCTCCAGGCTTTCCATTCCAAGTGGTTTGTCCTGGGGAGGGGCTACAAGAGAAGAAAACAGGTAGCATGTTTCAGCAGCTCTGATGAGTTGTGGCCCTGATGCATTCCCAGAGTTACCCAGGCTTTTTGTGTCTCTGTCGGTCAATGGCTCCAAGAAAGGCAGACCTACTAGTTCTGGCAAACTCTTAGTGGGGGCAGTAGGTTGAGACTAGTGTCTAGGGCTTGGGGAATCCATATTTCTTTTTGTCTCCTGTGAATAGGGAACTCATTGAGTATTACTTATTGGATACTCAGCAGTTTTTTTTTTTTTTTGTCTTTTGTCTTTTTAGGGCTGCACCCACGGCATATGGAGGTTCCCAGGCTAGGGGTCGAATCGGAGCTGTAGCCGCCAGCCTAGGCTGCAGCCACAGCAACTCAGGATCTGAGCCATGTCTGTGACCTACACCACAGCTCACGGCAACACCGGATCCCTAACCCACTGAGCGAAGCCAGGAATCTAACCTGCATCCTCATGGATGCTAGTCAGATTTGTTTCCACTGAGCCACGATGAGAACTCCAGCAAATATTTCCTTTTTGTGTGTCTTTTGTCTTTTTAGGGCAGCGCTGGGGCATATGGAGGTTCCCAGACTAGGGGTCTAATCAAGCTGTAGCCTCCGGCCTACACCACAGTCACAGCAACGCCAGATCCTTAATCCACTGAGCAAGGCCAAGGATCAAACCCTCAACCTCATGATTCCTAGTCAGATTCGTTGACCACTGAGTCATGATGGGAACTCCAAATATTTCTTTTTAAAAATATTTATTTGTATTGAGGTATAGTTGACTTATAATGTCATGCTAATTTTTGCTGTAGAGCAAAGTGACCCAGTCGTGTATATACATATTCTTTTTCTCATATTATCTTCCATCATATTCTGTCACAAGAGACTGGACATAGTCCCCTGTGCTGTACAGCAGGACCTCATTGTCTGTCCATTCTACATGTAGTAGTTTGCATCTAGAATCCCAAACTCCCAGTCCATCCCACGCCCCCTAGGACTCCCCCAGCACATCTTCTTGAATGGTAGCCTGATTGAAGGCCCCAGGCTGAGTGCTGGAGTGGACAACACCAATACCTGCCACCTTGAGTGTGAGGCTGTAGTGGGTGCGACTGGAAGCCCCCACACTGATGTTTAAAGGGAGCATATGGCCACCTACTGAGAGACAGGACTGGACCTTCAGCCGTTTTGTGATAAGTATGGATTCGTGTGAAGGGGATGAAGGTTCTGCCTGGGCACTTCCTCTGGAGACCTGGCTGCGTGTACAGCTAGTACAGCTGCTGGGACTTGGAGATCTCTGGGCGGAAAGGCAGGGAGGACTCAGGGTTATGAAAATAGCTTTGGGACTTCCCCTGTTTGGGGTCTCCGGGAGTGAGACTATTCTTAGGAGATGTCTCTTCCCCGAAGGGACTTTTCTCTGCCACTTGGCCCGAAGGACTTTTTGGAAAAGAGATTTGGACCAGTGTCAAATCCCAAACTGCAAAGAGATGGCCAATGAGGCTGCTGGGCCAAGTTCCAGCCAAGGAGGCAGGCTCTGTTTTTCAGTGCCCTGCACAGGCTAGAAAGTGATTCTTGGCCCGTGGTCCCACAGCCTGGTGGATGCAGGAAGCCAGTTCACAGCCCATGCCCCTCTCCCCATGGACAAACCATGAGTCAGCCTATCCCTTTCCCTCCTGCCCTGCAAGCCCCGCACAGACAATCGCAGGGCAGAGCAGGAAGAGGGAAAAAGGAAGCTGCAGAAAAATAAACATTTCCTTGCATTTGACTTGGAACAGAACATCATTCACGGTGTGCTAAGATCCACAGTATCTCCCACGCCCACCCCCACCACCCTGTTTTCCTCCTCTTGTGTAGACCCAGATTCTTTCCTTACCTGATGAGAATCCAGGGTGCATCCTGTGGAAAAACAGGAGCAAGATATAGAAGGTAAAAGCCAAGCAACCAAAGATCACGCCACAGACCAGGAAACTATAGCTGCCCTGAGCCTGGAATATCTGCCAAAGGGGAAAACAGAGATACAGGCCATCAAAACCTCACACGAAGATGTATTGGAGGAAGTGGGTTTCTCGGGCCTCAGCGGGCTTTTCAGGCAACTAGAGGCCGGTCACACCAACAGACAGAAACGCAGGTAGGAGGGATGTCTTGGCCTCATTTCAAGGTCATGTTTCTGGAGGTGGCAGAAATCCTGCTGTAAGGCAGGGGTTGAACCCAGTGAGCTCTGCAGCCCTTTTCAGCGCTATGTCCTGGAACCTTCTGAAAATCTCCATATCTTCCTGAAAACTCCAATCAGAGGCGTTTTATACTCTCAAGGCCTGATCAGAACTATATATATATGGAACTAAATATATATAGAACTATATATATAAAAAACTATATATAGAGAACTATATTATAAAACTATATAGAACTATTAAAATAGAACTATATCTAGAACTATATTATAGAATTATAGGACTATATATAGAACCATATTATAAAACTATATAGAACTATGTATACATAAAACTATATTATAGAACTATATTGTAGAACTATATATAGAACTATATTATAGAATTATAGAACTATATATCTAGAACTATATCTAGAATTATATTATAAATCCATAGAACTATATTATAAAACTATATAGAACCATAATATAGAACTATATTGTAGAACTATATACATAGAACTATATTATAATTATAGAACTATATCTCTAGAACTATATTATTATAGAACTATATTACAGAACTATATTATCGATCTATAGAACTATATTATAAAACTATATAGAACTATATTATAGAATTATACACATAGAACTATATTGTAGAACTATATACATAGAACTATATTATAATTATAGAATTATATCTCTAGAACTATATCTAGGACTATATTATAGAACTGTATTATAGATCTATAGAACTATATTATAAAACTATATAGGAGTTCCCGTCATGGTGCAGTGGTTAATGAATCCGACTAGGAACCATGAGGTTGCGGGTTCGGACCCTGCCCTTGCTCAGTGGGTGAACGATCCGGCGTTGCTGTGAGCTGTGGTGTAGGTTGCAGACGCGGCTCGGATCCTGCGTTGCTGTGGCTTCTGGCGTAGGTCAGAGGCTACAGCTCTGATTTGACCCCTAGCCTGGCAATCTCCATATGCCGCAGGAGTGGAGAAGAAATAGCAAAAAGACAAAAAACAAACAAACAAACAAACTATATAGAACTATATTACAGAACTATATATATAGAACTCTATTGTAGAACTATATATAGAACTATATTATAGAATTATAGAACTATATATCTAGAGCTATATCTAGAACTATATTATAGTTCTATTGTAGAACTATATATAGAAATATATTACAGAACCATAGAACTATATATCTAGAACTATATTATAGAACTATATAGAACTAATTATAAAACTATATATACAGAACTATGTAAAATTACATATATAGAACTATATATGTAGAACTATATTCTAGAACTATAGATCTCCTGAATGCTAGTGATCCCATTCCACGCAGAGGAGAATCCACCCTTGCAAAAACTGGGGAAACCATTGTTTGCAAAGAGGACAAAAACACAAAACCCTGAGGCATCTTGAAATATTTCAGGAACTAGTTGAAGGCCTGCTTGATGGAGCATACTCACTACAAGAAGAAGCAACTGGGGATCCTAATTCTGACAACAAGGAGGAATTGCTTGGCTAATTGGAAGTGACAGAAACTTTGGGAGAAAACAACCACATATCAAGGATAATTATAGAAGGGAGATGGGATTAAGATGGCGGAATAGAAGGACTGGAGCTCAACTTCTCTCCTAAAAACAACAAAATTCCCAACTAAAGGCTGAGCAATCTTCAACCAAATGGACCGGAAACCTTAAAAAAGATATCCTACTCCAGAAGACAAAGAGGAGGCCATATCAAGAGGTAGGAGAGGCGATTATGTGATATAAACAACCCCATACCTCCCGTGTGGGAAACTCCGACTGGAAACTAACTGGCTCACAGAGACTCACCTCCAGGAGTGAGAGTTCTGAGCCCCACATCAAACTTTCACGTGTGGGGATCTGGCACTGGGAGAAACAGCCCTTGGAGCATCTGGCATTGAAGGCCAGCAGGGCTTGTGTACAGGAGCTCCATGAGATTGGGGGAAACGGAGACCCCATTCTTAAAAGGCGCACACAGACTTTCATGTGCACTGGGTCCCAGGGCAAAGCAAAGTCTCCATAGGAATCTGGGTCAAACCTGACTGCAGTTCTTGGAGGACATCCTGGGAAAACAGGGGTGAATGAGGCTTGTTGTGAGGGAAGGACGTTGAAAGCAAAGCTCTCGGGAATATTCAGCAGCAGCGTACCTTTCTCTGGAGGTGGCCATTTTGGGAAAATCTGGCCCCACCCATCAGGGCTGAGAAGCCCCAGGGCAAACAACAATCCAGGTGGGATCACAGCCCCGCCCCTCAGTAAGCAGCCTACCTAAAGACCCTCCAGGCACACAGCCCCTCTAATCCCATCCAGAGACAAAGCTCCACCCACCAGAAGGATAGGAATCAGCTCCACCTACCAGTGGGCAGGCATCAGTCCCTCTCATCAGGAAGCCTACAGCAAGCCCCCAACTTCAGCCACAAGGGGGGCAGCCACCAAAAGTAAGAGAGGCTACAGCCCTATTATCTGTAAAAAGGTCACCATACCAAAAACTATAAAAATGAAAAGACAGGAGTTCCCATCATGGCTCAGGGGTTGACAAATCCGACTAGGAACCATGAGGTTGAGGGTTCGATCCCTGGCCTTGCTCAGTGGGTTAAAGATCTGGCGTTGCCATGAGCTGTGGTGTATGTTGCAGACACGGCTCAGATCCCGTGTTGCTGTGGCTCTGGCGTAGGCCAGTGGCTACAGCTCTGATTGGACCCCTAGCCTGGGAACCTCCATATGCTGCGGGAGTGGCCCTAGAAAAGGCAAAAAAAAAAAAAAGACCAAAGGAAACAATGAAAAGACAGAGAACTATAACCCAGATGAGGGAGAAAGAAAAAACCCGAGAAAATCAGCTAAGTGATGAGGAGATTCTCAGCCTCCAGGAAAAAGACTTTAGACTACTGATGCTGAAGTTGATGCAAGATTTTGGAAATAAACTGAAGGCAAAGATGGATAACTTACAGGAAACACTGACCAAAGAGATGCAAGATATAAAACTTAAACAAGAAGAGATGCAAAATACAATAACTGAAATAAAAAATTCACTAGAAGCAGCTAACAGAAGAATACAGGAGGCAGAAGAACGAGTAAGTGAGGTGGAGGACAGATTAGAAGAAATTACGAATGTGGAACAGAAAAGAGAAAAAAAATTGAAAACAAATGAAGAGAGTCTCAGAGAACTCTGGGACAACGTTAAATGCACCAACATCCATATTATAGGTGTGCCAGAAGGAGAAGAGAGAGATAGAAGGGGACAGAAAAAATATTCCAAGAGATAACAGCCGAAAACTTCCCTAACATGGGAAAGGAACCACTCACTCAAATCCAGCAAGCACAACGAGTACCATATAAAATAAACCCAAGGAGGAATACACTGAGACACATGCTAATCAAACTGACCAAAACTAAAGACAAAGAGAAAAATCTTGAAAGCAGCTAGGGAAAAGAAACAAGTAACATACAAGAGAACCCTGATAAGGTTATTGGCAGATTTTTCAGCAGAAACTCTGCAGGCCAGAAGGGAGTGGCATGATATACTTAACATGATGGAAGGAAAAAACCTCCAACCAAGATTACTCTACCCAGCAAGGCTCTCATTCAGTTTTGAAGGAGAAATCCAAACCTTCACAGACAAGCAAAAGCTGAGAGAATTCAGCAACACTAAACCAGCCTTACAACAAATACTAAAGGAACTTCTCTAGGCAGAAAAGACAAGACAGCAATAGGAAACAAAAATTCCACAAATGACAAGGCTCACCAGTAAAGGTATATATACGGTAAAGATACAAAATCATCCACGCACAATTATACCCCCAAAATCAGAAATCATGGGAAGAGGTGGGTACAAACACAGGACACTGGAGATGAACTTGCAATTAAGAGAACAACAACTTAAAACAATCTCTTATACATATAGACTCATATCAAAACTTCAGAATAACTGCAAACCAAAAATCTACACTTGATCCACAAACAAATAAGAAAAATCAATTCAAATACAACACTAAGATAGCTATCAAACCAGAAGAGGAGAGAACAAGAAAAGGGAAGAAAAAAGAGCAACAAAAACAAATCCAAAGCAACTAATAATATGGCAATAAGAACATACATATCAATAATTACCTTAAGTGTTAATGGACTAAATGCCCCGACCAAAAGACATAGACTGGCTGAATGGATACAAAAACAAGACCCATATATATGCTGTCTTCAAGAGACCCATTTCACTTCTAGGGACACATACAAATTGAAAGTGAGAGGATGGAAGAAAATATTTCATGCAAACAGTGATCAAAAGAAAGCTGGAGTAGCAATACTCATATCAGACAAAATAGACTTTAAAATGAATATTTTAAGGGACAAGGAAGGTTACTACATAATGATCAAAGGATCAATCCAAGAAGGAGATATAACAATTTTAAGTATCTATGCACCCAACATAGGTTCACTACAATATATAAGGCAACTGCTAACAACCTTAAAAGGACAAATCAACAATAACACAATAATATTGGGGGACTTTAACACCCCACTTACAGCAATGGACAGATCAACCAGACAGAAAATCAATAAGGAAACAGAAGCCCTGAATGAAGCATTAAACCAGATGGACTTAATAGATATTTATGGGACATTCCATCCAAAAGCAACAGAATACACATTCTTCTCAAGTGCACATGGAACATTCTCTAAGATTGATCACATCCTGGGCTACAAACCCAACTTCAGTCACTTTAAGAAAATTGAAATCATATCAAAGTGAAGTCAGCCATACAATGAGACACCAACATCAAATACTTTCACTGACATGTGGAATCTGAAAACAGGACAGACTGAACTTTGCAGAACAGATGCTGACTCAGACATTGAAAAACTTATGGTTTCTGGAGGAGACAGTTTGGGGGGTGGGAGATGTGCTTTGGCTGTGGGATGGAAATCCTGTGAAATTAGACTGTGATGATCATTTTACAACTACAGATATGATAAATTCATTTGAGTAATTAAAAAAAGAAGAAAAAGCATATCAAGCATCTTTTCCGACCACAACGCTATACGACTGGAAATCAACAACAAGAAAAAAACTGCAAAAAACACAAACACATGGAGACTAAACAACATGCTACTAAACAACCAAGGGATCACTGAAGAAATCAAAGAGGAAATTTAAAAATACCTAGCAGCAAATGACAACGAAGATACGACACTCTAAAACCTATGGGATGCACAAAAGCCGTTCTAAGAGGAAAGTTTATAGCAATACAAGCTCACCTCAGGAAATAAGAAAAAGCTCAAATAAACAAGCTAACTTTACATCTAAAGCAGCTCCAGAGAGAAAAACAGATAAGACCTAAAGTTAGTAGAAGGAAAGAAATCATAAAGATCAGAGCAGAAATCAATGAAATAGAAACAAAGAAAAACATAGAAAAGATCAATGAAACAAAAAGCTGATTCTTTGAAAAGATCAACAAAATTGATAAACCCTTAGCCAGACTTATCAAGAAAAAAAGAGAGAGGACTCAAATCAATACAATTAGAAATGAAAAAGAAGTAACAACAGACATCACAGAAATACAAAGGATCATGAGAGACTACTATATGCAATTCTATGCCAATAAAATGGAAAACCTAGAAGAAATGGATAAATTCTTAGAAAAGTACAATCTTCCAAGACTAAACCAAGATGAAATAGAAAAGATGAATGGACCCATCACAAGAACTGAAATTGAAACCGTGATTAAAAAACTTCCAACAAACAAAAGTCCAGGACCAGATGGCTTCACAGGTGAATTCTATCAAACATTTAGAGAAGAGCTAACACCTCTCCCTCTGAAACTATTTCAAAAAATTGCAGAGGAAGGGATACCCCCAAACTCATTTTATGAGGCCACCATCACCCTGATACCAAAACCAGACAAAGATACCACAAAAAAAGAAAACTACAGGCCAATTTCACTGATGAACATCAATGCAAAAATCTCAACAAAATACTAGCAAGCCACATCCAACAATACATTAAAAGGATTGTACATCATGATCATGTGGGATTTATCCCAGGGATGCAAGGGTCCTTCAATATCCACAAATCCATCAGTGTGATACACCACATTAACAAAGTGAAGAATAAAAACCATATGATCCTCTCAATAGACATGGAAAAAGCCTTTGACAAAATCCAGCACCCATTTCTGATAAAAACCCTTCAGACAGTGGGTATAGAGGGAATCTACCTCAACATAATAAAGGTCATATATGACAAACCCACAGCTAACATCATTCTCAATGGTGAAAAGCTGAAAGAATTCCTGCTGAGATAGGAACAAGACAAGGATGTCTGCTCTCGCCACTACTCTTCAACATAGTTTTGGAAGTCCTAGCCACTGCAATCAGAGAAGTAAAAGAAATAAAAGGAATCCAAATTGGAAAGGAAGAAGTAAAACTATCACTCTTTGCAGATGACATGATACTATACCTAGAAAATCCTAAAGACTCTACCAGAAAACTGTTAGAGCTCATCCATGAATTTGGCCAAGTCACAGGATACAAGATTAATACACAGAAATCAACGGCATTTCTATACACTAACAATGAAAGATCAGAAAGAGAAATTAGGGAAGCAATCCCGTTTACCATCACATCCAAGAGAATAAAATATAGGAGTAAACCTAGCTAAAGAGACAAAAGACCTGTACTCTGAAAACTGTAAGACACTGATGAAAGAAATCAAAGATGACACAAATACATGGAAAGACATACCATGCTCTTGGATTGGAAGAGTTAATATTATCAAAATGACTGTACTACCTAAGGCAATATACAGATTCAATGCAATCCCCATTGAATTACCAAGGACATTTTTCACAGGACTTGAAAAAATTATTTTAAAGTTTGTTTGGAAGCACAAAAGACCCAGAATAGCCAAAGACATCCTGAAAAAGAAAAATGGAGCCGGAGGAATCAAGCTCCCTGACCTGAGACTATACTACAAAGCAACAATCATCAAAACTGTATGGGGAGTTCCCATCGTGGCACAGTGGTTAACAAATCCGACTAGGAACCATGAGGTTGCGGGTTCGGTCCCTGCCCTTGCTCAGTGGGTTAACGATCCGGCGTTGCTGTGAGCTGTGGTGTAGGTTGCAGACGCGGCTCGGATCCTGCGTTGCTGTGGCTCTGGCGTAGGCCGGTGGCTACGGCTCCGATTCGACCCCTAGCCTGGGAACCTCCATATGCCGTGGGAGCGGCCCAAGAAATAGCAAAAAAGACAAAAAAAAAAACCGTATGGTACTGGCACAAAGACAGAAATATAGATCAGTGGAACAGGATAGAAAGCCCAGAATTAAACCCATGCACCTACAGCCAACTCATATATGACAAAGGAGCCAAGGATATACAATGGAGAAAGGATAGCCTGTTCAGTAAGTGGTGCTGGGAAAACTGGACAGCCACATGGAAAAGAATGAAATTAGAACACTCCCTAACACCATACACAAAAATAAACTCCAAATGGATTAAAGACCTAGATTTAAGACCAGACACTATAAAACTCTTAGAGGAAAACATAGGCCAACACTCTCTGACATAAATGACAGCAACATCTTCTCAGATCCACCTCTTAGAGTAATGACAGTAAAAACAAAAATAAACAAATGGGACCTAATCAAACTTCAAAGTTTCTGCCCAGCAAAGGAAACCCTAAACAACACAAAAAGACAGCCCACAGAATGGGAGAAAATCTTTGCAAGTGAATCAACTGACAAGGGATTCATCTCCAAAATTTATAGCAGCTCCATACCAAAAAAACAAATGACCCCATCAAAAAATGGGCAGAAGATCTAAACAGACAGTTCTACAAAGAAGACACACAGATGGCCAAAAAACACATGAAAAAATGTTCAACATCACTCAATATTAGAGAAATGCAAATCAAAACCACTATGAGGTACCACCTTACACCAGCCAGAATGGCCATCATCCAAAAGTCTACAAACAGTAAGTGCTGGAGAGGGTGTGGACAAAAAGGAACCCTATTACACTGTTGGTGGGATTGTAAATTGGTGCAACCACTGTGGAAAACAGTATGGAGATTCCTCAGGAAACTAAACATTGAACTACCACTTGATCCAGCAATCCCACTCCTGGGCATCTATCCAGAGAAAACCACGACTCGCAAAGACACATGTACTCCGATGCTCTTTGCAGCACTATTTGCATTAGCCAAGACACGAAGACAACCTAAGTGTCCATCGACAGAGGAGTGGATCAAGAAGAAGTGGTACATATACACAGTGGAATATTACTCAGCTATTAAAATGAATGAAATAGGAGTTCCCGTCGTGGCGCAGTGGTTAACGAATCCGACTAGGAACCATGAGGTTGCGGGTTCGATCCCTGCCCTTGCTCAGTGGGTTAAGGATCTGGCATTGCCGTGAGCTGTGATGTAGGTTGCAGACGCAGCTCGGATCCTGCGTTGCTGTGGCTCTGGCATAGGCTGGTGGCTACAGCTCCGATTCGACCCCTAGCCTGGGAACCTCCATATGCCTCAGGAGTGGCCCAAGGAATAGCAAAAAGACAAAAAAAATAAATAAATAAAATAAAAATAGAATGAATGAAATATACCAGCATTTTTAGCAACATGGATGGACCTAGAAATGATCATGCTAAGTGAAGTCAGCCATACAATGAGAAATGAGACACCAACATCAAATGCTTTCACTGACATGTGGAATCTGAAAACAGGACAGACTGAACTTTGCAGAACAGATGCTGACTCACAGACATTGAAAAACTTTTGGTCTCCAGAGGAGACAGTTTGGGGGGGTGGGGAGATGTGCTTGGGTTGTGGGATGGAAATCCTGTGAAATTATACAACTACAGATGTGATAAATTCATTGAGTAATAAACTAAGACGACCTTGAAAAAAATATTTTTTAAATTATTATAGCCGTTTAAAAAAAAGAACTCTATATATAGAACTATATATATGTGTATATATACACATACCCTTTTATTATGGAAAGTTTAAAACATATGCCAAAGTAGCATATAGAATTCCCATGGACCTATCGGCAACTTTAGCAATTAGCACGTTTCCTTTGTTACCCTTGCTTCTTCCCTGTGTGAGATCACAAGGAAGCACATCCCAGACATGACATCATTTCAATGCAGAGGGTCTCATAGGTGAGCTCGTCCCCCTGCCCAGGAGGCAAAGGAGAAGGAAAGGGGAATCGAGGGGTGGTTAGAGGGACTTTTTTTTTTTGTCTTTTTGCCTTTTCTAGGGCCGCTCCCGCAGCATATGGAGGTTCCCAGGCTAGGGGTTGAATTGGAGCTACAGCTGCCGGCCTATACCACAGCCACAGCCACAGCCACGCGGGATCCAAGCTGCGTCTGCGACCTACTCCACAGCTCACGGCAACGCTGGATCCTTAACCCACTGAACAAGGGCAGGGATCGAACCCACAACCTCATGGTTCCTAGTTGGATTCGTTAACCACTGAGCCACGACAGGAACTCCTAGAGGGACTTTAGAAATGGAAAGACCTGGGTTTGAACATCATCTCTGTTGGTTCCTGATAGTGTGACCCAAGGCAATTTGCTTAATTTCTCGGAGTTTCGGTATATCTTCCTTTGTACAAAGGGGCACCAAATATCCAGAGTAAAAAAAAATAGATTTTTTTCCCCACCCGATGAACAAAGGAAAGGTGGGTATGTTTGAAACGAACTGGGCCAGTTGGCCCTTGATCAAGGCAGGAGTCAGGCAGGAAAGCGGGGCCCTTTGTAGGGTGGGCCGAGGCAGGGCAGGGCAGGGCAGGGCAGGGCGGGGCAGGGAGTGGTGGGTTGAGAGGGGTGAAAGGAACTCTGCCTGCAGCCCAAACCCATCCTGGGCTTTTTGAGAGCTAAACATTCCCACGGAGCCTTGTGGCCCTGCTGCTGGACGTGGCCTATGTTTGCTTTGGATAATACCCTGCATCCCTCCACATCCGCCAGCCCACATTTGGAGGCTCAGCTTTCAAGGCTGGCTCGGAAACGGGGGAAACAGGTGACACAGCCAGAGTGGGGCCCTGCTTGCTGCGGGAGCCTGAGGGAAGGGGCAGCTTGGGTTCAGAAGGGGGCTTGGCACATCTTCTCACCTGCCCGGAGGGGCACGTCCCCATGACTCCCGCCCCCACCCCCCACCCCCCGCCCTGAGTTTCCCCACATACCGAGCCGACCAGCATCTGGAGGACCATCTCGCCAATGCCTGCCCCTGTCACCAGCACTGTGGTCGCACAACCTAACCGAAAGAGGAGGATTTGGCTTAGTAAAAAAAGGTAGGGAGACAGAAGTCCACTGGCATAATTTGGTTGTTTCTGGGAAGTCTCTAGAAAATGGTATGGCTGCCTGAGTGGATGACATTGGATTCCTGAGATTTCTCAGACTTTAGCCCTTAATTTTGCTTTGGGAACTCTTAGTTTCTGCTGTCATGATGTTCCTTCCTTGTTCTGAAACTTTCAATTGCTCGCGATTGTCTTTAGGGTAAATTCCAAGTGACTTAGCCTGGCATTCAAGGCCTTTCCCAATCTGACTGCCAACGACCTGTCCAGAAAGACTTCCTGATCTTCTCAGGCCAGCCCTCTGCTAGGCAGCACTGCACTGACCAGCCACACCTCTGATCAATCTGGCAACGTGGCACGGACCTTCAGATCAGACCTGAGTTCCAAGCCCACTATGTCCCCTCCTGGCCATGTGACCTTAGGCCAGTCCTTTCTCTGGGCCTTGGTTTCCTTCTGTGAAACAGGAATGAAGACTATGCTGAATAGGCTGCTCTGTGGACAACTCTGACACAATATGTGACAGCACTCAGCGGCGCTGGCACACAGCAAACCCTGGAAACCGGGCCAGTGCTCTCCTGAAACCCTTCAGTGCTGCTACCTGGATCAAGTCCAAAAGTTTGAATGGGGTTCGCAGGGCCCTCTACAACCCACCCCCATGGAGCGCTCAGACTCCTCTGTCACACTGTCCACGCACCGTCTACCCTCCAGCCAGTAGAACCTCTCTTCCGTTTCCTGAGTCTGCACACTTTCTCATTCGACTTCCCTCCCTCCTCGATGGCACTCCTCCTCTTTGTCTGGAAAACTCTTGTGCATCTTTCAAGTCCCAGTTCAGATAGCCTTCATCCTCTTCCCTCCCGATTCCATCCTCCCTGAACCTGGGTTAGCTGCTGGTCTGTCCCATGGGCTCCCGCAGCCCCCTGCCCCCTACTCTCACGTTCATGGGCCGCCCCCACCACCCCCGTCTGTTCACCGGGCTTCCCCACAAGGCTGGAAGCCCATCAGAGGACTGTGCCTTGAGTTTGAGCCTAGTGGCATATGCTACTGCAGGTTATCACCACCATGGCCAACAGATGGGAGACAGTGTTGTTCCTTTGTTGTTTGTTTGGTTTTTTTTTTTTTTTTTTTTTTTGCTTTTTAGGGCCACACCTGTGGCACATGGAGGTTCCCAGGCTAGGGATCCAATTGGAGCTGCAACTGCCAGCCTACGCCACAGCCACACAAGAACCGAGATGCACCTGTGACCTATACCATATCTCATGGCAATGCTAGATCCTTAACCCACCAAGCAAGGCCAGGGAGCGAACCCTCATCCTCATGGATACTGAGTCACAATGGGAAATCCCACTTAGTGTATTTTGAATCCAATAGAGATCATCACTTCTGGCCTTCAAGTTCCTTGTTTATCTCACTCACCTTTACACTGGCCTCTGTGTTCACGGCTGCCTCCACCCCCGCCCCCCCCCAACCCCTGGCCAAATGCCTTTCCTTGCTCTTTCTGACTTTCCAAATCCTGGGCCAGCTCCTGTCCCATCCCCTCCATGAAGCTATCTCTAGCGTCAACACTGGCCACTAGCAGCCCCTGTCTATTCGACTCAAACATTCAAAACCCTTTCCTTACTTTCCAAGCATCAGGTATTGGACTGAATCCTGAGGGCATTCAGGTGAATAGAGTTCACTTTTATACTGAGCACCTGTGAGCCAGTTAGGCTGCTAAGTCCAGAGCATTCCATCTCCTCCAAGGCACAGAACACGCCAAAAAGGAAGGCGTTTGTCACCCAATTTTGCACATAAGAAAACTGAGGAGGTTCTGAGACAGGAGGGGAAATTGAATTGCATAAGGACACAAAGCCAGAAGGTGTGGAGGCAGGACTGAACTTCAGGGCTGCTGATGACCTCAAAGCCCATGCCCTTGCCCTCGTCCCTTGCGGGTGCCCACTGGGAGTGCGTCAGCAAGGAGAGGACACAGCTAACATAGATACAAAAGCCTTGAGGTGGGACAAACACGAGAGGCAGGTACCCGCCTTCCCGGTGGAAGCTTCCCGGGGCGGGGAGGGGGGGAGTGGAGGGACCTGAGCAGGCAGGTAAAGGGTGGGAGGCGGAGAGAGGGCATTGCAGGCAGAGGGGTCACCCTACGCCAAAGTGTGCAGCTACGGAAGAGTTCTTGTGCCATTGGAATAGCAAGTAATTCAACAAGGCCAGAATGCGGGCTCTGAGGGAAGCCGAGAGGGAGAAGGCTGAAGAAAGGAAAGAGCACCACAGGCGGATATGAAGGCGGCGATCCGCTCCACGTGAGCCGCGCCAGACCAGTTACACGAGACTTTGCGGAAAGGAACCCCAGGCACTGGGCTTTGTTACAAGGGCACCAGGTGATTTTAATGTGGAACCGGCATTGGATACCACTGATGGAGGCAATTCTGAGAGTCAGGAGACAAGCCAAGACCTGCCAAGGCAGGGGTGGAGGTGATTAGAAAAAAGCCAGGCACCATTAACCACTCCAAGCAATAAGTGGTGATAAAGGCCTGAACCAAGGCAGGGATGGTGAACACAGGATAGATTTGAGTGATCATTTGCAGCAGAATGAACCAACATAACATTATTATTGTTATTAAACTAACTGTTTTTTTCATTTTAGGGCTGCGCCTGTGGCATATGGAAGTTCCCAGGCCAGGGGTCCAATCCAGCCATGACAATGCTGGATCTGAGCCACATCTGTGACCTACACCACAGCTCTCAGCAATGCTGGATCCTTAACCCACTGAGTGAGGCCAGGGATCGAACCCAAGTCCTCTTGGATACTAGTTGGGCTCGTTACTGCTGAGCCGCATTAGGAACTCCAAACTCTAACATTTGTTGATCACTTAAAAGTCTGTGGGATATACTATGTGACATGTGATCTCAATCTTGCCTCTTTACCTCAATTACTTGTTTGAGGTTTGGGGATTTAGCTTTCAATTTCAAGCATCCAGGTCTGGGGATCAACTCAGGGGATAACTGAGTGGGCCATAGCTCTAATTGTTCTGATCTCACACCACCACCCCCATATCCCAATTTCTCCCACTCCTGTTCTAAAGAAACCACTCATCTTTAATGCTGGTTTTCCAACACTCTAGGGTGTCTCTGGTTACTTCTAAGGGTAACTTTAAATGTTCAAAACATGATCTTTTTTTTGGCTGTGCCCATGGCATGTGGAAGTTCCCCGGGCCAGGCACGGAACCCACACCATAGCAGTGACCTAAACCACAGCAGTGACCACATCGGATTCTTAACCACTGAGCCATCAGGGAACTCCCAAAACATAGTTATCTTTAATTATTTTATTTTTGCTTTTTAGGGCCACACCTGTGGCATATGAAGGTTCCTAGGGTAGGGGTCGAAACGGAGCTATAGCTGCCAACCTACACCACAACCACAGCAATGTGGGATCTGAGCCATGTCTGGGACTACACCACAGCTCACAGCAATGCCAGATCCCTGACCCACTGAGTGAGGCCAGGGATAGAACCCACATCCTCATGGATACTAGTCAGATTCATTTTCACTGCGTCACAACGGAAACTCCCTTAATTAGCTTATTTCAAAGAAAAGGATTTTTTTTTTTTTTTTTTTTACCATTTCTTGGGCCGCTCCCAAGGCATATGGAGGTTCCCAGGCTAGGGGTCTAATCGGAGCTGCAGCCACCAGCCTACGCCAGAGCCACGGCAACGCGGGATCCGAGCCGCATCTGCGACCTACACCACAGCTCACGGCAATGCCGGATCCTTAACCCACTGAGCAAGACCAGGGATCGAACCTGCAACCTCATGGTTGCTAGTCGGATTCATTAACCACTGCGCCACAATGGGAACTCCCTCAAATAAAAAGATCTTTCCTATACGAACTTGGGAGGGTGCAGAAAGGGACGGCAATTAGAGGTTTCTGACATCAAAGAAGCTCAGGCACAGCCCCAAATCAGGTGTGGCATCATTGTAATCCTCTGTGTTTCAAACAACATCCACAAGAACAAAGCAAGGAGGTACTTTTACTCACAAGTTATAAAACCCTTATCCTATGCCATAACTTTTCCCATGCAAATTTGCTTTTCTGCGAATTTGAAATTTCTAGCACGTGTGTGTTACACAAAATGCCAGCAGTGGGTCAGCGGACACTACTCTGGGGAAAAAGAAAATGGGAAAGAGGGGCCCCCTGCGAGCAATGATACAGGTATGATGTTGAGTGCAGGGAGCCATGGGGTCAGCTCCCTTCCCCTTCCCGTTTGGGGGCCTGTTGCCACCAGAGTCAGTAAGGAAGCATTTATTTCTATGAGGAGGTGGAGCTGGGATCTTCTAGCTGGAAGAGCCCAGGAAGAGGGGGCTGGGGGCGGGAGTGCCCCTTGGTTCTTGGCTCTGCACCCACTCACCTTTGTACTGCAGGATGTCCTCAGTGTAGGCCAGCATGCTGGGAAAGGTGCTACTGAGGAACAGGCCCAGGCTGGCTGTCCCCACGAACAGGAAGACGACGTTGTAGGAGAAAACAAGAAGCACCAGGAACGTCACCACCACGCCAACCTGTCGCAGCCCAGATGAAGGCGATTAGAAATGGGGGAGAAGCTGGGTGGCCACGGAGAAAGGAAAAACCAGTCTCCAGACTTTGGCAAGTTCTGCTCCGGCCCCAGGGGCAGCGCTGTGTGACCAGTGCGCTACCTTGTGGAAAATATGGGAACTGCACCTCCCCGCAGTCCTATTGGCCAAGGAAGCCGGAGACAGGGACAAAGCTTGGAGGGGAGCCCACCCCAACATCTCTGCACACCGCCTACCTACCCTGCCTCGATGCTGAAGAAACACTGAGCTCCTCTGCAGACACTTGGCCACTCCATTTACAAACCAAGCCTTGAAGAGTCACCCTGAAAATTTCTAGACTTGGGAAGTTTTTAAAACACCTGATTCTCGGGAGTTCTTGTCATAGCTCAGTGGTAGCCAACCCGACTAGTATCCATGAGGACTCGGGTTCCATCTCCGGCCTCACTCAGTGGGTTAAGGATCTGGCGTTGCCGTGAGCTGTAGGTTGCAGACACGGCTCAGATCGTGTGTGGCTGTGGCGCAGGCTGGCAGCTGTAGCTCGGATTCGACCCCCTAGCCTGGGAAATTCCATACGCTGCAGGTGTGGCCCTAAAAAGAAAACAACCCACCTGACTCCGATGTTAGGAAGATGGGAAGACGGAGGATGCCCACAGCGAATTAGCAGCTCTGCTCCCACTCAGCATGCCACCCACCCCCCGCCCCAACCCCTGCCACTGTCTGTGGCGCAGCTTGGCCCTCAGCCTGCCTCCCACCTGCCTACCGGCCCCTCATCCTCACCTTCCTGCAAGGGCACATGCTTCCTCTCCCCTGCCCATCTTCTTCCCCAGCCAACTGTAAGCGCCTTAAAGGCATAGCCCTCACCTTATAGAACCTGGCACCCCAGCAGTTCCCTATAGGCCCCACCCCTGCCCCCACCCTGAGTGTGTACTCGCTATCCAGCAGGTGGTTGTGGGGACCCAGGAGAACATCAAAAACAGGGTGACTATTACTTATAAACTGAGTGGGAGTTCCTGTTGTGGCTCAGCAGGTTAGGAAGGAACCCGACATGGTGTCTGTGAGGATGCCGGTTTGATTCCCCTCCTCACTTAGTGGGTTAAGGATCCAGGGTAGCCACAAGCTACAGCGTAGGTCGAGGATGCAGCTCAGATCTGGCACTGCTGTGGCTATGGTGCAGGCTGGCAGCTGTGGCTCCGATTTGACCCCTAGCTCAGGAACTTTCGTAGGTTGCAAGTGTGGCCATAAACAAACAAAGAAAATGAGCCGAATCTGGGAAGAAGCTGCAGTGAATGTGTGAGAATCACTTGGCAGCTACAGCACTGGGAAGCTTGCTCAGGGCTGTTTAGCTGTAGTCCCAACAGGCTGACCACTAAAAGCACCTGAAATGCTTTCTTTTCTTCTTTTCTTCCTTCTTTCCTTTCTTTTCCCAGGCTAGGGGTCTAATTGGAGCTGTAGCCTCTGGTCTACGCCACAGCCACTGCAACCAGGAATCCGAGCCTCATCTGTGACCCACACCACAGCTCACAGCAATGCCAGATCCTTAACCCACTGAGCAACGCCAGGGATCAAACCCGCATCCTCATGGATGCTAGTTGGATGCGTTAACCACTGAGCCATAACGCGAACTCCTGAAATGCTTGTTCCTCTCCACACCCCTCCAAATCAGAATCTCCAGGGTAGGGACCCAGGAATCTGTATATTCCAAAGCCCCTCCAGGAGGTCTAATGTATTTGGAAATCACTTGCTCTAGGATAGTGTTTTCCCAAACCTGCTTGATGACATGAACCTCTGGGGTGTTTGTTGACGATAGAGATGCCTAGGTCTCTCCCCTGGACATTCTGATTCACGGCGTCCAGGCTGGAACCCAGAAATCTGACCTTCCTTTTGAAAAACCAGCATCCCAGGGGAGTTTCTCATCAATGTCTAACTCCTATGGAGGCTCCAGAGTTCTTTCTCTCAAACCCCGAGTCATACCCACTCTCTTCTCAAGAGCTGGCCTGCCGGGCTACAGAGGCCAGCCACCAGCACACCTGCACCCTCGCTCCACCTCTCGGACCCTCAGAGGCTTCCCGCCTGCATCACACTAGCTCCCCTGAACAGGGGTCCTCTTCTTACTGAGCCTAGCACCCCCCACTGCCCATCAACCGCCCCCTCCCCAGGCCTTCCTCACTCACTCTGACGAGGGATCCTCACAGGCTTCCTCCCTTCCTCCTCTGCCCTCAAACAGACTCTTCCTACCTGATTCCTGTCAAACAAAACTCCCTCCAGCTCAGAATCATTTGCAATCATCACAGCTCCACTTCTGGTCTCCTCATTCTCCTGAGGTTTGGATTCAACCCTCCCGACCTCCCATCTACACTGAAAGGAAATTTCCTTCTTGAAAGTCATCAACCAGCACAAAGGCCAAATTCAAGGGCCTTTCTTGGGGCCCATGATCTTTGGCCTCTGTAGCCCCAACATTATTTCCTAACCCCCCTAGAAACTCAACCCTAGCAAGTACTTTCTGAGAGTGGACGGGACTTGCTAGAAAAGTGGTGCATTTCCAGTCACTGGAGGTGTTTAAACAGACCCTGGATCCCTGGGAGGGGATATTAGAGAGGTAATTGGAGCCCTGGTTGGAGATTGGGCTAGATGACCTTACACTAACTCTTTGTCATCCATGGGAACATGGACACACATCAGGCCCTGACCTCCTGCCTCCAGAGCAGACCAGTTCCTTGAAGGCCATTCTACATGCCAGCCTGGCTACTTGAGCCACCTGGGAGAGCTGCAAGATGCAAATTCCCAGGCCCCAGCCCAGAGATGAAGACTGGGGAAATCCTTGGCCACCCTTGGCCACAGGGCTCTGACCAGATGGGCACTAAGGTGAACAAGGGAGGACCAAGGGCAGCACTTGGTCCTGACTACTCCTGGCAGGCCGTCTGGGATCTGCTTCAGACACAGCACCAATCATCTCCTCCAGCCCTTCCTTCAATGGGCACAAGATTAGAGGCCCAGAGAGAAGAAAGAACATTTCCAAGATGGCGCAAGCAAGCTCCACCCTTAGATTTGCATCCCTTCCCCACCAGCACCTCTCCCCTCCACTCCCCTCTCCTCTCCTTCCTCTGCTCCTACACCCCCCACTACCACCACTGGCAGAGTCTAGTACCAAGCAGATGTCCTGGGGCAATGGTGGGGCCCGAGTGAATGGCTCTTCTGAGTTTCCAAGAAGTGAAAGGAGGCCACTTACCACATTGACAAAAACCATGGTGGCTGGCTTCACTCTGGAGGAGATGGGAATGGAGATGAGCCGACCCAGGGTGATGAAGCCCCAGAAGAGGCTGGGGAGGTAACCGGCCACCTTGTGTCCCACAGACAGCGGCTTCTCCACTGCGTAGCTGTACACGAAAGCGGAGTATGCCCCCTGAGGGGAGACAGGGCTCACTGAGCATATGTGCAGAGTACCCTGGCAGAGGTGGCCCAGCTGGGGCAGGTGTGGGTGGGCTGCTGGGGACCCGTCCTGCTCCTAGTGGCTCAACTAGGTGTGGGCTTGGGGTGCGGGTATGGCACACATGGGCCCGAGCTGAGAGTGGAACTTGGGCACCACAGCTTACAGATGGTACCTGCAGGGGCCAAGGGTTCCAGGAAGGTGTCTCTGGGTCCCCACAGGAGCCCTGAGGAGTCTGGGCACGCAGGTATTACTCCCCGCTTCAACCAGAGCAGAGTCTGCTGCATGTCTTATTTACAAGGATGCCACAGAAGGGTTTTTTTGTTGTTGTTGAAGGAAAGGTGCTGCAGCTAGGGAGTTCCTGTCGTGGCTTGGTGGTTAACGAACCCGACTAGTATCCATGAGGTTGCAGGTTTGATCCCTGGCCTTGCTCAGTGGATTAAGGATCTGGCATTGCCATGAGCTGTGGTGTAGGTCACAGATGTGGCTCAGATCCTGTGTTGCTGTGGCTCTAGCATAGGCCAGCAGCTATAGCTCTGATTAGACCTCTAGCCTGGGAACCTCCATATGCCTCAAGTGCGGCCCTAAAAAGACAAAAAAAAAAAAAAGCCACAGCTAAAAAAAGGTGTGTCTAGGCATCTCATTTTACAGCTGAGAGGGCAGAGAGAAGTGACTTTCCCAAGGTCACAGAGTTGGAAGTCAACCAGTACTGGCACGAGTACTTTCCACCAGGTCATCTAGTTCTTTAGGGCCCTGGCTTTGGAGAGTCCCTTAAATGGCCATCAGTTAATCAATCAGCCATTCAAAACTGTCTGAATCTAATCCTTAGAGATTTCTGGGGGGAAAAAAGCACTAAGAAGTGTAACAGAGGTCACTAGCAGACTGAAGAGCGGGGGCCAGATCCTGCCTGTAAATTGTTTACCGCATGGCTTGCGAAGCCCAGGTTTGGAACGTATTCCAGGAAGCAGGGTGCGCTGGAGTTTTTATGGTGTGACCTCTACTCGGGGGAACAGGGCGCTGCCCCTTTAAAAATAAATCTGGGGAGCCTACCCTCAGTAACAAACCAGAGTCCCCCATCTCCAGAGTTTGTGACAATGAAAACAACTGAACGAGACAGGAGACCACAGTTCCAAGGGGCTGTATTAAATCCTGAGGAGAGGCTTCCACGGGACTTGGTTTATTACTTTTGGATCAACTGGATCACAGGTGAGGCCTCTAAGAAACCTGATGCTCCTCCCTTCTCTTACCATCCCCGGGATTGAGGCTCAGGGGATCCAGGGAGGGCTCCCTTAGGGGCCCCCTCCGAGGGCAGGCTCACCGTCAACCCATCAGTCATGAACAGGACCAGGGCGGCTGTGACATGGATGGCGAAGAAAGACGAAGGGGCTCCTTTGAAGTTCTTCCTCTGGCAGCAGCTGAACAGGTCCTCATGGCCTGGATGAGACGAGAGAAGAGCAAGGACCCGTCTCAGCTCCTGCTCTGTCCCTCTGCACACCCAGGAAAAGTGGCCGGTGGTCAGAACAGCCGCGAGAGCCTTGGCAGAGCGGGAGACCACATACACCTCCCATCTTCTCCAGCTCCCAAATGTCTAGTAGGAAGAGCCCCTGTCCATCTCACAGCGCTGTTGGAAGCAAGGCTCAGAGAGGTCAGGTACCTCGCCCGTGGTCACACAGGCGGGGTTAGGAGGAATGGAGGCTGGAGTCAGGGGTCCACCTGCCTCATGCTCTCAGCCAGTGTGCTCCATCTCTTGCTTCCCGAGGCCAGCAGTGCCAAGGGTTTGTCCCCAACCTTTACCACCTGTGCACGATGCTCTCCCTCTGGGCGGGAGGGAGGGCTTACCAGGGAAACCTCAGCCTGGGGCCGTGAGCCTGAGAGTTCATGGGAGCCCCCACCTGAGTGAGATTTCGGGGGCAGCGAGGCAGTGTCTTCCTTCTCAGGAGGCTGTGTCTCCAGGGCGAGCTCATCTGCAGACAGGAGCAGGGGCCTCCTCTGAGGGCAGCAGGTCAGCAGCCGCTCTTTGGACAGCAGAAACAGCACAGCCATGGGCACCGGGAGCTGAGGGTGGGCAGAGGGTCAGGAGAGTCTGGTTCCCATCAGGCTCCCCACTTCCCATGCCCAGGTCCCCGCATACACCTCCACACGGCCATGTGGCAAACATCTGCATGGTCCTGGGAGAAGACAGCTCTTATCCAAGAGTGCCCACCTACCAGCTAATGTGGCTGGGTGCCTTGACCCCGGGCCAGTCTGGTGTCGTTGCTGCTCAACTTTAACCACAGGTACTTGTCACATCTTGTCATATGCAAACACCCCAGGCCTCTGCTGGCATAAGAAATGCTTAGAGGAGTTCCTGTCATGGCTCAGTGGTTAATGAATCTGACTAGGAACCATGAGGTTGTGGGTTCGGTCCCTGGCCTTGCTCAGTGGGTTAAGGATCTGGCGTTGCTGTGAGCTGTGGTGTGGGTTGCAGATGTGGTTTGGATTCCTTGTTGCTATTGCTGTGGCTGTGGTATAGGCTGGTGGCTACAGCTCCGATTCGACCCCTAGCCTGGGAACCTCCATATGCCGCTGGAACAGCCCTAGAAAAAGGCAAAAAACCAAAGGAAAAAAAAAATGTTTAGAGATAAACTCCTTTCTAACATCCTTGTCCTGAGCAGACCCGGAGCATGGCCCCCACACTCCTTTATGCCAGTAGAGCAGGTGATGTTTCACCAAAGAGTTTGGCTTTCATTCTGCAGAGCTCTGTGAAACAGGCTAAGTCTTTACCCCCATTTTCCAGATGGGGCAACTGAGGCCCAAAGTTCTCCCTCGGTCAAAACCTGTCACAACTGGAAGAGACCTGAGAGCGTTAGTGCCAGTCTCACAGCTGACGGGTGGCAGAGCCAGACCGGCACCCAGGCTTCCTGACTCTGTCTCCACGTGCCACCTCCATGTCAGGGGCTGTCTGGGTGACAGTGTACCTTATGGACATACAGAGGCTGACCTCAGAAAACAGAGACGACGAATCCTTCAGACTGAAAATTGCACACTGCTAGCAACACACACACAGTCCGGTGTCTCGTTTGCTGATATTTACTCGAATAATTGTAAATATACGCTTGGCTTTCATGAACTCCCCAGAGCAAAGAGAAATGCCTCCTGCTCCTGAGGTTGCTTGGAGAAACCTCTGCTACCTCCCTCAGGTGCTTGCCTGTGTCTGACCCGCCTCATTGCCAGAAAGCTCTTCAAGTCTAACCTCTGCCCTTCCTGCTGCAACTCCATCCCAGCACCTTTTCAGAGGGAGAGGGCATCCAGGGACCTGTGGACGTTTCCAGGGGCTACTGAGGCTCCTCTGGGCTGGCAGGTAAAGCTGGCCCGGTAGAGACAGGAGGCAGGACCCTGTCCTGGTGCTGCTCTGGGGGAGCCTCCCCCCTCGCCTGCTCACACAGGCACTTGCCCCAGTCACCTGAACGCCACCTCCTGGGCTGACACCTCCCAGTGGGCACCTTGGGAACCTCCCTCCACTTAGAAATATATCAGTCACACCCCAGTGGCATCAGAGCCACAGATCGGGCCTGAACGGAGGAGATGGCCCTGCCTTCAGGAGTCCTGGGGCTGACGCCAGAGGCGAAGCCCTCCCTCCAGTCTTATGGGGGAAACAGGAAACCCACACACAGAGGCCGGTGGCAGCAGAATGCTTGGGTGAAGGCCAAGGGGAAACAGCTGTAAAAGAGGTATGCTCCCTCAGCTCGGGCTTTCCAGGGAGGTGGGTGGAGGGAAGGACCTGACAGCGGATTGGCTGCTGTTCTGGGCAGGAACACACAGAATCTTTATAAGAGGCCAGTTAAAGAAAGCAGGCTCCACCTTACATGTCAGAGAATGCCAGGCGGCCTGGCCTCGTGTGTGTGTGTGTGTGTGTGTCTGTGTGTGTGTGTGTGTGTGTGTGCGCGTGCACGCGCGCCCATTCTCTTCTGGGGTGGACTGTTTATCTTCAGACACAAACCAATGGAAAAAGTCCGGAAATCCTGCAGCAAAGTACCTCCAGGCTGTACCTCATGGGGCAAGAGAAAACAGATCTCTGGCTTAAGCTGGACCTTCCTGCTTCCTGGTCCCAGAGCCTCAGCCTTGACATTGTACTGACAGTGCTCTTTGCCTTTATAGGTCCCCCTTGGGGGGCAGGACCAAAGCTGCATTGTTTCCAAGACAATGATGGGCAGAACAGGGAAGACGCAGAGGGAGAGGGGTGCGTTTTTGAGAGCCCCTGGGGAAGCTTCTGGTACAGGGCAAGTTACCAAAGTGAAGGGAAAATGAGCAGGGATCACAGGGCCGTTGGGAGGCATCTGTGCTGGGAGTCAGGGTTCCAGCTCAGCCAAGCCTCTGGCTAAGCCCTAATCAGTCCCTTGAGTCAGTGATGGTATGACACCCCCTGCCCGGCTGCTCGGAATTACTCTGAGGCTCCGCCTGCCTGCCTCGGGAGGGGTGACAAGTCCGTCTAGAGTGGGGACAGACTCCAAGTCAAGGTGACAAACAATGTGGCACCAGGCGAATGGCCACTTGGAATACTCCCCACCTCCAGGGCATGCTCCTGGTATTCCTGGGAGTGCCCCCCCACCCCTAGCCCATCCCTGGTCTAATTTGGTTGGCAGGGCCCTGGAGGAGGTTTCCAGCCAGAGACCAGAGTCAGTCCTGACTTAGCAGCAGAGGACGAGAGCTGGGGTACAGAGGGCCTCGGCATCTGAGCCAGTCACAGTGAGGTGACCCCCAGGGCAGTCTTGGCAGGCAGGGTCCCTCGGAGGTCATCGTGTCTATCCCCCAGCCTCCAGAGGGGCCCAGTGCCTGAGGACCCGGAGAAGAGCCTGGCATGTGCCTCAGCGCTCCGTCCCAGCACTTCATCTGACCTTGGAGGAAAAGAGCTAGTTCCCCAGGGAACCCCGATGACTTGGAAGTTGACCCTGACCTCATTGCATGAAACCTGTTCACTGTTTTACCTCCCTTGAGAATTGCAACCCCAGGATGTCACAAATGAAGGCCCTTAGAGGTGGTCTCCTGCAGCCCCCTGTGTTCAGATGAATCCCCGGGGGTCAGTTTTCCCATCTTTGTTCTTCCCTGTAGGTACAACTCAGCCCTGGCACATTTCTCAGGAACAGACGAATCTGCACTGGGAGCTGGCATGGACGAATGTGGGTGACGATTCACGAGTGCCCACCCAGCCCTGCCCCAGCACCACTCACATTGATCAAGGCCATGATCCAGAAGGCATAGGACACGCGGGTCCCTGCCGCATCCTGCGAGGGCAGCCCAGGGAGTGTCTGGTTGGACCAAGGTTGGGCCGCAGCGTGGTGGTGACCCAGGACCCTGGAGGTATGGAGCAGGTGGCTGCCGGAGGTGCTGTTGTCTGTGCTATTGGTAGGCAAGCAGTTGGCCTCAGACAGGAAGGGGTCGGCGATGAGGGGGCTCAACAGAGCTCCAAAGCCCACAAAGAAATGGAGAACCTGGGGAGGGAGGAGAATTGGGATGGGTGGAGACAGGGCTCAGGTTTCACACTCCCTGCCCCAGTCTTGCGTCTTGCCTGGGGAGCCCCTGCCTGGGAGCAGTAGGGAGTAGGCGCAGGAGAGGTGAGGAGTGACGCTCCTGTCACCTCCTTCCTGCCTGGAATAACCTGGTGACAGTGGTCCACCCCTCCCTCCCTCTCTCTTCTTTCTCAAATCTTAACCCCCAGCTGGGGGCTGTTCACATGTTAGCATCTACCAGTCGACACCCCGAAGGGAAGGGGGCTTAATAAAGGGAAGGGCTGGACCAGAATCTTGGGTGACTAGGAGAAGGAAGGAGAAACAGAGCAAGGAGGGAGGAGAGGCGTGAGGAACCACTGATCCTCCCATCACACCCCTTTCCAACTTACAAAGAACATTTTCTCATTAGCACTTAAATTCTATGACACCTGCAGGCAGGGACAGTCACCCCACTTTAAAGATGAATAGACGAGGGAGTTCCCATCATGGCTCAGTGGAACCGAATCTGGCTGGTATCCACGAGGATGTAGGTTCGATCCCTGGCCTCGCTTAGTGGGTCGGGGATCCGGCGTTGCCGTGAGCTGTGGTGTAGGTCACAGACACGGCTCGGATCCCGCGTTGCTGTGGCTGTGGTGTAGGCTGGCAGCTGTAGCTCTGATTTGACACCTAACCTGGAGTCCATATGCCGTGGGCGCAGTCTTAAAAAAGCGGAAAAAAAAAAAAAAAAAAAGGTGAAGAGATAAAGTCCTTGGCTGGCCCAGCTGGAAGCAGTCACACTGAACTTGACCCTGCTCTTTCTGAGTCACTGCCTTGGCCCTGGGAGAAGGCTGAGGGAGGTTCCCCGGGCCCAGCCCACCCCCAGCCCCACACCTGCTTGTAGCTCACCTGGAGGAAGACCGCAGAGTCCTTTTGGTAGATTCTCACCAGCTGCATGTTGGCCACGGTGTCGATGCAGCCCATGGCCAGGCCTGCCAGCGCCATGACCGAGGCCAGCACCTTCACGTTGCGGCAGAAGGGGATGGCGGCGAACACCAGAGAGATGGCCAGAGAAGAGGTGAAGAGTGCCCATAACGACTGGGCCAACCTGCAGGGGCCGAGGGAGGGGGGCGGTCAGGGGAGGAGGGCCTTAGAATGAAGAGCCCTCAACCCACTCTCTGGCTGGCCCTTGGGAAGCTGAGCCATTCCCGTCACCCTCTGGTGGAAAGGGGAAGGGTGCTGTGACAGAAGCTCTGTCTGTCACTTATTAACTATGGGTCCTGGGCAAGACGTTTGCCCGTCTCCTCAGGTAAAAATCCCTATGGCACAGGGTGGTTGTAGGAACTCAAGATAACTATGTAATGGGAGTTCTTTTGCGGCGCAGTGGGTAAAGGATCTGGTGTTGAATCCACCACAAAAGATTCCATGTAATGGACACTTCCCAAAACATAACTGCTACTTTGTATCGTTTACCTAAACTTGCAATTGTTTACTTCTAAACAATTCCTTTTTTTTTGTCTTTTTGCCTTTTCTTGAGCCACTCCTGCGGCATATGGAGGTTCCCAGGCTAGGGGTCTAATCAGAGCTGGAGCCATTGGCCGATACCACAGCCACAGCAATGCAGGATCCGAGCCGCATCTGTGACCTACACCATAGCTCACGGCAATGCTGGCTCCTTAACCCACTAAGCATGGCCAGGGATCGAACCCGCAACCTCATGTTTCCTAGTCGGATTCGTTAACCACTGTGCCATGATGGGAACTCCACTTCTAAACAATTCCGTGCAAAAATATTTCCATCTCCCTCAGGGAAGGTGTGAGGGGAATGGGCTTTGAGCACCTCAAGGGATCGGTGCCATTCACAGGAGCTTGGAGATGGGGCCCAGGAAGGCCCCTGAGCTGGACTGCAGTGCGCCCTCCCCACACAGGAATGGAACATGCCAGGCCCTCTGCGAGCACCAGGCCTGAGCTGCCAGAACCAAAGCCCACAGCCAAGGTATCTGGGTAATTTGGTGACCCCTCTACGGAAAATGGTATTGGACTCTGTGCTTGGCAACTGTCCAGAAGGGAGGCCCTCAGCCGAGCGGTCTCCCCCCACCCCCGAGGAGCCCACAGCAGGCAGGCGGGACGCATGGATGTGTGAACATGGGATGGAGAACTAAGGCTCTGTTGAGGCCTTTTGGGAACAGTCGGCCCAATAACCAGACTCTCGGAGAAAGGAAGGAAGCCCTGTATTTTCTGGGACTGGTCTGGAAGGCTCATGTGGGGGCAAGGAGAGTGAGCAGCAGGAAGGTTCTGGAAGGGAGAGGTTGTAGAGGAACGGTCTCAGATTGTGAGAGGCCAGAGAGCCCCAGGCACCTCCAGCCTCACCTCGGGACCTGGAGAGGTGGGGGGGAGAGGTGTTGATGTTTATGTGGCAAGACCTGAGTTTCCGGCTCCTCAAAGGAAAGGGAGAGCCCCCAGGAGACCCTCTCGGGATGCCTTTTCCCAAAGGTTCTCGCCTTTGATCCCACTGGCTCTCAGCCTTTCCTCTCCGTCCTTTGATTAAATCCTTTATCAGAAAGGCTCGGCTGACAGCGGCAGTGCGTTATTTTCTCATTTTCTTATTTTCAGACTGATCTGCTGGGGAGATTACCAATCATGACCTCTGCCTGATCCCAGCTCAGAGCTGGGGGTGGGGAGGCAGTGGGACTCACTGCACCCCGGCCACCAGAAAGGAACCAAAGAGGGTTGCCGCGTGCAGGAAACCCTGTTCAGGTCCCTCCAGTACCCCCTCCCTGCTCCCTGGCCCCCATCCCTGTGCTGCAGGCCTCCAGCCCTGACAGCCTGGGCAGCTCACCCGCTTCCAGGGTTTCTGCTTCCTGCTCCTTGGTGGCCTGTCTCACTGGTCCTGGCACAGAGGAGATGCCCACACCCCCACAGGCCGAGAAAAACAACAGGTCTCTCAGAACAGCTCTCTCTTTTGCCTTCCTGTCCCTGCACGAGATGGACTAGGCAGCTTCCTGGGTGGCCTGACTTTGGGGATAGCAAGTGGCCCCATCGCCCCTTCAAATGTCCCCCCCCCAACACTGAGCCGGCACACGGGCCCCACCTTACCACTTGGCAGTGAAGGACAGGCACCCCAAGTTCAAAAATGCTCTCTTGAAGATTTAATACATTCTCATTACTGCCCTGAAAACCCTGGATGAGCAGGGTTAATCAGTCCTGTAGCACAGTCCTGAGGGAATGGGACCCGGGATCAGTGACCTGAGATGGGCAGGAGCTGTGGGAAAGTGGGGAAAATGAAAGAGAAGTGGGAGTTCCCACCATGGTGCAGCAGAAACGAATCTGACTAGCACCCTTGAGGACGCAGGTTAGATCCCTGGCCTCGCTCAGTGGGTTAAGGATCTGGCGTTGCTGTGAACTGTGATGCAGCTCACAGACAAGGCTCGGATCTGGCATTGCTATGGCTGGGGTGTAGGCTGGCAGCTGTGGCTCCGATTCAAACTCTAGCCTGGGAACCTCCATATGTTGCAGGTGCAGCCCTAAAAAGACAAAACAAGAACAAAAACAAAAACAAAAAAAACCCCAACAACAACAAAAAAGAGAGAACTAACATGACAGGGCACTGGATAACAACTAACATTTGGTGCATATGACCATGCTGTGAGTTAGACTTTATAACTGTGCCTCACATGACCTGTGAGCAAAGTGAGGCTGAGAAAGGCTGAGAAAGTGGAGGACACATCCTGGATGCAAACCCAGGGCTTCTGACTTGCTGTTCCTTATGCCCTACTGCTTTGCTGTGGAGGCATGTGCACGTGCATGCATACGTGCATGTGTATGTGTGTGTAAAAGGCTGACACTGGGCCATAGACCCAGTCAGGCTGGAGCAGGAGGCCAGATTCAGGAAGCAATGGCAAACAGCTGCAGTTGCTAGAACGGGAGCTGGAAGTGGATCCTCTGCAGGTGTTACAGGAGTTCCAACTGCTTCAGCAATAACAGTTGGCTCCATCTCAAGCTTCCTGGGGTATCTGCTGCATCCTTTTCGTGAAGGGACCCTGTGCCTGGACTGTGCTTGGCCCTGAGGTGTCTGATCCAGGGTTGCTGGATGTTGCCAGTGAAATGGGAAAGCTTGAGAAAGGCCTATCTTATCCCCCTATACATCAGGGCCTGGAGAAAGAGACTAGAGACTGGTAGGGGGCTGATGTGGGATTGTATGGGGGTGACAGAGAGAGAGAGAGCCAGAGCCAGAGGTAAAGAGAGAAAGAATCAAGTGAGCCAGGTTGCCAGCAAGGTGCTGAGTAGAAGAGCAGGAGGATAAGGAGATGGGGTTGGGGAAGGGCTGGTGGCCAGTGGGCAGCCCTGTCTGGCCTCTCCTCCCCCTAGTTGGTACCCTCTCACCTTGTTATTCCAGAGAAGGACATTTAATGCTCAAAGGGGGCTCTTTTGTTCCCAGGCCCAGTGACAGGCAGGAAGGAGGGATGAAAAGAGAGCAGAAGGAAAGGAGAGGCTAGAGGGAGGCTGGTCTAGGAAGTCCCTTCCTTGTTACACCTGCCAACCCCTGGGCTGGGCTTTGAGCTTGCAGCCTGCCAGCTGGGTTCACGGGTATGGGGGTGGCTCGGAGACCTGTTCCCAGTAAAGGGGGACAGCTGTACCACAACAAACCTTGGGTTTGGATCCCAGGCTGCCTACCCAGTTGTTTCAGCAGGGCTGTCACTTGGCATTCCAAAGATCAGCCTGAACACATTTCTTTAGAATGACATGTCGTTGCCAAGAAAAAAAGGAGTCCTAGATACATCCCAGAGCCAGACTGAAATACACTAATTGGCTTGGTCACTTAATGGTTTGGTCAAAGGCCCCTTCCAGGAATGTGGGTAATTGATTATAGAATCATAATGTCATGTAGCTTTGGCAGCAATGTACTGGGATTTGTCAACCAAAGTCTGGGCCTGGGTCCACCTCTGCCACTTCCCAGTGGGTGGCTCGGGGAAAACCACTTACACTTAGCTCTTCTGAGCCTCAGTTTCTCTGCTATAAAATGCTGATAGTAAGCACTGCCTCTCGAGGCATCTGGCAGTTCCCAGGCTAGGGGTCGAATCAGAGCTACAGCTGCAGGCCTACCCCACAGCCACAGCAACACAGGATCCTTAACCCACTGAGCGAGGCCAGGGATCGAACCCGCATCCTCATGCGTACTAATTGAGTTCGTTTTTGCTGTGCCGCAAAGGGAACTCCACAGCCAGTTCTCTTTGTGTACTCACTGGCAGCTTCCCCCTGGCCACCTGCAGCTCACCCCCTCCCTGCAGGCCCTGGGCTGCCCCAAAGAGCATTGCCAGACCCAGAGAAGCATACTCGGCAGAAAGGATCCAAGAACTGGAGACAGCTTCTGCCCCTTCCATGCACCCCGCCTCTGTTCCTGCTGCTAGGCCCTCTGGGATGATCCTAGGAAGCCAGCTGAGAATTGCCAGAGTGGCAGCAAGGACCTAAGAGTCCTATGCCTCATTTTACAGATCAGGAAGTGGGCCCCCTGACTGGGGGGAAGAGAGCGAGCCATGCTGAGCAGGGACCCAGAGTCTCGATGCCCAATCCAGGAGAAGGCCAGCCTGTGTCACTGACCGTCCCTCCACTGGCTCTGGGTTCAGCGGTTAATTTAGGCCAATGAGAGGAAGGATCCCACTCCCTCAAGGCCTGGGGAGACCCAGGAGCAGCCCAGACAGTCTAGGGAACCCTTCCTTGGGGAACCCAAGAAACGTCCAAGTTACTTATTAACAGCGCCACACGGAAGGTGCACACGGGGAGGGAGAGCAGGGAACAGATCCTCCCCCAGCCTTGCGCTGGCTCTGCTGGAGGTGCCTGTCCCGCCAGTTTGCTGTGTGACCTTGAGCACATGGCTGACCTGTTTGCCCAGGTGCTCTGCCCTACCCCAAGGGCGCATGTGATCTCCTTGTCTCACTGTGGGTACCTGCCCGGGCCCTCCTGGTTCTGTGATGAGAGAGGAGCGCTGCCTGGCTTCAAAAGAGGGGAAGGGCTTGAGCAAACAGTAAGATGCCAGCCAACCGTCCTGCCCGCCACTCCCCAGAGGTGCGGAAGAAAGCTGCCCAGGGCCAGCCGCATGCCACCGCATTCTCCTGGCGGTTTTACCTTGGGGGTTCCCCTGTCCCCCCAGGATGATCTCTTTTCCAGGGGCAGACTGCAGAACCAGGAGTCAGAGGCGACCCCAAAGCCCCTCTCCGCCTTGCAAAGGGACAGGTAGCGTCTCAATAGAGGAGAAGGACCTGGGACAGGACACCCTCTGGGAGCGAGGGCAGGCTGGAGACTGCAGCATAAGCCAGGGTCATAGGGAAGGGGTGACAGGCTGGGGGTGGGGGCAGGGGAAGAGCCCCCTCCCAACTGGGTCACCCCACACAGACACCTTGGCTTGTTCGCTGCCCTTGGCAAGACTGCCCTGTTAGACTCAGGTCAGGGCGGCACCCTTGCTCGACCATATTCCCTGAGCCCAGTGGGTGCTGGGCCCACAGGGAGCGAGCACTCTTTGCGCTTTGGTGAGACTTGCAGCTCTGTCTCCCTGGAACACCTCTCCCCCCGTTCCATGCTGGCATGGATCTTTCCTGCATTCAAGTGTCTGCTCAGAGAGGCCTTCCCTGACCACCAAGCTAAAGTAACCCCCACCTCTGTCACTCGCCATCCCTACTGCTGCTTTATTTCCTTCATGTCGCTAAAATGGCCCCTCCAGAATGTAAGCTCCATTAGAGCAGGGATCTGTGTCCTACTTACCCTGAAAACAGGGTCCAGCTCAAGAGATAGTTGTTGAATAAGTAAAGGATAAGATGAGTTTCGAGAGTTTTTTTTTTTTTTCTTTTTAGGGCCACACCTGCGGCATGTGGAGGTTCCCAGGCTAGGGGTCTAATTGGAGCTGTAGCCACTGGCCCATGCCACAGCCACAGCAACGAGGGATCCAAGCCACATCTGTGACCTACACCATAACTCACAGCAATGCTGGGTCCCTAACCCATTGAGCGAGGCCAGGAATCGAACCCACATCCTCATGGATGCTAGTTGGGTTCATTAACCACTGAGCCACGGGAACTCTGAGATTTTTTTAAATTAAAAAATTGAGCTGTAATTTACATGCCATAAAATTAATCTATTCAAAGTGCACAATTCAATGTTTTTTTTTTTTGTATATCTAGAATCATAAACTCATCACTGTGATCTAAGTTTAGAGCATTTACATCACCCCTGAAAGAATCCCCTTAACCCTTAGTAGTCACTCCCCATTCCTCTCCACACCCCACCTCCAGCCCTAGGAAACCACTCATCTACCTCATGTCTCTATAGATCTTCATACTCTGGAGTGTCACATAAATGGAATCATAACAGTATGTGATATTTTGTGACTGGAAGCTTTCACTTAGCATAATGTTTTCGAGGTTCACCCAGGTAACAGCATGAGTCAGTACTTCACTCCTTTTCATGGCTGAATAATATTCCATTGTATGGATGGAGCACATTTTGTTTGCCCATCCATCCGTTGATGGACATTTAGTTTGTTTCCACTTTTTGGCTATTATGAATAATGGTGATATGACCATTCATGTTCCAGTTTTCTTTTTTTTCTCTTTGCCCATACCAGCAGCATATGGAAGTTCCTGAACTAGAGATCAAATCTGAGCTGGAGCTGCAACCTATGCCGCAGCTGCAGGAATATGGGCCAGGGATCAAACCAGTGCTGCCACAGAGACAAGGTGGATCATTAACCCACTGGCCACAGTGGGAACTCTGTCACATACAAGCTTTTGTGTGGTCATGTTTTCGGTTCTTTGAGGAATATACTTAGCAGTGGAATTGCTGGGCTACCTCCATATAGAGATGTTTTTTTTGTTTTGTTTCCTTTTTTAGGGCTGCATCTATGGAATATGGAAGTTCCTGGGCTAAAGGTCGAATCAGAGCTGCAGCTGCTAGCCTATACCACAGCAACGCTGGATCCGAGGTGCATCTGTGACCTATGCCGCAGCTTGCGGCAACACCAGATCTTTAACCCACTGAGCGAGGCCAGGGATCGAACCCGTATGCACATGGATACTAGCTGGGTTCTTAACTTGCTGAGCCACAGTGGGGACTCCTGAAGATAGGTGTTTAAAGCAAGAACCATGTCTAGGCCAGGCTTGCTGTAGGCTGAAAAGTGGCCAAGTGGCTGGAAGGAGAGGCAGAAACTTTCTAGATGGAAGACCAACCAGGGCCTGGCTCATAGAAGGGAACCGGCTGCAGGGGGCCAGCATCCTAGGGAAGTAAGTCAGATCGCGGTGTGGGAAAGCTTGCATGGAAGACTGGGTTTCACGCAGTGGGCAGGAGAAAGTCAGAGCTGGGAGTAGGGAAGACAGGATTTGCAGGAAATCAAGAAAGCAAAGAAAGATAAGGAAAGAGGGAGTTCCCGTCATGATTCAGTGATTAACAAATCCAACTAGGAACCATGAGGTTGGGGGTTTGATCCCTGGCCTTGCTCAGTGGGTTGAGGATCTGGTGTTGCCGTGAGCTGTAGTGTAGGTCACAGACGCGGCTCGGATCCTGCGTTGCTGTGGCTGTGGTGTAGGCCAGCAGCTGTGGCTCCGATTCGACCCCTAGCCTGGGAACCTCCATATGCCTCAGGAGCGGCCCAAGAAATGGCAAAAAAGACAAAAAAATAAATAAATAAAAAATAAAATAATAATAATAAAAAAGATAGGGAAAGAGATAATTAATAGAGGAAAGAAAAGAACTCAAGCCTTCTGGTAACAGCTTGCATGCAGAGGAGAGGCCCAGGCGAGGCTGATAAAGACTAGGGTAACTCTGAAAGCTGTTCATCTACCCTGATGCCTTTGAGATAAGGGTGGGGGGGTCTCCCAAACTGCCCAGAGTGGTTAGACTGGTCCCCATGACTAAGTACACCTCCTTTTTGCTGTTTGACTAAGCATATACCTATACCTGCTGACAACCAGGTGGTTTTGGGTTTTTCTCTTCTCTGAAAGGTTTCCTGCTCTCAGTAAGCAAGATTTTTCTAAGGAAGGTCTAGTCCAGATTCTTCTGGCCCTAACTGCACCCCTCTCCCCTCTTGGCCTGCATGTGGTGGCCTCCCTCAAAATCTCTGTCTACGTTAGAAGAGAGAGAGCTGATCGCACACCGAGCAGAGGGCTTCCACGCTCTGCTGCACCCAATCTAACATCTTGGGCTCTCCACGCTTAGTCCCTCCAATGCATGTCCCTGCGGAAGCATCAGAAACCCTATTCAGCCCTGATTCTCGGTCTGGGCCAAGGAGTAGGCAGGACTTGAGCAGGAACCCTAGAGAAAGAGGCGCTGCCCTGACTCTCTTCTCCCCCGTGTGTGTCATCCGACACTTTCCCCCACACCCTCGCAACAGCTGGCGCTCCCGTCCAGATTTGTCCAACCAACCCCCCCACTCGCAGTACCAGCCTTGCACACTGGCAGTAATCACTTAAGCTGAAAAGCACTAGCAGAGGTATTAGCATTTTAACTGGTGGTGAGGCCATAAGGAATCAAGCTTTAGAGGCTGGTTTCAGGGCTGGTGGAGGTTCTGTTTGCTTTGAGGGATGGAAGATTGCAATGAGCTGTCCAGTCCTAGCCAAGTAATGACCTCCTTCTAAACACAGGACACCCCGTGATGTCTTTTTCCACCAAAGTCTACTTTGCTCTTAACCAAAGGAAAAGGTGCTTTCAGACATTTTGTCTTGGAGTGGGGCTGAGGTACAGATTTTGTTTTGTTTTCTTTAATTTTTTTTTTTTTTTTTTTGGCCGTACAGCAGCTTGTGGAAGAGCCGGGGCCAGGGATCGAACCAGCACCACAGCTGCAACCTGAGCCACAGCAGTGACAACACCAGCTCCTTAACCCGCTGCACCACCAAGGCAACTCCCAAGGTTCAGATTTTATTTTTTTATATTTTTGTTTTTGTTTGTTTGTTTATGGCTGAACCCGTGAGGTTCCCAGGCTAGGGTCGGATCGGAACTACAGCTGCCGGCTTATACCACAGGTGCAGCAACATGGGATGGGAGCCACGTCTGCAACCTACACCACAGATCATGGCAACACTGGATGCTTTTTTTTTTTTTAAGCACTTTTTTATTTATTGATTTTGTCTTTTTGTCTTTTCTAGGGCCGCACCCGCAGCATATGGAGCTTCCCAGGCTAGGGATCTAATTGGAGCTGTAGCCACTGGCCTACACCAGAGCCACAGCAACGCGGGATCCGAGCCACATCTGTGACCTACACCACAGCTCATGGCAATGGCAGATCCTTAACCCACTGAGCCAGGCCAGGAATGGAACCCACGTCCTCATGAATCCTAGTTGGGTTCATTAAACCCTGAGCCATGAAGGGAACTCCCCCGAGGTTCAGATTTTAAACCTAAACCACTGATAGGACTTACTCCCCCTATCGCATCCCACCCTCAGGTCCCAACAGGGAGCCCCAGAGGCCTGGCCAGCTCAGGAATACTCAGCTCACAAGTCTTCACAGGGTGACTCACGCCACTCCACTGCTGGACGAGCATAGGGTATAACTTGCACCCTGCAGTATTGAAGCTGACTACTATAAGTCAGCTTGCTTTTTGAATGAAAAAGCAAAAGGCATTTCCAAAGTATCTGGTTCTAGGCACAAATGTGGGGGTTCAAATCCTGGCTAGGCCTCTTAAGAGCTGTGTGGCCTGGGGCCAGTTTCTTAACCTCCCTGTGCTTCAACTTCCTTGTGCACAAAATGGGAATAGTAGGGCTACTCTACAGGGTTGTCATGAAGGTTAAAGGAGTCGTTACAAGTGAAATACCAAGGAAGAACGGTGCCTGGCCTTGAGGAAATGGTCCATAAATTTAGTTATTACTGCTACCTTTACTCTTCTCTTCTGTGAGCTGGTTTCCTGCAGCCAGACCCTTTCCTCTGCCTGCTCAGAGCCCCTCGAGGAGCCATGAGGGAGGCACAAAGCAAACTAGAGCTGGCCCAGGTGGGTTAGTATTGCTGCTGTTTTCATGAAGCCTGACTTGCCAACCTGTCATTTCTAATTATCCTCGTTCCCCTTCCTGTTCCTTGCACTACACATGTTCCTAAAAAGTTCCAGGCAAGGGAGCTTTTGCAAGTCGAAATACTTACAAACAAAAACAGAAAAACACCCTGATAGATTTCTAATTAAACCTCTAGGCAGGATCGGAAAGGATCTTGCGCTTTTTCGTAAGATTTTCTGCGTCCCCCACAGATCCAATCCGGTCCCAACCCACAGAGACACTAGTGTACCCAAGGAGGCTTGCTTCTGAAGAGGAAAATTATTTGGTTTGCAAGAGGATCTGGGTCGTGGGGATAATCACTCCCTAATTGATCATGTTCTGTCCGCTGGGTGGCTTAAAATGGGGTCTATATAGGTGACACCTGTGCACTAGTAGTGAGGTGGAGAAGAAAACCCACCTCACGGATGGATGCCTCTAGCAGTGAGCCAAAGGGCAGAGCCCTTGGCCCAGAATGGCCCCCAGAGGCTTCTGGGATAACTCAACTGTGGTTTTCGACCCAGGCATCTGCTTGTTTGAGTCCACGCAGTCTAGGAAACCACCCAGTCAGGAGCTAGGACTGGGGAAACCTCCAGCAGCCTCCGACTTGCAAGTCATCTACCCCCTGCTTCGGGTCTGTTCTCCCAGCTGCACCAGGAGAGTGAATCCTGCTGCCTTTTGAAAGAGCTCTGCGGAGGTGGCCCTGCCGAATTCGAGCCGGGAGAGTGAGGCTCTGCGAGGGGCATCTCTGGGGGCCAGGCCAGGCAAAGGCCAGGGAGGTGGGGCAGGGGAAGCAGATGGGGGACCCTGGCACCAGAGATGGAGGGTCACCTCACTAAGCTATGCGTGAGTCATCCTCTCACCTACATGGACCTAGCCCTGAGGTCCTGTGTGTCTCCTCTGGGTGCTGCCTCCAGGGGCCAAGGTAGGAACTCTGGATCCCCCAGGAGCAGGAACACACAGGACCCACCATGCCGGTGGCCACCCCCCCGGGGGGGGGGGCGGGAAAGGACACTCTCTGTCAGCTGATCTGGAGCTAAGGATCTGAGTGGAGCCCGCCCCAGGGCATTCCGTCCAGCCGCAGGCAGCCCTGGCACTGGGCACGGCCCCTGAGTTGACACTCCCTCTCTCCTTCCACCCCACTCCTAATTCTGCCCCCAGCAGCACGGGCTAAAGACAAACCTCAGACCCGCAGCGTGCAAGAGGGCAACCCTCCCACCTCCGCCAACTCCATCACCCCATTCCCCAGAGGTTTGGGTGGGAGAAGCCGAGTGGGAGCTGGGTTAATGCCTTCATAGGGGTGAGTGAGGGCAAATAAATAATCCAGAAGTCACCTTCCGTCTCCGGAGAGAGTTTTGCAGGGAGAGCCCGGATGGGGGAGGCAGCCCTTTGGTAAGGTGCAGCGCGGCTGGCTGAGCCGGGAGGGATGATCGCCGCCTGCCAGAGGTTGGGGACAGCCTGTGGCCGGAGCCCCATGAGGTCAGAGGGCGGCGGGAAGGATCAGGAGGGTCGAGGGGTGGGGGGCTCGGGGACTGCGGCGCTCAGCCAGGCACTCACGTCCTCTTGAAGACGCCCCCGAGGGCGCTGCCCAGCAGGAGGCAGAGCTGCTGCGAGAAGAAGACCCAGGAGATCTGGGGCAGCGAGCTGTGCGTCTGGCAGCGCAGGTCCAGCAGCGTGGGCCCCAGAAAGGCGATGCACAGGCCGAAGCTGAAGAAGACGCTCCAGTAGGTGAGCGTGGGTTGCAGGTTGCGGCGGAGCAGCCCCGACACGCGGACGTCGCAGCCCATGGCCCCGGCCGGCGGGCTCGCGGCTGCTGGTCCGGGCGCGCGCGGGTGCCCGAGTGCCGCTTCGCCAGCGGGAGGGCCGGTAGAGCTGGGGAGGCCGGGGCCGGGGGAGGGGCGGGGAGGGGCGGGGAGGGGCCGCCTGGCTAGGGGCCCCGCCCTCGGGCCCAGGGAGCGCCCGGGGCGCCTGGGTTGCCCGTGGGCACCGCGTCCGGGCCAGCGGCTTCCTCGTGCGGTGCCAGGCGCCGGCCTCCTAGGCTTCCCGAACTCACGTTTTCACCCTCCCCCGGCTTCGGGAGACCAACCGGGAGCCGCTGTTCACCCCCACTCCCTTCTCCCACCCAGCTCCGCATCCCTCCAGCCTCCTTATCCAGCCCCCTCAGGGTCGGCGGGGCCTGGGCGCCCATTTCAGAGCTGGGCAAACTGAGAGCCTGAGACATCCTGTAAGTACACGGAGAGGCTGCGGAGCCGGATCTCACAGAGCTTTGCCGAGGCTTGGGGAAGCTGCAAGCCCTCCCCAACCCCGAGCCAGCCTGCGTCTGGGCGGTGGAGGAAGCCCCTCCCCCTCCCCTTAAACCTAGGGGCTTCGCAGATGGACGTCGGGGGGGCTGACAGCGCCCCACCTGTCCTTGAAATAAAAGGCAAAATCTACATACTTTCTTTCCTTGGGAGAACAGTCATGGCTTTCATCAGAAAGGTGATCACTCTGCTCCACAGAAGGGCCTGAGAGCTGGTCTTCACCTGCCACATCTCACCGGCGCCCCGTACAGGTGCGGGATGGAGAAAGATGTCCTGGTTCTTCCAGACTCCATCTCTTTCCTGTCCTCCTAGTCGGAGGAGGGGTGGGGAGAGGGCGGGAAAGGAAGGGCAGTGACTTGGAGGAATTTCTGGAGGAATTCTGAAATAATCCTCGGGGGGGGGGGGGGTTCTGAGGAAAATTGCCTTTTTTTTTTTTTTTTTTTTTTTGCTGGAAAAAGCCGGATAGGGGGTGGCGTGGGAGGGTGTTAGCCTCCAGACTGGGAGTCCTTCCAGGAACCTGCAGCTGACACAGGCTGTTACTTCCCCCAGGTGGCCACCAGGCTGTTGGGTCCTATGTGGTCCTGCTCTAGGGGCGCCAGACACATTTCCTGCACTGGCCCCTGGAGGCAGAGCAAAAAGGCCCTTCAGGGTCACCTCTGCTAAGGTGATCTACTAGTGGCAGGAGCAACGGCATCATGACCACCTGCCCATGAAGGGGACCATCCCTGAAAGGGCATGGGTGTCCCTATGACAGCTTGACATGTGGTGGGAGCAACCAGCTTCTCCCACAGGTACTGGTCTCATCTCACAGGGGCGCCCCAGCATCTGCTCCATCCTCTCTAGGCTGTGAGCACCAGGGAGGGAGGCCCCACAGTCCCTCTGATGGTGACGACAGCAACTTATTCAGTGGCGATAATCATGGACCCAGTACAGTACTTGCAATTAAGTAAAATGTTATCCTCTAGGGGAGTTATGATTTATCATAACTGCAAGCATTTGGAGTTCCCGTCGTGGCTCAGCGGAAACAAATATGGCTAGCATCCATGAGGACAGAGGTTCAATCCCTGGCTTTGCCCAGTGGGTTAAGGATCCAGCGTTGCCCTGAGTTGTGGTGTAGATCGCAGATGCTGCTCGGATCCCAAATTGCTGTGGCTGTGGCATAGGCAGGCGCTGTAGCTCCAATTTGACCCCTAGCCTGGGAACCTCCACATGCCTCGGGTACGGCCCTAAAAAAATTTAGAAAAAAATAGAAAATAACCGCAAGCATTTAATTAAGTCTTCTCTGCCACTCTCAAAGAATTCTAGAACGACAGAAGCTCAGAGTTGCAAGGTGCCATCCCCAATTGAGTCCCCTATCCTTACCCACCCTATCATTGCTGATAAATACTTGTCAGTACCATTCTCTTTTTTTTTTTTTTAAATTTTAGGGCTGCACCTGGGGAATATGGAAATTCCTGGGCCAGGAATTGAATTTGAGCCCTGGCTGCAATATATGCCACAGCTGGGGCGACACCAGTTTCTTAACGGATTCCTCTTACTGATAGGGACCTGACTTATTTTCTGGGGGGTCTGCTTCCAGCATGGCTGTAGGGTTTTATGTGGAACTGAACTGCTTCTCCCTGTGGCTCCACTGCCACCCTCAGGACAAGTCTAATTGCTTTGTGCATAGTAGCCCTTCACACACATAATCACTTCACCCCAGCCCTTGGCTTCTCCAGCCCAAATGCCTGAAATTCTTTCATAATTTTCTTAGACGGTGCTCGCTAGTTACATCAGCCGACAGATTCAGCTTCTCTGGCCACAGTGGCAGGGACTCTGGTACAGTGAGAGAGCCCAACAGTGTCTGGAATGTTAGAAGCAGTCTATAATTTGATCTGGGTTCTTTACAACTGTAAACATGTAAATATTGCTTGGGCTGTATGCTTATGATATGTGCCGTTCGCTGTTAAGTTATACTTTGATAAAATATTAAAAAGTAAAAAAGGGTAAACAAAGACTAAATGAGACACCCCACGTGAATGCACTACCCAGCCACCTCAGAGTCCTTCTTTCCTTTACTTCCCTCCCTCCCTCCCTCCCTCTTCCCCCCCTTCCCGCCCTTTCTCCCTCCCTCTTTCCTTCCTTCAGTGCAGGGCCCTTGAGTGGAGACAGATAAGGAAACAAGCAATAAGGTATATCCTGTAATAGGCGTGCTTTGAGAGTCTGGGGGAAGTGTCTAATTCTGCCTAGGAAGGCTTCATGGGAGAGGTGGTTACTGAGCTAGATCTGGAAAGGCAAATATGTGAAAAGGTTGTGCTTACATGCTCTTTCTTTTTTTTTTTTTTTGTCTTTTCTAGGGCCGTACCTGCGGCATATGGAAGTTCCTAGGATAGGGGTCTATTCGGAGCATGGCTGCAGCAACACTGGATCCTTAACTACTGAACAAGGCCAGGGATTGAACCCACACCTCATGGTTGTTTTTAGGGGTGCACCCACAGCATATAGAGGCTCCCAGGCTAGGGGTCTGATCGGAGCTACAGCCACTGGCCTAGACCAGGGCCATAGCAACACCAGATCCAAGCCGTGTTTGCCACCTACACCACAGCTCATGGCAATGCCAGATCCTTAACCTGCTGAGCAAGGCCAGGGATTGAACCCGCCACCTCATCGTTCCTAGTCGGATTCGTTAACCACTGAGCCACAACGGGGACTTCTCACGTGCTCGCTCTTCTTCTCTTTCCCTATCTCCTCTGCTTTCCATCATCATCATATTGCCCACCTCCTCCAGCAGGCTTTCCTGGAAAAATTCTATCCAGCCCCCAAATTCCTGCAGCCCCCTCTCCCTACAGTCTGCATAGAGTCAGCTAGTATATTCCACCAATGGTTAGCTTTCTGTTCTGGCCACCCTGCCTCCCCTGCAGCCAGTTAAACTGTGAGTTCTTAAGGACTGGGGCTATAATTATCGATATTTCTAACTCTCCCCACCACTAGCCAAGCCTTACAGACCACCTTTGCAGATAGCAAGTTCCAGATAAAGAGCTGGGGACGGAATTATTTGCCTAACACCTTTATGATTATTTTTTTATTTTCATTTACGTAGGTTATCGCCCAGTAGGAACACGTTTCCCAAGGGCAGAGTCTGTTTTATATTTCCTTTGTGCTGTGGATTGGGCACCCTGTGGTCATTCTTAAATTTGAAAGAAAACCTCGGGTAGTCCCTTAGCCACTCTCCGATTTCCCTTCTTGTAAAATGGAAGGAAATTAGCTCTCTCTGAAATCTCTGAAAAGCAGTTTGAGACGCCCCCACCCCCAAATATGGAAAGATGGGACAGACTGGCAGAAAGCACCTCAAAGATTAAAGGGTTCTCAAGCTGTAGCCTGAAATCTATTCATTTGCCTCAGGTGGCACCTCCTCCAGGCAGCTTTCTCTCCTCTTCCTAGAGTTTCTGCTTGGGGCTTGCTCATGACCTGTTTGCTCCAGCTCTTTCAAGGCAATGATCCTGGGGTTTGCCCCTCACTGTGTGGGGATTGACTCCTTGCTGGAGGTGCTGGCACTACACTGACTCCTGCTTACACCTGGAAGTTTATGAGCAATGAATCAACTGCTGTCTTGGACTCTGGATGAGTGATCTACATCCTGGCAACACTCGAGGAGAAAGCAAACAGGACAATGTCAACACAGGGTGGTTTGAGAGCCAGATACCCACGCCACAATTCTTTTGCAGGCATCACAGCTGCCCAGATTCCTTAGTGTATAAACTCATGATCTACATTTTTGCTTCTGTTACTGTTGCTGTTAGAATTGAAAGTCCTAAATATTTAAAAAAAAAAAAAAAAAGGACAAAGAGCAAAGATCTGATTATAGCAGCCTAGAGGGGAGTCCCTGGGACTTGGGCCTGATTTCATGCTCGGCATGATCTTCTAAGTGACCATGGGCCTGCCCTTGGTCACCAGGGCCCTCTACTCTCGGCTTCCCAGACTCTCAGGAGGCCAGGCGGGAGCAGAAGAGTGAAATCTCCAGTTCAAGATCATTAAGCACATCCTGCCCTTCCTCTGGCCTTTCTGGGGCATGAGGCTGCCCCTCCCCCACCTCCGGATTTTGTCTCCTCCTCTGCATCATTGCCTGGCTGGCCAGACTGTGGAGAGTGGATTGACAGGCTCTGTCTGGTGTTGGCATGGGACGAGTGGCAGACAGCTTGGTGCCAAGGATTGCACCCAGATGACCCGGCCACCTTACCACACATGAACCCAAACAGTAGAGGTGGGTTAGTGCCTTCTTTAGCAAATAGCCAGGTGAGCTGTGTTCTCATCTGCATGGAGGGTGACGGAGGTGGTCATTGCAGGTGCTAAGAGGGGCAGGAGGAACAGCTGAGGCGGCCCAGAAGCATCTTAAGAGTTAGATCAGGAAATTCCCTTTGTGGCTCATCAGTTAACGAACCTGACTGAAGGATCCATGAAGATGTGGGATTGATCCCTGGCCTCCCTGGGTTAAGGATCAGGTATTGCCCTGAGCTGTGGTGTAGGTCACAGGTTCGGCTCAGATCCTGCATTGCTGTGGCTGTGGTGTAGGCCGGCAGCTGTAGCTCCGATTCACCTCCTCGCCTGGGAACCTTCATATGCCACAGGCGCGGGCCTGAAAAGCAAAAAAAAAAAAAAAAAGAGAGAGAGAGACCGGTGGCCGCATGTATCCCGGAGGGAATGGTGCATAGCCCCTGGTGTTTAGGTGGTGCTTAAAACTGCTAATTGAAGCTAGTCCAACTTTGAGATTCCCTGAAATTGTCTGGTTATCTAACTTCCCACTCGGAAACGGAATTTCATTTACAGCATCCCCGCAGGTAGCTACTCACCTCAGCTTATGCGTGCTCAGACTTGAAGCCAGAAGAATCTAGTCTAAGTTGTAAGACCTGTGAAAAAACTGAGCCTGGGAGCTCCTGTTGTGGCTCTGTGGGTTATGAACCCGACTAGTATCCATGAGGAGGCGGATTTAATCCCTGGTCTCCATCAGTGCGTTGGGGATCTGGCGTTGTAGCTCAGATTGTGGCACAGACCGGCAGCTGTAGCTCTGAGTCAACCCCTAGCCCGTGATAGGCTTCACGTGCAACCCTACAAAAAGCAACATGGAAATCCTGTGAAATTGGATTGTTATGATCATTATATAACTACAGATGTGATAAATTCATTTGAGTAATAAAAAAACATATAAAAAAACCCACCAGCAAAAAATACTACCACTAAATAACAAAAAAAAAATAAACACCCCTGAGCCTCAGTTTTCTCCTCTCTGAAATGGGGTGAATCATACCTCCTTTACTGCGAGAAAATGTAGACAGTGTGTACAATACAGGAACTCATACACTAGGTTTTCAATACATAATTTTTATCATGATTACTATTACTATCACTGTCATGAACACAAACGGATCTCCTGGTGGTGTGCACTAGAACAGTGACCAGTAACACGGAGCCTCCCTCAAACCAAGTCCCTCTTCTGAGTTTATGCTGCACATCTTTAGCCAAAACTTTAATCCCCATCTTATGCCCTCTGACCTCAAATCCTGTGCTAACTGAATACCATCAACCAGAATCAGAGGACTAAAATTGCTGTTAATAGCATTGTTAACACACAGACTCAGCTTATTTCTCCAGGGCAAGATGAGCTCACAGACCCCTGGGTCATGGACCCCCCAGAGCAGAGACTCATAAACCGTAGGCATCCTGACTCCCAAAACCACAGTTAAGAAATGTCGCAGGATGATGATTCATTCAGATTCTTTTTCTTCCCCTCTAACAACCCTTAACTCAAAGACCAAGTTGGAGTGGATCTAGGTGCCCTGCTTAGCCCTGACTTTGCTGCAAACACCTGGCATCAGAGTTTGGCTTTCTGTGTGGCTGGCGCATGAGCTCTTTGGCGAGGCTACAATTTTAGCTACTGTGAAAGGCCCTCTCAGGCTCTTCTGAATTTATTGCCTGTGGTCTACTGGCCCTCTGACAGTGCAGAGCTTTGATGTTGTTTTATTTTATTATTATTATTTATTATTATTATTTTTGTCTTTTTTTGCCTTTTCCTGGGCCGCTCCCACGGCATATGGAGGTTCCCAGGCTAGGGGTCGAATCGGAGCTGTAGCCACCAGCCTACGCCAGAGCCACAGCAACTCGGGATCTGAGCTTCGTCTGCGACCTACACCACAGCTCACGGCAACGCCGGATCCTTAACCCACTGAGCAAGGCCAGGGATCGAACCCGCAACCTCATGGTTCCTGGTCGATTCGTTAACCACTGAGCCACGACTCGAACTCCTATTTTATTATTTTTAATGTAATTTTTTTATTATACCTGGTTTACAATGTTCTGTCAAATTGCCACTGTACAGCATGGTGACCCAGTTACACATACATGTATGCATTCTTTTTTCTCACATTATCATGCTCCATCATAAGTGACCGGACATAGTTCCCAGCACTACACAGCAGGATCTCATTGCTAATCCACTCCAAGAGCTTTGCTTTAGTAGATTTAACAGCTGCCCTGGCCCTTTGGGCCTGGAGATCAAATCAGAGAATGCCCCTTTTGACCAAGCATCAGCAAGCTTAGGCAATATTCTAGGCTTATAGCAAAGGAATGGTTTTTGGATTGGAAGATGTCTTTTGTAAGCAGCCAGCACAATGGTGTAAGCTAAACACTTTTTTTTTTTTTTTTGGCTGCTACTGTGGCATATAAAAGCCCAGGATCCAACCCATGCCAGAGCAGTGACCCAAGCCACAGCAGTGACAATACCAGTTCCCTAACCTGGAAGGCCACCAGGGAACTTCTGAAACTTTTAGGCTTGTATGTTGATGCCCTCCTAGGCCCATTGCTGGGTATTGGATTTGATAAAAGAGCTTAAGGTTGCTTTTGGAATGGGTTTGACTTTAAACCTTTTGGAACTGGTTTGACATGTCTTGTGGGTGTGTGAGTATACATTTGTGCTAAAGAAGGTGAATTTTTTGGGGGGAGCGGGGGGCTATGCCTGTAGCATGCAGAAGTTCTCAGGCCAGGGATTGAACCTGAGCCACAGCAGTGAGAGCACTGGATCCTTAACTGCTAGGTCACCAGGGAACTCCTAAAGGTGCAGTAGTCTATTTATTTGGCAAGCGTGGGGAACAAAATTTCAGTTCCTAAAAAATAGCCTTTTAGGATACATCCTGCAAAATTAGACCATGACTAGGGTTCCATGACTAAAGCAAAACTATATATATACTATGTGCCACAAGACTCTTTAGACTCTGGAGAAAAATGCCTAAGATGGGACTCATTTGACTTTCCCAAACTGGGTTGCTAACTTGATAAATCATCTTTTCAGAATTCTGACCCTAGGGAACAAGTCCTTTTAGGAGGGGACTTGCGTCTCTCTACCTGTGCCTTTTGGGACGTAAATATTCTACCAGGGCTCTCAGGAAATTTCTTCTTATTCTTGTCTAGACCACCTTCAATTCCAAGGGGGAAGAGGGGAAAAGAGATCCTTTTTTAAAATTTATTTATTTTGTCTTTTCTAGGGCCGCACCTGAGGCAAATGGAGGGTCCCAGGCTAGGGGTCTAATCAGAGCCGAAGATGTCAGCCTACACTGAGCCCAAGGCCAGGGATCCCGGCCTACACCACAGCCACAACAATGCGGGATCTGAGCCGCGTCTGCAACCTACATCACAGTTCACGGCAACGCTGGATCCTTAACTCACTGAGCCCGAGGCCAGGGATCGAACATGAAACCTCATTGTTCCTAGTCTGATTCATTAACCACTGAGCCACGACAGGAACTCCAAGAGATCCTTTTAAACTTAACTTATCCCAACTGTCATTTATAACTAGTAAGTTTTATATTGTACTATATTTCTTATTTTTTATTTTTGCCTTTTTAGAGCCACACCCATGGCATATGGAGGTTCCTAGGCTAGGAGCTGAATCAGAGCTGCAGCCACTGGCCTATGCCTCAGCTACAGCAATGTCAGATCTGAGCTGCGTCTGCAACCTACACCAGAGTTCATGGCAACAATGGATCCTTAACAACTGAGCAAGGCCAGGGATAGAACCTGTGTCCTCATGGACCATTGTCAGATTTGTTTCTGCTGAGCCATGAAGGGAACTCCCTGATTCATCATTAAGATTTAGAATGAAGCTATGAGATCTCTAGTTGTGCCTGTCTCTAGGTCTATGTGTGCATTACAAACATAGGTCTTTACCTTTGGATAGTATTATCGAAGTTGATTTGTAAATGAGCTTTATTTAATAAGCTTAAAGGAAATTAAGCACTTATATAAATTCTCAGAACTATAGAAAAAAGCTAACCTGAATGAATTTCGGTTCATGTGTCCCATGAACTATTCAGTATTAAATTAATATCTGCTATTAAAGTTATTTAAACTTGTTGGTTTAATTAATATAAACATGTCTTTAGGGTCATCAGCTTAAGTATAATACTTTTATTTTACCTAGGTTTACTGAAAGTCAAATGAAATCTTATTTCTTCCTTTCTGTTTTTTTTTTTTCTTTTTTTTGTCCTTTTGCCATTTCTTGGGCCGCTCCCGTGGCATATGGAGGTTCCCAGGCTAGGGGCTGAATCAGAGCTGCAGCCGCTGGCCTACACCAGAGCCACAGCAAAGTGGGATCTGAGCCGCATCTGCAACCTACACCACAGCTCACGGCAACGCTGGATCCTTAACCCACTGAGGAAGGCCAGGGATCGAACCCGCAACCTCATGGTTCCTAGTCGGATTCGTTAACCACTGAGCCACGACGGGAACTCCTTTTTTTTTTTTTAATTGAGGTGTATTTGATCTATAATATAAAGTAAGTTTTAGATGTAGAATATACTGATTCACAATTTTTAAAGGTTATACTCCATTTATAGTTATCATAAAATATTTGCTATACTCCCTGTGCTGTACAATATAGCCTTGTGTATTTATTTTGTATGTTGTCATTTGTACTTCATAACCCCTACTCTTATCTTGCCCCTCCCCACTTCCCTCTTCCCACTGGTAACCACTAGTTTATTCTCTATGTCTATGAGGGATCTAATTATTTTTGTTACAAAAATTTGTCAGCCAGAAAAATAACTCAATATAATAACATTTTTATAAGTAAATTAAATCTAAAATGAGAGCTTTTAGGTAGCCTCTTTCAGAATAATTATGTTTTAGAAATGTTTACTTAAAAATAGTCTCTCCAGGTTTTTGGTAGCTTTTAGAGTTTTGCCAAATTAAGTTAAATGATGGAAGTTTATTAAATATCTAGGTCATTCCCAAATAAAATAACATGCTGGACCATTAATTACTGAAGGTAGGCTTCCTCTTACAGAAAAACTAAAGATAGTTAGGGCTATTAATAAATATTTTTGTTGCCACACTGAGACATTTTCTGTAGGAAAGCATGTGTATTTTGGAAACCATAAATAATATTTACAAGTTTTTCAACCTACAGAATGCTAATGAAAAAGTTCATGATTGCTTACTTTTTAGTTTCTGCTGGAAACTAAAGTTTTTAAAGGTTAAGAATTCAATTAATGTATGTAATTAAAGGAAAACATCTTTGTATGCAAGGAAAAAGAGGACATAAGGAGTGGAGATGCATTTTAAGTGAAAAGAAAGTAATTTTATCCTAAAGCTGATTATTTCTAAATGGGAAAGGAAATAAAGGGCAAATTAATATGGATGCAGAAAGTTGTCGAAGGCTAATAAGAAAAAGAAAGTCTTTAGAAGAGAACTGTATGTGTGGTCTAAGATTAGGATACATTTGAATGATTAAGCGAAATTTATTTATTGCTTTTTAGGGCTGCACCTGAGGCATATGGAGGTTCCTGGACTGGCAGTCTAATCAGAGCTGTTGCTGCCAGCCTACGCCACAGCCACAGCCAATGAAGGATCCAAGCGGAATCTGCAACCTATACCACAGCTCACAGCAACACCAGATCCTTAACACACTGAGCTAGGCCAGGGATCAAACCTGCAACCTCATGGCTCCCAGTTGGATTCATTTCTGCTGTGCCATGATGGCAACTCCCAGATTAAGTGAATTTTGATATTAAAGGTATAATGGTGCCAACTAGAATTTGTTTCCCCTATGTTGAGAACAAAGTTTTCTTGGAATATTGAGCTGCTTTTGCTAACAGACTGTACGTTTCTTTACCTTTTAAGTGATCTGTTGTAACTTTCGTATTTGCCTTTGAAATCTTTTGCTATCAATCATTTTGGCTCAGGGAATAATTATTGTTTCACAATGACCTATGATTTTATTTGACCAAGTTTTTTAAAAATGTTTAAATATTTTTGACAAATTTCCCAAATATAAAATTCTTTTTTTTTTTTTGTCTTTTTTAGGGCCACACCCTTGGCACATGGACGTTCCCAGGCTAGGGGTCAAATCGAAGATACAGCTGCCAGCCACAGCTACAGCCACAGCAATGCAGGATCCAAGCCACACCTGTGACCTATACCACAGCTCATGGCAACGCTGAATCCTTAACCCACTGAGTGAGGCCAGGGATTGAACCTGAAACCTCATGGTTCCTGGTCAGATTCATTTCCCCTGCTCCACAATGGAAACTCTGCAAATATAAAATTCTAATTGAAGTTCCTTTGACCTCCAACGAATTTTGTAATATTTTAGAAGACCTCTGGGGCATCTGACAGAGAGATATGTTAAACTAATTTGGATTATTTGACATGTTAAATTACATGAGAAACATTGTCAAATGAGTGATGATAAACTTTTGGTTATATTGTATAGGTTAAATGTCATTAATATAAATTTTCTAGAAATTATATGAAATTTCTAAGATTTGAATACGTCCTGGCATGTTATGTTATTTTAATATAATATCATTATATCATGCCACAAAAAAAATCAGATTTCTTTGTCAATTGTAATGTAATTAGATATTTCACTGTACCTTTTAAAGCCTTCTGTCATTCATAGACAGTTATTGTTTTACTCAAATGCTTCATGTTCAAGAAGATTTGTAAAATCTTGACAAGTATAGTTTTCTGACAACTTTCAGATCATCCTGCTGAAGTGGGTAAGAAATTAAAGAATTCAAATGGAAAACCCAATGGCTTCCTCAAACTATTAATAAAAAGGATTAGTTACATAGGACTGAGTTGTCTGATGCATATGGTTATAAATTCTTAAATTTTCCTTGGTCTAAAATATTGCTAGGAATTCTCATCATGGCTCAGTGGAAATGAATCTGACCAGCATCCATGAGGACTCAGGTTTGATCCCTGGCCTTGCTCAGTAGCTTAAGGATCCAGCGTTCCTGTGAGCTGTGGTATAGGTCGCAGACACAGCTTGGATCTGGCATTGCTGTGGCTGTGGTGTAGGCTGGCAGCTGCAGCTCCAATTCAACCCCTAGCCTGGGAACCTCCACATGCCAAAAGTGTGGCCCTAAAAAGACAAAAGAAAAAAAAAAAAAGAAGAAGAAGGAAAAGCTTTTAATCTGTGTTTTCCAGATATAAAGAAAATTTTCACCCGTGAACTGGAGTTGAGACCTTGCCATCTGCCTCTGCATGGATTAAATCATGAACAACTACAGCTGCTGACCCTCAACACCCCCTGAAAGGAGCTGAGGGTGGAGATCAGGAGTGAGGCACTCTGTGCTCTGGGAAAATTGGCAGAACAGCTCTTCAGATAGTTGGATATTTTCAGGAGACGATTTTATGGGCCCAGTTCTTGCATCTCCTTGTATCTAGAAAAGCACTAAAAATCCTTCATGGTGATGTCTGCTTCTCGTGAGTAGTAGCAACCTTCACAAGACCAGCAGCTAACTTGTGTAACATGTGTGCATGGTTGCATGTACCTCCCTCTTCACCAAAATCATATATATACTGACATTTCCCCTTACCTCTTGGGAGCCATATTGCAGAGCTCTCTGAAATGCTCCCTCCTGGGCTATGGTCCTCATTTTGCAAATAAAACTGAACTCTCAACTTTTAAGTTGTGCATATTTTTTTAAGTCTGCACCTCTCAAGCTAATTTGACTTGCAGCAATTTGTATTCCTTTGTAAACAGAATTGAAATAATTACCTTTTCCCTCTACCTGATCCCTCTAGAAACTGGAAACTCTTTGGTTCTCAACAGTCTTATTAGGTGACCAGTGCAGGACTCTCAAGATACGTTAGGGAATTTGAGAAGAGAGGAAACTACCCAAATCTATAGATATTGCTGGTAGAATCTGATGACAAACACTTGTCATGTTTTTCCCAGCCTTGAGAACGCTTTCCCAGGCTTTTAAAAAGTTCAATCCGAGATTCCTTATGAAAAATTCCACCACAGCAAATTTATGAGAGCCTTCTGATCAAGTACATATATGTAAGTAACCAGGCCAAGTTTGACTTGAGGTTGCAAAAAATTCGCCTTAATTTGGCTGTATTTGGTAGAAATGAGGGTAAGCTTAGAGAAAAGGAGTATGTTTCAGTGGATATTAAATTCTAGTTTTGTTCATTGACATCCATATTTACTAAGTCTCACTTCCCAGATAGCTCCTTGTTGGTATGTTACATTATCGTAAAGTGTAATTGAATTTTTATTATTTATTTATTTTTGTCTTTTTGCCATTTCTAGGGCCGCTTCCCGCAGCATATGGAGGTTCCCAGGCTAGGGGTCTAATCGGAGCTGTAGCCACCGGCCTACGCCAGAGCCACAGCAATGCAGGATCCGAGCCTCGTCTGCAACCTACACCACAGCTCACAGCAACGCCGGATCCTTAACCCACTGAGCAAGGGGCAGGGATCGAACCCGCAACCTCATGGTTCCTAGTCAGGTTCATTAACCACTGTGCCACGATGGGAACTCCCTGTAATTGAATTTTTAAAAGTACACTCTTAAGTTTGTTTCTGAGGCTTATCATAGCCATTTATCTTGGGATGAAGATCAGTTGCCTCATGCGCTGCAACCAAGAGATTATGCCTATGGAAAAGGACTATCTCCAACCTAGAAAAATGACCCTTCGATAGGTAGTCTTAAGTAGCTCAAGCTCAGTAAAACTAAAGGGAATTGACTCTTGACTTCATATTTCACATTTAAGACGGGACTTTGCCCTGGACAAGTCATTAGAAAGGACAGCTGACCCCAGATGACACCATCACCGGAAGATGATGACAGCAGTGGTACCTAGGTGACCCAAGAATCCAGACCAGGCCTGTAAAACCCATCCTACTGGTTCAGTTGAACTGTTTACCAAGTGTTTGTCTCCCTATCAAAATTGAAAGTTATTATTTTAGTTCTAACCATACTGTTGCCCCCAAAGTTCAGGAGAGAAGGAAAATTCTCTAGTGCAGTTGTCACAAAGTATATCACTCCTTGCTTTAAGTCTACTGCTAGAAGCACATGTACAATGTTTGTGTGACAATTTAGGTTAATTGATAAAATGTATAGTCTATAAAATGTTTCCCCATTAGCATACCTCAGAGCTTGCTCATTATGTCTGATTAGTACATTTTCCCTCAACGTAGGTAACTAGGAATATATATATATGTGTGTGTACACACACACACACACACACACACACACACACACTCATGCACAAAAAGGCCCAGCTACAAGGGACATGATGGACCTTTAGATTAGATTTTAGTAGAAAAAAGAACCATATGTGTAGTGGCCAGCAGCCTCTGTTATTTATATGTTAATACTACATCTGAAGTTAAAACTTACTTAGACATGGAGTTCCCATGGTGGCTCAGTGGAAATGAATCTGACTAGTATCCATGAGGATGCAAGTTCAATCTCTGGCCTTGCTCAGTGGGTTAAGGATCCAGCGGCGCCATGAGCTGTGGTGTAGGTCGCAGACGTGGCTCTGATCTGGTATTGCTGTGGCTGTGGTGTAGGCCAATGGTTACCACTCCAAATGGACCCCTAGCGTGGGAAATTTCATATGCTGTGAGTGCAGCGCTAAAAAGACAAACAAACAAACAAACAAAAAACCACAACAACTTAACCTAGATAAAACTAGGCAACTGACTACAAGAAGTCCAAACTGAATTCCTCAGGAAATGAGATCTATTTCCCCAGGTTTATTAAAGTTCAGGTTTCAAGGAGTTCCCATTGTGGCTCAGCGGAAACAAATACGACCAGGAACCATGAGGTCATGGGTTTGATCCCTGGCCTCGCTCTATCTCCGATTTGCCCCCTAGCCTGGGAACCTCCATATGCCTGGGTGTGGCCCTAAAAGGAAAAAAAAAAAAAAAAGTTCAGGTTTCAAAAAGAAAAAAAAGTTCAGGTTGTCACTCTTCCTTCTTCTAATTGGTCACCTGAGTATAAAATGTGCTATAAACTTTTGTGCAAAATGGGTGGACCAAAGAACTAAGAATTTAAGCATGCAAGATTCACATTGAAAAGCTGGAACTTGGGAATATTCCAATTCGCTGTACAGTGTTTCCATTCCCCAAACTGAGGCAGGACTCTGCCCCCTTTTAACAGAAAATAGCCAGAGCAGTTGCTGCCCCATTCCTTGGATAATTTGGGGAAAGTCAAAACAGGAGTAGGGATTGAAACCTAGTACACGAAAACCAAGTTCCTCTGCTGATTAACCTCTTTTTTTTTTCTTTCTTTCTTTTTTTTTTGCTTTATTTATTTTGTCTTTTTGCCTTTTCTAGGGCCGCTCCCACAGCATATGGAGGTTCCCAGGCTAGGGGTCTAATTGGAGATGTAGCTACTGGCCTACGCCAGAGTCACAGCAACGTGGCATCCAAGCCACGTCTGTGACCTACACGACAGCTCACGTCAACGACGGATCCTTAACCCACTGAGCAAGGGCAGGGATCGAACATGAAACCTCTTGGTTCCTAGTCAGATTCATTAACCACTGAGCCATGACGGGAACTCCTCTTTTTTTGCTTTTTAGGGCTGCACCTGAGGCATATGGAGGTATGCAGGCTAGGGGTCCATTCGGAGCTACGGCTGCCAGCCTACACCACAACCACAGCAATGCAGGATCCAAGCCACATCTTCCACCTACACCACAGCTCATGGCAACCCAGATTTTTAACCCACTGAGCGAGGCCAGGAATCAAACCCACGACCTCATGGTTCCTAGTCGGATTTGTTTCCACTGCACCACAACGGGAACTCCTGATTAACCTCTTTATACAAAAGTTTATTCCCTGTCTTGTCCCCTCTGACATCAATCCTGTGCTAACTGAATACTGATCACCCAGAGTCAGAGGACTAAATCTGCTGTTGTCCATAACATCATTAATGTACAGACTCAATTTTTTTCTGCAGGGCAAGAGGAGCTAACAAGTCATGGATCACTAGAGCAGAGACTCATAAACCTCAGGCATACTGACTCCCCAAACTACAATTAAGAAATATCACAGATGGTGATTTACCCCAGTTTATTTTTGTTTCCCTTAAAAAAAAAAAAGCAAAAAAACAAAAACCACAACCCTAACTCAAAGACCAAGTTGTGGAGTTCTTGTTGTGGCTCAGTGGTTAACAAATCTGACTAGGAACCATGAGGTTGCGGGTTCGATCCCTGGCCTTGCTCAGTGGGTTAAGGATCCGGCGTTGCTGTTAGCTGTGGTGTACGTTGCAGACGCAGCTCGGATCCCATGTTGCTGTGGCTCCGGCATAGGCCAGCGGCTACAGCTCTGTTTCGACCCCTAGCCTAGGAACCTCCATGTGCTGCAGGTGTGGCCCTAGAAAAAGCAAAATGACCAAAAAAACAACAAAAAAAGACCAAGTGGAGTGGATCTGAGGCTTATCTCCCACTTCCTTGCTCGGTGCCCCGCAACAGGCCCTTACTTTTCTGCAAACACCCACCATCATTTTGGCTTTTTGGCCCAAAGGCACATAAACCCTTTTGCTTATTTACACTGGCAAAGTTTGTTTAAGAATCAGCAGTAGCAGTGTGACTTAGGAACTTGTTAGAAATGCAGATTCTGGGTCCTAGCCTAGACCAGCTGAATCAGACCATCTTGGAGTCCAGCTCAGGAACCTGTTTTAAGCCTTCCGGGAAGTTCAGATATATCTGCAGTTTGAGAATCACTTCTCTAGAACCTAAAAGGGAAAGTCTACTCCTCATTCTACAGAGAGCCATCGGCTATTTGAAGCCCTTCTTCATGTTCTTCCTGTGTTCCATTGTTCTCAACCTCTACCCACTTTCTTCAGCCATTCCTCCTTTGCCATGTGTTCTAGGCCCCTGGCCACCTCTATCTCCACATCATATTATGCTCCGATTATCAGTGACCCTCTTAAAGAGGGGCATCTCAGCACTACATCCTGAGAGGTCAAAGCAGCATGCAGTGTAAGGAGGTTGCTGCCTCCTTTTCTCTATTTGCCAAGTGCCCACTCTGCGCCAGGAACATGACGTAAAATAACTTTTTGTTTACTTTTTTGAGGTTAGATTTACATACATTAAAATGCACAAGCCTTAAGTGGACACATTGAATTTTTACATATTTTTACAGATCCAAATCAGGATATAGAACCCTTGCAGCATCCACCCCAGAAGAAGTAGGGTCTTTGCTCAACATTGTGTCCATGACGGCAGTGGCTCATTTTTTTTTTTTTATTGTTAAGTAGGAGTCCATTACATGCATACCCCACAATTTATCCCATTTCCTATTGAAGGACATTCAAGTTGTGTCCAGTCTGGAGCTATTATAAATAAATCTGCTGGGTACATTCACATATATATCTTTTAGTGAACATAATCTCTCATTCTACAGAGATCCAGCCCAGAAGGGACACTGCTAGGTCATGTTTATAGGTTTAGATTTAGGAGATGTGCCAGTTACCCAAAGTGATTGTATCAGTATACACACCTCTTAAAGTTCCATTTGCTCCACTTCCTTGTCAACACTTGGCATTGCCAACTGTGGTAATGGTTATTTACTTTGGTGGTCCTGTGACTGCCTGGGAGCTTTGGCTCACTGCTGCTGCCCAGCATTACGAGAAGGTATTATACTTTCTCAGTGTATTGATAGCCCAAGAAAAGATCAAAATTCAAAATTCTGGAATTCCCGTCGTGGCGCAGCGGAAAGGAATCCGACAAGGAACCATGAGGTTGCAGGTTTGATCCCTGGCCTCGATCAGTGGGTTAAGGATCCGGCGTTGCCGTGAGCTGTGGTGTAAGTCGCAGACGCAGCTCGGATCTGGCATTGCTGTGGCATTGCTGTGGCTGTGGTATAGGCCGGGGGCTGTAGCTTTGATTAGACCCCTAGCCTGGGAACTTCCATATACTGCAGGTGCAGCCCTAAAAAGACAGAAGACAAAAAAAAAAAATCAAAATTCCAAGTATGGTTCTTACTGAGTGCATATCACTTGCACAAAATTGTAAAGTCAAAATGTCAGACATCAAACCATCATAATTTGGGGACTGTAGGTGTGTTAGAATAACCCAGAAGATCACAAAAGCCAGACTTTCTGGGTGATGGTGTCTTGCGTTGGCATATTACAAAAGCTCCCCTGGGCTTTCTAATGCCCAGCCACAACCACTGCTCCAGCGAGCCCACATTTTATTATCAACAGGAGCTGCTTGCATATCCCACAAGACTTAGGCCCCTCATTAAAGTGCCTTTATTGAATTATCATTGGGTTTTATACCTAGTTTGAGCACCTTGAAGATATGTGACTGGAGTTATGGTGGGGATGTTTTTGCTAATGGACGGCTCTTCAAAGACACACAGGAGAGATTTTTATTGGACATCTGCCACCAGGAAAAGCTGTGATTCCCTTGAACAACCAGATCATGTTTACCTTATGGGTTCTGGGAATCAATCAGTTAACACTATTTTCTAAGCTTGTAGTAGCTGCTAGACAGCTCATAGTCAAAATCATGATCCACTTTTATCACCTGCATAGAATGTTATGGTTTTTGTGTTGTATACTGACTTGATTCCTCTTTATTTTCTGTCTTTTTTCTCTTCTCCTTTCCTCATTTTCCCCCATAGTAATGCTTTTTAATTGAAGGATAATTCACATCCTATAAAATTCACTCTTTCAAAATGTAAAATTCGGTGGTTTTTAGTATAGTCACATCACTACTGTAACTGTCACCACTATCTAATTCCAGAACATTTTCATCACCCCAAAAAGAAACTCTTTACCCATTAGCAGTCACTCCTCATTCCCCGCCTCCCCTCAGCCTAGGTCAACAAATGGTCAACTTTCTATCTATGGACATTGCATATAAACAGAATATTATAATTATGTGGCCCTTTATGTCTGGCTATATTGATGTAGCATAATGTTTTCAAGGTTCTCTCACATTAGAATACTTTATTCCTTTTTTATGGCTGAATAATATTCCATCATGTGGATGGACCACATGGACATTTGGGTTTCTACTTTTTGGCTATCATGAAAAATGCTTCTACAAACATTCACTTACAAGTTTTTATGTGACCATGTTTCAGTTCTCTTGGGTATATACCTACCCAAGGATTTATTGGATTGTATAGTACTTCTATGTTTAACTTTTTGAAAATCTTTTCTCATTACAAATTTTTATGTCTTATTGTATTGTATTATATCGTATTGTATTGTGAACTGGAGTTTGGCACTTGCCACCTGCCTCTACATGGATTAAATCATGAACAACTGCAGCTGCTGTCCCTTGACACCCCCTGAAAGGAGCTGAGGGTGGAGATTGGGAGTGAGGCACTCTGTGCCCTGGGAAAACTGGCAGAACAGCTCTTCAGATAGTTAAATCTTTTCAGGAGAAGATATTATGAGCACAATTCTTGCACCTCCTCGTATCTAGAAAAACACTAAAATCTTTCATGGTGATATCTGCTCCTCGTGACTAGTAGTAACCTTCACAAGACCAGCAGCTAACTTGCATAAAATGTGTGCATGGTTGCATGTACCTCCCCCTTCACCAAAATTATATATATACTGATGTTCCCTCCTACCTCTTTGGAGCTCTCTGAAATGCTCCCTCCTGGGCTATGGTCCTCATTTTGCCCCAAATAAAACTTTTATGCTTTTTTTTTTTTTTAAGTCCTCACTTGCAGCACATAGAAGTTCCTAGGCTAGGGGTCAAATTGGAACAGCAGCTGATGGCCTATACCCCAGCCACAGCAATGCAGGATCCGAGCCACCTCTGCAACTCACACCACAGCTCAAGGCAACGCCACAGCTCAACCCACTGAGGGGGAGCAGGAATCGAACCCTCATCCTCATGAATACTACTCAGGTTCATTACCACCGATCCGCAGTGGGAACTCCTGCCTCAAATAAAACTTAACTCTCCACTTTTATTTTATTTATTTATTTGTTTGTTTATTTTTAGGGCCGCACCCATGGTATTTGGAAGTTTCCAGGCTAAGGGTTGAATCAGAGCTGCAGCTGCCGGCCTACATCACAGCCACAGCAACATGGGATCTGAGCCACATCTGTGACCTATACCACAGCTCACAGCAATGCCAGATCCTTAACCCACTGAGGGGAGCCAGGTATTGAACCCTCATCCTCATGGATATGTCGGGTTCATTGTCTGCTAAGCCACATTGGGAACACCCAACTCTCAACATTTAGGTTGTGCATTTAAGTCAATGGGTTTGGTGACCAAGAAGGGACCCAGAGCAGAATCCTCTCCTTCTCCTGAACTCTGCAGGGAACCAGAGCCTTGGTACCAGCAGAGGCACCTTTTGCCCATCTGCCTCCTTAGGAAGTCCAGATGAAGTTGGGTGAGCCTCTTCTGGTTCTTGGATCTCCCATATTGGTTGATGACCCTAAGTTTTATTGGTTGGTGTGTAGCAGGTACCTGCCCCTCCCCAGTTGAAAGATACTGGAGGGGGCCTGGCTGAAAGATACCAGAGAATACTCCCTCAGTGGAGACACTGTGGGGGGGGGGGGTGGCGATGGTGGAAATATACCAGAGACTGAGTGGTCTGAGCTGAGTGGTTAGGTAAGAGGCTGATCTGATGCTTTTCCTCACTTTGGCTGCCTTAATAGAATTTGTCGGGATAAAGGTGAAGTTATTACTGAAAGCACTGGATCTGAAGAAAAGGGACAAAAACTCCTCCTGGTCAGTTACAGCTTTCTCAGGCTCCTGAGAAATTTATGGGCGAGATGGAGGCTGAGTCCCCATGCCATGCAGTGGTCCCGTAGGGAAACCCATTCATTCATTAAAACCTGCTCAGCTAAGGACACGAATAAGGACTAGCCATCTGCGATCTGAGCACTTATGGTGTCCTGTATGCTCCTGGGAGAATTGAGACACTTAAGAGGGGGCTGAAGCAACTCCGAGCAAAACCTAGAGGAGTTAAGCTCTCAGGAAGCACCCTGGGAGCTGGGGTTTTCAAATTGTTATCAGTTAATACAGCTATTAGTTTCTGAAAGCAAAGCAAAAGAAGGGATAGACAAGGCAGGATGGAAAGGCCCTTAGTGAGTTTTGAATCACATAGTCCACAAACTCACAATGAATGTAAGGAATTAGCTCAGAAATTACTCAAACTTATCGCTGAGCTTTATCCAAAAACCATAGACTGGACAAAGATTTAGCAATGCAGGAAAAACCAGATGAATCAATTCTAGGCTATTATGAAAGGTATGAAAAAACTTTTTTTTTTTTAAAGCACGGTCTACCAGCTTCCCGCCATAAAAGTTTGTGAAACCTGAGCTCTTCTTCACTCCCCTCACCCCCCCCCCCCCCCCGCTATGGGACACCTCCATCCTGTCCCTAAAACCCACACTCCCAAGAGAATTCTATCGATGGAGATTAGAGCAACATTCAGGATTCCCTGCAAATGTTATCCATAGCATGTTGTGTGGTATATTATGATTACCCTTCTCCTCTTTTTTTTCCCCCATTTTTTAGGGCCGCACCCATGGCACACGGAAGTTCCCAGGCTGCGGGTCGAATCAGAGCCACAGCTGCCCACCTACGCCACAGCCACAGCAACTCAGGATCCAAGCCATGTCTTTGACCTCCACCATAGCTCATGGCAACGCCAGATCCTTAACCCACTGATCGAGGCCAGAGATCGAACCCACATCCTCATGCATACTAGTCAGATTCATTTCCGCTGTGCCACAGCAGGAACTCCCTGAAAAAAAACTTTTAAACAATATTCTGGCTTGACATCTGAATCATTCTCTCATCACCCAAAATGATCCTTTGTTTAATTCTGCCTTTTTGGATGAGGATGTGGCTACTCTAGTGAAAAGACGCCATCTAGGTTCATCCACGTTACCTACAAACGCCCTTATTACACTGGCTGACCAACTTTTCAAAACCATGAAAAAGAAAGCAAAGGGGACAGCTACAAAAATTATGAAGCTTCAATTGCGCCAATCGCATACGCAATGCCCGTCAAATGTTAATCCCCTGTGTTATCCCCCACCGGTGGAGAAACGTAACATTTGCTTTTATTGCCAAAAACCGGGGCATCAAAAAAATGAACTGGAAGTTAAGAAGGAGAAACCAAGAAGGAGAACTGGATTTTAGACCAGAAGTTTGACCTAAAACAAGAATAGGGCTGCTCCTCTCTGCCGCCCTGGGAGAAGTAGAAATGATTATACAGGGAGAAATAATCATGGGGAGTTCCCATCGTGGCGCAGTGGTTAACGAATCCAACCATGAGCTGTGGTGTAGGTCGCAGGCGAAGCTCGGATCCCACGTTGCTGTGGCTTGTGGTGTAGGCTGGTGGCTACAGCTCTGCTTGGACCCCTAGCCTGGGAATCTCCATATGCCGCAGATGCAGCCCCAGAAAAGGCAAAAAAAAAAAAAAAACCAAGGAGAAATAATACAAACCTTAATAGATACAGGGACCACCTCCTCAGCTTTGAACCTACCAAAATTAAGGGCTCTATCCCTCGAGTAATACCTCAGTACAGATGTAGAGGTTTTTAAATATGCCTATTAGAGCTTTTAAATCATTACCTTTCAAATCCTACTTAGGGGAGAAAGACACTTTTTTTTTTTTCTTAGTAGAATGTGCTCCTGTTCACCTGATTGGTAGAGACTTATTGGAAGCTTGTGAAGCCATATTTCCTTCTTGCTTAAAGAAGAAATGTTTCTAGACTTAAAAGATCAATCAGACTTCCTCCATCACATAATGTTTGTGACCCATGATGAGAACAATACAGGACAAGACAAATTGCTAAGCTTAGTACCTAAAGAACTACGGACACTTGGTTCTACTGACATTGGAAGGATACATTCTGCATCACCTGCTAAAATCGCTGTGGACAAGAATAAGCCCCTGCCCAATACCCATCAATAACCATTAAGGCAGGAGGCCAAAGAAGGAAAAAAAACCCTTTAATATCAGCCTACATGGAGAAAGGGTTTATTGTGCCTTGTACCAGTCCTTGCAATACTCCCATTCTGCTCGTTAAAAAAACCTAATGGCAAGGGTTGGAGAATCATACAGAACTTGAGATCTATCAATGCTAAAAACGGTGACTTCTTTTCGATGACAAATCTCTGTGGCACATTTTTTAGTAGCCCTGTACCTCCTGAGGACGAGTGTCTTTGCCTTTCCTTGGAATGAACGGCAATTTACATAAACTGTAATTCCACAGTAGCCCCACCTACTTTTCTCAGATATTTAAAGCTGATCTAGGAGTTCCCACTGTGGCTCAGCGAACCCGATTAGTCTCCACGAGGATGCAGGTTCCATCCCTGGCCTCACTCAGTGGGTGAGGGAGCCGGCGTTGCCATGAGCTGTGGTGTAGGTCACAGATGCGGCTCAGACCCCACGTGGCTGGGGCTGTGGTGTAGGCTGGCTGCCGCAGCTTCGTTTCCAACCCTAGCCCAGGAAATTCCCTATGTCGGAGGTGCAGCTATAAAAAGAAAACAAACAAAAAACCCCCAAAGTGGCCAAGTCCCCAGTCCTGGGGCATCCAAATTATCATCTACCCTTCTTCCTCTTAGTTCACAAAAACAAAGAGACTGCACTAGGAGTACCAAGACTGCAACATTGTGGCTACTAATGACCAACAAGATGTTATAGTCAACAGTTAAATTTGGTAGCCAGAGGCCCCTCGCCTTGCCTCTGGGCTGTCACAGCAACAGCTCTGCTATGTCAGACCACAGAAGAGATAGCCACGAGTCACCCTCTCCCTATCTTTGTCCCCACTGTGTGGAGACCTTACTACACTCTCATCACACACAACATTATTCAGCAAGTCATTAACCTCCCATGAAACTGTCTTGCTCTCGCCAAGTATAACTCTTCGAGCTTCATCCAGCCACCTTGCTGCCAAAGGAATCAGACCTCAACGATGAAAAACACGATTGCATTGTTTTAAATGACGCTCTTTTCTCTTCCAGGACTGATCTCCAAGAGAGTCCCAGGAATAATCCTGATTTTCTATTATTCGCAGGCAGTTCATATCTGCAAGGACCTCGTGGAAAATAGCGGGCTGGTTATGCCACTGCTTCTCAGGGACAGTCCTCGAAAATGGTCCCTTGCTTAATGTCGCTTCTGCCCAACCGGCTGGATTATTAGCACTAACAAGAGCCTGCCATTTGGCAAAAGGGAAGTTTGCTAACATTTAGACTGACAGTTGCTGCACTTTGGGGGTAGCACATGATTTTGGCACGTTGTGGAAACAAAGGGGATTGTTAACATCCTCAGGACAGCCTATTAACGATGGGACCATGGAGTTCCTGTCCGGGCTCAGTGAAAACTAATCTGACCAGCAATCTTGAGGATGCAGGTTCGATTCCTGACCTCACTCAGTGGGTTAAGGATCCGGCGTTGCCGTGAGCTGTGGTGTAGGTCGAAGACGCAGCTCGGATTTGGCATTGCTGTGGCTTGTGGCGTAGGCCAGCGGCTACAGCTCCAATATGACCCCTAGCCTGGGAACTTCCATATGCTGAGGGAAGTTCTATATGACCAAAAAAATAATAAAATAAAATGATAAAAATTAAAATGGAAGACAAGTTGCAGAATTATTGGAGGCAATTCTGCTACCAGTGCATTGGCTGTCATTAAGGTATCCAGTCACTCAAAGACTGACACCACGGAAGCAAAAGGGAACTCCTTAGCAGAACATACCGCCAAGATAGCAGCTCTGCAAAAAGGTAACAGTCAACTAACACCTCTTTTCTCTTGCCAGCCTCCCTGTAACCTTACTTACACTCTGTTAAATTTTCAGGAAATGGCACCAAAATCAGAAAAGAATACTTGGAAACAGAAAGGAGGAAAATTTGACTCCAATAGAAGGCTCTGGATTCAGCCCAAAGGGAAAGCCTCTTCCTCTGTTTGGAGCTCAGTATCCCATTTTCCAATATATTCACGAGTTAACTTACTGGACTCCAGATAAAATGGGCCCCTGCACTGGGCTGGTCTATAAAGAGGTCTGCTGACCTCAGACTCACCTTAAAACAATGCACGAATGAAGGAAAAAGAGGACATCAGAAGCAGACAGCTGACCCACAATGCTGGACCTGACTCGTGTGATGATTTATAGGGTTCTCTTGACTTCTTGGACTTTTGCATAGGAATCAAATATTTTTCTGTCATGGGCACGATCCTATGCAAATTTTAAAAATCAATCCAATTGTTGGGTTTGTGGTCAATTACCTGTGTCTAGTACTTCTGGGTTTACCTTGGTGGATTTCTCCCCTCCGAGGCTCTGACTCATAGCCCTTGGGAAATTTATTTTATTTTATTTATTATTATTATTATTTGCTTTTTAGGGCTGCACCCATGGCATATGGTGGTTCCCAGGTTAGGGGTCGAATCAGAACTACAGCTGCCCGCCTACACTACATCCACCGCAATGCAGGATACAAGCTGCATCTGCAACCTGCACCACAGCTCACAGCAATGCCAGATCCTTAACCCACTGATCGAGGCCAAGGATCAAACCCATAACCTCAAGGTTTCTAGTTGGAGTCACAATGAGAACTCCTTTATTTTATTTATTTTTTGTAGGATTTTTTTTTGTTTTGTTTTGCTTTTTTAGGACCATCCCTGAGGCATATGGAGTTTCCCTGGCTAGGGGTCAAATCAGAGCTGCAGCTGCCAGCCTCTGCCACAGCCGCAGTAACTCCAGATCTGAGCCGCATCTGTGACCGACCCCACAGCTCATGGCAACGTCCTCATGGATCCTCATGGATCCTAGTCAGATTTGTATCTGCTGAGCCATGATGGGAACTCCCTGGGAAATTTATTTTAGAAGTAAGAAAACTCAGTACTGTACAGTCCTATTGACAGTACTAGATGGAATCCTCTCACCTGGCCGATTAATAATACCTGCTCTGACCCTGGCCATAAATATTTGCTCCTCGTGACTAGTAGTAAAGCTTCATGAGACCAGCAGCAAATGTGTGCACGGTTGCATGTGCTTCCCCCTTCACCAAAATCACATATATACTGACCTTCTCCCGTTACCTCTTTGGAGCGGTATCTGAAAAACTAGAGCTATCTGAAATGCTGCCTCCTGGGCTCTGTCCTCTGCCCCAAATAAAACATAATTCTCTTGGAGTTCCCATCGTGGTGCAGCAGAAACAAATCCGACTAGGAACCATGAGGTTGCGGGTTCGATCCCTGGCCTCACTCAGTGGGTTAAGGATCCAGCCTTGCCATGAGCTGTGGTGTAGGTTGCAGATGCAGCTCAGATCTGGCGTTGCTGTGGCTGTGGCGTAGGCCGGCAGCTACAGCTCCAATTAGACCCCTAGCCTGGGAACCTCCATATGCCGAGGGTGCCACCCTAGAAAAAGGCAAAAAGGCAAAAAAAACCCCCACCAAAAACCAAAAAAACCCCTTAATTCTCAACTTTGAGGTTGTGCTTTTTTTTTTTTTTTTTTAAGCTGACAGTTTATATCTCTGTAAGCTGCTACAAATCTTTCTTTTTGGAAGAAGGCAGAGTATAAATAAATAAATAAATCACAAAGCCCTCCCGAGCCATCTGTTTAATAATCTGTGCTAGAATTTTGCCAGGATTCTATATTGAGCCATTTGGTCTATAGTTTCCAGAAATACCTTCTGTCTCTTTGTGAAAATCAGAACATGTTCTTATCTTGAAGGCTCTCATCATTTACCCAGGTTGTTTTTCTGTCCTGCCTGCAAGGTATTTCATGACCTTGGGTCTAGTTCGTTTGAATCTGGCCCCCAGAATTCATTTGCAGCCACATAAGCGCTCATCTATCTTGTGATGTCCTGAAATTTTTATATCCAAGTAATTCATGTATGCGGTTAAAAATAAAGTAGAACAGAAGAGCCTCCAGTGACAGTGCCACCTCATTCCTTCCCCTTCTAGCCCTGCTCCCAGAGGCAACTGTTTCTAAGTCTTCTAGCTCTTCATTCTGGGAGTGGCTGCTATATCTCTAAATAACGTGCGTATGCTGCTGTTTCCAGGTTTCTCCATGTAAAACATCTTTATTGATGTATAACTATGAAAGAGGAGGATTTAGGAGTTCCGTTGTGGCGCAAGGGAAACGAATCCAACTAGGCACCATGAGGACACAGGTTCGATCCCTGGCCTCAATCAGTGGGTTAAGGATCCGGTGTTGCTGTGACCTGTGGAGTAGGTCACAGACACGGCTCAGATCTGGCGTTGCTGTGGCTGTGGTGTAGGCCGGCAGCTGTAGCTCTGATTGGATCCCTAGCCTGGGAACTTCCATATGCCTCAGGTGCAGCCCTAGAAAGCAAAAAGGTGAGGATTTAGTTTGTATGTAATCTTCCGCGGCCTACTCCCAACAAGGTTATATGGCTATTTCTATTTAGTCCCCCTATATAAGTAAAAATAAATCTGTTGGATCTCCAACTGTGGCACAATGGGATCGGCATCATCTCCGCCATGCTAGGATGCAGGTTCAATCCCCGGCCCAGCGCAGTGGGTTAAAAGGCTCTGGTGTTGGAGTTCCCATCATGGCGCAGTGGTTAACGAATCCGACTAGGAACCATGAGGTTGCAGGTTCGATCCCTGCCCTTGCTCAGTGGGTTAATGATCTGGCGTTGCCATGAGCTGTGGTGTAGGTCGAAGACGTGGCTCGGATCCCGAGTTGCTGTGGCTCTGGCATAGGCCAGTGGCTACATCTCCAATTAGACCCCTAGCCTGGGAACCTCCATATGCCGCGGGAGCGGCCCAAGAAATAGCAAAAAAAAAAGACAAAAATAAATAAATAAATAAATAAAAATAAAAGGCTCTGGTGTGGCTGCAGCTGTGGCCTAGGTCACAGCTGTGGCTCAGATCTGATCCCTGGCCCAGGAACTCCATATGCCACAGGGTGGCCAAGAAAGAAAAAGTAAATATATAAATTTTTTTAAAAAATCTGTTGATTACCTATGTTGCCTCATGTCGGCATCTTTTTGTTTCTCATCCTCAGCTATTGATAGTAGTTCTGACTCACTACTTGGTGGGATAAGGATATCACTCCTACCTTTCCTCTTTGGTTCCCCTTCCCAGCTTCTGTCTTCTGAAATTTACTTGGAATGCTCAGTGTTGACAGCCTGTATATTCTAATTTTCCAACCAGAATTAAGTCTTCTGTGTTTGCCCATTCGTTGGTTTTAGAAGTTTAAAACCAATAAATGTTTACATCTGCGACAGTGTAAATATTGTTTATTACAGAGCTGGCAATGTCCTATAACTACATTTTTTCCTTTTTTCTTTTAGTTTTTCGCGGTTTCAGACTGCCTTTCTTCTCCTCCCCCTTCCCTTTTTCTCTTTACTTGCCATGATCATTTCCTCAAGTTTGATTCCAACTTGTCACTTGATTGAGTATTCTGTTTCTGAGGTCCCGCTGTTTCCCAGGGACCACTCACACGGGGCTCCATGATGCTCTAATTTGGGTGTGTTGCCAGGGACTTGTTCTTTTCACGGATGCCCTGGGCTGGTCCCACTGTTTTCTCTCTTTCCTCCTTCTTCCCTCCCTCCCTTCCTCCCTCTCTCCCTTCTTCTTGCCAACTCTCCCTCCTTTTTTTTTTTTTTTCTCTTTTTCTTTAGACTATCATTTTGCTGCGCCACATCTCAGGTAATTTCTTAAGAAGCAGCATGTGGCATATCATAGATTTTCTGAGTCCCTAGCTTCTCAAAGTGTTATAGTTCCACCCTTATATTTGAATGATCATATGGATGGAAACAGTCTTCTTTGGTGAAAACTGCTTTTTTCACCTAATGTTGATGGCATCATTCTAGCTTTTGCTAATGGGAGCCCTGAGGCCAGTCTGATTCTTATTTATTTATTTATCTACTTTTGTCTTTTGTCCTTTTAGGGCCGCCAGTAGCATATGGAGGTTCCCAGACTAGGGGTCCAATCGGAGCTACGGCTGCCAGCCTACGCCAGAGCCACAGCAACACCAGATCCGAGCTGCGTCTGCGATCTATACCACAGGTCATGGCAACGCTGGATCCTTAACCCACTAAGCGAGGCCAGGGATCGAACCCACAACCTCATGGTTCCTAGTTGGATTCATTTCCACTGCGCGACGACAGAAACTCCTGATTCTTACATTTTTAGTGGGAGACTTTTCTTCTCCTCTAAGGAAATTTTTTAGGATCCTGACTTTCTCATTGCTTTTTTAAAATTTCACCATGATGGTGCTCGTATGTGGGTCCCTTATTCACTCATTGTGCTGAATTCTTGGTGTTGCCTTTATGAGCAGTCCTTCAGCTGTGGGGAATTATTTTGTTTCCTTATTTGAGAATTTCTTCCCTTTATTTATATTTTCCCTTTACTTTGTCCTGGATATTCCTCTTATCCAGACATCAGGCTAATTCTCAAATTCTCTTGCTTCTCAACACTTCCTGTTGAAATTTCGATTGCCACAATCCTATCTTTCATTTCCAGAACCTCACATTTATTTTCTAGTCCTCCTTTCATAGCATCCTATACTTATTTAAGCACACGACACCTCCTCAAATCTCTGTAATTACTCACTAGTCACCGAAAATGTCTTTTGTCTTCTGTTTCCTAAATTATTTCTCTCTAGCATGGAGCATCTCCCCTGTGCCCATTTCTCTTTAACTTTTTTTCATGCCAGAGGTTTTTTTTCAAATATCTGATAATCTTTGTCTTTTCACATTTCAAAGTGAGACTGGGCTGGTCAGGAGGCTGGTTTCATTTCATTTCATTTCATTTGGACAGTGAGCCTGTATCACGTGGAGACTCCAAGGAATAGAAGCAGAAGCCTCTGCTTTGGGGTGATTGAATTGAACCCTCTGACTGGGGATGGACCTCTGGCTGCCCTGTGTGCTGCTTGGGAACTGACTGCTCCAGGTACCTTGGCGGGTCCTCCTCAATTCAGCGGGGGCTGTGTCTCCTGCCTCCTCTACACTGTCCGCCCTCCTGGCATCTTGGAGGCTTGAGCCCCCTGTGGTTCTATGGGGATAATGTGCAGCCATCCTGCAGCCTCCTTCTCTGGGTTCACTGTCCTCCACTCACTTCACCAGTGAGCCCTGTTTTCTCCATTCCTCAGCTGCTATATATTTGCCGAGACTGTTTATCTGCAGTGGTGTCCCTCCTGTTTTCATCATCGTCAGGAGAGTGAAATTTCCTCATTGCCTTGTCATCATTTCAGTGGGGTCACAGAAGGAGATGGAGCAAATGCATGTAGCCAATAATCTCTCTTTAACCGGCATCTTTAATTCCTCCTAATGTGTCTGTTTTACCTTTTTCAGAGTGAAGATCATTTTCCTTGACATAGGAGAATGAAACAAAGTAAGAACTTTATTATTATAGTAAATATCTCTGCATGTTGAGAAACAGGCTCCGCGGGCTCTTTCCTTCTCTATTTGGCTGCTTTTACTTATTTCATTTATGTATTTATTTGATGGCTGCATCTGTGGCCTATGGAAGTTTCCAGGGTAGGGGTCGAATGGGAGCTGGAGCTGCTGGCCTACGCCACAGCCACAGCAGTGCCAGATCCGAGCTACGTCTGTAACCTATACCACAACTCACAGCAACACCGGATCCTTGAATCCACTAAAGGAGGCCAGGGATTGAACCTGCATCCTCCTGGATACTAGTCAGGTTCTTAACCCGCTGAACCACAATGGGAACTCCTGTTTGGCTGCTTTGGGTTCACCTGCCTTTACTTCAGACACCGTTTCCACACCCACCCAGTCCCCCCGTCAGACACCTTTGCATCCTCACATCCGATTGCCAGTTTTTGTCTCTGTCCTGTCAGTTCTAAGTCCAGTACATTTCTTGAAGTCAAGTCTCCAGCTCCTTTGTCCCGGGGTCTTGACCCCCAGTTCAGTTGTGGGCAGTTTTCCCCTGCATTCTTGCAGCAGCCTCACAATGGTCCCTACCTGCCCACATCTGATTCAGTCGCCTTACACAGTAAGTTCAGACCTGATCTCACCTCTCGTTTACATAAAAAGAGGGACATTTGGAGTTCCCATTGTGGCACAGTGGAAACGAATCCAACTAGGAACCATGAGGTTTCGGGCTTGATCCCTGGCCTCGCTCAGTGAGTTAAGGATCTGGCGTTGCCGTGAGCTGTAGGGTAGGTTGCAGATGTGGCTCAGATCCCGCGTTGCTGTGGCTGTGGTGGAGGCCAGCAGCTGTAGCTCCGATTTGACCCCTAGCCTGGGAACCTCCATATGCTGCAGGTGCAGCCCTTAAAAAAAAAAAAAAAGAGGGATATTTAAAGCAATTAGTATCACCTTTACAGAGGGCTGTTTGGAATATCCATTAAAATTATAACTGCAGCTGACCCTTGACCTATAATTGCACTTCCAGGAAGTTATCCTGCATATTGCAAGATGACATATGTACAGAGTTATTTATTACTGCATTGTTTATAGATTCAAAAGATTATAGACAACCCAAATGACTATTAGCACAGACCTGCCAAATAAATTAGAATGCATTCATATGACAGATTAGTATGTAACAATAAAAAATGAGAAAACTTTATACAGTCAAAGGAAAAGTTACCGAAAATATAAGTAAAAACTGAAGGATGCAAAATAAGTGGTTAACACTTGTGTGACATTTGAGTAAAGGGGGAGAAAATAATATGTATTTATCTTCTTGTCTATGCATAAAATTCCCAGAAGGTTACAACAACATTCATTGAGTCCAAGAAGGAGAGCTCGATGGGGGGGATGGGGTGAAGGGACATTTTCACTCTATACCCTCTCGTGCCTTTTGAATTAAGGAACACACAAATGTGTTGTCCATTAAAAATAAATAAATAAAGGAGTTCCCATTGTGGCACAGCGGAAACAAATCTGACTAGGAACCATGAGGTTGTGGGTTCGATCCTTGGCCTCGCTCAGTGGGTTAAGGATGCGGCTGTGAGCTGTGATGTAGGTTGAAGACGTGGCTCAGATCTGGCGTCCCTGTGGCTGTGGCTTAGGCGGCAGCTGTAGCTCTGATTAGACCTCTTGCCTGGGAACCTCCATATGCCACAAGTGCGGCCCTAAAAAGCAAAATAAATAAATAAATAAGTAAAAATGAAAACTCCCCCTTTACATCATCTCAACTTAGTTTTTTTTAAAAATGCACCATGTTACACTAACTTACAAAATAACATTGTATGTTAATCTATATCTTCTCTGAATTCAGAATATGCTCTAACTTATCTTTTATTGATTTTTTATTATAGTTGATTTAGAATAACTCATCTTTTAATATGAGATATGCATTTTACTATATTAACATGACTATGTTACATATTGTATCTATACATACACTCGTTTTAAAGGTCTCTATAAGAAAGAATCTGAAAGGAGAACATCAGTGGCTACTTCTGGGTAGTTGGCATATGAGTGATTTTAATTTTCCTCTTTAGATGTTTCTGTTTCCCTGGTTCTTCCTCTTCTTCTTTTTTTTTTTTTTTTGGTTTTAGAGCCACACCCAAGGCATATGGAGGTTCCCAGGCTAGGGTTCAAATCAGAGCTACAGCTGCCAGCCTACACCACAGCCACAGCAACACAGGATCCTTAACCCACTGAGCGAGGCCAGGGATGGAACCCGCAACCTCATGGTTCCTAGTCAGATTCATTTCCGCTGTGCCACAATGGGAACTCTCTCCTTCCCTGGTTTTTCTGCCAAAGGTAAATTATTCCTCATAATCAGGAAAAAATCATGTGTGCTCCCCACTCACCTCTGTCCACAGGATAAAGCTCAGTGCCTTCAATGTGCTTTTTGAGGCCCTGCACCCATTTCTCTCTTATCACCCCTCCCCCTGTCCCCACAGGGGGATTTGTGACCTTGGAACACGGCACCTTGGCTGTTCTTCCCTGTGCTGCAGAAATATGACCCAGCCTTCAGTGTCCAGCTCAAATGTCCTCCCACCCAGATAGAATCAGTAGCATCCTCCCCTGCGCTAGGGTGACTCACTGTCTCCCTTTGAGCTATCTTCCTTTTGTGTGTGGCCCTTGCCTTAGGAGTCACTGAGCCTCCAGGAGCAGTCCAGGCCCTACCTCAGGCGGAACGGAGGGAGTGGGGGGGGGCAGGGGCTTGTCACTTGTCGCCTCCTCCACCTTCTGTGAGATGTGGTGCTAAGACAGTTACCTTTGGCTGCAGCCCTCACCTCACTCTGGTGTCCCCTTTCTGTTTGTGAGTTTCTGAGGTGTGATCTTGGTGTTCTGCCTGACCTGGCCACAGTCCTTGTTCCCATGCTGGGGGCCTCCCTACCCAGCGACATTTTTCAGAGAGAGCCGCATCTTCGAAACCAGCCATGGGCATGGATCAGCCCGCCCCCAGCGGTCCAGTTTGAAGGGAAAGGACTCTCCCCAGGGTGGCTGGGCTGCCCGATGGAGAGGGCAAGGGGGGAAAGTACTTTTCTCATGTTCGTTGGAGAAAGCGGGGCTGGGAAATAAGGTGACGTTTGCCCTAGAGACTTCCAGTCCCCTCCAAGAACCTTCTGAGTCCTCCTGCCTGCCCTTACTCAGAGGGAAACTGGCCAGAAGGGGAGCAGAGAGAAGCAGGAGGAGCAGGCGCCATCATCCTTCCCTTTTCTTGGAGGACTGGAGTCCGTTTTTGCCTTTTCCCAGGCTCACAGACTGGAGCAGAGGAACGCGCTGGCAGAGAATCCCATTCCTTCCTAGGCTTTCAGGCGGAGACCCGGTGATTCATAAGCTGCCCGCCTCCCTTCTCACCAAGCCCAGCCCCCTTCTCACCAAGCCCAGCCCGCTTCTCACCAAGCCCCGCCCCAAACCACCAAGCCCCTCCCCCAGCTAACCGCAACTGAATCTAAAGGAAATGACAGCGAGAGCAGATGTGGAATTTCTTTCATGTCCATCTATCCTTTCCCTTAAGCCCTGGCTTAAGCGGTACTAATAGAGACTCTTCCCTAATCCAGCCGCTGTTGCTCTCATCCTTACCCTTGTTCCTAAGGAGATTTACCAAGAGAATGAATCCTAGTCTGAGAACTCAAACACTTGGCTCCACGTGCTGCATCGCCTCTAGATGAGGACAGCCAGGGCTCAGCTTGAACATGGCATACACACGGCCCTGGATGGACACAAGACATTACCTATGAAATCCAGGCTATTAAAAGTCTCCCCTGTGGAGTTCCCGCTGTGGCACAGTCTGTCGGTGATCCGGGTTGTTTCCGTGGCGGCGCCGGTCTGATCCCCAGCCTGGCGCAGTGGGATCCGGTGTTGCCATAGCTGTGGTATAGGTCAAGGCTGGGGTTCACATTTGATCTCTGGCCTGGGAACTTCCATATGCTGCCGGTGTGGCTGGAAAAAAAAGTCTCCCCATATCTCAAACCCATCTATTAATAAGCAGTTATGACTAATATGTATTCAGTACTTAAAATGTGCCAGACGTATTCTGAGTGCCTTTCCTGTGCTAAAGAAGTGCATAGGTTTGTTGTATCTCTGATGCATAAGGAAATTGAGGCACAGAGAGGGGAAGTGAGTGCCCTGAGGTCACTGAGCTAATGAAAGGTCTAGCCAAGATTTGAACCCTCGGCAGAGCCTGTGCTCTTAACCTCAAGGTGAGACTCCCAGGGAGAGGGCTTCTCAAGCCCCCTGGATATCTTTCTTGCAACTGCTTGTAAAGTGTGCATATTCCAGGGGAGGGCTTCAGGCGAGCCCAGTCCACCTACTGGGTGTGAATTGGTTCATCAGATCCTTTTTCCCCCAGAAGGAGGTGGCAGGTGGCCTGAGAATGGCCCCTGGGCTTCTTCTTCTTTTTTTTTTTTTCCGTCTTTTTGCCATTTCTTGGGCCACTCCTGCGGCATATGGAGGTTCCCAGGCTAGGGGTCTAATTGGAGCTGCAGCTGCCAGCCTACGCCAGAGCCACAGCAACGCAGGATCCGAGCCTCCTCTGCAACCTACACCACAGCTCACAGCAACGCCGGAACCTTGACCTACTGAGCAAGTGCAGGGATCGAACCCTCAACCTCATGATTCCTAGTCGGATTCGTTAACCACTGTGCCACGACAGGAACTCCTGGGCTTCTTGAGATGGGAAAAAAGAAGAGCTTCTAAAGAGGGCATGAGGGTCAAGGACGTGGAGATAGTGGTCCTTGGAACCATCTAAAGGTGGTGGGGAGGAGGGAGGAACAGCTAGGTCCCCCAGCTCAACAGAGACAACTCAGGGGAAACAAGAGGTGGGACGGGGGAGGGTCCCTGGGCTGAGTCCTCAGAGCTCATGCTTCTGGTGTGATTCTTGGTGTGAAGTGGAGGGTTGCAGAGTGGATGCACAGGGGTGTGGAGGGGTGGAACGATTCTCTGGACATGACCTGGGCTTCAGGGTCCCCTGACCCTTGGGGGTGCCCCAGACCACTCCATCTGAGTCCACAGTCATGATTCTGAATTCTAACCCCCACCGCCGAACCCAGCCCTTGGCTCTCCAATGGAGCGGAGTGGGTCCGTGCCAGCCGGATGCTGCTGGGAGCCCTCGCAGATGGCCTTGTCTGTGAAACCTCAGAACCAGCTTCTTCCACCACACACCTGCTGCTGCCCATTCAGTGCCCACCGCCTGTGCACCAGCTCTTCACAGCCATGTGGAGAGATGGACCAGATTCTCCTGGTGGCCCATGAGGAGCTGAGCTCAGGGATGTTGTCATGTGCCAGGGAGAGCAGAGGGGTCAAGCCAGGATTCAAACCCAGAATTCCACACACTGGAATTCCAATCCACAGCTGCGCTCCAGGGATCCCCACTCCTGCTATAGCTTCGGGGCCCTCCTGGGCTCCCTAAGCTTTGGGAGTTCTTTGCCTTCCCAGTTGGCCACCAGTTCTCAAACCCGTATTTGCTTCAGAATTGTCTGGGGAGCATATTTAAAAATGAAATGCAGATTCCCAGGTTTCCACCCCCTGTAAGGTTTCTGACAGTGGAGGTCTGGGTGATTCCCAGGACTCGGCATTTTTAGCCAACCCCCCAGCTAACTCTGAAGCAGGAGGTTCCTGAGGTGCCCAGCTCTGAGAAACGTGCCTTAGTCACCACCTCAGAACCTCAAAGGTGCCTGGCCCAAGCCCTTTCCCACAGCAGGGCATCTATACCTCTCAGGTGTGAATGAGGGCCCCTTTGTTCTGATTCTGTTGCTCAAATACCTCTCCTGTGTATTTCATTTTATTTTATTGATTTATTTAGTGTTTTTGTCTTTTTAGGGCCACACCCACAGCATATGGAGGTTCCTAGGCTAGGGGTCCAATCGGAGCTACAGCTGCCAGCCTACACTATAGCCACAACAATGCCAGATCCAAGCTGCGTCTGCGACCCACACCACAGCTCATGGCAGTGCTGGATCCTTAACCCACTGAGCGAGGCCAGGGATTGAACCCGCAGCTTCATGGTTCCTAGTCGGATTCATTTCTGCTGCGCCACAACGGGAACTCCGCTCCTATGTATTTCAAATATTATAAAGGGTGATGGGGGACTTCTCTTGGCTGTAGGTGGTTTCCCTTTGTCTTCTTCGACTCTAGGCTTCTTCTCCTGGGTTGCACACATGACCAGAGATAAGTGAGGGGACAGCGCCACCTTTTAAGGTCTCCGCAGGGGCCTGGGGCTGTGCCTATGTTTTTAGACCTGGCTGCTGCTCTCTAGGCTGAAGTCATAAAACAGAGCCCAGCACCCAAGGTAGTGTTTCTCAACTAGGGGCTCCAGTGTTTCAGAATCCCAGGTTATCTGGCAAAAATGCAGATTCCTGCCCCACCCCAACTCACTGAATTAGAGTCAGGGAGGATGCGCGGCCCAGAATCCCTGAATTTTTGCCAGCACCCCAGTCAATGCTATACCCGCCCTTTGGTCTTGCTGCAAGGATTCAATGCAATCGTGAGAAAATGGATGCCAAGCACCTGGCATCCAGGAACAGCTCTGGAGGCACACCCAGTCTAGTGGTAAAGAGAAGGATGCGTAAATAAATGCCTGCCCTGGTAGGGAAGCGCTGTGAGTTAAGAACACCGAGCATTACTCACCCCATAGCAAACACTGAGCTGCTTTACAGTTGTGACCTTGGATTTCCTCCGGGGTAAGCTCAGTGAAGCTTTTCAAGGTGACTGGGTCCTTTCCCACCCTCAGGCATGAGCCATCCCAAGTTGGGGTCAGGTGTTGGCAAACCTCAGGTCTGCTAAGCTCCCCAGGACCTTCAGCCTCGCATGTGGCTGCTGGGAACGGGGAGTCGCCAAGTTCTCCCTTTCCTTGGTTCCCTGGCATCTGGCCCATCCAAAGAAATGCCAAAGCTCATAAAAAGTGTCCACCATTCATAATGTGTCGGTTCTCTCCGGAAATGTTCCCTGGCTCTGCTGAAAACTTGCCAGGCGACTTGGTGACGTCCTGCTCTCAGCCCACACAATGGGCAAGGCCAGAACAATGCCGAGTAGGAAAAACATCCCGCCTGTCCATAGGCTCACAGCCTCCTGGGACCCCACCCCACCCCCACCCATGGCTCCCAGGGCTGGGGGGAGGGGTGCCAGAGGATGCCAAAGCCTCTGTGGAAGAGGGGAAGGGGGGTGGAAGCAGGACCAAATCTCCCCAGGTTGGCTACATCCTGAACCAGCTGGGCGAGTCAGATTAGAAGTCAAATCTGCTTATTCTGGCTCCCTTGTCAGGCCCGAGAATCACGGCGCAACAGCCCTGACACTGAACCAGATTAAACCCTGAGCTGGCAAACAAAGCAGTTCAGGAAGCTGTGAGGCAGGTAGACTTACCTGGTGGGAGGCATGGCTCTGTCACTTAATTAACTATGTGCAAGGTGTTAAAACTCCCAAGGCCTCAGTTTCCACATCCATTGAATGGGGTAATCCGTTTACACCCTGTCCCCACACAGGGTGTTTTCAGAGCAAAGTGGGCTACTGTGCGTGAAAGCACCTCCATAACTACAAATACATTACTAGGTCTCCAAATGGGGACCGGGGTGGCACCCCTGGGGGAGGTACACCAAGAGAGCATGGCCCTCTTCACCCCAGGCAGCTTGCAACCTGAACCCAAGGAAGAAACCTAACATGTTGGAAACCTGGATACATGAGGGCAGATTACAGGCTGTGAACATTTCTAGAGAGTCAGGTGGGGGTTAGGACTGGGTGAAGCGGGGCCTCTATGGACAACTTACCTGGAGGTCACAGGTCCCTACTCAGTTATCCGTCTTTCTTTAGGTTGTGTATATTTGGGGGGCCTTTTGGGCAATGGAGGTTATGAGGGGCCAAGGCCCCCATGAAGCCCTTGCGTTGGCCCTGGTGTGGGCCTACATGGTGCCCACGGACCTGAGCACCGAGGGCTCAGGGGTTGACCAGGGCAGGCTTCCTGGAGGAGAGAGCAAAGAGGTTCCCACAACACCCTAAACTGGGAACAGACAGGTTGATGCAAAATCGGGAGGTAGGAGGACATGCTGTGGGGTCCGCACCCCCGCCACCCCCATCACAGCAGGGACAGGAGCACCGAGTCCCAGCACCTGCTCGAGGCCGAGAGTCTGACTGAGCTGCTGCCGGAGGGGGGAAGGACTTGAAGGAGGCGGTGCCTTCAGGGAAAGGTGGTCCCTGTTCCGCTAAGCAGGAGTGTGGAGCGTTCAGGCCAGACACGGGACTGGAGAGAGAGGAGGGTCAGGGACGCCTTGCTGGGCCTGGGCACAGCCCCTCGGAGATGACAGTGGGACAGTTAACAGGATGTCTTTTTTTTTTTTTTGTCTTTTTGCCTTTTCTAGGGCCGCTTCCTGCGGCCTATGGAGGTTCCCAGGCTAGGGGTCGAATCGGAGCTACAGCTGCTGGCCTATACCACAGCCACAGCAACTCGGGATCCGAGCCACGTCTGTGACCTACACCACAGCTCATGGCAACGCCGGATCCTTAACCCACTGAGCAAGGCCAGGGATCGAACCCACAACCTCATGGTTCCTAGTCGGATTCGTTAACCACTGCGCCATGACGGGAACTCCAACAGGATGTCCTGAGGCCTTGTAGAGCCCCTCTCAGAGCCTCTCAGAGGCTGCTTTCTTCCGAGAGTTCTGGGGGTGGAAATGGGGGTGGGAAGAGTAGCGCATGGAAACACCTAGAAATAAGACAGGCTTCATCACGTGACCAAAGGGCACTGCCTCTGGCACGGCTGAGGCTATGAGGATAGCCTGAGGGTGCTCAGTGATGCAGGCCAGGAAGAAAGGGACTGGCAAGAGTGGGTTCCAGCAGGTTCCTGCGGTATCAGATATTCCATTTTTCTTTTCTTTTCTTTTCTTTTTTTTTTTGTCTTTTTGTCTTTTTAGGGCTGCACCCGCTGCATATGGAGGTTCCCAGGCTAGAGGTCTAATTGGAGCTGTAGCCCCGGTCTACACCACAGCCACAGCAACGCCAGATTGGAGCCTCGTCTGCGACCTACACCACAGCTCACGGCAACACCGGATCCTCAACCCACTGAGCGAGGCCAGGGATCGAACTCGCCACCTCATGGTTCCTAGTCGGATTTGTTTCCGCTGTGCCAAGATGGGAACTCCAGATGTTTCATTTCCATGTTAATTCATTTTCATTCACAACTACCAAGCAGGAGGCCTAGAGGTCCAGCCCACTTTCGGAGGCTTGCAAGACACCGCCAGGTACCCACGCCCTCCGAGGGAGGGGAGGGAGGCAGTGGAAGTGACAAGGCCCTTGGGCAGGTGGTTCAAACCCTCTGGGATTATCTGCACCTTCGAGATGCAGATAATAACCCTCTATTGTTATTTCTGCAATCAGCTTATCCCTCCCAGACCACCCTGTGAGTTCCTTAAGGCGAGAGCACTGTTTACTGAATGTGGAATCTCTAGAGCCTCACAGATTGGTCTGGATCGAGGAGATTTTGGATAAACGTCTGTTAAGTTAAAAAAAAAAAAAACTTTTTTTGTTCCTATGGTTACCAAAGGGGAAAGATGGGGAAGGATAAATTAGGAGTTTGGGACTCATGTATACACACTAATATATATAAAATACATAAACAATAAGGACCTAGTATACAGCGCAGGGACATCTACTCAATAACCTGTAATAACCTCTATGGGAAAAGAATCTGAAAAAGAACGAATACACATATAGGTATAACTGAGTCACTGTGCTGCACACCTGAAACTAACAAACACAGCCAAGCAACTATGCTCCAACATACAATAAAAATTAAAGAAAAAAATTTTAATGGAGATAATGTCTGTTAAGTTCATATTACTTTGTCTAATATATATATATATATACATGTTAGGATAAGGAACATAAGAATTCTTAAACTTTGAAGGCAGTTTGAGAGGAGGGGTGGGTCCCCATGGACAAAGAGGTTTTATTCACTCCTGAGCCCCCTACCACCTTTCCCCCTCTAGAGACTGATGCCTGCTTCCACCCTCGGGGACAGGCCACATAATAACAGGCAGTACTTAGGTGGTGCTTTTTTAGGTGGCCAATACATATTCCGAGTGCTTTCCATGTATTAATTCATTTAATTTTCACACTAGTCCTATGATCACCCCATCCTCTGGGTGAGGATACGAGGCACAGAGAAGCCATTCTGTGTGATCCCATGACTAGGAAGTGATGGAGCTGGGATGTGAGCAGAGGCAGCTGGCACTAGAGTTTCGCTCTTGACGCCCGCACTGTAACTGCTTGGGCATCCCAACTATTCCCCCTCCGCTGGTACCCTGAAGCTAGGCCATCAATTCCATCACCAAACAAAATCACAGGTGGTTGGGGGTAACGCTGGAAGTCATCAGCTCAAGGCAGAAAACAGTCACTGGGCCCTAAACCCTGCGCCCACACCCCCGCTCCGAGGCAGCATCTGCTCCCATCCTCATCAGCTCCCACTGTAAGAATCCCAGGTTAGTTGATTCCCATATTCCCACAGCGTCTGCCCTAGAGAGGCCGAGGTCATCTGGCCTCAAAGCAAGTGGCTCAACTGGATGCACTAGGCATCGCGGCATCCAGGTGGAAGGATGTCTGCAAGCCCACAGCCATGGTTGCCACACTCCTCTCAACATCTCCGAGGAACACGTCTTACCTGTGGGCCGCATCTTGCCGCTCTGCTTGGCAAAGTAGAGACCCAAGGAACAGGGTCAGACTAGGGGTGGATCTGGCCGACCCCAAGACGACCCCATCCTCTGCAACATGGCAAGACTCACCAGAGACAGTGCAACACCCCTGAAATTCCCAACAAGTGGTCTCCCAGACTCTGCTTGAATGCTTCTAGGGACAGAGCGCTCACTGCCCCGGGAGGCTGCTGATCCACTGAGCGATACCTGTGACCCAGTGCTTTTTATCGTAAACTCTCTTTCCATGTTACTCCCCCAGCTGACTTTAAAGCTCTGTGGAGACAAAACTCTCCTGTGAGGTAATTGTACAGTCTTGCAAAATCTTTTAGGTAGAATTTGCTTAACACATTCTTGCTAATTGAGATCTTATCAAGGATGAAGAATGCAAGAAAAGGAAAAGTATGTCCAATTTAAATGCCAGGACTGGGACCCCTGGGGAAGGGAGGGAGCTGGAATTTCTGCTCGTGGCGAAGGGGCTGGGCATGTGCAGAGTGATATGCATGCCCCCCCCCCCCCCCCCCCGCGCGCGCACCGAGCACTCTGTGTTAGACCCCTTATGGGGACTCGCTTATGAATCCTTACAACCCCATGAAAAAGGCCATGTCACCGTCTCCATTTCACAGAGAAGGAAACTAAGGCACAGAGAGGTTAAGTAACATGCCCAAGGTGACAGAGCTTGCAAACAGCAAGGCTCGGATTTGAATCCAGAGTCATGTATTTTGGAGCCTTGGATGGGCAAGACTCCTCCCCAGGAACCCGGGACCTAGCTGATCCCTCCTCCAGGGAAAACAGAGATGGCATAAAAAAATCTTTATTGTGCCTGGGAAAAAAAAAAACAAAAAAAAACTTGGTAAATTTGAAAAGAATGACTAATGGACAACTCCCCTTCCTCCCCAGGAACTGAGACCTCTTGAGAGGAAGCAAAGACCACATGTTAACTGATGCCCGAGCCTCTGCGATTCTGCAAGTCGGGGTCTAAGTCAGGGTCAAGTTTGTATCCCAGATACTGGAAACAGAGCCTGGCACGGAGTCAGGAAGCCTCGAGTGAATAATGAATGAATGTGGGAGGGAGGAGCTCAGGACGAGGCAGGAAGATGAGGAGCTGGACTACAAGATTCGAGGAGGGAGAAGCACTGACTGCAACCAGGAGGGCTGAGCCACGCACCTGCCACCCTGGCTGAACCCCCACCCCCACCGAGTGCACACCACCATGGCCATAGCACTGCCGCACACTGGGTTGGCATCACCAGGATGAAATGGACCAGGGTGCAAGAAGAAGGGGTGCCACTTGGCATGAAGAGACCTCAGGGATTCAGGCCTGGGGTGGACAGCTAGGCAAGGCTTCTGCAGGGAAAAAGCCCGATCAGATGATGGAGCTTCTGGGTTTGTACTGCTCAGGGCCACCGCAGGCAGAGGAAGGGGCAGGGGAAGGGCAGAAGGAGGGGGCTGCAGAGGGAAAGGGAGGGAGAGAGATAGGAGAGAGAAGGAAGTGGCCAAGTGGCATCTGTGATCCCATCAGAGCTGCCCACCCGCCCCGACCATCCTGTCTAAGGAGAGCTGGCGCTTTCTCCCTGGAGCTGCCAGAAAGAACGTCAGGCATGGCGCTGGCACAGGAATTGGGGCCCCCAGTGCCCAGCGCTACCCTTTGAGCTGATGGATGGTGGGGAGGTCCTCAGGGTCCTGGGCCATGACAGGGGGCACATGGCAGGGCTAACTCTCTGGGGCCTATTGGCTGCCTATCAGCCATGCTTGTAGGTGACAGGTGTGCTTTTGTGTGTGTGTGTGTGCACTTGTGCACATGCACACGGGTGCTGCTGCTGCTCCCAGCCCCCAGGAACCCAGCAGACAAATGAGATGGAACCTCCTGTGCCAGCAGTTGGTAGAGTCCAGCACTGCACTGCTCAGGTAGGCAGACCTGGGTTTGAATTCTGATATTCTCTGGCTCTGTGTGGCCTGACAAGTTACCTCACCCAGAGCCTCAGGCACCTCGTGGGAAATGAGATGACAGCCTTCAGCCCAGGCCATCACTCCTCCAGGAGGCCCCTCCTCCCCTCCTGTGCTCCAGAGCCGAGTCTCCTCCTAGTGCCTGTACATGTGTGTGTTGGGGTGGGGGGTGGGGGTCCTTCCCCTCCTCCCTTGGCACTCTCCCACGTAGGCTGACATCTCCTACTGGCCTCTCTGAGCCTTTAAAAACAGAGGTCAGGGAGTTCCCATCGCGGCGCAGCGGAAACGAATCAGACTAGGAACCCTGAGGTTGTAGGTTCAATCCCTGGCCTCGCTCAGTGGGTTAAGGATCCAGCATTGTCATGAGCCGTGGTGTAGGTCGCAGATGAGGCTCAGATCCTGCGTTGCTGTGGCTGTGGCATCGGCTGGTGGCTATAGCTCCAATTCGACACCTACCCTGGAAACCTCCTCCATGTGCTGTGGGTGTGGTCCTAAAAAGCAAAAAGCAAAAAACAAAACAAAAAAAAAACACAACAGAGGTCAGTCTGGAAAATAAAGAATGTATACGGATGTATCACTGGGTCATTTTGCTATGCAGCAGAAATTGAACATTGTAAATCAGCTATAATAATAAAAAAATGTTTTTAAGTGTTCCCATTTAGCAAACCCAATTAGCATCCATGAGGACGCAGGTTCAATCCCTGGCCCTGCTCAGTGGATTAAGGACCCCAGCGTTGCTGTGAGCTGTGGTCTAGGCCAGCAGCCGCAGCTCCAATTGGACCCCTCGCCTGGGAACCTCCATACACCACAGGGTGGCCTTAAAAAGACAAAAAGAGCCCCCATTTTTTTAAGATAAATAAAAAATAAAAACAGAGGTCAGTGGCTTCCCAACTCGGAATGGGATCTGGAGTCCCTCCCACGCCCCTCAGGGCCCCATGTGAGTGGTTCTCAATCCTAGCCACACACTGGGGTCATCTGCGGAGTTTAAAAAAAAAAAAAACCACTGATGCCTCATCCCACTGCTGGAAAATCTGTGTGAATCAGTCTGAGCTGGAGCCGGGCATCAGTACTTCTTCCTAAACGCTCCCGGGTGGTGGATTTAACATGCAGAACCACGGCTCCATGTGAGCCAGCCTCCTGCCACCCGATGCGGTGGCTGTGCTCCAGCCTGGCTGCCTCCTTGCTCATCCTCAAGCACCCTCCCTTCGGAGCCTTTGCTGGAATATGCTGCACTTGGAGGTCCATGTGGCCCCCTTACAAGTCACTGCTTTCCCCAGTCTTGTCACCTAGGGCCCTGGGTCACATTATGTCAGCCCTCGACCCTGCACCATCACATCTGCCCTGGCCCTGTCTGATCTTGCTTCATCACACTTGATCTCTTGATATGCCATGTGTTTACCTGGGTGACACTTTCTCCCTCTCTATGAGAGAAGGACTTGCTCACAGCCCCTCCTCGGTGCTCAGCACAGGGCCTGGCATACAGTGGCACTTGAAAAAAAAAAATCTGCTGAGAGAAAAGCCATCTCCACCAGCAGGTGTAGGCTCCTGGAAGGCGAGGGTGCAGCATGTTGGATCTCAGTGTTCTGGTGTCCAGCACAGGGCCAGGCTATGACCCATTCATGGTGCTGATGATTTATTCCGGAGACTTGGGCTCATGCGGGTGCTGAAGGGTGTCAAGATTGGAAGCAGGGGTCCGAGAAAAGATGATAGGCTGAAAGGGGCTGAGCTGCTTCAAGGAGGAAGGAGGTCTGGCAAGTGTCTGATGCCTGGTCGGCCAGATACCTAGCAGGGCAAGGGGAGCGGCAGCCTTCAGGGCATCAGCCCTGACCACTGGACCCAGACCAGAGGGACAGGTTGACGGGAAGGGTGGGGCAGGGGACAGCCAGCCCCAGGTCCCACCAGGGAAGAAGTTGATGTGGGGCAGAGCCCAGCAGGAGAGTTGCCATCACCCTCGCCCCTGCAGCTGCCATCGAGAACTTTTTTTCAGGCAGCTGCAAAGCACAAATGCTGCTGCCAAGTGGGCATGGTGATGGGAGAAGTTGGTCGGGAGCCCAAGCCCTCCTGCCCCATCCCAGGAGCAGACGGCAAAAGTGAGGCCAGAGGGGAACATAACTGGCCAAAGGGGGTTTGGGGCAAGGACTCCAGCCTATGGGATGGGCTGCTGAGGGCCACGAGGCACAAGGGAATGATGGTGGGGGAGCCTGGAAACAGAGGCTCCTGGACACGCACAGTGTGTGGTGTCAGTTTGGCCACCGGAAAGCCTCGCGGCAACCCTCAGCCTTCTGCCCTAGCAGCTCACAATCCGTCATAACCAGCCATTCCACCCCTCCAGCTCCCTTCTCCAGAACCATCATTTTAGGGCCTGGTATGAGCCTATCCAGCTGAGCATCACGCCTCACCCTGCCCAAGCTTCCTAGAGCAGAAGCTCAGAGGACTCCAAAGTCCCCCCACCCAAGGGAGCCTCCAGGACAACGATGACAGGACAGAAACTGCACCAGCAAGATCAGCGGCCCCACCCCTGAAGCTCTTGAAGGAGCCTCTGTCAACCAGTTGGGTGCCGCTGCGATGATCAATGGCAGCTCTGGTCTCTGGTCTCAAGAGATGCTCCAGCAAAGCAACGTCAGCCTGGAAGCCCCCTCTTCTTAGCTTCTGGGGCTCCACCCTGCCCACACACCCCCCCTTCACTCCATCCCCTCCTTGAAGACCAAGGGCTGGGGTGGCAGACAGACCTGGGATTCTATTTGCTACGTGACCCCAGGCAAGTCATGTACACCCTGGAAACCTCATTGCCCTCACCTATGAAGTGGGGAGAAACGGGGCTGTTGTGAGGACTAAATGAGAGGCTTCTGCACGGCGCCTGGCACAGAGCAGGGGGCTTAACGGGTCCCTTAGGTCTTGGCCAGTCTCCTCCCATATTCAACCTAAAAGGCCTGACTTGCATTTCCACTAATGTTTTCCTGGCCCCTGCCCTCCTCTCAAGCACTAACTGTCCTCCAGTTTGGTGACTTGCTGCCCTGAAGAGGTGAGGAGGTCCAGGCTGCAGAATTCATGTTGAGAATCAGGCTCCTTAACATCCATGACCTTGGGGGGATGGCCCCCAACCTCTCAACACAAGCTTCTTCCTCTGGGAAGCAGCCACCCCCCTCCAGTTGGCCAGCAAATTGGAACATTCTTATGGCCAGACATGAGGCCACTGGACAGGTAAGGCCAGAAGCTGGGGTTTGGGGCCTGACAGTCTCAGGGAGAACAAACCTGACAGACAGAACAGGATGCTGAGAACCCGGGGAGAGGTGTGTGGACAGACCAAAGGTCAGAGGTCATCTGGGCAGCAGGAGGGGGAGTGAGGTCTGTGCAGTTACCGCTGGGTCAGAACTACAGTGAGATGTAGACCCCAGTTTGCGGCCCTGGCCTTGACCTTCCCCACGTCAACCCTTCCCCACCCCCTCTCAGCTGCGCCCACGGCACACAGAAGTTCTGAGGCCAAGGATCAAACCCACACCAAGGCAGCAACCAGAGCCACAGCAGTGACAACACCAGGTCCTTAACCTGCTAGGCCACCAGGGAACTCCAACCCTCTCTTGAACCTACCTCCCTGCTTTCCAAGAGGTCAGAGCCACTTGGATAGGGGAGCACAAGGGTCAGCTACAGCAGCCAGAACCCCAGACCCTTCCCCGGGACTCCCGGCGAGTCCCACCCCTCAGAGTCCCAGGCCTCTGCTCCCACCCCAGGTCACCCAGAGTTGACTTCTAGCCCTGAGTGCAGCAGCGCCCGAAATACAGCAGGGAGAGTGCAGGGCACCATGTCCACGGCCCAGGGCAAGTTCAGAGATACACACAAACCAAACTCTCTCTCCACTTTATACATATACGTATAAATATATACAAGCCAGCCCCACCTGCACTCGGGAGGCCTGGAGAGGGCCTTCAGGACTCCATCTTTGGCATCGACCTGTCAACATCAGCTTTTGTGCATGAGATTGCTCACTCCTTTCTGTACAGCGTGAATTAAATATATTATCTGTCTTTGTGCTGAGTCACTGGACATTCACAGTACAGTGGGGGAGGGGCGAAGGGACTTGTGGGGAAGCCAAGACCCTCCAGGGCTGCTCCTTAGGCTGAGGGGATTGGGCAGGGGGACAGTCCTGTCCTTGCCATCCAAGATTCCGCCACGACCTTGGGAATAAAACAGGCATGCTCCATAAGGGCGGTGGGTGTGCCTTCTTTGGGGGCCACGGTCCCTCAGGCTCCTGGTCCCCAGGGGTGAGGATCTCAGGATCAAAGTGTGTCCTGTCCTGAGCCACCTTTCCTGTACGTCAGACTGTGGCGCTGACCCTCCCTCTCGTGACCACCCTCGAGGGAGGCTGGGGACACCGGGAGACTAGTGCCTGGATAGGGTGGACCAAGGACAGGGTCGTGGGGGCTGGGAAGGAGGGGGCGAGGGAGGCTGTGCCAGCCCCAGGGAGCTGAGGCCGGCCTCGCATCAGCGTCAGGGTGACCCTGCATATCTGGGCACTGTCCTCGGGACCCTGGCCCAGGGCGGCTTATCGGCACTCGGGGGTGATAAGCTGGAGCTGCTCACGGGAAAGGGTGGATAGGCAGGAGCTCGGATCAGGGCTCCAAGGGCAGTGTGTGCTCTCCACCTGCAGGTTTAAGGCAACCCCATTCAGACAGGGGAGACGGGCGGGGCCCCGCGGAGCCGGCAGGCGTGCAGCTGGCGGGACCAGGCCACCTCAGGACTCAACTGGGCATCCAGCAGCAGAAGGGGCCTCTGGCGACGAGTGGGGGGTGTTGAGAGGAGGAGGTAGGGCCACCCTTCCCTCTGTTGATCTGTGGACACCCACCCCCTTAGGTGGGGGGCAGGGCTTTGGTACACACGTTGGCACCCAGAATTGCAGGATCCCAGACAAGGTGCCTCCCGCTCTCAGAGGGGGCAAGGGGAATCACGTGTGGGCTCTAAGGAGCCCTGAAAGGGACCTGACCCAGCTGAGGTGGGCAAGTCCCCAGGGTGGGGTGGGGACATGGTGGTACCCACATCCAAGGCACAGCACCCAGCCCAGCCTCTCGATTCTCTTGTCTGTGCGTGTCCACACTGGTGCCCGAGCACTTCAGGGTGGAAAGTGTCTGAGGTCACTCCCTGTCCCCTCACCTCCACCTGGGGAGCCAGCTCATGCCCAGCCCCAGGGCAGGTGATGGAGGGGTTGGCATCCAGGCCAAGGCCACTGGGGAGACATGTGGGAAGCAGGGAGAGGAAACAGCCGTGGCCAGCAGGGCTGCCGAGAAGTCTTCTGGGCCGGCCATTAGCCCTCATTCCTCAGTCCTCTGAGGCCACCCGGGCCCCATCTTGCCGCAGCTGTGCTCAGTGTGACCTCTCGTTTTCCGGGTAGGGCTCAGAAGACGCTCTGTCTCCGGTTCTTCCCTCGCCCTGGAGAAGGGAGAAGTTGTTGGGACCACAGGGAGAAGGCTGGGCTTTCTGCCTGAGATCAGGAAGGACAGAAGTCCTCCAGAGCTACTGTGACAGAGCCAGCAAGAGCATGTTCTCGGGAGCTGGTCAGTCTGGGTTCAAATCGCATCTCTGCTGCTTACTAGCTACATGCAACTGCATGTAGCTAGTAAGCAGAGCCTCGGTTTCATTGACTGGGAAATGGGGAGCATTAACTAACAGGGCCACTTTCAAGGAGGGTTTTAGGGTTAAGTGAGATAAGGGGCCAAAAGCACTGGTCACATCTGAGGCCATTGGCAAGTCTAAAGACAAAGCCCAGTTCTCCCCAGAGGGAGGCTGGAGGGCTCAGAATCCTGGGAGTTTCCTTCATGGCGCAGCAGTTAACGAACCCAACTAGGATCCATGAGGATGCAGGTTCGATCCCTGGCCTCGCTCAATGGGTTAAGGATCTGGCGTTGCCGTGAGCTGTGGTGTAGGTTGCAGATGCAACTCGGATCCTACGTTGCTGTGGCTGTGGTGTAGCCAGCAGCTGTAGTTCCAATTGAACCCCTAGCCTGGGAACTTCCATATGCCGCAAGTGCAGCCTTAAAAAGCAAAAAAAAAAAAAAAAAAGAATCAGCAGAGAGAATGAACCAGAGAAAGCTCGCACCTTAGCCAGGGCCACTGTCAGACGCAGCGTTCTGTCTTGGGTGGGGGTTGAGGAGGGAGATGCTGGAGGAGGAAGTCTGGGCAGGAGATAAGGAAACCAGCCCCTTCTCCGCTCCCCACGGGCCCCCGGAAGGCAGGCCAAAGTCGAGGAGGCCACGCTGATTCCCATGGCAGGAGGGGGCTGCTGGGCTCTATTTCTGTTCCTCGCGAGCAGGGAGCTGCCTGCCCTGCTCTCCTCCAATAAAGGGAGAGGTGGGGGAGGCACAAGCCCCTACCTGGCTGCTGAAAGGCCAGGCCCCGGTAGCCTGGATCCTTCTGGAGCTGGATCTCCTTCAGGGAGAAGATGGAGGCAGCTGGCGGGAGAGAGAAGGGAGGCACGGAGACAGCTGAGCGGAGCTGGCCCTGCTTCTGCAACCTGCGGGCCCCCATGCTGACTGCGCATGCGCGCGGAGCTGGGCGCACCCACTTCAGTTAGGACTGGCCCAGCAGCACCCAGCTGGGACTTAGGGGCAAGCACCTGGGGTCCTCAGGGTCTGATGCCTTCGTTACAAACGAGAACGTAAGGAGCGGAAGCCAGGCTGCTCAGCTAGACCCAGAGCCTTGGCCTCTTTGTTCCGGCTCCTCCGCCCACACCTGCTGCCCCCTTTCCTTAGTTCTGGGGTGGCCCTGCCCCTCTTCCCCCAACCTTCCCTGCACACTCACTGTCTTCGAGCTGGTGCACACGCTCCCCCAGGGACCGGAAGTAGGGGTGTCTCAGGGCCGCCTCTGCTGACACACGACTCTTGGATTCATACTGAAAGGCAGAGGGTGGGCTGTTGGGCCCTGGCTTGGGGACAGCAGGACCCCTCCAGGCAATGCCATTTCTATGCTAAGCATAGGAAACACCGGAGGGCCTGAGCTGAAAGCCCAAGGTAGTCTCATTGGTCAGGGTCCCTGGGCTCCAGCCATCAGGAAACAAAAACACCAATGGGACTTTTCAGAGCATGACTGCCTCTTGGGACAGAAATACAGATGCTGCAGCATCCAAGATCATCACATGAATACTAGTAATATTAACATGTAATACTAACAACTATTCTTTATTGTCTGCTTCTTCAAGACAGGCTCCATTCTAAGCCTGTTCCATAACCTCAATGTATCCTCACAACCATTTCATAAAATGTGAATAATTAATTCCACCTTGCAGTTGAGGTAACTTGCCCACAGCTACACAGCTGCGGTTTGAACTGGGGTTTGAGTTTGGAGCGCCCCCACTCTGAGGCCTGAGGAAGCCAGCATTCGTCTTGGGCTCAGGGGTCGGGTGTGGGGGGTGGAGGGTTCAGGCTTAGGGGCCTGTGAGCACATGGGTGCGGCTGGGAGGGAGGGCTGGGTGGAGTCTTGGGGCTTCAGCTCTCTGCCTGCCTGGCCCTGGCCCTGGCCGGGAGCACACTCACCAGGAGGAGGCTGGTCAGGAGGTTGATGCCCTCAGTGTCCAACCTGCAGGAGGAAGGAGCAGGCACAGGCCTGACCTGGGGGGCAGGGTGGAGGCAGGTGGGGCTTGCGACCACCTCCGGGAGGGACAGCCAGGACCACCAGCAGGAGAGGGTGTGGGAGGAAGGGCTACCTGGGAGCATGGCTGATGAGCGGCTGGGGGAGGTACCGGGGGAAGTTGTAGGCTCGGAACTCGCTCAGGGCCATCACCCCAGGCCACGTGTCTTCGGTAGGGGTCCCTGGGGAGATGAGAAGGCGCGGGGAGGGGTGAGAGGCCAGGGCCAAGGGCGACTTGGGGGGTGCAAGGTAGGAGGTCAGGCGGGGGCTGAGAACAGCTGAGGCCACAAGAGTCCCCGCCCCATGGAGATCCACCCTCCTGGAGACTGGGTGGGAGCTGCTCTTCCCCTTGGCAACATGAGCCTGGGCTGGACAGAGTTCTGGCGCCCCCTCGTGGTGAGAGGGAGGGAGCGGCAGGAGACTGACCGAGGAGCCGGAAGATGAGGTGCAGCTCCTCCTTGACCGTGGAGCCGGGGAAGAGGGGCCTCCCTGTGGCCATCTCGTAGTGGATGCAGCCCACACCCCTGCAGGGAGCAAGGGACAGGGGCGGCGTCAGGCTGGGCCTCTGGCGCTACCACGATGCCCTGCCAAGGTGGCTCGAATGGCTCATGGCACTGGGGTGAGTGGCCCAGGGCTGGAGAAGTTCCTAGCATAGCACAGCCCCGGACTCCAGCCTCCCTCTGCGGGCTTCTCTGGGCTCTAGGATGCTTTGCCCTCTCCCCTTTCACTCTGTAGGGTTTAGACCTGCACAGCCAGCACCCATGTGGTAGGTCTTCAAAGCTGGGTTGTCTCAACCTTTTTCCACTGTGTACCCCACTGAAAGAGAGAAATCCACTAATCCATTCTCCAAGGATACCCCAGGCATAGACACAGCGGCCATTCATTGGAAACCTGTGTTTTAGCTTTAAAATTGGGCTGGCTTTTCATCCTACACCGAATCAGGTGTGTGTTAATTTTAATAGAAAAATAATAAATCCCTTCTAGATTTTTGAGGAGAACTGATGCTTGGGGAAGAGTCACCATATTTACTGTGGGGGACCTCCTGTATCCTCTGGTAACCCCCAGGTACCCCTGTGGGAAAATTTCAGAAGCACAGCCTTGGAAGGTCTATTTAAAGCCCAAGAAACCCCAGTGTAGCTCAGACTTAATTCCTTAACCAGTTCAGCAGGATGCCACATGGCTTTTGGTTCTGTTTGGTTTTGGGAGGTGTCCACAGCATACATAAATTCTGGGGACTGAACCCACGCCACAGGAGGGACATTGCCAGATCCCACCAGGGAACTCTGCCACAAAGTTTTGAATTCAAAGGACTCTCAGGGCAGCAAAAGCAAGTCTGGGGGTAGGGACTTGCTAACCCTAACCCTAACCTGGGTCCCATGGCGCTCACTTACCACATATCGATGGGGGTGGAGTACTCTGTGGACCCCAGCAGCACGTCGGGGGGCCTGTACCACAGGGTCACCACCTCATTGGAGTAGGTCTTCGTGGGCACTGACTTAGCCCGGGCCAGTCCTACAGACAGACCCATCACTCAACCTCTCCCCATGGCATCCACATCCTGCGGAGATCACATCAAGGGCCCCTGCTCCCAGCCCAGCCCTGCGGGCTCTGGCTCTCACCAAAGTCGGCCAGCTTCAGCTCCCCTCTCTCATTGATGAGCAGGTTCTGGGGTTTCAGGTCGCGGTGCAGGATCTTGCGGCGGTGGCAGTAGGCAAGACCCCGGAGCAGCTGGAACATGAAAATCTGGGGGAGAGCAAAGAAAGGGAGCAGTGGAAGGTGGGAGCGTATCCCGTGGGGGACCCTGCGCCTCTGCCTCATGGCTGGGATGGGGATGAGGACTGGGTGGAAGTGAAGGACATGGGGAGCTACCTGGTTCTCCTGCCCATCCTGGGTCCCATCCACCCCAAGGAATCCAATCCAGAGGGGAGGGTGCCAGGTATGCGGAGGAGGCAGGAGGGGGAGAGAGGGAGGGAGGCAGGAGACTCATTCACCCCTCTGAGCCTCCCAGAAGCCTCTCTTCATCCTGGCAGGTACCTCTTGCTCCCATTCGACAGATAGGGAAACTGATGCTCAGGGTTAGAGACAGGGCTGCAGTGCAGTGGGGAGGAGACTCCATGACACGGAAGCTCTTACCTTGACGTTGTGCATGCTCATGAGGTTTCCACAGTGGTCCAGGTACTGCTTCAGGTCACTGTCCTGAAACACAGGGCCTGACTAAGGCCCGCCCTGGCCAGACCCTTGGCCACGAGCCCCTCCGTGGGGAGGGCCCGAGCCCAGGAGCGGGACAGGTCCCTGGCTCTGAGCTGCCCCTAAGGCCCGGCCCCCCTCCCCCTCTACCCCTGACCCCCACCCCAACTCACCAGGTACTCAAACACCAGGGTGAGCGAGCGCTCCGTGTGGATGAGGTCATGCAAGGTCACGATATTGGCATGTTTCAGGTTCCTCAGGAGAGACACTATGGGGAGACAGGCTCGCCTGGGTCCCTGAGGCCCTGTGGGCCCCTCATACCCATTCTTCCTAGGATCAGCCCCAGGAGTCCCCATCCTAGCAATGACCCCCTGGTCCCCAGGCTGGCCACCAGGGCTTAGGCCAGCGAACCCCTCCACCCAGGAGCCCCGAGACTGCAGGACCCTAGGATGCTGTACCCTCCCGGATGGCAGTGCAGGGCGCTCCCTCCTCGTGCTCCAGCCGGATCTCCTTCAGCGCCACGAGGTTCTCTGTCAGTTTGCTGCGCCCTTTGAAGACTGTGGCATAGGTTCCCTGCGAACGAGAACCCCAGCAGGCCAGCCCCCCTCAGGCCCCGCTCTCCTCTGTCCTGTGCTCGCCCCTTTCTGCCTCTGCTTGGGCTGTGACATTGGCAGGTCTCTGGGGGAATGTGTGTACCAGCTCGAAGACAGTGAGTGTGCAGGGAAGGTTGAGGGAAGGGGGGCAGGGCCACCCCAGAACTAAGGAAAGGGGGCAGCCGGTGTGGGCGGAGGAACCGGAACAAAGAGGCCAAGGCCCTGGGTCTAGCTGAGCAGCCTGGCTTCCCCTCCTGCCCCCCTCCCTTCACTGAAATTCTGTGTTTCCTCCAAAGCCCACTCCTCTGCGAAGCTGTCCCTAACCCCTCTGCCGTCAGAAGGAACTGTCCTTCCTCTAAGCCCCCAGCAGGCGAGGTGCCCATCAATTATTCTGTTATAACAGCAGTGTTGCCCTTCCGAATATTATGTTGATGTGTATGTGTTAAGTCTCCTCCGGGCTCCTGAAGGGAAGGGCCCAAGTCCTCCTGCTCTGTGTAAACCATCTCCCACCCCCAGCCTGGAACACAAAGGCCGACGCAGCGCTAACGGAAATAGTTAATAGCTCTGCAGCACAATAGCTTATGAGAGTGACCCAATCCGCCCTCACAGCCCCCTGTGAGGTAGAAGCCTGACAACCTCCACTGGACGGAGGTAGAAACCAAGGCCCAGAGGGAGCTCACAGCTCACCCCAGGCCACAGAGCTGGTAAATGGTGGAGCTGGGGTTTGATCCCAGGCAAGAAATACTTGCAGAGGAAATCAAACAAACAGAAAAAGAGCTTCTGCCCCAGAGCCCATCAGCCATTCCGCCCTCAGGCCCTCCTCCAGGACCTGGACCACCTTAACCCCTGCCAGGGGCGGGGCCAGACAGCACGGCCAAGATCGTGCATGGCAGGATCTGCAGGGCATGGGGCCCTGCGAGCACAGAGCTGGGGGAGCTGGAGGGGACCACCTTCCTCCCTTTAGCCATCCTGCCTGGCGGCTGGGAGAATGAAACCCAGACTCTTACCTCCCCCAGTTTGTCCAGTTTCACGTATGTTTCCAGTTTCCCAAAGCCGATGTCTGACTGAGAGGGAGAGAGGTAGGGTCCCGTGAGCTGGAAGGCCCCAGCTGCCCCGCATACAGTACACCTCCCGCCCCCAGCCTTCAGGTGGGAAGGGGAGGAGACCCCCATGCGGGAGAGGGAACAATCAGGGCTAGCAGGGTGAGGGCAGCCCCAAATCCTTCCTCCCCACCTCTTCCCTCATCCCTGGGCTAAAGGAAAGAGCCCTTAGAAGAGTGAGTTTCTCCATCTCGTGGCAGTGGGATTGCGGCACAGCTTTATCACCTGTCTGTCTCCATCCTGCTCAGACTACTAGCCTCTCGAGGGCAGGAACTGCGTCTTCTTCTCCACTGCACTTGAGGTCCACTTCAGAACCTACCTCCCTGTAGCCTCTCTCATCAGAACACCTCCTCTAGCTCAGTAATACCCAACCCTGCACAATATGGATTTCTGGGCCAGAGTCTGATTCCGTAGGTATCTAGAGTGGGGACCAGAATCTGTGCTTTGTAAGATGCCCTCAAGGAAATTGGATAGGGAGCCAAGACCTGGAAACACATGCCAGCTGGATGACTGATCTCACCTGCGTGAAGACCCTGCCACCTAGAGGGGGTATGAAGCTCGGCTCCAGCCCGCATGGGACCCAACTGGAGAATGGAGGTTGACCAAGGAGGACCAGCTAGTGGAATCCTCTATGGCCAGCAGGTGGCGCCAGAGGAACAGCAACCACCCTGGAAACCACTAGCGACCTCAGCTGGAACAAGCAAAACCAGGACTGCTGTGCCACCCTGGTGACCTCTGACCCTCTCAGGACTCACCAGGGAGGCGCGACGAGACATTCGGCTGGGCCGTTTGAGCAGGTCTGGGCTCTCCAGCTGTAGCTTCTGCAGGAATTCCTGGGGCAGGCGGATGTCCATGGGCAGAGAGAGCCTCTTACTGATGTCCTGCAGTGGACACAATGAGACACAGGTGCCAGTGTTTGCTCCAGGGTAGCTAGGGTGGTGGGACCCTCGCCTCTCACCCTGGGCCTGGCTTTCCCCGTGAGCAACCCCAGCAGGACTGAACCATGGGCTGTGATGCTTCAAAGATGTGCTCAGAGACACACGTGAACCCTCAGGGGTTGCTGTGTGACCTTAAGAGGTCCCCTTCCCTCTCTGGGCCTCGGAACCACCATCTGTCGAACGAGATTCCTATAGGCACTATGATTCTATAAGCATATTTTTCATACACTTGGGCACATGTATATGGGTCATAAGAACAACAGTCCAATTGTCTCGCCCTTGGAATAGTCCAATTGTCTAGCCCCAGGAATGTTCTGAGCACCTGGCATAGAACAGACTTAATCTTCTTAATGAGCCATTTTAACACAAGGAGACTGTGGTAGATAGAGGTTGAGTGACTTGCTCAAGATCATAGAGTTAATCAGTAGCGGAGCCGGGATTTGAACCCATGAGGTCTGGCTCCAAGGCAACCACCCTCCCGGGTGCCCATGTGTGGATGTGTCCTGCCAAGTCCACAGGGTAGAGCCCAGAGCCCCTCACCTCCATGGAGAAGCGGCGCTGGTTCTGTCGCCGGAACTGCATGCCAGGGGACGGCTGCCCGGGGTCATCCCCACTGTCTGTCGGGGAGAAGGTGCTGGACTCTGGCTGGGGGTCTCTGCCAAGGGGATCGAGCTGCAGGTCTGAGAGGGAAAGGCATCAGCTCCCCTCCGGGCCTCTCTGCCCTGGGGTACAGGTAGGAGGGGGATATACTTCCCCACCAAGGCCAGCATTGATGGGCCGCAGTGAGTCAGGGAGGACAGGGAGGGGCCAGGGGGATTGCAGGGCAGGGGAGGGGCTGGGGAAGGACCGCAGACCCCTCACCCTCATGGTGCCGCCGGTTGTGGAGCTGGTTGAACTGTTCCGTGAACTCGGCCAAGGACTCCTCGATGGTCTCGGTGCGGGGCACTGACAGGGAGAAGCGGCGCTTGAAGTTCTTCATCTTGTTCATGATCAGCAGGGACCAGGCAGCCGGATCCTGAGACAGGAGGTGGGAGAAGAGCCGGTGAAAGGAGTTCCTGTCGTGGCTCAGGGGTGAACAAATCTGACTAGGAATCATGAGGTTGCGGGTTCAATCCCTGGCTTTGCTCCGTAGGTTAAGGATCTGGCGTTGCCGTGAGCTGTGGTGTAGGTCACAGACGCGGCTCGGATCCAGTGTTGCTGTGGCTGTGGTGTACACCAGGAGCTATAGGTCCGATTAGATCTCTAGCCTGGGAACTTCCATATGCCGCGAGTGCAGCCCTAAAAAAGACAAAAAAAAAAAAAAGAGGAAGAAGAGGGAGTTCCCGTTGTGCCGCAGTGGTTAACGAATCCGACTAGGAACCATGAGGTTGTGGGTTCGATCCCTAGCTTTGCTCCGTGGGTTAAGGATTTGGTGTTGCCATGAGCTGTGGTGTAGGTCACAGACATGCCTCGGACCCCGCGTTGCTGTGGCTGTGGTGTAGGCCAGGGGCTACAGCTCTGATTAGATCTCTAGCCTGGGAACCTCCATATGCCGAGGGTGCAGCCCTAAAAAAGACAAAAAAAAAAAAAGAAGAAGAAGAAGAGCCCTTGAGAACACAGCAAGGCGATCCAATCAACACCAAATGGGAATTCTGGGTCTCAGGCTCCATCTTCCCCTCAAGTTCTGTCGAGGGAACAAGGGTTGCATCTTCAGCAAAGTTCAAGCTCCCTCGGGGGAGTTCCTACCCCTCTTCCTCGGGGTAGGAACTCATCCCCCAGGACTCCTGCCCCTAGGAGATATTCACAATTCGTATCCAGCAGCCACAGCAAAGCACGGCTCATAATAGCGGCATGAGGTGCCAACAGGCTCCCGCACACCTCCCAGGGCGAGGCAGTAACCTTTTAGCTGAGGGAGGTCTAGAGAGTTCTGGAAGGAGGCTAGGTAGCAGGAAGGACACCAGAACCGGGTGGGCCTTTAGGCTAAAGGATCTTTAGCAACTTACATGGAAGAGGCTGAATGTGTCAGCAGCCACTAAGCCTTAGTGATTTGACACTCAAGCTGAATATCAGCTCAGCCCACACCCTTGCAGCATGGTCTGGTCCAAACCCCGTTTCAGCCTGATGTGGATATTTGGGGGCCCTCTCTGGCTTGTCCTGGGTCCCCAGGAGGCAGGACAAGAGAGGAAAGGGATGAGGGAGATGATTCGTGCATCTGAACTGGCCCAGCCCCATCTTTGCAGTTGAAACATGGACAGTCAGGAGCAGCTGAATGTCTCAGGGGAAAGACAGAAGTTTACAGGAAAGAGTCAGGGCCCTCGGGAGGGGAGGCGGAGCGCAGCCAGCCCCTCCAAAACCAGAGCCGGGAGCAGACAGGGTGCCCACTGCAGAGGACGGACAGGCGAGAGGGGTGGGCTGCTCTGCTCATCCCAGGGCCCCTTCCCCACCCAGGAGGGGTTCCCTCCCTGCTGCTCCTCAGCCCTCTTGCCCTCTGAGAGAGGGGACACCCCGCTGAGGCTTGTGCAACTATTTCTTCCCATAGGCCCTTCCTTCTCTGTTCTGCCCTGAAACCCACTGCGGGGCTGTCACACCCCCCCTTCCCTCCTCCTCTCCCCTCCCCTTCATGGTTTCATGAGCTCCCAGTGTGGCCACCCCCTCCTTCTGCTCTGCCTACTTCTCTCTCAGCTACAGTGGTGCCGGGATCAAGATGCCCCCCAAGGGCCCCCAGCTACACCTGCCACAAAGCCATCAGAGCTAGCCCTGGGATGAGAGGGGGCCAGCTGGCCCCCTCTCCCAGCTTTTACCCAGGCACCCAGCACAGCCCATTCCGAGAGGATGCTCTCAGCACAGTCACTGGCCAGTACCCAGTTGCCAAGGCAACCAGCCCCCTCCTGAATCCTCCTGGTTTAAGGGATTATGGGTCAGTAACATGTTTAGTTTGCTTAATGATCACATCCTTCCGTCCTCAGCCAGCCTGGAAAGGGTCCTTAGCCTGGGCCTGCAGGCTCTTGGCTGCCCCCAAATGCAGCTAAGGGATGACCCTCTGACTTTCCTGAGCCCAGAGACTGTGTATGGCCAGGCCCTCCTTCCTTGGGCTAGCACCTCTCAGAGTACTCAGACCAGCCCATCTCTGCCAGTGGGCCCTGGAGTTTCTCACAGTTCAGGTCAATATGATGTGCCAGGCACTGGGGTTTGTGGTGAGTAAAGCCAGGTCCCTTTTCTCAAAGAACTCAGGGCTGAGGCCACCTCAGATGAGAAGGTAGCCAAGGGCTCCTCTTCTTCCAGCTCCTTGCAAAGTCCACCCGCCCGGGGCTTTCCCGCTTCTCCATCTTCAAACTCACTCTTGCCAGCCAACCTCAGCCACCCCTTCTGGCTCTGGTATGGTGTCCTGGGCCAGCCGTCTGGAGGCTCCTCATGGACAGGAACCCCACCACCACCACCACCCCCGCCCCGAGGACCATCACACACCTCATTCTTGTGTGCAGCCAGCCGGGGGGTGAAAGAGACCCCCCCCCAATAATGGGGGTTTTAGGATGGTGGAAGCATAGGGGTTCCAGTGACAAGAAGACCTTCCTGCCTGTTGACTCACATTTCCCACAAGACACAGAGTGGAGATGGCCCCACTGCACAAATCAACTGTTTATAAGTTAGCCGAACATCAGCACCGGCAGGGAGAAAAAATTCCACTTCCTGGGTCTCATCCTCAGATTCTGCAACTAAGGTTCTAAAAATGCATCTCTCTCTCTCTCTCTCTCTTTTTTTTAATCTTTTGAGGGCCGCATCCATGGCATATGGAGGTTTTCAGGCTAGGGCTCTCATCAGAGCTACAACTGCCAGCCTACGCCAGAGCCACAGCAACACCAGATATGAGCCGCGTCTGCCACCTACACCACAGCTCATGGCAAAGCCAGATCCTTAACCCACTGAGCGAGGCCAGGGATGGAACCCACAACCTCATGGTTCCTAGTCAGATTTGTTTCTGCTGCGCCAGGACGAGAACTCCCTGAAAAATGCATCTTTAAAATGCATCCTCCTTGGAGTTCCTGTCATGGCTCGGTGGTTAACGAACCCGACTAGCATCCATGAGGATGTGGCTTCAATCCTTAGTCTCACTCAGTAGGTTAAGGATCTGGCGTTGCCATGAGCTATGGTGTAGGTTGCAGACTCGGCTTGGATCCTGAGTTGCTGTGGTGTAGACCGGCAGCTGTAGCTCTGATTCGACCTCCAGCCTGGGAACCTCCATATGTCACAGGTGTGGCTCTAAAAAGACAAAAAGACAAAATAAATAAATAAATAACAATAAAATGCATCCCCCTTTGCTGTACAGTGGAAACTGCAGGAACATGGTCAATCAACTATACCATAATAAAAAATAAAATAAAATAAAATAAAATAAAATGCCTCCCCAATGATCTGAACATTGGAGCCATGGTTGGGGAGCAGCTGAGGTCCAGGTAAGGGATGGGTTTCCAGACTGTGCTCACATGCCAACTTGGGGAATTCTCGGAGCTGGGGAGGCACAGGAAGGTGGAGGGAATACTGAGTGGAGCAGGAGACACACACACACACACACACACACACACACACACACACTCCACCCAGAAGGGGAGAAAATGCCTGCTCTGCACAAACTGAGGCCCCAGGCTCAATCATAGTCATCCTAAGCGGGGTTGGGGGACGGGGCACTGGGATTCCTGAGGTCTGCGCTCTGCCAAGAGGGGCCAGTCACGCCCTCTTCTAAAAACAGGGCTCCCCATAAAGCTGCCGTACAGTCTAGGATTTATGGCACGGCGCGTTGGGTTAGTGGCTCAGGAATCCACCAGTAGCTGCCATAAATCTCACGCCCTTGCACGTAGGGGAGGGGGAGGGGAGCACAGCAAAAGCCTTCCGGGACAGGGGTCCCCAATTTCTACCAGACAAAGGAGAACCAGCCTGAATCACACCTGCTTCCTCAGGGTTCAGTTGGGAGCGAGGGGCCACCAGGAGGACCAGGAAGCATGGGGAGGGTGAAACTGGGGGCGGCGGACTGGAGCAGGAATGCGGGGGCCCCTGCCACGCAGACGATGGGGACCAGCTGTTCTCCACCCAGCCTGAGAAGACACCAAGAGGAAGTGGCTGTCACTGTTGCAGGAGCAATGGAGGTCAGATGCAGGGATGGACTTCCTGATGGTGGCAGGGGAGCAGGCGGCAGGGGTGGTGACCATGCAGAGTGGACGTCTCTCTCCAAAGGGGACAATCGGGGCATTGAACCCAACAGGGTCTGGGTGTGACAGGGCAGACTGGGCAGTGAATGGTCTGTTGTTCCCTAGCTCAGGACACAAGATGCCTCTGTCACTTCTTTCTTGGGAGAGTCAGCTCCTCAGATTTGGGGGTCAAGGGGGCAGGGAGATAGGAAAAAGGCCTGTTACCTTCGTGCCGTTGCCCCTCACCCCCATCTGGGGACAGAAGGACTCAGTGTGACCCAGTCTGAGGCCAGCCCAGGGCTCAGCACAGTGTGGCCTTTGTCCCCAGGGCTGGGGAGCCATCTGGGGCTGTCCCCGTGCAGTTGGTGCCAGGGGAAGAGGGAGATGCTGGCCTGGCCAGGCTGGGGGGGGCAGTGCTAAAGGAGCAGTTCCCCTTGGGACTGTGACGGGGGGGCAGGCAGACCCCCACCGAACCTTCCCTCCTGCCCAGACAAGTCCATAAAGTTCTCACCTACCTGCCATCACTTCCTCCTGGGCACAGACCAGCCACCCCAGCACTTCTTGCTGGTGCCAGAGAAGCAGGTGGACAGGAGGAAGGAGGAGCCAGGCCAGGAGGAAACTGACACTTGCCCAGAGGCCACTGTGCACCCTCGAGAAAGGGCTGGATTCCGGGAGCATTAGCAGGAGAGGGCGCTTACAGAGCCACTATTCTAGTCCCTGCTGGCCTGCCGAGGACCATGTGGCTCCCGGAGGGGAACTGACTTGCTCAAAATCGTGCAGCAATTTCCTGGCGGGTGCCAAGTGCGCAAACTCCGTGACCACATCGCTCCTTTCTTCTCCTAACTGGAACTCCCCCCACTCGGCCCCTCCCTGCAGCCCAGGCTCTAAGTGCCATTTTCTCCCCTCCAGGTCTCCTCCACCCCCACCCTGAATTAAAGCCAGACAACCCCAGGTTCCAATCCTGCTGCTGCCACTAGCAGGCTGATGACAGCAATGAAGTGACACCATCGCTCACAGCTTTGCCTCCAGTCTTTCACTCAGCAATTATTTGTTGGAGTTCCCACTGTGGCACAAGGGGATCGGCAGTGTCTCTGAGGTGAGGCAGTGTTGTGATACAGGTTCAACCCCCGGCCCAGCACAGTGGGTTAAGGACCCAGCATGGCCGCAGCTACAGCATAGGTCACAAAACCAACAACAATTATTTGTTGAACAGTTATGCGGCAGGCTCTGTTGTTGACCTTGAAAATACACTTGTGAATAAAACAGACATTAATCCTGCCTTATGGTAACAACATTCTAATGGGGGTGGGAAGAGGCAACATAGACAATAAGTAAATAAAACATACGCTGTTACCTGGTGACAAGTGCAACAACAAAAAATAAAACAGGGAAGAGGGATTGGGGTGTGAGAGGTGGGGTGCTGAATTTTAAATAGGGTGGTCAGGAAGTCCTCCCTGAGAAGGTGACATCTTCTGGAAAGAATTCGGAGTAGGCACTGGGGAGGGAGCTACTAGCCATGAAGAATCTGGGGGAAGCAGATGCAAAGGTCCTGGGGCAAGTGAGTTCGGTATGGTCTGGGAACAGCAGTGTGGCTGGAGACGAGAGAGCATGTTGGGGCCCCTCGGGATTTGGGAGGGTTTGAGACAAGTGACTGGATCCCATTTAGGTTATAGGCTCCCTCTGGCTGCAGCAGGGGGCAGCAGGGAGCCCAGTCAGGAGGTGGTGGCTGGGGCCAGTGTGGAGCAGGGGGGTGTGGAGAAGTGGCGGGATTCTGGGTAGATTTGGACAGCGGAGCCAGAGGGATCTGCTGATGGATTGTACCTGGGATGTGAAAAAGGAGTCAAGCACGACTCTGAAGGGTTTGGGCTGGGCAACTGGAAGGGTGGGTGGCCGTTGTGAGGGTGAAGGATGCTGGGAATGGAGGTCTGGGTGGGATGACAAGGGGTAGGTTTGGTGCATATGTTTTATGTCCAGCGGATGTCTGAGTGGGGCTGCTGAGTGACACAAGGAAAACATCCAGAAAATGTTAGCTCTCTTTTCTCCTTTTTTTCCTCTCAACTTCCTGCACAGATGTCAAAATGTGCCAGAAAAGAGGCCCATATAAAGCTCATCAAACACATCCCTCCCAGACTTTCTTACAGCCCATACGGTGCTGCGAGAGCTTGGGACAGAGATGAACAGGAAGCAGGGTCAGCCATCGGCAGGCCTGACCCACCAGATGGAGGGGGAAGGCCAGGCAGGAGGGGTCCCCATACTGAGACTAGGAAAGCTCGGCAGGGCCACGTGTGGGGCAGGGGGCCTCAGCCTCCTGGCTGACAGCTCCCATCCACAGGGCAGGACAGGCTGGCCCCACAAGCCCATTCTCCAGGTTGTCCAGAGCTGTCCTGCTGCCCCCGGCGCCCAGGGCAACTTCTGCCGGGCCCCTGACCTAACACTGCCCTTAGGCTGGGACGCCTGGGAGACCCAGCCCGGGGGGACCACAGAGGCAGAGAAGGAGATTGGCAGAGCATCCAGGGAAGCTGGCACGCAGCCTCCCCCTCATAGAAGTTTGGCTGCAGACTGGTGTGGAGGTGGGGGCCGGCTTTGCTTCTTACCCTCCAGGCAGCCAGGGTCTGAGACCCCTCAGGGAACAAGAAGCCCTTCTGCCTCCCTTCTGCATAAAGCCCCAGTTTGCAGCCTGTGCCTGAGGTCCTTCCTCTCTGGCCCCTTCCTCTCCCGCTCCACTCTCCCTACTCCCCACCATTCCAGCTCCCCTCCGGGCCACACCCCACACTCAGGTCAGGTCCAGGGTCTTCAGTTGCTGCCCAGATCGCTCAGGACTACCAGGTGCCTCTCTGATGGGCGGGCTCCGTGAAAGGACAGCATCTTGAGAGACCACAGAGAGGACTTGCCTCATGCCTCCCCTGCCAGGGGCGCTCTGACCTGTGCCCAAGGCTGCTGACAAACAGCAGGCCCCGCTGGCCGGGTCACCAGCATGCGAAGCACCTGCTGCGTTCCAGGCGCACACGTCAGATGCTTTTCCAAGTCCGTCTTTTTGTGTCGCCTTCTTTTCTCTTAGGTCGGAGTCTCTGGGAGCCCAGGGGCCAGGGTATGAAGGATGTGACTTCCAACTGCCCACTTTCGGCAGCCCAGAGAGTCTGACCCTCAGTCCCAAAGGCTGAGCGCCGGCTAGGATCCGTATGACACTCTCTGCTGCCCACTCCCTGCCCCCCACCTCAGCCACGCAGCCACTTTGGACCTTGGGCAGGTTTCCAGAGAACGAGAGGCCACGGCTGACCAAGTCTGCAGACGTCATGAGCTCAGGTTTCAGAGCCACTCCCTCCTCCCAGGAGAACTGTGCCTGCAGGGAGCAGGCAGATACCATCTTGCCTTCATCCTCTGACGGACCCTGCTCTGCACAGCTGGAGGCTGTAGTTTCCCCAGCATGCGACAAACCTCAGGGGAAGCCGGTCACCCCGTGACTGCCTGGAGCTGAGAGGCAGAGGCAGAAGCAGAAGCCCTGGAGCCCTGGTCACTCACCTCACTCTAGCCCTGGATGAGAGAGGCTGTCAGCCTGGAGCCCTCTGGGCAGCAAGAACTGAGGGGACAGATAGGCCTGGAGTCACCCTACCAATGAACAGCTGCCCCGGACAGAGCTGGGGCACGGAGCTCAGCGAAGATTCCCACAGCCTCTGTTTGGAATGCAGGAAGCAGGCGGGAAGGGCTTCCAGGAGCTGGACTAATGTGCAGGCAGCCAGTCAGGAGGGGGAGCGTCTGGGGCTCAGGGTCTCCCCTGCCCTGGACACATGTACCACCAGCCTCCACGGCATCCTACAGGATGCAAACATCCTCCAGGGAGGGCCATGTGCTGTCCAGGCCTGTTCTCCAAAATTATCTGTGGTTTGGAGTCATGGTAGAAAGCCCAGCTCTCCCACTTACCAGCACTGTGACCTGGAAAGACACCCAGGCCTCAGTTTCCCCGTCTGCTAAATGGGGATAAAACATAACCTCCGATCCAACTGCCACCGGCAGAGAGACCTAACTTTCTCAGTTGCTTTGCGAGGATGTTACTTGCCTACTTAACACCCTTCACTATTGGAGTTCCCGTCGTGGCGCAGCAGAAACGAATCTGACTAGCATCCGTGAGGACGCAGGCTTGATCCCTGGCTTTGCTCAGTGGGTTAAGGATCTGGCGTTGCCATGAGCTATGTGTAGGTCACAGATGTGGCTTGGATCCTGCGTTGCTATGGCTACAGTGTAGGCTGGCAGCTGTAGCTCCAATTCAACCCCTAGCCTGGGAACCTCTGTATGCTGCAGGTGCAGCCCTTAAAAAAAAAAAAAAAAAAAAGACAATAAAACCCTTCACTATTAACACCACCATCAGGAAAAAGTCCAAACTCCAGTGGCCAGCAAACTAGGCCAGCTTGTGTTTTGACCGCTGTCTCCTTCTCAGCCCGCCCTGGAAGGTCCAGCTTTATGGAACGGACTTGGCGTTCTCAGAGTCAACCGTGCGCAGGCCCACATGGACGTTCCCCAGGCCTGAGAGGCCCCTTTTCATTCCTCCCCTGGGTAAAAACTGGGTAAAAGAGTGTCACTTCACCTGGGAAGCCGCGCGTGGCCACCCCTCCCTCCTCGAGGTAAAATGAGAAGAGCCCGAGCACATCTGGAACTAGATGGTGATGCCTTTCAGAGCAAGAGCACGGACACAGGCGGCTCGGCTTCCCCAGCACTTCAGACAACAGAAGGAAGCTACCAGGGGCTCAGCCAGTGTTTGTGGACTGAACCAACGTGTGGCTGAATTAGACCACAGTCGTTGCACCATAACGACGAGTTGCAGCCTCTTTCCCCTACAGATATTTAAACCTCAGGCCCCCTGAAGACAAAGAGCTTTTGGGACCTTGAGTCCCCAGGTCCCTGTCTGTGGGCAGATCCTTCCTTCCATTCTCCGGAAGACCAGGCACCTGTTTCGAGGTGAACCTTCTCCCTGTCAGGCCAGTTCTGTTCTCAGCAGATGGGACGTGAGCCCATGGCGGCCTGGCCCTGCCCCCTTTCTGGGCACACCAGAGCAAGCCCGGGGGTCCATCTGCCAGGCTGAGACTCTCTGGGGCGTCTTTCCTCCTCAGTTCTCCTGGCTCTGGGTGGCAACTGGAACAGGGGACCTGGGGACCTGTGACAAGGGGAAGCCAGCAACGTGTTCGCATCTTCAAGGCTCAAGTCAGGCACAACCTCTTCTTGGACCCTGCTGTGATCTCATGCCCTCTCTAGCCTGAAACCCCGCCAGTCCAGCCAGGTGGGGGCCCCTTGTCTGTCGCCCACAGCCTCCTGGACATCCCCAAGTAGCACGCTTGCACTTGGCTCTCTGTACTGTGACTGCTCGCTTGCCTGTTTCCCTAGTTTGCCTGTGAGCTCGTTAAAGGCAATGGCTGGATCTGACTCTTCATTACAGCCCTAGAGCCTGACATGGGGCCTGGCACCCAGCAAACCCTCAAATGATCAGTGAGCACATCTATGAAAGCTGAGAAGTCCTGGTTCGGGAGCTGTTTGGTGTTAAGAGGGCTGCCCACCAGACTCTAAGCCTCAGCTATAAGCCAGCTCTTCCCTGATGGCAGTGGGGGAGGGGGAGCCAGACAGCAACACCCCCAGCGAGGTCTACAGAGGTCTTGGGGTGGGCAGGTGCCACACCATGGTCACAGATGGACTGGGGATGGAAACGATCCTAAAGACAGATTCTCACTGATTGTGTGCCAAGTTGGGGTCTCCAGGGCTTGTGGGGAGCGGGCTTGGCAGGTCCTGGGACTCCGATCCCTCAGGAGCAGATGCTCAGGGCCTCACAGGTTAGGGGCACTACCCAGGCTCAGACCTACAGATGACCCCTTCTGACCCTGGACCACCCCACCGTGTGGGCCCCACATCAGCCCTGCTGATACTCATGCTGCTCCTTTTTTTGGCTTCCCAAAGCTCAAAGAATGAGGCCACATCTATCATCTTCTGGTATTTTCTTTTTGAGAGCCTCAGCTGAGGCCAGCCTGCAATCTTTGGGGAAGCTCTGGATTTCCAAGTGATAAGATGGGACAAGGCGCCCTTCTGTCAGCTCTGGTCCTGGCCGTGCAGAATGTCCCCATCCAGAGTCTGGAGCAAGGGGCCAGTGAAGGCCAGACCTCCGTCTCTCACATCTGCTTCCAGACAAGCCCCATCTCACCTCCTAGACAGAAGAGACCCCTTCACTCTCCTTTTAGCGGCGTCCATTAAGGACCCTCAAGAGACCCCCAAGGAAGGTCTCTCACTTACCACTCATTAATTAATTAATGTCTTTTTAGGGCTGCACTCTTGGCATATGGAAGTTCCCAGGCATCGGAGCTGCAGCTGCTGGCCTACACCACAGCCACAGCAACTCAGGATCCGAGCCGCATCTGTGACCTATACTGCAGGTCACAGCAACACCAGATTCTTAACCCACTGAGGGAGGCCAGGGATCGAACCCACGTCCTCGTGGATCCTAGTCAGGTTTGTTACTGCTGAGCTATGATGGGAACTCGCCACCCAGAGGTTTTTGGGGTTTTTTTTTTTAATCTTTTTAAGGCCGCACCCACTGCATGGGGAGGTTCCCAGGCTAGGGGTGAAATTGGAGCTGTAGCCTCCGGCCTACACCACAGCCACAGCAACGCAGGATCTGAGCTGTATCTGTGACCTACACCACAGCTCACAGCAATGCCGGATCCTTAACCCCCTGAGCGAGGCCAGGGATCAAACCTGCATCCTCAAGGATGCTAGTCAGATTCGTTTCTGCTGAGCCACGACGGAACTCCCAGAGTTTTTAAAACTCCACAGTCTGGAACCTTATCTTAGGTCTTCCTTCCTAAATCCCAGTAGGAAGAGCTCACAGCTGCTTCCTCTCTGTTTGCTTGAGCAGAGATGCTGAGGTCCACCATGCGCTATACAACCCATAGGAGGAGAAATAAAGAGCAACGAGGTCACCTCCCCTTTAGCTTTCCCTTGTCCAGACTGAAGAACCCGTCATGGGGCCTTTCTTTTTTTTGTCTTTTTGCCTTTCCTAGGGCCGCTCCCACGGCATGGAGGGTCCCAGGCTAGGGGTCGAATCGGAGCTGTAGCTGCCGGCCTACACCAGAGCCACAGCAACGCGGGATCTGAGCTGTGTCTGCGACCTACACCACAGCTCATGGCAACACCGGCTCCTTAACCCACTGAGCAAGGCCAGGGACCGAACCCGTGACCTCATGGTTCCTCCTCAGATTCATTAACCACTGCGCCATGACGGGGACTCCAGAGGGGTCTTTGCTAACATCTCTCCGTTGACCATCTCTTTTCTTGCCAGGTCCAACTTTAGCAACAGAAGCTCAGGGGCCTTCAAGTGCTGGTGTCCCGGGGGAACGCTCAATCTTGCAAGCGGGGAGGGCAGGAGGGGTGGCTTTCCCAGCATACCCATTCCTATTTATACTCCACTCCCAGCCCCCCACTGCCACTGGTCTGGCGCAATGACGCCATGCCCATATTCTGAAGGATCCCCTGGCCAACGTTCTCCATCTTTCAGGGCCAGATGGAGAGGAGAATGGCCTCCCTCCAATCAGACTGGGCCCAGGCCTGAACCCTCCCTGTCCCCTGCACCTCTTCATCTCCAAGGTCCCCTCCCGGAAGCCTATCCACATCCTGTCACTGTGCAACTTTTTGCACAGTGCTCGTCTGGGGCACCCACCATCCAGAGCTCAGGGCAGGTGCTGGTTTCTCTGAGTCCCTCTCTCATTTCACAAGGATCCGCTGGGCAACAGGCACTGACCCAGGCTCGCACCTTGTCTTCCCCTCCTCCAGCCTCCTGCTTCTTCCTCCTTCCCGTGTCTGCTGGACTCAGTTCCTCTACCTGTGTCTGAATGTCGGCACTCCTGAGAGTTCCCTCTTTGGCCCTTTGATCTTCCCCCTCTTCATGCCTCCTGGTGACCTCATGCTCTCCGCCGGTGGAAAACACCAGCCACATGCTGGTGACTCCTGGCTCTGGCCCCACCAAGCCCTGAATGTCACACACACATGCCCAACTGCCTGCTGGTCACCTCGGTCTGGATGTCTCCCTAGGGCGTGAGATACTAGAACAATGCCCTTGGGCCTAGGACAGTCCCAGAGACAGCAAATAGTTTGTGATGTGGTTGTTTTTTTTTTTTTTTTTTGTCTTTTTGTCTTTTTGCTATTTCTTGGGCCACTCCTGCAGCATATGGAGGTTCCCAGGCTAGGGGTCGAATCGGAGCTGTAGCTGCCGGCCTATGCCAGAGCCACAGCAATGTGGGATCTGAGCCGCGTCTGCAACCTACACCACAGCTCATGGCAACACCGGATTGTCAACCCACTGAGCAAGGGCAGGGACTGAACCCGCAACCTCATGGTTCCTAGTCGGATTCGTTAACCACTGCGCCACGACAGGAACTCCTGTGATGTGTTTTATTTTATATATATATATATATATATATATGTTTTCTTCTTTTTCTTCTTTTTGGCCACCCCACAGCATATGGCGCTCCCAGGCCAGGGACCAGATCCGAGTGGCAGCGGCAACCTACATTGCGGCTGTGACAACGCGGCATCCTTTTAACCCACTGTGCCAGGCCGGGGATTGAACCTGCATCCTGGCGCTGCAGAGACGCCACTGATCCTGTTGCACCACAGTGGGAATTCCTGGGATATCTTTTTAAAAGAAAAGCGCATTTGTGCGCAACTTATAAAAGCTGCATGTGTGCTGGACAGACACGTGTCATACATGTACACTATATTAATACATGTATATACAAAACTGTATATAATCCAAAACCATATAATGCTATATGTATTATATATTAAAATATAAAATATACGTATATACATGTGTGTACGCACATAATGCATGTAATTGAGAGGGATCTAAGTCAAAACGCTGACAGGAGTCATCTAGCAGAGCGGCAGGATTATGGGTGATTTTAATACCTTCTTTTTGCTTATTTACATCTTCTAATATTTCCATAATGAACATTCATTGCTTATGTTCAAAGAAGAAGCAACGCTTCTTTTTAAATGAAAAGAAAGTATTTTTTAGACTGAGATTCCAGAGCTGTTTAGTGCAAGCCTTGGGAGAGCTATGATTATCTTAAGCAAGGTCGGCAAACCTTTTCTATAAAAGGCTAGACAGTCAATATTTTAGGCTTTGTGGGCCATGTGGTTTCTGCTGCAATCACACAACTCCATCCTCATAGAAAGTACCCACAGACAAGATGTAAATGATTATATGGCTCTGTTCCAGTACACCTCCACTCATATTCATATTTTATATAATTTTCAAGTGTCACAAAATATTACTTTCAGCTTTTGAATTTTTCCAAACCACTAAAAACTATAAAAATCATTCTTAGCTCATGGGTCAGACTAATCTAGGCTGAGTCTGGCCAAGAGCCACGGTTCACCGAGCCCCACCCGCAGGCACCCAGTGGCTGTGTGGCATCTGAATCCGGCACCCAGTCCTTTGGGAAGTATCTTGTCTCCTCCTGTCTGACAAGGGGGAGACCTTCTGGGGCTTCCTCGTCCACCTGAGCTGCAGCAGGGACTGGCTGCCCTGGCCTCAGCCGGGAGAAGGCCCTGCACTCCAGCGTCCGGGGAGGGGGATCAGAAGCGGGGTCCTTCCTGGGGTCTCAGAGCACAGCTCACCTCGTCGGCAGGATTGGCAAAAGCTGGAACCACAAACCAGCCATCCTGGCCAGGGCTCTAGAAATCCCCTAGTCTATGCCCTCATTTTTCAGGGGGAAGAGGGGAGGATTCAACAAGGAGAGCAACCTGCCCAGGGCCACTGAGTTGATGAGGCAGAACTGAGGTTAGAACTGAGGGCTTGTGACTTTGACTGCAGTGCCCTTTCTGTTCTCGCAGGGTTGAAAGGGGCGGCAAGGACCCAGCCAGAGACAGTGTTCCCTGCAGCGGGCACCGTTATCAACGAAATCAGCAGCCCTACTGGAGGGCTGCCTCGCGCAGAGAAGGAGCCAGGCAGGTCTGGCCTCAGCCCAGAGGGTGGCACCCAGCCCAGCCGTGGCAGGGGGGTGCTGCCAGCTGGGCTCCATGCCAGGAATAGTGAGGGGCCCAAGGGCCCCTTTGCTGGCCTCAGCCTATGCCCTGCAGGCAGAGGGGGCTCTGAGACCCAGCACTGCTAATGTCATGAATATGAGGCCCTCTAGCACAGGACCTACTGTCTACCTGCTTCCAGGCACTAGATCCTACCAGGATGCGGGGAAGGACAGCTATGTCCTCTCTTGGGCCTGGCCACCCAGGGTCTCTATTGCCGAGTGGCTGGGGCCAGAGGAGAGAAGCAGCCCTCGTTCCTGAGGAGGGGAGCCTCAGAGGCAGGAAAAGAGAGGCTTCTTTAGGAAAGCAAGGTGCAAGGACAGAAATGATTCTCAAGCTTTTCCGGAGCTTCCCATGACAGTGATATAATGAAGAGGGCACTCAGGGCAAGGGAGGGCAGAAATGTTTTAAGAGTTTCCTTCCCAGTGGGGGGCCTGAGCCTTGGTTTCTACAGGGATCAAGGAGAGGCCAGGGTATTGAGAACTGCCAAAGGGGGCCCACTAACTCGGTCTGCCGCCACCCTCAATAATGACACAGGTAAGGCAAAATGCTAGGAGTATCAGGGACATTATCTCACTGGAATTCTCACAACCACATGAGGCAATGCTATAACTCTCCATTTTCTAAAAGAGGAAACCAACACTTGGGTAAGCAAGTGCCTTCGCCCTAGACAACCGCTCATTAAGCAGCGAGGGCAGGATCTGAACTCACCGTGAAGTCTACACACACCCAAGGTGGGCAGGAGACACAGGATCCACACACAGCTGGCCATTCTCGGGTCACCATCCTGTCTACAGCGACCCCTCCATTTCCAGAGAAGACTTTATTCAATGTCAGAAGGGTGGGATGGGAGCATAGGTGACACCATTACCCAAAGTGCCAAGAAAGAGGGTCCCACCACCGTCCCTTCACAAGTTGGAGCCGATATCTCCAAGACCAGGGTGACCTGTCTCACCGGGGTCACCTAGGCTGTCAGGGAACCTCAGGTTCTTTTCAGTTCAAAGGCAATTCTCACACTCATCTCCTTATCCCCCTCCCTCTGCAGATGGAACTGCGGAGACTCAGGAGCAGATGGCTCTCCTTGGGACAGGAGACACGCCTACGGCTTTTCCCTCTCCCGGTCTGCTGCTGCACCACTGGCCAGCTCCTGCCAGGCCCCGCCGCCAGCTCTTTCCTGATCCTGGGTCCCAGACCCTCTGCATGAGCTGCTGGGAGTCCAGCCTCAGCGCTGGGGGCTGTGTGCATACGCGTGCATACGCCACCGTGGGGACCAAGACAAGCTCTTGGTCTGCTCCCACCCCCTGGAGATGGGAAAGCGCCAACTCAGCAGCTGATGCCAGGAGGGTGAAGGGTCCAGGATGGACAGGGAAAGAGAAATGTGACTTGCTCCCAAAGGAGTGAAGCTAATCAGGTGAGTCTGGATCCAGGCCAGCCACACTCCCTCTTGGACAATGGAGCAGAACAGAGACCGCAATTAATTAAGGACTGGGGGAGAGTCTTCTTACCCCGGCGAAAGGAGACCCTGCCACAGGGCCATTGGGCAGGAGGATGCTGGTTTTCCTCACTCATCCTGGAAACTGGGATAGAGGGGAGGCTGGAGTCCCATCACACTAACTCCTGGTCCTCTCCTGGCAGGTTCTTATCCAGCCAGGACCCCACCCCACCCCACCCCCATTCTCTTACACAGAATCCTCCTCTCCAACCTGGAGGAACAGGAAAGATACTGTTTAAGGGTCCAGCCTGATGGGATTAGGAGAGCCCGCCTCTGTCTCTACCCAAAGCCAGGCACAGTGTGATAACTAGGAATTCCTTTCCAAGTTAAAAGTCCAGCTACTGGTTATTTAGCATCTACGGTGTGCCAGGCACTGTGTGTTACTTCGTTGAACTCATATAACAACCAATCATATGATGATCTCCATTTCACAGATGAGGAAACTGAGGCTGGAAGAAGCTCAGGAATTTGCTGGAGTACTTGCTGGAGCTGGATTCCGCCAGGGGCCTCGATTGGCCCTCTCCTTTAGTTCCTGAACTCAGACAAAACAAGGTGACCCCAGCAAGTACAGGCATGGTTGGGACAGGGGCCGGGAGGAGCCAGGCCAGGCTCTGCCCTACAGCATGGCGCTGCCTGCCTGGGCGCAGGAAGGCCCAGTCGGCAGAGGACAGTCTGGGTCTGCAGAGAAAACAAATGCAGCTGTAAAGGCAGCTCCATCTCAAGCCCCAAGGGGGAGGCTTCCCAGGCAGGCAGCCCCATCCCATAAGGTCTCAGACCAAGAACCTACTTGTTCCTCAGATCCGGTGCCCTCTCTCCTGTGACCCAAGCCTGGCTCTGCCTGGCACAGGACAAGTGCGAGCCTCCTTACTCAGCCAGCCCTCCTCCCTCCTTCTCCTAGGATCCACATAGAACTCGACAACTCCAGAGTGGGCTGGGATCTCCCTTGAGCGGAGAGAGACTGAGAGCCAGGGGGCCGGAGGTTAGAGGAAGTGGGCTGGATCCCACCTATGTGGATCTGGGGAAAGTTGGCATCTCCGAGTCTCTGTTTCCACATCATAAAATGGGGATAATACCTACTTTGTAAAGCTGTGTAACACACAGCTTGGCACCCAGTGGATATTCAATAAACAGTAGCCACCAAGGCATTCAGAAGTCAGATGTAATTTACTGACGTCTACTCTGGCTTTGGAAACCCCAAGAGGTTTGGGAAGAATAAGGGCTCCTGGCAAGGCACCTAGCGGGCTGCGAAGTTGCAGGCCTGGGGAGGGGGGGAGGTCAGCCTCACAGGCTCACCAGCTGCTCAGGAGGTGACTGGGGCAGGGTAACCCAAGACAGTAGCTCCGCTGTGGCAAGGTGACCCTCTCTCCAGAACACCCTGGGGATGCTGACCCAAACCCAGGAGCCGGGGTTGCCTGGGGCTCTCCTCGCCTCCCCCGCAACTTTAAGCAAGGTGGGTGTCCCAGCCTTCTGTGGAGGCCAGACAAAAGGTAGGGGATTTCTGAGGACAAGTCTGTCAGCCAGACATTCCAGGCGCTTCGTCCTTGTCCTCGAGGATTCTGCTCCCTCAGGCCAGCGTCCAGGAATGTGCTGTGTGCCCAGTGGAAAACGCCAAAGGAACATGCCGAATCTCACAGGGTGCTGACACAGGAGGGGCAGGCCGTGGTGTCAGTGAGTCACAGGGCCCAGGCCACAGCTGGGGAACTGCTGAAGGCTGGGCTGGGGGGTGGAGGGTGGGGGTTCTGGGGAGCAGACCCTCCCTCCTCACAGCCCCAACTCTCCCACCCTTGCTGTCGGGATGGGATCAGAGAGAAGAGGAACGAAGCCACCGGTGCCTAGCAGGGTGTTGACCCACAGCAATGGAAAATCGGTCACTGTCTGAAGGGCCAGATCCCCACCACAAGGCCTGCAGACAGCGCCAGAAACCCCTGTGTGCACAACAGGGAGAGAACCGAGGCCTCCAGCCCACAGCTGACTTCAGATTTCTGATTCCTGATCATCACCAACTCCCCGCCACCCGGCCCCCCAGAGAGCAAAATTCTCAAGCCACATCTCCAAACAGGCCACTCACTCTTTCCCACTGCTGCATTAACCCTTTCCTGGCTGCTGGGGGATGGCACTGCCCCTTTGGGCTCCCAGGTAGGCAGGGAGAGAAGAGGCACAGGAACCCTCTGAGGCCCCCACTCGGCACCCCCACCCCCTAACACACACACACACAGCCAGCCCCCAGCGCTGGAACCTGCAGGGCTTCACCTGTTTTTCCACCTTCACCCTCCAGGACCCTGGCCTCCCCCCGCCCCTCAACTTGGCGCTCTGGAAAGTTCACCAGAGCCCAAAAAGCCCCTCAAGGCGGCGATCTGGCCCCACCTTCTCAGGTTCTCTCATTACCGGAGACTCCTGACCCTTGCCCTTCCCAGACGGAAGGACGCTTAGAAAGCTCTTGCTTCCCTGCGGGGTGGAAAAACTTTGCTTCCTAGGAGCCCGGGGGGCCAAAGCGAGTCCCGGTGGAGACTCCCGGCGGAGGAAGTGGGGGAGGTCCGAGAATGCAAAACAGTCCTTCCCTCCTAAACACCTGGAACCCGGGACTGGCCTTGCCAAGCATCGCCACCCTCCAACACACTTGTCCACACGCCTCGTGATCTCCGACCTTCCCCCGGCGCTCTGGTATTTCCCTCCAACCTCCCGCCCCAGGGCAAAAGCAGAACTGCGCCTTTAAGAGCCGCTCCGCTTACCTTTGCTCCGTTTCCCCGGCGCCACTGTGCCCCCTCCTCCGACCTCCCCTTCCTCCCCCGGCGCGCCGCCCGCCCTGCCGGACCCACACTGCGCTTCGCCCGCGGGACTCACCGCGCGTGTCCTGGGGGCCGCGGCGCGCCAGCTCCCGCCCGCGACGGCCGGGCTGCCGCGGGGCTGGGCTCTGTGCCCTGCGCCCTGCTGGGGTCCCTGCCCGGGCTCGGGGCGGCTTCCCCTGCTCCGGAAAGGTGAGCGGCTCCCCAGAGAAGCTGCAACCTGAGCTGGAAGAGGAGGAGGAGGAGGAGGAGGAGGAGGGAGAAGGGGAGGGGAAGGGAGGGGGTGGAGGAAGGTGGGGAAGAGGAGGGAGGGGGAGGAGGAGGAGGAGGAGGAGGAGGAGGAAGGGAAGAGCCCGGCCCCCGCCAGAGTTTTTCACACGTACAAGTTGACTCCTCCCCGTCCGTCCCGCCCTGCCCACAGCCGCTGCCAATCCCTGGGGCTCCCTCTGCCCGGGTGCCCACCCCTTTCTCCCACTCTGGGAACCAGGGTCCAAGAGCCTCTTCCGGTTTCGTTCCTAGGCCTGGCCAGCCGGACTGGCCCTGAGAGCCGTGACTAGGGATGAAGCCCTCCGGGCTGGGGCACCCAGGACCCGGGCCAGGGCAGGGGCTGATTCTGCTGTGTCCATCTCTACGTGTAGCTCACCTCCCTTCTGAGTCTGATCCTGGATCCCAGCGACTGGCACCCCAGGAGCTAATGTGCACAGACAGGTCCTGTTGGTCATTTTTGCCTTTAGAGCTCTTGACAACAGTAGTCCTGGCAGGGCTCTCCCTTTCCCCTGTCCAGTGGGATTTGTCACCTACCTTTAGGGAGAAAGCTCCCACCTAGTTGACCCCACCTTTCCAGGGCCTGGAGGAAGCTTCACTTCTAGCCATCACTCCCACTTCCTACCTCGACAAGTAGTTCAGTTTGTCCTTTTGGAAAATAAGCCCCACAGACCAAGTGCTAATCATCCAAGAAGCCTTACTGACTAGCTACTGCCAGCCCAGCTTTCATTTTAGAGAAGGGGAAACTGAGGCCAAGAAAGGGTATTGGACTGGCCCAAAGCCCCATGAGGAGTTAGTGGCAAGCCATGATTAGGACCCAGGCCAATGGCCACACCACCCCCGTCATCGGACTTCAGAGATCAAAGGAAAACTGAGATGGGATGAAATAGCCCATCCAAGCCCCTCCCAGCCCTGCTTCCTCCTGAAGGCTGTGAGGAGAGGAGATGGTGCCATGGATCTGATGGGCGTCAAATCGGGGAGCTCCATGGTCGCTGGCCGCCAATGAGTATGGCCTCTGCAGACTGGGGGCCCTGGCAGGGATCTCTTGAGGAGGCGTGGTCCGCTGTGTGGATGGGTTTCTGCTGAACCCTTTCTGACGATTGCTCGGAAGTGACTGCCTTTCTTCAAGTCATAGGCTTTGAGCCTGGCATCTTTCCCTAGGGAGAACAAGTTGTTGAGAGTAGGAAAAATTCCTTTCTGGAAGACATGGGCCTGAGGTTTGCCCTCCAACATCAGCCTGTATCCACAAGCTCTCGCAACTCCACGGGGCTTGGACTCGGGAGCAGGAAGGAAGACACTGAGCCTGTTAGGAGAGTGACTTGGTAGTCGGCAGGGGTACCTCACAAAGGGCTCCCAACTCTTTATCTCTTTTCTCTGCCAGGTCATACAGATTTCCCAGGGATGCTAATAAAACTGCCGAGCATTGAAGGGGTGCAAAGAGTGGTTGGGCTGAGCCTCTAGGATTTCGAGAGAGGAAGCAAACTGCCTGGCTCCATAATCCACGTGTGTGATCAGAACATTAGGGCACAGGGAGGAGGCCATGCAGAGGTCGGGAAGGAGCTGTGGTGAGGAATTGTGTTTTACAGGATTAGAGAGAATAGGGCCAAAGGAACCAGGGAGAAGGATGGCCTCAAGAGGTTTCAACAGAGGTTCTCTGAGCATCACTCGTCTGCCAAATAATAGCTACATCTCTAGGCACAAAAGATGAGCGAAATGCAGCCTCGCCTCTCAGGAAGCTCACTGTCTCATGGGGCAGGTAAATGAACAGTTCCAGGGCTGCAAGGCCAAGGTTGGAACCGTGGCTGCCTGGAGGGGTTGTTCTGCTGCTTGAGCTGAGGGTAATGGGATAAGAGGCCAGCGGAGAGGAGGAAGGGTGTTTCTGCTTTTCCAGCAGGGATCACGCCATGTGTGAAGTGCAGGGGTGAGAAAATACAGCCAGATGGTTCTGTGAGGCCAGAGCTTCGAAGGGGTGGGGTTGGACGTGACTTCAGAAAGTGGGAAAGTGTTGGCTTCTGACAGCTCCTCTACATACTCCATGGCTAATGAGCCAGGACCCTCTCCTGACAATACAAGGCAACCTGGAGCATCTCAGAGGAAAGAGTTATCCCCAGGTCGGTGATTTAGAATGATCCCTCTGGCAGTCAAGTGGAGGGTTGATGGTGGAGTCAAATCTTGAGATGCGAACCACAATTTCGAGGCTGAATCTGGTTTTAAAAAAAAAAATCATGTAGGCAGAGGCAGCAGGGAAGAGAGGAGGAGAGATAGGTAAGAGATAGGGTCATGGAACTTTGTGCCTATTTGAGTCTAGAAGATAAGGGAGCAGAGGTTGTAAGGATGGAACCACTGGTGTGAAGGGCCAAGCTGGGAGCTTCTTAGTGATGTCCCGGTTCCCAGAACCTCCTTGTGTTGGCTGTGTGCCCTCGGGCAAATGACTTCAACGGAGCCTGGTTTTGCAATCTACAAACAAAGGTATTAAAATCGATTTGTGTGGTTCTCGTGCATATTAAAGATTACATATGCCAAGGCACATGGCTTGGCACATAACAGGCACCGTGTACGTAGTAGATATAATTACCATTTTTGTCCATTCAACATGTATTGAGCATCTGCTGTGTGCCAGGGTCTGTACTGGATCCTTGGGATTTAAGGCTCTGTCCCTATTCTCATGCAGGTCAGCATCCAGGTGGAGAGAGAACTGTTACCTCATGAGGCAATATGGGCTGGGACCCCAGGAAGAATCCTTTAATGGTGCCCAAGAGAAACAAGAACAATTTCACAGAGCGGAGGTGACAGCTTAAATGATGTAGGGGCAACTACCTGCTCGGAGACTATCCCATCACTGCCCACCCCCCACCCCCACCCCCAGCCGCTGGCACGGGATTGCATTTCAAAATCTGAAATCTTCCGTTTTGAAGCCAATGCCTTGCTCCTTGGGGTTGGGGGATGGGGCTGGGCTGCAGATGGGTGTCTCTGTGGCATCTGTATGGCAGATGGAGCCTTGGCAGCCTCGGGAAGGGCATGAGCATAGAGGCAGGTGGAAGGAGGAACCAGGTAAGAGCGACCATGGGCGTGTGGGCAGAGCTTACTAGCTGGATAAAGAGCCTCTGTGTGTGTGTGTGTGTGTGTGTGCGCGCGCGCCTTTGCGAGCACACTTTGGCTCATCCTAATTTTTCTGCTCCCTCTCTGCCCTTGCGAAAATTGCCTCCAAATCCTTTGGTGTCCCCTAGCCTTCTCCCATGCCAGTTTTCTTCCCTGGCATCTCTTCCCAGCCTCATAGAGGCAGCTCTACCTGGCTCATCCACTAAAGAGGGACTCGCACCCTGCTGCCCTTCCAAGCAAGACCTCAGGCTTTCAAGCCACATAGACCATGCAACCTTGGACAGTTTTTCATGGCTCCAGTTTGTCGTGTGTAACATGGAGAAGGTAGTTGTCTCTCTTTCACGAGGCTGTTGTGAGGTTTCAATGAGATGGAAACTCTGCACCCAATCAATGCTTGTTTCCCTTCTCTGCAGCCCCATAGCTGCCTCACTGCTGAGGGTCAGCCAAGACACTCTCAGCTGGCGGTTCCCCCTGGCACCCTGGCCCCTGGGGTCTTTCCCAGGCAGGCCCTGCCGGCCCCTCCCCTCTGCTGCCTAAAGGGTCTGTGGCATTCCTGGGAGGCCCCGAGGACTCTAGCACAATGTGCTGGCAGGCCTGAGCAGCATGACCATGGGGGCCCCGGGAGCGCCCCCGAGCCCACTCCTCGCTCCATCCTGATCCTGTCTCTCCTCCCACTGCCAGTGACAGGCCACTGCTCTGCAGATAGGACAGGCATCCCTGGGCGCCTGAGGGCTGAGTAGGGAAGCTGGAAACAGCTCTCCCTCACAGACTGTGTGGGCAGCACATTCAAATAGCTTCTGAAAAACCAAAGTTCAAGTTCCACCCCGCTTTCTCCTGGGAGGCGCAGCATCCAGGCAGGGAGAGTTCAGCCAGCAGAAAATCTCCTTGCCGCAATGCCACTGCCGCAGCTCCCCTCCTTTCTGCCCCACCCACAGCCACACAGGCACGGTCTCCAGAAGCAGCCCAGGAACCCTTGGGAGGCCCAGAGACCTGACTCTGACACTAAGGTGCAGGAGTCGTTGCCTTTATCTGAGCCTCCGTTTTCCTCCTCTGTAAAATGGGAGTAACTTAAATGCCTGCCGCTTGGGAGGATTCAATGAGAGTGTGAATGCGAAAGTGCTTTGCAAACCATAAGAGGACGTGCATGTGTGTGAGATCAATGTTTGGCCAAAGAGCCCTCTTTAGAATTCAAGGAGACAAGTGAAAACAAGAGAAATGAGAAACTAAGTAAGAGCAGAGAGAAGCTCTCCTCAAGGGCATGTATGTCCTTGGCAGAAAGAAAGGAGGGTGGCAGCAGAGACCTGAGGGCATGCCCCCATCCCCTGTGACCTAGATCCTTAGGGTGTCCTAGTCAGGTGGGAAAGCAGGATGTGACTGGACTCAGCCGATTCCTGCTCCTCCTCTGCATAAACCCAGGCTGTTGTTTTCCAGTGATTTGTGGAGAGTGGGGATAAGTAGGAGAAAAATGTCCTTTACATGGTTCCGTTGTGATTCTAGCAGAGAGCCTGGGAGTTTCCACTTTAACACTATACCAAGCCTCACACCCTCTCCTCACTGTTTGTGCCAAATGTACAGACAGGCCTGTGTGTATTTGTGCATGTAATTTTGTGTATTTGTGTACACATGTGCACACACAGACGCACACACAGGCCATGTGCAACCACTCCAGACTTGGGATGGGGCAACAGCTGCATCCCCAGAGGGTTCTAGGACAGGGTGGGCACAGAAACAGAGTCAGCCAATCACAGCCTTGTTGACCCTAGCAACCATCAAGCCAATTAGAACCCTACCCCTGTATCCAGCAGTGCCTCCCAAACATACCACACACACACACACACACACACACACACACACACAGAGCCTTCAGGTTGCCGCATTGCCACGGCAACAAAACCACCGCACAGAGCTTAGAAAATGGTAAAGTGGCCCTTAGAGTTGAGACTGGACCAGTCACTGGGGGTGAGGACACAGACCATACTGGCTGAGGTTCGGTCATTAAGCAGGATCCCCATGCAGAATGGGGGAGGAGAGAAAGCTGGTTCGCCTGGGCTTTCTGAGTCCTTTTTTTAGTTGTGGGCCTCAATTTGCTCATCTATAGATGGGCTCAAAGCATCCTACTTACATTCTAGTATGTCTTAAGTGAATGTAGTTACTTTTCAACGAAAATTAATAAGGATGGGGATTTCCCAGGTGGCACAGCAGGTTAAGGATCCAGTGTTGTCACTACATTGGCTCCACTCACTGCTGGGGCGCGGGTTCGATCCCTGGCCCAGGAACTTCCACTTGCTGCAGGCATGGCTAACAACACTAAATAATGAATTAATTAAGGAAACTACTGATTTTTCTTTTCAGAAAACCTGAAGAATTTGGAGACTTCTGGGTAGAAAAGAGAGTTGATTGGTCCTTAGAAAGACCTGAAATCGAACCCTAAATTCCAGCTCATGAGTTCATTGTAGAGTTGGAACTCAGCTCAACTCGAAAACATTTACTTGGTATCTACCATTTGCCAGGTGCAGATGCCAATTGTGCCTGTGACCAGGTGGACTTTGAGGGGCCTGCAGAGCACCCTGGTGGAGATGTCTGGAAATGTCAGGAGACCCGCTGGGTGGGCCTGGAGGCAGGTTGCCGTGGGGATGGCAGACTGCCTTAGGGAGATGCTGCTCAGGTCCAATGAGAAAGCTGAGGCTGGACCCTGTGTGCCCCACTGCTAACCTGGCTTCTCGGATCCATACCTCAGAATCCTCCCTTCAGTTTACGCCAGAGTTAACATTTTTATTATTTAATTAATTAATTTATTTATTTATTTATTTTTCTTTTTAGAGCCACACCTGTGGCATATGGAGGTTTCCAGGCTAGGGGTGGAATCGGAGCTGCAGCTGCCAGCCTACACCACAACCACAGCAATGCCAGATCCAAGCCACATCTGCCACCTACACCACAGCTTATGGCAACACCAGATCCTTAACCCACTGAGCAAGGCCAGGGATGGAACCCACATCTTCGTGGACACTAGTCGAGTTCTTAACACACTGAGCCACAATGGGAATGCCCCAGAGCTATGTTAATTAAAAATAAGGAGTTCCCATCATGGCGCAGTGGTTAACGAATCCAACTAGGAACCAAGAGGTTTCAGGTTCAATCCCTGGCCTTGCTCAGTGGGTTAATGATCCAGTACTGCCGTGAGCTGTGGTGTAGGTCGCAGACACAGCTCAGATCCCGAGTTGCTGTGGTTCTGGCGTAGGCCAGCGGCTACAGCTCTGAGTCGACCCCTAGCCTGGGAACCTCCATATGCTGCGGGAGCGGCCCAAGAAATAGCAACAACAACAAAAAAGACAAAAGACAAAAAAAAAATGCATAAATACATAAATAAAAGTCTTCTTTGAATTTGTGTATATTGCCCAACTAATTAGATCCTGAGCTTCTTTTTTTTTTGTCTTTTTTGTCTTTTTGTCTTTTTACCATTTCTTGGGCCGCTCCTACGGCATATGGAGGTTCCCAGGCTAGGGGTCGATCGGAGCTGTAGCCACTGGCCTACGCCAGAGCCACAGCAACGTGGGATCCAAGCCTCATCTGCCACCTACACCACAGCTCACGGCAACACCAGATCCTTAACCCACTGAGCAAGGCCAGAGATCGAACCCGAAACCTCATGGTTCCTAGTCAGATTTGTTAACCACTGCACCACAATGGGAACTCCATGAGCTTCTCGAAGGTAGAGATTTGTCCTCCTTCTCTTCCTCCCTCACCTCCCCCTTTCCTTCCTTCGATAAACATGAATGAAATGCTATCTATCCAATGGCCACGATGCTGGGGACAGTTCCATCCCTCAGGTATCTCGTAGCCTGGGTTCAGGTCTCCTGAAGGTGGGGGATTTTATACCCTGGAGCAGTGGAGGGCTTCAGTGAGTCTAGGAAAACTCATTGTTATATGCTGATATTGACTTCTGCATGTGTGGGGGAGGGGAAGAGACAGAGACAGAGACAGAGGTTCTAAAGAGAGAGACTCTACAAATGGACATATTCAAGTGGAGTCAATCTGGATTCAAGTCTTATCTGTTTGACATGGCAAAGTATTTTCCACGCTGTACCTCAATTTCCTAATCTGTGAAGTGGGGATAATATAGCACCCTTCTCATAGGGTCAGAGTGAGGGTTCAATGGGAAATGTATGTAAATAACTTAGCACAGTGCTTGGAACATACTAAGAGGACAGTTAGTGTTAGCTCTTATTCTTTTTTTTTTTTTGTCTTTTCTAGGGCCACACCCGCGGCATATGGAGGTTCCCAGGCTAGGGGTCTAATCGGAGCTGTAGCTGCCAGCCTACACCACAGCCACAGTAGGATCTGAGCCTCATCTATGACCTACACCACAGTTCATGGCAATGCCGGATCCTTAACCACCGAGCAAGGCCAGGGATCGAACCCCCGCATCCTCATGGATCCTAGTCGGGTTCGTTAACCACTGAGCCATGATGGGAACTCCTTAGCTCTTATTCTTTTGGAGAGAGAGAGAGTGAGGGAAACTTTTGTGAGCCTCTCAGAGGATTCTATGATCCAGAAAAGACCAAGAGCCCATGGTCCACTGGTGGAATGACCTGTATGCCTACCACGGGGCTGTGACAGGTGCTAAAGCGGCATTAATCTGAGGCTGAGGGAGAGTCGGGGCACCTTGAACTTCCTCTTTGCATCTGCCAAGCACCAAGCAGCTCAGGAACCTACTCCATAAACAAACTGCTCAGGAGTAAAGATGGTTTGAATGGACCCCCGTGGCCACTGAGTAGTGTGTCCCTTGGGCAACTTATTAGGAGAGACCAGAACCCTATTTCTCCCAGATGGACAGATTAAAGGGGGAAAAAAAAGAAGAAGAGGACGAAGAAGCCCTTTGCTCCTGATCGCATTAAAAAGCAATAGCCTCCATAGCAATTAGGCACCCGTAAATTACAGAGCCTGCCTGCCTCTGTCAGCTGGCTCGGCACTGTCTCATTAGCCAGGGTGCCAGAGACGCTGCACGCCCTGCCGGGAGCCGCCTCATTGCCAAGCGCCTGCTCCGTAATTAAACACAAAATCCTGGTCTCTTCAAGGCACCCGCCCACCCCTCCCGGCGGGTAGGGGGGCAGCAGGCAGGGGCAGGGCAAGGCCTGGATATGGGCCCTGCTCTGGGGGGAGGTGGGGGGAGTCAGGGGATGGAAAATTAGAGGGGTCTGAGTTGTGAGTGGGGAGTCCCCAGCCCTCCCATGACCTTGGGAGGGAGGAGATTTAGGAAGTCCTCAGGGAAGGAAGTGAAAGGGCAGGGAACGGGGGAAGGACCCCACCTTCTCCCTGCCTGGTCACCCAGGGCATCCGGGGACCAAGAGCAAAGAGCAAATGGGCCAGACTGGCTGCGCAGGTGACTCTGAGTTGGCCTCAGAAGTGAAGTCCGGGCAAGGGGGGGTGGGGTGTGTGTGGAGTCTTTGCTCCAGGTTTGTCTGAGAACATTCAGGCACCCCACCCACCACAGACACACCAACGTGACACACACGCCACATACAGCCCCCCCACGGGTCTTCAGTCAGCGGGGGCTGATGGGCATGGTGTCTGGGGCAGGGAGAGGTCTCGGGGTGGGACAGCACTGCCCCCAGAGGCCCTTGCAGCCAGAACTGGACTAAGGGCTGGGCCAGCAGGCAGGTGCCTAGAATACTGGAAATGTAACGAGACATGTGTAGGAGAAATCACTGGACAAACCTCTTAGGGCAGAGGTAAGCGGGCTCTGCTCAAGGTCAAGAATGCTCTATGGGGAGGTCCCGTTGTGGCGCAGTGGAAATGAATCCAACTAGTATCTGTGAGGTTGCGGGTTCAAGCCCTGGCCTTGCTCAGTGGGTTAAGGATCTGGCATCGCCATGAGCTTCGGTGTAGGTCGCAGACGCAGCTCAGATCCCAAATTGCTGTGGCTGTGGCGTAGGCCAGCAGCTGTAGCTCTGATTGGACTCCTAGCCTAGGAACCGCCATATGCCGAGGGCGTGGCCCTAAAAAGAAAAAAAGAAAGAAGAAAAAAAAAAGGATGCTCTATGGACAAGAGAGTGGGGTTAGCTAAATACCAGAGTTTTTGCTTTGCCGTGTGGGGCACAGGGACCAACCAGGAAGGCAAGAGGACCAGGTCTGGTCCCACCAGTTCTCTGTCCACCCCAACAAGCCCCTGGTCTCTCTTCTGATCCACTTTGTTTTTTGGTTTTTTGGGTTTTTTTTTTTTTTGTCTTTTTAGGGCTGCACCTGTGACATATGGAGGTTCCCAGGCTAGGGATCCAATCGGAGCTGTAGCCGCCGGCCTACGCCAGAGCCACTGCAACGCGGGATCTGAGTCGAGTCTGCAACCTACACCACAGCTCACGGCAACGCCAGATCCTTAACCGACTGAGCAAGGCCAGGGATCGAACCCGAAACCTCATGGTTCCTAGTCGGATTCGTTAACCACTGAGCCACAACGGGAACTCCTGAATCCACTTTGAACACTGAAGAGACATCCTCATGAAGAGGTACCAGGTCACTGGCCTGCCCTGGATGCCGGCACATCTCCAGCCAACCAGGACTCCAGCTGAAGGAAGAGGGATAGAGAAGACTGCAGCCCTTCTCTCTCCGCAACCCCTCACCCCTAAACCTCTCCCCAGGGCCCACAGCAAGAGCAGGAGAAAGGAGGTGGGAGAGAAGGCAGTCGCCTGGGGCCTGGGGAGGGGAGCACCACGCCCCCCAGAGCTCTCTCGTGTCCTTCCTCCTCCCCCTGCCTGAGTGGCTTGGGTCTGGAAGGTGTGACCACTGCAGGATGTTCCAAGCTGCGGCTCCGGCAGCTGGACTGTGATGGGGAAGTACAGCACCATGGAGGAAAAACCAGTCACGTAGGCAAGAAGGCCAGTTCTCTGGGGCCAGAGACAGGGAGACCCAGAGGCCACAGCGGCTGAAAGTGGGGCGTGGATAGATGTGGATGCCATTCGGCAGGCATTTTATGTTAAACTGGGCGGCTGGGTTGGTGGCCAACGCCCGGCTAGAGCCCAGGGGACTAGCTGAGAGTCGGAGCGCACATAGAAGCCCAGCCCTGCCCTTCCCCCGTGCTTATCCTGGCTCGGATTTGGCCCTGGACCCAGCTGCTGCCCCTCCAGCCTCCCCAGTCTGGGGAGGGCGGGAGGCTGAGGACAGCTTTGCAGTGGTGATTCACGGTGCTGGCTTCTGAGGTTGGCGCAGCCCGGAGAAATGCCAGGGCAGGCTCCTTTCACCCCTTCTCAGAATCCCAACTCCCCAGCAGCCCTGTGCCAGGCTTGGGGCAGCCATCTCACTTCCCACCCCAGCCTGGAGGAGCCAAGTCTCCTGGCCCAGCCTATCCTGCTGGAACCAGCTGGGAGCCCATGGCCACCACACCTTGTGAACCCAGCCCGGGGACCATTGTTCCCTGGAGCCAAGGCTCATTTTCCTGGGGGCTCCTCCCAGGCCAGCTTCCCCTTTTTCCTGCAGCCTGGGAGGGGCTGGGGCTCCAGAGCAGCCAGGTGTGGCCTGAGGGGGTGGGAGGGGGACCAGGCAGATGGGGAGGGGTCAGCAGGAGTCAGGAACCAGCAGTAACCTGGACAGACCCAGGGTGGGGGGCACATGTGGAGGAGTAATTATGGAAGAATTAGGGGGCGAGGCTCACAACCCCTTCTTTCCTGGGGTAACTCCATGACCAGAACGGTGTGGGTCACCAGGGGTCTCCCGGCAGCACATGCTGTCTGAGAGATGCAGCAGATCCCAGGCCCGCTCTGATACACCTGAATGATGTGCAGTGAGCAGGTATGTCTGATCAAAATACACCTGAGGAGTTCCCATCGTGGCTCAGTGGTTAACGAACCCGAATAGCATCCATGAGGATGTGGGTTTGATCCCTGGCCTCGCTCAGTGGGTTAAGGATCTGGCATTGCCGTGAGCTGTGGTGTAGGTTGCAGATGTGGCTCGGATCCCTCATTGCTGTGGCTGCGGTGTAGGCTGGTGGCTACAGCTCCAATTGGACCCCTAGCCTGGGAACCTCCATATGCCGCAGGCACAGCCCTAAAAAGACAAAAAGGCAAAAAAAAAATATGAACGTGGCGGATGCTACCATGTCAAAATGCACCTGAGTGGCCTGGCAGTGGTGGTAAGTCTGAGTCAACGTGTATGACCAGGCACAAGCCGAATCAGATCTGAGTGCCAAATGTCCTGGCAAGAAAGACCTATTCCAGGGAACCAGCCACTCTAGGTGACAGCCCAGCCTCACTGGTTAGTATCTGGCAGTACCTGGTGTAGCCAGGGAAGGAAGGGATTGTGAACAGAGTCTGGCCTCCCAGGCCTGCTGCTGGCCCCAGGGGCTCGATCCTGGTCCCTCCAGGGTGTTAATACAGCTCAGCGTTTCTTCCCTAAGATCCCAGCCATTTATGAACCCACGACTCTGCTCTTAGTTCGACAGATGGTGACTGAACCTGATCCAGTATTTGCTCCCGGAGAGAGGGCAAAGGGGCAGGTGTCACCCCAGGCAGCCTGAAGCGGAAGTTGGCTGGGTTCGTGGGGGCGGGGGGTGGGGGTGGGGAGAGAGGATGTGCCCTCTGTCCTTGGGTACCAGAGGGTCTCTCAGATTCCAGGTGTGCCCTCATGCCCCCATCCCCGCCTCTTCCTGGCATGGGCCTGGAGGGACTGGAAGGGAACTTTGTCCCCAGGAAACTGTCCCTGAGAGGAGTGAAAGTTGAGTAGATGAGGGCCCTTAGCCAGGAGCTGTCAGAACCCAGACTCCCCCGGGTCCTGCCCAGGACCCAATGGGCGGCTAGAAGGGGAAGGTGGCTTCTCTGCAGGAAGTGTTCAGCCTGCTTTCCCCTGAAAGGCGATGGGGAAGAGGAAAGAGGGGACGGGGTGAGCCCCCACTGGGGAATGGTACCTGAGCATCAGGGCCGGGGGCTGCCACTGCAGAAAGGAGTCAGACCCACCTAGATGCTCTAAGGATCCAGACACTTGGTTGATGTCTCCATTAGGCATTGTAATTCTCCCTGGTGCGATTAGCAATAAACCTTGAAATGCCATGTACCCTGCCAGGTTCTTTAAGGCAGAGGCAACTGAGGGAGCTCCCTTGCCAGCTGGCCCTGGGGTTCTCCTGTTCCAGAGACAGAGTGAATTGAGGCTGCTTTAAGGAAGGGAGGCAGGTGAGGAGGGAGCGAGGCTTGCTGAAGAGAGAGAAGGTGGGGGCTGAGGTGGCTGCCAGTGCGGTTTCCTGATGGGAATTTACTGGATGCCTGTTATTTCAGGTACCATATATAGATCAGAGTTATCCTCATGATAACAGGAAGTAGATATTGTTATCTCATCTTACAGATGAGGAAACCAAGGCTTGTAAGTGGTCCAGTACTTTTTTTTTTTTTTTTTGTCTTTCTGTCTTTTTAGGGCCACACCCATGGCATATGGAGCTCCCCAGGCTAGGGGTCCAATTGGAGCTGCAGCTGCTGGCCTACGCCAGAATCACAGCAACTCGGGATCCGAGCCGCATCTGCGACCTACACCAGAGCTCATGGCAACGCAGGATCCATAACCCACTGAGTGAGGCCAGGGATCGAACCTGTGTCCTCACAGACGCCAGTCAGGTTCGTTAACCACTGAGCCACGATGGGAACTCCTCAAGTGACTTTCTTAGTCATCTAGTGAGAGGCAGAGCTGAATGCAGCTCAGGTCTGTCTGAGACCACAGCACATGTGCCTTCTGCAATGGCTGGATGCTCAAGCCAGGTTCCACACCTTAGTCTAGTACGGGCCAAGTCAGACAGGGGGAGGGGGTCTCTGCCACAACCTCAGGGTGCCCACACTCAGATGTCCTGTTCCTGGCAGCCCCCAGAGACTGCACATCAGAGGCAGCACCACTCAAGAGAAGAACACAGACTCTGGCCTCAGAAAAATCTGGATTCAGATACCATTCGCTAGCCTATGTGACCTGGGGCAAGTGGCTTAACTTCTCTGAGCCTAACTTTGCTCATTCAGTGAAGAGGACCTCGGAGTTCCTGCTGTGGTGCAGTGGGTTAAAAATCTGACTGCAGCAGCTCGGATTGCTGCAGAGACTCAAGTTTGATCCCCATCCCTGCACAATGGGTTAAAGGATCTGGCATTGCCTCAGCTGCGGTGTAGGTTGCAGCTGTGGCTCAGATTCAACCCCTGGCCCAGGAACTTCTAAAACAAAATCAGGGAGTTTCTGTTGTGGCGCAGTGGAAATGAATCTGACTAGTATCCATCAGGATGCAGGTTCAAACCCTGGCCTCGCTGAGTGGGTTGGGGATCCGGCATTGCTGCGAGCTGTGGTTGCAGGTTGCAGATGTGGCTCAGATCTGGTGTTGCTGTTGCTGTGGCTGTGGTGCAGGCTGGCAGCTGTAGCTCTGATTCAGTCCCTAGCCAAAGAACTTCCATATGCCGCGGGTGCAACACTTACAAAAAAACAAAACAGGAGTTCCCGTCGTGGCGCAGTGGTTAACGAATCCGACTAGGAACCATGAGGTTGCGGGTTCGGTCCCTGCCTTTGCTCAGTGGGTTAACGATCCGGCGTTGCCGTGAGCTGTGGTGTAGGTTGCAGACTCGGCTCAGATCCTGCGTTGCTGTGGCTCTGGCGTAGGCTGGCGGCCACAGCTCCGATTAGACCCCTAGCCTGGGAACCTCCATATGCCGCAGGAGTGGCCCAAGAAATAGCAAAAAGACAAACAAAACAAAACAAAACAAAACAAACAAAACAGGTCCTGGTCATACCTACCTCATAGAGCTATGTGAGAATTAAATGAGATACTGCATATGAAGCATCTAGCACATAGTAGGTGCTTAATGCATGTTAGTTCCTGGCAGGGCTGGCTTCTTGGGCACGTGATCATGTGTCACCCAGGGCCCAGTGCTCAGAAGGCCCCACACTCAGGAGGCTCCACACTAAGTTTAGTGCTTTATTGTTGCCTTTGTGGGGTAAGGGCTGCAGGCCAGGGCAGAGACAGAGCTCTGAGCAGCAAGGTCGGGAAATGATGGCCAGGGCAGGTCCCAGGACTGGAAGCCGAGGCGGAACCAGAGGCCGCCCTCCCTCAGTGCAGATTCTCCGAGGCTTCTGACCTCCTCAGCATTGCGTCTGACCCTTAGCTGTTTTTAGCTCTAGTTCCCAGGGGCCCAGCCTTTTGCTAATTCGGCTGTCTGGGCCCACCTACTGAACTCTGAGAAGCATCCTGCCAGGGAAATGGAAACTGATAGGCAAGGAGGCTGTCTGTCTTCTCTCCTTTGCTCTCCAAAGACATACCTCATTTCTAGGTCTAGGAGCCTTTTACAAGGACGCTGGCGTGGGGCGAGGGAGGATGAGGGAGAAGAGAACGGAAGAGGAGTCTGGTGTGCAGCTGCAGGACCACGGAGAGGACTCATGAACCCACTCGGGGAGGTCCCTTTGTGCTCAGTGGTAACAAACCCGACTAAATCCATGACAACACAGGTTCAATTCCTGGCCTCACTCAGTGGGTTAAGGATCCACCGTTGCCGTGAACTGTGGTGTAAGTGGCAGATGCAGCTTGGATCCCATGTGTCTGTGGCTGTGGTGTAGGCCAGCAGCTGCAAATCTGATTCAGTCCCCAGCCTGAGAACCTTGATATGTTGCAGGTGTGGCCCTAAAAAGCAAAAAAAAAAAAAAAAAAGTCCACTCAAACACCATGAAATACCAGAAAATATCAGAGCCAGAAGGGATCAGAGAGGGAAAGTATGTCACCCAAAGTCACACAGTAAGGACTAGGACCTGGGTCTCCTAATGCCCAGCCCAGAGCTCTTTCCATCATTTGAGTTCAGCATCAGAGACAAACTGGGTTAGTGAAGGAAAAAGAGAACCCATCACCACCAACAAACTCTGTATTCACACAATCCACACTAATTCCTCCTGGAGACTGGTAGAAGGAGGTGCTAAATCCTGGTCAGGTAAAAAGGGCTTTAGGGTAAGGGGGTGTGCCCTCTGACTGTAACCTTGGCACGGCCTCTGGAATCCGAGGCTGCCAGGGTGGCCTGGTATGCTATACTTGTGCCAGGACCCTTCTCTCGTGGCTGATCTGGCATGGTTGCTACCTTTTTGAGCTCTCAGGCTGAGATCCTGGGGCTTCTTCCTGGGAAAGAGGGATCTGGAAAGTTTTTCAGTCAGTGTGGGTCTTAAAAAGGTAATGACATAACTGCTAATATATATTAAGCATTTTCTATGTGTCAACACTGTTCTAAGAGCTTTTCATGTATCAATTCATCTAATAATTAAACCACCCTATGGAGATGGATACTGTCATTGTCCTATTTTAAAGTTGAAAAAACTGAAACAGAGGGAGTTCTCATCATGGTGCAGTGGAAACAAATCCAACTAGGAACCATGAGGTTGCGGGTTCGATCCCTGGCTTCACTCAGTGGGTTAAGGATCCAGCATTGCTGTGAGTTGTGGTGTAGGTCACAGATGTGGCTCGGATCTGGCATTGCTGTGGCTGTGGCTGTGGCTGTGGCTGGCAGCTGTAGCTCTGATTAGACCCCGGCCTGGGAACCTCCATATACCACGAGTACGGCCCTAAAAAGCAAAAAGCAAAAAACACACAAACAAACAAAACCTGAAACAGAGAAATTAAGTAAATTGCCCAAGATCACAGAGGTAGTAAGCAGTAGAGCTAGGATTTGAATGTAGGCAGCCTGGGAGTGGGTAGCCTGTGCTCTTCCATCACTCCCCAGATGATTCCCAGTTCAGTGTTCTAGGCACTTGATCCCCATCAGAAGGGTTTTAGTTGGAAAAACTATGTACATCTCTACTCACTTATACGTATACCCTCTGATTCAACTCCCCTTTCCTCCCTCACTTGGGCGCCAGGCACCTTTGCTCAACCAGGAAGCAAATTTGCAGTTGTGCGGCGGGGGGAACGCCCCGCTCCTTCTCTCTGCAGAGCCCCTCTTTTCCTGCCCCGAAGAGCATCCCCTAACGGCTTGTGCTGCCACCTCCTGGCCACAGAGGGTTAAGACAAGCTCTGTGGGTATTTTTCAGGAATCTTCCCTTTCACGTTCCCTTTCTCAGTGACGTCATTGTCTCCCAGATTTATGTGACTGTTGATTCCCAAATATATACTTTTTTTGTTATTCCAGATTTTTTTCAGTTTTATTGAGATGGAACTGATTTAATAGTGTGTGCTCTTTTTTTAAAGATTGGTGTTTTTTTTTTAACTGAATCATAACATAGCTTGAAACGATCTAGAAATCCTGGTCAACATCGGTTTGGTTTTTTTTTTTCCATTTTTTTTATTGACATATAGTTGACTTAACATGTTTCAGGTGTACAGCAAAGTGATTCAGTTATACATGTAAAGAAAGACAAACATTGTGTAAGTTTAAGATGTACAATGAGATGATTTTTTTCCTTTTTATTTTTCTTTCTTTCTTTCTTTCTTTTTTTTTTTTTGTCTTTGCCTTTTTGCCTTTTCTAGGGCCGCTTCCCAGGGCATATGGAGGTTCCCAGGCTAGGAGTCAAATCAGAGCTGTAGCCACCGGCCTACGCCACAGCCACAGCAATGCAGGATCCGAGCCGAGTCTGCAACCTACACCACAGCTCACAGCAACGCCGGATCGTTAACCCACTGAGCAAGGCCAGGGATCGAACCTGCAACCTCATGGTTCCTAGTCGGATTCGTTAACCACTGCACCACAACGGGAACTCCTCCTTTTTTCTTATTTTTATTCTACAGTTGCACCTGTGATATATGGAAGTTTCCAGGCTAGGAGTAGAACTGGAGCTGCAGCTGCCTGGCTAGGACACAGTCTTGGCAACACCAGATCGGGGCCACATCTTCGACCTATGTCGCAGCTTGTGGCAGCTCCGGATCCTTAACCCACTGATCGAGGTCAAGAATTGAACCCATATCCTCACAGAGACAACATCGGGTCCTTAACCTGACAAGTCACAATGGGAACTCCCAAGTGATGATTTTGATACAGGTACATATTCTGAATGCTCACTACAGTACCTTTAGTTAACACAACCATCACTTTATATAGTTATTGATTGATTGATTGATCAATTGATTGATTTAGCTTTGCTTTTCCTTTTTACACTACACCTGCAGCATATGGAGGCTGCCAGGCTAGGGGTCAAATCAGAGCTGGTACTGCCGGCTTTCACCACAGCCACAGCAACGCAGAATCTGAGTCATGTCTGCAACCTACACCACAGCTCCCAGCCACACTGGATCCTTAACCCACTGAGCAGGGCCAAGGATCAAATCCACGTCCTCATGGATACTAGTTAGGTTCTTAACCTTCTGAGCCACAACAGGAACTCCTAATTTTTAATTATTTTGGAGGTGAGACCTCTCTGCCCAAATTTTTCTTTCCTCTGAGATCCAGATCTCTGTGTCCTGATGTGTGTGGCTCTTGCACCCCAACACCCTATAACGCCCCTAAGCTCCGAGCTGGCACTAGAACCCGGGGGTCCTGGCTCCTGACTCAGTTCTCATATCTCAGCACCACACTGCTTTTCCAACAAGGGGGCAGAAAACATGACCAAAAGGAGGGCCCAGAGAAGGACAAGACAAAAGCTACATGCTGGCTGGTGCCAGGGTCAGATTTCCCACTCATGTCAGGGCGGTGGCGATACTGGTGGGTGTTTTAGAGGGTGCCACGTCAGTGCTGGGGGTTTGGAGATGGGCAAAGCCTTCTAAAATGTATAGATAAGAAAGTGCAAGGCAAGTTAAAGGGTGAGCCCTAAGGAGGTCAGACAAAGCCTTTGTGGCTGAGAAGAGGTGGAAAGGGGGTGGACCCTGCCCTGGACTCAGGAGATAGAGATGCCAAGAATGAAGATCCACAGGGAGAGGAGGGAGAGGAGGGCAGAGGGCAGGGGATGGGCTCCTGGGTTCTGGCCTTGTTGAGGGATCGGAAGGAGAAATAACACAATGGGCCGAGAAGGAACAGTCAGAGGTGTTAAGTCTGAATGCTTTAGAGACAGACCCTTACATCTTAGAGCCGGGGTCAGCTCGTTAAGGCCCTGCTGCCTGGTCTTGTACTGCCTGCAAGGTAAGAAAAAAATATTTTTTGCATTTTTAAATAGTTGAATAGATTCAGGAGTTCCCATAGTGGCACGGCAGAAACAAATTCAACTAGAAACCATGAGGTTGCGGGTTCAATCCCAAGCCTCGCTCAGTGGGCTAAGGATCTACATTGCCATGAGCTGTGGTGTAGGTCAAAGATGAGGCATGGATCCCATGTTGCTGTGGCTGTGGTGTATGTAGCCTGGCAGCCACGTTCCGATTAGACCCCTAGCCTGGGAACTTCTATATGCTGCATGTGCGGCCCTAAAAAGACAGAAGAAAAAGGAAAAAAAGATTCAAAAGAAGAATACTATTTCATGACACTTGAACATCACATGAGAGAGTTCCCATTGTGGCTCAATGTTAATGAACCCGTCTAGCATCCTTGAGGAGGCGGCTTTGACCCCTGGCCTCGATCAGTGGGCTAAGGATCTGGCATTGCCATGAGCTGTAGAGTAGATTGCGGAGGAGGCTCAGATCCTGCGTTGCTGTGGCTGCTACAGCTTGAATTTGACCCCTAGCTGGCAGCTGCAGCTTCGATTTGACCCCTAGGCGGAAACTTCTATATGTCATGGGTTTGGCCCCAAAAAGAAAAAAAAAAATTATATGAAATTCAAACCTCAATGTCTATGGATAAAGTTTTATTGGGACATAGCCGGGCTCACTTATGTATCATCCATGACCGCATTCTGCTACAATAGCATAGTGGATTGCAACAGAGATCACAAGTCCCATGAAGCTTAAAATACTTATTCCCCTCCCCCCTACTCCTGGCATGCAGATGTTCCCAGGCCAGGGATCAAAGCTTCGCTCATATAGGTGACCCAAACCACAGCAGTGACAATGTCAGATCCTTAACTCTCCGAGTTGTGTGGGAACTCCTCAAATACTCCTTGGCCCTTTACAGAAAAGTCTGTGGAGCCCTACCTTAGAGGAAAAGGGCCCTGGGCCACAAGATCCACTCCCTCTATTGGAAAGGAAGCTGCCCGGGGGAAGTTCAGGCTGAGAGGGGCAGCCAAGGAGCAGAAGGAGGGGTGGGCCCTCGGAGGCCTTTGCAGAGCCTGATTTTCCCATGACAAAGCTCCCCCACAACGAACCTACATCTTCCTAACCCCAAGTCAGCTCTCCCCAGAGGCGGGGGTGCTAGAGAGCTGAGATCACTCTTATGAAATGTGTGGGCTCATGCAATTCCATGACCTCTAAGCCTCAGGATCTCCATCTGTAATATGGGTATGATAAGGAAGCTCCTGAAGGACCATTGAGAATTCTGTATGATGGCAAAACTGATAGCACAATGCACAGTGACTTTCTGAAGACCTTGTTGCTGTTAAGGGCAGGCAACTGCCTGCAGTTCTGCTACAGAAGTGCATGCACCGCCTCACTGTGTCCACTAGAGGGCAGGAAGGCCCTGCTGGCGGCGGGGAGGGTGTCAGATGGAGTTGATCTGCAGGTTTCCTGCCTGCAGAGAAGGGCAGGCCCTGCTGTTTACAACCTTGGCCTTTGATCTCCTCCTGTCCTCCCCACAGCCTGCTGAGGGTCAGACGGGTGCAGAGCTTCCCGCAGGGGGTGGGCGGGGCTTCCTTCTTGCCCTTTCTCTGTTCCCCAGAGGCAGCCCAGGCTGAGGCCAGGTCACTGGATAAACACTTCCTCTCTGGTCTATTATATATCACCTCATGTCATCCTCCAATGACAGCAGAGGAACAATGCTCCTCATTCTGGTGAGCAAACTGAAGCTCTGACAGGTGAGGTGACTTGCCTGGGGTCCCCCAGCTCGTTAGCAGGATGGCTGGGACTGTAGCCCATGTCACCTCTGCCAGTGCCAGGGGCAGCTCTCCCCGGGTCAACAGACTGTCCTTAGTGACCACACTCTCTCTGAGGCACCATCTCCTACAGCTTCTTCTAGTGTCCCTGCCCCTGCCCTCCAGGCTGGTGAAGCATCAAGCCACACCTCCACCAAGTGCTTCCACACACGTGAGCTCACTTCTACCCAGGACAGGCTCCCCCAGGGGGATTAGGGGCAGCAGTGGGACTGTTTTGTCTGAGGGCTTTGATGCATTTGGGAATGCAAGGGCACACAGGCACATCCACCCCCAGATGTCTCTTGGCAGGGGACAGTGACAGAGAGGTTGCTGGGCAGATGGCCTTTGGGAAGCATCAGGAAGGAGAGCAAAGCGGCAGGAGTGTGCACATCTTTCAGGGTGCACAGTGAACCAGACAGCAGAGTGTAAGCCCCTAAAGTTGGAAGAGGATGCTTCCCCAAAAGCCTTGAGTACCAGGCTCAGGGGAATGACTCTGGTCATGTGAGCAGTGGCGAGACATGGAAGGCTTTTGAGGGAGGTTGGTAGGAAGCAATGGTGTCCCAGGAAGGCTGATATGACAGTGATGAGGAGGAGCTCCTGCTGTGGTGCCACCAGACTGGCAGCATCTTGGGAGCGCTGGGATGCAGGCTGGATCCCTGGCCCGGCCCAGAGGGTTAAGGATCTGGTGTGGCCACAGCTGCAGCTTGGGTTAAAGCTGTGGCTGGGATCTGACCCCTGATCCAGCAATTCCATACACCATGGGGTGGCCAACCAAGAAAAAAAAAAAAGAAAGAAAGAAAGAAAGTGATGAGGAGACTGGGTGCCTTGGAAAGGAAGCAGAGGAGGATATTTCTAAGGTCCAGGCTTAAGATAATTAGATACAGTGGAGAGGGCTTGGATTCCAGAAGAACCACCAGGGTGCTGAGCTTGATGTGATGGGGAGGCCGAAGGATAAGAACTAGCCCTTGACGGGATTAGCTGGAGAGTCCAGGGTGTACGTGTGAGCGGGCGATGGAGGGAAAAGATGGTTAATTCTTTTACTATGTGGATGAATTTGAGGACATCGAGTAGAAAAGCCCTGTGAGCACATCAGGTTGCAGGGTAGAATATTAGAAGAGAGTCAGGGCTCAAGACATAGACAAGGAAGGAATCAGTCTCATGGACCTGATCTCTGAAGCCGAGAGAGGGAGTCCGGGTGCCAGGTGAGCAGGTGGGGAGGGGCTGAGCAGCTGGAGAGAGAGGACCTATAGGAAGAAGCTCAGGGGATGGGTGTGTGTTGGAGCCACCCCCTCCCATCCCAGGGTGGGGCCCATGCACCCTTCTAGCAACCATGATTGGCTGTTGAGGGAGCGGCATTTGTCCCACGTCAGGCCAATCGGAAAATTACAGGGTTTTGGGGGTTGGTTGGTTTGTTTTGGCTGAGCCTTTGGTATACAGAAGTTGATGAGCCAGGGATTGGACCTGCAAACCTGCATCACAGTTGCAACCTGCCCCACAGCTGTGGCAACACGGGATCCTTAACACTGTGCCACAAGGGAACTTCCGAGTTTCAGCACTTTTGATGGACGTGATAGACAAAGAAGCTCTTTCCATCCGTCTATGAAGAAGAAGGCTGTTTCTGGGTCCCGGAGGGAAGCCAGTCTTAGGCCGAGGAAGACAGAGGTGGGGAGGGAACGAAGCAGCCCAGGGTGACATCTCCAAGTTGCTCCATCAGGCCCTGCCTGAACCATCAGGAATCAATAACTGCCCTTTTTTCTTTAAGCCCGTTAGCTCTTGTTTTCTATTTCTTGCGAATGGAAGATTCCTAACTCGCACCAAGTAAAGAGGAGAAGCTGAAAAATGTCACATTTGGCAATTAAGGAAGGAGACGATTTCAGCCTAGAGGGAGAAGTGAATAGTATCAAACACTGGGAGTGTCAGGTCGGAGAGGTTTTGCGACCACAAATTGTATGATGAGGAACTAGCAGGTCAGAGAGGTTCCTATAGTCAGACCCACACCCAGGACTTAGGATCCACAGTCAAATTCATTACCTCAAAGGGGAAAGGAGGGCTATTTCTGGGAGGTCTTCCCCACCCACGTCTTTGATGTAGTCCTCCCAGCTCCCATTCATCTCCTTTCCAGAAGCGTCTGGAGGCTGAATGGCCAGCTCTCTAACCTCATGCCAGACCTGCATTCATCTAGCTTCTATCTCAGACCAGAAAATAGCTTGTATTTTTAAAACTCTCTTGCAACAAAGAGAGACCACAGTGCGGTCAACTGAACCACCCCGGCAGGCACTGGCCACTGCTTCCTAGTGTCTCACTCACTTCCTTTCATTGAGAGGGACCCATCAGTGCTCCCACTGACCAGGCTTGTTGGTGCATCTGTAAGGCATCTGAGGGTGACACAAGGGGCAAGGGGAGAGGGGAGGCAGGCAGTAGGAGTCGCTGCAGAGGCAGGAGGTCGCCCTGCTCCAAACACACTGGCTGTGGGGCTACAGCGGCAGGGCCAGACGCTTCCTGAGCGGATTACCACTGCGGTCTAAGTGACTGGAGCTGCAGAGAATGCTATTGTAACGAGAGGCTTACAGAAATGTAGACACCCAGCCCTGGCATGTCCTGACACACAGAAGGGAAAATAAGCAGCATAAGCTCCCGGCGCTAAGCCGCTCCATTGTCCTGTTTGTTGCTACACCTTGCGGAGTTTTCTGCCAGCGCCCCTCCCCCTCCAGACCCACACTCTGCAGCCTGGGGGCCCCAGGCCTTTCTCCTCCTAGAGATGGGAGAGGCGGCCCTTGCGAGGGTGAAAGCTAAAGTGCATAGGTGACAGCTTGCACTTTTGCAGAGGAACAAGTGCAAGTGAGTCAGTAGCCCAGGGTCACGTGGCAGGTCTGCGGCAGGGCCAGGAATAGCAACCCGGTGTCCTGACCCCTGGTCCGCGGTCACTGCGGGGCACCTTGGGACCCGCCCATCCCCAGCACTGCCCCATCGCGCTGGGTTCTCCATCTCTCACCGCAGACCTGGGGGCTGCCTCCTGGGAACGCTGATGGGTGACTGGCAGCTCCTGGGTGCGGACTGGCGGGAAAAGGGTGGGGGGGCGGGGGGGGGGGGGTTCTTCTCAGTCTGAGGCGGGTGGAGTCACAGGCGGAGCGTTCTGTCTCAGGGAGGGAGGGAGGGAACCTTCACAGCTGCCAGGGGAAAACAGAGTGGAAAAGTCCCTTCCGGAAAGGGGAGAGAGGGTCTGTGTCACCCCATCCACTGGGAGGCTACCGCTATCGGCTGGGAGGGGGCCCTGGAAACCATGGGCCCTTGGAATCCAGAGTGAGCACAGGGGCTTTCCAACCAGCCCGGGGCTCTGGGTGGTTGTGGAAGGCGGGGCTGGGCGGTGGGTGGCTGGGGGAGAGGGAGGGTGGGAGGAAGTGGGACCCCAGGCGGCAGGGCTGAAGAGCTCTTTCGCAATGGCTGGGCATCTCTAGCTGGGCGTCCCACAGGCACCTCAAAGGTAACACGTCCCATCCCTAACGCGTCACCCCCCTACCCACCATCGACATACTTTCTGCTGGACTCTGGATCCTGGCAGGTGAAGCACCGCACCAGGCATCCAGCCAGAAATCAGGAGCTCACACCTCCCTCCTTCCAATTCATTCTTTATCTCTTGCCAGTTCCCACATCTTGCCGAGTTTACCTTCTCAGTTTTTCTCAAAACAACCCCCTCCCCCCCGCCTCTTCCACTCCCCCCACCCCCTACCCCCACCTGCGATCTCTCACCAGCCCCTTTTGCCCTCCTCTCACCTGGTCAAATGAACAGTCTCCTTCCTAGCAACTCTTTCTGTCTTGTCCCTAAAATCCATCCTCTGTTGTGGCTTCCACATTTGTCCTCTAAAGAGCCAGTCTGAGAATTTTTTCCACTGAAGGCTCCATGGTCCCCCCATTGCCCAGGGAATCATTTGGGGCCCTTTAACATGACTTAAAAGGACGGAGATGGTTTGACTCTCTCTTGCCAAAGCAGTGCCCTGTGTGATCAGAAACACAGCTGTTAGGAGTTCCCGTCGTGGCTAAGTGGTTAACGAATCTGACTAGGGACCATGAGGTTGGCCTTGCTCAGTGGGTTAAGGATCCGGTGTTGCCGTGAGCTGTGGTGTAGGTTGCAGACGCGGCTCAGATCCTGCATTGCTGTGGCTGTGGTGTAGGTCAGCGGCTACGGCTCCAATTGGACCCCTAGCCTGGGAACCTCCATATACTGCAGGAACCGCCCAAGAAATGGCAAAAAGACAAAAAAAAAAAAAAAAAGACGCACAGCTGCAAGAGGCTGACTTCCTGGGTTCAAACCCCACCTGCTACTTTCTAGCTGTGTGGCCCAGCAAGTTACTAAACTTCTCTGCACCAACTTTTCCATGTGTTCCTTCTCCATGAAATCAGAATGTTAAGAGTGCCTGCCTCAAAGACTCATGAGGATTAAGACTTTTGCTGGAGTTCCCGTTGTGGCTTAGCAGGTTAAGAATCCTAGCTAGTATCCATGAGGATTCAAGTTCAATCCCTAGCCTCACTCATTGGGTTAAGGATCCAGCTGTGAGCTGCGGTGTAGATTGCAGATGTGGCTCTGATCTGGCATTGCTGTGGCTGTGGCGTAGGCTGGCAGCTGCAGCTCCGATTTGCCCCCTAGCCTGGGAACCTCCATATGGTGTGAGTGTGGCAGTAAAAAAATTTTTAATTTTTAAAAAATTTAAAAAGAGTTTTTCTGTGCAAAGCAGTTGGAACTGGGATTGTTACCACCTCCTCCTCCACCTTCCTCCCTGCCCCTCCCGCCTCACACATTTGCTTCAGCAGCTGGGCTCTTCTTGTAGAATTACAAGATTTACAAGACTCTTGTTTTGTTTTGTTTTGTTTTGTTTGTTTTTTTGCCTTTTCTAGGGCCGCTTCCTGCGGCATATGGAGGTTCCGAGGCTAGAGGTCTAATCGGAGCTGTAGCCACCAGCCTACACCACAGCCGCAGCAACGAGGGATCCGAGCCACATTTGCGACCCACAGCACAGTTCATGGCAACGCCGGATCCTTAACCCACTGAGCAAGGTCAGGGATCAAAGTGGGAACCTCATGGTTCCTGGTCATTCTTTAACCACTGCGCCACAGAGGGAACTCTAAGAATTACAAGACTCTTGCCTGCCAGTTGTGCTATTTCTCATCTCTCCATGTTTGGGCCCTTCAGAGAGGTAAGCTCCTCTTCCCCTCCTCAGAGCACCCACTCTGCTTGCTGCTTGTCTGGCTGCCTTGTGACTGCCTGATTTCTCATCTGTCTCCCCTGCTAGACTGAGCGCCCCATGAGGGCAGGCCTGGGTCTCGGCTGCCTAGAACTCTGCATGGCCCACGGTGTGCCTCAAGGAAGATGTGTTGACTGAATGAATGAATGAAATGTTTGCTCTGAGAGTGTTGGGTTTGGGTCTTCATCACAGTGGAGGTGCTCCCGTTGGAGGATTTTGTCACCATGGTCCCAAAAATACACATCAGTATCCATGTCCCTCCCCCAGGCACCTGTCCACTACTCTATAGTGGGCAAGAACACATAAGGTTGTGGGTTCGATCCCTGGCCTGGCTCAGTGGATTAAGGATCCAGTGTTGCTGTGAGCTGTGGTGTAGGTCACAGACAAGGCTCAGATCTGGTGTTGCTGTGGCTGTGATGTAGGTTGGCAGCTGTAGCTCCAATTTGATCCCTAGCCTGGGAACCTCCATATGCTAAGGGTGTGGTCCAAAAAGAAAAAGAAAAAAAGCTCCACGCTGGAGCTGGACAGCCTGGATTTGAATCCCTCCTCACCCCGTTTACAACTAGCTGGGTGACCTTGGACCAGTTACCTAACCTCTCTGAACCTCAGCTTCCATATTTGTAACACCCACATCACGGAGCTGTTGCTTACATGACTTAATATATTTTAAACGTTTAAAACAGTAATCACACAGAAACACAAAGTAATTGCACATGGTAAACTCTGTTTTATGAGCACTACCCTTGCTCTTACGATGATGTGTCATATGCTACGTGTCTGCCTCTCTAGAGGTCCTTAAGGGCGGGGACCAATTTCCTCAGTCATCTTTGTATCCCCAGGCTCTGGCACAGTGCCTGGCTCAGAGCAGACAGGCCAAAAATATTTGTTGAGTGATGATTGACTCAACGGTCCATGGGAGTGCGGGACGGGCTGGGTAGGGAGTTGACACTGCCTGGAGGTGATGGGGCTTTCTGCTTGGGGAGGGGTCTGAGGGACGTTGTCAGGGGATGCCTGGTCCGGATGCCATGCTCCTCTTCCTGCTCCCAGCTCCCGAGGGCGCTGTGGCCATCTGCTGAGGGCGGGTAGGGCAGGTGACCAGGGAGTCTAGAGCCAGCCTAGAGGATTTACTCTTCTGCCTCCGAGCTCCTGGACCGGGGACAGCTGGAGGGAATCCACGTGGCCCTGCAGGATGCTGGGGGCAGCTGATCAGGCACCCCCAGAATAACTACGGGTGTGAGGAAAGAAGGGATGATCCTGGTGGCCCCCAAGACAGAGGGGAGAGCTATCCCAGGTCGGACAGAATGTTAGCAGATGCCCTGACCACACTGTAGGGAACCTGGGGCCTGCTCCTACCTCCCAGGGCTCACATTCTGGTCACCAGTGTGCGCCCCACCTTCCACACGTGGGCTGCTTGGACCTCAGCCCTCTAAGCTTAGCAGAGCCCTGGGCGGGGGGCGGGGAGGGGGGACAGGGATGATAAGTCACAGATAATCGGAAGCACATTCAAGTGGGGATTATGTTCTAAAGTGAGTAAGATCTAGTCTTTTCACTCGGGGACAAGAAAACATCCAGAATGTTGGATGATAAGGGTGTGCTCAGAAATCTGCTCTCTAAACCTGCTCCAGGTTGGGCTCCTTTTTCTCCTCTGAACCCCTGTGATGGGACCAGCCAAGCAATGAACAGCTGGGAATATTGGCCAAGTCCCTGCTTGAATGGGGACAACCTCAGAAGTGACAGTGACCTGCTGCCCGGACCCCCGTAGGTCAGGCAGGGACTCCAATGGAGGTGCTTCATGGGTCAGAGGGAGACAGAAAAGGGCTGGAAGGGTGCTGGGTGGCTCTAGGAGGTCAAGATTTGTCTCCTGCTGCTCAGAGAGCCTCCCTCACCCCCATCTGTGGTTCTGGTGGTGACTCCTCCCCTGTAATGATGACTCTTTCGTCACCACACACCTGCATGCACACGGGTGCACACATGTAACCCCCCCACCGTAATGCGCACACACACACACACACACACACCCTCACACACACACACTTACACAGTCGCACATGCACACGCATGCACGGACCCCCACGCACACACACAAATGCAAATATGCAGGCACACACACCCCTTTCTCACCCTCACCCCCCCACACACACCTGCTCTGCCCCTTCACATGCGAAGACAATTCCAGACATGCCCGTGGGATCTGAGTTTGCTTCCAGTGGGGAATGAGGTGATGGCTGAGGACAAGCTGGAGGGGATTGTGGTTGAAGTTCTGTGCGAAGTTGTTTGTGTGACTCTCATCCAGCCTTCGTTTATGCCATTCATTTAGTCGTTCAATATGTATTTCCATTCCTACTATACACCTACTATGGGGTAGGCACAATTCTGGGTCCTGGGGACCTGAGTTTGGGTTTTCCAAGAGATGGATCTTGAGGTTGGGGCTTTAAAAATGTTTAAAAAACCTTTATTGAGATATCATTAACATACCATACAATGCACCCATTTAAAGGGTAAAATTTGGTGATTTTTAGCGTATGCATAGAGTTGTGCAACCAACCCCACAATCAATTTTAGAACATTTTCACCACCCCGTAAAGAAACCCTCTACCCACTGGCAGCCATTCCCCATTTTCCTCTTCTCCTGCACCCTTATAGCCATGCATCTTCTTCTTTTGTCTACAGATTTACCTATTCTGGATACTTCATGTAAATGGAATCATACCAGTGTGTGGTCTTTTGAGACTGGCATCTTTCACTTAGCAGAATGTTTTCAAGGTTCACCATGTTGTAGCAGGTGTCAGAATTTCATTCCTTTTTATGGCTGAATCCTATTCCATTGTGTGGCTATACCACATTTCGCTTGTCCATTCACCAGCTGATGGGCATTTATGTTGCTTCCACTTTTTGGCTATTATAAAATATGCTGTTGTGAACATCTCTGTGCATGTCTTTGTGTGGACATATGTTCTCAGTTCTTTTCAGTATATACCTAAGGAGTGGAATTGCTGGGTCCTATGGTAACTCCACAGTAAACATTTTGAGAAACTTCCAAACTGTTTTCTTTCTTTCTTTTCTTTTCTTTTTTTTTTTTTTTGGCCATCCTGTGGCAGATGGAGTTCCCAAGCCAGGGATCTGTTGCAACCTGAGCTGCACCTGCAGCAATGCCAGATCCTTAACCCACTGTGCTGAGCCAGGGATTGAACCTACATCCCAGTGCTCCCAAGATGCCACTGAACCCAGTGCACCACAGCAGGAACTCCCAAACTGTTTTCTTTCTCTTTTTCTTTTCTTTCTTTCTTTCTTTCTTTCTTTCTTTCTTTCTTTCTTTCTTCTTTCTTCTTTCTTTCTTTCTTTCTTTCTCTTTCTTTCCTTCTTTTCATGGCCACACCCGTGGCATATGGAAGTGCCCAGACTAGGGTTCTAATCAGAGCTGCAGCTGTCAGCCTACGCCACAGCCATGGCAATGTAGGATCCGAACCGCATCTGTGACCCACACCACAGCTCACTGTAACACTGTGATAGAACAGGAACTCCCTGGCTTGTTTTTTTTGTTTTGTTTTTTGGTTTTTTTTTTTTTTTTTTGCTATTTCTTGGGCCACTTCTGCGGCATATGGAGATTCCCAGGCTAGGGGTCTAATCGGAGCCGTAGCCACCAGTCTACGCCAGAGCCACAGCAACGCGGGATCCGAGCCGCATCTGCAACCTACACCACAGCTCACGGCAACACCGGATCGTTAACCCACTGAGTAAGGGCAAGGACCGAACCCGCAACCTCATGGTTCCTAGTCGGATTCGTTAACCACTGTGCCACGATGGGAACTCCCTCTGGCTTGTTTTAATGAAGACAAACTATTCAGGATTTGTATGTGGCTTCTTCTGTGCTGGAGAGGATTAGAGAGGGCGGGGCTGGGGGGAGGCAGTTCTTTTTGGGAGCATGAGATGACCTCTCCACACTTCATCAAGCATCTCCACTCACCAGGCCTGTCCACATATATTTTTCTCATCTACTCCTCCACCCTATCACTGTGGGCTCCTTAACCCACTGAGCAAGGTCAGGGATCAAACCTACATCCTCATGGATACTAGTTGGGTTCTTAACCCACTGAGCCGCAACGGGGACTCTGCCAAACTGATTTCTACAGCAGCTGGACCCTTTTACATCCCCACCAGCGATGCATGAGCACTCCAACCTGAGATAAGATTTTATTTGGAAAGCAATCCCAGGAAACACCAGTAGGAAAACAGGGACGGCAGAAAGAGCAGGGAAGGCAGCCAATAAAGGATCATTATCAAGCAAATTACCAGGGAGTGTAATTGGAGCTTAAGGCCATTTTAAGTAACTCTGGGAGTCAGTACAGAACCAGCATGGCAGAGTTATCCCACCTGAGGAGCAAGGGGCAGGGGTGTGTATCCACCACTTCCCAACAGCCTGGGTTGAGTGCGTGTGTGAGTGTGAATTTCCTGTCAGTTCCTTTTCGCTTGAGGCAGAAGCAAGAAAAGCAAGTGCAGCAGGAGAAAGCCCGCAGGCAAAGAGATGCAGGTGCTGGCTGCTGGCATCCAGCCTGCTGGCCAAAGCCTCTGGTGGGGAAGAGGAGGTGAGCCGGGTACCCATGGCGCCTGCTACCTTGGGTGAACCAAACTTCCTGCCCTCACGGTGCTTACCCTTCAATGAGAGTGATAGCAACAAAGATGTCGAGTAGCTAGTCCGGAAGCACCACAGGAAAAATAAAGCAGGGCAAGGGGGTGGAGGGAGATAAGCACTGTGTCAGCTCAGGTCGTCAGGGTGGGCATCTTGGAGGAGGTGAGATTTTAGCTGACACCTGAGTGAAGCCAGAGCCAGGCTCTCTGAAGGCCAGCGAAATGTCTTACAGACACAGTGTTGGAATCTGGGCTGTGGGATCAGCAAATGCGCAGACACTGAGCCAGGAATAACTTCTGTCTCAGGAGGAACGGCAAGAGCTTCGGCGTGAACGAGGCAGACAGCAAAAGGAAAGACCAGAAATACATCCAGGGGCCAAGCTGGGAAATACTTTGGGATTTTGTCCTAAGGGTAAATGGAGACCACCTGATGGGTAAGAGCAGGGGAATTTCCGATCTAATTTACACTTTTGTTTCTTGCTCTCAGGTCCCTGGGTTCCAGAAGTATAGAAACCCCTGAACTCAACTTTTAGTGAGCCCGTTGGGCCCCCAAAGGAGCTAACACCTTACCACCGGGCATCCAACTCCAGGCCCCAAATATTCATTCATTCCACCTCCTAATTCCAGGCCCCCCCTGGTCTAGGCGCTGACTGTGCAGCAGTGACCACCTCTGACCTAAGCCCTGCCCTCAGGGAGTATACATTCTAGTAGAAGGAGACAAGTTGACAACATAAGGATGAACGGTGCGTTATAAACATGTAACTCATCAGAAAAAGATCAAGGCTTTAGACTCCAGAAAAATGAAATGGACACAAACAGTGCAGAGTGCAGGGCATCTACATTTCAAATAGAAGGGTCAGGATGGCTTCTCCCACGGGGGTGGGGGGCAGACTGCACTAAGACCTCACTCTCAGCCTGGCTGGCTCCCAGAAGCCCCCTCCCCACCTCCAGGGAATGCATCCAGGGACTCTGCAGCTGGAGCTCCAAAGAGGCAGAGGGACCCCAGCGTGGAGGACTAGGGTGTGCTCCTGGCTGGTCCAGGCACACAGCCTGGGAGAAGGAGGAGGAGGAGCCAGGGTGGGGGCAGGGGAGGGAGGGGGGCCGAGTCTGCCAAGCCACGGGGGAATATTGATGAGCTTTCTGGCAAGAAGTGACGGAGCTGGTGGGGATGCTGTAATGAAGATAGATGATCCCCGGCCAGCTCTGCTCATCTTCCCGCTGCAGGAGGGAGCATCACAGCCAGTGGGGGTGGGGGGCCTGCCAAGTGCCCAGTGCCCTCTGCTCTGGCACTGTGGCTCACCAGCACCCCCGGCATCCCCACCCTCTCTCCTTCTCCCCTGCCACCCCTAACCCACCCTGTGCCCTCCCCTCCCCTTAATCCTCCCTCATCTCCTTCCTGTTCTGCTTTCTCTTGGGATGAGTCCCTTTCCCCTTCTCCACTTTTTTTTTTTTTTTGTCTATTGGGGGCCACACCTGCAGTTTATGGAGGTTCCCAGGCTAGGGGGTCAAATCAGAACTACAGCTGCCCGCCTACACCATAGCCACAGCCACAGCCACAGCCACTCCAGATCCGAGCCAGGTCTGTGACCTACACCACAGCTCACGGCCATGCCGGATCCCCAACCCACTGAGCGAGGCCAGGGATCGAACCCGCAACCTCATGGTTCCTAGTCAGATTTATTTCCACTGTGCCACAATGGGAACTCCCCCTTTCTCCACTTTTCTGTCCTCTCTCTTCCCTGTTGCTCCCTTTGCCCATCTCTCCACAGCTCTTCCTTCTCTCTGTCTTTGCCCCCTCCACCCCAGCCTCCCTGACTCTGGCCTCCAGAGCAGCCTACAGTCCTCTCTCAGGGGGTTTCCAGCCCCCTGGCAACCCTCTAAAGAGCAGCTACCCCTCTCCCTACTCTATCGACAATTTACTGAGTGCCTGCTATGTTCCAGGGCCTGGCCATGCCAGCCTGTGGACTGTGGCCACAGCAATTCCAGGGAGAAAAGAGAATGGATTTTGTTTTGCCTGGTCGTATCTCTTTCTCTCTCTCTTTCTTTTTCTTTCCTACCTTCTTTTTTCCTCTTTCTTTCTCCCTCTTTCTTTCTCATAGCCTTAGCCTACAGCACAGCCATAGCAAAGCTGGATCCCAGCCTCGTCTGCAACCTACACCGGATCCTTAATCCACAGAGTGAGGCTAGAGGTCAAACTCAATCCTCGGGGATACTAGTCGGGTTCTTAACCCACTGAGCCACAATGGGAACTCCCTCTCTTTCTTAATGTGGTAAAATACACACAATGTAACATTTTATCATTAGAGATATTTAGTAGCTTTCTCAAGATTGTATACCATCCTATTATTTAGTTATGGGACATTTCATCAACCCCAGAGGAAACCCCATTCTCATTAACTGTCTCTCCTCCCTCCCCCAGCCCCTGGCAACCAGTAATCTTCTTTCAGTGTCTATAGATTTGCTATTCCTGACATTTCATATGAAGGGAATCCTGCAATGTGGGCCCTTTATTTCTGGCTTCTTTGACTTAGCAGAATGTTTTAAGGTGCATTCCTGTTGTAGCATGTACCGGGACCTCATTCTTTTTGGGGCTTAATAATATTCCACTGGTTATACTACATTTTCTTTATCTGCTCATGGCTGATGGACACTTTGTTTGTTTAGGCACTGAATTTTGAAACAGAGTCTCTCAAAACCAGTTCCACACCACTTCTACCTGTGTGGCCTTAAGCAGTCATGTGATGTCTTTTGGCCTTGATGATTTCACCTGTAAAATGGAACTGTAAAAACTGAGCCTCTCATGCCCTTTCAGGGGATAAGATAAATAAGCTATAGTCCTCTGGCTTGAAGAATTCGAAGCTGCCTCTCACCTCTCTTTTCCTATACCCTCTACCCACTTGCTATTGAAATTAGGATAGGTGCTCACTTCAGCAGCACATATACTGATATTGGAATGATACAGAGGTTAGCATGGCCCCTAGCAAGGATGACACGCAAATTTGTGAAGCATTTCATATTAAAAAAAGAAAGAAAGAAAAGAAAAAGAAATTGGGATAGGAGTTCCCATTGTGGCTCAGTGATTAACAAACACAACTAGTATCCATGAGGACGCAGGTTTGATCCCTGGCTTCGATCATTGGGTTAAGGATCCGGCGTTGCTGCGAGCCGTGGTGTAGGTCGAAGATGCGGCTCAGATCCCGAATTGCTGTGGCTGTGGTGCAGGCTGGCGGCTGTAGCTCTGATTAGACCCCTAGCCTGGGAACCTCCATAAGCCACAAGTGCAGCCCTAAAAAGCAAAAAAAAAAAAAAAAAGATCTATGTGTCAAGGCTACTGGACTGATATATACTGTTGTGTTCTCTGTCATTCATTCCATTTCACTAGTTTTAACATACATTATTTTTCACATTTTAGTATCTTTGATATTGACATGAGTCACAACCAGTGGTTGTATAGTAATTGTCAAAGCTTTCTATTTTCCAAGTGGTTTGTAAAAGAATAGTGTTTAATTACAATTAATGGTCCAACATTTGTGTAGTAAGCCAGGCAAAGGTTTGTGAATATCACCATGAACAATGAAAGAGGTAAAAACCTCAATTAATTTTTTTTTCTTTTTAGGGGCGCACCTACGACATATGGAAGTTCTCGGGCTAGGGGTCAAATCAGAGCTGCAGCTTCCAGCCTACACTTCAGCCACAGCAATGTGGGATCCAAGCCACGTCTGCGACCTGTGCCTCAGCTTGTGGCAATGCTGGATCCTTAACCCACTGAGTGAGGTCAGGGATCAAACCCGAATCCTCATGGACCTGTGTCAGGTTCTTAACCTGCTGAGCCACACGGAGAACTCCAGCCCAGTGAAATATTTTTGATGGTGGGATCATGTGAGCTAACCCCCATCCTGGTATGTGAACTTACAACTAAAAGAGTTGATTGAAATAGAAAAATAACTGATCTTCTGCAACTGACATAACGTCAACATCATTGTAAAAACCATGTGAGCACACACTGCTGGCACAAATGGTTCTAAAATGCATGGCCAAAACAACTTGTAAATCAACTACACTTCAATAAAATTCACAATAAAAAAATAAAATGTATGGCCACAATGATAGGGTGGAGGAGTGGATGAGAAAATATATGCGAACAGGCCTAGTGAATGGAGATGCTTGATGAAGTGTGAGGTGAGGTTATCTCATTCTCCCAGAGAAATGCCTCCCCGCCCTGCCCTCGCTAATCCTCTCCAGCACTTGTACCAACACCAAATAGTTTGCCTTTGTTAAAACAGGCCAGGAAGTTCCCACCATGGCTCAGTGAGTTACGAAAACCTGACTAGTATCCATGAGGATTCAGGTTCCATTCCTGGCCTCGCTCCATGGGTTAAGGATCCCACATTGCCATGAACTGTGATGTAGGCTGGCAGCTGCAGCTCCGATTTGACCCCTAGTCTGGGAACTTCCATATGCCGCAGGCACAGCCCTAAAAAGACAAAAAGCAAAAAACAAAAAAACCAGGCCAGATATTGCAATTATGTCCCAGGGAGCAGAGGGCTCCATCTGAAGGGCAGCAGGTGGCGGTGGATGGAGGTCAGACATGCAGAATTCATGAGTGTGTATGGCTGAATACCTTCAGCCATGCACCAGGCAGCAGGACCTCAGCACTGATGGCTCCTGTGGATGTCTTCTTTACCCAGCTGGCCTGTGAACAGTTTGAGGATGCTGCATTTTGTAGTTTCTATGGTTTCCCCACCTGCATGGACTACTTCCTGCCGGAGCTGGTTACAAATGACATTCCCAGGGAGCCACCCAAGAGACTGCATTTCCGTAGGTGGGGGCGGGGGGGGGAAGGAATCTGCATTCTAGCAATACTCCCAAGTAATTCTATGCTTGGCAAAGTTAGCAAAACTCCCAGACTAAGGATTGAACAAGGTGATCCTTCCCGCAGGTGCTTTCCACTCCTGACATTCATCTCCATCTTCGAAGCATCCAGGCTCCATCTTCCTAGTTGTTATGAGCGTACCATGTGCCTTGCGCTTGCCATTGTTGGCAACTGAAGCTCAGCCAGGGCTCCGTGGAACAGCCAAAGAGGAAACCAGCATCATTGTCCCTGCTCCCAGCAAGGAAGCAGGGAGGGCAGGGGACAGTGGGCTGGGGATGGGGGGAGACCAGGGAGGGAAGGGTTGAGTGGACAAGCAGGAGGTGCACGTAGATCCTGGCATCACCGGGTCCCTGCTGCTCCCAGCACTCCCCACCCCATTGCCCTGCCCACCCAAGCAGCCCGCTGGGAAGGAGGGAAGCACTGCTCCCTAGACACCTCTCTGCTCTGATCACCCTGACAACTCACGAGACCAGGCCATGAAGAACAGGCTGTTGAGGTTCTTTGGGTTTTTTTTGGTTTGGTTGGTTGTTTTGTTTGTTTGTTTGTTTGTTTTTGTCTTTTTGCCTTTTCTAGGGTGCTCCCTCAGTGTATGGAGGTCCCCAAGCTAGGGGTCAAATCAGAGCTGTAGCCGCTGGCCTACGTCACAGCCACAGCAACACCAGATCTGAGACATGTCTGCAACCTACACCACAGCTCACGGCATTGCCGGATCCTTAACCCACTGACCAAGGCCAGGGATCGAACCTGCAACCTCACGGTTCTTAGTCAGATTCGCTTCTGCTGTGCCACGATGGGAACTCCCTTTTTGTTTGTTTGTTTGTTTTGCTTTTTAGGGCTGTACCCTTGACATGTGGAAGTTTTCAGGCTAGAGGTTGAATCAGAGCTATTGCTGCTAGCCTAAGCCAGAGCCACGGCAATGCGGGATCCAAGCCACGTCTACAACCTACATCACAGCTCTTGGCAATTCGAGATCCTTAACACCCTAAGTGAGGCCAGGGATCAAACCCGCATCCTCATGGATTGTAGTTGGATTTGTTTCCACTGTGCCACAAGGGGAGCTCCTCACCTATGTGTTTTGAGGTTCTGTCTGCCACATCTCTACAGACACACACACACACACACACACACACACACACACACACTCCTTCTCTCTGGAAGACAAGCATACCTTTTGGACAGTCCACTCCTTGGTAACTGATTTCCATTCCCCTTTCTCGGAGCAGGGAAGCAGGAGTGGTGACATGCTTCCCCCAGTTCACCAGCCACACTACATGCACAGGCAAGATGGCTCCGTGGCCAAGAAGGGATGCTCTGGCTGGGTCAGACCAGCTGGGCTAGCATCCCAGCCTGAGCCCTTGGCAACATGACCTTGAAAAATGAATTTAGCCTCTGTGCCTCAGTGTTCTTCCCTATAAAATGGAGACAATTATATCTAACTTTCTTGCTGTTTGGGGAATTAAATGTGATCGTCATTGGTTAATAAATGTCTCCTCGTCCTCCTTGTTCCTTCTGGCCTCTCTTGAGTCCCCCAATCCTGCTTTCTCGCCCTGACCTCGCCCACATCTGCTTGATCACGTTTGACCTTAGTTACAAAAGAGAACCCAGAATTTCTATGATGAAAGGGCCTTAGATGCAGTCTCATCCAGCCCCTTTGTTATACAGATGAAAAAAACCACAGTCCCTCCTGCCATCCCTTTGTTGCTTCATTTTCTTCCAAAGTGGTTGTATTTCTAGCACTCGAGTAACCACCTTTTTTCTCGCCAGCTCACGTAGCAATCAGATAGGGCTGCTTTTTCCCCAGTGCAATCAGTGAGCTCCCAGCCTCCAGCTCGCTGGATTTATGGCTCTCGGCTGTCTTGCAGGGTCCTTAGGGGTCTGTGTGGCTCAGGAGTTATGGGTGCACAGAGACAGGGTTTTCAGTGCACTTGGCCCAACTTATCAGTCAACTCCGGGGGGTTGGTTATTCAGAAAAAATAAAATTAAATACCAGGGCCAATATGCTGACTACATTTTTGTGCTCCTCACTCAACTCCAAAATTGCCCCCATGGGTCATGCTGGAAAATATTCAGAAGAAAAAAAGGTAGAGACTGTTCTAGGTCCAGCCAGGGAAGGAAGACAGCAGAGGGGTTCGGCATGTCCAAGAGCCTGGTGTTTCTCCTCAGGAGAGTCTGCCTGTGTACCAGGACACTGCAGTCACAGAGGGTGGCTGGGTTGGGACTCTAATTTCTCTGAAACGTCCACTAATCTTTTCCCACCAAAGTTAAGAGCAACCAGCTTGAACTCAATTTCTAAGCCTCTTCCTTCCAACCAAGCTATCACCATTGGCCCTGCCGAGTGCCTCTGCCAGAGGGGAGTGAGGGGTAGCCTCGGTGGCATAGGTGAGGCTGTTTTGTAGCAGTGAGATTGGATGGTGGGTGACTGGCTTCCTTTAGGGAGGAAAAAATTACAACGATCATGTCTTTTTTTCTCTTTTGTTTTTTTTTTAGGGCCGCACTTACAGCATATGGAAGTTCCCAGGCTAGGGGCCGAATCAGAGCTGCACCTGCCAGCCTACACCACAGCCACAGTCACGCCAGATCCGAGCCACATCTGTGACCTACACCACAGCTCATGGCAATGCCGGATCCTTAACCCACTGAGCAAGGCCAGGGATCGAACCCTCATTCACACCGATACTAGTCAGGTTCTTAACCCACTGAGACACAATGGGAACGCCAACAATCATTTCTGAAGATGAAGGACATTCTAAGACTAAAGGAGAGAGACGGGGAGAGGACAACATGTCAGACCGAAGGACAAGGCTTTGGATGGAATTTATTTGGCCTTGATTAAAAAGTCACAAGACAGTCTTTATGTTTGCTTCTTGCAGCAGGCCAGGATGCCCTAGGCCTGGATTTGGAGGTCTGGGATTTCACCAGGGATCTGCCATGTAGCAGGATGTGACTTTGGGTAAATGAACCAGCACACTTGGACATCGGTAGACTTGGCTCCAGTGCCTCCATCTGTCAGATGGGAAGGATCGCGCTTACCTCATAGGGTGGTGGGAAAGCAGCGCCGGGAAGGGAATGAAACATTTACTGAGCATCTATGAAGAGACAGGCACGTGACCCAGGGTGTGGTTTAGTTCTCAGGACAAGCTAATGGGAACGGTGTCATTGTGACCATTTTATAGATGAGGAAGCTGAGACTCGTGGGTTAAGTCATTTGCCCCAGCTCTCACAGACCCGGGGCTGGCACCCATGCCTGCTTGAACGCAAAGCCACACTCTTTCCAGAAGGGCAGGTGGAAAACAGAAGGTAGATACAGGAGTTCCTAGTCTAGGTTTCAATTTTCTCAGTGAAATAGAAAACAAAGTCCTTTACTGAGATAAGGAGGCCAAGTGAAGTGTCAGGAGTGGTGTAGGTTTGGAGAAACTTCTTTGGCTAGAGGGAGGGAGCGTTCCCATCCTCAGAGATCGTGTTGCTAAGAAGCTGGTCAAGAGCTGATTGTCAGAGCTCCTGTCATGGCGCAGTGGAAACGAATCTGACTAGGAATCATGAGGTTCTGGGTTCGATCCCTGGCCTTGCTCAGTGGGTGGGGGATCCGTCATTGCCATGAGCTGTGGTGTAGGTCGCAGACATGGCTTGGATCTGGCATTGCTGTGGCTGTGGTATAGGCCAGACGGCTACAGTTCTCATTCGACCCATAAACTGGGAACCTCCATATACCTCAGGTGAGGCCCTAAGAAGATAAAAAGACCAAAAAAAACCAACCAAACAAACAAACAAAAGGGCTGATTGTCTCTGCAATATGCTCCTCAGGGAATAGTCATGTCCAGTTCATGGAACAAGAACAGATTTTGTTTTTCACTCATTACTGACTACCCAGCCTCTAGTACAGCGCCTGGCATACAGCAGTGCATTTATTTATTCAGTAAATAGGGAACACCTACTGGGTGCTGGCTATGTTGTAGGTACGGGGAATTTAGCAGTGACAAAGGCAGATTAAACCCCTGCCCTTATGACCTTGGCAGTGCAATAAGAGAATCAGAGAAAACACACAAACCAGCAAATAGAATAATCTCAGATGGTAATAAAGTTGCGAATTTTTAAAAACAGAATAAAAGAGATAGCGAGGGTCTGTTGCAGTGGGGACTTTCTCTCAGGAGGCGACATTTGAGCTGTGACTGGAATGAGAAGAAAAGTTGTTCAGGCCCAGAGGGCAGAAGGGTGTTCCAGGCAAAAGGAACAGCAAATGCAAAGCCCTGAGGCAGGAATGAGCTCGGAGCATTCAAGAGAGACAGAAGGAGGTCTGCGCAGTTGAAAGGACTGAAAGGACGCAAGTGTTGGGGAAAAGCTGTAGGCAATGAGGGGAGAAGGGTCAGATCATAGAAAACCTCTTAAGCCAAGTTAAGAAGCTCAGATTTTATTCTAATTCCAGTAAGAAGTCTTTGGAAGGTTTTAAGCAGCGGGAGGGATGTGATCTGATTTATGTTTTAAAACAATCGCTCTGGCATTTAGATGGAAAGCAGACCAAGGTAGGAAGGAGGAGGGGAAGCAGGGAGAGCCGGCAAGAGACTGGGGCAGTGGTCCAGGAGAAAGGCGATCACTAAATTTTTTTTTTTTTTTTTGTCTTTTCAGGGCTGCACCCATGGCATATGGCAGTTCCCAGGCTAGGCGTCCAATCAGAGCTGCAGCCACCAGCTTACACCACAGCCACAGCAACGCGGGATCAGAGTTGCGTCTGTGATCTACACCACAGCTCACAGCAACACTGGATCCTTAACCCACTGACCTAGGCCAGGGATCGAACCTGTGTCCTCATAGATGCTAGTCAGATTCGTTTCTGCCGAGCCACAACGGGAACTCCAGAAAGGCTGATTACCAGACTCAAGTGGTAGCAGGGGAGATGGGGAGAGGGGTTGGGTTTGGGCAGTGGGTCTTGCTGATTGATTAGATGTAGAGGGTGAGGAAAAGAGAGGAATCAAGGATGTTCTCTAGGTTTTTGAACAGAACTGATGGCGCTTTAACTGAGATGGGAAAAGTGGAAGAGGAACAGGTTGGGGGCAAGAGGTATAGAAATCAAGAATTCCGGGAGTTCCCTGGTGGCCTAGCAGGTTTAGGATCTGGCGTTGTTACTGCTGTGACTTGGATCACTGCTGCAGTGTGGGTTCGATCCCTGGCGGGGGAACTTTGACATGTGGACATGTTAAGTGTGAAATGCCTAGTAGACGTCTGTTATGAACTGACTCGTGAGTCTCCCCAAAGATATGTTGAAATCCTAGTCCCCAGTACCCATGAATGTGATCTTATTTGGGAATAGGGTCTTTGCAGATACAAGTTAAGGCCTGAATCTTAAGGGCGACCCTGATCCAATATAACCAGTGTCCTTTTAAGAGGAGAAAATATGGGACACACACACACACACACACACACACACACACAGGAGAACACTATGTGAAAGACACAGATTCCAAGGGAACATGGGGCCATGTGAAGATGGAGGCAGAGAATCGAGAGAGGCTGCTTTAAGTCAAGGAGTGTCTGGGGCTACCAGAATCTGGAAGTGGCGAAGAAGGACCCGCCCCTGGAGGGTTTCTAGGGAGCATGGCCCTGATGACACCTCAATTTTGGACTTGTAGCCTCCAGAACTGTCAGACAATACATTTCTGTTAAGTCACCCAGCTTGTGACACTTTGTTATAGCAGCCCTAGGCAACTAATACAGCTTCCCAGTGCAGAGGTCAAGTGGGCCTATGGATGTACAGACCTGGGGCTCAGGGAAGAGACTGGTTTTTAAAGACATAGGACGAGATGAGATTGTCTTGAGCATGAATCAGAGAGAGTTGAGAGAAGAGAGGCCTTGGAGGGATGAGGCCGTGGCCTGTGAGGTGGAGGGCGGGGGGGAGTGGTGGTGCCTGTGGAGGAGTTTCAGGCAAAGAGAGTGTTTCTAGGAGGAGAGAGTAGTCAATTTTATCAAAGCCTCATGATAGGTTAAGTCAGACTGGCTTTGTTTGACCTTTAGGTTTGGTAAAAGAGAGGTTGATGATGAGGATGATAATAGAGCAAGGCAGGTGACCTTGACAAGAGAAATGTCAGCAGGTAATGGAGATGCGGCCAAGCTGGAGTGAGTTAAGGAGAGAATGTAAATATGAGGTCTAGAGTAATTACAGAGGACTGTTTTTTTTGTTTGTTTGGTTGGTTGGTATTTTAAAGGGCATATGGAGGTTCCCAGGCGAGGGGTTGAATCAGAGCTACAGCTGCCGGCCTACCCCACAGCCACAGCCACAGCCACACCAGCTCCAAGCCACATCTGCGACCTACACCACAGCTCATGGCAACGCCGAATCATTAATCCACTGAGCGAGGCCAGGGATCGAACCCGCATCCTCATGGATCCTAGTAGGGTTCGTTAACCATGACGGGAACCCCGGAGCAGAGTCTTATCGAAGGCCTTGTGCTGCAGTTTTGAAGAGAGTGAGGAGAAAGTGGCGGTATGAGCCAGTCCTTTGAGAGGAAGGAAAGATGAATCTGCCTTGGAAACGTAGAAGGTTGCTGGGTAGATCTGAGTGCTCGTTTGAAAGTTCTAAGTTTAGAGTGCAACAGTCAATAAGCATGCTTGTGATTTTCTTCAGGAATGTGGCACTGCTTGGGTATAAGCAAAGGATTGAGGTTTTGCCAGGTAAGTACAATGGCGTTTCTGAGCAAAGACAGGCAAGGAAGACAAGGGTGTTTGTAAGAGAGACATCATGGAAGTTCCCGTCGTGGCTTAGTGATTAACGTGGTTAACGAATCCGACTAGGAACCATGACCTTGTGGGTTTGATCCCTGACCTCGCTCAGTGGGTTAAGGATCTGGCTTTGCCGTGAGCTGTGGTGTAGGTCGCAGACATGGCTTGGGTCTGGTGTTGCTATGGCTGTGGTGTAGGCTGGCAGCTACAGCTCTGATTAGACCCCTAGCCTGGGAACCTCCATGTGCCACGGGTGTGGCCCTAAAAAGCCACCCCCCCAAAAAAAGAAAAGGATGAATGAAACGAATACTTGTATCCCTGAAGTATCCTGTGCTGTGCCAGGCACGTGGCATATTCATCGATTAAAACTGCATATATGTGCTGCTCTGGTGACTATAATAGGAGCAGGCCATAATTCAGAGCACAGCACACAATAGGACCCTGTGGAGGGTGATAATCTCTAAGTATCTTTGATTACTTAATTCGAAAATAGTTTGCACATTGTCCCTTCCAACGAAAGTCATTTCTGTACTCAAGATTGACCAGGGCGCAGTTCTCTGATGGCCTAGCAGGTCAAGGCTCCTGCGTTCTCACCGCTGTGGCTCTGGTTGCTTCTGTGTGGTGTAGGTTCGATCCCTGGCCCAGGAATTTCCACATACTGCCTGTGTGGCAAAAAAAAAAAAAAAAAAACAAGAGAGAACCTGAAATAAACATTGTGAATCTTATTAAAAAAAAAAAAAGAGATTGACCAGGGGCCGGAACGTTGCATTCAGCCTTAATTAGCAAGATGTGGACAGGAGGCCAAGGTGGAGTAGGAAGGTGACCTGTCCAAGGTTGGAGGTGTGGGACATCCCTGTCCCTCAGTCCCCACCCCAGGCTAAAACCCAGCACTCTCACTGCAGATCCTTCTCTGGAAACTCCGTTAAAAAAAGAGCAGCCTCACCCTCCCCTTAAAGTGAAGATGGTCATTCCAGCCCTGGGCCTTCAACTTGCCTTCCTTACCCCCTTAGCTGCTGTTCCTCCGGAATAAGTGATTTCTATTTCTTCTGACTCCTATTTTCTAGCCTTTCTGATCCTGTTTGCCTCCTCTTTGTTTCCTCGAGGCTGGGGCCACTACCTCTGTCTTTGCTTCTCGAGAATATCCTACAAAATGCCTCCCTCCTGTTCCAACTCCTCCCCCCCCCCCCCCCGAACACCACTAACTGTGAGTCCAAGGCTTTTTCGAAGAGGCCTCTAAGGTTCCCGCTGATGTTATGCCCCAGTGTCTGAGGTGACCTGGCCTGGTCTCCGTGTGGCTGAGAGAGTGTCTCTTTGTGCTGGCTGATGAATGGCTGCCCTGTCCTGTCCGGGACCTCAATACCTGGAAGGTAACAAGAGAAAGCCCCCTCCCCTACTCAGGCTCTGCACCTGCTGCTCTCAGCTTTCCTCGGGGGCCAGAGGGTGCCTGGGCAGACAGCTCGCTCGCTGAGTCTTAGAAGAGCAACACCAGGAAGCAGGTCCAGGATTCCTTCCTACCCTACCCTCTCTGGACAGAATGGGGCCTGCTGAGAGGCTGCCCGGACCCATCTTCCTCCCCATCATCCCTGCTCCATTTCTATCCATCTCCTGTTTCTGCCAGGGATTTGGTCTCTCAATAGGACGATGAGCCTGCTGGGACGCTGTTTCCCTCTGTGACTGAGAGTTTGAACTCCAGAATTTCTGGGCCGGAAAACATCTCACCTGGTGAGACATCTTCACCTTTGCCTGTAGACACGACAGCGTGCAAAACCTTCAAGCTGGACTCACTTTCTAAAAGAGACCTTGTGGTTTTCCTTGATAACACATCCTGGTGTTTCAAACTGCAAAACTCAATTCAGTTCAACAAATGTGGACAGAGTGCCTATTTTATCATCGTTGTTATGTTGCTTCATGTATTATGTCTTTAAGATATTTCATTATTCATTTTGGATAGGTAATGCACACACAAGGTACAATATCACAACTACTGGATAGTAAAACATGAAAAGCAAATTTCTCTACTTACTCCTGTGCCTCATCCACTCAGACTCCCTTCTCAGAAGTGACTGCTGTTACCAGCGTCTTTTTTTTTCTTTTTTTCTTTTTGGGGCCACACTTACGGCATATGGAGGTTCCCAGGCTGGAGTCCAATCGGAGCTACAGCTGCTGGCCTACACCACAGCCGAAGCAACGCCAGCTCCAAGCCAAGTCTGTGACCTACACCACAGCTCATCGCAATGCCAGGTCCTTAACCCACTGAGCGAGGCTGGGGATCGAACCTGCAACCTCATGGTTCCTATTCAGATTCATTTCCTCTGTGCCACGACGGGAACTCCGACCAGTGTCTTATGTATTTTTCTGTGGATATTCCTCTCATACCTAATTTCACTTAATCTTCACAACAGCCTTCTCAGGTGGTGCCGTGAATCCCCTTTGGAAGATTAGGAAACTGTGGCTCAGAAAGGCTAAGTAAATTACACAGAGTGTCTTTGGTGGCAGTTCCACTCGACGTATGTGTGCGTAAAAGCCCACAGAGTTTCTGCTGTAACATGTTCCCTATCTGCCCTTTCATCCTGTCCTTCCCTTCCAGGACAGCCACTCACTCTGCAGGGTTGGCTTGAGAGCCTGCATGTGCAGGGCCCTGTCCTAGGTGCTGAAGGCTCTTGTGGTGGCAGGGGATCCCTTTAGCCCCTACCCCACATGGGGCTCACCAAGGAGCTGGGGACGCAGGCAAATACCTGACGCTTAACAGAAACTCACAAACACTGCTTGGCCACAGAATCTGTACGTGGTACGTAGGCAGGCCACTCTCCCGTTCTGTCAGTTTTCCTATCCGTCCAATGGGGGTAAGCATAACCCTTTGATATACTTAACTCAGAGGGCTGCTGTGAGAATCTAGAGATAATAAATGCAGAAGTTCCTAGAAAACATACAATCCCAGCACATGGGAAGGAGTCTAGAGGGCTGTGAGGGCCAAGGGTCTCTGACTGATGAAGTAAACAGTGTGGGAAGAGGCTGGGAAGTGATAAGCTTAAAGCAGAGATAACATCATCTTCATTCTTTTTTTTTTTTTTTTTTTGGCTTTTAAGGGCCCAACCCATAGCATATGGAGGTTCGAAGGCTAGGGGTTGAATCAGAGCTGTAGCTGCCGGCCCACGCCGGAGCCACAGCCACACCAGATCTGAGCCATGTCTGCAACACAGCTCACGCCGATGCCCGATCCTTAACCCACTGAGCAAGGCCAGGGATCAAACCTGCGTCCTCACGGATGCTAGTCAGATTCGTTTCCGCTGCGCCACAATGGGAACGCTTCATCTTAGTTCTTTATTGCAGGGTTGTCTTTAGCGGGCACAGAGTCGGTCCCGTTGCAACAGTGACTAGATGTAAAATGGGGTTGGGGGGGTTGGTCTAGAAAGAGAAAGAACAACATGCAAGTAAGCCTCTTCCAACACAGTAGCCCGGAGGGGCTGAGCCTTCCCAGGCCCACCTCCCTCTCTGCACTGTGGCCATTGACTTGCCTTCTAAAGGGCCTGTTAGTAGCAGATCAAGGGCCTTTCTACAAGTTCCTTCTATTGCCCCTCTCATCCCATCTCCACCGAGCTCTCTCTTTTAATCCTTGAGGCCTCCACTTAGAATTCATTTCCTCCAAGAAGCCTTTCTGGACTCCCCAGAGCAGATTAAGAGCCCAGCTATTCACCACCCACACCCCACCCCCAGTGTCTCCTGATTAGCTCATACCACCCCAGTCAGTATCCATCTTGTCCACCAGACTGTCAGCTCCAGGGGAGCGGGCACCAAGCCCATCTGTTCACCTGTGTATCCCCAGTGCCAGGCACAGAGCCTAGCACTTAAGACATGCTGAATTCTTTGCTGAATGAATGTCCGAAGTTAGTCACTCCTACCTTTGAGTTCAAGACTTGCCTACATCTCCATATAGCACTTCTCGCCCAGTTAATAGCTCTATTCTTTTTACATGAAGGTCTCATCTGAATCTTTTCCCTTTGTATTCCCGGTGCTTAACCCCCCCCATGGCACCGGTGGTCCTGCACAGTGCTTGTTTGCTGAATGAATGAATCAGTGAATTCTTGGCAAGGAGCTGCTTCGAACCAGAGGGCATTTCCTTTGCAGCAGTTACTGGGCTGTTTTCCCAGGCGGGCCAACTGGAAGGCCCTGGAAGTGGGGAACAAGATTAGGCAGGAGCTGATGGGGTCGCAGAGAAGAGAAAGCAAAGAGCCTGAGGGCCGTCTCCTCTGTGTCGATGCGATGCTGCCGCGTGGAGCGCAGGAGTTGGCCCCAAAAAAGGGTCCTTGGTCACCGAGCCCTCCGAGGGCTCCCAAAGCCTTCTCTCACTGGGGTGGGCTGGGCTCAGGTGACTGGCATACACCACCACATCCACCCACCCCCACCCCCTCCCCTGCCGGCTGCCTTCTTCACCTTTCTCCTTGGGGAGGGAGTGAAAGGCGGGGGGAGGGACTCAGATGCCACCCGCTGAGCTTCTTCCCCACTGCCTCTCTGTCCCCTAGACACCAGCCAGAATGGGGAGAGGAGAGAGGTCGGGCCTAGCCGGGCGACGGGGGAGGGGCGGCACGGCCAGCCGGCTGGTGTCCTCTGGCGTCTGGAGCCAAGGCCCCGGGCTCTCGGCCCCCGCGAAGCGAGGCGAGCCGGAGCTGTGCGGTGAATGCAAAGAGCTGGGCGAGCTCCCAGCCCAGCGCCGCCGACGGCGTCCTCAGCCACAGCCCAATGAGAAGAGAGCAGATAATTTATTCTCTAATCCCGGTTGGGGTGCCGGGCGCTGGCGAGTGGCAGAGCTGGGGTGGGGGGGTTGTATTCTTCTCTCCCCCTCCCGCAGGCCGCCCCCTCCCCACCCCTGCCGGCTCCCGGCTCCCGGCGCGCACACACACATTTCCTGACAATTAGCGAGCACACCTTGGCCGCGCTGCCTCCGGCGGCGCCGCAGCTTTTGTCTCCCGCCCGCCGGGCTGCAAGGCGCGGGCGCTTGGGCGCGAAGTTGCGGCTCGGACGCGCTGCTCCGGAATGCCGGCCGCCAGCTGCCGTCGAGGGGCGCGGAGGGCTGGGGGTGGGGGGACAGACACGCCGGCCCCGGGGCTGGGGTGCTGCTAAAGAGAGGAGAAGAGAAAGAAAAGTAAGGCAGCGCTGCCCGCTCTTCCTTTGTTATAACCCTGAGTGTGTACGGGCGTGAGCGCGCGCGGGAGTGTCTGTGCGCGAGTGTGTGCATCTATGTGTGCGTGCCTGTGTGCGCGCGCGTGTGCAAACGCGTGCCTGCGTGTGCCGGTCGGGACCGGCCGGGAAGGCGGGACCCGAGGGCGCCAGGCGGCTTTGCTCGAAGGGGACTTGAATTGCGTCCGGGGTCTTTTTCGCTCTGCCGGGCGCTCGGGCGCGCGAGCAGGTAGCCGTCCAGCTTCTGAGCTCGGAGTTTGTTCACAGACCCGCACTGGGCTGGGGAGCGCGCCGACCTGGGCCCGGCCTGCGGCGGTTGGTGGGGGAGGAACCTTCCACAGAGGATCTGCCCTGACCGCAGGGGGCGCACAAGGCGGCGGTGAGGGTCTGCGGGCTCCGATTGCGGCGCTGATGCGGCTACGATGCCCCCTGGCCCCTGGATGGGGGCTCGCCATGACCACTGCGAGCCCGGGGAAGGCGCGAGGCTGCGGAGGTGGCTCATGGGGCTGTGGAGGGAAGGAGGGGCGGCGAGACGAAGTCTGTCTAAATGCCAATTCCCTGAAGTTCAGCGCATCGGTTGTCATTTCATACCTTAATGCATATTTATGCTGCGCCGAAATAGGCTTCATAATTAACTCCAGGAGCATCTGCAGAGGTTAAAGGGACCCCGAAGATTTGTGCATTGATTGGGTACCACGGCGGTGTGTGTGTGTGTGTGTGTGTGTGTGTGTGTGTGTGTGTGCGTGCGCGCGCGCGTGTGTGCGTGCGCCCCGTGCGAACCCATTGAGAAGAATAATTATTTTTCTCCACTGGATGCTACAGCAGAGAATCAGACAAGGAGTGAAGAGAGAAAGAGACTGGAGAGGGAGCGAGGGAAAGGGAGAGAAAGAGACAAAGGAAGTGAGTGCGGGAGAGGAGCCGGCTTAGCATCCGAACTGTGAGTACTGTGCGAAAACAAATAGGCAGAAAGTGCTGCAAAGCCCTGGGCCGGGTTGAGGGCCGAGCGGTTGAGGAGGACCCTCCTCCTCGCCGGAGGATTTGGCTGGGCGATGAAGGGTCCTTGAGGCTTGGGCGGACTCCAGGATGCGGGTTCAGGTACTCACCTGAAAGCCTGCGCTGACCAGCCGCGGGCTGCGTCAACCCACCGCCTCGGGTCCGCCAAAGGGAAGCCCCCCCACTCCTCCCCCATTGTCTTTGTTCCCTGTAAAGGTTTTTGCTGCTGGTGGGATTTAGGGGGGAGTGTGAGAGGGAGCTAGGGCCCTGGTTCAGGAGGTAGCCGAGTCTCCCTCTCCTGACTGCGAGAAACCAGCTTTGAATGCCTCCCCACTTTGCTTTCCTTTATCCCGCGGTCTGGGGCGGGATGGGGAAGGGGCGATGCAGGACGCAAAGATCAGGACTTTGTGACACCTGTGCATTCGTTTGGCACTAAGATGGGAAAAGCAGAGGTACCCTGGGGGCAGAAGTCCTCTGCAGCCAGCTTGGGAGGCTGGAGGAGCCATTTCCTTGGGCAAAACCGCCAACTCTTGGCCCTGGATCTTCCTCCCACCTCCCTCCTCAACCCTAGGGCCTCAACCCTAGGGCCCTTGCAGCCTAAGAGGGGCTGGAGCTGGAGATGGGCCAGGGAGCAGGAAAGCTGGCCTGGAGAGGCGGGGGTGGGGGCAGCTGTATAGAAGATAGCTGCTCTCTTTCTTGAGTTCGGGTCCATGACAGGGTGCCCCTAGGGAACCCAGCTGGCCACCAGCCCCAGCCTCTACCGAACCAGTCAGAAGAGGGCGCCTGGGGGCCCCAGGGAGAGCCCTCCTTCCTGATCGACATTCCACAGCCTGCCTTTGGAAGCATCGGTATCCTGGCTTCCTCCTCTCAACCCTCATTAACAAATTCTGCTTCAGGTTTGATTGTACTTTTTCCTGGTGGTTTTTCAATGTACCTTCATCTGCCAGGGAACACCTTAGCCCAACTTGAGCCTTAAGCTCTTAACTTTGGAGAGAAATTCGGCTCTTTTGAGGCTGAGATGGGGGCCCCAGGAGAGGGAGCTCTGAATCGATTGTGTGCTGAGAAAGCCCCCCAGGGGAGCAGCTTTGGTGGCCTGCAAACCCTGCTTACATCTTCCAGGAGGACACAGCTGGGGCTTGGGGCTGGGAACAGCTTCTGTCTCCATCACTGACTTCCAGTTCCCCATCACCCCATGGGGCCTGTCACAATCAGGAGAAAGAGGAAGATCTCCTTTACACACACACATACACACACACACTATAGAATATTCGGCTGAGGCCACCCTCCTAAAGGCACGAAGAAGAAGGACTGGCCATCAAATAGAGAAGGCCAAGTTCAGTTTAAGGGCCAAAAAGGCAGGATGAAGACTCTGGGTAGTGGGAGAGGTCAGGAGCAGGGCAGTAGGGCTGCTCTGAACGCACACGCATCTGAGTCTCTCTTCCTATTTAGCTGCTTGCTTGGTGGCCATACCTTTGTGAGCGCTGTTTCCCGGTGCCCAGCACAGTGTCTGTGCAGTTCTGTGTGCTCACTGCCACATGCCCGCAGACCTTCTCGTCATCCTTCCTCCCGACTACCTCCTCCTCTGAGAGGTGCTCCACAGGGGCTTGGGAGCACCCAGCTGAGTAATTCTTTTTTCCTTTTTTGTCTTTTTGCCTTTTCTAAGGCCGCTCCCGCGGCATATGGAGGTTCCCAGGCGAGGGGTCTAATCAGAGCTGTAGCCACTGGCCTACGCCAGAGCCACAGCCACTCGGGATCCAAGCCGTGTCTGCGACCTACACCACAGCTCACGGCAACACCAGATCCTTAACCCACTGAGCAAGGGCAGGGACCGAACCCGCAACCTCATGGTTCCTAGTCGGATTCGTTAACCACTGTGCCACAACGGGAACTCCCATAGCTGAGTAATTCTTTAGGCTGGACCACCATCACCCTGCATGAGTTTGGGGGGAGGGCACCCCACCCTGTATGAGGAAAGGAGTGGGGGAGGAATAGGGCCTGAGCAGAGCGTTAGGACCTTTCGATGTCCATGAACTGCTCAGGTTGAAATGCGTGTGTGTTTGCCAGGTAATTGCATTTTTCTTTAACACCGGCTGCTCTGAGAGGCAGTATTGTGGCCTGGGTCCTGTACCTGGGGAGGCTGGATTCTGGTGACGCAAACATATCTCTGTGTTCTTCTTTCTGCAAGCCCAACCCTGGAGCTTCGAAGAGATCAGAGGCAGGGGCTGGAAGTGTCAGGGCCTGTAGAGAACTGTCCCTCTTCGCCCCCACCCCCCCCCACCCCAGTTCTGTCCATAGTCTCTCTCTGCCTTGATTGTGCAAGGCTATTACCAGGTCTCCCTTCTCCTTGCCTAATAGCCCAGGGACCCTGCCAGGTGGGATCTGCCTTCTCTGTTTGGCTCAAAACTGAGGCATCTGAGACAACTAGAGAAAGCCCTTGGGAAAAAGAAAATTCCTGCTTGACCTCTCTGCTTTCTTGCTCAGTGGAGCAGCACCCTCCCCCTTAGAGGGCTCCCAAGCCAGCAACTGAGAGGGAACCTGAGCTGATCAAACTCTGGAGTAGAGATGGAGCCAGGGAACAGAGGGAATTTGAGCCATGAGGATGGCTACTACCTAGGGGTTTAGAAAGAGGAAGATCATCCTGCTTTTAGTAGCAAGTACACCGCTGGTCTGGCTCAGGTCTGGAGGACAATATGTGGGAGACTGCCCGGTCCTTCTGGGACTAGTCTTCCCCTGGGCCAGTCTTGGGTTGGGGACTGCACCCACAGACTCATCCCAATTGCAGCTCCAAATCTGGAAGCCAGTTTGGAGCAGAGGCAGCAAGATCAAATCCCTGAGGCTCCTCTGAAGTTTCAGCAGTACTACTCATCCCCCCCCCCCGCCGTGGGTGGAGTCAGATGCCAGGCTGTGTTCCCCACACACTACCTGCTCCAGCACAAGGGCTCTCCCAGAGAGTGCAGGCACACACCGAGCCTGAAATATGGGACAACCTGTATCACTTACCCTTGTTTCCAGGCTTCCTTCATTCATTCAATGAATCCATACCTGTATCATTCAGCCAACATCCTTAGCATCATGGATATGCTTCCAGTGTACTCTTCTCTAGGTGAGACTGTGTGGGGTAGCGAGAGTGCATGCCTGCTAATATACCATCCTAATGTGCCAGTTTGCTGCTGGCACACGTAAAGAGGCAGAGCTGCTGGGCTCCAAGCCCCCCACCTCCCCCAAAGTACAAAAGTCTATGAAAAACGGAGAGAAGTCAGCTCCAATGTAGATTCATGGTCTTGGAGTTGAAGGGACCTTCGGTTTGCTCCATCTAACTCCCTTTCGGGAGCAGAAACTCTTTCCACACTAGCCTACTTTCTGGAGCACCTACTGTGTGCCTGGCCGCGGCCTGAGAGGTGGTCATACACCTGGTGTTCGGCTTCTTCTGGTGGCAGGGAGCACACTGGCCCCCATCAGAGCAGTTCTAGAGTGTCAGTCCTTTCTGGGCTGAGTCTGGTCTGTGCCCCTCAGCCTCGTCATTCTGTGGCTTTCTCTCTGGAGGGCGAATGGCTCACTAGCCCCGCCCCGCCTCCTCTCCTTGCAAAACACTCTGACCCCCAATCTGGTGTCTCTTCAGCTGGAACCATCTCCAGCCCCAGTGTCCCGATGTAGGCTGAGGTTCAGGGTGACCGTGTGGCCTCAAAAGGAATGGGGGGATTGGGGGGCTCCCAGAAAGGGAGCTGCTGCCACCTGTCCCCAGTGAAACAGGCTCCAATTTCCAGGCTGGTACCTCTGTTCTCTGTCACGTGTAGGCATCAAGGGACTCCTTACTGGAGGGGGCACGGCACACCTGCAGGGTGAGAGTGGCTGCCCTCAGGTCAGGCAGATGACCCTGAGGGGAAGTGACCCTAAGGGGAACAGCTGGAGGTCAAGGACACCCCACATCTGCTCTGGGTCCCTCTGCTTCCTCCTGACCTGCCTGTTTGCCACTGCAGCCCGCCACTTACCTCGCGTCAGCATTCTTCCTTCTCCATCTCTCTGCTTTCCCTCTCTCAGCCTTCTCCGCCCCTCTTCTTTTTTTTTTCTTTTTTTTGCTTTTTAGAGCCGCACCTGTGGCATATGGAAGTCCCACGCTAGGGGTCGAAGCAGAGCCGCAGTTGCCTGCCTACACCAACACCAGATTCTTAACCCACTGAGCAGGGCCAGGGGATCAAACCCATAACCACAGCCCCAGCAACGCCAGATTCTTAACCCCCCCGAGCGGGGCCAGGGGATCGAACCCACATCCTCATGGATACTAGTCAGGTTTGCCTCCCCTGAGCCACAATGGGAATGCCATGCCCTCTTCTTTAAGAGCAAAAATGCCCAGCCAGCTTCTGCCGGCCTCAGTTTTCTCATCTACCAGATGGGAATACTAATAATAATGTTTGCCTTACCCGAATGACTGTAATTAACAGGGGCCAGGCACGTGCATGACACGTGGTTTTTACTCGATAAAGTACTAGTTCCTTTCGCCTTTTCCCCAATGTCACTTCTCTCACATGTCCATCTTCTAGCACCTCCTTTCCGCTTTCACCATTTCTCCCAGTGTCTCTGTTCTGTCTTCCAGTTCCGTCTCCTCCCCGCCTCTGTTCTGTCTCCAGCCGCCTCTTACTCCCTCTTATTTCCACCCTCCTCCTTCCCCCAATTCCTGCCACAGGCTGGTGGCTGGGCCCAGGCTGGGCGGACAATAAGAGCAGAGCTGGGAGGGCGGGTGGCTGTCTTGGCTTCTCATTAGAGGCCCAAGAATGTGTGGAGTCATGAGGGACAATGAGAGGCAGCGGCAGGAAGAATGGGGCCTCTGTCAGGGCAGGAGTGGTTTTTCCCAAATCCTCAGCTCAGCTGAATGCAAGTACCTGGGGGCCAGGGGGGGACGGCCACCTCGAGGTGACAGTGGAGGAGCAGCCACAGGTGGCAGGCAAGGAGGGACTGGCGGGGCCAGTGGCATCGTTTGCATGAGAATTCTTAGCATCTGCTGGCATTTCTGAGGGGGCACTCAGACCTCAGACCTCAAAGGTGACCTCTTTTTTCTTGGAGTGGCCTGTCTTGGGGAGCGGGGCCAGGGAAGCCAGAGAGAGAGGACATCCCAGTGACTGGGGGATGGCTTGTGACTACTGCTCCTTAAGCTGCCTGGGCTGCACCCAGTCCTCACCCCCAGCAGAGCTGCAGAAGGTTTGGGGGCATCCACGGAGGACACAGGACTAGAGGGGGTTGCCCTAGCTTGAGGAGGGTGGACCTTTGGTGTTCTCAGCAAGTGGTGGCCTTTCACTAGAAAGCAGATTCTCAGGACTGGAGGAAGCAGAAAAGGAGGTGAGGCTTGGTGACCTCTTTCCCTTCCACATTCTGAGGAGGTGTGGGCAGGCCACTACCCTGAAACTTTTTTTTTTTTTCCTTTTTAGGGCTGTACCCTCGGCCTATGGAGGTTCCCAGGCTAGGGGTCTCATCGGAGCTATAGCTGCTGGCCTACACCACATCCACAGCAATGCGGGATCCGAGCCTCGTCTGTGACCTACACCACGGCTCACGGCAATGCCAGATCCTTAACCCACTGAGTGAAGCCGGGGATCAAACCTGCATCCTCATGGATCCAAGTCCAGTTCATTACCACTGAGCCACAAAGGGAACGCCATACCCTGAGACTCGATAGCTGTTCTTGCCGGTCACCCTCCAGTCCTTCTGGCCCCAGAAACACGGTGGAGAGAGACGGCCCCCTTTGGGAGCTTACTTGGGGCTTGTCCAGTGGGCTGGGGCTGGCCGGCAGTCCTGTGCTTAGGGCCAGGAAGCCAGGGTTGCATCCCACATGTGTCGGGGAATCTGAGCGAAGGACCAGGTGACGGTGGGCGGGCGAGAGGCCAGCCCTGAGGTGGTCTGAGGCTCTTCGAAGGACAGAGGATGAGGAGGGCCGCCAAATGGGGGGTGTGTGGGATGAGTCTAGAGAGGCGCTGGGGCTGCAGAGATGGGGAGGGGTGAGCAGGCAGGAGCGGGAGCCTCCAGGGAGCCGCCTCAGGTCTCCTGCCAAAAATTAAACCATAAAAAAGCTGGAGGGAGCAGCAGGGGAAGGAAGGAGAGAAAGGAGCTGGGGAGGGAGGGAGGAGACAAAACAGCCCCTCCGCACCAATAGCCCGGCAGGGGGATGTGAGTAATACATGGCTGGTTCAGAGGCAGGGAGATCAAAAGCGAGTAGATACAAGAGGTTTGTGCTTCACCGACCAGACAGCCGGAGGCTCAATGAGACCTTTGTTACCCAGACCCACGTCAGGGTTGAAGGAGTACCTGAAACCCCCCCATCCTCCCCGCCACATCCTCCCGAGGTGGGGGGAGGGGCGGTCCGGTCTCACTCGTGAGTCAAGTGGAGTTGGGCGCAGCTCAGACCCGGCCGGCGGTGGGCGGGAAGAGGGAGGGGCTGGGCCTGGAGCTTCTGGGGGTAAGTGGAGGAGTGAGTGGCTTGCCTGGAAGGCAGGAAGTGGCTCTGCAGGACCGTGAGGGAGGCAGCGAGGGAGAGGGGGGTCCTCGCTGGGCCCAGCAGGTGAGCAGCCCCTGGGACCCCAGCCCGCAACCCAGGGGCCCTGGGGAGGGGATTGGGGTCGTTCTGCTTGGAGCCCTCCGTGTTTGGGCAGGTCCTGAGTCTGGGACTGGGAGGCCCCTGGGAGAGGAAGGGAAGGAAAAGCAGAGGCTTCTGGGGTTGGGGCCCAGGACCCGAAGTTCAGGTGGGAAGTTTGGCCCTGAGGCTGGGCGTGACTGGGGTGCGCTGTGGGGTGTTATCAAGGGAGTATGAGGGGGTGCCCGTCGGAGGAGGCCGTTCTGGCCAAGGTCCTGCAGAGAGCCAGGGAGCCTGCCCCTGAGGTGGGGGTTGCAGCTGCTCCCTGGCAGAGACAGGGCCTGATCTCTTGAGGGTCCCTGAGAGAAGTCAAGGCCAGGCTCAGGGACCTGAAACCCGTGGGGCTTCTGTGAACCTGGAATTCTCTGAACTCCTCTCTTCCAAGGCTGAGGCATGCCCACCACTGACCCATCACGGGAGAGGGAGTAGAGAGAGCATACTGGTGTTGAGAGCACATCTTCAGGGTCCTGAGACCTGAATTCACCTCCACACAGCTTCTTCACCTAGTCCTAGAGATGCCCATGCCAACTGCTGTATCCTGCTAATGAGAGAGGCAGAGCACCACGGACCCCAGCCCCTAGGGGTCGCCCGGGAGGCTGGCTGCCCTCCCGCTGGTGGGGATTTCAAGGTCAGGGCCCTTTTCCTGCCTCCACTCAGGTCCGAAGACAGAGATTCCACTCCTCCCTTTCTTGTACCAAGGGATGCAGGTTGGACTGGTCCAGGAAGTGTGAGCCAGCCCCCAGCCTTGGGGGCGCTCAGGGAACGTGTTCAGCCCTCTCAAGAAAAGACAGGCCCTCCTCTGCCCTCTCTGCTTCCTGTGGCTGGACTGGAAAGGGTTAAGCTTTGCAAGGAGCAAGGGCTGGGGCTGGTCCTGGGCACTGGGCAACAGTAGCATTGAAAAGATCCGGCCTTATTCTCTAGAGGAGGAGGTGGTTAAGGACCCTGGGCAGGGGGCTGGAGGCTAATTAAAGGAATCCGAGGAGGTCCTTTATGGCCAGGAAGCCACCCCTCCTCATAGCCCTGAGTGCAGCCCATTGTGTGGGGCCTTTGTAGAGCAAGAACTGGAAACTCATTACTGGGATGGCTTTACTGCTTCTGGGGCCCCTGGGCAGGTGGTGGGGGATGGTGAGGGAATGTAACCTGGGGGGCCCAGGACTTCCAGGGAGGCAGAGTGATGTGCCGGTGGGGTTGGTGGGAAGGTGTGTGAGGGCTCCCCGGGTACCCCCAGCTCCCTGCCTTCTCTGAGATTCCTGCCGCTGGACCCCCTCAGCTCTGCTGTGGCCTATGGCTTTTCATTCCTATGTGATTACTGTTCCAAACTCATGTAGGGCTAAAAGCCATGGGCTACAGTGAGGGGCGTGCTCCTTCTCCTGCAGCAGCTGCATCTCTCCCCCGCCCCAGGACCAGGCTAGGAGGCAGCCACAAAGAGGGCACCAGAAGGGAGGGCTGGGCTCGGGGACTGGCAGGTGGGTGAATCTGGAAACCTAGGGTCTGAGGGCCAGGCCGTGGGACCTTGGCCAGGTCACTTCCCCTCTCTGGACCTGGTCTCTCACCCTGAAATGAAGAGGCTGGCTGAGTGAATCCAGAGGGAGAGTCCCTCTGAGGATGGAGGGGAACACCCCAGGAGGCTGGGGTCTCTGAGTCAGTTCCTTTCTCCTGGCCAAGTTACTGAGGCTTGACTTGTGCTCAGAGATGCGGGGGCTCTGGGCCACACAGTGCTCAGCCTTGGCACAGTGCCTCCAGGACAGCCTCTGCTTCTTGGCCTCGCTTCTCTGTGGTCAGCTCAGAATCCTCAGCCTTTTTCTGTGTTTGAGAGACCTGGGGACTGAAATGAGAGAGCTCAGGCAGGCCACTTGGGGAGAGGAGTTTCAACAGAGTGACACTAGGAAGCCAGCCGCTCCTCGTGGGCTGTAAGGTAGAGCCCAGCATCCCGCTGCAGGTTGGCTGCCTGATCCAGGCCTTTGCCTCCCTCCTTCTGGGTCTGTGAATGATACCTGCTCTCCCTCTTCCCTCCTGCCTGTCATTCATCTTGTCTAGCTCCCCACGCCTATTTCTACTCTCACATTTAAATCTGCTTAGGAGTTCCCATCGTGGCGCAGCAGAAACGAATCTGACTAGGAACCATGAGGTTGTGGGTTCGATCCCTGGCCTCACACAGTGGGTTAAGGATCTGGCCTTGCCGTGAGCTGTAGTGTAGGTTGCAGACGAGGCTCAGATCCTGCGTTGTTGTGGCTGTGGCTGTGGTGTAGGCCAGCAGCTGTAGCTCTGATTAGACCCCTCTCCTGGGAACCTCCACATGCCACGGGTACAGCCCTAGAAAAGACAAAAAAAAAAAAGAAGAAGAAGAGGGCGATTTACTTATAATGTCTCCAAGCCCTTCTTTTTCCCCACCAACATGGACTTGGTCCCTGCTGGGTACCAGGCATCATCCTATCCATTTTACCTATATAACGCATTTAACCCTACAAACGACCCTATGAAAAAGATATCATTATTATCCCATTTTGTGGATGAGACATCGGAGGCACACAGGTGCTCAGAAACTGGCCCCAAATTCATATGATTAGAAAGGGGCAGGGCTGGGATTCAAACCTGTGTTCTTACCACATCATGCTGGGTGTTGGGGGAGCCAACAAGCAAGTGCTTGGGAAAGTGTCGTCCTCACACCAGGGCTGCTTCTCACCCGGTGTCTATTGGATGTACGTCCACAAGGGGCCCCGTGGTCCAACTTTAATCGTCCTTTGTCCGTCACAGGTTTTCCTTTTCCAGCAGGAACAGAAGGGGGAAAATCAACACAATAGGAGGAGAAAAGAGAAAGCCTGAGCCCGCTGGGTTTTTGCTGGGGCTCATCCAAGCCACTTCCCCTCTCGGCCCGGCTTAGATGGTGCAAGAATAGGGATGAGAATTTGCCAGGGTTTCCCACTTTCCCTCTGGGCTCTGTTGCCCAGAGATCAGAGGTGGCTAGCGCCTTCCCCCAACCTCCCTCCTTATCCAGCTGCCTCCTGCTCAGAATGAGCCTCTCTAGTCCCTAGGTCTGAGGCTCATCCAGGCACCTGTCTTTCTTCCCGTAGCTCCCCCTCTCCTAACTGAAAAGTCAGGTTGGAGCAGCGCATCCTTTTCTGCCTCCAGCCGAGTCCCTCCCAAGAATCCTCTTACACCCTTTGCCAAGGAAAGCCCTGACCCTGGGCTGGGCCTGGGAAGAAGGGGACCGATGCCCTCTTCAATGATTATTGTGCCTCTGTATAAAGCTCCAGCAAGGCCAGGCTCTCCATAGGGGTTGCTGGGTAAATGTTTGTTGAATAAATGGTGAACTGGGAGAGCAGGGGGATGGGGTGACAAAGCAGTCAGTTGCCGCAGGCAGGTACCAAGAAGCCCACAACTCAGCAGCGACTCATTGAGATGGTCCCACCTTGCCTGGACCTGGGCCTGGGGTGCTTCAAGGGTTGCAAAGTTGCAGCTCCTTTCTCCTCTTTGTCTCTTGGCCGCTGCCAGCAGGGCAGGCCTGGAGGAGCTACGCAATCATATATTGCACACAATTGTTGAACGGAATTGAATAGGCAAGCTGGCCTCATGCCCTCTCCCCGAGGATTTACAGATCAGAGAGCCGTGTCTATCCTGTCCCCTGCCTGCAGACAGCTGAAACCTAAAATATTCTGAGCAATCGAAGTCTTTTTCACAGTCTTCAGAGATACCCAGCATCAGGCCTCCCTTGGGAGAGTGGCCCGTGTTTAACAACGCTGAGATCCAAGTGAGTCTCTCTGGCTCTGTTTGTCCCATTTTTAGTGGAAATGGAGTTGGGCTGCTAAAATGCTGCTTTTTAAAAAAAAAAATTTTAAAGGATTTTTAATTTTTCCATCACAGCTGGTTTACAGTGTTCTGTCAGTTTTCTACGGTACAGCAAGGTGACCCAGTCGCACATACATACATACAGTCTTTTTTCTCACATTATCATGCTCCATCACAAATGACTAGATAGAGTCCCCAGTGCTCTACAGCAGGATGTCATTGCTTATCCATTCCAAAGGCAATAGTTTGCATCTATTAACCCCGACTTCCCAGTCCATCCCACTGCCTCCCCCACCCCCTTGGCAACCACAAGTCGGTAAAATCTGCTTTTTAAATGCAAAGACGATCAGAAAAAAAAAAAAAAAAATCTCTGTCCCATCTTTAGAAGGGGATGGTGCTAAAGTCTGACTCTGAGGGGCCCTTCTGACACTGACAGTTGGGACCATCACATCACCATGTCAAGCTGATGACCCTTGGGGTGGGCCAGCCTCAGCCAAACAGGCCTGGAAGACACTGGAAGGCAGGGCATAAAGACATTTCAAGACTATTAGTGCTTTGGAGTTCCCGTTGTGGCACGGCGGAAACAAATCCGACTAGGAACCATGAGGTTGTGGGTTCGATCCCTGGCCTCATTCAGTGGGCTAATGATCCGATGTTGCCATGAGCTGTGGTGTAGGTCGCAGACGCGGCTCGGATCTAGCATGGCTGTGGCTGTAGCTCCGATGAGACTCCTAGCCTGGGAACCTCCACAGGACAGGTGCAGCCCTAAAAAGCAAAAAAAAAAAAAAAAAAAGACTATTAGTACTTCGACCCCTTGAGTGCCCATGACCCTTAAGTGCCTCAGAACCATTGGTAAATGCGAGGTGGCCCCTGTAGTTTTGAAAGGTGGGGGAGCCTCCCCTCTTTCTCCATTGATGGGCAAGCAGGATACCAGGGGGGCTGACTGTGCAAGCCCTCGAAGGCAGAGAGGACCTTGGCTCCAGATTCCAGGCACTTAGTAAGCCAGAGGGTGGAACTCAATCTCCTGCAGGCCAAGAAGGAGTTAATCTCCAAGGAGAACTGGGCTTCTTCCAGACTAGAGGCCTGTGCCCAGCTTTGCAGCTGCCAACTCCGGGAAGAAGGCCTGGGATCTGTAGTTTGTGTCACCACCCACCCTTGGCCCGCCTGTTTATCAACACAGTGCTGGAGACTACAGTTCCCAGAAACCTGCCGAGGCCAGGCTTGGGGAGAAGGGGTGGGGTGTGAGGCTCTAAGGCGGCTGCAGGGAGAGGGAGAGGGGAGGAGGTGGGGAGAGAAAACCCAATTCACTCCCTTTTTAATTCTTTCTCCTGGTGTGTCTGCTCCACCGCCCGAGCTAATCCCCCAAATCCGGTCTCCTAAGCCGCAGCTGCTTCCCTTCACCGTGATGAATGGCTCGGGGAGGGAAGGTGAATTCATATTTTAATTACTGAGGCGCGGTGCTAAGGGGAGCTGGGGAGGGGGTAGGGGGGCTAGCATTGTTCTCCAGGCTGAGGGCACCCCTCCTCTCTGGGTCATTTCTCTTTTGGCCCTTTACCTGAGGTGGGGGTGGGGCGGGGTGCAGATGGGAGTGCCTTGCTGGAAGCTACTCGGCTTTGGGAGGTGAGGGGACGGGATGGGTGGGGGGGGGCGGGGGGAGAAAGAACAGGGGAGGGGATATATCCTTTTTGTTTGTCAGAGAATTCCAGGCTTGTCTCAACACTTGCAAATATCTCCCTACCCTTCCCACCCCCACTGCCGCCCCACTTCGATGAAGGACACAGCCAGAATTTGAGACACCTAGGAGTTTGGGATCTGCAAGCCTGGAGCCCTGTCCCCATCTTTGCTTCTAGCCAGCTCTGCGTCCCTTCTTCCTCTTGGTTCTTCCACCATTCACACCGTCGCTGACCCGCTGCCCCATTTTTGCTGAAGATGCTAGATTGGAGGACCCTGGAGGGTGTCGGTGGGGTCCTCCAAGAGAGAAGTAGGTCAGCAGAGAGTTTGGGGCAGCTCCCTGTGACTGCGGATGCTGCTCTAAGGGTTGGTAGCGCTTCTGCACGGCCCTCACAAAGCTGAGGATCCTCTGCGGCCCCATTCCCCAGACCGTCTTGGACCTGAGCTGGGAAGAGGCCAGAGAGGAGGATGGGAGAGAAATCAGGGCCAACAGCTTGCAATTAGATGCAGCCAACCGTGGGAGAGCAGGCTTGGTCCCACGTCCCCCTCCTTTTCCTTCCTCTTCTGGGTTATGGGGGCCCTTTTTCAAATCCTTAGCGCCTCCTGGGCTACAGGCATGGCAACTGGGTTGAAGGGGAAAGCCACAGAGTGGGAGGTGAAGTCTCCATAGTGAGCACAGATGAGTGGGGAGCCCCCAGGTGCTGGTCTACTGGCTTCACTGAGTCCTCTGGACTCTGTCCATTTCAGCCATTCAGACCCCTTTCCCCTCGGGTAGAAACAGCCAGAGAAGGTTCATCAGATCAAGAACCTGGCTTCTCCAGGGAGCTCCCCAGCTCAGTGAGAAGAGATGGGAGATGAAGGCAGGTGTATGTGTGTGTATGCGTGCTCAGAGTAGAGACCACAGCCTGGGCAAAAGGGGTCCCCAAGTTCCTGCTGTCTGAACAGAGGGAATCTGCAGGGGAGGAGGGTGACCCACAGCGGGAGGGACAATGACACAGGACGGGACTCTCTGCCCCAGGTCTCTCCACTGGCCCAGGGACCTGTGTGCCATGGACAGAGCCCAGGCTGCCTCCAGGGCTTGGAGTCAGTCACCTTGCAGTAAAGACCCTGCTGGGCCCTGGCCGAGACAGGGAGGACACCCAGGCACTTTGCATCTTTAAAGACCCGAGCAGAATAGCCAGGCTCCGCTTGCTATACTCTCTGCCCTGAAAAACAAGGACCTGGCACTGCCTGCCAGTGAGGCAGTTGGCTTTCAGACACCTCTTGGGAGCCAGGCTGCAGCCCGTAACCCAGCTCTGAGTGCCTTAATTCAACCTTCCTTTCCTCCCCCAACCCCCTTACCGGGAGCACAAAAAGTCAGCATGTTCTCATCTTTCCCCGAAGACCCCAGGGAGACACAGTCACTTTAGGAGGTACTTTTTTGCTGGTTTTAACCGCAGGCAGGCATAGGAGAGGAAGGGAAGAGGATCTTTGCACCTTGGGACCTGAGACCTCAAGGGTGGGGGCAGGGGAGTGATGGTCAAAGCTACTTGCAGGGCTTGTTTTAGTCGTGAGTGCCTTCTCCAGATCAGATCGGTCGTGCCCGCCCGATTCCTCCCCGGATGCTTGATGCTTTGTCGGGAGACCCTTTGATAGAGCCCCACCTCCTGCAGCAAAGAAGTGTCTGCATTGCAATTACTGATTACAAGGAAACCCACCGGCTCTCCCTCCCTCCTTTCTTCCTAGTCAGGCCAGGCTTCAGAGTGCCCTTTCAGCCCTTTAGCTTTGAACTATAAGTGGTAAACTTTGATTTACTTCCTGGAACACTGAGATGAGGAAATGAAGGCCCAGAGAGGGACAGTCACTCGCCTAGGGCGACACAGCGGTGCCAGCGTCAGAGTCAGGAATAGAACCCAGGCCACCTAAGCCCCAGTTAAGATCCCTGTCTCTCTCTAGGTTCGTCACGGGAGGGATCCGGAGATAGCTGTGGTGGAGAGATCTAGAAATATAGTAGTTGTGTCTCAGCTCTGTCTATATATATATCCTGGAGATTGCTCTCTGCTCTCTATATATATTCCGGCAGAGCCGGTATGTGGATGGTGCTGGAAAGCGGGTGATTAAATAAGCAGTCTACCTACCCATGCTGACTCAAGCTGGGCTTCGTGCCCACCCAGCTGGCCATTGGAAATGCATTGCGCCTATTAATTACAGTCATTAGCCGTATTACCAGGACACTGAGAGGGAAGGGAGGGAAGAAATCCTGACAAGACCCACTCCACTGTAGGCACTGTGCTTGGTGAGGGCCTGCCCGCCAGCCGGGCTCTCTGCTCTGCCTGGGGGAACACGGAGGAAGTTTGTCCAAAGCTGGCCAGGAGTCACCACCTGGGCTCTGCCAGGTTCTCTCAACAACAATGGAAACCCTTTGCAGGGGTGCCTAACCCTGGGTGACCGGGCCATCCTGTGTGATCTCTTTTTCAAGAGGGGCTGGGGCATGGCTCGTGCTTGCCTCCCACAGACCCCTTCCTCTAGGTATCTGGGCTGCCCCCATGTCCTTCTCAGGGAGAGAAGTGCTTCCCGCCAGGCCCGGGATGCAAGCCTGACCTCCACACAAGGTGCTTGCTTTTGTCCCAGGCTGCTCTGCTGGAACTGATGGGAATGAACTGCCCCCTCCAGGGCAGGCCCAACCGCAGAGGAAGGGCAGAGGAGTGAGCTGGAGGCTGGGGAGACCTAACGGATGTTGGGAGAAAGGGAACCTGTCACAGACTGAGAGCTGATCATCTGACGCCCCCTCCCGTGCCCCAGCCTGACAGCCACAGATACCCCTCCTCCCTCCCCCACCCCCCCTTTTCCCTGGGCTGTGTCAGCTCAGCCACCAGCCTGGGGTAAATCCAGCCTCAGCCTCAACCTCAGACTGACTTGTGTGCCAGAGAAGAAAATATAGCCCTACCCATCCATGCTTACCTCCCAGCCCCTTTGCTCAGCATAGGTGCTCAATAAAATAGCTTATTGGCGAAAAGAACTCTCTGCTGTCTGTTCTCTCCTGAGGAGCATGGGGATTTGTGTTGCCCAGAGCGGTCCAAGGAAGTACTTTCTGTTCCCTATAGATCCCCCCCCCCCCGTCTTTTTGCCTGTTCTAGGGCTGCTCCTGCAGCATATAGAAGTTCCCAGGCTAGGGGTCGAATCAGAGCTGTAGCCGCCAGCCTCCACCAGAGCCACAGCAATGCCAGATCCGAGCTACATCTGCAACCTCCACCACAGCTCACGGTAACGCCAGATCCTTAAACCCACCGAGCGAGGCCAGGGCCTAGTCGGATTCATTAACCACTGCGCCATGACAGGAACTCCCTACAGATTTCTCTAAGGATTTCAGACAAATCGGGGCTGGGTAGGGAAGGGAGAGTCTGAGACTCAGTGCCAGGTATCTGGGGAGAGGCTCTGTTGGATGAGGGAGTTTCTCCAAGGTCCCCAAAGTCCTGCTCTTGGATCACCGGACTGTGTGAAGTCCAGAAGCCAGGGAAAACCTCCACCTCCAACCTGTGTAAGGTGGCACAAGCCAGAATTTATTTTGAGCTGACTTGCTGCCTGTTCCCCGCCACAGGTATGGTGACAGGTGAGGCCAAGGGGCGGGAGGGGAGCCACGGCGGCCATGGCTGGGGCCTTCTCTTCCCTAACCCTGGATTCACTCAGGCTCCCGCTTGAGGAATGATGTCAGCTCCACACAGACCAGGAAACAGTGAGGTTTCAAAGAGGCTGTTTGGCAGCGCACCCCCTGCCCCCAGCACAGGTCTGGCCCCGGGGGCAGCCTCGGGGAGTGGCAGGGACTCGCCAGACCTGGTGGGGGCTCCAGGATGTTAACCCAGCTTGCTTCTCTCTCCTGCCTTCCTCCTGCCCCCCTTCCTCCTCTGCCTCTCCCCGCAGATCTTCTCTGGTGAGCAGCCCCCCAGCCTGGCCTAGGGCATGCCCCAGTTCACTTTCGCTTGCTTCTGTGGCCTCCACGGTTTCTGCAAGATGAAGAGGAAGAAGGAGGAAGTTCACAGAGAGCGGGAAACGGCGGTGTGAGCAGAACCAGGGCCCCTCCTTCAGCACCCCCCAGCAGGTCCCAGGCCTGAGGCACCCACTTCCGGCTGAGGCTCCAGCAGGACGTCTCTGGCTGGCCCTGGCCAGGGCTCTTCTCAGGCCACCTGACCACCTGACTCCATCTAACCTGAGGGCATCAGCCCCCCCCCCCCCATGTGCCCCAGCCTCCCCCTGCCCCTGAGTTTCCAACCCCTACGACCTCCCTGGAGAGAGGCCCCCATCACACCAGGGGCAGCCCAGGACCTGCTGTGTGCCTTCCAGGGACGGAGGCGCCCTGGGGAGGCCCCGAAACAGCTTCTTCCTGCCCTGAGGGCCCCAGGGACTCTGCTCGGGGTAACCACTTCCTGGAGAGCTGTTGCTAAATAGGAAACTGACTGCTCTGCCAGACAAACTCCCAGCAGCCTGGACCCTGGGGAGCCCTCAGGCAGGTGGAGGTGTGAGCCACCTCCCTCCTTACCTCCCAGCACCCCCAGGATGGAGCCTCTCCAGGATCTGAGGCAGGAGGCTCCGCAGAGCTCAGGGCTTGAGCCAGGTCTACAGAGTGTGGCTGGGAGAGGCTTTACCCACCCACCCCCAGCCCCACCCATCCCCTCCCAGCATCCCCCTTGGGCCAGGCCTGAGGGAGGCCACCTGGTTGTGAGTAGTGTGGCCCTGAGTAGGGACCCTGAGAGGCCTCAACTCGCAGTAGGAAGCCAGCTCTGTGGCTCCTCCACACCCCAGAAGGCAGTCTTCCTTCCCTCCAGCCTGGCCTTTCTGCTCACTCACCTCCACCACGCCTCCTCTGACCCAGCAGCAGCACAGATGGGGTGGGGTGGGGTGGGGATGGGGGGCTCTTCGCCAGGCCTGACTCCCCTCCTCAGGGACTGTCTTGGGGAGCCAGGCTGAGGGACCCCTCTCCTGGACCAGCCCCAGCCCCCCTTTACTCTCCTGTTTCTTTGCTTCCCTCACCTGCCCCCCTTCTCAGAAGCCATAAGAGGGCATTGCTTGCATGTGGTGCCTTTGGGGGACACTGGGGGGAGGGGCCTTCTAAGACTCCCCTCGACTTTTCCCCTCATCTCACTCCCAGCCTATTTCCAGGAGGTAGGAAGCAAACGAAAAACCTTCTCCTTCCGCGCCTTCCTGCCTTCCTCCCCGCTTCCATTTAGGCATAACTCAGCCTTCTGTCACTGTGCCTGGACCTCTCAGGGGCTAGAGGGTCACACACACAGCAGTGCCAGCCGCAGAGACAAGAGGCAGCTTCTGGAGCTTTAGCATGTCTGCGCTCTACTTCATCCCGGGAACAAGTCAGGCCAGGAACAAAGTCAGATTCCCCTCTGGCCTCAGGGACAGGATAACCTTTTGGACCTGTAACAGCAAGTGATCTGGGTAGAGGAAGTCAGGGTCCCCGGAGAGGAGGGGCTGTGGACCCCTTTCCTTGGAACTCGGACCTCTCTTGACCTCCTCTGCTGGCTCATCCAGAAGCCAGGGTGTGTTCTTTATTTTTTATTTTATTTTTTTTGTCTTTTTAGGGCCACACCCGTAGCATGTGGAGGTTCCCAGGCTAGGGGTCGAATCAGAGCTGTAGCTGCCAGCCTACACCACAGCCATAGCAACACCAGATCCGAGCCGAGTGTGCGACCTACACCACAGCTCACGGTAACGCCAGACCCTTAACCCACTGAGCGAGGCCAGGTATTGAACCTGCAACCTCATGGTTCCTAGTCGGATTCGTTTCCGCTGTGCCACAACAGGAACTTCAGGTTGCGTTCTATATCCTAGCAGCCTCTGCCTGTCCCACTCATGGCCCACACTCAGGGGCATTTCCTGGGTTTCTGGCAGATTGGGTGGCATCCAGGGCCTCTTTGTGAAGCTAGAGCGCAGCGAAAGATTTTTCTCCTCCCATCCTGCTTTGCCTCCACGGCCCAGCCCCAGCCTTCCACAATCTGTTATTTCCCTTTATATCCAAAGAATTATAAACAGAAGTCCTTCCCCTAAGGAAGGAGCAATAAATAGGCCAACAGGGTCACAATGGACAGAGGAAAAACTCCCTGCTTCTTCAGCCTCTTGGACTGTAGAGGCCTGGGCAAAGAGATGGCGGAAAAGCTTTCAAGGGTCCCCACCTCTAGGGCAGGTGCATCCCTAGCAGTTGCCTGGGAGGCTGCAGCCCCAGCGAAGTTACTTCTGTGGTGGAATCGGAAATTGTACCCCTGGAGACAGAGGTGTTGCGTGTTCTGTCCTGACCACAGGGGCTCCCCACAGAGAAAAGGTCAGGAGGGTGGGAGACGTATGTAGGAGGGGATGGCAAACCAGATCTCCCCCACTGCGCTCTCCCGGGATCTCAGTTGCAGGGGGTTGGCCCTGAGCCGGTCCAGAGAGCTGCCCCACCTCGGGGGTGGGGGGGAGGACTCCATCAGCTTTGGAGGGATACTGGATATCTTGAGCCCCTGCTGTGGAAACGTGGAGAGGTCCCAAGGTCAAGGGCCCAGCCATCCCTGCAGACAACTGCCCTTAGCCTCCAAGCTGTGGCCCCCTTTTCATCTAGGGCTAAGGTTGAGGTCAACCCTGCAGCTAAGAAGGAGGCAGCAGCAGCTTCTTAGCCAGACTCACCCCACAAGCTACTGTCCCTCAGTTTCCTTCTCAGGAAAATGGGGACTTGGTTCCTCTCAGCAGCTCGAAAGTAAGCCCGGGGGTTTAATCCCCAAAGGCAGAAGGAACCGCAGCATCCCCAGACCATGTGCTCCAGGCTTCTGTTCCTTTCGGATGTGGTGTTGGGGGGGTGTGGCCGCCTTGCTTCCTGCCCTGAGTCTCGCTCCTTCCCAGAGCTCAGGTTGGACTCTTTGATCCTCGCTGTTTCTAACTCCCTCAACTCCAAAGTTCTCTTCCAGACACCGTCCTTGAGGTGGGGGCCAGGAGCTCCAGGGCTGAGGTGGGGGATGGGGAGGGGCTGCTGCGGGTCTTGCTGCAAGGCACTGAGTCATTACAGAGGGGTGAGAGGCCTCGGTTTTCCCATCTATAACAGGGAGAGCTCCCTAAGCCCATATCCCCTCCTGTGATGTGGGCTGCTGGGGGGCGGGTAAAGAGATATGAAGGGTGATTGAGGCTCTTGTGACTTGACTGTTACCTGGGACCCTGGCCCTAGGGACCCCCGAGGGGCTTCTGGTCTCAGGTTGAAGTCCTTTTAAAATTAGAATGTAGTTTTTTTCTCCAGTCTCAGAGAAGGGCTTTTTGAATGTAGCATATGGATCAATGGGAATATATAGGGAGATTGTTATTCTTTTTTTTTTTTTGTCTTTTTGCCTTTTCTAGGGCCACTTCCCTGGCATATGGAAGTTCCCAAGCTAGGGGTCTAATTGGAGATGTAGCCACCGGCCTATGCCAGAGCCACAGCAATTCGGGATCCGAGCCACGTCTGTGACCTACACCACAGCTCACAGCAACGCTGGATCCTTAACCCACTGAGGAAGGCCAGGGATCGAACCCGCAATCTCATGCTTTCTAGTCAGATTCATTAACCACTGTGCCACGACGGGAACTCCAGGGAGATTGTTATTCTTAGGGGGAGAAAAAAAAGCAATAATTCAACTAACCGAAACATGCATGAAGTAGCACAGCGGGATGCAAAGAGCACTGAGCCCAGAACCAGGTTTCCTGGGTTCTAGCCCTGCTTGGACACCAATGATGGTGCAACATATTAGGTTAATGATGTCCTATTTCTGGGATTCGTTTTCCTCAACTCTAAAAGAAGGGACTTGTGCTAACATCCTCTAAGTCCCCTCCAGGGTCCAGGGCTCCGAAGTTGAACATCAGTGGGGCTCAGGGCCATGGAACCAGAAGGTTGCAGGTTTCCTGTGGCCCAGCTGCTGTGCTTTTTTTTTTTTTTTTTGGTCTTTTTACGGCCATACCCGCGGTATATGGAGGTTCCCAGGCTAGGGGTGGAATCAGAGCTACAGCAGCTGGCCTACGGCACAGACACGGCAACGCCAGATCCTCAACCCACTGAGCAAGGCCAGGGATTGAACCTACAACCTCATGGCTCCTAGTCGGATTCGTTTCTACTGTGCCAAGATGGGAACTCCCCAGCTTCTGTGCTTTGTGCGTGCAGTAAGTGCATAGGGAGGGTGGAGAGGAGTGACACCATAGATCTACGAAAAGGTGGGAGGAGTGAGAGGGAAAGCCAAGACATAGAGCTTGCTTTCTCCCGCCAGCATCCTCCCCAGCACTCCCTGCCCCGGAGAGCCAGGACGCCCTGCAGTCCTGCCTCTTCTCCCTTCCTCCCTTCCAGGACTCCAACTCCCAGCCCTGACTGGGCCATGCACCACTTTTTGGGCACTCTCTCTCTGATCGCCATACACAGCTTGCAAGTGGATCTCAAGGACTCATCCCTGTCCCGCTTATGCAACTCTTTGCACAGCTGCTAATGAGTCCATCCCCAAGCTGACTGACCACCCCCCTCATTACCTTGCCTTCTGCAAGAGGAAGTGCCTCAGGCTGCAATCTGCTGTCTACAGACTGAATGCGCATTTCGCCCCATGGTTTGGGATGTGCCAGTGGCGGGATGGGCTGGTGACCGCCTTTGGATGAAGAGTTGCAGCCCTCAGTCTCCCTGCACTCTGCCCCTGCTGACTCCTGACCTCAGCAACTTGCTTCCTCTTTCCCAGCCTCTATATGAAGTGGCGGTGAGACCCATTTCCTCCCTACCTCACAGGAAGGCAAGCATTGCAAGAGTACATTGCATTGGATGTGTCTGAGTGTGGCTTGAATGTCTGGAGACACTTGGTTCACAATCACGAAGATGGGCTTTTGCCAGAGAAGGAAATCTCAGACCCCTGGGTTTGGTGGGCTCCTTGCAGGCTGGTCCAGAAACAGTGATGCCCACCCTGAAGTGGTGGCAGCTGTGTCCGGCAGGTGAGGAGGCTGACACCGCCACCCGAACTAAGAACCAGCATCTGATCCCAAAGAATGAATGTGTCATCCTTCAGACACAAAAGCAAGAGCTAGAGGCAGCTATCCTGCCATAACCCTGTTCCCAATGCAAACAGCTCCCTAAGGCCAAGTTGCTGAACAAGAGAGGAAGCGGGGGGCGGGGTCTCCCCAGATCAGTGCCCACTGTGGTGGGCTGCTGTGGCCAGTAGCCTGGGATCAGAACCGCAGACACTGAAGACGAAACAAGAAACCTTGGCTGTTCACAGGGGAACCCATCCACAGGAGGGTGAAGTATGGGGGCCACCCTGGACATCCCTGGATGAACATGAGGAAGAAATTCCAAAAGCGAGGAGCCCTCCAACAGGGCCACCCAGGCTCCAGCAGAAACCTCAGGCTTTGGGGTTCGAGGGTTTCCTAGTGGGCTACTGGTCTGTCTCCCGCCCCCATTGGGCAGGCTTCCCTTCTCCCTGAACTCATTCCCGTGTTCCATTCGAGAGGCGGGAGGAAGGCTGGAGGGGGAGATGGCAGGACCCAGAGATCCTCAGGACGCTCCCAGCCTTCGTTGCCATGGCAACACTGCTATTTTTATCCCAATTGTTCATGATGCTCAAAGCTCTGACTTTCTCTGTTCCAGAGAGGCCAAGGCTGGCTTCTGCCCTCATCCTTCAATTCAGTATCTTCTCCCAGAGGCCTGAAAGGGGACGAGAGTAACGGAGGAAAACAGGAACTCACTAGGTCACCCCTCAACCAGGGGAACTGTCTGACACTGGTTTGTCTCTGCCCGCCTGAGCCCTCGGTGTTCTAGCTGGCTTAGGCGCTCAGTTTTAGGTTTTCAAGAAGATCAAAACTCCCCATGGTCTCCCTGAGAGGCTGCTCCAGAGAAAAAAGGAAGAGCCACTACTTGCGATGTTTAACCCACACAGCTATGAGGCTGGGGCTGCTGCCCTTCTTGGGAAACTCAGACCTGGTTCTGAAGAAGGTCCCGTTGATCAAAGTCTACCTCCGACCTTTGGAAGAGGCTAGAGATCTAGCTAAGTTTGGTAAATGAGCCATCAGAAAGACTTCACATCGCTGGAGAGCCTAAACCAGCAAGCACCTCGCTTTTCTCTGCCCCTCCACCAGAGAACTGGGGCATTTGGGCTTCATGCCCTCATCCAGTCTTGATGCCCAAAGCTAGTTAGCATGTCGTCTCGAGGCGCAAAAGCAGCCTCCTGGGTTCCTCTCCTTCCCTCCGTGCTTCTCTCCAGAGGCATGAGGTCTTAAACTTTGGTGACATGCTTGAAGGCAGGGTTGGAGGGAAGGACATCTTAGTCCCTCCTCCCTGGCCCAGGTTCTGGTCCTCTCCCTGTGCCCCACCCACCCCCGTGTCAAGTCCCCTTGAGAGCCAATGGTGCTAACCTTCCCCACCTCTACGCTCTGATGGCCAGTGAGATTTGAGCCCAGCAGCTGGACTGGTTGGGTCTGGAGGACGTATTTCATGCACATCCTTCAGACCATGACCCTACAGACAGGTGCAGGCCTTAACCCTAGAAAGGCGAGATCACATTGTGTTGGGCTCTGGCCCTGAGGTTCTGCTGCAGATGAACTGACTCCTGGATGGCTAATTTTTCAAGGGTGGCTGGGACCTATTTACCAAGGCTCTAATTGGTTTCATTTTGGCTCAAGATGCATGGTTTCCCAAATCTATGCACCTGGAGTAAGCAAATGCTGCTCTGTTAATTGCTGTAATAAACAGACTTTATTATATCCCTTTGCAGTAAATGAATTATGTTGTCAGGGGAGATGGGGCATCCATGTTTATTTCACATGGTGATATACGCCGGCAGCAGAAGCTGAAACATTTATTCCCAGCAACTCTGCTGGGGCGAAGGGAGACTGGGAGGAAGAGGAAAAGGGACATAAAGCGAGGTGATGGGGCCTGGGAGGAGGCTTCGGGAGGCACACTGGGCGCCTGGGGCTGTGTGCTATCTAGAAACTGAAGGAACGCAGGTCTCTTGCTTCCTGGCATCTCAGAGAAACAGTGGGATCAAGCTGGCTAGAGGACGTGGGGCGAGGAGCAGGCAGGGTGGTTTGGGACTACAGTATGATCACATAGACATAAAGGTGCTTTTATTTTTTTATAGGAGAATAAATATCTTGAAACTTTCAGGACTCCTGACAGAACAAATAGGAATTTTCAGACTGACAAGGAAAGATACTAGAAGATGACATACCATTAGGAGCAAGAATGATTCTTTCAGGAGTTCCCACTGTGGCTCGGTAGGTTAAGAACCCAACTGGTACCCATGAGGATGTGGGTTCCATCCCTGGTCTCACTCAGTGGGTTAAGGACCCCTACATTGCTGCAAGCTGCAGCATAGGTCAAAGATGCAGCTCTGATCTGGCCTTGCTGTGACTGTGGTGTAGGCCGGTGGCTGCAGCTCTGATTTGACCCCTGGCCTGGGAACTTCCATAGGCTGCAGGTGCAGCCGTAAAAAGAAAAAAGGGAAATAAAATTTCAAAAATTTATGTTTAAATATAAAGAATGATTATATCATATGATATGAACATATCAGTACAACTATTTTTTTTTTTTTTGGTCTGTCTTTTTGCCATTTCTTGGGCCGCTCTTGTGGCATATGGGAGGTTCCCAGGCTAGAGGTCTAATCGGAGCTGTAGCCGCCAGCCTACGCCAGAGCCACAGCAACGCGGGATCCGAGCTGCGTCTGCGACCTACACCACAGCTCACGGCAACGCCGGATCGTTAACCCACTGAGCAAGGGCAGGGACCGAACCCGCAACCTCATGGTTCCTAGTGGGATTGGTTAACCACTGCGCCACGACGGGAACTCTCCCAGTACAACTATTTTTTAAAAGAATTATTATATCCTAACTGCACTTTGATTGCAGGGCTGGTGATTTCTAAATTATCACTGAAGCAAGAAGCCCTGAGGGGGCCAGAGAACTAGAGCCATCGGGTCTAACCCCAAAGCCAGCATCTTGTAAGGTATGATGTGGCTTGGGGCACAATGAGGCTGAAGTGTCACACGCTGCTCCATGGTTTAGTTCAGCAGGTTGACCATTCCGAAAAAGGGCTGCCCCTTCTCCTGGTGCAGCCACCACTGTGCCAGCTGGCACTAAAGCACTCAGCAGCGGTCGCTGAATGGTCTGGGACAACTCAGTACCCCCACACCTTTCAGGAGTCTTCAGGAGTTAGCTGGGGTGCCTGGCCCTTCTGCTCTCAGTCCGCTTCCCTAGTGGGGAAGAGCGTGCTGTGCTCTGCCGTCAATTCAATCCATCCCATCAATATCAATTCCTGACCATGCACAGCCCTCTGGGAGGAGCCGTAGGAGACACACAGGGAAATCAGACATTGCCCTGCCCCTCGAGTTACTCACAATTTTTAAAAAAAGCAGGGAGTTCCCGTCGTGGCGCAGTGGTTAACGAATCTGACTAGGAACCATGAGGTTGTGGGTTCGGTCCCTGCCCTTGCTCAGTGGGTTAACGATCCGGCGTTGCTGTGAGCTGTGGTGTAGGTTGCAGACGAGGCTCGGATCCTGTGTTGCTGTGGCCCTGGTGTAGGCCAGCGGCTTCAGCTCCAATTAGACCCCTAGCCTGGGAACTTCCATATGCTGCGGGAACAGCCCAAGAAATGGCAAAAAGACAGGAAAAAAAAAAAAGCAACATGCCGAGGCTTAAAGGATGCAAGATGCAAGATACAGAATACAAGCAAAGTGGCTTTGAGGCTTCGGAGGGCTGAGAGCATCACTGTTTGGAGTTTGGAGGGATCACAGGAGGCATCACAGTGGAGGTGGAATCGGAGCTGAGACTTTTTTTTTGGCTGCACCTTCGGCATGCAAAAGTATCTGGACCAGGGTTTTACCCTGTGCCACAGCAGTGACCGGAGCCATAGCAATGACAAGGCCAGATCCTTAATCCTCTGAGCCACCAGGAATTCCTGAGCTGAGACTCAAAGGATGGAAAGGAAAGTATGTTCACAGATCTCAGGACCCCTCTCTTTTCTTGGCCAACATCTACAGACATTGGCCCACATTTGCCTATATGCACATCCAGAGCCAGCAGTGACCTTGCAAGCAGTACAACTATCGGTACAACAGCAGTACAAATATCAGTACAACTATTTTTTAAAAGAATTATTGTATCCTAACTCCACTTTGATTGGAGGGCAGGTGATTTCTAAATTATCACTGAAGCAAGGAGCCCTGAGGGGGCCAGAGAACTAGAGCCATCAGGTCTAAGCCCAAAGCCAGCATCTTGTAAGGTATGATGTGGCTTGGGGCACGATGAGGCTGGGTGGGCCCTGTTGCTCCCAAATTCCTTTCCTCTCCAGGAGTCTGACACCTGACATTTCAGTAGCCCTTTTCCATCAGGCTTTGATTCCCTGGGGCTTGTCATCCAGGAGAGAGGTGAACGCAAGGAAGTTATCAGGTATTTGCCCCTCAGCATCAGTGAATACATCCGAGTCCCTCCTGGAGCAGGTTTCATTAGGAGCAGGTTTCATTCAGACGAGGGGAAAGCACAAGAGCATCAGTGAGCATTGGGCCCCCAGCCAGCAAGGATGCGATGAGTGTGGGCACCTGATAGGGGAAAGGGGGCAAAGGCAGGGGTAGCTGGGAGCCCTGACAATGAACTTCTCCTATCACACAGCTCTGCCCAGCCAGGTCTGCAGTCCATGCATTCTTAAGCTCCTGCCCTCTCTAGACCTCCTCCCTTCTTTTCCCTTTCTCTTCCTGCAGCTCTCCAAGTACTACCTCTTTCCAAAGGATGTCCCATCATGTCCCAGCCCTCTGCCTAGGTCCAGAAGACTGGGGAGAAAGGCATGGGCTGGCTGTCCCAAAGCTGCTGTTTTTTTTTTTTTTTTTTCCTTTTTAAGGTTGCACCTGCAGCATATGGAAGTTCCCAGGCTAGGAGTCGAATTGGAGCTACAGCTGCCGGCCTACGCCAGTCACAGCAATGCTGGGTCATGAATCCCACGGATCGAGGCCAGGGATCGAACCTGCATCCTCATGAACACTGATTCGGGTTCTTAATCCCTGAGCCACAATGGGAACTCCAACTGCTGCTGTGTTTTTGCCCTGACTCTGCACCAACTAAGAGGCTTGTTGATGGCCAGACAGACACCTGACTTTGTCTGGGCCCCAGTTTCCCTAATTACAGAATGGGTGGATCTCTGCCTCCACCTTCCCTCTTCTCAACTGGCTGGCACACGGGGGGGGGGGGGCACAAGACCTGGATTCTCGAGTTCCCTGGTGGCTCAGCGGGTTACAGTTCAGGCATTGTCACTGTTGTGGCTCTAGTTACACCACTGCTCTGGTGCCGGTTTGATCCCTAGTCTGGGAACGTCTGCATGTCCTGGGACTGACAAGAAAGAAAGAAAGCCAGATGGACAGACAGACAGCCTCTGCATTCTGATCTTGAGAACTCATTCTCCCCAAACCTCTGTTTTCCATATGTAAAATGCAGATAATAATGCCCACCCCATTACTTTTTAAAATTATTATTATTATTATTACTCGTCTTTCTGCCTTTTCTAAGGCCGCTCCCGTGGCATATGGAGGGTCCCAGGCTAGGGGTCAAATCAGAGCTGTAGCTGCCGGCCTACACCAGCGCCACAGCAACCCGGGATCCAAGCTGTGTCTGTGACCTACACCACAGCTCACGGCAACACCAGATCCTCAACCCACTGAGCAAGGGCAGGGACCGAACCGCAACCTCACGGTTCCTAGTCAGATTCGTTAACCACTGCGCCAGGACGGGAACTCAAAATTATTTTTATGGTCACACCTGGGGCACAGGGATCAAACCCCTGCCTCCTCAGCGACCAGTGACCCAAGCCACCCCAGTCAGATTCATAACACGATTGTGCCACAGCAGGTACTCCACCTCACACATGTTTTTGAGGATCAAATAAGATAGCATATACTATTGGACTTCCCGTGTGGCTCACAACAAGATAGCATATACTCAAGTGCTTACCCTCCTCCGTGCTTGGCACAGACCAGGAGTTCCACACAAGTTAATTGAATGGACTGGTTGAAAATTAAAAATGGCAGGAGATTTTGCACCGCTCACACATTGTACCGCCTCTGGCATGGTGCTGCGGTGTGCTGAAGGTCAGCTGGGGTTCCTGTAATTTCTGAGTCTCTCCACTCCCCACCCTCCTGCCCCCGAAACTCGCTGAGGCATCTCGCGCAAGTCACTTCCCTCCGCCGCATTTTGGGGAGCATCCTGCAGGCGGCGCTCTCCCATCATTTCAGCCTCAGCGGAGTTGGGGCTGGGGTAGGAAGCGAGGGGCGAGGGAAAGTGTGAAGGAAAAACAGCCCCACGCGTCGCTCACATATTTACATCTGAACTGTCAAAATAGTTATTTTTAAGTCGAGTTCCGTCTGCTGCGGGTTTCAAATCGAGCAGGGCGGGGGCGGGGGCGCCCTGCTGGGGAGCGGTGGGGCGGGGAGGGGGGGGCGCACCAGGCTTAACGCGCCTGCTCAGAGCTGCTCCGGCGCGGGGGCTCCCTGGCGATGCGTGTACTTGCGGCTCTGCGCGCGTGGGTGCAGCCTCTTCCTTTCGCCACTTTGCACACCCAGCTTTGGGAGCTACAGAAACCGTCGGTGATCTGCCATTCCTGGCTTTCCAGACCTAGTGGGAAGGCTTCCCCTGTCTCGAGAGAAACACGCATCTCATCCTAGCCAAGATGGGGATCCGTCCTGTTCTCCCCGTCCACTGAACAGGCGGTTCCATGGCTTTGTCCACCTTCCCCAGTCTGTAATAACTCTCAGCCTGGAAGTTCTTCTCCATGGCTGACCATCAGCCCTTCTAGCTACACAATAGGCCCGTTCCAACTCTAAAGTATAGACCTCATGGGCTCCAGATCCAGGTCTCTGTTTTGAGAACCAGCGCCCCCATCCCCACGTGGCCATCCACGCCACCGCCCTTCCCAGGAAGAAAGCGACTGAGACGTTCATCAGGAGCTGGTCGACATTTGGGTGGGCCAGAAGCTAAGCGCCCCCCGCCCCTTGGGTCTGCAGGCAGCGGTGAGAATGACTTAGCCTTAAATGTCAGGAATGGCAAGAATTCATTTTTCTCTGCAAAGTGAAAGGGCCTGCGGGTTTGACACTCGTGACGCTTCTTTCTGGCTCGCTCCCTCGCTCCCTCAGGGGCAGTGGGATTTGAGACAGACGCTGGCTGGCTCTGCTGCCATCAATATGTGTTCCAGCCCTGTCCGATGTCTGCTCGGTAATGAGTGGTGTTTGGGAATGTCACCTCTGTTAATGGGGAAGCGGCACCTGTGCACAGCCGGAGCCACCTCTCTGTCTTCATTAGGCAGTCCGCAGCCAGGCTGCCGCCACCCTCGCTGGGTGACAGATGACAGGGATGAGGAGTGAGAGCAAGCAGCCTCCTGCTGTCCAGGATTCATTCCCAGACGATGACCCCAAATGACCGTCCCTGCTGGCCCCCTCCCCCAATAGACAGCTGGAAAAAATACCCTTCTAGGGCAAGGTGCAGCAAGGACAGATAATGGCTAAAAATCAGACAAAAGAGAGCAGAAGAGTCATTTCCAGAAACAGACACCTGCCCTAACTGCTGTGGTCTCCTCTCTAGATTGCATTTTAAGATCTTCCCCTCCCCCACCCAGCTGTCTTCATAGGCCCCCTTTTATGTTCTTTCTAAGGCATCTGTGCACCAGGCAGAAGTCACAGGATGAGGGTATAACACTGTTCTAATTCCAGATTTCCCTCTAGCCAGGCCTGTGTATGGCCTCCCAGCAAAATCCTGCTCCCTTGAAAGCTCAGCCCTCATAGCTGCCTGCGACAAGGGGCATTGAGATGAGCCAAGTCCCCAAATGGCATGGGACACTGACATGGCTTCAGAGGGCCTCTGCTATCATGATCAAATCATCACCATGGTTACTCTGTTCCTCTGGGTGGGCTCAGTGTTCCCCTGCCCTGAGGCTGTGGGCATCTTTGTCTCCCCGACTGGCCAAGCAAGTTAAGCTGGACTCAGAAGTGTCCTGCCATACTGCCTGTGTGTTGGAGGTGGAAGTGGGCTGGCCCTGCTTTGGGCAGTCGGAAGTGGTAGTGATGACCACTTGGAATCGCCTGAGGAACTGTCTCATCCAAAAGTTGCATGGGGAGTTCCCTGGTTAAGGATCTGACGTTGTCACTGCTATAGCTCAGGTCACTGCTCTGGCTGGGATTTGATCCCTGGCTCGGGACCTTCTGCATGCTGTGGGTGCTGCCAGAAAAACAGAAGTTGCATGGATAGTTTGTTTCTGGACTGGGGCTAGTGGTAGGTGTGGCTTTGATTTGCCAGGCCCTCACTTTGAAAGGCTGGGAGTCTGGACTTTTCCCATTATTCCTCTTCCCTGACTCAGTGAAGGGTCCTTCTGTCCACTAGATACTCGAGCCAGAACACATCCAATTGAATTCAAGCCAGAAGTGATCCTGACACCCCCAGTCCCCACCCTATACTCAATCCGTCCTCATATCCTAGTGGCTCTCCCTCCTAAATCTTCCTCAGATCTACTTACCCTTATCTCCATGGCCGCCACCTTAATCCAAGCCATCATCTCTTCTCACGTTGCCATCTGATCCCATCTCTTCCACACCCTCAGCATGCTGCTCCTGCCACCCTGACTTTCTTGCTATTCCAGGTTCAAAGGCATGACCCTCCCTGACCACCTATTCTAAATAGTAGACCCCTCCTTCCCAGGTCCTTCTCCGTTACATCTGTCTCATTATCACACTCTGAATTTTCCTTGTTCACTTCATCTGTTTGTTTATCTGCTTTCCCCTCCAAGGGCACATCTGGAAGAGGACAAGAATCCCATCTGCTTTTTTTTTTTTTTTTTTGTCTTTTGCCATTTTCTTGGGCTGCATCCGCGGCATATGGAGGTTCCCAGGCTAGAGGTCTAGGCGGAGCTGCCGGCCTACGCTAGAGCCACAGCAACTTGGGATCTGAGCCGCATCTGCAACCTATACCACACTCACGGCAACGCCGGATCCTTAACCCACTGAGCAAGGGAAGGGACCGAACCGCAACCTCACGGTTCCTCATCGGATTTGTTAACCACTGCGCCACAACGGGAAGTCCCCCATCTGCTTTATTGACCCTTAAATGCACAGCACCCAGAACGGTGCAGGGCACATAGTGGGACTCAGGAAGTATTTGTTGAGGGAGAGAGTGAGTACATGAATAAATAGTTTGCTGCAATCTCATGGTCTCCTGTCCTTGCTCCATGCCTGTCATTCTCTCCATTGCATCCAGAGGCATCTTCCTCAAACAAAGATGTCATCATGTCACTTCCCTGCTCAAAGCCCTTTGGTGACAGGCGAAATGTTGGCAACTGTTGAAGCAGAGTGAAGGGTGATGGGGATGTCATTATACTTTCACTTGACTTGCTTGTAATTTACTTCTGTTTGAAACTGTTTAAAACAAATTGAGTTTGAAACCTGTGGAAGCAAAAAGCCATCATAAAACCTTCAGCGGCTCCCACTGTCCTCAGGGTGATGCTTTGGAGCTCCTTCTTCTCGTGCCTCTGAGGCCCTTCACCCACTGGCCCCTGCCAGTCTTCCAGCCTGACCCCTTGTGAGTCACCCCATTGCTTTGCACACCCAGAGGATCCTCGTGAAACGTCCACACTTCTTAGCACCAGCAACAGTTAAAATTCTCTGGAACAGCTGTTTTCATTTTCTGAGTCTCGAATTATAGATTTGTGTGTGTCTGGTTGCTGGAAAGCTGAGTCAACTTGGAGCGCCTCCTGCAAGTACAGTAAATGTATATTTCAGCCATTAGGGTTTGCAACTTAGCCTCCCTCTTGGCTCCATTTTATGCTCCTGCTTGTTCTTCTTTTGCTTCTACCTTGATTATCTTTCTGTGCTTGTCTTCAAGCCCTTGCTGGTACAGAGTCTTCTTTAAGCCATGTGGGAATGCACCTCTCCTGGGGTTTAAGAGCCGGGATGGATGTTCTACCATGCCCTCTCCATCTTGGCGTGTCTAGTCTTTTATTAAATCTGGCTGCTCTTTAGCGGGTTGTTCCTTATGCTGAACAGCACTTACTGCCATGTACGCGTGTTCCCTCCACTGTGTTCTCTTTCTCTCTCCAATGTCCCTTAGAGGAAAAGCGGATCCCTGACTGGTCATTATAGGAGGACAAGCTACTTTCAGTTTCCCCACGTTCCCAGGGAAAGGGGCGGGGGACTATGATACCAAATGAGGTCGAGAGATGCCCTCTCACACCCGTGTCCCCTTCCCACCAAGACCCCTGGGATAGGACCCTGGTATCCTGGCAGTGTTCACTCACACTTCTGAGCTCTTACCACGGGCACGACTGAAAAGAGTGTTTTAAACACAGGCGGTCCATTAACTCAGTCATTCCCCGAAGAATGGACTATTACTATATTTCCTTTTTACAGATGTGAAAGCCTGTAAATTGAGTTGACAGGTAACCGAGTTTATAGTAAGTGGCAGGTCCAGGATGCAAAGGGAGGGCGTCTGACCCCAGAGTCTGCTCCTGACCACTTTGCATTTGCTTCTAAGATCCTCTGGAGGGTCCCGAGTTCCTGGTTGCGACTCCCGCATTCCCTCCACTACTGTTCATTATCATTTATGGGAAGACTAGGACAAAGCCCCCTGCCCCAGCCCCCGCACATCTCCCTCCCAACTGGCATCTCTTCTCCTACGGGGCCTCCTGCCCTGTGCTGTCAGCTTAGTCTTTCTGACGAATCTATCAGTGAGCCACGCTATCATCACTGAGCACCTGTCAGAGGTCTCCAGATGTACCCCGTCATTGGCATCAGAGGGCCCCAGAATGGGAGGATCCTGCAGGAGAAGGGACCTGAGGTCCTACACCTTAGTAGGAAATCCTAGAGCTCTCTGGCTCAACCATGTCCATCCACTTACATAAAGCACCTCTGTGTAGCTTCTTTGGCTGAAGCTGGACTCTTCCGATCCCCATTCCTGCTCTAAGGCTTTGTTCATGCTGCATCCGTCCTTCCTAGAATGCCCATTCTCCTGCTTCCTGCCTCTCCTCTTACTTGTTAGATAGGTCCCTCTCTAAGTTCCACCTCCTCCAGGAAGTGCTCCCTGAACACTTCCCGCCCCTAACCAATGGTGATTTTTTTTCTTCTCCACTTCTGAACTTCTGCAGCATTTATGGGTACTATGTTGGTAACTGCTTATGAATTTGACTTCTTACCTTTTACGTGTTTTGGGTTTGTATCTCCATCTAGAGTGGAATCCCTTTGAAGACAAAAACCTCATGTTGTCTTTCTACTGTCCACAGTCTGTCCAGCATTTCTTGCACATGTATTATGCACAATAATACAGGACCTTCAGGGCACCAGGAAGGGAGCCCTCAAGGTAATAATTGGTCAGCATAGGAGGTTTGGTTTATCTTCACAACAGGACTAGACGATAGATCCACTTTGGTTTTAAGAAGCAGCACAGAGAAAGGGGCAGGTGGGTAGTTTCCTAACTTTTGAGTAGCAGTGAAATTCTGCCGTTAAAGGCAATTCTCATAGGAGCCCAGTATGTAAAGCTGGTGGGAGTTGAGCTGCTTTGGTTGCCCTGGAGTGGGGCTACTCTGTGCCCCCATCCCTCCATGGCAGCTCAGAGCAAATCTTGGGGCTGGAGTATTATAGCTGGGAAAGGGAGTTCCCTGGTGGCTTGGTGAGTTGAGGATCCTGCGTTGTCACTGCTGTGGCACGGGTTTGATCCCTGGCCCAGGGAATTTTTGCATGCCTTGGGCAAGGCCAAAAAACAACAACAACAACAAAAAACTGCTGGGAAGATCATGCGTTACTTCACATAAGCAGCATTTACTAATTTGGGTGTTGCTGAAAGAAGAAAGTATATGCACTCATCTTATTGAAAGCCTATTTGCTATTGTGTTTCTAAAATGGCAATTAAAAGACTTTCTTCTCTTTGTTTCACACAAATTTGGTTTGGGCTTTTTTTCATTACCCTTGTTCATGCCTTATTCTCCTGGGGAGAAGATTCTTCTGCCAGAGCCCTCACTGCATGTGATTAAACAATCCGTTCACTCCTCCGTTGTCCCCAGGAAACAGGTGGCTCCTTGAAAGCGCTCTGCTTTATACATCTGCTTATCTTCAGTCTGAGCAGGGCACCCAGTGTGTCGTGGGTGCTGAGTAACTGAACTCCCAAGGGAGCTGAGTCTTTGGTTACACGTTTGGGAGCCAGGCCCATCTCCTGGCCTCCATGCACGATCCACGCAAAATCTTAGTGTGGCTTGGTTTTCTCTGGCTGCTCAGCCTGAGTCTGAGCAGCTCCCCTCTCCTGCTCCCCTCCCCTGCTCCCACTTCCCTTGCCCAACTGTCATGGGATCTGAGAATATTAGTTAATTTTAATATTAGCCTAAGAAAAATTAATTAGGAAGGCAAATTTGCTCTTAAAAGTGTAATTAATTCCAAAGCCAAAGAGAAGAGAGCAAAGGATTATCTGCATTGCTGCTGCCTTCAACTAGTGTGGAGAATCCAGGGTTGACTAGATGGGTACAGAATAATTTTTTTTTTGACTTTTTGGCATTTCTTGGGCCACTCCCGTGGCATATGGAGGTTCCCAGGCTAGGGGTCAAATCGGAGCTATAGCCACTGGCCTACGCCAGAGCCACAGCAACGCGGGATCCAAGCCGAATCTGCAACCTACACCACAGCTCACAGCAACGCCGGATGGTTAACCCACTGAGCAAGGGCAGGGACCGAACCCGCAACCTCACGGTTCCTAGTCAGATTCGTTAACCACTGCGCCACAACGGGAACTCCCAGAATAATTTTTTAAGTGTTGGTGCTGCATAGACCAAACTCCAGATGTTTCCTGTGAAGCAAGCGCAAGGCTGAGACAAGAGATTTAGACTGAGGTGATGCCTAAACAAGTGAAACAAAGAGGAAAGATCTGGTCAGACACACTATCTGGGCTGGTCCAGCTCCTAAATCATTCACAAATCATGTGTCTTCCTCTCTAGTCCTCCCACAAACTGGCCTGGTCCAAGTCTGAGTTGACTCTATTTTTTATGGCCGCACTTGCTCCATATTGGAAGTTCCTGGACCAGGGATTGAATCCAAGATGCAGCTGCAGTCTACGACATAGCTTCAGCAACACTGGATCCTTTAACCCACTGCGCTGGGCTGGGGATGGAAGCCGAGCCTCTGTACCAACCCAAGCCACTGCCATCAGATTCTTAACCTATTGTGCCATAGTCGAAACTGAGTCAACTCTTTTCTGGACTGTTGTAACAGCTCCCCCAAATAGCCTCAGACCCTGCCCTGCTAACTCATTCTCCACTCAGAATCAAACCAACATTCTATCAAATACACAAATACACCCTCCTCCACCTAATGTCCAAACATAAATTTTGTCATGCCATGTGCCACTTACAAATGGCCACATGTGTCTAGGAATAAGCTCCTTAAGCATAGCCCACAGAATTCTTTCTAAGTTGGCCCCACTCATCCACCTGGCTCATTTCCTTCTCACTCACCCCATTCCTAGGATGGCTTTACCCAGCCCCCTTGTAATAGGGCAAACTATTGCTCATTCTAGAAATCTCAGCCCAAATAAAACTCCCAACCCTTAGAACCACCCCAAGCTGGGCTCCTATAACACACTGTGAACAGCTTATCTAATTTTCTTATAATTATTTGCTTTCTTTTAAGGGAATGAGCTCCTTCAAAGAAGGACTGTAGCTGAGTTCCCTGGTGGCTCAGCAGGTCAAGGATCTGGCATTGTCACTGCTATGGCCTGAGTTCAGTCCTTGGTGAACAAGTGTGGCCAAAAGAAGGAGGAGGAGAAGGAGAGGAAGAGGAAGAGGAAGGGGTGGGGGGAGGAGAAGAAGAAGGAGAAGGAAGGGGGAGGAGCGGGGGCAGGAGAGGGGCGGGGGAGAAGGACAGCTTTTGTTATCTCTCTCTCTCTTTTTTTAGCAACCCAAGCTGCTGCAGTGACAATGCCGGATCCTTAACCCACTGTGCCACAAGAGACCTCCTTAGCTCTTGTATCTTTGTATTTATTCTCTTCTCTCTCTCTTCCTAATTTAGGCCAAGCTTGGAGTCTGTCCCATAAGAAGAAATCAATAAATATTTGTTGAAAGAAATTGGTTAATGATTTCAACAATGATGTCAACCATATTAGCTCATCGAAACTCAAACTTCCTCCTTTCTCCCCCTGTCAGTAGTAGGTGCCGCTTGAAATATCTACGAAAATGCTTCAGTTCTCCCCTTGCTTGTACCTGCCTCGCTGAGGCTCTGAGCACGTGGCTTCAGAAGAAAGTTGTAGAAGAATGGCAAGTGATGCAGACCTTAGCCTGACAGCTGCTGATCGTTGCTTTAGTTGATTTCCCCCTTTGCAAATGTTATTGGCAATTGAAACCACAAATCTACTATCTGCTCCCCTATGTAAATTGCATTTACATTTAAATTGTGCATTCTTCCAAAGGATGGGGTTAGTAAATAACAGCAGATTAAACTTGAGCAGAGGAAATTGTGCCCCACGTCAAACCTGAGACTGAAGTGACATCTGGCTTTTACTATTTCCGTTATTTCAGTTTAATAACAGCATGTGGCATTAAGGGAAAAGAAATTGGATCTACATTTTAATGAAAGGAGGAAGCTCTCAGGGTTTAGATACCTTATCATGTTGAATACCTAGTCGATTGGCAATTAAAACTTGTTTCCCTGGAGAAATGGAATAAAATATCTTTGCAGCCATGGAGAGAATAAAAGAAAAAACAAGCTAATGACCAGGATCTCACAGATAAAACCAAGGGAATGGTTTCTGTAAACCTGAAAACCAAGTATTTCAGGATCAGGATACCGCAGAATACAGGAATTCGTCAACAGAATAACGTTAAGAATAGAATCATGAATGCGCTGGTGGGATCTTCAGAGAATAACTTCAGACAGAATGGTTTGCACATAATAGGGGGCTCAACCCGATCAGATCATCTGATTGAATCCTTTGTTAGCCCAGCTTGTCTTCAGCCCCAGAGGTCTGACCAAGAAAGTATTTTAGAAATGCCAGTTTCATCCTGATAGTCTGCTTAAATGGAAGCAGTTCCACCTGCTGGCTGCCTTTCTGTTGAAAGCAATTCTGGGAAATGTAAATAAAATGCTTGTGCATCCTAATAACCCAAGCCTATCATTTATTTGCTTTGACTGAAACAAATGTGTCAATTTTCAAATTCTTTGTTTGGTGAATCCAGTGTTTAGATGTTGGCAAATGTTTGCATTACGTGTTTATTTGGAAACTGATGCTCTATTCAGAAACTCTGGAGCCATGGCACTTGGAACCACAGCCTGGGATGACTCAGTGAGACTCCCTGACTTGCAAGCAAAGAGGCTCTGTCCTTTCTCAGAATCTGCAAAGTGTTGAAATGATAGCATCCCAGGGGTAAGTGTAAATAGGATAGAGCCTCCTGAGGAAGAGACGGAAGGTAGACTTGTTCTGAATGTAGAGTTCATGAAAAATTAGAATAGTGGACAACATTTATATAGTACTTAATGACGTGCCAAGCGCTTAATGTGTATTACAACTAAGTGAATCCACACCGAAGCCTTGTGTGGTAGTTCCCATTGTCATCCCTACTAGAGACCAAGAAAAGCAGACAGTGACAGTGATGTTGGTAACTTACCCCACCCAACGTCACCCAGCTGGTAAGAGATAGAGCTGGGATTTGACTTGAGGCAGGCTGGCCCCACGGTCCCCTTAACTCCTTCCAATGATCTTCTCACCCCCACACCTGGCATGTAATTAAGTCATTGTGTTTTCACAAAGTTACATTTCATCTGGCATAATTGTTTTTTGTTTTGTTCTTTTTTTTTTGTCTTTTTGCCTTTTTTAGGTCCACTCCTGCGGCATATGGAGGTTCCCAGGCTAGGGGTCGAATCGGAGCTGTAGCTGCCTGCCTGCACTAGAGCCACAGCAACGCCAGATCTAGCCGCGCCTGCGACCTACACCACAGCTCACGGCAGCGCCGGATCCTTAACCCACTGAGCAAGGGCAGGGATCAAACCCGCAACCTCGTGGTTCCTCGTTGGATTCGTTAACCACTGTGCCACAATGAGAACTCCATGGCATAATTGTTTTTAAAAGTCTCAGCAGCCTTTTTTGCAATACCCAAGCTTATGGTCCGAGGGATCTTAAACAAAATAAAGCAACAACAACTAGCCTTCTGCAATATGGTTAATAATGTATGTGCCAGAGGTCTTACAGGAACACTCAGAGGATGAAATGAGATGATATGAGAGTGCTGCGAAAAGGCCCAAACTGTCAACGTTCTGCAATGTATTATTATTTATCTGTACTCTGAACCGATTCGTATTCCTAAATGAGCAGTTCCTTAACAAGTTCATATATATGTTTCTTCCGCTTTCTCATTTTCCCTAGAATATACGGCCAAATTACCCATCTACCACTGTGAGTCTTTTGATGACAGCCTAGACACTTGAATCTGTTTGATTTCTCCTGTATCTTCCCAGTTTCTTGGCACCACTTAGTTTGGTAGCAGCTCCTTCGAACTGCCTGTGCGCAACGATAACGTCTCTGCATCTCTTGACAGGTTGTCCTGGCCATCTGCCTATGAAGTCGACCAGCGCCGCCTTCTGTTTGAACTCAGGTTAAATTAAACATCCGACTTTCACATCATTCTGTTGCCAGGGGGGTTTCTGATGTCACACTGTCAGCATTATGATTACCATAACACCTAACAGGCAAAAAGGGATTGGTTGCTAGTGGAAACCCTTGGGTGAAACTCAAGGGTTTAGTAACCAACCCAACTGCATAGACTTTAGACAACCATGTAAATGGGTAAGCGGATTAATCATTCAGTTGGATTCCTTTGGAGTGTATTTCTTCCACATGTGTGTTCCTTTAAGTAATTGTCTAGTGTCGCTTGAAATTGATGAGGGCTCTTTGGGAGGTTATTTTTGGGAAGGTGGTGAGACAACAGCTGCTCTCAGGAACAAGTGTCATATGATCTTCCTGAGTTAGAAAAAAAAAAAAATCCAGTTTAAAAAAAAATTCTGAGGCGCACTGTCCTTTTTCTTCATAGCATTATGTTGTTTGCTAGTGGCCAAAAAGTGTCAATTCAGCTTCCCAACCACATAGGAGAGAAGGAAACTTATAGTTACTAAGCACCTACTATGTGCCAGAGTGTGACTCTGGTCCAAATACAGCTTTAAGGTGGAGGACTGGTAAGCTAGGCTTTCTTGAACAACCCTGTTCTACATGACAATTTGCAGCTTTTTCTAGCCTGTATACAATATTCTTCCTAATTGGACATTGATTGATCACCAATAAAAGCAAAGTCATTACTTAAAATTGGTCCAGATCCTCCTATGCTGAGTAATTGCCTTGCAGTCATTTTCTTACTGCAATATTAAAAAGACTGGAAACATGATCGAAATGAGGTACAATAAATAAACTCCTAAATTAAAAATCTCTGTTAAAAGGTTTGACAAACGCGTCTGTCTTTCCAGGATTTTGTTAGGTAGGTGGAAGGGTCAGTTTGGGGGGATAAAGGGATGAACGGAATAAAACTGATTGAACCTGAAGCTGCGCAGATTTGGAAAGCCGTATCAAGACTTGTGTAAATCTATATAAATCAATTTGTGTGCCAGAGAATGAATAGCTGACTTTTTTCAAATGCCAATTCAGCAATTACAAAGTCTGCTGGCGGTTAATTAAAAACTACCGTCTCGTTATGTTCAGAGCTAAATTACAAGTGTGAAAAGACTACTGTTTGCCATAACTGAATGCGCCGTACTCTCTGTACTCTCATCAAAAGGAGGGCAGGGATAAATAACTTTTATTTAACTCACGGAAAAATCTCTCTCAGCTCTTTCATATTTAATTAACTTCTTATCTTTTCAGAGCTTGCTCTTACGCAGGGTTCCTAAGCAGTAATGGAAATATTTGTTCACTTTGTGCTGGAGCTTTTTCTTACATGAGTCGAGCAGAAAAGTTAGCAATGATTGAACCGCAAAGACACTGGGGAAAGTGACACCCATTCAGACCTTTGCATCAGGGCGACTAAACCCAGAAGGGACTTATGACAGAAAAACAGCCGAGAGGGGTAGATCTTTGCTTTACTGCCTGTGCACCCCAAAAATGGGGACTTGGGGTTGGCCACACGTTTGTGGACTGGCAAAGTTTGAGTTCTCTTAAGTCTGTCTGAATGAACTTCATGGTTTGCTCTTTCAAGGATTCCACTGTCAGAAAAGAGACCAGACTTTGATCGCCATGGTGGACGTGAGGTGTCTGAGTGATGAAGAATTGCAGAGTGAACTCGACAAGCTTGGCTTTTCACCTGGCCCAATCCTGCGTATGTATGCAGCAACTATTAAAGACTAGTTGATTCTTGCTTATAAGCTGTCTCCACAGGTGGAGAATTCTTTACAAGGGAAGGAACATAGGCAATGAAAACCATTAAAATAGAAATAGGAAAAATTCTTTTTAAAAAACAGAAAACCATAGAGGTGTTCCCATCATGGCTCAGCGGAAACGAATCTGACTATGATCCATGAGGAGGCAGGTTCGATCCCTGGCCTCGCTCAGTGGGGTAAGGATCTGGTGTTGCCATGAGCTGTGGTGTAGGTCGCAGATGTGGCTTGGATCGGGCATAGCTGTGGCGGTGGTGTAGGCCAGCGGCTGCAGCTCTGATTCAACCTCTAGCCTGGGAACCTCCATTATGCCGTGGGTGCGGCCCTTAAAAGAGAGAAAAAACAAACAAAAAATAAAAATAAAAATAAAAAAGAGAAAACCATAGAGGGAAGAGGCCATAAATAACTCACAGATTGGTAAATATGGTGCCAGGGAGAAAGGATTGGTTTTTTTCCAACAGTGAGAACCTGTGACTTCTTGATTATATCACCCTGGGTTGTTTGGGCTTTTTTTTTGTTTTGTTGCATTTCTGTTTTGTTTTCTTGGCTGTGGCAGGCAGTGGCTTGATGTAGGATCTCAGTTGAACCTGAGCTGCTGCCGTGAAAGCACTGAATCCTAACCACTAGACCGCCAGGGAACTCCCTTCCTTTTGCATTTCTCGTATGTGCACTGTGCTATTTATGCATTTACTGTCCATATTTCCCATATAGGATGTACAAGTTTGTCTTCTGACGTATCCAATGCCTGACCCCATGGCTAATTCATAGAGGCCTCCCCTTAAGTGTTTGCGGAAGGAAAGGGGTACGTCGAGTAGTCATGGGGTCCACCTCATTGTAAAAGCCATAATTAGCCAACCGTGAAATACAGATGAATACAGATCTGAGTTGGGAAATATTTGAAATCCAGTGAGATCACATACATAATCAGAGCAACTAAACGACTCTCCACATTCCTCCTCAGCTTCCACCAGAAAAGTGTATGAAAAGAAGTTAATGCAATTGTTGGTCTCCACTCCCTGTGCATCGCCTGTGGTGAACGGACCCAGAGAACTGGACAGAGCTCAGGACTATGATGACAGTGAAGGTATCATCAGAAGTTGTTCTGGAGTTCCTGTCGTGGCTCAGTGGTTAACGAATCCGACTAGGAACCATGAGGTTTCAGGTTCGATCCCTGGTCTGGCTCAGTGGGTTAAGGATCCGGCGTTGCCGTGAGCTGTGGTGTAGGTTGCAGAGGTGGCTTGGACCCTGCGTTGCTGTAGCTCTGGCGTAGGCTGGCAGCTGTAGCTCTGGTTAGACCCCTAGCCTGGGAACCTCCATATGCCATGGGAGCAGCCCCAGAAAAGGCAAAAAGACACACACAAAAAAAAGCTGTTTTGCTAGGTAGCTGCTGCGCTCTTACTCAGACCATGGCCAGCATGATGTATGCAGGTTTAAATGGTAGGCAGGGTAACCTGTGAAATATCCATGTGGCCTGTTTGCACACAGAGCCTGAAAAACAGGGTCCTGGGTTGCAAAAGGAATCTGTGACTCCATGTCTGTCTTCCTGCCAGGGACTCAATGGGGGAACAGTCTGGGGAAGGACTGGTCAATTTGCACATTCTCTTACTAACCAGAGCTGCTTCTGTGTTTGATTTCTAAAACCAGAAGTTCCTACAGGTCATTTCCAGGTCTCCTTTGAGGTCTCCACCTCTGCTTTGCCTCAGTCAATACATTGGACAATCATTTCCTTTGGATAAAGGGATGGCACATCCATTAAGAAAGATGAACCAGATTATAACTCACTCAACATCTCCTATGCCTACTGCCTTCCTGACTTAATGGGAGCTGACCACAGCTGGGGAGCAGTGGCCTCTGGAGTCACTTTCAGTGCCCCCCACCCACCCCAGGGACACTATTCTCCTGCAGGGGTCTCTAGTTTGGGCTCCCACAATGCATTCCAAGGCTCTTTCATTCAATACATATTTATCAGGAGTCCTATGTGAGCTACAGTAAAATAACAGAAACTAACATTTATTGGAAGTCACCGATGCAGGAGTTCCCGTCGTGGCTCAGTGGTTAATGAATCCGACTAGGAACCATGAGGTTGTGGCTTCAATCCCTGGCCTTGCTCAGTGGGTTAAGGATCTGGCGTTGCTGTGAGCTGTGGTGTAGGTTGCAGACGTGGCTCGGATCCCGTGTTGCTGTGATTCTGGCTCAGGCTGGTGGCTACAGCTCCATTCGACCCCTAGCCTGGGAACCTCCATATGCCATGGAAGCGGCCCAGGAAAAGGCAAAAAGACAAAAAAAAAAAAGTCACCAATGCATTTCGTGCCTAATATACATCATCTCATTTACCCTAAGAGGTAAGCATCCAGTAGAATGTACCATGAAGAGGAAGACTCGTCTGTCTTTGTTACCACCCTGTGTCCAGGTCCCAGAATAGCACTAGGCACATAGCAGGAATTCATATATGTTGCATATACTGTGACAAAAAAGTGACAGAACTAAGATTTGAACCTGGGTATGGCTGTCCTAACTGTGTTCTCTCTATCACATACCCTACACTTCTCCATAATTTCTACTATGAGGATGAGTACATGATATTTTTGACCATATCTGCTCTACTTAAAAAAAGGCAATTTCATACAGTACAAACAAATAGTTCAACAAACAACATAAGTGCCTGGGGCCTTCTGAAAAATCCCCTGGAATGCCTGGTACTGGATGTGGGGCAAGTGCTGAGAGCTTTACCCCAAGGGTCTGGCATGGCTGGACTCTTCTAGAAAGGGCAGCAGGGTTTGGAGACAGACCCCACTGGCCCCTGAGCTGACCAGTTAGCATGGGGGTACCTCAGGACAAAGGGCTACCCCAGGCAATGTCTACATCTGGGAGGTGTTCAGAATCTTGACCCAGACCTGGGGCTGCTCTGTTCCCTGCCGGAGACAGGAGCTAAAGGGTCTAGACCAGCCCTCTGCAGTGTCAGACTAGAAGATTCCGGAGAGGAAGGCTTACAGCTGCCTAGGACTGCAGGTCAGCGCTGCACAAGCAAGCTGTTGTGGTCATAAGCCAGGCCATCCTTGTTCTCAGCATGCAGCCTCCCACAGCAGTGCATTTGAGCTAGGGCTAGCAGACAACTGGTCCTTTGATTTGCAAGCTTTGCTATTGCTTGAGACAGTCCACTGATGCTAGCCAACTGCAGGCAATCAGGTCAGAGGCGGAAGCTCTGGTTCAGTCCTACTCTTTTTTTTTTTTTTTTGATCTTCTTGCCTTTTTCTAGGGCCACTCCTGCGGCATATGGAGGTTCCCAGGCTAAGAGTCTAATTGGAGCTTGTAGCCACCGGCCTATGCCAGAGCCACAGCAACGCAGGATCCGAGCCTGCGAACTACACCACAACCACAGCCACACGGGATCCTTAACCCCCTGAGCGAGGCCAGGGATCAAACCTGCAACCTCCTCATGATTCCTAGTCAGATTCGTTAACCACTGTGCCAAGAAGGGAACTCCAAGTTCAGTCCTACTCTTGTAAAGCAATTCTGCAAGGTCAATGGCCAGTGGTTAGTCCAAGTAGAAAACCTGCTTCTCAAGGTCAGGTCTGCATTGGACATTTGAATTTGCTCCTTGGAGGAGCCTCATAGACCTGGTGCCATAGGAGTGGAGGGGTCTCGTGGACTTTCAGACTTGGGCATTTAATAGAAACAGCTAGTCCTGAGGTGGGGTTGTGGTGGAGGGGGCAGGGAGGTTCCAGACCTGAGGCTGAGCATTATGTCCTCCAAACAATGGATGCATTTGATTTTTCTCACTTTCATTCATTGTTTTGGCCCTAGGCGGACATAGCTTTAATGATCTAACTTCTTTTCAAACCTCCCCAATATATTTGACTTGGGGACCTCATTTAAAACACCCTCCAGGAGTTCCTGTCGTGGCTCAGCGGTAACAAATCTGACTAGTATCCATGAGGATGTGGGTTCCATCCATTCGATCAGCGGATTAAGGATCCAGCATTGCCTTGAGCTGTGGTGCAGGTCACAGACATGGCTCGGATCTGGCATTGCTGTGGCTGTGGTGTAGGCTGGCAGCTACAGCTCTGAATTGACCCCTAGCCTGGGAATTTCCGTAGGCCACAAGTATGGCCCTATAAATAAATAAACAAAACCCCTTCGACTAAAACCTCTGCTGAATGTGCAACAACACACGATTGCTCCAAGTTTATCAGAATACTTCTCCAATGGCTGAAGCCAAGAGTTGGTTAATGACAACCTTTCCTTCTCTTGGCTGTTGCCCCGATTTTAAAGGCTTTCAGCCTAGATTTGGCCTTCCCTCCCCTGGATGCTTCTCTGAATACAGAGAAATCCCCTCTGCCCTATCTTGACAATTAGGGATGCATGAGACTCAGAGCTGATTTGAAGGGGTGATGAATGACTAGACTAAAAACAGGCAGCCAGGAATCCCTGTGTGGTGCAGCGGAAAGGAACCTGACTAGTATCTATGAGGATGCGGGTTTGGTCCCTGGCCTTGCTCAGTGGGTCAAGGATCTGGCATTGCTGTAGTTGTGGCATAGGCTGGCAGCTGCTGCTCTGATTTGACCCCTAGCCTGGGAACTTCCATATGCCGTGGGTGCAGCCCTAAAAAGCAAACCCCATGTGGCACAGTGGAAATGAATCCGACTAGGAACCATGAGGTTTTAGGTTCAATCCCTGGCCTCACTCGGTGAGTTAAGGATCCAGTGTTGCTGTGAGCTGTGGTGTAGGTCAAAGACGCCATTCCGATCTGGCGTTGCTATGGCTGTGGTGTAGACCAGCAGCTATAGCTCTGATCTGACCCCTAGCCTGGGAACCTCCATATGCCACAGGTGTGGCCCTAAAAAGCAAATAAAAATAAAAATAAAATAAAACAAAAACAAAAACAGGCAGCCAGCTCAGGCTCCACAATGTACAGAAAGGTGCCCTCCCCATTTTCCTGGGGGAAGGCCTGTGTGTTCCACAAAGACCACTGCAGAAATGCTTTTTTCCCTTAGAAGGGCCAAGTGAATTTTCTTCCCCTTCCAAAAATCTTTTGCCCTATGACTGAGAGAATTCATTCCTACAATTGGTGTGTGCTCCCTGTGCTAGCTCGTATGTTCTCATGGCCTATTTTCCTTTTGTTTTCCCATGATCCAGAGCTTAATGCCACTATCATTTTGAAAGGAAATATCATACTCTCACCAGAAAAAAACAAGGGACCCAAAAAAGTAGGTACAATTCTACTGCATGAATACTTTTACCCATATATTAAATATAGGAAATAGAACTTTTCATCTGTATTAAGAAAGGTAAAATCCTAGTTTAAAAAAGCTGATTTGGGAGTTCCCGTCGTGGTGCAGCAGAAACGAATCTGACTAGGAACCATGAGGTTGTGGGTTCGATCCCTGGCCTCACTCAGTGGGTTAAGGATCCAGCGTGGCTGTGGCTGTGGTGTAGGCCTGCAGCTATACCTCCGATGAGACCCCTAGCCTGGGAACCTCCATATGCCATGGGTGCGGCCCTAAAAGGACAAAAAAAAAAAAAGTTCATTTTAACGCAGGTCTCTTGTTTCCTGAAACCATTTCTACGTCCTAGCTCAGGACCCAGAGTCATCAAGTAACAGAGGAGCTGTGTCCTCCTGCCTGTCCCTAAAAGAGCAGCCACCCTCTCTCTCCTCCAGCTGTCATCCTCTCTCCTTTTGCCACCCATGGTTGCATATAAACCTATGGTGAGGGTGGAAAAAATGGGAGTTCCTATTCCCTTTCTCTCTCTCTCTCTCCCATAAACACACACACACACCCTGAAGTCTGGTCTCCACCCACATCGCCTTTGCAGCACCCAGCCTGCTGTGTAAGAGTAACAAGTTTGGGGTGAGGCCCAGCTGACTAAGTGCCCCCACCCTTCCCCTTGCTAGTTGTGCGACTTTAACAGATCTAAGCTTCCCTTCGTGTGGTTTCACAGTGGCGCCTGCACAGGGCGGCTGGGAAGAGAGAGGCAGGTAAAGGTCTCAGCCTAGGAACAGGTGCATCACTAGCTCCCATAATGAACTCCAAGTCCCCAGCTCTAGAGACCCCTTCGAGGTCTGTGGACCACTGTCCCTCCTTATGTAGAGACACCTGCCACCTTGGACTATGGCAACTCCGTGCTCTCTCCATTCTTGGTTCTGCCCCTCCGCCTGTTCGGAGCTGGCTCTGTCTTTGGGCCCCTAAATGAACTGGGGCCTGAGGTCTGTCTTCAGCCCCTTCCCTTCCTGCTCTGCATCGTTTCCCTTGCTTCCTGCCTCTCTGTCATGATTCCGCCTCGAATCTCTGTACAGGCTTCCTCTCCGAGGCTTAAGCCTGGGTATCCAACTGCCTCCAGCTGGCTCCTTCCTTCTCCCCTTCCCTTCCTTCCTTCCCCTCTTCCCCTTCCTTCTTTCCCTCCTTCCTGCATTCACCCAACAAACACTTACAAAGATGGGGTTAGTCAAATGTATTTATATTTCTCCCTGCACACTCAGGGGATCCAGGACTAAGCTCATTTTCCCTCACCCCCAAACTGCATTTGTGGCTCCTGTTCAATCCTGCTTCTTACACCACCTTCCACTGTCCAGGGTCAGAGCCTCAAGCGTTATCCTGAAATGCCCACTCCCCACAGTTGCTCACATATAAACAGGTGCCAAGTCCTGTGGTTTAGGATTATGCATTTTAAAAAACTACCCTTCCTTCTCTTCCCACCACTGCTGTCCTAGCTTGCATCCGTATACTTTAAAAAAAAAAAAAAATTTGAACAGTTGCAAAATCTCCCTAACTGGCCTCTGCCTCCAAGTTTTCCCAATTCAGGTTCAGATCTACTAGCAGAGATCAAATCACATTATTAAATCGCCTGGAGTCTTTATTTATTTATTTTTATTTTTATTTTTTTGTCTTTTCAGGGCCACACCCTGGACCTTGCCAGGCTAGGGGTTGAATTGGAGTTGCAGCTGCCGGCCTACGCCACAGCCACAGCAATGTGGCATCCAAGCCAAGTCTGGGACCTACACCACAGCTCGTGGCAACGCTGGATCTTTAACCCACTGAGCGAGGCCAGGGATCGAACCCGCCTCCTCTTGGATCCTAGTCAGGTTCAATACCACTGAGCCACGATGGGAAGTCCTGACTGGAGACTTTAGAACAAGATCCTTACAATGTGAGGCGACGCCAGTGTCTCCTGTCACTTTACCTCCCTTGTCATCTGGCCCAAAAGATACTTATTTGTTTCTGTCCCTCTCACACTTTAACTTCCCGCGTGCCTTTGCCTCAACTGTTCTTTATTTTTTATTTATTACTTTTTTTGCATTTTCTAGGGCTGCACCCGAGGCACATGAAGGTTCCCAGGCTAGTGGTCTAATCTGAGCTGTAGTCTCGGCCTATGCCAGAGCCACAGCAACACAGGATCCGAGCCGCATCTGCGACCTACACCACAGCTCACGGCAACACCGAATCCTTAACCCACTGAGCAAGGCCAGGGATCGAACCCGAAACCTCATGGTTCCTAGTCGGATCCGTTAACCACTGAGCCAGCGCGGGAACTCTCTCAACTGTTCTTTATGCCTGGAATTCCTTTCACTTTCCCATCCTCCTCCCCATTTTTCCTGCTGTTAAAGTCCTGGGATCACGTAAGGAACATCTCAAAGGCCAATCCTGTGCATCCCTTACAATTGCCTTTTATCCCCTTCAGTGGCTGTCACAGGCTTTGGCACATAGTAGGGGCTCAAAACGCACCTCATCACATCTACCAAACAGCTCTAATGACAAAGAGGTAAGTTTACAATTATGATCTCGATTTAAACTATTGGGTTTAAATACCAAATGAAAAGAAACCCCCGAATAAACATTCTTGCCGTACACGGCAGCCCTAGCTTCCCATTTAAACATAATTCAAATTTGATGAAGGAATTCTGATATCAAATTTTCTGAAAAGATTTTTTCAATCTTCCCAATGGCTCATTAAAGGATTCCTTGCCATCCACCACACCTCTGTAATTCCTGCAAAGACACTGACGGGGAGAATCAGCAGCCTGAGTGTTTAAAATGCATCAGGTGGGACCAGTGCCCTTCAGCCTTTGCTTTACGTGAACTCCCAGTAAAACCACATCAATATTTTGAATTGGCCATAGAATTAAATAGAAAGTTTGTGATGGCATAAAATGTTTTGATCTGAAGGATATATATATAAGCCATTTTGCTTCTCAGAGGAGCCCCAAGACATCTGTTCCATTTTAAATCTGAACGTAAATGTAAATAAGCACTTACATTTCCATGTAAAAGGTGGTAGAAAATGTGTTTATTGAAACGTTTGTCTAAGACCATAGACTTTAATTATGTAAGAGCACTGGTCTGTACCTAACAGTCCTATATAAGAATCTGCAAAGGTAGAATTGGCATTTCTTTGAAACAACAATGAACACACATTTTCCCCTCAATTTAGTAGGGTTCTAGTGGAATACAAACCAGTTTGAGATTGGATTATGTTGATTTGGGGGCACTATTTAATACTGTGATGTGTGTGTTTCATCACCTCACATACGCAGCCCATTTGATTTGGTGATTATGACCACCGAGAAAGCCACGTCAATGTTTTGTTCATTAGAGAGACTCTGGACACAGTTTATGCTTCCACTGATGAAGGATGGAGTTGAGCCAATGTATTTAACTTAGGTTGTAAGACCCCTTCTGCTAAAGAGGGAAAAATGGGATTGGTGGGCAGTATGGAAGCAAAATAATCTACAGTCTCAAGGATGCAGTTCCTGTTCGTGGCTCAGGGGGTTAAGAACCCAACTAGTATCCATGAGGTTGCAGGTTCGATCCCTGGCCTCGCTCAGTGGATTAAGAATCCGGCATTGCCATGAGCTGTGGTGTAGATCACAGATGTGGCTGGGATCTGGCGTTGCTGTGGCTGTGGTGTAGGCTGGCTGCTGCAGCTTCAATTCGACCTCTAACCTGGGAACTTCCATATGCTGAGGGTACAGCCCTAAAAAGGCCAGGGGGGGGGGGAACACAAAAAACCTTTGTTGAAATCCCCTGTGTTTAAACTCAATGCCAGGGATAAGGGAGGTGGGGATGGATTACTCAGTCCCGTTGTCTGAATGGAAAGGAGGTTTTGTTCTACACTGATGCTGATGATCTTGTGTTCTGACTTCCTAGTCTGATCCATCTCCTGGACAGACCTTAATGCCTTCTCTTGAGAGATGATGCTTAGATCCTAGTGAATTAATGACCATCCTGGGAATGGTTGCAACAGAGCTTCCATCCCTGGGTCTTAGACTGTGAGTTAACAACTGTTTATCACGGTACCAAGTTTCTGTCTTGTAGAAACCTAAACAGAGCTCTGGAAACAAAGAACATGTGCATCAAAAATAAGCTCTAGGCATTCCCATCGTGGCTCAGCAGTTAGTGAACCTAACTAGCATCCATGAGGATGCAGGTTCGATCCCTGACCTTGCTCAGTGGGTTAAGGATCTGGCATTGCCATGAGCTGTGGTGTAGGTCACAGACATGGCTCAGATCCTGCGTTGCTGTGGCTGTGGGGTAGGCCGGCAGCTAGAGCTCTGATTCGACCCCTAGCCTGGGAACCTCTATGTACCGCGAGTATGGTGCTAAAAAGACCAAAAAAAAAAAAAAAGTCTCTAGAGTCAGACTGCCTGGGTTCAAATCCCAGTTCTTCCAAGAACTTAAGACCCTTGCCATCTCTGTGTCCTAGTTTTCTCATCTATAAATAAGGATAGTAATAGTCTCAACTACATAGAGTCTTGTGAGGATTAAGTTGAAGTATGTAAAATAGAGTAAGAGTTACCTAAGCACAAATAAGAACTATTCTTACCATTACTATTATTATATAAAAAGCACCGATAAAACAATATTCTTAGTGAAAAACAGTATAATGAGAACTGAGTATTTAGTATTGGGCTCCTAGGTGCTATAGAATATGACGCATAGGTGCCTACAGATATGTTTATATTATTAAATATACAGATGTATTTAAAGATTCTTCTCTACAAGAGCTGTGTGTTGAATGAGGCAGACAAACCTTTTTTTAAAAAAGTCAGGCATTCTCTAGAGGCCTCGCAGTTAAGGATTTGGCAGTGTCACTGCTGTGGCTTGGATTCAATCCCTGGTCTGGGAATTTTCATATGCCACGGGCACAGCCAAAAAAGGTCATATATGCCCTCCCAGTATATAGGGTTCCATCTTCTCAACATTATGTTTAAATCCATCCCCTGCCTCTTTAAAAATTGTTTGAAAAATCTGGAGTTCCCGTCGTGGCGCAGTGGTTAACGAATTCGACTAGGAACCATGAGGTTGCGGGTTCGGTCCCTGCCCTTGCTCAGTGGGTTAAGGATCTGGCGTTGCCGTGAGCTGTGGTGTAGGTTGCAGACGCGGCTCGGATCCCGCGTTGCTGTGGCTCTGGTGTAGGCCAGTGGCTGCAGCTCCGATTCGACCCCTAGCCTGGGAACCTCCATATGCCACGGGAGCGGCCCAAAGAAATAGCAAAAAGACAAAAAAAAAATTGTTTGAAAAATCTATTTGTTAATTTCAAACTTAGGGAAAGTTGTAAGAGTAGTACATAGAATTCCCACATCCCAGATAACCCAATGATTACTTTTTGCCACGCATTTTTAAATTGAAATATAGTTGATTTACAATGTTGCGTCAGTTTCAGGTGCACAGCATAGCCTTTCAGTTATATAGATATATATATGTGATTTTTTTTCAGATTCTTTATTCTTTATTCTTATAAGTTAATACAAAATACTGACGTATAGTTCCCTGTGCTCTACAGTAGGGTCTTGTTGTGTATGCGTGTGTGTGTGTGTGTGTGTGTGTGTGAGAGTTACCTAAGTACAAATAAAAACTATTCTTATCATTACCATTATTATGTAAACAGCATGATATTCTGTCATACAAAACAATATACTTAGTGAAAAATAGTATAATGAGAACTGAATATTTAGTATTGGACTCCTAGGTGCTATAGAATGTGACTCAGAGATGCTTTTATATTGTTAAACATACAGATGTAATGAAAGCTTCTTCTCTGTAAGAGCTGTGTGTTGAATGAGCACACATACCCTACCCTACCATCATGTCTTTCTGAACCACAAAGAGCAAACCATAGACATGCAGCCCCTCAGCTCTCCAGCATGTATTCTGCCTACCCCCAAAGGAGACCTCCCCACGTAACCACTGTGAAACACTCCAAGTTAGGAAATGCACATTGATTCAATGCTACCCTCCAATAGTCCGCCTCCATTCAGATTTCACCAACTGGTCCAATACTGTCTTTTGCATTCTGGTCCACGGCCAGTCCAGGAACACCTGTCACCTTTAGTCATCGGGTCTCTTCCGCCTCCTTCAATCTGGAGCAACAGTGCCTCAGTCTTTTCCTGTCAAATGCCCTTGTTCATTTTAAAGAGTACAAGCCTTTCATTCTGCAGAACGAGTTTTCTTTTGACTCTCAGAGAGGCCGTGCATCTGGCAGGAGTACCTCAGAAAGGATGCCATGCTCTTCCGCGTCACATCAGGGAACAAGGTCCTTCTGTTCCGCAGCTGGTAAAGCTCGCCTTCATCACCCGGAAAAGTTGCTGTCTCTCCGTGTTCTCCCCCAAACCCATCCTGTTTTCCCCTTTGGAGCTGAACAGTGCTTTGTGGAGAAATATTATGAAATGACACCAACATAGCGGGCCCCATCACACCTCATCCATTAGCCTCACACCCACAAGTGGTAGCCCATCCATCCACTTTCTTCCGTTATCAGATGGCCCATTGAGATGGACTACTGCTATTATTTCTTCTTAATTTATCAGTTAGTATTCTGCTGTAAGGAAGACTTTCCCTTCTCCCTCATTTATTTATTTATTTATTGGTCGGTTGCTTCATTCCTTTCATCATGCACCCATAGGCATATGAAGCCACTGCCTCTTCAGTGATTGTATCTGTTGATAGTATTTGTTTTAATGCGCAAGTTGTCCCAGATTGGGTCAGTGGGACCCCTTCGAGTTAGAGATGCTGTCCTTTGGACACGTCCTCCTTATTCCTTGAACATGTCCTCAGTTTCTGGCACAAGATGTTTCAGACCCATCTTGTACTTTTCCTGCCCCCTAGAGTGCTGGTTCCTTTTACTGTAGCATGATATTCAGAAACCAAGATCTAGGGCATCCCCTTGGGGGTCTAGTGGTTAGGACTTGGTGCATCCATCTCTGTGGCCCCAGAGTTCAATCCCTGGTCTGGGCACTGAGATTCTACACAAATTGCTGCACAGGTTGCCAAAAAAACAAAAACAAAAACAAAAACAAACAAAAACAACCCAAGACGAAGGCTTTCAATAAGCTCATTGCAACTGGAGAGTCATTGCTTCCAGGCCCTCTAGTGGACAGAGCCAGAAAATAAATGTGTGTATGAGCACATATGCATCTATCACTATTTTTCTCTCTCCCTATGTATACCTTTTTGGGGGCCACATCTGAGTCATGAGGAAGTTCCCAGGCCAGAGATCGAACCCGTGCCATTGCAGTGACCTGAGCCACAGCAGTGACAATGCCAGGTCCTTAACCCATCAGGCCACCAGGGAACTCCCTGTACACATTGTAAAACCATCAGTCCTTATTGACCTCCAATGGCAAACCAACACTGCAGTGTTCTTTCTAACTTGTACACCTTTCTGTAAGGTGTAAGTCACTTCTCTGACAATGAGAAACTTGACTTCCATTATCTTCAGTATATTTACATTTCGCTCAATTTTCTAATTTTCTCGGTGTAACCATTCTCTCAGTCATGATAGCCAGCCCCTTGTCTGCATAACCCCCAATCATCATTTCTTTGGCCACTGGACATGCCACCATCTCCATGTGGCCCTCCTCTCAACTGTCTCTCTTCCTTGGACACAAGGTACAATAAAGCCTCCATGCTGTTCCCTCCCCTACTGGTCCTGTCCTTCAACCACCAGGCACCCCCAATGCCCCCTCCATATACAGAGTCCCCACTCCATTACACTGGCCTCCAGGCATGCTGACCATATCCCCTCTGCTCCACACTGCAGGACACACTGCCTATCCAGGAAAGGAAAACAAAGGCAAGAAAGTTTCACGTCTCTTTTTTGTTTCCAATTCTGAGGTCTGTTTCAATGTCTTTGTTCCAGGACTTTAATAGGATTTTTACTCTTTGTGTCTCAATTGCTATTGTTGCTGATATTTTGTAGGCCTGTATCATTGGCATGTGCAGGGCCTACCAAGTGCTGCAATCGGAAAGTCCAGTGTACCAAGGAGATATACAGTAAAGGACCACCATTAAGTGTGTGGTTTCAGTAGCATGTAAAGATTTTTAGGAGACCCAGTATTAAATAGCTCTACAGTAGTTTCTTCTTCTTCTTCTTCTTCTTTTTTTTTTTTTTGTCTTTTTAGGGCTACACCTGCAGCATATGGAGGTTCCCAGGGGAGGGGTTGAATTGGAACTGTAGCAGCAGGCCTACACCACAGCCACAGCAATGCCAGATCAGAGCCACGTCTGCCACCTACACCACAGCTCACAACAACGCCAGATCCTTAACCCACTGAGCGAGGCCAGGGATGGAAGCTGCGTCCTCATGGATGCTGGTTAGATTCGTTTCTGCTGAGCCACAACAGGAGCTCCCTATAGTTTCGTAATTAATTGAAAAACATCCTTATTCCCAGCAGTACTTTTATATTCCAGTTGGGTCAAAGTGAAGAGTAAATTACGTATTCTATAACTACTTAATAAGCCCTTTGTTCTTACCTATGACATTTGCTAATGGGAGCTAAATGCCATCCTTACAAAGAATGTAATTTAACCTTCTTCTTGTAAAAATACTGACCTCCTGCTAGATATACTTAAATATGCTTAATGATCAGTGTATCTTTATCTGATTGATTGCATGCTGCTTCTTCCTGTGTAATAGAATCCAGTTTTTTTAAAATACGAAAGCAGCAGGAAGAGATAGTGAAACCAAACTCTGATTACAATGATTCTAAGATGATAATAAAGGCAAATTGATTTCTTTTCACAAAAGTGAATTATGAGCAATGGTGGTCTTTCTGTAGGAAAAATATGAATTTGTTTAGGAAACCCAGCTTTCCTTTCCCTTTCAGCTAGGACTAGAACCATACCGCCTTTAGCTAATTGATAATTTGCATTCTGAGTATAGATATATGTATTTATTTGGGGAGAGGAGTCTCCTGTTTTACCTCTTGGGACCCCAGAGTTATTTTAATCCCCTGGGACTTGTTTCATGTGCACCAAGCGCTATCATCACAATTCATGAGTCCAGGCGTGATTTACTCTAGGTAATTATTGATTGTGGAATTTCCTATCCAAGAGGCTTCTTGGAAGAGGCTATATGGTTCACCTTACAGATGAGGAAACAAGCAGAGAGGGGATAGACCACACAGAGTTAGAAGAAAAACTAGCATAGAATGCCATCTCCCAATTTTTATATTCCGTTGCCCTTTCCATGATATCAAGTTACCAAAGGGGATGAAAAACAACCAGGGATCTGAGCAGTGAAACAGCTCCCCCCAGTGTCTTTTTTTTTTTTTTCTTCTGGTATTGCCAAAGGACTCTAGAAACTTTGTTCACTACGGAATCAAAGGCTTCTTTTTTTTTTTGTCTTTTTGCCTTTTCTAGGGCCACTCCCGTGGCATATGGAGGTTCCCAGGCTAAGGGTCTAATCGGAGCTGTAGCCACTGGCCTATGCCAGAGCCACAGCAACACGGGATCCGAGCCAAGTCTGCAACCTACACCACAGCTCATGGCAATGCTGGATCCTCAACCCACTGAGCAAGGCCAGGGATTGAACCCACAACCTCATGGTTCCTAGTCAGATTCGTTAACCACTGAGCCACAACGGGAACTCCGGAAGCAAAGACTTCTGATGACTGCTTTGTAATGAGAGTCCCTGGTAGGCACTTGTTGGTGACCTTTTCATTCACACATTAAACCTGCTGATTTCCTATGCTACAGAAATCAGCAGAGTTAGAATGGGTTAGAATGGGCTTGCATTTATAGCATAAGGGTACCTGGAATTTTCCCAAGTGGGCAAAAGAAAAATTCAAACCTGAAAAAAAATTTTTTTGAGATTTTATTATAACATGCATCATAAAAGGTATAAAAAATCACATAATGAGCAATTAATTCCCCCTCCAGAGATTTAAAATATCATTGCTAATTCAGTTGAAGACCCCATTGCTTCCCTCCCTGATTATATTCTCTTCTTTCCTTTCCCCCAAAGTAACCACCAAGCTGAATGTTCACTGTACCTGCAGCATATGGAAGTTCCCTGGCCAGGGTCTGAATCCAAGCCACAGCTGCAACCACTGCCACCAGGTCCTTAACCCTGTGTGTCACTGCGTGAACTCCTGAATTTTCTACTTTCCATTGTTTTCATTTTCTTTACAGTATCCACAAACTTTGGTTTCGTTTCTCATGATTATGGATTTTATTTGAATTATATAATATAAGTATTCTTCTGTAACTTCCCTTTGTCATTCAGTATTATGTTGTGAGCTTCATCCAATATTTGTAGCTTTAATTCATTCGTTTTTACTGCTATGTAGTTATTACAAAAATATATCCATTTCTTTATTGGACATTTGGATTGTTTCAAAGTTTTTCTAATACAGGCAATGCTGCCACAAACATTGTGTTCATGTACAAGAATTATTTTTCTGATTGGATGAATATACCTAGGAGTAGATCTGCTCCGCTAGTAGCAGAATCAAAGGATGGGTCTCTCTTCAACCAGGGAGAGCATGTTAAATGGCTCTGCAAAGTAGCTGTACCATTTTCTGTCCCTACCAGCAATATCTTAAGAGCACCATTGTTCTAAATCATCTTCAAAATGTAGTATTGCCAGATTTAATTTTTGTCAATGTAGTGGGGAAAAGATGGTATTTCACTATGATGTTATTTCACTGTGATGGTATTTTTCTTATTACTAATAAGTTGAGCATCTTTCCCCATGTTTGTTAGTCATTTGTGTTTTCTCATATGTGAAATGCCTGTTCATGTCTCTTGCCCATTTTTCTGTTAGATTGTTTACTTTTTTCTTGTTAATTTATAAGAGCTCTTTATATATTTTGGATACTAATCCTTTGTCAGTCGTAAGTGTAGAACATATCTTCCAGTAGTTTGGAATTATCTTTTTTTGAGACAATTTTTTTGCAATAGTTTAAGATTCACAGAGAAATTAAGAGGGAGGTTCAGAGATTTCCTGCATAACCCTTGCTTCCACATATGATAGCCTCTCTCATTACTAACATTCTCCACCAGCAGGCTTGTCTTTTCACTCTTTTCTTGGTGTCTTTTTTAAAGTGTAATTTTTTTTTTTTTTTTGGTCTCTTTAGGGCCACACCCACAGCACTTGGAAGTTTCCAGGCTAGGGGTTGAATGCTATAGCTGCCAGCCTATACCATGCCAGATCCGAGCTTTGTTTTCAATCTATACCACAGTTCACAGCAACACCAGACCCTTAACCCACTGAGTGAGGCCAGGGATTGAACCTGCTTCCTCACAGATACTAGTGAGGTTCATTCCCCCTGAGCCATGATGGGAACTCCTAAAATGTAATTTTAAAGAAGAATTTCAAACTTACAAAAAGTTTCCAACAAAGAATTCTTCCATGGCCTTCACCTAGATTTACCAAGTCTTCATGTTTTATCACAATTTTCTTATAATTTTATCTATTTTTTTCTCAAACTAAATTATAGACATCATCCATCACTCCCTCCCCAAAACTTCAGTGTGTATTTCCTTAGACTAAAAACATAAGGACATTCACAGTACAATGATAGGAATCAGACTTTTCTTTCAAATTGAGGTTAATTCACGTAACGTAAAATTTACTCTTTTAAAATGAACAATTCAGTGGCATTTAGGACATTCATAATGTTTTGAAACCATTCCCTCTATTTAGTTTCCAAACATTTTCATCTCCCCAAAATAAACTCAGTGCCCATCAAGCAGCTATTCCTCAAACCCCCTCCTGGCAAATACGAATCTGCTTTCTGTGTCAATGAATTTACTTCTAGATATAAGTGGAATCATTCAGTATATGCTATTTTGTGATTGGCTTCTTTCACTTAGCATAAAGTTTTCAAGGTTCATCCAAGATGTATTGTATCTTTTTTTATAACTGAATAGTATTCCACTATATGGATATACCACAATTTGTTTATTCATTCATGCATTGATGCACAATTGGATTCTTTCAACCTCTTGGATACTGAGAATGAATATTCATGTATAAGAATTTGAGTACCTGCGTTCAGTTCTTTAGGATACATACCTAGGAGTGGAATTGCTGAGTCATACAGCAATTCCGTATTTAACTTTTTAAGTAATGGCTAGCGTTTTCCACAGTGGCTGCAGCATTTTACATTCCTATTACCTATTTGTGAGGGTTCCAACTTTATATCCTTGCCAACCCTTCTCATCCCACCCCAACTTTTTTATAATAACCATCTTGGTGGGTGTAAAGTAGTGTCTATCTCATTGTGGGTTTGATTTGCTTTTCCTTAATGACCAATGATTTGAGCATCTTTTCATGTGCTTATTGCCCATTTATACATCTTCTTTGGAGAAATGTCTATTCAAGACATTTGCCTTTATTTTAACCAGATATTTTGTCTTTTTGTTGTTGAGTTATAAAAGTTCTCTATATATTCTGAATACTAGACTCTTATCAAGTATATGACTTGCCAGTATTTTTCCCATTCTGTGGGCTGCCTTTTCACTTTCTTGATGATGTCCTTTGATACACAAAAGTTTTCAGAAATTTGATTATGATGTGTCTTGGCATAGATTTCTTTGGGTTTATCCTATTTGGAATTCATTCAGTTTCTTGAATATGTAGATTTGTGCCTTTTGCCAAATTTGGGATATTTTCAGACATTATTTCTTCAAATAACTTTTGTAGCTTGACCTCATCCTCCGCTGCTTTAGGGATTCTGATGACAACAAATGTCATCAACACATGTTATATCCTCTATCCTAATCCAATAAGGCCTTGAGACTCTGGTTGTTGGTTGGTTGGTTGGTTGGTCTGTTTTCTCTCTATTATTTGTGTTGGATGATTTATATACTTCTGTCTCCAAGTACATTGATTGTTTTCTCCATCTTCTCCATTCTGCCATCAAGCCCATCTACATCAGTTTTTTATTTTGGTTGTTGAATTTCTTCAATTCTAAAATTTACCCTTTGTTTTTCTTGATATATTGTGCTATCTGCAGAGAATTAATATTTTTTCACTTGTTTCAAACATGTCTCATATTGTTTCTTGAAACATTTTGTGATGGCTGCTCTAAAATCTCATCAGATAATTTCAATGTTTGTGTTCGCTCAGTGTTAGCATCTGTTACTATTTTTTCTCACTTGATTTACAAGACTCCAGATCTTATTTAAATCTTTTGTTTTATCAGAAAATAATACAGTGGGGCCTCTATTCTGATCAATTTGTCTAGCCTGAGCCTAGAGCAGGATGTCTTAATTCCCATGGCAAGCCCTTCCCCCACCTGTTTTTTGTTTTTAAATGGTGACTTTTTTTTACTTGTCCCTTTGTTCTTCCATATAAACTTTAGAATAAATTTGTCAAGTTCCACGAAAAATTCAGATTGGAATTTTGATTGAAATGTTATGGACTTTATAACTTAATTTGGAAAGAACTAGATCTTCACTCTATTGAGTTGTCCTGTTCATATTCTTTACATGTATTAAAATTTTCCTTAATGTCCCTCAGTGAAATTTTATTATTTTCTCAGTGAGGGTCAGACTTGTCTTTTGTGAGCTTTATTCGGTAGCTTCATTAGGTAGGTTGCTATTGGGAATAGTATCTTTTTAAAATTATATTCTAAATGGTTTGTTGTTGGTAGATAGAAACGCAGTTGACTTTTGTATATGGATTTTCTAACAGTAAATTCTTTGTAAGGATCATAATTTTTATTAGATTCTTTTTAGTCCAGTTTGACTACCTTTAATTTTTTATTTTATGGCTAAGAACCTCTTTATTACAGTATTAATCAGAGGGATAATCGTAGGAATTCTTTCCTTGGTTCTGATTCTAAAGAAAATGCTTTTAACATTTTCCCTATGAGTATATTTTTGGTGTAGGTGGTAGAAGTCATCTTTCATCAAATTAAGGAAGTTCTCATTCTATTCCTGGTTTTCTAGAGAATTAAAAAAAAAAAAAGGAATGGAGATGATCACAAGGTTTTTAACCTTACTTTTTTTGGCCTTGACTGGGCAATGTGGAAGTTCCCAGGTAGGGGTCGAATGCAAGTCACAGCAGCGACAATGCTGGATCCTTAACCCACTAGGCCACCAGGGAACTCCCTAACCTTTATTTTGTTAATGTGATGCAGATTATTTTTAAAGGCTTTAAATTAATTCAAAACCATTACTTAGGTTAAAAGAACACAATGTTGGAGTTCCCGTCGTGGCGCAGTGGTTAACGAATCCGACTAGGAACCATGAGGTTGCAGGTTCGATCCCTGCCCTTGCTCAGTGGGTTAATGATCCGGCGTTGCCGTGAGCTGTGGTGTAGGTCGCAGATGCGGCTCGGATCCCGCGTTGCTGTGGCTCTGGCGCAGGCTGGTGGCTGCAGCTCCGATTCGACCCCTAGCCTGGGAATCTCCACATGCCTCGGGAGCAGCCCAAGAAATGGCAAAAAGACAAAAAAAAAAAAAGAACACAATGTTTTAGGCAAAAGCTTTATTAAATCAGAGTTGAGATTAAAAATGATGAAGTAAGAGTCTGAAATTATTGTAAAATCTTTTATTAACTTGATCATTTTAGTCAATAAAAGTATTTGGGCTAATTCAATTTTAAATAGCTCTAAATCAAAAGGTTTTTTCTTCCTGTAAGCAGGGTTGCAATGGCCAGTTTGCCAAGTCATTGGTAAAAATGTCTGGTTCTACATATAGACATTTTCCAAAAAATTGCATTCGTGAATTAGAGTGATTGTAAAATTTAGCACATTTTAGTTGGGAGAGAATTTCATCCCCACCTCCAGGCGTTTCACTGACTTCCGACTCTCCTGAGTCCAACAGTAAGAGGTCATGGAAGGGGTGTTCCCTTTTGGCTCAGCAGGTTAAAGACCTGACATTGTCTCTGTGAGGATGCCAGTTCGATCCCTGGCCCTGTTCAGTGCATTAAGGATCCAGCATTGCCATGACCTGTGGTGTAGGTCACAGAGGTGGCTCAGATCCTGCGTTGCTGTGGCTGTGGCATAGGCTGGCAGCTGAAGCTCTGATTCATCCCCTAGCCTGGGAAATTCCATATGCCATGGGTACAGCCGTGGGGGGGGGGGGAGTCATGGAAGAATAAGAAAAAAGGAAGGGTGAGAAACCCAGCATGCAGCACCCCTTCTTTGCCTGTAATTGTAGGTATCAGCCTATGACTTTTCTTGCTAGGTTTGGGGCTACACTGCAAAATATACTTCTTGTGGAAATGCAAACAAACTTGTATTTTTTATAGGTAGATATGAATGGCTTTAGTCAAGGTAGATCATTTTCCAAAAACCAAATGCACTTTTGGATGAGTAGTGATTTTTTTTTTGTCTTTTTGCCATTTCTTAGGCCGCTCCCACGGCATATAGAGGTTTCCAGGCTAGGGGTCGAATCAGAGCTGTAGCCGCCAGCCTACACCAGAGCCACAGCCATGTGGAATCCGAGCTGCATCTGCCACCTACACCACAGCTCAGGGCAACGCAGGATCCTTAACCCACCGAGCAAGGCCAGGGACTGAACCCGCAACCTCATGGTTCCTAGTCAGATTCATTAACCACTGAGCCCCGACGGGAACTCCCTGGATGAGTAATGATTTAATGAGAATACAAAATGATTATCATCCTTTCCGGCTCTGGATGTTAGCCTAGTGTTTTGTAGTTAACCATAATACAGTAAGACATAATAGCTCATACATAATCCACTTTCAGATTCAATATGATATGCATAAGTAGGCCGGAATCAGCACAAAATAGTACACCTGGAAGAATCTTATTCAAAAGCCAACTCATCTGAAATATTTAAGAAGAGACTTGATGGCTACAGGTGTTACTTCCACAGGAAATTAATTGATAATTGGATAATTTATCAAATAATGAAAACAGTTTTCAGAAATGTGTTTTCTGGTTTTGTTTTGTTTTGTTTTGTTTCTTTTTCTGCCATACCTGCGGCATATGGAAGTTCCCAGACCAGGGATGGAATCTGAGGCCTACCTGTGGTAACGCCAGATCCCACAACCCACCACTGCAGGGCCAGGGACAAGCCATGCCACAGAGATGAGCCAGATCAGTAACCCACTGCACCACAGAGGGTACTCCTAAAGATATGTTTTGATATATTTGTGATTTTTTTTTGGTGGGGGGGCGCCACAAGGCATATGGAGTTTCTGGGCTAGGGATCAGATCTGAGCTGCAGTTCCAGATCCTTAATCCACTGTGTCTGACTGGGGATCAAACCGGAATCCTGGCGCTGCAGAGATGCCACTGATCCCATTGTGCCACAGCAGGAACTCCTGTTTTGATATATTTGTAATGGTGAGTTTCTCCAAGAGAAAATTTCCAAAACAAAACCCAAAACACATAGACATTGAAACCAGAAGGTCTGGATTTAAATTACAGGTATTCCTTTCACTAATTGTGTAATCTGGGGCAAATAATTTAGCTCCATAAATCTCTCTTTCCTCATCCATAAAGTGGTGACCATGTTTATCTCAGCATCATTAGAAGATTAAATGCATAGAGGCAAGTTCAATGCCCAAGAAATTAAACATTCAGACATGGTATTTCTAATTCCCTTCTAGTAAAGCAGCAGCATCTTTAAGCGGTACAGCATGGTAAGGAGGAGTGACTCTAATACTCCTGCCTGGGCTGATTCCTGGCTCCACTGTCTCTCCAGCTCTGTGACCATGGGCATGCTGCTTAAACTCTCCAGGCCTCAATTTTCTCATTGGCAGAATGGGGATTATAAAAGCATCTTCCTCGCTCAGTGGGTTAAGGATCTGGCATTGCCATGAGCTGTGGTGTTGGTCACAGACACGGCTCGGATCCGGCCTTGCTGAGGCTCTGGTGTAGGCCAGCAGGTTCAGCTCCGATTGGACCCCTAGCCTGGAAACCTCCATATGCCACAGGTGCGGCCCTAAAAAGTAAAGTAAGTAAATATATAAAAATTAAAAATTAAAAAATGAAAGCGGAGTTCCCGACGTGGCTCAGTGGTTAATGAATCCGACTAAGTACCATGAGGTTGAGGGTTCGATCCCTGGCCTCGCTCAGTGGGTAAAGGTTCCGGCGTTGCTGTGAGCTGTGGTGTAGGTTGCAGATGTGGCTCAGATCCCGAGTTGCTGTGGCTCTGGCGTAGGCCAGTGGCTGCAGCTCCGATTCGACCCCTAGCCTGGGAACCTCCATATGCTGCAGGTGCGGCCCTAAAAAGGACAGAAAGACAAAAAATAAAAAATAAAAGCATCTTTCTTAACAGGTGGTAAGACTCAATGAATTTATGGAAAGTGCTTAGAGCAGGGCCTAACATACAGGAAATGCTATGTAAGTTAGCTAGTGTTACGATGAAACCCTCATTGCGTGTTGCTATACCTCAGAACTGTTGCACTTAGAACTACAACTGATCAGTAATATGTGGATGGGTGTGATTTTCTGATTTGAATGCCAGGAAAGCAGAGCAAAGTGGAGGAGGCCACGCATTCCCTGGCTCTCAGTGGTGAATGCTTTGCAAAAACAGCTGTCTTGGCAGATTCTAGCTCTGGGCATAGGGAGAAAGGAGCAGAGAAATTCCATTTCCCCATGGGTGCCGTTTCCCCTCACTAAACCATTGCTTTAATGAACAGCAATATTTTTCAGTTCCATTGTAACTGGTGTTTATAGTGAAAATCATATTACCGCAGCATTAAAGGGATTTTTTAAAGATGAGAAGTAAATCAAATACGAACATGCCACCTGAAGCCAAAACGGATTTCAAATTTCAATTTCCTTCAAGGTTTTGTTTATGTGCAAATGCAGCCTGCGTTTATAGTTGCAATCACCGTGTACGCACACTTTTATACTGTTTACTGTGTTAACCGATGGCCCTTTTCCCTATTATACAGCCTTGGTGATTATTATTTTTACTGATGGCTGATAGGCAGATCGATAGGCCGTAATTACTCCTTTTTTGAAAATCAAAATGTCCACCTTTATATACGGTAGGAGAACTCTGTGAAGGCAATAAGTTATAGATGAAAAGAAAATCAAATCCTTAAACCTCCTCGTGGCAGGAGGAATGAGAAGGGAGGGAGGATTTGATTGCCTACGAGCTGTGAAATCCTATAATTTGATTTGGCAACAGACTTCCACCCCAGTGCTTTACTTAACGTATCTATTTTTAAATTTAAGGAGAATTAAAAAGAAGTTGCATGTGATGGGTACATGGAGGTTCTTTATACTATTGTCTACTTTTGTGCATATTTGAAACTTTCCGTAATTAAAAAGTTTTAAGGAAAAGAATGTGCTTATAAAAGAGGTTCCTAACACCCTTGGAAATAGTTTGAAGTGTCTCTTGGTGAACAGACCCCCCAGGGCCAAGCATGGGGGGGCCCCCCTGGAGAGAATTTTCAAAGTCCCTCTTTCTCAGGAGCCTTTGCATCCTTCTCCCAGGACAGTGATGTAGTATATATACCGCAGCGTCCACACTAGAAACGGTGCTCCCACCATCTGCTGTCTACAGACCCCGCCCAGGTATCACTAAATCACTGTTGAGAACATCTTCTTTAGGAAGTTGGTGGGGGGGAGGTGCAGAGGAGTTCCTGCTGTGGTGCAGTGAGATCGGCAGCATCTCTGGAGCACTAGGACACAGGTTCAATCCCTGGCTCCAGGTCACAAGGGCAGCTTGGATCTGATTTGTGACCTGGGAACTCCACAGAAAGGAAGGAAGAGGGAGGGGGAGGAAGGAAGGAAGAAAGGGAGGGAGGGGAGTTCCCATTTTGGCTCAGCGGAAACGAATCTGACTAGCATCCATGAGGATGCAGGTTCGATCCCTGGCCTCGATCAGTGGGTTAAGGATCCTGCGTTGCCGTGAGCTGTGGTGTAGGTTGCAGACACGGCTCAGATCCCATGTTGCTGTGGCTGTGGTGTAGGCCAGCAGGAGGAATGAGAAGGGAGGGAGAATTTGATTGCCTAAGAAAAAGAAAGAGAGAGAGAGAGATGAAGGAAGGAAGAAAGAAATTGAAGGGTAGAGAGGAGTCTAGTGTCAGTGGTTCCAGCATGGAGTTCCATTGATAATACTGTGTGACCTTAGATTAGTTACCTAAACTTTCTGTGCCTCAAACTTATCATCTCCAAAATGAAACAAAGATAGTGCCTACTAGATGAAGGCAAGGGAGTCTAGTAGGCCTCCGTGAGTCCATGGGAAGTGGGACCAGGAACTTGATAAATGGCAGTTGGTACTATCATCTGACTCCATATTTTCACGTTTCACGTTCCTAGGTCCCCCGCCTGGACTTTGCAGATATTTGAGGATATTAAGGTCTGAATCTTTTTTTTTTTTGTCTTTTTGCCTTTTTCTAGGGCCGCTTCCCACGGCATGTGGAGGTTCCCAGGCCAAGCAAGGGTCTAATCGGAGCTGTAGCCGCTGGCCTACACCAGAGCCACAGCAACGCAGGATCCGAGCCACGTCTGCGACCCACACCACAGCTCACGGCAACGCCAGATCCTTAACCCACTGAACAAGGCCAGGGATAGAACCTGCAACCTCATGGTTCCTAGTTAGATTCGTTAACCACTGCACCATGACAGGAACACCTTAAGGCCTGAATCTTAAATATGAATAGATAATTATGGAGAACCAGACATATGAGGAGTACCAGACATATGAAGAGAAACAGCAACATGAAATTAATAATTACCGTGACACCCCCTGGTGGCTTAGCAGGTTAAGGATCTGGCATTGTCACCTCTGTGGCTCTGGTCACTGCTGTGGTACAGGTTCCACCCCCAGCCTGGGAAATTCTTCATGCACAGGTGCAGCCAAAATTTAAAAATTAAAAGAAAAGTATCGTTATCACAACCATTATGTCTAATGTTTATTGAATGCTTACCATGTGCCAGGAAATGTCATCACTTAGCATGTATTAAATCACTTAATCTTTACAATTCTATTTCACAGGGAGGCAACAAAGGCCTAAAGAGACATGCCTTTTCACTTTATTGAAAAAAAAATACCAGCATGAAAGAAATTTGAGGGAAAGAAAAAAAGAGAAAAAAGCCCTGCAATTGTCTCTCCTTCTATCCCTCTTTCAGGACCTTTTCATTTTCCTAAATTATTTTCCAGTCGTTGTTCATCACCCACTTGCTTTTTAAACTAACTTTGTTCTTTGTCTAAAGATGACACGGGCTCATAAAAAAAAAGCTCCCAAGCAAAAAAAAAAAAAAAAAAAGTGCAAATACGAGAGTGCAAGAAAGAGTCTTAAGAACAGAATGCTGCTGGCCTCATGGGACCCTTGTTACTGGTGTGTCTATTGTGTGTGTGTGAGTCACTGACGTACATAGTCCTCCTCTGAACGTGGATGTTTTTGCTAATTATAAAGTCAAACTTAAAGTTTGTGTTATGAAGTACTAATCTACTTGATTTACCAAAATGTACCAGTCCTCAGGTCTTATGACACTTTCTAGAGTGAAAAATAAGGTTCTGGGAGTTTCCATCGCGGCTCAGCGGAAATGAATCTCTTCTAGTATCCATGAGGATGCAGGTTCGATCCCTGGCCTCGCTCAGTGGGTTAAAGATCTGGCATTGCCATGAGCTGCAGTGTAGATTGCAGACGCAGCTCGAATCCAGTGTTGCCGTGGCTGCGGTGTAAGCCAGTGGCTGCAGCGCCAATTTGACCCCTAGCCTGGGAGCTCCATATGCTGCAGGTGCGGCCCTAAAAATACAATAATAATAATAATAATAATAAGGTTCTGAAGTTCCTTTGTGGCCTAGTGGTGAAGGATCCAGTGCTGCCACTGCTGTGGCTCAGGTTGCTGCTGTGGCTTGGGCTGGATCCCTGGCTCGGGAACTCTTGTATGCTGTGGGCACAGCCAAGAAAAGGGGGTGGGGTTTCTTTGTACAAAACATTAGAAAGAGTAAATTCTTGATATATTTTTTTCTCTTCACTAGAGACCCGAGGCTTCCACCGGTAAACCAAAAGCCCTAGATATCTCCTGCCTTGATTGTAAGCATCCCGAGGGAAGAAGGTAATGCCTTTCTTAGCATATGAGGAGATATTGTTTTAGATAATTCCTGGGGAAAAAAACGTTTATTATTCAGATTTCCGTGAAGGATTTGAGTCTGAAAAGAATGTGTTGAGAAAGAAGAAAGATTGGCGTAGCTCACAATTTCAAAGCCGGAGGGGCTTTATATGCTCTATTTCACTGCTCCTGTTTAGAGATAAGGAAACAGGGGAGTTCTCATTGTGGCGCAGTGGAAATGAATCCGACTAGGAGCCATGAGGTTGGGGGTTCAATCCCTGGCTTCACTCAGCAGTTTAAGGATCTGGCATTGCCGTGAGCTGTGGTGTAGGTTGCAGATGCGGCTCGGATCTGGTGTTGCTGTGGCCGAGGTATAGACTGGCAGCTGTATCTCTGATTGGTCTGTAGCCTGGGAACCTCCATATGCAGCTAGTGCAGCCCTAAAAAGACAAAAAAAAAAAAAGTAGTTCCCATCTCCACCCTGAAAGGCAGTGCTTTTATTTGTGAAGAGAGAAAGGAGAAAGTTCACGTACTGATGCCCCTATCGACTTACATGCATCCCCAATGGAGACCTGAGGGTCTGTAAGTCCCTGAAGTGGCCTTGAACCAACACTGAAAGGTGTTACACAAGTAGGTCATGAATAAATACTCTGTGGGATTTTAGCAATCGCCCATCCTGGTGGTACTTTTTTTTTTTTTTTTTGGCTTTTAAGGTCCGCACCTGTGGCCCAGGCTAGAGGTCCAATCAGAGCTATGGCCACTGGCCTACATCACAGCCACAGCAACATCATATCCTAGCCATGTCTGCGACCTACACCACAGCCACGGCAACGCCGGATCCTTAACCCACTGAGTGAGGCCAGGGATCGAACCCTCAATCTCATCGTTCCTAGTCAGATTCGTTTCCGCTGGGCCTCGACAGGAACTCCCTGGTGGTACCTTGTTAATATTACTCGACAAAATTAGCGTAGGTTTTAAATGAGTAGAGGCCCGCTCCCTGAAGCCCCACTGTGATCGCTCCCTTGGCCCCAAAGTCCCACACATTTTAAGGGAGTGCTCAGGTAGCAGTTACACACAACCCTAAGAGCCACTGCTGTTTTCACAGGTATGCTGCAAGACCATCAAGCATCAGACTCAAAGCATGCAGCAACATCAGAGAGAGAGCCCTCTGCATGATCAACAGGAGAGCTGGGAACAAGAACCTGGAAACATTTCCAGTGGGCCTGAAACTGGCTGTGTTTGGCATCTTCATCATTGTGATATTCGTCTACATAACTGTGGAAAGGAAGCCACTCTTTGGTTAAGTGCCTTGGAAGCAGCGATGAGTGCTGCCCCCTGCTCTCCTGCTTCAGGACAGAAAAGAGGCGGCGCCTAAGGGGGAGGCCCAGCCGCTTGGCCCGGCATCCGCCCTTGTGCTGCGCTGCTCAAAAGGATCTGGGCTCAGCTGGGTGGAAGGACTGAGGGAGAGAACCCAGCACTTGGGTCAAAGAGCTTGAGAGTAGAAAATTCCCTGAGTGGCCAGCATTAAAGGTAGTTTCACGTTTGTGCAGTCCTCTAAAAAAGGAAACTGGCCTGGTGTTTTTCTTTTTAACTGTGGTGATAAGCCATGAGTCGTCCCCCCCCCCCTTTTTTTTTTTGGTCTTTCTGCCTTTTCTAAGGCCACACACGCGGCATTTGGAGGTTCCCAGGCTAGGGGTCGAATCGGAGCTGTAGCCACCGGCCTACGCCACAGCCACAGCAACGTGGGATCTGAGCCGAGTCTTCAACCTACACCGCAGCCCACGGCAACGCTAGATCCTTAATCCACTGAGCGAGGCCAGGGACCGAACCTACAACCTCATGGTTCCTAGTTGGATTCATTAACCACTGCGCCGCAACGGGAACTTCCACATTTTATTCACTCTTCAAATTATGTAGTCAGCCAAGGGAAAGGCCACAAGAGGTAACTAACAAAAAAGGAGTCACTTGTGATAGAGGATAATTTGAGAAAAAGAATGTATATCTATATGTGACTGGGTCACTTGGCTGTACAGTAGAAATTGACAGAACACTAAACCAACTATAATGGAAAAAATAAAAATCATTAATAAAAAAATTACTAAAAAAACAAGCAACAAAAACGAAAAAGGGGAGTTCCCGTCGTGGTGCAGCAGAAACGAATCCAACAAGGATCCATGAGGTTGCGGGTTTGATCCCTGGCCTTGCTCAGTGGGTTAAGGATCCGGCATTACCGTGAGCTGTAGTGTAGGTTGCAGACATGGCTTGGATATGGTGTTGCTGTGGCTGCAGTGTAGGCCGTCAGCTATAGCTCCTATTTGATCCCTAACCTGGGAACTTCCATATGCCGCAGGTGCGGCCCTAAAAAGAAAAAAACAAAAAAACAAAAACAAAAAAGGGAATATGTCTGGTTTGGAAAACACAAAGAACTAGCCAAAGGAAATGAAAGGAAAACCATGTGCAGATGTTCCCCAGGCCAAGGACTAAACCCACGCTACAGCACTGACCTGAGCCACAGCAGTGATAATGCTGGATCCTTAACTGCTAGTCCACCAGGGAACTCCAGGAAAACCACTTAGAACAAGATGGCATTTTTATCATTGAAACTTAGCAAGGTTTGAAAAAATGAAGGCCTGGTGAGGGAGTGTAATGACCATGGCCCCTGGGAGTGGGCAGAGCGGGGCAGGCACCTGAGCTCCTCTGTTTATTAGCTTTGGGACCTTGAAGGAGTTCATTGCTTTCTCTGAGCTTCAGTTCGACTTCTGAAAATAAGGATAAAATAGACCTCTTGGGGTGATGAAGAATTTGAAGAAATGATGCAAATAAAATACTAAGTGGGGTCCACACCTGAGTGGTAGTAAGCCCCCCATCATGCTTAAGCAATGCTACACTCAGGCATGGTATTTCTGCTTCTGGCAGGAGCTAATTCTAGATACAGAGAAGTCTTAGGTACCAAGAGGTTGACTGTAGCAATTTTCATGGCAGCCAAAATATAGAAGCAGCTCAAATATACCACAATAGGGGAACAGTTTAACAAGTTGAAGTATAGTCTGTTGGCTGAGGACTATGCAAGAATTTAAAATGTTAAAGAATTTATTAGGAGTTACCGTCGTGGCTTAGTGGTTAACAAATCCGACTATTACACATGAGGATGCGGGTTCGATCCCTGGCTTATATAGTTTTAATTATAGTTTGGCTGCATAAAACATAAAACTCCAGTCAATCTGGCTTAAACAAATAGGGATCTATTTTTATCTCATGAAAAGAAATTTGGAGCTTAAGGAGTATAATATTGTTAAAAATAACCGAATGTAATATGATTCAGATTCAAATAAAGCAACTTTAGAAAATTTATGATCAAGAAAATCTAAAGTTGAGAAACACTGCTATGGACCTATGGTCAAGAAAATCTGCCATGGTCAAGAAAATCTAAAATCTTAAACTGGAGTGGCTCAGGGGTTAACGAAGCTGACTAGAAACCATGAGGTTGCGGGTTCGATCCCTGCTTGCTCAGTGAGTTAAGGATCTGGTGTTGCTGTGGCTGTGGTGTAGGCCAGCGGCTACAGCTCTGATTCAGCCCCTAGCCTGGGAACCTCCATATGCCTTGGGTGCAGCCCTAGAAAAGACAAAAGAGAAAAAAGAAAAGAAAAAAAAGAAAAAGATAATCTAACACTTACTAGATATTTGGCGATATTAAGAGATGCTTGATCTTATTGAGCAGCTCTTCTGTGACCACGAGTTAAACAGCACAAGAGAAAGGCTAAGCGAATCACAAAGTCAATGGCCTCCTATCTTCATTTATTTGTTTTTTTGTTTTTTTTTTTTGTTGGTTTTGGCTGCATCTGCAACATCCAGAAGTTCCTAGGCCAGGGATTGAACTTGTGCTGTAGCAGTAGCCAGAGCCAGGGCAGTGACAGTACCTTCGTCCTTAACCCACTAAGCCAACAGGGGACTCTGGGGCTTGCTATCTTTGAATTGCAGAAATTAGTTCTGTAGCTCAGTCCATCGTATTAGCATTTAAGGCAGAACTTAAGGAGGAATCACATCTCATCACCAGCTCTGTGTTACACTGTTACATCTTTCATTGAAAACAGTAAAGGAGGCTGGGAGAGTGAAACATTAGACCTTTAGCAGCTTCTTCTTCTTCTTTTTTTTTTTTTTTTGTCTTTTTGCCATTTCTTGGGCCGCTCCCGCAACATATGGAGGTTCCCAGGCTAGGGGTCGAATCCGAGCTGTAGCCACCGGCCTACGCCAGAGCCACAGCAACGCGTTATCCGAGCCACGTTTGCAACCTACACTACAGGTCACGGCAACGCCGGATCGTCAACCCACTGAGCAAGGGCAGAGACCGAACCCGCAACCTCATGGTTCCTAGTCGGATTCATTAACCACTGTGCCACGACGGGAACTCCCTTTAGCAGCTTGTATATTAGGCAGACAAGGGAGAAAAGGATTGGATATATGAGGAGGAAGCAACCTGGAGGGACAGCCACATTTTCACTTGTTAATAAGATTAAGCAGTATGAAAAAAATCAATAAACCTCTCCTAGAATGTCTTCTTCAGTACTTTGCATTTTTGCCAATTACTTCTTATAAATCAGAATCCTGGAATCAGTTTAAAGAGACTACACAAGACTTCTAGTTAGTGTTTTGCCACTGAGCCAGCAGCATCTGCCTCTCAGGCCCTTCCCCAACCTACCACGCTAGAATCTCCGTTTTAACAGGATCTCAGGATTCCTATACAAATTAAAGCTGAGAAGTGCTACTATGGTCCGTGGGCATCAGATGCTTATGTGAGAGGAATCCTAGCTCCAACCTAAGACAGGCTGACCCTAATAGTCAGGCCAAAGAACCAGTGAGGTCGGTCCATCAGGAGCTTATGCACACTGGGGACCGGTTCCCTCTTTGAGAAAAATGTGTCTTAAGGGAAGAGATTCAGGCAAACAAAAACGTTTCACTCTTCATTTATCTGACAATTTAGTCCTTCCCAAATACTTTCAGTAAAATAGCGAATAAAATCCATGTAAGATATAGTCTCTATTCTCAAGGAACGGGTAGAGGAGATGGAGATGCCAACAGGCATTGCAGTGTTAAGTGATCTCCTTTTTTTTTTTTTTTTTCTTTGTCTTTGCCATTTCTTGGGCCGCTTCCACAGTATATGGAGGTTCCCAGGCTAGGGGTCCAATCGGAGCTATAGCCACCAGCCTACGGCACAGCCACAGCAACTTGGGATCTGAGCCACTTCTGCAACCTATGCCACAGCTCACGGCAACGCCAGATCCTTAACCCACTAAGCAAGGCCAGGGATCGAACCCAAAACCTCATGGTTCCTAGTCGGATTCGTTAACCACTGTGCCACTACGGGAACTCCATAAGCGATCTCCTTTTGATGGTAGGACAGGGGACCCTGGGAGCATACAAGAGGGACACTTTCTCAGATGTTGGGAGTAGGCATGGGTAGCTTCCTAGAGCAAGTGTCACCATAGCTGCACCCAGCAGGATGAATAGGATTTGGTCAACCGAAAGGGGAGGAAAGTGGGTGAGGCTAAAGGTGAAGGGACCGTCTCCTGACGGAGGACACAGTGTTTACAGAGACTGTTATGGGAGAGAGCAGGTGAGTTTGGAACCACTAAGGAAAATGAAGGGGGTGGTGAGGGCTGGGGCTGGAAAAGAAGGCAAGGTTCAAATCATAGCGGATCTTAAGGACCATATTAACACATCTGAACTTTCATCCTGAAGCTAACACAGAAGAGGAACTTTTCTGAGAACTAACACTCTCCCTGCCTCCCTGGTTGTCTTCCATGTCAGTTGCCATGGCTTCCACGGCTTCCCCTGAGAGCTGGGGAGGGCAAGCTTCTAAAGAGGCATCGAGCCAAAGGAGCCATTTGTCCACTCCATTGAGGGACAGTGGGCATGCAGGGCAGTTCTCCGGGTGCCGGGCCCTGGCAGCAGCAGGGGGCGGGTAGCCCAGCGTTGGTGGGAGGCAGCACACTTCAGGGGGTGTGCCCTTGACAAGGGCGATAAAAGTAGCGATGCTACAGAGCAAGGGTGATGGTGGGAGATGCTCCCCAGTGTGGATGCATAGGCATGGGTAACCTTCACAGGACTCCCGGGTGGAGAAGGAAAGAATTGCATCCATGGGTTAAAGGATCTGTAGAGAACGCTGAAACTGCACTGCCATATTTTGTGAATTTTCGTGATGTGATCAAAGTCTTTCATGCCCCTCTCTTTCAGGCTCGCCTTTCCCTGGTAATCTGGGGAAAGTGTCAATGGGGAGTGGGGTTGCTGTCCTCCCAGGACCATGGCCACTCTTCCTGTTGTTGCCCTGTCCCCTCATTGTCTACAATGCAGAAGCACAAGCAGTGTGTGTAACAGGCTCTTTTGTCTAGACATAATGAAGAAACTGAAATGTGGGGAGGAAAGAACTGGGCCTACTTTTTTTTGTTTTTTGGGGTTCTTTTTTTTTTGGCCGCCTGGCGGCATACGGAGTTCCCGGGCAGGATCAGATCCAAGCCACAGTTGTGACCTATGCCACACCTGCAACAACGCCAGATCCTATAACCCACTGTGCAGGGTTGGGGGTCGAACCTGCATCTTGGTGCTACAGAGACACCTCTGATCCTGCGGCACCAGAGCGGAAACTCTGAGCTGGGCCTCCTTTGGTGCCCTTCCCAACATAGATCATCTACCCTTCACACCGCTCCTCCAGCTTCCCTCCGATGCATCAGAAGTCATGACACTGAGATTTTCTTGACCTTGGGCCAAATCAAACTCCCTGGCAGGGCTCCCTTCCCGGCTAGTCTCAGTACCAGGAAGGGAATCGGTACAGAGATTTATTCTCTTGTCACGGGCAAACTCACAGCCATCCCAGGGTGTTTTATTTTTCTAGTTCTAACGACTCGTCTGCCTCTGCTACAAATCTTGGCACTCCTGGGGTTGAGGAACTGTATCTTAATCGGCTGGCTCTGGATCTCTCCTCCAAGTGAAGTCTTGACTCCACCCAGAACGAGCCCACTTCCTTTTCAAGCCGTTTCCAACCCAAATAGACATTGGAAACCACAAAACCAATACCCTAGGTTTCACTGCCTACATATCCCTGCGAGGAGGAAGTTCCTCAAATGAGCAAACCCCATCAACCTCATTATGCATGTTTATCCCTTAACAGTCTGTCCTTTCCGGGCTTGGATAGTGCTCCTGCTGGTAAATGTCACTATTTACCCTGGGGTAAGACCTGCCACCCGGAAAGAGTGTCCTCTCTCTGATTGCCTGGCAGTTAACGTCCCACAGGGGCACGGGATTTCGCTGGCGTGTGTTCTGCTCATGGGACAACAAGACCTATTCTCTCATGTGTGTGCTGTTGAAATCTCTACCCAGCCAACATGCAGGCTGGCAGATGGAAGACATTCTTAAAAGCTCTATTTCTGGTTTCCAGCATTCAAAGAAACACTGGGCTACCACCTCTTAAAAATAATTGGTTAAGCACCAAGTTATATTCACGGCCACAGTCATAAATAAAAGACGTGCTAGACCACATTATTCACATCTAGAGTAGCTGATAAGAATCCTTACAGGCGAGAAGAAGAAGGACTGATGTTTGGGAGGTGGTCTGTTTTTGCTTTCTCCCCCTTCCCTTCTGTACTCAAACCCCACTCCTACCCCCCAGCCCAGAAAATTCTCATTGATGAGCGTAAGGGGAAGAGGCTGATCTTTGAAGTCAAATGAAGTTTTACTCTTTCCCAAATCAAGACATTATCTCAAGACTAAAACAAGACAGTGCCAAACCAACGTAGCATTTGATTCCGAGGGAGATTTCCCCCTAGAAACTTGGATGGCAGAAAATGAAAGGGAAGCCAATGAGCTGGTGGGAAGCCAAGCTCACTTGTAACAGGCTTACTCAAGAAGAAATGAACCTGTGAAGACGTTTCTTCGGGAAGGCAGCAAGCAGGACTGCCATCCAGGGCTTCCTCGCCGCCCATGCTCGGCTCCCTGCCTGTTCCTGCTGGCAAAGCAGGTGAGAGAAGAGCAGGGGAAAAAAAAAAAAAAAACATGCGGGGGTGTTGCAACCGCACACTAACCAGCACTGCTTCCACGGGGCTTCCCGTCGTTGCAGGACAACGTGCACTGAAAAAATGATGACTCCTGCGAATGTTCTCATGTGTGGGTGTAACCTAAACACAACCCTGCCTAATGAATCACTCTCTGGAGAGCCAGAAGGGGGCTATTCTAGGTACACTGCCAACGTGAATGAGGACGCCTCTCCAGGTTTCCTGACAACCAGAGGATGCTGTGACAACTCCTGTTCCTAGAGAGCCATTGTTAAGATCCTCTTTGGAATTAATGGATGAGCTAAAAATATGGGGAAGGGACCGGATGAGTTTGCATTGTTGCAATGAGTGTTTTTTGGCCATTGGGAGAAAAATGAGCTTTTAATGTCCACTGTTGTTCTGATCGAGGGCAGTTGTTTAGCTTTTCATAAGAATGATGTTGAGCAAAAAAGAAGGGCAAGTTCACAACCTGCTTGAGTCAGGGTGGCTCTGCTGCCACAAAGAATGCATCTTTGGAGTCCTCCTACGGCTCAGTGGAGTAAGGATCCAGTATTGTCCCTGCAGCGGCTGGCGTCACTGTTGTGGCGCAGGTTCGATCCCTGGCCTGGGAACTTCCATGAGCCATGGGAGCTGCCAAAAAAAAAAAGAGAGAGAGAGTGGGAGTTCCCACTTTGTCTCAGCAGAAACGAACCTGACTAGTATCCATGAGGACGAAGGTTTGATCCCTGGCCTCGCTCAATGAGTTAAGGATTCGGTGTTGCCGTGATCTGTGGTGTAGGTGGCAGACACGGCTCAGATCCCAAATTGCTGTGGCTGTGGTGTAGGCCGGCGGCTGCAGCTCCAATTGGACCCCTAGCCTGGGAACCTCTATATGCAGCAGGTTCGGCCCTAGAAGAAACCAAAAAAAAAAAAAAAAAAGATCGCCTGTCTTTCTCACTGATGCTTCTGGTGAGTGGAAACTTGGCCTAAGGAAAAGTGGCCAAGCAGGAACTCAGGGGATCCAGGCTCCAGTCCCACCTCTGCTCCCAGCTCTCTGTGGGCTTGTAGGGCTTTCCTGGGGCCTCAGTTTCCTCCTCTGTAAAATGAGCGCCAGAATTCTGAGTTAGAAACTAAGCATCAAGGAACCTCCAAGACAGTGCACTAAGTGAAAAAAATCTCATTGGCAAAAGGGCGAATACTGTGTGATTCCACTTATATGAGTTACTTACAAGAGTCAGATTCATAGAGAAAGCAGAATGGTGGGTTCCAGTGCCTGGGCTGGGGGTGGGGGATGGAAAATTGTTGTTTGATGGGTACTGAGTTTCAGCTGGGGAGGATGAAAGAAGTTCTGGGCATGGATGGTGGTGATGGCTGCACAGCAGCGTGGGCGGGCTTTGGCTCACTGAACACACAATTGAAAAGATTGAAGTGGTCTCTTTTGTGTTATGTATGTTTTACCACAATTTTAAAAAAGAAAAAAGAAATGAAGCAGCGTTCCCTCTGTGGTGCAATGAGATTGGCAGCGTCTCTGCAGTTCCAGGATGCAGGTTCAATCCCCAGCCTGGCCCGGTGGGTTAAGCAACTCTGGCTTGGATGTGATCCCTGGCCCAGGAACTCTATATGCCGAGGGATGGCAAAAAAAAAAAAAAAAAGGAAAGAAAAATGCAAAAGCAAAAGAATCGGTTATTCACAGCACTTGCTCACAATATCAAGGATCTCAAACTAGAACATCAAATTGCATAAATGAATGAGCGCTGTGACTTGCAGAATTCACATTATGCCAGAGGGGGCAGTGGCTCTCCAGCTCAGCTAAGACTTGCAAAAATGTGGTTAGATTTTTCCAAGAAAAGTGGGCCAAGCAAAATACATCTACAATTTAGTTTCCGCTTACAGCATCCATTTCTCCCTCTGTGTAAATAGCTCATCTTTTTCATGTGGTTTCCTCTCAATAACACACTGTGGCCAAGACAAGCTGTATTTGGATAAGTTCCCCACATTCCACATTGTGTGCCCATGGGAACCCAACCAGAACATGCCAGATAGGCAGGGTGTACTCCACCTGTAACAGGGGGTTCTAGCAGAGCTCTTCAGAGATATAGGGGTACTTATGTGCATATTCTAGCCTCAAACTCCAGTAATTCTTATCATTTTTTTTACTTGCCTTAATGGAGACCTGGTGAAATAGTCCCTAACTCTCCCATCACACTTGATGCCTTCAATCTCTTGATTTCTGTTTTGAAAATAGTCCGCTTCCTCACTCTATCTATCAGAAATCAGATGATGTTGGAGTTCCTGTTGTGGGTCAGCAGGTTAAGGACCTGACAGGTTGTCTCTGTGATGGCAGATTAGGAATCCAGCACTGCCACAAGCTGCAGTGTAGGTTGCAGATGCCTCTTAGATCTGGTATTGCTGTGGCTGTGATGTAGGCTGCAGCTGCAGCTCTGCTTTGACCCCTGGCCAGAGAACTTCCATCTGCCGCAGATGAAGATGTAAAAGGAAGAAGGAGGCAAAGAAGGGGAGGGGGAGGGGGAAGAGGAAGAAGAAGGAGAAGAAGGGGAAGCAAAAGAGGAAGGAGAAGAGGAAGAGGAGGAAGAAGAAGGGGGAGAAGAAGTCAAATGATGTCATGCATCTTGATCAGTTATACCCACTTGATATATATAAATACATATATATATTTTTTTAATTTTTTTATTTTTGCCCTACCTGTGGCATGTGGAAGTTCTCAGGCCAGGAACTGAACCCTCGCCACAGCAGCACCTTCACCACAGCAGTGGCAACAATGGATCATTAACTTGCTTCTTCACCAGGGAGCTCCTTTTTCTTGATTTTTGTCAAGTGTGGAAAATACATCCCAACATGTGAGATTCCAGGGTAAAGGGATTTTACGCTATCTAAGCAGTAGCAGCCATGGAGATGCTAGAGATTGCCTCTACCGTATTTCACTTATAAGCCCAATACTGCCACTTGGCAAAAGAACACAGGCAGCTTTCTGCATTTGCGAGCAGCTTTATTTAAAAGTGGCACATTGCTTGCAAAAGTAGGCCATTTGGAGACGGGTAGAGAACATATCACTAATCACCTGCCAGTCTATTTCTTGCTTATACCAAATCTGGTAGCAAAAAGGAGGAATTTGGGCATTTCCTTAGGCGAGGCTTTCTACAATTAATTCTCAGTGACAGCACAGATATCTCCTGCTTGCGAGAAGCCAACCAGAACTTCCTTTTGATGTGATATACTCTCCCAAAGTGGGGAAGCAGAAGCATTGCTTAGATGAACAGATCTGCATTCTCAGCAAACCCTGCTGGTGATAAGAAGGTTTCGGCTCTCTGTATTCAATGAGTCTTTCTGCCTGTCTACTCCTGTGGTCCAGCCTTATGCCCTGGTGATTCCTCATTCAACTGGCAATTTTTCCCAGATAACTTCAGGTTGCTTCTTTGAAAACAGTGGCAATTTTCCTAATGGTGTATCACTCTGTTGATTTTCTTTCTCTCTTTTTCTTTCCTTCTTTCCTTTCCTTTCCTTTCCTTTCCCTTTCTTTCTCTCTTTCTCTCTCTCTCTCTTTCTTCCTTCCTTCCTTCCTTCCTTCCTTCCTTCCTTCCTTCCTTCCTTCCTTCCTTCCTTCTTCTTTCTTTCTTTCTTTCTTTCTTTCTTTCTTTCTTTCTTTCTTTCTTTCTTTCTTTCTTTCTTTTCTTTCTTCTTCTTCTTTCTTCCTTCCTTCCTTCCTTCCTTCCTTCCTTCCTTTCTATCTTTCGGCTACACCTGCAATACATGGAAGTTCCCAGGCAAGGGTCAAATCAGAGCTGCATTTACCAGCCTACGGGCACAGATGCAGCAATGTGGGAGCTGAGTTGCATCTTCTATCTATGCCTCAGCTTGCAGCATTGTGGTATCCTTAACCCACTGTGCGAGGCCAAGGATCAAACCCACATCCTCATAGATACTAGTCAGATTCTTAACCCGCTGAGCCACAACGGGAACTCCATGTTGACATTTATGACGGGCTGCTGTGTACCAGGCCCTGTGCTAGGAGCCGGAACATAATGACGATCTAGTGGGGGAAGCAGAGTCGTAAACAGAGGATTACAACTTGCCCAGAGTGTGCAAGTGGATGCTGCTTTGGGTCTCTTCCCAGACCCCCCTCTCTGGCCTAGTGTTCCCACCCCTGACGTGTGGGTTGGCTGCCAAAGGCTCATGGGTACCACTCTCCTCCTGAGAGTTGCTCTCAGCTGATGGGGGCCACTTCTGATCAGTTATACCCACCCCGGCAGCCCACAGCCAAAGACCAGCCAATCTGGAAAAACAAAAGCCAGCCCCTTGGCATCAAGGTGAGGAGAAGACAGCTCTGTGATGTTATCTAGGTTCCAGAGGGTCGCATCTCCTACTCAGCCACCTTGAGTCAGGCTCAGGCTAGATCGTACCTGGGGCCACAGTTCCATGTGGCTCTTTCCCTTTATCCTGCTTTAGGCCCTTACAGGTCTTTACGAAGAACATTTGTACAATAAGCCACAAGCTTCAGGCTCTGCTTCTAGGGAACCCTACCTGTGATCGTATTATGATTTTTTTTTTTTTTGGCTTTTCAGGGCCACACCTGCAGCATATGGAAGTTCCCAGAATAGGGGTCTAATCAGAGCTGCAGCTACCGGCCTACACCACAGCCACAGCAACGCCAGATCCGAGGCTTGCCTTTGAGCTATACCACATCTCACTGCAACACTGGATCCTTAACCCATTGAGCGAGGCCAGGGATTGAACTCGTGTCCTCATGGATGCTGGCCAGGGATTGCACAGCGTCTGCGACGGCAGTGTCAGATCCTTAACCCACCGAGCAAGGCCAAGGATTGAACCCTCATCCTCATGGATAGTAGTAGGGTCTGTTACTGCTGAGCCATGACAGGAACCCCAGTATTATGATATTTTGATAGAAATCTTCCTGATATGTTATACTTTTCTTTGCCTTTTTAAGCAAAGAATCTTATATATAATTTGGGGGTAGAAAAATTTGCAAATCATATATCTGATAAGGGGTTAATATTCAAAAAATATAAAGAACCCATAGAACTCAATAGCAAAAAACTCAAAGCCAATCCAATTAAAAAGTGGGCAGAAGCTCTGAATAGGCATCTTTTCAAAGCCATATAGATGGCCAACAGACATGAAATGAAGCTCAACATCACTAATCATCAGGAAAATGCAAGTCAAAACCACAATGAAATATCACTTCACACCTGCTAAAATGGCTTTTATCAAAAAGACAAGGAGTTCCCGTCGTGGCGCAGTGGTTGACGAATCCAACTAGGAACCATGAGGTTGCGGGTTCGATCCCTGGCCTTGCTCAGTGGGTTAAGGATCCGGCGATGCCGTGAGCTGAGGTGTAGGTTGCAGATGCGGCTCGGATCCTACATTGCTGTGGCTCTGGCGTCGGCCAGTGGCTACAGCTCTGATTAGACTCCTAGCCTGGGAACCTCCATATGCCGCAGGAGCGGCCCAAGAAATGGCAAAAAGACAAAAAAAAAAAAAAGAGAGAGAGACAAAAAACAACAAATGTTGTCAAGGATGTGGAGAAAGGGGAATCCTTGTGCATTGTTGGTGGAAAACAGTATGGAAAGTCCTCAAAAAATTAAAAATAGAACTACTGTCTGATCCAGCAATTGACCCCTTGGTATTTATCTGAAGAAAACAAACACGCACATTTGAAAAAATACATGTACATCTTTGTCCATTGTGGCATTATTTACAATACCCAAGGAGTTCCCATTGTGGCTTAGCTATAACGAACCTGACTAATATCTATGAGGATGTGGGTTCGATCCCTGGTTTCGCTCCATGTGTTAAGGATCCAGTGTTGAGGTGAGCTGTGATGTAGGTCACAGCTTGGATCTGGCATTGCTGTGCTGTGGCAGCTGGAAGCTGTAACCCTGATTGGACCCCTAGACTGGGAGCTTCCCTATGCCATAGGAGAGGCCCTCAAAATAAAATACAATAGCCAAGATAGGGAAACAGCCTAAAGTGTCCATTGATGGATGACTAGATTAAGAAAATGTACGCACATACAATGGAGTACTATTCAGCCATAAAAAAGTGAAATCTTGCCGTTTGCAACAATGTGGATGGACCTAGAAGGCATTTTATGCTAAGTGAAATAAGTCAGACTGAGAAAGACAAATACAGTATTATCTCATTTATATGTAGAATTTAAAAAGAAAAACAAATGAAAAACAAATACTGGAGTTTCCTGGTGGCCTAGCAGTTAAGGATTCGACGTTGTCACTGCTGGGTCTTGGGTTTGATCCCTGACCTGGAAATTTCTGCATGCCTCAGGTACAGCCAAAAAAAACCCAAAACTAAGTTCATAGATACAGATAACAGATTGGTGGTTTCAGATATGTGTGTGGAGGGAAGGAGGTAGAGGATGGACGAAATGGGTGAAGGCGATTAAAAGGTACAATTTCTGGCGTGGCTGTGGTGTAGGCCAGCAGCTATAGCTCCAATTCGACCCCTAGCCTGGGAACTTCCATATGCCTCAGGTACAGCCCTAAAAAAAAATAAATAAAAACAAACTAAATTGCATATTTGAAAGTTGCTAGGAGAGTAGGTTTTTGTTTTGGGGTTTTTGTTTTTGTTTTTGTTTTTGTTTCTTTTAAGATCTTTTTAGGGCTGCACCTTCAGCATATGGAGGTTCCCAGACTAGGGGTTGAATCAGAGCTGTAACCACTGGCCTATGCCAAAAGCCACAGCAACGCCAGACAAGCTGGGTCCAAGACCTACACCACAGCTTATGGCAACCCTGGAGCCTTAACCTGCTGAGCAAGGCCAGGGATCGAATCTGCATCCTCATGGATACTAGTCAGATTCATTTCCAATGAGCCACGAAGGGAACTCCTAAGAGAGTAGTTCTTAAAAGTACTCATCTCAGGAAAGAAATTTTTCATAACTATATATGGAGACAGATGCTAACTAGACTCATTGTGGTGGTCTTTTTTTTGTCTTTTTTTTTGGTCTTTTTAGGGCCACACCTGGCTAGGGGTCAAATTGGAGCTGCACCTGCTGGCCTGCATCACAGCCACAGCCACGTGGGATCTGAGCCATGTCTGCGACCTACACCACAGCTCATGGCAATGCCAGACCCTTAACCCACTGAGTGAGGCCAGGGATCGAACCCGCGTCCTCATAGATAGAAGTCAGGTTCGTTAACTCCTAAGCCACGACAGGAACTCCCCAAAGTCAACTTTTTGTTCTGGAGGGTTGAGGCTTCCGGTAAAAGATTTTGAGGTTGAAAACAGTTTTACCGCATCAGTGGACACTGAAAGGGGAGAGAAGAGAGTGAATCTGATCTTCCAATTAATGTTAATACCAGGACTGAAATTCTGAATGTAACAGTTCTGCCTTTCTTTTCCACAGTCCCCACGATGGGCAGAGTGTCTTAATATGATGGGTTTTGCAAACGGTAGAGAAACCCAAGGGAAAAGCCACGGGGTGTTTGTGCCCTGCAGCTCCTAATCACCCTCCTGTCATTCTCCTTTGATGTCTTCCTTGTCTGTCTCCCTAAATGCCACAGATCCTCCCAGCCTATTTGCTAGGGCAGAGTTGTCTTCTGCTCTTGCAGAGTCAGACAGGAGCCAGATGAGAGAGAGCTAGGATGCTTAATCAGCTGTCTTTACTGCTCAGGCCACCAAGCAGGGGTGGGAGGGGAGACAGCCCCTCTGAGATCAAATTCTACAAAAGTGCTGCAGTGGTACATTTTGTTCACACGACAATTAAACTGGTTAAACACTGCCTGACCCCGGGATTGCTGGCTGGGAGCCCGGGTTTGGTTTTCTAATCTAACAGGAGCCTGCAATGCAAGAGTCCTTCGGGGCTGCCTTTAGGTCTAGTAAGGGAGTATATTTCTTTCTTATCTTAAAGGCCCAGCAGCTTCTGGGCAAACCTCATCTGGCCAAAATTCGGTGGAGACGGGGGCATCTCCTCTCACAATCATTACCACACAGTTTTCCCAGATCTAGTGGTCTCAACCTGCCTGCCCAGCAGAATCTCCCAGGGATATTTAAAGAGCTCTCCCATGCCCAGGCGGTCCCCCAGACCAGTGACCTCCGAATCTCTGGCAGAGGGACATAGACATCAGTGCAGCCAAGGTGGGAAATGAATTGCCTTGGGTGAAGACCACCATAGGAAAGATGAAAGGTTTTAAATGATGGAGCTCACAGAGCTCAAGCTCAAGATTCATCTTTACTAGAGAACAAAGCCAAGCCTTAGGAAGGCCCAGGGATGAGATAGAAAGAGAATCTTCTAGGTGGTATCAGACTCGTGGGACTCAGGCTTTGGGACTGCCACCTGCAACTCTGTGATCTTAGGAAGCCAACCCTGGGCTTCCACGTTCTCATCTATACAATGGGTTTTCTGCAGTAGATAATATATGGAAAATACCTTGTACATAACAGGTGTTCAAAACCTTGTCATTACTATTAACACAGGCAGTGCTACTTACCAGATTCAGACTGCTTTTTCTTGGTTGTCTCTTTTCTTCCTTTGATCTTTTTAGGGCATATGGAAGTTCCCAGGCTAGGGGCCCAATCAGAGCTGCAGCTGCCAGCCTATGCCACAGCTACAGCAATGCCAGATCCAAGCCACAGCTTCTTAATCCATTCATCTGTCGATGGACATTTAGGTTGTTTCCATGTCTTGGCTATTGTGAATAGGGCTGCAGTGAACATGCGGGTGCATGTGTCTTTTTCAAGGAAAGTTTTGTCCAGATATATGCCCAGGAATGGGTCATATGGTAGTCTGAGCCGACAAACTGTAGCTGGTAGGCCACCTCTTGCTTTGCAACAAAGAGGTGCCTGAATGCTATTTGTTAATTGAAAAAAATGAGACTTGGTTGTCCTAAATCAGAGATACTTTCTATTTTCATTTTCTGAGTGGATTTTCCCTTTTAAATCCTGGAATCTGGGCATCACTGGCATATGGGGCTTTTAAGAGACTTAACCGAAATCTTCCAATTTAGGATAAAGGGGAGAAAGGTAAATCTTTTCCTTCTCTAGATGAGGAAACAAGAGTTGATGGAAAAAAAAAAAAGACTCAGCACTGGAGAACCACTGGTTACAAAATAAAATAATTACAGCGTTAAATGAAAACTTCTCCATGTGAACAAATTTCTCTTTTCTTGCATGCACGGGCAGACCGATGTGTTCCAGCATCTGTATGAGTAGGTGTGTACTGAAAAGAGGAGAAATGAAATCTCCCGGGCACTATTTGCCAAGGGATTTGCTCTCCTCCTTTGTCTGTTCTGACTAATCCCAGAGTGGCTGAGAGCTGCCCATTTTGTCTCTGGGTTCAGGCGGAAGGGCGACATCTTTTCCAAAATAGCCCAGGAGATGGCTGGGCTCCCCGAGACAGGATTTGGGGAAGGACAAAGGCATCGTGTGCGTATTTTGTGAAAGGTGTCTGGATTGGGGGCCTGGCGTTTGGAAGGCATCTGCTCCTGCCATTTGCACATCTTACGGTAATCCTCTATCGACCGCCGCCTGGCGCTCCTTCCTGCCCACTTAGACTGCCCCTCCCCGCACTGCCCTCTGATGTCAGGCCCTCTATTTTACTGCTCTAATTCAATGGCTTCTAATTGGATGCTCTGCCTGGCTAATGGCTTCTTCCCAACTGCAGGGCTGACATTTACTTACTTGATTTCCACCCCTGCCTGCGCTCTCTGGCCTCCTTTGTGAGCAGAGCTTAAATTAGGCAGGATTTCAGATCCAGCACCTTTTTATATTTCAGCGTGGGCCTCTTTTTTTTGGGGGGGGGAATGTTGGCTATGCAGGGGAGAGCCTTGGAAATAGACCCCGGGCCGATCAATCCTGACACCTGCAGATACACCCAGCTTTGTGACTTATCTGTATCCCGGAGCCCCAGCTGACTCTGGGCTGCCTTCCTTTGTTTGCTCTTTAACCTGGACCCCAGCCTGCTAATTTCAACTGGAACATGCTTTGTTTATTTCATCACCTAACATCAGACCACTGCCAAAAAGCCATTGCTTGTTTTCATCACTGGCAATGATCCGGGCTGAACATCAGACCGTCTCATCACTAGGACTTCACATTCAGAACTGCAATTTAGGGCTACCGTCTTCTTTAAAAACAAATGGCTGCACCTGCAGCATGTGGAAGTTCCCTGGACCAGGGATTGAACCCAAGCCACAGCAGCAGCCCAAGCCTCTGCAGTGACAATGCCGGATCCTTAAGCCACTGCGCCACAAAAGAACTCCCAAGGCTACCATCTTTTTTTTTTTTTTTTTTGGTATTTTCTAGGGCCGCTCCCACGGCATATGGAGGTTCCCAGGCTAGGGGTCTAACCCTAGCTGTAGCCACCGGCCTACGCTAGAGCCACAGCAACACAGGATCCGAGCCACGTCTGCAACCTACACCACAGCTCACGGCAATGCCAGATCCTTAACCCACTGAACAAGGCCAGGGATCGAACCCAAAACCTCATGGTTCCTAGTCGGATTCGTTAACCACTGTACCACAACGGGAACTCCGCTACCATCTTCTTAATGGCTATCCTAGTTGTGACATTCTCAACTCATTTCCTTCTCTCCCCTGTCCCTAGATGTGAGCATCTTGGGTGACATGAAGAGTAATCCTGAAAGGATTTCATGTTTGAATCATCCTCACCCTATCATCTTTTTACATGTGTCTCTCACTCAGTCTTGTATCCTCAAACAAATCAGAAAAGGAAGAAGTCCGTGCCCCCAGACATTTACTTAGAATGGATGGTCAAAGATTGAGTTTAAAATTATTCTCAGATTACAGGAGTTCCCTGGTGGCTCAGTAGGTTAAGGATCTGGCATTGCCACTGCTGTGGCATGGGTTTAATCCCTGGCCCGGGAACTTCAACATGTCTCCGGAGCAACCAACAAAATAAAAAATAAAATAAAATCATTCTCAGATTATGGATTATGGAATTATTTATTTATAGGCATCATCTCATAGGACAAAGAGAAACAAGCAAGCTTCCCTTTGGTCTGGGGCCATCTGGCAGCATGGCTTCTGTCTCCAGCATCACCCAAGCAGCTATCGTTTAGACAAGCTGTTTGCTTGCAGTCTATCTGTCTCCAGGGATCAGTTTTACTTGATTCTTAATTATATTCTACTTTCTACCCCCTCCAGTCCCTTTACACATATGCGCATGCTCACACACACGCACATACGCACACTCACAATTCCTCTCTAATTGGGCTGTAGCAATCTCTCAGGCGTTTCTAATGCGGCACACGGTTTATTCCTGGCCTGCTCTGACAGACAGCTGTCTCCCTGGGCCAGTACTTCATTATGTGTGACAGCCCACAGCCAATGGCCACCACGCCACCCTGCTCAGGGGCCAAAGTGCAGCTCGGGGGAGTCTGGGAGACAAAGGGCAGCAGCAGCATTGGTGAGATGGCCCCTGGAACAGATGTATCAAGCTAACTGGAGTGCAGTTCACTTTCTTATACCAGGTTATGAAATCAGGAGCTGAGTTAATAAAGGAAACTCAGTTATCCAGGCATTGCCTCTGCAACTGAGAGGCTGACATTCAAGCTTCAGGAAACATCCAGAATAGCTGTCTCCATGGGGGGTCTATTACCTACAAAATCAATGTGGCCAGTGTACGAACACCTGTCCGCCGCTTCCCCCCACAGCCCCTGTACAATCCTCCTCTTTTATGTCCAGTGTTCTCTCTTTCCTGCCTTCGTGGGGAGAGGGTCAGAGGATAAGAAACGAAGGACCCTCTCTCATGTTCTAGACACTTATGTCAGATATACTTGCTTATATAAACTCATACAAAGATTAGGGTGTCATTTACATATAATAAAATCCACAGTTGGATGAGTTTTGACAAATACTAAGCCATCAAGTATAATCTCTTAATCCTCGCATTTAACTCCACAGTGAGTTAAATGGGTGAGATAGATGGGTGTTATTGGCTCACGTTTATAGCTGAGGAAACGGAGAAGGACCAGAAAGATTAGTAACGGTAGCAATAATAATGGTAAACAGGGAGTTCCCATTGCGGCTCAGTAGTTAATGAACCCAACCAGCATCCATGAGGACGAGGGTTCGATCCCTGGCCTCGCTCAGTGGGTTAAGGATTCAGCTTTGCCATGAGCTGTGGTGTAGGTCGCAGACGCAGCTCGCTCGGATCCCATGTTGCCTGGGAACCGCCATATGCCGCGGGCACAGCCCTAAAAAGACAACAATAGTAATAATAATAATGGTAAACAGTACCGACCAGGCACTGTCCTAAGTACTTTCCACATTACCGCACTTAACCTTCTCCACAATTCTATTAGCCCCCTTGTCAGATGAAGAAACTTGCCCCAAGTCTCACAGCTGAACAGTTGGAGCAGGATGTCTGGGGCTCAGATGACGTCCTCACCGCCACAGTACTTTCTTCTCAGTGAATAAAAAAAGTTCCCCTAGTCTGATTTTCTTTTACTCCAGAGAGACAATCCCCAGCCCACCCCCAAACACAGAGTCGAAGGATGGAGAAGCCGTGGATGACATCTCTGCAGCGCCCCTCACTGGCTCTTTCAGCTCTGGACTGTCTGCTCCAACCTCATGAACAGAAGAGGCGGGGCTTAAACACAGCCTTGTTTGGTTACCCCGGAAAACACTGTGCTTTTCATCTATGAAATTTCTGCGAGCCCTCTCCCCAAGCAAAGTGATCTAAATTGCCTAGAGATTCAGTGTGAACTGGTTTAACGTGTCTAGCTTTGCTAGCAGGGCTGAGCGTTTCTGAGGGAGCTGCTCTCCCTCTCTGAATCCTGATGCCCCCTCTGTGCATGGAGGGGCAGGGGTGTGGGGTGGCTATTTGGAACTCTAATAACCAAGAGGTCACCCCACCCCACTGCCTCTTACCCACAGCCCCAGCACAGCGGGGAAACTGGCAATTACTGGATTAGGGCTGAGATGGACATTTGCTCTTTGCATAAAAGCCCTGGCAGTGAGGCAAAGGACGGCCCCTTTCTCTCTTCTCTCCATTCTCTCCCATCTGGCAGAGGAGTCCGAGCTCCCCACATCTTTTTGTTGGTTAGTTTCCATGGCAGTTATTGTCTGTGTGTGTGAGCGTGTCCGCCCCCTCACCCTCTCTCCTTATGCAGTGGGTCCTCACAGCCGAGGCTCAGTGAAAACTGCCAGGGATCTGCGAGCAAGCGAGCAGGCTGTGGTCCTCCTGGTGGCGGGGGAGGGTGCAGGGGGTCACGCCTCCTGGGCTCAGGGACCCCCCAAGCATTCAGGGTGGGGCCCTCTGCCTAGGCTGCCTCCCAGCTCATTGGCTAGAGGCAGCAGCGGGGGACTTGTCAATCCTGGAGGAAGCCCCTGAGATCCTGGGGACCCTGTGGACTCTGCCCCCAGCCTGCCCTGAGGAGAAGCCTCCAGCTGACCCCTCCTCTCCTTTGTCTTTGGCAGATGATCACCTGATGTCCTTCTCTCCTGGTCAGGTAAGTTTTATTTCAATCCATCTGTGCAGTGTCACTTTGGCGTTCCCAGTGCCTGCTGCTGGGGAGACAGGCAGCCGTGGAGAGACAGGCTGATGTGGATTGGGAGAGGTGAGGCTCTTTTCGTGCCTTTCTCCTCAGCTGGGCACCTCTGGCTCTGCAGTTCAAGGTTCCTTTCCAGCTGGTTTTAACCTAGATAATTTGCTTCAGAGATCTTTGTCTCAGGCACAGACTGACATCCAGAACTTTGAGCTTCTGGTCTGAATTTGGCTCAACTTACTGAATATCAGTTATGTACAAATTGCTGTGCTTGGCTTCGAAGGGGTTGCAAGAATGACACACATCACGTTCTTGCCTTCAAAATGCTTAGCGTCTGGTGAGACAGCTAGAACCACTCCACACATGGTAGGTGGACTTGGGGGTTAGACAATCTGGCTTTTATGTCCTATTCTGGCTCTGTAAGCTTGAGGTCATTTAACCTAAGTCTCAGTTTCCTCATCTGCAAAATGGGGATCATAGTGCCTACTTTATAGGCTAAATTATACACACACAAATATATGAAACTTAGATCACTTCATGACACATAATAATTACCATATGATTGTTAACTATTCTTTTAACATAACCACATGAAGTTTAAATTATACAAATTATGTCAAGAGGGAGTTCCCATTGTGGCTAAGCGGGTTAAGAACCCAACTAGTATCCATAAGGATGCGGGTTCGATCTCTGGCCTTGCTCAGTGGGTTAAGGATCTGGTGTTGCTGAAAGCCGCATTGAAGGTGGCAGATGCAGCTGGGGTTTGGCATTGCTGTGGCTGTGGCATACATAGGCCGTCAGCTGCAGCTCTGATTCAACCCCTAGACCAGGAACTTCCATATGCTGCAGGTATGGCCCTTAAAAAAGAAAATATATACATACGTAAAGATTTTGGAGGAGTTCTCGTTGTGGCTCAGTGGTAATGAACTGATTAGGATCCTTGAGGACTCAGATTTGATCCCTGGCCTCACTCAATGGATTAAGGATCTGGTGTTGCCACCAGCTGCAGCGTAGTTTGCAGATGTAACTTGGATCTTGCATTGCTGTGGCTGTGGCATAGGCTGGCAGCTGCAGCTTCAATTCGACCCCTAGCCTGGGAACCCCCATAAGCCACAGGTGCAGCCCTAAAAAAGACTAAAGGGAAAAAAAAGAATTTGGACTGGTGCTCTGAATATCGGTGGTGGTTATTATCATGCAAGGCAGTTGGAAGCACTAAGATGGTTACAGATAAAGTTCTATGGAAACATGAGAAGATGGCTCTTGCCTGCCCAGATCATGCGAGGCTCCTGGAGGAGGTGATACGGAGTTTGAGCACTGAAGAAAGAATAGGACTTCAACACGCAGGGACACATAAATGCAGCAGAGAGCACCAAGCCACTGTCCAACGCTAGGAAATGAGAGGCCTATTGGGCATCACCTCTAGAGCAGTTTGGCTGGAGACCAGGCTTGGAGCCTGGTGGAGAGGCTGAGTTGGACTTTGGGTCCCAGCGTCTTGAGGACAAGGGCCAAGTTTGGGGTGTGACACTGTGAATACTGGAATAAGCAGCCCAGCCATGGGAGGAGGGGGAGTGTGACATTTGAAAGAGATCCAGGCTGGGAGCCCCGAGACTGAACTACCAGTTGAGCTGGGTGCTCTGAGGCTCATCTCTTCCCCTCGTTTGGGTTTGTTTTCTCACCTGTGAGAAAACTTGGTGCACCTCATAATTTTACCATAATTCTTAACCATGGCATATAAATGTGAAATTACAAATCAGTATGTAAAACGCAAGGTGCTATTCTTCAAGATAAAGAAGACTTAGTGGATCATCCGCACAGCTCTGATGGAAGTACAGAAGGATAAATCATTTACCAAGGAGACTTTTGAAAATCATCATGCCTGATTCATGACAATAGTTGAATGAATGATCTCTCCCATAATTGACTGATGGGTTGACTTATTTATTCATTAATTCAACAAATATTCTTGGAGTTCCCATTGCATGCCAGGCATTAGGTGTGGTGGCAGGACAGAGTGGTGAATAAGAGGCACAGACCTGCCCTGAGATGCCCATAAGCAACTCAGGACACTGGCAACCTGAGGACGTCCCTGTGCCCCATGGGAGCAGATTCCATCTTGCTGGCTGTCTTCCAGTTTCTTTCAAGGATTATTGCTGTTGGACATTTACTTGTATGGTTTTAGGCTCCTAAGACTCACAGGCCTCCACGAGTCTTGCGAACATCTCCTCTCTGCCCTCTGCTGGGGGGCAGTTGTAAGGGCTTTGCAGTAAACAGCTCAGCGTTCATTACTCATAAATACCATGAATTCCTCCCGCTTTCCATCACCCCCGAGATGAATTGAAGGGCTTTAATATTTAAAGAGAAATGAATTTGTAATTAGCACCTTAACTGTTATATCAGAGCCATTCCGGAGGTTTTCTATTTAAATGCAAATTGAATCTTCCCGAAGGAAAGCTAATAAGTGATGAAGTAGATAGCCAGAAATGAGGAAGCTGGAGGAGGGAGGTGGCACTGAAGGGAGCTGTCCCTGTTGTGTCATTGACCTGATGCCTGCGACACAGTCCCCTCCCCTAAAGTCCGGGCTCTGAGGCTGAGGGAACCTGAGGTGGGGTCTAGGGTGCCTGGAGCCTACGTCTCAGTTCCTGTTGGTGGGGATGACCAAATCAGTAGCTGTCTGGGTAGTTCCTCACTGGACTGTTGGAGGTCATCAGATGATACCGGAATCTGGGTTCTTGTTCAGGGCACTCGAAGAATGAACTCCACAAACACACAGGCAACAAGCAAGCAAAGTTTTTATTAAAGGAAAGTAGATGGCTCCCAGGGCTGCTGGGAGTGGGGAGAAGAGCCTCCTTTCTCTATTGTCCTATAGGGGTTTATATTCCTTAAAGTTGGGTGGGTACCAACGTGGGGTCCAGAGAGATGTGGTTTTCTCCCATTGGCCTTGCGCAGTTACCTATATCAGTCCTTGTCCAGTAGGGCCCTAGGGGTAGAAATATCCCATCAGTCTCATAGTTTCTTTGCCCTTCTCTCCCTATAAACTGAGTCACAGGGGATTAGAGATTAATGTCCCTTTGGGCGTAGGTACACTCTCTATCGCAAACAAGGCCTGTGGAGCCCTTAAGCCACAAATGTTAATTCAATGGCCATATCAAAGAATGCATCAAAGCCCATGCTTCTACACTGACTAGCTGAGTTACTATCCTGTCTCAATCTTGGAATCGTGGTGGCCTGGAGAAGATAGTGGTTTTGGAAGAAGATATTTTCAGAGAGACCTAGGTTTGAACCCAGAATCCTTTTCTGATTAGCCTCAAGGACTTGGGTGAGTTTCTGAATCCCTCTGAGCCCCCATGCCTTCATAACGTAAACTGCTATTAGTGCCTATACCTCTCAAGGTTGCTGTATGAAGTTCTCTGTGCCACAGTGAGTTAAAGATCCAGCCGGCATTGTCCCTGCAGTGGCTCAGATCTCTGCTGTGGCATGGATTCAATCCCTGGTCTGGGAACTTCCACATACTAAAGGCACCGCCAAAAAAAAAAAAAAAGGAGTTCCCGTAGTGGCACAGTGGATATAAATCCGACTAGGAATCGTGAGATTGCAAGTTCAATCCCTGGCTTTGCTCAGTAGGTTAAGGATCCAGCGTTGCCATGAGCTGTGGTGTAGGTTGCAGATGTGGCTCGGATCTGGCGTTGCTGTGGCTATGGCGTAGGTCGGCAGCCGATTAGACCCCTAGCCTGGGAACCTCCATATGCTGCGGGGTGTGGCCCTCAAAAGACACACACAAAAAATTGCTGTAAAGACTGCATAATAAGGGGGTTTCCCTGGTAACATAGCGGTTAATGATTCCACATTCTCACTGCTGTGACACCAGTTCAGTCCCTAGCCTGGGAACCTCTTCATGCCTTAGGCGAGTCCAAAAAAAAAAAGATTACATGATAAACAGAAAAAAACGTGCCTAGTGTACAGTAGGTGCTCAACAAATGTTAGTTTCCCTCCATTGTCACAAGATATTGCTGTGCCAACTAAGCATGTTAAGGTAATCGAGAAGCAAGTTGTCAAGAAAAAGGTGGTATCCCTCTGTCTCCCTTAAAGTAGCCTAAGGCATGTGGGGGCCACTAACATCTTCTATAAAGCACCAGATAGTAAATATTTGGCACTTTGCAGGCCATACGCTCTCTGTTCTCTGTTGCAACTATTTCTCTCCACTATATTGTAGTGGGAAAGCAGCCACAGACAACACATAAACGAATGAGCAAATGAGCGTGGCTGCGTTCCAATATAACCTTATTTATAGATTATGAAATGTGAATTTCACATAATGTTCACGTGTCACACAATATTTTTCTTCAGATTTTTTTCCCAACTATTTAAAAATGTAAAAACCGGGAGTTCCCGTTGTGGCTCAGCGGAAACGAATCTAACTAGCATCCATGAGAACGCAGGTTCGATCCCTGGTCTCGCTCAGTGGGTTGAGGATTTGGCATTGCCGTGAGCTCTGGTGTAGGTCTCAGACATGGCTCGGATCTGGTGTTGCTGTGGCTGTGGTGTAGGCCGGCAGTTGTAGCTTTGATTCAACCCCTAGCCTGGGAAACTCCATATGCCACAGGTACGGCCCTAAGGAGCAAAAAGTAAAATAAAATAAAATAAAAAACAAAAATGTAAAAACTAGGCGTTCTCATCATGGCTCAGCGGAAACAAATCTGACTAATCCATGAGGATGCAGGTTTGATTCCTGGACTGTATTGCTGTGGCTGTGGTGAAGGCCAGCAGCTGCAGCTCTGATTCAACCCATAGCCTGAGAACGTCCATATGTGCAGGTGCAGCCCTAAAAAAGCAAAAATTTTAAAAAGAAAGAAAGAAAAAATTAAAATGTAAAAATTGTTCTCAGATCACATGCCATGCAAAAACGGGTGGAGGACCGAATTTGGCCGAGTCATGTTTGCTCAGCCCTGCCCTAAAGTCTGACAAGGTATCTTCACCTGGAATTTGGGAGTGTCTGCACCCAGGAACCTCTCAGGACATAACTCCTGAGGCTGAGGCCACCGGGGAGGGATGTCATCCAAGAAAGAAAATAGGCCTTTGGGCCAGGACTGCCAAGAACAAAAGGAAACACAAGATCCCTGGTGGCAGTCTCTACTGGGGTGCCAGCCACTGGGTCAGGGCGTGAATAGAGGTGTCCTTGTACTTCTCGGCCTGGTGATGTCCAGGAAAGACTGGGAGAGAAGCAGCCATCTTCCCTTAACAGGCTACGGAGGCGCTGAAGGGCTCTCTCCTCAACCGGGAAAGCAGTGCAAGCTTTTTGCTCTCCTCAGACCTCCCAGTGGCATCCCGGCTGAAGAGGACGGACAGGCCCTCTGATTCAGCCAAGACTCAGCCTGTTTCCACCCTTCCCCGGGCTCGCTTACATCTATTCTTAAACATGCACGCACAAAACCCACTTGCAGCCAGCCCGTCACGCCTCCCCACCCCCCTTCTCCATCTCCAGCACAGAGAGAACACAGGTCACCATGCCAGATGGCAACCTTGCTGCTGTGGCAGATTGCTGAGCTCCTGTGGGAGGAAGGGTTAAAGCAGGGCACTGGATGATGCCAGCTCTGCAGTCCCCACCCCCCTCCCTCTTTAATGTGCCTCTGCCTGGTCCCTTCTCCTGAACCTCTGGGGAGGAGGGCATGTGTGCATGCACGTGTTTGTGTGTGTGTGTGTGTGTGAGATGTGAAGCACCAGAGGACAAGGGGAGGCGATCAGGAGAGACCTTGCCAGAGGGAACCACCCTGACTCTCTGTAGGGGTCCTTCCAGCTGGAGGATGGGCTGGACCCACTTCTCTGGCACCCATGGAGGATGGTGGGCTCCTGGAGGTGAGCAGAGCCAAGGGGCGGAGAATGAGGCTGCTCTGTCAGAAGCTGCCCCGAGACCTGGCAAGGAGGGAGAGCCCAAGACGGCTGGGACCTCTGAGGGTAACTTCTGTTGGGTCCCAGCTCTCTAGAGGCCCCGAGCTGACTGTCATCTCACACCAGTCCAATGTGTGGGCACCCATCATACTCCTCCCAGCCCCAGGAAAGGGCCCAGAGTCTTGGATTCCAATGCACACCAGGTTCACACAAAACTTGGTGCTAACAGGGAGGCAGGGAAGGAGAGTCAGGCCATGAGACGTCTTCCTTCTCATGTCAGCAGTGAGGATCGATAGAAAACCAATACATATGATTTTACCAGGTGAGCAATACCCACCTGGGAATAAGGGGCTCTCTAAGGAGCAGTTCCAAACAGAAGTGAGACAACAGCCTCGCAGCCTGAGCTTTGTCCCGGGGATGGGTGGTTTTACTGGGAAATAAGGGCCCCTGCGGGAGGTGAGCAGGAGAGTCTTTTGTCTGAGGAAGGTCTTGTTCCTGGGCCTCGGAGCTCTGTGGGACTGGACTGTGGGTCCACCGCCCTGCTAGCTTAGAGCCTGCCTGCAGGAGAGCCAGCCCCCGACACTCCCCTTTACCCCGCCCCCGCCACCCTTTACCCCGCCCACCACCATCTCCTCCTTTACCCCGCCCCCACCACTCCCCTTTACTCCACCCCCACCACCCCCTTTACCCCACCCCCCTTTACCCAGCCCCCACCACCGCCCTGCTTTACTCCGCCCCGCCGCGCGCATCTGCCAATCAATCTTCCCTGCCGATTTCCCAGCTGGAGCAGCGGGGCTGGTGTGTAAATCATTCAGAGCCCTCTCTTCGCTCGGCCAGGACGTGGAGCTCTTTTTAATTAAGAAGAATGGAGGATGCTGCTGGCTCTGGAAATGGCGATATTAACTTACTAATGGGCATTTAAAGAGCTATGTTTGAGTGCTCTGCGGCTGCCTGCCCCAGCCTGCGGCCTTTGCTCCTCAGCAGAGCCGCCCAGGGCCCCGGGAAGGCTCTGCTCTCCTCTGTATTTGAAGGGGTGGAGGATCAGCCCTACCAGTGCCCAGCCAGGCCCTGGCCTAGTGACCTGTGACAGACGGGCCCGTTTTCACGTTTAGAGGAACGGCCAGAATCCGGATGACTTGAGCCCTCCGCTGCCTGGCCTGCCGGGAGGAAAGGCACCCCAGAAGTGTCGGCGCCCAACAGGAAGTTTGATTTGGTTTCCAGGTGCATGGCCAAGGTCAACAAGGAGCCAGCCCATTAGCACCAGCTGCAGCTAACACAGGTTCCCGTGTCCCCAGCTGAGGAGAAGGAATGAGGGTGGTAGGGACAGCTGTGTCAAGGGAAGCTCCCCAGGAAAGTCCCTTCCGGTGACCGGGTAGCGGGCAGTGCCTATAAAAGCCGGTCAGGCCAGACCTCTGTGCGTTCGCACCACCCAGAAGAATGTGAGGATGTCCATTCTGAAACTTGCTGCTTTGTCGCTGCGGTTAAACGATTCTCCCTCTGGGGCTTCCCACCCCACAGGGCCCGCGGAGGAAGAACACTCCCGCTGAGAGAGACCTCAAGCAGGCGTCCTCTTCCTCTCCCTTCCTTCTCGTTTTACTCGCACCAGAATGGCTATGACTCGCCCAGAGGTGCACAACCTGGCTAGGACGAGCCGTGGGCTGGGACAGAGGTCTCCTGACTCTCAGTCCTGTGTCTTTCCTGTTTCAGTATCTCTCAGGGGAGGTGGCACCACGGCCTCTCACCTCACCTCCTGCAGCTATTTTCATTTTCTGAAGCTCCTGAGCAGGAAATTCTTCCTTTTTATAACCCAGATCCTCAGGCTTTATTATAAGCCCCATTTCCTCTTACAGTTTCCTCCATAAACACAGGGAAATGGCCAGGGTCTTTCAGAGACGGCTTCCCTTCCTGCTGTCATTATCATCTTAGGCATTAAACAGCAGGGGAGTCGGCGGCTATCCAATTCTTTCGGCTATCCAATTCTTTCTTTTCTAAATCTCGCAGCTGACCTCTCATCCCTTACCTGTATTCACCTTACATGTCTCCCGATTTTACCTAAATAGGCAGAAAGTTGCTCACGGGTGGATGGGTGTGTTCATAACTGATACCCATTAAGTCCCTCTAGGCTCCAAGCTCTGTGGTCCGAGCTGTGGGCTCTGGGGAAGGAGGAGAAAGCAAGGTGGGTCATGGAAGGAATGTGACTAATTCAACTCTTTAATCCAGACTGCATGGTCAGGAGGAGAAGCCCCCTTGTCTGAGGCCATTCTGTGGGACCCCAGATGGCCACCCCAAGGGTGGCAGCGCCATGTGAACAGGTGCAAATGATGTGTCGAACCATCTCCCATCAAGTCGGCTTGAGCCCCAAATCCTTCATCTGGGGCTCTCTTTCTGCAGTGCTCCACCATCTTCAGGGCAGTGGGAAGGTGTGTGAATTCTGGAATCAGACAGACAGGGCCTGAATCCTGGGACTGAGCAGGAGGGGACTCTGGCGAGGCTTTTTCATGTTGGGGGAGGAACTTATGCTTCCCATGGTCCGCCTCCATCCTGACTGGATGAGCCATGCTCACTCCGCACCCCCAGCCCAAGCTTTCTGGCAAGGAGTAAGAAGCTGATTATCTAAAGGAAGGGCCCCTGTTGTTCTCTAGATCCGAATGCTGTTTAGGCTGCTGCGGGAGGGATTCCAGTTAGCTAGGAAGAAAGATATCCTGTCCAAGCCTTAGGCCCAGGAATGGTGGATTATAGTTGGGGGGGGGGGGACTGGTAAGGTGCCTACCTGGTGAGATTGGCACCTGCTCTTTGGGTGAGCTGGCTGGAATACTCAGAAAGTCAGAGGTGCAGAAACCTGCCATCACAGACAGAGGGAAGCCAGCTCCCTTTACAGAGGGCCCACTGCATGCCCAGGAACCATGCCTGGCATCTTGTGCTCCCCTAATGCTAGAAAGTTCATTTTCTTCTTCCCTTTTTCACAGATGAGGAGCTGAGGTTTGGGGTATACGTGACTTCCTCATGGTCATAGAGCCAGGGGGCGACCCCAGATTCAGGCCCTGTCTTGTGTGATTCCAGAGTTCACACACCTTCCCACTGCCCTCAAGACAGTGGGGCACTGCAGAAAGAGAGCTCCAGAGGCAAGGGGGACCTGCAGCCTCAGGAGGCTCCGGATGTGCCCCTCCACCAGCATGGTGCCCACAGAGGGCATTCCAGGGGTGCCCACTGAAGAAGGTAAACTATATTTCAGGAGGGAGAAAGGAGCTACTTTAGCACTTAATAGCTAAACAAGTGCTCTTCCCACCCCACCCCATATGTGCCTCCATCTGGAATCCCACCCGTCCCTGGAGGCCCTGCCACAGTCGCTCCATCCACAGTCTCCCCCGCTGGGAATCTGCCTGGTTTCCTGGGAAGAAACTGCCCCTTCACCCATAGCCTCAGCTTCTTCACTTGCAATTCAGTGAAGTCCAGCCCCTGAATATCTAATAAACTCAATCGATACTGAATCAGACTGGGCATTCTGTTTTAGGTAAAGAAGACCTTAATAAACCCAAGATAACACTTTAAAAAAAAAAAAAACTGAGTGGGAATTCCCATTGTGGCTCAGGGGAAATAACAACCCACCTAGTATCCATGAGGATTCAGGTTCAATTCCTGGCGTCGCTCAGTGGGCTAAGGATCCAGCATTGCTGTGAGCCGAGGTGTAGGTCACAGACATGGCTTGGATCCTGCATTGCTGTGGCTGTGGCGTAGACCCGAAGCTGTAGCTCCAGTTCGACCCCTAGCCTGGGAACCTCCATATGCTGCACTTGCAACTAAAAAAAAAAAAAACAAAAAAAACTGAGTTATCTTTTCTGGGGCTGAGCACCCCTTCAGTGAACTTGACTGATGTCTCAAATCACAATAATCAAGACTCCAAAGTACCAAAGGCTTTATCTTTAGAGGCCTTCATGGACTTTCCTCTCCCCTCATCCCTACCTTCCCAGTGCCGCCTTGTAACCAAGGCAAAAACTCAGACAGTTTCCAAGAGAGAAGAGAAACCCAGGCCCGGTGCAACAAAAGCAAGAAGGATTTCGGCTTGACCTGAGGAAGAACTTCCTGACAGGGAAAGTGATTACGCACTGGAATGAGCTGGTGAGGAATCAAAAGGGGTCACTGGATGCCCCAGCTCTGCCTGGCACTCCTAAGTCCCCAGCTTGGTGCACTCAGCCCAGGCGTGGAAACCGCAGGTGACTCAGGGAATCTTAAGTGGCCGTTGCTAGGTTACAAGCTTCCTCAATGTGCTTTCAGCGTATGGACTAAAGGATGTCACCTGGCTGGGAGGAAGAGCCGAGGGGGGAAGGCATGGGGGAGATGGAGAGAAGCCAGGACTTCCAGAACAAGCAATTAGGCCATGGCCTGGAAGGCATCCTCTTCTTAGTACTTTTCCAAGAGTCTGAGTCCCTAGATCCCATGGTCCTCATTGAGGGGGATGCTTGCAGGACATGAACATGAGTTGAATTTTTAAAAATTATTTTATTTTCTTTTATTATTTGCTTTTTAGGGCCTCACCCACGGCACATGGAGGTTCCCAAGCTAGGGGTCCAATCAGAGATGTAACCACTGGCCTACGCCACAGCCACAGCAATGCTGGATCCTTAACCCACTGAGCAAGGCCAGGGATCGATCCTGCATCCTCATGGATGCTAGTGGGATTTGTTTCTGCTGAGCTACGACAGGATCTCCTGAACATGAGTTTAGAATGGGGCTGATTCTGGGGCTGTTTTCCAGTCCTTCCCCAGCTATGCTACCTGGCACAGACAGTCTGGCAATGGGGAGAGGGTAGTTACTAGAGTCCTTTGAGCATCTGGGCTCCTGCCTTCTCTGTTATTGGACAGAAAGCCAGGTGAGAGCAGCGAAGCTTGGTGTCCTTGATGATGCGCAATTCTTTCATTTGTGATGTAATTGTAATGAAGTGAAAGAGCATCAGATTTGGAATTCACAAACTAGACTCACCCTGAATGGCTCACATGGTCATAAGTCAGTTACTTCATTTCACTAGGTCTCAGAGTCTCCATCTGTAAGAAGTGAGTATTAATACCTGGATGGCAACCTTTCTTAGGATTTTTGGTTGCCGGGGGCGGGGTGGTGGTGGTGGTGGTGGTGGTGGTGCAGTTTGGCCATGCCTACAGTGTGCAGAAATTCTCTGGTCAGGGATCCAACACTAGTCACAGCAGTGACAATGCTGAGTCCTTAACCACTAGGCCACAAGGGAACTCCCTTTACGGTTATTTTTAAGACTGGGAAAGTGAATATGCCAGGGCTTAATTTAGCTTGAGTTATGCAGAAATAAAGTATTATGGAACTTTTTATACCTGCTTATTGAGTTGTGTGAGCTGGGGTGGGGGTGGGGAGCACAAGAAGCCTTACCTCACTGTGCCACAGTGGAAACTCCCAGCATGTTTTTGTTTTTGTTTTTGTTTTTAATATTTTTTCCACTGGCTGTTTCTCAAGTAACTTCAACTTTAAGTAATCAGTAAGCCATCATGGTATATCTTAGGCCAGTCTTCTCTGAGTCCCAACACAGCCTACAACTATGAAGATTCTAGAGGTATTTCTTTGCAAGTACAAAGAATTCAAATTAAAAAAAAAAAAAAGGTGGAGGAGTTCCTGCTGTGGCACAATGGATTAAGAATCTGAATGATGTGGCTTGGTTCACTGCAGAGGTGTGGGTTTGATCCCCAGTCTGGCACAGTGGGTTAAAGGATCCAGCATTGCCACACCTGTGGCATAGTTTGCAGTAGTGGTTTGGATTCAATCCCTGGCCCAGGGAACTTCCATATGCCATGGGTGTGACCATAAGAAGAAGAAAAAAAAAAAAAACCACAGTGGAATTTCTTAGCCAAGAATTCAAGATGTTAAAATGAGCCTATTGTGAGCTGTGACTTTTGTTTCTCACAGGAAGTCATTTCTAAGTGAGGGGCAAAATATTTTCACTTGTTCTCACTTTTCTTTTTTCTTGGTTGACAGTAGTTGTAGTAGTAATAGTATTAATAGCAACTTACCAGGACCTTGCTATGTGTCACCATGTGTCAGAAGCTGAACTGAATATTTTGCAAATATCATCTCATTTAATCTTCACAAAAATCTACAAGGATATATCTATATTATGGAATGCTACTCAGAAAAAAAAAAAAAAAGGGTGAAACAGGAGTTCCTGTCGTGGTGCAGGCAGAAACAAATCCAACTAGGAACCATGAGGTGGCAGGTTTGATCCCTGGCCTCACTCAGTGGGTTAAGGATCCCTTGTTGCCGCCGTGAGCTGTGGTATAGGTCACAGATGCGGCTCGGATCCTGCGTTGCTGTGGCTATGGCATTGGCCAGCCACTGCAGCTCCGATTAGACCCCTACCCTGGAAACCTCCATATGCTCCAGGAGCAGCCCCAAAAAGAAAAAAAAGAGTGAAACATGCAATGACTTGGATGAATCTCCACGGAATTATGCTGGGAGCAAAGAAAAAGCCAATCCCAAAAGGTTGCATAAAGATTATATTTATATAACACTCTTACACTCTTGAAGTGACAAAATTATGGAGAACAGATTAGTAGTTGCCAAGGAGGAGAGGGAAGGCATGGGTATAAAAAGGCAACACCTACACCTGAAATTAACACAATGTTGTTAATCAACTATACTTCGATCTTTTAAAAAAGCCAACATGAAAGGTTCTTGTGGTGATGGAAATACTCTGTATCTTGACTCATCAACTTCCATATCCTGGTTAGGATATTATTGTACTATACCTTTTGCAAGATGCTACTGCTGAGGAAAACTGGGTTAAAAGATGTTATTTCTTACAACTGCATGTGAATCCACAGTTTATCTCAAAATACAAGGTTTAACCTAAATAAAATAGGGAAACTTGGGCTCAGAGCAGTTAAATCATTTCAGAGTCAGAGTTCAAACCCAAGTCTGTTAGCCTCCCAAGCCAGAGTGTTTCAAGACTTGGCTCTATTCAAGGGAACCAGGTAGGAGGCCCCCAGGTGCCTGAAGTTCATCACACCAAGGGGTTGACAGGTGTCCTGGGCACTTTGTTACTGGGGACAACTGCCCTCATAAGGCCATTAGAGAATGGCTTAAAAGAATTATTTGGCAAGCCCTGTGGGTTGGTGCTGAGAACCAAGATGTGATGACCTGGTTTCCCCTTCCTGAGGTGTGTGAAGAGGGGTGATGTGGGAGGGACCACCCCCGCATTTGTCTTTACATGTTTGTGTCTCTGGCTGTGTCCACGTCACTGGGCATTTGTCAGTTTCCCCGGCTATGACTATTTCCCGGTGGAGGGAGAGAGGATGTGTGAGTTAAGGCATATGTGCGCAGGTCGGGGTGTACCTGCTGTTTGGATGCACCTGTGTCAGGTCTGCGCGTGTCACACCCACATCACTTGTTTCTAGCAGGTTAAACCATTTGATAATACCTCTCCAAAGCAAAGCCGACTACTGAGCCAGCCTGTCACGAACTGGGTCTTGTGTACTGTAGATAAACTGGGTAATTGGACTCTCCGCCTCCTCATCCAAAACAAACACTCACAAACCGCCCACCCCCACACTGGAGGGAGTCTGGTCCCTGTCATGTGGGTACTTGGCTCTAGTGCCCCGCTTTCCCTGAACGGTAGATAAGGTGAGCGTCTCCCGCCGGCCCTTTCCCTCCCCCGCGGGCTGGGTGCCAGCCAAGGCTTATGTAAAGAGGTCACGGCTCGCTCGGCCGCGGGGTGCACGCGGATTCCTGCACAGGTGGAGCAGGCTCGCCGGCCTCCCCTTACCCCACCCCCTGGCCGCAGCTCGGTTTCTCCTTCCCGCTGCTCATTTATTCTCCTCATCTGCATGTGTGACGGCGGCGATCGGACTGGGGAAGGACAGAGCGCCCTCTCCTCCGCTCCCCGCGCCGCTCTCGGGTAATGCGCTGCCTGCGCCTTGCCGCCGCGCTCCTCCGGCCTGGCTGTGTAAGTGGCGCGGGGGCGGGGACGGGGGATCGCCGGGAGCAGAGGCTGGGGGAGGCAGGCGTCGCGCAGAAAGGTGTTAACTCCTTGTTTCGCCGGGAAGCAGCCGGACCTCCCAATCCCGGACGCCCCCGGCCCCCCCTCGCTCCGCGGGTTTCCGCGAGCTGGGGAGCGGCGAGCGGCCAGCGGCGAGAGGCTGGGGACAAAGCGGAGCGGGCGTGATGCCGCCGCGGGGTGGCGCTCTCGCCGCCTCGTCTTCCCTTGAAAGTTGGCCGGGGGCTGGGAGCCGGCGCGCCCGCCCGCGCCAGGAGGCCAGGGCGCGTGGCCCCGGCTGCCCTTGATTCGCCCCCCATTCCTCCCGCAGGGCCGCGCGCGGACGCCGCCGGACCGCTGAGTCTAGAGGGACGGTGAAGCGCTGGCCGGCGTCGGGGCCCTTGCCGGGGGTCGGGCGGGAGCCGGCGGACGGGAGCGAGATGGAGGAGGCGAGAGGGGGCGCGGAGTAACTGGCGGATCCCCAGCCTCGCACCTCTCCCGGCCCCCTGGCGCTCCGCGGGGCCACGGCGGGCGGGGCCCTCGGGGCTGCCATGGAGGTGCCTAACGTCAAGGACTTCCAGTGGAAGCGCCTGGCGCCACTGCCCAGCCGCCGGGTCTACTGCTCCCTGCTGGAAACCGGGGGGCAGGTCTATGCCATCGGGGGATGTGACGACAACGGCGTCCCCATGGATTGCTTTGAGGTCTACTCCCCCGAGGCCGACCAGTGGACCGCCCTGCCCCCCCTGCCCACGGCCCGAGCCGGGGTGGCCGTCACCGCCCTGGGGAAGCGGATCATGGTGATCGGGGGTGTGGGCACCAGTCAGCTGCCCCTGAAGGTCGTGGAGATGTACAACATCGATGAGGGCAAGTGGAAGAAGAGGAGCATGCTGCGTGAGGCCGCCATGGGCATTTCGGTCACGGCCAAAGGCGAGTGGGGTCAGGGCTGAGGGCGGGCGGAGAGAGGGAGTGGGGGGTCCGTGGGGAAAGGGATGGAAGCCAACACTGCGTTGGAGGCCGCTGTCATATTCCTGGTACCGTTCGATCCTTATAGTGGACACTAAAACTAGAGACCCGCTGGCTTTATTTGACAGAAGGGAAAACTGAGACTTCAACAAGTGAAGTGTCAAGTAAATCCTTATTATGCCAGAGCTCCACTCCTCACACCCCCAGGCCGGTCCCAGCAAGCTGGGCAGGCGGGGCCAGAGGGGAGAGCCCGAGGGTTAGTGCAGTGTCTCTGTAGATATCCATCCCTTCCCACAGTGCCACGCAGGTGCCACCACCTCCAGACACATGTTTGGGGTTCTGGGAATGTTCGTGCCATCCTCATACCATCACCAGGCCCCACTGGAAGGACGTAGGGACCTGATTCCAGGACCTTCTCCCTCCCCACCATCTGTTTCCTAACGTCAAAGATACTGATGAGTGGAGACCCGAGGGTTGTGCTCCTGGGCCATCTTACTCAGGTTCACTGAGTTCTCGGATCATGCCTGTGCTGACCATGTGGTTTTGTGATTCCCATTTCACTTTCTCCAAGGCCATCCTTTCCTCCTTTCCAGGCATAGTACAGCCCAGACCATTGAGGGGGCTCTGAAAGCTCTTTTGCTAAAACACGCAAAGTTTCATGGGAAATGGTCCAACAGGAGTTAGGAGACCCCAAGTTCAGATCAGACAGGCTTAGTGGGAGGCAGCCTTCCCTCCTTCTCTGGACAAACCATTTCAGCTGCCTGTTGGGTCGACTGCAGATCACAAACCAGTATTTCTTGAGCATCTGCTCTGTCCCTGGCACGGTTCTAGGTCTCAGGGAGCAAGGAAAGAGGCAGAAGATCTGACCCCTGCCTTTAGGAGCCCAGGTCTGACCACTGAAGGTGACCAGAGAGAAACTCTAATTCAGAATGGCTCAGGGCAGAATGGTCAATAGGGCCTCCCAAACACACAGTAACAAAGATGGTCAGCAGGGAGGCTCATGGAGAGATAGAAAAGGAAAAGGTAATCTTTATCCCCAGGCCTCAATCATTGGTGCTGAAAGACGAAAAACGAACACTCATTGAGTCCTTGCCATATGTGCTTTATATATATTAACCCCTTTGACCCTCACAACCTGTCCGATGACTTAAGTGCTACCCTCATTTTAGAGAGAAGCAGTGTGAGGCCTACAGAGGTTAAATAACTCACCTGTGGTTACCCGGCTAGCAGGTGATGGTCGAGTCTGTGCTCTTAACTGTGGCATTGAATGAGTTCAACTGTTAGTTTACTAAGAATTGACATGCCTGTCTGCTGGGCTTTATACCAGATGTTGAGACCACCAATTAACAAATTCTCGAGGACTTAACCATCTAGTGAAAGGCACCAATAAAGATGATTTCAATAATGCATGGCAAGTAGGATGACGCAGGTGCCACGGGAGGTACTGAGCTGCTGCTCTTGGCCCAGCCTTGGAGCTCAGGGACACCCAGGTGACTCCAAAAGGATGATAAGAATCAAGTGCAGACGTGCTCGTCTGGGGGTGGATGGGAAGGTTCCAGCTGGAGGCGTGCAGGTAGACACCGGAATGGCAGAGGCAGAGTTTGTGTAAGGCAAATTTCTCATTAGTGGGCCCCATCTCCCAGCCACAGGCTAGGGCTAGGATCTTTTTTTTTTTTTTTTTTTTTGCTTTTTGCCATTTCTAGGGCCACTCCCGCGGCATATGGAGGTTCCCAGGCTAGGGGTCGAATTGGAGCTGTAGCCGCTGGCCTACACCAGAGCCACAGCAACACAGGATCCCAGCCGTGTCTTCGACCTACACCACAGCTCACGGCAACACCGGATCCTTAACCCACTGAGCAAGGCCAGGGATTGAACCCACAACCTCATGGTTCTTAGTCAGATTTGCTAACCACTGCACCATGATGGGAACTCCATAAGGCTGGAATTTTTTTTTTTTTTTCTCTCTCTCTCTTTCTCTTTAGTAAGATTGGAAAGTAGAAAGAAGCAGTCCTTAACCCTGAAAAATAAAGGCCCCTTAGAGCCAGAAGCGGTAAGGACTGGCCATGAGGAGACAGACTCCTGGGCAGGAGTGGATCCCTGGGAAAAAAAGGGCCCTGGGGGTAGGGCTGTGTCCTTAAGAGGCTGAATGAGATATCAGGGTGAGGCCCCGGGAAACGTGGACACCTTACCCATCCTTTCTGGTGCTATGTGTCATCAGCAGCCAAGAGCAGTAGAGAATGGGAGGGGACTCGATTCTCTTCTCAGAGTCCCCAGCTCACCGCCTGGGCAGGGTTTCTTCAAATTTTCTCTCCTCCATTCACCCCTAACCCTGTCCCATTCAGTGTGTGATGCCTCCTGGAGCCCACACGCTTTCCAGTCTGCAAAAAAAAGATGGCCCTCCCCTACGCAGACACAGAAAGAAACAGCAGCAGTCCGGCATCCCGCAAGGCCCATGACAGCAGGGCTGACCTTATTTCTAAAGGCTCCTGCTGGGTCTAGAGAGCTCTATACTCCGGGAGTGCCTGGGGAACAGGCCATGACTGGAGGGCATCGGAGGAATGCCCCTCCTCCTTGGCATCTCCTCTGGCTGCCCGGGAAGGGAGAACAAGGGACGAGGCACAGAACAACCCTTTGCACAAGGCCTGCAAAGGGTTGTCTGGGCCTAGACTGCACCACAGTTTACCTCTGTGCAAGGCTTAGTATTTCGGGCTTAACCAAGAGCCGGACACCAAGCAAGGCTAAGGCATGTAGCCCTGACATGGGTTCAAGAAGACCCAGGCTTGGAGTTCCCATTGTAGTTCAATGGTAATGAACCCGACTAGTATCCATGAGGATGTGGGATCGATCCATCCCTGGCCTCGCTCAGTGGGTTAAGGATCCGACGTTGCCATGGGCTGCGGTATAGGTCGCAGAGAGAGCTCGGATTCGGTGTTGCTGTGGCTGTGGCATAGGCCGGCAGCTGCAGTTCCAATTCGATCCGTAGCTGGTGCAGCACTAAAAAAAATAATAAAAATAAAAAAAGGAAGATCCAGCTGAACCATGGCGGGAACTTTTAATGGTGCCACCAACCTATTCTCTGGCAGAGCCGTGGTTGGGAACCTGGCCTGGCTTCGGTGCTGGTGTTCAAGGGGTTAACAGAGCCCGGCCACCACAGGGCATGAGGACGATGGGCCTCTCTCATGGCGTCTGTTGTGTGGCCTTTCTCCTTAGATTATCGCGTGTACGCGGCAGGCGGGATGGGCCTAGACCTCCGTCCACACAACCACCTCCAACACTATGACATGCTCAAGGACATGTGGGTGTCTCTGGCCCCCATGCCCACCCCAAGATATGCTGCCACCTCCTTCCTCCGAGGTTCCAAGATCTATGTGCTGGGTAAGGCAGGTTCTGTGTCCTATGTCTGTCCCTCCTTCCCTCCTCTGGGTCACTTCCTCTGGGAAGCAGGGCCTGTGTGCTGCGCATCTCCTGGGCCCCGGGGGTTAATCGCACTGCCCCATCCCTCAGGGAGCTTTTCGTCTGGTCCAATGACAGTAAGACGGGGAACACCCAGCCCTGTCCCCCGAGACTTACTCACCCTGCTCTGGCCTCCAGGCGGACGACAGTCCAAGTACGCAGTCAATGCCTTCGAGGTCTTTGACATCGAGACTCGCTCCTGGACCAAGTTCCCCAATATTCCCTGTAAGCGGGCCTTCTCCAGCTTCGTGACCCTGGATGACCGCTTGTACAGCCTGGGTGGCCTGCGGCAGGGTCGGCTCTACCGACAACCCAAGTTCCTCCGGACGATAGACGTGTTTGACATGGAACAGGGTAAGCTGGGTACCAGCCCGTGGCTGCCCCCCTCCCTTCTGGCTGAATCCGCCACCTTACCTGCACCCCATCCATCAGGCCCGCTTACCCAGAGGGGTGAGCCTTTCAGAAGTCTGCAAACCCCCCTCTATTCAGAGCTGCCCTTGGGATCAAATTCTCTCATCTGTACAACCCTTTGGTTGGCTGCTTGTTTTTACCAGAGCCTTTTCCACCTGTTGTCTTGTCTTCTGAGATCCAGGCAGGGCCGGGTGAGAGAGGGCTTTCTCTTGCTTTCTATTTATGGAGAAAGGGGAGGGTCCCTGACTCCCACAGTCTCTGCCTCTAGTCACCCTCCTCTCCGGCTGAGAGTCTGTGCGAACAGAGGCAGAACAAGGTGATTTGTTACGAGATTATGATTCCTTGGGCAGCAGGCAGCATGCAAGAGGGTAGGGTGTCATTTCTAATGGCAGGAGCCATGGGATATGCCCTGAGCACAAAGGGCAGATGGAGCGGAGATGCTGCCCAGGCCAAGAGCTGTGTGGGTGTCCTGTGTCTTTGGTGGGGGGTGGGTGGTCACAATCTCATTCTCTCTGTGAATCTCCTGCCATCATCCATGGCCTCTAGGGGGTTGGCTGAAGATGGAGCGCTCGTTCTTCCTCAAGAAGCGACGGGCAGACTTTGTGGCCGGCTCTGTGAGTGGACGGGTCATCGTGGCTGGAGGCCTTGGTAAGGGTAGAGCTTCCGGGCCAGCACTGTGGTCCTGGGGCTCGGTGGGTTCTTGGCATGCTGCAGGAGCAGGAGAAGATGCTGGCTCCTTCCTGCCACTGCCTACTGCTTTATTCCATAGTCTTCAAAGCACCCTGTTCCTCCCAGCTGGATGTCATGTCTCTGTGTATAGGCCTCACATGGGGTCTGGCGGTCCTTTCATACAAGGGAAACTGAGGCCCAGAAAGCAGAAGGGACATACCGACAACAAGGTGACACAGGCTGGCTGAGCACAGGTCCCTGGGGCCCTATCCAGGAATGACTGGAGGTACAAGTGTAGCAGGGATGGGCCCTGCTCTTCTTTTGCTGACTCATCTCTTCTCCCTGGATAGCCAGTTCTGTCGTGGAGTAGGAGAGCCATCTGACCAAATCAGTGATTCTAATGAATTCAGGATTTGCTGTATAAAAACCCTCCCAAAGCTTAAGGTATTGTGAAGGCAGGAATATCAACAGAGGAGAAACAGATGGGCAGCCAGGCTTCCAGGCACCCAGTGTTTACTCAGTGTGGATAGACCTCTCCACACACACTTTTTTTTTTTTATGGCATCACTGGGGGCACATGGAGGTTCCCAGGCTAGGGGTCAAATTGGAACTGCACCTGCTGACCTACCCCACAGCCACAGCCACAGCGATGCCAGATCCTTAGCCCGCTGAGTGAGGCCAGGGATCGAACCCTCCTCTGCATGGATACTATTTGGGTTCACTTCCCCTGAGTCACAGTGGGAACCCCAGATGTCACCCTCCCCACTTTACCCACACAAGAAAGGAGCTTGATGAGAACTACACCATGTGAGCTGTCCTTGTAGTAAAAGGCAGACGAGAGACAGCAGTGTCTAGAAACTCCTGGTAAAAGCAGGTGGTGGGGAAAGAAAGCTTACTCTGGAAGAGATGAAAAGATAGAGAAGGCAGGAAGGGCACAGGGACTGTTTGACCGAAGGTGGGGAAGGAGCAGGTCTGCAGCCAAGGGAAGTCAGGGTTGCTTGGCTTCTGCTTGTGGTCCCAAAGGGAGGGAGGGAGAGAGACTGCCGATTCGATTCGGATTGGTGGCTGGACTCCTTTGTAAGGTCTGGTTCCCGTGGCTCTTTCAGGGAACCAACCCACTGTCCTGGAGACGGCAGAGGCGTTCCACCCAGGGAAGAACAAGTGGGAGGTCCTCCCTGCCATGCCCACGCCCCGCTGTGCCTGCTCCAGCATCGTCATCAAGAACTGCCTCCTGGCCGTGGGGGGCGTCAACCAGGGTCTGAGCGACGCCGTGGAAGCCCTGTGTGTCTCTGACTCTTAGCTGGCCCTGGACCCAGAGCCTGTGGCCTGGACCAGATCACCCACTCTTGGCGAGAGCAATGGTCTCATCAAAGCAGTTTGGGGCTGCTTCTCAGGATGCCAGCTCCTGACAGCAGCCTGTGGGGTCAGTCGTTGGGGCTCTAAGTGACCTCTCCCCCCTCCAAAGCCTAGCGATCCCAGAAAACTGTAAGAGGTCTGGATGAGTCTGCCAACGCCACCCCCACCCCCACCGTCCCCCATTGGCGCTCATGTGACCTCTGGGGAGAGTCCTCACTCTCAGGCAGAGAAATGTACAGGAGGATCTGCTACCTCCCCTCCTGTGGGTTCACCTCTCCCCATCTCCAGGATAGGGGGAGGCAGGGCTGTCTGACCCAGAGGACAGCTGCTTGTAGCTGTCTCCCTCCCACCCCCGCCAGCTCTGCACTCATCTGAGGGTCTCCTGGATGGAAAATGGAGAAGGGCTGCAGGGGTCCCAGACCCCTCTTCTTTCCCTTGGTCTCCATCCCTTCTCCCTTAGGTGGCCATCTGTGGGCCTGCCCTGGACCTCAACTACTCAGCAAGCATTGGCCCTGGAGCTAGAGGTGGCTGACTTGGAAGGGAAGCCAGATTCCTGAGGACTGGTCCTGGTCAGCAGCCTGGGCCAGGAAGGACCCGTGCCTCTCGGGGCCCTGATGGGAGTGAGACGATGAGGAAGGCGCAGACCCCCAGCCCAGGGTCTGCTCCCCACCCTGCTCCTCATTCCATTTCTCCTTTGGTCACCCCTCTCCACCAGAAGCCTGGCCCTTTGTCACCGATGGTCCCAGAGTGTTTCTTTGTGAAACCTTCTCATTTACACTGTGGCATCAAAATCCATGAAGGATGGATTCATTGCACTCTGGTTAACAGCAGCAGCACAATGATTAAAACCTCTATTCCTATCTTCTCTGCACCCTGGTGCAGGGGTGGGAGTGGATGGTGTCTGGATGTGTGGCGCGGACCCCATGAAACCATCCCTCTGCCATCCTCGGGCTAAACGGGGCCCCAAGGGACCACTTGTTCTATGCTCTTCCCTCTGAGGAGGTCCCTTCCTGACCAGTCCTCTCATTTCCTCACTCACTCTTTTTCCATCTCTCCCAAACGTGGCTGCTCCACGAGTGTGTTGAGAAAAGGGAGCACCATTAACCGACTTCTTCATCGCCTTGTGTTTCTAGCCTCCGTTCATTCAGCTCCAGCTCATTTCTGCTTTGCCCAAAGTAGAAAGGGAATTGCTCACTCATGGAAAACCGCGAGGGACGGGCCTTCTCTTAGCTGGCACAGCACCTCTTTCTGATTCCCAGTTATTTTTCAAAAGCTGTGCTAACCCTGGGGATACAAAGAGGAAAAACAAAAACCAAAACCTGCCCTGGAGGGGCTGTGGGGGTCAGATAACACTCAGCAGGCAGTGGTATCATTATTTCTCATGAGGCAGGGACAGTGGCAGAACACCTGTCCCGCTCGGAGGGATTAGAGGGAGGCTCCTGGAGGAGGTGACACCTCCCCTGAATCTTCTGGGACAAGGGGTACGGGGGGTTTCCCTCTTTCTCTGGGTTCCTGGTCTTTCTTTACTGAGGCACTGGAGGACACTGCCACCTGCTGGCCCTGCCTTTCCTTCCAACACTGGTATCCTGTGGCCACGGGTGCCCCCTGGTGGGCAGACTGCAGAGAGACCCTCCCTACGGCTTCTAGATCCACCCCCTTCTGGCTTAGACCCCTAGAGTTGCACAAGGGGCTGGAGGATCAGATACTATGTGTGTGGGGGGGCGGGGGAGGGGGGTAGATGGCACATCCGGGCTTCGCCGTCCACTTCTGTCTCTGCACTGCCTCCTCCCACCCACCCCCGCCCCTCCCCCAGAAAGGCCTTTACAAACAGGGCTCCTTCTAAGAGGAAGCCTAGGCTTGTGTATACAGGGCTTTCCAAGCACACAAGATGGCACCAGATCCGTGCACGGGACTGAGGTGTTTTTAAGTAGTCCGGGTCCCTTAGGGGTACAGCCAGCCCTAAAACGTTCTTCCCGTTATGAGAATGAGGGACTGACCACTGGAACCTGTGAGCACCATGCAGGGCTCAAGCTGGTATCTGTTGGAGACTCACCTCTCAGATCCATTCTGGGAAGACTTTGGGGTTGTCTCCTTGAGGAGTGAGGGAAATGGGGAGTCAGCGGCAAACCTCGTGGCTGTACCTTGTGGTGCTAAGGCGGCTGCTCAAGATCTGGATCCGGTGGCCTGGCTCCGGGCGCCACTCCCCTCCCTGCTCGCCATAGGCCGCCTCCTCTGAATCCCTCTCTGGGAAGTTCCCTCCTCTTGTCTTCGTTTCCCAGTCTGGAAAACAAGAGCAGTGACGATGCCATCCCACCAGGCACCTTCCATACTCCGATCAATGCTACTGGGGTAGGTAGTATCGTGGTATTTCACACATGAGAAAACTAAGGCTCAAAGAGATTATATAACTTGTCCAAGGCCACAAGCTAGTAAGTGACTGAACCAGGTCTGATCCCCAAACCAGTGACCACAGCAGTGCATTGCCCCAGATGGAGCACATCAGCTGCCCCGCGCAATGTCAGGGGCTCAAAATGCCAAGCTTGGAAAGATGGAGACTGTGTTTCCCAACGAATGAGGATGAGGATTAGCAAGGAAAGACTGAGAAAGGCTGCTGACATGAAATGCGCAGGCAGCATTCTAAATGTACATCCCGAGAAAGTTCCCTTCTGGCTCTTTCACTCCATCAGCTATTCCAAGGCATTGTTGAGCATTGAACACCGATTATGTGTATGACATGGTCCCGGACGTGGAGTTCCTGCCCTCCAGCAGCAGCGATCTTGGGAGGGAGACTGGACTGAATCTGCTGTTATGATTTGATGAAGGTGTCAGGCAGGTTTCTAGGCAACAGTTCTCAAACATCACTTTGAAGGAAGAGGGAGACCAGGCAGGCAGAGGAGGATGACCCCAGGCTTTGAAGCAAGAGCTTCGAATCATGATTGTCATGTGCTGATTGATCTCCGGTACATTGTTAACTCCTAAGTCTCAGGTTCCTTATTTGTTTGTTTTGTTTTGTTTTGTCTTTGCTGTTTCTAGGGCCGCTTCTGCGGCATATGGAGATTCCCTGGCTAGGGGTCTAATCTGAGCTGTAGCCACCGGCCTACACCACAGCCACAGCAACTTGGGATCTGAGCCGTGTCTGCAACCTACACCACAGCTCATGGCAACGCCGGATCCTTAACCCACTGAGCCAGGCCAGGGATCGAACCCGCAACCTCATGGTTCCTAGTCGGATTCATTAACCACTGAGCCATGATGGGAACTCCTCGGTTTCCTTATTTGTAAAGTGAACAAAATAAGGCCTCACTGTGAGATGAAGAGCTACCTAATTTACATAACTTGAGATGCATATATAAGGTGAGTAGCTGCATTATGATTTTTATTGTTGAGGGGGAGACAGGTGTTCTCAAGCCCACTTCGAGAACAGCATGTAGCAGAGAACCTAGGGAAATGGGCTGGAAGTGTAGGCAGGCAGATCAAGAAAGAACTCACGTGCCTTGCTGAGGACTCTGAACTCTCTCCATATGGAAACTGCGAGCAAATTAAGTGTTTTAAGTGGAGAAGCCCCATGATCGGATTTGTGCCATTGGAACATGGGATAGTTTCTCCTCAGAGGAAAATGAAGTGAAGTCAAATCACCAAGGCATCATCGAAGATCAGAAAGAACTCGAGATTCTGCTACGGTGCAGTGGGTTAGGGATCTGGCGTTGCCACCATGGGTCGAAGATGCGGCTCCAGTTTGATCCCTGGCCCAGGGAACTAACATGTGCCACGCACGTGGCCGAAGAAAGGAAGCAACAACAACAGAAGGAACTCCATCTGGGGTTGGAATCCTCTGAAAAACATGCAGCCCTTCAGGCCTCTTTGGAGAAGGTCCACACAAAGTGCTAGGAGAATAGATCCCTCCCTTCCATCGCTTCCTTTCCTCCAGAATTTCTTTCTAATGATTTCTTGCATTTACATTGAGCTTTCTGGCCCACAGAGACCCTGCACGGGAGGTGGGATACCCTTGGCCTTTTCCAGTCTTCGTCTTGCAGAAGAAGAAACCAGGAACTGGAAACCCTGTTGAAACTGTGACAGTATTAAGGGCCTGAACCCAGCCTAAACCCAGATTGGGACTTGAACCCAGTGCTGGGACTCAAACCCAGCCTAAACCCAGATTGGAACTTGAACCCAAGGTTTTAAATTAGAATCACTCATCCTGTGTCTGGACTCACTGAGGTTCAGGTTCTTCATGTCTCTGCACAGAACGATTCAGCAAGAGACAAAGTGATAGCAAGAAAGAGATTTATTAAGATAGGATGCTTGTGAGAGATGCAAGCGGGCAGGCACGGAAGCTCTGCCCCAAGGATCCAGTGGGCTATAGTTTTATCCAGTGGGGGTTGGAAAAGCCTGCCTCTTCCTTTCTGGGAGTACCAGCTGCTCCCTGGTATCTGGTAAGATGCATATTCAAATCCGCAGAAGGCTGGTCCTCAAACTCTTGCCCTTGGTCTGAATCTGAATGCAGCCCTCACCCCATCCCCCAGCCTGAGGCAATTCTCAAGTCTCCACTAATGAAGCAAAGCTGCCTTGTTCTGGTGGCTTTTCTGAGCAATCTATTTACTTACAGGGTTATCCCACTGTCCCCTAAGTTTCCCTCGTTATCTGTGGTCCTTTATAGGGGCTTCTAAAACTACCTGCATCTGCTCCATCCCTATCACTGTGACTAGCCTTTGGTGGCTCAGCTAAGAAGTGATGGGAAGGAAGGAAAGGAAATTCTAACCCAGTTGGGCAGGGGCGAGGGTGGGTTGGGGGGAGTGCCAAACACCCCCTGCCCCTGCCGTTCTAAGCTCTGCCCTAAGAGACGGCATCCCTGCCCCCAGATCACTGCAGAACAGGATCAAAGCCTCCAGAGAACTGGAGACGAGGCCACCAGGTGAGATCAAAGAGCTGAGGGGGCAGGTGCATTCTGACCCTGAAGGAGACAGACCTCATTCAGGGTCAGAAAGAGGCAACCGCAGAAGTGAAAGCAGGAGGTAGGGCCTGGGCAAGAGCTGAAGAGGCGGGCACATCAAAGGACCCATAAAAGGACCCAGGTGGGCTGGGCCACTGTATTTCCATTTCCTCAGTTTCCCAGGGCTGCTGTAACAAAACACGGCACACCGGTTGCTTCAAACAGCAGAAATTGCCTCATGATCTTGGAAAGTCTATCATCTCACGAGTCTGGAAGTCTGAAATCCAGCGCAGGGAGAACCCCGTTTGCCTCTTCTTAGCTCCTGGTGGGTGCCGGCAATCCTTGGTGTTCCCAGGCTTGTGACAGTGTAACTCCAGCCTCTGTCTCTGTCTTCTGTGCCCTGTGTGTCCAGATGTCTCTCCTCCTGTAAGGACACCAGTCATTGGATTAGGGCCATCCTGACCCTGTATGGCCACATTTTAATTTGATAACATTTGTAAAGGCCCTATTCCCAAAAAAGCCACACGGATCCCAGGGATTAGGACTTCAACGAGGTCCTATGTACAGCACAGGGAGCTATATCCAGTCTCTTGGGATAGACCAGGATGGAAAATAATATAAGAAAGGGAATGTATATAAATGCATAACTGGGTCATTTTGCTGTACAGCAGAAATTGGAACTACTTTGCAAATCAGCTACACTTTAATTTTTAAAAATTGTTTGAAAAAAAAGAAATAAATTTTTTTTTGGTTTTTTAGGGGGGGGGAGGGGGCCATACCCGCAGCATACGGAGGTTCCCAGCATAGCGAGAAACCCTCTCTGGGAAAGGGTGACAGGCCCGCTGGCTGCAAGGGCACCATGTCTCTAGAATGCCCTGTGTTGCGTCCTTGTAGAGCCGGCATTCTCCCTTGGGATGTGATGCTTTCGTGATTTAAACTACAGGCTCTTTTCCCAAAAATTCCAGTTCATTTGTGTGCCTGCTTCAAAGAACCCCCAGAGCCAGTGCTCCTGAAGCAGAGCACTGAGAAACCACCGTCTGCAGCCCAGTGGCCAGAGTGTCCCTCTTTCCAAGAGCGAGGGAACCCCTTTCAGACTATGTGTAAGTTGGTGTTTCACACCGGATGAACTTCCTGCAAATCTACCCAGCATGCTCTGGGTCAGCCTGAGCCCCTGCACATGTACACACTCACACACACACACACTCTCACCTCACACTTCCACATACCCCTCGCTCTTACACAGACACAACTTACATGCACATAATCACGTATTTACAGTCATGTAATCACTCATGTTCACACACATGACTCACGCCTCACTCTCCTGCTTCACACACACCTCATGCCCTCACAACAGAGCTCACAGATGTACCTTAAGATCTTACGCACCTCAGGAGTTCCCATCATAGCGCAGTGGAAATGAATCCGATTAGGAACCATGAGGTTGTGGGTTTGATCCCTGGCCTTGCTCAGTGGGTTAAGGATCCGACATTGCCGGGAGCTGTGGTGTAGGCCGCAGATGCAGCTCGGATCTGGCGTTGCTGCAGCTGTGGTGTAGGCCCGAAGCTATAGCTCCTATTGGACCCCCAGCTTGGGAACCTCCCTACGCCATGGGTGAGGCCCTAGAAAAGACCAAAAAAACCTTACACACTTCAAATACACCTCACACATGCACCCATTTGGATACACACCTCATACCTGGGCACATACCTGTTCACGCATGTATTTATGCTCTTACACGTACCTTACACTATTTACACGCTGGTGCTCACACAGGGAACAGGTGACCAGGCTCAGAATCCCTTTAAGGTGGGTGATGAGTTGCAGTCTCCCCAGTGCAGGAGCCTCTGCTGCTTTGATGTCCACACTGCCGGCCCCTCCAGAACCCAATGCCAGGATTGGCAGGTTGGCTGTAAAAGTTAGAGGGACCTTTGCACCCTTGTTTCCCCAGGAGCTTGGGAAAGACTAGGATCCAATTGTTTTACAGATGAAGGACCCGAGATCCAAAGGAGTCCTGTGACTTCCCCAAGCTGCCCCCAGCTCCGAAAAAGGGGAACTGGATCTTTTCCGTTTATTTTCCTGGGCTCAGCCTCTGGTCCGAGCCTGGCACACAGCCAGCACTTGATAAACAAGGGCTGCAGGAATGAGTGGATGCTTCCTTTAGGGAAAGAATGGGGGGAAGATGCTGGCGCCCCAGTCCCAGTTCCTAATTTAGCCAGACTGGATTCTCCTGATTCCTGAGACCGTTTTCTGCAAAAATTCCCAGCCACCTACCCCCTCCAAAGAGGAGATATCTGGCAGGTGACTCAGAAGGTCAATGGGGTGAGGGACCAGAAGCCAGGCAAGTGTCTAAAGACTTGATGCCTGAGGCGACACTTTAGAAGCGATGGGTTTTCTAGGTGGCTCAGGGAGGACTCTGTCTCCCTCAGGCTCTGGGGTCACCTTTCCCCTCCCCGCACCCAACGTTGCTGCACCACGGAGACAGGGGGCCAGTGAGGGTGACAGGGACAGTTGGTGGCCTTCTAACCCGCTTGGACTCCAGTGGCGCTGTCTAGGCTCCAGTCTTGGTCAGCCATGGGAGGTGCTGTGCCAGCAGGGCCAGGGACCCCTAAAGCCACATTTACTGTCTCCTGAGGGTGGCCTGCCCTGCTCCCCCTTATCTGAAGGACCAGGAGGAGGATTTTAGGGTACTGGGCCTCCCATTCAACAGAAAATTGGCCATGGTCCTAATCTCGGTTTAGCAATACACATTCTTTTTTTTTTTTCCTTTTTTCTCTTTATGTCTGCACCCTGCTAGGGGTCTAATCAGAGCTGCAGTTGCCAGCCTACACCACAGCCACAGCAACGTGGGATCCGAGCTGCGTCTGCGACCTACACCACAGCTCACAGCAACACTGGATCCTCAACCCACTGAGAGAGGCCAGAGATCGAACCCACATCCTCATGGATAACCCACTGAGCCACAATGGGAGCTCCAGTAATTCACATTCTTAAAAACTAACATTTAGAAGGGAATGCTAATTCCAAATCTTTTTCCCAGGCTCCCCACTCCAGATCCAGGGTCCCCATCTGTAGAAGAAGGGGACTGGATTGGAACTGCCCTTCCAGCGTGGTTTTACTCTACCTCAGACCACCTGGGGGAAGCCGGCCCAAACCTGGGTGGGAAAAGACCACCTCATTGCTCTCCAACCCACCCTCCAGGTCACTGATCGATTCCCCTGCCCTTCCAGAAGCATTCTCTTCTACAAGTCTGCCTACACTGTTACAGACCCTAAACACCTTCCCTCAGCTTCCCCTGGTCTTTCAGGTGAATCCCAGCTTCCATCTTTTTTTTTTTTAATAGCATTCTGTCGTTTTACTTATTTATTTATCTGCTTTTTAGGGCCACACCTGCAGCATATGGAAGTTCCCACACTAGGGGTCAAATCAGAGCAATAGCTGCCAGCCTATACCACAGCCACAGCAACCAGGGATCTGAGCCGCATCTGCAGCCTACACCCCAGCCAGAGCAATGCAGGATCCAAGCCATGTGTGCCACTTACACCACAGCTCATAGCAATGCTGGATCCTTAACCCACTGAGCAAGGCCAGGGATCGAACTCACATCCTCATGGATCCTAGTAAGGTTCGTTAACCGCTGAGCCACAGCGGGAACTCCCCCCAGGTTCCATCTTGACCTCTAACACCATTATTCACAAAAGTTCTGTCCTTCCAGCATCCCCTCCTCACATCTGTCCTCTGTGGCCTGCAGGGGACCACTGAGAGCAAGCCGTTCCCTGAACTGTCCCTGCTGCTCGCCTCCCTGTCCTGGCCCAGCCTGTCCCTCCCTCCAGACTGCAGAATGCCCCATCCCTTGTGTACCTGATAAATACAAGCCCCTGTGTCCCCACCTCACGGCCATCCACACAGGTTCTCTCCAGGACCACGACGATGTCATTAACCCTTGTGGGTCCAGAGCATCCCAGTCCTGGGCATGAGGCGCCTAAATGTGTAACAAGGAACAGAATGGAATAAATGTGGAGCACACACTGAATGCAAGTCAGAAGTCCAAGAGCCCTGAGAGTCCCAGCTTTGAGAGTAAACTTGACCCTCTGAGGGCATCTGGCGGCCCCAGGGAACCAGATCCATGAAATCAGCAATACTTCAAATCCCCCTGCCTAGGGAGTGGGTTCCCTTTCCCCTCTGCCGGGGGACTCTAACAGGAGTGATAGGTCAGGATTGGGCTTTTCATGAGTTCCCTGGTAGCTCAGTGGATTAAAGATCCCGGTGTTGTTGCTGCTGTGGTATGGGGTCAGTCCCTGTCCCAGGAACATCTATATGCCATGGGTGCAGACAAAAATAAATAAATAAAGGCTAGGGCTTTTCATAAACGGTGGGCGACAGCCAGCCTATTAATCCAGGCTGGTAGTAACCGCCCTGGCACCAGAACGCACTAGAGTCATTCAGGGCCAAGAGAAATGCTAGCTCCTGCCCTCCCTTACCGAGAGCCAGGAACTGGTGACCTGGCTAAAGAATGTGCTTGGCTTGGGGTGCACATTCCAGGACCAGCTTGGGAGGCAAAGGGCTCGGGTTGCCAGTGGGAGCCAGGCACAGGCAGGGAGGCGGAACCAGACAGACCCTCCCCCCTCCCCCTCCTGGGCACACCTCCCGTGCCCTGGCCGCCCCGGTCCTGCCTGGACCTCCCTGAGGGCAGCTGTGGAGGCAGGGCCAGGAGGAAGTGGACACTCAGCCCTTTCAAGGGAGCAGCATTTAAGAGGGGTGTGAAGTACTGAGCTTTGAGTTACAGTAGCCACAGCCTGAAACCCCTGGCTGCCAGGGAGCCTTTTTTGGTTTACAAAATGTCTCTCTGTCCAGGGTCTCCTTTGACCAATAGGAGCTGAGGCCTCCAGGGGCCAGAGTTAGGTATGGAAACTCATTCTCTGACCGCCATTCTGAGGCTTATGTACCTACCACCCCCACCGCCCCACTCCCGCCTCCACTTTGTCAACATCAATAGCCTCTGTGCTCCAGAATTTAACACAAGGGCCTGATTTCACAGAGTCAATAGAGTGGGTATGAAGGGAGGTCCCGTTGTGGCTCAATGGGAATGAATCTGAGTAATATCCATGAAGACGCAGGTTCGATCCCTGGCTTCACTCAGTGGGCCAAGGATCTGGTGTTGCCGTGAGCTGTGGGGTAGGTCGCAGACAAAGTTTGGATCCCCTGTTGCTGTGGCTGTGGCACAGGCCAGCAACTGTAGCTCTGATTCAAGCCCTAGCCTGGGAACTTCCATACGCCATGGGTGTGGCCCTCAAAAGTCCCCCTCCCCCCCAAAAAAAGTGGGAGTGAAATTCTTGACCCTGTAACAATAGGGGTTTATTTTTATTTTCTTATTCTCTGTCTCATCCCATCAAGGATCTCAGACGACTTACAGCAACAACACACCAGAATTAGTGGAAGGCACTCGGGGCTTGGGTACCCAGTGGATGAACCCCATGAAAGTGTTGGCCCCAGTTGTAAGCACAGGTGACACCCTCCACTTCTCTACCCACCAGCAATGGGAGTTACACAACCTCAGAGAAAAGAACATAGAAGTGAGGGGCAGAATAAGAGGTCTGTTCATTTTGCTGTTAAGGATAGAATAAGGAGACCCTTTCCCAAAATACTGACTAGAAGCCCTCGATTTTAAATCTACACAGATATCCACCCACCCCACCTCTCGACTCTCAAAAAGAAACCTCGTCTGGCATTAAAAAGCCAACAGCGGGAGTGATTCAAAGGCCCTTCCTTCTCCTCCAACCGCAGAGCTACAGCCTGAGGCATTTTCAATGATTGCTTCCTAGCTCTGAGCTTATCTTAACTGTCCTTAGTTCCAGATCAGATCATCTGTAGCTCAGGGAGTCTGAAAAACCCCTTGCCGTCATAGCTCCCACCGTCACCACACAGACACACGCTTGGGTGTCTGCCAGAATCCAAGGGAGGGGACTTGGGAGGACCAGATCCCAGCAAAACCCAAAGCCAACGAAGAGGAAACCATCAGTCTGACAGTTTCACATCTTGTATCATCCCACAGCCAGCCCCCGAGGCACATTTCAGGTTGAGTGAACTATGATTTAGAGAGCTTCGTCTATTTAAGACTTGGGCAAAACAAGAATCCTCTCCAAGGAGGTCCCATTGTGGCTCAGCGGGTTAAGATCCTGACACAGTATCTGTGGGGATGCGGGTTCGATCCCTGGCCTTGCTCAGGGGGTTAAGGATCCGGCATCGTCACAAACTGCAGCATAGATCACATATGTGGCTTGGATCCGTACAGCTCCCATTTGACCCCTAGCCCAGGAACTTCCATATGCTACAGGAGTGGCCATTTAAAAAAAAAAAAAAAAATCCTCTTGAAGCCAAATAGTGCTAGCTGAGAGTGCTGTTTCTCAAACCAGGTCACCTGGACTCCAATCTGTCTCCATCCCTTGCCAGCTCTGTAACCCTGCGTGGACACTTACGTAATTTCTCTGTGTCTCAGTTTCCTTATCTGTGTAATGGGAATAATCGGCTCTGCTTTAAGAGTTGCGGTGAGGATTGACTTCATCCATCCAGCGACTAGCTGTTATAATAAGTGTGTTAGCTACAGAAAAGAGAATGATTCTTAACCATAAAGTTGCCAAGAGATGAGGGATAGTCATAGTCAGTTAGTGGGAGAGCAGAGCCTAGAACCCAGGGTGCGAGACTCCTGAACCAAAACATCATGCCAGCCTGGGGTGGCAGAGTGAATGGGGCTCCTGAGTGTCCTGTAGTGAGGGAATCAGTTGTCAGGTAGGCAAAAGAACAGGTGTGACAGGTTTCTAATTTGTACCTGCTTAAATATCACAGAGAAGTTATAGCAGAGTTGAGGAGTTCCCGTCATGGCACAGCGCAAATGAATCCGACTAGGAACCATGAGGTTTCGGGTTCGATCCCTGGCCTCGCTCAGTGGGTTGGGGATCCGGCGTTGCCGTGAGCTGTGGTGTCAGTCGCAGATGCGGCTGAGATCCCAAGTTGCTGTGGCTCTGGCATAGGCCTGCAGCTGCAGCTCCAATTAGACCCCTAGCCTGGGAACCTCCATATGCCATGAGTGCAGCCCTCAAAAGACCGAAAAAAAAAAAAAAAAGAGAGAGAGAGAGAGAGAAAGAGAAGTTAGAGCAGAGTTGAAACGAAACTCTGAGTTGATGTAACCAAATCTCTTTCTATCAATGAGGAAACTGCCCCTAAGAGAGAAAGTCCTTGGCCATGACCACAGGGTGAATTGTTGGTAAACAGGTAAATAAATGCTCTGGAACGCAGGACTCCTGACTCTTGTCCATCTGTGCTCCAGGCGGGAGACAGAACAAGCCCTCTGGCTTGAGGAGAAGGGCTAGTTTCTCCTTAGGTCACATTCCTCCCAGGCCTGGCCCAGGAATAACATTCAACTTTCCATTGTCATCAAGAGCTTGGGGTCTGTTTTCAGTGTTTGCAGCATAAAACTCCCCCAACTCCTTGTAAGACTGACTAAAATTTAGATTGTAAGCAGCTCGCCAGTTCCATCGGGTATTTCCAGAGACCCTTTGGGCACCACCAAACAATGTGATCCTTTGGGACCTAAGCTGTGACATCAGACTCACAGGGTTTTCTTCCCAACTCTGTTACTCCCAGCTAGGACTGGGTGGTCTCAGACATAACACTGTATCTAAGATGCTTAGAACCAGGGCTGGCTCAATAAATGTTAAATAATATACCTATTACTGTAGTTGCTCAGTACATCTTTTTTGAACGAATGAATAGCTTGCTGATTAAAAGAACAAATTGCCTAAGTAGACTCCCACTTATGGTCACAGCTTTGGGCATCCTATAAAACTTGCTAGGCTTCGTTTGGTCAGCAGAGAGCAGCATTGAGTCAAGCATCCCAATTTGCTGAGGACCTGGATGTCACAACCCTCTCTTTGCATTCCCACCTCCCAATCCTGGAGGACCACCTCTGATGTGTAGGTTCCTATCCTATCCAGGCAGTTCCACCAGCCCCTGAGAAAGGAAGGTTGGCACCTTTTAAGGCCACATTGACTGCCACCAGAGAGTGACAGTGACTGAGGGCTGTAATTCGCAATTCTGAGGAAGGGCAATATAATGGTTGAGGTCTCAGGCTAGGTGATGGTAAGCTAAGCCCTGCAGCAGCCCTTTCCCAGAGAAAAGGAAAGAGGAGCCCAGGCACCCAAATGGAGATAAATCCCAAGGCAGGAGATGCCCTAAGACCTGGGAGCCCCCCTGTAGCTCATCAGACCCAGAGAGCAGAGTACTCAGCCGGCCCCCACTACTCTCTCAGCATCTCGCCTCTCTCTCACCCCACCCCCATCCCATCCCTCAAAGCCTTTTCTCACAGTCTACACACTCTCCCCTCTCTTTAGGTTCCAGCTGACCTTCCGTGAGCCCCTCCCTCAAATCCATGAGCCAGCATAAGACCCATCCTTTCAGCCCCCCATGGCATTTTCGACCTGTCTTGAGAGCCTTCCCAATTTCTGCTTCGGATTAGATGGTAGGTTGTATATTTATCTTGTTTCCCTTACTACACTGTGAACTTCCTGAGAGCCAGGAGGTAATTCTTAGTCATCCATCAAGAGTCATCTTAGATATACTTTTTTCCAGGAGAACTGCCCCACTCCTCAACTCCCCCCGCCCCAAGCATGGCCGTGGTACCCCCTACTTGGCCTCCCACGAGTAACCTGTACTTGGCACATCGCAGCAGTCCTTACTCTGAGTCACATTAACTTTCTCTTCTGCTGGTCTGGACCCACAAAGACACACACACACACACACACACACACACACACACACAGGTTGTGAGGTGTGTAAGGACTGGAACAGATGCGGGTTCCTAATTGTTTTCCCAGTGAGGCACCTAGTAGGCTCAACAAATGGTTAATCAATAAATGGTTCATCCCAGAGCCCTTCACACAGCGATCACCACCAGCAGCCACATCCACCCCCACCCCAGTCGCCGCACCCCCAACCACCTCTGCTTACCCCTAACACTGGATGTTGAGGTGGGCAGGATTGAGATGGCTCAGCTCAGCTCAGATTCCTGGGCACATCCGAGCACATGACCCAGGAATTCCCCAATATCTGCCGGCAGCCAAATCCCCTGACGTAATCAGATTCCCTGTCAGGCATTCACTCCACAGTAGACCAGGTCTCCCTTTAAGGAATTTGAGCTTCAGCAGTTAAGATCATTTCCGAGTCGCAAGCTCTTCCGGCTCTGTGTCTGTTTGTCTGCATCCCTTGCCTGTCTGCTGTGGACAGACAACAGCCAGGTCCATTTATCACTAAAGCCCTGTCTCGCAGTTTCTCAGGGGGCCCCCAGGCTGCGTCATGACTGAAACTGAGCAGATCTGTTTTCTCTGGAGACTTTGGTTATCATGGCTTGTCCCCTAAACGGGGATTTACATTCTGGTCAAAGGAAGCTGAAGAAGGGGTGGGGAAGGTCTGAGAGGTGCAGGAGATCTATCCCTAGCCCCCTCCCCATCCCCAGCCGCCACCCTCCTCCCTGCAATCATCTGTTTAGCTGGGAATGGAAGTAAATCACTTCAGTCTTTGAATTCCACTGCCCGTGCATTCCTTTGGTTCATAAGCATCTATTGAGCGCCTTTTTTTGTGTGCCTAGCAGTGGGCTAGGTGTTGGGGATAACCAGAAGCTCGATTAAGTCCTAAGTAATCTAGACTTCATAGGAGTCTACATTAAGCATGACACAGAATTTTATGCTCATCTGTACGAGCCTTTCATCTTATGAGAAAATGTTGATTCATCGGGCCGACTGTCTCCCATTTTGCTGGTATCAGTCTAAAAGGCCCTGTCTGGGAGTTTTCATTGTGGCTCAGTGGAAAGGAATCCATCTAGTGTCCATGAGGATGCAGGTTCGATCCCTGGTCTCGCTCAGTGGGTTAAGGATCCGGCGTGGCTGTGAGCTGTGGTGTAGGTCGCAGACGCAGCCTGGATCCCACATTGCTGTGGCTCTGATGTCGCCGGCAGCTATAGCTCCAATTCGACCCCTATCCTGGGAAATTCCATAGGCTGTGGGCGTTGCCCTAAAAAGCACAAAAATAAAATAAAATAAAAAATAAAAGGCCCTGTCTGCAGGAAGCTGCCCCAGATCGACCTCTTCCTGTCTGGCCCAGAGGTTCCCTCCTTTATATCCCCCAACAGCATTCTGTTCTCCCCCCATTATGGACACATCTTCCTCTATTAGGATTTGCTTGTTTATTTCTCACTGGACTGAGCACTCTCTGAGGGCAGAGACCGCGTCCATCCTATCCCCATCATATCCATAGGCCAGCACCTAGTGGGCACCAGTATTTGTAGAATGACTAAGTGATTGGTAAAAGGCCATCAAAGGGGTTGGTGTCCATCAGGACTAAAATTCGTGTCTCAACACTCAGCCCTGTGCTTGCTCTTTATTACCCATGCTTCCTCTTGACAGCCCTAATCTATCTGGATGGCCCCAGCTACCTGGACCCTAGGAATGATGTAGATCTAATTGGGGAAAGGAGACAGGTGATCAGGGGAACTGTCCCCTGGGCCTCATTCTCTTTTCACGGGTAACCCAGAGCCAGAGGGGAGGCTGGCGGAGAGAAGAGTGCCAAACTGGCTACCACCTCCTATGACCTTCAAGATTTGGGGAAAGAGATTGGTTTCCTGCATAAGTGTGTCCTCTTCTGCCACAAAGAAAGCAAAGGGCCCCATTCTCCATCCCTAACTCACAATAGAAAGGATCAAAGGATCAGTGGAAGTAGGAAAGTAGGCAGATGCTAAATGCAAAATTCAGTCCCTGGGGATCTGGTCCTTCTTGATCCTCAGGGCATCCTGAATTCACAGCTGGAGGCACCATCCTGCTGGTGCCTGTGAATCCCATCTCTGCCAGTTTCTTACCAGTTGTGTGGTCTTGGACAGAATAATACCTCCTTCATAGGAGTGGGCAACCATGAAGCCTCAAGGAGAAATGTTCCTTTCTCCCCACACTCTCCACATTTAAAGGAAGAAGGGGAGCCTACAGATATTCTCATTTCACTCTAAATGACACTCAGAATGGGGATTCTGGACCTGGGGATTCTGCCCTAGGTCTTAAAAACCAAGCCACACCTCATGATCTACCTGGCTCCAAAACCACAGAAAGAAAAACTTAGGTGGGCAGCTATTTACTGGTTTAACAACACAAGTTGTATAGGAGGAGTGTATTGTATTTTTTAAATGTTTCGTGGAGTTCCCATCGTGGCTCAGAGGTAACGAGCCTGACTAGTATCCATGAGGATGCAGGTTCAAACCCTGGCTTCGCTCAGTGGGTTGAGGATCCGGTGTTGCTGTGAGCTGTGGTGTAGCTCAAAGACAAGGCTCAGATCCCACACTGCTGTGGCTGTGGTACAGGCCAGCCTCTGTGGCTCAGATTCAACCCCTAGCCTGGGAATTCCATATGCTGTGTGCGTGGCCCTGAAAAGACAAAAAAAAAAATAACATAGCAATGAATAAATATCTCCTTTTGGCTCTCTCTACCTCCTTCCAACATTTCATAAATTCTACCACATTTCGAGAACTTGGTACTTCTACTCAGCCCTAGAAGCCTTCTTTGGTGAAGTACTTTCTGGAACCACATTTTGGGGATACAATTAAGGTTGATCCAACTGAGGAGAGGTGAACTCAAGAACCCTGGAACAGCTCTCCATCAGCCCTTCCTCTTGACTGCAGTCTGTCTCCATCCCATTCCGTCCCTCCTTCCTCCTTATGGCCTTATCCAAGTGGTCAAGTGACTGTATAGATTTCTGCTAGAAAGAAGCAAAGCTCTCAGAACGGAGAAACACGTTGGGGACTTCTAGTACTGTCATATTGTCCCTTGCTAACTGAGAACAGCAAATAGAAGGGGAACAGGTGGCTCTAACCAGGACCAAGAGATTCTCAGAAGCAAGAGCAGTTTCAGGGGCCCTCAAAGGTTCCGGACCCCAGTAGCGTCAACAGCAGTAGCCTCTCCCCTCCCCCCCTCCGAGTAGCCGCCACTGTCGTCCACTGTTCCCTTGCCTGCCCCTCAGGGGCCCAGGTGGGCGGGGCTCCATTGACACCTTTCCCTGCAGCGCGGAGGGGAGGAGGCGTGGCCGGAGCCAGGGAAGCCAGTGTGGGCGGCCCTGGTTACACGCATAAGGGAACTGGCCAATGGATGGACACTGGGGGGCGTGGCCAGAGCCTCCGGCTTGGGGCGTTTATAACAACTTGGAATGCGGCGCCTGGTCGCGCGCGCTGGTGTGGCCGTGGGTTCCCGGCCGGGGTGTAAGACGGGTTCCCCGGCTCTACCTCTCCCCGTGCAGCCAATTCCCCCTCTGCTCTCGCTCACCTGCTCGCCATGGAGTCCTTGGCTTTCCCCCGGCGCCTCGGCCCGGCTCCCTCGGCCACCGCTGCCCTGGCAGCGGAGCTCGTTCGGCCTTTGGCCGACGGGCTCCTCAAATCGCCCAAACCCCTGATGAAGAAGCAGGCAGTGAAGCGGCACCACCACAAGCACAACCTGAGACACCGCTACGAGTTCCTGGAGACCCTGGGCAAGGGCACCTACGGGAAAGTGAAGAAGGCGCGGGAGAGCTCGGGGCGCCTGGTAAGTGCACTTCCCTGTCCCGGCGCGCAGTGCCGGGCTCCGGGGCTCGTGGGGTCTCGGGGCTTGGCCGCCAGCGGTGGGTGATGGAGAGTGGGACTGAGGCTAGTGCCTTGCTCCGTGGAGAGGCCCGCATTGTCTTTACCGCACCAAGGTTGCGTATGTGTGTGGGTTGCTGGTGGTGTCCGCTGTAGTTCGTCTCTCTGATATTGCAGTGCTAATGGTCATGGACCTGAGAACCCCAACAGCTCAGCATATGATGATTGCCAAATGAGTGAGGCGGGGCGCATAGAGGACGAGGAATAGGGTTCTGTCTTGGGATGAGAAAGCTCCTAAAGAACGAAAATGGGTTTTAAGTGGAATTTTTGCTGGTAACAGACTATCTATCCAATAGACTGGGATGGGAAGAGGAAGTAGAAAACACCTGATCTTAGAAGGACGTTAGTAAAAGTGTGTCGTTGAGTACATGAATGAGGTAACTAATTCCTCAATTCAGTGTGGATAGTTCCGCAGCCCAGCACACTATGGAGATTACCCCCCACCACCACCCCATCAGGGGGTGCTGGTGAATTTGAACTTTAGGCCGTTTCCAGCTTTAAGACTGAGTCCAACTTTCATTATGATGGGTTTTTAATTCTGAGAATATGAAACCAAGCTCTGGTGCAAAGTCCACTGTGGGCCTCAGGATACCTTTGGGACTGGGGCCTTTTCAGGTATATGCCTTATTAATTTGGGGGGGTGTGTATATATTCTGTGGGCAATTCACTTTATCTCTATGCGCTTGTTTCCCCTTCTGCAAAAATGAAATAAAAGAGTCTCAGTCATGGATGCTTATGAGGACCGAATGAGATACAAATATGAATTTAAATTGTTCCTGAGATTGAGAACTGATATTTATATCTGGAAAAGAAGGCCAGCCCTGAAAGGATGGCAAGTTTCTCCAAGTTAACAGTGGTTCCCAAACTGGAGTTTATATACACAGGAATCACATGGGTGCTTGTTTAATAATTCCCTGCTTCCACGCTCAGAGGATTTTACTCGGAAGGTCTGGAAGGGGCCAAGTCATCTATATTATAACAAGGCTTTTAGGGCAGGTGGTTTAGGGATTGTTTTGCCAAATCCAGTTGCATGCTGGGTGTGAGATGTGCCTGGATGTGTGTGTGCCCGTGTGTGTGGCCATGGTTTGCCTTATCAGCTATGGCAGCAGTCACCTCCCCAGATTGTTTGCTTTTGCAGCCAGTAGCTGGTTTGAAATTCGAGAAGTCATTTCATTGGCGAAGGAGAGTGGACTCTGGGGAAAGGAGGCTGGATTATGGCCCCATCAATAGGACCGAGTATGTTTTTCCTGCTAACGCCTGGCACAGTCCCCAGTTGCCCGCTGCCAGGTTACAGCTATTGGGCAATCATGTACTTCCTGGCTTTCCTTTTCATTCCCTTTCTATAAAGTGTGAGGGCCTCGTCAGGCTCCAGGCTTGAGACTGCTGGGCTCAGGCTTTGTCAGGGGCTCAGCTGGAGGATAACTGCTTGTGGCTCATGCCTCTTTTGGGGGGCAGACTGGATTGGGGGAACTGGGATGGCCTGGAAACTGAGACTGAAGTTCAGAAATTCCACTGAGTTCTTGACCTAGGTCGCTGCGTGTGTGTGTGTGTGTGTGTGTGTGTGTGTGTGTGTGTGCGCGCGCAAGAGAGAGAGAGAGAGAGAGAGAGAGAGAGAGAGAGAGAAAGAGAGATGTCATTGATTCTGGAGTGAGAGAAACCAGCTTTCAGTTTTCAAACCTCATTGGCTGTAGGCAGGGATTCCAGCTCTTATTACATCAGAACAGAGAGAATTCAGAAGGTGCTCTCTGGCCACTTGTACACAGGGAGCCAAGACCAGTAGGAGTGGGAACCTGCCCTAAAGCTCCCTGATCCATAGACGTGCCCCCACCCCACCCCCCGCAACCTTGCCATACTTCTGCTGGGAATCTGCTCAGGGTCTCCCTCCTCCTTGAAAGGCAGCTCCCAACCCTCATGTTTTCTCATTCTGGGGAGGAGTCCTCTTCTCCACCCCACCCCCATTCCTGCCTCTTTACTCTTCTCCCTGAAGAGGGACCCACCTGGTGCCTTGGGATCTTCAGTGGGGGACGGGGTGTGGGAGCAGCCCACCACCTCCCTCAAAGTGAACGGAGGTTGTTGGGGGGGGGACTAGGTTCAGAGGAAAGCCTGCGGGGTGGGGTGTCTTCCATCCCATTTTCTCTCCGCTACATTTCCCATCCCCAGCCTTGCCCAGATGAGATTATCAGGGGCAGATGGGATTGTCTAGAGGGAGGGGCAGGCGGGCAGGACTAATGGCTGCTCCAGGAGGGCATTAAAGGAAAAACAAATATTTGCTCTGGATCTGCTAGCTCGGAGGACGTTCCTGGTATCCAGATGACATTTCCTCTTGTGGTTCTTGTAGCTCTCCTGACCACGCCTCCCCCCTCAAACGAAAAACACCTGCTGGGGTCCCTGCAGCGGTGGAGTCCACAAAGGCCTTTAGGATGGTCTGCCTGGAATTCTTTTTTTTTTTTTTTTTTGTCTTTCTGCCATTTCTTGCACCACTCCCGTGGCATGTGGAGGTTCCCAGGCTAGGGGTCAAATCGGAGCTGTAGCCACCGGCCTACACCGCAGCCACAGCAACATGGGATCCGAGCTGCATCTGCAACCTACACCACAGCTCATGGCAACGCCAGATCCTGAACCCACTGAGCAACACCAGGAATCGAACCCAAAACCTCATGGTTCCTAGTCAGATTCGTTAACCACTGAGCCACAATGGGAATTCCTGCCTGGAATTCTTACCCCCACAAGGAGCATAAGGGGAAGCCAAATGGGCAGGGGTGCTACTGTCTCATTTATACATTGGATGGCTACATGGGATTTTAGAATGTTTGAGAATGACTGAGAGTTTGCTTCCCTCATTGACAGGTGGGAAAACTGAGACCAGGGAAGGCAGGTGACTTGTCCTATGGCTGGTGAATGGCAAGCCTGCAACCTAAGCTGCTGACTTCAGCACCGCAGGCACTAGATGACCAACACCGAGTCTGGGAGTTGGCTTTGAGCTGAGCCCAGGCTTGCCTCCATGTGCTTTGTCATTCCAACAGACTGCCTTTCCCAGAGCTCCAGGCACGCCGAGGGTGGGAGGAGCCACAGGGAACAGCCCCCACCCCTACATGCACACTGACTCTCTTGAGGGATCCTGAGTGGGTGAACTATACAGTACATTAGAGGCTCAGACTTTGTCAGGAAGACTGCTCAGCTCAGCATCAGCGTGCAAGCCGTCCAAATCCTGGCTCTCCTGCTCCGTAGCCTTGTGACCTGTCCATATCTCAGTTTCCTCATCTGTAAAGTAGGGATTATAATAATTCCTACCTCATGGGGTTCTCATAGGATTAAATAAGATAACATATGCAAGTACTCAGCATAGTAACTGACACACGCAGGTTTATGACCCCGGCAAGGCTGGCTTTGTCGAGGTGCTACCCTCCCTCTTTGGGTGGGGTGAGGTAGTAGGGGAGTCCCTCCATCAGAGTCTGTCCTGCTCTGGACAGTTGAATGGGCCGTGCTGGAATTCCCCAAGCCAAACCACTTTGGTCTCTGCTTTGTTCAGAGTTCCAGGCTCTCCTTCAGCTCTTGATCCAGAGAAGAGCTCCTGCCTGGCCAGCGGCCAACAGCCTCTTCTGCATGATGCTGCCCTTGCGGCTTCTCCTGCACCTGCCTGCTCAGTGGCAGGGAGGGAGACTCCGGCTGCAGGCAACTCTTGTCCTTGGGCTCTTGCCAAACCACACAAGAGGGCTGGACGGGGAAGCGCCTTGCCCAGCGGCCTGGCTGAGTGGGCAGGAGGCTGGCAAAGAGGGGGTGGACACTGCATGGGGTTTAGGGAAGGTGGCTCAGACCCCCTTTGAGCTCATTCCTGCTCCCTCCCTGGTTCTCTGGCAGGCTTGGTGAGATGGTGAACCACTCCCACCCCATCAGGGCCATCCCCACTTTGCCAAGCCCAGGCCAGCCCAGCCCAAACTCTCCTCCGTTATCTAAATGGGTCATCCTCCAGCTCCTTGCCCTGTCTCCCAGAGGCAGCTGCTCTTTGAAAGGCCAAAAAAAGAGTCAAGGGTCTTGGCTCCAACTCAGGGCAATAGCCATGACCAGGGATGCCCAGCTGGTACTCTCTCTCCCAGCACCTGAAATGAGTGTCTATAGATCTTTTTCTAAGACCTCTCTGCCATCCTCTGTTGAATCCAGATTATTCTTTTTTTTTTTTTTTTTGCCTTTTTAGGGCTGCACCTGTGGCACATGGAGATTCCCAGGCTTGGGGTCGAATTGGAGCTGTTGCTGCCAGCCTACACCAGAGCCATAGCAACACCAGGTCCCAGCCATGTCTGTGACCTACATCACAGCTCACACACGGCAACACTGGATCCTTAACCCACTGAGCGAGGCCGGGGATCGAACCCGAAACCTCATGGTTCCTAGTCAGATTCATTTCTGCTGCGCCAAGACGGGATCTCCCAGATTATTCTTGATCTGAGTTCCTGCAGGGCCTGGGGGTTGAGGAGGCAGTGTCTAACTAGTTGAGCCCCAGCACCCATCTCTCTGCCGTGTCTCCATATCTGTAAGTGGGATGAGGGTGGCTAGTGGTACTGCCCAGCCTGGCCCACAGCAGACAGTGGAGGCATTCCCTTCTTCAGAGGTAGGAGGCAGGGAGCTGGAGGCAGGGCATAGCATCTTTGTAAGGCACTTTTGTCTTCTGAGATGACAGACACTCCTCCGTCTTGGATCCTGACTGCCTCGATGTGTTGGGGGGCCTGGGAAGCGTCACCTTTCTGGCCTTCAGTGTTTGCCATTTGCAAGGCAGAATAGGAAAGTAGCCCTGCTTTCCAGCACGCTGGCCACAGGGGCAAGAAAATCCCTAGGCTAGCATCAATAGGAATTTTGCTCTGGCAGGTTAACACAGGCATAGTATGGGGCCTCCAAACAAGCCCATTATAATAATCCTTGGCTAGCACTTTCCTGGCATAGCACCCATTTCTGAAGAAGCTCAGCAGAGAAGTCTAGAGTTTGGAAGAGAGCTTAAGAGATCCTAACTTGCAAATTCATGAAGGGTTCCTTTCCTTTGGCCTGTGAGCAAACATTTCTCTCTGCCTGGAATGCCCTGGTTGCACCCCTCCCCTCACTGAAGGCCTGCCCTAGAGATAATGGGAGTTGGCTTGACAAACCCCACTCTTCCTTCAAAATCTAAAACGAAGTTTTCCCCCAGGGGTGGTTCACCCTGCTCCTCCAGGCAAAAGGAGCTCTCCAGGGCTGCTGGAGCCCCTGGGCAGGCGATGGACCTCCATTGGCATGTTCATTACACTAGACTGGAGCGAGGGTTGGGCTCAGGGACTGTCCAATTTTTGCCCTAATCCCTAGCACCCACCATAGCACCAGACACATAGTAGGTGTTCAGCAAATGTTTAGAGAATAAACGTCTTTTTATTTTTCAGATGAAGACGTTAAAACAAACCATACCGGTTAACCAGATCGCTTAAGTGACTTGTCTTGAGTTGCATAGCTCCAAAGGGGCAAATAAAGATTCGTTACCTGGGCTCTTGACACCCCTCTACGGACCTGGTGGTCACATTTATCTTGTCACTGTTGTGCCTAGGTTTCCTGCTCTTTCTGAATAGGGCAGTCATATAATATGTCTCAACTTGAAAACACTGGAGAGTGAATGGGGCACCATTAATAATTATATGGGGGAGTTCCCACTATGGTGCAGTGGGTTAAGAATCCAACTGCAGAAGTTCCTGTCGTGGCTCAGTGGTTAACAAATCCAACTAGGAACCATAAGTTTGCGGGTTCGATTCCTGGCCTCGCTCAGTGGGCTGGGGATCCAGTGTTGCTATGGCTGTGGTATATAGGCCAGTGGCTACAGCTCTGATTCAACCCCTAGCCTGGGAACCTCCATGTGCCGCAGGAGCGGCCCTAGAAAAAGCAAAAAGACAAAAAAAAAAAAAAAAGAATCCAACTGCCACAGCTCAGGTTTCTGCTGCAGTGCGAGTTCAATCCCCAGCCCAGCACAGTGGGTTAAAGGATCTGACGTTACTGCAGCTGAGGCATAGGTCACAGCTAGCTGCAGCTCAGATTTAATCCCTAGCCCAGGAATTCCATATGCCTCATAGTGTGTCCATAAAAAAAAATTGTATGGGAAGAACCAGGACGGTTCCCAGGCCCGTGGCCTTTCCTAACTCTGGGTGATCCATTCAGTCACTGCTTTTCGCCTCCTTTCCTCTAGTCACCGTATTTTTATTCTAGAGAATATGGTTGCTCAACTATCTTGAAGAGGAGAACAAAGTTCCCTCAAAATGAGTTCTCATAAACAAGGTTGACTCTCCACCCATTCCTCAGAAGAAAGGCAGAAAATCTCCTCTGGGCACCGGTCCCATCAGTCAGGGATCAGCCCAATGGCTTAACCAATAAATATTTATTTGTATTCACCAGTCAACAGTTGTTGAATGCTCTCAGTGCACTGAGCTCCTTCTAAGCCTAAGCTGTTGCTGTATCTCATGTACTTTGACAGGCTCATCAGCAGATAGTTCAAGGCCTTTCCAGTAAGGCTGGGACAGAGGCCCAGCCCCACCAAGGCAGCGGCACCTACTCTTCTTGTCTGCCACCTGCTTGGTGACTTGGTGGCGGCATGATGACCTTAACTTGTTTCTTTCCTGGCAAGTGCCAGCCAAGCTGTGGTCTCCTAAGACCTAACACAAAGGGGGTGGGGTGGGGCAGTGGTCCTTGACCTTGTCCTCTGAGGCCTGAGCCTGAGCTTGCAGGAGGATGGAACTGTCCACTGAGGATAAACAACTGTGATTTAAAATCATTGGCTTCCACAGAGTTCCCGTTGTGACTCAGTGGTAAATGAACCAGGCTGGTATCCATGAGGATGCAGGTTCAATCCCTGGCCCCATTCAATGGGTTAAGGATCTGGCATTGCCATAAGCTGTAGTCACAGGCTTTGGCTTGGATCCTGTGTTGCTGTGACTGTGGCATAGGCTGGCAGCTGCAGCTCTGATTAGACTCCTAGCCTGGAACTTCTTTATGCCAAGAATACGGCCCTAAAAAGATGAAAACAAAACAAACAAAAAAACACAACCAAAATAATAAAAATCAAATCAAATCAAATCAAATCATAAGCTTCCAGAGTTGAAAGAAAGGGATCTCAGGGTTCAACTTGTATACTCTCTACCCACGCAGGGACTCGTAGCATTTCACAGAGCCCTTTATTTGTTTTGAAACCTCGTTTCTTTTCGGCCTTGTCTCCTTTAGAGCTATGCCCCCTAGCCTATGATGATTTATCTCATTGTATATGTTTATGTGTACTCAACTGTACATCCAAGATATGCCTTGTGTTTGCATACTTGTGTATTTTAGGCTCTTAAATATTTGTTTCATTATCTAGGTATGTGTTTTATATGGTGTTTTGTTTTTTTTTTTACTGTCTATTAATTCAATTTTTATGGCCCTTTATCTGAAGAGCTCATGGTATTTTATCTATTGTCTGGTTTTTAAAACAAAGAATTTAGAAAGAAAAGAACTAGTCCGTAAAATCTGCCCTTCAGGGAGAGAAAAATGTATGGAAAGTTGTTGGGGAACCAAGCTCCAGGTCAGTTCCTCAGAGGTGGGGGAGCATTTAAGCCCCTCCCCCCCATCGCCACCCCCTGTCCGATTCTAAGCCAGGGATTTTTCTGTTTAGCTCTTGGGGTGGTTTGGAACAGAAGGGGTGCGGGGCGTGAAGAGAGCGCCTGGGGTCCAGTCTGGTCCCTGCAGCTGCAAGCGTGGGCCTCTCGGGGGGCTTGCCCAGGAGGTATGGTGACCGTCCCTCCTTGCTGCCATTGTCCTGTCGGCCCCGAGCAGGGGGCGGGAGAGAGCCGGGCCTCCCCTCTTTCAAGGATGCAGCTCCAGGGCAGGAGCGGGGCGGAGGCCACGCCATCCCTGGCCTGTTGCCGGGGTGACCGGGCCCGGGGGGGGGGGGGGGGGGGCATTGTGAGCTGCGCCTCTTACGGGATTACGGCTGTTCCGGCTGTTCCGCATTCTTGTCCGAGGGGGACACAGGCCCACAGGCCCGCAGGCCCGCAGTCCCAGAGCCGGAAGCCTTTGTCTGCCTCCAGAGCCCTCTGAAAGGGGGATTAGACGCCCCGCCCCTTGGGCCCTGGGTTGCTTTTGTGTGTCTCCTTTTGAACCTCGAGGGGAGGCAAACCCTCCTGGGAAATCGATGAGGAGCTGTTTTCCTCCGCCCGCGCCTTCCAAGTTCTCTTACCCTGCCCTGCTCTCCTAAAGGCGAAGTCTTGTATTTACCCTTCGTGTCCTTGGTCGGGACCTGTCAGGAACTGACCAGCCCTGGGACGCCGCCCCATCCCCGCCCAGCACCTGATGCCGGCATTGCAGCCCCGTGGCGTGTATATGGTCATTTCACAGAATCAGAGCCGGGAAAGGACCTCGGAAGGCGTAGTCCAGCCTGTTTGTGTCACGGAAAAGAAAACTGAGGCCCTGCCCTCGAGAACAGCCACAGAGCCTGGAGGGCCCAGGGCCTCTGACTCCCCACGCAGTGTCTCCCACACACACCACGTACACTGCTGGTCTTCGGCTCCCACGGCTGCAGAAAGCCGCGGAACAGACAAAGGGGCCAGCCGCCTCCGTCTCTAAGAGCGCCGCTTCAAACTGCTTCTTGGCAGTTCTTTCTCCACTTCCTTTTGCCTCACCCCACCCTTCCTGAACCCACCACAGATACCAGCCAGAGAGTTGACTCCTTATATGGCTTTTTCACCTTTGCAGACAAAATAACAAAGCCCAGAGAACTCTGTTTAATTGTCTTGTTGGTCTGTTGGTTGGAGAAGAGACATCACAGACCTTGACTGAAGAAACTGGCACTTTTCAAATGACCTTTTTGGGTGATATTGTGTGTGTGCGCTCAGTAAAACATATATAAGCTAAAATTTACCATTTCAATCATTGTAAGGGGACAATTCAGTACATTCTGAGTGTGGTAAGGCATCACCACTATGCATCTTCAAACCCTTTTCATCATAACCCTTTTCATCATTTCAGAGGGAGGCTCTGTATGCATTAAACAATAACCCCCTACCTCCCCACCCCCAGCCCTCGTAGCCACTCTTCTTTCTGTCCAATGCATTTGCCTATTCTAGTTACTTCCTATAAGTAGCATTGTACAATACTTGTCCTTGTGTGTCTGGCTTTTTTCACTGAGCGCAGTTTTCAAGGTTCATCCACATGGGGCTTATATCAATACTTCATTCCCTTTTATGGCTGATTAATATTCCATTGTATGAATAAACCATATCTTGTCTGAGCAGTCATCTGTTCATGGATATTTGGGTTATTTTCCACCTTTTAGCCAGAGAGGGTTTGTAGCAAATGAGAATGCTGTGGCAGAAAAAATACCAGACACGGGATCGGGTGGTCAGTTGTGCAACCCAGCCTGTGCCAGTGAGTGACTGTGTGACTTTGAACAGGTCGTTTAGCCTCTCTAGGAACCAGCTTCCTCACCTGGAAGTGGGGGTGATGAGGCTTTCCGTGTCTACCTCCCCAGAGTGGTTGCAAGAGCCAGTTCATTGTCCGCTGCAACCAATGATTATCTGGTCAGTGCAGTTAGCGCCTACTGTGTGCCAGGCGCTGTGCTCAGCATCCAGTGGAGTTCCCGTCGTGGCTCAGTGGTTTAATGAACCCAACTAGCATCCATGAGGACTGGGGTTCAATCCCTGGCCTTGCTCCGTGGCTTGAGGATCTGGCGTTGCTGTGAGCTGTGGTGTAGGTGGCAGACACTGCTCGGGGTGGTGTAGGCCGGCAGCTGTAGCTCTGATTTGACCCCCAGCCTGGGAACCTCCAGGGGCCTAAAAAGACAAAAAAAATAAATAAATAAAAATAATAGCCCAATCCTTTCCTGGCAGTGGAGTATGCAAATTTGCTTTGAATCATAAAGCTTTAAAAATTCAGCTTGTTATCTACCTTCTTCACTCTGAATAAGGTCATTGCTCCCTTTTCCTTCCTGCTCCATAAACTGCACCTGACTCAGGGGAGGCCTTTCTCTACGGAGGGTGCTCTCCAGCTTCTCTGCCACCCACCCCAGTGAAGGATGGAGAGGCTTCTCTGTGTGCGTCCTGTGGCCTTTGTAGCATCTGCAAGGCAGATCACCAGGGTCAGGGCTCCCAGAGCGTCCTCAGCGACACCTTTACCTGCCAGACCTCACTCTCCTGCATTCTCTGTTCTCAGGTGGCCATCAAGTCAATCCGGAAAGACAGAATCAAAGATGAGCAAGATCTGATGCACATTCGGCGAGAGATTGAGATCATGTCGTCACTCAACCACCCCCACATCATTGCCATCCATGAAGGTACAGAGGCAGAGCATTAGAAGTTGAACTCGAAGCTGAGTATGCGTGTGTGCGCGCGCGCGTGCGCACGTGCAGTCAGAACAGATGATCCAAAGAAATAAAAAAGACACAGGTTTTAGGGTTTGGCAAAAGCTGGATTTGAAACTGAGCATTATGACTTTGGGCAACTAATTTAACGTAGTCTCTGGGCCTCAGTTCCTCATTTGTACAACGGGATAATCCCTCCTGTATCACAAGGTTGTTGGAACTTAAATATCACCCAGTGCTCAGCTCATGGGGGGAATTCCACAGATTGTAGGCATTTTTGTTGTTAGGTCTTCTTTTTTCTTTTCTTTTCTTTTTTTTTTTTTTTGGCTGAAACTGCAGCATGTGGAAGTTCCTGGGCCAGGGATTGAACCTGCATCAAAGTTGCAGCCTGTGTCACAGTCAAGTCAGATCCTTAACTCATGTGGGAACTTCCTGTTAGTTCTTCTATACTTGAATGCTGCCTCCCTAAACCAAGGAGATCCTAGGAGGCTAGGGGAGGCTGAAACATATAGAGGCTTACACCTGCCTCAGGTGCGTGCGTGGGTGCTATTTTTCTTTTTCTTTTTTTTTGGTCTTTTTCTAGGGCCGCATCCTCTGCATATGGAGGTTCCCAGGCTAGGAGTCGAATCGGAGCTACAGCTGCCGGCCTACGCCACAGCCACTGCAACGCAGGATCCACTGAGCAAGGCCAGGGATCGAATTCGCAACCTCATAGTTCCTAGTCGGATTCGTTAACCACTGAGCCACGATGGGAACTCCCTATGTTTCTTCGTACATCCCAAGAGCCAGGCCTCCTGTCCTCTGAATCATTCCCACGGGGCTGGCTCCTACCTCTCCGCATCTCTTTCAGCCTCCTCTCTCTCTGACATCAGTGCTGCCTTTCTACTCCAGCTGCCCTGTTCCCTGTGACCCCGACAGAAAAGTGAGCAAGAGAGGGTGAGGAGGAAAAAGGAGAGGCAGCCTCCCACACACCTGTCCGATTCCAGCTTTTACGTAATATCCGTTAGACAGGAAGCAGGGAAGGGCAGAGGAGCAGCAGGAGGGAGAGGAGGGAGTCTGTGGCTTCACCTTCAGTCTGAATATTCCTGGTGGGAAGAAAGAGAGGTCTCCTCTCTTGCGTTCTGTTTAGAGGAAGACTAAGAGCAGAGCCACTGAAGTGACCCCATGGTCTGAGCCTGTCCCACAAGAAGCCCAGGCAAGTGGCTGAGAAAGCTAATTGTGTATCTCCAAGTATCCCCCTCACTCGCTCCCTGGAAGAATAGGCAGATGGCAGGGTATGGGTTAAGCCAAACTTGGTGATTGGGCTGTGTGTGCACGTGTATGCGTGCATTCTTCCCCACATGCCTATCTCTGGCTAAGGCTGAGAATTGAGCTTTGCTGCTTAGGATGTAACTTCTACCTACTGCACCTTCAGATTCAGCAGATGCTGGGGCATAACGGTTACTGTGTATCTGGCAGGGCTCCCCCAGATCCATCCCGTCCACAGCCTTCAAGAGGTAGGGACTGGGGGCTCCAGTCCCCAAAACTGACCTTTAACCTAGCTGCCCTCCAGAATGTGCCCTGGCTGGCTCCTGACCCCCAGTGTCATGGCACAAAGTTTGCACACACCCTACAGAGATTTAGAGAACCAGAGGGGTGGAGCCTCAGCTAGGCACCCCTGGGCCCCCATGCTCCCCTGGGGAAAAGCACAGTCCTCTTGGCCATGGATCCAGTTGCCTGGGAGCTAGGACTCCTCTTGGGAGAAGGCTCCTCTCTCAGGCCCTTCTTACAGGCTAGACAGTTGCTCTGGAGCTGGCTGAGCAAGCCAAACTCATAGGACCCGTTTGACACAAAGATGCAATGTCATAGACATGCATGTTTGGACACACACCCAGCTGAAGGGCCAGTTTGGTGAACCAGCCATTCCCTACTTTTCCAGGAGGCAAGACACGACCTGAGGTGGCAGAAGAGCCCCACCCACACATGGAGATGAGCCAGCTAGAGTAGGCTGACTGCCAGGAGTCCAGCCAATTAATCATGAAATATTTATTGATTGTTTCTGCATACAAGGCCCCAGCCAGGATCCTCTAGAAAGAGATATTAAGGGTGATGATTAGCTCAGCGCTCCACAGTACTTTACAGTTTACAAACTACTTTTATATACTTTTATCCCTCTTCTGATCCTTAAGACAAGGCATTATTGTAGGCATTATTTTTCAACTTTACGCATAAGGATGCTGAGAATAAATATATCAGTAGGTACCCTCTGCTGAGCGCGTGCGTGTGTATCAGACCTTACACTAGCTTGCTCAGCCAGCCCGAGAGCTGTCACCCACCTTTCTCTATTTCCCACCCCAGTCCTTTGAGGTTGCTGTTATTATCCCTCATCAAATGAGGAAAATGAGGCCCACTGGTTGAATAACTGCCCACAGGCACGTACCTAGTAAGTGATGGGGCCAGGACTCAAATCCCAGACCTATGTTCTTACTCATGTAGCTAGAAGAGATTTGCCCAAAGTCACAAGGTGAAAAAGTACTGGATTCCAAACAAGACAGCATGACGTTTCCTAGGCATCCAGTGATGTCTCGGAATTTGTAGGGTAGGTTTTTTAAAAATTTTATTGATGTAATTCATTTACAGTGTGGTGCGAGTTTCAGGTGTATAGCAAAGTGAATACATACATATGCATATTATGTATATATATACATATGTATATTCAAGTTCTTTTCCATTATAGGTTATTATAAGGTATTGAGTGTAGTTCCCTGTGCTATACAGTAGGTCCTTGCTGGTTATCTATTTTATATATAGTAGTATGTATATTTTAATCCCAAACTTCTAATTTATCCTTCCCCCACCCCCTTCCCCATTTGGTAACTGTGTTTGTTTTCTATGTCTGTGGGTGGGTCTATTTCTGTTTTGTTTTCTTGCGTTTTTTGTCTTTTGTCTTTTTAGGGTCTCACCCAGGACATATGGAGGTTCCCAGACTAGGGGTCGAATTGGAGCTGCAGCTGCCGGCCTTCACCACAACCACAGCAACTCAGGATCCGAGCCGCGTCTGTGACCTACACCATAGCTCACGGCAACGCCAGATCCTTAACCACTGAGCAAGGCCAGGGATCGAACCCGAGACCTCATGAATACTAGTCGGGTTTGTTAACCACTGAGCAACAACAGGAACTCTGTCTATTACTGTTTTGTAAATAAATTCATTTGTGTCATTTTTTTAGATTCCATATTAAGCGTTATCATATGATATTTATCTTTCTCTAACTTTCTTCACTTAGTATGATAATCTTTAAGTGCTGGGTAGGTTTTGGGTTTGTTTGTTTGCTTGTTTTTTGGCTGTACCTTCACCAAGCGAAAGTTCCTAGGCCAGAGATCAAACCCACGCCACAGCAGCGATCCAAGCCACTGTAGTGACAATGCCAGATCCTTAACCCACTGCACCACAGAACTCCAAGTGCAGGGTAGTTTTAAGAATCCCTGTATAACTGAGGAGTTCTTATTGTGGTCCAGCAGGTTAAGAATCCAACTAATACCCATGAGGATGCAGGTTCTATCACTGGCCTTGCTCAATGGGTTAAGGATCCTGTGTTGCATTATGGTTGAGGCTTGGATCTGGTGTTGCTATGGCTGTGGTGAGGGCTGGCAGCTGCAGCTCCAATTCAGCCCCCAGCCTGGGAACTTATGTATGCCAAGGGTGAGGCCCTAAAAAGAGAGAAAAAAAAAAAGAATCCTTGTATAACTGAGTCACTTTGCTGTACAGCAGAAATTGGCACCACACTGTAAATCGAACTATAATTTTAATAAGCGAATTAAAAGATAAATAGGGGAGTTTCCGTCATGGCGCAGTGGTTAACGAACCAACTAGGAACCATGAGGTTGCGGGTTCAATCCCTGGCCTTGCTCAGTGGGTTAAGGATCCAGCGTTGCCACGAGCTGTGGCGTAGGTTACAGACACAGCTCGGATCTCACATTGCTGTGTCTGTGGTGTAGGTCAGTGGCTACAGCTCCAATTTGACTCCTAGCCTGGGACCCTCCATATGCTGCTGGTGCAGCCCTAAAAAGGACACAAAGACCAAAAAAAAAAAAAAAGAAAAGAAATAAAAAATAAATAGAAATAGTGGTGCCTAAGCTACATACAATACAAAAATCCTTTAAAGCCTGAACTTGCAAGGAGAGGGAGGATGAGCCAGTCCCCTTGGCTTTAACTCGTTGCTACTGGAAGGTGTGGGACGCGTCACAGGCCGCCGTCTTGCCCCCTGAGCGGATTTCTCTTCAGGGAGGTCCTATCTGGTTTGGGGCCAGGGAGGCGTATGTGGCCCCCAGTGGGGAGCAGTGCACTCTGGAGGGGCCTGACATTCCTGTCCTGCTGTGCCCCAGTATTTGAAAACAGCAGCAAGATCGTGATTGTCATGGAGTACGCCAGCCGGGGGGACCTGTACGACTATATCATTGAGCGGCAGCGGCTCAGCGAGCGCGAGGCCCGCCATTTCTTCCGGCAGATCGTCTCCGCTGTGCACTACTGCCACCAGGTGAGCAGCCACCTGCCCGGCCCTGGGCTGAGGGGGTGGCCCCTGGGGCTTAGGGGCTGGTTTGCACCAGAGAGATTCCACGATTCATCCAGGATCACACAGGGAGACAGAGCAGAGGCAAGACTCCGTTCTGGACGCAGCCCAGGGCATGTTGGTGTCTCTAGCTTTGCGTCTCTTGACCGGGGGTGGAAGGACTCACAGTTTGTTATATGAGGTGCCAGTAAAGATGGACATCCCAGGCCACCTGCACTCACCCCCACGCAGCCCCCTTTGTGTTCATGTCACTGTCCAGATAGGTCCTCATGTCCTTCTCTCCTTGGCGACCTTCCCCTCACTCTCCTCATTCCCTCTTTCAGAATGGAGTTGTCCATCGGGATCTCAAACTGGAGAACATCCTCCTAGATGCCAATGGAAATATCAAGGTGAGCCCTACTTCTTGTTTAAAGCTGCCCACATCCCTCCCCAGCCTGTCTGCACCGTCCCTAGCCAAGCATCTCTAAGCCTCTAGCACTTTTCGAGAAGGAGCTGAGAAAAGCTCAGACATTTATATTGGTACTGGAAGGGACCTTGGCCATCATCCATTCCAGCACCTCATTCCTTGGATTGAAAACTGAGGGCTGAAGATAAGGGATGACCTGCACAAGGTCCCGTGGCTAATGAGTGGCTGCGCCTGAGTTATAACCAAAGTCTTCGGACTCCCTGACCAGTGTTCTTGATGTCACAAGGCTGACGGGAATCTAGATCTAGGGTTGGCATCTGCTTGCAACCTTGGGGCTGGCCAGGAGAGGCCACGGCTTGAGTTCTCCCCACCTGCCCGCATGTACATACACACACGCGTGCGCACTTGAATCTGCTGCCATCAGGCAGCCCTTCGGAACCTTCCACTCCAGCGCCAGCTCCCTGCAGCTGCCAAATTCCCATGCCTACGTCATTTAACTTTGCCCTGAGACGTTCACGTAGATGTGATTAAACTCAGATCCCAGGGCTGGAAGGGGGAGTTGGTAAGGGCCAGCCACCGCCGGGACCTGGGAGGGCTTTGACTCTGCACTTGGACCTTTCTCAGAATCTTCCCGAACCCAGGTCATCGTCCCTTCCTCAGTGGCCCCTGACCTGTGCCCTGAGGTACCCTGGCACTGAGTTCTTTCTCCTTAGCCATTCCTGGACTAGGTGGGGCTCGCTTTGATGCTGACCTGGGGGAGGGAACCAGAGCCAGTAAACCCACACCACCCAGGCAGGCACGAACGTTCTCATGGGCACAAATCATCTGCCTCGTTATGGGCTTCAACTGGTAACTGCTTGATAAGAGGCCAATAAAACCATAAATGAAGGAGCCAGAGTTCATAAACAGCCCCTCCCCACCCAGGGCACACATAGCTCTCTGCTGAGAGTGATGACGTCCAGAGCAGAAGGGCATTGACCTCAGTCTCAGGAGAACTGGGGGAAGGGGCTCTCCAAGGAGCAAGAAGATGGGCTTAAGGCCCTCTAGCCCTGGCTATCAGAGGGCTCAGGAAGTGCTGTAGGAAGGTTCCTTCTCGTGAGCTGTAACCATGGCCATAACCTTTGTTCTGCCTTCCCCACTGCTTCTTGACCCCAGTCCTGCCATCACATTCCTGCCCGGCTGTGGGCAGAGAGATGAGTCCTTTGCTGGGAAAGGCAGCCCAAGCCCACATCATGGGGTAGCTTGCTTCTGAGGTCCATGGCATTGGCATGAGACATTGGCTCTCCCCCTCCCACTGGTAGACCCTTCCTTTGGTCAAGAAGTGGCCATTAGTCTCATCCATCAGCCATACCTGTGCTGGGAGCTTCAGGATGGGTCGGGACAGGAGGTCAACACAGGGTGCCTATTGTTGTGGCAACATGAGGAGACAGAACTGACAAGCAGGGGCCACCATGAGCCATCAGAGGTTGTAGGGCTTCGTGGGAGGAGATCTCGGGGCAATGGAAGGCTTGCTGGGGAGGTGGGCTGGCTGGTGCTTAGGCAGGAGAGTGCCTCCCTGGTGTGCAGGACACCCTGAGCAAAGGGACCTGAGGAGCAGAAAGGACCCAGGAGCCCCCATACCTCTGCCTAGGCGCTCCTCGCTGACACAGCCTTCACAAGCTCTTTCTTCCAGGGCCTGGGCTGTGTTGGTGGTGTCCAGTATGGGGTAGGGGGCATGGGTACCCTTTCTGCTGGAGCCTGGGTTTCCTTGGGGTCCGGAGAAGGGATGGGCCGGGAGCTACAGGACAACCCAGGCCTTGGTGTGACCCCTGCCCATGTTTGACCCTATCCTGCAGATCGCAGATTTTGGCCTCTCCAACCTCTATCACCAAGGCAAGTTCCTGCAGACGTTCTGCGGAAGCCCCCTCTACGCCTCACCAGAGATCGTCAATGGGAAGCCCTACATGGGCCCAGAGGTGAGTGTGTGCCCTGCCTCGGCCCTTTCCTGGCTCCGATCCTGGCTAGTTTTCTGGTTATTCCTTTCCTCGGAGCACAAAACTTGCCTCTCTGCTAAAGTAGCGCTTGGCTCCTCTCTAGCCAATACGGCAAAACTGGAAGGAGAGCTTGTCTCCTGAACCCCATTCTGGTTCTGTGCCCATCACCCATCACATTCCCCTTACCCTTCCCAGCCCCCAGCCAGCCATCCTGGACGGGTGGTATCTGTGCCAGCCACCCACTCTGGCCCAGAAGGGATGACCTTGTCATTGACCTTGTGTTTGTGGCTCCCTTTCCCAGGGGAGGCAGTTGACAACAGCACTCCCCATGAACCTTCTGCAGTGTCACCCTCCCTGCCCCTGGGTATAGAAGGAGGTGGGGGCAGATTCCGTTGTGGCACAGTGGAAACAAATCAAACTAGGAAGCATGAGGTTGCAGGTTCGATCCCTGGTTATCCTAGCAGGTTAAGGATCCGGCATTGCCGTGATATGTGATGTAGGTCACAGATGTGGCTCCGATCCCTCATTGCTGTGGCTGTGGTGTAGGCCGACAGCTGTAGCTCCCATTCAACCCCTAGCCTGGGAACCTCCATATGTGGGAGCTGAGGCCTGAAAAAGAAAAGCAGGAGATGGTCCTCAGATACATGGGCTCTGACTTCTCCAACGTGGGCCCCCCCCTTTCTCCATGGTTTTGAAGGCGAGGCTGGAAACCCTCCAGCCTGTGACATGAGGACACCCTGGCTGATTTTCCCTCCCTCTCTCTCCCCCTCAGGTGGATAGCTGGTCCCTGGGTGTTCTCCTGTACATCCTGGTGCATGGCTCCATGCCCTTTGATGGGCAGGACCATAAGACGCTAGTGAAACAGATCAGCAATGGGGCCTACAGGCAGCCACCTAAACCCTCTGGTGAGTGAGAAGCATGGGTGTTCTCATCTAGGCCCTGGGTGTCCTTTTAATTCCCGAGGCAGAGATTAAGCAGTGACGGTAAAGTGAGGCGGGCAACCCGCTGTAGATGAGGGTAATCTCCACCCCATCTCCTACCGTCATCTCTGCCTCTTGTGTCTGTGACCTCCAAGGAAGGGAAGAGACCTCTTCCTTCCTTTATGGGCATGCTTTATTATATTTGGAAGTACTACCTAAGGTCTAACTTAGATCCTCTTTGCTACAACTGTCTCATTTCCTACTGCTTTTGTCCTTGCTCTTAGAAATCTTTTTGTCTTTTCAAATACGACATAGAAGGCAAGAAGGAGGGTGTAAGAACCTTGGTTTACTCTTGGGCAGTCCCTACCCGCAGAGGGTTGCATTTCATTGGCACAAAAGAGGATACACAGTAACATAAAAACATGGGTAACGGGGAGTTCCCATCGTGGTAGCTCGGAGGAAACGAATTGATTAGTATCCATGAGGATGCAGGCTCTATCCCAGGCCTTGTTCAGTGGGTTAAGGATCCAGCATTGCCGTGAGCTGTGGTGTAGGTCACAGATGAGGCTTGGATCTGATATTGCTATGGCTGTGGAGTAGGCTGCAGCTGCAGCTCCAATTTGACCCCTAGCCTGGGAACCTCCATATGCTGCGAGTGCCCTATACAGACAAAAGAAAAATTAAAAAGTTAGAAAAACATGGATAATGAGGGGACCATGGTCCTGAGGGTCCTGGGATGGAAGAGGAAATTGGCAGAGTCAATCCAGGAAAGCTAGAGGCTGTGGGAAGCTGGCCAGGGCTGTGGCTTGTATGGACCCTTAGGTGGGAGTGGTGTATCTGACCCAGGAGTGAGCACAGATGGGGGTAAACTAGTGATGAGGGCTGCGGGTGCCCATACAGAAGCCTACATCTTTCTTCTTCTAGACGCCTGTGGCCTGATCCGGTGGCTGTTAATGGTGAACCCTACCCGCCGGGCCACCCTGGAGGATGTGGCCAGTCATTGGTGGGTCAACTGGGGCTACTCCACCCGTGTCGGGGAGCAGGAGGCTCTGCACGAGGGAGGTCACCCGGGCAGCGACTCTGGCCGGGCCTCCATGGCTGACTGGCTCCGGCGGTCCTCCCGCCCCCTCCTGGAGAACGGGGCCAAGGTCTGCAGCTTCTTCAAGCAGCACGCGCCAGGAGCAGGGAGTGTCACCCCTGGCCTGGAGCGCCAGCATTCGCTCAAGAAGTCCCGCAAAGAGAATGACATGGCCCAGACTCTCCAGGGGGACCCAGCTGCTGATGCGTCCCCTCGCCCTGGCAGGGGCAACCTCAAGCTGCCTAAAGGCATTCTCAAGAAGAAGGCATCGACCTCCTCGGAGGGGGCGAGGGAGGGCCCTGAGCTCAGCCCAGTCCCTGCAGGCCCGGGACAGGCTGCTCCCCTGCTCCCCAAGAAGGGTATCCTCAAGAAGTCTCGCCAGCGGGAATCTGGCTACTACTCCTCTCCTGAACCCAGTGAGTCTGGGGAGCTCCTGGATGCAGGGGATGTGTTTGTGAGCGGGGACACCGTGGAACACAAGCCCCCCGAAGCCTCAGGGCTGCTGCTCCATCGCAAGGGCATTCTCAAACACAACGGCAAGTTCTCCCGCGCAGCCCTGGAACTCACAGCCCCCGCCTTCGGCTCTTTGGATCAACTGGCCTCACCTGGCCCGCCAGCCCGGGCCAGCCGCCCCTCAGGGGCGGTGAGTGAGGACAGCATCCTGTCCTCTGAGTCCTTTGACCAGCTGGACTTGCCCGAACGGCTCCCCGAGCCCCCACTGCGGGGCTGTGTGTCTGTGGACAACCTCATGGGGCTTGAGGAGCCCCCCTCGGAGGGCCCGGGAAGCAGGGGCTTGAGGCGCTGGCGACAGGACCCCCGGGGGGAGAGCTGCTTTTCCCTGATGGACTGCCAGGAGGTGACAGAGGCCCACCAACAGGCGCTGGGGGTCTGTGCCAGGTTCAGCTGAGGGTGGGGGGCCTTGCCCCATCGGGGCAGGCTTTAAGATGCAGCTGGCTGCACCCTGAGGGGAAACACCTTCTTCCCTCCTGCCTCCCAGGACCAGCGTCTCAGCCCCGAAGGCTGAGATGGTCTGCGCTTGAGCCCTGGGGAGAGCTGATGTGGGAAGCGGGCAGATGAAGTACATTGAGGGTTCAATGTCTTCAGCCCCGTGGAACCAAGCAGATAGTAGGGCCAAAAGAGTAGAGTAGAAGAGGGGAAGGCCCGTGGCCAAGTCCAGGCTGCATGTTTCTTGTACACACAGTAGGGCCACAGAGATCTGGAAAGAACCCTCTATTAGGGCCCATCTCCCTTCTTGCAACAAGTTACATTTTGTCTATGGTGTCTTCCTGCCAACGTGGGGATGGAAATTCCTTCCATAGATGATCCCGCCCCCACCAATCACTGCAACTGGAACACGGCACCCCCTAATGTGCCCAGGGGTATCCTGGGATGGTCTCTCAAAGTGTGCCCTTCCTTATTTCTCTGAGCAGTAAGAGAACACAACCTCTGTTTCCTCAAAGGTTCTCTCCCCTTTCCCATCCTCCGAACCTGGCCCAAGCCTCCTGAAGTCGCTGCTATGAATCTAAAAGACTTGAAAAGCCTCAGGCTGCTATTGGACTTCATCTCAAGGGGCCCAGACTCCCCTGGACCCCACCTTGGACCTCAAAGACTCTGAACTTCTCTGGCCTCCAAGCTGCTCCTGCTTCTGAGAATGGATGTTTCTGTTTCTCTGGGCTGTCAGGGCCCTAGAATGTTCTTATTTATTTTTATGTTTTTTAAAAAGTGAGTCCTATTATTTTCCTTAAGGTGAATACTATGTTCTGGGGAAATCTGTGCCATGTAAGTTTTGGGTCCAGGCACATACGTTTGCAGTGATTCCCCGCTGATCAAGGGGAAGGGGGGAGCTTTTATAAATCTACATGTCCCATCACACTGTCTGGCGGGGTCTCTGGCTTCCTCACTCCATGCCCTGATTCCATGGTCCCTCTTCCCTTCTGTGGCTAGAAAGAACCACCCCATTAAAAACCAGAACGGTGATTGGAAAATAGCCTGTGTGGTTTTGTTCGGGGGAAGTAGGGCGCAGGTCTTCGAATTTTCCTGTAACACATACTCCCCTTGGCTGTCACAGGTAGAAGATAGAGAAGCTCCTTAAGGAAAAAACAGACAACAAAACCCCAGCTCTTAGCTCCAAAAGGCTCCCCAGCATCCCTCCATCAGCAGTTCTGCCCTTGTGAGCACACAGGTGGGAGAGAGCCTGGGTTGAGGGTCTCAATTTTCTCTTGCCTTCAGCGCTAAAGAACTGGTTTGGGAGTTCCTGTTGGGGCTCAGTAGAAACGAATCTCGCTAGCATTCCTGAGGACGCAGGTTCGATCCCTGGCCTTGCTCAGGGGGTAAAGGATCAGGTGTTGTCGTGAGCTGTGGTGTAGATCGCAGACCTGGCTCAGACCTGGCATTGCTGTGGCTGCGGTGTAAGCTGGTGGCTACAGCTCCAATTCCACCCCTAGCCTGGGAACCTCCGTATGCCGCAGGTTTGGCCCTAAAAAGACGGGGAAAAAAAGGAAGAACTGGGTTTGGCCAAATGTACAGCCCCGCCTCCCAGTCTTTTCTCCCACCCTCCCCCATCCAGCTCTGTCCCCTGCTGCTCGGAGGCACCCCCACCGCCTTTATAAGAAATCCCTTTCCCTCCAGCACAGGGCAGCTGGTCCCCCTCCACCCCCACCGCCTGGCTCCGAGAGGAAGTAAAGAATGCTAGGAATGCCCCCCTCGTCTGCCCGCCCTCTCCACCCCCTGCAGAGCATTCCCTGGACGCCAGCTCCATTGAGAAACTCCCGGGCTCAGAGGGTTGGGATGAAAGGGAGGGTGAGGACAAAGTGCAGGCCAGCAGCCGGCTGGCTCCGGCTTCAAGCGGGCTCCCTCCCCCATGCCTTAGCCACCCCGTGGTGTTGGAGGGCCCCCAAACATCCCCAGTCCTGGCCAGCTCCAGCTGCCCGCTCCATGGCACACCTGTCTCCCCCACCTGCCATGGGCGCCTGCCGGTGTGAAACCTCTGCACTTCCTCTCTGCATCTGCAGAGCTGGCAAAGCCCCTGAGTCTGGGGAAGGAAAAGCAGGGAGGCCAGGCAACCATGGGATCAAGATGGGAGACTGGGGAGTTCCCATTATGGCGCAGCGGAAACGAATCTGAGTAGGAACCATGAGGTTGTGGGTTCAATCCCTGGCCTCACTCAGTGGGTTAAGGACCCGGTGTTGCCTGAGCTGCGGTGTAGGTCGAAGACACGGCTGGGATCTGATGTTGCTGTGGCTGTGGTGTAGGCCGACAGCTGTAGCTCTGATGAGACCCCTAGCCTGGGAAGCTCCATATGCTGAGGATGCAGCCCTAAAAAGACAAAAAAAAAAAAAATGGGAGACTAAACAAGAAACTCCTTGGGCTACGACTGGAGTATTTCAGTCTGTTATCTTTGAGGCCCTACTGAGTGCTAAAGCTCTGGGCTCTATGAGGAAAGCACAAGGGGGAGGGCCCTTACCCAAGAAGCATAGAGTTTGGATGTGGGGTTAACCATGCTCCTTTATTCCCTAGATTTAGGAATCAAGCCCTATTGTGTGCTAAGCTCTGGGGAACACAGGGGTCATTGCTATGTCCCCGGTGCAGCACAGAAGATTTTAGCCTTAAGGAGGTTGCCGAATGGACGGCAAGCTAGCATGCACAAAAAATCAACAGAAAAATTGTTTTTAGGAGTTCCTGTTGTGGCTCAGAGGGTTAAGAGCCCAACTAGTATCCACAAGGAGGTGGGTTTGATCCCTGGCCTCGATCAGTGGGTTAAGGATCCAGCGTTGCTGCGAGCTGTGGCGTAGGTCACAGAAGGGGCTGGGATCTGGCTTTGCTGTGGCTGTGGTGTAGGCAAGCAGGTTCCTAAAAAAAAGAAAAAAAAAATGTTTTTTTCAGTTTAGATAATGCTGAAGGGGAGTTGGGATGACAGAGAAGAATTGCAACTTAGGAGATAATGATAGGGACCACCACTTAAGCAGTCAAACTTAAGTATCAAACATTTGGTGTGGTGTTTAATGCTCAGGATAGTGTTCTTAGTTCGGGGCAATTTTTATCATTCTCATGTTCCAGAAGAAGAAATTGAGACTCATAAAGTAGGGAGTTCCCTGGTGGCCTAGCAGTTAAGGATCTGGTGTTTTTCCTGTTGTGGCTCGGTGGTTGCTATGGCACGGATTTGAAAGGGAACTTCCGAGTGACAAAGGCACGGCCACAACAAAGAAAAGAAAGAAAAAAAGAAAACGTAAAGTGACTTGCCTAAGTAGCAGGTGGGAAAACTACAACTCAAATTCAGGTCTGGGAGATGCCAGATCTTAGTAGGGATGGAGGCGGGAGGTGGGCTCATTTAAACTAGATTGGTTTTGGAGAATCGGGAGACTGGAACTACAAGTCTATCTGTAAATGGAACCTCAAGTACTTTGTTTGTTTGTTTGTTTTGGCTGCACACTCAGCTTGTGGAAGCTCCTGGGCCAGGGATCGAACCCGAGCTGCAATTGTGACCTGCACCACAGCTGTAGCAACACCAGATCCTTAGCCCACTGTACCACAAGGGAACTCCCCACGAGCACTTAGCGAGATACTAGTATATGCCACGCTCTTTTCTAGGCACAAGAAATGTGGCAATTCCTTCTGTTCCGAAATGCCTTCCCCTTATCTCCAAAGGCCCAAAAGGGAGCTGGGAAAAAGGGGGTGAGTGGGAATAGGGAGAAGCTGGAGGGGAGAGACAGGAGGGGAGGGGGAAAGGAGGCCAAAGCCCCTGCAGCCCATCCTACCAGCACAACTGAGGAGGGGAGGAATTTCTGGGAACAGGAGGGGACCAAAAGGTACCTGGTCCCCAGAGATCTTTGTGCTCTTTGTGGTCTGTTTGCTTAACCTCTTCTAAGCCAGGGGCAGGAAGGGGTGGGCGGGAGAGAGAGTGGATGTGGGGGAAACCCACCGGGAAATGAGACTCTGGGTGGGAAGAGAAGGTCTGTTTACTCCAGCCCCTAAAGGCACTCAGGCTCAGGGCTGTGGATCCCATTTTGCAGGGCCCTTCCCCTTACCTGCCAGGATGCTTCATACCAAAAACATTCCAGAAAGCAGGCTCAGAGAGATGACTCTGGGCCCCAGGGGGGATGTTGGAGCCTAGGAATATTTAGTGCCACATCAGTGCTTCCGGAATGTGAATAACCCAGACAACAACCAGGGGCAACTTCGTGAGACAGGAAAGCATCTTCTGATATCAAGACAAGAAAGCCTTGGTCAGAACTGTCTGCCTGCTTCAGCCCTTTCCCGGGGCAAGTCCATCCAGGCTGTCCCTGAGGGCAAAGCCCCTCAGCAGGGAGTTCCGAGTCTCCTCTGCTTGGATCACCGAGGCCCCCATGGCATGTCAGGAGGGGCGCTGCCCTTCTCCTGTGGACCCCTCCAACTGGGCTGCCTTGGACCCTTCTGGTGGGCTTGTAGGAAGGGGGGAAAGGGCAATTCAGATGTGAGTGGGCAGCGGTTCCCACATGGCACAGCGGCCACACCCCGCTAGTGTTTCTGTTCCTCCCTGGGAGTCCGAATCTGGAGACGGGACTGACAACCAGAGCGTGTCTGGACTGGGACGGACCCAGGGCAAAGGGTTAGCCGAAGAGCCAGGGCATTTTTAAGCAGCAGAAGAGACTGGGGAGTTCCCATGGTGGCGCAGTGGTTAACGAATCTGACTGGGAACCATGAGGTTGCAGGTTCGATCCCTGGCCTTGCTCAGTGGGTTAACGATCCGGCGTTGCCGTGAGCTGTGGTGTAGGTCGCAGACACGGCTCGGATCCTGCGCTGCTGTGGCTCTGGCGTAGGCCAGCGGCTATAGCTGCGATTCAACCCCTAGCCTGGGAACCTCCATATGCCGCAGGAGCGGCCCAAGAAATGGCAAAAAGACAAAAAAAAAAAAAAAAAAAAGAAGAGACTGGGGTGGGGATACATTTGTGAACAAAAATGACAAAAATCTCTACCCTTATGGGGTTCCCATGCAAATGGAGGAAGATAAGCAAAGCAGTAGGCATAAGAAATAAGAAAATTACGTAGTATATTAATAGGTCATAAGTGTGAAGAGAATGGGGAAGAGTCAGGGAAATAACATTTTAAATTGGGGTGATTTTAAATTTATTTATGTATTTATTTATTGCTTTTTGAGGGCCATACCCACGGCATATGAAGGTTCCCAGTCTAGGGGTCTAATCGGAGCTACAGCTGCCGGCCTATACCACAGCCACAGCCACACCAGATCCAAGCCACAACTGTCTGCGACCTACACCACAGCTCAGGGCAACACCAGATCCTTAACCCAATGAGTGAGGCCAGGGATCAAACCCACAACCTCATGGTTCCTAGTCGGATTCGTTTCTGCTGTGCCACAAAGGGAACTCCCGATTTTAAATTTAAAATAACGCTTTAGGAGTTCCTGTCGTGGCTCAGTGGTTAACGAATCTGACTAGCATCCATGAGGCCTCAGGTTCAATTCCTGGCCTTGGTCGGTGGGTTAAGGATCCTACATTGCTGTGGCTGTGGTGTGGGCCGGCAGCTACAGCTCTGATTTGAGCCCTGGCCTGGGAACCTCCATTTGCCACAGGTGCGGCCCTAAAAAGCAAAAATCAAATCAAATCAAATAACATTTTAAATTGGGGTGATCTGAGCAGGCGGCATTTGTGCAAAGCCCTGAAGGAGGGAGACCCCTAACCATGTGCATATTGCGGGAACAGTGTTCTAGGTGGAGGGAACAGACAATAGAAGGACCTTAAGTTGGGAGCAGGTCTGGTAAGTTCTAGAACAGCCAAGGAGGCTGGAGAGGCTGGAGTGAAGCAGAGAGAGGGTCAAGAGAGGTAGCAGAGGTCAGGGAGTAGATCACTTAGGGCCTTATGGGCCATTGTACAGGCTATGGTTTTTATTCTGAGCCAAATGGGGTGGCAGTGGGAGGTTTAAAGCGAAAGGAATGGTGTAATCTGGCTAAAGATTTTTTTTTTTTTTAATTCCTCTAGCTGCTTGCTGAGAATAGCCAGGAGGTGGGGCAGCCTGAGGACTTGTGGTGCTGAGGACCTGTTGATGCGGTCACTGCTTGAGGGGAAAGGTTGCCGGGGCGGTGGGAGCGGGGGCTAGGGAGCACTTAGACCCGGTAAGAGGTATGAGGTTGGAATTTGGGGAAGAGATGTGTGCTGGAGATAGAGATGCAGAGTTGTTGCTAGGAGGAATTTCTGCTTCGGGTGGAAAATCAGATTAGCTGATCTCTGAAGTCTCTGAGTTCTAAAGATTCTAGGATTTTATGGACTAGGAAAGCAGTTACTTCTTCTGTGGCTGTGGAGTTGTTTGTGAAAACTTGACAGTTAAGGGAGGTAGGGAGGCTCCTTTGCCTGTTTGGAAGTGGCTTTCTCCACCCGAGGAAGATCATGGAGCTTCTCCTCAAGGATGGGAGGGGAAGCTTGGGGGGATATTGGTCCTTCGCAGAATTGAGGCTTCCTGTGTGAGAGGGCTGCACGGAAAGACTTCTCAAGACCCTCCAGCTCTGAAATTTCACAACTGTACATCTTCTAAGGCTTTTACCGATTTGGGGTTTTTTGCTGTTGTTGTTTTCTTTTCTTTTTTGGAGTTCCTGCCCAGGGATCAGATCCCAGGCACAGTGGTGATCTGCGCCACAGCAGTGGCAATGCTGGATCCTTTAACCCACAGTGCCAAGGCTGGGGATCGAACCTGTATCCTGGCGCTGCTGAGATGCTGCTGATCCCTTTAGGCCACAGCGGGATCTCTGGCTCTTACAGATTTTCTTTTCTTTCTTTTTTTTGGTCCTTCTGTCTTTTCTAGGGCCGTACCCGTGGCATATAGAGGTTCTCAGGCTAGGGGTCCAATTGGAGCTGTAGCCGCCGGCCTACGCCACAGCCACAGCAACACTGGATCTGAGCCACGTCTGCGACCTACACCACAGCTCACGGCAACGCCGGATCCTTAACCCTGAGCAAGGCCAGGGATCAAACCTGCAACCTCATGGTTCCTAGTCAGATTCGTTAACCACTGAGCCATGATGGGAACTCCTCTTACGGATTTTCTGAGAACATGGGAAATGTCATCCTTGGGCTGGGGCTCAGCCTCTGACGGTGGCAGAGGAGATGGGAGTTGCTTTGTACAGCCCAGGCTCCCAGAGAACAGGCCAGCTCCTGGATTCCCAGTCCTCTTCCTGTGTTTCAGAAGTTCCTGCTTGGGATCACGGCGGGGGTGGGGGTGGGGGGAAGAGGCCTTGAGCACAGCCCATGGGGGCCCTAGGAATCTGCATTTTAACAAGCCTGGACAGCATCTCTGATTGCACCTAGGTTTGAGAACTTACATCAGGGAGGGCCTTTCACCTACCCTGACACAGCTGGGGCCTTCTGAGGAATTATGCCACTGGGCAACCAGCTTCTCGCTGGGATACAAACTCTCTCTCTCTGACACATTCTGTGTCCTTTTGGCCCTAAAATCCTCCTCCCCTTGCTGATTGCTTCTCAAAGGAACGCCCCATGTTTTTCAGGCTTTTCCCTTCTTACTGCAACCTCCAAACCAGCTAATCCCACCTTCTCAGGGTCACCCTTTCCCTTTTGGGGGCGTCGGGGTCAAGTTGGAGGAATGAGTCATCCTAGGCTTGGGAGGGGGCTTCGACTCCATAAATAGGCACCGACTGTGATTTCAGGTTTCAGTCTCCAAGAAAGGGCCAGTTTCTCCCGTTTGTTCGCCTCCTCCAAAGGAATTCCCCAGAGAAAAGGAAGGCTTTGGGAGAGGGGAGTGCTGGCTTTGACCAATGAAATTCTACAAACAGCAGTTTTTTGGGAGATAGGAGACTGACTCAGCTTCCCTGATAAACAGACAGTGCCGGCCAGGATTTTCCCAGCACATGAGGCCAAAATTCCCATTTCCGGATGGAAGCAATGGCTCAGTCGCACCACCCACCCACCCCCTCCTCTTCACTGCTCTCCCCTCCCAGGAGATGCTGGCTGCAGAGGGCGCTGCCCCGGGCTCTGGATAGTGGAGGCGCTCAGCTATCCCAGCAGGGCTGACCACACGCCTCACCCAGATTCCTGGGAAAGGTGCAGTGACTTTTCAAAGCTCCCCACTGGATTCTTTTTTTCTTTTTTCTTTTTCTTTTTCTTTTCTTTTCTTTTTTTTTTGTCTTTTTGTCTCTTTTAAGGGCCACACCTGCAGCATATGGAGGTTCCCAGGCTAGGAGTCTAATTGGAGCTGTTGCCACCGGCCTACACCAGAGCCATAGCAATGCCAGATCCGAGCCACATCTACAACCTACACCACAGCTCACGGCAACCACTGAGGGAGGCCAGGGATTGAACCCGCAACCTCATGGTTCCTAGTCAGATTCGTTTCTGCTGCGCCATGATGGGAATTCCATCCCCACTGGATTATGAATCACCCTCCAGCCTGGCCTGCAGTGTCTCTCAGTCTTCCTGATCCTTGGCTGTGCCCATCAAGTGGACCACTGATTGGTAGCAGTTTCCTCCTGGAAGCAGGCCAGCCACTTGCACAGAGCCCCCCCTCTGCTAAGGGACCCCTGGTTTGCCCTGCCTCCCAGCCCAGTGCCCAGTTCTCTGTGAATGGAGAAGCCATTGGTCAGGTGGCACCTGGGGAGAGCTGGCTGGTTCCTCCACAGAGCCTCACACAGAGGCCACGTTTCCCTTGGGACCCTTTCACAATTCAACGTCTGAGCTTCATGTGGCTGCTCAGAAACGTTGCTTGCAGCAGGCCCATAAAACTTAAAGACAGACACACAAAACTCCAGGACATGAATGGACACAGCCAGCATGCCAATTTGTTGGTTTACAATGAAAAACATGGAGTTAAGGACCCGATGTTGTCTCCATGAGGATGCAGGCCAATCCTTGGTCTTGATCAGTGGGTTAAAGATCCGGAGTTGCCAAGTTCCCATCATGGCACAGCAGAAACAAATCTGACTAGGAACCATGAGGTTTCGGGTTCAATCCCTGGCTTTGCTCAGTGGGTTAAGGATCTGGCATTGCTGTGAGCTGTGGTGTAGGTCACAGATGTGGCTTGGATCAGGCATTGCTGTTGCTGTGGCATAGGCTGGCAGCTGTAGTTCTGATTAGACCCCTAGCATGGGAACCTCCACATGCCACCCTAAAAAAGACAAAAGACAAAAAAAAAAAGATCCAGAGTTGCCACAAGCTTCGGTGTAGGTTACAGATACAGCTTGGATCTAGTGTTGCCATGGCTGCATCATAAGGCCTGCAACTGTAGCTCCGATTCAACCCCTCGCCCAGGAACTTCTATGTGCTGCAGGAATGGCTGTGAAGAGAAAGGAAAGGAAAGGAAAGGAAAGGAAAGGAAAGGAAAGGAAAGGAAAGGAAAGGAAAGGAAAGGAAAAAAGGAGAGGAGAGAAGAGAAGAAAAAGAAAAAGAAATAACTGCTGTCGGAAAAAAAGACATGAAATTGCTGGTAAGCTCCCTCGCTGTTGCCCATTTCACACAAGGAGAAGCCGAGATTCAATGGGAAGGTTACTCAGAGAGCATGGAAGCCGGGCAGGGAAAGCCAGGGCCATGAATGGTCTTCGTGGGGTGCCAGCCTCTTGGCCAAGACGCCCCAGGTGGCCGTGTTCAGGACAGCCTTCCCCAGTACAGCTTGGAGAGCATCCCACACCCGTATTGGGTGTCCCGGAGACAAGCTCCCTGGCTTAGCACATTCTTTCTGTAGGCTGAGCAGAGTGCAGTCACTGGGAAAGTCACTTTCACAGCGCACACACACCCATTGTGATGCCGCATGGATTCAATGAGATGACAAGGGGGCGTGCTCTGCAAGCGACCCTTCCCCAAAGAAAATGCCGGAGCGGGAGACGGTACTCCATAAATGTTTCGTGAAAGGCCTCCACCTGCTCTCCTGGCCCTGGCGCCTTAGAAAGGGGAATCTGATAGTTAAGTCAGTGAAAACCCATCCCCTAATAAACCCATCAACATGTATGAAGACCTTCCTTTGTTCTAGGTGCCGTCGAAAACACAGAAACAATAAAGGCGTGGTTCCCTCCCTCAAGGAATTTATGTATAATAATGTCAAAGCTATAAAATAACACCTACAGGTTGATCGTGAAGGGCGCAGCGTTGAGTGTGCTGGGGGTGTCTGTCTGGTAGAGACAATGCGGAGGATGCTCACACCCCATTGGACTTGGCTGCCCTGGGACCATTTGTGGGGATGAGGGATAGACCGCTGGCTGTTTTGGGTGCCCTCTCTTTGGTCACTAGATTGCTGAGCAAAGGAACAAGCCCCCCACCTAAGAGCTCCAAGCGTTTAGGCCCTGAGGCAACATCTCATCTGAGTCCACTCAGTTGAAATGTGAGGGCCAGCAGGAGATGGCAGGAGATGACAGCAAGGGTCAGAATGAGCAGATGCACACCAGGCAGGGGCTGGGGGATAGATCTAGTCAGCTCCATCCTTGCCAGGGAGCAGGTTGGGCAGTGAGCTTTGTTCGTTGACCTTGTTCCAAGGAGCCCATCCACTCATCCGTTCTTTTCTCCTTGCCTGGTGTGGGTGTGTATGTGTGGGTGTGTATGTGTGTCTTTTTAGGGCCGCACCCGAAGCATATGGAAGTTCCCAGGCTAGGGGTCAAATCGGAGTTGTAGCCGACGGCCTACACCACAGCTCACAGCAATGCCAGATCTTTAACCCACTGAGCAAGGTCAGGGATTGAACCTGCGTCTTCACAGATACTAGTTGGGTTCGTTAACCACTGAGCCATGATGGAACTCCTGTGCTTTGTATTTATTTTAACCACAGTTAAATTTTTTAATTTTTAAGAAAGGAATCTATCTTTTTTTCATCAAGCCAAACATTAGAAGCATTTGCAAAGAATAACACAACCAGGGTTCCCATCATGGCGCAGCGGAAACGGATCCGACTAGGAACCATGAGGATGCAGGTCTGATCCCTGGCCTTGCTCAGTGGGTTAAGGATCTGACGTTGCCGTGAGCTTTGGTGTAGATCACAGATGTAGCTTGGATCCTGCACTGCTGTGGCTGTGGTGTAGGCTGGCAGCTGCAGCTGCAGTTCAACCCCTAGCCTGGGAACCTCCATATACTGCGGGTGCAGCCCTAAAAAGGACAAAAAAGACAAAAAAAAAAAAGAATAACACAACATTGTAAGTCAACTATACTCCAATAATTTTTTTAATTGCAACGAATATAGAACAAAGCCACTTTCCCCATTTAATAAAAATGTTTTGAATGTATAAACATGTATGAGTTATTACCGTTGCTTTTTTTTTTTTTTGTCTTTTTGCTATTTCTTTGGGCCGCTCCCGCGGCATATGGAGGTTCCCAGGCTAGGGGTTGAATCGGAGCTGTGATTCGACCTATGCCAGAGCCACAGCAACGCGGGATCTGAGCCACGTCTGCAACCTAGACCACAGCTCACGGCAACGCCGGATCGTTAACCCACTGAGCAAGGGCAGGGACCGAACCCGCAACCTCATGGTTCCTAGTTGGATTCGTTAACCACTGCGCCACGACGGGAACTCCCCGTTGCTTTTTTAAACAGTTATTTTTAAAATAAATTAAATATTTAAAATTTCTGTTTTAATTTCTAATATGGGAAACATCAAGTCACCCACATAAAAGCTTTTTGAGTGTCCTTAATAATTTTTTAGGGTGTAAAAGCATCCTGAGACCAAACATTTTAAAACTACTGCTCTACTGAGAAGGAAGACAGCAGGTAGTGTTGCCAGATAAAACACAGGATGCCCATGGGAGTTCCCGCTGTGGCTCAGCGGTTAACAAACCCGACTAGTATCCACGAGGATGAGGGTTCAGTCCCCAGCCTGGATCAGTGGGTTAAGGATCCGGCGTTGCTGTCGTGACCCTGTGGTGTAGGTCGCAGACGCAGCTCAGATCCCTCGTTGCTGTGGCTGTGGTGTAGGCCGGCAGCTGCAGCTCCAATTCAGCCCCTAGCCCGGGAACCTTCATGGACCACGGGGGAGGCCCTAAAAAGACCAAAAAACACAAAACAAGACAAAACAAAAAAACCCCTACATGATGCCCAGTTAAATTTGAATTTCAGATAAACCACAAATAATTTTTCAGTGTACTATTGCCTGAGATAGGCTGGACTGAAAAATTGTCATTTATCTGAAAATCAAATTTACTTGGGTGTTCTGTATTTCTATTTGCTGAATCTAACAAGCCTAACAGCAGGATTTAGGTTAGACTGAGAACTTGAGTCAGATGTTGGAATTCTGACCCCAGAAAGGATAGTGAATTTCCGACAGCCCTGAGAAAAGTGAATGGGTCTGAGGGTCCTGAATGCTTAGGGCTAGAGGTTACAGCCCCCGGTGAACAAAAAGACCTCTGCCTGAGCTGGGAAGACTCACTCAGCCTCCAAGAAACCCAGGCAGCTGGAGGATGAGCAAAAGCAGTGGAAAGTGAAACTCGAGTTGGTGTTGTTTTTAGGAGGAAATGACACGGGCTGGGTGAAGGCTGGGTGGGGGCAGGGGAGGACTGAGGTCTCCGGAGGATGTGAAAACATGAGGCAATGAGGTCATTCGGTTCCCCTGAGCTCTGCTAAAAATAGTCCTGGTTGCCACAGGGGTGAGAGCTGTCAGGAAGCCAGGGGATGAATCTTGATGTCTGGGTGGGGCTGTGCAGAGGTACAGCTGGGGCTTCGGGCCAGGTGACAGGAAAACCTAAGATGCATACTTGGGGCTAAAACAAAACAAAACAAAAAAATGAGACAAAGAATTTGTTTTAGGAGTAGCCAAGTGAAGAAGAGCCCACTCCTCCAGCTAGGGGAATGGAGGCCAATGACAGGTCTCCCCTGCCATCAGCATGGGGGAGCTCTAAGCTGTTTCCATGAAGAGAGGCAGGGGTGCCTCCAGCATGGAAAGTAGCAGGGAAGTTACAGTGCTCCCCACTTTTTTTTTGTCTTTTTGCCATTTCTTGGGCCGCTCCCTCGGCGTATGGAGGTTCCCAGGCTAGGGGTCCAACCGGAGCTATAGTCACCAGCCTATGCCAGAGCCACAGCAACACGGGATCCGAGCCGCGTCTGCGACCTACAACACAGCTCACGGCAACGCCAGATCCTTAACCCACTGAGCAAGGCCGGGGACGGAACCTGCAACCTCATGGTTCCTAGTCGGATTTGTTAACCACTTCGCCATGACGGGAACTCCTGCTCCCCACTTTTAACATGCATTGAGCATCTACTGTGTACTTGGCATTGGACCCAGCCCTGAAGATCCTGAATTGGATAAAACGCACCTCATGCCCTCCAGAGCCTAGAAATCCAGGGGAGGAGACAGATGCCTAAAATCAACGTGAATTTATGAATTCACTGTGATGAAGAGGTAGTGGTCAAAGGTCTGAGCAGCAACCCACCCACCACAAACCTGGGCCCCTCCCCCTCCCTCAGCAACCCCCAGCCGGAGCCCAGGCTGCACACCAGCTGAGGATAGAGAACCACCCAGATGCCTTCCTGCCAAGTAACCATGCAAGTTCTAGGCCCCATCTCTGCCCACATATCTTGGCCGAGTGCAAAGGGAAATAATCCAGTTTGGGGAAAGATATAAAAATGAGCGTTTTCTTTCCTGAACCTTCTCCCTCACCCCTCACAGCCTGGGAGAAACTCTTGGATGCTTCTTGAGAGGGTCTCCAAAGGCCATTGATGGCTTCCAATTACAGGGGTATGTGTGAGCGAGGCAGGCCTTCTTTGCCTATGGAGGTTTGGGCCCCAGCTTGAAGCCACAGAATAATTAGAGGCAAAAGACCGTCTGTCATTTCTAGTGTCTAGAGCTTACTTAACCAACATGGTCTGAGCCCTCATTGCCAGGGGCCAGGGTGAGATGTTGAAGCCAGAGCTCCAGCCTGCTGGGCATGCAGTCGATAGAGGGGTCAGATAGAGAGCAGACAGTGTCTGAGTTGGGTGTGACCACAGCGCCAAGCAAGCCCTCTTGCACAGGGCACTGCGGAAAAGCTTCATGGGGACGTGAGCTAGGCATTGTAATCCGAGGAGTTTCCTGGATGGAGGAGAGGGTTTTTAGGGAGCAAGAATTCCTTGAAAACTTAAACACTGACCCCAAACTGTCAAGTCTGGTGCCTGTGTGTAAACCTCACTCACTCAGGTATACTCTGTATTCTGACGCCCACTCCCTCCCCAGCCCCTTTTTTAATTCATCCTGACAGGCTCCTGCCAAGTGAGGTGTCTGCCCTCTAGGGAGATTCGGGCTCCAGGCCTGGGTTCTGCCCTTGACCTTCTTCTCCCACAAGCCACAGCCGGGCAGCTTGGCCCCTGTCTGCTTTGCCAGGAGGGAGGCTGCCAGAAGCACAGCTCAGCGCGGAGCCAGGCTGGGTGTGCCTTCCTCCGTGCGGCAGCAGCAGGAGCCCACTGGGCAAGGTCAGAACCGGTCAGGACTAGTATCCCCTGCAGCCAAGCGCAGCCGTTTCTCTGTCGTGTCTTCCCCACTGGTGGGGCGGGAGTTGGGGGGTGGGGACTGTGTTGGCTCCTCTGAGTCCCCATGTAGGTAGGAGAATGTCGACACTGCCCAGATTGGCCGTGAGACCTTGGTCAGGTCACTAGACCTTGACCTCCTATTTGTTCAATTATAGTCTGTACTCTAGAGTCTGTCCAAGGCAATACGTGAGAACACGCTTTCTGTGCTATAAAGCGCAGCGCTGGTGCCAGAGGCTATTTCTTTGTGAGAGCCCTGCGCCTCCCCACAGTTAGAACAGGGGAGCCAGAGTTCCCATCACGGCTCAGCAGAAACGAATCCAACTAGGAACCATGAGGTTATGGGTTCGATCCCTGGCCTCACTCAGTGGGTTAAGGATCTAGCATTGCTGTGAGCTGCGATGTAAGTCACAGACAGAGCTCGATCTGGCGTTGCTGTGGCTGTGGTGTAGGTCAGCAGCTGTAGCTCCGATCAGACCCCTAACCTGAGGGCCTCCATCTGCTGCGGGTGCAGCCCTAAAGAAGAAAAAAAAAGAACAGGGGGCTGTCTCAGAGTTTATTTTTCAGGCATTATCTTCCAGATGGGGCTCCCAAAGCTGGGGTATGGATGTTCTATAGGGAGTCCTGGTGTTATCTGCAGGTTTGTGGAGATTTATTTTCGGGGAAGAAGATGCAGAGTTTGTCACCAGAACCCCAGTGGTGTCTACTAGTGAAAACCTGTTGAGAGCCACTGCCTGAGCCTTGGGCTCCATCCCTGGGTGTCATCTGCTGGGGACTCCACCCCAGGCAAGCAGAGGGACCTCCAAATCATTGGAGGCAACATCTGCACAGGCTGGGGTGACTTATGCCTACCCACCAAGTACATGGCTAAACAGCCACGTGAGCCCCCAAATGCCTAGGAGGTGTTTACTGAGCTCAAGTTCAGGGAAGGCCAGCAGGACGACAGAGCTCATAGGATGTACATCATGCCAAAGCCTAGGAGGTGAGGGTTCACTGCTATTTTCTATGTTGGCCTGATTTTGGCTAGAATGCTGAGCCCCATTTTAGATACCACGTTCCAAGAAGAATGCAGACCAATGGAAATATTTCCATAGGATATAGGCCAAGCTGTCAAATTGTCTTGAAAACAGTCTTAGCAGAATGACTAAAAGAACTGAGGGTATTTGACTTAAAGCAAACCGTAGAGCAGATGGAAACTGGTAGTGGCCGTTTTTTTGTTGTTGTTGTTTTGGGTTTTTTTGGGGTTTTTTTTGTTTTCTTTTTGGTCTTTTTAGGACCGCACCCACAGTATAAGGAAGTTCCCAGTCTAGAGATATCAAATGGGAGCTACAGCTGCCAGCCTACACCACAGCCACAGCAACGCGGGATCTGAGCTGCATCTGCGACCTACACCACAGCTCACAGCAACACCGGATCCTTAACCCACTGATCGAGGCCGGGGGTCAAACCCACGTCCTCATGATACTAGTCAGGTTCGTTTCCACTGAGCCATGACAGGGACTCCCTACATTAAATTCTTAAAGTGCTACCCAGGGGAGTATATAGGGAAGCAGATGAGTAACTCAGCAAAAGGAAATATTTTCTAATAGTGAACTCTGTCCTTCATAGAGTGGAGAGACTCCAACTCCTCACTACCCCCACATATTTAGTCTTTATTATTATCATTATTATTATTATTATTGGCTTTTTTTGGCTTTTCAGGTCTGCACCCACAGCACATAGAAGTTCCCAGGCTAGAGGTCTAATCAGAGCTGTAGCCATTGGCCTACACCACAGCCACACCAACGCAGGATCCAAGCCGAGTCTGCGACCTACACCACAGTTCATGGCAACACCAGATCCTCAACCCACTGAGCAAAGCCAGGGATCGAACCTGCAACCTAATGGTTCCTAGTCGGATTCGTTTCTGCTGCGCCACGACCAGAACTCCTATTTGGTCTTTTGGAAGGGAATAAATTGCAGGGTCCAGGCTCCATCCCAGAAGAAGATGAAGATGAGACAGTGGAGTTCTCCTGTAGTGAAGCAGGTTAAGGATCTGTTGTTGTCACTGCAGCGGCTGGGGTTGCTCCTGTGGTAGGGGTTCGATCCCTGGCCTGGGAACTTCTACATGCCATGGGTGTGGCAAACAAAAAAGAGAGAGAGACAATAACCAGTCCTCCCCTGGGACTCAGGCATGGCCTACAGAGAGGAGGAGGAGCAGGGCATGGAAGGGCAGCCCAGATCTGGGCCCTGTGGCCTCTGTCTGCTTTCACAAAGGTGTCTTCTCCGACTGCCTGAATCTGCTGTGGTCAATGCCCTCCCTCCAGAGACCCTCATGTGTTGCACAGAACGGGGAGCAGGGCTGGCTGAACAGACAGGAAGCTGGAGGCGAGAAAGGCTGGTCCCCAGCCCCCTTGGAGGACAGGCTGGGCTCCTGGGCTGGGCCAGAGTGGTAGGGATGGGAAGATGGCTCATTGGTGAGTCACCCATAGCCATTGTCTGCTCCCGCTCCCTCTGGGGAGGGTGGCTGGGGGAGACAAGGGCGCTGGCCAGAGGGGCCTGTGAGGACAGGTTTCCGCAGAGGGCAATCCGTTTCTGCGAGCCCTCCTCGCCCACCACCCAGCAGGGCAGGGCCCGGGAGCCGCCTTGGATGGATGCTGAGAGGAGTATGTCAACTCCGCACATTCTTCACTAAGGGCCAGGGGTGAGGGGGGTCACACAGCGGGGCCCAGAGGCCAGACCTGTGGGAGAAGCTGCCCGGCCCTGTCTGGCACAGGCGAGGAAGCTGGCAGGCGTGCCCCCTCTCCAGTGACCACACCTGTGCCTGCCAGACGCACCCTCCCCGCCACACCTAAACCTCCTTCCAAACCTGCTCTCACCCAGCAGGCCTGTCGAGCACCGCGCCCCACCTTGGGGGCCCAGGGGAACCCAGGGGAACTGCGAGCCGGCCCCTCACCAGGGCCTGGTCTGGTCTGAAGGGGAAGGCTAGCCTCCTGCCTCCAGTCAAGTCTGCGTCCTGAGTGACAGACTGTCCGGGGTGTCATAGATACGGCGAAACTGAAACCCTCAGAGAGCAGACAGAAGCAGCAGGATGCCCAGCCTGCAGGGGGAAACCGGGGGACGGAAACCCCATGCCAGGGGACTGCTGCCTTTGGGACCCCGGCAAGCCTCTGGCTGGGGAAAAGGCTGAGATTTAGGGCCACCTTACGGTTTTCCTGCTACCCGCCCCACTGCTTTGCTCCTCTTTGGACCCCTATGAAAGAAACGGATTGCCCTCTGCTGACAGCAGTGTGGGCTTTGGAGCCAGGCAGACATAGGTTAGAACCCCGATTCCTGCCACCTGCTGCCAGCAGGACCTTGAAAGGTGCCTAGATCTCACTGAGCCTCGGTTTTCTCATGTGCCAAATGGCGATAATTAGTCTTAAAATGTGAAATGTGTTACATCTAGTTTAACTATTTTATTTATTTCTTTTTCCCCTTTGGTTTGATTTTTTTTTTCTCGTCTTTTTAGGGCTGCACGCATGTGGCTTATGGAGGTTCCCAGGCTAGGGGTCTAATCACAGCTACGGCTGCCAGGTTACACCGCAGCCACAGCAATGCCAGATCCGAGCTGCATCTGAGACCTACACCACAGCTCACAGCAACGCCCTTAACCCACTGAGCAAGGCCAGGGATCGAACCCGCAAGCTCATGGTTCCTAGTATTCGTTTTCTCTGCGCCATGACGGGAACTCCTGATTTTTTTTTGTTATTTCCCCAATGCAATTTTTTTTTTCTACCGTACAGCATGGTGACCCAGTTACACATACATGTACACATTCTATTTTCTCACATTATCATGCACCATCATAAGCAACTAGACAGAGCTCTCTGTGCTATATTTTAACTATTTTAATTCTCTTAACTCTCAGCGGCCACTCTTTGAGGTAGATATTATCAACCATCTGCAGATGAGAAAACTGAGGCCCAGAGAGCTTGCATCCATCCTGCAGGATCCCAGGAATCCTGAAGAGCGGAGGAGCTGGGACATAACCCGTGACTGTCCCATCCCAGGTCCCTTGCTCCGGACCACTCTGCTGTTCTGAAGCTGCCTCCGAGGAGCCCTGCTGAGTGAGCTAACAGGACATAGCACCCCCTCCTCAGCTCTGATGACATATCCTACAGAGTTGGGGATGGGGCTGGGGAGGGAAGAGGAGAGAACGGCTTCTCCCGTCTGAAGCAGAGGGTGCGGAGAGGGCAGCTAGGTCCAGGGATCCACCCAGGGACTCTCAGTTGGGCCTGTGGCTTCTGGCGAGTGGATGGGGAGGGACTGGAAATCTTGAAGGTGGTCAGAGCCAGGGAAATGCAGATTCTGTGGTTAAAACAGTCCCTCAGTGCCCTGAGACTGTGGGACTGAGGGAAACGGATTCAGGAGGAATATACAGCAGGTTGCTAACAGTCCTATCCTCTGGGGAAGGGATCTTGGGGGACATTTTTTGCTCTCCATGCCCCTCATATTCTTTGCATTTTTTACACAACTGTGCTTTTTTTTTTTTTTTTTTTTTTTGTCGTTTTAGGGCAGGACCTGCCACATATGGAGTTCCCTGGGCTAAGGGTGGAAGCGGAGCTGCACCTGCCAGCCACAGCCACAGCCACAGTAATGCCAGATCCAAGCCACATCTGTGAACTAGACCACAGCTCATGGCAATGCTAGATCTTTAACCCACTGATTAAGGCCAAGATTGAACCTGCATCCTCATGGAACCAGTCGGATTCATTTCTGCTGAGCCATGAAGGGAACTCCAACTGTGCATTATTTGAATTTTCTTTTCTTTCTTTTTTTTTTTTTTGGCTGCACCTACAGTATAAGGAAGCTTCTGGGCCAGGGATTGAACCCACAACAGTCACTGGAGCAACAGCAGTGACAATGCCAGATCCTTAACCTGCTAGGCCACCAGGGAACTCCCTTGAGTTTTCTTTTAAGGGAAGAAAAAAGCCTGGAAGGACGTATGTCGAATGCTAATAGTAGCTATACAGCAGAAAATTGATAGAACATTGTTAATCAACTATAATTAAAAAATTTTAAAAAGGGCTAATAGTTGGTTGAGGCACCACTCCCTTGTCAGATTTTCTACAACAAACATGTATTAGGAGTTCCTGCTGTGAGGCAGTGGGTTAAGAATCCAACTGCAGGGGCTTGGGTTGCCACAGAGGCTCGGGTTTGGCCCCTGCCCTGGGGAAGAGGGTTAAAGGATCTGGCATTGCCACAGTTATGGCATAGGTCGAAGCTGGAGCTGGGATTAAATCCCTGGCCCAGATTTTCATACGTGTGGGTGCAGCCATTTTTAAAAAATGTATTAATGATACCAAAAAAATATTTAAATGAGATAATACACATAAAGTGTCTAGAGCAGCACTTGTGCCATGATTGAAATGTGCCAGATCTGTGCTGTTTAGTACACAGATCCCAGGCACATGTGGCTCCTGAGCTCTTGACCTAAAGTGCAGCTGAGGAAAAAACTCTTTACTTTTATTGAATTTGGATTACTTCACATTTATTTATTTATTTATTTATTTATTTATTTTAGGGCCATGGGGGCCTATGGAGTTTCCCAGGCTAGGGGTCGAATCAGAGCTACAGCTGCCAGCCTATATCACAGCCACAGCAACGTGGGATCCGACCCATGTCTGCGACCTCCACCACAGCTCATAGCAACTGCAGGATCCTTAACCCACTGAGCGAGGCCAGGGATCGAACCTGCAACCTCATGGTTCCTCGTCGGATGTGTTTCCACTACGCCACGAGGGGAACTCCGGATTACTTTACATTAATTTTAAATAGGTCTGCTTTCGAGAGTTCAATAGCACAGGATGTGCTTGATGCTGTTTCTGCCCTGTCGCCGTCTGAGCCCCTCCTGAGCAGTGCCTTCTGCCCTGCCTTCCCTCTCCTCCCTGGCTTCAGCATGTCCTCCAGTCAGGGTAGAGTTTGGGCCCCCTCCACCTCTTGCAAACAACTTACCTTGCTTCTCTGACCCCATAGAGAGCGCAGGGGTTCCTCAGGCAAACCCCTCCGGGTGTGCGTGTCCTGAGGTGGACACTTACAGGTGAGAACCCAGGCTCAGCAACACCTCACTGTGACCGTCTCAGGCAAGTCACTGCCCCCCTTCTGGGCCTCAGTTTCCTCATCTGTATAATGGGAGTATTGGCCAGAGATTCCATAAAGGCCTCATGGCCCTTCACCTTGCTGCTGAGGTCACAGGCTGGGATCGCTGGGCATGGCCAGGTGTACTGGGCACTGCTGAGCAAGAGGGACTTAGGTGATGAAAAGGACCATCTGGCTGGAAGGCTTATGAGGCAATGGGATGGGTGAAAAAATGTGTGATGAAAGATGTGTCATTGAGGAGTGAGAACTTCGCTAATCCAGCTCCCCTCCGGCAGTTAGCTGCCCTTTCTTAGCTCATCACCTTGTTTCAGCAGTTACCGAGCTATATTCTTATTCTCATTATCTCCGTCTTTCTGGCAGATTTCGAGATGTTCAAAGAGAAAGAGTGTCTAGCTCACCTCAGCATCCTCCGTCTCTTACATAAAGCAGATGTTCGTATAGTTTTGATGAACAGATAAATAAATTGTTCCTTTGGATTCTGCTCTGTGGCTCAAAGGACTCAGCCTTGGGGAAAAATATAGAAAGTCAGTGGAATTCGTAGAAATTTTATTTGCTCTTTCTGCCATTTTTTTTGGGGGGGGGGACAGGTGCTTTTTAGGGCTGCACCTGTATCGTATGGAAGTTCCCAGGCTAGGGACCAAATTGGAGCTGCAGCAACTCCAGATCTGAGCCACATCTGCAAACTATGTCGAAGCTTGCAGCAACGCCAGATCCTTAACCCACTGATCAAGGCCAGGGATCCAACCCACATCCTTACAGATACTAGTTGGGATCTTAACCCACTGAGCCACAATGGGAACCCCCACTTCTGCCTCTTTGAAAGTTTTTTTCCCTCAGCTTCCCCAATCCTAACCTTCTCTTTCATTTGTGGAGGAAAGAAAATGTTCAATGGGATAAACTAATTCATACTAAGATGTGAATGGCTGAAATTTACCATTTCTAGGGGCAACTGCATTTGTATAGGAAAGAAGCAACACTTAACCCAACTATGGATGTTAGGCTTCAGTTTTGAGCAGCGCACTGTCAGCAAGCCTGGGTTTGTCCCAGAGGCTGCCCTTCACCAGCTGTGTCTGTGACTATGTTCCCCTCATCTTTCTGAGGCTCGGTTTTCTGTCTGTAAAATGGAGTCTAATGACACCTCTCTAGCCACCCGCTAGGGTGATGGTGGAGAGAGAACAAATCCATGCACACAAAAAGCATTATTAGCTGTGAGGTCCTGGATAGGAAAAGGGATTGATATTGCCCTGACTTTGGGCCCCAGGGTGGGGCCGCCCCACGCCTTCAAAAATCATACCTGAGCAGACAATAGCTGTGCATGGAAGCCACCACCTTTTTAATCTTCCAGCTGCCAAGCAGAGACAGAACCCAGGCAGCTCTCTCATCTTTAGCCCCACCCCCGGGCGAGAGGGAAGGCGGGAGAGCCCTTGGAGCCAAATTCTCTCTTTTGACTCCAAATGGAGCCTCCAACCTGGGCATCCAGCAGTGAGGACCTCCAGGAGTCAGAACACAGGTCCTGGAGTTCCCCATCGTTGAGCAGCGGAACCGAATCCCACTAGGAAGTATGAGGTTGCAGAGTCGATCCCTGTCCTCACGCCATGGGTTAAGGATCTGGTGTTGCATGAGCTGTGGTGCAGGTCACAGATGCAGCTCGGATCTGGTGTTGCTGTGGCTGTGGAGTAGGTCGGCAGCTTTGGACCCCTAGCCTGGGAAACTCCTTATGCCGCAGGTGCGGCCCCAAAAAGAAAAAAAAAATGAAAAGAACATGGGTCCCTATCTCTTCTGTCGGCTGGGCTGGGCATCCAACTTACAGACCTCACCCAAGCCAAGCCTCTTCCAGGTCACTAGCCTGCCCTTGAGTCAGCTTCAAAGACTCCTTCTGGATTTCCCAGACACTAACTAGCCTCATCAGTCTCTCCATCCTAAATTCTCCCTTTGTCCAGGAATGGAGACCCTGAGGCCCAGAGAGGTTGCACGACCTACTCAGTATCACACAGCATAGTTGAGCGTTGGCCCCCAAGTCCCTAGACTTCCCTTCCTGAGAACAACACTCGCCCTTGCCTTTCTTTCCCCAAACTAGCCTCACCTTCCCTTTCACTTCCAAACACAAGCAAACTGTCTGAAGCCCCCAGGCCCCAGAAGTTCTGGAGTGGAGGTTCCTTTCCTCACTTCCCACTCGTTCCAATTGGAGGGGCTTAGAGGTCCCTTCCCCAGGTATTCTGCCCCCTGGAGTGTAGACTATGCCTGAAATGACTGACTGTCCCCTCGAGCCATGGAAGGATGCCTCCGTCTCACTTGCAAACCCAGGACCTGACTAAAACCATCAGCTATGGGACACTCACCTTGCTTGCCTCTTAGCTGTGATCCAGTGCTGGGAGAAACCTCCCCCCAAAGGTCCCCATCAGCATGGAGCGCTCCCTCCCTGGAGCTCCCGCCCCAGCCCCTGCTGCAGTGCGTATCTCTTCCTGCCTCTGTGTCAGAGGTGCGAGTACATGCGTGTGCGTGTGTGTGTGTGCATGTGTGCATGTCCCTAGGCTTTCCACTCCATAAGGGCATGGACCATGTCTTACTTTCTTTATGTCCCCAGTGCCTGGCACAGAGCAGGTGTTCAAAACCAAGATTTTTTTTTTTTTTTCTTTTTAGGGCCACACCCAAGTCATATGGAAGTTCCCAGGCTAGGGGTCAAATTGGAGCTGCAGCTGCAGACCTACACCACAGCCACAGCTATAGCCACGCCAGATCCAAACAGCATCTGTGACCTACACCCCAACTCATGGCAACGCCAGATCCTTAACCCACTGAGCGAGGCCAGGGATCGTACCCACGTCCTCATGGATCCTAGTCGGGTTCGTTAACTCTGAGCCACAAAGGCGCACTCCCGAAGACCGAGATTCTTAAAGTTAATTGAACCTAAGCCTGGGTAGCTGGGGGGAGCGGTCACACACCTGGACTCCAGGTTGCCAGACTACAAGACCTCCAAGACCAGCCGAGGAAGAAATAGAAAGGCAGGGACAGGACCTGATCAGCCCCTTCCTCCTCAGCATCCAGACTGACATCTCTCAGTTCTCACATCCTCAGCCTGGCATGACCCTGCCTGGCTGAGGAGGTGAGGAGGAGGTGACCAGTCAGTGAGACCTCTCAGATCTGCGCTGGTGACTTGTCTCTTGCATGAGTTTATTTAATGCCCTGTCTCATGGGAAATCCTCTCCACCTCAACTCTGGGTGCTTGGAGCGGAGCTCAACCAGAAAAAGAACAAGGGACCCAAGAGAACACAGCCTTCCCATGGGAGCAGAGTGGACGAGCCCCAAACCAGCCAGAGACCCAGATCTTTTTACTTTCGTCTGATCTGCAGCGAGCTGAGCTTGCTACAAGAACAACCTGAGTGGGGCAGGGAGCTTGGTGGGCAGCAGAGCCCAGGCACCTGGAGCTTGTGGGATCTCCCCTGGGTGCTTTGGGAAGAAGAGCCAACTTGGCGGGTGGCTGCCCGGAGGCAGAGGCATGGCCGAGGTGGCCTGTCTGGCACCCCTGGGCCCAGGACACCGCATCTTGACAGTCCAACTTGGGAGGGCAGGGAACCAAATGCAGGGACCGGCTGCTGGGGAGGGGGGACTCTTCAGGGAGGAGCTGAGTGTGGGAGGCCGGGCTGCCGTCACCAGCCTGGACTGTCCTTCTGGCTGGCTGGGTGACTCAGGTCCTGCTGGCAGGTCTGGATGTGCTGGAGCAAGTCCCGGCTTTCCCTCCCTCCCCACCTCTGTCCCAGCACGCTTGGTGGAGGCTGCGCCTCCTCCTTCCAGCTCCATCAGGAGATTGGCTACAACCCTTCACTGCCCCGGGCCTGCTCCCCCAAGAGGACAGAGCCCTCCCTAGGGGCCACAGAGGGCCCAGTAGCATCCTCACAGGTGTCTCCTGAGGGAGCGATCTGGGGGGCAGGCACCCACACTGGACATCTCCTCCGAGCTTCATAAATGCCCTGCCCCTGGGCCAGCCCAGGCACCCATATTTCTTTCTTTCTTTCTTTTTCTTTTTTTTTTTTTGTCTTTTTAGGGAGACATATGGAGGTTCCCAGGCTAAGGGTCTACAGTCACCAGCCTAATCCACAGCCACAGCAGCGCCAGATCCTTTACCCATGGAACGAGGCCAGGGATTGAACCCGCAACCTCATGGTTCCTAGCCGGATTCGTTTCCACTGAGCCACAACAGAAACTCCAGGCGTCCATATTTCAAACGAGGAGATGGAAGCCTGTGACCTCACAGCCAGCACCTCATGCCTGAGCCTCGGCACAAACCCAGGGCTCCGTATGCAGATTCCGAGCGCACACCTGGGCCCAGGGTCTAGAAGAAAGAGGCACCTGCACTGATGCAATCACAGGACCAGCGTGGGCAGTCAGCCTGGGCCAGGCAGTCCTCATCCAGTCCTGTCTCAAGCTGGGGCCTGACTCCTTGGGGTGGAGCCGGCTCTGTCTGTAAGTCTTGGGGGGAAGGCGGCTGGAATAGGCAGGCTCTCAGCTCCCAGGGAAGGGGGAGCTAGGAGGGCCTCTTCTGGGCCTTCAAGCAAGGAGGCCAAGACCTCCTCATTCACCCTCAGCCTTGCACGTTTCCATCCTAGACTTTTTTTTTTTTTTTTTTTTTGGTCTTTTCACCTTTTCTAAGGCCGCACCCGTGGCATATGGAGGTTCCCTGGCTAGGGGTCTTATTGGAGCTGTAGCCGCCGGCCTACACCGCAGCCACAGCAACGCAGGATCCGAGCCGTGTCTGTGACCTACACCACAGCTCATGGCAACACCGGATCCTTAACCCACTGAGCAAGGCCAGGGATCGAACCCTCAACCTCATGGTTTCTAGTCGGATTCGTTAACCACTGAGCCACGATGGGAACTCCATCCTAGACTTCTCTGAGCAGTTCTGCCCTTGAACATGCCCTTGACTTCAGGAAGGAGGGAGGGTCATAACTGCTTTGGGTTTGTCCTTTACTATGTTTGAGGCACCAGGCTAAGGTGGGTCTTGACCTGCAGAATGTCCTCTCTCCTGCACCGCAAACCTAGGAGCCAGAAGTCCTTTCCTTTTTTTTTTTTTTTTCTTTTTATGTTTTGCTTTTGTCGGTCCACACCTGCACATGTGGAAGTTCTCAGACGAGGGGTCGAATCAGAGCTATAGCTGCTGGCCTACGCCACCGCCACAGCCACGCCAGATCCAAACAGCCTCTGCGACCTACACCCCAGCTCACAGCAACACTGGCTCCTTAACCCACTGAGCAAGGCCACGGAGAGAACCCACATCCTCGGGTACTAGTCAGATTCGTTTCCGCTGAGCCACAATAGGATCTCCTGGTTTGCTTTCCTATGCGCAGAGGAAGAGACCAATGTAAGATAGTTGGGACCCTGCCTGGGATTTGAGCCCAGGTCTGCAGGTTCCAAAACTCATCCTCTTAAGGCGGAACCTGAACCTCACTCAAGGGCCCTGCCACTGATGGGGCAATTAGGACTGCCACATGGATCCAGCCAGGTGCCCCGGCTAAAGCTCCCTGCTCCCAACACTGGGACCCCAGGTCTCCTCTCCCCATGGATCAATCACCCTCGAGTAACCTGGAGTTGTGAGGGTTGGTGCGCTGTCTGAGGGCCTGGGTGTTTGTCCAGGCTGCACCTGCTTTTGTAGGGCCGAGCTGAGGCTCCACCGTTTCCACAAGGCTGGCAGGGAGCATCAGTTCTGCCTGGGACCAGCAAACACGTTCACTCCGGGCCAGCCACCTGCCAGCCCAGGGCCCTAAAGCACCAGCTCCAGACAGAGATGAGGGCTCAGCTGCCCTGACTCTGGGCCGACTGAGGCCACAGGAGTGTGCAGGCCAGGCTGAGACCTCTGAACCCCAGGTGTGGGGCCAGGACTTGCAGGACAGACGCCCTGGGCAAAAGCCTGCCTGTTGGTCCTGGCATCTAAAGGAGGGTGCTCCCCTGCAGAGGCCACCCTGGTTCAGCGTCTCACCCTGTGACCCCGGGTGGAAGAGGTGGGCCTGTCCCCTTTTTAGAGTGGACAGAGGCACAGACATAAACAGGGAGGGGCAGTGACCGACAGAGGAATGAAACCCAACCTCTAGGCGGGGCAGGCTTTGCCAGAAGCCCCTGATCCCAGAGAGGCAAATACACGGCCTGCTTGTTCCCTTTTTTTGATCTTCCCCTCTCCTTGGGGTGTTTGCAGCCTCAGGATCAGCTGAGAATGTCCCCCGCCCGCCCTCCCTTTCGGTGTGGACTGTGGCCGGCAGTGACATCTAAGAACTAGTGCAGGGAAGGCACCTGACCTTGGGGAGGAATGTGGGAAATGTCTGCAGCTTGGAGCAGCTACCCCCCACCTGGGCCCCAGGAATGTGGGCTCCAGGCCCAAGAGCTCACGGTCCCCCGGGGCAGTGTTTTGCCTCTGGAAGAGTGGCGGGGCGGGGGGGGGGAGGGCAGGGTCCAGGAGTGACACTGTGGAACTCCTACACAGTTACAGAGGGTGAAGATGAACTGGCAACACTGCCCTCCTGGCGGTGCCAGAACAGCACCCTCTCGGATCCAGCTAAGGGCACGGTCGCTGACTCCTAAATTCCCCTCAAACCCGAGCTCATGGAGACAGCTGTAACTTGACTTCTCAGATCTACAGAACCAGAGAATGGTTGAAATAAGCAGCTGCTGCATCGTCCATATTACAGATGTGGAAACTGAGGCCCAGAGAGATGGGAGTTGGACAGATGCACTAACTATGCACCAGGGCTCTGTGTGGTAGGTGCTTTCCGTACACCCCTCCTGCTTCCATGAAGCTGGGGCTTGGTATCTCCTTCTAGTAGGAGACTCAGTTGGACCCATCAAGCTCCCACAGGGTTCCTGCTGGGAATCCAGGGGCTTCTGTGGGTCCCCGTAACTGTCAGGGGTGGGAGATATAGCCAGAGGGCAGACCCTGAGGGCCTGGTCTCTAAGCTCGAGGCCACACTCCAGCTCCTGGTGAGCAGGTGATCTTTGCTCTGGCTGGACAGCATTGGTAAGACTATGCGAACACCAACAGAGGCTTGTCTTTGGGACACATGTACTCCGATGTTCATTGCAGGACTACTTTCAATAGCCAAGACATGGAAGCAAACTAAATGTCCATCAACAGAGGAGTGGCTCAAGAAGATGTGGTACATATACACAATGGACTATTACTCAGCCATTAAAAGGAATGAAATACGAAATTCCGACATTCTTAGCAACATGGATGGACCTAGAAATGATCATGCTAAGTGAAGTCAGTCAGACAATGAGACACCAACATCAAATGTTTTCACTGACATGTGGAATCTGAAAAAAGGACAGAATGAACTTCTTTGCAGAAAAGATACTGACTCACAGACTTTAAAAAACTTATGGTCTCCAAAGGAGACAGTTTGGGGTTGGGGGGATGCACTGGGGTTGTGACTTGGAAATCCTATAAAATTGGACTGTGATGATCACTGTACAAGTATAAATGTAATAAATTCATTGAGTAATTAAAACAAAACAGAGGCTTCTTTGTCTTTGGGACTGAACCCCAGGAAAGCGTTGAATAAGGACTCTGCTGCCCTCTCGTGGCCACACCTGGGCATGACTTGCGGTCCAGGCCTCCAGCTGCTTATCTTCTCCCATTTAAGGAACTGCTCTCCCAATTCCCTTCCTCCTAGAAAGCACTCTGCAGGCGCTGGATGGGACAAGCATCATCTCACCTCCCTACCACAGAAGCCTGCAGAAAGCAAATGGAAGGGTGGATGACACCTTGTTCAACGTCAGATCCTGGAGGATAAAGGCCTCAGGCCAATGGGTGTGGTCCCAGCTGTGTTACCCAGAAGGCTTGAGTGTTGGGAGAGACTGAGTGGTTTCCACGGAAACAGCCTAATCAATCAGCACAACACAGGATGGTTTGAAAATTTAGAGGGTATTTATTTCTCGGGAAGGTCCACAATAGCTGGCAGGCACTGCCCTCCCCTGCTCCAAGGGGATTTCTTTCTCCTTTTCCGAGAAGCCCCCCCTCTTCTTGGAAGCGCCCTTGGGGAGGCTGGGAAGGGAAGAGAAACCATACACAACACTCCAGAGCCTTAAAAAAATAAAGCAACAAACAACCTCCTCCACACAAACACACACATACCAAATAAATAGACGTATAAAAGAGGCCGAGGGGCTGCCTGGGAAGGTGGAGCCGGCTGGCCCTGCCCCCACTTCTCGCAGCCAGGACGATCCAGAGCTAAGTGGGATGGAAGTGCCTGACAAGCCAAGAAGCAGCCCTGGCTTCAGAGAGAGGACGGGGTGAGGGCGGGGCCCTCTCCTTGGAGCTCAGGGGGATCCGGTCCCAAGGAACGAATAAATAAATAAATAAAATAAATAGAACCTTAAGGGCTTGGGCTGAGGCTGGGGACCCCTCGGGCCTCTTTCCCTGAAAAGAGCAGATCCAGGGACAGGCAGAAAGAACTCCAGAGAAAACACGAATCCAAAGCCATGCCCACCCAGCCTCCCAAGAGCCTGCCTGCCTCCTTCAGATCCCAGAAGGGCCCAACCCATTACCCAGCCTCAAACCACCTCTGGAGGAGGGAACAGGAGCTGCCAGCCTCTCCCCCAGGGAAGCTGAGGCACGGCCCTCCCCTGTCCCCATGCTCATTGGCCTTCCTGAACCATGTCATCTGTGTCAGCTGGGAGAAATCATCGTGTGACTATAAATTTAATCAAAACAGTCCATCAGGGTGTCCCCTGCTCTATTTGGTCACGGACGTCCCTGCCGCCTCCAGCCGGGGTGACCCTGGAGGCTCCCTTCAGGCCAACAGGGACAGAAGGCATCGGACCGAAGAAAGCAAGAACAGAGAAGGGGGCAGACGGAGCTGGAATGGACAGTTTGGGCAGGAGGCCAAACTGGACACAGGAAGAAGTCCCAGGGACTCCGGAGCCCCAGGGTCCCCCCCGCGGGGAAGCAAGGCCAGCTGGGTGCCAGGGACCACACAGGGTTGGGACAGGCCGCCGCTCAGCTGGGCAGCAGCACGTGCTCCAGGAGGTAGGTGAGGGAGTCCCAGTGCTTCCAGAGGAGGAAGAGGACGAGGACCAGGAGGGCGGTGCTGGTGATGCGCAGGCGGGTCTTCATGAGGGGCGTGATGAAGTTGGCGATGGTGGACACGAACACCAGCAGCACAGCCATGAGCGCCAGGATCACGTTGATGAACTTGCCCAGCAGCGCCCGCGCGTTGGCGTTCTCCACGCCCTCCAGCTGCACCACCTGCTGCTGTTGCTGCTGCAGCTCCAGCTTGGTGACCCGGGTCAGGCAGGACTCCACGGCCTCCTGCAGGGGACACAGGGTGGGCATGGGGGAGCTCAGGGCAGGCAGACCCCCAGCCTGAACCCTACCTGCCCTCAGAAAAGGTGACCGTGCATGGGGCGCCTCCTCCCAAGGCCTGGCAGGGTAGAGGGTGATCGGCGGTAGCTGGGGGCTGTGTCCTTTAAGGATGACTATCTGGGGAGGCTGGTGGGAAGCTTTTTACTTTTTCTTTTTCTTTTTCGGGCCACACCCACAACATGGAGGTTTCCAGGCTAGAGGTTGCATCGCTGTGCCACAGCCACAGCAATGCCAGATCCTCAATCCACTGAGCAAGGCCAGGGATGGAACCCGCCTCCTCACGGACACGATGTCAGGTTCTTAACCCGCTGAGCCACAACGGGAACTCTGGGAAGTCTTATTTATTTATTTATTTTACTTTTTTTCTTTTTTAGGGCCGCACCTGTGGCATACGGAGGTTCCCAGGCTAGGGGTCTGATTGGAGCTACAGCTGCCAGCCTACGCTACAGCCACAGCAACGCGGGATCTGAGCCGCATCTGCCACCTACGCCACAGCTCACGGCAACGCAGGATCCCCGACCCACAAGCAAGGCCAGGGAATGAACCTGCATCCTCATGGATACTAGTCAGATTCGTTTCTACTGAGCCACAGTGGGAACTCCGGGGAAGTCTTGATTAAGAGGAAGGGGTGGAGCTGGCCCACTCCCAGCCTCCTCCGGAGGCCATCATACCTGGATGTCCCGGGCCCTCTCATAGGACTGGTAGGCCACCTTCTCCTCCATGCTGGCCAGCTCCTGCTTCAGGTTGGTCATCTCATTCTGGTGAAGCTCGGTCAGGTCATTGAGCTGCTCCTCTAGCCGCTCGTACCTGGCAGAGGAAAAAGGGGTGACACCAGTCCTGGCTCCACAAGCCTCCTGTCTCCCACCCAGGATCAATTTCACTCATTCTCAACAACGACTCAACCCACCCTATGTGTCCATCCCTGTCTGTTTTTTGTTTGTTTGTTTGTCTTTTTGCTATTTCTTGGGCCGCTCCCTCGGCATATGGAGGTTCCCAGGCTAGGGGTCTAATCGGAGCTGTAGTCTCGGCCTACACCAGAGCCACAGCAACTCGGGATCCGAGCCGAGTCTGCAACCTACACCACAGCTCACGGCAAAGCCGGATCGTTAACCCACTGAGCAAGCGCAGGGACCGAACCCACAACCTCATGGTTCCTAGTCGGATTCGTTAACCACTGCGCCACGACGGGAACTCCCCCGTCTGATTTTCAATAACAACAACAAGGAAAGCTCCTACATATACAGGACTTAGGTGGAGGCTCTGTCCTAGGCACTTTGGTCACATTATCTCAAAGGATCCTCCCCACACAAAAGTCAAGATAAATACTACTGTCATCCTCATCTTACAGACAAGAAGACAGAGGCACAGAGAGGTCAAGGAACTTGCTTGAGATCACACAGCTTATGAATGGAGGAGTCAAGGATTGACTAACTTCAACAACCCGGGCTCTTAAGCCCTGGGCTAAGATGCTCCCCTGAGTACCAGGGACACAGGGATAGAAGACACAATCCCTGCCATCAAGATAGAAGATCTGGGGTTCCCGTCGTGGTTCAGTGGTTAACAAATCCGACTGGGAATCATGACGTTGTGGGTTTGATCCCTGACCTCGCTCAGCAAGTTGAGGATCCGGTGTTGCCGTGAGCTGTGGTGTAGGTCCCAGACACAGCTCGGATCCTGCGTTGCTGTGGCTGTGGCGTAGGTCGGCGGCTACAGCTCTGATTAGACTCCTAGCCTGGGAACCTCCATATGCCACGGAAGTGGCCTTAGAAAAAGGCAAAAAGATTAAAAAAAAAAAAAAAAAGATACAAGATCTCAGAAGATGACTAGTATGTGGGTAGCTCAGAGTTCAAGCAGGTTTTCTCCTTCTAAACCTTCATGTATATGAAGAAGAAAAAGTGCTAAATAAGGAAAAAAATCCCTAAAAATCCCAAGGAGCAAGTGCCTAACGCCACACTAGAGGCACAGGGCAAAAGAGCAGAACAGGCAGAGGTGTAAGAGGGGACTCCAGCTCAATTCCAGGCTGGATGTTCAAACGAACCACGGCAGATACCTGCATACAGTGATTTACAGGTTTGGACTCAATCCCTGCAAAACCTGTGACTAGGGATTCATGTTGTTCTCACTTCACAGACAAGGACACAGGATGCAGAGAGCATTAAGTACTTTGTTCAAGGTAAAAAGTAAATAGTAGAGCTGGGATTTGAACCCAGGTATCCTGGCTCCAGAGTCAGTGCTCTCAGCCAGTCTCTCCAGATAAGAGGCCCCTGCTTCGATTTCCCCTTTTGTTCAAAACCCACAAAACCATCAAGTAGAGATGCTCAGGAGTTCCCTCTGGGGTGCAGGTGCAATGGGATTAGTAACATCTTGGGAGCACTGGGACATGGGTTCGATCCCCAGCCCGGCACAGCGTTAAGGATCCAACATTGCTGCAGCTGCAGCCTAGGTCGCAACTATGGCTCAGTTCTGATCCCTGGCCTGGGAGTTCTACATGCCGTGGGGCGGACAAAAAAGAAAAAAAATGATCCTATCTTCCAGCTTCCCTGGAAGCTGGCAGAGGACTTCTCAGGGCCTCTTCCTGGCTTCTTCCAGCAGCCCAGGACCCTTCTAGATGCTCCTCCATCTGCCTCCACCATCGAGTCTGAGAGCTGGTGCTCAGCACCTCTCCCCTGGGTGGGCCGGGCAGCACCCACCTGTAGCGCTCCTCCTGCAGGCACTGGGTCATGTAGGTGTAGTCCCTCTGGAGCTGAGCCTTCAGGTCCTCCATCGAGTCCTCCAGGTGGGACTGGCCCTCCTTGATCTCCCGCAGCTCCTCCAGCAGAGTGTCCAGGTTCCCAGGGGCTCCATACAGCATGTTGGACTTGGGGCTCCCCAGCGCTGCGGCGGGCCCTGCCCCCGAGTTGCTGCCCGCCCCGGCCGAGCTGGCACTGGCACTGGAGCACTCGTCATCGCTGCCATACTTGGGGCTGGACACCAGTGTGGCGCTGCCGCTCAGCGCCCGGGCCACTTCCTCGGGGGGCCCGTCGTCCAGAGGGTCCTTCAGGTGGGCGATGTTATCGGCACTGCCAAACTTGTTGCGGATGAGGCTGGCGAACTCCCGGGGCTTGGACACCACAGCGGTGTGGGTGGCCTGCGAGAGGCCCGAGAGGCTGCCCTTGACACCCTCCACCACGCCGCCCCCAAAGCCACTGATGCCGGCACGCATGTTGGCGCCCACGTCCTTCAGGCCCTGCTGCATGTCCCGCAGCACGTCCTTGGGCTGCCGCGACGGCCCATTCTGCTCGATCTCCTTCAGGCGCCGGCGGTAGTGCTCCAGCTTCTTGTGCAGCTGGGCGATGGTCTGGGCCGACTTCTGGTTCTTCTTCTCGAACACCTGCTTGATGCGGGACACCTGCTGCTTGTCGGCGTTGTTGGCCAGCTTCAGGTACTCCGCCACGTTGTCGTCCCGCGCCTCCTGCTCGATCTTGATCTGCTCAGTGATCTTCAGGATCTTCTGGTGCAGGTGGTCGATGGCGGCCTTGGTCCGCTGGGGGTCCGGGGCCCCATCCGGCACGTCCAGGCTGATGGGGCCGTCGGTGTCACCATGGCCGGGGCCACCAGGGAGGCTCAGGGCCACAAGGTCCACTTTGTCGACCTGGGGAAGAAGGCAAGCAGAAGAAGCCTAGGTAAATCACGAAACCAAAGGAGGTGGCCCACAGGAGTCTCTCACGTGCCCCTGGACATCTCTGGACCTGGTTTCACTTTTTGAAAAAATGGATGCAGGATGCACAGAAAACTTTAGGGAAAGCGTCCAATGGAATAACAGCACAGACAACTGTATTCCCGTCCAGCTGCCATTTAGGAAGGCCTTGCACATCTGCTATCGATCACAGCAACATCCCTAAAATGCAGTCTAGGCACACCTGCTCCTCCTTTGGCCCAGAGAGTTCAAGCAAGCTGCTCAGGGACAAACAGCTTCTACAGCCCAGAACCTCATGTTGCCCCATCACATGGACCGAACAGGTCTGAGGCTTCACCAGACACGGGGTTATTTCTCAGGGACGAAGACACGCTGTCCCTCTGGACCCAGCCTTCCATAAAGCTCCTGCCTGGAGCAGGCCTCTCCCTCAGAGCTGCCCAGAGCCTACCCTTGGGCCCCACGTGGGCGCAGAAACTATCCCCCACCCCAGGCTGCCCCACTGCAGCCCAGCGGACCGCCCCACCCCTGCTGACACCTCTCCCGGCCCTGCCATTACCTTCCAGCTCTCTGGAATCGTCAGCAACCTCTTCATGACGGTGGGAGCGCCCAGCCCTGCCCAGTCCCCCTGAACCAGGAAAGGAACACCCCCCGCCCCCAGGGTTCTAGCCCCAGAAGTAACCCATAGGCCAAGGGAAGCAGGCCCAGGCTGGGGACCTGGGGGTACCAGCTGCCCAGCGTGGAAGCGAGTGAATGTGCAGAAAGGAGAGGAGGGCGCCTTTTCCGCGTGGGCAGGCTGGCAGACCAGCTTCCCGAGTGCATCAGGGAGGCACAAAGAAAGGAGCAGGGACCCAGAGAGGATGGGGGGCAGGGAGGGAGAGGAAGGAAAGGTCACAGAAGATAGGAAAGATGGGCTGAAAGCAGGCGGGCCTGGAGCCCCACTCTTTCAGGGCCAGACCCCCTCGGCCTCTCACAAGATCGCTCTGTCCACAGCCGAGTCCCCGGTGTCTTATCACTATGCAACAACAGAAGCAGCAGGAAATGGCTGAACCCCACGTATTTTTACACACAGCACATCCCAGTACAGCCAGGTCTGATCATTTGCTCTTTATGTGGATGGAGGGGGGGGGGAGTGGGGGCAGGGAGCTAAAATACAAAGAAAGTGGCCCTGGTTCACGCACCGGAAACGGCCCGTGCCAATTACAGGCAGAAGTCACCGGGCTCCATTTCTGCCGAGGTACAAAGTTAGTGGAAAACACTATTAAAAACAACAGCCCTGCCAAACACAGGATCCAGGGGAGGGGGGCTCCTCTGTGGGCTTCCTCTTCAGTCTTTTCAGGTCACGGTTCCACTGGGGATGCTGGAGACACCACCCTTTTCCATCCCCCCCGAAGTTGGGACTTTCCTCTGACACGTGCATTGGGTCTCCGCTCATGTCCCCAAGCCCTCCCACTGGGTGTGCATACCTTTGGGACCTTGTATACCAGAGGAGCCAATGCCACGGTCTCCCTTAACGACCTGTCCCAAGGTCTAGCTGTCACACCAGCGGGACTTCAAACTGCATCCTGCCGTTAAACACCTTCCTCCTGCACTGTTCCCTGCGGTGACGGCAAAGAGCCCATCTCTCAACTGTCCTGAACCTCGGTGGTCCCCCCTATAAAGTGAGGATCATCATATCTACTCTCGGGCCTTTGGTGAGGGTTACACAAGATGACGTCATGTGAGCACTTGGCCCAGCCCAGGGCGCACAGAGGCACCCACAGACGCTGTCTGCTTCTGGCAGCACTTTTTTGTTTTTCCCACACGATGGAGGAAATGAAGTTTATTTAAAAGAGTATACCAGCAAGTTGACTCAATGTTGATGCTGTGATACAGATACTGAACTAGACAAAATCAAATTCTATTGGCAACACATGGCTTTTAACATTAAAGAACTGACCCTCTTATAAGGGTCAGTTCTCTGTGCTTTCCAGAGAGATTCAACACTTTCCCTCCTTTCTGCTCTCTTCGCGGGGGAAAGAATATCCAGAAAATGAGTTGGGATCTGGCTGCCTCCACTGCCTGATGTTTCCCTAGGAGGAGGGTTCATCATTATAAGGAGGAGGGCGAGTCCTGCCCACTTGGAGGAGTGGGAGGGGCTTGGAGGGTGTGGGAGGGGCTTGGAGAGTGTGGGAGGGGCTTGGAGGGTGTGGGAGGGGCTATTGAAACACGAACAGGAAATGGCTGGGAATCACAAGTGCTTTGGACTATGAGAAAGTGTAAAACAGAAAACTCCCTTCCCATCCTGGCTCCAAACTGGCAGCTTGGAGCCTTTCGCCCCTTGATTTGGCAGCTGTCTAGCTTACAAATGGAAAAGCAGAGTTGAAGCTGGCTGTGAAATCCCCACAGATGAGAAAACAGACACTCTGGGAAAACCAGCTGGGCCTGGTGGTGGGCTGGGGTCCCAGCCCCTTCCTCACCTCCCACCCCTCTTCTTGGCCCTGGAGCCCAGACTGGAGCCCGGGCGTCCTGCGACAGGACCCAGCTCCTTCCTGCCCCTCCACTGAGGTCTACAGTGCTTAGAGCATCTGGTCACCTCTGGTCCCAGAACATCCCATTTGGTTCTCCTCCCTCAGGGAGGAAGAGGGGATCCACCCCTCCCCTCCCTAGACACAGCCCCCCACCCCCCGCAAGGATGTTATACCCTGTTAGAACTAAAGGGAGACAGGGTGACCAGGGAAAGACAGCCAAGGAGGCTCTGGACAGACAGGCAGAGGTACAAAGAGGGATTAGGCTTCAACAAAGGAAGGAAAATTAGAGCATGAGAAGAAAAAGATGAGAAAGCTGTCATGGGGGATGAAACAAGCAGAGCATGAGGAGGAAGGGATTTGCCCACAAAAAAATCAAAGAAGAAGAAGAGCAATGAGACAGGATACAGGGCCCACTCGGGGCAACAGGAAGGGCACTAAGTGTGGAGGCACACACCGATTCAGAACCCTGGCTCTGGAGTTCCCGTCGTGGTGCGGCAGAAACGAATCCGACTAGGAACCATGAGGTTGTGGGTTCGATCGCTGGCCTCACTCAGTGGGCTGAGGATCTGGCGTTGCCCTGAGCTGTGGTGTAGATCACAGTCGCAGCTCGAATGTGATGTTGCTGTGGCTGTGGTGTAGGCTGGGAGTTGTAGCGCCAATTGAACCCCTAGCCTGGGAACCTCCATATGCTGCAAGTGTGGCCCTAAAAAAGCAAAAACAAACAAACAAACAAACAAACAAAAAAACAACCCTGGCTCTGCCACTTTGTCAATTACCAGGCATGTTCCCCTGGATGTGTCATTAACTTTTCTGGGACTCAATTTTCTCATCTAGGAAAAGAGGGTGATTCTACCCACCTGAGTGGGTTGGACTGGTCAGGGGATGAAATGAGACAACGAAGGCAATGATCATAGTACAGGGTATCAGCAGGTGCTCAAAACCAAATCAAAGTAATTAACACTTCACACCTGCTAGGATGGCTATCATTTAAAAAAGAAAATAGTTCCCACTGTGGTGCAATGGGATCAGTAGCGTCTCTGCAGCGCTGGGACACAGGTTCAATCCCCAGCAGGGCACAGTTGATGGAGGATCTGGTGTTGCTGCAACTGCAGCATAGATTGCAGCTGCAGCTCGAATCTGATCCCTGGCCCAAGAACTCCATATGCCAAGGGGCAGCCCCCCCAAAAAAAGAAATACAAAGGAAAGAGGAAAATAACAAGTGTTGGCAAGGATGTGGGGAAATTAGACTCCTCATACGTTGCTGGTAGGTATATAAAATGGTGCATCCACTGCAGAAAACAGTTTGGTGGTTCCTCAAAATTTAAACATAGATTTACCATGTGATCCAGGAACGCCACTCCTAGGTGTATCCCCAGAGAACTGAAAAGGGGTGTTTAAACAAGCACTTGAACATATACGTTCATGGCAGCACCATTTACAAGAGCCGAAAAGCGGGCACAACTCAAATGTCCACTGATCCATGCGTGGGTAAGCAAAATGGATATATTCACACAATGGAATATTATTTGGCCAGAAAAGGAGTGAAGCACTGATAAATGCTACAAACACGGATGAACCTTAAGAACATAACACTAGGTAAAAGAACACAGATACTAAAAGTCACATACGCGATGACTGCATTTATATGAAATGTCCAGAATAGTTAAATTCCTAGAGATTGAAAGCAGATCAGCGGTTGCCAGGGGCTAGGGAAGGGAGAGATGGGAGTGACTGCTTATGGATACAGGTTTCCTTTGGGGCTGAGGAAAATGCTCTGGAACTAGACAGAGGTGACAGGTGCACAACCTGGGTGTGGCAGGCCAGGGTCCCCAACCTGCCTGTTGGGGCTGCAGGGCCAACTAACATCCCACTACAGAGTTGATCTACAGGAGGGCATCTGGGTCCTTCCTGTTATGGTCCTGTTTTTGATATAGCAGAACCTCTGACTCACTCCCAACCCCTGTGCTAGGCGACTAAAAAGAGGAGCAATACAGGTCACTGAACTACCGGTCACCAGCAGGTGAAAACTCCCAGGCCCCCCAGCCTGGAGCATGGCAGTGGGTGGGTTACACAGGCATCACCGCTCCTCTTTCAGCACTGTCACAGAGCCTCACATGGCCCAGGCCACCAGCCATCTTTTTTTTTTTGTCTTTTTAGGGCCGCACCTATGACATATGGAGGTTCCCGGGCTAAGGGTTGAATCAGAGCTGCAGCCGCTGGCCTACACCACAGCCACAGCAATGCCAGATCCAAGCCACATCTTTGACTTACACCACAGCTCACGGCAACGCCGGATCCTTAACCCACTAAGTGAGGCCAGGGATCGAACCTGCAACTTCATGGTTCCTAGTCGGATTCATTTTCACTGTGCCACAATGGGAACTCCATCTATACCCAGCTACCAGCACCATGGCCTCCTCACCTCACAGGTACCCGAGCCCAGGATGAACACCTGAGCACAGGTGGGCAAGTTCTAAGAGGAGAACCACGGAGCATGGGCCATGCTTCTTCTGCAATCCCTACACACCCAAGGGAGGCCATGACTCTGCTCCGGGTGCCTATCAACCAGGGCTGAGGTCACAGACACTGTTCCACACAGAGACCGGGGTCCAACATGTACTGATGAACATTCTGGAAGAGCCAGAGCTGGGATGCTATCTGAAGTGTCTGGGGCCCAACTTCCCTATTGGTGCCTCTGCTCCAGTTAGCCCCACCCACAGTCCACACACCCCTGGGAGCACCCCCTGCAAGAGGCCCCGCAGTCCCTCAGACTCTCCTCCTTCCCCGCTTCCAGCAGCTCCGAGTGAAGCCGGATTAGGCTCTCTGCCAGTAAAAGGGCTCCCGGCCTGGCTCCCAACTCCTCCAGGGCCTGACCTCATATCCTCATGTCAACCCCGCCCGGACACGGGACACGGCTCTTCCTCTCACCCTAGCCCAGCAGCCTGGGTCCCTGAGAAGACTATCAGGACAGAAGCGTCCAGGCTGACAGGGAACTCCTCTGCAGGGAGGGGAGGGGCACTAGCCATGCAAACTGTGAAGCGTATGCGGTTCTGTTCCTCTAGCCACAGTGCCAATATATTAAACATTCTGCAAGATGGACCCTGTCAACGATCACACTTGCAAGCACTGTGCGCTCCACACCTGTGCTCCCAGGCCCCCAAGAGACCACACAGGGCGCTCAGCCTGTGACTCCCCTTCCCCAGGGACAAGCAGCCCCCTCCTACATTGACACAATGTTCCTGCCCAGGTCCCCAGAGCAGGCGGACACAGAAGATGGGGCCTTCCTGTCCTAGCTACCCGCTCAGGAGTTGGAAAGCCAGCACTAAAGTCACTCTTAGGAAAAAAAAAAAAAAGAGGACAGAGTTCCCGTCGTGGTTCAGTGGTTAAGGAATCCGACTAGGAACCATGAGGTTGTGGGTTAGATCCCTGGCCTTGGTCAGTGGGTTAAGGATCCGGCGTTGCTGTGGCTCTGGTGTAGGCCGGTGGCTACAGCTCCGACTGGACCCCCTAGCCTGGAAACCTCCATATGCCATGGGAGCGGCCCTAGAAAAGGCAAAAAGACAAAAAAAAAATAGGAAAGAAGAGAGCTTTGGGGTTCTTATGTTTTCCCTTAGGAGAGCAGGGCAGCCCTGTCATCCTGGGACAAGTGGCCTGAAGGCAATGGAGTCAGGTGTCAACCTAGCCTTGTCTGTGAGTCTGGCCAGGCGGGCCGAGGTCCACGCAGGGTGCTGCCCCAAGCAGGGCCTGGGCAGCAGTGGCTAAGGGCCCTGCAGGAGAGCATGACAGGGCTGTCAGGCCTGGGTGACTCAGCAGAGGTGCTTCCATCTGCTGATTCTGGCCTCGTGACTCTGATTGGAGCACCCATCTCAGGATGTGGAACATACAGGTTCCTCTCTTCTGCTGGCTCTCTGAGGGCATGGGAGGTAAGCCGGGACAGGACAGAGAGGAATAGCCACGGCCAGCTAAAATACCTCTGCCCAAGAGGCGGTGTGGACCCCATGATGACGCTGGCAACCTGACATCTCCGGCACCAACCTGACATTCTGGCCAAAGCAGGCTGGGAAGACTATTCCAACCCTTCGTCCTTATAGCAAATCAGAGGCACAGCCTGCTGGGCTGCACCTGGCTCTTTCCCTTCCTGGAGGGGACATGCAGGCACTATGAAGCCACACGGCATCAGCAGTGGGGACATCGTCATGGCCAATCCAAGCCAGGAGGGGGAGGGGAAGGTACCTGTCCACCCAGGGGTTCCACCGGTGCCTGGGAGCCTAAGTGGCTTTTCTCCAGAGGGCAGGGAGGCAGATGCTTAAAGGATACACATGGAGGAATACATGCCCCCAGGTCTGTTCAGTGGGGAAGACGGGGGTGAAAAACTCCTGCCCCAGCCACCACACAAGGGATCCAAGGGCAGACGTGTGAGGCATCTGGCTCTTGGTGCTGCACCCCTTTCCTAAGGGTGCCCTCAGTGGCTTTCCAAGGAATTTCACGCTGCTATAAGGGACTGCAGGGTGCAGAGTCCATACAGACAAGGAACCTCACTCATGCATCCATTCATGCAGCACCTGCGATCTCCAGGCAGCCTGACCCTGGGTGGAGGCTTCAATCAGCCTCCCCCACAGCTGGCAGGTGCTTCCTCCCATCCTGATCCTAAGGGTGACCCTTCCTGGCAGGACGACCCTCCTCTCATCCAGCCCTCAGATTCCAGTCCTTTCTGTTCGGTCCACCCCTTGATTCTGGTCAAAACCACACCCTCCGCTCAGCCGCCTCATTCCCTGCCCTGCAGAGAACAATGCCCTTTTGTCCACACAAATGTCCTGCAGTCCCCTTTGCCTCCCCACACCCACACTCCTGGCTGGAACCCCCCTGCCCTCCACCTCGGGGCCTCCTCCATTCTCCATCCTCCAAATGCTCTGAAAGCTCCAAGCGCTGCGCCCAACACTTTGCTCCTTCCGGACCCTCCCACTGTCCACTGGGGGTCGTGCTCACTGATTCTCTCATCCCTGTCACTGGTTCTGCCTCGGCAGGGGCGACCACAACCAGGAACACCCTTTCCACTTAACTTCAGTGTCTCTGGCTGCAAGTGGAGTGACGCCTGGTCACTGGTTTCTGGAGGTCCCCCCTCCCAACCCCAGGGATCGTCCCAGCAGCCCTCAGCCGAAAAAGCCTGGAGGCCTGGTACTCACCCCTCCTCCCTCTCCCAGCTCTGCAATGGAGAGAGGACAGGAGAGGGGGCCTCCCTCCGACAGAGCAGGAGAGGAGCACGGCCCGCTGACAAACTGCAGAAATGGCCTCCTTCCACCCCACGACCCCACCCTCATGAGGGCCTCACCTGCGTGGGTACCGGTTCCCGAAGCCGTGCTGGCAATGGGGTGCCAGGGGCTCTGAGGCCCCAACTTTCTGCAGGCTGTGCCAGACTCCCAGGGTCACAGTCCCTGGGCAGCACTGGGCTTGCCAAGGAAAGCCGGGGTCTGCGAGCAGGTGCACCTGAACCCCCGGGCTCTGCAGCCGCCATCTCCAGTCTGAGGCCCAGCGTGGGGATTAGGGGCGGATTGCTCAGGGAGATTCCCCCTCCCCCGGGGCTCACGGCTGCTCATTCCCATCTGGGAGGAGAAAGGGAGGATCACCACCGAGCGGGCGGACCAAGCCCTGACGAGGTGGCCCCCACCTCCACTCTGCCCATCCCCAAGTCGAGCTGTTGCCACTGTGAGTCCAAATGGGCATGAGGTCACCAGGGTGTGACAGGCGACAACTCCTGCCTGGGGTGGGGGGGCGGGGAGCACATGGCAACACATGCGCCTGCAACTTTCACCCACCCGGACAGATGCTATGCCCCTCCCCTCCCCTCATGCACACGCACAAACGCCTCTAACCATCAGAAGCCCCTCTCACAAACAGGAACAATCCCATGGACTCTTAAAGCCTGAGGATGGAAGTGGGCCTCCTAGCCAGGCTTCCAGGATGGAGGGGAGCGCTTCAAAACCTAAAGGGCTGGAGCCCCGACTGCTCCATGGCAGTCCTTCATACAGGCAGCTCAGCCTGGAGTCCCCTGCTGCCCTGCCCACTGGCTGAAGGCACCATCGCTCCCAAGGCATCCTTCCTACTCTGATAACCTCCAGGAGGAACCAGACAGCAGCCAGCCTAAGCAGGGAACTTCCTCTCCTCTAAGATCCTAGAAATGCACTCTCTGCTCTGGACACCACTGTAGCTACTTCCCCTCTAGCTTTTGCTTCCCACTGCCCGCCCTCCTCCTCCCCCAGGACTGCCCAGGCCAAAACACACAAGATAAAACGTGGATGGCACTCACAGCAGTCTCTTCCTCCTTGGACTTCATCTTGAACATCCTGGCAAGAAATCCTGTGAGCGGCCAGCAGAGGGGGCCAGAGGGCCACAGTCGAGAAAGACAAGCTATGAGAAGGACGCCAGGGTGGCCGGCAGAGTTCAGGGCTCCCCACGGGGTCTCTCTAATGGCAGCTTCCCACAGTCAAAGACGTCGCAGATCTGCACCCACTTGAGCCTGGCAAGGGGCTCAGGGCTTAAATACTAAGTGTTGATGTGGATCATGCTGACGGGGCGGCCCCAAGTTCAAGAAGGTGCAGAGAGATAAGGGTCCAGTGCTATCTCTAGGGCCCAATGCCAGGGCACCTCAGCCAAAACACCAAGATCAGGAATCCCCACACCCCAGGCTCGTGGAAACTTTACAAACATTTATGGTGGCTGATGACTTGGGGTGTGTGAGGACAGGAGCCCAGGAAGATCACATGACACAGGTCCCAATTTCTGGCAATTTCAAGCACGTGCAATCAGGGGCACATGGGGTCAGGAGTGGCAGCTCCCCGTGTCTATAGATGACCTCCCTTCTGTGGTTCGGGCCCTGTGCACTGTTCCTCTTGCATAAACAAGTCTCAGGTCTTACTGCCTCTAGGAAGGCAGGGATCAGATCTTAACTTATCCAGACCCTTCATTGTGCATAAGACTGGCCCTCTCTAGTAGGCATGGCTGTGGAGTGACTGCCTGCTCTATCTCATTGAGCTGCGACAGAAGGCAGTCCATCTGCTGTGGTCTGTCCTAGGCAGCCATGGAGGCACCCTGGTCTTTGCACACTCAAGACATCCCTCCTCCGCCCCCTCCTTTCTAGGCTCCACCAAGCTCAGATGGGCAAGCTCTCCCTACAAGCAAAACAGGGGCAGGGGGAGAGAGAAGACGGTGGCAACAGGGACGCAGGGGCGAGGAGGAGGCTGAGTGAGCTGAGCCCTGGGACCCTCGAGACATCGCACAAGCTTTCCCTCTCTCTTCCTAGGACCATAAAGGCTCAGAAGCACCAGCAAGAGGTTCCTTCAAGGCCTCTGCACCACCATTAGACCCTGAGGAGGATCACTGCCAACACAGTGCCTGGCATCTCCCGAAAGGGAAGATGCAGCTCCCCTCCCATCAGGACAATAACTGAAGAGCAGGAAAAAGGCAGATAGAGCTCAGGGTGAACCAGTCCTGCAGGAGAAAAGGGACCCACAGGAACCAGGAGGGCGTCTGCCACGCACGCCAGCAGGACAGAAGTTTCCCCCCACCCTGGAGTCTGTTCTTGTCTTTCCAAGTCTGACAAGTTCCCAAATCTGCCAAGGATGCAGAGCTTCACGTTCTGGGGGTGGGGGCCCCAGGAGCCACAGTGACCGGATCTGGGTCTCAGCTCCACCCTTGCTGAGTGACCTTGGTCAAGACAGCAAGGCTCATTTTCCACAAGGGCATGGGGAGGTACTGGAGGGGGGTGTCACCCGGAAAGCCCTGGGGGGAGGAGAATGTGTCACAGGAAGTCACCTCGCTCCCGGGCACTGGCTATGCTTTCAGTGGTGCGGCAGAAGGCCTGGGTCAGAAGGCCTGCTATAAATCCTCACCCTGCCACTCGCTAGCAATGCAGCCTCGACGGGCCTGGTGACAGGCCTGGTGCGTGTGTCTTCACAACCGCTAGAGGAAGTGGAGGCACCCACAGAGCAGCAGCCTGGAGGGGGCAGCCTTAGGAATGAGACCCACAGCCTCGGGAGACAGAGGAGAAGGTAGATGAGCTGAGTCCTAGAGATGCTCTGCAGCCCAGTCTCAGCTCCCTTAGCTGCAAAATTGTTCCTATGATCATTATTCCCCAGGGCTGCAGTGAGGATCAAATGAGTAAAAATGCCTGATGTAGCGTAGGTTTTACTGAAATCAATGACTAGTCCTGAAGCTCCTTCACATGTGCACGTACAGCCTGCGCGTGTGTGCACGTGCGTGCGCGCGCACACGCATACGCACACACACACACACACCATTTTCTCTCGGATAGACAGAGCTCCAAATGGCTACACATGGAGCAACGCTGAGTGGCAGGAGGACACGGCACAAAAGCAACAGGCTCTTGAGCCACCCAGCAACTGTCCTTGTGCAGAGAGAGGGTGCTGCTGGGTCATGGCCACCCAGTGGACTTTCAGTTAAATCTTGGCCACCTTGCCACCTCCTTGCTAGCCTGGCAGGGACAGGCCCCATCTGAGCTGGGGCAGGCGTCTTGGGCCTCACTCTTTCTGCTCTTTCAAGTCAGCCTGAGGCCAGGGTGACAGATGGGCTCTAGCTGTCCTGGAAGAGGACCCTGGAGGGAAGCCCAGGTCGTGTATGCAAGACCCTAGGCACGGCCAGCGGGTCTCAGCCCTCTTCCCCTAGCTTCCCCTTAGTTAAGTTTTTTCTTCCTCTTTCCCTCGCTTTCACGCAATGTCCCTTCTTTCTTTAATACTCTTTTTTCTCACTTTTTTTTTAAGTTTTACTGAAGTATAGTGGATTTACAATGTTGTGCCAAGTTCTCTTTTTTTTTTTTGTCTTTTTGCCATTTCTTGGGCCGCTCCAGTGGCATATGGAGGTTCCCAGGCTAGGGGTCTAATCAGAGCTGCTGCTGCCAGCCTATGCCAGAGCCACAGCAACGCAGGATCCGAGCCGTGTCTACAACCTATACCACAGCTCATGGCAACACCGGATCGTTAACCCACTGAGCAAGGGCAGGGACCGAACCCGCACCCTCATGGTTCCTAGTCGGATTCGTTAACCACTGCGCCACGACGGGAACTCCCCAAGTTCTGCTGTACAGCAACGTGACCCAGTTGCACACATAAATACATTCCCTTCTGTATATTATCTTCCATCATGGTTTATCCCCAGAGACTGGAGAGAGTTCCCTGTGCTGTACAGCAGGACCTCAGCGCTTACCCATTCTAAAGGTAACAATTTGTAATACGCTTAAATATGAAATTTTTTGTCCCTCCCTTTGCTCTTGTTATTATTCCTTGGGTTCCCCCCTCCCTGCCCCACCACACTCAAAAACTCTTCCGACTTATTTTTCTTTCTCTTGGGAAAAAAAAGCACAAGCCACGCACACATTCTGAAGGGTGGGAAAGCTGAGAAGTCATAGGCTTTAGGAGCAAAGACTAACGCTGAAAAGCAGCTAAATTTAGTAGCTTCCAATACAAGGTGAGGCCTTACAAAAAAAAAAAAAAAGAAAAAGAAAAGAAAAAACCTCAGGTTCCAAATGTGCAGTGAAAATCTCGCAGTTACAAGTGCCCCATAAAAGGCTGGCAGCTGCTCTAAGCTCACCTCTCGGAAACAGGGGTTTGGGAAGTGGTCAGCACTCAGAGATCCTTCCCCTGGCACCCACTCTTTGAGCCAGCCAGCAGGTGCCCTTTCTTAGAAACGTCTGTCACCAAAGAGCCCCTCTGGGACATGCAAGAGGAACGTTCACCTTCTTCAGGATGAACTAGAGCAACCCAGGTGGGCACGTTTCCTGGGAGCATGTGCAGAGGTTGGAAAAGCAGACAGAGGGAGTGTGCCCATTGTGGCTCAGCAGTAATGAACCCAACCAGTATCCATGAGGATGCGGGTTCGATCCCTGGCCTCACTCAGTGGGTTAAGGATCCGGCACTGCCGTGAGCTGTGGTGTAGGTTGAAGATGCGGCTCGAACCTGTGTGGCTGTGGCTGTGGGGTAGGCTGGCAGCTGTAGCTCTGATTGGACCCCTAGCCTGGGAACCTCCATATGGCGCAGGTGTGGCCATAAAGAGCAAAAAGAGGAAGAAAGAAGGAAGGAAGGAAGGAAGGAAATCAGACAGGTGAAGCCAGCATGGAGAGAGCCAGGGGGGGCGTGCACACACCGCTCCACCTTTCAGCGGCTTCCAGGGAAGGGGGAGGTCACCCCTTACGCCCCCAGGTCCTTTGCCCATCTACTGTCACGGGCACTCCTGTTACAGAGTCCTTCTCGGGCATAGACATGAGCCAGACGCCGAGCCGTGGAGAGGACCACTCACCTAGGTCACTTCTAGGATAATCAAAATTGGTGCCAGGCAGGTAGAAAAAAAGGAACAAACCATGCCTTCTATTTCCCTGGGAGAAGGGACACCGGGGATAGGTCCAGGAGAAAGTGACCCAGAGAGGAAGCAGCATCTCCTTCAGGGGCAGTTTTTAGGAAGCAGAGCACTCTCCACCCCACCCGATCTGCCAAGAATAAGTTAGGATGATTCCTTTCTAAAAGCTGAAACATAGCACTCTTGGGGCATCCTGCTGACTCAAGGGCTCAGAGCTTGCTGTGAGCTGATGTGATTCAAGAAGAAATGTACGTGAAAGCTGTCTGCAAAGTGCAGCATGCTGTTCAACTGGGTGTCGGAGTCAGGAAGGCTCAAAGGGACATGTCAAAGGCCCCAGCCATGGCCAGCATAGTCGGGGGGGTGGTGCCCATCATACCCCAAACCCTTGAGGAGCCAGGAGACAGGCATGGTGCCCAGATAATATTTGGGTCTGAAGCTGTCTGCTCAGGCAGTGAAGAAACCTTATACAACGAAGTTAACATCACAGAGAGCACTCTTCTTTCCAGGGCAGGGTTTGCCTTTCGGGCCACCCAAAGGAGGCCTCCTGGTCACAGTATCACTTAGGATCTGATTTAGCGTCTAATAAGCAGGCTGAATTATTCATGAGCTACAGATACTGGCCCAGCTCTGGGGTCCCGGTGATGGGGTATCCGAAGAGGTAGAAAAGGATGCAGTGAGCACGCCCCCCAAATCCAGACTCGGAGGAAGGTCAAGGAGACAAAAGAAGCAAGGTCAGCAGAGGCAGCCTTTGCAGGCTGGGGGCGCAGGGGCCGGGCGGCGCGAGGAGTCAGGAGGCAAAGAACAGCCAGACAAGCTGTTTGCCACACCCCAGCGCCTGTCACTGGAGACAGCGGGGAGGTCAGAGAAGGGTACTGTCCCCCAGAACTCCACTCACTGCCTCCAGCTCCCACTGCAGCTCAGGGGAGCCCTGGGGTCCCTAGGAGCCTAGAAAGAAAGCAGCGGGTGTGCACGCTCATTGTGGCTCCGATTTCAGCGTCCTCTGCCCCGGGGCGCAGAAAGAGAAAAAGCCCAAACTGCACCTATGAAAAGAAAGAAGAGGCAGAGCAGGAATCGGGTAACTGATACTGTATTTCCATTGCCTCATCTGGCACCAGAGGGGACCAGGGTCACATTTCGCATCTTATGTGGTAGATCCAGAAAGGAATGTGCCTGGTGGCTGGGGAGACCAATGCCAGCTCCCAGGACCCACACTTGCATCGCCAGCGCCAGCCCCTCAACTGATGACAGAGAGCTCCTCTTATCAGCCCTGGTTTGGGGGGCTGGCACCCAAAGCTGGAGTACACCTTCCGCTGGGGCGTGTCTGGGGGGCTGGGACCGAGGCTCCTGGGGGGGAAGGCTAGGGGCCTGCCTGGCATCTCCCACCACGTCTGGGCTGGCAGCATCTTACCCCCAGGCTGCAGAGGGCCCCAGGGTCTCCTGCTAGTTTGGGCCCGTGCCTAGAGCCAGGTGGGTTGAGTAGGCATGACATCAGGTCTTGCTAGGTAACCTGGACATTATCTAACTTCACGCCCTGTACCAAGGGGGATTTTGTACTCCCAGAAGCCAGAGCTAATCTGGAGACCACTGGGCATGCTCTATCTAAAGAGAAAGTCATGGGAGTTCCCTGGTGGCTCAGCAGGTTAAGGATCTGGTGTTGGCACTGGCACAGGTTCAGTCCCTGGCCTGGGAACTTCCACATGGTACAGGCACAGACAAAATAATAATAATAATAAGGTCATGGATGTTGGGGGCAGGGGAGAGGTGAAAAAGGGCTAATTCCACAGGCCTTACTGCCTGCTGGAGCAACTGAGTCCAAAATCCTGTTCTAAAGTCAAGAGGCTGCTGCTACTTATGATCCCTGGTGTCAGAGCTTTAGGTAAGGGGGAGTCCTCATTTTTTGGCCCCTCATCTAACTAGACAGAACCCCTAAGAGGCAAGGCGGCTCCATCTGCACATGAGGAACTCCAATCAGACTAAAGGAAGAATTTCTTTTCTTTTTTTTTTTTTTTTTTTTGCTTTTCAAGGCCGCGCCAGTGGCCTATGGAGGTTCCCAGGCTAAGGGTCGAATCGGAGCTACAGCTGTCAGCCTGCATCACAGCCACAGCAATGCAGGATCCAAGCCATGTGTGCAAGCTTCACAAAGTTCAGGGTAACACCAGATCCTTAACCTACTGAGCGAGGCCAGGGATCGAACCTGCAACCTCATGGTTCCTAGTGGGATTCCTTTCCCCTGCACCACGATGGGAACACCAAGGAAGAATTTCTTCACTCACCAGTACCACAGATATACTGTTGTGGGGAGGTCCTGGGAAACAGGGACTTTTAATCACTGAGATGGGGGGAAGAGGTTTCCAGCAAAGTACAGAGCTGCCCTGCCTTGGCCTGGCGAGCGGCTGACAGTGTGGGCACCGCCTTGGGAGGCCCTCCTGACTACCCCTCTGCCCAAGAGGGCTTTGCACACAGAGAGGAAGACGGAAGGGAAGAGGGGACGACAGGGTGGAGGAGGTGAACAGAGACAGCAGTTGTCCTTCCCAGCGACGGGGTGTGAATTCAGGCTGGCACAGACCCGAGCACCCTCGAGCAGAGTATAATGCAACTCTGAAGCTGGATGCGTCTGTGTGGACAGGCCAGAGGGCCCAGCTGGGCAAGGCTCTGTCAGCCTCTCATAGAACCTGGCCTATAAAAGCTCAGACACAACAGGAGGCCTCACAGATGAATGGGCCAGCCTCCTGCAGGTGCCAAGGGGACCTGTTGGCAAACCTCTCGGCAGAGAGGGCCCCACCCACCTCCCAGACATAAATAAACCAGGCCCCTCAACAACCTCTGCCAAGATTCGTCTTCTTGGCAAGAGCCTGGAGCTAAGAGCGGCCCTCATGTGCCATCCCTTGGAGTAAACAGGGGTGCTTATTTATGCCAGGGCAGAGAAGAAATCTTGTTGTTGAATAAATCTGGTGGAGGAGTGGACAGGACAGGCCGTCCAGAGTCTGCTCTGGTTTAGGTGATGAGCTATCGCCCCAGGTCTTGGCATCTGGGGCCAACAGATAACACCTCTGCGAGGCCACGAGGCAGCATCCAGCATGACGTCACCTCTAACCTCTCTGCTCGCCCGCCCACAGCACCGGGTCCTCTCTCCCACCCTGCCTGCCAGGTGCAAAGCCAGGGGGCAGCAAAGCCTTAGTTGGCCTGTGGCTAAGGTCTCCCAGGGCTCCGGTCACCCTCTGTGAGCTGGGCTCCCATCCCCCACCCATGCTGCACCTCATCCTCAGGGGGACCAGCTGGCAGAGGTCAGGGGGCCTCTGAACCCAGCACTCCTGTGCTCTCCCTCTCCCAAGACCCTCCAGCCTTCTAAATGCGGCGACCCTGGGGAGAGGTTGCAACCAAGGCCGAGAGGGAAGCCTTGACCAAGCCAAAGGTGGGAGCAAGAGAATAGGAGCCTCGACCCCTGCAGCTGATCCACTCCCTGATAGCTGGGAGCAGGTCCTCAAGGCAGGATAGAAGAGTTATTCCATTTTCCTGAGAGTTCGCTATGTTTTCTAGGAACTGCTGCTCAGCGAAAGAGAGAAATGGGGTGGGGGTAGCTGGGGGAGGTGGATGGACTTATCTGCCAAGGAACCAGGCAGCCCAACTCCACTGCTACTGCACATAACCAGCGGTTCCTGCTGCAGCCTCCAGGACCTGGGGTTCCAGAGGTTAAGGCCACACACAAATGGGGACCTCAGACCTCCCCTTCATTCTCTCTTCACCTCCCCATGCCCCAGGGCTCCAATAATGATGCCTTTATTTTTCCATTTTAGTGATTGGCTTGCTCGGAGTCACACAAACAGCAGAAAGCAGAAATGGCGAGTCTGAGAGGACAATCTGTTTTCGTTTTGAAAGGGGAATCATTTAAGATGCTAAGTGGCTCTGATGACCTGCAGACGACATCAGCAAGGCTGACCTGCTTCCTGGGACCGGGAACTCCACTCTGCCCCTCTGCTGCACCCCGGCTCCCAGTGCGTGTGGCTCCAGGTCCCCTCCTTTCTTAGGGAGGGGCTGAGGGGAGCCTCAAAAGACAGCTGAGGAACCTCAGCTGCCTCCAGGGTGTTTGGGTAACTCAACCCCTGACAGGGCCAGCTCTGGCCCGAAAGCCAGCTGCTGAGTTGGAACAATGGCAAGGGGTGTGGGGAGTGGGGGAGGCTTATGAATTAAAAATAGACGCTAGTAATCACCAGGGAGCTTGCAGAGACCATGTGGGGCTGTGTTTACTAGAAAGAAAAGAATCCCTTCTATTCATGCCCAGAGCCCAGGGTGGAACCATCACCAGCTTCTCACACCAGTCAACTGCCTCTGGGTCTGCGGGAATCAGCTGACTGAGCAGGGTTTATGGATGACTGGAAGACCCCTTTCCTTGGGACATGGACACATTCCCCCAGGACCACGCCCACCCCTAGAGGGACAGCACCAGGTCAGGAAGGTTGTACAGTGGAAGAGAAAATGGTAAAGAGATAAAGTCACCATCCTCAGGCTAAAGTAACCAGCTCATCATGGGTATTGCATGAAATGGTCCCTGGTGGTTTCGGGGATCTCAGTTTAGTCTTGTGCACCTGCTAGAAACAGCAGGGCTAGTCTTCTCTCTGCCATGAACTAGGTGTGTGCCCTCAGGCAAGTGGCCTCCTGACTCCTCTAGGCCTCAGTCTGCTCATCTGTAAAATGGAGTTAATATTATCCGCTCTGACAACTTCACAGGGATATTAGGACTAACCAAGCAACACATATGACAAAGCGTTGGAAAGATGAAAGTTCTAAATAAGGATATAACGCAGTCACAGAAATAACCATCTCCCCCATTCCCACCTCGACCCCAGGGAATCCCCCCACCCCTACCCTGTCAGCTCACCCAAGAGTCTCCAGCCCTGGTCTTCCACCAGCGACAAGAACAGAATGTTGCCTGCTTCCCAGATATCTTGGGGGCCATGTGAAGACCAAACACAAAATTCATGGAGAAGCTCCCCAGCTGATGCTCCCCCCTCCAGCCCTGCCGCCACCCCTGCTCCCCAGCTCCCTGCATTTCCAGTCCGCAAACATCAGCAACCCCTCCGCAGCCTCCAACAGTGCCCTGCTCCAAATGCTTGGACCAAAGTTCCCTCCTCATAAAACGGCTGTAGGACTCGAGACCCTGACTTGACAGGACTGTTCTAATTTGATTTTTAAAAAGTACCCATTGACTCAGCACTGAGAGGCAGGCCTGGCAGCTGCTGCAGGCAAAATACTTGCTCACTAAGGGCTGAACCACTTGGTGCATCCTGCTGGCCCCTGCGGGTCTCCCTTCCCCCCACCACAGGGACGTTTGTGCCAAGAGTAAGATCTGGATGTGTTGGCTAAACAGGAAGCAAGGAGTGAAATGGGGCAGCAGTGACAGGTCAGATCTAGGTTGGGGAATGTACCTAGACAGTTGTTGGTAACCGTGGCAAGAAAGCAGTTTCCATAGATTGAGGAGGTGGTGGAAGTGGAGGGCCAGCTCCTCTAGGAAGAAGGAGGCCACTATTGGTCAGTGAAGCCTGGTTTCCATTCTTTTTTTTTTTGCTTTTGGGGGCCACACCTGCAGCATATGGAGGTTCCCAGGCTGAGGTCGAATCGGAGCTACAGCTGCTGGCCTACATCACAGCCACAGCAACAGCTTCCCTTTTAGCCGACACATCTAGATCTCACTCTTGGCACAAACGTCCCTGCTGTTGAATCCATGTTTGCAGACGGTCCAGTACCATCATTTGAAATATGCTGACAACCCCCAAGTGTCTGCCTCCAGCCCGAGTCTCTCTCCAGACTCCAACATCCGACTGCCTCTTTGGCATTTCCACACGGATGTTTAACAGCCATCTCAAATGTAACACGTCCAAAGATTAGCTCTGATTCCTGCCCCCACAGCTCCGCAGAGAGCTGGTCCATTTGCTGTCTTCCCCGACTCAGTTCATGTCCATTTCTTCTCTCCGGCTGCCAGGTCAGAAACATGTGAGCCATCTCTGCCCTTTCAGTCATGCCCCGCGGCCATCAGGAACCTTTGCGGTTTGATCTCTGAAGCAAATCCAGTCACTTCCTCCATTCCTATCCTGCAGCAAGCCCCTGTCCCCTCACCCCTGGAGGCTTCCAACAGCTACCAAGCCGGACTCCCTGCTCACGCCCCGGTCCCTTGCACACAGCAGCCAGGGTGGTCTTCTTACAGGGTGCTGCTCATCTGTACAAAACCTAATGACTTCTCAGCTCACTGCAATAAAGTCAAAAGCCCTGTTCCTGGCCTACCAGGGATGGGCAGCCCTTCCTGTCCTTCTTTTAACAACTAATGAAGAAGTTCCCATCATGGCTCTGTGGAAACGAATCTGACTGACAGCCATTAGGACTCAGGTTCAACCCCTGGCCTCACTCCGTGGGTTAAAGATCCAGCGTTGCCGTGAGCTGTGGTGTAGGTCGCAGACACAGCTCGGATCTGTCATTGCTGTGGCTGTGGCATAGGCCGGCAGCTATAGCTCCGATTCGACCTCAGCCTGGGAACCTCCATATGCCGCAGGTGTGGCCCTAAAAAGCAAAAAAAAAAAAAAAAAAAGAAAGAAAGAAAGAAAACTAGGCTTCATTGACCAATAGTGGCCTCCTTCTCCCTAGAGGAGCTGGCCCTCCACTTCCACCACCTCCTCAATCTATGGAAACTGCTTTCTTGCCACGGTTACCAACAACTGTCTAGGTACATTCCCCAACCTAGATCTGACCTGTCACTGCTGCCCCATTTCACTCGGTTGCGTACTTCCTCCTTCATCAAACGCCTTTCTCCTTATGCTCCAGCATCGTCTCTCTCCGGGTTCACTCCTACAGAACTGGCGACTCTGTCCCTCACACAATAACTCTGTCTTGGCCTCCTTCCCACTCAGCACCTGCCCTTCAAGGGTCTCACACACCCCCAGGATATCAAGTTCCATGCTGGCTCCCAGAGCAGGAGCCCCAAGCTCAGACTTCTCTTCCATGAACCCAACCGCCAGTTGGTGTTCCTTTTTTTTTTTCTCTCTCTCTCTTTTTTGGCTACCCTGCAGGCACATGGAGTTCCTGGGCCAGGGATCAGCTCTGAGTCCCACTTGCCACCGAAGCGGCAGTTGCAGCAGTGCCGGAGCCATAACCCACTGTGCCGGGCTGGGGATGGAACCTGTGTCCCAGCACACCCAACGATCCTGTTAGACCACAGCAAGAACTCCCAATGGGTGTTCTTTAGATGGGGAGTTCCCAGAGGCACCTGCACCTCAACATGTGCAAAAGTGAACTCACCACTTTCCTCCCCAAACATGCTCCTTCTCCTGTGTTTCCTCAACTAGAGATGTCCCGTTCCTAAACTGGCTAAGCCCAGAAACCCTAGAATCCTCTTCTCCTCTTCTTCCTTCATTTCCACGTCCACTTTCTCTCCCTGTACGATGGGTGCGAACTGCCAAAGGTCTTCCAAATTTGTCTCTACCTTTCCATCCTTACCGCTGCAGCCTGGACACCCCAGCAACAGCTCCGATAATGGTTTCTTTGACTCCACTCCTGTCCCCCTTCCTAATCTACTGTCTACACTGAGATCCAAAGGGACCTCCTCCTGCCATTTTCCTGCCTAACTCCCATTGAAAACTTCACCCTATTCCAGAATTAACATGGTAAGGCCTTTTGTGATCTAACCTCTGCTTACCTATCAGTCCAGAAAAGTGCTGGATGCTCCAACCACCACGAACCCCTGGTAGTCCCCGGCATCAGCTAGCTGGCTTTTGTACACACTACACGCTTCCTCCCCCACCGCTCCTGCCAGTTCTTCCCTGGTTAAATTATATTCCTTCTTCAAGATTCAGCTCAATGGCTTCCTCCAGAAGGTCTTTGCCAACAAGCTCCCATGGCCTCTAACACAGCCTTATCGCCCCATCCTGTTCGTTCATCCATCTGCCTCCCTTCTGTTCACTGAGCTCCGTGAGGATGTCACCTCTGGCTTGTTTGTTCTTACAGCACATAACAAGTATGCAAGATATGATTATTACATGAATAAAAGAATGAATATAGAAATTCAGAAAGTACTGAACTAGATTTTCTCCTCACCAAACAACCCTCTGTGGATTCCTCCTCTATCTTCTTTGGTTGGTAATAATAAAAATGATACTATGGGGAGTTCCCGCCATGGCGCAGCAGAAACGAATCTGACTAGGAACCATGAGGATGAGGGTTTGATCCCCGGCCTTGCTCAGTGGGTTAAGGATCCAGCGCTGCCGTGAGCTGTGGTGTAGGTCGCAGACGCAGCTCGGATCTGGCGTTGCTGTGGCTGTGGCGTAGGCAGGCAGCAACAGCTCCGATGAGACCCCTAGCCTGGGAACCTCCACATGCCACGGGTGCAGCCCTAAAAAAAAAAAAAAAAAAAAAAAAAGACGAAAAATGATACTATGCCATGTTCCATTCCAAGTATCTGATATATATGAACCCACTGAATCCTACAGTAACTCTCCTATGATCACGTCCATTTTCAACTGGGGAAACTGAAGGACAAAAAAATTTCAGAGACTCAGGCAGTAAGTGGCAGGACCAGGGCTGACACTAGTCTGTGCTCACAACCACTGCCTTTACTGCCTCTTGAGAGCTTATTTAAGGAAAACAAACCAAAATTAGTTATCAGCCTGAAAGAAAGATAATTTTGAAAAACAAATCCCTAAACAAACAAATATCAGCCATCTGGGGATCATATCCTGCTTTTGGCTTAGTTCTATCGCTGGCACCTTCAATCAGACAGACAGCTCTGCAGGCAGCAGGGTGACCGCACCCCCAGGCTGGAGGCCCCTTAGCAAGGGGTTCCTGCCTCTGAGTAGCCCCCACCCGGAAGGCCTCTTCCGGTCCCGCCTCACCTTGTCACCGAGACCCTCCGCCTCCTCGGCCAAGAGGTTGCCACCGTCAGCCAGCAGCAGGGCCGTGTCGGTGGTGGAAGAGGAGCGGGGGCGGCACTGGTGCTGGTGCAGGATGGCGGCCAGGCTGCTGTCCTGGGGGGCCTTGCGCAGGAGGTGGGGGCTGCCGCGCTGGGGCTCCAGGGAGCTGCTCTTGGTGCGCCGGCTGCTGCCCCCGCTGCCGCCGCCCCCACTGCTGCTATGCAGGCTTGCGCCCCGCTTGATGGAGGGCCGGGAGCGGATCTGCTGCAGCACGCGGTTGAAGGCGGTGGGCCTGGCGGGCAGGTCGTGCAGGGACACTGCGTAGGAGACGCGGTGCATCTCCGGGGAGCGCTCCTTCTCGTCCGGGGAGTCATGGTCGGACATGCCCTGCTGATGCTGCTGCTGGGAATCCTGAGACGTCTGATGCTCCCTCTCCCGAGACCGGCGGCGGCTGTGGAACAGGTGCTTCAAGCCGTGGCCAAACATGGAGCCCTCTGAGAGCTGCTGGATTTTCTTAAGGGGGAAAGATGAAGAACGGTGAATGGAAAGTTCTCAAATGCCTCGTTAGTTGGAGGCAGAGGTGAGGGGGTCTGTTCTTGGGATACCAGTATAGCTCCTACAGCCCTCTGAATCCGGAAGTCCCCTATGAATGTCCTGTCATCCGCACAAGGTCACTTTGCAAAAAAGTGGCAACCCAGACCCGTTCCTCTCATTCATAAAGAAATGTACCTGTATGGCTTCCCACAGGACATTCCCAACCCACACACACGGGTCCAAGATTACTGGTCATGATAGCCTCATGGCTACAGTCTGGGGCTCAGGGGCACATAGAGGCAGCACTTGGCTCATGAGGTTTATCCCTCTGGCCTGATTCTCCCTCTACCCCCTAGTCCCTGCTTCCTTCTAACTTAGGTCCTTCTTCAAGATGCTCTTTTGGACCCCCAGACATCCAATTCCAAAGATGCCTCATGGCAACACTCCCTGGGAAAAGCAGGGTCACACAATCAGCTTATACTGTTGCTGCATATATTATTAATTATCTGCCCAATATCTATTTTCCTTTCTTTCCTACTAAATTGCAAGCCCTTAGGGCACCATGCTAAAAATTCTTGCCTCATTAGACTCCCTTGTGTCTGGGAGTAGCCACAGAATACAGTTTTGGCCAATGAAAAGCAAAGTGGGTGTTTCTGGGAACACGTGTGTTTTCCTAATAAAGGTAATGGCCCTTCTTACTTCTTCCCACCTGGAATGTGGAGGTAATGGCTGGAGATGCAGCAACCATCTTGCAACTGCAGGGTAAGTGGCATGATGATGAGCTCCTGCACACAGGGACAGGCCTGGGCACTGATGGTCCCATGGAGTCACCAAACCAGCTATGAATGCCTACCTACCCTGGGATTCCTGGTTCATGAAAAAAACAAGTCTGTCTTTATCCATACAACTCCAGGATAATTTCTTCTTATTTATATAGCCAATCTCATTCCTGATATAGCAATAAAATAAGTTGGACTGAAGCTACTGGGTTGGTGAATACTTCCATATGTCAAGAGGGTGCACATCCGAGTGTTCCTGAGTCACAGAAACCCTTGCACTCAAGACCCTTCTGAACCTCACCACACACACCTCTTCATCTGTATCCTGAATAGTAAACTGGTGAATGTAAAAAAGTAAATAAACTACTTCTATGGCCATCCCTCGTAGTGCAGTCAGTACTGAGACCACTTTAGCATACATATGAGAACCAGCTATTCATTTTCACCTTTCTTTTTTAGGGCCACACCTGCAGCATATGGAAATTTCCAGGGTAGGTGGAATGGAGCTGCAGCTGCCTCCTGTGCCACAGCCACAGCAATGCCAGATCCAAGCCACAGCTTGCGGCAATGCCGGATCCTTAACCTATTAAGGAAGGCCAGGGATCAAACCCACATCCTCATGGACGTTAGTTGGGTTCGTTACCTGTTGCGCCACACTGGGAACTCCTTTCTTTTGTTCTTGATACAAACTTACGGAGCAGAAAACTTGAACTACACAGACATCAAACCAAAAACCATCTTCAGATCTTCCAAATTCGCTAACCCCACACTCATTGTCACTTTACACCTCAGCATGGCTTAGGCAGACAGCTGCCCTTACTTGGATGTCAATAACCAAGCACACTATGGTGGATTTGTGTCAAACTGGAAGAGTGTCATTTTTCACCTCATTTGAGTCGCCGCACAATCTTCAAAGTAAGTGGGGCCCTTATATCACCCATTTTACAGACTAGATAAGTTATATCATCACAGCTCACTGTGCACTAACCGTTTAGTGCTTCTTTTCCTGCATCATCTCACTTGATTTTCTCGGAAACCAATAAAAGCAACTGTGGCAACATTTCCATCTTTAGGTGAGGACCTTAAGGCGACCGCCACTCCTTCTCAAGAATGTAATCCGGGCAGTTCCCTTTGTGGCTCAGCGGTTGGCAAACCGATTAGGGTCCGTGGGGATGTGGGTTCAGTCTTTGGCCTCGCTCAGGGAGTTGGGGATCTGGTAATGCCATGGGCTGTGGTGTGGGTCATGGACATGGCTCGGATCCTGCATTGCTGTGGCTGTGGTGTGGGGCTGGCGGCTGCAGCTTTGATTCAGCCACTGGCCTGGGAACCTCCATGTGCCGCAAGAGCGGCCCTAAAAAGCAAAAAAAAAAAAAATGTAATCCAGGGGCAGCCCTGGAGATGTTAGGTTCCACAGCACCAGCCTGAGGCAGGGCCTGGAGCCCCACTGAATCTGCTCAGGATAAAACCACCGCATCCAAGGCAGGCCAGACAGAGCTGAGTACACTCCACCAGACTTGGAAATGGCCAGAACCCGGGGCCCCTGCACCAGGGACAGGCCAGGACACCTTCCTCCAGGCTTCATGGATAGGGCCAGCAGACTCTGGCATTTGCACAGCAATTGCTGCCAAATGGTCACATAACATATTACAAGTTGTCCTTCTAGCATTTTATTCCAGGTCTCTTTCTCCTCTCTCCACCACCCCTCCCCCAGCACCCCAACACTGAGGCCCTGCTTCCCCATTCACTCAGATACAGAGTTCCCTGCAAAAGATGTCACCGGAGTCCTGAGGCATTTATTTCCTCTCCCTGAGCCCCAGGAGAAGGGGGCAGGCGCTGGGGACAGCAGCCACCACTATCTGCCATAGTGCTTTGAATCCTAAAATCCCTGGTCAATTTATTTTTCATATCGCACAGCAGCACTTCTTAAAGTGCTTTCCAATATACGCTGTCATCCTAGCTTGACCTTAGGAGGTGAGATGTGACAGAGCGTAGGTGTCTCTGTTTTGCAGAGGAAGAGACCCTGAAGCCCAGCACAGTTAAGGGCTCGTCCGAGTCACAAGATGAACCTCCAACTTCTAGTCTAATTTCCCTTCACTGGCTCACACACCGATTCCGAGACTAAAGCAGATAACAGTATTTACACGTGTCCCAGAACCATATCACAGGCAGGATCAAAACCAAACAAAAATGCCTGGGTCTCAGGGGAGTTCCATCCCCTGAACTGCAGTGGTGGGTCTTCCCCTGCCATCTTCTAGGACTTGGGCAAAACTTGCAGGCAGTGTGGGTCTCCCTTTCCTACTTTTCCATACGTTCTGCAGGTGAAGGAAAGCCAGGGTGACCCCAAGACCTTTGCCCCAGCAGCACTGAGGAATCTGCTAATAAAGTCTACGGCAGGGATGAGGGAAAAGAACAAACACGTAGTCAAAGAATAATGGAAGGAGGTGGAGTTCCCATCGTGGCGCAGTGGTTAACGTATCCGACTAGGAACCATGAGGTTGCGGGTTCGGTCCCTGGCCTTGCTCGGTGGGTTAAAGATGCGGCGTTGCCATGAGCTGTGGTGTAGGTTGCAGATGCGGCTTGGATCCCGCGTTGCTGTGGCTCTGGTGTAGGCCGGTGGCTACAGCTCCGACTGGACCCCTAGCCTGGGAACCTCCATATGCTGCAGGAGCGGCCCTAGAAAAGGCAAAAAGACAAAAAAAAAAAAAGAATAATGGAAGGAGGTTGCTCTAAATAAAGAGGTTTTTCCTCTCTTACAAGGGGCACAGCAAGAAAGCAGGACGACACACAGGTGAGGCCACCTCTGTCTGTCGGAGAGGAGAGAGTTAAGGAGTTTTGACATAACATGGTTAAGTGTAAAAAAAAAAAAAAAAAAACCAGCGCATACACAGAACCAGCCACAAGTTTTGGAAATGAGGAAAACCATGGTGACTAGCTTGAGGGAACTTAGCCACCAACGCAACAGAAAGCGCCACCTGCTCTGACTAACAGGTTCCAGCTACGAAATGTCACTTGCTTCTCCACCCTGACTATTGCTTTTTCCCAGCTGCCAGAAACCATTTTGGTGGCCAAGCGAAAGCCCCGTATTAGGGCAAGAGAGCTGGACTTAGAGGTGGGACACAAACAGCTCTCCTGAGCCACGAGGAAGAGCAAGGGCTGTCCCACAATGGCCCAGAGGCCACAATGGAGCGCATCCCGGGCCCAGGAGCCCACACCTGGGGAGAGGAACCGCTGTCTCTGCAACCACTATCGTTAAGGGCAGGAAGGGCCCCAGCCCCTTGGGGTGTCATCCGCTCAGAGAGAAAGGGTGGACTAGATGTTTCCGAAAGATCCTTCCTGAGAAGGCTGTGGTCTCTGAACAGTTAGGCTTCATCCGTTTTCCTCCCTGGGTGTGGGTCCCCCAAAGGGGAAGTCTGCCCCAAAAACTGCCAACACAGCTGCATGAGGTCAAAAGGAAAATGCTTCGGGGCACAGTGACTTTGGCACCATCTGGTTAAAAATAGCCAAAAGCAGCTTCCAATTCCTCCAAGGCCCCGTGTTCTTCACAACCCCCATGAAAGCAGAAAGGGTCTTCAAAAGTGACACTACCCTATAGCTAATCATCCCACCTGGCAGCCACCTGCACATGCCCTCCTCCCACCTGGGTTTGAAACTCCCTCTGCCCCAGCACGGGTTGGGCTGGGAGGGTTCAGTGGGGTGACTGGGTCACCATGAGCCTTAGCAAGCCTGGGTCGCCAACGTTCCTCTATTTATAGGGTCTCTATGGAAACAGGGCCAGCATTAGGGAGCTAATTGCTGTAAAAACCCACAGAGTCCTACTCTCGAGATACAGAGTATATGGCAGAAGTTTCCAATTGCCCTTGAGAAGCCTTGGGCCGAGAGCCTGGGGTTGGAGCTGGAGAGGAATTGTCACCCCAGGTTTGACGGACACAAGGATGGAAAAGAGTGAGCAGCTGCCACTGTTTCTCTTAGAAACAAGGTGATAAAAGATTTTCAGAATCCTTCTTCTCTTCCCAGCATCACAGCTGACATTAAAAAACAGATCTCAGCTCAGGGGCAAATGATTTCCCCACACTCAATTTTACTTTAATTCCTCGTTCCAGGCTTAGAGAGTGCTGCCTGGAACCAGTGCAAGCCAGGCAAGGTGACCTCATGCAATGGGTCTTCACACAGAATCGGCTTAACAAACAATGGCATAAAAGTTTGGGTTTGGGGGTATTTTTTTGTCTTTTTAGGGCCGCACCTGTGGCATATGGAAGTTCCCAGGCCGGGGGTTGAATTGCAGCTACAGCTGCCAGTCTACGGCACAGCCAGAGCAACACAGGATCTGAGCCGCATCTGCAACCTACACCACAGCCACAGCAATGCAGGATCCAAGCCATGTCTGCCACCTACACCACAGCTCATAGCAATGCTGGATCCTTAACCCACTGAGCAAGGCCAGGGATGGCACCCATGTCCTCATGGATACTAATCAGGTTCATTACCACTGAGCCACAATGGGAACTCCCATAAAAGCTTTTGATTAAAGTTACCTGCATGGTATGCCCCCTCTCTGCCTCTTCTCATCTCCCTCGCCCTTCACCGCCTCCCCCTCCACACAGCCCTCTCTGACCACACCAGTCTGCAGTAATCTCACCACCCTGCTCTGAACTCCAGAGAGCTCATTATCTACAGCACTCATCTTGCAATTAATCATGTTCTTTCTGCCTTGTGACATGGCTCTCTCAAACTGTTATCCAACTTTTCACCTGCTTATGGATGGACTCCTCGGTGAGCAGGAGAACAGGAGCTGTATCATCTATCATTTTTGTGTCTCCAATATTCCTGGGCAGAGACCTTAGCACAAACGTGGCGACTGCTACTTAGGTTCTTTTTTTGGGGGGGGGAGTGCTTTTTAGGGCTGCACCCACGGCATATGGCGGTTCCCAGGCTAGAGGTCTAATCGGAGCTACAGATGCCAGCCTACACCAAACCCACAGCAACACTAGATCCAAGCCGCGTCTGCGACCTACACCACAGCTCACAGCAACCCTGGATCCTTAACCCACTGGGTGAGACCAGGGATTGAACCTGCAACCTCATGGGTCCTAGTCTGATTTGTTTCCCCTGCACCAAGACAGGAACTCCGCTACTTAGGTTCTGAGCGTCAACTATCCCCTCATCTACAAGACCAACGTAACAAGGCGATTTAATCCTTCGACAACCACCTTTTCCAAAGATTTAAAACGCTCAGTGGCATAGCTTTTTGTGTCTAACCCAGATCCCTCCTGCTGTAGTTTAAACCTTGTCTCAGTCTGTCATCTTAGTAACTGCCAAGATCGAGTTTTTTGGAAAGAGATGAACACAAATCCAGGAGAAGCCTGAATGTGTGTATTGTCCTCACAAATGCCTTAGGTTCACAAATGCTCGTGTTCTCATAGCCAACTTTGTTTTCCAGAGTGGACATCACTCAGCTAACTGGAATAAAGAAGCCTTTAGCCATTTGGTTTCAGAAGTCACATATTGTCTTTTTTTTTTTTTTTTTAGAACTGCACCCTCGGCATATGGAGGTTGCCAAGCTAGGGGTCCAATTGGAACTGTAGCCACCGGCCTACACCACGGCCACAGCAACGCCGGATCTGAGCGCATCTGCAACCTACACCACAGCTCACGGCAATGCTGGATCCTTAACCCACTGAGTGAGGCCAGGGATCGAACCTGCATAATCACGGATGCTAGTCAGATTCATTTCCACGTGGCTCCAGATTCTTAGCCACGAAAGGAACTCCAAATACTGTTTTTCTCACGCAATCACGAAACACACCTACCATCCCTCAACAGGCTTTGTTTTTAACTTCTTACCATGGAGAGAGGCTTCAGTGTTTAGCTGATAAAAGTGGACCCAGTCCAGGATGGCCTCGATCTAGAATGCACCCTCCTCATCTATGGGTCTATGACGTTTTCTGAGGGAGATGCCATTTCTTAGAGGAGAGATGAAAATAGAGCTGAGTTTCGAGTTGGCCTCCAAAACCACCACTGAGGAGCCATCTCAGTTTTTTCCTCCAGCTCCTGCCACCCACACTTTTTTTAAATTTCAACCCCAAATGCAGATCCTATTAGAGGTTTCAATTCCCTGGTGAGAGAGAGATTCTTGCGAATGGGATTGGCAGTTAAGACAATTAAATACACCAAAAGCAGCACGTTCTGTAAAGATTGAAGCCTGCAAGACAGTTCCCACTGGAACAACAAGGGCAGCTGGGAATTCATCTAAAACCCAATATGTGGCAGGAGAACAGACAGCCTCATTCACCACATGCTTTCCCATCAGCCACCAATTCCTCCCGAGCCCACATCCAGGGCTGCTCTGAAAATCCCTGAAGGCAGAGAGGATGGAAGAGGGGCAACCCCAGGCCTCAGGACCCTTGGTCCTCCCATATCAGGTCCAAGCAGGACAAAAACAGGCATCTCGTCTTGCTTTCTTCGTTTCTTTCTTCCTTCTTTTCATTTTTCCTTTTTTTTTTTTTTTTTTTGGTCTCTTTAGGGCCGCACTTGTGGCATATGGAGGTTCCCAGACTAGGGGCCGAATCGGAGCTATAGCTGCCGGCCTACACCACAGCCACAGCAATGCCAGATCTGAGCCTCAACCACAACCTATACCACAGATCATGGCAATGCTGGATCCTTAACCCACTAGGTGAGGCCAGGGATAGAACCTGCATCCTTATGGATCCTAGTTAGATTTGTTTCTGCTAAGCCATGACAGGGACTCCTTATTTTTCTTTTTATAGCCACACCTGCAGCATATGGAAGTTTTCAGGCTAGGGGTTGAATTAGAGCTGCAACTGCCGGCCTACACCACAGCCACAGCAACACCGGATCTGAGCCACATCCACGACCTACACCAGCTCACAGCAACACCAGATCCTTAACCCACTGAGCAAGGCCAGGGATTGAACCCGCATCCTTGTGGATACTAGTTGTGTTCTTAACCCACTGTGCCACAACGGGAACTCCACCCCCAGCATTCTTAACCACCCTCCACTGTCCCTGTTTACAGGACTGGGGAAGTGCCATCAGGTCAAAAAGGACACTGGCCATACAAGGGACCTGGCATTTGCCATTTCATTTCCCACACTTCACAACTGCTTTCCTCTTGTTGGTAATTAACTTTACACCCTTTAATATCTTGCTGTAAGTGCACCAGTTTTTTTGTTTTGTTTTGTTTGTTTGTTTTGTCTTTTGTCTTTTAAGGGCTGCACCCGCAGCATATGGAGGTTCCTAGGCTAGGGGTCTAATCAGAGCTGTAGCTGCCGGCCTACACCACAGTCACAGCAACGCCAGATCCTAGCTGCATCTGTCACCTACACCACAGCTCACAGCAACGCCGGATCCTTAACCCACTGAGCAAGGCCAGGGATTGAACTCACAACCTCATGATTCCTAGTCGGATTCGTTTCTGCTGCGCCATAATGGGAACTCCTAAGCTTACCACTTTTGCTTAACCCTATAGGTTTCTGATTCCACTGATGATGCTCAAAGCACCCCTAAACTTGTCTATGCTTTGATGGATGATTTCCTTGCAAGTGTTTCACCCTGTTGCCTGGAGGCAAAGGCAATGCCTGCCAACAAAGAATCAATTTCCCATTTCCTTGTTCTTAGGTCTACCTCAATTCTCCCTCCCCTGGTGAGACGGCTCCCAGGGGTCCTGCTCCCACCTGAGACTGCAGGACTCTTCAAGCCTCAACACATCACTTCTGAAGGAGAGCAGGAGGTCTCAGGAGGCAGTAAAGCCACACAGAGCCCCAGGGTCCCCAAGCACACACACCCCTCCATCTCATCCGCATTCCCATGAATTCGCCAGGCTTATCCACTGAAAAGGCGGAAAAACTGAGACCCATAAATTTTATCAAAACAAGGGGCCTTAAAAAAAAACAACAACAAATAAAACCAGCAGAAAAACAAGCAGAGCTTTCTTGGGTACGTTAGTGTTCTCTCTTGACTCGGGTGGTGGGTAGCTGCGGTATCTGTTTTGCTGCTGTTATTTAAACTGTACCTATGTTTTCAGACACTTTTATATGCATGGCATGTTTCACAACTGCAAACAGTGTCTCTCCCGCTGAAGGCGTTAGTATCTGTTGACCCATGAAGCTCTTTCCCGCGGGCTCTCTACAGAAGAGCTGAAGGAAGCCAGGGCATCGGGGCGGAGTGGGTGTCGTACCTGTGACCGGCACAGACTGTGTGCCCTCAAGGAGCATCACACAGGATGCAGGTGTGGCTCACCCTCTCCTCTTTGGCTTCCAAGAGCCCTCCGCACTGAGCAGGCAGGGAGACCCGTGTCTGGAGTGGATGGAGGACCACGAGCTGGAGATCTGAGTCAAAAGGACTTCGAACCAGGACAGGCATCATGAAACTCAGAGCCCTCCCTTTTTCTTCTAGGAAAAACTATTAATGCTGTTCAGAAATTCCCAGGCAAAGTATTCACAGAGGCTTTTGTGAGGGGAAAGAGAACCTCCGGGGAAAGTCCAGGGGAAGGCCTCTGGCCAGCACACCCACAGCCTTCCTTTCTGGAAAGGCTCAGACCCTCGGGCTGCCAGGGGGTGGGAGAGGGGGCGAGGTCTGCCATTTCCTCCCCTGCCCCCGAGCTTCTAAAAGGCCTCAGGGATTAGCAATGAGATCCTGCTATGTAGCACTGGTAGCTATGTCTAGTCACTTAGGATGGAGCCTGAGAATGTGAGAAAAAAGCATGTATACAGGTGTGTGTAACTGGGTCACCTTGCTGTACAGCAGAAAATTGACAGAACACTGTAAACCAGCTACAATGGAAAAAAATAAAAATAAGTATACAAATTAAAAACAAAATAAAAAAATAAAGACAGCTATACTTATGCAAAATTTAAAAATAAATAAATACATAAAAGGCCTCAAGAAAGAGCCAGCTGACTCGTGCTCAGCCACTCATCCCAGGCCTCAGCATTATCTACCACCTGCTGTATTTTTAACAGGAACGGGTGCTCCACGTCCCTTTCTGCAGTTTTCCCCTGAGCGCCTCCCACTCCCACTCCCTCTGGCACTGGGTCTACTTGCTGGAAACTCCCGTGCACTTCTGATGAGCCAGCACTCTCTGTGACCAGTAGTCCAGCATCTCCTCCCAGCGAGCAAGAACCTGGCAGCTGTAAAGAACTGGATAATGGGAGTTCCCGTCGTGGCGCAGTGGTTAACGAATCCGACTAGGAACCATGAGGTTGAGGGTTCGATCCCTGGCCTTGCTTGGTGGGTTAAGGAACCGGCAATGCCATGAGCTGAGGTGTAGGTCGCAGATGCGGCTCGGATCCTGCGTTGCTATGGCTCTGGCGTAGGCCAGTGGCTACAGCTCTGATTAGACCCTAGCCTGGGAACCTCCATATGCCGCAGGAGCGGCCCTAAAAAAGGCAAAAAGACCAAAAAAAAAAAAAGAACTGGATAATGACCACAAGTGAATCAGGACATGAATCCAGTGGTTCAACAGGAATCCAAGCCACAAGGGGCAGGGGATGTGACCTGAACTGCTGGGCTCCTGTTGCAGGAGTGTCTGTTGAGATCTCCCCTGAAGGTCACATCAAGTATGTGGAGAAGCTGAGAAAGCCCCCAAGCACCTGCATAAGCTGCCTGTAGGACAATGTCCATTTTCAGGCTATTTTTCTTCTTCTTCTTTTTTTTTTGTCTTTTTGCCTTTTCTTGGGCCACTCCCTTGGCATATGGAGGTTCGTTCCCAGGCTAGGGGTCCAATCGGAGCTGTAGCCACCGGCCTATGCCAGAGCCACAGCAACGCCAGATCCAAGCCATGTCTGCAACCTACACCACAGCTCATGGCAACGCCGGATCCTCAACCCATGGAGCAAGATCAGGTATCAAACTCTCATTCTCACAGATACTAGTCGGGTACGTTAAACGCTGAGCCACAACAGGAACTCCCATTTTCAGGCTATTTTTCAATTACACTTTTTTGGGGGGGACTGTGTCTGGGGCAGGTAGAAGTTCCCAGACCAGGGATCAAACTCGAGCCACAGCAGTGACACCGCCAGATCTTTACCCCACTGAGCTACCAGGAAACTCCTCAGTTACAGTTTAATGATGGCTCCTTTAAGATTGCTGCTTAACTATTTTTCCTTCCTTTCACTCCTCACCCCATAATCATAGATCTCAGGCACCACAGAGGAAATTTACAGGGAAGTGCCCATAACACTGCAGGACCACAGAGAGAGACCACAGCAGCCCCTGAAACCCCTGGCTGCCGCTTGTTAGGGCACATCCAGACCAAAATTCTCTCCTCTGGAGTTTCCGTCATGGCTCAGCAGAAACAAATCTGACCAGCATCCATGAGGATGCAGGTTCAATCCCTGGCCTCATTCAATGTGTTAAGGATATGCCACAGGGGCGGCCCTAAAAAAGCAAAAAAAAAAAAAAAAATCTCTCTTCTCCCCACACCTAACTTCCACAGAGGTGCTTCAGACAAAGCCTCTTCTTTTTTTCCCCCCTTTCTCAAGATGACTTTCTCCATTGCACTATCCATCACAATGCCTGGAGCTGTCACAAGAAAACAGAAGTGGGATTAAGGGACCAAAAGTTCCCATCTCCAAAGTTTAAAATGAAAACAAAAGCAAACCAGAACAGCTGGTCGCTCCAGGCCAAATACAAGTGTGGGGCAGAGGGTGTTAAAAATCAAACTGACCCCTTTCTGGTACTACCATCAAATCTAAAACAAGCTAGCTTCTACCCAGTGCCAGAGCCAATGATGGAATTTTTCCATCGCTGGAAAACTGCGCCAGCACAGGAGAATAAGCTTGGACACCCTTCAATATTCCTAGTCCCTCTCCCGAGAAAAAGATTCAGAAAAGTTGATGATTTGCCTGAGATCACACAGCACATCAAACGGCGATAGCCCCCAAGTTCCTGTCTGGTTCTGAAGTCCCTACCCTGTAAATACAGGATACGGCAGACAGAGATAAGACCCTGCTTTCTCCCCCATGTGCCCACTGAGCCGGCAGCAGCTAGTTTCTCTCTGTGCTGCCAGCCTGGGTCCACATGGCTGCGATCACCTCAGTGCTATGTTTTCCGGTGCTGGTGGAGGACAACTTGGAAGGACAAGGGCTTTTCTCACATCTGATCTCAATTTGGGTTCAGGGAAGGTCAGCGTTTAATAGCGAGTGTAGAGTTGTTGCTATATCTGCCTCAACCAGAACAAGTGTCACGAAAAAAAAGACAGAGAGAGAGGAGAAAATAGAGGGTGGAGATGAATGAGCTTCTTCCAGCAGCTTTATCTACAAAGACAAAGACACTGCAGCCCCCACACCACAACCAGTCCACCTTCCCTCCTGAAGGCAGCTGGAGGAAATGAATGCAACTGGCAGTTTCCAACACGGCCTGAGCTGGAGACGCCAAGGCTGCTTCTCATGGACTCAGGGTAAGGGTCCTATCTGCTTAAGGAGTCAAGGTTTGTTGGCCGCACTCATCTGGATCGGCCCAGAATGAAGCTGAAGTCTGCAGGGGGAGGCTGGCCCCCTCCCCGTATCAGCATTAAAGGCACCAGCTCATTGTAAACAGGACCCACACCTCTGGATCACACAGGGTGGGTTCAGAGGTGGCAGCTGGGCCAGGCACCAAGGACTTCTTGTGCACAGCCTACCCAACGGAGCTCATCTTTAGACAAGAGGCTGGCCCTACACCTCTGAAAAGGACAACAGCGAAACCAGAGGTCCCATTTGAATAACTACCACACATTTTCAAAAGGGCACACACGGGGGTCGTTGGTCCCCTTCTCACCCCTCCCCGAGGAATACAGACAGGTGACACACACAGGTAAGAGCACACTCACCTGCGCTCTGACTTCCTGACTCTGTGCCGCTCAGGCCAGACGAGGAATGTCATTGGTTTATTCTGGCAAGCTCCTTAGCGGCCGCTGCCATAGGATACAGGCTTTATTTAACATAACGGAGTCCTTCTGCTCCCCTAGCCAAGGCCTTGCACCCCCTCAGGAGAAAATCTCCCCGAGGCATCAATCTCCAAGGCATCTAAGTTCCTTCCTTGGGCTGACATCTCTCTCAGCACCGTGGTGAACGCGCTTGAGAAGCCTGAGTCTGCAGTCCCTGTGGCAGCTCCAGCAAAGGTGCATTATTTATCACAGCTGCTGATTTAATTAATACAGAGACATATTTAATACAGCTTGATAATTATCTCAGCAATCTCAGGCCGGAAAATAAAGGACTCCCAGCAGCATGTGATCGCTTCTTTCCGATTCTGGTTCTAACTGCCGGCTCAGCATGTGTGCAAGTTGAACCGAGGCCCCAAACCAGCCCAAGCACTGAGCTAGCAGCCACCTGTCAGTTCTCCACCCTGGGGGTTGGTTTAGCAAGCGGGCTGGGATCTCCAAGCACTAGCTTAACCTCTGGCTCCACCTAACGGCAAGAAATCCACACTCCCCTTTCACAGATGGACAAACTGAGCTTCAATCCAGGAAGGTCCCAAAAGGAGGAAACTAATTCAGCATAGGCAGCTAATGGTCCTCAGCTTGGCCTCCCACGCTGTAATTTTCTTCCCCTGTCATCTTACAGGAGGAAAAGTGATGACAACTTTTTAGTTAGCATCTTGGATTTCTCCAGCCCCTTTGTCTGCGAATAGCACTTCACACACATTATTCGAACAATCTCAGATGGGTGAGTCACTAGAGCGTCTGCTGAATAAAGAGGCACAAACACAGAGGCCTGCAATGAGCTGAAAGACTGAGGCACAAATGGTACCTGATGTCCAGCCCAGGATCTGGCCGAACATTTGCTCCTCCTCTCTGACCTTTGTCTGGCTTCCCCATCACTTTTATCCTGTTAAAGTACTTCTGCGTGAGGCGAGGAAAGCTAGGTCGCCGGCTGGGCTCGCCAGGGGAGGGTCTGCGCTCACCTTTAAATCAGGAGGCTTGCTTCGGGGACCCGGGTTGGGTGCCGCAGCAGCGCCCGCATCCGAAGTTGGCCCGCCGGCAGAGTTAGCACCCGTGGCCTCCCCAGGCCGGAGATCTGTGCCCGGCAGGTGGCAAGCAGCATCTTCCAGCCCAGCTCCATCCTCCTCGCCCTGCTGTTGCTGCAGCTCGTCCGATTTGCACCTCTTCATGGTGTATGTGGGTCGGCAAGGGGAATCTGTCCTTCCAGCGCGCCGTCTTGGGGGAGACCGCACCCCCTCTTACACTCAGAAAGGAGGCTCGGGGTCTAAATTATTAACGAGGAGGGGAGTCGGCGGATCACAATTTCTTGAATTAAAAAAATAAATCTTTCTAAGGGAGGATGAGGGAGGGGCGGGGTGGGGGGGGGGAAGCCTTGGTTACAGCTTGGAACAGTTCATTACGACCTGGGGAGCGGAGGCAGGTCACAATCGAAGCTGGGCAGCAGGAGTCCTTGGGCAGTCATTGGAGCGGGAGGAGGAAGGCAGCCCCCGGCCCCTAAACTTTCTGCTTCTGGGCATGGGCAGGGCGGAGGGGAGCTGGGCGGCACAGCGCATCCCTCCCGGCGGGCCGGGCTGCTGGGCGAGTCAGGCATGAGGCAGCCGGCCAGGCAGGTCCTCGTCGGCCACCCTCGGCGCCGACTGCGGCCCCCCGCCCTGCCGCGGGCCCCTGCCGGGCACCGGCGGGCGGTGGAGAACGCAGCCCGCCCCGCCCCTCCCCCGCCCGCGCGCCCCGCTCCCCGCCCGCCGCGCCGCGCCGCCTGCTGCAAAGCCGCTGCCGCGGCCCTTGCCAGCGGCGAGCGCGCAACCTACCCCGCCCGTTGCCTCGGCCCGGGAGGGGGAAGGCGAGGCCAGAAGGGAATGACAACGCCAACCGGCCAATGGGAAGCCCGGAGGGTTGAGGGGGGTGTCGCGCGGCCACGTTTTTAGGGTTGGTTGCACCGTGCGGTCCCCCAAGAGAGATCTGGAGGGCTAAGCTGCTGTGTTTTAGCATTGCAGAGAGCGAGCTGCGGAGTAAAGAGGCAGGCGGCGGGCCGACGGAATGGGGTATTAGCAGACGCGTGAGGGACCCTTCCAGGAGAGGCTCTGTCGAGATTTCCCCCACCCACTCAGTTTATTTGGCGGAGAAAATGCGCAATAGGGATGCTTATCGTTGCTCCTTTCTTTGGTCTAACTTTGCACATTGTAACATCTCTTCAACGAGGAAGACGCCAACCGCCGCTAAGGCACCTGATCTGAAACACGTACGGATGCTTGCATTCGGAGCTGTAAATGCAATGGGAAGGAAGCTGCTGTTCTTCGGCCCCATGGCCACTTCCCTCACTTTAAGTAAACTGCCTCACCAGTCTCAGCTTTGTGCTCAGAAACGAGAAAGTATTTCATTTTTGAACAGAAAAATGTATGCGAGAGTTATTGCAAATTGCGAAGTAGCTTTCAAATAAGAAAGGGTATTAACAGCAGGAGGTTGAGACATGAAAGAGAGAAAAGGAATGCAGTCTCTTTCCCCCATAAATCTCAGCCAAACTGCTCTGAGTAATCTGCAGGCAGAAGAGAGCAAACACTGGGGTTACGAAGATAAGGACCCTGGTAGTAATAACAACCCCATCTGAGTGCCTACTGTGTGCTCCACTGTGGATGCGGTGGTTTGTGCCTACCCAGCAGCCTGGACCTCTCAAAAGTCTGGTTCTGGAGACCAGCAGCATCAGCAGCATCTGGAAACTTGATACAAATGCACATTGCTGGGCAACAACCAGACCTACTTGAATCAGAAATAATAGGCCCCCAAATCTGTTTTAACAAGCCCTCCAGGTAAGTCTGATGCAAGTTAACATTTGAGAACCAGGGGTCTAGACTGTAATGAAGGGGCCACTCAGTCTGTGAGTCACAGTGATCTCTAAAGCATTTCACAGTTTACCAGTCTCTTTCACACGCATGGTGCCATTCTAGCCTCACTTCAGTCCTACTAGTCTGTGAGTTTCCGGACTCTGTCCTGTCTTCCCATTCCAACCACTCATTTGAATGTGTGTCCTAGAAGAGCCTACGTTGTTAAGAATTTACTTCAGTGAGGCAGCTACTTTCTAAACAAGGCAGCACCGTTTTTAGAAAACAGGAATTTAGGATGGGCTGGAAATGTAGAACCACCCCCACCTCCACATCACAAGGCCACAAGCCTTTAGCATTTTGAAGAGTGATGGAAAGGAAGGATGCCAGCGAAGATCATGGCAGGACTAGACAGACCCAACAGGGGCAGGTGCACTCGGTGCCAGATGTCAGAGTCTGCTGTAGCGGCCCGACTGGCCCCAGAGAAGTGCAGGGACCCTCAGACCCTGGGCGGGGTCTTGGGAATCAGTGGCCAGCACGTGGTGAGCACACGTGGACACATGTTCATGACCTGACTCTAGGCTGAAGAAAAGTAGAGGGAGTTGGTGTGAAGCTTTAAGGCAGTAGAGAGCAGTATCATTTTGAATTATGCCTCATTTCCATACAAGGTTGGAGTTGACCTTAAGTTTGACCTTTGCATGTCCATGTACATATAGCATGATGACCAGATTTCCTGTTAGTGGCCATATGTAGCAAGGTGTAATGCAGGTCAACAAAAAATTGTGTGTTTCAGGAAATCAACCAACACTTTACACTCCATTTTGGAGAGGCAGTGTAGTATAGAGGTTAAGAGCTCAGACTCTTTGTGGCTAGACTGCTTGGGGACAAATCCTGGCTCTTGCTGTCCACTGACCATGTGATTGGAGGCAAGTGGTCTAACCTCTTTAAGCCCCGGTTTCCTCATTTAGAAATGGGGATACCAACCAACCTTATAGAGTATTGGGCAATATGTGGAAAGCACTTAGAAACTGTCAGTCATAGAGTGAGGGCCATAGCTGTAAATAGAGATGTCATCCAGCTTCAAAAAGTTGAACGTTCCACTCCAGTGATTCTGTCCTTGGGAATTCAAGTGTGTCTCACCCATTTCTAATTTTCACTGAGTGTCATACTATAGAACAAATATACTACTGCCTAGGCAGTTTGGGTGAGAAGTTGTATAGAGAGCCGTGTGACCTGCAACCACCAGTCTGAAGCTGATGACAAATTTTCATGAGCCGTAGTAGATGCTTGAAGTACTTAAAATAAAGAGAAGGTGAAAAACTTTGATTGGAATTTTGTTGAAAGGACTAGATCATTCTATTCTTCTAGGTTTCTTGGGGAAATATAGGCACACAACTATATTTTGATATAAGACAAAAATTTACAGATTTACAATACAAGAATAATATTCTGAATGTGGGGGTAGTAAAAATATTACCGTTTTGCTTTGGCAACCACTAGTTAATTACAAATAAATAACATGGTCTAGTGGGAAACCCCTGGTCTTGGTGTTAGAAAATTCACGTAAAATTTCTGGTTCTGTTACTCTCTGGATGTTCTTGGGTGACCACATCACTTAACCTCTTTCACTCTTGTTTTCTCATCTGTAAACAAGGGCTCATAATATCATCACATGGTTTAATTATAAGAATTAAACTAGGAGTTCCCGTCGTGGCGCAGTGGTTAACGAATCCGACTAGGAACCATGAGGTTGCGGGTTCGGTCCCTGGCCTTGCTCAGTGGGTTAACGATCCGCCGTTGCCGTGAGCTGTGGTGTAGGTCGCAGACGCGGCTCGGATCCCGAGTTGCTGTGGCTCTGGCATAGGCCGGCGCCTACAGCTCTGGTTTGACCCCTAGCCTGGGAACCTCCATATGCTGGGGGAGCGGCCCAAGAAATAGCTAAAAAGACAAAAAAAAAAAAAAGAATTAAACTAGATAATGCATGTGAAAACTCTTGACACATAGTATGTGCTCAGTAAACCCCGAATGAAACGAGAGCAATTAACTTGTCCAAGCCCACTGTCTGCCGCATGGAAAGGCAGGATTACCCCACTGAGCTTAATGCTTTTTGAATGGAAATGCCAGTTAGGCTGTCGAGAGAGGGCACTCCTGATAGTGTCAAATTTCCTAAACTAGTAAATATATAAACAAGGAGAGTAAAGATCAGGGCTATGGAATCCTGTTATCCTTGTCAGTAGCCAGTTCATTTAGCTTGAAAAACTGTTGAAGCTTTAATTATAGAGGATCAGGTGCCAAGATCAACAGGTAAGCATAAAATTTTTCTTTCTGTAAAAGCAGTTAAGTCTAAGAAATAAAAGACATCTCTTTCTAGTAGCAAGAGGCTTGTAGATCATCCAAGGAAATTGTTTCCTATGCCAAAGGAATTCTTGAAAAAAACATTTTAAACATCAAATGGGTTATCAAAGAGCTGTTTTAAGATTTAACATACTAACTAGAGTGCTTTTCTTAGAAGGTAAAAGTACTGTCCAAAGAGACTAGATATAATTTTTGATCACTGTATTTTGATACCAACATCATTACAAGTAGTCCTTTGTTAACATAATTTTCTTCCTTTTCTTTTGAAGATTTCCACTTTCACTCAGTGCTCTCCTTAAAAGAAATTGGGTTCCGTTGGATTAGGAGGTGTGAACTATGCAAATAATCATCAGGGAGATTGGCTGGGTTGTTGTGACGTCACAATCCCACCACCTGAGTACAGACTTTTTATTGGCTATTGCAAGAGGCAGGCAGGACTGAGAAGGCTCTGCTCACTCTTGAGTTGGAGAAAGCTGTGGAGTCTAAATTTTTTCCTGTTTTTTTGCTTAAAATGTACTCAGAAGCATTTTTTTATATGTTATTACACTATTCCATGTTATTCCATAAGCTATTACTTAGACATATTTCCATATGTCTAGGTAGACGTTTAAACGATTGTTTGCTGTTCTACCAAGTGACTATGTCACGGTTTATTTAACCACTATCCACCTTATTCCTAGATATTCATTACAATTTTTTGCCTTCAGAAATAAAACTAATTATTATTTTTCTTGAAAAATTGTATATATTATTTCCTCCATAGCATAAAATCTCTTGGTACATAACTGGCAGTGTTTTAAAGTCGTAAACAAACCCAGATTGCCATTTTTGTAACTATTTCTCTTGCAGCTTTCCTAAAACTTGCTCTGGAGAGCCAAAAGAGTCTGTCTCATTCCTGGAACTAGTGAATCTCCTATCTCCATAATACAAAAAGCTGAAAGTTCCTTCTTCTCATTTCAGGTGGGATGCATATTCTTCATTCTGGGTGCTTGTTGCTTCTCAGTAATGGGAGGAAAGTGACAATAATTATGGCCGTGGACAGAGAAGGTTTGTGAAGCATAAACTTAAACCCTGATTGTACTGTTCTGTGTGAGCCTGGGACTGGTAAAATGGCTGCTTTGTGTCCTCTCCCGCCTCTATAGGGAATGCATACAAACCTCTGGACAGTCTGTAACTTAAAGCTGAAAATGCTAGACCTTAAAAAATAAGAAGAGAAAAGAAAGAAAGAGAAAATATCAGCTCAGATAATAACTCAGAATCAGTTGTTTATTATTTTACACCTGAAGATAAATATCTATGGCAGTTCCATCTATTATTCTCTCTGTGGTACTTTTAAATACAATAATAGGAGCAAGGATATACCATTTAAAGAGAACCGTAGGTGTTAGGCATTTTGCTAGAAACCTTGTGAACTCTCTCTTAATCCCCACAGCAGATCTGCAAGGTAGGCATTATTCACCCTTCAAATGGGAAAATAGGCCCAGAGAGATGACAGCACTTGCCGAGGCCTCGGAGCTAAATCTGCTCCGACTCCAAAACTTAAAGCCTAATAGCTCACCCTTTCATGACTTATTTTGAGCCACTCTTGTGGTACAGAATTTATCAATGAGTATTAGGCTACATCCATCCAAATATAGTCATGCAATAAATATCATTTTCAAAGGCTTTGTAAGATTCTTGCTGAAGACAGAAAACAACAACAAAAAAAGACATTGGTCCCTGCCTTTGGACTTAAAGTCCAGCTGGGGAAATGAAACATGAGATGTAAAGCAAGAACATTAGATTGAAATGGTCATGTCTGTCAACACTCCAAGGGGGAGATAATTAAGTACCACAGTCCAGAGAGAAAGAGGGAGAGAGGAAACGAGAGAGAGGGAGAGAAAGAGAGGTCTCCATGAGGCATTAAGATTACTCCAAGGAAAAGTGTTGTTGGAGTTCCCATCGTGGAGCCGTGGAAACGAATCCGACTAGGAACCATGAGGTTGCGGGCTCGATCCCTGGCCTCGCTCCATGGGTTAAGGATCCGGCATTGCCATGAGCTGTGGCGTAGGTCGCAGAGGCAGCTCGGATCCCATGTTGCTGTGGCTGTGGCTGTGGCATAGGCCGGCAGCTGTAGCTCCGATGAGACCCCTAGCCTGGTTCGGCCCTAAAAAGACAAAAAGACAAAAAGACAAAAAAGAAAGAAAGAGAGAAAGAAAGAAAGAAAAGTGTTATACACATGCACCCATATCATGAGTGCCAAAAGGGTAAAACTTCTCTTTAGGACGTTTCTAAAGCCTTTAAGTAGGTAAGAACTATATAAAACATCTTGAATACAGAATCATTCAATATTTGGATCTCTCAAAAGAATCTGTGTGTGTGTGTGTCTATATCTATACACACACACACGCACACACACATATATGACAGGCATTTTGCTGTAGAAATTGGCAAAACATGGTAAATCAACTGTACTTTAAAAATTAAATTAAAAAAAAATTTCTGGGTCTCTCTTTTTTTTTGGCCATGCCCAAATCATGTGGAAGTTCCCAGGCCAGGGATCAAACCTGAGCCACAGCTATGACAATGCCAAATCCTTAACCTCTAGGCCATCAGGGAACTCCTGGGTCTCTTTAATTTTACATCTGCAAGTTATATAGAGTTCTTATGGCATATCAGTGATGGGAAAGACCTTTTTTCCCTTTTTATTCCTTGAGATAATAGAACAATGTTTCTCAAAGTATGGTTTATTGACTATCGGCAACAGAAATTCCCTCGGAACTTGGTTACACATGCAGATTCCTGAGCCCCATCCCAAACCAATGGAAATAGAATTTCCAGGGGTTGAGCCTGAAAATCTGCACTTTAAATAAGTATCCTTAGGTGATTCTTATGCTCATTATGTTTGACAACCACTGACGCAGGGGAAGACTTGGTTGATCATATTTATTGATAGATTTGTAAATTAGTAGTAGCTCCTTTTTAAATTTTTTTAAAATTTATTTTTGCTTTTTAGGGCCATGCCTACAGCATATGGAGGTTCCCAGGTTAGGGGTCTAATTGGAGCTGTAGCTTCTGGCCTATACCGCAGCCACAGCAACCCCAGATCCTTAACCCACAAAGCAAGGTCAGGGCTACTAGTCCTCATGGCTACTAGTTGAGTTCATTAACCACTGAGCCATGACAGGAACTCCCAGTAATAGATCCTTTTTTAATCAAGCACTTACTATATGTTTGGCACACACTCCCACTTAGTCTGTAAAACAAATTTTGTAGGAATTGCAGTATCCTTTGTAGTTGTGGCATCCTTTCAGCTCCAGGATGCAGGTTCAATCCCTGGCCTGGCACAGTGGGTTAAAGGATCTGGTGTTGCCCAGCTTTGGCTTAGGTTGCAACTGTGGCTTGCATCTGATCCCTGACCAGGGAACCCCCTATGCCACGGGGTGGCCAAAAAACAAAAAACAAAACAAAACAAAACTTTGTAGATAAATATCACAATCTCCACTTTACAGAAAAGGAAACTGAGGCTCAAAGAGGATTAAAATTTTGCCCCAGGTAACGTGGGTAGAAAGAGCTAGCCAAACCAGTTCTGGGCTTGCCTTCAGTGTCTATCCTTTTCCCACAATTGCCTTGGGATTGAGTGCCTAGCATATGCCATAAAATTTCAGTCCAAACCTTTCAATATCGTCCAGTGGTACCCTTGCCATGGATAGCTAAGATAGCTAAGATTCAGAGATATTAAATATATATCTCAAAATTGCCTTCTGTCAGTTGGAATCGAGCTTCTTATTCTGGTATGACTCAATTTTACTTCCTCCTGACAGTTCCTAAAAACTTTTTCAGTTCTGACCCTGGGGGCTTCCTTTCCTTGGTGTTATGTATCCCAACTCTTTTCATCTAGTTTGGAATAGCAGACCCTACATCGAAGTCTAGGCTTCCTTTCTAATGATTGCCACACCTCTTCCTGACACAGGAATGGAGATCTAGTCTGAATCCAGAGGGAAATGTCAGTTGCTTGAAAAACCTTCTGCTGATCTTGTGATGGCAAAGAGAAAAAGACAACTTAAGCAGGGAAACCCCTCCTGGGAAAGGGGACTTGCGTGATTCCACAGGAGATCTTATTCTGGAGTAGGCATGCTTATCTTATACATCATGTTCAGGGAGTCTCATATGCCCTGGGGCATATCCAAGCCGATAAAGGAACAGAGGGCTGTTTTCATTGGTGAATCTCCCTGGCTTGCCTTAAACCTCTCATAGGGTAAAAGAAGACAATACTCTCTTTCAAGATGCAACGACAAAGCACAATTCAGTAATATATAGCTAGAACTGTATAAATGTCCATACCCTTTCACCCAGTAAAACCCTCCTGGGAATCTTCCTGGGAAATAATGCAAAAGAGGAAAACAGGCAACAACATAACAAAAAGTGTCTGTCACAGTGAAAAACCTGAAACAATCCAAATACGCAAGAAGAGGGAATGGATGAGTAACAGGGGCATAGCAGTAAAATGCTACTGTTAAAAGAAGTAAATATGGCTAGTATATAACTACAAAAGCCGTCTTTATCTTTTTTTTTTTTTTTTTGGCCGTGGCCTGCAGTGACTTAATGCAAGATCTCAGTTCCCAGACCAGGGATTGAACCTGGGCTGCAGCCATGAAAGTGCCAAATCCTAACCACTAGACCACCAGGGGATTCCCCCCCAGGCCTTCTTTAATATAAAATAAAAAGAGGGAGTTCCCATCATGGCACAGTGGAAACAAATCCGACTAGGAACCATGAGGTTGCGGGTCAATCCCAGGCCTTGCTCAGTGGGTTAAGGATCCAGCGCTGCAGTGAGCTGTGGTGTAGGTCGCAGATGCGGCTCGGATATGGCCTTGCTGTGGCTCTGGCGTAGGGTGGCAGCTACAGCTCTGATTAGACCCCTAGCCTGGGAACTTCCATTTAGGTGTGGACCTAAAACAAAAGACAAAAGCCAAAAAAAAAGGAAAAGAAAAGGAAGTATCAGAAGGCAAAATTGTGTTGAGCTAGGATAAAGGCTTTGGAGTCAGATGAACCTGTGTTATTAGCTGTATGAACGAATACAAGTCAATTAACCTGAGTCTCAGTTTCCTCATCTATAAAATAGACATAGAACTATCCATCTTTTCAAGGTTGTTGTAAGAATTAAAGATGATATAAACTAAAATGGATAACATTTGGATTAACCCTGCATAAAGATGGAGGGGAATGCTAAGAAATAATCATAAGTTTTATGTCAAGATAAGGACTATTGAAAATTTTACTTGAATTGAATTATTTGTATGATATTTTAAATGTAATACTATTTTTCCCCTTTATTCCTCCACACCCTTAAAAAAATGTCACACTCCCTATGCAGGGGGTATCTGTGCATGTCATTGGAAACTTACTTGTGGATCACTAAGCCTTTTTTTTTTTTTTTGGCCACCCTAAGCCTGCAGAGAAGTTCCTGGACCAGGGGTTGAACCTGAAGTGACCCTAGCCACAGCAGTGACAATGTCAGTTCCTTAAACTACTGAGCCACCAGGGAACTCTTATTTTGAGAAAGTCTCTAGGTCAGTGCTTCTGAAATCAATTCTAGGACAATGACAGACACCCTAAACACTGACACCCAGGGAGGGGCTGCTTTCCAAGCACTTAGAGATCTACGTGAAGCTTGTTGGGTAGTGGTCCCTCTCTCCTCTACAGTTTGGGGATGGGGAATGTTTTCATGACCAGGATGCCTTCCATCCACCTCTGTTTCAGAATCCTAACCTTCACCTCGCTTAAACCACCTCTCTGCAGAGCTTGATTCCTGAGAAACAGGTTAGGGAGAAGGATGATATGACATATTTTCTTTTGGCAAACCTAGATTAAGCATATTCTTTACGTCAGGCATTATGTTTGGCACATATGGATAAATACATATTAAACCAGTTGGAATATGTTTGGTAACTTAGTCTTCAGAATCTTCCAGAAAGCTTCTACCAAGATAATATAGACACAGAAAAGGGTATTGGTAGGTTTCCAGCTCTCCATCTTTCTCCATCCAGGATCAGCCCAGAAAGATAAAAAAAAATGTGTCCAGTCTCTTTTTTTTCTTTTCTCATTTCATTCAAGTATAGTTGATTTACAATGTTTCTTCAATTTCTGCTGTACAGCAAAGCAACCCAAGCACACACAGTTCTCTGTGCTCTATAGTAGGGCCCCATTGCCCATCCATTCCAAATATAGTAGTTTGCATCCAAAAACCCCAAACGGCCCATTGTATTCCAAGGTCTTAACCAAGAATAAGTTCCACCAAAATGTCAGGCAACACAGAAAAAAGGATCAAAAAACATTTAGACTTGGAAAAGCCTTGCCAATCCTCTAATCTTACTGATGAGAAATAAATTGTGGCAAAATAATGTTTAGGGCTTCTTTGGAAATGCTTTGGGTAAGTTACTCTAAAAAATGTCTGGAAACGTTCTTCTACTTGGCAATAAAATAAAGATGATCTCTGTTTGGGGTTATACTAAATTTTTTTAATTGACTGCTTTTCCCTCCCATGCTTTGCATCCTAACAGTCAGAAATGCCACTAATAAAATATTCAGCATTGGAATGATACTTGATGTATAATTAAATAGAATGTCTTTAGCAATTCAGTTTTATAGACCTTTAATCTGCAAGTTAATAAACCTTTATGTAGAGAATCTCATGAACAAAACCAAAATATCCTTGTAAATACATAATTTTCCTTGGAAAATTACATAATCTTGAATGTCATTACTGTAGGTAGGAAAGAAAACATGTATTAAGACTCTTATGTGCCAGGCAAGGTATTACTAACTGCTTTACACATGATGTCATTTCATCTTCCCAACCTTGTGAAGAGGTATTAGCTCCACTATACAGATGAAGTAACCAAGGCTTCAAGAAGTTAAGGGATTTGCTTAAGATCACAAAGGGAGTTAACATCGTGGCTGGGACCAGAACTCAGGTCAGATTCCAACTCCCAAGGTTTTCCCTAAATTTTTACAGGTTTGCATTTCCAAAGCACGTTCTCTTCCTTTGGCTCATTCAATCTGCTCAACAACACAAGGTGTTACGCACAATCATAGGATTCTCCTCTGCCCTTTTTCTTCTTTCTAGGGCTGCACGTGCAGATATGGAAGTTCCCAGCCTCGGGGTCAAATTGGAGGCACAACTGCCAGCCACAGCTGTAGCCACAGCGACACCAGATCTGAGCCACATCTTTAACCTTGCGGCAGCGCCAGATCCTTAACCACTGAGGACGGCCAGGGATCGAACCTGCATCCTCATGGATACTGCTGGGTTCTCAACCTCCTGAGCACAATGGGAGCTTCGTAGGAGTTTCCTTTTTTAAATGTCACCGAGCCAGGATTAGAACCTAGGCTTGCAACAGTCATCATCCTGTCAGTTATCCTTTACTGAATGCTTTCTTTCTGCAAGGCTCTGTGCTAAGCATTTCTTAATACTTTTTTCTCCATTTCCATCCTCATAATAACCTTATGAAGTGGTCATAATTATTATCCCACTTGATGGATGAGAAAACCAAGACTCAGAGGGGCCAATGACTTGCCCAAGATTATACAGTAGCAAGTTAAGACTAGAACTCGGGTTTCTTATAATGCTAACACAATTGATAAAAGCATTTACTGAACACTGATCAAGTGTCAGATACTGTTATTTTTTTTTTAAGATTTTTTACATCTACATACTTTGAGATTTATAATTGACATTGCACTTTTTTTTCTTTCCTTTCTTTTTAGGGTGGCGCCTGTGGTGTGCCATAGTTCCCAGGCTAGGGTTCAAATTGGAGCTGCAGCTGCCAGCCTACACCACAGCCACAGCCACAGCCACACCGGATCCAAGCCATGTCTATGACCTACACTGCAGTTTGCCAATGCCAAATCCTTAACCCATTGAGTGAGGCCAGGGATCCACCCTGCATCTTCATGGATACTAGTTGGGCTCTTAACCCGCTGAGCCACAATGGAAACTCTGCATTGCTCTTTTTAATGCTCACAAGAATCCTATGAAGAAGGTATGATTATTCCCATTTTACAGATGAGGAACTAAGACTTAGAGAAAATAAGTAGTGTCTCCAAGGACATACAAATGAGAAGGGGTAGAGCTAGGATTTGAACACAGGTCTCTTTGGCTCTAATCCTATTTCCTTAACCCTGAGGCTTTTCTTTTCTACCCAAAGTGTGGTCCTCAGATCAGCAGCACTGGCATCACCCGGGAGTTTGTCATAAGTGTGGGATCCTAAGCCCCACCCCAGACCTACTGAATCAGAAGTGTATTTTAACAAGATACCCACATGATTCTTGTGCATATTAAAGCTTGAGAAGCACTGCTCTGCAACAATACCAGCAACATACAGAATAAGCAGAGAAGGGAGCAAGATTGTCTAGGGACAGCAATTCTCAAGCAAGTTCCCTGGGAAATCAGTTTTTTGGGTTTTTTTGTTTGTTTGTTTTTGTTTTTTTGTCTTTTTGTCTTTTTGCCTTTTCTAGGGCCACTCTCGCGGCATATGGAGGTTCCCAGGCTAGGGGTCGAATTGGAGCTGTAGCCACCGGCCTACACCACAGCCACAGCAACGCGGGATCCTAGCCGTGTCTGCAACCTACACCCCAGCTCACCACAACGCTGGATCCTTTAACCCACTGAGCAAGGCCAGGGACCAAACCCACAACCTCATGGTTCCTAGTCGGATTCGTTAACCACCTCGCCACGATGGGAACTTGCAGAAAATCAGTTTTGAGCTGGAAAAAGCTATATTCTGCTGCTCAACTTGATAAAGATAGTCTTTTCCCAATTCATAGATAAAATTAAGTTAATGGATTATATTTCCTCATCTTCCATAATTTTTTCCTCTTGTCTTTGAGGTTAAATATCACTTGCCAGCTTGTAACTTTGTTTTTTATTTATTTATTTATTTAATTTTCCCACTGTACAGCAAGGGGATCAAGTTATCCTTACATGTATACATTACAATTACATTTTTTTCCCCCACCCTTTGTTCTGTTGCAACATGAGTATCTAGACGTAGTTCTCAATACCTGTTTGTAACTTTGGAAGGGACAACAATTGAACAGTAGTAAAGAACTACCTATGGAAAACTCAGAAATGTTGTTTACTTGTTTGTCATATTTTCTTCTTTAACTTGTGGGCTTTTAAATTCTTGGATTTGTGTTTGCGATTTTATGTTGCGTAATGAAAAATAGTCATACTTTCTCTTTGTAACTTGTTCCAGAATTAAATGTTAAAGTCTTTTCCACAAAAAGCACCTGAATTCTCACCCATATGAACATGAGGATCAAGGCTTCAGAGTCTTTCTAGAAGTCATCTAACCAAGAGCACCTTGCCATAGAGAAGTAAAGTTAGAAAGAGTAACATACTCAGGGAAATCTACTCAATCGTTTGTGATAACCTATCTGGGGAAAACAGAATGAATATGTATACCTGATTCACTGCTGTACACTTGCAACTAATAAATCATTGTAAGTCAGCTATACTCCAATAATTTTTTGAATTTTTATTTTATTTTATTTTTGCTTATTTTATTTTATTTTGCTTTTTAGGGCATATGGAAGTTCCTAGGCTAGGGGTTGAATCACAGCTACAGCTGCCAGCCTATGCCACACTACAACAATGTGGGATCCGAGCAGTGTTTGCAACCTACACCACAGCTCATAGCAACACCAGATCCTTAACCCACTGAGCAAGGCCAGGGATCGAACGCGCATCCTCATGGATTCCAGCCGGGTTCGTTAACTGCTGAGCCACAAGGGGAACTCCCGATAATTTTTTTTTTTAAAGAGTAACCCATTTCTCACCTATTCCTCTTCCTCCAAAGAGGATCAACATTAATAGATACCAATGTAATCTACTGATTCTTTCTGGATAGAAATATGAGTGGTTTTTATGTTCTCTTTTGTGTTTTTCTGAATATTCAAAAATATCCACAGTGACCATTCATTCATCCAACGAATATCTAATGAACACTTACTAAGTGTCACTAAGTGACAGGCACTGTTTTAGGTGCTGGAGACACAGCAATGAACAAGCCAGGCAAAAAAATCTCTCTTCTGGATTGGTGGTTGCCAGAGGCTGGGACCAGGGTGACATTGGGGGTAGGGGCAAAATGGATGAAGGGCGTCAAAAGGTGCAAACTTCCAGTTATAAAATAAGTCATGGGATCCAATGTACAGCATGGTGACTAGAAGTAATAACACTGTATCACCTATTTGAAAGTTGCTAAGAGAGTAAATTTTTTCTTTTTTCTTTTGCCACACCTGAACTATGTGGAAGTTTCTAGGCCAGGGTTGGAACCCACGGCACAACAGTGACCAGAGCCACTGAATACGCCTGACCCTTAACTACTGTACCACAAGGGAACTCTGAGAATAAATCTTGAAATATTTCGCTACAAGAAAAAAATTATTTATGTATGTTAACTAGTCTTACCATGGAAATGTTGCAATATATACAAATACTGGATCATTAAGTTGTATCACTTGAAATTAATATAATGTTGTATGCCAAGTGTACCTTAATAAAAACCCAAATCTTCGTTCCGATGTCAGTATTTTTAGGCCTTGCCTCTTGGCTGGTCTGATTCCTTAAAGAAGACATTGCAGGTTTCCTCTCTGGAGAGTCAAGTCTGGTGGCCAGAGATCTAAGAACTGAATGGAGGAGGAGGAGGGCTGGGAATCTTCGTATTCATTATCCATTAGTTCATCTCCCTTTTTAGGCAAAGACCTCTAATTCAGCCCTCTCTAGAAAACACATTCTTCATTCTTATATTGGGGGTGGGTAGGGGGGACAGTTGAAGAAGGGGGAAATGACTTGAGAATCTAACTGCTTCCTTTTTTTTTTTTTTTGTCTTTGTGTCTTTTCTAGGGCCCCACCTGCAGCATATGGAGGTTCCCAGGCTGGGGGTCTAATCGGAGCTATAGCCGCCAGCCTAGGCCAGTGCCACAGCAATGCGGGATCTGAATGGCATCTGCAACCTACACCACAGCTCACGGCAACACCAGATCCTTAACCCACTGAGTGAGGCCAGGGATCGAACCTGCAACCTCATGGCTCCTAGTCAGATTCGTTAACCACTGCGCCATAACGGAAACTCCGCATATTTTTTTAAAATTTTAAATGATTTTTATTTTTTCCATTATAGCTGGTTTACAGTGTTCTATTAATTTTCTACTGTACAGCAAAGTGACCCAGTCATACATACATGTATACATTCTTTTTCTCACATTATCCTCCATCATGCTCCATCATAAATGACTAGATATAGTTCCCAATGCTATATAGCAGCAGCAGGATGTCATTGCTTATCCATTCCAAAGGCAATAGTTTGCATCTATTTACCCCAGATTCCCAGTCCATCCCACTCCCTCCCCCTTCTCCCTTGGCCACCACAAGTCTGTTCTCCAAGCCTATGAGTTTCTTTTCTGTGGAAAGGTTTATTTGTTCCATATACTAGATTCCAAATAAAAGTGATATGTGTATCATGTTTTAGATTCCATATGTGAGTGATATCGTATGGTATTTATCTTTCTCTTTCTGACTTTTTTCACTTAGAATGATAATCTCTAGGTCCATTCATGTTGCTGCAAATGGAATTATTTCATTCTTTTTATGGCTGAGTAATAATCCATTGTATGTGTGCATGCGTGGTGTGTGTGTGTGTGTGTGTGCATATATATCATATCTTCTTTATCCACTGATCTGTCAATGGACATTTAGGTTGCTTCCGTGTCTTGGCTATTGTGAATAGCACTGCTATGAACACAGAGGTGCATCTATTCTTTTGAATTACAGTTTTGTCAGGACATATGCCCAGGAGTGGGATTGCTGGATCCTATTCAATTCTATTTTTAGTTTTTTGAGGAACTTCCATACTATTTTCCATAATGACTACACCAACTGACATCCTTGCATACTTTTGCACTATTTGAATTTTATAATGCTGTCCTATATTACTTATTTCAGAAATAAATATAGAGACCTAGGAGTTCCCATTGTGGCTCGGAGGTAAAGAACCAGACTAGTAACCATGAGGAAGCCAGTTTGATCCCTGGCCTCGCTCAGTGGGTTGAGGATCTGGCGTTGCTGTGAGCTGTGGTGTAGGTCACAGATGGGGCTTGGATCCCACGTTGCTAAGGCTGTGGTGTAGGCCAGCAGCTGCGGCTCCAATTTGACCCCTAGCCTGGGAACTTCCAAATGCCCTGGGTGCAGCCCTAAAAAGACCAAAAAAAGAAAAAGAAAAGAATGAATGAATAGTTTTTAAAAGGATGAGCTCCATGCCCTTACCTGACAGAATGCCATTCCTGATTACTTCCACCCATCCAGGTTTCACTCCTTTTTCAATATATTAATTTCCAATTCCTTTTCTGGATAACTCTAGCCCAAGTACTTTCTCATCTGATCTCCTTCGCTAGAAATTACTGTGTGTGGCAAATCATCACACTTTGGTGTTTTGTGGGTTTGTTTTTGTTTTTTTTGTCTATTTAGGGCTGCACCTGCAGCCTATGGAAGTTTCCAGGCTAGGGCTGGCCTATACTGCAGCTCAAAGCAACATCGGATCCTTAACCCACTGAGCGAGGCCAGGGATTGAACCTGAATCCACATGAATACTAGCCAGGTTCTTAACCTGCTGATCCACAACAGGAACTCCCATCACATATTGTATTGTTACAGCATATCTTTTGTTTTCTTTTTTAAAAATGACTTATTTTTTTGGAGTTCCTGTCGTGGCGCAGCAGAAACAAATCTGACTAGGAACCATGAGGTTGAGGGTTCGATCCCTGGCCTTGCTCAGTGGGTTAAGGATTCAGTGTTGCCATGAGCTGTGGGGTAGGTTGCAGACACAGCTCGGATCCTGTGTTGCTGTGGCTGTGGTGTAGGCTGGCAGCTGTAGCTCCGATTAGACCCCTAGCCTAGGAACCTCCATATGCGGCGAGTGAGGCCCTAAAAAGCAAAAAAAAAAAAAAAAAAAAAAAGAAGAAGAAGAAGAAAAGAAAGAAAGAAAAAGATTTTATTTTTTTCCATTATAGTTGGTTTATGGCGTTCTGTCAATTTCTACTGTATAGCAAAGTGAAAAAATACAGAACACATCACGAATTTGCGTGTCATCTTGCACAGGGGCCATGATAATTTTCTCTGTATTGTTCCAATTTTAGTATATGTGCTGCAGAAGCAAGCACCGAATCTTCTTTTAAAAAGTAGTATCAGTCATCTTGTATAGTATTTTCTTTTCTTTTTTTGTCTTTTGTCTTTTTAGGGTTGCACTCATGGCACATGGCGGTTCCCAGGCTAGGGGTCTAACTGGAGTTGTGTCTGCCGGCCTACACCACAGCTCACAGCAACTCGGGATCCTTAACCCACTGAGTGAGGCCAGGGTTTCGTTTCCTCTGCGCCATGATGGCAACTCCTTGTATCGTATTAAACATTTAATTTTGCGTTTTCATTTCTGTTTCACTGAGCCTTCTAGGTGTTGCATGGGGGTCTTACAAAGATGGGGAGTAGCCAGTAGAGAATATGTGAGCAAACAAAAGGGAAGGAGAACATGAAAAGGAATTTGAAGTTCCCTTTAGGGGCAGCCTTCACAGGCGTTTACCAAGAGGACATTCATGTGAGCAAGTGACCTCTTTTTATAAAGTCCTAAAAGCCCCTGGACAGGTACAGCCTTTATGTTTTATACTGAATTAACCCACTTATCACAACACACTTAGCTAAGAGCACTTGCACTCAAGGATTGAGAGGTTGGGAGACAGCGTGAACACTGTGAAACAAAACTGAAAATTTTAGAGCTAAAAGGGCATAAAGGTCAACTGGCCCAAACCCTTCCTTTTTTTTTTTTTTTTTTGGCTTTTGGGGCTGCACCTGCGGCATATGGAGAGTCCCAGACTAGGTGTCAAATCGAAGATGTAGTTGCTTGGCTTACACCACGGCCACAGCAACTTGGGATCGGAGCCGCGTCTGTGACCTACACCACAGCTCATGGCAACACTGGATCCTTAACCCACTGAGCAAGGCCAGGGATTGAACCCACGTCTCAATGGATACTAGTCAGGTTCATTAACCATTAACCACTGAACCACGACGGGGTCTCCTAAAACCCTTACTTCTTAAGTCTCAACTCAAGGCATTGGGAGACTCCAGAGTCAAACTCAAGTCTCCTCTTGTATTCAGCTAAGGAACTACACTATCCACCTTGTCAGAAAAGAGGCCTGGCCTTGGTGTAAGACAGGGGGCGAGGGTCTTTCTACAGAAAGACAGGAGGGCTCTGTACCTGGGGAAGAGGAGAAGCAAAGCGGCAGGTGGAAAAAGAGGTGATTATCAAGTTTTGTTTCCTTTGTAATTAGTTCCAGGGCTCCATGGCAGTCGTGTCACTAGAAGTCTTTCCATATCAGCAGAAGCCAAGTTAAGAATCTCGTTTGGAAGGCTGCTAACCTCAACTTCCCCTTACACAGATCGCTCTATTTCAAGAAAAGAATGAAATTCAGTTTATAGCTTTATAACAACCCTTCCACACACCCCCTTTTCCACACCTGGAGAAGGAAAGTCGGAAAAGGAAGATGCAATGCAAACATGAAGGGTTCCCTGTTTCGATGGTATTTTTAGCCAGCTCCCCAGTATCTACTACATCGGAAAGCAAGAGCCATTTAGGGTAGCCATGGAGACAGTACTGGCCTCGATCTTGTTTCCTTCCTTTTCTTTGCTATTAAAATTTTTTTGCTCTGATTTCAGTTAAGTCACCCCAGTCACTTCTGCTCGCGTCTGGATTCCTCAGCTGCTCTCTCTTCTCACCGACACTTCTGTAGCGAGTAGGAACGTGTTGTTAAATCAGTGTATGAGCTCTGGGCGAGAACGGGTGAGAACTATAACCAAAAGGGAATTAGTCGCATCCACAAGTTCCCAGGTTTTGGCGCTCAGCCTCAGCCCAGACTACAAGTCCCAGGAGACCCCGCAGTGACGGGGTGCTCGTGTGATCCTTCCCTCACTCTTCTGGGTGGTGGAGATAAAGGTTCCGTTCGCGGTGCACTGCGGGTTGGTTTGTTTTCAACGGCGGTGACGGAGGTTGGGAGCCCGGCCGACTGCAGGCGGGGGCGTCAGGAGGCGGATTCCTCCTGCCTAAAGAACTGGGGGGCGGGAGGACAGGAACCGGGCCAGAGGGCCGGGGACCGAGCCGGGAAGACAGAGCAGGCTGAGGCGATGGAGGGCGACGGGATGCCTTGGGGGAGCGAGCCGGTCTCGGGTCCCGGTCCCGGAGGCGGCGGAATGATCCGCGAGCTGTGCCGGGGCTTCGGCCGCTACCGCCGCTACCTGGGACGCCTGCGGCAGAACCTGCGCGAAACCCAGAAGTTCTTCCGCGACATCAAGGGCTCCCATAACCATAGCTGTCCCTCCTCCCCCACGGAAGGCGGCGGGGCCGAGCGCGGCCCTACCGGCGATGTCGCCGAGATCGGGCTGCAGGCGGGTAAGGAGAGTAGCTGTGAGGGAGACGGGAATGGAGAGGCAAAGTGGAGGGTGGGCCGCCCCCTGCCCCTGCAAAACAACCCGGGAAGAGGCGGAAAGTGGAAGAAGAGGCGGAAAGTGGAAGAAGGTCCGCGTGGCCGGGCCCCCGGGCCTGGGCGGGAGAGATCCGAGATGCTGTGGGAGGGCATCCCTCGGGGTGGGGGAGGGGAGGGGCGCCAGGGACTCAGCCAGAGGCGAGGCGCGCCCGAAGGCAGGAGTTCCAGGAGCAGGATCTGGGGGACCAGGCTGTGCGCGGGCAGGAGCGCGGAGGACCCCAGTTTGGAGAGGGCAGAGGTTAAGCCTAGAACTGGGGAAAGTTGCTCTGAGTTGGGGGATGAGCATTCGTGGTCAGAGTCCCACTTTAGGGATGGCAGAATGGAGGGATGAAGGAGGGGCGGTAGGCAGCGAGCCCCAGGAGGCCAGGGAACTGTAGTGGGTGTGTGTGTGTGTGTGTGTTTGCTTGATGATGTGAAATTCATTTACATCAGTTATGAGGCAACTCTATGAAGAAGTAAGGAATGTCCTCCTAAGTAGGGCTGGGGTCTCTAAAGGAAAGGATATCTCATGGGTGTCAAGGAATTGCCAGAGATGTGGCTGGTGCTTATGTTGAAGAAGTTCGGGCAAGGATCGTTTTTTGGTCCTGAGACCTGACGTGATTCTCTCTGGGATGTGATAGAGGGCCTAAAACATTTAAGATCGTGCAAGGTCTTTGCCCTTTCCTAATTTCTTGCTTCCTCTTAAACTGCTGTTGGTGGGGAACTGGAGGGTTTGTTAACTACTTGGTCTCATTAGGAAATAATTTAGGTTGGATGGGGAAGGGGCTGGCATCATGTAGACAGATACCCTGAGACAGTATAGTAAAGAAGTCAGTGGGTTTCATTGAGTGATTCTCCAAGACTAAAGTATCAAAATTAAATTAAAATGAAAAAATATCTCAGTCTTTATCTTATCCCACAGATTGTGTAGGTCTAGTGGGTAGGTCCTAAGAATCTAAATGCAAGCCATCCATAGGGATGCCGATGCAAATGGGCCACAAGCACATTTTCAGAAACACTAATTTAGATACCAGCAGCAGATTTGAACTTGGGGCTCAGGATGCAGTGAATTGTTAAACTCTTCAGAGTTTGTGTGTAGGACCCTGTATTCCTAAAGTTGCATGTTTAATAGCCTAAATTTGTCTGAGACTTCAGAAATACTGATAAAGGTAAGTAAGGTTCTGATTGATGTCATTGCATGTAGTTGGCTTGGATGTAAATAAAAAAGCTTTTATTTTACTTCATGGGATAAAAAGGAGGGGGCTGGGGCGTGACTAGCTTTTCTGCAGTTGTGGTTTTTGCCGTCTTCTGCCCAGAGATTTGCTGTTCCTAAAATGGACTCAGAGAGGGGACTGATTTCTGTGAAGCTATCAAAAAACAACTGGTGAGAAGGGCTTCTGTTTTCAGAGATGAGCCCCAGAATGTGTACTTTCACCTTCTCCTTCAGCAGTGCTTTCCCAGCAGCTCTCTCTGCTCACAAGTTTTTCTTATAGCTTATCTGAAAAAGCCCTCTACTGCTGTAATTTTATAACAACTATTTATTTTGAATTACTGCCGAAAAAATATCAGTGAGGACGTTCACCACAGAAAGGTGGCGGTTTTCAAGGCACAGTGATTGGCTCTTGTTTTTATTCGCTAAAAGCTGACTTAAATACAAATGCACCTTTGTATTTTGCCTCATTGGCTTTTCTAGTTGACTGCATCATGAACTAATCTTTGCGTATTTAACCCTCTCTACCCTCTGGAGTCTGTCCATCTGAAATAGAAACTGCAGAGGGTACAGATGACAAGTGTGGGAGCCATTTGATTTTGTCTCATAAAATGCCTCCATTCTTTCAGTGTGGAGAGCTTTACCTTTGTAGGTGAAAAGGAGCATCAGGAAAAATGAGTGAGGTGGCACTTACCATGTCTATTTTGGTGAAGCCATTTGCCCAGTTGTTTAGGGGATTGTGTTAGAAAGTAGAAACCACTCCTTGAAAGACAACTAACTCTTGTTCTCTCCCATTACAGACTATCTTTGCAAGGTCACGTTCATTCAGAGACTCTTTCAACTTCTGTGAATGTTGCTTTCCGATAATAGGAACTCGAAACGTTAAGTGATGGAACACTCCATTCTTAACTTCACAAACCTCTAGAAGGTTTTAGTCTTCATTTCAGAATGAAATTGTCTTCTAGATTGGATATAGGAGACTATTAGAGCAGTTGAAGATCATGGATTAACTCCAAAATTTTTATTATTTCACTTTTAACCACAAAAGAGGTGGGAAGAACCCACCCAAATAATGCTTCCTTCTTCATCTTGACATCTTCCATCTTCACGTGCCCCCCAGTGAATTCAAAGAGGATATATAATATACACAATGTTTTAGAAGTTAAAAACTAGGTGGATTGGAACTCTAAAATGAGAGTAGCTTGGCCTGAACGGGGAAAACTGAATTATAAGTGAAATTTCCTTGATTCGGTTCCTCCTTTTCTTCTCAAATCATTGGCCTTCTTTTCACTTAGCTGTAGGGGATGAGAGCCCCTCCATCTGTTGATTTTCCTCTGTCAGGACTAATGAGATAAAGAATTTGAGCCCTTCTGAAGTCAGGCAGAATGGAATATTACAGGGAGTTCCTGTCATGGTGCAGTGGTTAAGGAATCCAACTAGGAACCCTGAGGTTGCAGGTTCAATCCCTGCCTTTGCTCAGTGGATTAAGGATCCGGCATTGCCGTGAGCTGGGTGTAGTTCAAAGACGTGGCTCAGATCCCGCGTTGCTGTGGCTCTGGCATAGGCCGGTGGCTACAGCTCCCATTCGACCCCTAGCCTGGGAACCTCCATGTGCCGCAGAAGCGGCCCTAGAAAAGGCAAAAAGACAAAAAAAAAAAAGGAGTATTACAAAGTAGCAGAGGAAAAAGTACTTTTCTTATGTTATGAGCTGGTAGAGTTCCAAGCTGTTGAAGTCTGTCTTAAATGTCCTAAACCTCTCATTTTTTAAGAAATTGGAATGACTCACATGTGTGTGGGATGCTCTGGTCTGTGCTGCGTTCCTTCATGCCAGGTTCCACACCTTACTAACTAAGTGACCTTGGGCAAGTCACAGCTGTGCTGTGCCATGGTTTCCTCATCTGGAAGTGGGGGTTATGGTAACAGTACTTGCCTCTAGGGTTGTTGCAAGTTAACATACGTGAACAGTGCCTGGTAAAGCGCTGGGTAAGTATTAGATATTATTACTCAGTAAACGTCTGAGTACCTGGTATGGGGGGATAAAGAGTCAGATAAAAACATTGGACTTGGGGAGTTCCCTGGTGGCCTAGCAGTTAAGGATCCAGTGCTGTCACTGCTGTGGTTCAGGTTACTGCTATAGCACAGGTTCGATCCCTGGCCTGGGAACGTCTGCATGCCATGCACATGGCCAGAGAAAAATTGGTCTTGGCCGATTAGTGGAGTTAGTGGAGATCAGTCTTCCCCTTCTATACTTTTCTTCTAAGAAAGGAAAAGAATTATAATTATCATTACAGTACACCTATTTGTTTATGTTGGAAGAGATGAAAGGGACTAGGGAGATCTGAACGTAGCCTTTTAAAAAGGTGCAATCTAATCTCAACCACACACACACACACACACACACATATGCAACATATGAAGCAGAAAAGTTGCAAAAACCTAAGGTTAGATTATAGGCATTTTATGTGAGTTACAGTTCTTGGGTTTTTTTTGGTTTGTTTGTTTTTTTTGTCTTTATAGGGCCGCACCCGTGGCATATGGAGATTCCCAGGCTAGGGGTCTAATCAGAGCTACAGCTGCTGGCCTACGCCACATCCATAGCAACGTCAGATCCAAGCCACATCTGCGACCTACACCATAGCTCATGGCAACGCTGGATCCTTAACCCACTGAGTGAGGCCAGGGATCGCAACTGCAACCTCATGGTTCCTAGTTGGATTTGTTTCCACTGCGCCATGATGGGGATTCCCAATTCTTGGGTTTTTATAGCTCTTTGCCTTTAGTTCACTAACAGCTTAGCTTCTCCAACATTCTTCACCTTCTTTTGGTCGCACCTAGTATAAACTGGTTGCCAGAATTATAAGGGAGAAAAAAAGCACATTTTTCTTGGACTGTCATAAAGAAATTGGTATGGGAAATACAGTTTAAGTGGCAGAGTGACATCTGGGCACGGATGGAAGGTTGGGAGGGAGGAGATTCTTTACAGCCTGGTTTCTTGTAGCTGCCGTCTTCATGGGGCTGAGAGGTGGAGGGAGGTTGGTTGTGGGGCAAAATAGCCAGAGGCTGGGTTGGGTATGCTTTCTAGTAGTTTGCCATGATCTATTTAGAAGAACTGCCTCAGCATCAGCTTAGAAGCGATGGTGCTGTAGTTGTGGTTCTGATTTATTACTTTTATTGCCTTAGATGAACAAAACCTCATTTCCCCAAGTATATCTAAAGCTTTCACTTTCTTTCAATTTTTTTCCAGTGTGGAAGCAGCATATAGTAGTGAACAGCAAGCATAAGCATTTGAATCAGATGCATGTTCCTCTTCTTGGTCAGCCTTTTATTAACTGAGACTTGGGGCAAGTTATTTAACCTGTTGGAGTCTTGGTTTCTTCATGTGTAAAATGAGAGTGATATAAAATACCACATACTGGAGTTCCCATCATGACACAGCGGAAACGAATCTGAATAGGAACCATGAGGTTGTGGGTTCCATCCCTGGCCTTGATCAGTGGGTTAAGGATCCGATGTTGCTGTGAGCTCGGATCTGGCATTGCGTGGCTGTGGTGTAGGCCAGCAGCTGTAACTCCAATTAGACCCCTAGCCTGGGAACCTCTATATGCCGCAGGTGCAGACCTAAAAAGAAAGACGAAAAAAAAAATACCACATATTATTTGAGTACATCTATTTGAAATGCCTAGAATTGGCAAATTCATAAAGTCAGAAAGTAGAGTAGTGATGGCCAGGGGATGGGGAGAGAAGAAAATGAGGAATAATTGCTAATGGATATGGGATTTCTTCCTGAGGAATAAAAACGCTCTGGAATTAGGTAGTGGTCATAGTCGTACAACTTTGTGAATATACTAGAAACCACTAAATTGTACAGCTTAAAAGGGTGAGTTAGGTGATACATGAATTATATCTAAATAAATAAAATGGGAGTGATAATGCCTACCTCACAAAGTTGTGACATTTAGAGATGATATACATTAAAGCACTTAGCACAAGCATGCAGTTAGTACTAAACATATATGACATTTAAATGTGTTTTGCGCGCGCGCGCGTGTGTGTGTGTGTGTGTGTACCTGGTGAACATTAGATTAGGAAGTTGGAATGCGGGGGCTGTGGGAAGAATAAGAGGAACAGAAAGATGGAATGAGGTTTAAAACAATTGTGAGTTGAAGTCAGAGTTAGGTCCAAGGCTCTAAGCTCCCAATCCAGTTCTGCTTCTGTGACTCCTCCCCTGTTCTCTCCTGACCTGCCCGTGGGAATATAAAATACACCCTGGCAATGGAGAGATTTTTGTTATAAGTGAGTCATAACTCAGGCTCTGAGGCTTGCCATGGAACCATAATTTACTTGAGTGGGAGACTTTTATCGGACTGAGTGCGTATAATGTGACACTACCTACTCAAGGCTCTTATTCCAGTTTCCAGGCCCTGACATTCAGGGCATTGGGCCCTTCTTTGCTGCTCTTGCAACCCCAGGCTCCCTGGGAGGAACTGTGGGAGGGATGGTCTCTCCAAAAGCAGTGGCCTTTTGCACCCGTTTACCTTCCTTATCTTCCTTTCCTAGGATAATCTGTTTCCCATGGCACAGGGCAGCGGCTATTAAAAAGGCTTGGATAATTACTGCCTGCTTTTTTTTTAAAAAAAAGACATTATTACCTTTAAGATTATTACCATTTGTAAGATTATCATTTATAATATAGTAGTCTTGAAAGTCATTACTAATACGGCTAGTTCTTCAGCCTTGGAAGTAGTATTTGAAGAAAGTGTGGATTTAAATAAAAGTCTGATCTGGTCTTTAAATTTTGTTTTGCTCTGTGTACTTTCCCAGCAGCTCCATTTGTTTCTCTGTGCTTCTCTGTCTCAGTAGGTTAAGGGAACAAAGATTTTTCCTGCAATAAATGCACTTCTCAGGAGTTCCCGTTGTGGCTCAGCGGGCTATAAACCTGACCAGTATTTGTCAGGATGTGGCTTCAATCCCTGGCCTCGCTCGGTGGGTTAAGGATCTGGCGTTGCCGTGAGCTGTGGTGTAGGTCACAGATGCAGCTTGGACCCTGAGTTGCTGTGGCTGTGGCATAGGGATTCGACCCCTAGCCTCGGAACCTCCATATGCCACAGGTTCAGCCCTAAAAAGCAAAAGAACAAAAAACAAAAAACCCCAACACTTCTCAAAAACAATCTTTTGAAAACAGTACCTCAAAAATATGTTACTAAAGTAAAAGGGAATATAAATTTCACCTTAAACCTATTGCTGAATTCCTATAGGCTTTGGACATCTGTAGATCATGCTTTTATTTATTTGTATGATAGCTATGAATAGATTTGTCTTATCTCGCTTACTAGATCATGAACTCCTAAGGGTAAAGACTGTCTTCTACTCATCTTTATCTTCCTGGCAAGCCTACCGTAGTGCTTTGTGCAAATAGGCAAATAAGTCTCTGTTAAACCATTTCCATGGCTGGTAGATATTGGAATGATGTTTTTTTTCCCCTTTGGAAGGACATTTTTTTCCCCCATGAAAGATACGGGATTTTGTAGGTTTGCCCACATTTTTCTTGTCTGGGTCCCTCAAAGAAAGAGCCATGGTAAGCATTTGATAGATGACTGATTAGGCCGGAGTTGTCAATATCCCAAAGAATGATTTTCATGTTCCAGAGAATGAGTTGTATGCAATACCAGAGCTTCATCATGGTCTGGGAAGTAAATCCTCCATATTCATTTTCTCAGCAAGTCTTTATTAATGCCTGATTCTGTGCTGGGTACAAGACACACAATGGTGAGACATTGTGCAACTAATTTGTATTATTAATTCTAAGTTGATGTTATGGGGAAAAAAAGGATTGATGGTTCATCATGTTCCCTCTAGAGGATTTCCTTACATATTGGCTACCCGCTTAGCCATCAGTCTTTGAGAGCATGAGGATAAGACACAGGAGAAGTTCTAATACCATTTATGGTATTGACAAAAGCAGGAGTTGCGATGCCTTACTAACTTTCTGCAAGTACAGGAAGATTAGCCCCAGCCTATCTTTGATGGAATAACTAAGTTGTCTTGTTTGTGTGGTTCAAAAGCACATTCCTGAAGATCGTTGTTAGCGAGTCTTTCATCTTCATGTCTTTCTCAGAGGTTACTCACAGGAAAGTCAGTATGAAGGGTGGGTGTGGGCTTTTTCCCTAACAGTTTTAAGGCCTAAGTTGAATTTGCTCTTTACTTCTTGTAGGAAAATAGTTCACCTCTAGGGGTGGTGAGTTTTGCTTCCTATATGGTCCAGGGAATCCAAATGGTATTCATTCGTACAAGAGCGTAGAGTCCCTGTGAAAGATGCAGCTTTTCTTTCTTGACTCTCAGAGGTCTGACTGGGGTCCCCTGTAGGATTTTCAGTCTAGGAATAGGCCATCTCATGCTTGAAAATTGATTCCATGGAGTTGCCATCGTGGCTCAGTGGTTAACGAATCCAACTAGGAACCATGAGGTTGTGGGTTTGATCCCTGGCCTCACTCAGTGGGTTAAGGATCCAGCGTTGCCGTGAGCTGTAGTGTAGGTCACAGACATGGCTTGGATCCTGTGTCACTGTGGCTCTGGTGTAGGCCGGCAGCTGCAGCTCTAATTCGACCCCTAGTCTGGGAACCTCCATGTGCTGCCGGAGTGGCCATGAAAAGACAACACACACACACACACACAAACAGAAGGAAAAGAAAATTGATTCCATTCTTTGCCCAATGGGGAGTCTGGTAATCTTGGGGATCCTGGAACTTGACCCTGTTACAGAGGAGAGCAGATGTAGCAGTGGTTGACATGTGTGCCCCATCGCTTACAGCTATAAATCAGCCTAAGAAAGTCTCCTTATATATAATACTCCTCCAAAGTCCAAACCAAAACTATGCAGGGAAGTTGGTCAGCGAGTGCATGGGGTCTCCTTAGTATCCCCCGTGGTCCCTTGGCCGAAGTGCCCATCATGTGCTGTGTCTCCTTCTGCCGAATTTAGCAGGCAGTGTGAGTGGTTTGGAGGTGTCCCCAGCCTGGTGCCATGCGGCTGCAGGAACCTTTTGACCACAAGTCTTTGGAGTTAAGCTTTATAGTGTGCTTCCGTTCCCTGGGGTGGTGTTCTCTGGGCAGGAAGATGGGAAGCAGAACTTGGGATTGTTTTGCTTTTCACTTGTCTAACTCGTAATGCATCAAAACTATTCCTAAAGAATAATGATATCTTATGTATTCATAAAGGCCTTTGATGATTTAAAACAATTCTCACGCTTCTTTTTTAGAAATGCTTTTATCACTTTTATTATGCTCATGTAAAAAGAAGTCTAACTTTAACTTCATCAGATTAAGACTTCAGTGTGTTATTTATGTCAGATAGATTTTACCCTTTCTGTTTTTTTTTTTTTTTTTTTTTTTCCTGGCTGCCCTTGTGGCAGTTCCTGGGCCAGGGATCAAACCCATACTGCAGTTGGGTCCTGCACCACACCTGTAGCATTGCTGGATCTATAACCTGCTGCACCCCCAAGGGAACTAGTTTATACAACAAGAGAGAATTACATTTCCTAGGGGGTTCTTTTGGTCAAGCCAAACTTTCTAGACCAAAGACTAAGGACCTGTCATAAAAGCAGCTAGATAACAAGATTAACTTGAATAAAAACTCACTCAAATTAAAAGGGACAGTGGCTGACCCAATAGGAAGTTTACTTTTTAGGAATATTCTGTACAATATACTCTAGCCTTTTAATATGAGGGAGGTATGAAGAATGTGAAGAAAAACAGCTAGTAGGAGAAAAGTCATTCTTATTTTTTGGGGGTATAAGAACCCCAGGAAAGCTATCTCAGTTTCTTCTGATTGAACATTTGGCCTACTCTGCTGGTTCTTGTTCCATGGAGAAAAAAGGAGAAGTGCTGCTGCTGCATCTTGGAGACATGGTTTGTTCATCTAGGATAACAGTAGTTTGTTGGCGTATGATAAAGACGAGGCCTGTGCTGCAGAAGAGATGGAGATGTTTTCCCTACTGCTGAGTAATCAGAAGGGCACTGCCAAGGTCAAGCTTCTTCTTGTTCAATGAACTGGATGGTTATAGGTAACTTTCTTCAAAGTGTTCTGTCCTGGAGCAGGTGTTTGTCTGTACTACTTAGTCTTGAGGATTTGGGTTCTGAATCTGATCTTGAACTACTCAGATGAGTGCCTCGGACTCCCCAGACTCTGAACCATCACAGGAAGATTGAGGAGGCAGAAGGTAATGTGCAGGGCAGAAATGGGGACAAGTGAAGAAACTTATTGTTTAAATTTGGTGTTCCCTGCTGTGGTGCAAAGGGATCAGGGGCGTCTCTGAAACACCAGGATGCAGGTTCCATCCCCAGGCTGGCGCAGTGGATTAAAGGATCTGGCATTGCTGAAGTTGTGGCTTGGATCTGATCCCTGGCCTGGGAGCTCTGTATGCCACAGGGCGGCCAAAAGAAAGAAAGAAACTTATTGTTTAAATTCTATTATTACTGTGTATGATGTATTTTTTACCTGCTGGTTTTTTGTTTATTTTTTGCTTTTTATGCTGAACCTGCGGCATATGGAAGTTCCAGGCTAGGGGTCGAATCGGAACTACAGCTGCCAGCTACAGCCACAACAGTGCAGGATCCGAGCCACATCTGTAACCTATGCCATAGCTTATGGCAACACTGGATTCTTAACCCACTAAGTGAGGCCAGAGATCGAACCCGAATCCTCATGGATGCTAGTCGGGTTTGTTACCGCTGAGCCGCAAGGGGAACTCGTTTTTTTTTTTTTTTGGACAAGTAAAATTCTCTCTCTCCGTCTCTTTTCTCTGAGATTTAGACCTAGATACATTTTGCTAGTTATCCTTTTGGCTTTTTTAAAAATTTTATTTTGAAATAATTGCAAATTTATGGTAAATGTTGCCCAGATAGTATCAAGAGCTGTCATACCCACTTCACGTGTGTTCCCCAGTTAAGATTTTATTGCATTTGTCCTATCACCCGGTCTCTCTCTTTCTCTAATATATGTCGTTTACCCTTTTTTCCCGAACCTTTTGAAAGCGAGCTCTAGGTAGGTTGTCTTATCTCCTTTGCACACTCTAGTGTGCATGTCTCCCAAGCAAGGACACGCATCTCCATATCAGTGTGCAGCTCCCCAAATCAGGGACTCAACATTGAGTCCGAAGTACCATCCAGTCTACAGACCCCGTTGAAGTTTTGCCAGTTGTCCCAATAATGTCTTTCTCCTTTTGATCCAGGATCATATCCAGAAACACATGTTGCATTTAATTGTCATGTCTCTTCAGACTCCCTTAATGAGGACAATCCCTCTGCCCTGGCATTAATATCTTCGACAGCTTTAAAGAGCAGGCTTTACATTCTATGGGATGACCCTCAGCCTTGCTCTGGCTGTTCACTCATGACTGGAGTCTGGTCGTGAGTTCTTAGCGGGACTAGGCACAGCAGTGAGGTATGTGGGTCACATCAGAGGTACACGCTGTCTGCCCACCCAGCCATGGAGATGTGAAGTTACCCTTGATCTCTGGTTACGTCGGTGTCCTCTACATTTCTCCACCTTAAAGTCCCCATTTCTCCTTTTGCAGTTGCTTAGTCTTTTGTAACCTTGTTCATGAAGATACCACCCCCCCCCACCGCCCGCTGCCTTCACTAGACCCAGCATTCATCCACAGTGCCCACCTGCTGCAGTGGTAGTTTTTCTGTCCGCTCTCCTTCTATGTTTCTTAGTTGGTATTTGGGGAGGAAGAATTTTTCTTTTCCATTGTTTATTATCTGTTTTTATCAGTGTGGACTTCTGAATTTTTTCAATGGATTATAATTTCTTATCATGTAAAGCATTTTTAGGGCTGCACCCCCAGCATATGGAGGTTCCCAAGCTAGGGGTCCAGTCAGAGCTACAGCTGCCGGCCTATGTCACAGCCACAGCAACATCAGATCCGAGCCACATCTGTGACCTACACCACAGGTCTTTGCAACGCCCGATCCTTAACCCACTGAGCAAGGCCATTGCTCAAACCTGCAACCTCATGGTTCCTAGTCAGATTCATTTCCACTGTCCCCCAAAGGGGACTCCCATTTAAAGCATTTTTATGCTATAATTATTCTCAGTCTGGTCAGTAAGCCGCGCTTTGAGTTGGTTCCTGTGTCTGTTTTTTTTCTTTCCTTTTTCAGTCACCCCATGGCAAATGGATTTCCCGGACCAGAGATCAGATTTGGGCCACAATCGAGACCTAAGCTGCAGCTGCAGGCAACGCCTAATCCTAAACCCACTGTGCCAGGCTGGGGATTGAACCTGCAGATCCCATTGCGCCACAGCGGGAACTTCCTTGTGTCCTTTTTTAAAAAAACATTTTTATGTATTTATTTTTGGCTGTGACCATGGCATGTGAAAGTTCGCAGGCCAGGGGTCAAACCCAAGCCACATCAGTGACAATGCTGACTCAAGCACCAGGCCACCAGGGAACTCCTCCTGTGTCCTTTTAACACATTCCCACTGTTGATCATTATTAATGGTTACTCCCTGAAAGATGCTGCCTCCCAAGTGATGGAAACTAAGCCCTCAGTGAAGCCTGGCGTTGGCTTCCCTCTAAGAACTGCTTCCATCTCTGCATCCTGTAAATGACACCTCAGCTGCCCCTGCCTTTCTGTTCCCTCTGCAACATGACCAGCGTCTGAGCAGTTTCTCCCAGAAAGGTGGTTGTCAGCAGGCGGTTGCATGTGGCCTCTTCATTTCGCAGGGGGTTTGCCCCTTCAGAGGAAGGGGGTGGTTCTGTCTCTCATCCCAGGCGCCAGTACATTCTGCTTCTGAGACTGTTCAGGAGCTTAACATGACCGCCAGGTAGGATAACTTTAATGACATTTCTGCTGGCTTGACTTGCAGCTCCCAACGAGAGCTTTCCCTGCGTTGAGTACATTTCAGTCTCTAAACTCCAAAAACCACCCCCTTCAACCAAAATATCTTGTATTATTTGGTGCTGACCGTTTTGAAACCCACACTACCTAAGCATATGTTTTCCTTAAATGGGGATGCCTCCTCTGTAATTCAGAATCCTTTAACTTTAGCTGAAGGTCGGAGAGCTGGTTTGGGAATGATGAATAAATGTTTCTTGGCAGAATTATTTCTCTCTCAGCTCCTGGGGTTTTTGTAGCTCAATACTTTGAAGCTTGGAGTTCCTGTCATGGCTCCGTGGTTAATGAATCTGACTAGCATCCATGAAGATACAAGTTCAGTCCCTGGCCTTTCTCAGTGGGTTAAGGATCCAGCGGTGCTGTGAGCTGTGGTGTAGGTCAAAGACGCAGCTCGGATCCTGAGTTGCTGTGGCTGTGGTGTAGGCCAGCAGCCACAGCTCCGATTAGACTCCTAGCCTGGTAACTTCCATATGTGGGTGCAGCCCTAGAAAAGCAAAAAAAACAAAACAAAACAAAAAAAAACTTTGAAGCTTGAAGTAGAAGTGATTGTATAGAAAGACTGTATAACATTTATTTCTCACCTTAGGATTTGTCCTTTACTCTTGGCATATATAGTAAATTGGAAATAAAACATTGCTACTTATTTGTGGGAAATGCATGTTTGTGTCGCTGATCACTTCAGTAACTTTTTTTGTTTTGTTTTGTTTTTTTAGGGCCACACCCGTGGCATATGGAGGTTCCCAGGCTAGGGGTCGAGTCGGAGCTGTAGCTACCAGCCTACACCACAGCCACAGCAACTCGGGATCTGCGACCTACACCATAGGTAACAGCAATACCAGATCCTTAACCCACTGAGAAAGGCCAGGGATCGAACCTGTGTCCTCATGGATGCTAGTCAGACTCATTAACTGCTGAGCCATGAGTCCACTTCAGTAACTTATAAAACATTTGTGTTTCAGTTACTTTCAGAGAGGACATCAAGTTCAATGTTAAAGGTGAGGTAAAAAATTTTACTGAAGGAGAAAAATCCTTGGGTATTAGGAACAAGTATTTCAGTTGTAATTCTGCTGAGGCCTGAATTAACTCTGAAGCCCCGTCAACCTTATGCATTGCAGTAATATGATAAGGCAAAGATAGTTCCATTTCACATACCCCATGAAGTGCTCTCCCTACCTTGGCATGGACTGTACCTTACCCTGGCCTTCACTCATATTATTGGTTGGGATGGAAGACAGGTGAGAAGGAGAGTGTGTTGATATAAATCCATTACTCCAGGAGTTCCTGTTGTGGCTCAGTGGTTAATGAATCTGACTAGGAACCATGAGGTTGAGGGTTAGATCCCTGGCCTTGCTCAGTGGGTTAAGGATCCGGCGTTGCCGTGAGCTGTAGTGTAGGTTGCAGATGCGGCTCGGATCCTGTGCTGCTGTGGCTGTGGTGTAGGCAGGTGGCTGTAGCTCTGATTTGACCCCTGGCCTGGGAACCTCCATATGCTGCAGGAGCGGCTCAAGAAATGGCAAAAAGACCAAAAAAAAAAAAAAAAAATCCATTACTCTAAAAACAATTTAAAGAGGCCTTTAGCCTCTTCCTGCCAGTTGTCCCTTTGTAGAAAAGTCTTTTTTTTTTTTTTTTCTGCTTTTTGGGGCAGCACCCATGGCATATGGAAGCTCCCAGGCTAGGGGTCGAATATGAGCTGCAGCTGCCGGCCTATGCCACAGCCACAGCAACACAGCTGTGACCTACACCGCAGCTCATGGCAATGCTGGATCCTTGACCCACTAAGTGAGGCCAGGGATCGAACCTGCATCCTCATGGATACTTGGGTTCGTTACCACTGAGTCACTGCCAGGAGCTCCTAGAATAGTCTTAACCTCACACCTGAAAGGTGATACAGCCTCGATGATGAGAGAAACAGTAAACATTTCTCTGAAAAGCAGCTACTGCTTCTTTAAGAGACTCTATGTAGAATAACAATAACATTTTTTTAGAAAAGAGACTCTTAGGTAGAATAACAGTAACATTTTAAAGTGGCATTTTAACCTTTAGAAATAACATTTTCAAATCACCAGCTAGTGGTCATACTGTGTTTTCCCCCAAAGCTTTATTCTTCATTGTTTTGGGGCAGTTTTCATAAAGACTCTGCCAGTCCGCTTTATGTTGGGGTCCTATAATTACCAAGTTGTATTTGGCTCCAGATTGGGAGAAAGTGTGGTAGGGAGCGTAGGGGAGGAAAAATTTCTCCTCTGTCTTCTTTGGGTCTCCGGTTGGGTCCAAGAATTAAACTGATGTAAGACAGATTAACAAGAAAAGCATAAGCGTTTTGCTGAACTTTGCATGTACTTGGGTGTCCTCACAAAAGAATGAAGACCCAAAGAAACAGAGTTGAACATTTTTATACTGAATTGTACAAAGAAGTAAATTACGGAAACGTGACAAGACAAAGGAGCTTGGGCTAAGGCAGTTAATGATGGGAAAGGAGCTAGGAAGATACTGGATAGTTTAACAAAGCTTATTTGTATTAGTTTTTCTTGGCCTTGACTCTGGTGATAAGAATGTTGCTTTCCTTCTGTTGCAGGGAAGGCATCTTCCCAAAGGGACATAATTTTATCTCTTGCTTTCACGAAGAAGAAGGGGGGAGGTCAGAGTGCCCTTCTTATACCACCTGCCTGTGTCAAGTGCCTTTAGCTCAAAATAATCCTTATGTCAAAGTGGCATTTTGGGGGATGGCATATTCTGCCACCTTTTGGGGACATTGTCTACCATTCAATATTCACCTGGCCCCCTGAGACCTAAGAACAGCTCATGCACTACCCTGTGTTCCACCTTTTATCTGCTTAGATAAATGGAGAAACATGGGCTCTTTTTTGTTCTCTTTTGCTTTTTAAGCTACTGCTGCCTCATCTGTAAATGAGGATAATAATAGTTCATGTCTGGTAGCATTGTGAGCATTAAATGAGACGAGGCAGATTAAGTGATGTACTGAGACGTGCTCAGTAAATATTATCGTGGGGGCGGAACACTAATTTCCCCTCCACCTTTCTGGGTTCTTGGCTGAGTGAGACACCCCTGTTATAAAAAGACAGATTAATGGGAGAAAAGCAAGCAGAAGTTTAATATCAAGTACGCCTCCTGTAGCATGGGAGATACCCAGGAAAAACTGAGTAACTCCAAAATGGCCCACGTCGGTACCTTTGTTGGGGACATGGCTCGGATCGTCAGTGTCGGAAAATGAGACACATGAACACGGGGAGATCTCGACAAGGCGCTTTACTTCTGCAGAAGGGCGCGGGTGCTCAAAAAAGCGCACACAGGAAGAGACCCTCCGTATTTATCCCTAACGCAGGTGATGTACCTCTCCCCTTCCCATTGGTCAGGTCAGGGCACACTTTCTTCTTGGTTGGCTAATTTGAAACAAGTTGTTACTGGGAGAAAAGGGAAAGAGGAGGGGGGTGGCAGGAAGGCGGTTCGGCAGGAAGGTGGTTCAGCCAGAAACCAGAGCAAAGTGGAGTAACCAAGATGTCCTTTGATAAGAAAGGCATTATGTTACTTTCCACACCTTAAATACCATCTCCTGCTGAAATGTACCTGTCGGGCTGGGGTTGGGGGAGTCAGTTATGGGAGGTTACCAGGAAAAGCACAGTAAACAAGGTGTGCTGTTTTAAGTGGTTGCCTTCTGCAGTGATGAGTTCCTGGATATTCAGCGTCCTTCTCTTCCTGGTACTGGAGGTACACCCTTGCAAATGGAGATCTCCCTTTTAAATATACATGTCTCTTACAAAAGGGTAGCTTCTCAGTTTTCAGAGCTTCACCTGTGTCTTCTGTTTCTGAAAAATAACCTGCTCAAAATAATCAGAATGTCAAAGAAACACATTTTGGGATGGTATCTTTTGTTCCCCCTCAGTATGGAAAACAAAATGGGTTGCCGCTCTAGCGGCTCTTCTCTTTGTAGCTTGAAACTTTGTTTGGAAGTAACCCAAATCCAGATAATCTGCATTTAAATACCATCAAGGAAAAAAAAAAAAAAGAGTCTTGGCTTGCATTTAAGACAATTTGAATTTTCCTGCAACCCAAGTTGGCAGGTTTAACCTGCTCCAGCTGAGAGGCCGTGCTGTCGTTACCTTCTGGCAGCCCCATATGCAGATGATGTTATATTAATCACAAAAGAAAACCTGATTAACTGGAAGTCCTTTAACTGTCAGTGAGGCAGCTGCTCTAGCTCTGAAACAGGTTTTCTTCCTCCCTCCTATGGTCTCCAGTTTTTAATCTCTTCTTTAGAAAACTGCTAACACTGCCTGGTAGCTCCTCGAGAGCCCCTGGCTAGTTCAGTCAACTTTTTGATCTCTGATTATGGGAGTCCAGGGAGAGCTTGCCTAATTGAATTCACGAATAATTTAAAATAAGAACAACCAGACCAACCACCCATCCACATCAGCTGTGTTTTCTTTCAACAGTTAAAACCTGATGGAGTCCTGGAACTTTAGAATTGGAAAGAGATGTTAAAGATGATCTAATCCAACTCCCTTAGTTCACAGATGAGAAATCCAAGGCTGAGAGTGAATTGCCAGAGTCATTGGGCCAGTCACTGGAGCAGCCCGGGATCAGACTTCTGCCTCTGCCGCTGGCGCTCAGCTCACTTCCTTGCTCCTCCCTCACCGAGCCATTTGCCAAGAGAAGCCAGGAGTAAAACGATGTGGTTTCGGCTTCATTTCTCTCCATGCTCTTGTTCCAATCTCACAGACACGTTGAAGAGCAATGAAAAAGCTAAAGATGAGGGGGAGAAGCAAGGGCTTGGATAATGACTATTGAAAAACAGATGGTAAAATCGAAGACCTTTTCTCAGTCCAGTGGGTGGCACTCGGAACCCCTCGCAGAGTTCGTGGGAAGGAAGACTAGAACCGGGCTCGGGGTCAGCCCCCCTCCCATTGCACTGGCTTATGGTTGACTCTAGTGGGTCTATTTGTAGTCACTGTTTCTGTCACTGCAGAGATGGGAGTGTGATCATTTGGGTCAGATGCGTAATGGGGTGTGTCCACTGTGGATCTGGCCGATGCAGCATAGTTTACGGCTCTCCTATAGTTAGTTGAGAGTGTCTCAGAGGTGTCTCCCTCGGGTCCTGAAAAATGGTTAGTTGGTTTTCATTCTCTGATATCTGTCCTCCTAGCAGCAGCAGTAACAAAGCTCACTTAGGCTGTTTTGTTTTGTTTTGTATTGTTTTAATGTACCAACTTTTGTTATAGGAGTTATGAAGGTTGTCAGTATGAACTTACACTTAGACACCCATCTGAGATCTGAGGAGGCCTGAGAAAGGAGGAAAGATAGGAAGCGTAGATAAGAGTGAATCTAGCTGGACTTCTGACTGCTCAGGCTGAGTCTGTGGCTGGTAAGTTCTGCGAGGTGAATGGGGAGGTCCTATTCTGTTGTCTATCTCTACTCTCCATGTTGAGTTGAAGGAGGTTTTTAGGAATGACAGTTGCTCCTAAAATGTCCATAGTGGTTACTGGACTGTTCATCATGGTACTGGACTTTCCTGAGTATTTAGTAGAACCACTTATGTCTTTCTGTAGACAGTTTCCCACAATAAATAGATTCTTACTCAGAGCAAACAAGGGTAGAACATAAAGCACTCGCTATTTATTCGTCATTGTGTTGGGTGTTGAGGATCCAGAGAGAAATATGATGGTTCTTCCTGCTTTTGATAATTATAAATAGACTGTATAAGGGAGCAAAGTTTGCCACCCCAAAATGTGTCTCTTTGGTATGAGGAATACTTGAAGCTGGTTGTTTTATTTATTTTTATTTTTTGCTTTTCAGGGCCGCTCCTGTGGCATATGGAGGTTCCCAGGCTAGGGGTCGAATCCGAGCTGTAGCTGCCAGCCTACACCATAGCCATAGCAACGCCAGATCCAAGCCATGTCTGTGACCTACCCCACAGCTCATGGCAATGCCAGATCCTCAACCCACTGAGCAAGGTCAGGGATCGAACCTGCAACCTCGTGGTTCCTAGTTGGATTTGTTAACCACTGCGCCATGACGGGAACTCCCTGTTTACCAAATATTTATTCTCTTCATTCTTCCTAGGAATTGCCTTGCTTCCCTTTGAAGACCTGCCCCCCATCCCCTTCTCCTTAGTCCAGGATGACATGTGTACCTCATTTTACCCATGTTTGGAATCGTTCATGTTTGAATTCCCCATGTGTACATAATTAAATTTCATTTTCTCTTAGCAATCTGTCTCACATCCATTTAATTTGTAGACCCAGCCAGAAGAAACTAAAAGGGTAGGGGAAAATTG